>NC_080071.1:0-2757555 GCF_949987535.1 Balaenoptera acutorostrata | reverse complement strand
CAAAGAAAATGGAAGTCAATGTGCTACTTAAGGCCATTTTAAAACTACCTGTTGTTTATGTGAATATAATAGTTGATGAAATTTTCAACCAGCATATACATGGCTATGATGAGGGCTAAAAGCCATAGCTTTCTTGACACGGGAAAGAAAATGATTGTATTTAATTCATCTACTTATGACAATCAAAAGATGAGCTCAGTTTATTTGCCAAGACTATCTACAACATTGTTATTCCTTTCAAAAGTAGAAAACAGTAACAAAAATATAGTGCTGCCTCAGTAGCTTTAGGAGGAAAAAAGGCTTCACATACAAAAAAAAAAACAAACTCAGAATGATAGCAGCATTTTATATTTTACCAAAAAAACTATCTGCTTTCCTATCTTCAGCATCCATATCTCTATTATGCATACTTTATGGAAATTCATTTTTATAGTATTAAACTTAAAGCATTGATTTTACATTTTTAATAGCCACACATATTTTGTTATATTTTACATGAAAACATAATATATTTAAAAATATAGCCCTATTTAGGAGAGGCATTAAACCCTTCCAAAGAGATATACTTTCAAGGTTATCAGATGCATCTTGACGCATAATTTGGAGATGAATGTGTTCTCTGACTGCAGTTCAACTACATTTGGGCTGTGGTTTACATAAAAATACAATTTTTAGAGAAAAACCATCATCTTATCAAATGTTTCTGGGGATAGCTTGTTACCCAGCGATCCATTCCCACAGATGATGACAGATAAACTGAATATATTTAGAGGCAAGGAATGACACCCTCTGCTACAAGATGAATTAATTTATCAGGTTTTCACCTTAGGTGGTCCACTGGTGACTAGACCTTAGGAGCTGGATATCTTCATTGCAGTTATGCTTCAGGAGAGCAATCTTCATCATTTCTCTGCTACTACTTTCAAATTACACAGAGCTCTGTTCAGGGAAAAAGTGTAATGTATGGCTATGGCCCTAAACATGTGTATATAGCTTTACCTCATGTCATAAAATGAGAATCCTGTGCAGGCAATCATTATTTAAGCTGCTTTACTATTGATAGAGGACACATGCTACATCTAGATTTTTAGCTCTTTTTTATAGAGATATGCAGAAACATTACTGAGAGTTAACATGTTTCTATGCAGGGGATGGATTAGTTATTTAGGGGAAGATACTATAGTGGATATAAGTTAGCACACTTTAAATTCAAGCAACTAGATGAAAAGACTTTCATTACAAATAATATCGGGGTGTCTGTTAATGAGGAAGAAGGGGAAAATTATCACTTGCATAAAATCTACAGCATCCACCAGAAATAACACCAAGACAGACCTGAGTACACAATTCAAACAAACCACGTACTAATAACTTGATTGACTAATGGCAAATTATCAACTCTTAGAACTCATTTTTCATCTGCAAAATGGGAGTTACAATGCCTTCCTCCTAGCATGGTTGTGACGATGGAAAATGATATATGGGTACCATTTAGCACAGAGCCCGACACTTATGTAGGTACAAAAGTACCTGCTCAAGAAAGGTAGTGAGAAGGAGACATTAGTGGTTTTTTGTTACTAAAGTCACAGACTTTAATTCAGACACTGATTGCAGGCATACAGCTAGGAGAGCAAGTTTATTTCAAGGAAAAACCAATGTCACTCTCTAGAATGTGCCTAATTATCTTGTAAAGATGTTCATCAGAATCTACTGAGACTTAACCATTTAGAAAATAACTATATAGATCTAGTGCCAGCAGACGTCACTTCAGAAATGAGTCAGGGACTCCGGGGCCCTGGTTGTTACAATGCCAGCATCATCCTGGCTCTCCATCCTGCCTGGGATGGGAGGGATGCAGAGGTTCAATATCTCCTGTGGGTCCCAAAGTTAAATAAGGTAACATGACACGACAATTTCCTTAGGGAGCTCTTCAGAGTTACCAACACCACCACCACCACCAAACATAAATATATTATATATTACAATATATATATTATAAATATATTTCATTATATGTTTATATATTATAATACATATTATATATTATAAATATATAAATATATAATATGTTATAAATATGTATTATAAATATATTTCATTATGTTTATATATTATATTTTATATATTATAATATATACATATATTATATGTATTATTAATATAATTTCGACTGATTAATTTGGCTTTCCTCTTATTTCAGGGAAAAAGTGATTATCGACTATCTCTTAACTGATACATTTACTAGTGTTGTTTAATGCAGTTTTAAATCTGTGAAATGTATTCTAATGATATCCATCTGTTATTCTTTCCTTCTTCAAAAGTGTTCCCTACTTCCCATTATAGAATATAAATATCTTCCAAAAACCTTTCTGTTCTTAGTGCAATAGGATGCATTATATAATTGATTCCTATGCCAACAAGGTACAAGTTGATACTTTAATATAAATTATTTCCTAGACAATGACTCACTCATGGTTTAATTCAATAGATCCAAAATATATTTAAAGCCTGTCTGGCTAGCTTCCTGCAAAATGCTGTAATGAAACTTCTAACCCCTTCCTTTTATTCTTTCTTATTTTTATCTCTTTATTCATATTTCAAAATGCAGCAGTGATGTACCTCCTCGTCACTCCCTATGTGATATACGAAATACACATTAAAAGGTAGCCATCGACTGCAGGCACACTGATTAAATCAGACCCTCATGAGGAAGAGCTGAATGAGCTTTACATTTATTTAAGTTTCTTCATCCACCAATTCTGCCTGCCACTGTCTTTCATAAGATGTTTGTTTTGGTTTCAGGGCACAAAACATACATTTTGATTTATAAATTAAATATTTGAGAGAAAATAAAATAGTTTATAATTGTTTCTCAAAAAATTGAATTGCCACATACTTGGCCTATGGAGCAGAGCAGATATTTGAGTTTAAAGGAGTCGTTTTTGAGCATTAATAAATCAAAGAAGGAAATTAAAATATATTAAAAGTACACTTAGCTTACTTTTTAAAAGATTTAAAATTTAAGGTACCAAAAAAAACATAATTAATAAAAGTAAAAGAGAGTTCCACAAAAAAACAGAAAGGTAAGTATGTCAAAAATCTAGATGAAATATATATTTAACATATGTCTTACATGTCTTATATATAGCTCAGGCTGCTATAACAAAATACCATAGACTGGGTGCCTAAAAAACAGACACTCATTTCTCACAGTTCTGGAGTCTGGGAAGTTCTAGATCAAAGTGTTGGCAGATTCAGTTCTTGGTGAGGGTCTTCTTCCTAGCTTGCAAATGGCCGGCCTCTGGTTGTATCCTCACATGGAGGACAGAAAAGGCTCTTATGTCTTTTTCCCTTCTTATAAGGGCAGTAATTTTATCATATATATTCCACCCTCATTCAAACCTAATCATCTCCCAAAGGCCCACCTCCCAACACCATCACATTGGGGATTAGGGCTTTGAACATGAATTTTAAGGGGACACAACATTCATTTCATAATACCATGTGACACAGCAGTCTCATGACCAGATGTTTATGCAAAAAAAAAAAAAAATAAAGAAAAAAGAAAACATGTCCACACAAAGATCTTTACATGAGTGTTTATAGCAGCTTTATTAATACTTATCAAAAATTGGAACAACCCAAAAGTTCTTCAGCTGGGAAAGAGATGAACTCTTTGTGATCCTACTATAATATAAAATACTAATCAGCAATGAAAACAGCAAACTATTGATCTATGTAATAACATGAGTGCATTTCGAAAGCATTGTGCTAAGTGAAAAAAGGCAGACAGAGAAGCAGCTACTCTATGATTCTGATTATGGGACATTTCAGAAAAGGCAAATTATAGGGACAGAAATCAGATCAATGGTTGCCAGTGGCAGGGGTTAGGGAAGGGGATGGGCTACATCCCACTTAGGAAATTTAGAGTTTATGAAAATATTCTATATCTTAGTCATGCTGGTGGTTACACAACTATAAACATTTGTCAAAATACATAGAACTGTACATCTATATGAAAATTGTACCTCGGAAAAAAGCCCACATTAAAAAAAAACAAACCCTAGCCTAGCATAATCAAAGGATGCCCTTAGAAAACTCCTTTAAACAGACATCAACTATCACCCCAGTAAATGGAATATTAATTTTTGAGAGTTGGGATGACCTACATGATATACTAGTTTCTACTTGTGAGAAATGTCACTTATTACTTTGTTGTCTCAGAACTCCAGAACTACCTTAATGGACGCAAGGGGTTACCTAGGCAGAGGCAAAATAATTCTAACTGTATGACCATGTATTTAAGAACATCAGGCCCAGCCTGTTCAAAAGTCTTCCCCCATGGTTTGCCATTGGACATGAAATTTTCATCAGTATCTCTCTTTCAGATTAAGATACTAGAGCAAGAAACTGGGATGGGAATTTTGTTGGATGATACCAAGGCTAACATGACTCATTAAGAAGCCACAAGATTTAATGAGACATTCCATAAGATGCACATTAAAGGAACATTCTAACACACATCTGTCCCGCTTCTGATCTGCTCTTTTCACAGAAAAACAATATAAGATAGAAGTGATATAGAAGTGATTAAGAAGGGGGATTTTAAGTGCTGACTCTACCCCTTAGAGCTCTGGCATGTTAGTCAGATTCCTTAACTACTTCAAGTCTCAATTTTCTCATCTGTAAAAAGGAGAATAATATTTACCATTCAGGATGATTTTTAGAGGACACCCACACATACATGGTAACATTCAGTACATATATATATATATATATATATAGTAATTCGCACATAGTAAGTGCTCAATAAATGTGAGCTGTTGTTAATAATTATTACATCATCCCTTCCCACCTTAAGTCCTTTTAAACATTACTCAAGTGTATAAAATGTTAGTGTTTGCTAAATAACCTACCCCTTCAATACTTAATGGCTTAAATCAAAAATGATTTATTATTATTCACAAGCCCATGGGTCAGCTGGGCAGTTCTATGGCTATGTGCCAGGCTTCACTGATCTAAGCTGGGTTTGCTCTTGTATCTTTGGTCAGCTGACAGAGTGTCTGGAGACAGGCTCTCATCGGGGGTGCAGTGGTTAGTGGGCCTCCTGTCTCACTATCCAGCAGGCTAGTTTGGGCTTGTTCACATGATGGAGGCAGGTTTCAAGAGGGTTGATGGAAATGGGCAAAGCCTCTTGAATTCTAAGCTCATAGCTGGCACAATATCATTTCCCCATAGATTAGCTCCTTCTTTCCTAATGTTTACTCTTATTCTTTAGTCTTGAGACATTCCTTGTTTTTTTTTCTGGTTCTCATCAGCTTCATAACAGATTTCTAAGCATATCTAATAATGTGCAGGCTATAGTCCTCACACATAGCTGCTCCAAACAAAAAATCATGCATAACAGATACTAGCATAACAAAGTCACAAATCTTACATATTAATTGATTAGTGGAGATTGCACTTCACCACTAAACTCTCATAATTCCTTTTCTATCATCTTCTTTTTCAGTATATTACAGTTGTTTATTGTATGGCATGACACATTATTTATGGAAGACAGTGATTCAGTTTAATTCTCTTTGTATCCCCATTGTCTGGCACATTTAATATGTAGAGCATATATTTGTTAAATAAACACTATTAGAGCCACCATGTAGCAAGAGAGAGAGATGACTTTGATCAGGGATTATCAAGGAATATTCTAAGAATGGAGGTGAACCACAAAGTCTGAGAAGTAATTATGTTTGGGGAAAAGTTTTAGTAAGCAATCAAGCCAGCAAGAAGAAAGCCTAGTGTGGTTAGTAGGTAATGTGGGTAAAATGGGCAGAGAAGACTCATTCATTTGGTTGGAACAAAGTATGTGCCTAGAGCATTAATGGGAGTTGGAGCCGAAAACAAAGTCAGGAAAAGAATCCAAAGAGCCTCAGGTTATAGAATTTAGTTTCAATCCATTTATTATTTAATTAAGTAGAGATAATTAACACATTAATTAAATAATGAGAGATAATTAAGCCATTAACTCTCATTGCCCATTAAGCTTTATCAGACTAGTTAGCCCTTACTTTGATAAACAAGGGCATGGACAAATTTAACCCAGCTAATTACATTCTGAAGAAGGAAGGTGGTGTTGATGGAAAGGGTCAGAGAATAATGTATTATAGGGAAAAATTAAGTTCCTTTGTATTATGGGAGTGACTAGGAATACCTAAGAACTTCAAAGACTTGAAAAGAAAGTGATGTTGAAAGAAAAAGAAGCAGACTCATAGATATAGAGAACAAAGCAATTGTTACCAGTGGGGAAAGGGAAGGGGGAGGGGCAATACAGGGGGAGTGGATTAGGAGATACAAACTATTAGGTACAAAATAAGCTACAAGGATATAATGTACAACATGGGGAATACAGCCAATATTTTATAATAACTATAAAAGAAGTAAAACCTTTAAAAATTGTGAATCACTATATGGTAGACCTGTAACTTATGTAATATTGTACATCAACTCCACTTCCATAAAAAATAATAAAATCAAATTAAAAAAAAAATTTTTTAAAAATAAATTTCATGAAACTCCAAAAAAAAAAAAAAGGTAAGTGACAGATTGTGAAAATCCTCTGTATTGGCGCCCTCTACTGACAGTCTCTGAAGCACAGAGGCAGAGTTATGAACATATTTTATGAGCATATTTTACGGTGCACATAAACTCCCTCTCTGTTCCATTGGTCCAGAACCTAGTTGCAAGGCCTCAACCTCCTGGAAGGGAGGCTGGGAAATGTACTCTTTATTTGACTTATACAGTTATGATTGCTTAAGACATTACATAAAAAGTTGCACAACACAGCTCAGCCTTTTTAGCAGGGCACAGTGTAACAGTTAGCAAGGTATGTTCCATACACCTAATATGCACACAAACATATCATTTGACGTTTATAATTTTGAATGTCTCAGATGGAGCTTCCACTCCAGTAACTCGTTATTTATAGTTGGGGAAAAAACATCACTGTCAGTGAGTCCTAGGAGAAAAAGAGGGATGTATGCAAGGAAAAAATAAGCTAATAGTTTCTAAATTTAAGCACGGATTCAAATCATTTGGGGATCCTATTAAACATGCAGATGCCAGGGTCCAACCCCAGACGGTCTAATCCATTTTAAGAAGCTTTCTAAGGTCATCAGTATATACACTTTGCAAAGCACTGTCCTGGAGCCTTCCATTATTGGATGATTCACGGAATGTAACTCCCTCATTCCTCCATGTCTGCTGCTGAAGCTTGTCATCATGGTAATGACACTGGCCAATCTAAAACTTGTCCTGCTGCCTGAAGGCAAACAGATCACTGACTTTGTAAGCCCATACCTTATTTCTCCATATTTTGCTTTACTCTGGAGGCCATGAGCACAGTTTCCTCAAAGGAACTGTTGAGAGAGAACCTGACATTCTATAAAGCTTGAAATGAAGACCCACTCTTATCTAACACATAGTGTCTTCTTATTATAATGCATTTTTTTCTTTTCTGCCAAAAGTAATAAATACTTTTTCAAGGTGTTTGGGGTTATCAGGCTTACTTTTGACAAATACCAAAAGAAGGGAAAAAACTCATCTTACAGGGTTTAGAAGACAGGGAATAGGACAGTTACAAAAATTTTTCAAATTCTTTTCCCATTTACGATATTACAGAATATTGAGCAGAGTTCCTTGTGCTATACGGTAGGTCCTTTTTGGTTATCTGTTGATAGTTGAAATATAGCAATGTGTACATGTCAATCCCAAACTCCCAATCTATCCCCCCCCCCATCTTCCCCCTTCCACCAGGTAACCATAAGTTCGTTCTCTAAGTCTGTGAGTCTGTTTCTGTTTTGTAAATAAGTTCATTTGTATCATTTTTTAGATTCCACATATAAGTGATATCATAATGACATTTGTCTTTCTCTGTCTGACTTACTTCACTTAGTATGATAATCTCCAGGTCCATCCATGTTATTTATTTTAACGTAAGAGTTATCTGAGGGCTTAAATAATCTCAGAAGAACAGGATTTATATACTTCTCAAGGACTTCTTTATTAATAAAAAACTAATAGAGGTATGTTTTCATATAACAAATCCTGAATATAAGCTAAAACCTAAGTGTATCTTCAAAACTTTTCATTGTCACATCAACAACCGAAGACAGACTTTTTTCTCAGATTGAAAGAATTATTTCTTAACTGATATCACTTGCACTTTTAATATATGTTATATACACAAGCAACGGCATTCCTAAAGCCCTGCCTGCCTTATGCTACCGCTCTGCTCAAAATTTAATGGCTTCCTATTTCCTCAAAAAGAAATATTAATCCCTTAGCCTTGCCTTTAATGCTCTTCAAATTCAGACCCTAAATTTATCATTGCCTAAGTCTTTTAGCCAGGCAGGTTGATTCATCCCCAGACATACCTTACATCCCTTACTCAGCCTTTCCCTTTGGGTTTTACAAGCCATGCAGTTCTTCCATCTCCTTCTATCTTCCCACCAAATCTAGAAGCTGATGTAGAGAGTGGATTTCTCACTAAATCAGGGCAACCTCATGAATCAACTTTCAGTAAATGAGAATTCAGCCTCTCTCTGTTTCTGCCTCATTGCTAGTTCTAGAAAAAGCAAGCTTCCTTGGTTCTACCACTGATTGTATCCCAGTTCCCATTAATCTTTCCAAACGAAGAGAGTGGTTTATTCCTGTGGATTTCTCCCCAGGCAAAACCTGGAGTCCTGATGCTGAGCCTTAATGTATTTCCTGAAGCCATCTTACCTACTGTTTTCAGACTTTCCTGCCATTGACTTCCAGCAGAGAATGATGAATGCACTTGGACTGTCACAAGTGCATTCCCCCCTAACCGTCGGGCCATCCATTACTGCAGGTAGGAACCCCTGCTGCCAGCAACTTCTTTGATTAATAATTCTTTAATGTAGCTTGCTCTCTGGGTGGAAACAGAGATGTGATAAGTTCTGCTCTGAGGCTAGTCTCCAGGGGAAAGAATTTCATGAAAATGTTGTAAGCAATAGGTAAGATCTAGAAGCTCAGACCTAGATAGTATTCCATGGGAAGAGGCAGGAAATTTGGATAAGGCAAGTGTGATGTTAAAAAAAGAGAATATAAGAGAGCTGGATTCTAGAAATAAAGCTATAGAAAGAAACAGTGCAGAAATAGCAATAGCTAACATTTATTGAGGGTATACTCAATAAGTGCCTTAGAACAGGCACTTACAAGCTCTTTACTAGCATTAATTCACTTAATAATCACAACCATCCAATGAAGTAGGTTCTGTCATTATGCACGTTTTATGGATAAGGGAGAGGACTCACAGACATTATATAAGTTGCCCAAGATCATACAGTTCATAAATGGCAGAGCTAGTATTTCAAACAGGGGTAGTTTGATTCCAGAAACTTCATTCTTGAACATTATGAAATACTGCCAATACGTGGAGTGCAATTCCCCAATTTTCTTGAGTACAAAACTTGGCAATATTATGCCTGTAATAAAGATTCCTATGATGTCTGTTACTGCTGTTGCCTATTAAACAGTAAATTACACAGGATGGATCAGTTAACATTTTAAGGCAAAGTTTCACTTTAGCTCTATTAAGCTGTATTCGTTTTGAAGGAAATATAGTGATGCCTCTTCTTAAGAAATTCTTCTGATTATCCTAATCCCCAATTTATTATGAGAAGTAATGGAGCATTAGAGAAGGGAACAAGGATTTATGGAAAATTCATGTTTTAGATAATTTTAAAATTGTGAACAAGGCTGATGCTGCTAAAGCATTTATTGAGGCTCCTGAGCTTGGAGGGGACCTCACAGCTGTGTCCACTATGACAAGTTTTCAGCCAAACATGGAGCAATGGAACCCAAGCTGGAGCAAATGTCCCGGCAGCACCTTCTCCCCCATGTTCATCCATGACTCTAACTTCCAGCCAAATGATGAAAAATTCCTGGAAGAGAGAATCATGGAGGACAGAGGAGAGGAAAGTGAAACGGTCATAGGACAGAGGTGGGCTTGGAGCAGTGGGGATCTCAGCCTTATTTTGACCCTGTTGGAGTCATATTCAAGTACACCTTGAGCCTAACTCTCCAGATGCACTGAGAATCCATGGGAGCCTATTAAGCAGCCCTAAGAAATCACCCACCTTCTGTGCTTCGCAGGGCTAAAGGAAGAAGGTATTTTTGTTGTATGAGCAGATACCTCCATCATTAGACTCTGTAGAAGCTGATTTAGGTTGTTATGTCACTGATACTATGTCAGGAGCTTTACACAAGATTTCTCACTTAATCCAATAACTGCAAAGCAGAATTTATCATTTCCCCATTTTTAGTGGGGAGAAAAGCAAGGCTTAAAAAGTTTAACTTTTTTTTCCATTCGTTCTAACATTTCATATCTGGTATAAGTGGCAAAGCGAAAACTTTGAACTTAAGACTATCTGTCCAAATCTTGTGCTCTTTCTGCTAAACTGTGCTTCTTTTTGAGAAAAGAATTATCACTGTATTCTGTATGCAAATCCTGCTTCTTCTCTCTGCAAATAAGTTAAATTGCTTGAGGGGAAAAAGAGCAAGCAGAAAGTACAGTCCTCTGATTAGGGGTGACAACGTAGGAAGAAGTTACCTTCTCTGTGAAAAACTCTTCTAGTATCCACTACTACTGCCTTGAGGAGAGAAACAAAGTCATAACCTATCTATGAAGGCATTCCTTGTCGCAAATGGTCCGGGTAGTATTCATAAATAATGAGTGTGGGTTGTATGTGTGTCTGGGTGTATGTCTGTGTCTCTGTGTTTCCCTGAGAGGAAAGGATAGAGAAAAATACCCAAGTACAAAAGAAAAGAGTAAGAGTATGAAGGTTCAGAGTTACCTGGATACTGTGCTAACTCTTCATAATTATTTTTACATGCAGAGTTAATTTCAACGCTTTCTGTGGACTGAATCTTTGGTAAGGTTACAAAAAAGAACTGGGATATAGGTCAGGTGAAGAGAAGATAATTGACATTTTTGGAGTATCTGTTCTGCTCTGTACTATGTTAGCCACCTGGCAATGTATAAGTTTTATGTCCATTTACAGATGAAGAAACGGAGGTTCAGAAAAATCACTTTCCCAAATTTACATAACCAGAAAGATTTAAATCCATATCTGAAAAAAAAGAAATTCATGTCTGTCTTCCTCCAAATTTCATCCTCTTGCCACTAAACATACTTTAAGTTAGATCCTTATACATGTTGCAGAGGGACAGGGCGTGAGAAAATATTCACATCCCAGGTCTCAGGACGGGCCGCCAAATGAGGGTCCTTGGCTTTGCGAAGGAAAGAATTCCAGAGCAAGCCAAAGTAGAGTGAAAGCAGATTTATTCAGGGAGATACACACTCCACAGACAGAGTGTACGCAGTCTCAGAAGCCGAGAGGCCCCAGGGTACGGGGTTGTTATAGTTTTTATGGGTTGGGTAATTTCATAGGCTAATGAGTGGGAGGATTATTCCAACTATTTTGGGGAGGGAGTGGGGCTTTCCAGGAATTGGGCCGCCGCCCACTTTTTGACCTTTTATGGTCAGCCTCGGAACTGTCATGGTGCCTGTGGGTGTGTCATGTAGCTGATGTATTCCAATGAGCGTGTAAGGAGGCGCAAGGTCTACTGGAAGTGGAATCTTCCACCATCTTGGGCCTAGTTGGTTCTAACCAGTATTTGTCCTATTCTCAACGGCTGTGTCATTCTTTTAGCAGTTGTGCCCTGCCCCTTTTCCCTTCTGTCTCATACAGGTATCACTTCAAGTAGATCTAACTATTAATTAATTGCAAAATTACTGAAGAAATATCCTGTTTGCCTCTAATATTCTTATGCTTCAAACTTTTCCTCCTCTGTTTCCAAATATAAATGTTCCCAGTTCTCCAAAGATAAAATCCACAGGTCCCAATCTAGTCCCATTGCAGCTATCTAGTTGTATCTGCCATCTCTTACCACCACAATCTCCTCATCAGCTGATCTCTTGAACTGTCTGTTAAACACAAACCACACACTCTTTCCTTTGAACATTTGTTCTCTCTCCCTCCACAGTCTGGGTTATCTTTTTCTTCTCTCTCACCTTCAAGTTCAGATGAGTATCCCCAACCTTGGCACTTACTGTCTTCACCTTTTATAAGTATTACTTTGTTTGCTACTTCTTAGATATATTTATGTTTTGTTCTGCCATCTGACTGCCTGCTCATAGAGACAGTAACTCTAGTTTACATTTTAAGTGAATTTAACAAACACCTTTTGAGAATGAATTATGAGCCAAACCATATGCTGGATGTTTTCTATAAAAAGATACAAAGAGGGCTTCCCTGGTGGTGCAGTGGTTGAGAATCTGCCTGCCAATGCAGGGGACACGCGTTCGAGCCCTGGTCTGGGAAGATCCCACATGCCACGGAGCAACTAGGCCCGTGAGCCACAACTACTGAGCCTGCGCGTCCGGAGCCTGTGCTCCACAGCAAGAGAGGCCGTGACAGTGAGAGGCCCGTGCACTGTGATGAAGAGTAGCCCCTGCTTGCCACAACTAGAGAAAGCCCTTGCACAGAAACGAAGACCCAACACAGCCAAAAATAAATAAATAAACATATTAAAAAAAAAAAAGAACACTCTTTAAAAAAAAAAAAGATACAAAGATACAGCATCTGCCTACAAGATTTACCCATATACTTGTCCCACATAGTGTCTAGGGTCATGGTTGTTATACAGTAAGTGCTCAATAAAGATACTTACGAAGGGAAAGCTAAAATGACATCAAGAATGATCTTCTGTTCCGAAGTGTCTCCAAATTGATTTAAGTTTTCATATATTTAAGTACCCAGATCATATATGCCATCAATGTCACTCAGCTGATTGCATCCTTGGCTCATTAGTTCCTCTGTGTAGTACTCGATTTTGTGACACAGGTTTTCATCAAGTTTAATGGGTTAACATTATTAATTTCCTTTGTGGTATGCTTCGGCTCAGGTGGTCTGAATGACAGTTTGCTTTCTAAATGTGAATTTGACTCCAGCAGGCTCCTCCCCTCTCATTTCCTTTCTTCCCTTTTCTCCTTTTATCTTTGCCACTAAGGATGAACATTTGCCTAAAGAGAGCCATCAAAGCCGAAAAAGAACATAACTAACAACAACAACAGCAACAAAGCCAGATTGGGCCTGAGTATTCTTGGTTTTTAACAGTCATGAGGCTAACTCATAGCTATCATAGCCAGGGGTCTGGATACCCAAGACCTATTTTTTCTCTTCCTTCTCAATTGTTAAAACTAAAATTAATAGCCTTGTGATTTCCAGATCAAGTTCTTTCACTTCAACTCCTGAACTTAGGCTTGATTCCAGAACTCCTCTGCAAGACTTTTGGATACCACCACCAAATGTTTTAGAAAAGGACATTTATACTCCTTTTACACTTCAGAAAAGTAAAAGTTCTTTAGGAATAATTATTTGAGAGTCATTTCAAAGAATCTCAGCTTAATAAGTACACTTGCTAGTAAATCAGTGCATAATAACAACACCTAACTTCTATAGTTTCAGAAGTTTAGGACCTCCCTTGGGGGGAAAATCATGCATGGGCACGCACGTGTGTGTGTGTTTATGCATATATACATGCATGTACATGCCCACACATGTATGGGGATATACACACTGCACATATGTGTGCATGTACATATATATGTGTATGTATATACATCTGTGTGCACATACTCATATTTATATTAGGGTGTCGTATTTGTAGTATATTAATACATTGTGGTATATTCAAATTCTATACCTGTCTGCAATATCAACAGTAATTACCATTTATTGAATACTTGCAATTTCCAGACACTATGCTTGGGATTTTACAAACACTCTCTCACTATGTTCTATGAGAAACATTATGAGTTTATTTTTCCCCACTTTGCAAATGAGGAAACTGAACTGCCTCAACATTTTGCCTACAAAATCTTTCTCAATTCAGCTTTTTCCTTTATGCTTACCTCACTTTTTATTTCTCATCATCCTATTATTTTCTTCTATACCCTCCTCTTATATTAATGTCCTCTATATCTTCTTTCCATTTACAGAAACTCACTTCACCTTCTACCACTATCAAGTTTGCAAACAAGTCAGGGACAAAGATTAAAATTTGGTAGTCTTAAAACTAAAAATACAGTACTTGTACTTATGTGAAGCGCTCTTAAGAATCTGGCATCAGTAACTCTACATTCTATCTATTTATGCTGCTTGATCTAATTATTTTTATTGCTATTCCTATTTAAAAGTCTACATCATCCAGAACTTGAAAATAAACTATTTCAGAATTTCCAGTCTAAATAGGTTGTTCTTACCACTCAAATATTGACACATGCATAATTAATAATGGGTAAAGAGTAGAAAAATAGGGTTTTTAATTTTGTTAGGAAAAAAAATTTTTGAGAATAAAATAGTAAATTTGCAAATGTTGATAAAGTTCCTTCTGTATGTGGGACAGATTCAAAGATTCAATGAAAGAGAAAAAAATAAAAAATACAACAAAGCCCCTCACCTTAAGGAGGCTTACAATATAGTTAGAAGAGGAGGAAAAGAACATTGTGATATGGATGGACAGCTAAGATCTTTAAGAGCTGATGGGATTTGCATTAAGTCCTTAGCTGATCTGATGAATTTAAATAAAGGAAAGAGGAATGTGTTTTTATCCCAGATGACTATTAAAATGTAAACTAAGGTTTGAAAATAGTGATGAGCTAGGAAAATTCAAAGAATAACTAGTAGATTTGTTTAGTTGGAGCATATTTTATGTATATGTTAACCAGGAAAAAATGGAAATATAAATTAAACCCATATAACATATTCCTGTGGATGTGAATCTTAGGAGTTCGGGCTGTCCTATGAATTAAAGAAAAAAATCATTAAAAGAATTTGTATAATGCAGTAACCTAACAAATAAAAATGTTTGAATGAGACTTGTCTGGAACCCTGCTCTAAGTCAGGGAAAGAATAGAAGGATCCCATTAAGAAACTATCATATCATTTGCTTTCAAAAGGGACCAAAGCCCTTTAGAGAAATGGCTGATTCCATATTTAGGCAGGAAGTATATAGTATGAAATATGCAACATATCTTGACATAAGAGAAAGCAAGGAAGTTCAAAAAGACCACTGTTTTCATGTCAGAAGGATTCAGAAACCATCCTGAAGATGCTCCCTTTATCAAACATGTGACAATTTGAACATCGACAGAGAAAATAAGGGCAATGGATTGGAATACATCAAATATTTTAAAATCTATTTATATGTAATAATACTAAATATTTGGGGAATACTAGAGAAACAAATTATTCTTTTTTTAATTAATTAATTTTTTAATTTAACTATGGCTGCATTGGGTCTTCGTTGCTGAGCGCTGGCTTTCTCTAGCTGTGGAGAGCGGGGGCTACTCTTCGTTGCGGTGCGCGGGCTTCTCATTGCGGTGGCTTCTCTTGTTGTGGAGCACGGGCTCTAAGCACGTGGGCTTCAGTAGTTGTGGCACGCGGGCTCAGTAGTTGTGGCTCACGGGCTCTAGAGCACAGGCTCTGTAGTTGTGGCGCATGGGCCTAGTTGCTCCGCAGCATGTGGGATCTTCCCAGACCAGGGCTTGAACCCATGTCCCCTGCATCAGCAGGTGGTTTCTTAACCACTGTGCCACCAGGGAAGCCCCCAACTTATTCTTAAAATAATGAATAAAGGGAAATAATTATTATCTCTATTTCATGGTAACTATTTCATAGTGGATGAGGGAAGTATCTCTTTACAAAGTGCTTCAGCTAACAAATGGAGAAAAAATGATAGAATTATAATGCTGCCATTTCTCAAATCTAACAAATTAATGGAATCAACAGTTTCTAACGTGACTAAAAGAAAAGTTATCAGAAATGATATGCCTTCTGACTAAATTACACCATGTCTATGAGGTGGTCTTGCTAAATAAATTGAATTTGCTTACAAATTTAAGGTGCATACAAATCACTTGGGGATCTTGACAAAATGCAGATTCTGATTCAGTAGGGCTGGCGGCGTAGCAGAGATTTTGCAGGTATCACTGGGGCTATGAGTCCCAGGACCCACTGACTGATCCTGTTTCATGGAACATGTCATGTTTTTTCCTAGTTCTGAACCTGTGCATCCTGTATTAGTATTTTCTGCCTAGAATGCCTTTATCGTCTCATCTCTTCTCCTGGCTCACTACAACTCATCCTTTGAAATCTAGCACAGGAATCAGCTCCACTAAGAAATTTTTTTCTGTCTACCACCTCTACATTCCCCTTCTCTAGGCTCTCCTAACACCTTCATTTCTCTATCCTAAATCTTACCATACTATCTGTTTATTTTCTTCCACTGGCTGTGATCTCCTTGAGATTAGCTTCTCTTACATACATATTTGTTAACTCCAAGATCTTAAACTATTCCAAAAAAACTAGGTAGCTTTGATTAATGTTTTTGAATAAATGATCAACTTCGTTGACACAAAATCAATTAGTTGTTCTTGCAGAAAGTCAATGAATAAAAACATTATTCTACCCGCCTACTCACACATAACCTTTTTCTTCTTATCAGTAGCTGCGGCTATCTTAAAGTCATGGGGTAACTTAAGGAAAGCCAGACATCACTGCAGATTTCAGAATCTTAAAGAATAATTTCCTCAGGATGCCAGCCAACAGTGTGACAGTAGGTGATGGAAACACTTAAGGAAAGGACACATTTGAGTAAAATTTGGCTAGGTTAGATTATTAAACAAAAATATTAACTCTCACCTCCATGGGTAGAGTGTTGTACATGCATTAATAACATATTCAGAGAAGTATCACCTCTGTGTTGCAACCTGAGTATAGTCCTTTCCTCTCGCCCCTCTTCCTTCCCTGTCAGCAGCTCTGTTCTATCAGCATAATAAGCAGCAAACTACTTCAAAGAGAGGCAGGGCAACTACACCCATCTTTCACCCCCAAATTGGGAATGTCTGTCCTTAAGTGGTATCATAAGGCAATCTAGCCTTCCCTTTCATAGCCTTTGGGCTGAGATAAATCTGAGTTCTGTTCACATATTGGCGCCAGTTGAATCAATTAAATACTTACAAAACAAAAAGCATAATAAATCGCAAGAATTTCAGCTCAAACTTCTTATCTATATTCCAGTCATAAAGGAGACTGTAAAACGCTGAATGATAAAAGAGAATCAAAATGATAGAATGATAAAGTGATATTTTTGAATTCATATGAAAGCAGAATTCTGGTCAAAGCAGGCCAATTTCCATCTTAAACTGTGTAGCAAGTAAAGCTTATCTGATTTGTTTATCTGTTTTTAAACTCCCACTATAACACACATTGCTTTTTGAATAACAAGGTTGCAAAAGAAATGGAAAATAGAAGTGAAAAAAATCACATGCTAATATGGAAGAACCTATAACATGTGAGAGAATATGGTTATAAAATTGTCCAAATCTCTGTACCTCCTGAGATCAGTGAGGAAGATCCCTTTAGTCACAAGCAAACAACTAATTAGAAAGAATTCTCTCTGATGCTGTCTGAACATGTGAATGAAGAAAGCTGGTGCTGAAATATAAACTGCATTTTGACATACAATTAATATTCACATTATGAAAAAAATTAGCACATTTACTATGCATGTCCCTATTTAAAAAATCCTCTTAGACAATGCTAATATGTACAGATTAACCACTTCCAAATTCCATATTTTTTCATTTCCTAATGAATTAAAATTCCATTTTTTTCTTAACTTGAATTCTTTAGGTAACCTAAGAGGAAATTATGCTTGCTCTTGTTTATAAAACTGTGTTCCTTTTAGATACTTACTTCATAATTAGACAATTGCTCTAATTTTTCTCATTTTGATAACAATATATATTTGTATCATTATGTATGTTTACAACTCCTATGCAAGTTCATAGTTATTTTCTACTTGCCTTAAACATTTGACTTGAGGGCAGGTTCTACAGTTAGGCTCTGTCCAAGCCTAACAGCACTTTGAAAATATGTTTTAAAAGTTGCTTCTTCTCCATCAAATCTGGTATAGAAGTCATCCGCCTGTCTCTTAATCACTTGTGGGAAGAGGTGAAATGTTTTGGCAATAAGCTAATCAGGAGGTTCAGCTCATGAGATCTAATTAAAATAATAACCTGACATGCATGTTCCTCTTGGATTAGCGTCTTATGAATTGGTTGTTCACTGCTTTCCAGTGCCAAATCAATATTGTCAGAGCACAACTGCTAATTAGAATGAGAAACTGGCTAATTCACAATCAGAAAACTGTTGACTTAAAAACATAAATGTCAAGTGTCAAGTGTAATGATTCACTAAAAGATAGAGTAACGTTAACTCCTACAATACTGGAAAAAATATTTTGCAATCATATGAGAAGTCTAAGAATAATATGAAGAAAAAAAAGAAGAGGGAGAAGAATGAGGTGGAGGAAGATGAGAAGAGAAAGGAAAAGAAGAAGAAGAGAAAGGAGGAGAAAGAGGAGAAAGAAGAGGAGAAGAAAGCAGATACATTATAAATGCATGTAAATGATATTCACAATCAATATATTTCAATGCCCCTATGTGGAAACTTTCACCAAACTATATGAGAGGTGAGCCTTAGAAAGGCTGAAGAACTTGCTAGATAACACACAGAGAGTGAGAGAGTGACAGAATCAGGAATAAACCACACATTTACTGACATCATTATTTTATATTTCAATATTGGTTTCTTTATACATAAAAGGAGTCATACATCTAGATAACTAAAAGGTTGCTATCAGGGGAGAATATTAAAATAGAATTTTACTTTATTTTCTGGACAATGAATGTCTATATAATAATTTCTACTATGGAATGCAGCACAGAGACTTTGGGGGAAAAAATGTGTGTTTTGGAATTAGACTATGATCCTAGATCTAAATATTAGCACTTCTGCTTACTAATCAGAGAAGTCTTTAACTTCTTTAAATCTCAGTTTCTTCAGCTTTTAAAAAAAGAAAACACCAACTTCCAGAGATTTTTTTCAAGTGTTAAATGATATATGTTTCATGACTACTCAAAAACTATTTCTGAATTGTACTTATTGGAGATATTCTGCATTAGCTTTGCTACTTTCTTGTCTTCATTTTATTACTACAGTTGTCCAGGCTTCCACTTTTAGCATTTGGTTATATCACTGTGTAATAAATTTTCTGGGCTGAGTCCTTGCAGCTGGCTTTCATTTCAACAGCCAGTCCATTAACAATACTGATTTGAAGGCAAACTAAGAGAACTTGTAACCAACAAACTAATCTACAAGAATGATTAAGTTTTGAAACCAAAAGGAAATGATAAAAAAAATAAATAAATCATGAAACATGAGGATGAAAGAAAGAACAATGGAAAGAACAAAAACATAGTTAAATAAACAAGCTTTCCTCTTTTTGGTTTCCTAAAACATGTTTGAGGGTTGAAGCAAAAATTATAGCATTGTCAGATGTGGTTTCTCAATGAACACAGAATATTTAAGAGAAGTATATTATACATGAGGGAAGGCAAAGGTATTTAAAGGGATTTCTATACTTTACTGGACCGGGCAAGGTATTAACAATGGTAGATTGTGAGAAACTATATCTAAATATACATAAACTTTGTAACACCTAGAGCAGCTACTAACAATTTATACTAAGTGGTGTACACAAAATCACTTTAGACAAATCAAAATGGGATTTTTAAAAAAAGTTCAAGTAACCCACAGAAAAAGCAGAGGATTGAAAAACAGAGGGAACAGACAGAAAGCAAAAGAAGAAATGGCAGACTCAAGCTCCAATATATCAGTAATTACATTAAATGTAAATGGTCTAAATACATCAATTAAAAAGCAGAAATTGGCAGAGCGGATTAAAACAACAACAACTTTATGTAGCAGTGTTAGTTTAAAACAAAGCCAATCTGAAAAGGTCACAAACTCTATGATTTCATTTATATATAATTCTTGAAATACTGAAGTTTGGAGAGGGAGAACAAGGTAGTGGTTGCCAGTGGTTAAGGATGTTTGGGAGAAGGGAAAGTGGGTGTGACTATAAAGGGATAGTATAGAGACAGCTTTATGGTAATAGATTAGTAGTATATCTTGATTGAAGTGGTGGTTACATAAATATACACATGTAATAAAATGACACAGTGCTATACACAGTTACTGTACCAATGTCAAGTTCCTGGTTTTAATACGCACTATTATTATATAAAATGTAACCAATGGGGGAATCTGGACCAACAGTTCATGGGGACTTCTCTGTCATATCTTTGCAAATCCCTGTGGATCTATAATTTTCAAATTAAAAAATTTTTAAGGAAAAAAATAGCAAAAATTTAAACAGAAAAACATAAATATTTTGGCTTCAAGAAACTTGGGGAGAGGGGAATTCAAGATGGCAGAAGAGTAAGACGTGGAGACCACCTTCCTCCCCACAAATACATCAGAAATACATCTACATGTGGAATAACCCCTACAGAACACCTACTGAACGCTGGCAGAAGACCTCAGACCTCCCAAAAGGCAAGAAACTCCCCATGTACCTGGGTAGGGCAAAAGAAAAAAGAAAAACAGAGACAGAAGAATAGGGATGGGACCTGCACCACTGGGAGGGAGCTGTGAAGGAGGAAAGGTTTCCACACACTAGGAAGGCCCTTCGCGGGCGGAGACTGCGGGTGGTGGAGGGGGGAAGCTTCGGAGCCATGGAGGAGAGCACAGCCACAGGGGAGCAGAGAGCAAAGCGGAGAGATTCCCGCACAGAGGATCAGTGCTGACCAGCACTAACCAGCCTGAGAGGCTTGTCTGCTCACCCGCTGGGGCAGGCGGGGGCTGGGAGCTGAGGCTCCGGCTTCGGAGGTCAGATCCCAGGGAGAGGACTGGGGTTGGCTGCGTGAACACAGCCTGAAGGGGGCTAGTGTGTCACAGCTAGCAGGGAGGAAGTCCAGGAAAAGGTCTGGAGCTGCCGAAGAGGCAAGACACTTTTTCTTGCCTCTTGGCATGAGATACTCAGGCTACTTCTGCAGCCACCAAGAAGCCTGTATGCAAGCACAGGTCACTATCCACACCTCCCCTCCCGGGAGCCTGGGCAGCCCGCCACTGCCAGGGTCCCATGATCCAGGGACAACTTCCCCAGGAGAACACACGGCGCGACTCAGCCTGGCGCAACGTCACGCTGGCCTCTGCCGCCCGGGGCTTGCCCTGCACTCCGTACCCCTCCCTCCCCCCGGCCTGAGTGAGCCAGAGCCCCCAAATCAGCTGCTCCTTTAACCCCGTCCTGTCTGACCGAAGAACAGACACCCTCAGGCCACCTACATGTAGAGGTGTGTCCAAATCCAAAGCTGAACCCCAGGAGTTGTGGGAACAAAGAAGAGAAAGAGACATCCCTCCCAGCAGCCTCAGGAGCAGCAGATAAAATCTCCACAATCAACTTGATGTATCTGCATCTGTGGAATACCTGAATGGACAACGAATCATCCCAAATTGAGGAGGTGGATTTTGGGAGCAACGATATATATTTTTTTTCCCCTTTTTCTCTTTTTGTGAGTGTGTATGTGTATGCTTCTGTGTGTGATTTTGTCTGTATAGCTTTGTCTTTATCATTAGTCCCAGGGTTTTGTCTGTCCGTTTTCGTTTTTTCTTTCTTTTTTTAGTATAGTTCTTACCCCTTGTTATCACTGGTGGATTTGTTTTTTGGTTTCATTGCTCTCTTCCTTCTTTCTTTCTTTTCCTTTTTATTACTTTTTAATTTTTTTTAATAATTATTTTTTAATTTTTATATAATAACTTTATTTTATTTTATCATATTTTATTTTATCTTTTTCTTTCTTTCTTTTGTTCTCCCTTTTATTCTGAGCCATGTGGATAACAGGCTCTTGGTGCTCCAGCCTGGTGTCAGGGCTGTGCCTCTGAGGTGGGAGACCCAAGTTTAGGACATTAGTCCACCAGAGACCTTCCAGCTCCATGTAATATCAAATGGTGAAAATCTCCCAGAGATCTCCATCTCAACGCCAAGACCCAGCTCCACTCAATGACCAGCAAGCTACAGTAATGGACACCCTATGCCAAACAAGTAGCAAGACAGGAACACAACACCACCCATTAGCAGAGAGGCTGCCTAAAATCATAATAAGGTCACAGACACCCCAAAACACACCACCAGACGTGGATCTGCCCACCAGAAAGACAAGATCCAGCCTCATCCACCAGAACACAGGCACTAGTCCCCTCCACCAGGAAGCCCACACAACCCACTGAAGCAACCTTAGTGACCTGGGGCAGACACCAAAAACAATGGGAACTATGCACCTGCAGCCTGAGAAAAGGAGACCCCAAACACAGTAAGTTAAGCAAAATGAGAAGACAGAGAAACACACAGCAGGTGAAGGAGCAGGGTCAAAGCACACCAGACCTAAGAAATGAAGAGGAAATAGGCAGTATACCTCAAAATGGATGCAGAATAATGACAGTAAAAATGATCCAAAATCTTGGATACAGATGGAGAAAATACAAGAAACGTTTAAGAAGGACCTAGAAGAACTAAAGAGCAAACAAACAGTGATGAACAACACAATAAATGAAATTAAAAATTCTCTAGAAGGGATCAATAGCAGAATATTTAAGGCAGAAAAACGGATAAGTGACCTGGAAGATAAAATAGTGGAAATAACTACTGCAGAGCACAATAAAGAAAAGAGAATGAAAAGAATTGAGGACAGTCTCAGAGACCTCTGGGACAACATTAAATGCACCAACATTCAAATTATAGGGGTCCCAGAAGAAGAAGAGAAAAAGAAAGGGACTGAGAAAATATTTGAAGAGATTATAGTTGAAAACTTCCCTAACATGGGAAAGGAAATAGTTAATCAAGTCCAGGAAGCACAGAGAGTCCCATACAGGATAAATCCAAGGAGAAATATGCCAAGACACATATTAGTCAAACTATCAAAGATTAAATACAAAGAAAAAATATTAAAAGCAGCAAGGGAAAAAAAACAAAAAACACACAAGGGAATCCTCATAAGGTTAACAGCTGGTCTTTCAGCAGAAACTCTGCAAGCCAGAAGGCAGTGGCAGGACATATTTAAAGTGATGAAGTAGAAAAACCTACACCTAAGATTACTCTACCCAGCAAGGATCTCATTCAGATTTGAGGGAGAAATTAAAACCTTTACGGACAAGCAAAAGCTAAGGGAATTCAGCACCACCAAACCAGCTTTACAACAAATACTAAAGGAACTTCTCTAGGCAGGAAACACAAGAGAAAGAAAAGACCTACAATAACAAACCCAAAACAATTAAGAAAATGGTAATAGGAACATACATATCGATTATTACCTTAAATGTAAATGGATCAAATGCTCCAACCAAAAGACATAGACTGGCTGAATGGATACAAAAACAAGACCCGTATATATGCTGTCTACAAGAGACCCACTTCAGACCTAGGGACACATACAGACTGAAAGTGAGGGGATGGAAAAAGATATTCCAAGCAAATGGAAATCAAAAGGAAGCTGGAGTAGCAATTCTCATATCAGACAAAATAGACTTTAAAATAAAGACTATTACAAGAAACAAAGATGGACACCACATAATGATTAAGGGATCAATCCAAGAAGAAGATATAACAATTGTAAATATTTATGCATCCAACATAGGAGCACCTCAATACAGAAGGCAAATGCTAACAGCCATAAAAGGGGAAATCGACAGTAACACAATCATAGTAGGGGATTTTAACACCCCACTTTCACCAATGGACAGTTCATCCAAAATGAAAATAAATAAGGAAACACAAGCTTTAAATGATACATTAAACGAGATGGACTTAATTGATATTTATAGGACATTCCATCCAAAAACAACAGAATACACTTTCTTCTCAAGTGTTCATGGGACATTCTCCAGGATAGATCATATATTGGGTCACAAATCAAGCCTTGGTAAATTTAAGAAAATTGAAATCATATCAAGTATCTTTTCTGACCACAGTGCTATGAGACTAGATATCAATTACAGGATAAAATCTGTAAAAAATACAAACACATGGAGGCTAAACAATACACTACTTAAAAACTAAGTGATCACTGAAGAAATCAAAGAGGAAATCAAAAAATACCTAGAAACAAATGACAATGGAAACACGACCACCCAAAACCTATGGGATGCAGCATAAGCAGTTCTAAGAGGGAAGTTTATAGCAATACAACCCTAGCTCAAGAAACAAAAAACATCTGAAATAAACAACCTAACCTTACACGTAAAACAATTAGAGAAAGAAGAACAAAAAAACCCCAAAGTTAGCAGAAGGAAAGAAATCATAAAGATCAGATCAGAAATAAGTGAAAAAGAAATGAAGGAAATGATAGCAAAGGTCAATAAAACTAAAAGCTTGTTCTTTGAGAAGACAAACAGAATTGAAAAACCATTAGGCAGACTCATCAAGAAAAAAGGGAGAAGACTCAAATCAATAGAATTAGAAATGAAAAAGGAGAAGTAACCACTGACACTGCAGAAATACAAAGGATCATGAGAGATAACTACAAGCAACTATATGCAAATAAAATGGACCACCTGGAAGAAATGGACAAATTCTTAGAAACGCACAACGTGCCGAGACTGAACCAGGAAGAAATAGATAATATGAACAGAGCAATCACAAGCACTGAAATTGAAACTGTGATTAAAAATCTTCCAACAAACAAAAGTCCAGGACCAGGGCTTCCCTGGTGGCGCAGTGGTTGAGAGTCTGCCTGCCAATGCAGGGGACACGGGTTTGGGCCCTGGTCTGGGAAGATCTCACATGCCGCGGAGCAACTGGGCCCGTGAGCCACAACTACTGAGCCTGCGCGTCTGGAGCCTGTGCTCCGCAACAAGAGAGGCCGCGACAGTGAGAGGCCAACGCACCGCGATGAACAGTGGCCCCCGCTTGAGAAAGCCCTCCCACAGAAATGAAGACCCAACACACCCAAAAATAAATAAATTAAAAAAAAAAAAAAAAAAAAGTCCAGGACCCGATGGCTTCACAGGCGAATTCTATCAACCATTTAGAGAAGAGTTAACACCTTTCCTTCTCAAACTCTTCCAAAATATACCAGAGGGAGGAACACTCCCAAACTCATTCTATGAGGCCACCATCACCATGATACCAAAACCAGACAAAGATGTCACAAAGAAAGAAAACTATAGGCCAATATCACTGATGAACATTGATGCAAAAATCCTCAAGAAAATACTAGCAAACAGAATCCAACAGCACATTAAAAGGATCATACATCATGATCAAGTGGGGTTTATCCCAGGAATGCAAGGATTCTTCAGTATATGCAAATCAATCAATGTGATACACCATATTAACAAATTGAAGGAGAAAAACCATATGATCATCTCAATAGATGCAGAGAAAGCTTTCGACAAAATTCCACACCCATTTATGATAAAAACCCTCCAGAAAGTAGCCATAGAGGGAACTTAACTCAAAATAATAAAGGCCATATATGACAAACCCACAGCCAACATTGTCCTCAATGGTGAAAAACTGAAACCATTTCCACTAAGATCAGGAACAAGACAAGGTTGCCCACTCTCACCACTATTATTCAACATAGTTTTGGAAGTTTTAGCCACAGCAATCAGAGAAGAAAAAGAAATAAAAGGAATCCAAATTGGAAAAGAAGAAGTAAAACTGTCACTGTTTGTAGATGACATGATACTGTTCATAGAGAATCCTAAAGATGCCACCAGAAAACTACTAGAGCTAATCAATGAATTTGGTAAAGTAGCAGGATACAAAATTAATGCACAGATATCTCTTGCATTCCTATACACTAATGATGAAAAATCTGAAAGTGAAATTAAGAAAACACTCCCATTTACCATTGAAACAAAAAGAATAAAATACCTAGGAATAAACCTACCTAAGGAGAAAAAAGACCTGTATGTAGAAAACTATAAGACACTGATGAAAGAAATTAAAGATGATACGAATAGATGGAGAGATATACCATGTTCTTGGATTGGAAGAATTAACATTGTGAAAATGACTATACCACCCAAAGCAATCTACAGATTCAGTGCAATCCCTATCAAACTACCAGTGGCATTTTTCACAGAACTAAAACAAAAAATTTCACAATTTGTATGGAAGCACAAAAGACCCTGAATAGTCAATGCAATCTTGAGAAAGAAAAACGGAGCTGGAGGAATCAGGCTCTCTGACTTCAGAGTATACTACAAAGCTACAGTAATCAAGAGAGTATGGTACTGGCACAAAAACAGAAATATAGATCAATGGAACAGGATAGAAAGCCCAGAGATAAACCCACACACATATGGTCACCTTATCTTTGATAAAGGAGGCAAGAATATACAATGGAGAAAAGACACCCTCTTCAGTAAGTGGTGCTGGGAAAACTGGACAGCTACATGTAAAGGAATGAAGTTAGAACACTCTCTAACATCATACACAAAAATAAACTCAAAATGGATTAAAGACCTAAATGTAAGGCCAGACACTATAAAACTGTTAGAGGAAAACATAGGCAGAACGTTCTATGACATAAATCACAGCAAGGTCCGTTTTGACTCACCTCCTAGAGAAATGAAAATAAAAACAAAAATAAACAAATGGGACCTAATGAAACTTAAAAGCTTTTGCACAGCAAAGGAAACCATAAACAAGACCAAAAGACAACCCTCAGAATGGGAGAAAATATTTGCAAATGAAGCAACTGACAGAGGATTAATCTCTAAAATTTACAAGCAGCTCATGCAACTCAATATCAAAAAAACAAACAACCCACTCCAAAAATGGGCAGAAGACCTAAATAGACATTTCTCCAAAGAAGATGTATAGATTGCCAACAAACACATGAAAGAATGCTCAACATCATTAGAGAAATGCAAATCAAAACTACAATGAGATACCATCTCACACCAGTCAGAATGGCCATCATCAAAATATCTAGAAACAATAAATGCTGGAGAGGGTGTGGAGAAAAGGGAACCCTCTTGCACTGTTGGTGGGAATGTAAATTGATACAGCCACTATGGGGAACAGTATGGAGGTTCCTTAGAAAACTAAAAATAGAACTACCATACGACCCAGCAATCCCACTACTGGGCATGTACCCTTAGAAAACCATAATTCAAAAAGAGTCATGTACCACAATGTTCATTGTAGCTCTATTTACAATAGCCAGGACATGGAAGCCGCCTAAGTGTCCATTGACAGATGAATGGATAAAGAAGATGTGGCACATATATACAATGGAATATTACTCAGCCATAAAAAGAAACGAAATTGAGTTATTTGTAGTGAGGTGGATGGACCTAGTGTCTGTCATACACAGTGAAGTAAGTCAGAAGGAGAAAAACAAATGCCATATGCTCACACCATATATATGGAATCTAAAAAAAGAAAAGAAAAAAGAAAAAAAGTGGTCATGAAGAACCTAGGGGCAAGACGGGAATAAAGACACAGACCTACTAGAGAATGGACGTGAGGACACGGGGAGGGGGAAGGTTAATCTGGGACAAATTGAGAGAGTGGCATGGACATATATACACTACCAAATGTAAAATAGATAGCTAGTGGGAAGCAGTCGCATAGCACAGGGAGATCAGCTCGGTGCTTTGTGACCACCTAGAAGGGTGGGGTAGGGAGGGTGGGAGGGAGGGAGATGCAAGAGGGAAGAGATATGTGGATATATGTATATGTATAGCTGATTCACTTTGTTATAAAGTAGAAACTAACACACCATTGTAAAGCAATTTTACTCCAATAAAGATGTTAAAAAAAAAAAAAGATAGCCAAATTGATCTACAGGTCAACATAATCTCTATCAAAAACCTAGCTGGCATTTTGGCAGAAATTAACAAACTGGTCTAAAACTACTATGAAACTTCAAAAGACTCAGGATAGACGAAACAATCTTGAAAAAGACCGAAGTTGGAGGATCCACACTTCTTGATTTGAAAACATACTATAAACCTACACTACAGTAACCAGGACAAAGTGATACTGGCATAGGATAGACATATAGATGAATGGAATAGAATATAGAATTCAGAAATCCACCTTCACATTTATAGTCAATTGATTTTCAACAAGGGTGCCATGACAATTCAATGCAGAAAGTATACTCTCCAACAAATGGTACAAATCAACAAACGGTGCTGGGACAACTCAATAGCCACATGCAAAAGAATAAAGTTGGACCCTTTCCTCATACCATACACAAAAAATTAACTCAAAATGTATCAAAGACCGAAATGTAAGAGCTTAAACTGTAAAAATATTAGAAGAAAATCTATGTGGACTTGAGTTTTTTTGTTTGTTTGTTTTTTGGGGTTTTTTGGCCACGCCACATGGCTTGGGGGATCTTGGTTGCCTGACCAGGGATGGAACCCACACCCTGGGCAGTGAAAGCACGGAGGTGGTCTTGAGTTTGGTAAAGCCTTCTTAGCTATGACACCAAAAGTACAAGGAACAAAACGAAAACAGGTAAATTGGACTACATCAAGATTAAACCTCTTTGTGCTTCAAAGGACACCATCAAGAAGGTGAAAAGATAACCCACAGAATGGAGGGAAATATTTGCAAATCATTTATCTGATAAGAGAATTGTATAGAATATATAAAGAACTCTAACAATTCAACAACAACAGGAAAGAAAAGAAAAGAGAAAACCCAATTAAAACTGGGCAAGGATTTGAATAGACATTTCCCCAAAGAAGATATACAAATGGACAACAAGCCCATTAAAGGATGTTCAACATCATCAGCTATCAGGAAATGCAAATCAAAACCAGAATGAGATAACTTCATACCCGCTGGAATGGCTGTTTATAAAGTACAGACACTAACAGTGTTGGTGAGGATGTGGAGAAATTGGAACTCTTGTACACTGCTGGTGGTAATGCAGCTGCTTTGGAAAACAGTCTGCTAGTTCCTCAAAAGGTTATACATAGAGGTATTATATGACCAAACAATTCCACTTCTAGCTTTATACCCAATAGAAATTAAAACATATGCCCATACAAAAACTTGTACATAAATGTTCACTGGAGCATTATTCATAATAGTCAGAAAATGAAAACTCAAATGTCCATCAACTGATGACTGGGTAAACAAAATGTGGCATGTCCATACACTGGAACATTATTTGGCCATAAAAGGACTGAAGTACTGATACATGATACAACACAGATGAATCATGAAAATATCATGCTAAGTGAAAGAAGCCATTCACAATAGATGATATATTATATCAGTTCATTTAAGTGAGAGGTCCAGAATAAGCAAATCTATAGAGACAAAAAGTAGATTAGTGGTTGCCTAGGGCTGGAGGCTTGAGGGGAAATGGAGAGTGCCTGCTAATGGGTCTAGGGTTTCTTTTGAGGTAATGAAAATATTTTAAAATGGACTGTGGGGACTTCCCTGGCGGTCCAGTGATTAAGACTCTACGCTTCCACTGCAAGGGACACGGGTTCATCCCTGGTCGGGGAACTAAGATCCCACATGCCGCACAGCACGGCCACAAAAAATAATAATAAAATAAAATGGACGGTGGTGATGTTTGCACAACTCTGGGAATATACTAAAAACCACTGGATTTTATATTTTAAATGGGTAAATTTTATGGCATGTAATTTATATCTCAATAAAGCTGTTATATTAAAAAAAAAAAGAAAGAAACAAAATTGGGGAAAGGATCACATAGCACAGTACATGCTAGGAAAAGCAATGTAAGTTTGAGATGACCAGTAAGAAAAATTATTGGTTTGAAAGGGCATGGTTGTGAGTTGTGTCACATTTATGGTACCTATAAAAATTATATTTAAAATATCTGTACAGAGAAATGTATTGTGTGTGTGTGTGTGTGTGTGTGTGTGTGTGTGTAGGTATCAAGCCATGGAAAAAAGTGAAATGGAAATAATATAGTGTCTAATTCTTTAGAAAAGATAAAAATTAATTTGTGTTTTTAAAGTTTCATTTTTATATAAGAGAATATATTGAAATTTATCAACTGAATGACCTGTTCATTTCCTGAGAATAAACATTTTCTTCCTGAAGGGCTTTGAAAATATTTTATGATCCATATCAAAGAGTTTAGTACAATTAAGAGGATTTTTGTAGTATCTCTTAGTTTATCCCTTGTGATCACTAAATCTGCAATACAGCCTACTTCTAAGAGATACTCAGCCTTTGAATTTCAATTTCCATCTATCTTCACTTTGTCTTTGCAATTAGGTATCCTTCTACCACTTTGTTGGTGGTAAAAAAAATAGTGGAGATATAGAAGCAGCCTAAGGGTCATGGTAATTTTCTGCTTGCATAAAGATCTATTTTAACAAGTGAACTGAATAAAGAAAATAACTATAGCATTTTTTAAAGTATATCAGAGCTTAGTTTGACTTCATGACAGGAAAGAATTGTTGCAATTCTATTGAGATAATTTTCAGAGAACCACTCGGAGAAAATAGAATATCCCTTCAAAGGAAAAAGTTCACCATTTAGTTTTTTTTCTTCAATCATCATCAAAAATATAATCAGTACACATATGAGAGCAGCTTTGGCTATATAAGGTAAAGGAAATTTTAAGAACATAGTTTCTAGCGTAGAGAGGTTGAACATATCAAATATACCCAGACCAAAAAAAATATATATATATACACCCAGATCCAACTCAGTTCAAAAACGACAGACAAGCAACCAAATGAAGTTGATTAGTTATGGATGTCACTTAATTTAGTGATGGGAAATAAAGGTTTAAAAAATTGGTAATAGAGGAGAGAATAGCAATATCCATTAGAATTCTACAAAATGGAAAACCAAGGCTATTTTGAGGAACGATATGACTGCTTGAAATCTCAAGTAACAGTTGCAGGACTGAATGTCTAGACTTCTGGTTTTATCCTGAATCACATCTCCATAGCAACACATGGGTTTATTTTGAGCATATCTCATCCTCAAGTTTACTACTTTTTTAATTTCCCTAATCATTTTTCTCTTACTGAGAAATTTTTTACAGTACTTGCTAAAATATTTTTATTAATCATTTTATTTCTCTCTTTTCCTAGAAGTATGGTGAACTCTCCCAACACAAAAAGTATATTCCAACCTTCCATTCTCTGGCAATGAGTTAAATAATTTTTCTAAGTCTCCCCGCTTACTAAAGACTCAACAATGTTCACACAAGCATATACATTAGCTACGCGACTGGGTCCTCCCTACCAAATAACTAAATTTCAAAATTACAGTATGCTGAGCTAGATCATTATGTTTGGATCAGAGATACTCTTAATTCAAAGCAGACAATGGAAAAGATTATATCATATCCTTCTGATGATTTCTGACTAACAAGATAAACCTCATAGTATAGACAGGATATAGTGTAGTGAGTTACATAACAAAAGTCTTGTTCATTTATTTACAGGTAAAGTAACTAAATTCAATTTCATTTAAGTATGCCATAACTTAGTCAAATAAGTAACAATTCATTATAAAAAATAAGTTTTATGAAATTCTTTGGTTATCGCAAATTTCCAGGATTTGTATGATATTCCTGGGAAACCTGTCTTTCATATAAGTATAAACTATCACATAGTTTGGGAGAGAAACAAAGATTTCATAACATTTCCTTCACCACGGACAAATTAAGAGCAAGTTTGAAACACTGATTTCCACATGCTATAATAATATATGCTATCAGCCTTTTCCTCACTTAATAGAATTTCATGGTTTTGCCTTTTTTCTCTGTTCTGAACTTAGAATTCTAAGTCTGGGTCACTTCCTTCCCAGAATAATAGGTTAAATGACTGTCTTTATTTAAAACTAATTGCCAATCTCATTGCCCTTCTCTCTCCATTAGAAATATTCCCTAAAAATCACATCCAATGGTGCATTCTAAGTAGCTCTTCTTGCCAGAACTTCAGAAATAAACCAGCTTGAACAAAGAGGAAAGTGAAGCATGCTATAAATTAATAACTAGTATTCTTTATGGTTGTGGGAAAATGTGCAGAATCCATGTAATTTTAGGCAAAGAAAATATATCCACAGTTGAACTTGATGATGGTCTCTTTGAAAGAATATCATATAATTATTTGCAGCTGAATATTGTCCTGATTCCATTAAGGATACATTCTTATTATACATTTATTATGCATTTGAAGGGTCCAAAAATGTCACCTCGAAGTAATAAACCAATTGGTGTAATTGCAGAAATAGATGTCTATATAGTTCAGTATTGTTCAGCAATTTTCCAGAGGGACAGATTTCCAAGTCTAGATGGGCTATGTCTGCATTCAGGTTAGATTTATGTTTTTTAAAAACTCCCTGCAGCTGTTCATCCCTCCTGCCTCTGACCACATTAGAAAAGATACAGATTAGGTCCATACCAGGCAGAGTAAGCTTGGAAGTTCAGGAGTAGGGTCCCAAGAGATAGATAAGACCTAATCAGTTACAAGTCACTTGTAACAAATGCTCAACATTATTTCCCACTGGCACTCATCACATATTTTATAACTTAAACTAACACAATAACTGAAAAGATTCTGTACTGGAATTAAGATGTGGAGGTGGGGAGGAGACAGATCTATGCAGGTGATTCCATAGATGTGTGTTTCCTTTCTGCTCTTGTCAGATCCATCTGTTCTTGCCTGCACTTGAAAATCTAGGGTGGTCAGCCACTGGTGCTAAGTTCAAAGAAGCGCTCTCTCTCTCTCTCTCATCACATATATATATACATATATATATATATGTATATATATATATATATATATGTATATATGTATATATATATATACATATATATATATATACACACACACACACACACACACACACACACCTGTGCACCTGAACATGGGATCTTAAGCACAGACATTTGCCTTTTTTGCCTTTGCAAGTTTTGAATAATTTATTCTACCTCTAGTTATGCCTCAGGACAAATTTAGAAAGGTAACTGTGCTCCCTTGCTTACAGTTTTCTTTTTTTTAATTAATTTATTTAATTAATTTATTTTTGGCTGTGTTGGGTCTTCGTTGCTGCGCACGGGCTTTCTCTAGTTGCGGCAAGTGGGGGCTACTCTTCATGGCAGTGCGCGGGCTTCTCATTGCGGTGGCTTCTCTTGTTGAGGAGCACAGGCTCTAGGCACGTGGGCTTCAGTAGTTGTGGCTCGCAGACTCAGTAGTTGTGGCGCTCAGGCTTAGTTGCTCCACGGCATGTGGGATCTTCCCGGACCAGGGATTGAACCCATGCCCCCTGCCTTGGCAGGCGGATTCTTAACCACTGCACCAGTGGGGAAGCCCTTGCTTACAGTTTTTACATCCTTTTTCCCATCTACCCAGGGCGGCACCACCCCCACGTACCTCGTTGTGTTTATTGCAACTGAACTGAACAGAATACATTTCCCAGGACCCCCTCTGCTGCCCTGCTCCTAATCATTTAGATAAAATAATATGCTAGTTTGAATGAAGGTATAAATTGCTGAGTTGCCAAGGGGACAAATCAATAAATACTTGTTATTATTATTAGGTGGTGAGAGATCACCTTTTACCTGGCCCAGATTTCAAATGTGTAGCCAGGAGACTCTAATTCTAAAACGATGAATAGAAAATAATATACTTTTAGATTGAAATGGTAAAAACATCTCTCACAATGGGATTTCTCATACCTGTCTAATACTTAGAATCACCTGGAGAGTTTTACAAACGTAAGTAAGTCCCCCAAGACTTAGTGAATCAAATCTGTAATTTTTAAAAAGCCACACATACAATTCTGATGTATATCCAGGATTGAAAACCAGTGTTCTAGACTCTTGCCACTGAAAGTGTGGTCCTGCACCAATAGCAGCAGCATTACCTGAAAGTTTGTTCGAATTTCAGAATCTCAGACTCTAGCCCAGACCTACTGAATCAGAATGTGCCTTTTCACAAGATCTCCAGTGATTTGTATGTACATTAAAGTCTGAAAAAACACTGAGGTAGAAGCAGCTACACCTGCTAGACCTGATGAAGTAAGTAGCTTTGACTTAAAACAAGCAGACAGTTCTGAAAACGAATCTACACTAAGAACTCTTACTACGGCAGCTGAATCACCTTATATTCCTGCTAAGTGAGTTCTAAATGAAGGTCTTCCCTTAATGGTCTTTTCTCTAAAAACAGGCAGTTTCAATGTGAATGTCATCACATGAGTAAACTTATTCCATTGAGCTATAATCAGCTCATTCAAACAATGTATCTATTCCAAGAAAGAGAGGGCCACGTGGTTAGCAGTCTCAACTTAGTTTTTGAACTCTTCTATGTTCACCCAAATTTAAGCTCCAAAATTTTTCTTTAATATGCAATGTGACTAAGTCACACAGGAATGCAGAAAATTAAAATATTCAACACATTAGTATGCATAGCACATCGTATTGTTAAATATTTATTGAGCACTAACAAGAGCTAACTCTACAAAACAGATTTAGATTCTGCTGGGAAGGACAGTACTGAAGACGATGCAAAAGAGTAACACCTAGGATAGCAAACTCAGCTCCAGCTCACAAGACCCACAAATTGAAAATGTGTCCTTTGGACCAGGGCATCCTTAAGCAATTGATTTAGTCTCTCAGGTGGTTTATGTTCATACAATGAAGAGTCTTTCTCTCTATAATCAGCACCCTTGATTGCACACTGTATACTTCTGAAAATAATTAAATCGTCGAATATTGTGCTCCGAATTCTGGGATAATGTTTAATTATTCTCTCTCTCTGGAACTTCAATATCTGTTGTTGTCTAACCCTAAGAAATCTGTTCAGAAAAACACTCTCTTATGGTATAACAAAATTGTTTAGTGACTATTATGTTAGGAATATTTAATTCTAAATTAAGGCATAATAATACTAATAGGATACAGATAACTTTTCAAGGCACTACTTTGTTTTAAAAAATCCTCTTTTCTAAGTCTGATCAAGAACAAGTGATACAAGGTAAGGAGGTATTTGTAATAAGTCTCAAACTTTTAAAGATATTTCCATGGTTTGAAAATAGCAACTGCAACAATAACAACAATGAAAGTTGTGTTGAAATGAAACATTTGTTTTTCCAAACACTTAAAGACTTCTTTTCTGAGCTGATTAGTCCATCTGTACCTTCTCTGCGGAATTTCATCTGTTTGCCAATCTTGATATTTGCCAACACTCAATCAGAGTATGATGCATCAATTGATTTCATTTGCTGTGACTCTATGTGGTGGAATTTCTTTTGGAACATGGCTGGCACCTGGATATGTTTATTTATATTTGTACTGTATTTCAAAAGAAAATGAAATTAGGGTAAGGAAATTAGGGTGAGGCTTGCAGGATTTGAAAGAATGATGAATGTGGGGAATGCCTGCATAAATTCTATCATCTGTCTAAATGCACACATGATTAAAGTAACCAGATTACCATTCATTCATTCCTCATTCATTTAGTAATCATTTAGCAAAATGCCAGTCCCTGTCCTTGTGCTGAAAATACTAACTTAAAACATAGCTACTCTTCAATGAATTTGAGCTCTAGTACAGAGCCAAATTAAACTTGAATACTACTTTAAAAACTAAAAGTCTCTGTATTTTATAATCTGGAATGCAGTCATTCATTCATTCACTAGCATGAATCCATTGTACTTATATTTAGGACAATGTCTTTCTGGTAGAACTTAGTGCTTGTGAATTAAATAAGATGCTTGCTGTTTGCTTTTCAGGATGGAAGATTGGTGAGGGAATCAAGAGAGGAGGATTAGAGAACAGTGCATTCTCATTTCACATCATGTCTGCCGCGAAAGGAAACTAAGAGAGTTAGTAACATCTTCTGATGGTCATACTTTCATCTCTAAATCTGCTGCTGCTTTCAACTCTAAATCTGAAGCTGCAATCGGAATACTGGGTTTCCTTAGTAACAGTGTTACCATTTCCCATAATGCTTTCAAATCCCCTTTGCTTAGTTTAATTCTGCCATACCCATCACAGCCCAGCTCCAACTTAACTTTATCCACAAAGGTTTCCTTGGTTCTTTCAGTCTGTGTTGTTTTCCACTTTTGCTGTTCCTCAACTTGTGGTCATACGACATAAGAGGTTAGGTATTATTTGTATATGGACTTGTAAATAACTACTTCACATATTTTCTTTATCCAATTGAGTTTAAGCTTTTAGGAAGAGCCAATGTCATTACATCTATGGTGTCTCTTGGCTGTGCAAGTGAACGCTTACTGCACATACAGTAAAAACTCTAATTACTTATTGGTTAGTGAATGGATTGATTGATTAATTGCTAAGTAGTTGCTCTTGGGGTCCTGCTTCCTTTAAATATTCATCACATAAAGAAACAAACAACATCTACTGCTACTGCCACCTCCTCCACCTTCATCCCTCCTGGCATCTATTGCTGCATATCTCTAGGTCCTTGATTTTGAATCTTCCAGGAGACACTTCTCCTAAGATTTCTGTAATTTAAAATACCGTCTCTGAGAATAATGATTACTTTGGGTTTCTGAGGAGGGAATAATTTGTTTTATCTGCTCAAATACTCCCTCATTTTTCTTATCATGAAAAGAGTTTTTTTTTATTGTTTCTCAATTTCTATAAATGAAACCAATAATTTTGATACGTCACTAGACTCAAATGATCATAACCCTAAAACGGTGCCTTGTTCACTCCTCTCCACCTTTTGCCTCCCATCTCACCTTTGTGAAGCAGCCCCCCGATCCAAACCCCTATATTAGTGTTCTCTTGTTGTATAACAAATTACCACAAACTTAGCAGCTCAAAGCAACACACATGTATTATCTCACAGTTTCCATGGGCTGAAGGCCAGGCCCCACCTAACTGGGTCCTCTGCTCAGGTTCTCACAAGGCTGCAATCAAGGTGCTGGCTGGGGCCAAGGTTCTTTTTTTTTTTTTTTTTTTAAATGGGAGACTTTTTTTGGGGGGGGGTTATTTATTTATTTATCTATTCATATCTATTTATGGCTGTGTTGGGTCCTCGTTTCTGTGCGAAGGCTCTCCCTAGCTGTGGCAAGTGGGGGCCACTCTTCATCGCGGTGCGCGGGCCTCTCATTATCGTGGCCTCGCTTGTTGCGGAGCACAGGCTCCAGACGCGCAGGCTCAGCAATTGTGGCTCACGGGCCTAGTCGCTCCGCGGCACGCGGGATCCTCCCAGACCAGGGCTCGAACCCGCGTCCCCTGCACCGACAGGCAGACTCTCAACCACTGCGCCACCAGGGAAACCCGGGGCCAAGGTTCTCACCTGGGGCTCAGGGTCCTCATCCAAGCTCACGGTTATTAGTAGAAGTAATTTCTTTGCGATTGGAGGGCTGACTCCCCTGCCCCCATTTTCTTATTGGCTGTAAACAACTAGCTATTAACTTCTAGAGACCTCCCTCAATTCCTTGCCCCACAGACTCCTTCTCTCACAACATGGTAGATGGCATCATCTCCTAGGCCAGAAGGAAAATGTCTCTCTGATGCTTCACCATCTTTTAAGGGCCTCATGGGATTAGGCCAGGCTCACCCAGGACAACCTCCCCCTTAACTCCCAGTCAACTGATACAGACCTTAATACCCTGTAAAATCCCTTCTGCCGTGTAATGGGAGTGAGATATCATTATATTCAAAGGCCTTCTCCAAACTCAAGTAGAGAAGATTATACAGGTACAAGGTCATTAGGGGGTCATTTTAGAATTCTGTCTACCACACTCTCTTATCCTGTTTAATTTTCCCCCTTTTCCTCCATAATATTCCTCACATGGTATAACATACATATATTTATTATATTTATTGTTATTGTCTATCCCCACTGGCATATAAGACTCTTGACAATAGGAATTATAATATCTTATTTTTACACACGTACCACAAGACCTAGGATAGAGTTTGTTCCATTTTATGTGCTCAATAAAAAAGTAATAGATGAATAAATAGAGGATCATGAAAGTGCTCTACAATCAATACAAAATTATCTAGAGGAGATATCTTATTCAGATAAAGACAGAAAGCTCTTCCTTTGTTTCCCAGGAAGCAACTGTTTAACCATTGTGTTTATACACAACAGTAAAGAAACAATTAAATAAGCAATACACAGCCCATAAAATTCTACAGACATACATAAATAAAAATTTAACTGTAGTTTGTCTGGGGGTGAGGTAATTTGTTTTCAAATATTTGTCCTCGTTTTCATTGTTTATCTAATTTTCTACAAGTCAACATCACTCTTAGAATTGTGAAAATAAAACTTCCTGTAATAAATCTTTAAGTACTTGTTTTGAAATACAAACTTCTTCACAAATGTCCCTTTTGTTATTTTGCAACTGGCTGTATTAACAGAGTAAAACTTGTTCTTCAATGTCATTTTATTATATGAAGGTGAAGTTGATTAGTAGTTGCTCTTCAAAGGGAACTTATCTCAGTAACAGGTTCTATACAATAAAAATGGAAAAAGTTCCCCAAAATGATGAAAACTGAGGAGCCAAAACATTTCGTACCTTATAGAAGTTGCCAAGTGATTTTGAATATGCACCTGCTATCCAATGTGGTGTACGGTGACCTAGCACTACATAACATTAAGGCAAGCTCATTAATTAAAAATGGACAGTGTCTTTATCATCACTACCTAAAGGAATCTTAGGAAAATGATGTGATCAAAACAAAGAAATCATTCAGCCAATAAAAAAACAATGGAAGTTACCAGACTTGGATATTGACTCTTATATTGACTAGCTATGTGACTTAACAGCAATTTTCTTAACTTTAAATAACTGCTTTAACACTTACTAGATGTGGACTCTTGTGAGATATTGAACCATGCCTTGTTCTTACCATGTGCAAAGCAAGCATAGGAATGGTACATCTCTTGTGTCCTGAGGATAGAACTGAATGTGATCATTTATGTGAAGTGCTAGGACAGTGCTGGACATAGTATAAACGTTCATATCTTATTTTACTGTGATAAATATAATAATAAATACTATCAGCATTATAGTTCAGTGCACTTATAAAATTTTGAAGAAACACTGACATTTTTATATGGGAAATAGTTTGAAAATTAAAACAATACTGGGTTTTGTTATTATTATAAGAAATAACTACAATGAATTTGCGTAAAGAATATTTTGAAAGCATTCATTTTATATTTTCAAAAGGAATTAAACATTAATTTTTTCTATAACTACCGTCTATGGAATGACACAGGGTTAGTTTTCTAAGAGAAGAATATGTCTCTTTCTATTCAGGTTTAAGCAGGATGTGGTTAGGAGAGTTGACTAATTTTGCTTTCCTCCAATCATGTAAAAGACGATTCCTGAGCTCACAAATATTTTGGTTGTAATTCTTCACAGGAACTCACTTGATTTTCTTATGATATCAGTAAATCACAACCTAAATGTATTTTCATGAGTTTCTGTGATTAAAATATGCTTTAAGAGAAAAGCATTCTTACAAAAACATTTATTTCCTCTGCTTTTAGTGAGAATTCAGAAAACTTGATACAATGCTGTTCACTCTCTCTCTCATCTCTATTTCTATGTCTAGCTCTATCTTTCCTAGCATACTATCCAGGGTATAGGAAAATCTTTCAACTTTCAACTTCAGTTGGTAGCTCAAGCAAGAAATCGTGACATTTACTGCTTAAATAACTATTAGTCAATTAGTATATACTGGTAAATATATACTTTAAAGCTATAAATGTAGATATAGATACAACTATAATGGATTATAGACTCACCATGACTGAGATAGTTGAACACATACTTCCTGAAATTTCAAATATATTTCTAAGTGGAAAAGCTCCAAATGACTGACTGTGTCTCTAAGACGAGTCCAAGCACATCCAGACAAATGAAAACATTAAGATGGACAATACTATAACAATTATTCTATAACTAATAACAATACTATTATTTTGATAATGCTACCATATAGTTTTGATGGCCTTTTTGGAAACGCAAAGAATTGTCATAAATGTCATCTAAATTTTTGCTGCAATTTTTAGCTAACTTTTAGAGATTTATATTACTGTTACATATTTTAAATATGTAAATATCAAAGAATTTCCCAGGCTCACAAAGTAAGCAAAGAATCCTTCCTAGTCTTTTTATTTCTAAAGTCTTCTAGGAGACTACATTAGTGTAACATTTACTTTCAAAAGTTAAACATCACCTGAGTCACAGAAGAGACTATACAATGACTATGCAGAAAGAATTGAGCTAATGTGTTAGTGATCCATTAGAGCCATCGTCATTGGCTTTCACATACTTGACATATTTCTCAAAAAAAATAATAAAATTCCAGACAAATAAACAATAAGTTTGAAAACATAAAAGAGAGGTTAAGGTATAGAGGACAGAGACAGTGTTATAGACTGCATGTTTGTGTCCCTCCAAAATTCATGTTGAAACCCTAACCCCCTTGTGATGGTATTCGGAGGTGGGACCTTTGGGAGGTGATCAGGTTTAGATGAAGTCATGAGCCTGGCGTCCTCATGATGGGATTAGTGCCCTTAGAAAAGGAGACCAGAGAGCTAGCTCTCTCGCTCTCCTTTTTCCATCATGTAAGGAAAAGAAGGCAGCTGTCTACAAGCCACAAAGAGGGCTCTCACCAAACACAAAATTGTCTGGCACCTTGATCTTGGACTTCCCAGATTTCAGAACTGTGAGAAATATGTGTTGTTTAAGCCACCAGGTCTATGGTATTCTATTATGGCAGCCCAAACTGACTAATACAGACAGCTAGGCTTAATGTATACCTAACCTGATTTCCCAAAAAAGAGGCCCCAAAATACGAAAAGAGACAATATTCAAAGAGATCCTGGTTGTGAAATAAGAAGCATATAAAAAGGAGAAAAAAAGAAAAAAACCTATGTAGTACTAATAAATCAGTGCCAGAGACTAAGGGTAAATAGTGGTCAACCCAGAATTGTATGCCCCATAAACTTATATTCATGACTAAGTATGAAATAAAGACAGTTTAGACAAAATTCCCTATAGAATGATCCCAGAAGGGAGTTCTGAGATGTGAGAAGAAATAATGAGCAAAGAAAATCATAAATATGTTCCTGGATCTAAAAATAAATGAATGAATAAATGAGTGAATAAACAAAACTTATTGTATAAAAATAACAATGACTAATTTGAGTCATTAAAAGGACAACAGTGTAATTTTTAGGTTACATAGCAAAGTAATAGAAATAGAATGTATAACCTCCAAACTACTAAAAGGATCAAATGGGATGAAGAAAAATAGAGAAAAAAAAATCATCCAAAAGAAATACAGATAAAACAAGACAAATAGAAAGCACAAAATTAGTAGCAGAATTGAATCCAAATACATGAATAATAATAATAATTGTGCTAAATTCCTCAGTTTTTAGAATAGCTAAAGAAATAAAAGATAATGCTATACTGTTGACAAGAGATGTCTCTAAAATGAAAAGCCACAGAAATGAGACTGGAAAAGACTGGAGAAAAATTATACCAGGAAAATCTACCCAAGAGACTGCTATTGTTGCAGACACACAGGCGTGAAGGTAAAATAGCATGATTGAATTAGAAAGGATCACCACACACTGAGAAAGGGTTCAATTTACCATGAAGATACATAAATTCTAAAGTTGCATTACCTAATAGCTTTCAAACAACTATATAAAGAAAAATCAACATGGAAGTAGCAGGCAAATCCTCAATCAATATCAGACATTAAAATACGTCTCTCAGTAATTGAGAGATCAAATATACTAAAAATAAAGCAGAATTAATAAACTTGCTTTTATGGATATATAAGACACTGAACCCAATAAATTAAAACCTCATTTTTTAACCGCACATGAAACATTTCAAAAAGCATCTAAGTATGTGGTATTAATGCATGTCTAACAAATTTCTAATGATTGATATGTACATATATATAATACATATGTATTATACATAAATATATTTTCTAACCACAAGCAATTAATTTATAAACCAATATCCATAAATGACTAATTTACACAACCATATTATTAAAATAATGAGTATTTATCAATAACAATAATGAGTATTTACCAAGGGTGTCAGATGCAAAATCGGTACATCAAGTTGACTTGCATTTCAATATGCCAGTTTGAAAGAAATCAGAACATAAAATTTTAAAAATAATATAACTTATAACAGCAAAAAGTAAGATATATAGGAATAAGCCTTTCTGGGGAAAATTATAAAAGTTATTTAAAAGACACTTAAAAAGACCTAAATAAACTAGAAAGAAGTAACATTTCAATAGATAAGAAGACTGAATATAATTAAAAATGTCCATTTCCTTTAATGTATAGAAACACAGCAAGCTTATTTTTTATACCACCAGGGTATTTTGTGGAACTTGATAAGCTGGTTCTAAAATGTATAGGAAAACAATTAAAATAAATGAAATGAATAGGAGAGAGCAAAGATTCAAAAATATTTCTGAAGCAGAACTAAGAGCCTTGCTCAGTCAGGAAACATGATTTATTACAAAGCTGTAGTGATTAAGACACTGTTGTATTGGTATAATGTTGGATAAACAAAACAACAGAAGAGAATAAAGAGCCCAGCAACTGATCTATATATATTAGGGAACACGAAAATATTGTCATTGCCAAACATTAGAGAAAGGGTGGATTATTGAAAAAGAAAAATGGTGCTAAGCCAATTTATTATTCATATGAGAAAAAAATAATACCAGATCACAACTTTCCATCACATAAAAGCATATTATGGAGAAGAGTACGGAGGTTCCTTAAAACTAAAAATAGAACTACCATATGACCCAGCAATCCCACTACTGGGCATATATGCTGAGAAAACCATAATTCAAAAAGAGTCATGTACCACAATGTTCATTGCAGCTCTATTTACAATAGCCAGGACATGGAAGCAACCTAAGTGTCCATCATCGGATGAATGGATAAAGAAGATGTGGCAAATATATACAATGGAATATTACTCAGCCATAAAAAGAAACGAAATTGAGTTATTTGTAGTGAGGTGGATGGACCTAGAGTCTATCATACAGAGTGAAGTAAGTCAGAAAGAGGAAAACAAATACCATATGCTAACACATATATATGGAATCTAAAAAAAAAGGTGAAGAACCTAGGGGCAGGACAGGAATAAAGATGCAGATGTAGAGAATGGACTTGGACATGGCGAGTGGGAAGAGTAAGCTGGACGAAGTGAGAGAGTAGCGTTGACATATATACACTACCAAATGTTAAGTAGATAGCTAGTGGGAAGCAGCTGCATTGCACAGGGAGATGAGCTCGGTGCTGTGTGACCACCTAGAGGGGTGGGATAGGGAGGGTGGGAGGGAGGCGCAAGAGGGAGGGAATATGGGGATATATGTATACATATAGCTGATTCACTTTGTTATACAGCAGAAACTAGCACAACATGGTAAGGCAATTATACTCCAATAAAGATGTTAAAAAAATTAAAATAATTAATTAAAAAAAAAGCATATTACAGAGCTTCAGAACCAACAAGATTTAGTTATTTTAAAGGCAAGATCTTAAACTTTACAAGGAAATATAAGAGAATATATTCATACCTCTGGGCAACAGAGAATTTTTAAAACAAGACTCAAAAAAGATCTAAGGAAAGATTAGTAAATCCAATTAACTGAAATGAAAATCTGCTCATCAAAAAGTACCGTCAGTAAGTTAAAAGGCAAACTGCAAGCTGGGAGACTATATTTGTATTCATATAAGCAACAAACAATTAGCATTTCAAATATATAAAAACTCCTTTAATCAATAAGACGTAAGTCCAACAATCCAACTGAAACATACCCAAAATACATGAACAGATAATTTGCAGAAAAGAAAACATAAATTTCCAATAAATAGAATGATTATCTGCTCTTCAGTAATCAGAAGTAAATCAAAAGCAAAATTCAGTATTATTTCAGCACCACCACCAGATTCACAAAAATTTAATTCTGACAATTCCAAGTATTGTCAAGTGTGTAGAGAATTGCGAACTCCTACGTATTGATGACAGAAGTGTAAACTGCTACCACTTTTGAAAGCAATCTGGTGGTATGTAGTAAATGTGCACTTGGATGTGCCCTATAGTCTAGCAACATCACAGTAAAGCAGTGCTTCCAGCATTTTTCAAGCCCACAGAAGAAGAAAATATTTCCACAGCATACGAGGGTAGTGAACAAGGCTGTCTGCAGCCCCAGGACTGAAGGGACCAATAACCCTGCACATCTATAACCCAATTACTAGTTGGGAATACTGCCCTAAAGAGGACCTTGCAATTTGCATCTAGAGACTTGTATGTTTAGAATGGTCATGGCAGCATTTGTTTTAGTAGAAACATAAAAATTAAACTAATGTACATATCAATTGGTAGTAGAATGAACAAATAAGTTATAGTATATTTATACAACAGAATAAATATGATACAAGTGTCAACAAAGATGAATCTCAAGAGCATAACACTGAGTAAAGAATCAAGTCACCGGGGCTTCCCTGGTGGCGCAGTGGTTGAGAATCTGCCTATCAATGCAGGGGACACGGGTTCGAGCCCTGGTCTGGGAAGATCCCACATGCCGCGGAGCAACTGGGCCCGTGAGCCACACTACTGAGCATGCGCGTCTGGAGCCCCTGCTCCGCAACAAGAGAGGCCGCGATAGTGAGAGGCCCGCGCACCGCGATGAAGAGTGGCCCCCGCTTGCCGCAACTAGAGAAAGCCCTCGCACAGAAACGAAGACCCACCATAGCAATCAATCAATCAATAAATCAATAAATAAATCTTAAAAAAAAAAAAGAATCAAGTCACCAAAAATGTGTGCCATGTGATTACAAAAACCAAAATCAAAACTAAAGTATGATTTTAGCACAACGTACATTTGTATTGTTATGGGTTGAAATGCGTCCCCCCAAAGTTTCTATGTTAAAGTCATAACCCCCAGTACTTCAGATTGTGACCTAACTGGAAATAGAGTCACTGCAGATGTACTTAGTTAAGACAAGGTCATACTAGGGTAGAGTGGGTCCCTAATCCCACATGGCTGGTATCTTTATAAAAAGAGAAAATTTGGAAGCAGTCACACCTAGAAAGAGAAAGTTGTGTGAACATGAAAGGAGAGATAGGGTGATGCATCTACAAGCCCGAGAATGCCAAAGATTCCAGCAAACCCCCAGAAGCTGGGGAGAGCCATGGAACATATTCTTCCTCACAGCCCTTGGAAGGAATCAAGTCTGCTGGCACCTTGATCTTAGACTCCTAGGCTCCAGAACTGTGAGACAATAAATTTCTGTTGTTTCAGCCAACCAGTTTGTAGTACTTTGTTACAGCATAATATATATAATTATTACATATAATACATAATGACATATCTTGTATTATATAAATAGGTATATGTTTAATATATGTATACATAATAAACATATATCACATATAATATATATTATATATCTAATATCTAATATAAACATAGTAACATTATCTACCTTATAATAAATAATACATGCAATTTTAAATATATCATATGTAAATATGTAATTAAATACATAATTTTAATATATAATTTTAAATCTCTGATATATTTGATGACTTTTTTTCATCCAATGTACTTTAGAACCTTATTATGAGTAACAAGTTATTCATAACTGATTTTAAAAAACTAGTGATGTCAGCCATAAATAAATAAATTTTAAAAAAAACAAAAACTAATGATGCTATAGGAAATTTTGTTCTACACCACAAGAGAAAAAGTTGAAAAGTAATATAGATGTTTGTGTAATTGAGATAATTGTATCTATCTCAAAGGATTGTTTGAAGATTAAATCAGTTAATGTAAGTAAAATACTCAGAAAATTGCCTGAAGGTCATGATGATTGTAATGATTATTAGAACAAAAACACAAAATATATTTTTATCTAACCCAAAAAATTCAATACCGATTTCATATCATATAGTGTACAATTCACATTAAAATGTACCCAATTGTGAAAGGATGTCCTTTGAGCCTTTTTTTTTTCCAGAGGGGAAGAGTTTGAAGACTTTTGAATGCCACAATAGCCTTTCAGTACTTCTTTGTCTCTGACACAAAAAGGTGTTTCAAGCTCACCTTCTACCTTCCATATGCTATATCTGGAATCAGTTATTGCTCCATGAAGTTCTGGCTTCTTTTCCTAGGAAAAGTAGTTAGAAACGAAGATAGGGGCACTAAATTGGCCTATTGCTGCTGGAATGCCATTACTTTGGGGTCCTTTCTGTGGACAGAGCTATAAAAATATTTTTTTCAGTCCTGATTGAGTTCCATTCCCAGCCATCCTGAAGTAGCTAGTACTGGACTTAACCCTTTACCTTAAACAACTGTAAAACTGGACAAAATATATGATATAACTGCTTTTAAGCTTTGGACAGCAAACAGTGTCCATTTGTGATTCCATGAGACAAGGGAAAAGCCTGAAGTGAGCTTTCTGCCCAAGGGCACTTTCCTAATCCAGACAGCAGAATTTTTCTGGCCAGAGGAAGCAAAATGTAGTGCCTGCCAAAGAGAATGCATAAATCTTCATACAATATAATGAAACTCTACTGAGTAAAAATGAATGAACTTTGATAAGAAGCCAAACATAAAAGAACATATATTCAGGATTCCATTCATATGAAGATCTAGAACAGGCAACACTAATCTACAGTTAAATTAATGAGAAACAAACTATATCATATGCTACATTTCCATATGTACTAAGGTTCATTTCTAAATTCTCCAATCTATTCCATTGGTTCCTGTGCCCATAACAGACTATACTTGCAATCACCTTACAGACGGCTTTAAGCTCGGGCAGAGCTATTTGTCTCCCAAACCACCATTGCTCTTCTTTTTCAATATTTTCCTAGCTCTTCTTGATGTTTATATCCTCATATAAACTGTAGAATCAACTTCTCCAGTTCAATAAAAAGTTATTGGCATTTTATTGATACCTTATATTTATACATTAACCTGGAAAGACTGACATCTTTATGATAAGAAAAAGATGTATCTTTATATTCAAATCCATTTATGTGCTTTTTAGAAGTATTTTAACATGTTCCTCATATAGATTTTTGCATATTTATTCTTAAGCATTTTATTTTTTGCTATTATAAATTGTTTTTCCTATTATATCTTCTAAGGAGTTATTGTTTGTATATAAGAAAACTATAGAATTTGTGTATTCATTATAGCATCTTGCTAACTTACTGATTTCTTTTTTTAAATTATAAATTCTCTTAGAATCTTGACGTATACAGTCATATCATCTCAAATAAAGATGGTTTATCTTCTTTTCTTCCAGTTCTTATATTTTTAACAATTTTATCTTACCTGATTTCTTTGTTGGATACTACTAATACGGTGGTTCTCAACTGAGTGTAATTTTGTATCCCAAGGAATATCTGGAATTATCTGGAGACATTTTCGGTTGAGAAACCCTATTCTAACACAGTATTAAACAGTAGTGAAAATACCGAATGTCCTCATCTTGTTCCTGACTCCATGGGAATGCCTCTTGTGCCTCTCCATTAAGTAGAAATTCTGATCTCATTGCTGTTCCTGCTATTTTTGAAAGTTTTTTTTTTTTTTTCCTTTTCTCTGGAACAAGATAAGTGCCATTGGGATTATCTGAAAATAGAAAGTTTAGTAGAATTGCCCAGTGAAATTCTCTGGGTCCATGTGAACTAAATGCTGTTTTCCCTTAGACATGCTATCTCTGGGAAGGAGAACTGTAGGGGAACAACTGGGAGTAACTTACGATTTTCAACATTTAAAAACATAATTTTAGTTTAAAAAAATGTGACCTGGAGTTTTTCTAGGCCCATTAATTCAAGAATATGTGTATGTGTTTATACATGTATATATGCAAATATACGTATGTCATTTAACTCCTTACAGAACTAGTGTAACCAGTGTATGCACTGGTAGATAGATATGTGTCTTCTGTGATTCATTTAGGATAATGCACAACTAACCTGTTCATTTATGCCTAAAATGTAATCCAGGAAACTCAAGTGTCTCTAGTATTTTCCCATCAGTGGACTACCCCTTTACAATCACCAAACGTAGCCAGATTCATTATCCAGTTTGACTACAGGAAGTCTGATCTTTTCACCAAGGGTTTCTGAGAATCCTCTAGATGTCTATCTATATCAAACTGTTTTTCTAAAGATGACACATATTTTTAAAGGTAAAAAATTGTAGGGCTTCCCTGGTGGCGCAGTGGTTGAGAATCTGCCTGCCAATGCAGGGGACACGGGTTCGAGCCCTGGTCTGGGAGGATCCCACATGCCGTGGAGCAACTAGGCCCGTGAGCCACAACTACTGAGCCTGCGCGTCTGGAGCTTGTGCTCCGCAACAAGAGAGGCCACGACAGTGAGAGGCCCGCGCACCGCGATGAAGAGTGGCCCCTGCTCGCCACAACTAGAGAAAGCCCTCGCACAGAAACGAAGACCCAACACACCCAAAAATAAATAAATACATAAATTTATTTTTAAAAAAAAGAAAAGAAATTTTAAACTCCATGAGTCTATTCCAGCTATTATTAATGTAACTCAACCATTGTAAGTCATTGCTATTAAAACATTTAAAAACCTTGAATTAATTTCATCTGAATTTTGTATATTACAATGAATATTGATAGGATGAAGGCAATGGGCTATCCAAAATGTCTGCTAAATTATCAAAGAAAGATTTGATTGTGCTTAAAAGAGCTTATGTTTTAAAACATTTTTATATTAACTGTTTTAATTGTTGGACATGGCAAGTTATATGTGAGAACTCCACACAGAACGAATGAGTATCCTATTTTTAAACCGGGCTGTATAGCTAAGTGTTTTCATCAGTTTTTTAAAGCATGATATGTACTTTGCAATAAATATTTTCAATGATTTTTCAGTAGTCATGTACTGCAAAAATTAGTAGAGAATATTGATGTGCAACAATAATATGAATGCATAATAGATGTTATTCTGTTTTATTTTTGAACTTCTTTCTTTGGCAGTTATTTGCCATATCTTCATAACGATGCAATAGCATGAGCCCAGAAAAATCTCCATCTACATTTCATGCATTATTCATATTAATTTAAAAAGCAACTAGCTTTCAAAGGGTTAGCTCCAGAGAACAAACTTTTATGGTCACCTTTATAGTAACATGGCCAGGAGCTAAGGACTTTAGTTGTATTAAACACAACCTAAGGCAAATTCAAATCGATGTTTGATAAATGTCTCATTTTCTCAGTAAAAGCCTTTTCTAAATCTCTTATGATATCCTAGAATGCAGACGGGTTACTATGACTGCCGGACTTCAAAATGGATAAAGGGTTGCCAATGTCCTTTTATAATTTTCCTCTGAACACCCAAAAAAGGGATAAAATCCTAACCCAGTAATAGTTTTAAGTGACCAAAATATATAACAAATCACTAAACTGCAACTATTTAACTTACTTTGGGAGAGACTATTTTGAAAAGTGTACCATATAAAATCATGTTTTAAGGAATTTTCCTCACCTTAAATGGCATGTGAACATTGAATGGGTAATATTTCATTTGGTTGCATCCTGTTTTGCTAAAGCAAATAGCTAGCTGGAGGTTTAAACATATGCTGTGCACGTACACTAGAGTCACTGAATGAATACTTGCTTATTAATGGATGAAGACATTTTGGGGTGTGATGTTTGGTTATGAGTTTAAAAACTGGCACTAATATATCATTTATCACTCTTGATTGCAGATGATAGAAAACTTTGGCAAAGGAGAAGCCTTAAGCCAAAGAACAGGGCTAGCTTTAAGAGGCTTGATTTGGTTTCAAACAAGTTTTTTTTCAAACAATATTTTAGATAATGTTTCTCCTTCTGTGTGTTCTGGGCTTCTTTTTTCTTTTTCTTTTTCTTTTTCTATTTTTCTTTCTTTCTCTTTTTTTTTTTTTTTTTCTTTTCCTTTCTTTTGTTGCTTTTTTTGGTGCCGGCCCCATTCTGACAAAGGCTTTGCCTCATGCTGCCAAGATGTCAGAAGGGACAGCCCTTCACTTTTGTTGGATTTTATTAATCAGAAGTGAGTCAGTGGGTCCAAATGCACACAAGCTGAGGGTATTACACAGAGACATAATAGAAAGCAGAAGACTTTGGGAGCCCTTAAAGAAGCTAGGCAGCCACGAAATCACAATAACCCAGAACAAACAGGGCAGGCAGCAAGCTCTCTGAACTGGCAGGTGTATCTAAAGAAGGTGAGGGGTGCGTGTTTTGAATTTGCTTTAGGTTGTGCTTAATACAACTAAAGTCCTTAGCTCCTGGCTTTGTTAATATAATTTAAAGGTCACCATAAAATTTTGTTCTCCTTTTTACTTAAGTGTTGAAAGAAAGAAAAAGGAAAGAAATCTTAAAAAAAGGAGGAAAATATCTTTAAATTCCTTAATTGTATCTGTTCTGGCAATCCAGTGATCACTTCTGCATGGAATACTGGTGATTTTCTTCTTTTCATGTACTTGTACTTTCCAAATGCTACATAATGTGTATGTCTTATGTCTACTTATACTTTCAGAAAAAATACATAAAACCTTGAAAATAATATTTAGAGTTCAAAAAATTTTTACTTTGTGTCTCAGACTCTGGGAGGCGCTAATTTATCTTTAGTAGTTCTGCTGTTTTATTTTATAGACTGTTCCATCTTTCATTGTTTTCAGATGGCTTAAGAGCACCGTACCACCTGTGGGTGAGAGGGCTTATTATTCCATAACTTCCTCGACATTGGGAATATTAATATGTTAACAAAATACTTTTTACAAAATACTAAGAGGTTTTAAAAAACCATACTACAGTGATGTTGAGAAGTGTTCGGCAGTAGCAGCTGAAACATCTTTGCTAGGGTTGGAACTGGGGGAATAGGTTTGGTAGATATCACCGGAAGTGCCCTGGCATAGAACAAATGGGAGAACTGATTTCACCTCTACATCTAAGAAAAACTTTTGGGTTCTTTGGTCTTGATTTTTTCCCAATAGTGCTTAATAGCATTTCTTGTGACTACAGCACTCAACAGCACTCCAAAAAAATAACACATACCTGGAAGCCTCAGTTTAGACATACAGCATAATTGAGCATCACACATTACATTTTGGGAACATATATCTGGACAAAAGCTTAGTATAAGAAGCTGCTGGATCAGTGTAGACAGCTGGGACCAGCACATTGTAAGAATCAAAAAAAAAAATCCTGCCCAGATGACATCTATTTTCTTAGTTATGCTGGTTAAGGAATTAGCTTTCAGCAAGGAAAAATTAATAATCATCAAGTAATTAATAATTAATTGTTACATAATTAGTTTTTTCTATATGCATGTATGAGCAATGTGCTATACTTTTCCATATGTTTTTACATTCAATGCCTATATGACACTTTTTCATCCCTGTGTAAGGAAACTGAGACCCACAGTGTTTAAAGTTCCCTATGGTCACAGGTAGTAAATTGGAATTTGGGGTAATAGAATTCTCTCCTTCTTTCTCCCTCTCCCTCATCATTGTAGGCAGTAAAGCAAAATATTAAGAGCATGAACTCTGGACTCACAATGCAGGGGTCTCAATTTTTTTTCCAGTATTTGTTATCTTTATAAATCTGGGCAACATACTTAACTCTCTATGGTTTGGTGTCCTCACCTACGAAATGCAGATAATAACAGGACCTTTTGTACTGATTATACTAAAGGCAAAACAAGACAGTACTAATGAATACAGAACACTAGTATTTACTAAATAAGTAATAAAATACAAGCTTATTCTAGGATATTATACTAAGGGCATTTATTTTTCTCATTTAAAAATTACAAAAACACTTCAAGGCAGGTGCAATCATTATTAACATTTTAGAGATGAAAAAAAAGAGTTAGAGAGATCATGTAAATAGCCCAAGATTGTACCACTGGCAAGTGGTTAGCCAGGATTTAAACCCATACAGTCTAAGTCAGAATCCTCTACACTAACCACTGAGTTCCATCTGCCTGAGGTCAAAAGCCCTATTCTTTTCACCCTATTCCATTGCCTTGTATTGGTATACTGCTTTCACTTGCCCAAGTATTCCATCATGTGTCTCACTTAATTTTTAAGATGTTTTATTAATTATTATATTTTCCCACATCTTATAGATAAATTGAGACTCAGTTAAATTACTTTCCCTGCTAACCTAGTTCAAAAGTGGCAGAATCGAAGTCTTCTGACCCTACAAAATGACATCCCTGGCCTCACAGCCTCACGTTCAAACATCTGCTGAGGCTTCATCTGCTTCCTAACAGGAAAAACTCTTGGCTTCTTCAAAGGGAATCAGCCTGAGTGGGAAATAGATCAGAAGAGACAGACTGACATGCAAGACAAGGCAGATGTGTGACTAAACACAGAACCTATCATTTGTTCTGTCTTTCAAATGTCCCCTGGAATTTATTGCATTATAGTAGTCTAATTGATTTTTACACTGAATGGTTGAGTTTTATGACTGGCCAATCGCACAAAATAAAGGATGAACTTTGGAGAGACTAAGAGAAAATGGTCTGAGATAATTTTTTAAAGAGAGAAAAACCCTCCATCTTTCGGAAGGTGGAAGAAGCATTATTTAACCTTACTACATTTTTATTAGAATAACCAGTGGAGATGGCTCCTGTTTAGGAAAACATTAATACAGGTGAATGTTACCCGGGCCCTCCTCTACAGCCCACAAGATATGAGGACAAGACTTTTGTCCACCTCATTTATCTCTGTAATGCCGATACCTTGAATGGTTCTTATCACATAGTACACACCCAAACAATTATTAAATAATTGTTAATTAATTAGTCTGAAAACTGTGCACGCCTTCACTGATTGTCCTGTGGTTAGTGAAGATTTCCAAATACCAGTGCATTCCTGTTGTTGAATTGGGAGACTAGGGTTTGCTCTAACTAATGGATTATGTATTCACTGATAAACCAAAACCACATGGAACAACTCCCTAAATGTCTGTTTTCATTACTTTACTGTTATGAAATTTTGGTTAAGGCATTTAAGTTCTCTGTGTCTCAGTTTCCCACTTTATAAGATACTAAATATTTTTATTTAGATTAAATATGAATAAACATATTATAAAAAGAAGATAATGATAGCACCACTTCATACAGTGATTCTGTGATTCTGACTATTAAATAAGCTAAAACAGGTAGAAGCATTTAGATCACTGACTGGCAGATAGTAAGCACTCAAACCATGTTAATTATAATATTATGATCATCAGTACGCACAGAAAACAAAGGAATATATCAGTTAAACTGAACTTTTAACGTGAAAATGTTAAAAAGCAAAGATTCATTTATCTGAAAACATTGGGATCCAGGTATGGATTTGACACCATGGATATTATTTTCCCTTATCCTTTGTCCCACATATGCCCTAGAGTATTTTCTCCTCAAGGAGATATATGTTTTTGCTATATTTTCTGCACATTGAGCATGGTGCCTTATAAGTAGATATTCAGTACCTACTTCCTATTTAGCCCCTTAACCAGAACATGAATCTAAAGTTAAGTGATCGGAGAGACAACATTTTGACTATCCTAAACAGCAGCTAGCACCATATTAGGCACATGGTAGGTTTTCCATATATTCTGGTTCACTTACCTTCTTAAACAACTACCCCTATTTGGACTTAATAAGAATTAACTTAGCTATATTAGAAAATGAAAGAGATCTAAAAACATGTTTATATTAAGTAATCAAAAGAATCTGGTTCTAATGAAGCTCTACTAAACGTCAGTGGCCATACTGATGGAAGTATGAAGGGAAAGAAAGTGAGCAGCCATCAGCTGGTTACTGCTAACTAGAAATTAGCATCCGTGGTCACTTTGGTAGTCAGAGGGAGAAGAAAAAACATCAGAACTGAGGAGAGCAATGGGCACAAGACAAGCTCTGAAAGATGAAATGTACAGTGGCAACTGTGTCTTCCTTCAACTTAGAGTCAGTAACACAGGATTCCCATTACTCTATGCCATGATGTTAATGAGAGTCAATACTAATGAACCAAAAGCGCTTGAACATCCAGACTTTGCAACCTAAAAACAACAGGTAAGTCACAGTTCATGCAGTTCATTTGGAAGGAGAGGTGGTGAAGAATACTTAGTCTATGTTATAAGAGTCTTGAGCAAAAAAAAAAAAAAAAAAAAAAAAAAGCTGTTTTTCTAAAGCCATAGATACCTACACATGTTTAATTTCAGCAGGTGCTGAACCTAACAGCATGTGAGATCCTACATATTTCGGGGTCCATTAATGTAGTATATCCCAAACTATCTATTGTGAAGGATCTTTTTTTTTCTGTGTGTATGTATATGTGTGTGTATTTCATCCTTAATCCAACATGGACCTATATGTTATTCAACTGTCCGTGACTTGTTCATAGCGTGCATCGATGCAACTCACTATGCAATACCCAAAGTAATCTGCACCCAGATCCATGAGACAAGTGTGAGGATCATACATTTGGATATCCAGGCAATGCCAAATTGTTAGAAAAATTTCTAAATTCTTTATCTCAGTTTCTGTCATCTCATCTCAGTAAGTAACAAAGAATTTGTGTATAAGCATTCATTGGGGAGCATACTTTCAGTGACACTGTACTCAAGAACCTCCAAGCCATAACCCTGACAGGAGAACTGTACGATAGAAGATGAAACAGAGAAAGTCAGAAATGTTTACAGCTAAATTACCATGAATGAAACAGTGAAAAACAAACTAAGATAGAAAATCCTGTGGGTAAAAGATAAAAACTCCAGTCTTTGGGTAATAGGGAACCTCAAGTTTATGAAAACAACAAAAAAAAGGCTGATGTTCAAGATTTAAGCTAAGGAAATTGTGCTATAAGTAAGCACACTGATAGACACAGGTCACCCATTTATTTATATACAAACATATTTTGGGGGTCTATTCTGTGCATAGCATTGTCTAACTGCTAGGAGAGCTATAAAGAAGCACAATACTTAGTGGTGGTCCTCAAGGAACTTCAAATAGAAATGAACCATAGAATATATATATATGAACATCTGAATAATAATATGAGATAAACATTAATATTACATTAATCAAAAATATAAATTCAACTGACATTCAATATGTCTTTCAAGACATATTCAAGATTCAATCTTTCAAGATTACTGTTAGACATTTCAGGGTGAGATTGAGAGAGGAAGCATAATCAAAGGAGCAGAAATGTGTGTAAAATGATTGGCAGGTCATAGTGATAATTATAATAATCATTATTTATTGAAAGAATATTATATGTTAATAATATTTATATATAGGTATTGTTCTAAATACTTTAGAAGCATGATCTTATTTAATATTACAATATTACAGGAGAAAGATAAGTGTTATCAGCCTCATTTGATGCTGAAAGAAGCTAAGTAACTTGTTCAGGGCCACACAGTTAATAAATAACATAGACAGGAATTGAACCCAGGTCTGTTTGACTCCAACTGAAACACCTTTGCTAAATAATGACTGGTATAATGTTACATTTAGAAAGGTTAGCTCTAGGCTATTATCATTAGCTATTAGTTATCATGTCCTTATGTGCCTTATAAACTGTGGGGTGCTATACAAATGTTAGCTATTATTGTCATTATGTCTGTGAAAAAAATTTTCACAGGAATCAAAATACATATTCTTACTGAAGATAAAAATAATTGAAATGATAATTCTAAGAGCATTCGTATTTTTATATTTATATGCAAATATGAGTAGTTGTATATGTAAAATGAAAACCTAACAACAACAATTATATAATAAAATCATGGTATAAATCTTAACTCAAATAAAAATGGAAAGTCAAAGAACCTAATCACACTTTCCTTTTCTTTTGACTTTTTATCAGTTAGAATCCATCTTAAACATTATTCAAATATTTATCCCTCACATAAAGGAAGTCTGGGAGTAGAAATCTACTCCCAGAATGGTATTGTGGTTCCATATCTATTGCAGATCTATCAATCCTCAAGGTCCTCATGGTCCAAGACAGCTGCTAGAACTCCAGCCATCATGTATGAATTCCAGGAAGCACAAAGACCTCAGTCAGCTTCTTTTTAAATGCTTCCCAAAGCCCTACCCATTATATTCACTTTCATTTCATTTGATAAGCTAGGAACACAGACTCACATTGCTAAAAGGAGATGAGAAATGTGTTTTAGGTGAGCATACTGCTGTCCTGAATAAAATCAGGATAAGTAAGGAGAGGAAAATTGATACTGGTAAGCAACTAGCATTTTCTGGTTCACTATTTCATGGAGAGAGGAACAGCATTATAATAAAGTATCCAGGCTCAGGTGGACACAAGTGTATTTACAATCTACATATTTGTCAGAATTTGGACAGCAATGTTGTTCCCATTTAAATTTTGGGTGTGATACAAAGTGAAGAAGTCAAATTAACCAAATTAACAAAGGATGGTATTCATAGGAATATGATTTGCCCTTCTAATTATGTCTACATAAAAATAAAAAGATTAGCACAGGCTTATTATTCCGTGAGTGACTGAAGGCTTTTTGTGCTGCCCTTCATCCCATGAGAAAAATTAATAAGATAATCTGATGCATTGAACTGCATGCCTCTTTAACAGGAATATTTTGAGTATTAAGACAGCAACATTTTAGTTATATAGGAAGATTTTTGTCAGGAAAGGAGAGGAATTTATTTGTAATTTACAAAGATGAAAGAAGAGGTGGCAAATTTACCAGTCAAAGGCCTAGAGGAAGAAGCTGTTGTCCATGTCAGGGAAAATGATTTGAGGCTTTGAAATAGTGCCTATGAGTTGTTAAAAAGCATTTTGTATTAGAAATGGCTTGAGAGGTAGATAGTCCAAGATCTATGGCAAAGACTTTCTCTGAACTGTCACAAATACTAGAGAAGAAACAGCCATTGTGTGCAACGACAAACATACTAAAAGATCACAACAGTTTTAGAGGGAACACTATCCACAAACAACAGGTGATTTACACTGTTGTATATCAAAGGGAAAAATAAAACTGTTGAAATGCTGAGAAAAAAAAGATCTAGAAAGAACTTGCCCTTTGACTCCTCTTTTATTCATTATTATTCTTATTAAATATTTAGGAAAATAGGACTGTATTCCCTATTGCCATAAAAATCTAGAAAATGTATTTGCATTTTTAAAAAAAAAATGGGAAAGGAGTAAAATAATACATGAAAAGGTTAAAAATTATTAAGGTATAAAATTGGCAGATTCATCACAGAAAGTGCTAGGTTAAAGTGGCAATAAGGAGGCAATTTAAAAATAGTAAGAGCATATAATCATTTATTTCTAGGAAAATGAGTGGGCCAATCAAAAATTCATTTTAAATTTTGTCTCTTTAACGGTTAAAGTACTATTTTTGAAGGACTGTCTTCTACCTAAAGATAAACTAGACATAAAAGATAAAATTGCAACAACATTCAATGTATTTAAATGTGCAATGCATTGCAAAAATTATTTAAAATTTCCTCCTACCAAATAAAACACAAAAGCCAAAGAAGCTGAGACATTATACATGGCATTCTTAATGAGCAAATTATTTAAAAGGGTGTCTAAATTTGTTAGAGAAGGTAATCTAGAGGATGTGACCACTGGTTGACCTTTGGTCTGGACCAGGGCAATTGGAGTTCCTCACCCCCTCCCCTGTTCTTGGAATGTAAGTTCTGTCTACAGCTCTACGGGAGCTGTTCCAAGGACACAGCCTTGAGAAAGCAATGTGTCATTGAGACCATCTGGACGGTACAAGTGACTGAACCCAGGTAAGGCCTCTATATCAACTTTCAAGATTCTGGCAGGTAGATCCAGAAACCTACTTGTCTTGCAGCTGCCTCTGTGTAAGTTTCCTTCCTTATTAAACTTGCCACCTATCAATGTGAAAAGGTCTCCCTCTTTCTTCAGTCTCTCCTTGCCCTGTATGTACAGGGACCAATTTGCAAGCCAACAAAGGTTAGTTGTCACAGTTCTATATAGATAAGAACATATTAAAAATATTCACTTGTTAAAATTTTACACAAATTAGAATGTTTTAAAAATATGGTGTTAACTTTAAGAAGAAAAACTTTTATGGAATGGGGATAAAATGCAAAGTCCAACAAAAAATACCATAAGTCCAAGCCATCTTAAAAGATGCAGCACATAATGTCTGGGATGACTTTAAAACAGCTGGGAGATTTTTAAAAAGAAAAGTAAGAAACATAGATAAATGAGAGAGAAAAAGAAGACCAAAATAAGTATTAAAGTTAAAACAATTGTAAAAGCAGAGTATTCTATTAGCTAGTGAAAGTAGGACATTGTATAATGGAATCTGAAAGGTATTTGGAAATTAATGAATGGTATTATGAGCCAACATGTCCTATCCTGAATTCTAAATCTTCTACAAAGCAGATAGCAACCACTGAGGTTCAATTTAGAAGTAAATTAAAGAATAAGATCAAAGTTCAAATACCAATGAACTTGGTGGTGTCAAGTTCATTGTAAAAGAACTTGATTCATATGTAAAACTTACTCAGGATAAGGTGCCCAGGGTCACCCAAGAAAAAAATGACAGGTTGTTTTCTTCCCTTGTTGAGGAGAGGAAGATCTTTTGTTTGTTAGCCTTATTTAGTGATTTTGAGATGTAAACCTTTATATGAGTAATCTCAAGATAATAGTTCAAATGTATTCATCATCAACTAAAAATATTTTCTTTTTTTTTTTTCAGTGAAAGAAAAGTTATGTTGAATAGCAAATTCATCTTGCTTTTTTTTTTTTTAATTTATTTTTTATTTTTTATTTATTTATTTATTTTTTTATAGCTACTTTATTTATTTATTTATTTATTTTTGGCTGTGTTGGGTCTTCGGTTCGTGCGAGGGCTTTCTCCGGCTACGGCAAGTGGGGCCACTCTTCATCGCGGTGCGACCGCTCTTCATCGCGGTGCGGGGACCGCTCTTCATCGCGGTGCGCGGGCCTTTCACTATCGCGGCCCCTCCCGTTGCGGGGCACAGGCTCCAGACGCGCAGGCTCAGTAGTTGTGGCTCACGGGCCCAGCTGCTCCGTGGCATGTGGGATCTTCCCAGACCAGGGCTCGAACCCGTGTCCCCTGCATTAGCAGGCAGATTCTCAACCACTGCGCCACCAGGGAAGCCCCATCTTGCTTTTGAGGAAAAAAAAAAAACCAGTATCCATTGCAATTAACAAGTATAAAAAATACCTTTAAAATAACATAAGAAAACATAGCATTATCTCTGGAAAACTATGAAAGTTTCATTTCATCAATGAAATGTAGTTAGGTGGCAGATAAGTGCTATAGAATTTTCATTATTTAAGGAAACTCTTCCTTCCTACATAAATAAAAACAGGCGAGAAAGGTAATACACCAAAGTCTATTCTTCCAAAGGGAAAATTTAAATGCTACAGATGTTTAACCTACGTGCAAAATATCTTAATTTTTTTCATGGAAACATTTGGCAGTGAGAACACATTTCTGTATGATAACTGATAAACATTTGGGGAAGAAAATGAGAGAGACTATGATGGGAAAAAGATCAAGAACATCCTTCCATACTAAAATAATAAATATTTCATCCTTTTTGATGATTCAATCGAATGCTTGTTTCTCTAGCAGGCTACCAGTATTCAATTAATTATGAGAAACATCGATAGCACCTGGACTCAAACCTACTAACTCCTTTAAAGCTAAAACAGGCATAACACTTTAGGCACAGAATGTTCTAACAACTGGAAGGCTTTGATATGAATATATAATCTTGGCATCAGAATTTTTCAGATATTGTTCACATCAGGCATGCATCACTTTTGATAAAAGACAATATACTAAAACAAAAGAAGACAAAAAAGACTATAATACCTTTAATTAAAAAATTCAGACAAATTGTTGAACAACGTTAACAGAGAGATGGATTTGGAGAATGAGCATTGCTCAACTTGCTAGTTCTATAGTTTCAGGCAAGTCACAGCTCTCCAGCCTCAATTTTCTCATCTATAAATAGGAGCATTAGCACTCACTGACAATCTCATATGATCATTTTGTGATCAAAAGACAAAATAAATATGAAAATAAGTAAACTCAAATATATGGCTTAAAAAGGATATACTGGACTGTAGGCAATCAGAGAGAAGAGAATCTACCTGTCTCATTGTTAAATCCTCTGCAATGCTTATTATAATGCCTTACACATAGTTGGAATTTTAAAAGTAACTGTTAACTTCAATTGTTCCAGACACCCCCTTAAAGCTATGGGTCATGTGTTGCAAAAACTGGTGCTTACTGGTATGCATTTGTCTAAAGGCCTAGAGGAGCAATAATGAACAAAGAAATCTGAGTCACAGGCCACTCTATAGCTCCGAGAAGACCTCTGTTGACTCCTCTGCAGGCCAGCTGGCTAAAGCACCATGTCACATTAGCACACAGGGATCCTATCTGGGCCCATGTCTCACTCTGGATAAATCAGGGTTGACTAGGAGGAAAACTTCCTGAAAAGCTTAAGCCATGCATAAGTGAATACCTGTTCATAAAGTGTGTCTTCTCTGAAGAAATCCTACAACTGTAGAATGTAGCTTTCATGTTATTTTAGGCATGCAAATGAGGGTGACTCAGGAATTGTTAGGGAAAAAAAGCATCCTGTGCCACAGTGGTTCTAATACTGTAATTTCTAGGATACAAGGACTCCATAAAATGTGGTAATAGAGCTCCAAAAACCAGGCCCAGCGACTTTTAAAAGCCTAATGAAAATTGGACAATTGCTATTCAACACTTTTATTACATGTTCAGTAATATGTGGCCCTGAAATGTATATATGGAGAATTAAATAGCTTAATATATGAGACCAAAGGGGGAAATGTCAAAAGGAAAAAGATTAGGAACTGTTGGACCAGACACTATTCCTAATAGCTAAAAATTCAGTCTTCCATTAAAAATGTGGAAAAGAGTAAAGCTCTTATTACATTATTTAACAGAAGCTGACAAAGACTTCTGGTTCCCTTGAGACAGTGAAGAAGAAAACTTAGTAAAAAATTATGTCACACAGATCCAGAAAATGTCCCTTGTATTTAGGTTAGATGTCCCAAGACAGCTCAAAATTCAACTTTGCTTATCCAGGCACAGCTCTGCGGCTGGTAGCTCTGCACCAGTTACTTGCAATACACAAGACTGTCACTCGAATTTATGACTAAGGGGAGGCGTTTACCTCAATTGAACTAAAGTAATTTGTGGGCAGGAGATTTTCTGGACTTTAACCATTTGTCTCCTTGCCTTTAAGGACATGGTCATTCTAAAGGGATGGAGCAGATTGCCAAGGACGCTCTGAAGCAGATGCCTGAGGAAACTTGATCTACTAAGATTTACCAGGTAGCTCCATATGCAAATACATCCAATACAATGAAATTATTTTAATAAGGTTAAAATGTAAATTGTGAGTCAGATATGCAATATCTGCAATATGCAGCTTTACTTTTTAAAACTGAATTAAACTTTGCTCTCAAATTTCCATCCATCTTCTACTATTTCATTCTTGTCTACCCAGTCCAACCCAGTTATGTTGTAGCCATACTCAGGTAGTATTGTTTTAGAGAGTGTCCATATGGCTGTTTAATCACTTCTTGGAGAATAGCGTCTCAGAGTTTCTTCTCTTTCTTCCTAGCCTGGCCCTTCATTCTGGCAAAGATCTGAGTTTAGGAACGTGTGCAGAGAATGGGTTTGCCCACGTTCCAGGGAAGGAGCACACATCAGGTGCTTCCTGGTCTCACTGAGGTGTCTCTTCCTGACTGAGCTGAGCCAGTTTACTGAACACTCTGCCCTGGCACCTGCTGAGTCAAAAACTAATCCTGCCTGCACTTTGGGTTATTCTGCTAACTAACACTTACTACTGATGGTAGAGGAGACTGCCAAAGTCTACAGTCTTGGGAGGTCCCTAGACTCTGTAGGCTTTTTGTATTTCCCTCTTTGTGGAAACAGTTTATCACCAATGACTGTTAATATCTTAGACTATTGTTAATGGAAATTTTGGGGAAATATCCAAGGATTCACATACACTTGTAAGAAATCATTCAGAGGGATCATTTGTACATTTTTTCATAGTTTCTTCAGTAATATACTACACTTTTGCAAAACTATAGTATAATATGATAAACAGTATATTGCTATGAATATAATCCACCAATCTCATTGAGTTCCCCAGTTTTACTTGTATTCACATGTGTGTAAACATTAAGTTCTATACAATTTTATCATCTGTGTAGGTTCATGTATCTACCTCCAGAGTCAAGATGCTGAACAGTTCCAAAATCATAAGGGTCCCTTATGCTGTCCCTTTAGGTACCACAACCATTTCCCTCTCACCCACACCTCCCTATCTTTAGCACTGTGCGACCTCAAATCTGTCCTCCATTTCTAAAATTTATTATTTCAGAAATGTTATAAAGATGAAATCAAACACTATGTGACATTTTGGGTGCTTTTTTGTTTTATTTTTATCTTTTTTTTTGTTTTGGTTTCTTTGCTTTTTTTTTACCCAGCATCATTCCTTGGAGAGCAATTCAAATTGTTACGTGTACCAGCATTTCATTCTTTTTCATTGCTGAGTAGTATACCATCATATGTATATACCATCGTTTGTTTAACCAGCCACACCAGGACATCTGGCCTAATTGCAGTTTTTGATTATTACTAACACTTATACAAAGTATTTGTGTCAACATAAGTTTTCATTTTTTCTGGGATTAATGACAAGGAGTACAATTTCTGGCTGTTATTGTATTTTCATATTTAGGGTTTTTTTAAGAAATTGTCTTAAGTATTTTCAAAAGTAACTGTACTATTTTACATTCCCAACAGCAGTGTGTAATTCAATTTTCCCATATCCTCACCAGCATTTGGAGTTGTAGCTGTTTTACATTTTAGACATTTGGAAGGTATGTAGACATGGCTTACTGTGGTTTTAACTTACATTTGCCTAATGATTAATGATAATGAACATCTTTCCATGTGCTTATTTTCCATCTATGTATCTTCTGCAGTGAAATATGTTCATGTATTTTTTCCATTTATAGTTGGATGGTTTGATTTTTACTGTTGAGTTTTGAAAGTTTTTTTTTATATTCGAGATACTAGTCCTTTGTCAGAGATGTGGTTCTCCTACTCTGTGGTTGCCATTCATTCTCTTCACATGGGCTTTCACATAGCAAGGTTTTTAATTTTGTTAGGATCCAATTTACTGACTTTTTATTTATGGCTCATGGTTTTGGTGTTATGTCCAATGTTTTTTCTAAATTTTTATAGGTTTACATTTTACATTTTAAACCTATATTCTATTTTGACATAATGTTTGTGTAAGGTGTGAGACTTTGGCTTTTTGAACCATATATGTCCAATTGCTCCAGAACCATTGGTTGAAAAGTTGATCCTTCTGGCACTTAATTGCTTTTGCAATTTATCAAAATCAGTTGGGCATATTTCAGTGGTCAATTTCTAGTTTCTCTCTTCTGTTCCACTGATCTGTGTGTCTAGCCTCCTGCCAATGCTATACCATTTTGATCACTTCAAGTACATATGAAGCCTTCATTAGCAATGCAAGTGATTGCTCTCACTTTATTCTTTGCCAAGATTGTTGTTCTGACTATCTTATGGCCTGTGCCTTTCCATGCACAGTTTAGAATAAGTTTGTCTATGTCTTTAAAAAATATTTGCAGGGAGTTTGATAGGAATTGTTTTAAACCCATAGATGACTTTGGTGAGAATTGACATCTTTACTATGTTCAGTGTTCAATCCATTAAACACATACATCTCTCCGTTTATGATCTTTTATTAGGACCTTGTAATTTTCAAAAAACAGATTCTGTACATGTTTTGTTAAGTGTATTACCTAAGTATTGCATTCTGTGGAGAAACTATAAATTTGTATTGTGTTTTTAATTTTGGTTTCTCCATGTTTATTGTTAGGATACAGAAATGTATATGTATTAATTGTGTAATCTGTGACCTTGCTGAACTCACTTACCAATTTCAGGAGCTTTTGGTAGAGGCTTCCTAGTTCTCCTTCCTTTTCTAATAGGAATTGTGATTATAGCATAACCTTCTTTTTGAACGGCTGATAGCAAAAAGGTCCCCAAATGAGGCTGGATTCTTTATTTTTACCTTGTTAAGGCTCAGATATGAGATTGTAAAATTTTTTCTCTCAGAAAACCTCATTTTTTCAAACAGAAAGCTTCAGACTACAAATATGCTTAAATTTGGGAAGACTATTTTGAAAGGCAGAGCTAAATATTGAATTTTTTATTCCTATCTGTAGTCATCCTTTTCCAGAAGTCATAAAAATTTTTAGTTTAATGGGTACAGAGCAGGATGACAACTCAGAGTAATTAGTGGATTACTGAAAATGAAAATACTTTGGTTTAATAAATTCCTATTATCTCTGTGACACACTAACGGGTCTTGCAGGAACATTTTCCATTCATCCTTATTAACTGAAATGTGCAAGACAAACAAGAATGGAGATTGCATTTAGACTTTATTTTTATGACAAGAGCTAGCCTTATCAGAAACCCCAGAACTGAATCACATTGATTTCTCATATAACCATGCAAGATTGTGAGCACAGACTGACCAGTGTAGTATGTAGGTTGACTGATTGTATATTTCTCCCAAGATAAATTGACAATGGAAGAAGCACTAGAAGCATGTTTTCTAGATGAAAGATTGGCAAATTTTCTGTAAGAATTCAGAAAGTGAATATTTTAGAGTCATGGGCCCTACTGTTTCTGTGAAAACTACTTAGCTCTGCCACTGCAGCACAATAGAAACCACAGACAATATATAAATGAATGGCTATGGCTGTGTGTCAGTATAACTTCATTTATAGGCACTGAAATTTAGATTTTATATAATTTCCACATGCCATGAACATTATTATTCTTTTGATTTTTCAACCATTTAAAAATTTCAAAATCACTCAACTCCTAAGCTGTACAAAAATAGATAGTGGGCTGAATCTGATCTATGGGCCCTAGCTTGCCAACCCTTGGTCTAGAGCCATAAGACACTGAGTCTCCTTGAGAATCTTTAACACTGTATTGTAAAAAAAAAAATGTATCTTCTGTTAGTACTCTAGCCAATATTTTTTCATCTCATTAAAATACAAAGACACGTGTACATGAAAAAAACAAAAACATGTCTCTTACTAGTTAAAACATTTTGTTAACTGACTGGATAAGAATATTGTGTATATCAAGGGACACTGCAATTCAGTCATAATGATTTTTATCATTTTTACATTATTTTAGTGATTCTTTCAAGTTCTGAAAATAATTAGCTACATAATTTTTTGATAAGAAACAGGCAACAAAATTAGATTTTGCCTTAATAAAGAAGGGCTGTTCCAGCGATCTCAATAAAACACAGACGTTTAGTAATCTGCTTCCTTGACAAGTACACCTTTCTCTTTAGTGAAACCAAGCAGAATCTGTTAAACCAATTATTCCATAATGTAATGTAATTCTGAAATTTAGAGTGTTTAGTTTTAATTGGTAAACCTATCTAGTGATTACTATGTGTTAGACGCTGTGCTAGGTTCTTGAATTCAAAGAGGAAGAGGAAGTGGTTTCTGCTTTTACCAAAAAGTGCCAACCTAATTATTTGTTATAGTTATGAATACATATAATCAGAAATACAAAGACTCACAGTTAGATGCAGATATAACAGAAAATGGAGATAAGATAAAGAAAGTGGAAGAGGGATCATGAAAGTAATGCCCATGCAGAACTGTGAAGAATGAATAAATATTCTTCAGAATGAACTAGAGGAAGATCCCTTCAGACATAGAAAACTGATGGACCAAGCCCTGGAACTGGGCACCTGATGTCCTCAGGGAATACAGAGGATAAACATAAGTGTGCTGGTTTAACATCTTCAAATTGCAAAATCCAAGTCCATTCAAAATTTTAGTAAACAAGGTTTAAAAATATTTTCAGAAATATTCAGGATAAATTTCTCCTTTCTCTTAAGAACACACATAGTAGCACTGGTAGCTCAGGGTAGATATAAGTAAAGTCAAGTAGACTGACTCTCTAAGTGAAAGTCATCCTGCATTATAGTACTTCAAGAAATCTCAGCACTGGTAAAAAGACTCAATTAGTATATAAAATTTAAAATAATAGTGTACACAGGTTCTTGGTTTCACTGGGCTTCTGGATTTGATTTGGAGGTATTAAATTAGCTTAAGCTCAGGAGGAGAATGCAAGACTGAGGCACTAAATACAAATATCCACTTAGACTTCAAAAATGTCAACAAAGATATAAAATATGGTCTTTGTTAGTAAACTGTCAGTAGAAAACAGTTACATATTGCTTCAGTTGGAAAAAAAGAAAATTCTAGGAGGAAACAAAACAGTTTTCTAGAAGGTAAATATATTCAAATAGCATAGTATGGTCTTAACAGTGAGTAAACCTGGGCTGGAATCCAGATCTACAACTAATAAATGTGATAAGCAACAAGCATGTTACTTAGTTTCTCTGCACCTTCCTTACCTGCAGAAACACCTACCTCATAAACATGTTGTGCAAATTAAACGGGATTGTGTTTATAAAATAATTAGCACAGGCAATGTGGTCAAGATAGTGGAGAAGGAAGACCCTGAGCTCACCTCCTCCCACAGGCACACCAAAATTACAACTATTTACAGAGCACCTATTGGTGAGAACAATCTTAAGACAAGCAGAAGAGATTTGCTAGAACTGAAGATATAAGAAGGAACCATAATGAGATGGGTTGGAGGGGCAGAGACAAGATACAACAAAGACCCTCACACTTGAGTAGGCGACCAACAAACAGGAGGATCATCACAATTACAGAGGTTTTCCCCAAAGAGTCAGGGGTCCAAGCTCCACATCAGGCTCCCCGGACCTGGGGTCCTGAACAAGGAAGATGAACCCCCAGAATGTCTGACTTTGAAGGTCAACAGGGCTTGCATATGGCAGAGCCAAAGGGCTATAGGAAACAGAGATTCCACCCTTAAAGGGCACATGAAAATCTCACATGCTTCAAGACCCAGTGCAAGGGCAATAATTTGAGAGGAACCTGGGTCAGACCTACTTGCTGATCTTGGAGAGCCCTCCAGAGAGGCAGAAGGCAACTGGAACTCCACCTAAGGATATAGACTCTGGCAGCAGCCATGTGGGGGAGCTTGTTCTACCATAAAAACATTGGTAATGGTAACCACCATTTTGGAGTACTCCCTCTAGTGAATGAGCACAAAGGGATTACCCACACACCAGCTGGTTGGCAGCACTCCTGGGACATGCCAATCCAAGAAGCCAGCCATGCAGGGACCCAGTCCTGCCCACCAGTGGGTCAGCAACAGCTATAGGCCCAGCCATGAGCTTCTCAGCCAGCTGCCCCAGAACCTAGCCCTGCATATCAGTGGGCTGCCACCAACTCCAGGATCCCCAGACCCCACAGTCAGCCATGCTGGAAGGCAGCCCCACATGCCAGTAGGCTGGCATCAGCCCCCAGACACTCAGGAACCAGCCCCATCCACCAGCAGGCCAACACCAGCCCCTGGACCAATGACCAGTGCTAGGACTTCCTGGGACCTGCTGCCAGTTATGCTGGGAGCCCCACCCACCAATAGCTGGCAGCCTTCCCACAAGGCAGGGCCTGGCAGCCAACTAGGGTGAGGGTCAGCCTTGACAACCAGCCCACCCACAGTATCAGCCCCAATACAACAGCAGAGCCCATGCAACCTGCATGGGGGCACCCCTAGAGCATATAGTTCTGGTGACCAGAGAGGAGTATGCTGTGGGGACCCACAGGACATCTCTTACATAAGGCCACTTCAAGATCAGGAAACATAACCAACCCACCAAATACATAAAAATAAAAACAGAATTAGGCAAAATGAAACAACAGAAGAATATGTTCCAAATGAAGGAACAAGATAACCCCAGAAGAAAAACTAAGCGAAGTGGAGATAAGCAAATCTACCCTATAAAAAGTTCAAGTAATGATAATAAAGATGCTCAAGAAATTCAGGAAAAGAATGAATGAACAGAGTGATAAGTTTAACAAAGAGTTAACAAGAAGAACCAAACAGAGCTGGAGAATACCATACTGGAAAAAAAAGTTTACATCAACAACAGAAGGCATCAACAATAGATTAGATGGTACAGAGAAACAGATCAGTGAACTGGAAGACAGAGTAGTGAAAATCACCCAAGTGGAACAGAAAAAAGAAAAAAATAATTTTTAAAATGAGGACAGCTTAAGATACCTCTGAGACAACATCAAGCATACTAACTTCTGCACCTTTTCCAAAAGGTGAAAGAGAGAGAGAAAGGTGCAGAGAAATTATTTGAAAACATAATAGCTGAAAACTTCCCTAACCTGGGAAAGGAAATAGACATCCAGGCTAGGAAACACAGAAAGTCCCAAACAAGATCAACCCAAAGAGATCCACAACAAGACACATTGTAATTAAAATGGCAAAAATTGAAGAGAGAATCTTAGAAGTAGCAAGAGAAAAGTAAGTAGTTACATAAAAGGGAACTCCCAAAAAACAATCAGCTGACTTTTGAGTGAAAACACTTCAGGCCAGAAAGGAGTGGCATGACATATGCCACTGTGATGAAGTAAAAACCTACCAACCAAGAACCCAGCAAGGCTATCATTCAAATTCAAAGGAGAGATAAACTTTTTCAGAGAAGCAAAACCTAAAAGAGTTTGACACCACTAAACTGGCTTTATATGAAGTGTTACAAGAACTTGTCTAAGTGGAAAAGGAAAGACCATAACAAGAAATACGAACATTAGAAAAATCTCATTGGTAAAGGCATGTATATAGTAAAGTAGTAGATCAACCATATATGAAGCCAGTAAGAAGGTTAAAAGACAAAAGTAGTAAAATTATCTATACCCACAATAGTTAAGAGATTTAAAAAACAGAAAGATGAAAAATATAAAGTCTAAAACATTAAATGTGGTGAAGGAGAGCCACTATGGAAAACAGTATGAAGGTTCCTCAAAAAATTAAAGTAGAAGTACCATACAATTCAGCAATTCCACTTCTGAGTATTTTTCCAAAGAAAACAAAAATACTAATTTGAAAAGATATATGCACCCTTATGTTCATTGCACCATTACTTACAATAGCCGAGATATGGGAGCAACCAAAATGACCATCAATAAATGAACAGAAAAAGAAAAAAATGTATATATATATATATATATATATATATATATGGTATATTACTCAGCCATAAAAGAGAATGAAGTATTGCCATTTGTGACAACATGGATGGACCTAGAGGGTATCATCCTAAGTGAAACAGTAAAACAGAGAAAGAAAAATATCATATGATTCACTTATATGTGGACCCTAAAAAACAAAACAAATGAATAAACATAACAAAACAGAAATAGACTCCTAGATACAGAGAACAGACAGGGGGTTGTCAGAGGGAAGGGGGTGGTGAGGGAATGAGTGAAATAGATGAAGAAGATTAAAAGGTACGAACTTCCAGTTACAAAATAAGTCATGGGGATGAAATGTACATCATAGGGAATATAGTCAATGATATTGTAAGAGATTTGAATGGTGACAGATAACTAGAATTTTTATGGTGAACATTTTGTAATGTATAGAAATATTGAATCACTGCCTTGTGTACCTGGAACTAACATAGTATTGTCAGTCAAGTATACTTCGATACAAATAAATAAATAAAAATTAAAATTAAATAAAATAAAATAATTAGTTCAGTAGGTTTTTAGTAAATGGCATTTACAACCATGTAATTCCCTAAAGTTGTACATCCCAGAAAAATCAAGGATTAACTAGTTCCGAAGAAGAGCTCAGGCTCTTTGGCCTCCTATAAGCCATGTGGGATTGAAATGAAAACAGGGTATATTCTCAGTTAATTAGGAGGGTCTGTATTAGAAATTAAACGGTGGAGAATTGCTTAGAAAACTTTACAATTTTCCTTTACAACCCAAGATTCCACAACATTCCAGTGCCGGAAAATGAGGAGTCTTTCACATTTTTCCTCACTGTTACATCTTTGCTGCATTCCATGTTTTGCTGCAGCAAAGACAGAGAGGTTAAAAGCCTGGCAACACAATTCTGATTGATAACCAGCCCAGGGGCAGAAGTCTGCCTTGTCAGAGACAATGCTCTCACCCTTAGTTTTGAGATCAAACTCAAGTCTCAATGTCTTGATTTAAGAGAGATCAACAGCACCTGGGAGGGAGGAAGGGAAACATATTTCTCCTTAAGATTCTCCTTCTCTCTCTGGAGTTACTGAGTTTTCATCTTGTGTGTATTTTCCAGTTGCCAAACTGTTTGTACAAAACACAAAGCAGGTGAGTAAAAGCAGCCACCTCTTGGAGTTCTTTCCATGGAGGCTGCCTCTGAAACAAGCTGCCCATAGTTGAGTAAAAGGTTATTAAAATAATTCCATCACCACTTCTCAATAAGAGGCCCTAGCCCTCTTCAGCACTAACCAGCACTGCAGAGTGACCCATAGAAAACCCGATTATGTGGCCATGATGCCTGCATAAAGTAGGAGAGTTACATGTCTTTCTCTTCCAGCAAGGCTCAGATGACTACTTCATTCATGTCTCAAAGAAATTCCAAAAACATTAAAAAATCCAACACCCAAGAACTAATTACCCAAGAAATAATGTTTCTGGGTAAACTTAGAGAACATTATAAAAATCAGAGTCTAGTAGAAAAGTGGTCCACTTCCCAGCTTCACCAGCTAAATGACCTTAGCCAAACAAATTAAAAATTGAAGTGTCAGTTTCCTCAGCTGTAAAACGCAGAGACACCATGTTCCTACCTGTTAATACAAACTACAAATTATAAAGGATATTAGGATTGGTACTTCCTCATGAAATATAAAGGACAAGAAAGCAAGAAAGTGTACTAAGCAGAAAACCTCTGTATTTCTTCATTTTAATACACATACAAGTTACACCAAATCAAGCTGCTTAGTTGCAAAGAAGTGCATGCATTCTACAACAGATGAAATTGAGCATTTTTTGTTGTTCTTAAGCTTTTCTTGGCAAATCAATATTTCTATCCACATGGCTGGTGATAGGCGTTTCTCTCCTAGGCTTTGAGTAAAACAATGGAAAACTCTATTGAACTAAAATGCTATCTCCTCGAACTGATAAACTCCCCCAAAGAAGTTGTATCTTCATAATAATATAATGTATCCAGACGAGTAATGAAAACTTCATCATTTAGACTTTCCTTAAATGACATTTGATCTCTGAATAAAACTATTGAAAATATTCAAATTTTGCAGCTATTTGGAGGGTGGAAGTACACTGAAGAATATATAAAAATCAAATGAACTGGGCTTCCCTGGTGGTGCAGTGGTTGAGAATCTGCCTGCCAATGCAGGGGACACGGGTTTGAGCCCTGGTCTGGGAAGATCCCACATGCTGCGGAGCTACTAGGCCCGTGAGCCACAACTACTGAGCCTGTGCGTCTGGAGCCTGTGCTCCGCAACAAGAGAGGCCGCGATAGTGAGAGGCCCGCGCACCGCGATGAAGAGTGGCCCCCGCTTGCCACAACTGGAGAAAGCCCTCGCACAGAAACGAAGACCCAACACAGCAAAAATAAATAAATAAATAAATAAATTTAAAATGTTACAGAAAGATTTAAAATGTTCCATGGTTTCATGCATTAAAAAAAAAAAAAATCAAATGAACTGCCAAAAACATCCCAAAATATTTCACACGCTGGGTAAGTGGTAACAATGCAACACTCCTGACCATTTAATAAAACCAACAGTGTCTTGGGTCTGTCAAATAACCAGTTGGTCAATCAATATTTTCCAAGCGTCTACTACATGCCTAGTACATGAGATGAAATATCGAATGAATATAATATAATTCTTGCTAACAAAATATATAAGCTCTAGAGGACAAAGAAATGTATAGCATGTTTCCTGTGATACTAAAGAAAAACCTAAAGAACCAGTAATTTTGATTATGTGACAAATGCAAGCAAACAGAGCTAGCTCCCTTATTCAGGCCAAGGCAGGAAATTTGGTGGCCAACTAAACCTGACCCTCAACTTTATTATTAGTATTATTTTCCCACAAAATAGGCACAAAAAGTTCCTATGACCTTGTCACAATTTCTTTGTTAAATTAATGGAAGCATCCTTCCCAATGAAAACCTCATGATATCTGCTTGAGGGGAAGATAATTCTGATCTGCCAGCTGCCTATCCTGTCTCATCTAGATGCTGAGTAAGCAAATGAAGGGAAACTGCCCTTGGTGTCTCTGACACAAGTAACAAAGCTCAGACTCCTGCTGCCATGTCTGCGTGATTAGATTTATCCATCTAGAGCAGTGAGACTGAGTCACAGGTGCGAGAGCTTCCTCTCCTCAGTTTAATAATACCCTACTTCGTTAGACACCAGGGTGTGCTGTAGAGATAACCAGAGGACAAGAGATGCCAGGAAATTATGGTTTTGACTGGGGAGGACAAAGAAAATTATTATGACCTAAGTTCCCTACAGGATCATAAAAACACTTTCAGATTGAAAGACTGCATATATAAACCCTACACAAAGGCATGTACAGTAGATTTAATCAAGGTACTAGAAGAAGGAGGCTTCGCTTTAATGAAAGCCTATTAGCTGAGACGCATATGCCTCAGGTTTCCTTCAAAATGGAAATAGGTATATGTAATACACCGCCATCGTCAGAGTAATACAACTTTGTTCCTTTTCCCTTTGCATTTTAAGTGCTGCTGTCAAACATGCCTGAACTGGGCTTGTTAGCTTTTAATTCGCTTTAGAGACCATCGGCAATCTTAACCATTTTAAAGACATGCTATATCACAAGTATGGTTTTCCAATTAGCTGGGATGCTGGATCAGATTCAGGAGCCCCACCCAAAATCAATATTACAATTGCCAAAGCCAATTGCCAGGGGCAAAAGAATCTGTATGATTTAAAGATTTTATAGTGTCTGTAAACCCTAGAACGTTTACAGCTTCCTCTAATTGGACAACCTACACAGAAATCCCTCTTTTCACCAACCTGAAAATGATACATTTAAAACATGATATAGAGCATTTTCTCTCTAAAATATAATACAAAAATTAGCTAAATAGATATACCAACCATACACATTTTTTAAAAATGCTAACTGACTGGGAACATCTTCAAATTAACAATTAATAGCTGAAAACTGATTGACTAGCCTGTTAATACTAACATGAGCCAAGTATTCTTCCACGCGGTAAGTTCCATGATTAAATATTCAATAGTGTTTACTATTGTATTTCCAGGAACTATAGCATCTATAGAATGTTAATATACTCTAAACATTTATATTGTAATTATATTGAATTTGACTCATTTTCTTAAATCTTCAAAGTATTTCATTGCTAGGAAAGTAGGATAAGCCTTTAATACAATACTTTTTTTATTTAGTGATATATCAGGTTGGCCTAATTCTCACCTAAAAGGGTTTTTACATTTTTCTTCTATTCCTTGACTTTCACCATTTCAGCTAAACTTTAGACTCTGCCTTGCCCACTACCACATTTTCATCTTGACCTATGGAAACCCTATTGAATTTCAATGCCTAGCTTAAATTTTTTTAAAAGTGCTTTTTTGCAAGAAAGCTATCAAAGTAACTACTAAGGTTTAGCCCATATGGTACTATTAATAGCCATTTAGAAAGGAAATTATAAATCTAAACTATCAATGTAATTTTTTTTACTCTCTACAAGAGACTCACTTTATTATTTTTGTGTAAGTCTAAGTTGTATAATAATGATGTGATATACGTATAGTTTGCAAAAGGATTACTGCAACAGGGTTAGTTAACACCTCCATCACCTTACATAATTACCTCTTTTTTTGTAATGAGAACATTTAAGATATACTCTGTTAACAACTTTCAAGTATATAATACAGTGTTGTTAACTATAGACACCATGGTGTACATTAGATCCTCAGAATATATTCTTCTTTTAACTGGAAGTTTGTACTTTTTGACCAACATCTCCCCCATTTTCTCCACCTCACAGCTCCTGGAAAATTATGTGTGCATGCCTATTACCCACCATAGGGGTGAGGTGTATGGTGCTGATGACAGAACCAAAGCCAAATGAGGCTGTAGCTGGGTCGCCCAGGGGTACAGAGCTGTTTCTAGGTTTATAGCTGGGACAATGGTAAGCAAATCAGCTGCCTGGATGCAAATTTCTCTTCTCAAAATGACTCTCCTCATTGCAGCCTCCTTGGACTGCCTCGAAGTTTCACAGTCTCCTACCTCAATCCCACAGTTGCCACAAAAGCACTTCTGTCTGTGGATGAATGTCAAGTTATTGTTGTTGATGGGGGGATACAAGCGAGAAATGTCTTATTCAGACAAGTGGCTGACATCACTCCTCAGATGTGCTACTTCTAAATTGAACCTCCAACAATATAAAAATGAGTTACTATCATCCCAGAGCCTTGGTACTAAATTGTTGGCTATTAGGACAAAGAAATCTGAGATGTCAATGAGGGTCATGGGTACCCTTAGTGGGTCCCATGTTGCTCCCCAAGCTCCCACTTGATTTATTCTATATAGGGTTATTAATAATATGAAATATCCAAATAGAGTACTGGAAACAGCACACTCTCCCACTGTCATGACTACCATCACTATTTATTCAGCTTAACCCACCTTAGTTAAGTTTATAAATAAATACTAAACAAAACTTTTCTGATCAAACTAAATCACTTTGTATTGTCAGAGACATGACTACATAGAATGAGAGGAGTCGTCATAGTTACTGGATCAATCAATCAATCATGTGGTGAGTTATGAAAAGATTGACTGTGAACTAATGTATCTCTTCATGAAAAATTGCACAGCTTAGTTATACACAAGACTGCAGCCTTTCAAAGAGTTACCTTGGAAAGCTATATTCTTATTCCAATGTAATTTTCATTGTTCAGAATACCACCCTAAATCTCTTTTTGGCTTTGCCTCCTAAACCAGCCCCATTATATTTTAACCACATCTAGATATTCAGTCACCTATTTCCCAACTTGATCTCCTATTTTATAAGAGTGAATCTAAAAGATTTTGGCAGTTTCCTACAATCAAATTCACTTTTACTTATTAAAATAATTTGGCATCCCTGATTGTGTGTAGAATGCTCTTTGCTATATATCTGCTCTTCTCCTAAACAGGAGGTACGTGAAATTAAGGACTTTAGAGGATGGAGCAAGAAAGATAAGTGACAGTGTATCAGTTGGACCTAAATGTACACAGGTCACCCTTAAGGGTCTGGAATACAAGAGACAAAGATTTAAGCAACACTTATATTTTTATCAAAGATATAGTACCGAAGGAAGCACCTGCTCTGACTTGTCATTTAGAAAATGAAAACTTGGAGGAATTCCTTTTTATCTCTCCTAGATCTATTGTGACCCTGTCAGTGAAAAGAGGGAGTGTTGGGGAGTGTTCCTCAGAATACTCAAAATCTCTTGGGGAGTGCTCCTGAGAATGTCTGTGACTGCAGCAAATGCTTATCCCACACTGAATTGAAGACTGAGAATTTAAATGAGAGAGAGGGACTCGAGGCCTCAGCTGTTTGCTACTACAACAGATGACAGTGTTTAAGAACATAGAATAACTCATAAATTCCAATACACATAGTTAATTCTTTCACTTCTTTTACAGAGAAAGTTTTTTAACCCAAACTAATCAGGTCTTCTTCTTATAAGTGCAAACTAGTTCTTGATTATTTAGAAAGAGAATCACTATTCAGAGAGAGAATGCCTCCATATAGGACTATGCTGTTTAAATTTAGCATAACATCTTGCTTTTATCACTGAACATATTCAGGCCAACGAAAAAAATTGCAACATTTTCAAGTACACAGTTATTCTAAGAGTGGAAAAAAATATGATGCAGTAATTGTGAAAAATACATTCAGTAGAGGCATTTTGAAAACGTTCAGACCAATAGAAGCCCCATGGGACTAAACTGATTTCTGAGGTAACGTTTAAGGGCAGTGAGCAAGTTGGTGGTTACTTGTTATAAAATATGTCTTATGACCTCATACTATATCTTTAATTACATTCATTCTTTGGTTAAAGACACTACTTCTAGAATCTCAGTCAGTAGCAGGGAATTGTTTTGTGGCTTCCTCTTTGGCAGCAAACATGGTCACACTGAATAAAAGTGATCACTGACTGGTTAACAGCATCAACTGGGAGACACAAAACTAAAATAAACTATTTTTGGTGCTATTCTTATATAAAATTGTAACACTGAAGCATCAAAATTTCCTAAGGAGATACAAAACAAATTTTGAAGGAGATGAGTTTTTGTTCCATAATATCTCCTGAAAGATGACAGATGATAGCTATAGATAGACAGATAGGCAAATAGCTTGATAATCCATCAACACCAGTGTTCCACTTTATTATATCATAAAATATCTCCAGACTTGTGCTTCCTTCCATGGAGTTTTTGCCTCCCCAGCTACTTACGAGTTGCTTATAATCATGTGCATGCTCTAAAATAGCTTGTTGTATAAAGTATATAGAAGTGCATTAAAGCAAGAATGTTATTGAAAAATAATATAAATGGGTACAAAGTTGTGGTGCAAAACACATGCGTAAGAGCTTGAGACAAAGCAAAGCGAATGACTGCAGGAGCAAGTTTAGTCTTAAAGAGAAGGAGATGGTTCCTTTGCAAAGTTCCTCTTGTCTGACTGCAGAGGAATCTTTAGAGAACTGGCACTTTCCTTTCCTTTCATCCATCTTCATTTCCTTGTGTCCACGTGAAGTCTAAGGATAGTGTTATCATTCAAACATCATTATTGCTCCCCTTATCACTCTTTACTAGACTTAACCTAAGTTCCCAATGGTGAAAGATCAGTGTGAGAATTTGGAAAGCTTGGGTTACTGTATCAGAAAAATGTAATGGCTAAATCTGTTACCAAACTCATCTCCCCACTTAGGGATATCTGTGTATAAACAGAATAGCTTACATAACCCTGCCTAATAGCTGCCTATTGAGTGGGCTTTATACAGAAGAAACTAGAGAAGGAATACTAGGGAAAAGGAGTGTCTCTTTGAACTTTCAAAAGTATTTCCATTTCACAAACACAAATTCAAATACAAATTGTGAGTTGGTCACTTCTGCAACTGAGACAAGGGTAATTAGAAGAATAGAATACATTTCTGGGCTCATCCCTTTAAAACAGTAACCCAAGCACAAAGCCATCATGGATGCAACCCTGTGCCTGTTACTAAACCTGCCTGGTCATCCATTTCCTCTTCTGCAAAAGAGAGGTAAATAGTATTACCTGAAGCATATGTTTGTGTTAAGGATTCAGTGAGTGAATCCAAATAGGGCACTTTGTCTGGCACATAGTAAGGACTCCATACAGGGCAGAGAAAGTGAAAACGTGGAGGAAGACACCAGCAGAAGGGGGAGAAGGAGTAAGAACAGGTCACTGGCAATTCTACCAGAAAAGAAGGAGGCCTTTAGTGCCTCCACAAGATCCCTGTCTGTCCCACTCTTGATCAACGTGCTCTTCTCCCTCGATTCTGATTCCAGGGACTCACAACCTTAGCTGTGCGTTAGAATAGCCTGGAAGACTTAAAATCCTGCTGCCCAGGCTGCCCTTCAAACCAGTGAAATCAGAAACCCTGGGATGCAACCCTGGCAGCAGGAGTTTGTAAATCTCTATAGGTGATTCCAACATGAGCTAAGGTTGAGAACAATTACTCTGTTCCATCCTCGTCTTCATATCCTTAGCCAACGTCAGTTGAGTTCTCATGGGCTCTGGTGTAGCACTTTAAGCCCAGTAAGTCTAAAACATGCTGGAGACAATTTTTTTTTTAATGAATATATTCTTTTAGCAAAAGAGAAGTGTATGTATGAAAACACATAACTTTAGACTTCTTGGCATTGTTAGCTATGTTAGGCTTATTTTTAAAAAGAGGAGCCAAGTTATTCCATAACATATTGACTCACACATAAAAATGTCCTTCCTTACGGGGAGAAGATTATATAATATGATGTGGAGCTCAATGTCAGCCTAATCTTTAAGGTTCATATGCATTTCCAGGAGAAGAAGTTTCAAAGTCTGGACCTATAGGGATTTTTTCAAATGCTGCTTCAGTAAAACGTTGCCCTGGATCACTTAAATGCTTGAATGGAAAGTGGCTGTTTATGGTAAAATTATGTGTCATAAAATGTACTTGTAAAATTACATGATCAAGCAAGAGTTCTCAGAATCTCCTCTCAGAAATATCATATGCAAATTTTTGTTTCGCTTGATGCTGATTTGAGTAAAATTTATTTCTATCATCAATTAGAGAAATGCAAATAGATCTGAGTTTTGAAAGCATGTTTAAAAAGAAAAAAGAAAAATATTACCTACCTGAGCATGACAGAAAAAAAGATTTATCTTTCCATTATGTTACCACAATGGGAAAATGGTTACAATTATGAGCAAGCCCTTTAAGGTAATAAATGAATTTTTCATAAGACATCATTTTTTACTAGCTGTTATAATCATTTTCTCCTTATTGTGTTCTCCAACTTGACAATAACATCATTTTAACATTCTTATGCAACAAGCCATGTTCTACTATGTGACCTAATATTTCATTTTAATATCTATTCATTTTCAACAGCTCGGGCTCTCTGAGGCCTTGCAGAAGCACTCTGTCTCTGGTGAGGTGTCAGTTTAAGTGTGATGTATTATTCAGCTTGGTAAAGGAGGTGTAACTTCTCAGTGGCAATCATGAGAATCACAGGGAAAGAAGTGTACAAACATCTGGGACCCAAAAGTCATTTCACTGGCTAATAGTGTCTGGGCTTTGCTAATGGATCTTATTTAAACTGCAGGACACCATTTACACATTTTTTAAAACCCTATACTATACAACGAAAAAGACATTCCATTTCAATTACAGTATTGTACATAGTGCAGAAAGCAAGGTCCCCAGTGTGACCTGCTGATAGCTCTGAAGCTGGCATCTCAGGGGAGGCAGCCGGGAGCACGACCCAAATCCCACTGTCTTCTCTTCTCAAGACCAAATGCTCAGTATTCATCCTAACAGATGTAGGTGAGTGCCCTGGCTGTCGTCCTCATATAACAAGAAGACAGTATAGTAGAGGGTTAAAAACACAGGCTGTGGACTCAGAAAGACCAAGGCAAAAATCTTACTTTATGACCATGGGCAAATTCCTTCCCTATGCCTTGGCTTCCTCATCAGGTACGTGGTATTATTGCTCAAAATATTTGCTGCTCCATCCTGGGGGAGAATTATACTCTCTTACCTCATTGTCTTCAGGCTTGGATGTGTGTCTTGCTTCGGCCAATGACATGTGAGATAAGGTGGCATGTGCCACCTTAAAGCAGTGACATTAAGAGCCATAACATAGTTCCACCATGATCTCTCTTACCTGTACCACGAGACTCGGGATGTCCTGGATGGAAGCCACTCCCTTTACCAGGTTCCATGGTGCAAGACTGCTGCTCACCACGACAGACACGGTGTGACACAAAAATAAACCTCTGTGGATAGAAGCCCAGACTGAGTTATACATCTCATATATGATGAGGATAATGATAGTACTTAACAAGCTAGGCTGTGTGAGCACTAAATGAGAAAATACCCATAAAGAAATTATAAAGTGCCTGGCGCACGGAGAGCATTCAATATTACCCATTGTTACTACTGGCATACCTCAGGGGTATGGTTCTAGACTACCATAAGAAAGTAAATATCACAATAAAGTGAGTCACACAAATTTCATGGTTTCCCAGTGTATATATGTTACATTTACACTACACTGTAAATCTATTAAGTGTCAATAGTATTATGTCTAAATAAAATGTACATATCTTAATTTTAAAATATTGCTAAAAAATGCTAACCATCATCTGAGCCTTCATCGAGTTATAAGCTTTTTGCAACAGTAACATCAAAGCTCACTGATCACAGATGACCATAACAAATAAAATCATAATGAAAAAGTTTATTGCAAGAACTACCAAGATGTGACACAGGGACACAAACTGAGCAAACGCTGTTGGAATAATGGACCCAATAGACTTGCTCAACACAGGGTTGCCACAAACCTTCAGTTTGTAAAAAACACAGTATCTGTGAAGTGCAATAAAGTGAAATGCAATAAAACAAGCTGTGACTGTATTAACATCACAAATATATCTAAGTCAAAGATGAGGTTGTAATGATGATCATATCTGCCCTCTACAAGTATGAGACTTTTATCCCTTCTTCAAAAAAAGTCACAAACTTCGATTATGTGTTCTGTCCTACTCATCCACGTGAGAATTGCTAATCCAATTATATTCATTCACTGATTAAATCATCTGTGGCTGGATAGGACTGCCAGATTTAGCAAATTAAAATACAGGATCCTCGGTAATATTTTAATTTCAGATAAACAAGGAACTTTTTTTTCAGATAAGTATATCCCATGTAATATTGGGGGCATACTGAGTCTTAACAAATGTGTTGTTTATCTGAAACTCAAGCACAACTGGTATCCTGTACTACATTTGGTTAACTATAATCTGGAAGAATGTGCATCCCTGGGCTGATAGTCACAATATGTCCTTCTTTCCCTCTTTTTCTTTAAACTTTTGGATCCTGAAATATGTCAGAAAAAACATTTGGAACGATAGACACATTTGGTTGTAGACATGTCATTGTGTCAGTACTGTGCACCAAAAGAAACAATAGGCCAAAGATCAGAATATTTAAGTTTTAGTCCAAGTTCTGTGACTAACTAGTTTTGCATTCTGCAACAGATCACTATACTTCTCTAAGCTTTAGTTCTCTCTAATTAGAAAAGTAGGAAAGTTGGATTTTAAATTTTCTAAGATATCTTTTTGTTTAAAATTTTAACAATCTTCAATGGGATATTTACAATGAAAACTTTCTTTTTAAATTATAGGAGTCCTTATAAAGCTTTCTGAAAAGAAGGGTATACAATCATGCCGATTAAGTCTTACACCATTAAGGTCTGTTCTCCTTCCCAATTATAATTAACAACGTATTACATGGGCTTCCTCCATGCCAGACACTTTATAAATATTAACTGATTTAAACCTCATAATTGTTCTATGAAGCAAATACTATTAACGTATCCGTTTCACGGATGAAACTGAGACCAGAGAAATTAAATAACTTGTTAGGATCCCACAACATGTGTGGAAACCTGAGAATTTGAATCCAAGTAATCTGGCTTTACCTCCCCTGCAAGATAATATCACATACATAAGCATAAAACCAAACTAATAATAAGGGCAAGCCTTTAATAATAATTGTTTTTTGGAGAAGAGTGGGGAAGTTCTAGTTTGAACAACTGACCTTCAGTATAACTGAGTCACTTTGAGTGATAAAGAAGTACCCAGACCTAGGTGTTAAATAAATGCTGACAGATGAACATTTCAATTAGTTAATAAGGAAGCTTATAATGAGTTGATTTCCCCTTCAGAGTTTTTAATATTTTGACTAAATTTCATAGAAATGTTGAAATTGTATAGAAAAACTTTGCACGGCAAATACAGTGTACCATATGTAATGGTGATAAAATTGAGTTTTTGAAAATTCTCAAAGGGGCATCTATTTAGACTTGGTCACCATTTTTCATTGCATTTGAGCCACGAGCAACTGAAACAGTGGCCACTAGTGAATAGTTCTGTTTTCTGCTTTGGCCTTTGAGACGAGTGAGACACTCGGAAAAAGAAACTTAGAAGCTGTCTGGCCCAAGGTCCTTTTGGCTAAGTGGCAGAGCCAATATTTGACCGCAGAGTTCTGAAGTCCTTCATCTTTCCCCTATAATCTAAGGCGGGAGTCAGCTATGGGCCAAATCTGGCCCACCATCTGTTTTTGTATGACCTGAAATCTAAAGATGATTTTTACATCTTTATATACTTGTACTTTAAATGGTTAAATGACTACATGCATAATATCTGTGATTCTTTTCTCTTGATCCACAAAGTCTAAAACATTTACTATCTGGCTCTTCACAGAAAAAGTTTGCTAACTCCCAATTTAAGGCTTCAAGAGCTTTGCACAATGCTGCCATTAGGAATATTAATGTAAGCCACATATGTAATGTGCAATTTTCTAGAAGCTGTATTTTTTGAAGGTAAACAGAAACAGATGACAATAGAAAAGATCAATAAAACTAAAAGCTGATTCTTAGAAAAGATAAACAAAATTGATAAACCTTTAGTCAGACTCATCAAGAAAAAAAGGGAGAGGGCCCAAGTCAATAAAATCAGAAATGAAAAAGGAGAAGTTACGACCAACACCACAGAAATACATAAGGATCATAAGAGACTACTATGAACAATGATATGCCAATAAAGTGAACAACCTAGAAGAAATGGACAAATTCTTAGAAAGGTACACTCTCCCAAGACGTAACCAGGAAGAAATAGAAAATATGAACAGACCAATTACCAGTACTGAAATTGAAACAGTAATTTTAAAACTCCCAACAAACAAAAGTCCAGGACCAGATGGCTTCACAGGTGAATTCTACCAAACATTTAGAGACAAGTTAACACCTAGCCTTCTCAAACTATTCCAAAAAATTGCAGAGGAAGGAACACTTCCAAACTCATTGTTTGGTGCCAGCATCACCCTGATACGAAGACCAAAGAAGCCACAAAAAAGAAAAGTACAGGCCAATACCATTGATGAACACAGATGCAAAAACCCTCAACAAAATATTAGCAAATTGAGTCTAACAATACATTAAATGGATCATATACCATGATCAAATGGAATTTAACCCAGGGATGCAAGGATTTTTTAATATCCACAAATCAATGAATGTGATACACCACATTAACAAATTGAAGAATAAAAACCATATGATCATCTCAATAGATGCAGAGAAAGCTTTTAACAAAATTCAACATCCATTTATGATGAAAACTCTCCAGAAAGTGGATATAGAGGGAATATAACTCAACATAATAAAGGCCATATATGACAAACCCACAGCGAACATCATACGCAACGATGAAAAGCTGAAATTAATTTTAATAATATATTTAATTTAATCTGATAGATCCAAAATGTCATTTCAACATGCAATCAACATAAAAAACAACTGAGATATTTTATAATTTTTTCATAGTAAATCTTTGCAATCCAGTGTGTATTTTACTCTTATAGCACATTTCAACGTGAACTAGCCACATTTGAAGTACTCAGGGTCCATGCCAACCAGTGACAGCTACATCAGACCACGGAGGTCCAGAGGTTAATAGCATTTTGTCCTCACAACTCCTCTTTTTCTCATTAAGGATGTTTTATTAGTTTCTCCATTAAAAATTTAGCCCCAAATAGGAACCAAATTTAACATTAGAACTTCTATGTTAGCGCACTATTGTCACATTCTCCCCAATGGCAAGTGTTTTTGTTATTATTCCTTTTGTGTCAACTTTAATTGATGTAAAATGGATGAAAATGATTTCATTAACATTCTTTAAGTTGATATTTAAGGTTTTTTAAAAAAATAATAAATCTGGGTTATGTTTTTTGTTTTGGGGTAAGATGTATAGAGCCCATCAACCACTCTCCAGGTTTTTCCCCTCTTTTAATTTCTTTGTAACACTTACCATTTGGTCATGTTCATGTATATTATGAAATCTCTTTGTGTGTTTTCTGTCCACCATTAAAATGTGAACTGCAATGCAAGAGGGAGGGGATATGGGGATATATGTATACATACATATACATATATGTATATACATATATATACGTGTATATACATGTATACATATATACACATATGTATACATATACATACAATATATGTATACATATATATGCATATATATGTATACATATATACAAAGTGCTGATCACTTTGTTATACAGCAGAAACTAACATAACATTGTAAAGCAATTATACTCCAATAAAGATGTTGAAAAATAAATAAATAAATAAATAAATAAATAAATAAATAAATAAAATGACCAACAAGGGGGAAAAAAAAAATGTGAGCTCCGTAATGGCAGGGATTGTAAGGTCTTGTCTGCTTCTATATTTCAAGGGCCTAGAACAGTAGCAGGCATATAGTACATGTTAAAAAATATATATATTTTGGGGCAAAGGAATGATAAAACTATTCACATATATAAAGCAAGATAAACAGAAAATGTCTCTGAAAAGAGCAATACAGTAAAAGGCATTAGCACCCTGGTGTGAACTGCTTTACTCAATCGATTTGGGTAAAACACTGGATTTATTGAACAGGAAAGGAAAGAATTTTGAAAGGAGAGAGAAAAAACTGACCTTGGTGGATATCTTCTTGGTAATTTTTTCTACAGCTAACTAGCAAAAGAAGTTGCAAATGTAAAAGATTCTAAAAATACCACTGGTCTCTCATTTTTATGGATGGCTACATCTATTTTTAATTAGATTAATAATATTTTCTACCACCAATTCTTTCAGTGGAACAGCAGGTGAGTGAGAAGAGAGCCCTATTTTTTAGTTTATTACATTCACCAGCTATTTCTCTTCCTAAAATTTCTGCCAGCACTACGTGGTGAAGTTAGGCTAGCAATGTGGAAGTTACGTTTCAATGCCCAGGAGAAAAGCCTTGAGATAACTTCACAAAACAAAAACTTTAGTTTTCATTATATCCACCAGGCCTGCAGGTTCACCTAAGATTCCCTAAGATCCTTAGAGACCTTTTAACTGCAGTAAAATGCCTGCCTCAGGTAAAATTGGCAACACTTTAGAACAAAGGTTTCGTAAGTGGTGGTTTATAACGCATGTAGGATTTGAAAAGTACATTTTTCCTTGTCTTGAAGATATGTCTTATTAAGATGGTGTACTCCTTTGGAGACAATATTACTTTTTCAAAAGCACAAGCTTGCAATAACGCTATTTCTTTTGAGGAAGTCTGGGGTATTTTTATCTAGAATAGAGTGATGCTATTTGAACAAATATTATTTCAGGAGATTGTAGATTTACAGGTAGAAAGAGCTCGTCAGATTTTCAGTGTAGAGCTGTGCTAAAAGTGGAGTGAAAGAAAATTGTCAGCCCATAGACAGCAACACTCTATGTGAAAGTCTCTTGAAAATGGTACCCACATCAACACTAAATCTCCTTATTTTAACATTTCCTTCAGGATTCTCCTCACTGCAGCTATTAGGGACATGTTTATACTCTTCTCAAACAACAGATATTAATCACATAATAAGTAAAAATTACCAAGTGTGTAGGCAGGTTGTTCAGAATGCCATAGACTCACTCTATCTAAATAAGCATAGCAATTTTTAATAATCTGTGAAGCCAAATTATATATATATGTATATACACATAATATACAAAATTATTTATTCATCTGAAGTTTCTATCTTAATGAGGTAAAACTTTGAATACTGAATCAATTAATGTGTGTATTATTTGTATACATTATATTATGCATTTACATGAACAGAACAATACTAAAATATATATAAAGGAGTGAATGTTAATAAGTCCTGGCAATGAAAACAAATAAGACCACTTACTGGATTATATTTATAACGTTCTAATCTTTTAGGACAGACACACTGATGAAATATTCAGGTGCAGCAACCATTATACATGCATTTAGAAGTGTTTTGTTTACATTGTAAACCATCACTATTGTTGCTGAACATTTCTTTCAAATGTACAAGTGATTGGTTTTCTGAATAATCCATGGTTTTTCAAAATCCCAGGTCATTTCACAAGTATTCTACATCCTATACCCAGGCTCTCAGTCCCTTGATGTGTCTGATTTCAATAAATATCTCCACTCCACTTCAGTGACCCCTTGGACCTTGTCAAGCACTGGAAATACTCCATCTTAGGAATCTTAATTTTGAATTTTTAATATCAGAGCATAATTGGAATGCATGTAATTCTTCAGGAAACTATGCAGTTAATTTCTCTATTTCATCACTGCTAAATCTTTCAAAAAACTTATGGTTTTATTTTCTTCTCTCTCAAGTGAGGATCCTACTGTAAACCCCTGTTTCACCAGCACCTTCCATTCCCTCCTACCTTTCTCCTTCCATTGATCCAGACCTAAAAATCCTAGGAAACAGTCAATCCACTCACTCTCCTTTTGCAACTATACTCGTAGTGCTGTGCATAGCTGGAGGAAAGCACAGAAACTGGGTGATTCACCCTGCCGAGACTTTTGGTATCTAAAGCCACCTGGGTGTCCTGTACTGGCCAGTCCAAGTTGTCCATGACTGGCTCCATTTTCCATTATCCCAAAAGTCATTCTAATCATTCATCTCATTTCTTTAAGTCCCTTGCCTGCCAATCTTACCCTTAGCATGATGCTCCTTAATTTACAGAGAGAATAGATACTATTACATAAATGCTCTCAACTTCCTGCCCCTCATTTACTAATAGGTTAACATTTGAATGTGTCTATACATCTTTATCTCTGATATTTTCTATGCAAAGTGAATTGTTTTGTATATGTGCTGAGACCTCTCTTTTTTCACTTTCCATGCCATGATTTTACATCTTTTTCCTTCCCCATTGGCGCCATATCCTTCAACCTACAATATAAATGTATTTATCCTTCTTCCATCACTTAATAACAATGTTGCCTTTACCTTGCTTGGAGCTTAGGTACTCATTTATTTCTTCAACAAATATTTACTGAGAACCTATAATGTGCTAGACATTGAACTCTTATTAACCTTTTCTTCAACCATGCTTTCCAAGGCTGGACTATCTTGCATATCTTCCCTTGCATCCAGCCATTTGTACATCGACCCCCTAAAACTACACTTTGACCCCGACAACACCACTGAAACAGCTCCGACAAAGATAATCAATACATTGAACGCATTTCAACTTGTTTGTTACATGCTTTGCTGAATTTGACAATATCAACCACTCATTTATCAACATCAAGAACAATCTCTTTTCTCTTTCTAATTCTCTCTTCACTCCTTCTCAAGTTCCTTTAAAGTCTCAAGCTCCTATACTTCTTTGATGCTGATGTTACCCTGATCTTTGTCTTCCATACTTTTTCTCCTCATCATAGGCAAAACTTTTGTACCATATGTGATTAGGTTTTCCAAAGCTATGGCTCCATCCAGAAGCTATCTCCTGAGTTCCAGGTGTGTATTTTCACTGTTACAGCATTCAAACTTAAAACCAACATTGTCCACTTTTTCCCCTATTTTGTTTGATGTCCAAGCTAGAAATTTGGGACTTTCTTTTTCCCTTGAATCTACTCTTTTTCTACAAAGAACAAGTCGACAATTTCTGTGGATTCTACTACCTAAACTGTACCTTGAATCCTTTCTCTTATGTCTATCCTCACTTCCTTGCTTTAGATTTCCTCATCATTTGGCTCCTAGGTTACCTAAATTGCATCCAAATTGGCCTCTCTACCACCCATTTAGCTCCTCTTAATCCAAATTCTATACTATTACAAGATAAATAGTTTTAAAGTGTAAATCTAAGCATAATACTTCTCTGTTGAGAGACCTTCAAAATGAAATCAAAATTCTTTATCATTCTTTTATTCATTCACTCACTCAACATTTATGAATAGTTACGGACCAGAAAATGAACCAGGCACTATGTACGCAATGACATAAAATTGACCTGGTCCCAGTAGAGTTTACATACTGGACCCTGTAAAACTCTTCATTCTGAGGTTCCCCACAGAAACAAACTCAGATTTTATTTTCCAAAACTATATTAAAAACAAAAGGAAACAGAGCTTTTGGTTTTAGAGACAGCTATCTTAATCTACTGTCTTCTTTCAGCAGAAATTAAAATAACTTTTACTTTCTTCGCTAAATCTCTCTGGATTGTTTTTGTTTTGTTTTTTTACATTGAGCACATATGCAATCAAATGAATAAACAAACCAAAACAGAATATGGGTGTACCTACATCCATGCAGATACACAACAATCCTTAATGTCAGTCTATATTTGGTGAGTCAAAATAAGATAATATATTGAAAGCATTCTCTTCATTGCCTAAAGACGGTCTGTCCTTCTTGAGAAAACGGTACAAAATGCTTTATAAATGCTATGTTAGAAAGTAAGTCTGTCTGTTCCATTAGAGACAGTCCAAACATGAGTTGAATCATTGAACATCATGGGAATAGAAGCAAATAGCGAGAGGAATAAGTTACATTTGCCAAGGGCAGAAGGTGGAATGTTCACAGAAGAGATGGAATTATGTGAAGGTGAGGATGATAAGTTACATTCTGTCACATCTTTGTTCTAAAATCTGCTAAGATTTGGAATTTGTTTGAATTCTTCAAAATTGACATCATACTTTTGTATGAGTACTTATATGTATACTTTGAAGCCTAGCAGGTAGATCACAAAATGCAAACCCACATATATATTACCATATGCTTAAAAATTCTTTACCTCTTCATGAGGGTAAAAAACTATCTTGAATAAAACATTAAAATGATAAGTCCTTCAAGGAGCTAATCATTTAAATCCTCCTTTCAAAAACTACAGGACCTGGTTCACCATTGCAAAATCCAAGACAGAACAAATAAATATCTAGAGAGCAATCTTTCCAGCCTTAAAAAACTGTGTTTGTATCAACTACTGACATCAGGCACCTTCAACACTTCCTTACAGAAAGTATTCATTTCTCTGCATACTGATCTCTGTCAAAGTGTTCAGTTCTTCCTTTAGGATAAAATACAAATGATAATGAATCTGATGCAAGTCCCTGAGTTCACTCATTATGTCTGAAGAACCAGGGGATTGGTCTGGGGGGCGGGTAAACAGCCTTAGAAAGAAGTGAAGACTGTTGCGACTACAGATACCCTATGTTCATCTTCCCCTGGTGGTGTATTCAAGGACAGAGAGCAGACCTTCTCTAGAACTGTCTACATTAAAGGATGAATGCTGTCTTTTATTATAGAAAAAGATTAAGTAGATAGATTAGATAGATGATGATGATGATGAATATGGATGGATGGATGGATGGATGGATGGATGGATAGATAGATAGATAGATAGATAGATAGATAGATAGATAGAAGGGAGGGAGTAAGGGACAGAGGAAAACGATGAAATGAAAACTATCGATATTCCTCCTGTGGAAGCTTATAATGGTATTATCACTTTCTGTAACTTTTATTTACATATTCAAAGCAACTTTATAATTTTTAATAAGGCTATAAACTTCCTGCCCAGTTTTTCAAGTGTCTTTGGTTTTAAATGGGTCATTAAAAAGTTACTTTTGCTTTAATAAAGTACTCACTTTATTCTTACATGAACCTCCTGGATTTTCAATTAATTATTTATGCATTAAGCTTGACTGAGTTGCTATGCTAATGTGCTTTTATCATTTTGCCAAAAATAAACGTGACTGGTTTACAGGAGGATAGGATGCCTCCGACTTTCATATGTCTCCTGTCATTGGCATTCTGAATATCAGTACAAGTTCCACTGCTCAGTAAACACCATTAATCTGCAGCTTATGCAAATCAGAAAGCTATTATTTTAACTGTTTTAATAAGCAATGAAATCAGGGCTATTGTTAGCCCACTTATCTTGAAGAGATGTATTCTGTAACTGCAAAATATTATTCCACTACTGTGAATAGTACTGTTGTTACTACACTAATAAAATATTACATGATATAGAGAGATTTCTGGATAAAGTAAGATTACATCTGAGACAATTTTCTTTTTCAACAGCAATGGTAAAGAGGTTACAGTGATAACACTACAAATATTTTGTTTGTTTATTTAATGCCGTACTGTTTATGGTTTATAAAAAAGATTTTATTTATCTTTCTTTCCTTCCTCATTACTTCTGATTCATTTCATTTTAGGGGTGGACAGGAAAAGAAAAGATGGAAGGAAAAACGAGCTAATTTTTCTGGGGAAGATAATAAAAAGAAAGTATTGCATAAAACAAAGACATTGGATCATCAAGATATTTCAACTGCTGTATTGCAAAAATAATTGAAGATTTCCTGAGCTCCAAAACATCACTGTCCTTTTATTAATGAAGAACGTAACAGAAAGTGATATTCCAAAGATGCCCATGTGTGGCCTATAGATCCCTAGAGCTCAAGACACTCAATAAATTATTGCCATTGAAAACAAAATCATTTCTCTTACTCAGAATAACATGGTGGATATTTGGTTTATGCAAGTCCATGAGTACATGTTTCAACCCTGGTTTCATGTAAGGTATTGAGTCTGACTGTGCTGGTATTTACTGTGTCTGGCACAGCACCTAGAATACACGCACTCAATATGGGGTGAATTTACTGAAATACTAGTTCAGATTAAAGTTCAGGTCCTCGGAATTTCATGGGCCCCTTCCAAAGCTCTTACTGAATTGTATACTTGTAATTATATATTTGTATTTTTATATTCTTTGCTTAAGGGCCACAAAATTGCATGTGCTTTAGGCCCCACAAACCTGGATCCACTTCTATCTATCTATCTAATATTTTAATTTTTCTACTTTTTTTGAGATATAATTTATATACAGCACTGTATAAAGTTAAGGTGTACAGCATAATGACTTCACTTATGTATATTGTGAGGTGATTACCACAATAATCTTAGTTAACATCCATTATCTCATATAAATAAAAAAAAAAAATCCTTGTGATGAGAGCTCTTAGTATCTACTCTCTTAACAACTTTCAAATATATCATACAGCCGGGTTAACTATAGTTATCCCATTGTACATGACATCCCTAGTACTTATTTATCTTGTAACTGGATGTTGGTACCTTTTGACTGCCTTCATCCAATCAATTCCCCCTCCCACATTCCCCACCTCTGACAACCACAACTCTGATCTTTTTTCATGAGTTTCCTTTTCTTTTTAGATTCCACCAATAAGTGAGATCATACTGTGTTTGTTTTTCACTGTCTGACTTATTTCACTTAGCATAATGCCCTCTAGTTTCATCCATGTTGCTGTAAACGGCAGAATTTCCTTCATATACATATATATATATTATATATTATATATTATATATATATATATATATATATATATTATATATATGGCCAGACCACTCAACCACATCAATAACCTTTAGAATATATATATATATATATATATATATATATATATATATATTCTAATATATAACTTCTTTATCCATTCATCCGTTGATGGAGACTTAGGTTGTTCCCATGTCTTGGCTATTGTAAATTATGCTGATATAAACATGAGGTGCAGATACCTTTTCATGTTAATGTTTTTGTTTCCTTCAGATATATTCCCAGAAGTGGAATTGCTGAATCATATACCATAGTTTTATTTTTAATTTTTTGAGGAACCTCCATACTGTTTTCCATAGTGGCTGCACCAGTTTAGAGTCTCACCAACAGTGCACAAGGGTTCCTTTTTCTCCACTTTTTCACTGGCATTTTTTATCTCTTGTCTTTTTGAAGCCAGCCAACTCTAATTAGGTGATATCTCATTGTGGTTTTGATTTGCGTTTCGCTAATGATTAGTGATGTTGAGCACTTTTTATGTACCTGCTGGGCATTTGTATATCTTCTTTGGCAAAATGGCTCTTCAGGTCCTTTGCCCATCTTTTAATAGTGGATCTACTTCTAGAGTCAATAAACCTTTGCTGTCTAATTAAATGCAGGCAATCATTTCATCTGTAATCTACCTCAATTACTGATCATCAAGGTACATATGGAATCTATCTTCTTCTCTGAAAATATTTGATATCTAAAATTCTCTAGCTCTAAACTTCTTCTACTTATCTATAACCTCCTGGATCACTGCCCCCATTTTTACTCAATCTGATACACTCCCCATCCGCTTATCTCTTAGAGAGCTATAGGCTGAAAACCTTTCCTACGTTCCTAGCTTTTTGTTTCCTTTTTAATTCATTTCTTCCCTGAGCAGCCTTTTTCCCACAGTCAGCAATTTTAGAAACATTATGGAGACACTTTTGGCCTCTCTATTAAGTCAGCCTTAGGTGGCTGAGTCTTGCTGAAGTAAACTATTTGAGAATCTGTCTTGAACTTTAATATATCCTTTTATCCATATCTTGTTAACCACCTAGCTAATCCCCTATAATACTATTCTAAATCTTTTCCAAATGTTTGAGACTCCAGCATCCTCCACTTACCCCTCACTCTCAGCTCCTGTTTATTCCTCTCACCTTGCAATAGGTACTGTAGCACTTTGAATAGGGAAGGACCCAATATCTGTAGACGAAAGTTGAAATTCCTGAGTCTATGTCCACTTGATGGGAAAATCTTCAATACGGAAGTCTCCAGATGGCACTGACTGTGAAAGAAATAAAATAAAAACAGAAACCCCATTTTCATCTTACTGGGATTAATTAATATCATCCACATAAAGAAGAGTCTTTAGTTAAATTAAAAAGAAATGTTAAGGAGACAGGTCACTGAAATGTTACCAGAGATTACTTATTAAGAAGTTAATCATAAGATTTAAGTGTTCTTCATAGAAGTACATAAATTATTACTAACTTCTCTGGCTTTGAATTTCAGAGTATATTTCATATAGTGTTGTTATTAGGTATATTTATGTATTCATGGCATTCCAATATAAATTTATATCACCAGTAAGAGGTTCAGTGCTGATGTCAGTAATGGATTGGAAAACAGTAAAACACAGGCACTAAAATTCTAATGGGAACTTTAATTTTAGAAAAATAATAAAAAAAATTAGTATTTCATTCAAGTAGACAGGAATCTCATTAAAACTGTCATATGCCTCTTAGCTTTTCACAAATTGAAGGTATAAAAAATGTTTTGCTATAAAAAAGCACAGCTGCTAATTAGAAAGGACTTTAATTAACAGACCCACTTAGAAAAAGGTAAACAAATTGCATTTCACAAATTTGAGAATTTTGTTGCCATATTAAATACTAAATATTTTGTCAATTATAGACCAACTGATGCAAGGTATTTCCATATGGATCATTTGAATAACACTGGCTCACATGTATTAAGCTCCTTACTTAGTATCAGATATTATTCTAAGTGCTTTATACGTATTTGCTAATTTGTATCACCGAACTAATCAAGGAAATATTACTTGATCTTCATCTTGTGGATAAGCAAACTGAGGCTCAGAGAGGTTAAGTAACTTGTTCATGGTCACACCAAGTTAGGTTTTGAGCCCCAGACATTTGATTCAAGAGTTAGTTCTCTTAACCACCTCTCTGTAAGCAAGTATGCAGAATTAATTCTGTAATTTTTATTGTCATAAATCAAGGATGTTGGAGTCTCTTACATTGTATGTAATATAGAAAAGATCATCATGACTAATTGCCTCATCACAGAAAGCTCAGTAGTTGGATTGATTTTATTGGCAGCAGCAAGACCCAGTGGAAAGCTCAGAGTGTTTGGAATCAAACAGCTTCAGGTTTCAAAGTTCACTTGTCAGTCTCTAGCTGAGTGACTGTGGGCAAGTTTCTTAGCTTTTCTAAATTTTAATCATCTTACTTGTGAAATATGGAAAATAATGCCTACTTTTCAGATGTTGCATAATTATAGATGTAAGACATCTATATTTTATGTAAGACATAAAATAGTGTTTCTGTATATTTATGTGGTACCTCATGACCTAAAAACAGATAAAGAATTATTCACCATCATGGAGGAATGTTTAGAATGATCTGATTTAAAGTAGAGTACAGATTGTATCCTTGAAACTTAGTTTAATGCTTCCAATTCTGAAGTAACAAGGACCCACCTTCCTCTTTCTAAAAGAGGATGAATCCTAGAAAAAATAGTTAAACAGTAATAAAAGTAACAGTATTAATACACGTTCTATAGCACAACAAACAAGCAAACAAAGAAAAAGAAAAGAAAAATGAAATCCCCTCATGCCAGAAGTGAAGGAACCTGGAAAGTCAGGATTCTTCCTAAAAGGTGGGCTCAAGACTTTGGCTATCTTGCTTGGGGAAGTGACAGGGAATTGTTAAATGTATACACTTGATGGTTGATGGCTATGGAATCAAATACTTCCTACCGACATGAGGAAGGAATTCCAAGCTATGAAATTAATGTAAGCTCTGTCCTGAAACAATGAACCCCTGGGTCCCATAGCAAAAGCAAGAGTTAAACTCAGCAGGGAAGGCCCTACAATGTGGAGCACACAACACTCCCACAGAGGAGAGTAGGCTCTGCTGAATGTGGGCTCACAAGGAAAATCTATAAAGCAAGTGAGAAATAATCTCACCCGAAGGAAAGACAGCAGACACTAATTAATATTTTCTGAATCTTTATCTAGAAAATACTTTTAAAAAATGCACCATGCAGGGTCAACGCCCCTACTCAGCCTTGAAGCAGTTACAGAAGATGAACCATCTCCCCTCTGCCTCCCATATGGGAGTAAAATCTGAGGGGGGGAATGAAACAGGAGGGAAGGGGGCAGGGCACAACCTTGAAAAGAATGAGATAGCCGTAGGACATGACAAAAACTGGTTAGGACCAACTAGGTCCAAGATGGCAGAAGATTTGACTTCCAGTGAACCTTGAGCCTCACTATACGCTCATTGTAATACATTAACATAAGCTAAGTGACACACTCAACAGTTCCGAGGCCAACCATCAAAAATCAAAAAGTAGGTGGTGGTCCAGTTCCTGGAAATCTCCGCTCCTTCCCCAAAATAGTTGGAAAATCCTCCCGCTCATTGGCTGAAATTACCCAGCCCATAAAAACTAACCACCCCGTATTTTGGGGCCTCTCGCCTTCTGAGATGGCCCACACTCTGTCAGTGGAGTGTTTCTCTCTAAATAAATCCACTTCTTACCTAAAAAAAGAAAAAAAAGTACCATGATTTCGGATAGTTACATAGTATTCTATTGTATGAATATGCCTATATTAGTCAGAGTTTTCCAAAGAAACAGTGCCAATAGGATATGTACAGGGAGAGAGAGAAGAGATTTATTATAAGGTATTGGCTTACATGATTATAGAGGCTGAGAAGTCCCACTGTCGATCATCCACAAGCTAGAGGCCCAGGAAAGGCCAGCGGTGTCGTTTGAAAGCCAGAGCTGATGGTGTAGATTCCAGTGTGAGTTTGAAGGCCTGAGAACCAGGAGCGCTGAGGGCAGAAGGAAGATTAATGTCTCAGTTCAAGCGGTCAGGCAGAGAGAGGGCAGAAATTCCATTTCCCCACCTCTTTGTTCTCTTCCAGTTCTCAACAGATTGAATGATGCCCACTCACATTGGAGAGGGCAATGCACTTTACCCAGCCTACCAACTGAATTGCTAATCTCCTCTGGAAACATCCTTAGAAATACACCCAGAAATAATGTTTAACCAGATACTTAAGCATCCCTCGATCCACTCAAGCTGACACATAAAATTAGCTATCACAGCGTCATAAGTGTTTCACTCATCTGAATGTTCTTTGATTCTTAGGACTAATGGTTTCTGTAGAAAGAAATTATGATTTCAGAGATGTAACTAGAATAAGACACACTGTACAGAAGAAATGCTAAGGTGTTTTTTTTTCTAACAGTCAATACAGTTAGGTAATAGCATCTATAAAATTTTCCAAATCATTATTCTCAATCATATAATTTGGGTCCCCCATGTCTCACATTCACAAGAGAGTGCAATTTAATTCCACGTGAAAAAAACGTATTTGTAAATAACTTATATTTTTAAAACAGATTGTCCACGCCACTATTGACATTTCAGAAAGCTAAAGCATTCTTATCTTTCTTAAATTAACAGTGTAAAATACTGACAATTCAGGAGTTATCAGAATGTTTAAGTGAATTGATGATCCAACATTCACCAAAATCTTAAGACATTTGAATGGGATGGACTTTAGGATATATTATACTGTGGCATTTGCATTTCTCTCTGTATTGTGTTAACTCTAAATAAAGCAGTGTCTCTAAGCTTCAGTAAAATAAAATTTGACTTCAGTAAAATAAAGTTTGACTTCACTAAAATACAATTTAATGACAAATTGCCTGTTTTTTCAATATAACAATAATATAAATGATCACTGTAGAACAGCTGCATCTTTTGAAAATTGACATTTGAACCTATTGTTCTCTATATTGGTCAAAGTCTCTTATTTAAAGATTCACATGAAGAACCCAGAGTGACATGGCAGGAAAGAGGCCATCCCTTCAGACAAACCGAGGTATATCCATTTTGTTTTCATTTTCCTGTTTTACTTCTTAAATTTTCACACTAAATCTTTCTTAGATCATAAATAGTTGAGATTTAACATAATAGCTGAAGAGCTGGTGGACATTGTGAGTATATGCCTTTGTCATCATTCATTTCTATTAAAAAGAGAATAAATCGATTCATAACAGAACAAGGAAACATACAGTGTCACTAAACAAAGTCAAACTTTAAAAAAAAAAAACTCACTGCTAGCATCCTGAATATTAAAATATCTACATATTCCTTTTCCTAACACAAATTTGCTTATGTGGTATACAGCTAGAATGTGGAAATTCAAAATGTGGAACTCAAATCTTTCAGAACAGAAATAAAATACAATTCATGAATGATATCTACTGGGTTTTCCCCTCTTGTGTGCTGTCTGCCTGCCAGCGTCTCTCATCAGTCTGTGATTCAACTGGGATGCAGAAAGAGGCGGAGGCAAGTAGACTAAATCTTTGACAGTTCCTGTCTGGTGTTATATTCTTTTAATAGAGCTTCAAGAGGCAGCAGGCACACACAATGCATGCCATGTATGATTGATAGAAAGTGTAGGTTTGTTTACCTAATGCTTCACAATGAGGAGTAACACCTCCTCTGGCATCACAAATTTGAGCACTGACAGCCAAGGCAGGTACGGCCACCTGCAGACCTTCAAGCCAAGCACAGGTTTAATTCTCATCCATCATCAGAAACATAGATTTCTCTGAAAAACGTGAATGCATCTCATTTTGTTAACACATGATGAGTTTGATAGAATCTGTGTTTTTCTTTCTTTTTCTTTCTCAAATATGAAAGCCGGTTGTCAATTTTAATTCAACAATTAATTAAAGTTGGAATTAAACTAATTAAAGCCTCTGACTTGCTAGACATTGTTTCAAGCACTAAAGAGATACATTAATGAGTTCCTGCCTTCCTAGAACTTTTAGTCAGGGAGTGGGTTAGGGTGGAGATAAAGCAAGTGTAAATATCACTAAAACACAAGACAGAGCATAGCTGAGTTTCAAAAGACTGTGGGTTCATCTCTAGTTAAGGCAATGAAGAACATCTTCATAGAGGTTATCTTTATGTGGTACACAGCAACAGCTGTACATTTAAAAAGCAGTAATCGTCTTACACTTATGTACATGTTTTCCTTGCAAAAAAAAAAAAAAATCACTTGAGGTAAAGGACTCCATCTTACAAGTGGTGAAAACATATTCCAGGAAATAAAGCAAGAAACAAAGCTAGAAAGTTGCACAACTTGGATGAAGGCTGTGACACCAAATTCTGTTGCTTGAAAAATGCCATTGGTTCTTCTAGCATGGATTTGGGAACCCTGATCTGGGTGTTAATGATAGAAACTAGAATATGGAAGTGAGACTGATGGAGGCTGATTACTGAAATATGGGAGTGGGTAAGATATCAAAGGAGAGAACCTAAAAGAAAAGAGAAGAAAACTGAGGAAGCTTGGAAGAAAAGTTATATTCAAAGAGAGTGAAAATTAGGAGGGCGGGAAATAACAAAAACAGTCATCAGAGAATATGGGGAGAGAAATAGAAGAGGATCATGATTACTGAAAAAGAGGAAGCATCACAAGAAAAATCAGTAAGCCATCAGTGAAAACTGCTGTATCCCCAAAGTCACCACAGTGTCTAACACTGAGTATATCTTAATAATTACTAGTTAAATGAAAGAATGACCCTGATCTACATACACTGACTTTCTCTCTTCTCTTTACTATTTAAACTTAAAAACTTAAACATGAAACACAACATTTTGCCCTTAATTTCATCCTTTTAACTCATGGCAACTGTACATCCTCTTTATACACAAAACACCACTCATTCCAAATCATGATCTTGAGCATGTTGGCAGCTGTAGCTGTACCTTCCCCATAGCCCTGACCCTACTCCTAGTCTGAACACATCTTGACCTTACTTGCTCTTATTCCACCTTATCCCAACTAATAGGAAAACAAGTTATGTCAACAAAGGGAAATATATTATGTATTTAAAAATAGAAATACTAAAGAATTATGAATCCATACTTCCAACTTACATGGTAGAAAGAAAACTATGTGAGCTATCCAAGTTAGAGTTATTTAGTAGCAAAACTGAAGTGGAAAAATATTTTAAACCAAATATTTGAAATTTATTTTCTTTGTACATAAATAGTCAAACCTAACTAAGTTTAATTTTTGACCTTCAATTTTTATTGAAAAGCACTTTTCTCATCCCATATCAGCACTTGAAAAGAGAGACTTAGGCTCTAATTCACCAGATTTGTCTTCATTACAGTACCTTTTACTTTAATTCCCTTTTCAGCTGAAATCCACAAAATCATATTGCATTATTTTATAGCTAGAAAGTTGTAGTGAGACAACTTAAAATGCACACACCATAGTTTGTTATAAGTATTACAGACAGTAAAGATATTGGAAATTCAAGATAATATTAATATTCTCATGTTTTAGGCTGTCTTTACCCACAAATCTAGAAGGACCGTTCACTATTTTGAATGTCTACTCAGTCATATCACAGTTTAATTTTATCAAGTTATTTGTTGTTTCAACTCAAGAAGTGACTCAAATAGATCAGTTTTGGGTCACCTGGATTGAATGAAATGGTGATTTTTAGGGTACTTGTGGAAAATGAACAGTCTTGCCTTTAAAGTAAAATAGATATAGTAGACAACTAGGAACAGGCATAACCAGCAAGGTTAGAAGGAGAACACCTTTAGAACTTGTGACAGAGATCCATACACTATGCATGAAATTAACAATCCAGAGGCATTCTCAGAGGCAAACACAAGATGGGCTATTATTGAATGTTGAGCTATTGAATATTGTAGAAGTGTCACACAGTTGTCACTGTGTGGTGGAAATATGGAAATCAGAGGTGGAGGTCAACAAACAGTTTAATAGATGAATTCTGTGAGTTGGTTAATAACTAAAGGAGAAGTTTGATTTTAGAAAATAAATTTGTGTGGTAGGGCTAGCAGCATCCATGCAGTGGGGAAAAGTAAGTTTTCGGGTCCACACATGTAAAAAACATATTTTTAATCTTCCCCCAAGTATATGTGATTATAGCTCCAATAAATGTGGTATTTTAAAAAAACTTTATTGAAGAATAAATGTGTGTTAAGCAAGCAATTTTCTGATTTGTTACTTGGTTTACTGAAGGGACCTAATCCCTAAGAAGGATGAGCCTTTTATGAACTACAGCTTCAAAAATTGAGTAATTTGATAACCCAATCACAATTAATAATTATTTTCCCAATTACCATCATTTTCACATTAAGCCGTTAAGAACCTGTTATAGACTGAATATTTGTATGCCCTTCAAATTCATGCGTTGAAATTCTAACCCCCAGTGTGAGGGTATTGGGAAATGAGGCCTTTGGGAGGAAATTAGGTTTAGATGAGGTCGTGAGAGTGAGGCCTTCATACATGGGATTAGTGCCCTTATAATTAGGAGAGTTTGTTCCCTCTCTCTCTCTCTCTCTCTCTCTCTCTCTGTCTGTCTCTTTCTCTCTGCTATGTGAAGATGTGAAGATACAGTTTGCAAACTAGGAAGAGGGTCCTCACCAAACACCGGATCTGCCAGTGCCTTGATCTTGGACTTTCCAGCCTCCAAAGCTGTGAGAAACAAATGTTTGTTGTTTGAGCCATCCAGTCTATGCTATTTTTGTTATAGAAGCCCAACCTAAGACAGAGCTTTTGTTCCCCTCAGGACACAATCATACCCAGATAAAATCACAACCACAGTTCAAAGATCACCCTGGGTCTCTACCAAGGGCCAGTTTATCTCATAAGGGACTTCATAACACTATATATTTGGATGGTGTCCTTAAAAGGAATTATGCCCATAAGTAATGCAAAATCAAATTCAAACATTTACTATGTTAATATTTTTAGCCCATAGAATAAATTCCAAACTAAGAACGTAACACTTAACATTAACTCTCATTCTCTTACTCCAAACTACATTTCTAGCACAGTCCTTACTCTTCATGCAAGTAAGACCTAAGCTTTCCTTCCCATGTGTATTGGTTCTCAAAAATGCATTCCCTAGTAGGATGACCAACCTTTCCAGTATGCCTGGGACTAAGAGTGTTTCTGGAATGTGGGAATTTCAGTGCTAAAATGGAGATAGTCCCAGGTAAACCAGGAGGAGTTGTTAACCCACCTTCAAGGATGATTTTAAATGCCACTCTCATGATGAGTCTTTCTTTGCTTCATCATACAGTCTCACCACCATCTTCTAGCCTCCTCTTATGACACAACATAAAATTTTCCTCTGCTATGTGGTTCTCCTTGCTCTTACCTGAAAACCCTAATGAATTTCCTTTACAGGTCTTATTCACTCCTTCTGATCATTTTTGTACAGAAATACTTTTAATTTTTTTTTTTGGTTAATGAGGCTGAGATTCTTGCTAAAAAGTACTACAAATATACTTTTACTTCTGGTTCTATATGACTGACCAGACACACACATTTATGTTTTTGCTTTTTCTAAAGACTCATTTAAAAATAACAAAAGACATATCCAGAAGAAAAACACATCTCCCAAAGCACTGGATAACTGGGCAGTTTTCAGAAGCAACAGTGGAGCAGAAACATTGAGAAATAGTTGCAAGATAAAGAGGAAGTTTGTAAGAAAACACAGAAGCTCTATACCTGTGACAGAGGAGACCACTGAAAAGCAGAAGAAAAGAACATCGTCATAGAAAACAGGTTCTGGAAACAGAGTGGGTCTCACAAAGCCACTGTAGGGTAGTTGATTAAAACACTAAAGAGTAGTTGGACTGATCATCAAAGCATCTAAAAGTAGTATTTGCTCTCAGGCTAAAGGCAGAAGAAAACCTTTCTTAATCAGACACTTCTACATAGAACAGATGAGATGGGCCCTGGGGGACAGAAAAAAATTAGGTGATAAAAGGTAGCTATCTTCCCAAGAAGAGTTTCCATCTCTCGTTTACATTACCCATCCTTGCATGTTGTATACTTTTTCCAATACATCACTTAACATGTTAATTATAGTTATTTTCAATTCCCCGCTTGATAATTCCAACATCTGTGTGATATCTAAGTCTGGTTCTGAAGAAATCTTTGTCTCTTCAAAGTGAGCATTTTCTTGTCTTTTAACATGTCTTGTAATTTTCTGTTGAAAGGTGTACATGTTGTATCAGGTAATAGGAACTGAGTTAAATAATCCTTTAGTGTGATGACTTACATTTATCTTGCTGGGAGTTAGACTATTTTAATTTTTTTTCAGCTATAGGGACCAGAGGCTTCAAGTTCTTCTAGTGTCCTCATTTTGTCTCCCTTACTGTCTTTGGGATTACCTAAGAACTGCTTCTTAAATAGGGTCTGTGCCTTGAAGCTCTTTAAGCTGCAATCCACTGTTATTATACTGGAGCCCTGCTGGTATGGTAGTGTGGCACTTTCTATAATCTTCCAACCAAATTCCAATCTTTCAGTGGGCCTGTGTCTCAGTGATAGGACCATCACATGTGTTTCTCTAATGATGTAGCATTTTCCCCCTGCTTCCTACTCCCTTCCTTGGCTGCAGAATTGCCAGTCTGTTTCCATGAAGTATTGTCCCTTGCTGACTTTCTCCCACTAGGTGGAGACAGGAAAGCCAGCGGGGGCTGGAGTGGGGAGGGATTGCCTTTCTTCAGCTGGGATAAAGTGTCAGAATTGAGTTTTGTCAATGTCTTAACTGGAGAATAAGTCTTTCTTACTCTTCTCTTTCCCCTGCCAGAGCCATGAGGGGATTTTTCTCAGATCTTCATGGAAAGAACCCTGTAGGGCTCCTGGAAGAAAAACTCATGAAAGTGTACAGACCCTCCTAAGATTCAGCTCCTAAGAGAATGTCATTCTCACACTAGTCCGCACTCAGCTTCTGGGAATTCACCAATATTATCATTTACATGTTCCAACCAGCTTATGGCTCCAGTAAATTCTGATCCAGGTAAGTAAATCTTGGTCTCTCTCTCTCTCTCTCTCTGAATGCATCTATTTCTCCAGATTTCAGGGTGGCAGATGCCCTGTGACCTCGGTTCTCACATGGGTCTTGATTTTCAGTTTGTCTGCCTTTTTCTTGTTGTGAAAGTAAGAGTAACAAGTCTCAAGCTCTTTATGTCAAAGCTAAAGCTAGAAGTCCCAGCAGTGAGATTTTAACAATTTTATTTTCACTTTTTATGTTATTCTATTTTACTTTTTAAGTAAATGTTAAAAATCATGCTTGAAAATGGAATTGGTGTTTGAGGAGGTAAGTAACAGTTGTCTGGAAAATTTATGTATGCACAAATCCTTATTCTCTAACAATGCTGAAATGAATAACGATGTGCTTAAAGTATAAAGATTTCAAGAATATAGCAGGTTACCTTCTCCAAAATTATTGATCACTTTCACACTTGAAAGAATCACTTCAACTGAAGAATGCTCCTCAGATGTCTTAACTTGCTGTTTTTACCGTATAGAGTACACTTCCCAGTCTGATTTCATCAGAGTTAACGGTATTTGGGTGTATCTACTCCATGAGATAGTCTGAAATTGTATCTTTGCATTTCCTAGAGCTGCAAACACAGTACTTTTCACATACTGGGTACTTAATAAACATTTTAAAAATTGAATTGAAGCCAAAGACAAAAATGTACCATTTTCCACATAAGTAATATAGTTTACAAAATGTAAAATAATTAGCACATTTTATCCCAAATTTCTTATTCCTAGTATGCAGGATAAGCTCTACAAATGATTTAGGGGCTCTTAGCCTGATTTTCAGAAACATCTGAAAATTCGACCCCCATTTAAAAATAACCTGAAAATTTGACCCAAATTCTACAGTGCTCAGGTCAACAGTGACAATAGAGCCCACTGTTTTGTCCTGGGACAGTTGAGAATGACAAAAACTTTGTTCATTTCTGAGTATACTGTGGTTTTAACTTCTAATCGTATTAAGCATTTGTGTAACTCTGAGATGGATGAAGTAGTCTTGGCCTAGATGTGGTCCTTGTCACCTACCCAGAAAACCCATGTGCCAAAGTGTTTGACTTGACTAAAGAGTCACCACTGTTTTTCCAGAAAGCCTAACTTGACCCTCAGCTACCCAGATGTTATCATCTGCATCCATGTGTCCACTGAGTTACTGAAACAAGAAAGCTTCACCATGTGAATTTTGGGGGAACATAAACATTCAGGCTATAACACAGATGAAATTTTATTTCAAAATTTTCTCTTGAAGTGGTATCTTATGTTTTGTCAACTTTTCCTTCCTATACATCTTTTCTTAAGAGTACATAAAATTAACAATTCCCATACATGAAAAATCCAATTCTTTCTCCCTAATTCCTACACGTAGACCATTGTCTCTCAGTCTTAAAATAGGTCAGCACACAACCTGCCTCAGAATCACCAAGGTGCTTGTTAAAAATGTAGACATTCTGCCAAACTCTGACTCATTGGATCAGAATAAATGAGAATATATCACAACCCAAGAAATAAGCATTTTCACCTAATTCCCGAGTTTACTCTTTCTTACACTAAATTCTGTAAACCACAATTTAGATTTTAGAAATAAATGCAATCAGAATTATTTTTAGAATATTATAACTGTTTTCAAAACTATATTTTAAAATTTCCATTCATTGTTTTTCATCCTTTCATGCATTTATCTGTCCTCAACAATTTCTAGGAGCCCTGAACTCTCACTCCATCCGTTTCTGTATAAAGATATTCTGTATAAACTAAAGATATTTTCACTGCTAAAGGGAGCATCCTCATATTGTGTCTCATTTTCCTTTGGATCTTTTGACAGCTTCTTTTCTCTCATTTTGTGTTAAAGGTGACTTAAGTGGAGATTCTTTTTTCTAAGCTCAAAAAATATTTAGTGAGTACTTACTAGGGACTATGCTAGGGACAGCTTCTTTACCATCATGGGAATTTCTTGGAAATAAATCTGAAAGTTATTGTCACGCCTTATATCTGGGTGGAGTTCAAAGCAACTAAGGTCATCTCAAACAACTAGGAGAAAATAAACATCACGTTGAGACGCCGTTCTTTGTGTATTTATATAAAACAATATACTTAAGGAGTATTCTGGTAGATTATATGGTCTCATTTGCCAGAAACAGTCAGTCTAAGGTGCAATGTCTCAGGTGTTAAAAGGTCTGTGTTTTGAAACAAATCTTCACTATGACACTCTCCTAATCCTGTAAATTACTGACACTAGAATCATGACGTTATGCTACTGCTGGTTATCTTCAAATCACAGTGGTAAAAATACCAATATGCCTCTCAAGATGATTTGACATGGAGATGCAATTCAATTTGGATGTTTATCACCAAAGACAAACATGCTATTATTTTAACATTTTTGCCAAAGTCTAGCCCTAGGCTTTGCTTACAGCAGCACTGAGAACACAACCCCACTGTCTCCTCATGATCACAGACTTCCTCCAGGCTTCACTGGATTCCATTAAAATTGATATTAATCAAAACATAAATATTAAGATTATATGAGAAAAGACCAGCCTCCATAAAGCCTATCCTGCATGAAACTAAATACCCACTACCATTTTCCAAGAGTGTGCCTACTGTAAATCTCAGAGTAGTAAAATTGAGTATCTGGTAGAGTTTGGAAGACACTCAGTTGTAGAGTATAGTATGCACATTTTTACATTTGAGACCAAATTTAGCTGGGAGCAAGTTTCTGTTTCTAAACGTCATGCTTTCCAAAACAATAGGCATCCTTTTTTTAGTAAATGAAGCGAGAATCACAGACCTATAGAGATATGGTAGATTTTTGAGGTGACTTATTCCAGATTTTCCAAAACTTCTGTAAAACTAGATAAAATTCCTAGGTATTTATCAAGTATGATTACACTTAAAGTATCCTATGAAATTATTAATTCTTTGAAAATTAGAAGAAAGATTATTTCTCTTTCCAGTTATGTTTTGGTTTTTAAATCAAAAATATACTTGCATTTTAAAATATTTCACAAACTATTGTCCTCAAACAAACATATTTGATCCCAAATGCAATCATGTTACTCAAGGATATAGAGCATATTCAGAAAGTAAATGATAAAAAAGTGAAAGTGCTTCAACTTATAAAAACTTATAAATTATATAACATTTGTTTTATGTATCTAGGAGGCAAAAAAATGGAAAAAAAGTTATATGATAGTACTTATTATATTCATGCTTTACCTTGCTCACCAATATTTCATCATCATTATTTAATTTTATAAGCCATGCTATTTAAAATACATCATTGGCAAAAAAAAAAAAGTGTCTAATTCTCATCTTCATTATTAACTGCTTGTTAGATTTTATTAGATTACACCAATTACCTTTTCCTTAATATAACCACTTAAAAATTTTTTAGTTAAAAACCATTTTTTAAAAATTACAAATTCCAAATCCAGTTTGTTTCCTTCCTACTAAGATATTATATTGGGTTGCTGACCCAATATTCATTCTATCCCCTTCCTCTTACTTAAATAAATTCACAGTCACCCACCTCCACAAGGACATATAGGTCAAGAGAAAATGATGCCATCTCAGGGATTCTAATGCTGGCTAATGAGGCAGTAAAGTTAGTCTTCTGGGGGGCTTCTAAGAACGTGACACAGGAAGAGATGACTTCTCCAGGCATTGGTGTGCCTGTATGATATCTGGAATCATCATAGCAATCTATACACAAATTTTAGTACTTATGTATAGTACATGGTGTAGGGCATATCCAAGAGAATGTGGAACCCGCCCTACCTCTGTCCTTTAGCTTAAGACAGTGTAAAACAGGTTTCTTTGTTACTTAAACCAAACATAACTGAAATACCAATTCTCCTTAAAAACATTCAGACAGTTGTACAATATTTAAAGACATCTAGATGATATGCTACTTCTTTCAGAGATCAAGAACCATTTACCTAAAACAAATTCTTCATGGCCTCTAGCCTAATCTTGCCTAGTGCTACAGGTCACTATTGTTATTTTTGACAACCAGATGGAAAGCGACTAAACTTCTATTAGAGGTAATGCTGTTTGATTTTCACAACATGCTAATTGGGCCGCAAGCTAGCAAAAATAAAAACCCAAGAGGTTACTGCTTTTTTGTTTTTTTTTTAAGCCAGGCTTTTTTTTTTAAAAAAAGAAAACATTATTGGACTTAAATACAAAAGAAATGTGTAGTCCTTTGGGAAAGAAGCACTCTTGGGCAGATTGCTTTGTACTATTTACAGTTTATTGATACAGCGAATGCCTTAGTAGACTTTTAGTATTGTGAATTCAGTAATTTTTTAGAGAAGATAAAATCATACTGATTGTCAGAGTAAGTAAAAGCACTTCAAAAAATGTTTTTCACCAGTAATATTATAATCAAGATTTTGCCTCCAGAGACTGTGCTAATATTAAATGTTGCAATGTGGATAAGATCAAACAAGTATCTTTGCTAAAACAGCTAAAAATAAAGTAAGATAATGGAAAGGCAAACTTAATAGTGGACAGGCTTAGCCTCCCCTTAAATTTCCGACACAGAAGAAATATAATCACATAGTTTCCACATCTTATTTATCTGCTGCTCCCCTCTGTCATGTTCTGGTATTTAACATAACTTTCACCTTTTAAACATTGATTTCAAAGCCAGCCTGTACTTACAAATACCATGAAATAACATGCTGAATTATAAAGAAAAGAAGAAAATCAATAAGAGGAGGGTTAACAACAGAGACAGCCATCACCAGAACAGAAAGTTCTTGAAGAATTGTGGAAAGATATAACCCATGAAAAAACAAACACTTCAGAAAACCATGATTAGAATGTCTAAAAATATTGTATGTAAATAGGGGAGGCTCAGGGACTTCTTAACTCAGAATGTGTAAAATTAATACCAGAAGAAGAAAGAGTTGCTGAGAAATCTGTCACGATGATTAATTAGGGGACTGCATTTGAAGGAGCTAGGCCAGGTAGCCTTGCCCCTTCCACTTGTGATATTCAGCAGGCAGCACTAGCCTTTGTCCTTAGGCTGGAACAGTGAGAGTTAAGATGGAGAGGCAGGGTAGTGTCTATGACAACAACTGACCACAGGAAGGTTGGGAAGTCCCCACATGCTTTTCATGCGTGCTTGATCTGCCATTGACAACTGGCAGAGGCACTTTGCTGGAAACTGCACAGCTAGACCTACTAGGATCTGGAAATCAAGATAGATAGATATAGATAGATAACAAGTATTCCAAAATCATCATTTAGACCTAGAAAGATCAATCTCAACAAACAGAATCTTTATTCCTCAAAGAAAAAAAAATCACTATGGTGAAATTTCAAGTCATGAAGGAAAAAAGAAAGCCTAGAAAGTTTTCAGAGATTAAATAAAGAAAATAAAATTGGTATCGAACATTTTTATTATCAACACTGGGTGCTAGAACACAATGGAGCAACATCTTAAAAACGCTAACAACAACAAAAAAGATCCTCACATAGCAATCCTATACTCAAGTGAACATACAAATAGGAGGAAAAATTAAGAACATTTTATAAGATGCAAAGACTGTGTGTAAAGAAATTGCTAGAGAATATACACAAACATATAAATTATGGATTCAAGGTAATAAAAAGTATAAAATACTAGAGCTTTTAGTGGAAAAAATGAGTCTTCTAATAAATTTATGTTGAAATAATTCTTGATGAATAATGTGAAGAAGTAATAACTGGGAAATAAAATTCCATGTGACCAAATAAGTAGTAAGGGAAATGAGATGGAAAGAAAAGTAAGTGTATAGAAAACCCTGTGAAGTTTCATGAGTGCTTTCAATTGTCTGACCCTGTGGAATTGCTGCAGGTGCTCACACATTTTCAAATCCAGATCAAATGTGTGATTTCCTAGAAGAGTAAAAATTACCAAAACTGCCTAGGGAAGAGAAAGAAAATGTGAAAAAATACAATACACCTGGAGGAAAATGGAGATACAGATAAAAATCCATCCCTCATATCAGCATTAAGCTGAAATCAGTTTTATTGTTTTTTTCTAACAAAAAGATTACTCATTTGTTATAAAAACCACTTTAGAGAATAAGGAGTAAAAAGATGGAAGGCAGTCCAGCATAATCTGTGAACTTTCTACTATGATGCCAAAAGAAGCCAAACACATATATAGCACAAACATATATATATATACTGCTATTAGTTCTAAACACAAATATAAAAACTTAAATAAAATATTGAAAATCATACCAATGAGTTCCTAAGAATTTCAAGGCTTATTTAACATAAAATGACTTAACAAATTAATTCATTGCATTTAGACATTAAAAGAAAAAAATCATTACCTTAATAGATGCAAATATCTATCCCTAACTAAATAACCATACTAAGATAGGAATAAATGGGAACATCCTTATTTAACAAATATCCACCAAAAACTACAGTAAATATCAACCTTAACATTGGCATATTAGAGACATAATGAAAAGGAAAGGTAAGAGACCATTATAATTTTTTAAAATTTAATTTTTATTTTATATTGGGGTATAGCTAATTTACAATATTGTGTTAGTTTCAGGTGTATGGCAAAGTGGTTCAGTTATACATATACATATCTCCATTCTTTTTCAGATTCTTTTCCCATATAGGTTATTACAGAATATTGAGTAGAGCTCCCTGTGCTATAGAGTAGGCCCTTGTTGACTAACTATTTTATATATAATAGTGTGTATATGTTAATCCCAAACTCCTAATTTATTATGATTGTGATTAAAAAGAAGAAAAATATAAGAATATATATTAAGTACTACTACTATTTAACATTTCCACTCTGTGTTTAGCGTGGTAAATAAAATGAGAGAGAATAAGATAAGAAATATAAATATTGAAAAAAGACAAGGATCTCACTATTTGAGATGCTATTAATTCCTTTGAAAATCTAAGAAATGAACTGAATACCTTTTAAGATAAAGGAGAGACTTTATATGATTGTGAAAGGATAAACTATTTACACGTGACTTTGTGCAAATGGGATACATTTGAAAAATAACAAAATTTAGACTTCTACTTCACACCAAAAAAAAAAACATTATAAAGTTAAAAATAAGGGGCAAACTTAAAACACAAACTTGGAAAATATTTAAGATTAAATAAAAACATACCAAAACCAATTTTAAAGATAGGAAAAAAAGACAGCAGAAGCAAATGGTTAGAGGATATGACTGGGTAATTCAAAGAGAAGAATTTAAAACAGCCAACATATATGCAACAGAATGGTAAATATAGCTTTTCTGTCTCAAAGTTTTCAGAGAAGCTCATTAAATTAAGACCAAACAATACGTGTTAAATATTCCTCATTCTAAACAGAGCTGCTATAAAGAGATCTGTAAAGGTGCCAGCCAAAAATGTGTTCTGCCACAGTAGCCAAGCACCTGTCTCCAGTCTATATGAGACATGAGTCTGAAGAGGCCTTAGGGGAAATGTATCTGGACAGCGTGTCTTATTTTTACCTCAGATAGGTTGGGGGGCTTCCAGAGTTCAACAGAAATAGATCATGGGGGAGAGAATCAGGCTGGGATTATCTTAAAAGGAAACCTATATGCTTTCAGTTAGGCTAGATTAGTAGTAGACCATTAAACTCATCAAGAATAACTAGAACCGAACAGGAGAAGATACTTGCAAACGATGCGATGGACAAGGGCTTAATTTCCAAAATACACAAACAGCTCATACAACTGAACAACAAAAAAACAAACAACGCATCTGAAAAATGGGCAGAAGATCTAAATAGACATTTCTCCAAAGAAGACATACAGATGGCCAATAGGAACATGAAAAGATGCTTAACATCACTAATTATTAGAGAAATGCAAATCAAAACTACAATGAGATACCACCTCACACTGGTCAGAATGGCCATTATTAAAAAGCCTACAAATAACAAATGCTGGAGAGGGTGTGGAGAAAAGGGAACCCTCCTATGTCGTTGGTGGGGATGTAAGTTGGTGAACCCACTATGGAAAACAGTATGGAGATTCCTCAGAAAACTAAAAATAGAATTACCATGTGATCCAGCAATCCCACTCCTGGGCATATAGCTGAACAAAACTATAATTCAAAAAGATACATGCACCCTTATGTTTATAGTAGCACTATTCACAATAGCCAAGACATGGAAGCAACCTAAAATGTCCATGGACAGATGAATGGATAAAGAAGATGTGATATATATATATATATATATATATATATATATATATATATACACACACACACACACACACACACACACACACACACACACATACATACATACATACACAATGGAATACTACTCAGCCATAAAAAAGAAAATAATGCCATTTGCAGCAACATGGATGCAACTAGAGATTATCATACTAAATGAAGTAAGTCAGAAAGAGAAAGACAAATACCATATGATATCACTTATATGTGCAACCTAAAATATGGCACAAATAGAGCTAGCTACAAAACAGAAACAGACTCACAGATAGACAACAGATTTGTGGTTATCAAAGGGTAGGGGGTTGGGGAAGGATGGATAGGGAGTTTGGGGTTAGTAGATGCAAACTATTACACTATTATAGAATGGATAAACAACAAGGTCCTACTGTACAGCACAGGGAACTATATTCAATATCCTGGGATAAACCATAATGGAAAAGAATATAAAAAGAATGTATATATGTGTATAACTGAATCACTTTGCTGTACATCAGAAATTAACACATTGTAAATCAACTATACTTCAATAAAAAGTAAATTAAAAAATAACTAGAAAAGCTGAACAAAATACAAAAATCACCTGATCAAATACATCAGAGAAATATAAAGTCAGCATAAATGTGAGGTGCTGAGATATCAAATAGAAAAGAAACTCACTGAAGTCAACCGTACATTCCAGGCTACTTTTCACCTCTATCAGCAATGAAGGAAGAAAGACTAAGAGGTGAAAAGAGACAGAGAGTGAGAGACAGAGAGAAGCAGATGTTTTAGGGTAGGAAGATCTTTGCAGAGCTTTTAGAAGTACTATGGAGCAGGAAAAACAAAAAATGGAGTTCAGAGATACCAACAAATCAAGATTTGTAAGTGCATGATCCAGAAGTGAAGCCAAGTGCAGGCAAGGAATCCCAACAGTCTGATCCTCTTTCTCCTCAACACATCACTGATTCTTAGGCAGCTCAGGTTGAGAGGCAGAGAAGCTGAAGAAGCAGCTAAGAGGCTGAGAAGTTAAGCAGATTTATGGGCAATCTCACCTGGTGAAGAGACAAAAATTGAATAAAGACCCAAGATGCAAAGACCCTTGTGAAAATCTCAGGTTTTCAATTGGGCTCACTTAAGGATGACCCTCTAAGAATAAAATCAATCTAGAAATAGAAAAGTTTTTACAGAGATTGAAAACTAACTCCAAATATACTTTATCACTGCTTGTATTAATGAAATATGATCCTGATCTAACTACCTATCAAGAAATAAAGAAAATATTCTCTGACGGAATAAAGCACAATTTAGATCCTTTATAGTTATTAATTTATAACGCCTGACATTCAATCCAGAAAATAGCAAGTACGTCAAAAGACAGAATGAGACAAAACCAGAAAATAGAAAGAGCTCTTCAGGTGATTCAGGTGTTTCAGTTATCAGATATGGACCTCAAGAATGATTAATATGTTTAAGAAAAGAGATGGTAATATAAAGACTTTCTCCAAAGAAATGAGAACTATAAGAAAATATTGGTTACATTAGAAGTGAAAAATGTTTGACTGAAATTAAAAATGAAGTTGATGGGATTAATTAACATCTGTAAAGAGGATTAATGCTCTAGAGGACAGACCAATGGAAAATATCCAGATTGAAGTACAAAGAAGAAATAATATGGAATATAGAAAGAGGTTAAAAATCTTAAAGTCTGTAAAACAAGATGAAAAGATCTTACATAGATATCATTGGCGTCTCATTAAAATTTTAGAGAATGGTAAGAATATTGGAAAATACAATAGCTAAGAATTTGTAGAACTGATAAAAGATATCAAGCCACAGATTCAAAAAGCATCATGCACTCCAAGGAGGATACAAACAAAGAAAACTATACTAAACATATCATATTAAAACTATACAAAACCAAGGAAAAATAAAAGAAAATACATTTACCTTGAAAGACACAACTTTACAACTAAAAGCTGACTTCTTAAAAAAACATGATGGAAGCCAAAAACAATAAAATGATTTTGCTAAAGCCTGAATGGGAGCCAAATAAAAACATTTCCAGATAATAAAACAGAAATAAATTTTCTTGCCAGCCAATGCAACTAAAAAAAAAAAAAGAAGAAAGGACAAAAAGGATTCCTTCAGGCAGAAGGAAGATGATGCTTGGCCGAGCATGGGAATTTAGGAAAGAATGATGTAACTGCTTATGAAAAATGGTGAATATGTGGGTAACTACAAGTGAATATTAATTCCATTAAATAATAATATACTGAGGGATGTGAAATAGAATTAAAATCTATGAAACCAAAACCACAAGGCAGGAGGGCTTGAATGGAATTAAAGCGCTTTAAGATTGTTGCATTATTCAGAATGCCTAAGAGGTAGTAATTTATAAAACACTTGAAGAAGTCAAGTTTATGCCTGCTGTAATCTCAAAGGTACCTAGTAAAACAATAGTAGTCAAAGAATATAAAACTAACGGCATAATAGAAGAGTAAATGGAATAACAAATTAACTGAGTAACCCAAAAAACAGAAAAGAGAAGGAAAGACATAAGAGAGGTGGGAAATGTTAAGCAAACAGTAGGATGATAGATTTAAGCTCAGTAGATAGACAACTATATTACAAAGTAACATTCTGAATACTACAATTGAAAGACAAAAATGGCAAGACTATTAAAAATATGACTATATGCTACTTTATAAAGATACACGTTGAATATAGGGGTACAGAAGGTTGAAAGTTAAAGTCTAGAGAAAGATGTGTAATGCAAATAGTAACCAAAAGAGAGCTGGTGACCCTACACTAAATGAAATAAAGTAGACACTAAGATCAGAAGTGTTATTAGAGATAAACAGGCAAGCTGTTTATAAGTCAAGGCAGTGATTACTTTGAGGATCGATGGTTGCTGGGTGGGAAAGGGCACAAAGCAGTCTTCTTGCTCAGCTGAAAAGGTTCTATTTTGTGATCTGAGGGGTGAATATGTGGATATATTCACTTCGGGGAAAATCCTGACGTACATTAAGTATGTACTTTCCTATATGTCTGATAAGCTTTAATACAATTTTATTTAAAGGAGGCATCCTATTACTTGAAAACTACTTGAAGCTACAAAAGGGCTCCAGCAGAAATGTGGACCACTGGAAACTCAAAACCTGGGAAAAAAATGTGTCACTGGGGTTCTAGAAGCTGGAGCAGGGTTCCCTCACAGGGAAATATCAAGGATATGAAAAAAAGCCTCTCACAGAGAAAAAACAACAACTTTATACCTGCTACCAAGAGGGCACACGCCAGAAATTATAACTCTACCAGGACCACAGGACTGTGTTCTTTTTCCTAACACTTTCTCTCACTAAGCCCAATCCTCGAAGGGTTAGAAAAGTAGGTGGAGAGTAGGGAAGAGAGAATGAAAAGATGAGTTCACAAAATATGTCTCTCTTCACCACTGAAGTTTACCAGCTGGGAGAGAGGAGTAGTTTCAAAATGAACCACAAGAATTAGTGTTGATCTTACACTGCATAGAATTTCTCACACTACTGAAATGAGAATGCTCTGATGACTGAAATGACTGAGAAAAGCTATGACACCTACCCCTGATTTGATCCAGGGGCAGAAAAGAATGATTCCAAGCGTAGTTTTGAAGTGTTGGCAGGGAAACAAAGAATATAATTGGTTTCTGCATTGCATCATCTGTACTACAGTTCACTCGATAAACTTTTTATGCTTGAAAAGATGAAGTTGCATAAGAAGGAATTGAGAAAATGTAAATTAATGCACTGACATCATTTTTCACACTTCAGATTGGCAAAACTTAAAAGACTGATACAACCCGTTTTTGTAAGGATGAAGGGAAATGAGAACTCTACCACAGTGTTGATAGCAATGTCAATTGATGAAATATTTTGGGAAGGCAATTTAGTATTTTTCATACATTTTAAATGCAAACCATTTGATTCCACACTTTCAGTTCTATGAATTTACCTTATAAAATTCTCATATGTGTGAAAAAGATATTTGCATAGAGATGTTTAAAAACTGTATCCTGGAATCCATCTAAATTTTCATCAGTAATTAATTAAATTAGAGTACATATATTTATGAAATATTATGAAGCCATTAAACAAAATAAGGTATGCACAGATAGAAACAGAGGTGGAGATAGAGACAGAGATGGAGGGAGAGACACAGATATAGACATAGAAATAGAAATAGAGATATGCAAAAGTCTTCAAAACAAGTGTTGTTTTGTACAAGAACCAAGACATCCTACAAGAGTGCTTGGAACGTGGGAGGCGTCTATAAGTATTTGTTGAATGAATAATAATACCCTATTTATTTTTAAAATGGAGGAAAAACAGAAGTACATTTAAATATTTCACTTTATACAGTTCTATACATTTTTACATAAATTTTTGAAATAGAAAGTTTACTCAGGTAGTACGCAAAGTACAATAAAAAAAGTTTCTCAAATTAAAAGTATATACTTCCTGTATACTAGTTTTGACATTCTCTAGCTTACTGACCTTGGACAAATCTACTAACCTACTAATTTACTAACATCTTTGGACAGCTCTAAAACAAATTAATAAAATACAACTTATGGGATTTTGTTAGAATAAACAACACGTGAATAACAATTAGCCAATTGCTAGATGCATAGGACATAGTCATTAAATTTTAGTGGGACATTATTTATCACTCTCCTCATCTCCAATGTAATCCAATGTCCTAGGCTGACCTTTTCTTAATCGAAGTTTCTCAAATGTGGAACCTCACCAAAGTCTGATATAACCAGCTATGCCATCACTTTAAAATATTCTCCTATTATTCTAGCCTCCAGAACTGTGAAAAATATGTCTATTGTTTAAGTTAAGAAAAAAAAAAGACATTAAGACATATTGGTAAATACTCAAAATCAATTTATATTTTCTGGTTTAATTTTTATTAGTTTCTCCACCATTTGAACAATCCATCAGTCCTCACTGGTGCCTGTCCCTGAGTGAGAAGTTGAAGGAGAGATAAAAGAATTAGGAAGATAAAAAGAGTGCCCTCCCCATTACTAGAGACATTGAATCAAGCACTGGATGACCATTAGTCAGGGATTTTATTTCCTTCACATTTTCTTATGTGCCTATTTACTTTGCTCATCCTAGGAAATGAATTCACCTTCTCCTAGTTCACACTATCTTTCACAGACAGTGATAATTTCAGTGAATGAGAAGAACAGGCTGAAGTGTTAAAAGCTAAATTGTCTAGTGCTTCTCAAACATTAATGTCCATAAAAGTTGCCTGGGTATCTTCTTTAAATGCAGATTCTGACTCAGTAGCTCTAGGTTGGACCTGAGACTATTTGTTTCTAACAAGCTCCCGGATGATGCCTGATGTTGATGCATTGAGTAGCAAGGGGCTACACTGGAAGGTCTCTGAGTGCAGTGTCTCTGGCTGTCTTTCACACCTCATTCTAGACCAGTGTCTGGCCCACTGCTTAGCATGCTGTAAATGCTCAATAGATATCTTTGATATGAATAATTAGTTGTTGAATAGACATAATTAAAGAAGAAGAAAAGAATATAGGGAAGAAGTACATTCACTCAACTCAAATTTTATCTTATATAGTGTCGGTCAAATCATTTTTAAACCTAACTTTGCATCCTGGCCATCAAACCGATCCATATTTGAATATTCCTCTCCTTCCCCTCACATTAGGCCATTTTCCCCACTGCATACACATAAATGCTTGCTCATCTTTTAAATCACGCCATAATCTGTTCCTCTTCCCTCCTAAACCTAGGGCCACCAGCCCCTTCAGCTCAAGTCCCACTTCTTCCAGGAAGTTCTACCCAGCTTCTTCAGCCATAACCAATACACCTTCCCAGGAGGAAGGGTCCTCACAGTTCTTTTTGGACAATGAAAGTAGAGAAAAATGACACATGAGCAGCTCCATAGCAGAGACAATTAGATTGATGGCAAAGTTGTGAAATGTCCTTTAGTCAGAGTAGAATTCACTGAGAGAGCTGTTTTGTATTTACACAGTCCCTGCTAAGTAAATAGAGAAAATCATAAATAAACAAATAAATAAAATAAAATACCCTCCTATTCATTAGAACTATTATTAAAAGCTTGTTTAATAGAGAAATAAAAAGATCTAGATCCCATACATATCTCAAGCCATACAACAAAATATATTACAGGGAGATCAAAGGTTAAATGTAAATATCTTAATAATAAAAATAGAGAAAAGTATAGACAATATCAGTATGAACTCTAGACGTGTAAACATTTTTTAAAGTTAACTAAAGCAGATCAATAGAAGACAATTAATAGACTTGACTATACAGAAATTGAAAATTATTTACATTAATGCCCAAAACAAAATTCAAAGCAAACATTACACCTAAAATTTTTTAACAAAGATGACAAACACAGGTATAATATACTAACTTTTTAAATGGTCCTGTATATCTATTATAAAACATAAAGAACCTTTTAAAGATCCTTGGACAAAAGACAATATAATCCACTCCTCCCCAAAATTCAGTCTGATACTTAGGTTTTAGAAAAACATTCAATACTTTTTAATATGAAAAATATTTTACATACCATATTTTCCCAATGAAATTAGCCAATATATTAAAATGAAAATATCCAGTGTGCCCTCATTCATTGTCAGTATTTTGTTACAATCCTTCTGATAAAAACTTGGCAAATTGTGTGTCAGGATCATTACAAACAGCTCTAATATGTGACTATATCATTTCACCTTTAGGAATTTATCCTAAAGAATTAATCTTAAGGTCATCAAAATATTCACAAAAAATATCTTATGAGGTACTATTTATTATAGTAAAAGCAGTGGATAGAGCATAAATTTCAACCACTAGTGGAATGGAAAAAGAATATTACAAAACCATTACTAAAGATGTGGGGAAATATGACATAACATTGAGGAAAAAAAAGGCTGCGATAATGCATACGATAACTCAAATACCTATTACAAATGCAGATTGACATGGGGAGGCTGTATTCCAGAGTGAGAAAGCATGAAAATGGGAAGCAGATATATGGCCTTGATTCCCAGTACCAAAGTACAAAATTCTGGTACTTTGAGTAAGTTACTGAATATTTCTGAATATCAATTTCATCATCGGCTTAAAAAGTGCATATATATGTAATTTGTCATTTTTAGAGCATTTGTGAACTAAAATATGTAAAAGAATCTAGTCTAATATCTGGCATGGAAAAAGCTGAATAAATATTAAGATTTTTACTTTCTTTATAAATTTTTATATTTTCCAACTTTCCTACAGGTTACTTTGTAATATTTTTTTGGAATTAGAAAATTTTCTGAATGCTAATTCTCCTATTTCTACCTGCTCTTCTATTGTAGGTTGTTTGTTTGAAACAAACAAAACTCCTATACCCTGGCTTTACTAATATTAGTTAACAGCTCAGTAAGAAAAAAATATATATATATAAGCCAATTTATGTGATTGCTTGTATGTTGCATAAATCTATCAACTCTCTGGAAATACATAATTTAAAAGACTTTGCTTGTAAATTTCTGCCCTTCAGGCCAGGAAGAAAGAACGCGATTATTCTATTTTACCTCCCAGCTCATAGCACAGAGCCAGCACCTAGATAATCATTAAAATCTATGAAATTAAATAGATCTGCAGTTATGAAATGCCAGACATTTATAGCAGATAATGGGAAATAGTTCGCGGGCAAGGGTCTTTCTGCTATGCTATATTTTAAACCAAACAGGAGGCCACTTAGTCAACTGTATCAGTCAGGATCCAATCAGGAGATAGAAACCACACGGTAATTTAATCAGGGAAAGTTTAATATAAATGTTAATAACTGTAAACAGAGAATGACACACCAAAGGATTCTTCTAGTAATAAATGAGAAAAACCCTAAAAATGCAGGAAGAGCATATATAAGGAGACTATGCAAGGAAGGGACACACACACACTGCCACCAACACCTTCAGGGCTTGAGATACAGATGGTAATATTTACTAAGTTGCCACATGCTCAGAACTTGAAATGCCAGGGGAAGTCCTCCATGGGGAAAGATTGCACCTGGAAACTTGGGGCAAAGGTGTCCAAAGGAATGAGGAGGAAAATTGCTTGCTACTGGGCACTGATCATCACAATGTCCAGCAGGACCCAGGGGAGAAACCACCTCACTGCAGGAGCCTGATGCTCTTGAATCCACCCACACACAATTCAAGAGCCTGGAGACAGAAAAGCAGTGCACCTTGTAGCAGCCTGTCAAGAGAAGCACATCAGGGCCTCTTTCTTCCCCGGTGCCCTCTATTGACTGGCCTTCTCATGGCAGCTCCGAAAGAAAAATACTTACAGGGCCCATCTCTGTTCTCACACAGTAAATAATGAGGGTGACTTGGGAACTGGCAGACAATAAATTGATAACTGGCACAGTTCACAATTGAACTCCTCAGCTTCCACATTCACCTTTCTACACATATGTTTACTTCTTAACAATAACAAAACAGCTTTATATTTTCACCTAACAAGATAAAGTTAATTCTTTTTAAAAGTAAAGAAGTTCTTACTTGCTCCCCCAAATGAGGAGAAACACAGTCCCAACAGTCATTTTATCAGTTACTGGCTTTAATAAATACTCCTCAAATACTACCACAGTTCCAGGGAATATTCTGTTAACTAAAGACTAAATTTTAAAGTTAACTTCCAACAACTTCTATATGAAATAAAAATAAGAAGGAGGTGAGAGAAGAAGAAAATTGTAAGTATATACCAATAAATGCATATGTATAATAAGCAAAAATTTGTATACAAAGCTACTAGACTCCTCATCTCTGTAATTGATCACAAGGATATAATTGATAAATTCTTTCCATTCTTCCACTACCCATTTGATATTTCCCCTGCCTTCAGCTAGAACTTCTGCTGGTCAGGGTTCTTTGTCTGCTGGAGTGAGGCAAATCTTTCTGGAAAGACCTGAGTTCTCAATTAAGCTGCCACGTTTAATGTTTTTCACTACCATAGTTTCTCATTAACCTTTATCATTGAGCATGGAAGTACTAGGAAACACCATAGCACATCTTCTGGTTTTCAGATTTAGTCCTGTATATCACCACTGTGTAGCAGCAACCCAATTCCCCTTTGGCAATTTGGATAAAGCATTCCAACAAGTACAATAACACCTCTTTCTGTCTATTGATTCAGTGCCATAAAGATCCCAAATGGGCCAGGTAGCAGTCGCATCTTCCAATTCAGTGGAACCATCTGGTGTCCCATAGTTGAAGCATGCTTGGTTTAGAGACTAAGATTTCCAAACCAGCACACTTCAAGGTGGTTGGGACTGGAAGCAAATATTCTGCAAGAGGTTTATTGGGTATAATAGTGAGAAAATCCACTTTCATGGCCATCCCTTGACTCCCAGGTCCATGTCTTTTTGCTCTGGCAGGGATAGCATCATATAATGGTCTCTGCTTCCAAGTATATACTCATCCTGTATAACAGAACCTCATCTTCTCATGGTGTTCTCTCCCAACAGGCACTGAAACTGAGTCTTCAGTAAGCCATTCCATATATCTATTAATGCTGTAACTTCTGGCTGATAAATTATGGGGAAAGACCAACTTATTACATGGTGGTGAAAAAGATTATCCACAAAATGGATCATTCTGTCCACCTGATTATTAAGAACCTCCTCTGCAGTAGATGAACTTTGATCAGCATTCACATGGGTCACAAATACCTTCACAATCTGTGCCTATTCTGAGAGGTCTATCCACCTCTTCCCCAGACCTACCTATTGCCGACTATCAGATCATGTTTCTTTCAAGTCCCTGACCATCCAGACAGATCATTAGCAATTATGCATAAGCTAATGAAAATCTACCTCTAGCTATCCTTCATTCTAGGCATAGTGGACAACCATATGTATTGCTTGAAGTTTTTTCCACTAGGAGGAATTCTTCACTACTGTCATTCGGAGAACACCCCTGAGAGGAGCTGTAGTACAGGCATACATCATATTATTGCACTTCGCTTTACTGCATTTTTTATAAATTGAACGTTTGTAATAATACTGCATTGAGCAAGTCTATCAGCGCCATTTTCCCAACAGCATGTGCTTGCTTCGTGTCTCTGTGTCACATCTTGATAGTTCTTGCAATATTTCAAACTTTTATTATTATTGTTATATTTGTTATGGTGATCTGTGATCAGTGATCTTTGATGTTACTACTGCAAAAAGATTATGACTCGCTGAAGGCTCAGATAATGGTTAGCATTTTTTAGCAATAAAGTATTTTTTAGTTAAGGTATGTACTTTTTTTAGACATAATGCTATTACACACTTAATAGACTACAATGAGGTATAAACATAACTTTTATATGCACTGAGAAACCCAAAAATTTGTGTGGCTAGCTTTATTGTGATTTTCACTTTGTTGTGGTGGTCTGGAACTGAACTTACAGTATCTCCAAGGTACGCCTGCACTATAGCTGCCCACTTTTGAGTGGTACCAGCATATGCAAATCACTCATACTTTCAGGACCTATCTGAGTTCAAACTCTTGTAGACCATTTTCATTTTATGATGTATTAATGATGACCATGCCCAAATTTATGGCCAAATGTGTCAGACAACTCCCAGCTTATGATGGAAAGCTCAGGCCACATGGATGGATGTCCCATGGTTAAGAATTCAATTGCTATCAAGGCCCAGTAGTAATTCAATGGCTCTTTCTCAAAACAGCTATAAGAGGCAGCATAGATTTTCTCCAAAATCCTAGAACGCTGAGCTATGATTCTTCTATTAGTGCTTCTCAGAGATTCCATACAGCATCTCCACTTGCCATAAACATTTCAAATACCATCGGATCTGCTGGACCATAAGGTCCAAGTGCTAGTGTGGCCTTTACGACAGCTTGAAGTTGTTGTAGATAAACTCTGGCTTTTCAGACTGTGACTTGAGCTTAAAGTTAAAGGAGTTGACCTTATTATTTTGTTTCTGTACATTCTCAAGGATACTCAGAAAACTCCATCTTACATCACAATCCTTACAGATATTATTACTGCAATAATAGTTATAATTGGCACATTGGCCAAAAAGAAAAAAAGCATTTTAGTATCTTTATTTTCTCCTGATAGGTAAAATCTTTACTGTCAAAACTCAAAGCATTCATTCAAAGTCAATCCTTGATTTAACCCAATTTTATGTTTTTGATAAGGCCTAAATCAGTTTAAGACAATCAGGATGCTGTTGGTGATTTCATGTACATTGAATATCAATTAGGTTCATTAGTTGTAATTTTATAATAGTCCATATCCCACTTTTGAATTATAGGTTTCATAGAACAAGGATCCCAAAAGTTATTATACTATTTATACTTCAAAAGCACAGAGACTTGGAAGCCATTGTGTGTCCAGAACTTTGGGAAAGTATTTTTTCTCAAATTCTGAATACAAAAGAAAATCATTTAATACAATGCCCTGGATGTCCTTGCCTCCTGTTCTTAGGAAGTGTTGTATCACTCAGTGAATGTTTAAATATTGCTCCCTACTCCCCAGCCATCTAATAAGGCAGGGTAATTGGCTTTACTCTGGACTAACATATTCAATAAGGACAAAATTTCTTTTCCTTCTTTTGCACTAAAGGAAAACAAAAATACTTCCTTTTGACAGAGAGAAACTGGGGCACAAGAGGAAGGTGAGGAATTGTTGCCCATTTGAGGACAGATATATCTATTTCACTCATCTTCTCACTGAACTGAAGACCAACAGGAAGAAAATGATTATAGCTCCATCTGGACCACTGAGAAAGTAGAATCATTAATAACAAGGCAATGTAGCAGGAGACTCAGCTCTAAACCTGACTCCTGGGAAGCACCGCAGGAAAAGGAAAAATATTAGAATTAAGAGAGGCATCTTCTCTTCATCTGTTTTTTATGGTATTAAAAAAAAAATGCTCAGTGTAGCTTCATCTTACAACAAAAAAACTCTTAAATGTTTGTCCTCTAAAATAACATGCTCCTGTGCTGACATAAGTATTCATGAAATGTCTCTCTTTACCCCAGTAACATTTCCTTTTCAGGATGTAGATTAAAAAAAAAAAAAAAACTTCAAAAATGTTTGAACTGTCCTACCTTTGTACATCCAAAGAAGAGGCTGTGAGTAATCTATGCTATTGCTAACCCTGAACCAAAAGAACTTCTAAAGCAAAAACTACCCAAGTGACACCCCTTTATTCAACATCTTCTAGTTGGAATAACTATATAACTCAGTATTGCATAGGAAAGGTGTAGCTTAATAACGAGAAAAGCAAGTCAGTAATAAAACTTTAAACATGGTCATCGTTTACAATTTTTATTTGGCAGGCAATAATAAACCCTTATTACCTAATAAGGGCTTTTACATTTAAATTCATTTTTCTACAAAAAGTGAAAAAATATTGCATGCTAGCACTAGTTATTAAATATTGCAGATGAGCTGAGTTGGACACAGTGACTGTTTAGAACAACTAAAAAGGTTAGATAACCTCACAAGGAGAAATGAATATAACCAAAGGTCAATAGAGTTTCAGTTTGTTTGCTCACATAGGCTCTAATCTAATTTAGAAGCAGAATCTCATAGCTGAGAAAGAGAGACAGAGAAGAAAGCATAAGATATATGCTCATTTTTGTTTGTAGGAAGATTTTGGGGAAAAAAAATATTTTGGAAGAATTGGATTTACCTTAATTTGATTTTGTCGAGATAATAAAACACAGAAAGAACAAATCACCTTTATAACTCAGAGTTTAAATTACATGCTGACTGTAGAAATGTGTGCCCTTAATAATTTTTGTTAACCTCCACAATGCCCCATCCTATTTCTGAACATCATAGGGAAGTCTTCAGTAACCATGTACCTAGTTTTCAATACCAACCACATAGATTTCTTGTCTGGGATGGCATTTTTCATCACTCCAGAGGCTGACAATTTCAAAAATCATTCTAATTGGTACATACACCAAAATGCCCTTATTCTCTTTTCTTCTTTTTTTATTAATCATATAAAAGTTACCTTTTGGGGGTGAAGCCACTGAAAATAACAGAGTAGGAAACTCCAAAATGGTTTCCACTAAAGCAATGATTAAGCTGGTAAAAACAGAACCAAGTTTGGGAAAATCCTGGAACCTAATAAGAAAATTTAAAAAGAATCAAGGGAGTGCTTAATGAAGAAAGAAGCTTTTGAAAGTATGTAAGAAAGTATTGCAGTATTTAAATTACCTTCTTACCATCCCTCTCCACCCCCCTCCCCCAGCTGGGTGGTGGAAATAAAGTGGTAACCCACATTTCTGGTACAGCTTGTTGATGTTAGAGGGAGAAATACAGACCTTGTCCTCAAAGAATTTTGGTTGTATATTTTGACTTGAGAGATCAGCTCAGAAACTCTCCTTTGTCTTACGTTAACTCAGAGCTTGCTCAAGAATGAATGATACTCCCAGGAGCACTGAAAGGCACATATACTAGCCACATTCCTTAGAGCAAGGGATAAAAGTCATAACAAGCAATAAACAGACCAAAAAACATGGGAGGGAAAAGTCTGAGAAAGGGAATACAGTGGGAGTAAAATCTTTTAAAAGATATTGCATATACTGGAGAATCTAGAAGGCCATACACATGCCCAGGACCAGACACACGCTCAGTAAAGACCTGAGAAGACCATAAGCTTTCACCTCTGGCTGACATTTAGGCTCCATGTAAGCAGGAAGTGAAAGCTAAGGAAAAGTGTAAACAACCTGGATAAGCACTGAAGGAGTGCTCCAACACAGGGTTAATCTGCAAAGACCAGGAGAGGTTATTTTGTTGTAGTAGTTGCTGCTGTTTTGGCCACAGGCATTTAAGGAAATCCCTGTAGAATTACTAGCTAACTACTACGCTAACAGAAAAAAATTAAGTGGCTATGAATGATAAAGAAAGCATTCTTTACAAAAATACTTTAGAAAAGTCACTATACAATCAAACTACAACCCACAACTAGTAGCAATAACAAGCTCTGGGGAGAGGGGAAAAACTGAGTTCTAGAGTTATCATGTTAAAATATTCAAAACAATCAGTTTTTTAAAGAAATAATAAGGCACACAATGAAACAAGAAAAGTATAGCCCTTGCACACACATACACACACACAAATTAATTAACAGATACTGTCCTGAAGGGAGCCTAAACATTACATATGCTAGAAAAAGACTTTTAAATCAACTCTCTTAAGTATGCTCAAAGAGGTAAAGGAAATCATGCACAAAGAACTGAAGGAAAAAAGGAGAGCAATGTTTCACCAAATAGAGAATATGAGAAGAGATAGAAAGTATATGAAGAAACCAAATAGAAATTCTGGAGCTAAAAAGTATAATAACTGAAATGAAAAATTTGCTAGAGGAGTTCAGTAACAGCTCAGAGCACACAGAAGAAAGAATTAATGAACTAAAAACAGGTCAATTTAAATTATCGAGCTGGAGGAGCAAAAAGAAGATTGAGTAATGAAAATTGATCAGAGCCCACGAAAAACTCTAGGATACTATTGAGTGTACCAACATACATGTAATGGGAGCATGGGAAGAGAAGAAAGGAAAGAGAAAAAAGTTCAGAAAGACTAGTTGAAGAAATAATGGTAAAACCCCAAATTTGAAGAAAGATGTGAATCTGCAAATCCAAGAAGGTCAATGAATTCAAAGCAAAATAAACACAAACAGATCCACACCTAGACATATTATAACCAAACTGTCAAAAGTCAAAGTTAGAGAATCTTGAAAGAAGCAAGAGAGAAGTGATTCATCATATACAAAGGATCTTCAATAAGATGAAAAGCTGATTTCTTATCAGAAAAGATGAAGGCTAGAAGCAGTGGGATGACGTATTTAAAATGCTGAAAGAAAAAAATCATAAAAAACTTAATATTCAACAAAATAATTCATCCAAAATGAAGAAGGTCAACAAAGTGCTGGAGTAGACAGCTCCATGCTCTCACTCCTCACAGAAACATTGAAAAACAAGTAGAAACTATCACAACTAACTTTGTCAGACTCTGGAAAATAGTCAAAGGTTTATAGCAACCAAGTGAACACTGAATCAAGAAAAAAGCAACTTAAAATGCTCCTGGCATTCAAGAGAGTTTTTGACCATATCTGTCAAATATTGGCTAATCATGAGCTAAAGGAACAGAGACTTCATTGACCACACATAAGGAATACAGTCTTGGCAAAAATAGTTTGGAAAAGTCACTACATAAAAGGACTATCATTGTCTTTCAAAATAAAAATAAAAAAACAGGAAAACCTGAGGAAGGAGTGAATTTTATTTCCAAAGTAGCCACATTATAATACTAAAATGCCTAGTTTTCAACAAGAAAAAATAATCACAATGTACACAAAGAAACAGGAAAGTATGGCCCATTCAAAGGAACAAAATAAGTTGACAGAAATTACTCTTGAGGAAGCCCAGATTTGGGCCTTACTAGAAAAGACTAAAACAACTATCTTAAGTACACTCAAAGAGTTTAAGAAAAACATGGACAAAAACTAAAGAAAATCAGGAAAATAACATAGGATCAAAATGGAAATATCAACAAACAGGTAGAAAATATAAAAAAGAACAAAGCAGAAATTTGGGAGCTGAAAAGCACACTAATTGGAATGAAAATTTTAGTAGAGGGGATCAACATCAGTTCTGGGCAGGCAGAAGAAAGAAAAAGTGAATCTGAAGATAGGACAATTGAAATGATCAGTTGTGAGAAATAGAAACAAAAAGATTAAAGAAAAGCTAACTAAGCCTAAGGGAACTGTGAGACATCATCAAGAACACCAGCATAGCCATTATGGGAATCCCAGAAGAAGATAGAGAGAAAAGGACAGAAAAATTATTTGAAGAAATAATGACCAAAACTGTTTCAAAACTGATGAAATGCATGAATCTACAAATCCAAGAAGCTCAATAAAATTCAAGCAAGATAAACTCAGAGACTCACAGTTAGACACATTATAATCAAACTGTTAGAAAACAAAGACAAAGGGAGGAGGTTGAAAGTTGAGAGAAGCAACTCATCATGTGTAATAAGAGATTTTTCATTTGAAATCAGGGTGGCCACAAGGAAGTGGAAGGACATGTTTGAAGAAAAGAACTTGTTAACCAAGAATTCTATATACAGTTAAACTCTCCTTTAAAAATAAAGGATAAATTAAAACATGCTCACCTAAACAAAAGCTGAAGGAGTTTTATAATACTGGACCTCCCTACAACAATTGCTAAAGGAAGTCTTTCAGGCTGAAATTAAAGGGCACTAGACAGTAGCTTGAAGATCTCTGGTATAGGTAAATACATATGTAAATATCAAAGCCATATTATTGTATTGTTTGTTGGTAACTCCACTTCTTCTTTTCTACATTATTTTAAATAAATTCACAAAAATAATAATAAATCTGTATTACTGGGCAAACAATGATTAAACCAAAACACAACATACCAAATCTTATGAAATGTAGTGAAGGCAGTGCTCAGAGAAAATGTACAGATAAAATGCCTACATTAATAAAGAAGATCTCAAATCAATTACCTAACTTTACAACTTGAGAAAAAATGTTTTGCAGTCCCTCAGTATAGTAGCAAGTATTACCATATACCCAGCAGTGCTACTCCTAGATATATACATATATATACTAAAGAAATGAAAATAGGTGTTCAACAAAAACTTGTATATGAATGCTCATAGCAGAACTATTTATAATAGCCAAAGATGGAAACAACTTAAACGTCCATCAACTATTGAATGGATATGCAAACTGTGATCTATACATTCCATGCTATATTATTCAGCCATAAAAATGAATGAAGTACTGATACATGTATCATATGAATGAATATTGCTAATTGAAAGAAGCCAGACACAAAAGTTCACATATTGTATGAATCCATTCATGTGAAATCTCTATAACAAGCAAATTCATAGAGGAAAAAAAGATTAGTGGTTTCAAGGGTCTGGAGAGAGGGGAGAAACTGAGAGAGACTGCAGGATTTCCTTCCAGAACTAGATAACGGCAATGGTTGCACAACATTGTGAATGTGGTAAATGCAAGTAAATTTACACTCAAATAGTTAAAATGGTAAATTTTATGTTATGTGAATTATACCACAAAAAAAACAAGCATCTTTCCTCATTATATAGCACCTTTTACATTTTATAGTTTAATTTTCAGGGATATGTTTCAACTTGCGTTGTCTCTCTCTAATTCCATGACCCTTCTCTAGTGCCAATAATTTTCTATCAATATCTGCCTTTTCCAGGACAGCCCTCATAAATCAAAGTTCTTTACCTTTAGGAGACAAACACTACAGGAGAAAAAAGTTTGATTGTTACATATCCAGAAACAATTAAACCAATGTCAATGTCATCTTCTCTAGTTGTATGATGCTGATTCACATTTGCTTTCAAATTCATTTTCAAAAAGACATTATTTATGAAAGATGGCAACTTTCTGCTTCTCTGTTGAATTGCATATTACTTGCAAACCGCTTCTTGTTTATATGTCTTATATAAAGAGGGGTCATATAAGCATAAGAAATACATGTGTGTATACATACAGTCCTATGTTATATATATATAAATATGCAATATATATATATATATCTATATAGATATATATAGATATATATATATATATCTATCTCCTCTAGTGATTCATAGGGAGCCCAAACTGTTATAAGTAGGTAGATTTATACTAATGGGTCATAATATAGACCAAATATTATTTATCTCTCTTTCTGTATTAGTTGGTCTATTCTTTATAACTCATTTTCCTTTATGCCCTTAAGATTCAAAATATAATGCCAATAAGCAGAACACTTTTTGTATTTTGCAGCAATTTACAGGTTTCTAAATATTTTCTGGAATACTGCCTAGCCCAACACATTTCCTTTCCTTATCGTTTGTCTTGAAATGTGTAGAAACAATTAAATGGATGAAATGATAATATATATATATGTGCATATTTGTGTATGCATACACACATTTATCTTTCACTCAAAATAATAGGTGCTCATTAAATATGTTTGTCAAGGATGGAGGTAGAATTTGATAAACTGTGAGTATGGTGCAGTCTCACTTAATGAATTTTAGTAAGAAAACTGCTGTGTTCAAAACCCTGTGATAAAAGCTTTAAAGAACAAAAAACTAAATAAGATATAAGATCTTTTCTTCAAGGAACACAGAACCAGATAATACCAGGAAGCTTCAATAAGGGTCACAGCACTGGAGCTAGGTATTGAAAGAAGTTAGTATTTTACCAGGTAAAAATCTCAACCCAGGTAAAGGAAAAAGTATAACTAAAGTCCTCAAAGCAAAAAAGCAGGTGCTGGTGGCAAGAAATGGATCCCAGAGAGAAGAGTTAAAGTCAGCAATGGGGGTGGGGCTAGAATTTTTAGGCTTTGGGGAATTTGGTATCAAAAAATTCCAAAGTTGTTCCAAAGTAACAGCTCTAGAAATGTGGAAACCAAAGTTTAAAATTGCATCTAATTTCTCATGTGTTTTGTATTTAAGCTGCAATGACTTTGGGGCATGTGTTCATAGTCACCATGGATATGAAAGTTTGGAGAGTCCAAGCAAAAGTTATTTTCTGCCTTAGGGATGTTTAGGTCTATGCTCAGCTCAGTTAATTTAAGTGCTTAACTTTTACTGGTTCACTTAGTAGAAGTTGCTGTTAAAAAAAAAAAAAACAGAAAGAAAGAAAAAACCCACTGAATCTCAATTATTATATGACCTTTTGGGGATTTAAGAGATAGTCTTGTCACTGGGTTCAAAAGCATCCCTTGCCCTTTTAGGCAACATTTTCTTCATAGAAGGAAAGGCTTCCCTCTCTTTATTCACAGTTGTGTGTTCTCTAATAAGTGTGCCTTTTCCTTTAGGGCTGACCTGCTTTCGCTTCAGTGCATGTTGTTTTCAAAGAGCCATTTGATGTACAAGAAACTTTTTGCTTAAAAATAAAAAAGGAAGCCGGAAGAGTGAAACAGAAAGAAAGGGATGGAGGGAAAGAGAAAAAAATTGTTTTGTCATGTTTATTTTTGTGTTTGAGGATGGATGGAGAGATAAATATGAATGCAAAATTTTGCACTAAAATGCTCAAACTTCCAATTAAACTGCAAACTTCAGGTATGTATTATTTCATTCTTCTGTAATTCTGTGACTCACTTTGACCAAGCCAGAAGGATATAAACAGGCAAATTCCGAAGAAACTATTCTTTCTTTTAAAATGCAACAAGAAAGGAAGAGAAATTATCTCTTTATTGTCTATTTATGGAATTCAAACCCTTTCACGTGACCTTTGGAAATCCCCAGGTGTGTCTGTGCCCCACCCAAATATATTTCCTGTATCTTGCTCTGTGAATCTAGCAACCCTGATTTCTGGTATCTCTGCTCCAGTAGAGTTGATATATTTATTGTATATGCATGGCTTGCTTTTGATATTGTCATGGCTACTGTATAAACCATTCTCAACTTCAAAAATACTCTCTCCATTTTTTTCTATCCATCTGTCTAATTCATCTACTCAAGACCTATCTTGTCCAGGAGACCTTCCTTATTTTACTTTCTCTCTGTAAACTAACTTTATTTTCCTACATAACAGAATAAATGAACTCCAGATTTCATATTCTATATACTATAAAGCATATTAAGTATTTTTAATTCATATTACATATTTGTTTTATTTCTTTAATCAGATAATAAGTTTTAAGAACAGAAACAATGTCATGTCCCTCTCCAATCTCCCTTCCCTAGCTCCTATTTAGTTTATAACTTGTTATTTTAAATTGGTGTCCTTCCATACTATTAACAGGAGAGAAACTGGTTAATATTTTTTAAAGGCTTAGAGTCAACCAAACATAATTCACAGACACAAATACACACAGACCACTGAACTTATACCAAATCTCTATTTCCTTTGTGCTTTCAAATTCCTCACTTAGTGTATGAGTTTCATACATTGATCCTTTGCAAAACTGTAATCAGGATTCACTTACATAGACATTTGTATCCTCTACCAAGGATGGTATATTAATCACTCCTCCCATCACTCTACACTGTGCTCTTTGCCAATAAACTTACAGGCAGCTTCAGAATCACTTTCAACACAGCAAAGTGCATTATAAGGTAGGCTCCAATAATTAACTGAAACTGACTTGAGAAATAAAACCTATTTTTAATTTCTGCAAAACTGCCAGCTTCCTGAGGTCAAACACCATGCATGTTTTATTCACCGTTTCAGCCTAGATTGTATTTGTCTGCATATAAGAGACACATAAGCAAGAGAAGCTTAAGCAAGAGAAGTTTTTTTTTTTCTCAGACAACAAAAAATCTGGAAGTAAGTAGTCCAGACACAGTCCAGATACTCAAGGAAGTAATGAAGAACCCAGGCTTCTTTTCATCTCTCTGTTGTGCTATCTTTGCCTTTTACCTTTATGATCACAATAGGGCTGCTACAGCCCCAGGCATTGCATGCCAGTTCTAGGCAGGAAAATGGGGAAAGGACAAATGACAAAAGCATGGGCCAGCTGAATCTAAACCTTTAAGTGGAAAGACCCTTCCTGCAGACATTCACTTCCATCCTATTGACCAATACTATATCACACAGCCAACACTAGTTGCTAAAAACCCTAAAAGATAAAGTTTTCTTTTGCTTTGATCTAAGCACATTACCCTAAACACATTCAGTTTTTTGTTAGTGAAAAAAACAGGAAAAAATCCATCTGGGTAGCTAACCAATAGTTTATTTCACAATGCTGAACTTTGAGTGCATAGCACAGTGCCTGTTGCAAAGGACACACTCAAGAATATAATGAATGAATTAATGAGTAAATTATGAACACATATAGTGATTATGGTACATTTAACAATAGGCTTTTTTTTTTTTTTTTGTATCCACACAAGGTTTATTGAATTGTGTCTCTAAGTTGTTACAGCTCAGATATCTAGAGCTCCAGGTATTTTATGTACCCTCTTCATTCTTCTTAAACAGTATTTATTATGGGATTTATTTTTTTTTAATTTTTTTTAACATCTTTATTGGAGTATAATTGCTTTACAATGGTGTGTTAGTTTCTGCTTTATAACAAAGTGAATCAGTTATACATATACATATATCCCCATATCCCTTCCCTCTTGCATCTCCCTCCCTCCCACCCTCCCTATCCCACCTCTCTAGGTGGTCAGAAAGCACCGAGCTGATCTCCCTGTGCTATGCGGCTGCTTCCCACTAGCTATCTATTTTACATAACAATAGGCTTTTAAATGTGTTTGTCTATGGTGTCTCAAAGCCTAATTAAAAGATCCCAAATGACAAAGTACTTAAAAAGTTGTTTATGATAAAATCATAATAAGGCCACAGACACCCCAAAACACACCACCAGACGTGGACGTGCCCACCAGAAAGACAAGATCCAGCCTCATCCACCAGAACACAGGCACTAGTCCCCTCCACCAGGAAGCCTACACAACCCACTGAACCAACCTTAGCCACTGGGGACAGATACCAAAAACAATGGGAACTACGAACCTGCAGCCTGTGAAAAGGAGACCCCAAACACAGTAAGATAAGCAAAATGAGAAGACAAAAAAACACACAGCAGATGAAGGAGCAGGGTCAAAACACACCAGACCTAACAAATGAAGAGGAAATAGGCAGTCTTCCTGAAAAAGAATTCAGAATAATGATAGTAAAGATGATCCAAAATCTTGGAAATAGAATAGACAAAATACAAGAAACATTTAACAAGGACGTGGAAGAACTAAAGAGGAACCAAGCAATGATGAAAAACACGATAATGAAATTAAAAATACTCTAGACGGGATCAATAGCAGAATAACTGAGGCAGAAGAATGGAGAAGTGACCTGGAAGATAAAATAGTGGAAATAACTACTGCAGAGCAGAATAAAGAAAAAAGAATGAAAAGAACTGAGGACAGTCTCAGAGACCTCTGGGACAACATTAAACATACCAACATTCAAATTATAGGGGTCCCAGAAGAAGAAGAGAAAAAGAAAGGGACTGAGAAAATATCTGAAGAGATTATAGTTGAAAACTTCCCTAATATGGGAAAGGAAATAGTTAATCAAGTCCTGGAAGCACAGAGAGTCTCATACAGGATAAATCCAAGGAGAAACACGCCAAGACACATATTAATCAAACTATCAAAAATTAAATATAAAGAAAACATATTAAAAGCAGCAAGGGAAAAACAACAAATAACACACAAGGGAATCCCCATAAGGTTAACAGCTGATCTTTCAGCAGAAACTCTGCAAGCCAGAAGGGAGTGGCAGGATATACTTAAAGTGATGAAGGAGAAAAACCTACAATCAAGATTACTCTACCCAGCAAGGATCTCATTCAGATGTGATGGAGAAATTAAAACCTTTACAGACAAGCAAAAGCTGAGAGAGTTCAGCACCACCAAACCAGCTTTACAACAAATGCTAAAGGAACTTCTCTAGGCAAGAAGCACAAGAGAAGGAAAACACCTACAATAACAAACCCAAAATATTTAAGAAAATGGAAACAGGAACATACATATCGATAATTACCTTAAATGTAAATGGATTAAATGCTCCCACCAAAAGACACAGAATGGCTGAATGGATACAAAAACAAGACCCATATATATGCTGTCTACAAGAGTCCCACTTCAGACCTAGGGACACATACAGACTGAAAGTGAGGGGATGGAAAAAGATATTCTATGCAAATGGAAATCAAAAGAAAGCTGGAGTAGCAATTCTCATATCAGACAAAATAGACTTTAAAATAAAGACTATTACAAGAGACAAAGAAGGACACTATATAATGATCAAGGGATCGATCCAAGAGGAAGGTATAACAATTGTAAATATTTATGCACCCAACATAGGAGCACCTCAATACGTAAGGCAAATACTAACAGCCATAAAAGGGGAAATCGACAGCAAAACAATCATAGTAGGGGACTTTAACACCCCACTTTCACCAATGGACAGATCATCCAAAATGAAAATAAATAAGGAAACACAAGCTTTAAATGATACATTAAACAAGATGGACTTAACTGATATTTATAGGACATTCCACCCAAAAATAACAGAATACACATTTTTCTCAAGTGCTTATGGAACATTCTCCAGGATAGATCATATCTTGGGTCACAAATCAAGCCTTGGTAAATTTAAGAAAATTGAAATCATATCAAGTATCTTTTCCGAACACAATGCTATGAGACTAGATATCAATTACAGGAAAAGATCTGTAAAAAATACAAACACATGGAGGCTACACAATACACTACTTAATAACGAAGTGATCACTGAAGAAATCAAAGGGGAAATCAAAAAATACCTAGAAACAAATGACAGTGGAGACACAACGACCCAAAACCTATGGGATGCAGCAAAAGCATTTCTAAGAGGGAAGTTTATAGCAATACAAGCCTACTTCAAGAAACAGGAAACATCTCAAACAACATAACCTTGCACCTAAAGCAATTAAAGAAAGAAGAACAAAAAAACCCCAAAGTTAGCAGAAGGAAAGAAATCATAAAGATCAGATCAGAAATAAATGAAAAAGAAATGAAGGAAACAATAGCAAAGATCAATAAAACTAAAAGCTGGTTCTTTGAGAAGATAAACAAAATTGATAAACCATTAGCCACACTCATCAAGAAAAAAAGAGAGAAGACTCAAATCAATAGAATTAGAAATGAAAAAGGAGAAGTAACAACTGACACTGCAGAAATACAAAGGATAATGAGCGATTACTACAAGCAACTCTATGCCAATAAAATGGACAACCTGGAAGAAATGGACAAATTCTTAGAAATGCACAACCTGCCAAGACTGAACCAGGAAGAAATAGAAAATATGAACAGACCAATCACAAGCACTGAAATTGAAACTGTGATTAAAAATCTTCCAACAAACAAAAGCCCAGGACCAGATGGCTTCACAGGCGAATTCTATCAAACATTTAGAGAAGAGCTAACACCTATCCTTCTCAAACTCTTCCAAAATATTGCAGAGGGAGGAACACTCCCCAACTCATTCTACGAGGCCACCATCACCCTGATACCAAAACCAGACAAAGATGTCACAAAGAAAGAAAACTACAGGCCAATATCACTGATGAACATAGATGCAAAAATCCTCAACAAAATACTAGCAAACAAACAGAATCCAACAGCACATTAAAAGGATCATATACATGATCAAGTGGGGTTTATTCCAGTTATGCAAGGATTCTTCAATATACACAAATCAATCAATGTGATACACCATATTAACAAATTGAAGGAGAAAAACCATATGATCATCTGAATAGATGCAGAGAAAACTTTTGACAAAATTCAACACCCATTTATGATAAAAGCCCTGCAGAAAGTAGGCATAGAGGGAACTTTCCTCAACATAATAAAGGCCATATATGACAAAACCACAGCCAACATCATCCTCAATGGTGAAAAACTGAAACCATTTCCACTAAGATCAGGAACAAGACAAGGTTGTCCACTCTCACCACTATTATTCAACATAGTTTTGGAAGTGTTAGCCACAGCAATCAGAGAAGACAAAGAAATAAAAGGAATCCAAATCGGAAAAGAAGAAGTAAAGCTGTCACTGTTTGCAGATGATATGATACTACACATAGAGAATCCTAAAGATGCTCCCAGAAAACTACTAGAGCTAATCAATGAATTTGGTAAAGTAGCAGGATACAAAATTAATGCACAGAAATCTCTTTCATTCCTGTACACTAATGATGAAAAATCTGAAAGTGAAATTAAGAAAACACTCCCATTTACCATTGCAACAAAAAGAATAAAATATCTAGGAATAAACCTACCTAAGGAGACAAAAGACCTGTATGCAGAAAATTATAAGACACTGATGGAAGAAATTAAAGATGATACAAATAGATGGAGAGATATACCATGTTCTTGGATTGGAAGAATCAACATTGTGAAAATGGCTATACTACCCAAAGCAATCTACAGATTCAATGCAATCCCTATCAAACTACCACTGGCATTTTTCACAGAACTAGAACAAAAAATTTCACAATTTGTATGGAAACACAAAAGACCCCGAATAGCCAAAGCAATCTTGAGAACGAAAAATGGAGCTGGAGGAATCGGGCTCCCTGACTCCAGACTATACTACAAAGTTACAGTAATCAAGACAGTATGGTACTGGCACAAAAGCAGAAACATAGATCAATGGAACAGGACAGAAAGCCCAGAGATAAACCCACGCACATATGGTCACCTTATCTTTGATAAAGGAGGCAAGCATATACAGTGGAGAAAAGACAACCTCTTCAATAAGTGGTGATGGGAAAACTGGACAGGTACATGTAAAAACATGAAATTAGAACACTCCGTAACACCATACACAAAAATAAACTCAAAATGGATTAAAGACCTAAGTGTAAGGCCAGACACTATCAAACTCTTAGAGGAAAACATAGGCAGAACACTCTATGACATAAATCACAGCAAGATCCTTTTTGACCCAACTCCTAGAGAAATGGAAATAAAAACAAAAATAAACAAATGGGACCTAATGAAACTTAAAAGCTTTTGCACAGCAAAGGAAACCATAAACAAGGCAAAAAGACAACCGTCAGAATGGGAGAAAATATTTGCAAATGAAGTAACTGACAAAGGATTAATCTCCAAGATTTACAAGCAGTTCATGCAGCTCAATAACAAAAAAACAAACAACCCACTCCAAAAATGGGCAGAAGACCTAAATAGACATTTCTCCAAAGAGGATATACAGATGGCCAACAGACACATGAAAGAATGCTTAACATCATTAATCATTAGAGAAATGCAAATCAAAACTACAATGAGATATCATCTCACACCGGTCAGAATGGCCATCATCAAAAAATCTAGAAACAATAAATGCTGGAGAGGGTGTGGAGAAAAGGGAACACTCTTGCACTGTTGGTGGGAATGTAAATTGATACAGCCACTATGGAGAACAGTATGGAGGTTCCTTAAAAAACTAAAAATAGAACTACCATACGACCCAGCAATCCCACTACTGGGCATATACCCTGAGAAAACCATAATTCAAAAAGAGTCATGTACCACAATGTTCACTGCAGCTCTATTTACAATAGCCAGGACATGGAAGCAACCTAAGTGTCCATCATCGGATGAATGAATAAAGAAGATGTGGCACATATATACAATGGAATATTACTCAGCCATAAAGAGAAACGAAATGGAGGTATCTGTAGTGAGGTGGATGGAGTTAGAGTCTGTCATACAGAGTGAAGCAAGTCAGAAAGAGAAAAACAAATACAGTATGCTAACACATATATATGGAATCTAAGAAAAAAAAAAAAAAGGTCATGAAGAACCTAGTGGCAAGACGGGAATAAAGACACAGACCTACTAGAGAATGGACTTGGGGATATGGGGAGGGGGAAGGGTAAGATGTGACAGGGTGAGAGTGGCATGGACATATATACACTACTAAATGTAAAATAGATAGCTAGTGGGAAGCAGTCGCATAGCACAGGGAGATCAGCTCGGTGCTTTGTGACCACCTCGAGGGGTGGGATATGGAAGGAGACGCAAGAGGGAAGAGATATGGGAACATATGTATATGTATAACTGATTCACTTTGTTATAAAGCAGAAACTAACACACCATTGTAAAGCAATTATACTCCAATACAGATGTTAAAAAAAAAAAGTTGTTTAAGACTTTATTTTTAGTCTACATAGCACAGTATCACACATGATTAGGCATGTTTTTTTAAGTTTTCTGAATGATTATAATGGTGAAAATTCCAAAAGAAATTGTTTTCTTTCTCTTCAAACTCATCTCAGTAGCTCTAGACCGTATCTATTAGGAAAAGTATACTTTCTTTTTCTGTCCTGTGTTATGGATTCATTTCCAGTTAAAAGGACATACTTATTTCTTCACAGAAGTATTTCAATCTATGTAATGAATACTTGTGTTTCAGGAGAGGACGCTCACTATCTAAATGTGAAAGTATCGTTTACTCAGAGTAGGCAGGTGTAAATCTATTTGCTGATATGACACATCAAGATTCTTTAGTCTTGAACATTTTCATTACTTTATGTTATCTCTTTGCAACCAGGAATTTTTCCCATTGAAGGGAACTATGTCCCTACTACTAAGTACAGACTGATTTAATTTAGATTATTCTTTTAAAATTCTTTTAAAAAAGAAAATGAAAAAGAATTTTTAAAGAGACTTTTTTTTAAAATAGAGAAGACATTTTCTCACACGCACACATCGTCACAGCAAAGGAAGTTACTGTAAAAATAAAGCATAGAAAAATCCAAGATCTGTGGGAACAGATCCAGAAGGATAAGGCAAAATCACGTGTTTTTGTATAACAGTAAGAAAAGGCAATGAATATAGAATTTACTGAGTAAGATAAAATATAAAAGATAAGATAAAATTATTTCCCATGTCCCTCCACACTGGAGCTTTCTAGCAAGACCTCCAAGATACCAAAACTGCTGCCAGTGTATCTTTAGTTTATCATTTTTTCATGTTAATCAACTAATGAATGTAGAGGACACGGGGTTCCATGGGTCTCTGTCACTCCTGAATGCACAATTTCAAGTGACTTATATACATCACCAGGCACTGTTTCAAGTGATTTACATATATCACCTCATTTAACCCATATAACCTTGCGATGTAGGTATTTTGTTATCACCATTTTACAGTTGAAGCACTGAGGCTTACATCATTTGCCCATCTGCCAAATGGTAATGTGGCATGTAAACCCAGGAGTCTAGCTCTAGAATCAAGGCTCCCAACCACTATACTGATTGCCTCACCATACCTGCAATGATGCAATGCTCTTAGTCACCATATTTGACAAGTCATTTTTCAGAGTGATTATTAATACTTTATGATAAAAAGTATAATAACATATATAACACTTTAAAGTATTATTAATACTTTAAGGCTAAGAAAGAAGAAAAGCAAGGCAAAAGCAATAACAACAGGTGTTGGCTGTGGACTGTTTCTAAGGGTGAGCCAGAAAGGATGTCATGATTCCCAGGAAGCAGGGACATTTAGAAATTCTCTTAATCATTTTTCAAGTATGTACTATCTACATTTCCATCAAATAGTCACCAATTCCATTTACTGCATAATAAAAACTGGTCTCCCTGCTTTTCAAGTTTATAAAGCTTGAAAACACTACTCTATCCTTTGAATCCTAAGAGAATATTACGGCTAGTAGAAAGTCTAGAATGAATAATTTAGGACAGAATTGAGAGTGTATGAATACTTGTATTACAAAAGAATAATATAGAAGGGTCTTTAACAATCACATCCCAGCTCTGAAGCTGTAAACTCAGTTTTTCTAACCCCAGATAAAAGAGCAGGGGAAGTCTCTTTACCACCCCATTAAGTGTTTAGCCTCTACATTTGTGTGTGTGTGTGTGTGTGTGTGTGTGTGTGTGTGTAGGTATGTTTGTGCATTGAGTGAGGAGCCCTACTCAAATTAATTAAGAGACAGAGGAAAGTCTAATGACAGAAATATTCAGGCACACCTTCCTGGCCATCAATAGTGAGGTGTAGACATGGATTGAACAATGTCCTTGCATCACCTCAGTGCTAGAGAGTTGATTAGTAATTAGTAGAATTAGAACCGATTGGCACAGGCCCTGGGTGGAAATGATAAACTACGGTCGCTCTTGTGAACTCTGATGAGTCAGGGGCGAGCACTCAGCTACACAGCAACCTGTTGGGCACTTAAAATCGTTCCATCACTAGATTCACCTTTCTATACCTTTCTGGATCACATCCCCTCTCCTTTCTTCAATAAATACTCTGGAATAAATTGTGATTTGGGCCCCAAATAGAGCAAGCTTCTATAATCATTCGAAAGAGATGGATTCCAAGATCAAAAGAGTTTGAGAATTGCCTGGAATCAGGAATTACAAGTCTCCTGGTCACAAATCTACCAGAAAGAAGAAATGGAACTCCAGTTACCAGGAGTCTTTGTTTTTCTCCTTCATTACATAAATGCGACATGTAATTTTCTAGTGAGAATGTGTTGGGAACTTTTATTCACTTCCACCAGACCATGGCAACGTGAGAAGGAACTTTCTAAGGGGTGAATCTTGCTATGTAAAAGGAAGACTCATGGTCATAAGTGAGTTAGGGAAATCAACTTGTGCCAGTTGGTCTTGGATTTTTCTGGTTCCAGCACAGAATGTCCCATATACCAGGAAACCCAGTTTCAGACAAACTGGGATGGTTGGTCACCATAAGGCTTGCTTATACACACTAACATGTATACACATACATCTCTCACACACACATACACACATCTCACACACACACACATCACACACACACACACATCACACACACACACACACACACACACACCAGAATCTTCCTTGCTTTCCCATCATTTCATTGACCATCATGCCATCACATAAAGTCTTTATAAGGCTGTATTTCCTTCTTTTCCTAACACAATAAATCCTGGTGGACTATAAAACCAAAAGCCTGAATCAGTAGCAGTCCTCCCCCTCCAACAAAAGAAAAAAAAAAGGCTTTCTTTCCTCAAGAGTAAGGAAAGCGTATTTTCAAATACTCCATAAGCAGCAGAGAACAAAATAAAATTGCCTATTGAAGCAGGTTGAAAGTTTCTGTCCTATCATACACAAGGGAGGGTCCCCAGGAATATATGGAATCACGAGTACACACACCACAACTATATCCTTAAGTGACTTCCTATTAAAGAGTATGATGTTGACCATATTTAAAATTATGCTGCCAATCAAAAAATACACCATTGTTCTGAATTGTGCATCCAAATGTGACAGAGAGTTCTTTGAGACCCAAGAAACCCAGGGATCTCTATATTCATTAGTTGATTGACATGAGAAAATGATAAACTAAAGATACACTGGTAGCAGTTCTGGCGTCTTGGAGGTCCTGCTAGAAAGCTCCAGTGTGGAGAGACACAGGAAGTTATTCTTATCTTATTTTCCAAATTAATATTTTAACATTAAAAAATAAAAGAAGAATTAAGACATGAACAGACTTTCCAGCTGCACAGACTTTTCATGTGACAGGATCAAATGAGCATAACTTCTGGTGTCAAATTACAGACAATACTGAGTCACTTAAGAAAACTCCTGGAAAACAGAAGCTCCAGGTTAATTTTAGCAAAGGTAGGTGTCCTGCAAGTTGCCTAACGCTAAGCCAGGGGCTTAAAACTAAAAAGACTACAGGGACCAAGACACCAGGGTCACAGCCAACTGGAAATTCCATATCATATCTAAAAAAGAATATTTTCTACTCAGCCCCAGCTAATGGTTGCCATGGTCCAGTATGACAAATTTTCTTTTTTTTTCTTTAACTGTTTTTACTGATATATAAAAAAAACTGTGAAAGTAAATTGAAATTGGTGATATTTCTATTGTAGCTGAAAAATCCAGCTTTTTTGTGAAATCATCTGATACGTTAATTTTAGCAACAAATTCAACACTTGCAAAAATATTGTGAATGTCAAAACACACCTGCAGGCTGTACCTGGCCCAAAAGTCACACCTTTGCTATTTCTGCTTCTAAGGCTTTGTTTTATTAGTTTGATTAAATAGAATTAGAGGAGAAAGGAACCCAATGGAACATCTAAGAGTATCCAGGGGCTCATGAAGAGTGATGGGGAAGCTAGAAAGATATACTCCACAATCAGCCTTCTCTTCTAGATGCTCTCAGATGATTCCAATGACTGATGTCTAGTGGTTACACGGAATTTTATTATTAAACCATGGTTATACAACTGCAAAAAATTAAATAATGATTTATTTCAACACAATACTTCATTTTCCTGTTAAAACAACTCAAAGTTAGCAGCACACCTTAGAAAATAACCCAGAGCTCTTGTCTTTCATTCCAGTACCATTTCCAATAATTTCCACAAAATTAGGATTATCACTTTCCTATACCAAAGACTCATTTGAGGGACAAAATAAGATAACATATATTGAAAATATTTATAAACTGTCAAGTGCTATGCAAATTGTAACTTACTGTGACACCAGGAAGACCAAGAATAATGTGGCTTGTTATCTAGAGCATTCGGATGAAAAAGCTTAAGCTAAAGTTTTAGGAGAGAAAGTCCTCAAAGACAGCTATAAAATCAGGCGTGAAGGTAGCCGAGAGGTGTAGCCTAAAAAGAACCACTTTGGGAATTCCCTGGCGGTCCAGTGGTTAGGACTCCGTGCTTTCACGGCCGAGGGCCTGGGTTCAATCCTTGGTCAGGGAACGAAGATCCTGCAAGCCGTGCAGCATGGCCAAAAAAATATAAAAAATAAGTAAATAAAAAGGACCACTTTGTAAGCCTCTGCAAACATGAACAATGATAATACTAAGAAAAAGAAGAGCACGTAAATTTTCACGTAGAAGTAACCAAAGGGCATTTTAGTAAGGAAGAGAATAATTAAAAATCACTGTCATTAGAAGGCAGCCATACAGAAATTAAATTGCTCAGACTTAAATACGAGACAAGAACTCTCATAGTTTCATTTAATTCTCTATTACACTTCCTTTCACTCCAACAACAAAACAAGACATTCAAACTTATGTCTAAATATCAGCCTTCAGGAGGGGAAACAAGACAGGGCTGAGGAGCTCTCTGAAACAAAGCCAGGGTTGTCCAACCACACTGCAGATGAACTGTTTTCATAAAACATACACTTCTAATTCAATGAAATTACAAAGCTTTTTTCTATTTCTTTTTTTTTTTCTTATACAGCTTCACACTTTCTAAAACACAGGTGCAGCAGAAGAACAAAATAAATACGTAAATGGTATTTCTTTTAGTGAATGTTAGACATGGACCTAAATAATTTTCTTTACAATTGACACCTATATAATTATCACACCTGTTTTTTTTCAAGCTGCCCCATGCATCTGGATTTAATTAGATAAGCAAGAAAACAGCATCTGGAGAGAATGAGGCCAGCCTGTTCTTTGGTATATTAGAAACATTAAGAGTGAAAATTCCCTTTATGCCAATACACTACTTCAGAAACAAGACTTAAAGGAAGTTATAAAATGTTCCACTCTGGCTAATATGACATTCATACCTTTCCAACGATAGGTATTATAACCCATAAAAGCCTCTATTATGAGTTTTCACAATTCTGTTTAAGTGCTCAAAAATGTCTTCCTTAGAAATTCAAGTCTGTGATCATGACAGAGCCAAGTGTCACTGGCCTGTGGGTTGAAATAGGACCCCTCTGTTCAAGTCTAATCCTGCCACTAGCTCCCAGCCCTCCTCTCCATCTCTTGCGCTTCTCTTCACCAAGTATCTTCTTCTTCTCCTTCTATCAGCAGGTACCCCATCTCATTTTTGAAAAACACAGTAGATAATTATTTTCAAATACTTGCCATTAAAAAAATCTTCATCTCCCCCTCCTTTGTTCTACCACCCTCTTCCTCCTCTCTTTCCTTGACAAGCTTTGGGAAAGACCAGTCAACACTCAATGTCTTCGTTTCCTCTCCTCCTGTCCTCAGCCTGCGGCACCTGACTTCTGCTATCACCAAGCGACAAAACTTCTCCCGTAATATGGCTCATATTCTATGTATTGACCAAATTCAACAGTTAGTTTTCTGACATTTTTGAAAAATCTTGGTGGCATTTAAGACTATTTTTCTTGATAATCTTGATCGAGATAACACTATACTGATTTTCCTCCCATTTGTCTTGCTATATTTTCTTCCTTGCACCAAATCTTAAATGTTGATATTCCTTAATATTCCATCCTTAGCCTTCGGCTTTTGTCACTTTACATATAGGCTGTTGACTCTGTAAAGTTTTCTCTAATTCATATCTCAACTTCTAACTAGATGTCATCACTTGAAGACATCCGAAGGATATAACCAAAACTTCCTTTCCTGTTCAAACCTGATCTTCCTTTGCTTCCATATTCCATTTTTTTTTGATGGGGTGGGGTGGGATAGTATCAGCAGACACTCTCTCAAGAAAGAAAGATGAGCATTATTAAGGATTCTCCATTTTCTTTACATTCACTTGTTTATCCATTGATACCAATTTATTTTCTACCTATCTTTTGTTTCTGTCTCTTCTCCAGTGAATTATCTTCATAATACCAATCATGTAAATTGAAACATACACCCCCCCCCCACCAAATCTTTCAATGGGTCACTTTATTTGAAAGATGAAGTTCAAACCCCTTGTTGTTGCATAAAAGGCACTTTAGAATCAGGCACCTGCTCACGTTGCTAGGTAAATACCTATCAGTTCCCCACGTGCACCCAAAAATCTAACTACATAAAACTGTTTGAAGGCTCCCAACCATAGCTTGGTCTCCCATGCCTCTATTCTTCCTTACTCATGGACTGTTCTTACCCCTTCTCCATCAGTGTATCTGTTTCAAGACTCAATTCAAAGCTCACCCTCTCATAGAAATATTTTCTGATGTTCACTTACCCTCCTCAGAGCTCTCTTGTCACCTTCTAGTGTTAGAGCTGCCTATTATCATTCCGACAGTAGTTATAAAAAGTCTTTTCATGAATCCCCGCTACTGAGATCTTGAAAGCTGGTTTAGTTGCTATCCTTGTAGAATCCTGATTGTTCATCTCTTTCTTGAATATGAGCTACCTGGTCTCCTTGCAATAAATTTATTTTGGCTTAAGACAGGCAACCAGCAAAGGCTGTGTAGTATGATTGCATGACTGCACTAATGTTATTAGTGTGATCTTGAAGGTGATTGAACCTGTTTAAGATTTAAGTACAAGATAGTTAGCCCAGCTCCTGGGCACCTCAGTGCCCAGCAGGTGAGATGCTTGTGATTCTCCTGGCAGAGCACGTCACACACTTATCACATTGCATCTCATGGCAGGTTTTGTTGCCTGCCTCATCTGCAGTCTAAGCTCCTCGTTGCTAACAGTACTCATTATGTAGTACATACTCATTCGATGTTTTGATGAGAAAAATTAATGAAAAAACTGACTTTCTTAGTGTTTGTCTGTTTTGGGCTCTCCTGTACCTATTTCTCCCTCTTTATTGAAAAGTTTTCCTAAATTTCCATTAGACAATCATCTCTCCCAGATCCTGAGTCGACGTCATTTTATCCCACACCTCCGGCCCCAGGGAAGAGCCCTGATTGGATTAAGACTATCGAGTATCATTTCCGTGATTGCAGTGGTTGATTCATAGAGCAACACATAAAGAAACAAAGCAAATAAAATATGAAGAGACATTTATCAAGGAATTCTGGGATCATTCACTTCCACAATGCTACCATTCCTCCCTGGCTCTTTTGGTATGAAATATGAAATTTAAAATTCAAAATTCATTGTGTTAACGTCAAACAGGATGTCTGGAGTTGCCAGGGCCACTCGAGACCAAGAAGAGACGCAGAGAAACCAGATCATTTCTGAAATCTTTAGAGCTGTAAGATCAAGTTTTGCCTCAAACTAGTTTTTGTCTTAAAGTTTTGCCTCCAAACCAACTTATGAACTTTTCAGTTATGTGAACTGAAGAATTTCTTTTATTTAAGCCACATTGAATTTTTTCCTCTTATTTGCAACATACAGAGACATGACTGATTTAACTTATTTCACTCATTGTCCTATCTCTGTAGTTTCTGGTAGACTCATTTTCTCTAGAAAATATCTCTGCCTTTGGCAAGTCACTAAATGCTGCTCCTCAGCTTCCATATTAATTTGTTTAGTGGCCTGTATTTAACTCATATAAAGAACACTTTAATAAAACCTCTATTATATTGATATTCAGGGGTACATTGCTACTTTCATATAGTCTGAGATGCATTCTTTTTCTCTTTATGGAATCGTATTTTCAAAGTTGGAAGGTTTCTTAGAGATTACTTTATTCAGTGGTCTTACTTAATATACAAGGAAATTGAAAATCAGAATGTTAAGTATTTTTTCCAAAGCCATACAAAATGCCTCAGTTAAGAGAAAAATCTCTACCCATATTTATGCTAACTAATCAACTGTTTGGCTTGAGTAAACTCGTTATTTCTTACAAACACCTAATTTATTTTCTCCACGCATTTCTCTACCTACACCAAAGAAAGCAATGCTATTTATCTGGAGCTTATAGTAGAAAAGGAATGTGAGCCAAGTGATGACAGCTAGAAATAGATGAGTGGGTGGTTCAAGCTTTCAGTAGATATTTCCAACACATACAGAATAGAAGCACCACAGCTGGATGCCATCAGTGTTACCTTGACCACGAACATGTGCCACTCAGCCAGGTCCTGTTCATATAACATCTCATAAATACTCACAACTGTACTATGAAAAAAGCACAAATTCAATATATAAACAAAACCCAGATGGGGCAAGAGAAGTATACAAGCACGTTTGAACTGTGATATATTCTAAAATTTCCAACTCTTTTACTAAACTAAAGTTCAATAGAAATTACAAGATGACATTTCCTATCATTTAAAGCTGAAAAAATGGTAGGGGACCTATAAACAGAAAAACATCTATATACAGTGATAGTCACCCATGCTATAATGTACCAAATTCACATCCCTGCCATTTTCAAAACCTGTTAAAAGACATGAACTGTGAGAGATCATAGAGCGTATACATGAAACCTTGGAGAATGTGACCAACAGATTGCACTGACACACACAAAATTCACACCAACCTCCTCTACGACAATCCACAGATATGGCTCTCTCCACGCCACTAAATTAATTGTGGCTTCTCCACTCTCTCCACAATCCTCTCCTCACTTTACAATCCAGTCCCATTTACAATTTCAGCCAAATAATATTAACCTCAACATTCTGAAAGACAAAATTCTTTTCAATCAAGGAAAGACTCTAAAGTCTGCATGAAAATGTTTGAAAATATTTTGGTTCTAAATTTGGATCTCAACGACACAGCAAAGATCTTGTCTCCCAACAAGACAAATGTCTTCCAGAAATTTAAAGAGAAATAATGACAATCTTTTGTATTTGTTCACTACATGGCAGAGGCTGCTCGAGCAGAAGACTCTATAATTGCTTTGACAATTAAAAACATACAAATACCAAGCTACTGAAAGAAGATTACCTAAGTCCAGTAATTTGCTGTTCTACTTAGCATACAGGCTGTTGAAGGGCAGGCATATCAGAAGAACATACAATTTGTCATATAATGGCGGTGACATTTTCAGCCATTATTATATCTATAGATAAAAGTCAACCAAATGTATTATGTCAAACACTAAGGTGGTGATGGTCTGAATATTAAAATCATATTTAAATAAGAACTGGTGAAATGATAATGAAGAAATCCAATGTTGCCCCTTATTTTAATAGCACCATATTTGAGTTAACAAGCCAAGCTTAACATTTCATAGGTGAGTAACCTGTGAGTTTATTTCTCATAGATGGTTAATATAAAATGTTTCCATTTCACATTTATCAAGCATCCATATAATTATACTATATGCTGAGCTTTTTGAAGATATGAAAGACAATTTTTAACATAATCGTCTCAGTAATTCTCTAAGTTCATGCTGGTAAAATTTTAGAAAACTTGATGACATTTTCCTATCATTTTTGTTAACATCAGGATTTGGGGCTTACTGCCTAAGAGAGGTGTGTATTAACACAATAAAATATCTTGGATATGATGCACTTATTATGATATCACCTATAGTATACAAGGAATATAATCAATTTCTCTTCATCAAAAGGAAGAACAGGGGCTTCCCTGGTGGCGCAGTGGTTGGGAGTCTGCCTGCTAATGCAGGGGACGCGGGTTCGAGCCCTGGTCTGGGAAGATCCCACATGCCGCAGAGCGGCTGGGCCCGTGAGCCACAATTACTGAGCCTGCGCGTCTGGAGCTGTGCTCCGCAACAGGAGGGGCCGCGATGGTGAGAGGCCCGCGCACCGTGATGAGGAGTGGCCCCCGCTTGCCACAACTAGAGAAGGCCCTAGCACAGAAACGAAGACCCAACATAGCAATCAATCAATCAATTAATCAATAAAAAAATAAATCTTAACAAAAAAAAAAAAAAAAAAAAAAAAGGAAGAACAGGACTTCCCTGGTGGTCCAGTGGTTAAGACTCCACACTTCCACTTCAGGGGGCACGGGTTTGATCCCTGGTTGGGGAATTAAGATCCCACATGCTGCACGGTGTGGCAAAAGAAAAAAAAAGGAAGAACAATAATAGCTAACATCAATTACGACTTTGTCCTAAGTCAGACACTATACTGAGGACGTTACCTCACTTAAACCTCAACACACCCATATAAGGTGGTACTATTGTTATTCTCGTTTTATAGGACTGTTAACTTAGACACAGAGATGTTACCTATCTTGTCAATAGTCACACAGGTGCTAAAAACTTAATCCAGATAAAGTTAACTCAATTACATTATGTCAAAGGAAGCATACACATATTCATTCATCCAATATTCTCAAACAACTTCTATGTTCTACACAGAACCTTTGGTGTCACTGCACCGGGCACTAAAGAAACACCATTTTAAACAAGACAAAGAGTTTCTGCTCCCACAGAGCTTAAGCTCTACGGGGAGAGAGACTGATAACTAGGTGATGTCGATACCAACCATGCTTTCATTTATTGTACTTATTATAATTGAAGGAGTTAGTTAATATTATTATATCTGGCTTTTACAGTTGAAGATCCTACCGCAAAAACCAGACCTTGCAAGCTCCCTTTTAAACATACTGTGATGTATTTAAGGAAACTCTGTAACGGTATAACTTTTTGTTCTGCATAAAGTTTGGCTTCTGACATCGGAAATCTCAAAAGGGAGCCAAGGAAAAAAATATATGGGAACTTAGTCTGGAAATCCGTATGGATCTCTCCTGTTTTGCCTCTCCAAAAGCATTGGTTTCTATTGGGAGAATTTATTTCTGTGTTAATTTTTATAGCCATAATCTGGTTCTGTCACGTGATTTGTGAACAAAAGTGACTATGTAGAATTAATGTTGATTTGATTTATTGGAAGTATGTGAAGAAGAGTTTTATCTGTTTGTTTGTTTTTTTCTAAGCATGATTAGTTCAAGTCAGAGTTCAGGAATAAAAAGGGTCTCCAATGTTTGCAGCAAACCATTTTATAAGTCAGAGTTTTGGGAGACTTCCCTGGCGGTCCAGTGGATAAGACTCCATGCTTCCACTGCAGGGGGCGTGAGTTCAATCCCTGGTCGGGGAACTAAGACCCTCATGCCACACGGTGTTGTCCCCCGCAAAAACAAAGTCAGAGTTTTGGGTATGCCTTTTCTCTGTCCTGCATGCCAGATCTCCCTAATTCTGGTTCTCTGTCAGTCTATGCCTAGCATCAGGGCATGTACCACATATATTCTCTCATCTTCGCCATCCCATCAGCCACCTGTGTATTCCATTCACCTGGAAGCATATTCAGTAACTATCAGTTACTTCACCAGGACAACACATTTACGTTCCATCATAGACATCCAGGTTTTTAAGGCCAAGAACCAAAAACATTATTAATTCCAGCTCAGGAGAGAACTTGGAAGATAATTTGAAGCAGAAAAACCTCGTCTTTTTTTTTTATGTTAGTAATACTCAAATCATCTTTTATGAATGCACATAATAGTATGCTAGTGGCAGCTTATACCAATTTATGGGAGCCAACCTTTAAGCTTTCAGGAGTACTGTTAGCCTGTTCTTAAATACAGCCATTATTAAAAGTAAATAAAAGCAAATGACATAAACTCATAATTGAGTAATTTATAAAAGCAAAATGAATAAACACTCAAAATTCAAACTTTCTAAATACCTTACTATTATCTATACTCAAGGTAAATAACATCTATTGTGTCTGTATAGTGTAAATACTATATATTGGTGTGCTACCATGCAATTCTTCCCAACATTGGTAGTTTGAAATTGACCATGGTAGAAGGGTGTATTTATATCCCCAAAATGGCAAATACTAAAAATCAGAGCTTTTTGTTTGTTTGTTTCTTCAGAGAGTCCGTTGTTAAACGTTTACCATCACACTACTGAATACAGGTTTCTTTTACCTAGACAGACACTTACTTTAGGTGGGGGAAGAGTCTGAAATTAAGTGCTAGAGGAACAAAAATCCTTGAAATAGATGTTTTAGTACTACTGGTTTTTAGTCACAAGAACCAGAGCAATCACTCTATCAGGCAAATACAAGTAAGGAGTATTTTGGATAAGATTTTAGAAAAAGAAATGAATAACATTTCTTTTTTTTGCTGAGAACCTTACCTTGACCAACCCTCACTTTAAGAAACCAATCAATCCAAAGACTCTCCCTGGTCCTAATACCCAACACTAAGAACTTCTGAGCCCAACCCATAAGCTATATAAGCCGTACATTCACTTCACATAACAAGGTGTCATCTCAGAACTATCTGTGTGATTTTCCCTCTTGTTGCAGTGAGTCAGTAAAACTCAGTTTGCTTACACCATAACGGGTGGGATTTTTGTTTGTTTCTTTTGTTTTGATTTTAGAAGATGGCTTTCTAATCTCCAGTCTGTGGATGGGTTTTACTATGGATATGTGTTACCATTAGTCCGTGGGAATTAAGGTCATAATCAAGATACAACCTGACAATTCAATCCCATGTAGGAAGTTTAGCACCATGATAATCTTTTCATTTTTTTTTTTTTTTTACTGTAAATTTCTTGGAGTCTTTACTATGCTAATATACATGGTGAATCTCTAAGACAGAAAATTCTCAAATTTGACTTTGGAAGCCTGTTTTCTGTTTTTAAGGATCATATTTTGTGATACTTTTCCTGCACTAAATGCACTTTAAGAAATGCAGTACAGACATTTCTAGGCTGAAGAGATAACAAGGGAGCTCTGTGGACTCAGGTGCTCTCTCTGATACTGGAAATAATGGTTTCACTAACATTCCCCTTAACTGAATTATACCTTTGACCCCTTTCATAGGAGTGAAATTCATGTGGAACAACCTAACTCCCAGACAGGAGAAAGAGTGATGTGGCCCAAGAAAGGAGAGGGGAAATGGGAAGTAGGCAGTAACCAAAGAGGCTAGCCTGTTAATGAGAGAACAGGAGAACATGTAGATCAAAGGGATAGGGAGAGACAGAGATTTTCAGAATTTTTACTGTAAAAAAAATCTGTGAGACATTCAGCATTTCTAAAAATGAATACAGAAAAATATAACTTTAGACCAGTCCATTAAAAAAAAGCTTATAGTAAAGAAGTATATTATTCTTTACGGTTTCCGGAATACGATTTGAATTTCATTTTCACTATGATTCTGACAAAGAAGAAGGTAGGACCCTGCTTTATTTAGACTATTCAGAAACATTTTTGAGTGTGTGCAAAAACAATCATTGATGAGCATGCTTTACTTAGTGTATCACATTCAATTCTTGAAATAAAACGTTTTATGAGGTTGATATTATTATTCTAATTTTAATTGAAGTAACTCAGAATCGGTTGTCCGGGTCACACAGCTACAACAGAGCAGGACCAAGATTCTGCCTGGCAGCACTAGGTAAGAGTCAAAAACTCTGGTGCTAAAGAACCTGATAGCAAGAGTATATAAGGCCAGCAATATTGTTTTAATTTCTAGGAAATTTTCTAAGTCTTATTTTTGAGTATGTGGTTGCTGTTGATTTTTCTTTGTTTACATTTTCCAGGTTAACAGAATGACATCAGAAACATTAATCTGCATTTATTAAAAACTTTAAATTTTAAGAGCACAGGGAACACAAAGATATGGTCTACAGCTGGACAAAAAAATAAATGCATTAATTTTTTTAAGTACCAGAAAAATATAGTAATGTATCAAAACAACAGTAAAAGAAATGACTACTACAGGAAACAAGCCAAAATAAAGCTCTGCAGTGGAAGAGACTGGGCATGCGTTGAGTCTGAAGAATGTGTAAGAGAGACAAATGGAGAAGAGAGAGGAGCATGTGTACAAAAATTAGAAAAAGAGAGTAATTTGGCACAAACCTATGTTTAACTGAACAATGCATTCATAGCCATAAAGCTAATAAACCATGATCTTAGAGGAATCCCAAAGAAAGGAAACAATGATAGATCTGCTTGAATGAGGCTATTTGGGCCCCAGCTAGAATGTCAAATGCCTGTAATTGTCTTTTTCTCTTCTCATCCCCTGGGCTGAATATTTTCTGTTTTCTCCCCTTTATTAATTCTCTACCCTTCTGCAACTTGCTCTGTAGCAGAAAAGACTGACCTCAATGGACAATATATACCAGGCTCCCCCCATGCTTGTGGCTTCTGGTTGAATTCAGTCAAGGCCCTGGAAGAGATCAGAAGGTGAGGAAAGAGAAGGAGGGCAAGGTATTTACCCCTGGCTCCTTCCTTGAAGGCTGTGGTTTGGCAGTGACAGGGTTCCTTTGCCTAAGCCCGCAGTTACCATAGTTGGTCACCTCCTACAAGTATGCTTTTCACTGGTAGGAAAATGAAAACCACTGAGCAAATTTGTGAACTTCTGTTAGAGCAATCTCTTTTTTTATCCCTTTTCGCAATTGCCTCTACCATGTATACCCTTGAGGAGTATAACTAGATCTAGATCAAGTAAAAAGTGAGGGTGAGGGAACAGCTGAAGGAAGAAAAATGGCACAGAAAAGAAGGATAATGGAAATAAATGAAAGCAGAATTGAAAGCCAAAAGTGCAATGTCACTGACTGACAAATGAGGTGGAGAAAACAGAAAAAGAAAAAATTTCCCATTCTGTAGCCTCTTTCCAAGCCTGCTCTCTTGGCTTAGGGAAAAGAATAATCAAGGCAAGAATGAATTGCAAAACCCTGAGCAAGGTGCCCCCGTTGAACGCCCATTTGAATGTCCATTTGTCTCTAATAGAAGACCCATCATTCATTTGGAAATGGAGGTTATCAGACTGATAAGAGCAAGGAGAGTTATCAGGCCAACTGAAGCTCAGGATGCCCAGGAGGAAACAGAAAAGGAAAGATGGATACATGTGACAGACAGGTTAAAGAGAGGCAGTATAATTTTATGTCAAAGCCAGCCACTGTCTCAAACCTCCTTCACCCTCACCTGGCCTGACAATTACTCCTGTCCCTCTAAGCAAGAACACAAGTTTGACCTACAAACAGAATTCAACTCCTCCACTCTCAATTCTGTCTCCACACCTTCAATTTACAATATTTCAGAGACATTTTTTAACCTTACTACCATTTAAAATCATCAAGAGTTTGTTAAAATAACCAAACTTGAAATACTTAACATTTATCTCTTTTTAAAATCTGATGTCAAGTGCAGCCCTGCAGTACCCCAATGGAAAGGAGAGTTATATTTAATCTTTCTTCCTGATCTTAACCAACTCCACACTTTTTAATGAATGGGTGTCCTCCCCTCTCGAAACCTCAAACAATCTTAAATCATGAAAATAAGAGAATTAGGCTAAAGAGGAAAGTTTAATGCTGGTGAGAAGTCTGGCAGAAATAGGACAAAATTGATCCAACTCCCGCAAGTGAAAGGGAACGAAGGACGGTGGAAACACAGGGCACCTAGAAAAGCTCTGATCTGTGAGGAAAAAATCATCAAACCAAAATAGTGGTAAAATATTATACTCCTGTGTTAAAAATCATCAGGGTTATTTGTTCCAAGTATTCATTTGTGTCCAATTTTCCATATATCTGCATAATGTGTTGACAAGCCCCTAAGTCCAAGTATGAAATATCAAATCAAGTGCATTAATTAGTGAAGCTGTCTAGAGCTGCATCCAAAGCCAATATGGTTAGCTCTCAATTACCTGCTTTATTGGAGAGAAACAGCACTGTGCGGAATAATCCCCTAAGCGTTTCTTCTTGGCTCTGGCATGTAATATATACTGGATTTTTGTTGGATGATTTCTTATTTGTTTTTAACAATGGTTTCTTCCCAGTAATTTTTACTTAAGTATAACAAAGTAATTCATCTTCCCAAAGCACGAGTTGGCTGACTGTTAGCAAGGGCATGAAAGAAGGGCCATGCTCAGAATTAGATATGGAGAACATTTGCTCAGATTTACCTACACCTCTTTCTAGTGCTGCATTCTTCAGCTCATGAGGCTGAATCCCCAGACTCTATAAGGGACACACTGTTATTTCCAGGACTTTCAAAGTCTCTCTAGGGTGGATGAGACCTAATTGTCATCCCCGACAATTTCCAACCATTATGAACTGTCAAGGCAAGCATTAAAGTTCCTCTTTAGTAAATATGCATTCAGTTTAAATCTTCTTTCAACTTACCTCTTTTTTCTCTTCCAGTTGTATTAAGATATAATTCACATACAGTACTGTATAAGTTTAAGGTGCACAGCATAATGATTTGACTTACATACATCATGAAATGATTATCACAATAAGTTTAGCAAACCTCCATCATCTCATATAGATATAAAATTGAACAAATAGAAAAAATATGTATTTTTCTTTGTGATGAAAACTCAGGATTTACTCTTAAATTTCATATATAACATACAGCAGTGTTAGTTATATTTAGCAGGTTGTACATTACATCCCTAGTACTTATTTATCTTGTAACTGGAAGTTTGTGCCTTTTGACTGCCTTCATCCAATACCCCCTCCCCTAAGCCCCACCACTGCTAAACACAAATCTGATCTCCTTTTCTATGATTCCGTTTGATGTTTGTTTTTGAAGTATCATTGACCTACAACACTGTGTTAGTTCCTGTTATACAACATAGTGATTCAATATTTCCATACATTTCAAAATGATCACCATGGTAAGTCTAGATACCAACTGTCATCATACAGAGATATTACATAGTTATTGACTATATTCCCCACACTGTACATTTCATACCTGTGACTCATTTATTTTACACCTGGAAGTTTGCATCTCTTAATCTCCCTTGTCTATTTCTTTCCTCCTGCCTCTCCCCTCCCTTCTGGCAACCACCTGTTTGTTCTCTGTTATCTTTAACTCAACTCTTTTTATCTTCCTTATTCCTGAAGAGTACTAACAGAATACAGTGTGCATTAAGATTTCTGCCGGGAAAGACTGATCTAGTCCAGACGTCCTTACAACAGATGAATCCTCTACCTTGATATTCATGAAAAGCCATCTATCCCATACTTGTTCTGTGAATAATCAATAACATGATCCATGATAATAAATGGCCCTTTCCATGTAGAATATCAACATTTTAATATTGTAATAGGAACTTCCACAGACCAAGCCTTAACCAAAAGGGTGATAGGTTATATAATCTTATAGAGGAGATGATTGAAGGTGCTGTAGGGGGTTAAAATAAGTTTCTAAAATTAATTTTTTATTTTTATGTTTTCACTTTGTATACAGGCTCTGCAGTACTCAGACAACTCTACATGTAGCTCCCCATTTCATCCATATGGTGGTCCAAGCAAGAGAAAAAAGGGGAAATTGGCTTGACTCGAAGGGTAGATCTTTATTTCTCAATCATGGACAAGTGAGGCCTGATATTAAACAAACAGTGGACGAAGCTTAGTGATAAATATGGTAAATCTTTCTAGGGAACTGTTCTTATTTAAACATTTTAGAGGTGAAGTAATTGACAAGTCATTTAAAATCTTGTTTATATATTAAAATACATTCAAATGTTAAAGATAAAACTCGAGTTAAAACACAAACATAAAATGACTTTGCCCTGCTTTAAAAACTTTAATGGCTTTCTGATATTAAGGATAATGGCCAACGTGCTTAACATCACCTAGAATCCCCTGAATGCCCTGTACACCTCTTCATTAGCTCCCAGCTCTTCCTCATGCTTATTCTTAGTCTTTAATTTCTAGGGCCTTTACACATGCTGGTTCTTTTGCCTGGAATGATCTTCAGCCTCATTGTAAACTTATTCATACCACTTATTCATACCCATTCAGATCTCAAGTCAAACATCACCTACCCAGACACTTGAGACAGTGTGTCATCTGAGGCTAACTCAGGTCTTTCTGTTACCTCTGCCAGAGCATTCTGTGCTGTCATTTCATAATATTTATCCCAGTTAGTAATAATATAAATAATAATAAATTTACATACATATGTGCATATGTGTGTTTTTGACAATGTCTTTAATGTCTATATCCTCCACTAGACAGAAAGCCTCTTGAAGGCAGGTGCCGTATTTGTTTAAATTACCTTTTTATCTTGTGGACTTACACTTAGTAAACACACAAATAGTTGTCAAATGAATAAATGCATAGACACCAGAGGGCACACCCATTCTTATTTCCCAAAAATCAAATCAAAGTGCATGTCCTATTAATAAGGGTTCAGAGGTATCATTCTCTCAAATAAGTTACATCCATGAGTCATACATCTCATGTCAGTGTAAAACTGACAGAGTGAGACCCACAAGTTCACTGTATTAATGTGGCTAGGGCTGCTGTAACAAAGTATCACAAACTGAGTGGCTTAAACAACATAAATTTATTGATACCAAGGTGTCAGGAGGACCATGCGCCATCTGAAGGATCTAGGGAATGATTTATTCAGGTCTCTCTCCTAGCTTCTGGTAGTTCCTTTACTTGTGGCAGCCTAACTCCTATCTTCCCGTGGTCTTCTCCCTGTATGCATGTCTTTTTCTTCATAGGGCATTCTATTTATAAGAACATCAGTCATATTGGAGTAGAGGCCCATCCTATACCATTAGAACTTGTCTAAACTAATTACACCCATAACAATCTTCTTTTCAAATAAGGTCACATTCTGAGCTATTGGAGGTTAGGACTACAACACAGGAATTTTACTGAGACACATTTCAACATATTACATCCACTGATAACCATTACACCCAGAACTTATCATAATGTTGAACATAAATTAAAGGAGTTTCTTTTTCTTCTAGTTTACAATGTTTTTCTCCATGATTGAATTATGGATTTTATCTAAAGGGTTTTTGTTATCTATTGAGATTTTGATATGATTTTCACATTTTTGTATTAATGTAGCTAATTATATTGACTAACTTTCAAAGGTTAAATTAATCTCACATTTCTAGAATAAAAACAAGATATATTATCCATCATGGATTCCACTGGCTAATATTTAATGTAGAATTTCTGTATCTGATTATAGGAGAGACTGAAATAACACTTTCCTTTCTTGTAAAGCCAAGTTTTGATATGAAGGTTACCCTAGCATTATAAAACAAATTGGAAATTTTTTCTTATTTATTCTCTGAAAGAGTTTGTGTAAATCTGGCATTCTTTCTACCTTAAGTAGTTGGAAAAACTCACCCATAAAGCCATGTGGGACTAGCACTTCTTTGTAGGAAGGTTTTAAATTATGGTCAGTGATCCAGTACTCAGTCAAATGTGGTTAATGCCCATGTACACTTGAAAAAAAATCCATATTCTACAGCTCTCAGGTGTAGCATTCTATAGATGTTAATTTAGTACAGTTTATTCATTGCTTTATTCACATTCCTCTCTATTTATTATTTTATTTTTTTTCTGCTTGTACTGACAGGTACTGAGACAGATGTCCTAAAACCTTCCACAATGATTGTGGATTTGTCTACTGTACTTTGTAGTTCTGTCAAGTTTGGCTCTAAGTATTTAGAAGCTATATTAAGTGCATACAAAGGTACAATGTTTATATCTTCTAGATGAATTGAATCTTTTGTAACTACAAAATATCCTTCTTATCTCTAGTAATGTTGATTTGCCCTAATATCTACTTTGTATATTAAAAAAGCTACATTCTTTTGTTTCATACTTGCAACTTTTTTCATGCTTTAACTTTTACCTTTTTATTTCTTTTTATTTTTATGTATACCTTTATGAGTACTATTTTTTGTTATTTCAACTGATAACCATTGTCTTACAACTGAGGTGCTTAGTACATTTATAGTCAATTTCTTACCCTTGCTTTCTGTTAGTTAATATTTTTATTCAATTTCCCCCATTTGTTAGGTCATTATATTTTTAACAATTTCTTTGGTAGATGACTTAAGTAGTAAAACAAGTATGCTTTACTTAACAAATGTAATAAGGATTATTATGTTTACTCTCTCGCAGTCAACACAAAGACTTCAGAAAGCTTTAACTTCTGTGCTAATTTTTTGTGTATTTAATTCTATAGGTTTTGAATGTCATAAAACATTGTTATTATTCTTTTGTACAGTCAAATGTTTTTATATATCCCATATATTTAGCCTTTTATCATTTATTCATCCATCTTCGAGCTTCTATCTGGAATCATTTTTTTCTCCTACTTTAAGAATTCCCTTTAGTACAAGATCAGCCAATAAGGAATTCTCTCAGTTTTTTGTTTGCTTATTTGTTTAAATGTGTCTTTATTTTTCCTTTTTTGCAAAATTTTTCTAGGCAAATAACTCTATATTTGCAATTATATTCTTTCAACATTTTAAAACTATTATTCCATAGTCTTCCACCTTCAATTGATTCTATGAAAAACCAGATGTCTTATCATTGTTAGTTTTAAAATGTCTTTTATTTCTAACTTTTTTAATATGTTCTCTTTCCTTTTGATTTTCAAGACTTTTACACTGACATGACAAGATGTGATTTCCTTTATATGTATTTTATTTGAATCTATAGTGGCTTTTGCATCTGCAGCTTGATCTCCTTCATCACTTTCAATTTTCATCCATTATTTCTTCAAATATTGCATCTATTCCATCTTCCCCCTTTCTTAGAACACAATATTTGTAGCATAGACTTTTTTTATTTTTATATATTCTATGTGGTATATTCTTTTCTGTTTTTCTATCCCACTGTTTCTTGTATTTCAGTCTAGATATTTTCTTCTGAACTGTTCTCCAATAAACTAATTCTCTTTTATTCCTTGTTCAGTAAGATGTTGAACAAAACTATTAATTTTCTGATTTTATCATATTTTTATGTTCCATACTTTTGATGTTAGTTTATAATAATTTCCAGCATTCTGCTTAAATCTTTCTGCTTAGACACAATTTGTTGAACATACTATTCACATTCATTTGAAGTATGTGACTGATATCTCTAATTTCTAGAACATATTCTTTTATTCTTTTGTTTGTCAATTGTTGCTTTTTTTATATACCTGGATATTTTAGATTGAATGCATAACATATGAGAAAATATACAGGTAATTTAAGGCACTGGGTGATGTTATTTTCCTCCAAAAAGTATTTACTTTTGTTTCAGAGGCAATTTGAAAGAGGGTAGATCACCTATTCCAATCATGAAATGAGCTGATTCAAATTTAAGCTTTATCCAGCAATTTCACTCTTAGGTATTTATCCAAAGAGAACAAAAACATTAAATAGAAAAGATATATGCACCCCTATGTTCACTGCAATAGGCAAGATATGGAAACAACTTAAGTACCCACCAATAGATAGATGGATAAAGAAGATGTACATATACACAATGTAGTATTGCTCAGTCATAAAAAAGAATGAAATCTTGCCATTTACAACAACATGGATGGACCTAGAGAGTATTATGCTAAGTGAAATAAGTCAGACAGAGAAAGACAAAACTCTATGATTTCACTTATAGGTGGAATCTAAGAAATAAAACAAATGAATAAACAACAAAACAGAAACAGAGTCATAGATAGATAGGACAAACAGGTGGTTGTCAGAGGGGAGGAGCGGGGGAGGAGAGAAATAGGTGAGGAACATTAAGAGGTACAAACTTCAAGTTGCAAAATAAATGAGTCATGGACATGAAATGTACAGTGTGGAGAATACAGACAAGAACTATGTAATATCTTTGTAGGGTGACCGTTGGTATCTAAACTTATTATGGAGATCATTTTGAAATGTACAGAAATACTGAATCACGATGTTGTGTAACAGGAACTAACAGAGTGTTATAGGTCAATGATACTTCAAAAACAAACAAGCTCATAGAAAAAAAAAAAAAAAGATCAGATTTGTGGTTACCAGAGGCAGGGGGTGGGGGAGGGAGAATTGGGTGAAAGCAGTCAAAAGGTACCCACTTCCAGTTATAAGATAAATAAGTCCTGGGGATGTGATGTACACCAGGATGCATGTAATTAACACGGCTGTCTGTTATATATGAAAGTTGTTAAAAGAGTAAATTCCAAGTGTTCTCAGCACAAGGAAAAATATTCATTTTTCTATTTCTTTAATTTTTTATCTATATGAAATGATGGATGGTCACTAAACTTATTTTGGCAGCCAAAAAATAAACAAATTTAGGCTTCAGTCTTTGTGATATCTGGTATATTTCTGGTTTGCTCATATGTTGAGTCATACTCCTAAATCTAGCACCTCAGGAGTCCTAACTAAAAGCCTGGGTATTCCTCAGGACTCTTCTTCTATTCTAAACCCGAAACACAAGATTTGTCTCTCTACTCTCATGGGACATTTGGAATTTCTCCCCATTATCATAGCTTATCACACATCTCTTTTCATTCAGCTTTTCGGGCTCCCCTCTGCAGCCTTTAAATCTATTAATTCATAGAAGGAAAAAGAAGAGCCAAATATTGCATAGCCTCTTCAGATTTCCTATTCCCCAAAGAACCTGACTCCTCAGGCACTCATTTTCTTGATCGCTCACAGATGCCTTCAAATACATGTTTTTGTATGTTCTCTGGTCCTTCTAGTTATTTTCAACAAGTTGATATAGTATAATATTGGCAGAATCAGAAACCTCACCACTTTGTTCTTTAATATTCTCTCAGAAGAATTAGTTTTATTATATTTATTTCCACTTAAGATCTAAAGTTTGTTTTTAAGCTCCTTAATGTACTTTTTGGTTCATGCCACCTGATTAAAACAATAGTCCTTCAATATTTAATAAGGTTGGACCATATATTTTAGATGTTTTAAAAATATATTTTCTTAAAAAAAGATACAAAAATATATTTTCTTTTTTTAACATGTTTATTGGAGTATAATTGCTTTAAAATGATGTGTAAGATTTGCTGAATAACAAAGTAAATCAGCTATATGTATATATATATCCCCATATCCCCTCCCTTTTGTGTCTCCCTCCCACCCTCCCTATCCCACCACTCTAGGTGGTCACTAAGCACCAGGCTGATCTCCCTGTGCTATGCAGCTGTTTCCCACTAGCTAACTATTTTACATTTGGTAGTGTATATATGTCAATGCTACTCTCTCACTTCATCCCAGCTTACCCTTCCCCCTCCCAGTCTCCTCAAGTCCATTCTCTATGTCTGCATCTTTATTCCTGTCCTGCCCCAGGTTCTTCAGAACCTTTTTTTTTTTTTAGATTCCATATATATGTGTTAGCATATGGTATTTGCTTTTCTCTTTCTTACTTCACACTGTATAACAGACTCTAGGTCCATCCACCTCACTACAAATAACTCAATTTCATTTCTTTTTATGGCTGAGTAATATTCCATTGTGTATATGTGCCACATCTTCTTTATCCATTCATCTGTCAACCGACACTTAGGTTGCTTGATGTCCTGGCTATTGTAAATAGTGCTGCAATGAACATTGTGGTACATGTCTCTTTTTCAATTATGGTTTTCTCAGGGTATATGCCCAGTAGTGGGATTGCTGGGTCATATGGTAGTTCTATTTTTAGCTTTTTAAGGACCCTCCATACTGTTCTCCATAGTGGCTGTATTAATTTACATTCCCACCAAGAGTGCAAGAGGATTTCCTTTTCTCCACACCCTCTCCAGCATTTATTGTTTGTAGATTTCTTGATGGTGGCCATTCTGACCAGTGTGAGGTGATACCTCATGGTGGTTTTGATTTGCATTTCTCTAATGATTAGTGATGTTGAGCACCTTTTCATGTGTTTGTTGGCCATCTGTATATTTTCTTTGGAGAAATGTCTATTTAGGTTTTCTGCCCATTTTTGGATTGGGTTATTTGTTTTTTTGATATTGAGCTGCTTATATTTTTTGCAGATTAATCCTTTGTCAGTTGCTTCGTTTGCAAATATTTACTCCCATTCTGAAGATTATCTTTTCTTCTTGTTTATTGTGCAAAAACTTTTAAGTTTCATTAGGTCTCATTTGTTTATTTTTGTTTTTATTTCCATTTCTCTAGGAGGTGGGTCAAAAAACATCTGGCTGTGATCATTATGTCATAGAGTGTTCTGGGTATGTTTTCCTCTAAGAGTTTTATAGTGTCTGGCCTTACATTTAGGTCTTTAATCCATTTTGAGTTTATTTTTGTGTATGATGTTAGAGAGTGTTCTAACTTCATTCTTTTACATGTAGTTGTCCAGTTTTCCCAGCACAACTTATTAAAGAGGCCATCTTTTCTCCATTGTATATTCTTGCCTCATTTATCAAAGATAAGGTGACCATATGTCTGTGGGTTTATCTCTGGGCTTTCTGTCCTGTTCCATTGATCTATATTTCTGTTTTTGTGCCAGTACCATATTGTCTTGATTACTGTAGCTTTGTAGTATAGCCTGAAGTCAGGGAGCCTGTTTCCTCCAGCTCCGTTTTTCTTCCTCAAGATTGCTTTGGCTATTCAGGGTCTTTTGTGTTTCCATACAAATTGTGAAATTTTTTGTTCTAGTTCTGTGAAAAATGCCATTGGCAGTTTGATAGGGATTGCACTGAATCTGTAGATTGTTTTGGGTAGTATAGTCATTTTCACTATTATTCAACATAGTCTTGGAAGTTTTAGCCATGGCAATCAGAGAAGAAAAAGGAATAAAGGGAATCCAAATTGGAGAAGGAGAAGTAAAATTGTCACTGTTTGCAGATGACATGATACTATACATAGAGAATCCTAAAGATGCTACCAAAAAACTACTAGAGCTAATCAATGAATTTGATAAAGTAGCAAGATACAAAGTTAATGCACAGAAATCTCTTGCATTCATATACACTAACAACGAAAAATCTGAAAGAGAAATTAAGGAAACACACCCATTTACCATTGCCACAAACGGAATAAAATACCTAGGAATAAACCTACTTAAGGAGACAAAAGACCTGTATGCAGAAAACTATAAGGTACTCATGAAAGAAATAAAAGACGACAGAAACAGATGGAGAGTTATACCATGTTCTTGGATTGGAAGAATCAACATTGTGAAAATGACAAAAATATATTTTCTGTATTTGATATACAATTGGAAATGCTCATAAATGACATATTAAGGTTCTAACACTCATTATATAACAAGATCTTATTCCCTTTATTGTTGCAGGACAACCCCTCCAAAATTTAGCAACATGATCCAACAGTAATCATTTATCTTGATCTGCAGTCTAAAATATTATGGGCAGAGTTCAGGGACACAGCTTGTCCCTGCTTTCCATGGCAACATCTTGGGCAGCTCATGGACTGGGAGACTCTCGCACAGCCTACCTGGTAATTGATATTGGTGGATACAGCTGAAGTTGTTGGCTAGAATACATACATGTGTCTTCTCCATATGGCTGACTGGATTCCTTATAGCATGGTGGCTGAGTTTCTACAGTGAGCAACTCAAGAGAACCATGTGGGAACTATGCTGCCTTTTATATCCAGTCTTAGATGCCACTTAGTATCACTACTGCCATTGTTACAAGTCTGCCTTAATTAAAGGGCAAAAATCACAGATACCAATCTCCTATGAGAAGAGTACTAATAACATATTGTAAGACGTGTGTGAAGGGATGAGAAATAATGCTGCTCCTATTTTTGAAAAATATAATCTGTCACAGAGCTTTTATAGAAAAATCTATAGACAGGGCAACTTTCTGAAAATACCTCATATTTGAATACTGATAATGGTGTTAACTTTTTAAAGACTCTGATAAAAATCTTTAGTTCATGCTTAAATTAGTCTTACAGAGCAAATCAATCTCTACTTTTTCTATTTTATAGAAATGGGATTTCTTATCTTTAACCTGGTTAAAATTTATGTATTTATGTGTGTGTGTGTTTCTTATGCCTGAGAAGCTGTTATTAATTTTAATATTCTAATTTTGTCATACATTAGTTATATTCTTCTCTCTAGCCATTTTTTCTGAAATGATATAAAATTATTTTTATGAGCCATGTCATTAGCACTGAGTGTCAAGAGCATTGTTAAACCTGTTTTGGTAATTTTGTGTCATTTGGATTTTTCCGAGTGTACCTATCAAGTAGACACTGTGTTTGCTCTCAGAGTCTGAGATGTGAACTTAAGAAGTTCCCCAGAGTATCTTCAAGTTCAAAAATATCATGTGGCCAATAGTTGCTCTTTATAGTCTCTTGAAAATGCTCATTAAATATCTTCAAAAACATTCAAGAAGAGGGAAATTTTCTCTAATAGCTAAATATGACTGTCAAGTAATATCTACATATGGCAGTTCTATTTAGATATTACAGAAGACTCATCTAAAATATAACAGTAACCATAGCTTATCTGACAGGAATGCAGCAGAATAACACACTCTTCAGGCCATGGCATAACCTAGTTTCCTTTCACAAGATGGAGAATGTCTCAAAATGGAGGATGTCCTGTTTTCTACCATCACCATATGTTTCATAATTCCAAGACCCAGTGTTGTACTAACAAGAAGAATTGGAGTCATCTCTATCAATCCTTTAGTGAGGCAATGTGAAACTGGCAGAGTGTGGTCCCTGCCCTCTCTCCCTTCTCTAGTAGTTCTATTAGCTTCATTGTTGAAAAGGCTTCGACCTTCATAAAAATTATGAGGCAGGAAATGGAAGCTAACTGGTGGTAGCAGAATGCACTGGGGAAAATAGTCAAGACCTGTATTATGTAGAGGGAGAAATAGAAAAAAAAAAACAACCTGGAGTGTGATGAAAATTGTAAACTTTAGGCATAAATTGAGGGTAGGAAGGAAATGCTACCTCAGTAGATCAGATACACCAGAAAGACTTTTGAGTGGTTGACTGAACAAGAAATATCTTCAAACATGCAATTTAACTAAATTATAGTGAAAGAGAGTACAGACAAATCTACCAAATGCCACATACTATAGCCTAGACTCTCTGTCTCCACATGTAAATTCAAGGTTTAGCAAGAATAATGAAACAACCTGAGGAATTCATGAGTCAAAGTAGAATGTAAAAATGCAATTACAGGTTAAAAAAATGTATCCACAACTAGATAACTACATATGAAAAATCATTAAAATTGTAACCCAAGTAAAAAATTAAATTATTTTAAAATAAAGGATGAATAAATGTAAACATTTAAAACACATATCTGGAAAAACAATTAGAGGTTAGTAGGAAGAATAAAATAAAATAATAATAAATATTATTGTACTAGAAAAAAATTAATTGAAGAGCCAGTTCATTGAAAGTGTTGATAAAATAAAATTCTTTCAGGTATAAATAAGTAATTGCAATCCTAAATGGAATGAATAATTTTCTAAGAAAATATATACATAATATATATTTATATATTATATTATATAATCTATTCATGTTATATATATAATTAAAAAGAAATATGGATAAGGGAATGAATGATGAATGGATGAATGAAAAGAAAGAGCATCTAGAAAGATATCTATCAGATTAACAGCAAGTATCTCCTCTGAGTGATAAGATTAGGGTTGAATTTTATTTTCTTGAAAAGTAATAGCAGTAAATTAATTAAAAACACAAAAGCCTTGAAATTGAAAATCAAGAAATAAATTATCTCTATTCATAGATGATAAAATTCTACATTAGAAAACCCCAAAGAATACAAGAAAGATATTAGAGTTAATAAATGAATTCAACAAGTTGTAGGGTATGAGATCAACACACAAAAATCAGTTACGGTTCTATGTACCAGCAATGAACAATTCAAAAAAAAAAAAAAAAGTAATTCCATGTGCACTATCATCTAAAGTAATAAAATACCTAAGAACAATTTAATCAAGGAGGTAAGACTTGTACACTGAAAACTATAAAACATTGCTGAAAAACATTAAAGAAGGCCTGAATAAATGGAAAGACATCCCAGGTTCATGGATTGGATGACTTAATAATGTTAAGATGTCAATACTACCCAAAGTGACCTGAAAATGCACTGAAATGATTATCTGAATACCAATGATAGTTTGTGGAATAGAATAAAATATTTGCAAATCATATGTCTAATAAGAGTTGTTTACTATCCAAAATATATAACGTACTCTAAAATTAAACAAGAATATAAACAACTAGATAAAAAATGCGCAAAGGGCTTGAATGGACATTTCTCCAAAGAAAATATACCAATGGCCAATAAGCACATCAAAAGATGCTCAACATCATTAGTCATTAAGAAAACACAAATCAAAACAACAATGAGATACCATTTCACAACTACTAGGATGGCTATGATACTAAAAATAGAAAATAACAAGTATTGGCAAGGATGTAAAGAAATTGGAATCCTCTACATTTCTGGTTGGAAAATAAAATGATGCAGCCACTGAGGAAACATTTAAGTGTTTCCTTGAAAAAGTAAATATATAATCATTATGTGACCCAGGAATTCCACTCCTAAGTGTATACCCAAAATTAAAAGCAGGTACACAAAGAAACATTTTATTTATGTTCACAGCAGCATTATTCAGAATAGCTGAAATATGGAAACAATTGAAACATCTGTCTACAGATGAACAAACAAATAAAACATTGTGTGTGTACACACACACACACACACATACACAGTGGAATATTATTCAGCCATAAAAAGAGATGAGGTTCTGTTACATACTACAATGTGGATGAATCTCTAAAGCATTGTGTTAAATGAAATAAGACAAATAATAAAAAACAAATACTGGATGATTATACTTACATAAACTATCTACAGTAGGCAAATTCATAGAAACTGAAAATAGATTAGTGATTGCTAAGGGTTGGGAGACGAGAAAAATGGGAAGTTATTGCTTAACGGTTATAGTTTCTGTTTAGGGTGATGAAAAACTTTCAGAAATATATGGTGGTGATGCTTGCACAACATTGTGAATATAATTAACACCACTCAATTGTACACTTAAAAATGGTTACAATGGCAAGTTTTATGTTACATATTTTCTATATTATATACATGTTTGTTATATAATATGTTTCATATTTTTTATTTTAAATACTTTATCATATATTATAAAATTATATTTATCAAATAGATACATGTTACATATGTTTGTTACATATATTATGTATAATAATATACCATATATTACATATAAAATATTTATAGTATATACATTTTTACCATAATTAAATAAAATTATTTCTTGCTTCAGACTGATCTTGGTTTGGACTTTATGTCTACCACCTTCAATGTAATCTTGAACAAATTACTTAATACCTCAAAGTATGAATTTCCATCTCTTTAAAATATGAGTCATCGAGTAGAAGCAAGAAGAACTACAGTATTGTAGCCTGTGGACTGAAAACCACATTCACAGAAAGACAAACAAAATGAAAAGGCAGAGGACTATGTACCAGATGAAGGAACAAGATAAAACCCCAGAAAAACAACTAAATGAAGTGGAGATAGGCAACCTTCCAGAAAAAGAATTCAGAATACTGATAGTAAAGATGATCCAAGACCTCGGAAAAAGAATGGAAGCAGAGATCAAGAAAATGCAAGATATGTTTAACAAAGACCTAGAGAATTAAAGAACAAACAGAGATGAACAATACAATAACTGAAATGAAAAATACACTAGAAGGAATCAATAGCAGAATAACTGAGGAAAAAACGGATAAGTGACCTGAAAGACAGAATGGTGGAAATCACTGCCGCAGAACAGAATAAAGAAAAAAGAATGAAAAGAAATGAAGACAGCCTAAGAGACCTCTGGGACAACATTAAATGCCCCAACATTCGCATTATAGGGGTCCCAGAAGGAGAAGAGAGAAAGAAAGGACCTGAGAAAATATTTGAAGAGATTATAGTCAAAAACTTCCATAACATAGGAAAGGAAATAGCCACCCAAGACCAGGAAGCTCAGAGAGTCCCAGGCAAGATAAACCCAGGGAGAAACACACCGAGACACATAGTAATCAAATTGACAAAAATTAAAGACAAAGAAAAATTATTAAAGCAACAAGGGAAAAACAACAAATAACATACAAGGGAACTCCCATAAGGTTAACAGCTGATTTCTCAGCAGAAACTCTACAAGCCAGAAGGGAGTGGCATGATATACTTAAAGTGATGAAAGGGAAGAACCTACAACCAAGATTACTCTACCCGGCAAGGATCTCATTCAGATTCGATGGAGAAATCACAAGCTTTACAGACAAGCAAAAGCTAAGAGAATTCAGCACCACCCAACCAGCTCTACAACAAATGCTAAAGGAACTTCTCTAAGTGGGAAACACAAGAGAACAAAAGGATCTACAAAAACAAACCCAAAACAATTAAGAAAATGGTAATTGGAACATACATATCAATAATTACCTTAAATGTGAATGGATTAAATGCTCCAACCAAAAGACACAGGCTCGCTGAATGGATACAAAAATAAGGCCCATATACATACTGTCTACAAGAGACCCACTTCAGACCTAGGGACATATACAGACTGAAAGTGAGGGGATGGAAAAAGATAGTCCATGCAAATGGAAATCAAAAGAAAGCTGGAGTAGCAATTCTCATATCAGATAAAATAGACTTTAAAATAAAAAATGTTACAAGAGACAAGGAAGGACACTACATAATGATCAAGGGATTGATCCAAGAAGAAGATATAACAATTATAAATATATATGCACCCAACATAGGAGCACCTCAATACCTAAAGCAAATGCTAAGAGCTATAAAAGAAGAAATCAACAGTAACACAATCATAGTGGGGGACTTTAACACCTCACTTTCACCAATGGACAGATCATCCAAACAGAAAATTAATAAGGAAACACAAGCTTTAAATGACACAAGAGACCAGATACATTTAATTGATATTTATAGGACATTCCATCCAAAAACAGCAGATTACACTTTCTTCTCAAGTGCACATGGAACATTCTCCAGGATAGATCACAACTTGGGTTACAAATGAAGCCTCGGTAAATTTAAGACAATTAAAATCATATCAAGCATCTTTTCCAACCACAACACTATGAGATTAGAAATCAGTTACAGGCAAAAAAAATGTAAAAAACACAAACACACGGAGGCTAAACAATACACTACTAAATAACCAAGAGATCACTGAAGAAATCAAAGAGGAAATCAAAAAATACCTAGAAACAATGACAGTGAAAACACAACGACCCAAAACCTATGGGATGCAGCAAAAGCAGTTCTAAGAGGGAATTTTATAGCAGTACAATCCTGCCTCAAGAAACAAGAAAAATCTCAGATAAACAATCTAAACTTATACCTAAAGGAGCTAGAGAAAGAACAAACAAAACCCAAAGTTAGTAGAAGGAAAGAAATCATGAAGATCAGAGCAGAAATAAATGAAAAAGAAGCAAAGAAAACAATAGCAATGATCAATAAAACTATCAGAGAAGAAAAAGAAATAAAAGGAATACAAATTGGAAAAGAAGTAAAACTGTCACTGTTTGCAGATGACATGATACTATATGTAGATAATCCTAAAGATGCCACCAGAAAACTACTAGAGCTAATTAGTGAATTTGGTAAAGTTGCAAGATACAAAATTAATGCACAGAAATCTCTTGCATTCCTATACACTAACAATGAAAGATCAGAAAGAGAAATTAAGGAAACAATCCCATTCAACACTGCAACAAAAAGAATAAAACACCTAGGAATAAACCTACCTCAGAAGGTCAAAGACCTCTACTCAGAAAACTGTAAGACACTGATGAAAGAAATCAAAGATGACACAAACAGATGGAGAGATATACCATGTTCTTGGATTGGAAGAATCAATATTGTGAAAATGACTATAGTACCCAAAGCAATCTACAGATTCAATGCAATCCCTATCAAATTACCAACAAAAAAATCTTAAAATTTGTATGGAGACAAAAAAGACCCTTAATAGCCAAAGCAATCTTCAGGGAAAAAAAGTGGAGCTGGAGGAATCAGACTCCCTGACTTCAGACTGTACTACAAAGCTACAGTAATCAAGACAATATAGTACTGGTAGAAAAACAGAAATAAAGATCAATGGAACAGGAGAGAAAGCCCAGAGATAAACCCATGCACCTATGGTCAACTAATCTATGACAAAGGAGGCAAGGATATACGATGGAGAAAAGACAGTCTCTTCAATAAGTGGTGCTGGGAAAACTGGACAGCTACATGTAAAAGAATGAAATCAGAACACTCCCTAACACTATACACAAAAATAAACTCAAAATGGATTAAAGACCTAAATGTAAGACCGGACACTATAAAACTCTCAGAGGAAAACATGGGAAGAACAACCTTCGACATAAATAGCAGCAAGATCTTTTTTGACCCACCTCCTAGAGTAATGGAAATAAAAACAAAAATAAACAAATAGGACCTAAAGAAACTCAAAAGCTTTTGCACAGCAAAGGAAACTATAAACAAGACGAAAAGATGACCCTCAGAATGGGAGAAAATATTTGCAAATGAAACAACAGATGAAAGATTAATCTCCAAAATATATAAACAGCTCATGCAGCTCAATATTATAAAAACAAAGAGCCCATTACAAAAATGGGCGGAAGACCTAAATAGACATTTCTCCAAAGAAGACATACAGACGGCCACGAGGCACATCAAAAGCTGCTCAACATCACTAATTATTAGAGAAATGCAAATCAAAACTATAATGAGGTATCACCTCACACTGGTCAGAATGGGCATCATAAGAAAATCTACAAACAACAAATTCTGGAGAGGGTGTGGAGAAAAGGGAACCCTCTTGCACTGCTGGTGGGAATGTAAGTTGATACGGCCACTATGGAGAACAGTATGGAGGTTCCTTAAAAAACTAAAAATAGAATTACCATATGACCCAGCAATCCCACTACTGGGCATATACCCAGAGAAAACCATAATTCAAAAAGACACATGCACCCCAATGTTCACTGCAGCACTATTTACAATAGCCAGGTCATGGAAGCCACCTAAATGCCCATCGACAGACAAACAGATAAAGAAGATGTGGTACATATATACAACGGAATATTACTCAGCTATAAAAAGGAATAAAACTGGGTCATTTGTTAAGACGTGGATGGACCTAGAGAATGTCATACAGAGTGAAGTAAGTCAGAAAGAGAAAACCAAATATCGTATATTAACGCACGTATGTGGAATCTAGAAAAATGGTACAGATGAACCAGTTTGCAAGGCAGAAATAGAGACACAGATGTAGAGAACAAATGTATGGACACCAAGGGGGGAAAGCAGGGGGGATTGGGGGTGAGGTGGGATGAATTGGGAGATTGGGATTGACATATATAAACTAATTTGTATAGAATAGATAATAAGAACCTGCTGTATAAAATAAAATTCCAAAATATATATATATGAGTCATCATAACAGCACCACACCTTCCTCATAAGCCTGTGGTGGTGACTGGCACAAGTCGGTACATCCACCATCCTCCACAGATGCTCACTCTGATTATTATTGACACTGTATATCCTCAATTCTGAGATGTATTTTTCCACTCATTCTCAAATCAGATTGTATCTCACAATTGATAGACACACACAATGAAATATTTTTTCTTGAGAAATGTTACTAAATATTAGTGTGAATTTCAATAGATATTATCTTATAATTGAGAAAATGTTACATTTTTTATTATGTACATCTAAGTGTTTTTTTCAATGAGCATATACTCTTTGCATAATCAGAACTAATAGAATTTTTAAAACACAAATAAGTTAAAATATAAAGAGTAGAAAATAAATACATGAAGAGACTTTTATACGCAATCTATAAATTTTTTCTAGAAACAATATGAAATTGCTATTCAGTGGATAAAAATCAGTTTTTGCAAGCACACAGTGGCATGGAAACATTCATGGGGAAAGAATTTTGCAAACATTACATATAATATGACTCATTTTTAAACCAAAATACTAACAATGAAGGGTTATTTTTTGCTTTTTTCTTTTGGCTTCTCTGTATTCTCTAGAATTAATATTTTTTACTCATTCAAAAATATTTATTGTTTGTCTCTTATGTACCAATCACACAGATATTACACTAATAATTTCTTTGTCAATGTTAAAATGAGTGAATAGATGAATAAAAGTGAATTTTTCAAAAAAAGAGTAGCTCTCCTGGATGTGAGCCACTTCATCCATAAAATATAACTCAATTCTAGCAAGTTGTTTGGTAAATTTGTCCCACCTGCCCCTGCCTGGAGTCTTGGTCCTGTCTTTGAAAGGTCCTACATTTGATAGATCCTTTATAGAACCTGCTTACTTGCTCTAGTTCCCAATTTCGAATTAGCAGCTGAGGTCAGTTTTTTTCTATAACATTTATTTCTCAATGATTGTAATTATCTTGTATGTGTAAAGAAAGGATCAGCTTTCTCAGTGCTTCTTCCTGATTCTCAACATGTTATGCCCACAATGGTCTCCCTCGTCCCAAACCTGCCTCAGGTGCTTCCCATGTTGCCAAGAGAAAGTCAGTGGACCCAACGTCTTTCAGAAACAAGCAAGTATAAACATGTTTTCTAGCCTGAACTTTAAATAATATGATTCTGACTGCACAGTAAGCTAAAATCCTCTAGATTGAAACATTTTCCTGATCTTCCTGTTAGTTCCATACAACAGATGTGGGAGCTCCATTGTAGGAGACTCTGCTTCGAAGCCGAAGGTTGGTGAGAAATTTCCTTGTCTAGCAGACAACATACAGACATGAAAGTCCGCATCTTTTATAAGTTTCAATCCATGTGACTGTAGCGTACCATGCCTAAGATAATTCTCTGAAATCTGTTATACCTAAAACATATGTTCTCACTTATGGAGAGTATAATTTGAAATGGCAAGAATCCTTTGCTTCCTCTCTGCATACCATTCTTTTTTCAATGGCATGATGGCATTTATTTCAAAGTGATTACAATACAGGACTTTTAAGAAATTTAGAGTTCAATTTAAATTAAATGAAAGATATTCAGATAAAGAACATTCCCTGACCCTCAGGCCTAGAGTGCTTGTAATTTCTACACAGTTAATTCACTTATATTCTCATTTATCAGTGTCTCCTGGGGCAAGTAAACAGACAAGAATCATTGGTCATCTTCACCCCAATAACGTTGTTTCCAATGCCAGCCTGAGATAGTTCTTGATCCACTGATATTTTAAAAGGGACTACATAAAACTCTTTTTTCACTTACTTTGTTTTATCTCTCTAATTAGTGCCACCTCAAATTTATACCCATGCCTCTCTGACAATGAGAAATATAGAACTGAAAGGGAACTTAAAAAGTACCTAACTGAGGACTTCCAAACTCAAATGCCCTAAGAGCGAGGTAGAAAATATAAATGTGTGAAGCAGCAAGTTAAAAAGAATAGAATAACAAGCCTGTGGAAACTTGAAGAAAAAACTTCTCAGAAAGCATTACAAAAATTAATTAATGCTATTCTGGTTCCAAAATATCCACATTTGTTAACTAGATTATTCCCAAAGTTAACTTTTGATTTAATATAATCTCTCATTATAGAGTGGAGAAAATAATACCCAATGATGATAAGTGACAAAACCACCATAAGTTTAGTAAAATGACTATACAATGAGAAGGATTCATGAAGTGATTATTTTTTTAAAAGGCCAGCAAGACCTGTACTGTCTGGCCCCTTCTTACCTGTCCAGTCTCATCTCTGGCCATGTGTACCCACTCCCCACCCCTACTTTGGCCACCCTGGTCTTCTTCTAACCCCATACTCTCTTCTTGTCACCTGCCTCTAGGGCACTCTCCATGCTACTTGTCTTAGGTGATATCTTTTTTTTTTTAATTTTCTAAATTATATGAGTTTAGGAAATTATGTGTAGTAATCTGATTGCATTGACAGTATAATTTTTCTCCTCATCCTCCATCTACACCCTTAGTGATGTTACTTTACAGACCCTCTTGCTAAAGCATCAGTCTATTTCCCCACTCCTTGATTTTGGGTTGACATCAGTGACTTCCTTCAGCCAATGGATATTTATTAATATGTGTGACTCGGGCCCAGGCTTAAAAATCATTCTGATGCATTTCTGCTCTATCTTGTCCTCTGCTGGTACCACGAGAACATGCCCAGGCCAGCCTGCAAGATGAAAGATACACCAGTTTTCCCAGGAGAAATCCTCTTCGTGCAGCCCACAGCCAGCTGACTTGTGAACAAGTCCAGCCAACCCTAACTGCTCTGCCTTGCAGAGTCACAGCAGGCCACAGTTGCATGAGCAAGCACAGATCAGCTCCCAAAGAGCAGACCAGAGCAGATGAAGCCCACGGACTCAGGAACTAAATGATTTATTTATTGTTGCATGCCACTGGTATTTTGCAGTTGTTACTCAACATAATTGTGTAAATAGATAATAGATACACCCACTTCATAATTTCTGAATACTCCATCTGTGACTGCTTTTAGTTGAGTCATGTTGACAGAGGGGCATTCAGATAGGTCTGCGGCCAGGGAGATACAGGTGTAGCATAGACAGCCGGTGAACCTTTGCTTAGGTTGTGAATAATTGTGGAGCTCAGATGGCAGGTGTAATTTGTTCAGAAATGGCTCCTAATTGCTAATTATGTAAGATCAGAAGGCAAACAGACTCAAGACCCAGAGCAGGCTTGGAATATGGTCAGACTGATGCCAACCAAATGATGAGAAATCCTAATCAAAGGCAGCACAATAAATAAAATAGAGAGAAACATGTTATTCCTATAAGTAGTATGAGCGACTGATGGTAATAACTGGTTATAACTACAATAAGCTAGAGCAAAAAACTCATTTTTATCAGATAAACTCAGGATAGGATTGCCAGATAAAATAAAGGATGCCAATTTTTTTTCATAGAGAGGCATTTTATTTTAAATATAGCAGTGTGTACATGTCAATCCCAAACTCCCAGGCTATCCCTCCCTCCCACCCTTCCCCCTGGTAACCATAAGTTCGTTCTCTAAGTCTGAGTCTGTTTCTGTGTTGTAAATAAGTTCAATCGTATCATTTGTTTTAGATTCTGCATGTAAGTGATATCATATGATATTTGTCTTTCTCTGTCTGACTTACTGCACTTCGTATGATAATCTCGAGGTCCCAGGGATGCCAAATTTAATTTGGCTTTCAGGTAAACAGCAATAAACAACATGAGTCCCAAGTATTGCATGGGATATACTTATACTAAAAATTTTCTGTTCACCTGAAATTTAAATGTAACTGGGCAACCTGTCTTTTTGTTTTTTGGTGTTTTTGTTTTTTTTTTTTTCTATATTTGGCAGCCCTAACCTGAGGTCCTCCTGAATGATGCTTACCTTGAAGCCTACTAGATCTCAAATGACCACATGTCATAACTCTATTTCTTCCAAAACACTAGCAGAGGCAGAGTTCTTCCCTGCAATCAGTCAGTGGATAATCTAATATATTCCAGATGAGGGCATCAACTCCCGCATCTGGGTGTGTGTCAATATACTACTGTTGTAGTAGTGATCTCATGTGTTTGTTTGTTTCCAGGTTCTTTCCTTCTATTCCTGTGTCCCTTTCTCCACTCAGTGTCTTGGGCATTCCTTGTATAAAGGAAGTGATGACAGCAGAAATGATGAAGGAAAACAGACAATGGAATGGAAAAGATTTAAAGTACAAAAACAAAAGATTAAAGAGAAGTGACCAGAAAGAGAAAAGTTTTCTGCTGTCAAGAAAAAAAAGAAAAAGATCCCTCATGTCTGAGATAACAGGACTGTTGGATGGGTTACGGGAAAGTTAGAAATGAGCTGGTAGGTCCAGCAATGAGGGGATAAGGCTTGAGCAGACGCCACAGAGGAGCAAATTCAGAACCTATAGACCACTGGGTCCCCATGCCTCCAAGAGGCACACGGGTGATGACACTGCTTACAGTATGTCATCTATGCCAAAGAGCTATGGGAGCTTTACTTCTTGTTGTCTTTAGAGAGAGCCTTCCTTTGGCATCATCACTGTTCATCAGTCAGGCTACCAAGCTGTTTGTGCCCTGAGATCCTGCTTGGCTTGCAACCAGCCTACCCCATGTGGGCAATTCCCTGAATTTCTGAGAGCTGTCTCCAGATTAGAGCTGAGTGCTCTAAACCTGGAGGAGAGCTAGTGATTTAGAAAGGAAAGTCCACCCGCACCTGTCTTAGGAGGAACTAAACAGAATTTAACAGAACTAGCTGGAGGTCACCCATCTGAAACAAGAGCAGTGGTAAAACATATCCCAGTTACACAGGGTGCCCCCTTGGGATGCTTCAGATTTTCTAGGACTGAAACTACAATTCAGTTTCTAAGAATGTGGGTTCTAATATCAGGCAGACCTGGATTCAAATCCTGGCTCTGCCACTTACCATAGTTGTATGACTATGGGCAAGTTTATTCATCTCTCAAGTCTTAATGGCTTCATCTATAAAAAACAATTCAGTGGATAATAACCTCACTGAATTGTTAAATAAGATTATATATATATATATATATATATATATATATACACACAATTCACAGTTCAAACAATTCCTGGCATATTGAAAGTGCTCAACAAATGAGAACTAAAAATAAAACCAAAACCAGAGAGAAACAGACAGAGAAAGAATTGAGATCCTAATACTGTGGCCAGAATTGCATCAATGTAAACCTCATTCTTTTATACCAAAATAACACCTCATGTAGGTCAGTCTTCTCAAACAGTTTTCTCCATGGTGTTTTCTTTCTCTAAAGGTAACAGAGTGGAGCCTGAGACCAGCATTTATTGTGTAACTGTAAGGAAGTCTCTTGTCCTGACATTGTCTTTTTTTCAATATTAATATTCAATAACCATTCAAGAAATGTTGATGACATGCCTTTTTCGTGTATGAGACATTTTTAAAAGGGACAAAATGCATCATACATGGTCACTTTCTCTGAAGGGTTCACAGGCCTGTGGAAGTAACAGATGGGTCCACAGGTAACAGGTCCTTGGTCCTACTCGTCCACTATAAACCATGGTGGAAAACATGCCCACCACCACCGCGACCCCCTTCAAGATTCAGAAGTGTGGTGGGAATCCTGATGCTAAACACTTTGCAATACATGGGACATTTCCAAATAAGCAAGGATCACACACCCCAAATGCCAGCTGTGCTCCCTGTGAGAAACACCAAGAAAGCAAGCATTTCAGGGAGTGCTGTGGAACAAGCACTGTCGTAGGATTCAGACAAGCATAACTGTACATCTAGCTGTGTGACCTAGACCAAGTTACTTTAACTTCTCTGAGCTTTGTCTCTTGATTTGCACCATGAATATAATAATACCCATCTCCTAGGGTTGATGTGAAAAATTAAGACAATCTATGCCAAACATTTTGTAAAATATCAGTGACTACGTAAGACTCCATAAATGGTGGCTATTATTAATAGTTTCATCATCACAGAGTTACATATAATAAACTAAGGAAAAAATATAATCTGTATAAATGAAAATCTTCTCAGAGGAGGAAAATTAGAAGGCAGAAAAAATAGCTTGTTAATTGGAAAGCACAAAGTAAATATAAGATCCCATATTGTAACTGTAAGAGAGACATAAACAGAAATATTTGAATGTGTATTAAACTCTCTGCCTTCAAGTCATCCTTCAACCAGCATTGTTAAGAGAAAAACATTAATAAAGGTCTTTGCATTTATATTGGGAAGCATTTAAATTCTATGAATAAACATAATAGGAATTCTTATTATCTTTTTTTTTTTAACCTCCTCTATCCATCCTTTTGGAGACATGTTTATGGATTTCAGTTTCATTTGTCACCTAATGAAATCGTCTAGTCTCTGTTTTTGGTCTTCTTGAAATAAGAAATTCCTCCTGGACCCTTGAGAAAAAAATGCAAAATAGATTCCAAAAACATTTCGATTGTCTGTTATGTACTGAGAAAGGGTAGATTAATCCCCACGGACCTCATAATTGACAAAGTCCTCACTTAATGTGTTTAGCTATAGTGCTAAGAGGAATTTAATAACAACACTCTGGGTGCCTCATTGCTGTTATAGGACATAATTACCACCCTGGGGTATTGAAGGTAATCAGATACACAGGGTCTCCTCTCACCTCAGGGAAGAGGAAAGGGCAAGTGTGATTATCTTTCTATAATACTTACAGCTATTATGTCTCATTTTTTAAATTCACCTCAATGAAATGATACCGTTTTGGTTTTCCTTAATTGACTATTATTTCCCTAGTCTCTCCTTTTTTGTTTTGTTTTGTTTTCACTATGAAGAAAGCCAATTTGCTGTTCACAAACTTTATTGTGAAAAAGAAAATCATGGTGAGGACAAGGAACAGGAGGAAGTCTCCTACACTGCTGGTGGGAGAACCAAGTGTTAAAACAATTTTGGAAACACTTTCAGATCATCTAGTAAAGTTATGATATGCATATCCACTCCAGTTTTTTCATATTCTAAAAAATTGGGTGTACATGTATTCCAAGAGACAAAAATAAGAATAAGGATAGTAGTTTTATTTATAATATCCCCACATTGGGGGAAAAAATGTCCATAAAGAATAGAATAGATAAATTGTAATTATATTCATAATTTGGAATGCTAGGTTGAACCCAAAAGGAATATTGCAGACATATGCAACAATGCAGATTCCCAAATATACAATTTTGAATAAGAGAAACTGAACACTAATACCATCTGATTCCATTTATACAGTGTTCAAAAACATGCAAAAGTAAACTACAGTTGACCCTTCAACAACACAGGTTTGAACTGCAGGGGTCCACTTATACGTGGATTTTCTTCAATAGTAAATACTACTTACTGCACGATTTGTGGTTGGTTGGTTGAAGCCCCAGATACATGGATATCTGGATACATGGATACAGGGGACCATGGATACAGGGGAACCTCACATACAGAGGGCCAATTAGAAGTTATAGTTTGATTTTTGACTGCTTGGAGGGTCAATGCCCCTAAACCCCTGTTTGTTCAAGGGTCAACCGTATAGTGTTGAGGCTTGCATTCTCAGGTTTTAAACTCTCAGAAGAGAAAGGGTAAGATAACTATGGAAGTCAAAATAGTTCCCCATATTGGGGAAGAGAAGATTTGTGACTGGGAAGAGATCTGCTGGGGACAGGGTTTGGGGGCACCAGTGATGTTTAATTTCTGGACTTAGTATTCAATATATTAACTTGTTGGTTAGTATATAATCCATTAAGTTATATGGTTATGTTGTATTCACTTTCCTACACGTGTTTTATATTTCACAATAAAAGGGTTTAAAAAGAAATCTTTTTTGTTTATTTTTGTTAAACAATTTTCCCTAAACAGAGGAAAAAGGATTGACCATTACTGGGTTCTTACTAAGCCCTTCATATGCATAATCTCTTCTAATTTTAATAATAACTCAGTAAGTGAGTTATCTTCCCCTTTGTACAGATAGGGAAAGCAGTTCAGGGAGGTCCAGGAACTTGCCTGAGGCCACATAACCAGTGATGGTAGATCCAGTAACTGAACTCAAATGTTTGACCCAAAGTCCATGCTTTTTATACTCCATCACGCTGATTATATCCACACTCAGAATTGCTTTATGAATAGAAATTTTGGATATTTAATTGGGAGCCTAACTAAACACACACTCAGGATCTGTGCACTGATGCACAAACATCTTCAAATATTTTAAATGAAACCTAAGAGACAATTATTTAAAAATATACATAGCTAATTCTGCTCTAAAGCCAGACCATTCTATTGTGTAAATGTGTTATTTACTAGGCTAAATTATGTATTGTTCCTGTTTAAATGGTAAAACAATGTTGTCAGTCATTGGCTCACACAAAGAGGGTTCAAGAAGGAAGAGTACAAAGTCAAAATCTCAACTATAATTCCAAGATCACTTCACTTTTTAGTTACTGGTCACAGAAATGAAAGAAACAAAGACAGGAGGAAAGTGCTGACCTAAATCAAATTGACTGCCAGCTATTTTTCCAGCAAAGATGAATTTATTCAGGATCAGCAGAGAATTGCAATTTTGGGTCTGCAATCATGGTGAGCCATGTGCAAGTCCCCAGACAGCAAGGCAAGAGGAAAGCTTTTATAGAGAGGAAAAGGAATTTGGAAAGGCTATTGTAAACAAAGAGTTCATGGCTCTTCAGTGGCTGAGTTCTTGCCAGGAAAGGAGTCTTTCTTCTTCCTGTTGTTGGGCTCTGCTATCATCACAGGGCCTGAGAGCTCCCCATTTTGGTCTCCAGACTCTATTTAACTGAAGTTTCTGTTTATTGATTTTTTACAAAAGGTAATAAAATCTTGTACCCTTCTAAGGCTAGGAGAGGATGCAGAAGAAGACTTCACTCATTTATTCCATACATATTTATTGAGTGCTTACTGTCACAATTTTTTCTAGGCACTGGGGATACGATGATGAAAAGATACACAGGGTGTTGACGATTATGTTCTATGGAAAGAATGAAAATAAACAAGTAAACAAATGAGGTATCTTCAGAGAGCAATAGAGGAAGGCTCTAAAGCAAACAAGAGGTAATAGGATGGAAAGAAATTAGTGTCACAATGAAGGTGGGGTCAGTAACGTAATCCAAGGACTCAATCAACAGGTGATATATAAGCCAAGGCCAGAAATAGGGCAGCCACACAACCATAAAAATCAGGAAAAGGTACTTCAGGCAGAGGTAACAGCAAGTACAAATTCCTGAGTTCGAACTGTACTTGGCGTTTTCAAAAACAAACGAGCGCAGTATGACTGAGGCGTAATCAGTGGGAGGCTGTATCAGTTAGGATTTGATTCAGCTTCAAATAATAGAAATTCTAAAGTAACTAGCTTAAATAGAGATTATTAATCTAGAATTAGAAAGGCAGCTTCACAAAGCCAGGTTCTTTTTATATTGTGGCTGCATCATCCACCTTATGATGTAAAATGGCCACGTGAGCTCTATTGCTCGCAACTGAATTCCAGCTATGGGCAGATAGAAGGGATGAAAAAGAACTCTCTTCTTTGAAGGATGCTTCCTGGAAGCCAACACAACACTTTCATACACATCTCACTGACCAGAAAAAAAGTCAGGCAGATAATCCAACTGCAAAGGAGGCTGGGAAGCTTTCCCAGCAGGAAGCTAAAAACCTGTTTTGCTTTGTTTTGTTTTGTTTTACTCAGGAAGAAAAAGGAAACATATCGTTTTGATGACAAGCATTTTTGTCACAGGAGAAGAAGTAGGAGTTGAGTATGGAGAGGTGGATATGGGTAACTCATTTAGGGAGTTGTAGGCCATAGCAATTGGAATTTTACACTTGGAAGCTAGGACCACACAGTCCTAGGATAATGCCTTGCTTGAATAGAGGGGTTGCTAGAGAGAGCGTCTCACCTATGTACTCTGCATATAATCACTCCTTCAAGCTTATCTCAGGGACTGATGATGTTTTTAGGGTGCTCACCATAACTTGAAGTCATCTGACTCTTCATTTTTTTATCTCCACCTTTTTCAAATTAGTCACCATGTCCTGTCAATTCAAGATAGTGTCTCTTGCACAAAGAATGGAAAAGCTTGACAGAATAGTAAAATTTTGAGTCCAACCCTGGTAACTTTCAACCATGGAAGAGAAAGGACAAATAGAGCATTGTGCAGTGGGTGTAAAAAGATATGTTGAAGTTCTAACCCCCAGTACCTGTGATGGGACCTTATTTGGAAATAGGATATTAAAGATGTAATGAAGTTAAGATGAGGTCATACTGGATTAGAGTGGGCCCCAAATCCAATGACTATTGTCCTTATAAGAAGGTCAGATAGATGACACAGGGACACAGAGACACACAGGAAGAATACCATGTGATGACAGAGGCAGAGATTGGAGTGATGCAGCTGCCAGCCTAGGATGGCCAAGGATTGACAGTCATCACCAGAATCTGGGAAGACGCAAGGAAAGATTCTCCCTCAGAGACTCCAGAAGGAACCAACATTGCTGACACCTTTATGTCAGACTCCTCCAGAACTGTGGGAAAATACATTTCTGTTGTTTAGGCCACTCACCCAGTTGATGGTATTTTGTTATGACAACACTAGCAAATTAATACAGATTCTGGTCCCATGAAGTGGGTGCCCCTATAGCAAACATCTAAAAATGTGGATGTGGCTTTGGAACTGAGTAATGATTAGAAGCTGGAAGAGGTTTGAGATGAATTTTACTAAATTTAAGCTAAATTCCCTTGAAGAGACTGTTGGTAGAAATATGTTAATATGTTTAAATGCATATGTGCAATATATTAACGGTACCTCTGGTGAGACCTCACCAGAAGTGAGCATGGTACTGGAATAAGGAGCATGGTATTGGAAACTGGAGGAAAAGTATAGCCAGGTTTCTCTTTGCTGCTTATAGTAAAATGTGAGAGCAGAAAGATAATGGAAGAAAAAATGTTTAAGCAAAAATGAAACAAAACTTGAAGATTTAGAAAATTATCAACCTAACCATATTGCAAAAAAAATGAGAAAGTGTGTTCTGGAGAGAACACCAAGGGTGTGGCTGAACACCTTTTGATAAAAAGATTAGTATGAGTGTGACTCATAGATTGATCCAATCAATTACCTCAGCAGAAACTCTGCCAGCTTATTTTGAAGGGGACAGAGAAAGGACAAAATGAAGGAAGGCCGTCATATTCCTGAGATTCTACAGGACAGGACATCGAGCTATCAGCTATTAACATGTGCTGTCCTTCAAGAAAAGGGAACACTGACCTCAAAGGTGATTCAGAGGTCAGCAGGGCTGTCATTGCCACTGTGAGCCCAGAGGGCATAGGTCCATCAGGCAAATCTGTCTCCTCCTCGGTTTGGGGGTTGGGGGTAGGGGTAAGGTGGGGTACCACCTCAGTTTCAGCAGGCTAGGCTGCCACCATTCAGGGCCTCAAGGGAAAGACTGCCATCCAGAGCTACAGGGGTAATACTGCTACCCCGGTGGGCCCAGAAAACAGAGCACTGAGCCAAAGAGAAATCTTTTCAAGCCTTTAATCTAATGAAATTTGCCCTGTTGTGTTTTGGGCCTGTCTGAAACCTGTGACCTCTTTCCTCTTTCCAATTTCTCCCTTTTAAAATTGAAATATCTATCCTATGCCTGTCCCTGAAATTGTATTTTGGAAGCAAATAACTTGTCTGGCTTCAAAGGTTCAAAGGTGGAGAGGAATTTTGCCTCAGGATGAATCATACCTCAAATCTCACCTATATCTGATTTCGATGATGTACAGATGACATTTTGGACTTAGAGTTGATGGTGGAATGGGTTAAGACTTTTGGGCTGATGGGATGGGGACGAATGTATTTTGCATGTGAGAATGATGAATTTTGAAGGTCCAGAGGGTGGAGTGTTATGGACTAATTTATGTCCACCCAAAATTCAAACGCTGAAGCCCTACTCCTCAGTACCTCAGAATACAATTGCATTTGGCAACATATACAGAGACACCAAGGGCTCCCACACAGAGGAAAGCCCACCTGAAAATACAGAGAGAAAATAGCCATCTGCAAGTCATGGAGAGAGGTCTAAGAAGAAACCAAACCTGCTGACACCTTGTTCTTGGTCTACCAGCCTCCAGAACTGTGAGAAGACAAATTTCTGTTGTTTAAGCCACCCAGCCTGTGGTATTTTGTCATGGCAGCCCTAGCAAACTAATACAGGCTTTGAGAGAAATCTAGGCTGAGAATCAGATTCTATATTCTACTTTATTTGGTAAGATCTTCCAAGTTATCTTTTAGCTCTAATGGAAGGGCCTAGCAATTCAGAGGAATAATCTGTGTGTGTAAGCTTGAGTGGATCATTTTCTGCATCACAAAAAGAAACCCTCATCACGATAGTTTCTGGTCAGGATCCTCTCAGCAGTGGCTTTGAAGGGAAATCATATATATTCAATATTCAATCTGAGTTCTCCATTCAAAGCGCTCTAGGTTTGAAAAACATTAACACTGTAAACTGTGGATGAAAGAGGAAACCAGAGCTGCTGAAACAAAGAGAGAGGCAGACATGCAGGTACAGCTCAGGCCCTTCAGAAGCTAGTTTATTGACCCTGCATTTAAAATCTTGATGGAAATGTTAACACTCCACTCAAGTTGTTTAACCTCCATCATGAAGATCACTGGGAAAACCTGAGTGACTACCAAGAGTTTTCCAGAAATGGTCCTCCAAAAGGAGGCTAATTCACTTTGTGAAAACCAAGTAAAACCACTTTCACTTGGTTTTAAATGCTGTGAAATGTCCAGGCTTACTTCTCATGTTAAAAGGACAGTAACACTCACCCTAAGTTCAATTACAACCATGACTGGAATCATGCCCCCGGGTACATACAAGATACATAATATCTCTCACACAACATTAAAGTTCACTATTACTGATAGAAGCAGGAAAAATTAACGATTAGCTACAACTTGACATGTTCTTTGTTCCACACCCCCATCACCCTCCACAATACACAAAGTATGTTGACGCGTCCAGTCTTTGTTTTCATCATTATACCTCTCGAAACTGCCCTTTCCATCTCACCTACTAACAACTTTCATCCAAGCCCTCATCATATTGCATCTAATTATGATTCTGATCTAATTGGTTTTGAAAAAATATTATTCTCTCCAATACCTTTTCATTCATTTTCCTATTGCTTTTTATCCATCAGTTGAGTTTTGCAGACCCTATCTCCCCACATTTCCAATAACAAAGTCAATACATTCTATGTTTGGAAAGTGATACCACTTTTTCCTTTCAGTTACTGACATGTTTTACCCGTAATGCCTCTGGTGACTAGAACAGGACTGAGTAAGTGTTACCTATGGTGGCTGGGGCCAATGTTCTGAGGTCCAGTAAGAACAAATGTTAGTTAGTGAGAGTTAATCTTCACTGAGCACTTAATCTGTGCCAGACCCTATGCTTGGCATTTCACATACATTCACTTGTAGTTTTTATAAGAAATCTATGAGCTAAGTTCTACTGTAATTCCTATTTTACAGATCAGAAAATCAAGATACAGAGAAAATAAGTAAATTGCCCCATTCACAAAATATCCTCAAATTCAAGCCTTTTATTTGAGCTTATTTATTTGAGCCTTGTATTGAAACTTGTACTCTCTGGTTCAAAATTTAAAACTTTCACAAGCAGACAATGGAACAGGAATTTTCCCAGGCAAATATCATATGTCCTCATAAATTCTTAAGATCATGTGGTTAGCTACACAGGGAAGACGTAGGTAAGAGCCCTGGTCTAGGAGTAAGGAAATGTGTTCTGATTAGAAATCTGTTGCTGTGTTACTATGGGCAAGTCCCTTCTCCTTGCTGGGTTTCAGTATCTTTATCTGTGAAATTAGGGTATTAAACTACAGTATCACTAAGGCACTTTTCAGTGATTCTTATTCTCCCCTCCTCCAGTATATATATATCCTCTGCTACTACTAAATCTATGTTTGTACATGTCCGTGTGTGTGTGTGTGTGTGTGTGTGTGTGTGTGTGTGTGTGTGTGTGTGTGTGTATGGGGAGGTGGGGGGATTTTAAGAGAGAAAGAGGAAAGTTTTTTTATAATGATAAGCAGAAAGCTGGACTAATGATATGTAAAAAATATATTTGTTCCTTTTCCTCCCATAATGGTGTGCAATTATTAGTATCTTAGTGCTTTAAGGTTGTTGAGAGCCTGAGTCAACATCTCTACAATGATTTTGGCCACCCAGTCATGATCCCAAGATGGATGCAGCAGTAAGTAGGGGTAGGAGGGAAAAATTTTTTGGGAATCCCCTGCCAAGCCTTCAGTTAACATCTTCTTGGGTACAACTAGGTTATATGCTTATTCCTAAACCTGGAGTTGGGTTTGGCTTCCTTGAAATCAAGGAGTTGCTGAATAATCCTGTAACAAAATAGTAGGGCAGTGGCTTTGGGGAGGTATGCCACACCCAAACGTATGACACAGTCTATATTCTCACATACACAGCTGCCAGAGAAGTATTTCTCCAACACATACATGGAAAGGTCACTTCTTGTTTTAAAGCCCTTCTATGGTTACTGTTAAAGAATCAACTCTTAGAGGAACACAGAACACTATTTTATGATGTAGCTCCCTTCTTTCCAATTTTATCTTGGGAACCAATGGAAACATTCTCCTCAGTTTTCTAAACATTCCATATGAATTCCAATCTCTGTTCCTTTGCTCACCCCACTGCTTTCCTGGAATGCTCAACTTTCTCATTTATCAAACTTTTACTGAGCATGTTCTATATGCCAGGTACACAGTAGGTACTAGGGCATGCACATATCAATGAAAAAAAAAAAGATTCTTTTCTTCGGAGTCAACAGTCCAGTTGCAAAAACATGCATATACATAATCAATTATAAAAAGTAACACATGTCATTAGAATAGAATAAACAGTTTCCTCTGAAGTTACCTTAGTTCTATGCAAACTTCTGACTCAACTTAAGTCCCAACTTCTCTAAAAAGTCACTGATCGCAGTTTAGAGTGATCTCCTTTTCCAGCTGGACTTTGTAGTATATTTGTGCTAGAAAATTCATGTAACATTTCATAAAGAAGTTACACAAATATAACTTTTCCCATTTTAAAAATACGGGCTTCATATCTCTTCTCAATTTTATCTTTTTAAAGTACAGAGATCTTATCTTAAATTTCTTTATTTCTCTAGAACTCATATATCACTCATTTTTTCATTTGCTCAATTTATCACTCACTTATTTAGTTGTTCCTATGAACACAGCAACATGCCAGGTACTGGGCTGAGGTGACAGGAAGGTAAACACAAAAATAGTGAAAACACAGTCCCCAGCCGTAATGACATTTTAATCCAGCAGGGAAGAGGGGGCAAATAACCATAATACAAAGCAGTTTTTAATAAGTACAGAAATAGAAATACAGAACTGCATCCTACAGAAATGCAAGATAAGAAAAAGGTGCAAGGGCTTCCCTGGTGGCGCAGTGGTTGGGAGTCCGCCTGCCAGTTCAGAAGACACGGGTTCGAGCCCTGGTCCGGGAAGATCCCACATGCCGCGGAGCAACTAAGCCCGTACGCCACAACTACTGAGCCTGTGCTCTAGAGCCTGTGCTCCGCAACAAGAGAAGCCACCTCAATGAGAAGCCCGCACACCGCAACGAGGTGTAGCCCCCGCTCGCCACAACTAGAGAAATCCCATGTGCAGCAACGAAGACCCAACACAGCCAAAAATGAATAAATAAAATAAATAAATTTATAAAAAAAACAAAAAAAAAGAAAAAGGTGTAAGAAATAAAACAGTTTGAACACCTGGGAAATGACTGTAAAAATGTCCCGAAGTGCCTTGTGGGTAGCCCAATCAGGATCCCACAACTGAAGAGCTACTTCTGTTATCAGGCAACAGGAAAAAGGCTTCCAGGGACTCTTACCCTCAGACAGTTGAGGAAATTGAGGCATTCCTTCAGGACCTCAATGAGAATCCTACTACTGAAGATCTAGTTCAGTCATCAGGCAATAGCAAAGAGGCTTCCACTAATTCTTTCTTTCCAACACTTGAGGGCATTGAGGAGTTTCTCCAGGACATGAATGAGACATATGACACAAGAACCCCAGCTGCACCAGAGCCAGAGCTCTATGTACCTCTGACTGCCCGTGATGAGGACGGCCAAAAGGAGTCAATCCAGAACCAGGTGACCTCCTTTCAAGAGAGAAACCCTACAGTGGCATCCCAGATGACAGATGGCAATAACATCCCAAAGACATTGATCACTGATTGCCAAGCAAAAGACGCCAATGCAAACAAGATGACAATTCCCATCGAGGGTAGCCAGATGAAGACCCTCAATGACGACCAGAGCCTCTATGGAGGCAAAATAACTTTCAGTGAGGACCAGACCCTCTATGGGGGTCAGATGAAGAGCCCCAGTGAATGCCAGACCCTCAATGAAGCCCAGATGACCTTCAGTGGGGACCAGACCCTCTATCGGGGTCAGATGAAGACACTCTGATGAAGATACTCCCCATGGAGTCTGTATGATGCCACATTCCTCATCATCATTGCCATATCCTGGATTTCTGTACATTTCTGGTTCCCATTTGATCCAAGGACAACCCCTAGAAAAGCAGAACTGGAATCTCAAGATTCAGAGATGTACGTTGCAGAAGAATTCTGACATTTTGAAGCCCTATATTTGCACATACCAGGACTGTGGGAAATCGTATTCAAAATCTTCCCACCTGCGAATCCATGAGTGCCAACACACTGGTGAGTGAAGACTGAAGGATGGGAGTGTCAGGAAAATAATTAAAGATTTCTGCCTTTACAAAACTTTGGGATCATTTGAGATCATTGCCACCTCCCTCTAAGTCTAGGACCCAGAAGACCCTAGAAAATGTTGGCAAATCTGAAAGGGTATAAAAAGCAGTCCTAAGAACAGACTCTAGTTCTGGGCCAGAGGCAACCCAGCTGCAGCCTTTTATGGTTGACTGCCTGGGATGATGGAAGAAGTGGAGGGATTTGTTTGACCTCTTAGGATGGTCTTGACCCTACCTCTCCTGGGACTTCTCTTCATGAACTCCTGTAGGCCCAACAGATAACCCCCTTCCTCAAACTTCTTTACTCACCACTGACCTTCGTCTTCCCCTCCTGGTTTTCTTTTTCTCTTCCTCTCCCTCCTTCACAGTTTTCCTCTCAGCCTTCTAGCTCATCCTGCCCTCCTTCCCTTCCTTCCCTATGCACCCCTTCCAGTCTCCTGTCTGTCTCTCCCTGTCCCACTGCAAGAGGCCCAACGCTTTTTTCTTCTCCATTCATTTCCAACTCCGCTGTCCCATGCTACCCTGAAGCATGACAAGTCTTCCTTTCTTCCTCGGGTCCAGGAGGAAAGCCCTACAAATGCAACGTGAAGGGATGCACGTGGACATTCTCCGGTTCGGATGAGCTCAACAGACACAAGAGAAAGCACACTGGAGAGCGGCCCTACCTGTGTACCAAATGCAACAGGAACTTTGCATGATCTGATCACTTAGAGCAGCATCAGAGGGTCCACAGATAAATTTCTTCCATAATGAAAAACCCATCAGCCTATGAGGAAATGAGTTGAGCTGCAAGATTCTCCCTGCAAGACTTTGCTCGGTACCTAGCTCTGTGCCAGCACATAGTAGATGCTTAATATTCATTGTAAACTTTTAAGGTTTTCATTTATTTTTTTCTGAAACATACAAAAAATACATGTATGCATTTCAATATAATCAGAAGCACTCTTCATTCACTTTCCTGTACGTGGTGAATGTTTTCATCGTCAGTGTGCTATGTATGAATCCTTGTAGATCACTGCCTGTGCATTTACTTCTACGTGTACATCTAAAGATGTTTATATGTAGACGACTGTAGTGTATGCATAGTTCAGATGTGTAAAAAATGTAGTATTTCATATCTGAGCTCATGTTTCTTTGGAGGTCTATTTCTATGGCATTAAGAGGAGAGGGACACTTGGTCACTTCTAGTGTCAAGTGGTCTCAGAATAAATGAAACTCATTTGGATGAACTTAATCTATTATAAAAAAAGAAAAGAAAAGAAACTGTGAAACAAGCTAGGGAAGGCTTAACATAGGAAAGATAAGTCGATAGCAAACCGTGAAGGGATGTGGGAATTTGAGCTTTAATCAGTGGACTTTAGACTGGGGGTAAAGCCCAGGGAGGGTGATCAAAGGTTTTCAGCCAGGCAGTAACATGGTCAGTTAAAGTGATTAATCCAGTGGTGGTGGAACACGGGTAGAAGTGGGATGGGAAGAGACCACCACCAGAGAGGGATTTAGGAGGTTCCTGCAGCAAATTAAATGGAAGGGAAAAGAAACTTATTCAGTTCTCTGACCAAGCCCCCTTTGATACCTGTAACATAGATGGTGTGTGTTATTTTCATTTAGCAGAAGTTACAAAAAGAGAAGAACAGGTGGGGATGTTGGATTCCATGACTGGACATGGGCAACATGGAACCAGAGAATCTAAGATGAATTCCATCTCTTACTGGCAGTTGTGACATCTTCCCTGCACCAAAATATTTCCCCTGTCCACTGTCTCTGTTTCTAAAAATACACAATTTGCTCTTCCTCCTTTGCTTCCTTTATTCCCTGTTAACTCTCTCCTTCTACTTTTCTGGATCCTACATAAAAATCTCATGCAATTGCCCTTTTCACATACTATTCAGCTGGGGATCATATTGCTTAATCATGCTAAGCTACGTTCTGAAGTAAAACCTTCTTAGGAATTAACAGTCACATAATATCGATCACAGCAAGGAAACATCATGTCCCCAACAGTGACGACCAAGAAGTTACACAGTCAAGGAAAATCGTATTCAAAACCCAGAAAACAACAAGTTCATAAGAGGCTGGTGATTTCAATTAAAAGTTCATTCATCAGCACATACAATTGCCTTTATTCTTTGATCTTCCAGGGCTCTGAAAATCTGGCTTAAACCACAGCACTTGTCAGCTCCAGGACACAGGGATTTGACAGCTCCCAAGTCCATTACAGCTTTGTCTCAGATCAATGAGGTGACCTTAAAAGAAACCCACTTTCCAGTGCTCCAGTTTCCTTGCAGACAAAATGGGAATGATACCAAGTGTTCATACTTGACTACAAGCACGAGAGCAAAGCCCACTGAGGACATAAGGTGTTAAATAACAAACAGGATGGAATATGTAATTCAATCAATCATACCCCGACACTGGCTGTGCCCATTTATTATTACTTTTCAATTTCTAAATTGATGGCAAAATGTAATTTCCACTAATTTTTCAAGAACTTGAATCTGATTCTTATAATCCTGGGCTTTATGTTGCTGATATATTGTAGATATAATTTTTGTGTGCTCCAAGAGGCTTTCTGCTCACAGGGCATTGCTGTAAGTTGTGGATAATTTATTTTCTCCTACTATTATATTGTGTAAATTACCATGTTGGCAATATTTTAGCCTTTCACACTTTGAATCAGTGCCCAGAATAATTCTAACAAGATTTTGATTCTCTGGAAGCAACCTCAAGGAAGAAAGCCCTTCAAAACGCCTGCTTATTCATTTAAACTACAGCTGCGAGAAGCATCTCCTCCAGGTCAAGTATAAGGTGCATCTGAACGGTAAGTGACACTTATCTCATCTCCCTGCTGATCTCTACATCCTCCTTTGCTGCCAGAAACAATCGCAGCATCTTGCCAGTGGAGCACACATTTCCCAGCCTTTCCACCTTCGATGGAAAGATGCAAGTTCTAGAACTGGAACCAAATTTGAAGCCCACCAGAAACCTCAAAAAGGAATTTATTCCAGAGGTCCAGCCATATAACCAAGTCTGTGGTTTCATTTCATCACCCAAAGAAGATATTTTGGTTTTCAGCCAGGAAATGTCTCATTTCTTAGTATTAGGAGTAATCAGGAACCGTCAAAAATGGGCGTTAGACTGCCAGGTGAAGACAGACAGGTGCAGGAACAGACACAGTGCCATGTGATCATAGAAGGCTCAGTAAGGACACAATTTTTGCTTTGATTCTGAACATAGCCTCACATAGCAATAGGAAACGAGGAAACAAAAAGCTTCTATATATTTTTACCTCCCCCAATCCCACCACTACCCCAGTTTAATAGGAAAAATGTTTCTAGAACTCACTAGAACCCCAGGGACTCAACCCTGCCTCTACCAAAATCTGCAAGCTCAGATGCAGGGCAGAGAAAAATGTATTCCCTCTGTAGATTTCTAGAATGTTTCAACCCTGACTACCTGATTGTCTTGGGAAGGTATTCTTTCCTAATATTCTTGACAATAATAACAAGGTAGTATGTTGTTAGTGCTAACTCCATAAGGTTGTTATAAGAATTCAATGAGCAAATAAATGCCTGTGTTCCTTGCCCAGCATATGCCACAATAAAAATTTTCAACTGTCACCATCCATAAGGTACCATCATCATTGACATAATCTTAATAATAAGGATCATCTAACAATATAGGGAAACAGTTACATCTCAATATAGGTAGTTGTTTTTTCCTTAAGAACTTCCTGTTCCAAGTCAGGATTGAGTATGGGCACTAGGGAAGGACAGGCCCAGCTATAGGGAAATTAATAGATTCATTTCACCTCACACGCTCCTCAAAAATGCATATTAACTTTTATTTATTTTAGCTAAGCTGTCCTTTTATCTATTCATGCCTCCATCTAAAACTGCAAAAGTAGTTCAAGAAAGGGAAAAAAAGGCCCTTAGAAGTACTTTTAAATTTCTTCCAGCTTATCAATGAACTTAATAAGCTCCCCAGATACATCTTACAAAGTAAAGAAGCCTTCAAAAATATTAGAGTAATTTTGTTTTCTCCAGTGGTACAGAGCATTCTAGGTAACTGGTAAGATACATCATCATCAATTTTACAGGTGTTCAGTTAACAGTGAAAGGAAAAATTACAAGAGAAAACACTTTCTTTTTGATGCCTTTTAATTTATTTGGATGGAGCTCCATTGCCAGATTTTTCACTGGAGCAGAGTTTTCACCTCAAATTGCAGCTGAATGATGACAGTTCCACATGTTCTTCCTCTAACTGCCTGGCAGGCCAAGGCAGTTTTTGACAGAGCCAGAAACTTGCCAAGATTTTTGATCAAAAGAATAATTCGCTAAATTGAGATCACTGTCGCTCTTTTTGCCATCTTTACTCATTTAGTGAGTGCTACCATGAGAAGGTTCTGCCATGTGCACCAGGAATAGGAAACAAGTGAAAGCGCTTGAGTTTTGCCATCAAAATCATAAATCTCCTCTGAACAGCAAAAGAGACATCAGACTCTAGGACAGAAGAAGCATAAAACCTGAACCACAGATCCACAGTCAAGAACAATATCTAAGGTGGAGTACATCTTAATGGTCATCTAGTTCATGTGACTGTTCTTAATGTTCAGTTGGCTTTCTGCAGACCAGATTTCAAAAATTCCTTATCCCAAACTTGTAACAGGCAGGAATGGCTTTTTGTTTTGCAACCGTCCAGGCAGGGCATAGTTTTATTTACTAGGGCGGCATTTCTCTAATTGCAGTCCAAGGACGCCTTGCACGAGTCCCATCACAGCTGCATGATTAAAACCCAGATTTGGGGGCTCCACTTCTAAACCATCTCAATCAGAATCCCTGTAATAGGTCCTGAAAATCTGAGTTTTTAATGAACTATCTAGGTCAATCAGAGGAAAGCATGTACTTGCAATGAGAACTGACATTGTGACCCAGGAACATCAAACCTACAGGTATTCATTATGTATAGAATCATTTCCAAGGCAGTATTGGGGGATTCCAAGAAAAAGAGGTCATGTCCAGCCATGCTCAAGCAACTTAAATGCAATCTGATATGAATAACTACAAAATAACAAAACTGCTTAGCCCTGAAAGAGGTGAAAGCCAAGTGAGGGTCTTCACTAAGGAAGTGGCCAGTTGCCTGGTGAAGAGCTGCGTCACTCTTCCCTGCTGAAACTGTTGGCTGCTTTGCTTTTCTAGTGAAATTGAAGAGTTGTAACTCTAGCCTCTGTAGGCAATGGAGAGCTGCAAAACTGAGGCTGTTTTCCCCTTAAATGTCCTGGAATTCATGTTGGTCATATCCACAAGAAGAGGAATGAGGGTTAGGCTCCTGTGGAATGTTAAAACTGTTCCACAAGGAGATGTGGCGGTCTGGATAGCATAGACGCCAAGCACCATCTTCTGCTCGCACTACCCTGCAAGCCTGCCCCACATCTCCAGGGTCTGGAGCAGAGGCCCATCTACAGCTTCAAGCAATGTAGACCTGAGCGTACAATTTAGATGAAGTGTGGCATAGATAAAACAAGTCTATCAAAATGGATTCTGTTGCCTTCTAGCAGACGCTCTAATCAGTTTTTAAGCTGTTCTATATTAACAAACTACATAGACATCATCTCTTAGAGCTTATCTTCTAAGAAAAAATTCCAATATTTAAATTATGACTGATTCATAAAATTATGATTTCCTGGAGCAGGAAAGAAATACAGTCAGCCCTCCATATCCACAGGTTCCTCATCTGTGGATTCAACCAACCAAGGATCAAAAATGTTGAGGAAAAAAATTTCCAGAAAGGTCAAAAAAGGCAGAACTTGAATTACATTGTTCACACCTATATACATAGCATTTACATTGTATTAGATATTATAAGTAATCTACAGATGATTTAAAGTACACAGGAAGATGTGTGTAAATTATACACAAATACACCATTTTATATAAGGGACTTGAGCATCCGTGGATTTTGGTATCCTGCAGGGGGTCCTGGAACCATTCTCCCACAGATACCAAGGGATGACTGTATAGGAAATTGTTCATAGCTTCAAATATAGGCTTTAAACCAGACGCTAGCTTGTCTCAGCTCATTATTTCATACACATTAGATGATCCAGAAACTTGGGTTTGATACATTTCTATTTGGATTGACGGATGGATTATGGGACAAGAACTGCAAACACACTTGGACTCCAGAAATGGTGGCAAATACTTGTCCCCACATTATTCAGTAATAAAACAGTGCCCCAGGCAGGTGTTTTCCCAAACACTGATCACTGAGCCCAGTGAGAGAAAAACTGAGTTCCTTCTTTCTGGAACATAGGGAAGTAGCTGCGGATAATATTTCTGCTTCATGGATTCTTAGAGGTGGTGTCAGTAAATGTTTAGGTAGGTATCTGATCCAGCATTCTGTAAGCAACACAGGAGTTAATGTATGTCTGTATTCCGTGCACGGGTTTTCATATCTATGGATCAGAACATAGAAACTAAGCTGGGATCCCAGGAGGCAGTGGGAGCTGCAGGCGCAGTCTGACATGCGGAGACGAACACTGTCTGTCCCTGCCAGAGCAGTTTCTCACTGAGCCAAGCTCCCATCATCAAGTGTCATTATCTGTAGGAAACGAGGCGACAATTCTGTAAAAAGGGGATATTTTGAACCATGTCTGCAAAAATGTAAAATACGAAGAAAAATCTTTCCAAATAAACACATCTTCAACATAAGTAAAAACTGAATAATGAGACTGATTCTGGGATTGATACTGAGAGGAAGACAGAGAAAATGAGAAAGGACTAGATCCTGCTGGGGAACCCCTTTTGCAGATTAAGCAGGACGGTCAGAGCCTTTTCTCCCCACCTCTGAACCATGGTTTCCATGACATCCACTGCACCCAGGAGCATAAATCCTACCCAAAAGGAGACAATCATAAGGATGCTACCTGAAGCCACTGTGAGTACTGCATTTTCTAATTAGCTTGAATGATAAGCAGAAAACAGCATGGTGTAGGAAGACTTAGACTAATAAATATGTCCACAGCTCTTGACACGATCCAAATCTTGAAATTATTTGAAGGTCAAGTTCACACAAGAACACTTTTTTCAGTCAGACTGAGACTGCAACTGTCTTCCTTTTCTCTAAATTTTAAGAGCATTAGTGTTGAAGAGTCTACTATCTCATATAGTCTTTACATTAGGATACAGACACCCAGCAAAACGATGCATGCACCAGTGACTTCCAATCCTTTAATACAAATACAGATTATCTTTCCTATCTGAAGGTCCTAGTAGCCCACCACCCCTACACTTCCATCTAGGATTTTTTTCAGCAGTAGGAAGGTGAACAGCCTGGAGCTATATGTGTTCTCCTTCTCTATGCCCTTGATTGCCAATGGCAGGAGTAGTGAGCTGGCTGACTGTGTTAAATGGTGTGCCTTCTGGCTATAGAACAAAGTTTACCTAAGTGGTCAAGGCAGAGATCAAACGTGCAAATGAGTCCTAGCTTAGTAGTGAAGTTGCCATAACTAAAATAAGCAGCCAACATAATCAAAGAATCCTATGAAACGTATGTTAGTGTATTAAAAACCAACATCTTTATTAAATACCTACTCGCAGAGGCCATCATGCTGTTCACTGTCAAGTAATTAAACAGGCACTAACATTAGGGGTGATTTTCAGCTAATGTCAGAGGCATTCCTCTCATTAAAGTCTGCTTAATCACTACATCATTGCCCAAAAAAGTGAAATTCAAAATTGCTGAAGGCATCAAAAAAATCTATTTCCATCTTGCCTAATTATCAGAGGTGTAAATGTGTCTGATTTCAGGATTAGAGGAACAGAATCCCCATGACAATTATATGCAGCAAATTTCTTTTGATAACTGTGAAGGAAGTTTCCCAAATCTAGGGGAAAATGTTTGTTAACATCTGTATTCAAAGTGTTGGGAGTTCATTTATGCAAGGTTTGCACATAAGTCCTGAGCACATCTTGTTGCTTTATCACAACCAAGACTACTCAATTTTTTAATCTTTCATTTCCTTTAAGATTCCTCAGTTTTCTTGGTTAAAGAAATGGTTTCTGAATGTAAAGTTTCTTAAGCTCAATTTCACCACACATGGCAAGCAGAATACATATTTCAGAAGCTTATAAATTTCCCCAAATAGCAAACAAGTTCATCGCACTTGGTTTGCTGTTTAATTCTGCATAACTTTTTGTTAAGAAACATAGTAGAAGATAAGTCTTACTACACAGTGTACAGTCTTCTAGTAATTTAGCAATGAGCTGCCTTTATTGAACTACAAATGTCTAACAATCAATCATTCAGCAAGAATTTAACAAATCCTTCACCTCTGGGCATCCTGACCCTAGGCATTACAGGACAACCAACAATCCTAAACTGCCCCTCTTTTTCAAGCTACTATGAGAGTAAAAAGTAATGTATCAAAATATTTTTGGCACCCTAAGTCAGAGAGGTTTTTATATATTTTATACTTATTTTCCACCATTTCTCTTCTCTTCCCAACCTTGCCCTCCATATTTAAATATTTAGCTAGGCATACATGTTTATGACTTTTCACTTTACATATAAAAGGTGACAGCATTAAGAAGAAGAAAAATACATTTCTTCTTAGTTTTTCGATTTTTTTTTTTTTTTTTTGCAGAAGATTCGTACACAGACAAAAGATTTCACCAAAATATCACAGGTAAGAATAAGCCTGAACTGCTCCCAACCCTCATCTATTCAGATTAGAATAGAATCCCCAGGACTAGGACGGGGAGAAAAAGACTGAAGGGAACCAACAAGAGCATAAATATTGATGCATCCCAAAGAAAAGGATCCTATACCCTGCACAAAAAATAGAAAAATACTAGGAAGGCTTATGGGATCAGAAAGCAAAAGACCTGTACCTCACTTCTCAGTTAAAGACACAGGGCTCCTTCCCAGATAAAGACATGGGAGATGAATGGTCACCTGCTATGATACATAGGCAGACAGGGCCTTCCACAGCCTTACCAGGATTTCTTCTCTTTTCATGGTGCAAGAGCACAGGATGGAGGCCATAGGCCCAAAGGTGACATAGAGACGGCAGAGGGAGCAATGGCCCTGTGAGGGCCACATTCATAAGATACAGAGACATCTCCCAAGAACCCTAATTAGATGGGAAGTGTAACTGAATATGCCACTCCTCAATATGACTGGAGGAGTTCCAGACTTAACCACCCCCAAATATGCTGCTTCGGTATATTGATTATTTTGAGCTGCAGACACTTGAAAAACAGCAAATGCAGGGAGAGGATTTTTCTGAACTCCCCTTATCTGCCTAAGGACAGATCCTTCAAAAGGAACTCAATTGTCATAAATCTCCACCCTGGGAGTTTTATCAACCAGGGAAGATTGATTTTTAACACAAGAGAGGAGATGTTGAAACCATACCTGGACAAACTTTGTCACAAACTATCATAATTCCCATCTATTCTTCTAAGGACCCATTCATCCTCCCTAAAACTCAAATACTCTCCCCTAACAGGCCTTCATCCTGTCTCCCCTTTCCCTACTAAGATAATATTTAAGCCTCAATTCTAAGCCACCTTGGAGAGTTACTCATTTTTTTTTTCTGGGTATCTCCCATGGAGACGTGAGGTATACATATATGTAAATAAACTTCTGCTTGTTTTTCTCTTGTTAATCTGTATTTTATTACAGGAGTCTCAGCCAAGAACTCAGAAGGGTAGAGAAAAAATTATTTTTCCTTCTCTACAATTGAATGCTCAAGGACTCGATGAAGCATGGAATATCTTCGCGGGCTCGAGTTTTGACACAGAGCAATGAGGATCTAATGGCCCAACCAAAGTATTTTCCCAAGGCTTTGGCATCAAGTCCTCTAGAATTTGGACTAAAGTGTAGGGAAAGAGACAGTATAACTCCTCACTGGGATTGTGTGTTGACCAGCCCAGTGAGATGATCAAAAGGGAAATTCACTAGTTATAAGTGATGAAGAAAGTTGTACTTCTCTCCTATCTTAAAATTGTAGGTTGATATTCATAGTCAGCACTCTGGCATAAAATCATTAGCACATAATCAGATCCCGCCTTACAGGTAGTAAGAGCTCTGGGATCTCTCTCACTTTTATGGAAGGCCACCTACATAACGACATTGTGTTAAGAGTTAAACATAAGACACTCTTTAAGAGTGATCTGGGAGGGTTCACAAAGAAGAATAAAGCAGAGCTGGCCAATGGAGGACAGGTAATGTTCATCCAAGCTGGTTGTCAAGGAAGGGAAATTAGGGAGGAACAGAAAGGGCAAAGAAAGGAAGAAGAAAGTGGTACTGGCATTACATGCCACAGAGTCAGGAGAGTGGCCAGCTAGGCATAAGAACGTGTATGATGTAGAATAAAATGAAAATATTTGACAGTAAGGTCACATGGGTTTGAACAACATTGCATTTTGCATGACCATATGAGAACAGCAGTGAAAGACTCAGTCTATGTTAGGAATCTCTTAAATAGGGTCATTTCCAACATTAATAAGCAATTTTAAAGCAAGGGTTTTCTGAGAATAACTGGCACGTCAGATCGTCTTCTCCTTAATCCCAAGTTGTCTGTCTGGCTGCGGGTACAGATAATAAACTGCAGAGTGAAACAGCATAATAGGCAAGGAGGGAGACTTCGGAGGAGGGCCTTTCATCACCAGCACTTGCAGAGGATGGCATTTACATGAAATTGATTTTCAGCGGTGAAATTATGCTTGTGATGTTCCGTTGCAAATATTGACAGCGTTAAAAGGAATGTCTAAAAGACGAGCACTAAAATGTCACCAGAAAAAAGCTGACCAGTATTTATGCTAAATTCCTCAAACTGCAACCCTTTTTTACATAAGTAGTGATGCCTCATGAAACAAAGCAGGTAAGTCTCTAGAGCTATGATGTGAAAGAAAATGAGTATGCCTACATTCTCTGTCATGTAGGAAGACACCCACTGCCTCTCATCATAATGACACAGGGGTTTTTCCCCCTCTCCTTTGAGGATTTTCAGATAGGAAAGCTTACGTCTCTCCCATATTGAACTCAGAGGATGAATAGACAAAATAAATCACGATAAAAATAAAGGACTCTTAGAAATATTAATAGATTCCTGGTATTGAATAGGGTACCAATTCTCGATGGGACTTTGCCATTTAAGCTGAAACATGTTTATCTATTTAATGACAGATTAGACTGGCCACTTGATAGTGATGGGAGGAAAGAGAAATCAGATTCTACTGCTTCTCTGTTAGTTGTGGTAAAACAGAGGCTAAACAGCACAATCTGAGAATTTTCACTCAGCTGAATTTCTGGAAGCTTTCAGTTGAGAACTTTATCATTTTCTGCCTCGACATCTAGCAGTTTCATTAGGGACTATCGTTAGCCTGTGTGCTGTCTAATTCAAAAAAATAAAGTCTGCCGTCTTTTGATCTCCAATGTATTTCTCAGAATTACATGCAATTATCGTGAAAGAAGAAACTGAAGAATTGTCCTGGAATTCATTTTAAGAATATTATTACTCACATAGTACATTTATTAAGTAATTTAGAGCAAAATATTTTTATTGGATTACTAAATATATTACAGAACATTATATGATATTTTTGAGCTTGTGCTAAAATATCCTTGGAATGAATCATAATTCTAGGATTAACAGACTTACAGGTTTTGAAAAAAAAAAGGTTTTCTTTGAAATATTGCAATTAGTGCTTTGCACTGCTACTAAATTATACTTTCTTTTTCCAGTTATTCTAAGAAATGTAATTTAGAGTGCTTTGTGCAGAATCTTATTATAACTTTGAATTTTGACAATGACATTTTCCGTCAAAAGATAAATTTATCGAGAAACACCAAATGTGGTAATTCTGAAGCTGTTACAGAGAGTTAAATACCTTCTGCTATGTTCACAAACAAGCATATGCATAAAGGTACATTTGCCATCTCATATAAGAGTCTGGGAATTTCAGTAAGAATCACAATCAACCATTTATCTGGATTCAGCCAAGTAGTAAAGCTACTTGTTTGAGTTGAGGATTTATGCCAAAGTGATGGAAGAGTTTATTAAAGCAGAATAATTGGCAGAAAATAGGCCCCCTCTTCAGAAGCCCTCAGAAAACTTTTGAGCTAAGAAACAGTTCAGTGTTCAGTTCCTGAGTATCTATTAGACTGTGGATTCCTAACATGAAGAAGGTAGATGAAATCAATGAAAAGCCAATCAAGCAAGTTGCTGGCCTCAGGGAGGGCGTTGCCATGACTTGGCCAAGGTCACCTGAGACAGACTAAACTTTGAGCACAAGCCTCCTAACTCCAACCTCAGGTCTACACATTATGAGTCTCCTGATTTCCTCAGAAAAGAAAATGGTGGGATTTTGTTCATTTGTTTATTTATCTATGTGTTTGCGTATATGCCACGCTGGCAGGCTGGAGCTGTATAAACTGGCTACCTCTTGGGAAAGGAGATGGGAGCACAGGTTGAAGTTCAGGGTGGCCTCATAAAAGGAACCTGCGGTGAAGCCTAAAGCACAAGGTTTAAAAGCAGGTTGAATAAACGTAATGCCAGTGTGAAAGAGTACAAAGTACACTAGAAAGGGAACAGAGATATGCAGGTTTTAGCTGCAAAATTAAGTCTCTAGTCTCTTATGACTAGATGTCTTTGGGCAAATAATTTAACCCCTAGATCCTGACCATGTAAAAAAAAAAAAAAAGGAATCAGGCTAAAATCACTGTATATTACATAAGATCTTTTACATTTGTTCTATTTAGGAAAAAAAACAAAACATGATTTTGACTTTTCTTCATTTTTTTCATCAGTTAAATACTTCAGATGTTTCAATTCATCCTTAGCCTAATTAAGATATTGTGCCTCATAAATACTAAGTTCTCAATACATGCTTGTTCAATGAATAAAGTTATTCCTGAACAAATGAATAAGCGAAAGATTCCATAACATTGGGTATCATTTCATAATTAATAATGAAATCAATAGTAATCAGATTGATTACTCACCACTGTTTCTTCATGACATACCTTACAGGTTTGTCTGAATATAAATGGGATATAGCTATTCTTCCCAAACTCCATTCAATCCTGAACTTCCTCTTGCCACTTATTTTAAAACACTGTCATGTTCTGGGGCTGCAATCTATTTGTACCATTGGTAAAATCAGTGTCTCCCATACTCTGTCAGCTTCTGAAAGGTAGAAAATGCATCTCTGTAGATATTCCTTAAGCAATTAGCCATAAATTTGCTTGTTTGAGAAGTAGGCAATTGTATGATTGCTGATGAGTTCATCCTATTGTCCCTAAAATTCCCAACCTGAACTGGCTAGTTACTAAACTAAAAATATTTCTAATCCTTTGCTATGAGATTATCCTAAAAGTAACTGAATTGACAGGATTCACCCCAACATGCAGTGAAGACAGAACAATCCACTGGATCATGGTCAGCGTGCTTCTCCCTTATCTCATGCTCTGGGCCCAGCTCCCAGGCCCCATTACTTAAAATTGACAAGAGTTCAGAGGAGAGAAAAATCACTGTAAGTCTAGGACAGATAACTCAGAGTCCATCCTCCTATTTGAATTGTTGGTAGGGTCCTAGAGAAACCACACCACCGTGGCAGCACAGGGAGACCAGAAACTGGGTACCAAAAACTAGATATGGAAACTCTGAAGGGAGAATTGAGGAATCCTGAAGACAATCTTTTCCCATTTTACATTTTTCTAAGGATCAGCTTGACTCATTAAGTTGAATATGACTTTTACCATTCAAAAGAGAGACAAGGTATGCATACAATTGGTTGAGGATTAAATTTTGGCCTTTGGAAGGTAAAGGCCAAAACATTTACTATGTACCTTAATTTAACCTTGTTACCTTTTTTTAGACATAGACTTTAAGCCAATTCTAAGTAAGTGTTCAGATTCTAAATCCAAGTTTGAATCACGTCATGGATCATTGGGCACACATTGGGAAGTGCCTGACAGTCTAAAAATTGAGATCCTGAGAGAAAACTGAGTTCGTTTTTCCTATAGTTTAGCCTTCATATGTTTTAACAGCCTGGAGCCAGAAAATGTGAGCGTATGTATGGAAGGTGTATGAAGGAAAAGTTAGCAGTGGAGCTAGGTTGGCACGCATTCAATTGAAGCCCAAATATTTAGCATTTATGCTCCTTACCAAGTGTCAAATGCTTATAAACATAATGATTTTAAGTGGCTTCATCTACAGCAATGGCGCTTTTAGCCACTGTCTAACAGAAACTCATTCAGAAGAGACGACGGGATCTCTGCTTGATTAGGGACAAAACAGTGAGATAGTTCCTCCTCAGCTGAGTTAAGACATGGAATGATAATTGTGAAGTACAGCACCACACTGGCCAAAAGGAGAAATATACAACCAGATGCTCTGCACGACCGGGTCTGCGTGCGGCCAAGGGTCCGCGGGGTGGTGTTCGGAATGGGATGGGCCTGGGAAACATGGGCTTGGAGACCAGAAAGGCGAGGAAGGAAAAAGAACAGAAAGAGAGGAGAGAGAAAAGGTGGGAGGGGACAAGCAGGACAGCAAGGCAGGCGAAAGGAGGAAGCCAGTTCTGCCAAGGGTCGGGGGCAGTCATCAATTAGCACCACACTCTCACAACTTACTCAGCTATTTTTGTGTTCCAAGTTCCCTCTAATATCCCTGCACTATCTGCTAAGTGCAAATCATTTTTCTAGTGGTCAACTCTTCCCTTTATTATTTTAAGGGTCTAATGAAATGAAAATTATGGGGGAAGAAAAGAGATTCATAATAAAGTTATTTCAGGAACACAGACAATAGCCACACACACACACACACACACACACACACACACACCCGGTGTTGATCCAGTACTCTGCCAGCCTCTTTCTAAGTCATTTTCAAATAAATAGAGCTCAGGGATTCTATGAGCAATTAAGAATACATAAAGGAAAGGATGCAGAGTACTCTACAGACCCCTGTAACCTCCAGTCACCATGGTCTTTCTTCAAAGTTTACACTCATCTTACTTAATTATATTTTCTCCTGAGAAGCATACACTGTTAAAGGAGTTGGAAATGAAATCAACTCATCTATATGTCTTATTTTATGCCAGAAGAAACTGAGCCCAAAAACCATTAAACGAGTTGTCCCAGGTCACACACGTCTGGTGATGAAAATGGGATAATGCCCAATTTGACCAGCATTGCTGAAGGATTAAACATAGTATCTATGCACAATGAACATCTGTGGGTCAGTAAACTACCCATGTTTTCTTGCTCACACAACAAAAAAAGCTTTAAAAAAAAAACCTGTTACTGTATTTTCTTTTTCTTAATCCATGCCTCTTTCATCTCCTGAGACTGCATTAGAGAGAATACAGAGCTTATAAACAAGTCTTAGAAATGTGATTTCTTTAATGTTTATAGTCTTATAATGCAATGTGTATTAAAAGATAATTACCATTAGTCTTAATTTGAGAACACAACGAGGAATTCACTTTTATGGTTCTTTCTGTCTTAATCAGTAGGCTGAATCTTAAAGAGATTCCTTAAATGAAAATAAATAAATGACCAGAGTTAAGAGTTGGACAATGTGTTTAAAACTTTGAATATAATCATCAATCTATTGTTTCATACACTTTAATATTCAATGAAATAGCATTCCACTTAGAAAGTCTTAAATGGGAAACTGAAAGAGTAAATACAAGTTAAAGGGATGACATTAGTACATCACACTAATACGAAGAAGAAAGTATGACAAAATACAGTCATTAGTCCTTGGCCTGAGAAAAATATAGCTTCTTTTCAGTTTAGTTCTTTCTTTTAGTTCTTTCATTAATGTGATTCTCAGTCAGAAAAATTTCCAGTGATGAAATGTATACTCAGTAGAAGGTTAAAGTAAAGAAAAATGTAAAGCACAGGAACTTACTGCCATCTTGTGGAATGTTTATTATATTCTGAGACACATTTTCTCTTTTATTTTCTGGAATGTCATTTTCCATTACTATTAGTTACAAAATGACTAAAGAGTTCCCCAGCAACTAACCATAACTAATATCTATCTACAAAATAAGACATGAGAAAATTCACGCATTTTGCAACAAGGAGATTTTTTGATTCCTATAGTGGAATGTTTGTTGTTTTTTCTCACCATCTCTTGTTTCCAGTCAGTTACTTATCTACTTTCTTTGTTGAGTGGATTTAGCATTTAATTTAGTATATTTTACTTTCCATTCTGAATGTACGAAAATTCAGAATGGAAGAGAGGCAAAGTTAGCAGAGTGTTAGCTGGCAAAGAAAAGAACAAAGCACACATTCTATTCTGGGAAGTCTCAGGGCAGTCCAGGCATCCAGAGCAGTGGTGGAGGGTAGGTCCTTACTACACAGAGTTTGGGTCTAAGACTGATTGGCATCACCTGAGAGCTTTTAGAAATGCAGAAATCTGGGCCCCATCCCAGACCTTCGGAATCAGAATTTGCATTTTTATGAGATCCCCAATTGATTCACATGCACAGTAAAATTTGAGAAGCACCGGCACAGGCCGCCATATTTCATTCCACTTACTTATGGCAGCGACACGCACGCACATGCACACACACAAGGTTGCTCAGCGTTGTGAGAAAAGCCAAGCATCAAGATACCTGGATTCGGGCTTCCCTGGTGGTGCAGTGGTTGAGAATCTGCCTGCTAATGCAGGGGACACGGGTTCGAGCCCTGGTCTGGGAAGATCCCACATGCCGCGGAGCAACTAGGCCCGTGAGCCACAACTACTGAGCCTGCGCGTCTGGAGCCTGTGCTCCGCAACAAGAGAGGCCGCATTAGTGAGAGGCCCACGCACCGCGATGAAGAGTGACCCCTACTCGCCACAACTAGAGAGAGCCCTCACACAGAAACGAAGACCCAACATAGCAATCAATCAATTAATAAATAAAAAAATAAATAAATCTTTAAAAAAAAAAGATACCTGGATTCAAGTCCATGTTATTTAATTTTGTGCATCTCAGTTTAAGCCCCAGTAATTTAATTTTTACGGACCTGAGATTTTTATTTGTAATATGAAGGAAGGTGTTCGTAAGATGATTGTAATCTCCCTTCGCATTCTAAAATTCTCTGATTTACTACTTATACATCAATGATTCTTTGGTTAAGTTTCCATGCATCACTTATTTATGCATCAGCAAATTGTTTGTCTCAATAATTCTGATTTCAACATAATGATTAACTTTTAAATTCACAGCTTGAGAACTGTTTTGTCCCAGCAGAAATGTTTCATCTAGTAAGCAAGGCATGTTTAAAATTTGAAATTATTTACCAACATTTTAAAAAATTAAAGACTTCACCACAAACCTTTGAGTTTTCCGATTCTCTCTTGAAAAAAATCAGAAGACATGTCAATGCTGAGCTCACAACTCCACACGGAATCAGTAACTTACAGCAGAATCTCAGTTTGCCCCAGTTCCCACCCAGCTCTTTTCATTCACTTTAATGCCCGGCCCCTTTGGGCCTTGGGACCAGTAACCTCTAGCTCAAATGTTATTCTCTGTCGAATCTTTTAACATGTCCAAAAGCTATAATAGAAAGACTCAATGAAAACTTGTGCTCCTTCACAAACTCTAATCTACATCGCTGAATAGTATATTTCTCTGAGGTATTAATACTCTTCTTATGTGCCACAGTTCCCTTTTATGACTATTAAGTATTCACAGCACTAAGTTGAGAATTGGCCTGTCCACATGGGCACGATTTACTAATTTACCTACCTCTTAGCCAACTTTTACATGGCCACATGTATAAAAACACAGAGAATTCAATTCCTTTCCTATTCAAAGGTAACCACTAAGTACATTTAAACAAGTAGAATTCGCATCATTGCCTTCTCTAGAGAAAAAAAATAAAAACCTGTGATCATAGGATTTTTCATGCAACAAATAATTGTTGAACAATGTGCAGGGCGATAGTACAGTTTTGAACAAGACAGAACAATTCCTGCCCTCGTAGAACTTAAAAGTCTTCCATGGGAGACATACAGTTGAATAGGTATTAATTCCAGGAATGTGTGATGGTGATTATGACAGAGGATGCCACGTGGCTGATGACGGAGGATGGGAGCTGGGAGTGTTCAGGGTATCCTAACAGCCCTTAAGTTGGGACCTAAAGGCAACTAGCAGCCATCCAGTGAACAAGGGGGGAAGGAGAAGGTTCCAGGGAGGGAGGGAACAGCATGCACAAATCTCACGGGGGAGAGATAGCGTGGCAAGAAGCACCAGAATGGAAGATAAGCAAGGTGGCTGCAATGAAAAGAAAGAGGAGGAAGGCCGATATGAAATGAACCTGAAAAGACAGGGCAGCTTCTAGACATTGGATGTTCTCCCAGAAGCAGTGGGGGGGCCACTGATAGGGCTGAAGTGAATGGTCAACTTCGGGCTTTGAAAGTATCACTCTGACTTAAGTATACATCTAGGCGCTTGGATAGCCACAGAAATTACAGGCATCCAGGGACTTCCCTGGTGGTCCAGTGGCTAAGACTCCATGCTTCCAGTGCAGGGGGTGCGGGTTCAATCCCTAGTCTGGGAACTAAGATCCCACATGCTGCGCGGGGCGGCCAAAAAAAAAAAAAAAAAAAAGAAATTACAGGCGCATCTAATAAATTAATAAATGCACCACCATCACATTCAACAATATACGTTGCCTAATTGATTAAATATATTAGTTCATCGTGCCCTAGAAGCACTGTGGCATAATAATGGGACATATGTTTCATATTTTACAACCTATTTTTTTTTCAACCCTGTCATGAGTCTCTGAGATCGTATGTATAACCTCATTTGGGAGGAATGCTGAAAGCCTAAATGTGAGCCCTGTTGATTGTGAGGCAAGCCAAGCCCAACAGCTTCCTGGGCCCAGTGAGACAGCTCCTGGCTGCGTGGATGGGCCAGGGTTACAGCCCGCGACACTTATTCATGGGTGCGCACGAGGTTGAACGCATTATCCCTTGACCTCCGGGCTGAAAGCCAGTCTTGTCTGGAGGAGCCTGCTGTTTCCAAGCAGTCCGCAGCTGGGTGACTCATTTAGGAAACCACTTCAGTGTTTTTAAAGCATTCCTTCTGTTCAACCTCCTTTTTTTTTAATCCCACTTAATGCAACATCTCAGCACTGCTTGGGCACCCTGCTGCTGGACACTCACTGCATATTTCAGTCTAAGCAGTGGTGGATTTTGATTACCAATAACTTAGAGAAATGTGAAATCTCCAAAATTAATTTAGACTTATTTTTTCAAAGCTGCACACATTTTGCCCACCTTCCCCCAGCCCCAAATTTTCCTTCGTTATCCAATCGTACAGCCACTTGAAAAGGTAGTAGTTGCTTCCCTGTTTTCATGCCGTTATTACCACGTGCTAGCAGTTTTTATGCCAATTATCTGCCATAAGAGCCTTACCCTAGTCAAATTGTGAAAGGGATGCTTCTACAACCACAAAAATACTTCTCTCTGCTTTAGCTCTATACATCTGAACCAGAAAACTCACCTTCAGTGATGAAAAGCGTGGTGTGCAAAGCAAGTCTCTGGGTGCCTGTAGAGGGATTCACATCCCAGGTAATAATTCTTTAGGGCCCCTGGTCAGGACTTATCAGGCAGAGTCCATTCCCGGCAGGTAGGAGTTGAAAAGCAGGCAAAAGCAGCTGGGTGCAGTTTAGCTTCAAAAGGCAGGCAGATAACTAGATGTATATGCCTCGAGGCAGGTCCTCGACAAGAGGGAACCTACCAGACAGGCAACAGTTCTTACCTGCCTAGAAAATAAGCTGGAAGCCACAGGGGCTGAAGATCCAAGTCAGGAAACTCCTTCAGCTCATCCTGGAAGGCAGGTCAGCATGAGACCAGCAGCACCACTGGGCATGGAACTACAGAAGCCCTCCCTAAGGCTCCTTTCAACATTGTCTTCCAATGTACTGATGTTTCTGGAAGAAAAATAATTTATTTTAATGAAGTACTAACTCAGACTCTGAGGTAGTGCTGAACTGTCTTGCTCTGAAAAGATAAAGGAGAGGGTGTAAGTGTGTGTATGATTTTATTGTGTGGGGAATAAATGCAGCTGATAGATCTGTGCATGTATTTAGGAATATTCTATTTACACACATGGTTGTATCATCTACACGCAACCCGGTTAATTATTCTTATCATCTGATCTTGAGTTCACAGCCTATGATTTCAGGAGAACTTACTTTTAAGAAGAATACAGAAATCAAGCATGAGAAAGGAGACAGAGCTGGCAGATTTTTTAAAACAGACACAACAATAACAACTTATAGATTCCTGAGTTTCTGCAGGTGAAATGGATCAGAGATAACAGGGATTATAAGAGATCCTAAGTCTGTCTTGTAAACCCCAGTTGGAACTGCCCACTGGTTAGCTTTTTCTGTGAAGTCGATTTAGAAATTTGGAAGCCTCAAATAAAGAGACCAAGAAAGAGCTGATCAGATAATTGTGACTGACTTAATGCCCAATGAGATAGACACAGTGAAGGTTAAATCAATTGCTGGGTGCAATGTTGCTCTAAATTTCATGCCTTTAAGACAAATTCAGGAATGTAAATCTGTTTGCACTACACAGTGTATTTCATAGGAGTCTTTGGCTACCCAGACTTTTCTGAAGCTAATGGAATCCCAGCCCCTAAATGCTATCAATGTCCCAAACTAGACCTATCTCTGCCACTGCTGGAAGCAACAACCATTTCTAAGAGCTTGTCTATGACTATCAGTCCGGGAGGTGACTGCTTCTATAGAGAAAGAGGAGAAAGATCAGAGGAACCAAGGACTATGTGATCCTTGGACACATAGCCCTGGACAAATCTAGGGAAGTCCTCTCCACTCAGACATGTGAGTAGGATGCTGGAACACCCAGGAGAAAGTCAAGTCTGAGAAGCAAGAAGTATAAAGAGATGGACACAGATGGGAAATATCTTCCTAGCCCAACTATGCTTAATAGCAACTTCTCCCAACGTACATAATAAAGTATGATATGAATAAGCAGTGTTATCACACAAGGAAATCAGATCATTGGGTGTTTCAGGATGAAATTGTGAGAAAAAAATTACAAAAGGTATATAGTCCAGACCATTCAAGACTGGATTATAGAGACAATACATAGAAAAGGCACTGATTCAAAACACACATGGAGTAAATAGCTCCTATCACATTCTGAGCACATCATTCATCCATCCATCCATCCATCCAAGAAATGTTTATTAAGCATCAGTTAAGTGTTAGACTCCATTCTTAGCACTGGGGAATGCAGTGAAAAAGATAAAATCCACCGTCTTCAAGTACACATGTTCTAGTAAGAGAGACAGAGAAAAACATATATACGAATTCATAATATGAGAACAGATTGAGATAGGGCTTTTGAGGTAAGATCAATCAGGATAAGGGTCAGGCAGAGTAAGAACAGGTGACAGTGGTAAGTAATAGCTCTTCTACAAGGGGGTTCAGGAAGACCTTTCTCAGTGACACAATTGTCGGTTCACAACCTCAAGAGTTCCCTGGGGGGTGAAATTCAAAACTGGCCCACGTACATGGAGGGCGAAGAAAGACAGAAGAAAGAGGCAGACCACTCCAGATCTGTAGGTGGCAGGGTTAATAAGGAAGGGAAATCACATACAAGTCTTGTCATGGGTGGGCACAAGACGAGTTGATCGCTATACCCACACGCCAGAATCTTTAAAAGTTCATATAGAGGCTTTCAGTCATATATACCATCCAGATGGTCTCAACAACACATTACTCCTTAAAGGCTACGTCCTTGAAACAGTTTCTAGTGTGAGAATGGTGGGCAGAACATACTTTCCAGGGGCAGGAGAGGGAGTGAAGAGCCTCCAATTGCCCAGTTCCAGCAGTCACATCCTCTCAATGACCTCCTCCAACAATAATGGAGCAAGCCCAGTGAATAACTAGTGGAAAATAGTCCTAGGAAGCGAGAATAATGAGGGTCAAGCTCAGAGAGTCTGACAAGCTTGGAAAGCCCAAAGAACAGGAGCAAGTCACAGTAGGCAAAGGGAGAGTGGTAGGAGCTGAAATGAGATGGGGGGGGGGGGCAAGGGCCAGCCTAAGGGGGGCTTCCAAGGCCATGGCAAAAAGTTTGGACTTTTTTAAGTATATAATTGGAAACTATTGGAGGGTATGGGGCAGAGGAGTGGGGAGTGGCATGATCTGGTATTTGTTTTTACAAGATTATTCCATCTCCTGTATGGGAAACGGATTATATCCCAGAAAGAACAGAAGCAGAGACCAGTTAGGATGCTCTTACAATAGCCCTGGAAGGAGACAATGGTGGATGGAAATAGACTGATGGTGTAAGTAGGGGGGTTTCGATTATACCTTCAATTTCTCAGGACCTGAGAAAGCTGACAAAATCATTATACTTCAAAAATTGATCCCAACACAGGCCTTTATAGTCCATCAATTATTTCGCTGCTTTGAAGTAACATTTACCCTACTACTAAGTTCCCCAAATACCTGATGATAAGAACCACTAGGGACTTAAGTACACTGTCTGTACCCTCCCCTGGATTTTCTGACTCTGTAAGCTTGGTTGGGTCCAGAAATCTGTTTAACAAATTCTCCAGGAGATTTTAACAATAGGCACATTGACGAGCACTGGTTAAATAACTTAATTTCTTCATTCTCCACACTGACATAGATAACTCCACCTCCCAGTGAAAAATTCAGTCCTTAGGACTAAGGGTATTGAGGATATCACCAAAGACATTGCCTCCAATTCTGGATGCAGTTCAGAATTACACAATGGCCTTTATAAAAATGCTTTTGGATCAATAGATCAGAGGTAGGCATGTAGTCTCACTTCTCCTATAGATTTCTTCTGTTTCCAACTTGCTACTGTCGTGGTTCAGATTCTTATTATTTGTACTTATTTTCATTTTTTAAATTCTATCATGAATTGTATTGCCAGATTAATTTTCATAGTACCCTCTACTGAAAATAATTCTCTCCTACTTAGAAACTGTCCCTGTATTGCATTTTCAATAAATCCCCAAAACTTTGGTTCAACGTTCAACAAAACCTGCAATGCATGACTGCACTCCTGCTTAACTTTGTCTTCTCTGTTCCTATTCCCTTAAGAATCCCCCTGTTCTGACATTTTTTTGCCAGTTGTAACAAAAAGGAGTTCACATTTTCTATTGTTGCTCAACATCCTTCTTTTCTTTTTTCTGGAATTCTGCCTATTAAAACTTTCCCCCTTCTTCAAGGCTAAGCATGGGCCACTGGCTCCCATTAACTGTCTCTGAACATTCAACCAGAAATGATTTCTCCTTTATCTCAACCCTTATGGAATGACTGCTTGGGCCATTTCTATGGCTTATAAGGTGCGATATTGTGGCTGTGCATTTAATTTACATTGCTGAGTGATGACAAATATTTTATTTTTCCAGGAGGTATATCATAGTTAATATGCATTTATTTGTATCACCCAATTTGCTTTACATAGATCAGGAATTTAGGTCCTCCATGGTGTTATCAGAAACCAGAGGGAGCTGTCTAAAGCGAAAACCTCGAGTGTCTCAGGAGCTCCCCATCACATACTGGATCTATCTGTCCTCCTTAGGCTGACATGCAAGGTGCATCAGGACTGGGATCTTGCCTACCTCTTCAATCTCATCTCTTTTTATTCATCTCCTCTTACTTGATGTTCCAGCAAAATCACACTGCTTTTGTATTCCCCAACACAACAAATGGGGTCTTTCTTCATGCTTGCACAGTCCTTTTCCATGAAATTCCTCTTACACTTCTTCATCCCATGAACTCTTTTTCATTCTACAGCACTCAGCTCAGTAGCACCCCTCGCCAGCAGCTCCAACCCTTGCACTACTGAGTTAGAGCACCCCCATCTTTCTCATAGAATTTACGAAGAACTGTGTAAAGAAATTCTCTTTATCAATTTCCCTGCCAATAAGCTTCTTAAGTCAAGAGATTTGGATTTTTTTAAATATTCAGTACCTGACAAAAATCTATCAATAAATATATCACTGCATAAGTATGCATTCAGTGAACTAGATGAATATGAAAGAATAAACACACTGACAATGTTTCCTAAGTTTGTTTTCATCCTTCTTATTCCCCAGGTGATTCTGATGTGTAGCCATGGTGAGATGCATGGCCTTAGACCAGATATAATCGGCAGTAAGTAAAAATCAACTGAATTTCTGTCCGTGGTTGGACAATGTTGTCCAATGTTGGACAATGTTGTCCGTGGTTGGACAACAACGGAATCGTAATAAAAAGCAAAAATGTCTAAACCTTAAAGCCTAGTCAAAACTAAAGTTAAAGAGTTAAGCAACTTTGTTAATAGGCTAGAGGTGTGAAACCTTCCAAAACAAAGTTGTCTGGCTTGAATTGTGCCTACATAGTCTATAGATTGATCTAACTCACTGAAAAATTAATCTCATTTTCACTTTTTTCAGCCTCAATAGGACACAGCTGCACTGATGTTCGTCTCAATTGATGGAGTAAAGAAGCTTCATCTTTATTCAGTGTGAAGCAACTGCCAAGAAAACTGGCCTTTGAGGGGTAATAAGTTCATGAGCATCACCTGTGTTGTGCAAAACAATATTTGATTTTCCTGAAAGTTTAAACCTATTGGAAAGAACATATGAATTAAGTATCCAGCTTGCGGGTGAAAAGTTTTGCTGCAGGGTGATGAAGTGCACCATCAAGGTGATACATTCTGAACATTGCCTTCCAATGGCACAAGGGAATCACAGAGCAAATGGAAGGGAGGAAATTAAGACCCACTGGCTGGAATTGGTAACACATGATTTGTAACACAGGCATGCCACATGAATATGCTCTATACTTATCTTGGAGAATAAGATTTTGGGCAAATAAAACAAATACCAAAGTACAGATTTCTCTGTATATATACGTACTTTGCAAACCAGGCCATGATGGAAATTCGTGATATATTTGGGAAACTATTCTCAAGAGAAAAAGCAATGTGGCTTATAGACTATTACCTAGCCTAGTGTTGAGAGTGTGTTTGTGTGTGTATTTGGCCTTTTTCTCTGCCCTTCCACAGCTGTCTCACCCTTCTTCCTTATGTTCAAATTATAACTTTCTCCCTTTCTTCCTAATCAATTTGATTCAAGAGCTACTGTGTGACTACTAGAGGAGCCTTTGAGCTGTGCTCCAGAGGAGGTGCTCTCAGCTCTACTCTGTCAAATGGGTGGCATATGCTCAGTATAATAGACTTGCTACCCAGGGAAGGCACACGGTGTCTAGGAATTAAGAAGCCATTCTCCTAGACTCATCAAGGTTTGACCTTTTAATAGAAGATAGTGTTTACTTTAAGGTGGTATTATATGAGAAATTGAGAATGAAACACTTGAGTCCTTTCACCTGGGAAAAAAACGTGGGATGAAAACAAACTGACAGAAAGAGAAAGACAAATACCATATGATATCACTTAAATGTGGAATTTAAAATGTGACACAAATTAACTTATCTATGAGACAGAAACAGACTCACAGGTATAGAGAACAGACTTGTGGTTGCCAAGGGGGGAGGAGAGGCCGGGGAGGGATGGATTGGGAGTTTGGGATTAGTAGATGCAAACTATTATATATAAAATGGATAAACAACAAGGTCCAACTGTAAAGCACAGGGAACTATATTCAATATCCTGTAATAAACCATAAAGGAGGGGGAGGCTTCAAGATAGCGGAAGAGTAAGATGCGGAGATCACCTTCCTCCCCACAAATACATCAGAAATACATCTACATGTGGAACAACTCCTACAGAACACCTACTGAACGCTGGCAGAAGACCTCAGACCTCCCAAAAGGCAAGAAACTCCCCACATACCAGGGTAGGGCAAAAGGAAAAAGAAAAACAGAGACAAAAGAATAGGGACTGTACCTGCACCTCTGGGAGGGAGCCGTGAAGGAGCAAAGGTGTCCACGCACTAGGAAGCCCCTTCGGGCGGAAGCTTCGGAGCCACGGAGGAGAGCGCAGCAACAGGGGTGCGGAGGGCAAAGCGGAGAGATTCCCGCACAGAGGCTCGGCGCTGAGTAGCGCTCACCAGCCCGAGAGGCTTGTCTGCTTAGCCGCCGGGGCGGGCGGGGCTGGGAGCTGAGGCTCCGGCTTCGGTCGTATCGCAGGGAGAGGACTGGGGTTGGCGGCGTGAACACAGCCTGAAGGGGTTAGTGCGCCACAGCTAGCCGGGAGGGAGTCCGGGAAAAAGTCTGCAGCTGCTGAAGAGACAAGAGACTTTTTCTTCCCTCTTTGTTTCCTGGTGCGCGAGGAGAGGGGATTAAGAGCGCTGCTTAAAGGAGCTCCAGAGATGGGTGTGAGCCGCAGCTATCAGCGCGGACCCCAGAGGCGGGCATGAGACGCTAAGGCTGCTGCTGCCACCACCAAGAAGCCTGTGTGCAGCACAGGTCACGCTCCACACCGCCCCTCCCGGGAGCCTGCGCAGCCCGCCACGGCCAGGCTCCCGTGATCCAGGGACAACTTCCCGGTGAGAACGCACGGCACGCCCCACGCTGCTGCAACGTCACGCCGGCCTCTGCCGCTGCAGACTCGCCCCGCCTCCGTGCCCCTCCCTCCCCCAGCCCTGAGTGAGCCAGAGCACTGGAAGCAGCTGCTCCTTTAACCCCGTCCTGTCTGAGCTAAGAACAGACACCCACAGGTGACCTACATGCAGAGGCGGGGCCAAATCCAAAGCAGAACCTCCGGAGCTGTGCAAACAAAGAAGAGAAAGGGAAATTTCTCCCAGTAGCCTCAGGAGCAGCAGATTAAATCTCCACAATCAACTTGATGTACCTGCATCTGTGGAATACCTGAATAGACAACGAATCATCCCTAATTGAGGAGGTGGACTTTGGGAGCAACGATATATATATTTCTTTCCCTTTTTCTCTTTTTGTGAGTGTGTATGTGTATACTTCTGTGTGTAATTTTGTCTGTAGAGCTTTGTTTTTACCATTTGTCCTAGGGTTCTGTCTGTCTGGGTTTTGTTTGTTTCTTGTACAGTTTTTAGCACTTGTTATCATTGGTGGATTTGTTTTTTGGTTTGGTTGCTCTCTTCTTTCTTTCTTTTTTTTTATTACTTTTTTAAAATTTATTTTTTAATAATTATTTTTTATTTTAATAACTATTTTATTTTATCTTATTTTACCTTCTTCATTCTTTCTTTCTTTTTTTCTCCCTTTTATTCTGAGTCGTGTGGATGACAGGCTCTTGGTGGTCCAGCCAGTTGTCAGGGCTGTGCCTCTGAGGTGGGAGAGCCAAGTTCAGGACACTGGTCCACCAGAGACCTCCCAGCTCCATGTAATATCAAACTGCGAAAATCTCCCAGAAATTTCAGTCCCAACACCAAGACACAGCTCCACTCCATGACCAGCAAGCTACAGTGCTGGACACCCTATGACAAACAACTAGCAAGACAGGATCACAGCCCCACCCATTAGCAGAGAGGCTGCCTAAAATAATAATAAGGCCACAGACACCTCAAGACACACCACCAGACGTGGACCTGCCCACCAGAAAGACAAGATCCAGCCTCATCCACCAGAACACAGGCACTAGTCCCCTCCACCAGGAAGCCTACACAACCCACTGAACGAACCATAGCCACTTGGGGCAGACACCAAAAACAACGGGAAATATGAACCTGGAGCCTGTGAAAAGGAGACCCCAAACACAGTAAGTTAAGCAAAATGAGAAACACACAGCAGATGAAGGAGCAAGGTGAAAACCCACCAGACCTAACAAATAAGAGGAAATAGGCAGTACACCTGAAAAAGAATTCAGAATAGGGGCTTCCCTGGTGGCGCAGTGGTTGGGAGTCCGCCTGCCAATGCGGGGGACACGGGTTCGAGCCCTGGTCCGGGAGGATCCCACATGCTGCGGGGCAGCTGGGCCAGTGCGCCATGACTGCCGGGCCTGCTCTCTGGAGCCCGCGAGCCACGACTGCTGAAGCCCACGTGCCTACAGCCCGTGCTCTGCGGCAGGAGAGGCCACTGCAATGAGAAGCCTGGGCACACAATGAAGATCCAATGCAGCCAAAAATAAATAAATAAAACGAATAAATTAAAAAAAAAAAAGAATTCAGAATAATGATAGTAAAGCTGATCCAAAATCTTGGAAGTAGAATGGAGAAAATACAGGAAACGTTTAAGAAGGACCTAGAACAACTAAAGAGCAAACAAACAGTGATGAACAACACAATAAATGAAATTAAAAATTCTCTAGAAGGGATCAATAGCAGAATAACTGAGGCAGAAGAACGGATAAGTGACCTGGAAGTTAAAATAGTGGAAATAACTACTGCAGAGCACAATAAAGAAAAGAGAATGAAAAGAACTGAGGACACTCTCAGAGACCTCTGGGACAATATTAAACGCACCAACATTCGAATTATAGGGGTCCCAGAAAAAGAAGAGAAAAAGAAAGGGACTGAGAAAATATTTGAAGAGATTATAGTTGAAAACTTCCCTAACATGGGAAAGGAAAGAGTTAATCAAGTCCAGGAAGCACAGAGAGTCCCATACAGGATAAATCAAAGGAGAAATATGCCAAGACACATATTAGTCAAACTATCAAAAATTAAATACAAAGAAAAAATATTAAAAGCAGCAAGGGAAAAAAAACAACACACAAGGGAATCCTCATAAGGTTAACAGCTGATCTTTCAGCAGAAACTCTGCAAGCCAGAAGGCAGTGGCAGGACATATTTAAAGTGATGAAGTAGAAAAACCTACAAAAAAGATTACTCTATCCAGCAAGGATCTCATTCAGATTTGAGGGAGAAATTAAAACCTTTATGGACAAGCAAAAGCTAAGGGAATTCAGCACCACCAAACCAGCTTTACAACAAATGCTAAAGGAACTTCTCTAGGCAGGAAACACAAGACAAAGAAAAGACCTACAAAAACAAACCCAAAACAATTAAGAAAATGGTAATAGGAACAAACATGTCAATAATTACCTTAAATGTAAATGGATTAAATGCTCCAACCAAAAGACATAGACTGGCTGAATGGATACAAAAAGAAGACCCGTATATATGCTGTACACAAGATACCCACTTCAGACCTAGGGACACATACAGACTGAAAGTGAGGGGATGGAAAAAGATATTCCATGCAAATGGAAATCAAAAGAAAGCTTGAATAGGAATTCTCATATCAGACAAAATAGTCTTTAAAACAAAGACTATTACAAGAGACAAAGAAGGACACTACATAATGATCAAGGGATCAATCCAAGAAGAAGATATAACAATTGTAAATATTTATGCACTCAACATAGGAGCACCTCAACACATAAGGCAAATACTAACAGCCATAAAAGGGGAAATCGACAGTAACACAATCATAGTAGGGGATTTTAACACCCCACTTTCACCAATGGACAGATCATCCAAAATGAAAATAAATAAGGAAACACAAGTTTTAAATGATACATTAAACAAGATGGACTTAATTGATATTTATAGGACAGTCCATTCAAAAACAACAGAATACACTTTCCTCTTAAGTGCTCATGGAACACTCTCCAGGATAGATCATATCTTGGGTAACAAATCAAGCCTTGGTAAATTTAAGAAAATTTAAATCATATCAAGTATCTTTTCTGACCACAATGCTAGGAGACTAGATATCAATTACAGGAAAAAATCTGTAAAAAATACAAACACATGTAGGCTAAACAATACGGTACTTAATAACCAAGAGATCACTGAAGAAATCAAAGAGGAAATCAAAAAATACCTAGAAACAAATGACAATGAAAACATGATGACCCAAAACCTATGGCATGCAGCAAAAGCAGTTCTAAGAGGGAAGTTTATAGCAATACAATCCTACCTTAAGAAACAAGAAACATCTCAAGTAAACAACCTAACCTTACACCTAAAACATTTAGAGAAAGAAGCACAAAAAAAACCCCCAAAGTTAGCAGAAGGAAAGAAATCATAAAGATCAGATCAGAAATAAATGAAAAAGAAATGAAGGAAACGATAGCAAAGATCAATAAAACTAAAAGCTGATTCTTTAAGAAGATAAACAAAATTGATAAACTATTAGCCAGTCTCAACAAGAAAAAAAGGGAGAAGACTCAAATCAATACAATTAGAAATGAAAAAGGTGAAGTAACAACTGACACTGCAGAAATACAAAGGATAATGAGCAATTAATACAAGCAACTATATGCCTGTAAAGTGGACAACCTCTAAGAAATGGACAAATTCTTAGAAATGCACAATGTTCCAAGACTGAACCAGGAAGAAATAGAAAATATGAACAGACCAAATCACAAGCACTAAAATTGAAACTGTGATTAAAACTCTTCCAACAAACAAAAGCCCAGGACCAGATGGCTTCACAGACAAATTCTATCAAACATTTAGAGAAGAGCTAACACCTATCCTTCTCAAACTCTTCCAAAATATACCAGAGGGAGGAACACTTCCAAACTCATTCTACGAGGCCACTATCACTCTGATACCAAAACCAGACAAAGATGTCACAAAAAAAGAAAAGTATAGACCAATATCACTGATGAACATAGATGCAAAAATCCTCAACAAAATACTCACAAACAGAATCCAACAGCACATTAGAAGGATCGTACACCATGAGCAAGTGGGGTTTATCCCAGGAATGCAAGGATTCCCCAATATACGCAAATCAATCAATGTGATACACCATATTAACAAATTGAAGGAGAAAAACCATATGATCATCTCAATAGATGCAGAGAAAGCTTTCGACAAAATTCAACACCGATTTATGATAAAAACCCTCCAGAAGGTAGTCATAGAGGGAACTTTCCTCAACATGATAAAGGCCATATATGACAAACCCACAGCCAACATCATCCTCAATAGTGAAAAACTGAAATCATTTCCACTAAGATCAGGAACAAGACAAGGTTGCCCACTCTCACCACTATTATTCAACATAGTTTTGGAAGTTTTAGCCACAGCAATCAGAGAAGAAAAAGAAATAAAAGGAATCCAAGTCGGAAAAGAAGAAGTAAAGCTGTCACTGTTTGCAGGTGACATGATACTATACATAGAGAATCCTAAAGATGCCACCAGAAAACTACTAGAGCTAATCAATGAATTTGGTAAAGTTGCAGGATACAAAATTAAGGCAAAGAAATCTCCTGCATTCCTATACACTAATGATGAAAATTCTGAAAGAGAAATTAAGGAAACACTCCCATTTACCATTGCAACAAAAAGAATAAAATACCTAGGAATAAACCTACCTAGGGAGACAAAAGACCTGTATGCAGAAATTAGAAGACACTGATGAAAGAAATTAAAGATGATACAAATAGATGGAGAGATATACCGTGTTCTTGGATTGGAAGAATCAACATTGTGAAAATGACTCTACTACCCAAAGCAATCTACAGATTCAATGCAATCCCTATCAAACTACCACTGGCATTTTTCACAGAACTAGAACAAAAATTTCACAATTTGTATGGAAACACAAAAGACCCCCAATAGCCAAGGCAATCCTGAGAAAGAAAAAGGGAGCTGGAGGAATCAGGCTCCCTGACTTCAGACTATACTACAAAGCTACTGTAATCAAAACAGTATGGTACTGGCACAAAAACAGAAATATAAATCAATGGAACAGGATAGAAAGCCTAGAGATAAGCCCACGCACATATGGTCACCTTATCTTCGATAAAGGAGGCAAGAATATACAATGGAGAAAAGACAGTCTCTTCAATAAGTGGTGCTGGGAAAACTGGACAGCTACATGTAAAAGAACGAAATTAGAACACTCCCTAACACCAAACACAAAAATAAACTCAAAATGGATAAAAGACCTAAAGGTAAGGCCAGACACTATCAAACTCTTAGAGGAAAACATAGGCATAACACTTTTTGACATAAATCACAGCAAGATCCTTTTTGACCCAGCTCCTAGAGGAATGGAAATAAAAACAAAAATAAACAAATGGGTCCTAATGAAACGTAAAAGCTTTTGCACAGCAAAGGAAACCATAAACAAGATGAAAAGACAACCCTCAGAATGGGAGAAAATATTTGCAAATGAAGCAGCTGACAAAGGATTAATCTCCAAAATATACAAGCAGCTCATGCAGCTCAACATCAAAAAAACAAACAACCCAATCCAAAAATGGGCAGAAGACCTAAATAGACATTTCTCCAAAGAAGATATACAGATTGCCAACAAACATGAAAGAATGCTCAACATCATTAATCATTAGAGAAATGCAAATCAAAACTACAATGAGATATCATCTCACACCGGTCAGAATGGCCATCATCAAAAAATCTAGAAACAATAAATGCTGGAGAGGGTGTGGAGAAAAGGGAACCCTGTTGCACTGCTGGTGGGAATGTAAATTGATACAGCCACTATGGAGAACAGTATGGAGGTTCCTTAAAAAACTAAAAATAGAACTACCGTACAACACAGCAATCCCACTACTGGGCATATACCCTGAGAAAACCATAATTCAAAAAGAGTCATGTACCACAATGTTCATTGCAGCTCTATTTACAAAAGCCAGGACATGGAAGCAACCTAAGTGTCGGTCGACAGATGAATGGATAAAAAAGATGTGGCACATATATACAATGGAATATTATTCAGCCATAAAAAGAAACAAAATTGAGTTATTTGTAGTGAGGTGGATGGACCTAGAGTCTGTCATACAGAGTGAAGTAAGTCAGAAAGAGAAAAACAAATACCATATGCTAACACATATATATGGAATCTAAAATAAAATAAAATAAAATGGTCATGAAGAACCTAGGGGCAAGATGGGAATAAAGACACAGACCTACTAGAGAATGGACTTGAGGACCTAGGGAGGGGGAAGGGTAAGCTGGGACAAAGTGAGAGAGTGGCATGGACATATATACACTACCAAAAGTAAAATAGTTAGCTAGTGGGAAGCAGCCACATAGCACAGGGGAAATCAGCTCGGTGCTTTGTGACCACCTGGAGGGGTGGGATAGGGAAGGTGGGAGGGAGGGAGACGCAAGAGGGAGGAGATATGGGGACATAAGTATATGTATAACTGATTCACTTTGTTATAAAGCAGAAACTAACACACCACTGTAAAGCAATTATACTCCAATAAAGTTGTTTTTTTAAAAAAAACATAATGGAAACGAATATGAAAAAGAATATATAAATGTATAACTGAATCACTTTGCTGTACACCAGAAAATAACACAACATTGTAAATCAGCTATACTTTAATTTAAAAAAAACTAAAATAGTGACTTCCCTGGTGGCACAGTCCTTAAGGATCCACCTGGCAATGCAGGGGAGATGGGTTCAAGCCCTGGTCCGGGAAGATCGTACATGCCGCGGAGCAACTCAGCCCGTGCTCCACAACTACTGAACCCACACGCCTAGAGCCCGTGCTCTGCAATAAGAGAAGCCACCGCAATGAGAAGCCCACACACCACAACGCAGAGTAGCCCCTGCTCGCAGCAACTAGAGAAAGCCCCTGCTCGCAGCAACTAGAGAAAGCCCACACGCAGCAACGAAGACCCAACTCAGCCAAAAATAAATAAATATAAATAAATTTATTTTTAAAATAAAATAAAATAATAAAATAAAATAAACTGACGAAGCCCCCAATACCAGGAGCTGTTATAATTAATTTACATATGTCTACTCATTTACTTTTTATAACAACCCTTTAAAATCCCACTTTATAGATGATGAAAATGAAACAGAGAAATCACAAACCTGGGTCACCCAGCCAATGAGTGACAGAGCCAGGATTTGAACCTAGGCAGTGTGGCTTTGTAGTCCTGATTTAACCTCTTAAATATATTATGTTAAACTTCTATAAGAGATCTTGACTGGGCAATGTAGACTCATAGACCCTTAGGAAATTTCTAGCTGATGTGGTAGTTTTCCTGATATAAAGAGTCTAAAGACAATGGCATATAATTTTCTTTCTGAGATAATTACAACGTAGTCTATCCTCTCAGCAGATTATTATACTGGTTAAATTTCTTTGTGTCCTTTCTGTTACATTACAACAGGTAATAACAAAAACCTCAATATTCTTTCAGCTCCACCTTTCACTTCAACACTAGCTCTATTTCCATCCTCAACGGTGGCTGTGTGGTTGACTTCATCTCAAACACATTTAGCTTCATTCAAAAGCTTCATTGAAACTTTCTTGCTATTGGCCCCCATTCTAAGCACAACACAGGTAAGCTCTCCATATAAATTTTTTATTTTCTAGTACAGGATGGGTTAAGTATTCACTTAATCAGGCACTCAGAATCAACAAGGCTTTTCAAATATTTGATGTTGTTTTCAATGAGGGCTATATGCATCTACATGGGGAATCCTGGGCTGATTGGTCTAAGAGATCTGAGTACAGTGGAAAAGGTATTAGACCAACAGGTTGACTAAATCCCCATTAAAGGTAGTTCATTAATTCATTTTGCAAAGGACCAAAAACCATTATACCAAAACCAAAAATTACTCTGTAAATCGTGGGCAAATTTCCTGTAAATATATGCCTTGGTCTCTAAGCAAGAAAGTATGGAAGGATAAGCTCAAATTTGTCCTTAATGGTAATAGAAAAACAACTCAGAGTGTGTCTTTTGTGCCAGGTCATATGACATACAGAGCTACACTAGGAGTGGCCTAAAATATATGCAAATATAACTCAATTGACAAGAGTTTAGTGAGGTTGGGCCCAAGAGAAATACATTGAAGGATAAGGTGGTACTACAGGAGACTGTAGGCCACAGGGAGAAACTGGCATATATGGAAAGGCTGAACTTCCTTCCCAGACTCATCCCTCATATCAGGGGAAGAAATCCAGGCATTGGAAAGAAACAGTTGTTCATGGTGCCATTTGATGTCAAGTTAATAAAAGCAGATCTTCGTTACATAAACCTTGGCCTGGTAGTCAGAGTTTAGAAAAAGATGGTTGGAGAAAAGGTGATATGAGAAACCCACTCCTCTAAACTATGCAATGGCTAAGGGGGAAATCCTATATGTCAGAGCAATTTTGCCTTGTGCTCTTATACAGTGCAAATGGGTAAAGAAAACTACATAAGCACTCACAACACATGGGTTTCCACTGATTCTATCTCATTACAAATTAGATATATTACTAAAGAACTTAACCAAAAGTCTGCTTGAATTTATGTGTAAATCTTTTGTATTCACCTCAGAGGGAATAATGGAGAAGTTAATATAGGTCATCAAAGGAGAATCACTTCCTGCTACCCTCCTTAGCTCTGTCTCAATCACCCCAACAGCAGGCAAAGAAGAATATATCTTTATCATGAAATACAGGGCAGAGAGGTAATTCATCTTCAGATGTCGATCCCTTAATTTTGCCGCCTCCCCAGAAAATAATGATGGACACGTCATTAGACACATTCCGTGGCCCAAGGATAAACAACCTCTCACGGAAGTTCACAATTAAAGTTTAAGGCCAGTGTAAGCATAAATAAGTGATTTACATCTTTGCCCAATGTTTCTCGGTGCTCATGGCCTGCTTCTCATATTCCCAAGTTGTTAAGCTTCCATTTACTTCCTCACTTCAAGATAATTAACTTTGTGCATTGGCTTTGTGACCCACTTTGGACACCTTACCCTGGCTCTCCACTACTGCCATTGTCCATGCCTTTCCTGATCTCCCCTCCAAGAAATCATAATTTAATCTTTTCCTGTATCAAACAAGAGATGCCTCTAGGCAGTTCTGATTATTTGCTCTAAGAGTTATACAGTCAAGAACAATAAGCAAATCACTACAAAGAGTTGCTGTGTCTCTGTGGTCAGAAGATGATCTAGTCCATTCCCTCCAGTGACTATAATTCTTCTTCTCCCAGGTCCCACCAGCCAGGGAATACAATAAATTCATAATCATATTTTCCAAACCAAAAATCTCTGGCTCATCTCTCACCAGGATATATATGGAAAAACAGGCAATTTGTTTGAGAAATCAAACACAGACGTACTCAACAGGTGTCTTAACATGCATGCTGAACAGCTATAGTAAAATACATTATATGCTACATGACATCAACTATTTCTTCTTTTGTGGCTCACAAAAATACTTAATAGCTTACCTTTCTTTGTTATGCTGCAAATAATTGCTCCACAGAAGTGGATAACATGCCCTTGGCTCACAGTTTCAATATACTCCATAAACCACAGAATCGACTCTCTTGTGCTCGGATTTTATTGCAAGATCCCAAGTGATACTGCACATAATTTAAACTATTCCCATTTAACCACTTCCCTATCCCACCCCTCTGGGTTTCACACACTGGGGTTTGCCTAAAAGACAATTCTAGTGCCTTTTCTCTACTTCTTTTTTTGTTTTTTTTTTACATATTTATTGGAGTATAATTGCTTTACAATGTTACATTAGTTTCTGCTGTATAACAAAGTGAATGAGCTATATGTATATATATCCCCATATCCCCTCCCTCTTGCGCCTCCCTCCCACCCTCCCTATCCCACCCCTCAAGGTGGTCACAAAGCACCGAGCTGATTTCCCCGTGTGATGCAGCTGCTTCCCATTAGCTACCTATTTTACATTTGGTAGTGTATATATGTCAATGCTACTCTCTCACTTCCTCCCAGCTTACACTTCCCCCTCCCCGTGTCCTCAGGTCCATTCTCTATGTCTGTGTCGTTATTCCTGTCCTGCCACTAGGTTCGTCAGAACCATCTTTTTTCTTTTTTTAGATTCCATATCTATGGGTTAGCATACCGTATTTGTTTCTGACTTAGTTCAATGTGTATGACAGACTCTAGGTCAATCCACCTCACTACAAATAACTCAATTTCATTTCTTTTTTACGGCTGAGTAATATTCCATTGTGTATACATGCCACATCTTCTTTATCAATTCATCTGTCGACTGACAATTAGGTTGCTTGCATGTCCTGGCTATTGTAAATAGTACTGCAATGAACATTGCGGTACATGACTCTTCTTGAATTATGGTTTTCTCAGGGTATATGCCCAGTAGTGGGATTGCTGGGCCATATGGTAATACGATTTTTAGTTTTTAAGGACTCTCCATACTGTTCTCCATAGTGGCTTTATCAATTTACATTCCCACCAACAGTGCAAGAGGGTTCCCTTTTCTCCACACCCTCTCCAGCATTTACTGTTTTTAGACTTTTTGATGATGGTCATTCTGACCAGTGTGAAGTGATACCTCATTGTAGTTTTGATTTACATTTCTCTAATGATTAGTGATACTGAGCATTCTTTCATGTGTTTGTTGGCAATCCATATATCTTCTTTGGAGAAATATCTATTTAGATCTTCTACCCATTTTTGGATTGGGTTGTTTCTTTCTTTGATATTGAGCTGCATGAGCTGCTTGTATATTTTGGAGATTAATCCTTCTCAGTTGCTTCATTTGCAAATATTTTCTCCCATTCTGAGGGCTGTCTTTTCGTCTTATTTACGGTTTCCTTTGCTGTGCAAAAGCTTTTAAGTTTCATTAGGTCCCATTTGTTTATTTTTATTTTTGTTTTTATTTCCATTTCTCTAGGAGAATGGGTTAAAAAGGATCAAAATGGGTCAAAACTGGGTCAAAAACGATCTTGCTGTGATTTATGTCAAAAAGTGTTCTTCCTATGTTTTCCTCTAAGAGTTTTATACTGTCTGGCCTTACACTTAGGTCTTTAATCCATTTTGAGTTTATTTTTATGTACGGTGTTAGGGAGGGTTCCAATTTCATTCTTTTACATGTAGCTGTCCAGTTTTCCCAGCACCACTTATTGAAGAGGCTGTCTTTTCTCCATTGTATATTCTTGCCTCATTTATCAAAGATAAGGTGACCATATGTGCGTGGGTTTATCTCTGGGCTTTCTATCCTATTCCATTGATCTATATTTCTGTCTTTGTGCCAGTACCATACTGTCTTGATTACTGTTGCTTTGTAGTATAGTCTGAAGTCAGGGAGCCTGATTCCTCCAGCTCTGTCTTTCTTTCTCAAGATTGCTTTGGCTATTTGGGGTCTTTTATGTTTCCATATAAATTGTGAAATATTTTGTTCTAGTTCTGTGAAAAATGCCATTGGTAGTTTGATAGGGATTGCATTGAATCCATAGATTGCTTTGTGTAGTATAGTCATTTTCACAATGTTGATTCTTCCTATCCAAGAACATGGTATATCTCTCCATCTGTTTGTCTCATCTTTAATTTCTGTCATCAGTGTCTTATAATTTTCTGCATACAGGTCTTTTGTCTCCTTAGGTCGGTTTATTCCTAGGTATTTTATTCTTTTTGTTGCAGTGGTAAATGGGAGTGTTTCCTTAATTTCTCTTTCAGATTTTTCATCATCAGTGTATAGGAATGAAAGAGATTTCTGAGCCTTAATTTTCTATCCTGCTACTCCAAATTCATTGATTAGCTCTAGTAGTTTTCTGGTAGCATCTTTAGGATTATCTATGTATAGTATGTATATACTATGTATAGTATGTCATCTACAAACAGTGACAGCTTTACTTCTTTTTATCTGATTTGCATTCCTTTTATTTCTTTTTCTTCTCTGATTGCTGTGGCTAAAATTTCCGAAACTATGTTGAATAATAGTGGTGAGAGTAGGCATCCTTGTCTTCTTCCTGATTTTAGAGGAAATGGTTTCAGTTTTTCACCATTGAGGACGATGTTCACTGTGGGTTTGTCATATATGGCCTTTATTATGTTGAGATAAGTTCCCTCTATGCCTACTTTATGGAGAGTTTTTATCATAAATGGGTGTTGAATTTTGTCGAAAGCTTTCTCTGCATCTATTGAGATGATCATATGGTTTTTATCCTTCAGTTTGTTAATATTGTGTATCACATTGATTGATTTGCGTATATTGAAGAATCCTTGCATTCCTGCGATAAACCCCACTTGATCATGGTGTACAATCTTTCCAATGTGCTGTTGGATTCTGTTTGTGAGTATTTTGTTGAGGATTTTTGCATCTATGTTCATCAGTGTTATTGGTCTATACTTTTCTTTTTTTGTGACATCTTTGCCTGGTTTTGGTATCAGAGTGATAGTGGCCTCGTAGAATGAGTTTGGAAGTGTTCCTCCCTCTGGTATATTTTGGAAGAGTTTGAGAAGGATAGGTGTTAGCTCTTCTCTAAATGTTTGATAGAATTTGTCTGTGAAGCCATCTGGTCCTGGGCTTTTGTTTGTTGGAAGATTTTTAATCACAGTTTCAATTTCAGTGCTTGTGATTGGTCTGTTTATATTTTCTATTTCTTCCTGGTTCAGTCACGGAAGGTTGTGCTTTTCTAAGAATTTGTCCATTTCTTCCAGGTTGTCCATTTTATTCACATATAGTTGCTTGCAGTAATCTGTCATGATTCTTTGTATTTCTGCAGTGTCAGTTGTTACTTCTTTTCATTTCTAATTCTGTTGATTTGAGTCTTCTCCCTTTTCTTCTTGATGAGTCTGCCTAGTGGTTTATCAGTTTGTTTATCTTCTCAAAGAACCAGCTTTTAGTTTTACTGATCTTTGCTATAGTTTCCTTCATTTCTTTTTCATTTATTTCTGATCTGATGTTTATGATTCCTTTCCTTCTGCTAACTTATGGGGGTTTTTTTGCTCTTCTTTCTCTAACTGCTTTAGGTGTAAGGTTAGATTGTTTATTTGAGATTTCTCTTGTTTCTTGAGCTAGGACTGTATTGCTATAAACTTCCCTCTTAGAACTGCTTTTGCTGCATCCCATAGGTTTTGGGTCATCGTGCTTTCATTGTTATTTGTTTCTAGGTATTTTTTGATTTCCTCTTTGATTTCTTCAGTGATCTCTTGGTTATTTAGTAGCGTATTGTTTAGCCTCCATGTGTTTGCATTTTTACAGATTTTTTTTCCTGTAATTGATATCTAGTCTCCTAGCATTGTGGTCAGAAAAGATACTTGATACAATTTCAATTGTCTTAAATTTACCAAGGCTTGATTTGTGACCCAAGATATGATCTATCCTGGAGAATGTTCCATGAGCACTTGAGAAGAAAGTGTATTCTGTTGTTTTTGGATAGAATGTCCTATAAATATCAATTAAGTCCACCTTGTGTAATGTGTCATTTAAAGCTGTTTTTCCTTATTTATTTTCATTTTGGATGATCTGTCCATTTGTGTAAGTGAGGTGTTAAAGTCCCCCACTATGATTGTGTTACTCTCAATTTCCCATTTTATGGCTGTTAGCATTTGCCTTACGAATTGAGGTGTTCCTATGTTGGGTGCATAAATATTTACAATTGTTATATCTTCTTCTTGGATTGATCCCTTGATCTTTATGTAGTGTCCTTCTTTGTCTCTTGTAATAGTCTTTATTTTAAAGTCTCTTCTGTCTGATATGAGAGTTGCTACTCCAGCTTTCTTTTGATTTCCATTTGCATGGAATATCTATTTCCATCCCCTCGCTTTCAGTCTGTATGTGTCCCTAGGTCTGAAGTGGGTCTCTTGTAGACAGCATATGTATGGGTCTTGTTTTTGTGTCCATTCAGCCAGTCTGTGTCTTTTGGTTGGAGCACTTAATCCATTTACATTTAAGGTAATTATTGACATGTATATTCCTATTACCATTTTCTTAATTCTTTTGGGTTTGTTTTTGTACGTCTTTTCCTTCTCTTGTGTTTCCTGCCTAGAGAAGTTCCTTTAGCATTTGTTGTAAAGCTGGCATGGTGCTGCTGAATTCTCACAGCTTTTGCTTGTCTGTAAAGCTTTTGATTTCTTCACTGAATCTGAATGAGATCCTTGCTGGGTAGAGTAATCTTGGTTGTAGGTTTTTCCCTTTCATCACTTTAAATGTCCTGCCACTCCCTTCTGGCCTGCAGAGTTTCTACTGAAAGATCAGCTCTTAACCTTATGGGGATTCCCCTGTATGTTATTTGTTGCTTTTCCCTTGCTGCTTTTAATATTTTTTCTTTGTATTAAATTTTTGATAGTTTGATTAATATGTGTCTCAGCTTGTTTCTCTCGGGTTTATCCTATATGGGACTCTCTGCACTTCCTGGGCTTGATTGACTATTTCCTTTCCCATGTAAGGGAGTTTTCAACTATAATCTCTTCAAATATTTTCTCAGTCCCTTTCTTTTTCTCTTCTTTTTCTCAGACTCTTATAATTCGAATGTTGGTGCCTTTAATGTTGTCCCAGAGGTCTCTGAGAGTGTCCTCAGTTCTTTTCATACTTTTTTCTTTATTCTGCTCTGCGGTAGCTCTTTCCACTATTTTATCTTCCAGGTCACTTATCCGTCTTCTACCTCAGTTATTCTGCTATTGATTCCTTCTAGAGATTTTTAAATTTCATTTATTGTGTTCTTCATCATTGTTTGTTTGAACCTTAGTTCTTCTATGTCATCGTTAAAAGTTTCTTGTATTTTCTCCATTCTATTTCCAAGATTTTGGATCATCTTTACTATCATTACTCTCAATCCTTTTTCAGGTAGACTGCTTATTTCCTCTTCATGTGTTTGGTCTGGTGGGTTTTTATCTTGCTCCTTCATCTGCTGCGTATTTCTGTATCTTCTCATTTTGCTTAACTTACTGTGTGTGGGGTCTCCTTTTCACAGGCTGCAGGCTCGTAGTTCCTGTTGTTTTTGGTGTCTGCCCCCAGGGGGTAAGGTTGTTTCAGTGGCTTTTGTAGGCTTCCTGATGGAGGGGACTGGTGCCTGTGTTCTGGTGGGTGGGGCTGGATCCTGTCTTTCTAGTGGGCAGGGCTGCATCCAGTGGTGTGTTTTGGGGTGTCTGTGAACTTAGTATGACTTTAGGCAGCCTCTCTGCAAATGGGTGGGATTTTGTTCCTGTCTTGTTAGTTGTTTGGCATGGGGCATCCAGCACTGGAGCTTGCTGGCTGTTGTGTGGAGCTGGGTCTTAGCATTGAGACAGAGATCTCTGGGAGAGCTCTTGCTAATTGATATTACATGGGGCCAGCAGGTCTCTGGTGGTCCAATGTCTTGAACTCGGCTCTCCCACCTCCGAGGCTCAGGCCTGACACCAGGCTGGAGCACCAAGACCCTGTCAGCCATATGGCTCAGAAGAAAAGGGACCAAAAAAAAAAGAAAGAAAAAAATAATAATAATAAAAAATTATTAAAATAAATAAGTAATAAAAAAGAAAGAAGAGAGCAACCAAACCAATAGACAAATCCACCAACGATAACAAGCGCTAAAATATACTAAGATAAACATAAAAATCAGAAACAAGTCAGTCGCAGACAGCAAACCCCAAGTCTACAGTTGTTCCCAAAGTCCACCGCCTCAATTTCGGGTTGATTCTTTGTCAATTCAGGTATTCCACAGATGCAGGGTACCTCAAATTAATTGTGGGGATTTAATCTGCTGCTCCTGAGGCTGCATGGAGAAATTTCCCTTTCTCTTCTTTGTTTTCACAGCTCCTGGGGTTCAGCTTTGGTTTTTGCCCCACCTCTGCATGTAGCTTGCCCTCAGGCTTCTGTTCTCGCCCAGAGAGGAAAAAGTTAAAGCAACAGCTGATTAGGGGGCTCTGGCTCACTCACACAGGGGGAAGGAGGGTTACGGTAGTTATAATTGGAATGTGGGGTGAGCCTGCAGTGGCAGAGGCCAGCGTAACATTGCAACAGCCTGAGGCATGCCGTGTGCTCTCCTGGGAAATTTGTCCCTGAATCACAGGACCCTGGCAGTGTCAGGCTGCACAAGTTCCCAGGGGGGTGTGGGTAGTGACCTGTGCTTGCCCACAAGATTCTAGGTAGTTGCAACAGCAGCGTTAGTGTTTCATGCCCACCTCTGGTGTCCGAGCTGATAGTCATGGCTCCCACTTGTCTCTGGAGCTCGTTTAGGAGGTGCTCTGCCTTCTGTGGGCAGACAGGGAAGGAATCCCCTCTCCTCGTGCACCCCGAAACAATGGTCTCTTGCCTCTTAGCCAGGTCCAGAGTTTTTCCTGGACTCCTTCCTGGCTAACTGTGGCGCACTAGCCCCCTTCAGGCTGTGTTCACTCAGCCAACCCCAGTCCTCTCCTTGGGATCTGACCTCTGAAGCCCAAGCCTCAGCTGCCAGCTCCCACCCACCGCAGCAGGTGAGCAGACAAGCCTCTCAAGCTGGTGAGTGCTGGTCGGTGCCGATCCTCTGTGCGGGAATCTCTCCACTTTGCCCTCTGCACCCTTGTTGCTGTGCTCTCCTCTGTGGCTCCGAAGCTTCCCCCCTGCCCACCCCCCGTCTCCACCAGTGAAGGGGCTTCCTAGTGTGTGGAAACTTTTCCTCCTTCACAGCTCCCTCCCAGAGGTGCAGGTCCTGTCCCTATTCTTTTGTTTCTGTTTTTCCTTTTTCTTTTGCCCTACCCAGGTACGTGGGGAGTTTCTTGCCTTTTGGGAGGTCTGAGGTCTTCTGCCAGCATTCAGTAGGTGATCTGTAGTTGTTCCACATGTAGATGTATTTTTTATGTATTTGTGAGGAGGAAGGTGATCTCCATGTCTTACTCCTCCGCCATCTTGAAGGTCTGCCCTTTTCTCTTCTTTTCCCATGTTCCCTATTGGATGGCTACTCACAAGCCTTTTTATATAAACTCTTTCTTCCCTTAAGACAAGTTCCTTCTTCATCACACATTGCTATAGGTGACTGCGTATAGATAAATTATGTCCTTCAATAAAAACTTTAGAGAGCATTGTTCTGGGCCAAGGTCAGCCTCAATACTGTGAGTTTTTTAAATTTTTTAAATCTACTAGTTAGGATGCAGAAGGTCTCATGCTTGTGTACTCTCACCATCCCATGGTCCCAAAGTCTGAAGTACTTCTAATCTCACAAGATCACAATCCACTTCAGCCTTTACTTTTCTTTGTACATAATTCCAGATCTCAGTTTAAAAATTACAAGATATGTGAAGAAGCAGGAAAATGTGTTTGTGACCAATAATCAAGAGAAAAATCAGTTAATAAAAATAGATAGCTCAAATGCTGGAATCACAAAATAAGAACAAAAAAACTACTGATAAATTTGTATAAGAATCTACAGAATATTACAAATATAACGAAAAAAGAAATGTAAAATTTCAGGAGAGATTTACAAACTATAAAAGAAACCCAAAATAAAAATCCTGAAGCTAAGAAATAAATATCTGAAATAAAATATTCACTGTATGTGTTTAAGAGCATATTGAACACAACAGAAGAAAGGACCAATAAACTTAAATACAGAAGATTAGAAGTCACTCAAACTAAACTAGATAGAAAGAAAAATATTTAAAATAATTATTGTAGTATAACAACATTAAGTAGTCAAATATACATTTTTGACATCTCAGGAGGAAAGAAGAGGGAAATGACACAGAGAAAACATTAGGCAAAATAATGGCTACAAACTTTCCAAAATTAATCACAAACATCAAGTTAGACATCCAGGAAGGCTAGTAAACACCAAATAGAATAAATACAAAGAAAACCACACCTAAGAATATCATACTCAAATGGCTTAAAACCAACATAAAGAAAAAAATCATAAAAGAATTCAAAGAAAAGACACATTAAAACAGGGGATAAATGACAAACTGAGAGATAATTTCTTAAATGTAATAAAATATTTACAACTGGGGAATCTGGGTAAAAAGGACCCCAAGGATTTTGCAGGTTGCACAGAATTAGCAGGGTTTTTAAAATTTTGTTTTTGTTGTATAACTACTAACATATCTATACATCTAAAAAAACCCAAAAACACAGGAGTTAACAACTTAATACAACTAAAATGTCACAAAATATATTATGACTTAGAAGAGCTTAGGGGAAAAAAATCTTAAAATAAGTCAGGAGAATTAATTTTGAGTTATAATTTCCACAATTTATTTCTTGTTTATTTTATGAAAATAAAAATATCTAATAAATCATTTTAATTTGCATTATCTTGAATAAAAATTTGTATGTATACTAGAAAGTATAATCCATTTTGACATAATATTTTTTAGGATTTCATCTTTTTTTCTTTACCCTTATTGTTTGAAATAAAGTTTTATTTCCTTCAAAAAGAAAAAAGATATTTAAGTTCATTTGATAGTTCTCATAATTTTTCTGTCAATTTGAAATTACTTTGAAATTAATTACGAAACTCTTGAAAAAGTAGAAAAACATCCTTTAAAAAGTTCAGTAAAAATATACCCAAATATTAACAGAGTTCATAATCTTTGGGATTTGGGACTATGAGGGATATTTTATCTTATAGGTTTTCAAAAATAAGCAGTTTATAATCAGAAAAAAAGATTTGTTCATGAATTGAAGCTATCAATATTTAGTAAGTGCCTATGATATCCTCAGCATTAATCTAGGTACTTTAAGGATGCTAAAAAAAAAATGTCCATGGGGGAGAGGGAGAAATAAACATGGAGAAATGGGACGGAATAATAAGACCTTTATTACTGTTAAACATTTTTACTAATGATATAAACATTGACAGAATGCTGGGGAAAAAATAAAGGAAAGGAAAGGGAAGGGAAGGGAAGGGGGAGGGGAGAGGAGGAAAATAAAATGATGGACAAAATATACCACACAAAATTTAACTGGAAAAACACTTGTGAAGCTATAGTAATAGCAGACTGATTAGACTTCAAGCCAAGCAGTGGGTCACTTCAAAAGGATAAAAGGGTTAAAATAACAAATGTATATACATGTAATAAGAAAGCTTCAAAATACATGAAGAAAAAATTGACAGCAGTAAAGGGATGTTTTCACATCTCTCCTTCAATACTTGATAGAGAGTACACACACACACACACACACACACACACACAGAGTGTGAATTAGTAATAATATTTAAATCAAACGGACACAATTGACATTTATAGAACACTACACCCAAACAAAACAGTACACACATTTTTTTCAAATCACATGGAACAGTCACTAAAATCTATCATATACTGTATATAGCATAAGCCTCAGTAAAATTCAGATTTTAAATTATTGAAAGTATATTCTCTTACTACAACAAAATTAAATTAAAATCAATAATATTAAGATATATAGAAAATATCAAGTATATGCAAAATAGCTAATTCTCTTTTAAATAACCTATGGATCAAAGGTGACACCAAAAGTGAGTTTAGAAATGATTCATAATTGAAGCTAATTAAAACACAAAAGACACAATGTATGGGATGTAGGTAAAACAGTTCCAAGTGTAAATGCTATAGCTTTAAATGAGGAGAAACAGAAAGAGTTGAAATTAACAATCTAGAACTTCCACATTAAGCCAGTAAAACAATAAAGTGAATGAAAAAAAAAAAGAGAAAAACATAACAAATGCAAAAGCAGAAATTAATATAACAGAAAAAATACAAATAACAGAAAATAAAGACAAAAAGTTGATTTTGAAATTATTTAAAAATTGACAATATCTAGAACAAAGAACAAAAAAAGAAAGGAAGCACAAATTACTCACACAAGGAATAAAAATATTGCTGTATATTATACAAACATTAAAAAACAATGAGATTATGAGAAAAACTTTATGCCAATAAATGTGAAACTTATACACAATGGATAAATTTGTCGTAAAACTGACGCAAAAAGGAAAAACTCAGATTTCTGTTAAAGAAATCATAGTAAAATCTTCCCACCTGCAAAAAACCCTCAAGGTCCAGACGACTTCAGTGATAAATTGTACCAAGTGTTTAGAGAATAAATAATGCCAATCTTATACTAACTCTGTAAGAAAAGAAGAGGAGGAAGGAATACCTCCTAATTCATTTCATAAGACTAACATAATCCAGATACCAAATCATGAAAAGCATATTACAAGAAAAAATTATAGACCAACAGGACTTATGATGCAAAAATCTTTAAACAAAATGTAATCAAATCCAGCTATTTATAAAAAGGATAATTCATAATGATCAAGTGGGATTTATCCCAAGATGCAAGGTTGTTTTAACATTCAAAAATCAATCATTGGGATTCTCTACATTAACAACAGAGTAGAAAAAGCCTAAGTTATTCAATTGATGCAAAAAAAGTATTTGACAACATTTAACAAATATGATAAAAACTCTCATCACGGAAGTACGATAACATCTTTCATCTATTAAACGACATCTATGAAAAATCTACAGCTAAATTATACTTAATGTTGAAACATTGAATTGTTTCCCCCTAGGATCCTGTCAGCAAAGCAAGAATTTCTGCTCTCACCATTTCTATTCATCATTGTACAGGAACACTAAGGTAAGAAAAAAAGGCATAAAGATTGGCAAGCAAGAAGCAAAACTTCCCTTATTTGCATAAACTTGATTCTTTACATAGATAATCATAAAATGTCTACTAAACAAATTAATACTTAAAATTAGAAAGGTCACAGACTGCAAAATACAGTATTTATTTCTATTATTATATACTAACAATAAGTTGGAAAAAAATTTTTAAAGATTTTTTTTGATGTGGACCATTTTTAAAGACTGTATTGAATTTGTTCCAATATTGCTTCTGTTTTATGTTTTGGTTTTTTGGCCGGGAGGCATGTGGGATCTTAGCTCCCAGACCAGGGATCGAACCCGCACCCCCTGCATTGGAAGGCGAAGTCTTAACCACTGGACCACCAGGGAAATCCCAAGCTGGAAAATTTTTTTAAATACCACTTACAATTGCACACAAAAAAATAAAATACTATTTACAATAGCATCATATCATTATTACAACTATCAGTAGGAATTATTTTAATAAAAATCTGCAAGATTTACAATAAACGTACAAGAATATTGAGAGAAATTTTTAAAGACCTAAACAAATCGATTTAAGTTCTCGGTATTGCTAAGATTTTATTTCTGTCCAAATTGATCTGTAAACTCAAAACAATTTTTGGCACAATCCCACCAGGACTTTTTCTACAAAATGACCAGCTGATTTTAATTTTTATGAAAAGTCAAAGGAACTCAGAAAGTAGAAACCATCTGGAAAAAGTCGATGGAAAGACACTAGCTGATTTCAAGAATTACTCCGAAGCTCTTATAATTAATACATGCGGTATAAGAATATGGATAGAAAAATAGATCAGTGGGCTAGCATAGACTCTAGATCTGGAGTCAAATACATATGGTCAATTGATTTCAATAGAACTTCTAAGATAATATTGAGGAAAATAGTCTTTTCAACAGATGATGCTAAAACAACTGGATATTCATATGGGGGAAAAAATGCACCCTACGGCCTACCTCACAGTATACATCAAAATTAATTCCAAATGAGCCAAATCCCTAAATGTGGAAACTAACAGTCTAAAGTATCTAGAAGGAAACACAAGAAATTTTCTTTGCTCAGAAATTGCAAATATTTCTCAGAAAAAAAACTAACCACATTGATAAAATAAACTTCATCAAAATTTAAAACTATTGCTCTTCAAAAAGCAAACCACATATTGGGATAAAACATTCTTAATATATATGTATGACAAAGAACTTGTATCCAAAATATATTTTTAAAAACCTCTTAGAATTCAGTAATGAGAAATGAGCAACCCATTTAAAAATGAGCAAAAGACTTGAACAGATAATGCATCAAAAATAATCAAATGGCCAATAACCATATTAAAAGATGCTCAAAAGCATTAGTCATTGGAGATATGCAAATTCGAACAATGAAACACATACTAAAATGGACAAAATGTAAAAGACTGACCATGCCAAGTGCTGGAACAGATATGGAATAACTAGAATTCTCCTGTGTTTGTGGTAGGCATGTGAAATGGTAAACCATTTGGAAACTGGTGTTAAAAGATTAACTGGGCCATATTAAGAAGTTTAAGAGTTTATCGGAGCAAAAAATTGATTTAAATCAGGCAGCACCAAATCAGAAGTGGTTAGGGGTGCTCTAGGAGAGCCCAGGGAGAGACTTCTATAGAGAAAAGGCAGAAGCAAAGTAAGGCAATGACTGATTGGATACAGCTTAAAGCCTAGCTAGCTGTTTGTGGTTGGTCATCCTTAGCATTTTGATTTCATAACGTTAAGGTATTTACAGGCTTAGATTTTGGTTTGCTTACACGGGTTGCCAAAGCACTAGAGCCGTCTCAAGCTAATAACCTCCTTATTTAATTAATTTAGAAATTTTCCTAGAAAATTAAACATACGTTTGCCACATGAGCCAGCAATCCTACTCCTAGGAATTTGCATGTTCACACAAAGACTTGTGCACGAACGTTCATAGCAGCTTTATTCATAACAGCCCCAAATTGGGAACCAACCAAGTGCCCAGCAACTGGTGAATGGCGTAACAAAACTAATCAAAAATAAAAGGAATAACCTATTGATATACATAACAGCAAGGATGGGTGTCTCAAAAGCATTATGTAGAGTAAATAAAGCTTGACACAAGAGTACATGTCATATGACTTAAATTTTATAAAGATGTAGACTAGGCAACCAAGCTATGGTAATAGTAACCAGATTAGCTCAGAACAATGATTGAGAATATGGGAATTGCCCACAAAGGAGTGTACAAGGGACATTTTAGAACGATGGAGAGACTGTATATCTTGAATTGGGTGTCAGTAACATGTGTGTATTCATTTGCCAAAGTCATCCAACTGTGCTCTTACAGTATATGCATTTTCTCGTGCGTAAATTATACTTCAATAAAGTGATTGAAAGTTGGAGAGGAAGGGAGGAAGGGAGACAGAGAGAGAAAGAACTACAAGCAGATATTCTTCATACAAATAGACCCCAAGTTGATTTCCAGATGTGCATATCTAAACCCTTGGGTCATTTTATCTGGGGTCCTTGTAATTCTCCATTGCTTTGGAAAGGCAATTTCTCATTCTGAGAGTGAATTGGGGAAAACCACTTTAATTGATTTGATCAACAAACCCAAACCTGCCTCTATGTAAAGAGAAACCAGTGTGAACATTCTATAACTGCATGCAGATCCTGCCTTGCTTGAAGGGGTCTTCCTGGCAATGCCATGATACATAACTCTGTTTCAAATGAGATTGTGGTTACCAAGGCAGAACAAGACATTTTCTATGCTTATTTGCATTAACCAATAGTCAGACTGGCCTTGGGGCCCAAAGCTATTTGTGGAAGGCTCTGTGGTCTACTGAGCTGATAAAAATGATGTGGTTTTCTGTATACATAGAGATAACTTTTTGATAACTAGGATCACTAACCAATGCTGCTACAGAGAGATTTAGGCAAGCACTGTCTCACTCTCTGATTAGAAGGGATTTATAATCTAACATGGATAATGTTGGCATGGCTCAAGCATGTAGAGGATTTTTAAAAGACAGAATAGAAATACTAACCATCACACAAAATGATATATTTCAATTCTCTATGTAACCAAATTTTGACAGATATATTTGAGATTAGTGAATGTGGAAAAAGTCATGGGAAAAAAACCCACCTTACTAAAAATGTTTAATTTTGTTGCTGCTTTATTTACTGAGTAAAAAAGTATAGCATCAAAAAATGAAATTCACATCAGACATCTAGGAGACATATGACAAATTAGAACAAAGCTGGCTGCAAAAATGGGGAAATTTTGAACTTGAATACTGAGTCATGATTTTATAAATAACTGGCACCATTCCTCACCCCTTTGCCCACATGCAGGAGAGACCCCCGGTGTACACTGGGAATGTAATGGAGGTAAAACAGTAGGACTTTTGATTTCACGATTGCACACTGGCATCATGGGAGTAGATGGGGCCGCATGTCAGGCCCAGCTCACAGGAGGTCACCATCACAAAAGGTTACACACCCAAAACATATTTCAACATTATTCACAAACCCTCCTCAGGTTAGTTCTCCTCATATTACCTTAACACGCCGCATATCATAAGGAGAAATGGGGAGCTGTCATCTTAAGATGTAGGGAAAAGAATGCCCAGAAATAAAACCTTTATTCTCAGTTTGGAGCTGTTGCTCTTTGGATCTCATCTGCAATTAGGCTCTTATTTCACTTCCTGCTAACCACTGTGGCCCTCCTGGGATTTCTCAAACGTTCTAAGCATGATCCTGTCTCTTGCCAAACAGAATGTTTTTTCTCCAGAGAGCCACAAGATTTGACCCCTCACCTCCTTTGGTTTTTGTTCAAGTGTCACCTTAGTGTGACACTCCCCATCCACCCTATTACAAACCTCATAACCACCCAGCATCTTCCTAGCTCCTTCCCCGCTTAACTCTTCTTTGTCCTCATCACCATCTCTCACTCCTGAAATGTAAACTCCATAATATAAATATTTGTTTTGTTTATTGCTAGTCCCCTAGCACCTAGAATTGAGTCATGCTCACCACAGGCACTCCATCATTGTATAGAGAGTGAATGTTTCCGCCAGTGTGACCTGAATATCTATGGGCTTCTATAACACAATGGTTCTCAGCGGTAGTTACACATTAGCATCCCCTGGGCTTGCTGTGGTCCCAGCTCTGACCAAGTGAATTTGCATCCGTGTGGGGGGCCCAGGCACATGGGTGTGGCTTAAAAGCATCTCAGATGATTCTACATGCAGCCAAGTTGGAGAACTACTGAATGCAGTAATACTGATAATGAAAAAAACTTCTGAAAAAGAAAATTCTACCCTTGAAGTCAGTAGTTCCACTATCATTTATAAAGAAGCATTTAATTTTTATGCCTGTTCACCTGGGCATCCCCTAGAATCATAAAAGAACTACGTTAGACTTTTTTTTTTGAACATTCAAGGGCTCACTATAATATAATAGAAGTTACTGTGAGGAAGCTTTGCCACTACAACTACCCTGGTAAGAACCATGTGGATCTCTAACTAGGTCAAATACAAGCCCTTGACCGGGATGCTTTCTTTGCACTCTGTACCAACTGTGGGACAAGCACGGTTTAAGGCAGGAAGACTACACAGAGAAGGCGATTCCCACGCTCAGCTTCACGTGCAACACTCTGCCCAGAAAACTAATAGCTCTTGCCTCCTTTTTCAAGAAACTGGGCAGCATGGATTGAACGTTATTATATGAATTTTAATGATTAAAATTCAGTGAATTAAGATTTATCACACCAGCCCACCTTTAGCTGTGGAAGAAAATATAAAGATGCCCAGTGCCCCCTCCTGTAACACAATCCTAGAAAGAGCTGGCTGTTTTCATACCACAGTCATTCTTTCCAGGGTGTTTTCTTTTTTCCATTTTGGTGCACTCAGTAAAAACTTATCAAGTGCTGCTGTAGGTCAGAGGTTAGCACTAAAAAGTCCAAGATGAATAAGACATGGTCCCTGTTCTTGAGGAGCTGATAATGTAGAAGGGGGCACATGCAAACAAATGATTATAATGTGAGCTGGTGTGTCCAGTAGAATACAGGAGGGAATCTGTCAGGACCTGAGGTATAAAGGGGGAGGGATCGGTAAAAACTTAGTCAAAATTGAAGATGTACGGGCAAAGGAAGTATCCCTCCTACCTTAGACTCCTAGCCCCTAGTCCTTCTCTGTCTAGAGGCAAAATCTGTTACTGTTTTCATATATAAAGTTTCAGAAATAATCTATGTACCTATAAATGTATTTGCTTAAAAATGTAGCAAACAGCATTAAAAGCATGAATTCTGGAAGCAGCCTGCCTGAATAAGAATTCTAGTCCTATTGCTTACTACTTAGGTTTCTTACTCAAGGAATAGTCTCAATTTCCTCATTTCTAGAACGTGCATAACAATCACACCTACTTTGCAGAGTGTTACAAGTATTACACAAGTCAACTAATAGTATCTCTGGAATAATGTGTATTCTATGCCTTGCTTTAGTCATTTAATGACATGGGTTGTAGACACTTACAGTTCAACCCATATAGAGGCATCTGAGTGTTTTTAACCTGTTTACTTTGTTCCCACTTCATCGATTCTTTCCACATCTTTTTTTTTCTCCTCCAAAAGGACCACCAATCGTTTGAGTTGATCTATCCACTCTTTTTCTTCATATTTTCAATAGCTTAATCTTTCCTATTGTATAGCATTATATTTTGTTTTGTTAATACTTTCCCTAGCTTCTCTAGTTAATATTTCAATATTTTAAATACTCAAAAATCTTCTTTTGCTCTTGCTGTAGTGTCACCACTGAGAAAACTTGCAACCTGGCTCAAACTACATAGCAATGTCCAGTTTTTTCTCAATCTACTTTCCACTTCTCTCAAATTTGACATGTATGTGCTCTGGACACACATATGCTAAGGGGCTAAATAAGCAGCATTCTTCTCTACTATATATATATTTTTTTACCTACGCATCTATCAAGTGTAGAATTCTAGTTATGGAATATCACTACCAATAATTGTAGCAGATACTAAATTAAAGCTCATGACATGGCTAGTTCCAATCCAGCCATTGTGAAATCAGAAATTCCCAGAAGCACCATGTTTAGTGTTGCACACATAAAACAGGATTCTCTGAGAAATGAAGGCTGAGATTGGAGATCCTTGGAGATACAGCTGCTCATCTGAGAAAAAGAAGCACACTATTTTTATCCATTTATTATTATTATTCAGGCTGTAAGGAGATGCCATTGTGAAAAAAAGACATGGTGTTCATTAACATAGGGGCAAAAACTGTGGACCCAATGTTGTTAATCTCTACCCTTTGAAAAAAAAAAAGGTGAAAGTAGAATCCTAGTGGTGCTTCCATATTAATCTCTTACCCAGGAAATTGGGAAATAAAGAAAAAGGACTACAGTCATAAGCTTTGTGATGTCATCATAAGACTCTGTGTCCTCATCAGTAAAATGGAAACAATAAACAGTATCTATCTCAGAGGGCTGCTGTGAAAATTAAGTGTTAAAACGGTAGGAACACAGGGAAAGAGGTCACTGAGTATTAGCTACAATCATAAATGATTTGCAACCAAACCTTCCAGTGATGAGGATTTATCTGTTAATCCCCTGGGAAAGGAATAAGCTGGAGATCTCAGTGCACCGTGTCTAGGTAATACCCGGCATAAGAGGTCCCTGAAAGGCAGGCTGGATGGTGAAGGTAGCAGGCTGAGCCATGATTTAGCTGCACTGAAAAGAAAATCACTGAGCAGGTTTGGGCCCAAGGATAGTCTCTGTATTTAGGGGTAGAGCAACCTGGCCAGAGGTTCTGAATAACAATCCAATAAAGTAGGCTGAAGATAGATTCACCTTGAGATTAAGTGAATTGCTCAGATTTACACTGAAAGTCAGTGGCTAAACCAGGATGAGGATTCAGCCTTCCTTTCTGGAGATGGGATCCAAATGATCAACCGCAGTGAGATTCCAGGAATAGAGTGGAGGCAGCCCTCTTTATTCAGAAGAATGCCAAGTTTTCAGCCAATCTCTCCCTTAATAACGGAGTGAGGGGGGGATGTATTGAGGTGATCCTCCTTCACGGCTGGCCTCACATCCCCTTGCCTGGCAGCCAATCAGCCTCACAGGGTCTCAGTAGGGGAAGGATAATAAGGCCACCCCTTGGGGACACTCCATCCAGTTCTGGAGAAAGGACGTGTGGAATCATATGCGGAAATGGGGACAGTGGTATGTTTCTCATATGCCTGCACAAACCTCTCCTTACAATTCTGGCAACTAATCCAATTTTTTTTTTTTTTTTTAATTCTCAGTAAATATCTTTGTTTGATCACTAAGTGGCAAGCTCCTGTTCTGACTATATTAACCCTATACTGCTTTTATCACACTTTGATACTCACATATGTTTGTATACTGTACATTATATTTACTTAAACTCATTAGGATTTCTGTAAACTGAAACTACTCACACTTGTTGAGATTTTAAATAGATATAGTTGTATATAGACAACTCAGAGTATAATTTTTGCTTTACCTTCTTGGGCTTCTGTTTCCTCACCTCCAACTGTGGGGCGTTAGATTCCTTCCAACTCCAGAATTCTATGAATCTGTCTAACTCCTCTCGTTAGATCTGTACTGTGTGAACTTAGCTAAGCTGGCACTCCATTCCCTCAGATTCTCTTCATGGTACAGCTCCTGATTAGCACGGGGCTAAGAGATCTTCTGCAAGTGATTGAAGGCAGAAGGGATGCCGTGGGGAAAGTCAGAGCAGAACACAAGATACTTTCTCAGCACAGACACACTGTGTTTATCTGTTGGCTCACTTTGTTGGTGTGAGGCATCATAAGGGCCCACAGAAATTCAGACTCCTTCTAGATCCTTTTTCAGCTTCTCTAACTCCTCGGTCAAGGTGTGTTTAACTTCATAACATAGGGCACCTGCTTCTCCTGCAGGACACTCCCATCATAGAAGACGGAGGCTTGGAGGTGGTGAGAGACCCATGCAGGTTCCAGTCTGTCATGGGGGCTCCCCTCATCCTCCCTGCTTCTAGTTGTCCTTGATTCCCTCACTTCACATCCACCTTCCCTTCCTGACTGCCTGCCCTCAGACTTCAGGATCCTGACACAGAAGAAACAGTTCCCCATGACTGGTTAACCAGGTCCTACAGTTCCACAAGGTCAAAGACCTATAATACATCCAGAGATAGATGACAGATACACAAGGTCGAAGACCTATAATACATCCAGAGATAGATGATAGATAGATAGATAGATAGATAGATAGATAGATAGATAGATAGATAGATAGAATTCCCAGTGGTTCTACTTTCTCCTCTCATCAAATTCTAACTCCTTTCATGTCTTTTCATTTTGTTATCAAATTCAACTTAGCTTCTTGAGGGCAGAATGCTGCATATTCTATTGCCGAATGCCTAGAATACGTATTAACACAATACTGGCATATAATAAACTGTGAATCAATGCTCCCTATTGTTAACTGTATGATGCTTCTTCTTGATACATTTTTATTTACATAAACCAACCCCCAATCAAGTTTTCCTAACTTTGTGGAAAGTTTCATCTTTTAAAACGTAGTAGTGGTAGTAATAGCAACAATAAAAACTTGTATTTATTGATATACGGAGCTCCCTGAATGCTGGACACTTACATATATACTTAACTGAATCTTCACGACAACCCCCTATGGAAGTCACTAGCAGGCAGGCCATCTCACGTCTGTATTCTTAACCACTATGTTATCCTGTCTTCTAAAGCCATGGCTTATCACATATAGATTTTACACTCTCTAAAATCGCACTAGGGACTTCCCTGGTGGCGCAATGGTTAAGAATCCGCCTGCCAATGCAGGGGACACGGGTTCAAGCCCTGGTCCAGGAAGATCCCACATGCCGTGGAGAAACTAAGCCCGTGCACCACAACTACTGAGCCTGCGCTCTAGAGCCTGCAAGCCACAACTACTGATCTTGCGAGCCACAACTACTGAAGCCCACGCACCTAGAGCCCATGCTCCACAACAAGAGAAGCCACCGCAATGAGAAGCCCGTGCACCGCAATGAACCCGCTCGCCACAGCTAGAGAAAGCCCGCGTGCAGCAACAAAGACCCAACACAGCCAAAAATAAATAAATAAAATAATTAAACATAAATAAATAAATAAATAATAAAATAAAATCACACTAACCAAAATTTCCAATGAATGGAACTTCTTCTCTTTGTAGGATTCATATTCTTGAGTAATATATGTGTCAGCAGGGTCCCAACAGGAAACATATGGCACAATCAAAATAGGACAATTACAGAGGATATATTTACAAAGAGACTGTTTACAAAATTGAAGGTGTAGGGGAACTACAAGGGATGGTGCTTAAATGGTGCCTTCCTAGTAACAGTCTTAGTCGCTATCACCCCTTGGATCTGTAGGGACTGGAGAGGTCAGTTTCTGGAGGGAGAAAGAATTATAAAATGAGCCACTGGGAGAGGTCAGGGGTCACAACTAGCTCAAGGTGACCTTGAGGGAAAGAGGCCGGGAAAGACATACTATTACTGCTCTCTCCACTCTCCAACCTCGTCTCGGGGCTTCCCCATTGGCAAAACCCAACTGCAAATCAGACCGGTGGCAGATATCCATTGATGTGATGCATACAGATCAGCCTGGCAGAATCAGAGAGTAGGATGGAGAAGGGTGAGAGGACTAGGGGCATGCAGAAATATTCTGACACAGGTTCACTCTGACATGTTACCAAATAAAAGGCATGGGGCAGCTCACATGCCCATCACTATCTTCTTCCCTAGGATCTGAAATATTTGTCTCTCAGAAAAGACCCATTAAAACCTATAAATTGGGTAACAGCACAGATTCTTTCCCTGCGAAGCAATTAAGCTATGTCTAATACAGGTAAACTTAATTTTAAAATTTCTCCTTGATCATGATGAATTCCCATGTGATTTCCAAGATACCTACCACATGCTCATAACTCAATTCTGCTCCAAGTTCATCCTAATGACAGCTAGTTTTTCCTAACATTTAACTGTGTCTTTAAAAGCAAATCTCCAGGGCTTCACTGGTGGCGCAGTGGTTAAGAATCTGCCTGCCAATGCAGGGGACACAGGTTTGAGCCCTGGTCCGGGAAGATCCCACATGCCGCGGAGCAACTAAGCCCGTGTGCCACAACTACTGAGCCCGTGGCCACAACTACTGAAGCCCGCGTGCCCAGAGCCTGTGCTCCGCAACAAAGAGTAGCCCCCGTTCACCGCAACTAGAGAAAGCCCACGCACAGCAATGAAGACCCAACGCAGCCAAAAATAAATAAATTCAATAAATTAAAAAAAAAAAAGCAAATGTCCAGGTCTCCAGGTAATCATGTCACACAGAGTAAAGATTGCATTTCCCTTTTCCCCTCGTGCTGCAACCCTTGGCTTTCCAATATTGGACACGTGCCATGCATTTTGCATTAGCTCTGTGGCAAATGTCTAGTGTTACAACCTAAGCACCAGTGCTCATAAGCCTCTTCAGGAGCTTGGAGACGAGAGCTGGAAAGGTACAACTTGGAGAAATAATTCTCAGTGAGCAAGTAGCAATTTGCCAAGCAGACAAAAAGAAAAACAACAACAACAACAACAACAATTGAGGAAGAGGGAGGAGGAACCTCAGAGAAAGTTGTCTGAGTTAATGAACAAAGTCTGAGCCCATGACAGCAAAGGAAAAATTTTAAAGAGGTGAAGAACTCCCCCCATAGCACTTGCTGCAAAGAATAAAAATGGATGTGATAGGTAGGGTTCTGTGAGCTGTTTCCTGTAAGTTCACTGCTGCTTAGCACCTAAGTTGAGAAAGAAAGAGCCAAGGGGCTGGGGAGTGAACCAGGGCCATCCTGACAGATGCAGGAGAGGGCAGATCACCAGGAGTCCATATCATATTGAGAGAGGATTAAGCACCCGGCCCGGATGCCGAAGCCTCTGCCCATCCTAAGCATGGATAAAGGATATGACAGCTAATGCAGGTCTCTGTTGAAAGACAAGCCCATACCTGCCCTATACCTGCCTGCACCCAACACACATATATAAAATCATGAATGTCCCCAGGCACACACACCTGATCCCCTACTTGACTTACACCCTCCATGCTTGCATAAGCCTAAAAAAATGTTACATTTTAGCCAAACCTGAATACCACCGAATATTGTGTGAACGACAAAACAATCAAGTCCACCAGGGTTCTTTATGTTTACCTGGCATAACAGAGCCTGAGAAATATTTAAGGAGAGTCTTGCCAATGGGCCACTACAATTCTGGTCACCAATTCCAATGTGTGAGTGGCTTTTCCCACACCACCACACAATTCTCAGACACCAGCAGGGTGTCCTACAATTCAATTCAATTCTGACGCTATCTATGTGGAGATAGCATTAGATCCCACAGGTTAAGGGCTGAGTCCCCCATGGCGACCAACCCCCCATTTCAGACACCAATCACAAGTCCAAATTATCACCTGTACTTCTGAAAGACCAGTTATAGCTTGGCGGTTTCAATGATCCACCCCCTCCTTAGGTTGTATTAATTTGCTAGAGAAACAATTTTACTAACTAGATGACCAGTTTATTGTATAAGAATATAACTCAGGAACAGCCAGATGGAAGAGATGCACAGGGCAAGGTGTGGAGAAAGGGTGAAGAGTTTCCACACCCTCTCTGAGCACGACACTCTCCCCAACTCTCCACGTGTTCATGAACCCAGAAGTCCTCCAAATCCTCTTCTTTGGGGTTTTTATGGAGGCTTTATTCCCTCCATAAAAGGGAATGAGGCATGATTGATTAAATCATTGGCCATTGGCGATTGATTCAATCTCCAGCCCCTCTCCCTTCCTGGGAGGTCAGGAGGGTGGGACCTAAATTTCCCACTCTAATCACGTGGTTGGTTCCTTGGCAACTAGCCCCACCCCCACCTTTAGATGTTTTCCTTTTTTTTTTTTTGCCACACCCTGCGGCACGTGGGATCTTAGTTCCCTGTCCAGGGATCGAACCTGTGCCCCCGCAGTGGAAGTGCAGAGTCTTAACCACTGGTTAAGTCCCTAGGTGCTTTGCAAAAGTCACTTCATTAACATAACAGAAGACAAATTCTAAGGGTTTTAGGAGCACTGTGCCAGAAACAGGATGAAGACTAAATGTATCAATATAATATTTCTTGTTCTAAATCACAAGATCACACCCGCAAAAGCAAGAAATGACATTTGAATCATAGCCGGCTGTAGAAAAACTGGAAACTTGTTTTCTTCATTATTGGAGTTTTTCCTATTCATAAAAGGATATACAATCCCAAAGTTTGTCCAATCTGTTTAAAAAAGCAAAGGCCGATATAACATTAAACAGATGGTCTGTCAGTATGCAGAGTCCTCATGAGAATTCTTTTAAAATAAGCCTCATTCCCTGAACCGAGGAAGTGGTGCCGTACAGCTCCATAAACGAGAACCTTCATTAAGAGGCTATGTATGTTCTTTCCTTCTTCTTCCCGGGGCAGGGAAAAGAGTTGTGAGAAATGTCCAGTCCTGCAGTAAAGAGAACTTAACAGAGACTGCTGTCCTTGCCTCCCCATCGGATAGCAGGTAGAACGGGGTCAAGATTTCACATACAAGCATTTTGCCGGTCCTAGAGAACACCAGAAAGTACTCGTTCTCATCATCCTGTCCTCACGCTCCTTGTTTTCCCTGTTGATACCTCTCATTAGGAACCTGTGTAAAGTCATCCTATCCGTGCCTTATCCAGGACCACACTGCATTCCAACCATTTTCCTAATTACCAAAAATCTCCTGACCCTGCACACCATTCCCTAAGACCTTTATTGTCCATTAAACAATCTGATAAAATAATTTTGTCAGATGGAGTTCAAATATATACGTTTCAACCCAGGTTTGTAAATATCTTACTTTTTTTCCTAAAAACTAACCTCATCTGATTCTGGAATGACCATTAGTACAAACTTTGGTGGCTTGGTACTATGTAACTGTGTTTGCCATTGTGTCGCTGCATTGTGTTTGCCAGTGGATTCTTGACTGTATGGTTCTGGGTTGTGGTTGGCCACCAGAGAAATAGTCATGAAAGTTGGGACGTAGAGATGAAGCAGCAGCAATTTTTACACTCAGGATGTCAGCTACCATGGCTGTAGCTTGCAGGTGCCCTCACTGATCTGGAGCTCACCTTGCTGACTGGGGACAAGCCTAGCCTCAGCAACTCCATCTCCTGCCAGGTAGCCCCTTCTGACTTCTCCCGGCCCTCCGCCGCTGGATGTGTGTGTACTTCCATGGTGAAGACCCCTGCTTCCCCGGCAGTTCACCCACATCGTGGAGATCAGAGGTGGTAATCATCAGAGTGGGTTCCACTTTGTCCTCATGGGTTCTAGCTGGTCCGTGAAGAGTGCAGTTTGCCCTTGCTCTTCCCAGCTTCATGTTCTGATCTCTTTCTCCACTGCCAGCCCAGCTGATGAATAGTCACTTCAGGCCCAACACCTGGCATAGAGGGAACAGCCTCACACAGACCACTCCCACAATTTCCTAAGGCTCGATCGAACGCCCACTGATACACTGAGACACACGTAGATCTGACAATTAAAGGTATCCTGATTCCTTCCAGTTTAAAAACAGACGCTGGGTGAACGCTCAAATAAAAGGTCAAGGTTGTTCCTTGACTTTCAAGGTATTATTTTTCCCATCTAAGTGAAACCTGTGTGCAAGAAGCAGGTAATGTACCCACATTGGCATTTTGCTGGTACAAATACTACAGGCCTCTTTTTGTGCACTAGGTCTCTCAGCATCAAGGTATCGACCCATCCTATAGCATACGGGACATCTGGATAAGCACACAGAGCCATAGGGAACTGGGCACATGGCCCAAGACCCTCTCTAGACCCTTCCTGCTGCCAGTTTTCCTCTCTGTTCCCGTGCCCTGCTGGCCTCAGCTGCTTGCCAGAAAAGAGGACTTCTCTGAGGAACACCAGCCCTGATGTTCCAGATTGTGCCTAAGTTACCTGAATTTCTGCCTTATCCCTATTTTAGGGATTTTGGCATGACAGGGGAACCAGAGCACTGGAGTCTACATTCACTCTCTTCTCTCCCAGCTCAACTGATCCTTCTACCAGCACAGGGAGCTTATGACCTTCCTTTTATTAGTGGAGGAAAGAGCACTTGCATTCCCTCACACTCTTCTCCTCCTCCTCTCTGTATCCTACGACTTCTATAAAAACTCTACTATCTGAGTCAGCCAGGCTTGGTTCTTGTTAGAAGAAGGGTGCTTCTGGAATTTAGAAAACCTTCCTCTCTCTCCGTAAAGCCTTCCTCTGAAAACACTTATTGGGACCTACAAAATGCCAATTTGAAACTAGACTTGGACAATAAGCTCTTTGTTCTAGGCTTCCCTGAAGTGAGCAAATAAATAATTGCCCCTGAATCAATGTCATTTAGGTACTGGGGACAACTTAGAATAAAAATACATCAGTATAATATCTCAGTATTATCCTTGCATTATACCTTCCAATATTCTAATTGTTAAATGCAGTAGGTTATAAAGATAATAGGTGGAAGTGAAGTAACAAATTCTGATATCCATGGATGCTTAGATTTGAAAAAGACCTCAAGGTTGATGGTTGACTAACCATTTCTGGTAGGAATTGAATATGTCAGTTCATGAGAGAGATTGGAAAGGGGAAAGGCTATAAACAGATGAAAGTTTATTTTTCTTTCAGGTTACAAACAAAAGGAGGTAGGCGGTCCAGGCTAATAAGGCCAACAGGGACCAAGGCTGCTTCTGTCCTTCTGTTCCACTCTAACAAATGTGTCTCTTTCATCCTCAAGGTCATGTCATCATCTTAAATATAGCTGGAGCTACAGCTAACACATCTGGATTCCAGGCAGGAAGCCAGAAGAGAGAGGGGAAAGGCAAAAAAAATTTGCCAGAAGTTCCATCCAATGATTGCTCCTTATACCCGATTAATCACATTTATCTGCAAGGGAAGCAGGGAAACATAATATTTCATCTGAAACAATAATCCCAGATCCTGTTAGTAAGAAAGAAGAGAATGGATACCGGCTAAGCCTTGAGCTGTCACTGCCATACCATATCTCTACAACTGTCATCCAGCTTCTGGCTGATTATCTCCAGGAACAGGGAAATCTGCCACAACCAAAAGCAAACCAATTTAATAGCAGAGTGACCTTTTCCTATGTCTACCTGAAATCTGACTTCATGATGCCTCTACCTAATCACTAGCTCTGCCCTATGGCATTGAGAAGAACAAAGAGTATTCCTCTTCTATGTTTGCCATTCAGATACCAGAAGACAAACACACGTTTTCCAAAAACTTCCCTTTGTGGTCCTTGTTATTTTGTTTTGTTGTCTTTGTTCTACCAGACTACAGTAGTCTAGATTAATTTGTTCCGGATTCACTTCCCTTTGTAAATGTTCCTCTTAAGGCAGGGATGTCAAGACTGAACATGATACTCCAGGTGTTGTACCAGATCTAAGGAACTGATTGAAATGGTCACTTTTCTTAGTCAGTAAGCGCACTGAGTGGCAATTAACTAGTCCTCTGTGATGACAGTGGCATTAATACAGAAGAATTCCTATAAAATTGGGATACAAGGACTCTATCTTTGCATTTTAACATAAACTATGCCACATGGTCATTGAGCCTACCAAGATGCAGAGCTAGGCTTCCCTGGTGGCGCAGTGGTTAAGAATCCGTCTGCCAGTGCAGGGGACACAGGTTCGAGCCCTGGTCTGGGAAGATCCCACATGCCGTGGAGCAACTAAGCCCGTGTGCCACAGCTACTGAGCCTGTGCTCTAGAGCCCGCGAGCCACAACTACTGAGGCTGCGCTCTAGAGTCTGTGCTCCGCAACAAGAGAAACCGCTGCAATGAAAAGCCCGCGCTCCGCAACGAAGAGTAGCCCCCACTCGCCACAACTAGAGAAAGCCCGCATGCAGCAACGAAGACCCAATGCAGCCAAAAATTAATTAATTAATTAATTATTTTTTTTAAAAAAAGATGCGGCGCTAGCTGTAAATATACAGGCATTTACAAAGGCACAACACTCCATGGCTATAACAGTTATATTTCTGGGAATCTAATTCTACAGCTCAGAATGACAATAATATGAATAGTAAGGCCAGAAAAATACTCTCAGTTGGAGCATTCTTACCTTCCACTCTGGCCAAGTCCTCCCTTCCCTAAGCCTGGACCAGATCCTGACTTTACCATATGCTGCCTGGACTTTAAGCAGTATGTTTATTTCTATCTGACACAAGAATGGCACTCAAGAGAAACTAAGTGCCTGTGACTTAAACAACTGAGTGAAAATTTGGAGGGAAAGCATCCCCAGATGCAGATGGAAGAGGCACACACATGCAGCTCAGCTGTAATTGCTGGAAGGCTGGATTTGCTGAGGAATTGAGATGCTGACAATAGATTTCCACGTAAAACCAGGAGTGTTGAACCTACCAATCTTCAGGTCCCACTGAGGAGGCATAGTGGGATAATATTCTCCACCATATGGTTGCCATTGATCTCCATCCTTCCAGAGAAACCCAGCCAATTCCATAAATCCAAGCTACCAGAGAACAGCAACTCCATCCATCTCAGATCCATTCTCCTCCCCTGGCCACCTGAGGGAGGGGCTGGCATAGCTTGGTCACATTACAGGAAAGTCAGGTGTTCATCAAACCACTCAGAGACAGTGAAGGAGGTCTTGCCTATCAGGAAACCAAACCACAAATCCATGTGTTCAAAGTGTCGTCCAATTAGCATGTCCCAGGTGCTCGGAAAACATCTGGGTATGCCTGTCAAGGGAAACTGCCTATTAAGATCATGACACCTAGTATGAGTTATCATTGGTTTTCCTGGTAGTTTTTCCCACATCACACCTGAGTAATTTCTTTTCTTGTATTGACCCCAAACTATTCAATTCTGTGCAAACAACATGGGTAGCTTTTGCATGCTAGAATCTACACTAAGCACTTTGACTATAAAAATAAATGACGTAGTCCCTGTCCTCAAGAAATTCACAATCTAGTGGCAGTGAAAAGACAGGGAAATAAAATCAGCAAACTAGTTTAAGCCAAAAAAAAATCGTGTGTGTTGAGAGGGGGGCAGAAGTTATTGGCAGCAAAACTAGATGCAGTTGGTTTCTGCCACAGATGGTGGAATACAGGTGTGTAATCAATATCATCAGGACTCTAGCAATGTCCTGGATCCCTTCTCCTGTTTTACCTTTATTCTCAGGCTTAATTTATTCCCAAGATATCAATAATTGCCCCTCCACAGCTTTATACAGGTCTCAATACCCTCAGCCTTTCAAGGAGAAAATGCTCCTTACAAATGATTCTAACAAATATCTCAGAAAAGGGTTTTCTCTGACCAGCTTAGTTCACATGCCCTGACCACCTTCCACAAAGGGGAAGGGGCTTGGGAGAGACTGCTTCATCTGTACTACATGGTATGAAGGAATCCCTAAAGGAGAAGAGTGGTTCCACTACCAGAAGAAGAATAGACAACTTGACAGACCAAGGCAAGGCAGGATCTTCACACATGGGATCACATGGAATAAGAGTGATACAAGATAGAAACACAATAATATGAGGAAAAACTAGAATACAGAGCATATGAGCCCTGGAATCAGCAAGGCTGGATTCATACTACAGTGTTGCAACCTTAGGAATGTTATGTCAACTCTAAGCTTCAGTTTTCTCTGCTATAAAATGAAGATAATAATCCTATCTGAATTATAGGGTGGTTTGACATTTAAATTAGGTAATCCACATAAAATGGCTCATAGCTTACACAGAATAAGTGCTCAATAAGCTTCTATCATCATCATCATTATAGTTATTATTACTGTGGTCATTATTGTAAGAGAGAGGAGGAGACCTGGGCAGGGGTAGGGGAATCAGGAAAAGGGGTGAGGGTTTAGGACATGCTTGATATGTTGTGTTGATTAGGCTTGGTGTAAGAGTTAATGGACTGAAGCTGGGACTAGACTTTGTGTTGGGATGAGGGAACTCTAACTCACTGCAGTGTTGCATTTGGATAACTTAGAGAACCATGAGATGCTCCCAGTACAAGAAGCTACATCAGAGGCAGCTCCAGGACCTGGCCACGGGGCCAAAAGATAGGAGCCTGTGGCCTGGTGGATGCTGTTACAGTGTGGTACCCTGACCCAGCTGTCCCCTTTTACTCCATAATCTGCACATTTTGCCTCACCAGTAAGGAGCTGAGTTCTGCACGTCTTAATAAACTAATTACCTGCCACTCACCTCTACGTACCTACCATCATTGGCACTAAATTTAGTGTCGCCACTAGATACAGTACGCTTTACCTATTCCATGTGCCCCTACCAGTATTGGCAACCTCTTTTTTCCTACTGCCAGCACCTCTTCAGAGTACTGCCCTTGGCCTTCTGAAGCTGCTTTGTCCCCTTGCAGAGAGAGCAGACACTGCCCAGGAATTTACATCTTCCAAGGAACTCTTTAGGCAATGACGAATGACAACTGTAACAATCCTCCGAAGAGCCCTCTGGGGCTGAAGCCACCTTCTCAGGAGTATGCCTGAAGTCGCACCCTTGGTTACTCCTGTGGTTTTTTTTGTCCTGCTTCCTCTACCCTCCCCCCAACCCCCAGATTCTTCTGTGCTTCCTGCCTTAACAAATCAGGGTCCAATTTAAGGAACTCAACCTAAGAAAATTGCTGACTTCGGGGTAATGGTCAGCAATTTGGACAGCTTTATTTTCTGCCCTCTGTCACAGGGATTTCTTAAGCAACCATAACCAAGAATTTATGGAAAGCTATGGATTCTACCCAGAATAAAAAAAGAAAGAAAGAAAGAAAAAAAACAGCATATACGCAAAGTATTTCCCATAATTTCACAAGGTTCCTGAGCTCCCTGAAACCTACCTGTGGACCTCAGTTTCAAAACCATCAACTTTGAGACACAATTTAAGACAAGGAACAAAATGAAAGACACCAAAATGCTGGAAGGGATTAAGAAAACACACACTTAGTGTTTTTCTTACTCTTCTCAAGGCTTCACTGATTTTGTATTCTATCTCCTATTTTGCTTTGCTTTTTCTTAATTTCCTCAAGTAGGCAAATTGTGCTGGATGGGTTTAGTTTACCCTTCCGATCACCCTTCCCCACCTTCTCTGTGCTCCAATAGCTGACTATGTGGGCTGCATTGATTGGCTGGCTGTCTTGCACTCCAATGGGAATAACCACCTGGAGATTAGAGGGGGAGGGGAAAGTGAGCTCTCAAGTTTCCTTTCCCTGCCCCCTCCTGCAGGGTCCTCTGACCTTATACGATAGAAGATCATAGCTCCTGCAATGTGGCCCCCTTCACAGGAACTTCTTGCTCCGGATTTTGGAGACCGCCCCATCCCCTGCCCCTTCAGGCTTAAGGTGGCAAAGGCTTACTAATTTTAAATTCCTGGGGTACCACATGATCCCCTGTGGTTTCTCTACTGCCAACACAACTTTGTATATAGCCCTTTTATTAAATTATCCTTAATTTACTCAATTTGAGTGCCAGCTGTTTCCTGATAACACTTTAATCGATGCATTGTAACTCACCAAAATGCACTGACTACTTTTCATTTGTGAAGCTGGAAGTAGGGTAAAGACTGGATTAGAGCTATGATTACTATTAGAGTTGGAGAGATGGTAGCTGTGAAGAAGTGCCCTCTAGCTCTCCTCTTTGAGCTAGAAATTTAAAGTTCAGACACCAGCTAGGATGTAAAATTCTAGGATGAACTTTGTCTTCTCCTACTCTCTAATCAGCTCTCTCCAGTAACGTAGCTACTAGAACCACGTGACTGTTGAGCACTTATCATGTGGCTAGTGATTTGCGGAAACTGAAAAACACACACCAGACGTTAACAACCGAGGTGTTAAAAAGAAGTAAAATATCTCAATAATTTTTATATTGATTTTGTGTTGAAAGAAAGACATTTCAGATATATTAGATAAAATAAAATGTATTATTAAAATTAATTTCATTTATTTATTTTTACTGTTTTTAATGTGGTTACTAGAAAAATTGAAATGACATTCTCAGCTCACATTGTATTTCTATCAGACAGCACTGCTCGACCATTATCACCTAGCTATGTTTGTCTCTTTAGAATTGCATAAACCTCAGTCCCTTACATTTGGCTACTCTTCATAATGCCCTTCCCTAAGTTCCCTTCTACATATTCACCATGCCATAGAATCTCCTTCTAGAAAGTTCTTCAGGCAGTCTCTTGGTGTCATCGATTTTCATTAAACTTCACTGCTCTGATGCAAAGTACATGGTGCATTGAAAACACAGAAAGCTGAAAGTGTAATGACACCCAGTGTATAATCACTGCTGTTTCAAACACATGCTCTGCTTCTAATTTACATTTTTCATATGCTCTTGTAGCGCTGAGAAGGTGAGAAATGTTAACCCATTTAAAGTGTACGTAGCCATTCAAAGTGATAAGAATTTGCACAGACATTGTTCTGAGGGGTAAACAGATTCAGGCAACACTGCTACACTCACAAATTATGTTCAAGTAAAAGTATCTTCTCTTTTAGTGAGAAAAGAATCTACTGGTTTCATATTCTTTTATAGCATAAGAAATTTATTCATGGTATCTTGAAAATGAAACTGAGCATCAGGTAATTGTTACACATGTGGCAGTCACTACAGTGCTAGAAATATTAAACCTAGCAGGCAGCCTTGCTGAAACTATGCCATGTGATGAAACCTGAACTTCCAAACAGAGAGCCTGTCCTATCCACTGTAGTGCTGGGCAGGATAAATCTGTTACTTTTAACATGATGGGAAAAACACATACAAACAAACTAGGTTTTTATGAGAACTGTAAGATTTTCTTTTGACTTCATTGAATTAGGCAGACTTCTCAGTGGCAAACAACAAAAACCCAAATCAAACAGGCCTCATCTAAAAGGAGAGTTTATTGCTTATAATGAAAAGGTATTCGGACAAAGTCAGGTAAAATCTGTTTCTTGTCATCTCTCAGTTCTTTTTTTGGTGTTAACTTATTTTTCAGAAACCCTCTCTCCATATTCTGACAAAGATGGTGACAAGCCTATCAAGGCAGATAGTCTATCACCTCAGCAACCCCATCAAAAAAGAATCACCTGTTTCCCAAAGGTCCAAGCAGAAGTCTCAGGCCAGACTCTCACTGGGCCAAGAACCCATGCCCTTTTACCAACCCATCACTGGGACACTGGTTAACCAGGCTGAGGTCATGAGCCTGCCTCTGGAGTAAAGAGGAAGGAAAAATTAGTCTTAAGACTGTGGAAGTAACATTTCCCAAAATAATAAGGGGACTCTGTTAGCAGAGAAAGGGATACTAGACATGCCAAGTTATCAGATGTGCACTTCAACTGGGAAAGAAGCAAATAATAAGCTAAAGTAAAAAATAAAGCCCTCTTTCTTCTAACCCAAATTGCTTGTGAAATATCGCAGGCCAAAATTCTTCAATTCTTTTTAGATAGAGACAGAGAGACAGAGAGTTTTTTATCAGTGAAAGTTTGAGAAAGGATGTTCTTGCCTCAACCATTAAGCTTAGATTTAATTCTGAATGAGGAATGAAAAGAAAAACCAGGGCGGGGCAGGGAGGAGGTACTTTTTTCACTCTAAATGTATCCTGAGGAACCATGATGAGGAGAAGTAAAGCTATTTTAACTTGTCGAGTCCAAAATGTGAAATTCAACCCAGTTGTGTCACTCAACCTGATTTCTGTTTGATACTTTGCTGAATTGATGATCTATCTTTGTCCAGTAGCACGTCAGCAGTCACAGATTAGGAATGTTGATGATGCTTAGATTGCTGTCAATCAACAAATAGGTCCTTAATGTTGGCTGTGGGGCTGGTGCTATGCTAGATGCTCTGGGAGATGCTAAAAATGTCTCAGACACGATTCTCCACTTTAAGGAGCTCACGCTTAAACTGCAGAAATAAAACTCATGAAACAAAACTGGACAACACTAATCACTGGCAAAACATAGGGCTAACTGTGTCTGCTGCAGACCCAAGCCTATGGAAACGCAGGGCAGAGGAAAAGCAGTGGTAGCTATAATGTGAGAGTAAAAGATCCACTACTTGCTGCACATACAGACCCAATCAGGAAAGACTAAATAAAGAAGAAAGGCTAAATTACTAAATTTTGACTTCATATTACTTAGCACTTTATAATTATTTATGAGGAATGCACAACCACTTTTTAAGCATTCTCTTTGTTTAGACTATTTCTACGGAGAGACTTGAACCTTTCAAAACACATATTAATGCAAAATAAAGTGATATTCAAAGAATCAAGGATTGAAAAAAAACCTCAAGCAGATTGTAGAAATTAGGTAGACATCAAAAAATTTTAGCATCACAGTCAAAGCACTGATTTTCACTTGGAAACAAACAAACAAAAAAATCCAATTCTTTGTAATACCTGACCTAAGATTGGGCAATTGGTATATACCTGCTGCATAGAAAATAAGACAAAGTCTTTCTGTAAGAATTTATCACACCGGTTAGAATTTAGCGGGTGTTTTGTTATGTCATCTGATTCATTGGCTGCAGCATGAGTTTGTTAGGGCTACTCCCAAGCCAGGTTGTTTGTCTCTGGTCTCTAGAGCTGCCGAGGGTCCAAACTGTTACAGATCTGTGTGCTAGACTGGTGTTCTTTCCAGTGATTGGTAGCCTGGAAATCTCAGTGGGATATAAATATGTGCAAGGCTTGTAAAGTAATTTGCTAACCAAGCAAAACTGTAATACTGCTTAAAAAACAGCAATTGTGTAAAATCACCATAGGGCTACATTTTATCCTTAACTAGATTTCTACCTGATTGCTGGTAGATGATAAGGACTCTTGGAAGGTGCTGAGCCAATATATCATTGTTTTAATAAACTCATCTGTAAAACAATTTTTTTAATTTTGTGAAACACTTTCAAATGCATTTATTCTTTCTTTTTCACATTTTAGCCAGAACTATGACTCTTAGTGCTCTTTTCATTTTCACCTCGGTTGGAACTTTTAAAAAGTCTTTTTCTAACTTATTGTATCAATTATAAATAAATGTTCTTCAAGGTTAAAACAATTCTATGCTGCCAGAAATCAGATGCTGTGCATTGTTTAATATAGAGCCTAACATTATACAGTATAACAGCTTGCATTTATTTCTATTTAAGGCAACACTAAGTGACTAGTAATAACATATGATTTATATTTTCATACGTATAGTAGAACACCTACAATTTTATATACTTAAGGTTTAAGTATGGGCTATAAACTACAAATGTTCTCTGCTGAAAATCATATATTAATAAAATAAATATTTCAGTCTTATTCTTAGTTTAAAGATGCACATTAGTTTATAATCCAATCTCTTGCCCACAGAAATGATACAGTTTTATTTTTATTTAATAAGCAGTTTATTTAAGAAATTCTATCATCATTTTTGAGTGCTCTGCTGTATTCTGACAAAGAGATATTTAAGCTTTGAGTATTATTTAGACTAGTCAGCTGCCTTCCCATTCCTTCTGTTCATATCTCCTTTACAAAAATACATTAAGAAATGTGTTTTTGGGGTTTTTTTGGGGTTTTACAAATGCCAGCCTCCAAGACTCAGGTTAAAAAATGAAGGTGGCTTCTTGTAGAACACTAACAGCTCTACCCTGCCTTTTGTATACCAGTGGTTCTCAACATTTTTTAATGTAACAGATTTAAATTGGGCAAAAATCAACTGATCCAATACGGAGTTCATTCTCACATTCCAGTGGCAAAAGAACAGCATGCAGAAGAATTTGAGAGTACCATACACAAATTACTTATCCTTTACTTTTTAAAACAAGGGTCAGAAAACTGTGATCTGTAGACCAAATTGCTTCACCAACTGCTTTTGTAAATAAAGTTTTTACTTTAACAAAGCCCTGTTTGTTTACGTATTGTCTAGGGTGGCTTTTGTGCTACAACATCAAGGTTTGAGTAGTGGTGAGAGACTCCATATGGCCTGTAAAGTCTAAAACATTTATTATAAAGCCCTCTACAGAAGAAAAAAAAAGTGTGCCGATCCCTGGTTTAAAACAAGTATAGTAGACTCCCTCTTGCGAGAGCACAGGAATCACAACTAACTGCTGAACAATCATCGACAGCAAGACACTGGAACTCACCAAAAAATATACCCCACATCCAAAGATAAAGGAGAAGCCACAATGAGACGGTAGGAGGGGTGCAATCACAATAAAATCAAATCCCATAACTGCTGGGTGGGTGACTCACAAACTGGAGAACACTTATACCACAGAAGTCCACCCACTGGAGTGAAGGTTCTGAGCCCCACGTGAGGTTTCCCAACCTGGGGGTCCAGCAATGGGAGGAGGAATTCCCAGAGAATCAGACTTTAAAGGCTGGTGGGATTTGACTGCAGGACTTTGACAGGACTGGGGGAAACAGAGACTCCACTCCTGGAGGGCACACACAGAGTAGTGTGCACATCGAGACCCAGGGGAAGGAGCAGTGACCCCATAGGAGACTGAAACAGACCTACCTGCTAGTGTTGGAGGGTCTCCTGCAGAGGCGGTGGGTGTCTGTGGCTCACTGTGAGGACAAGGACACTGGCAGCATAAGTTCTGGGAAGTACTCCTTGGCGTGAGCCCTCCCAGAGTCCGCAATTAGCCCCACCAAAGAGCCAGGGTAGGGTCCATGTTGGGTCGCCTCTGACCAAACACCAAACAGGGAGGGAACCAAGCCCCACCCATCAGCAGACAGGCGGATTAAAGCTTTACTGAGCTCCGCCCACCAGATCAACACCCAGCTCTACCCACCACCAGTCCTTCCCATCAGGAAACTTGCAAAAGCCTCTTAGATAGCCTCATCCACCAGAGGGCAGACAGCAGAAGCAAGAAGAACTACAATCCTGCAGTCTGTGGAACAAAAACCACATTCACAAAAAGATAGAAAAGATGAAAAGGCAGAGGACTATGTACCAGATGAAGGAACACGATAAAACCCCAGAAAAACAACTAAATGAAGTGGAGATAGGCAACCTTCCAGAAAAAGAATTCAGAATATTGATAGTGAAGATGATCCAGGACCTCAGAAAAAGAATGGAGGCAAAGATCTAGAAGATGCAAGAAATGTTTAACAAAGACCTAGAAGAATTAAAGAACAAACAAACAGAGATGAACAATACAATAACTGAAATGAAAACTACACTAGAAGGAATCAATAGCAGAATAACTGAGGCAGAAGAACGGATAAGTGACCTGGAAGACAGAATGGTGGAATTCACTGCTGCAGAACAGAATAAAGAAAAAAGAAAGAAAAGAAATGAAGACAGCCTAGGGGACCTCTGGGACAACATTAAATGCACCAACATTCACATTATAGGGGTCCCAGAAGGAGAAGAGAGAGAGAACGGACCCGAGAAAATATTTGAAGAGATTATAGTCGAAAACTTCCCTAACATGGGAAAGGAAATAGCCACCCAAGTCCAGGAAGCACAGAGATCCCATACAGGATAAACCCAAGGAGAAACATGTTGAGACACATAGTAAGCAAATTGGCAAAAAATTAAAGACAAAGAAAAATTATGGAAAGCAACAAGGGAAAAACGACAAATAACATACAAGGGAACTCCCATAAGGTTAACAGCTGATTTTTCAGCAGAAACTGTACAAGCCAGAAGGGAGAGGCATGATATACTTAAAGTGATGAAAGGGAAGAACCTACAACCAAGATTACTCTACCCGGCAAGGATCTCATTTAGATTTGATGGAGAAATCAAAAGCTTTACAGACAAGCAAAAGCTAAGAGCATTCAGCACCACCAAACCAGCTCTACAACAAATGCTAAAGGAACTTCACTAAGTGGGAAACACAAGAGAAGAAAAGGACCTACAAAAACAAACCCATAACAATTAAGAAAATGGTAATAGGAACATACATATTGATAATTACCTTAAACGTGAATGGATTAAATGCTCCAACCAAAAGACACAGGCTCGCTGAATGGATACAAAAACAAGACCCGTATATATGCTGTCTACAAGACACCCACTTCAGACCTAGGGACACATACAGACTGAAATTGAGGAGATGGAAAAAAGATATTCCATGCAAATGGAAATCAAAAGAAAGCTGGAGTAGCAATTCTCTTATCAGATAAAATAGACTTTAAAATAAAGAATGTTACAAGAGACAAGGAAGGACACTACATAATGATCAAGGGATCAGTCCAAGAAGAAGATATAACGATTGTAAATATTTCTGCACCCAACATAGGAGGACCTCAATACATAAGGCAACTGCTAACAGCTACAATAAGGAAATTGACAGTAACACAGTAATAGTGGGGGACTTTAACACCTCACTTACACCAATAGACAGATCATCCAAAATGAAAATAAATAAGGAAACACAAGCTTTAAATGATACATTAAACAAGATGGACTTAATTGATATTTATAGGACATTCCATCCAAAAACAGCAGATTACACTTTCTTCTCAAGTGCTCATGGAACATTTTCCAGAAGAGATCATATCTTGGGTCACAAATCAAGCCCTGGTAAATTTAAGAAAATTGAAATCATATCAAGTATCTTTTCCGACCACAATGCTATGGGACTAGATATCAATTACAGGAAAATATCTGTAAAAAATACAAACATATGGAAGCTAAACAATATGTTACTAAATAGCCAAGAGATCACTGAAGAACTCAAAGGGGAAATCAAAAAATACCTAGAGAGAAATTACAATGAAAACACAATGATCCAAAACCTATGGGATGCAGCAAAAGCAGTTCTAAGAGGGAAGTTTATAGCAATACAAGCCTACCTCAAGAAAAAAGAAAAATTTCAAATAAACATTCTCACCTTACACCTAAAGGAACTAGAGAAAGAAGAACAAACAAAACCCAAAGTTAGTAGAAGGAAAGAAATCATGACGATCAGAGCAGAAATAAATGAAATAGAAACAAAGAAAACAATAGCAAAGATCAATAAAACTGAAAGCTGGTTCTTTGAGAAGATAAACAAAATTGATAAACCATTAGCCAGACTCATCAAGAAAAAGAGGGAGAGGACTCAAATCTATAAATTTAGAAATTACAGAAATTAGAAAAAGGAGAAGTTACAACAGACACCACAGAAATACAAAGCATCCTAAGAGACTACTACAAGGAACTCTATCCCAATAAAATGGACAACCTGGAAGAAATGGACAAATTCTTAGAAAGGTATAACCTTCCAAGACTGAACCAGGAAGAAACAGAAAATATGAACAGACCAATCACAAGTAATGGATTTGAAGCTGTGATTAAAAATCTTCCAACAGGGCTTCCCTGGTGGCGCAGTGGTTGAGAACCTGCCTGCTAATGCAGGAGACGCAGGTTCGGGCCCTGGCCTGGGAAGATCCCACGTGCCGCGGAGCGGCTGGGCCCGTGAGCCACAGTTGCTGAGCCTGCGCGTCTGGAGCCTGTGCTCCGCAGCGGGAGAGGCCGCGATGGTGAGAGGCCTGCGCAGCGCGATGAAGAGTGGCCCCCACTTGCCACAACTAGAGAAAGCCCTCGCACAGAAACGAAGACCCAGCACAGCCAAAAATAAAAATAAATAAATAAATTAATTAATTAAAAAAAAAAAAAAAAGTAACTGAAGTGAAAAACCAATTGAGGACACAAAACAAGGCAAAAATATAAAAAAAAAAAAAAAAAAAAATCTTCCAACAAACAGAAGTCCAGGACCAGATAGCTTCACAGGTGAATTCTATCAAACATTTAGAGAAGAGCTAACACCTATCTTTCTCAAACTCTTCCAAAAAATTGCAGAGGAAGGAACACTCCCAAACTCATTCTATGAGGCCACCATCACCCTGATACCAAAACCAGACAAACATACTACAAAAAAAGAAAATTACAGGCCAATATCACTGATGAATATAAACGCAAAAATCCTCAACAAAATATTAGCAAACAGATTCCAACAACACATTAAAAGGATCAAACACCATGATCAACTGGGATTTATCCCAGGGATGCAAGGATTCTTCAATATATCCAAATCAATCAATGTGATACACCATATTAACAAATTAAAGAATAAAAAACATATGATCATCTCAATAGATGCAGAACAAGCTTTTGACAAAATTCAACACCCATTTATGATAAAAACTCTCCAGAAAGTGTGCATAGAGGGATCCTACCTCAACATATTAAAGGCCATATATGACAAACCCACAGCAAACATCATGCTCAATGGTGAAAAACTGAAAGCATTTCCTCTAAGATCAGGAAAAAGACAAGGATGTCCACTCTTACCACTATTATTCAACAGAGTTTTGGAAGTCCTAGCCACAGCAATCAGAGAAGAAAAAGAAATAAAAGGAATACAAATTGGAAAAGAAGAAGTAAAACTGTCACTGTTTGCAGATGACACGATACTATATATAGATAATCCTAAAGATGCCACCAGAAAACTACTAGAGCTAATCAATGAACCTGGTAAAGTTGCAGGATACAAAATTAATGCACAGAAATCTCTTTCATTCGTATACACTAATGATGAAAATTCTGAAAGAGAAATTAAGGAAACACTCCCATTTACCACTGCAACAAAAAGAATAAAATACCTAGGAATAAACCTACCTAGGGAGACAAAAGACCTGTTTGCAGAAAACAATAAGACACTGATGAAAGAAATTAAAGATGATACTAACAGATGGAGAGATATACCATGTTCTTGGATTGGAAGAATCAATATTGTGAAAATGACTATACTACCCAAGGTAATCTACAGATTCAGTGCAATCCCTATCAAATTACTAATGGCATTTTTTACAGAACTAGAACAAAAAATCTTAAACTTTGTATGGAGACACAAAAGACCCCAAATAGCCAAAGCAGTCTTGAGGGAAAAAAACGGAGCTGGAGGAATCAGGCTCCCAGACTTCAGACTATACTACAAAACTACAGTAATCAAGACAGTATGGTACTGGTACAAAAACAGAAATATAGATCAATGGAACAGGGTAGAAAGCCCAGAGATAAATCCATGCACCTATGGTCAACTAATCTATGACAAAGGAGGCAAAGATATACAATGGAGAAAAGACAGTCTCTTCAATAAGTGGTGCTGGGAAAACTGGACAGCTACATGTAAAAGAATGAAATTAAAACACTCCCTAACACCATACACAAAAATAAACTCAAAATGGATTAGAGACCTAAATGTAAGACCAGACACTATAAGACTCTCAGAGGAAAACATAGGAAGAACACTCTTTGACATAAATCACAGCAAGATCTTTTTCGATCCACCTCCTAGAGTAATGGAAATAAAAACAAAAATAAACAAATGTGACCTAATGAAACTTAAAAGCTTTTGCAAAGCAAAGGAAACCATAAACAAGATGAAAAGACAACTCTCAGAATGGGAGAAAATATTTGCAAACAAAACAACAGACAAAGGGTTAATCTCCAAAATATATAAACAGCTCATGCAGCTCAATATTAAAAAAACAAACAACCCAATCAAAAAATGGGCAGAAGACCTAAATAGACATTTCTCCAAAGAAGACATACAGATGGCCAGGAAGCACATGAAAAGATGCTCAACATCACTAATTACTAGAGAAATGCAAATCAAAACTACAATGAGGTATCACCTCACACCAGTGAGAATGGCATCATCAGAAAATCTGCAAACAACAAATGCTGGAGAGGGTGTGGAGTAAAGGGAACCCTCTTGCACTGTTGGTGGGAATGTAAATTGATGCAGCCACCATGGAGAACAGTATGGAGGTTCCTTAAAAAACTAAAAATAGAATTACCATATGACCCAGCAATCCCACTACTGGGCATATAACCTGAGAAAACCATAATTCAAAAAGACACATGCACCCCAATGTTCATTGCAGCACTATTTACAATAGCCAGGTCATGGAAGCAACCTAAATGCCCATCGACAGACGAATGGATAAAGAAGATGTGGTACATATATACAATGGAATATTACTCAGCCATAAAAAGGAACGAAATTGAGTCATTTGTAGAGACATGGATGGATCTAGAGACTGTCATACAGAGTGAAGTAAGTCAGAAAGAGAAAAAGAAGTATCGTATATTAACGTATATATGTGGAAACTAGAAAAATGGTACAGATGAACCGGTTTGCAGGGCAGAAATAGAGACACAGATGTAGAGGACAAACGTATGGACACCAAGGGGGGAAAGTGGCTGGGGCAGGGGGTGGGGTGGTGGTGGGATGAATTGGGAGATTGGGATTGACATGTATACACTAATATGTATAAAATGGATAACTAATAAGAACCTGCTGTATAAAAAATAAAATAAAATTCAAAAGAAAAAACAAGTATAGTAGTATATACATTGATATTATGTGAATAATAGTATTCTATGAACTTAAGGTTAACTGATTAATTTTAGAAGGCTTGCCTTGATAGTATGCAGCACAGTATTCACAGCCAGCCAGTTGCCAATGAACTGTCATAATAGAAGCCAAGTATAGGTGCATCGTGAATATGTCTCCTTTAGGAATTTGGATATGGGTGGAAGAGCAGTGCAAATATATCTTAGACCTTCTTTTAGAAAAAGTACAGATACACATGATATGCTAAAGGATTCATGACATGTGAACTAAATGGTGATGATATAAAGGTAATTTATAATTACAAAGCTAAATCAGCCATTGAAAACCATCAGTGAGGCAAGACAATACTGACGCTGCCCCACTAATATCTAAGAGGCCATCCTACTTTCTTTCTGCACATGGATCTGTGCCCAGACACTTTGCAACAAGACTCCTGAGAAGAGTCCTGAATTCTGGGCCTCAGTAAATCCTAGCAAGGCAGTAGTTTTAAATTAAGAAGAAATGTTGGTAGCCCTTATTAACTTGCTGGATTGGTTACTGGCAGGTGACTACTAATCACCTGTGAAAGCAGAAGTCTTCAGAATTATGAATTAGTTGCCTCTAAAGATCCAAAAAGGACTTGTCCAAGGTCCATCGTTGCTAAGTAGAGTACCAATATTTCAGACAAGGCAGGTATGGACTTAGCTCAGCAGCATCTTTGAAGAAGGACTATATCCTTTCGATGGAGGAGAGGACCTACTCTAGGCTCCTCCTCTGTGATTGCCCATCACTTCCTGTCTATCAAGCTAATGGCTAAACAGAGTAAACAATACAAGGCCAGGAATTAACCAAAGCAACACTTTCAGCATATTTTCTTTTATCATGTTTCTTTGTTTTGTGAACTTAGAAGAAGTAAAATCCACAAGCCCAGAATGCAAAAGCTATAAGGTTGTTTGATCCTGCCCCAGTATTTTCCAGGTAAGTATCCACAGCAAAAGCAAAAGTGCTGTCTCAACCACAGGCCTCCTGACTCAAGGCTCACCGCTCTCCCTGCTGCCAGTGGCACAGCCTTCGGGACAGCTTAGATTGTTCAGCACACAAGGAGAGATACCAACTCTGAGCTCCAGCATGGGCCTCCTTGCAATCCCACTCTCTCCATCCACCACTGTTTTCCCTTCCCCACCTCATTAAACTCAATCTGCTCCAAAATCCAATGAGTCTTTAAGGGTCTTTCAGAAACTCAGCTACTATCTTCTTTGAATGGAGACATTGTGGTCTTTATATTTTATGTGTCAACTAAAATTATACATATTCTTGGATTTATTTTCTTTCAGCTCTCTTTCTTGAAGGGAATTTCTAAACTGCCATGCATTTTTGTTTTCATCTGGTTTCAGCTCTTCTGTGAAATGGATTCTTACTCTGCAGTCCTTTGGTTGGTGCTCCCATGGCCAAGGGGTCTCTGTGTTGCCCATTTTATAATGAAGGTTATCAGGAAAGGGCTAGATGCATGTCACTGCCTTCAAATAGAGGGCTGCAGATGGAAGGAGGGTGAACGGGGAGGAGAGAAATGAGAAGCTGGATCACACTGTGTATTTCATTAGTATTTTGTAGAAAGATTATGGTTCAGTGAGTTGAGAATATCACATACATCTATTTTCCTAAATGGTGAATAAATTCAAAGCCTGGGCTTAAACTAACTTCAGTTTTAAAGATATAATTTGAAAGCCTTCAATGTACACATGGTTGCATATACTTGCACTGCCCTGGATTGAACACATAAAGCCATGACTCATTTGTGTGAGGCAGCCCAGGGTGGCAAACAAAATGCTAGCCTCACAGATAGAAAAGCAGAACTCTAAAGCAAGCCTGCCACCAGCTGGCTCTGGGACCCTCAGCCATCACTTGACTCACCTTGGACTCAGGGTTCCCATCTTTAACATGAGAACCTTGAGAAAAGATAACCACAAAGGACTCTTTCCAGTACTAACATTATACGAATCTGCAAATTATCCAAAAGTCTTTGCCCTGAATGAAATTCAATGGGACCAAGACAAAACCAGGGCAGTGCCTATTGCTAATACTCCCAGAATTGCTGAAATGATACCAGAGAGTCTGAGAAGGTAATGAGATTTGTTTCAGGTCAGTGCAAGTCAATTTCACCCTACTGAGCAGGTTAGTATCATTGACAAATGGCCTGGGGAGCACAGGTAGCCAATTCGATACTAAAACCATATAAATGAGAAGGGAAATCACTTTTGCTCAAAGCTTCTATTTCAGAAATCAGAAAATTATTTTAGTAACAATCACCTGACTTTCTATTATAATCTTAAGAATCTTGGTGCATTCTTAAGTTGGAGCCTCAGTTGTCCACTTGGTGTAGATGTACGAAGCGTAGCTGGTACAGAATGGTGACCAGTCAAACCAGTAAATAAACAGCAGACACTCCATTAATATCTGCTGATGGGGTGACTAATGCCATCCCTTTAGAATTTTTGCTACAATTATTAAAATTTTGATCAACATCTTTTAGTTTACATTCTTATTGTCTGGCTGTGAGATACCCATAAAGTCCAGTGTTGGTTTTGCTGTTGTTAAAGAATCAGGCAGGGCTTCCCTGGTAGCGCAGTGGTTGAGAATCCAGCTGCCAATGCAGGGGACACGGGTTCGAGCCCTGGTCCAGGAAGATCCCACATGCCGTGGAGAAACTAAGCCCGTGCGCCACGACTACTGAGCCTGCGCTCTAGAGCCCATGCTCTGCAACAAGAGAAGCCACCGCAAAGAGAAGCCCGCGCACCGCAATGAAGAGTATACCCCGCTCGCCGCAACTAGAGAAAGCCCGCACACAGCAACAAAGATCCAATGCAGCCAAAAATAAATACATAAATAAATTTTTAAAATTCTTTAAAAAAAAAAAAAAAGAATCAGGCAATGGGAAATGTATTCATTTATTCATTCATCCATTCAAAAAAACATTCCTGAAGTGTGCCAGTCTATGTATCTGATGAGACAAGTAGAAAAGTCTCTATTTTCCAGCAGGGGACACAGGCATATCATCAAATACAGCAATGTCATCAGTGCTGTAATAAAGGTATACAAGACGCTGAGAAATCACTAAGGCAGATGCAGTTGATTCGTCTTGGTGTGAGCAGGTGGGCTTCACAGAGGAGGTGACATGGTGTTGGAGGAGGTCAAGTAGTCTACACAGAGGAAACAGCATTTCCAGAGGCAAAGTGGGAGCTACAGTAAGTAAGGCACTTTTAGAGAGCTGTGCTGCATTTAGCGTCTCCGGAGAACGGGGACAGTATGGTGGCAACCATGAGAGATTAGGGTAGGCAGGAAGAGCCCTAGTCAGGAAAGGCTTAGAGCTTGTGCTAAAGAATTTGGACTCCATCTACCAGAAGGGAAAAGATTGTATACCCTAAGATGCAATTTAGAAAGAATGTGGAGGGAAGATATGGAAAACAGAATGCAAGAGAGAAGGCTCAAGGTATTACTTTACTTTATGCCGTGTTTATAAAACCAAAAAAAACCTGATGATTCTTCCTGTCACAAAATGCCTGTTGAATAAACATTCTCTTTCACTCGGTTATGCCTGAATTAAAAAATTATAGATACAGGAGTGGTTGAGGCCCACTGTTTACTATTGATTTTACCCCTGAAGGATCTTTTCTGGGCTCTTCATTGCAAAGGATGGCCTGGGGGGTTTCATGACTGCTGCATTGGTCAAAGGCCCAAACTAAGAAGAGGGAGGCAAGGGGACATGACACAGATTGACTCTTAGAACTGAGATTCAGAAATAAAGGGAACAAGAAGCAACCAGTTGAGAAAGGAGAAATCTGTAAGCATCTCTCCCCCATGCACACTTGGACACTCCCCATTCACAGCTGCAGCAATTTCCTCCTGCAGAGCATGCGCAGAAGAAAGGCTATTTTAATTCCTCCCACTGGCCACTGAAGAGTGGAAATAGGTCTTGCAACTAAGAGCTAAATGACATTGGCCATGATCTGTATAATATTTTCAGTCTCCGTTATGGTAGATATATTCTTATGTTTGACTATAAAGTAAACTTTTTCTGCATTTGAAGATGTATACTTTGGTCTCTGTAACACAGAGTTCTGAATATAAAAATAGGTCCTCCTTATAACGGCATAAACTTTTTAGTGTAGTAAAATATACATAATGTAAAAGTTACCGTTTTAACCATTTTCAGGTATATAGTTCATTGGCATTAATTACATTCACATTGTGCAGTCATCACCACCCTGCATCTCCCAAATTTTTCATCTACCCAAACTGAAACTCTGTACTGATTAAGCCTTAACTCTCCACTCTCTCTCTCTCCCAGCCCTGGCAACCACCATTCTATTTTCTGTCTCTATGAATTTGACTTCTCCAGGTATCTAGTATAAATGGAACCATACAATAATTGTTTTTTTGTGCCTGGCTTACTTCACCTAGCATAATGTCTTCAAGATGCATCCATGTTGTAACACATTTTACAATTTCATTACTTTTTTAAGACTGAAGAACTTTCAGTTATGTGTGTTCCCATTATAGCCACATTTGGGTATCCATTTATTAGTTAATGGACACTTGGGTTCTTTACACCTTTTGGCTATTGTGAGTAACGATGCTGTGAACATTGGTGTAGGTAACTATTTGAGTCTCTGCTTTCTATTCTTCAATACTTTCTAATTCACTGAAGTGGAATTTCTTAATCACATGGTAATTGCATGTTTACGTTTTTTGAGGAACCACCATGTTTTCCCCAATGGCTGTACCATTTTACATTCCCCCAGCAATGCACAAAGGTTCAAATTTCTCCACATGCTCGTCAGCACTTGTTGTTTTCTGTGTTTTTTTTTAAATAGCCATCTTGATGAGTATGACATATTACCTCATTGTGGTTTTGATTTGCATTTCCCTAATGATTAGTGATGTTCTGCATCTTTTTGTATGCTTATTGGACATCTGTATATCTTCTTTAGAGAAATGTCTATCCAAGTACTTTGCCCATTTTTAATCCAATTATTTGGGTTTTTTGGTTGTTATTGAGTTTAGGATATTCTGAATATTAACCCCTATCAGTTGCAAATATTTTCTCCCATGCCTTTTCACTCTGTTGATAGTCTCCTTTGATGCACAAAAGTTTTTAATTTTGATAAAGTTCAATTTCTCTATTTTTTCTTTTGTTGCCTGTGCTTTCAAGGTATAGCCAAGAAATCATTGCCAAATGTAAAATCATGAAGCTTATCCCTATGTTTTCTTCTATGAGTTTTATACTTTTAGCTCTTACATTTAGATCTTTGCTACATTTTGAGTTAATGGCTGCATATAGTGTAAAGTAAGACTATAATTTCATTCTTTTGAATGTAGATATTCAGTTTTCCTAACACCATTTTTTGAAAAGATTTTCTTTTCCTCATTGAATGGTCTTGGCACCCTTGTCAAAAATCTATGTTGGCACATACTTTTACATGACTCCTAACTTTAGGAAAATATTAGGGGAGCTACAATAATACTTTTGTTAGTTTACGTCTAACAATATGAAAGTAAATATGTCTTTGATCAGCTAGAGCCCACATCCTGAGGAATACAGAATAATAATTGCTAGGAAGTATAAAAGAGAGAATGAAATGGTGGGAGAAATGTTACTTGTCAAAAGATGTGACGTGCTCCAATAGAAAGAGGAGTAAAATTCATATCAGAAGAACAATGCTTCCACACCATCCTGCCTCATTCTATTAATTATCAGTTTGTCCTCAGGCAATGACTATTGTCTTGGATCTCATTCTCCTGATCTGTAAAATGGGGTTAAGTTTATTATCCCATACGATCAAGTAGAGGTATGACTAGATATTCTGAAAAAAAAGTCCCCCCAAATTTTACATTACTATTGTTGTTGATTTATTGGTGATCTATATGAATCCTGCTATCTCTTTCATTATGCTTCATTTTTCTTATTTATAAATCCGAGACAATGATACCACCCTCTCAGTAAGGTGTGCAGTGTAAGTGCCTGTTAGACAAATACTAAAATGCCTCTTTCAGATGTAACTTGAAGAAGCCCATCTACTGTCACTCAATTTCAATTGCACTAACATTTGTTGAGAATCTACTTTAAGCCAAACACAGTGTTAACTGACAGAAATTCTAAGTTGAAGAAGACAAAATAGCACCTTCAATATTATTTAATCTCTGAGTAAAAAAGTTACTAGCTCTTTCACTGTATAAATACTTTTAATATCTTCAAATTTCGTAGAGAAAATCATTATGCATATTTATAAATATATGCAAATATGCATTTATAATCAATTGTAATTGATTTAAAACTTTTAATTCTGTACAGTTGTACCAATTCAGGTATTTTTAAATCTGTAGCTCTAAAGGATATTCGCATATCAAAACTAGTTGTGTATACTTTTTCTCTTCTGACAAAATTCAAGGTCCATCGATTTCTCTTTTAGATATAGTGAATGTATTCTGTAAACTTAAATAACTTTTTTAAGTTTGAGTTAACTACAATGAAAGTTTACTTCCACTTATTCAGATTTTGTTTTCCTTAAAATTGACCATGGGAAGGAATATTTCTTTCCCTAGGTTTACTTTGAAATCAATCAACAGGAGTATAAAATGTAATGCTCTGCACAAAGAACAATATGACTACTGCCAGCTGAATTGTATTTTCCCAAAGATTTTTTACAAACAATATAGACTTGGTGGTGTTTGTCTCTTGCAACTTGGGAAATCAGTCTTAAGCCTGGGAATTCTCTCTAAATACCCATGGCTAGCAACCATGTTCTAGTAGCCTAGAAAAGGACATAAAAGCACAACATTTTTTATTACTTTTAATATCCTTCACCCATCTAACTTCCTTCTTCAGTCCAGGTTCTATTTTTGAGAAGTGTTCTTTGACCCATAATAATAGTCTTCACTCAAAGACCACATATTTAATCTTTCTTCCACTTCCTTGACATTTATGTATTTTTGTACCTCTACTTTCTTTGTGTCTCTTTCCCCTACTAGACCAGCATCTTGTATTCATTTTTTGTAGCCTCTGGCACACAGTAGGTACTTGTTGGGCTTCCTAATGGTCCTTTTATTTCAGGAAGCACCAACTGAGATAAAAGTGGGAGAGGTAAAGCAAAGTGCAGCTAACACAGTATGCAGATACAGGCATAGGTTCATTTCACTCATTCAAGCGATATTTATTGAGCATGATTTTTTTAGTGTGCCAGACATTGTTCAAGGCATTGGAAATACGTCAAGGAACAAAACAACAAAGTCTTGCTCTTGTGAGTTTACATTTTAGTGGAGAGAAACAGAGACTACAAAATATACATACATATTTATGTACAAACACATGCACACACATACACACACACACACATAAATTTCAAGTGCTGATGAGTGCTAGGAAGAGATCTATAGTGAGATAAAATATTGTCAATGTCTGCTTTTTATATAGGGCACATGGAGATGAGACTGAAAGGGGCAAGAGGAGGAGATGGAAGACCACTTAAGAGGTTCAGGAGGCTCTAATCCAGTGAGACGGATTAGACTAGAGCATTGGAGGTGGTAAAAAAGGATCATATTCTGCATGTATTTTGTATTAAATCCAACAGGATTTGCTTATTGCAGGGGTCCCCAACCCCTGGGTCACACACCGGTACTGGTCCTTGGCCTGTTAGGAACCGGGCTACACAGCAGGAGGTGAGGGGCGGGCGAACAAGCAAAGCTTCATCTGTATTTACGGCCGCTCCCCATCGCTCGCATTACCGCCTGAGCTCTGCCTCCTCTAAGATCAGCGGTGGTATTAGATTCTCATAGAAGCGCGAACCCTACTGTGAACTGCACATGTGAGGCATCTAGGCTGCACACTCCTTATGAGAATCTAATGCCTCATGATCTGAGGTGGAGCTGAGGCAGTGATGCTAGCACTGGGGAGTGGTTGCGAATACAGATTATCATTAGCGGAGAGGTTTGACTGCACAGAGACCATAATAAATCAATTGCTTGCAGACTCATATCAAAACCCTACCAGTGAGTGGCAAGTGAAAACAAGCTCAGGGCTCCCACTGATTCTGCATTATGGTGAGTTGTATAATTATTTCATTATATATTACAATGTAATAATAATAGAAATAGAGTGCACAATAAATGTAATGCGCTTGAGTCATCCCGAAACCATTCTCCCCAACCCCCAGTCCGTAGAAAAATTGTCTTCCACGAAACCGGTCCCTGGTGCCAAAAAGGTTGGGGACCACTGGCTTATTGGATGTGGGATATGAGAATAAAAAGGAAGTCAGGGTTAAACCTAGGATTTTTGGTCTGAGCAACTAGAAGGATGGAACTTGATTTGTTAAGATGGTGAAGCTTAGGAAAGGAGCTCTTTGAGGGAAGAAAAATGAAGAATTCTGGTGTTTAAGAGGGGTGTGACTAAGATGGTGGAGTAGGAAGGCCCTGAGTTCACCTCCTCCCACACCAAAATTACAACTATTTACAGAGCAACTATCAATGAGAATGACCTGAAAACTAGCATACAACATTTTCCACAACTGAAGATATAAAGAAGGAACCACAACAAGATGAGTAGGAGAACAGAGACATAGTACAGTCAAGACCCACACCTCTGGGTAGGCAACCCAGGAACAGGAAGATAACCACAGTCGCAGAAGATCTCCCAAAAGAGCAAGCAGTCTAAGCTCCACATTGGGTTCCCCAGCCCAGGGGTCCGCCGCCGAGAATACAAGCCCCCAGAAGTGCTGGCTTTAAAGGCCAGTAAGCCTTGCGTACAGGACAGCTGGAGCACTGTAGGAAACAAAGACTCAGTTCTTAAAGACTGCATGCAAAATCTCACACACTCCGAGTCCCAGCACTGAGGCAGTAATTTTAAAGGAGCCTGGGTCAGACCCACTTGCTGATCTTGAAGTCCCAGAGGGGCAGGAGGTAACTGGGAATCCTGCTGTAAGCATAGACACTGGTGGCAGCAATTTTGGGGAGCTCATATTACCACAAGGACACTGGAGCTAATAAGCCCCACTATGGAATCCGCTCTCTAGCCTATTAGAACTGGGGGATTACCTGCCCACAGCAGGCCAACACCAGCCCTGGGTCCCCTGGACCCCAAAACCAGCAACCATGAGACATGGCCCCACCCACCAGCAGGCCGGAAGCCTCCACACAACACCTGGCCTGGCAGACAACTGGGACAGGGCAAGCCCTGCCTACCAGCATGCCGAGAGGAGTCAGCCTCACCACAACAGAAGGGCCCATGCAGCCCACATAGGGGGTATCCCTAGAGCACATAGCTCTTATAACCAGAGGGGAGTATGCTCTTGGACCCCATAGGACATCTACATAAGGCCACTTCTCTAAGATTGGGAAATATAACCATCCTACCTAACACATAGAAATAAAAACAGAATTAGACAAATGAGGCAACAGAGGAATATATTACAAATGAAGGAACAAGATAAAACTAGAGAGTAGAACTAAGCAAAATGGAGATAAGCAATCTATCTGACAAAGAGTTCAAGGTAACAATCATAAAGATGCTCAATAAACTTTGGAGAAGAGTGGATGAACACAGTGAAAATTTTAACATAAAGTTAGAAAATATAAAGAAGACTCAACAGAGTTGAAGAATACAATAACTGAAATTAAAAATACACTAGGGACTTCCCTGGTGGTGCAGTGGTTAAGAATCCACCTGCCAATGCAGGGGACACGGGTTCAAGCCCTGGTCCAGGAAGGGCAACTAAGCCCTTGCACCACAACTACTGAGCCTGCGCTCTAGAGCCCGCGAGCCACAACTACTAAAGCCCGCGCACCTAGAGCCTATGCTTCGCAACAAGAGAAGCCACTGCAATGAGAAGCCTGCACACTGCAACGAAGAGTAGCCCCTGCTTGCCACAACCAGAGAAAGCCCGCTCAGCAATGAAGACCCAAGGCAGCCAAAAATTCAAAAAAAAAAAATACACTAGTAGGAATGAACAGCAGATTAGATGACACAGAGAAGTAGATTAGTAACTGGAAGACAGAGTAGAGGAAATCATGCTAGCAGAAAAACAACAAAAAAAAGAATTTTAAAAAATGAGGACAGTTTAAGAGACCTCTGGGGCAATATCGAGACTGCTAACATTCTCACTACAGGGGTCTCAGAAGGAGAAGAGAGAGAGAAAGGGACAAAAGAACTCAATTGAGGAATAACAGCTGAAAACTTCACTAACCTGGGAAAGAAAACAGACATCCAGGAAGCACAGAGTACCAAACAAGATGAACTACATCAAACTAAAAAGCTTTTGTACAGCGAAGGAAACTATCAACAAAGTGAAAAGGCAGCCTATTCAATGGGAAAATATATTTGCAAGTGATACATCTGATAAAGGGTTAATATCCAAAATATTCAAAGAATTCATATAACTCATCACCAAAAAACCCCCACAAAACCTGATTTAAAAATAGGCAGAGGACCTGAGTAGACATTTTTCCAAAGAAGACATACAGATGGCTAACAAACACCTGAAAAGATGCTCAACATCACTAATCATCAGGGAAATACAAATCAAAACCACAATGAGATACCACCTCACACATGTCAGAATGGCTATTATCAAAAAGAAAACAAATAACAGGTGTTGACAAGTCTGTGAAGAAATGGGAATCTCATACATTGTTGGTAGGAATGTAAATTGGTGCAGCCACTATGGAAAACAGTGGCGGCTGCTCAAAAATTTAAAAATAGAACTACCATACGATCTAGTCATTCCACTTCTGGGTACTTTTCCAGAGAAAACAAAAACATTAATCAAAAAGACAAATGCAACACTATGTTCTTTGCAGCATTATTTACAATAGCCAAGATATGGAAGCAGCTTAAGTGTCCATTGATAGGCGAATGGAAAAAGATTATATATATATGTGTGTGTGTGTGTATATATATATATACACACACACACACATATGTATGTATGTATATACACTTGAATATTAGTCAGCCAAAAAAAAAGAATGAAATCTTGCCATTTCTGATGACATGGATGGACCCAGAAGGTATTATGCTAAGTGAAGTAAGTCAGACAAAGACAAATACCATATGATTTCACTCACATATAGAATCTAAAAAACAAAACAAGTGAACAAACATAACGAAACAGAAACAGACTCACAGATTCAGAGAACAAACATGTGATTGCCAGAGGGGAGGGGTGTGGAGGATAAGTGAAATAGGAGAGGGAAATTAAGAGGTACAAACTTCCAGTTACAAAATAAATGAGTCACAGGGATGAAATAAATAGCATGGGGAATATAGTCAATAGTAATTGTAATAAATTTGACTGGTGACAGATGGTAACTAGACTTCTCCTGATGATCACTTTGTAATGTAAAGAAATACTGAATCACAGGACTTCCCTGGCAGTCCAGTGGTTGTGAATTCGAGATTCTACTGCAGGAGGCACGGATTCGATCCCTGGTTGGGGAGCTAAGATCCTGCATGCCCCGCATGCCATGTGGTGTGGCCAAAAAAAAAAAAAAGAAATACTGAATCACTATGTTGTGCTCCTGAAACTAACATAGTGTTTTGGGTCAAATATACTTCAGTAAGTAAGTAAATAAATAAATAAATAAGAATTCTGGTGTTATGGACTGAATTGTGCCCCCCCCCGCCAAATTCATATGTTGAAGCCCTAACCCCCAGAACCTTAGAATGTGACTATATTTGGAAATCAGGACTTTTAAGAGACAACTAAAGTTAATTAGGTCATAATGATGAGGCCCTAATCCAAACAGACTGGTGTCCCTATAATAAGAGGAAGAGACACCAGGGACAATCACGCACAAAGAGGCCATGTGAAGACATAGCAAGGAGGTGGCTACCTGTCCAAGAAGAGAATCCTGAGACACCCAAACCTGCCAACACCTGGATCTTGGACTTCCAGTCTTCAGAACTGTGAGAAAGTAAATTCCTATTGCTTAAGCCATCTAGTCTGCGGAATTTTGTTTTGGCAGTCCTAGCAGACTCATACATCTGGATATATTGACTCTAAGAACTGTTCACAGTCATTTAGAGGCTAAATGAATTCTGATATTTCCATAGGTCTTCATTCGCCCACCACTTGGTCACATGTGCTTGCCTACCTGCCTAGGAGGGCCACCGCCATCTACGATATGCTAAAGGGAGGGCACACAGAAGCTTCATCCTGTAAAGGTATCTTCCTCATCAGATAACTTGTATTTTCTCTTTTCCTTCTGATTTACCTGGCTTTGATTTCTTGATCCTCAAGTTGGTAATCATTTGCCTCTCTCTTCACAGGGTATAGTTTTACAAGAGCATCATACATTTTTCCCACTGCATTCTTTCAGACAGATTTCAGGCAGTCTTAACACTGGGTTCTGGAAATCAAGACAAACACTTGGTAAACTTTCAAATCCCTGATTAAATGTCAAGGGTATTACTTGCCTATTTCATTCTTCAGTTATCTCCAAGTAAACATATACATACTTTTGCTTCAATTCTTCTCTGCCTCCCTCATGTCACAATTTGAACTCATATTGGCCCCAATATTTCTGACCCTGCAGAGGAGTGTAAATTTTATCGGAAGTTGAAAGAACAAGATAGACATAGGAGGCCGGAGATGGAGGAGAGTATTAATTTTCTACCAAGGTAATTCAATTCTCCACCCCACTTAGCTGGTGCAGACCTAGCTTAAAGAGTGAACTTGGATTTTAGCAGCCCTGTCAAGGCCATTCATAGAAATTGAAGCATTTGCTAACCAAGAAGTAATGGCTTCATCCCATGTGCCTTTTTCAGTATTGCATTTCAGAGGGTCCATAATTGCCTTGGTGAAATATTGCAAATGATTTCATACTGCGATTAAAATATTTTCACAACTGTCATCAAGGGAACAGTGGAAATAGATTTCTTAGTATGATCAACTAGATAACCCTGAAACTTAATGATGTGTCCCTGGCTTAGAGCAGGTTAGCATGAAATTTAATTTGCGGTAATCTGCCTCAGATCAGTGGAGGACAAACTAACCTCTAGCTGGAATTTACCCAGCTTCCAGCACACAATAACTCAAGGGTGGCAGCTCCCTGGAATGATGCTTCCCTATGCAAGGAGGCGGGGTGGGGGGGGTATATCTCCCCATAAGAAATCATTCACCAAATCCTGTCAATTCTGCCTTTGTTATAACTCTCCCATTCACAACTTCCCTTTCCCACTGCCATCACCCTGCTGGAGGCCCTTGCCACTTTAATTCTGGGTGAGGAAATACCATGCAAATTGGGTTATCCACCTCTCTCCACAGTTCCATCTATACTGCTTATTACCACCAAATGAATCTCCCTGAAGTATGTATTTTATCATGAGATTTCCCACTGAAAAACAGTCAGTGGCATCTCTAACCCCAGCATTTGAAAACAGCTACCTATCCAGACTTAGCCTCAATGAGTCATGTTTTTAACTCTTCTGCTCTCAAAATAGTTAAAATGGTTCCTTAAAGCCTTTCTAATCCTAGCCTTGGCCAAAAGTAAATTCATCCTGGTGCTGACTATGTAAATCCATTGTGTAAGTGCTCAGATCACAATAAGGCATTCCTTCTACTATCTTCAACTTTAGAAAATACATATATTTTAAGAGATTGGACTTTGTAACCCCAGCAGAATACTAGATGTTTGTTATCTGGAGTGGGTGAAATAGATAATAAAGGTCAAGGATGCTGTGTTGAAGCCAGAGATTTAATTAATGTTATTAAAATAAAATTTGAAACACTTTGGTGGGAAACACCAGGGGCCAGCCTTTGCCTTCCAGGTAGGAAACTGAATAATGGTCTTTAGGAAATCTGACCAGCCCAGGAGGAAAAACTCTAAAGATTCTGATCTGAAAATTCTCCAATGAAAGATGCTGATTAAATCAGTCTACAGTAAGACCATGGTCAAAATGTTCCATGCATGGACACAAAATTTTGAGCTTTTTATGATCCTCTCTTAAGTGTGATCAGACAGTGGCCTAGAATTCCAGGGGAACGCAAATATTAAAGACAGAGCCTAAATAAAGAGGGGAAAACTTGGAGAAAATACTTAGTATGAAAACAGGGAGCTTCCCTGGTGGTGCAGTGGTTGAGAATCTGCCTGCCAATGCAGGCGACACGGGTTCGAGCCCTGGTCTGGGAAGATTCCACATGCTGTGGAGCAACTGGGCCCGTGAGCCACAACTACTGAGCCTGTGCGTCTGGAGCCTGTGCTCCGCAGCAGGAGAGGCCGCGATGGTGAGAGGCCCGCGCACCGCGATGAAGAGTGGCCCCCGCTTGCCGTAACTGGAGAAAGCCCTTGCACAGAAACGAAGACCCAACACAGCCAAAAATAAATAAATAAATTTATAAAAAAAAAAAAAAAAAACAGAAGAAAGATTCACATAAAACAATTCTTACTATTGTCCTCAGAGATAAGAAGATATTGCAATCATAAGAGAAGAGAGTACCATAAAAACAAATATTCAGAGAACAGAATGGAGATTTCAGAAATTAAAAAATAAAATGAGGAAATTAAAAACTCAGGAGAATATTTGGGAGATTAATTCGAGGAACTGTCCCAAAGAGTACAAAAGAAGGAAGGGGGAGGGAGGGAGGGAGGGAAAAAGGGAGGAAGGAAGGAAGGAAGGGAAGAAGGGGAGTAGGAAAATAATAAAGAAAATAAGTGATCAGTCCTCATGACCTCATATCTGAATCAAAGGAATTCCAGAAACAACAAAGAATGAAAACAGAATGAATAAATTTTACGCAAAAAATAACTGTCAATTTCTGGGAACTGAAGGACATGTGCTTACAGTGAGAAAAAGCCCACCATAAGATGCTCCCATATGATGCACGCAGCACTGGAAAACAAAAACAGACACACACACAACAGCACATCATTATAAAGTTTCAGAACTTGGAAGCAAAGAAAAGATCAGAGAGAAACATACATATTTTATACAAAGATTTGAGCCACGTTAGAAACTAGAAGACAACAGAGGAGCAATGTCTTCAAAATTCTGAGAGAAAATAATTTCTAACTTAGAATTCTACCTTTAGCGAAACTATTGGTTAAATGTGAGGGTGATTTTAAGAAAATGGTTTTGGGTGTGCAAAGTCTCAAAATTTACCTACTGGGCATATTTTTCAGGACACTACTGCAGGAGAAATCCAAGAAACAGAAACATATGGGATTCAAGCAACAGAGAATCCAATAAGGGGAGAGGAGACTCCAGGATGACGTGAAGGGAATCCCAGGATAGAGCACTAGAAAAGGTCAGAACAGATTGCAGACAACGTTCAGGAAGCAAATCTTTAGAAAATGAAAATGACAGAATACTGATTGTGATTGAAGGTATTCTGGGTTGCTCTTACACCTGGGAAAGAATTTGGGAGTAAATTACTCTTCATAAATAAAGAACTAAACAAATAAAAAAGAACACAAGAAAACTAGTACTCTGGAGATATAAAGTGGATCAAGACAAGAAAAATCATAATAGTCAACCACAGAGCTCAGTTAGTAATCGTATTTACATAGTAAGAATAATGTAAATCTTGCATATTAGTGTAATTATAATTACAATGAAATTCATTGGAGATAATGGAAGCGGGTGTGTGTGTGTAGGGGGGGGTTATGCCAGAGCTGTGAGAAAATGTGTTAAATCCATTTTAGTGGTGGGAAGTCAATAGGTAATACCTACAAAAGAATAATTAAGAAGATGATTGTTTAGAGAAATGTTATTTACAGATATAGATAAAAATTTTATAACTGTTTAAAGAGTAGAAAGTATAGAAGATGTTTTGGGAGTTTGCCATCAAAAAGTGTCCTGTAGAATAAACCATGTCCACATATAACTTGGATTAAAAATTAAAACTAAGTTTACTTCACTTAGTATGATAATCTCTAGGCCCATCCATGTTGCTGCAAATGGCATTATTTCATTCTTTTTTATGGCTGAATAATGTTCCATTGTATATATGTACCACAAGTCACTTACATGTGGAATCTTAAAAAAAAATGATACAAATGAACTTATTTACAAAACAGAAGCAGACTCACAGACTTATGAAACAATTTTATGGTTACCAAAGGGGAAAGGTGGGGAGGGATAAATTAGGAGTTTGGGATTAACCGATGCACACTACTATATATAAAATAGATAATCAACAAGGACCTGCTGTATAGCACAGGGAACTCTACTCAGTATTCTGTAATAACCTATATGGGACAAAAATCTGAAAAAGAATGGCTACATGTATATGTATAACTGAATCACTTTGCTGTACACCTGAAACTAACACAACATTGTAAATCAACTACACTCTAATATAAAATAAAAATTAAAGAAAAGTAAGTTTAAAAACTCCATTAACCATACACATATGAACCACACACACACATACACACACAGAAGAATACAGAGCTTCTGAAGGCAAACCGGATTAAATTTCCAGTGTTAGAGCAGCTTGCCCTTACCACATTACTTCAAGGCTATAACAGTTTGAAGTTGGAAAACTGCCCCAGACCTGCCTGCCCTGACTCCAGGACAGAAACTGCTGCTAGCTCTGGCCCCTGGGATGCCCTCCAACATGGGCAGAGTATCTCAGTCTCAAATATGTGAATGATTTTTTTTTTTTTTTTTTAAGGATTTTCTTATTTATTTATTTATTTATTTATTTATTTATTTTTGGCTGTGTTGGGTCTTCGGTTCGTGCGAGGGCTTTCTCCAGTTGCGGCAAGCGGGGGCCACTCTTCATCGCGGTGCGGGGACCGCTCTTCATCGCGGTGCGCGGGCCTTTCTCTATCGCGGCCCCTCCCGTCGTGGGGCACAGGCTCCAGACGCGCAGGCTCAGCAATTGTGGCTCACGGGCCCAGCTGCTCCGTGGCATGTGGGATCTTCCCAGACCAGGGCTCGAACCCGTGTCCCCTGCATTAGCAGGCAGATTCTCAACCACTGCGCCACCAGGGAAGCCCGTGAATGATTTTTTAATTTGTGAATGATCTTTCTTCTAAATTAGAACAGATGGAAGTTAATTCCTATAACACAAGTTTTCTCAGAATCTTTTATCCTATTATATTTTCTTGGGTGCAGAAAGTGTGTGTAATTACAGTAGTAATAGCAGAAAATTGGCTTACACTGAACCTTATCTAATTAATGTTGCTACCTATGATATGACTAGTATAAAAATCATCCATCCTGTGTGTGATTTATCAATTTTTTAATGTAAGTCCCTTGGATGTAATTAGATGCATCATGTATAATTATAAACTTTACTTGTTGCAAATGACAGAAACTCTACTGAAACTAAGTTAAAGGAGGAAAAAAGATGTAGTAACACATGAAGTTTGGAAGTCAAAGGGTGATACCTTCAGGTATAGCTGGATCCAGGTGTAAAAAGTGTGTCATCATGACTCTTTATCTATATCTATCAATGCCAATACCAGTGTTGGTCATTTTCTTTTCAAAAAGAGACATGCTTCTTCCATGCAGCTAAGATTGATGGCAGTCAGATAATTCAGGCTCTCCTGATTTTAATTTGATTGCAACTCTAGTAGGGAAAAAAAAGAGCTTTTTTCTTCCTGTGCTCATGTATGAATTTTAGGAAAGGACTTATTGATATGCATGGGTTATATGCTTACCACTTAGTCCAACCACTCTTTCCTGGGAGACAAGATTCAGTGGTCCACTCTTTCCTGGGAGACAAGATTCAGTGGTTCACCAAGCCTAGATTGTATGTCCATTCCTATGATCTACTATGATTGACAGTCCCACCAAAATCACATGGAATGGGAGTAGAGTATTTCTTTAAAGGAATGGACTCTAATGGACTCCCAGTCCTGTCACTCACTCCTCCACTGGTATATGCCTATCATCACATCATTAGAACTAAGCCTTTTTTTAAGGTTTTGATCTCTTTTAAAATATAAATGTCACCGAGACAGGAACCAGTTTAAGATATTAGTCATATAAACCCTCTCTTCCAATCAAAGTGCTGAGAGTAAGTTTGATGGGTTGAAGGAGGGGCAATGGGTCTTTTTTATGTTCAAATTCCAGAGAAGAGGAGACACTATGTGAAATTACTAGGAGTGAAAACTTTAAATACTTTACTATATTGCTTTGATTTCTGTTCTGCTTAGCTATGAATGCAAAAAAAAAAAAAAAATTCCCAAATCCTAGTGGCTTAAAATGACAATAATTTTGCTCTTCTTGCATGGTTATGAGAGTTGATGGGTGTCAGTGGAATGATTCTCACTTAACAGCAGTCATCCAAGGACATTCAGATGGTAGCTGTAGCTGGAATCATCTGAAGCTTCTTCACTCACATATCTAGTGCCTGGCCTAGAAGAGTTGGTATCAGGTCAGCATCTCTCCCTCTACGTAGCCCCTCCTGCCTATCACGTACAGGCTTCTCCGCGGTGTGGCAAGGCTAGTCAGGGCACGTGACTGCCAGCTCCCACCGGAGCATGCCTTCCAAGAGAGCCAGGAAGACCTACCACTCTTCTTAGAGGCAAGGCCCCAAACTGGTCTGGCATCACTTCTCTTATATTATATTGGTCAAAGCAGTCACAGGCCAGTTACTTAAGATGATTAAGGAAGAGATTCTGCCCCTTGATGGGAGAATGGTAAACATATACAGGGATGGAAGCAATTGATGGCAGCCATTTTGCAGGCAAGCTACTATCACCACCACGTCCTGGGAGATTTTCTGGAAACAGCAAGAAGAAACTAACTTTGTACCCACCCTAAAGATACAAAAGACCACTGAGGGTTCACTTTTTGCCCATGCTTCCACGTTTCCTTTCACTTTCTCTCTACTTCAGAGATAAATGTAAGTTTTCAAAACCAAAAGCCTGAGTTGCATAATGCTGTAAAAAAATGTAAATTGGCATTTATTGCAAATTTTTTAATAATGCAACTTTTGATGAGATTTTTTTTGTTTGCTTATTGATTTTTCACCTACCAAATTAGCAAAAATTAAAAAGCATATTCAGAATTTAAAGTGTGATATGAAGGCTATATTTTCATATTTTATAGTTGGGAATATAATATCAGCAATACAGCAGTATAACAATGAGTATAAAAAATATAAATGAAAGTGACAGTATTCTTTGTCACAATAACTCCCATTTTGGGATATCTATCCCTAGCTAGTTACTTGATACGTGTGAAGAAGAAAAAAAATCTTTATAAAAAAGTATATTGTTGCCTAATTATTTATAATGGCAACATTTTGGAATAACTTAAGTGCCCAAAAGTGGAAATATGGATAATAACCTTGGTACACCAATCTAATGGATTTTATGTAATCATATAAAAATATATTTATAAATGATTTATAATATGGAAATATTTTTGCTTCAATGACAAATTAAAAAAACACAAAATCATAGAGAAAGCATAATCACAGATATGCAATACATATGAAAAGCTATGCCAGGGGAAAAGGGGTCAGGAAAAAAATCACCAAAAGATCAACAATGTTTAGATCGCTAGATGATCGAACTATGAGTAAGTAGTCATTATCTTTTTCTGACTTGTCTTTATTTCCAAATTTCTATAATGACAATGGCATTCATGTTCTTTAAAGAATGAGTGTGGCATTTCTCACCTTCCCTCTTTGCTTATTATATAATCAAGCAGCCCTTAAGAAGACATCATTTTGGCAAATGGAAGGAGGTCATTTTCTCTAATCACTTCACCAGGGAGAAAAAAAAAACAAATGAAGGTGTCGGGGCACTTAACCCTACGGAAGTAGAGTATCTCCCTCTACATTGGGTCTAAACTAAAAAGTGGCCTTTTAATACTGAAGTATGATGTCATTCTTCATACTTCAGAAACTCCAGGCATTTGTTAAAAGTTCAAAGGCCCTGAGGAGTAGGAGATAGATGGGCTTTAAATCATCGAAACACTATTTCACAGGCTGATAGCAAATCATAAACGATTCTGGAGTCTGAAATTTTTTTTTTTTTTTTTAAAGGATTTTCTTATTTATTTATTTATTTATTTATTTATTTTTGGCTGTGTTGGGTCTTCGGTTCGTGCGAGGGCTTTCTCCAGTTGCGGCAAGCGGGGGCCACTCTTCATCGCGGTGCGGGGACCGCCCTTCATCGCGGTGCGCGGGCCTTTCTCTATCGCGGCCCCTCCCGTCGCGGGGCACAGGCTCCAGACGCGCAGGCTCAGCAATTGTGGCTCACGGGCCCAGCTGCTCCGTGGCATGTGGGATCTTCCCAGACCAGGGCTCGAACCCGTGTCCCCTGCATTAGCAGGCAGATTCTCAACCACTGCGCCACCAGGGAAGCCCTGGAGTCTGAAATTTTTGTAACTCATTTGTAACTCAATTGTAACTCAATTTGTAACTCATTTTGTAACTCATTTTGTAACTTATCTGTAAGATGAGTTTCTCCTGAAAGTTCAGACTCTAAAATGTTTATGAACATGTTCCAATTCAACTCAAGGAGCATTTATTAGATAGCATGAAAACATTCTGTAAACCTGACATGCTAGAGAGAGGCGAGGAATATATTATAAACCCATACTGTGGGTGCAGCTCTGCCCAAGCAACCCAGGCAGGCGGGGGTCATCCAGAGAGGCAGGAGTGTCCTGATCGCATAGCGTCCCCATAACCCAGTGCCACCGTGAGAGGGCAGTGGCGTGTTTTTCCCCCTCTGAGAAAGGGGAGTAAAAATAGTGTAAGCTTAACACATTGTGCCTTTCATTGTAAAAAAGCAATGCATTTGGCCATATCCCAAAAGGTGATATTTGCTGCTTAATGAAGTCCCATGTTTGACAACAAAGATTAAAGCTTTACTTGTTTTCTTAGGCATCTTAAAATGAAGTTAGGCTTTTTGCAATTTGCCATCTCATTTTTCTAAGGAAAAAATATGGGCTAAATTATAACACAGAGCCTCTTGGCAGGAGATATTCCAGGTTGTAGAGTAGACATTTAATTGTTACACCTATCAATGCTGGAGCATGTGTTGGGGGTGAGTATGGCCCTGGTGGCCTTTGTCCATAGGGACTGAGTCTCATTCATTCTCACGGAGCAGAGCTGATGCTATATATATTACACTCATGACCCTATATAATTTGTGCGGCCCAGTATGAAATAAAAATGTGGGCCCCTTGTTTTTAAAAGTATTAGGAATTTCAAGATGGCGAGAAGGGCATTAAACCATTAAGCCCTGGGGCCCTTCTGAGCATGAGCCCTTCTCAGGGTGAGGCCCTTTTGAGTCAGGGTCCCCTATGACTGCCCAGGTCACATGCCCATGAAGTTGGCCATGATGATACCTCCTTCCAGACTTGCATCCCATATTCCTTCTCTGAATCATCTCATAAGACTCTCAATCTATAACCACACCCTAGGCTGGTCCTGGGCACATTTATAACTATTGCCTTCTGTTTCCATCTCTCTTCTCCTTCTTGCCCTCCTTCCCCTGACTCCCAGAAGCTGGCTATTCTCTGCTATTACATGATTGCTCAGAATCTTCCTTCATGACATCCCACACAGGCCAGACTCTCCAAAGATCCCTATTTAGGCAGTACAACCTTTTTTCTTTAAAAAGTGGCTAGATTGAACTCCATGTTTTCACATCAGAAAAAAAAAATTGACAATGCCAATGAAGATGTCTCCCAGAATATATGCATTTAACCGAGATTACAGAATGTGCAAAACTTAATGTGAGAAGACTAAGATGGCAGAATTGTCAGTTCTCCCAAAGGTCAACTGGGAGGATTCTTAGGAATAAAGTGTTTGATTACACCAAATAGCGCCCCCTGTCTACAGCTGTGAATAACCACATCTAACCATGCCACTGGGTTTTTTTTTTTAATCTTAAATGGTCTTCTTCTACAAGCACAAATAAGGAGCTCAACAGAGAGACACTTTAACTGTCAGCATGTAACAAAATGATGAGCCACTTTGTTGTAAAGTGGCTTAATTCCAAGAGAAAATTGTGTAAATGGTTAACAAATATCCATTGAGCACCTAATTTTCACTACTCATTACAGGATTATATCCAGCCCAAATATTATGTAGACATGGTTTGCCATACCAGTTATCTCAGGTTAGGTTCCTTGAGAAGCAGACTCTGAGAAGGGGTTTAACAGGCAAGTCATTCACTGGGGAAAGTCCTTGAGATCGCACTTGAAGAATTAAGGGAAAGGAAGCAGGATTGTGCAGGGGGAGAAATAAAGCTGTAATACAGGTCAAATGATAATTTTAGCCAATCCCATTAGGGTCTCCGGAACTAGAAACCACACTCAGAGTGACCCGAAGTAGGAGCAAAAAACCCTAGAATCCCTCAGTGATTGAGTATGGGCAATCACAGAAAAGCATGGCTCCTTTCAACTGAGACAATCTCTGAAGAGGCTCACACATGCATCCACCACACCAGTTGTTAAAATACTGAAATACTCTTACTGTGTCTAGTATAATCAGCCTTGGCCCTGCAGTCCCGGCCACCCCAGCATCTTCAAAGCACCAAAAATGATCTAACCTTATGACTAGCATCTGTTCTGATTGACCAGTGCCCATGCTAGGCTTCTTGTTAAACATTTTGAATATCACTTCTGGACCAATAAGAATATCAGCCAAGGGAATTCCCTGGTGGTCCAGTTGTTAGGACTCGGTGCTTTCACTGCCAGGGCCCAGGTTGGATCCCTGGTCAGGGAACTGAAATCCTGCAAGCCACATGGTACGGCCAAAAAAAAATTAAGAATGTCAGCCAAGATGGAAGGGTAGGACCATGATAAGAAAAACTAAGGTCTGTATGTAGGGCCAGCTGACATAGTCTTAAGACAACTTAAATTTGGTCTGATTGCCTATAGGGAGCTGAAAAGAATCCTATGTAAAAATACTGCTAACTAAAGGTAAAGTTTCTTTGAAATTGGTATTCTGGATAAATTACAAAAGAGAATCTTAGAGACAAATGAGAAGAATAAAATAAGGAGGGAACTGAGTAGCTCTGGAAATAAAGAAGGCTTAAATCCAAAACGTGTTAAGTTCACATTATGGGGAATCAAAGTTTGCCAGTTCAATTTTAGAGATGGACTTCAAATTTAATTACCTTTTTTCAGTTACAATTCACTGATTCCATGAAGTGCTCTGCCTTTCTGTCTTAATTAGAAGGGGTGCTTAATTTAATTTGGGCGTGCTGACCAAAAGACTCCTGATGGGTATTTAAACTCACAATGCACAGTGACAACCAGGTTTGGGGAATTTTCTCTAGAGTACCACAGTCTGAATTCATTAAAGAACATTCAGAATATGTCATTGAACAAGAATTTCTGAATCACAACAAATTTCAGAATTTACATAAAATACCTCAGAAGGTTGGCAAGCTCAAATTTACATTTCATAGTTAACTCTAGAGCAGAGGTTGGAAAGCAGATATCACCACGAGGCCTTATTCCTGTGAAATAAATATTTAGAAAGTTCAGACCTGAGATGAGCCCAGCACAAAAATCCTTAAACACTTTGCTGTCTCACTGGCTGACCTCCAACTGCACTCTCCATTCATTCTCATACCCAAAATAATGGAGAAACATGGAGCCCAGGACACCTTAAAGCATTATTGTCAAATGATGCTTCAGTGAGCATCAGGAAGTATGTGAGATGCTCAGGGTAGTTACAGAGGAGCAGGACCTGCCAAAGGGGGAGGGCTCCAAGCCCCCAGCCCCTACTTCAAGTAGACCTGCGCTCCCTATATTTATTTTTTTATACAGAAACCTTTTGCAAAATATTTACCTAAAATAAAATAGATTCCATGGTTTAAAAAAAGTTTGCAGACTACTACCATAAAATGGCCCAAATTATAACTAGAAAAAAATTACAACAGTGTCATTTTAAGACAGCTAAATATTAGTTGGATGAACTGAAAGCTCATAAATTAATAATTTATGGTAATTGAGAACTAAATCTTGATCATATTGACCTTTTCACTATGTGTGGGAAAAGCAAAATAGGTCACCAAGGGAAAAAACAGAGTAGTCAAGAAGGAAGGTTTAAGAGAGTGACCAATTTCAAGCTACCTGTGCATACAGTTTAATACTTACAAGTAATTCTGATTAAAGCAAGTGAGGAGAGCCCTTATTTATTGTTAATAAAAAGTCATATTTGTATAGTTGGTTTATATAAAATTAAATGACATTTCAATATGTGTAATACAGGATTTTTTTTTTAACTACTGAGAATAACCTTCTATCAATTTAATCTGAATTAGTTATACCTAAGCATGGGCTAAATTACATATTAGAAAAAATATATAGCCTGTATAATGTAATTATACAGGTAAAATCAGAACTACCTGATATTAGTGGCCATAGTGTAACAAGAAGCCCTAAATGGAAAGATGGAAAAAAGAATATTTTATCATTATAAGGTTTATTTTATTTGGAAAATATCTGTTGAGTATGACCGAGAATAAAATTAAACCCAACAACAAAGTTAAGGTACAGGAATTTAAAATTTCAAACTGCTTGAGAATTGAGATGGTTACCCTTTCCTTCAAAGTATTTTTCTTTAACATTGAGTTAAGAAAGCGTTATCTGCAAAGAACATTTTACGTGGAAAAAATAATGGTTAAATTTATTCCTATAGAATGATTTCAACTCCTTAAATACAAAAATTATTAAATTTGAACCTAAATCTGATCATGCCTTAAGTTCTAACAACCAGCCTGCAGGATAAACAAGCCAGAAAGAAACGTGTGCATGAAGATGCAGGGAGCAAAATGCAGAATATGGGAAATGCTCTTGAACTTGGATTTTTCAGCAAATAAACTGTAAGGGAAAAAAAGGAGGAGAGAATCCTACAGATTTAAAGAGATTTAAGAAACACAGCAATGAATTACAATGTACATTTCTTATTGGATCCTCATTCAAAACACCTGGACAAAATTTAGACAATGGAAAAATCTAAATGCAGATTGTACAAAGATCCTTAAATTTTAGAGGTACATACTAAAATATTTATGAAAATGATAAGATTTCACAAACTTGCTTCAAAATAATTTTGGGAAAAGAATGGGTATTGTTATACATGAAACAAGATTGGCCATGAGTTAACAATTGTTGATACTGAGTACTGAGCACATGGGGGTTTATTATGCTCTCTTTTTACTCTTCTGTTTATTTGAAATTTCCCGTAACAAAAACTTAAAAATAAAATGAAGTAGAAAGGTAAATATTGTTTGCCTGTGTAAAACTAAAATGATTGAAATTTGCATGTAGCAGAAAGTTTTTCATGTCTCATAAACAGTGAAACCAGTCTTATGGTCTTGATTTCCACTGGTCAGCTGTGCATCAGCTTCAAATCCTGTGACATGTAAAAGTAAGTGGGACATGGGAAATTGCCATCAGATGTAGATCTTCCCATCACTGAAGCGAGTAGCTGAAGGTATGTTACAGATAGACACACAATGTTTCCTGAGATTCTCTGAGCTGGCCTGCCAAGGGGCCCCATTATCTACATTAGTATCCCCAAGCTCACTCCATGACTTGGCTCACTTTTTTCTCTTGTCCAAGCTCTGTTACTCCCCAGTCATTCAAATTCCCTGTGGACAGGTGTCTAGCCCCACAAATGTTTAAATGTGGTTGGGAAGATAAGCCCAAATGACACCACAAAGCTGTAATACCAGGTGTGACAGGACATGCTTCCCCAATATCCATTTTTTCTCTCTTCCTTCCCAATAGCATTTCAATATGCATAATTTAAAATCCTCACCTTTCCAGACTCTCTCACGAGAGGGTTGGCCATATGACATAGCCCTGGCCAATGAAAATTAAGTGAAAGATTTTGAAAGGGGATTCTGGGGACACTCTTTCAAAAAAACGACAAACTCATTTCATTCTTCCCTTTCCAGTTTTCCTGCAGGGATTGCGGCATGGTAATGATACCTAGTGTTGCAACTGCCATATTGCAACCACGGGAACAAAAGCCACTTGCTGAAGATGACAGAGCAGGAACTTAGAAAAGGAGCCTTTTTCATCGATCAGCTGATGTGAAGTGCCTACTCCCCAGTCCTTATGATATGAAAAAACTGGATCCCTAGTTTCTTAAGCTATTGCCATGAGATTTCTGCTATATAAAGCTAAAAGCAATCCCTAACTGATGTATTAGGTTATTAATGTCCAAACTCTGAAAAATATGACCCTTATTAATAAATTCCCAGGGAAAAACTCAAGGTCCAAAAATTAAATCTACATTGTTTTGTAAGTATAAACCAAAGACAGTAAAGTAAAAATGTTAGACTCAAAATTTCTCAGTTTGCATGATCTCGGTAGAAAGTCTGCAACCAAATGTCTGGGCATTACAGATGTCTCTTCTACCATCAATATTCTATGTACCTGTGACTCAGTTTAACAATCGTTTATTGAAAACATACTACATTCCCACTTTTCATTTGTGCTGGAAGAAAGAAGAGATGTGTAATGTAAGCTACTAGTATGAGAAACATACTTTCATTGGAGAGAGAAACACACAAATGTCCTGGTTTAAGATAAAAAATGTATTGTAGCATCCTATGACCCACACTCCAAGTACTATAAAAAGCCAGAATAAAGCAGCCCATATTCTGCCTTTGTGTAAATTAGAAAAATGTGCCTCTTACAGGGACCATCTTGCTGCTATCTGATATATATTACATAAATATACAAGTATCATATACAAAATATGTGATGTAATGAGCACCCCTAGAGATGTGCAGTGTACAACCCGCACAGGGATCCGCCCAACCTGGAATAAGAAGAAATCTTCTCGGACTCAAGAAATCAGAGATGTCACATATGGGAACGGTTCTGAATTAAGCCCTCACTATATTTGTTAGGAAAAATAGAGGATAAGTCAAATTTTGTGTTTTATGGATTTTAGATTACATCTTCATCATTTCAAGAAAGAGTATCTACCCACAGAAAACTATAAAGGATACCTCTGACCCAGATCCCTCCATCCTGCAAAGTCTGCAAAGGTAAAGAACTTTTTAATTGTGCTATTAGAAATCCACAGATGCCGGACTTCCCGGGTGGCGCAGTGGTTAAGAATCTGCCTGCCAATGCAGGGCACACGAATTCGAGCCCTGGTCCAGGAAGATCCCACATGCCGCGGAGCAACTAAGCCCATGCGCCACAACTACTGAGCCTGCGCTCTAGAGCCCAAGAGCCACAACTACTGAAGCCCGCGCGCCTAGAGCCCGTGCTCCACGACAAGAGAAGCCACTGCAATGAGAAGCCCTCGCACCGCAATGAAGAGTAGCCCCCGCTCGCCGCAACTAAAGAAAGCCCGTGTGCAGCAACAAAGGCCCAACGCAGCCAAAAATAAATACATAAATAAATAAATTTATTTTAAAAAAAGAAAGAAATCCACAGATGCCTCATCTCCCATGCCATAAGAAAATTCACTCACAGAGTGACAGTAAACAAAATTTCAGAAGAGATTTTTATGGTCTCAAGAATCACACATTTGCAGGGAAATGAACATATGCAAGGGAAGCAGAGCAGAGATTATGCGGCCTGTGATACTACATGTGCAGCTGTGAATATCAGCACTGCCACAGTGAGTCTGCAGCACTCCTGGCTGAAACACCCAAGTCAGGGGTCTTATTTGAGAAAAAATATATATATATATAACTTTTAACTCCCTCCTGAACAAGACTCTAACAAAGCAGCGGGACTTGATTTAACGACACTTTCCAAGTAAAATGCTCATTTGAGGGCTCTGGAAAATACCCTTCTGGATATCTCTATGGTTCCTTTCAGATTAAAAATGGGAATGATCTCATCTTTGGGTGGGATCAGGTGGAAATTCATTTCTAGGTAGGAAGTGAAGTGTACTCAGCTTGATAGGGCATCCAATCACCTGAGAATTTTTCAAAGCAAAAGAATTCTCAGCTCAGCTCACTCCTTTCATCTCTAAATGGAACTAAGAATCTGTAATTTTTAATAAATTCCCCACATGACTCAGGTGTTAGTGCTGCACTAGACTGACAGAGTAACCTTCTAAAAAACTAAACCAGGGCTTCCCTGGTGGCGCAGTGGTTGAGAATCTGCCTGCCAATGCAGGGGACACGGGTTCGAGCCCTGGTCTGGGAAGATCCCACATGCCGCGGAGCAACTAGGCCCGTGAGCCACAACTACTGAGCCTGCGCGTCTGGAGCCTGTGCTCCGCAATAAGAGAGGCCGTGACAGTGAGGGACCCGGGCACCGCGATGAAGAGTGGCCCCCGCTTGCCACAACTAGAGAAAGCCCTCGCACAGAAACGAAGACTTAACACAGCCAAAAGTAAATTAATAAATTAATTAATTTTTTAAAAAAAGATAGTTAACATTAAATGAATTAGAGAATGTCTGCCATCAGGCAAGAGAAATTGAGTATTTAAAAAAAAAAAAGAAACCACATAATTATCCTGGTTCACGTTTATTTTTCTACAGGGCAGTGTTTCCCCATCTTTCTTGGGTCATGTCACTCATTGAAAATAGTCATATTTATAAAGCACACTGGGTAAATGGATGGATGAGACATTCATAGCCAAAGGCAAAAGATCTGAGGGGTCTTGACACTATAGTCTCTGACCAGCCCCCCAAAGGCTGAGGAAATCAGGACCCTGGCTTACCTATAACTCATTCAAGGAAGAGGAGGAAATCTCATGACAGGTATTTGTAACTCAGAAAAAGAAAGGAGCCAAGACATTGGGGTCTAATTAGTTTTCCTTTTTTCCTCAACCCCAGAAGGCTTTAGTCCCTCTTAAGCAATAAGAAAAAATTTTAGACCTAATATTGCTCTGCTTACACTATATTTAGAAAAGATCTAAGTTCCGTTCCCTCTGGCTTGGCTTTTAGTATAGAAACCCCAGCTCCCAATGAAACTTGGCTACTGAAAATCAGAAGCATGAATTTTAGACTAGTATCTAGCTACGGGCTTTAAAACTTTAAAAACTCTGCTTTGAAACTCAAAGACTACGAAGACTGCTTTGTTCCAGGTGGAATCTACCTTCCACTTCCCTGGACAGTACATTTCAGCTTCAAGGCAAATGCCTTAACATAGAATACAGTGGGGAAATTTATTGCATATTGTATTATTTATTCATGTACTAGGTGAAGAGGTGATATTTCAGTAGGATAGAAAGACACAAACACAATGAACCTTGATGCAAACCAGACAATTACATATACTTGAGGAGAAGAATATGCAAAACGTTCTGGGAAGTCTTTAATTAAAGTGATTCTCCTAAGAAAAAAGTCAAGAAATATTTGGGGGCTGTTAACCTGATATTTACTTGAAAATATTTCTTATAAGAACATTATTTTTTATTTCAGTAACTGGTTCTATACACACAAGACACAATAATGCTTTGTTAATTTAACCATTGTTAGTGAACAAGAGGGATATGAATTTTCCAGATAACTGTGGTCCACCTCCTAAAGCCCTAATTCTAATTTTCTGCTTTATTATTTAACTTTAAATTTTCTTCTACCAAACATAAAAGCAAGACATGCTCACTGTGAGGGAAAAAATAAATCATATAACAAAGTATAAAAGAAGAAAAAATAGATAAAATCTCATTACCTAAGTACATTACTAACACTTTAGATACATCATCCGGACATTTTTACACACATGGATATTAATGCACAGAGTAATACAATGTCTAAAAGTATTATTTAATATTGATGGTATTTGGTAGCCTGCTTGATCTATTAAACATTATATAATGGACACTGAAAGAGAAAGATTTTGAAAGTTTTCCCTAACTTATTTAAAGAAGAATATTGATTGTAGATTAGTTTTTAGTTTTCCCTATTATAAATGACCTGGCTATGAGCATGTGTGCACACAGGTTTTTGCACATGCCTTCAGGTATTCCCATAGGATTCAGATTCCTAGAAGTAGGATGCCTGGAGCAAAGTGTGTGTATAGTTAACAATTTGATACATATCACCTAAGTGACTCCTAGATGGCTTCTGTCACCACATGAATGAGAATGAGAATGACCGTATCCCAACACTGCCACCAACCCAACCTTTTATATTCTGCCAATCTATAAAATGTTTTGATTGAACTTGAATATTACTTTTACGTTTATCAAGTACCTCTATTTCTTCTTTAAAAAAAATTCCTGTTGATATGCATATCTTTTTCTCATTAATTAGCAAAAGCTTTTATAGATTACTGATATAACCCCTTGTCTGTTATACATGTGGCAAACTTTTATTTTTCCTCTTTTAATTTGTTTCTGACTTTTTAATTTATTATACAGTAACATCTATAAAAGATTCTCCCTGTTCTAATATTTATGTCATGCTTAGAAAATTCTCCCAAACCCCAAGGTTATAAAAAATTTTATAAAACATGTAATAATAAATAATAATAATAAACACAAACAACTTTCTAAAAAAATTTAAGCCATCTTGATTCATTTATGTAAAAGTGCAAGAAAGAGAAACAATATTTTCTCTCTGAAAACAACAAATGGTTTGTCAGTTGTACCAACTTCATTTAATAAACAAACTCAGTCTTTCTCCACTGATTTGAAATACCTCTTTTGTCACATACTAACTTCCATATATTCCTGCAGCAGTGTTCCATATATATACACACACACATATATAAACATACATACATATGTGTATATGTATACCTATTTAATTTATATTTATATGTATGTATATATACATTTATAAATAGCCTTCTTTTCCTGATTTAAAAGTGGAATTTTGATTTAGATTACATAATGATATAGATTCATTTGCAGAAAATTTATATTCACATTATTTATTCTTTCTACCCCAAAACGTAAACTAGATGATGCTCAGTAGTTCTCATCTGTAGTGTGGTAAGCTGAGTTGTTCAACATCTACATATGATAATTCTAACCCTTGCATTATGTATTTTCTAACACCTGCTGTTTCTGCTGGTTCTCTTTTTCCCAGCCTTATTGAAAGAAGATTGACCTATAACGTGTAAATTTAACATGTACAATGCGATGACTTGATACATGTATATATTGAGAAATGTTTACCACAGTAAAGTTAGTTAACCCATCCTTCCCTTCACATAATTACCATTTTGTTCTTGCTGTTATGGGGAGAACATTGAGCTCTACTCGCAGAGCAACTTTCAAGCATACAATACAATATTGTTAACTAGAGTCACCGCGGTGGACATTAGATCTCTGGAACTTATTGATCTTTTAACTGAAAGTTTGTACCCTTTGACCAACATCTCCCCATTTCTCCCACCTCCCAATTCCTAGCAAACTCCTATTTCTATGAGTTCGATGTTTTTAGATGCCACGTATAAGTGAGATCATATAGTATTTTGTCTTCCTCTGACTTATTTCACTTAGCATAACTCCCTCAGTGTCCATCAGTGTGGTCCCAAATAGCAGATTTCCTTCTTTTCATACCTGAATAATATTCCATTCTGTAAATATACACCACATTTTTTTAATCTGTTCATCCATCGATGTACACTTAGATTTTCTCCACATCTGGCTATTGTGAATAATGTTGCCATGCACGTGGGAGTGCAAATCTCTCTTCAACATGTGGTTTCATTTCCTTTGGATATACATGTAGAAGTGCGATTACTAGATCATATGGTAGTTTTATTTTTAATTTTTTGAAGAACCTCCATAATGTTTTTCATAGTGGGTGTACCAATTTGCATTCCCACTATCAGTGCACAAGGGGTCTCTTTTCTCCACATATTCACCAGCGTTTATGTCTTATCGTTTTGACAATAACCATTCTAACAGGTATGAGATGACATCTTATTGTGTGTTTGATTTGCGTTTCCCTGATGATTCATCGTGTTAGGCATCTTTTTATGTACTTGTTGGCCATTTGTACATCTTCTTTGGAGAAATGTCTATTCAAATCCTCTGCTTATTTTTAAATCAAATGGTTTGGGTTTTGTTGTTACTGAGTTGTATGACTTCCTTATTTGTTTTGGATATTAATCCCCTATCAGATATGTGGTTTGCAAATATTGTCTACCATTCTATAGGTCACTTTTTCATTTTGTTGATTGTTGCTTTTGCTTTCCAGAAGCTTTTTAGTTTGATGTAGTATCACTTCTTGATTTTTATTTTTGTTGCTTGTGCTTTTGGTGTCGCATCCAAAAAATCATTGCCAAGACTGATGTGAAGAAACTTACTGCCTGTGTTTTCTTCTAAGAGTTTTACAGTTGCAGGTCTATGTTTAAGTCCTTAATCCACTTCAAGTTAATTTTTGTGAGGTCCAATTTCATTCTTTTGTATGAGAATGTCCAGTTTTCCCACCACCATTTATTGAAGGGACTGTCCTTTCCCCATTGTATATTCTTGGCTCTCTTGTCTAATACTAGGTACTGTATATGTGAGGGTTTATTTCTGAGCTCTCAATTCTGTTCCATTGCGTCTGTTTTTATACTAGTACCATACTGTTTTTAGTACTGTAGCTTTGAAATATAGTTTAAAATCAGGACGTGTGATACATTCAGCTTTTTCTTTCCCAAGATTTCTTTGGATATTTGAGATCTTTTGTGGTTCCATACAAATTTCAGGATTTTTTTTTATTTCTGTGAAAAATACCATTGGAATTTTGATAGGGATTGCATTGAATCTATAGATGGATTTGGATAATATAACATTTTAACAATATTAACTCTTTCTATCCATAAACAGGGGCTATCCTTCCATCTATTTATGTTTTCTTCAATTTCTTTTATTAGTGTCTTATAGTTTTCAATATAGAGCTTTCATTTTCTTGGATATAGTTATTTCTCAGTATTTTATTTATTTTTTGGTACTATTGTAAATAAAATTGTTTTCTTAATTTCTTTTTTCAGGCAGTTAATTCTTAGTGTATAGAAACACAACTGGTATTTGTATGTTGATTTTCTATCCTAAAACTCTACTGAATTTGTTTATTAGTTCTAACAATGTGTTGGTGGAGTTTTTAGGATTTTCTACATACAAGATTATGTCATCAGCAGACAGAGAGAACTTTACTTCTTCCTTTCTGATTTGGATGCCTTTTATTTCTTTTTCTTGCCTAACTGCCCTGGATAGAACTTCCAGGACTATATTGAATAGGAGAGGTGAGAATGGGCACTCTTGTCATGCTCCTGATCTTAGAGGGAGAGCTTTCAACCTTTCATTGTTAACTGTGATGTTAGGTGTGGGTTTCTCATTTATGGTATGTATTATGTTGAGATATGTTTATGTGCAATTTGTTGAGAGTTTTCATCATGAAAGGATGTTGAATTTTGTCAAAGCTTTTTCTGCATCTATTGAGATGATCATATGATTTTTGGTTTGCTTTCTATTAATGTGGTATATCACCTTTATTGATTTGTGTATATTGAACCATCCTTTCATCCTAGGGATAAATCCCACTTGATCAAGGTGTATTTTCCTGTTATGGTGCTGTTGAATTTGGTTTGCTAATACTTTGTTAAGAATTTTTGTATCTATATTTTTCAGAGATATTAGCCTGTAGGTTTTTTTCTTGTAGTATCCTTATCTGTTTTTGGAATCAGGGCAATGCTGGCTTCATAAAATGAGTTTGGAAGTGTTACCTCCTCTCCAATTTTTTGGGGAGAGTTTGAGAAGAATTGGCATTCTCCTTCTTTAAATGTTTGGTATAATTCACCTGTGAAGCCATTTATTTTGGGGTAGTTTTGATTACAGATTCAATCTCCTTACTTGTTATTGTTCTGTTCAGAGTTTCTAGTTCTTCACTATTAAGATTTTAGGTTGGACGTTTCTTCTAGGTTGTTCAGTTTGATGAGTATAATTGTTCACAGTAGTCTTTTATGGTTCTTTATATTTCTGTGGTATAGTTGTAGTGTCTCCTCTTTCATTTATAATTTTATTTATTTAAGCACTCTCTTTTTTCTTGGTAAGTTTAACTTAAAGTTTGTCAGTTTTGTTTATCTTTTCAGTAATTCAACTTTTTGTTTTGTTGATCTTATCTATCATTTTTCTGGCCTTGTTTTGCTTGTTCCTTGAGGTGTAAAGTTAGGTTGTTCATTTGAGATCTTCCTTTTTTTAATGTAGGTAATTATTGCTATAAAGTTCCATCTTAGCACTGCTTTTGCTGCATCCCATAAGTTTTGTTATGTTGTGTTTCCATTTTCATTTGCCTCAAAATATTTTTTTATTTTTCTTTTGATTTTATCTTTGAACCATTGGTTGTTCAGAAATGTGTTGCTCAATTTTGACTTATTTGTGAATTTCCCAGTTTCCTCCTGCCTTTGATTTCTAGTTTCATACCATTGTGGTCAGAAAAGATTCTTGGTATGATTCAATCTTTTCAAATTTGCTAAGACTTGCTTTGTGACTTAACATATAAGATCCATCCTGGGGAATGCTATATGTGCACTTGAGAAAAATGTGTATTCTGGTGCTGTTAGATGGAATTATCTGTTACATTCATTTGGTCTAAGGATTAGTTCAATTCCAATGTGTCTTTATGGATTTTCTGTCTGGATGATCTATCCATTGTTAAACTGGGATACTGAAATCCCCTGCTATTATTGTATTGCTGTCTATTTCTCCCTCCAGGTCTGTTAATTTGATTTATATACTTTGGTTCTCTTATGTTAAGTGCATAAATATTTATAAATGTTATATCCTCTTGTTGAATTCACACCTTTATCATTATATAATGACCTTAGTCTCCTATTATAAATAGTTTTTTATGTAAAGTTTTTTTGTCTGATATAACTACTTCTTCACTCTTTTGGTTTCTATTGGCACGGAATATCTCTTCCTAACCCTTCACTCTGAGCCTGTGTGTGTCTTTGAAGCTGAAGTGTGTCTCCCTCAGGCAGCATTTACTTGAGTCTTGCTTTTTTATCCATGGAGCTGCTCTGTGACTTTGAATTGGAGAATTTGGTCCATTTACATTTAAAGTAATTATTGATAGGTATGGACTTGCTACTGTCATCCTGTTAATTGTTTTCTGGCTGTTTTATAGTTCCTTTGTTCCCTCTTCCTCTCTTGCTGTCTTTCTTTGTGAATTGATGACTTTCCACAGTGGTATACTTTAATTCCCTTCTCTGTATCTTGTCTGTATCTACTATAGGTTTTTATTTAGTGGTTACCCTAAGGCTTACTTGAAACATCATTCATATATATATATATATATATATATATATATGAAAGTCTATTTTAAGCTGATAACAATTTAACTTCTGTTGCATACAATAACTTTGCTCTTTTACCCCCCCACACACACACATACTTGATGTTACAATTTGCATATTTTTATAGTGTATATCTCTTAACAAATTATTATAACTATGGCTATTTTTAATACTTTTGTCCTTTAACCTTTATACTAGAGTTAACACACCACCGTATTGCAGTATTAGGGTAGTCCGAATCTGACTATATACTGACCTTTACCACTGTGTTGTATACTTTCACACATGTTCAAGTTACTAATTAGCATCCTTTCATTTCAGTTTGAAGAACTCTTTTCAGTATTTCTTGAAATGCAGGTCTAGTGGTGATGAATTCCCTCAGATTTTGTTTGTCTGGAAAAGTCTTTATCTCACCTACATTTCTGAAGGACAACTTTGCTGGGTAAAGTATTCTTGGTTTTCTTTTTTCTTTTAGCACTTTGACTATATCATCCCACTCACACTTGGCCTACAAGGTTTCTGCTAGAAATCCACTGATGGCCTTATGGTGGTTCCTTTGTATGAGAGAATTTTTCTTGCTGCTTTTAAAATTCTCTCCTTATCTTTGATTTTAAACAATTTTATTATAATGTATATTGGAGAAGTTCATTTTGGATTGAAATTAGGGGGTGACCTATTAGCTTCATGAACTTGGATGTCTAAGTCTCTCCCCAGACTTGGGAAGTTCTTAGACATTTTATCTTTAAATAAGTTCCCTCTCTTCTTCTGGGACTCCAATGATGCATAAATTGTTTTATTGATGGTGTCCCATAAATCCCGTAAAGTTTTTATTCCTTTCATTCTTTTTTCTTTTTGCTCTTCTGACTGGATAATTTAAAATAATCTGTTTTCAAGCTCACTGATTCTTTCTTCTGCTTGGTCAAGTCTGCTGTTGAAACTCTTTATTAAATTCTTCAATTCAGTCACTGCATTCAGCTCCAAACTTCTGTTTGGTCTTTTTTATGTTTTCTATTTCTTTGTTGAACTTTTCATTTTGTTCTTATATTTCTGATTTCATTAAATTATTTATCTGTGTCTCTTGTAGCTCTCTGAGCAACTTTAAAATCATTATTTTGAATTCTTTGTTGGGAATTCACAGATCTCCATTTCTTTGGGGTCAGTTACTGGAGAATTACTGTGTTCCTTTAGTGGTGTCACATTTTCCTGATTTTTTTGTGATCCCTATAGCCTTGCATAGGTATCTGCACATTTGAAGAAGCTGTCACCTCTTCCCAACTTTATGGACTGACTTCAGTAAGAAAAGACCTTCACTTGGAGGTGGAACATACTGGAGTATCCTGTGACCCAGGGTCTAGTGGTGGAGGGCACTAAGAGCAGAGGTGTGTGATGGCTCCAGGTCTGGGGTGGTGTGATGTATCATCAGCACAAGCTGCTGGGGTCCACAGCATCAACAACTGTGTGGTCCTTGGTAGCTCTGTGGGGGATCCACAGTGGCTGCCAGGGCTGTTGGGGTTCTCAGCAGCAAGTTCAGATCCAGTGATTAGGGATCAGTGCAGGCAGCAGTGTTGGCTGGAGTTGGTGGTTTACACATACCAGCTGTGGTGGCTAGCTGCAGGTGGTTGTGTAGTAGCAGGGGCCAGTTTCAGAACCTACATAGTGGTGGGGGCCAGCAGGTAGGCCAGCAGGTAGGGCCAGGGTCAAATACTGGCAGCTGTGAGACCCTAGTTGTAGGCATGCATTCCTGTGTCTGCAGGGTCTCCTCACTGGTGCATACATGGCAGTGGAGGAGGTGAAGGGAATCAGGCCAGGGGTGTGTAGGTACACAGCTGAAGAGGCTAGCTGCAGGTTAGCCCAGTGGTACAGGTCAATGACTGGAGATTAGGCCAAATCTAGACCCACAAGCACTTGTGGGGGCCTTGGCTGTCATTTGAACCTCCATGGCTTCATGAACTCAACACTGGCGGGCACATAGAAGTAGAGGCCAGTGACGGGAATTAGGCCAGCAGCGTGCATGTGCACAGCTAGAAGAGATAGCCCCAAATCCACACACGGTGGTGAAGGTCAGCCACAGGGGTCTGAGCTGGCTTCTTGCACTCAGGCGGCTGCAGTGGGCTGGGCTGGCTGCTGGTATAGATCCCAGCAGGGGTGTAGGTGGGGAGGTAGAGTGGGGACGGACTCAGGTGGCTGGTGTCTGTGAATGCAAACATCTAAGGGGTGAAAACTGATGAAACCTGCAGGGAGTCCACAGTGGTTGTGCTGGACACTGGTTTCTTCAGTAGTAAAAGCTGCCAGGGTCCTCTGCAGAGCAAGTCCCCAGGAACAGTAGTTGCTTCTGCTATGTGGCTAATATTGGTAGCCCTGCTCTTCTTACTTGTTCCCAGCTGTCTCTAAATGTCTCAGCTTTGCTGGTTTCTGGGTAGGAATAAAGCAGGTCTTTCATGAGGTGCCCTAAAAGCTAGGGAAGCTGGTCACTCACCCTACTCTCCTTTTCTGGGCAAAGGGAACTCCTTCTACTTGGAGAGTTCCTTCTTGGTGCCAGCCTGGGGTATGGGAATGATGCAGGCAAAATGAAGCTGTTCTTCCTTCTCTTTGCATACAGTTATTCTCATGGTTTTTGCTCCACTATATTGCTGAAGTTTCTTAAGTGGAATCCAGAGCTCTCACAAAGATAATTGTTGATCTTTGCGGGGGGATGGAGGCTGGGGTCTCCTACTTCACCATCTTGGTTGTTGCCAACATCACCATGTTGCCTGTTTTCTTGTACTCTTGGTTATCTTTGATAGCTTGTTGATGATTGCTCTTGGACAATTATTTGTGAAGGTCTTCTGGGGACCAGGATTTACTTTGTCTTCTGCCAATGAGATACTGTGCTTGCTTCTGCCAGATACCTGGGACCCCTACCAGAAGTTGCATTCTCAATCTAAGCTCATGGGTAGAAGTTCCTTGACCAACTACAGCCATGTAACCTGTGGCCACAAAATCCTAGAGGTGATTTTTCTTTCATTTCTCTTCTGCTCTACTCAAAGCAGGGTAGCTTTATTTGAAGTTCAAGGTTCGAGGTCAGGTAATGGTGACATTTTCCAGATTTAGCATTCATAAGTAAAGGATAGAGTTACATTTGAATTTCACATTAACTACAAATCATTTTTTAAGTACAAGTATATACCAAATATTACAAGGAGCCTAATTATAGGAAAAAATTTTCATTATTTAGCTGAAATTAATTTAACTGAATGCACTGTATTCTATCTGACAATCCTAATAATAGGTTTAGTTCTTGTCCATACTTGTCCTGATCGTCCCCCCTTGAGCAATCCTCCAGCCTTGGCTTTTCTCCCTTCTACCCTGCAGGGTTGCAGATAAAATTTAAGTGCGCAGCATGGACAGATGCCCCAAGACAAAGGGCTTTGGTGCTTGAATATTCTACTCACATATCTGATTCAGGTTATCTTTCCAAAAGTGCCCTGGCAGCTAGCCACTATATTTTTACCTTGTCAATGTTGTTTAAAAAAATGGGTTTTGTTTTTGGTGGTGGTGGTAGTGGCTTTAACCCAGCATTCTGTTTTTATTGTTTAAACAGGAGGTTTGACCTGAATAACTAGTATGAATTACCCAGGAAGTTGGGGAGACCATTTCCAGTCGCTAGGACTAAAGACTGTGTCTTGTCAACAACATGCAGCACAACTGCATATCAAGTGTATGGAAAGGGAGCAGCTCTGCAATAGGCATATCTTTATCTGGCAGATATTTTCTCATACTTTAGGCTCTAGTCAATTGAACATATAAAACTGGAGATTTCATCCTAGCTGGAATTTATTACTCCTTCCTCAGGGCTCTCAAGCAATTTGTAACTCTAATACGGCACTAATCCTTCCCTCGGATTAGAGATTTGTGTACACACGTCGCATTTCCCTTTCGAGTGAAAGCTTCTTGATGGTGTGGTTTTGTGTTCCCACCTTCAGAGCCCAATCAGCCCTCAGTATGGTGATGGCTGATATGCTTTCAGCACTCAAAAGATTTATGCTACATTATACTAAATGAAAGGAAAACTGGGTAGAGATTTCATCCAAAACCAAAAGTAATATACTTTCTAATATTAAAAAATAGAGAGATACAAACAGGCAAAGCCAGGTTGAAGACAGCCTTTCTATGTATTATCTAGGAAGGGTATCAGAGCTGTTAGATGTTATTAACACCTTCTTTTGGATCCATTTGTCCATGGCCCAGCTGGGAACACCACCCTGGAGGAATGACACACAGCACAGATATATGCTAATGGAGACACAGTAAGGAGTATGTCTGGAGCCTCTGGACCTCATGGCCTAAGGGGGTACCACAGTGTGAGAGGGATGAGTCAGGAAGCAGGATGGAGTGACATCCATGAAAATACAGAATTTGGAAACAGAGATTCGAGAGAAAAACTTTTCTGCTTTCAACTGCATCTCGACTGTGTAACCATCCTCCAGCCAACTGACTTTATAACACTGGCTATGTAAGGGCAGGAGAGGAAGTGGTGAGAAGGGCAGGGGTCCCAGGAAGCTAGATCCAAACCTCCTTCAGCTTATCTCCTCATGAGAAGAAATCTGGGTCCTGGGGAGCTATTTGATACGTGGTCTGTAAATCCCTCTGCACTTGCAGCTGTCTATCTCCCCATTCCGTACCCCTGCCCTGATCAGGGATATTGGAATGTAAGCTCCTGCTCTAGGTCTCAGAGACATATAGAACAACAAAGTGAAAGAAAGGATCAGTGTCATTAAAAGGCATTATAAGCAGTGCCCAGAGCAAAGCAACCAATCATAATCTGATTGATCATCCTACACAGGGCAGGGAAGGCAGGGTAGGCAGGGTGGACATCATAGGAGCCCAGGTGGAAGAAAGCAGGTAGTGTTGGCTGAAGGGCTTCCTTTTGGAAAATGTGTGAGCATACTGTTTTGTGGTTGTTGTGTGTTTGGCCAGTGTTCAAGGTACTGTTAGATGACAAGTGTACTCCTCTGCCTTAGAAAGTGTGATGGTTGACTTTATATGTCAACTTGGCTGAGTCCTGGGGTGCCCAGATGTTTGGGCAAACATTATTCTGGGTGTTTCTGTGAGGGCATTTTTGGCTGAGATTCATGTAAATCAGTGAAATTTGAGGGAAGGCAATTGCCCACCACAACGTGGGTGAACCTCCTCCTATCAGTTGAAGGCTTGAACAGAACAAAAAGAGAGCAAGAGAGAATTATCCAGCAGATGGTCTTCGGACTTCACCTGTATCACGGGCTGCCTTTGGGCTCAAACCAGAACATCTGCTTTCCTGGGCCCTTAGCCTGCCTGCCCACCCTGCAGATTCTGGACTTGCCAGCTTCCATAATTGAATACAAGGAATGAGCCAATTCCTTATAATAAATCTGTCTAGATACACACATCATATTGGTTCTGTTCCTCTGGAGATCCCCGACTAACAGAGAAGGGAAGCTTACAGAGGACAGCGAGATGCCTATGAGCAAACAGAATAAAACCGGCTCTATCTTGCACCCAAGAGAACAGCCTCATGTCATATTTTTAAGTAATTTTTATGCCCAATTTCTCTATTTCCTTCCAGCTGTGGCCCCTAAGTCCTGGCATAATGTCTATTTTGTACCTACAAATAGGCACAAATTGATGAGTTCACTGAACACATAATGTCTATTTCAAGGGAATCCAGTCTCCTATCAAGATTGACTCCAAGAGATTTTCACAAAGTTTTTGTAAACATCACTATCCAGAGACATTGCCAAGTTTTACCATTAGAGAAGGCAAACAGTTTTAAAAATATAATAACCTTTGACTACACTCTCTATGTGACTTTCAGTCTTTAAAAAAAACACTATTTTCAGAAATTTTGCCCAGGTGGGATGGTTGGTCCCCCACCCTCATTACTGGCCACATCTGTAAGAAGCAGGAAGTAGGGGGAGGGGTGTAAGGATGATGGGAAAGGGCTAGCTCATCCTTTACTAAGCCTCATGCAGAGACCTTGCAGCTCATGCCCAAACCTCAAGAATCCCTAATTTTAAATGTTTTATATATTAGAGAGAGGAAAACAGTCTTTCTTTGTTTATCTTACCTATACCAAAGCTTATGAAGGGCTCTACCTGAACCCACAATCTGTACAGAAGTGAACCACCTGACCATGGAAAGAAGAAAAGAAAGTCATGATACAGACACCAGTCCATGCAAAGACATTGCCTGAAGGTCAGAGGAAGTGACAGAGGCAGGGGGCTACCATAGAAGTATTATTTCATGTCTAGTTCTATGAAGACATATACATATATACACTATATATGTGCGTGTATCTATCTATCTGTGTATCATAATTCCAGTAATTTACTCCACTACTTTGGAAATAATGACCTTCCTGATCCTGGATGAACTGGAAACTCCAGGACCCATTTGTTCGGCACGCATAGTGTGGTGCAGCAGTTAGGAGCACAGGATCTGGTGTTGGACCACTGGGTTCAAATCCTGAATCTGTCACTTGCTGGGTGTCTATAGGGAAGTTGCTCATCCTCTCTAAGCCTGTTTCCTGTTTTGAGGAGAAGGAATAATAGAATATATACTTCATAGAACTGCTGTAAGGATGAAACAAAGCAACTCATTGAAAGTGCTTAGGACTTAGAAAATGCTCAATAAATGCTATTCATTATTAAAATTATTATTATTCACAGGGAGTTCATGTAAATCAATAGTCTTTGAGCAAAAGCTTTGGACAGACAATAAGCTATGGAGGTAGGAACCCTGTATGAAGTGACTGTGAGATGAAAAGAAAGACTTGCCTAGCAGTCTGCACAGAAAAAAAAAAAAAATCACGCTTGTAAACTATTTTGTGACTGCTACTATACAGAACCTGGTCCATCTGTGGACAGCTGCAGGCTTTGCTTCAATGTGGAGAAACATTAGGGGGTCATTCAAATCCTGAGCACTGCTGGCTTCAACTTCAAATAAGTCAGATAAAAACTCTCCTGACCAAACAGGAGCCAGCTCTGGCTGGGAATGTTCTATAAATTGAGTTATCAAAGTTTGTCTGAGTCATTGCTTCACAGCTTTTTAATTGAGCTTTTTACAACTATAGAAGTCTTTCCTTATTGTGATAATTTATATACATATTAAAATTTCAGTTGCTACTAAATTTTTATTTTTCTCAAATTTAAACTGGTGGTGCCTATTTGCAAATGAAACCTTACATACCCATGTGCTAATGCAAATAACAAAAAAGCAAAAATGGTATAAAGTGGGCTTGATTTTTACCACCTGAAAGAACTGAGTTATCACAGTTTTTGAAAGCCCTTCCCCTGCTAGAACAAACCTCCGGTGGAAGGTAACACCCTAGATTTGCTTTTTCTGCTTTGTTGGATTTCCAGGACACTCTTCTGTTCCCTACCTTCATTTTTCACCGAGGGAAAAAAATTAACCTGATAATTTATCATTCTTTTCCAGATCATGTCTTCTGTCTGCCAGCAAATGAATAAGTAAGTTTGAATTTCCCGATGTACAAGAGAAAGGATTTTGAAAAAAGATTCCATTCTAGAGTTGCTCATGGCACACTGAAAGTGAACACCTCTCTGTTATTTGTGGTGTATATGAACTATTATTTGAAAACTATTGCTATTGGTAGTAACAAGATGCTGGGCCTGCCAGGGCCAAGTCCAGTTATGAGAATTTGTTGTGGACATCTCAATGTAGGGGAAGGTCACTCACTATTTCCTCACCTTCCTGAAGAACGCTTTGAACGCTACTAGACCTAATAAGTGAGTTTAACAAGGTTGCAGGGAAAAGATCAATAAGCAAAGATACACATATACAAAGTATATACAAACTGCATTTGTACATACTACAACACATGAAACCCTCGTAATTAAAATTAAATCAATAATTCAATTTACAGTGACAACCAAAAACATGAACACATTAGGGATAAAATTAACAACTATGTGAAAACTACTGAAACTATACACCCTGGTTTAAAAAGTTTAAAGACCTAAATAAATGGGGAGGTATACCATTTTCATGGATTGTATGAGTCCTTATTGCTAAGATAACAATGCAGTCCCAATTAAAATCCTATTGGACATTTTTGCACAAATTGACTAGCCAATTCCAAAATTTAATTGAAAATACAAAGGACCTAGAATAGGCAAAACAATTTTTTAATAGGAAGTACAAAGTTTAAAGACATGTTTCTAACTTCAAGTCCTACTTTAAGGCTATGGTAATCAAGACAGTGTTATATTGATGTAAAAATAGACATATGGAACAGAATCTTGAATCCAGAAATATATCTGCACATTCATTTTTCACAAATGACCAGTGGAAAAAGGAATGTCTTTTCCATAAACGATGTTGGAACAACTAGAAATTGTTGTCAATTTTTACCTCACTCTAAACAAAATTAATTCTACACAATAATTAATCAAAAATCTACATGTAACGATTAAGATTATAAAACTTCTGGATGGAAATATTGTGATCTCGAGGTAGGCACAAAAAACTCAAAACATATTAGAAAAATTATATATTGGATTTGATCAAAATTAGAATATTTGCTCTTCAAAAGACACCATAAAGGGCTTCCCTGGTGGCGCAGTGGTTGAGAATCTGCCTGCCAATGCAGGGGACACGGGTTCAAGCCCTGGTCTGGGAAGATCCCACATGCCACGGAGCAACTAGGCCCGTGAGCCACAACTACTGAGCCTGCGCGTCTGGAGCCTGTGCTCCGCAACAAGAGAGGCCGCGACAGTGAAAGGCCCGCGCACCGCAATGAAGAGTGGCCCCCGCTCGCCGCAACTAGAGAAAGCCCTCACACAGAAATGAAGACCCAACACAGCCAAAAATAAATAAATAAATAAATTTATAAAAAAAAAAAATTTAAAAAAAAAAAAAAAAGACACCATAAAAAGCAACAAATCATAGACTGAGAGAAAATATATATAGCACATATAAGAGAAAGAACTTGTATCTAAAATATATGAAGAAACCTTCTATCTCTATTAGCAGACAGCTTACTTAAAAGCACAAAAAGATTCCAACTGACACTTCACAAAGTAAGAAATCTGAATACCCAATAAGGACATGAAAAGATGAAGATGCTCATCATTTATCAGGAAAACGCAAAATTTAACTATAATAAGCTCTCACTTTGTACCTATAAGAATAGCTAAAGTTAGAAAAACTGACCATACCAAATGTTGAGGAGGATGTGAAGCAGCTGGAACGCTTAAGCCTTGCTGGTAGGAATATGAAAAGGTCCAACCACTATGAAAAACAGCTTGGCAGTTTCTTTAACAGTTACACATATATCTCCCATATGATCCAGTCATTCCACATCTAGGTATTTACCCAAGAGAAATGAAACTATATGTCCATACAAAGACTTGCACACAAATGTTCATAGCCGCTTTACTCATAATATCTCCAAACTGGATACAACCCAAATATCTATCAGCAGGTAAACAGATAAACAAATGGTGTCATATGTATATAGAATGACGTAATACTCAGCAAAAGAGGACCAAAGTACAAATATATGCAACATGACTAAAGCTCAAACTCACTGTGTAGAATGAAAGAAACCAGTCTCAAAAGAGGATATACTGTTACATTTACTTGAAACTCTAGAAGAGACAAATCGAATCTATAATAACAGAAGGCAGGTCAATGGTTGCTTAGGAGTTGCAGTGTGAAGGGAGTTGACTGGGAAGTGGCAAAGGAATCTTCCGTGGTCATCGAAACAGTCCATATTTTGACTGCAGTTGTGTTTTTATCAAAACTCATTAAACGATACACTTTAAATCAGGACATTGGATTGTATGTAAAGTATACCTCCATAGTCAATAATAATAAACTCCACAGAAACATAAATGTCAAAACTTAGCCCTCAAAATGTTTCTACCTTCTCTTCCCATTGCCATTTTCCTATATACAGAAAACTAAACATTTTCATAAAGAGTGAAAAAAGTCAGTCTATCATGAAAATAATTTAAGTGTTTGGATTAGAGTTGATCACCATAAGCATTATTTAAACATTCATTTAATTTAAGTGTATTTCCTTTCTTTTTATTTGGTTGTAGAAATACATCTTCAGATCTTCACCGTACATGAAAATATCCAAATCAACTAAAAAATAAAAGGACAAGAAATAAGTAGTAAATAGATATTTAATTTTTGTTGTAAAAAATTAACTGCCTGAGTGCTTTCAAAGATGGTCTTATTTCATAAATGCTGGGAATAAATTTATAGAAAAACTGGCCAGCCTGTTGGACTAACATGAGCTCTGTCACACGATTCTTTCTTGTGCCTCTCAAGAATTCAGGCAATACAAAGAGAAAAACAAATCTCCCTATCGTCCTGCCCTCCCCTGTCCATGACTTACATACCAACTGTGACCCTTTGCATTGTTTTATGCTTTCAACGCAGCATGGGCCGGAGCTCAAAGTGATGCACTTGAACCTTACTTGAGATTTAAAAAAAAAAAAACCTGAACAAAATCGGCTGCTGTTTCTTCTGACTCCCAGCCTGGGGCTCAGATTGTACATCAAGACACAGATACTGGGAAGAAGGTCAGTGGAAATGTTTGCTAGGACAGGATCTAAGGACCACTGTTGGGGTTCCCACTGGGAGATAAAATTTTATGTATGTCTGATAAAATGGAATAAATAGCAAATATGGAAAAATAACTTTAAAATGCTAGTTCTCTCCCCCTGCTCTTTGCAGAAGTCTGTTTAATCTAGAAAATTATGGTTCAAATGTTCTTTTTCCAACCAGCTTTCACTCTCTAGTCCTAACTTGCCAGCATGTGAAAAATGCTGTTACTAAAGTGGTTAAGGGTCACAAAAACAGAAAAATTGGAAACCAAGAAAGACCTCCAACAGTGGCTGCAAGTAAGGAGAAAATACATACGGTGGTAATATGACCAGGATTTCAAAATGAGCCCTCCCGTTCCTATTTGGCTACCAACTCAAGATTGCCCTGTCCTCTCCTCTGTGACCAATGTTGTAGACCTCTTCACATTACTGATCTTACACACACACACACACACACACACACACACACACTCTTACCAGGTGATGTTTATGCCCTTATTATCTCACTAACCTAAAGACCAAAAGCAGCAACCTGCAGAAGTACATTCAGAATTCTGTGTCTGCCATTGCATAGTTTCCTATAGGAAATTAACCCCCAAAATGAATCACCAATGTATTCATTTATTTAACATATTTTTAAGGATCTGTTAGATTCTTTACTGGACTTCTTTCCAAATATTTTTCAGCTCATCAAGAACGCTTTTAGTCCTTGGTTATACAAGGTCCAAGGATATTTCAAAGTATTTTATTTCATATTTCATATTTATGAATTTCAGCATGAATATAAAATCTACTCTAAGGATGAAGAAATGAGAGAAGAGGGAAGAGGGAATCAAGAAAACACATCAAAAAGGAAGCACTGCCCATTTCCTAAGTTCAGCCTTTGGGTAACATGTAGGCAAGGAGCTCTTTCTGAAATGTTTCCCAGGGCAGCGTCATCAACCCCAGAACAGAGTATGACTTTGGTGTGAATGACTGTCTGAATGATCCTTCCTGCCTGCCTGCCTCCTTTCTTTCCTTCCTCACTCTCCCCTCTTCCTCTCTTTCTTTCTTCACTTATCTTTTGAAAATTTAAATCACATACAAGCGTGAATTTATTTACATCTGTCAAATACTTGTTTATTTTGCACATATTTGTATATTTCTTTATAATATTTCTCTGCCATTTTGTTTGCCACATGGCTTTTCTCCTCACCTCTTACAAGTACTTGAAGGACAGAGTCGACAAAATCTTTTTGTTAATCTCTTCCCTTTTCTACCTGCTTCACAGTCCATTTAACAAATATATGCAGAATCTTGCAAAAGATTCTGTTCAGGATTGGTTCTCAGTAAATTCTTATTCTCTAAGTGAGGGCTATTAAATAAACTAGATAGAATTAAACTTATCGTATGAAGTTACGTGAATTATTTAAATGACTGCATTACAAAAGAAACAATCATTTTTCAAATGACACCAAACTGTCTAAACATAAATTTACATGTATCATATTTTCTACAGTTGACTCTACAAGGAGAGTCTTTTTGTAATCCTGTATAATAACTAAATATTCACAGGATTAATTTGGTAGATTCAGTGTACTGCAGTAACAGTTAAGTGACATCTACCTGATATACACATCACTCATTAATCATATTAAAATCCTGAGACTTAATTTGAATTACCTGTAATTTAGAGAACTTCAAAAATATTCATGTACTCTACACTTGAAGCTTTCAAGTCCCGAGAAGATCAAAGAGATTTGTTCAACTGTGGAAACCTTCTTAAGAGCTTTCTAAGACCCTACATATCATACACATTTCATATATAAGACAAGATTTAGGAGAATTAAGGCCACGGTGGTATAAATGTCAGATTCATTTGCTTATAATATAAATAATGCAAAATTCTTCTCTAGTAGCCATGATCAAATTCTGCTTTTTGATGAAACAGAAGCAGATGGCCCATTCAGGGTGATTAAAGTTAAGCAAAGTATTTTAATATGACTAATTTAGGGAAAGAAGGAAGGTAGAAATCTGAGACGGAGGAGAGAATGAGGTCCCAATTAAATAATATAATTAGAATAGCTGGTGATGATCTGGCTCAACCAAATTTACTTTTTCAGGTGGGGAAACTGAGACCCCGAGTTTAGAAGTAGCTTGACACCCTCCTCATGTTTCTGTTCCCTATGAGGACATCACCTGTCTTATTAAATATATGTTACAATATCCTAAAAAACAATCAACCTGTCACCTACTAGATTTAAAGAAAAAGAAGACTCTCTTCATCTTACTCAAATCCCAAGTTAAAGTACTTTCATTCTTATTTTTTTTAAAAGGGTGTACTTAATAAATAGGGTAAAATAATGAGCCTAGAATCAACTCAAAAATCTCTAATAAACATAAAAGTGTGAAACTAGTATAATTATCCAAGTAAATTAAATGGAAACCCTGTAGACAGACCTAATGCTTCCTTACACAAGAGTTCAAAGAGTTCAGGGTGAAATAATGGCAAATAAATAGGCTTTGGAATTTAAAATAATAATAACAATAACTGAGTTTAGATTCCTCATCTAATCCCTGATGGTTATGTGCTATGGAGCAAAGAACATGACTAACTTGACCTCGGTTTCTCTCATCCTTCAAATGAGTATAATAATATCCATGTTATACAATTGTAGGAGATTAATACGTTTAAAAAGACAGTACACAGTCTGGAACATAAAAGTCCTCAATCAATTTTACTTATTATTATTACTTTTATTACTATCATCTTTTTGGTATCATTGTTATCCACAATACTGTTGATTCACTAGAAAATCCCCTAGTTTGTGGCTTGATCCCCATCCTCGCAGGAGATACTATAGCTTATTTGTTTCACAGTATCCAAACTAACAAATGGTTTATTTAAATATTAGAATGTTAATGTTTTGATTTAAAATGGAAATTGGCTATACAGAGAGGGCACCACTATACTTAAGAGACCAAATTATTTATCAAGGTATGTTTGATAGCCAGTACAAAAGGAGTTGAAAACTAGTAATTATAGCAAATATCCATTGGATGGTTACTGTGTGTGGAGCAGTTTTCTCATATAGTCTCATATGATCCAATATAAACCTTGGGAACTAGGTACTACTGTATCTCCATTTCACAGATGAGATAAATTGCGGCACAGAGAGATTCAGTACCCTGCTCAAGTGTACAGATCCAGCAAATGTTGGAGCCAGAATTGAATATAAGTCTTCCTTGCACCATTTACCCTCATACAATTCTACCTTCCTCGACCCTAGTGTCTATTTCCAGTAAGATAAGAAATCAATACCTTGATAAAAAACATTCTCTACATGTATTAGTTTGAATATATGCCATAACAGAGAGCAGAGAGACTCAAAATTATGGCTGATCTTCAAAGTTATTTTATTTGTCAGTCATGTAAAAGTCCAGGTGGGTGGACCAGGTCAGATATGGCAGCCCCATGATCATCAGGATTGCAGGCCCCTTCTCCCTTGTAGCTATATGTACACCTTTTGTGTAAAAGTACATACATCTTTCTCTACATGTTCCTTCCATGTAATAGTACAAGATGGCTGCTCCAGCTCCCACCATCACGCCTGCATTTCTGCATATTCTGTAAATATATGTATGCCTGTTTGTGTGTGTATATATGTGTGTATATAGAGAGTGAGAGATTAAGATTTATTATAAGGAATTGGCTCATGAACTAAGGAGACTGACAAGTCCCATGATCTGCTGTCTGCAAGCTGAGGACCCAGGAGAGCCAATGTGCACGTCCAGTCCAAGCCCAAAGGCCTGAGAACCAGGAGAGCTGATGGTGTACATTCCAGTCTGAGAGCAGGAGACCAATGGCCCCACTCAAAACCTGGCAGAGAATGCATTCTCCCTTTCTTTGCCTTTTGCTCTATTCAGGCCTCCGAAGGATTGGATGAGGCCCACCCACATCGGGGAGGACCATCTGCTTTACTCAGTCTACAAATTCAAATGCTGATCTCATCCAGAAACACCCTCCCAGACACACCCAGAATAATGGCCGCCCCATGTCCCAGTCAAGTTGACACAAAAAAATGTAATCATCACAGGACTGGAGATAGCTCAGGGACGAAAGCTAAGAGCAGAGGTCCTGATGAGGGAACCACTAGCTTTTGCTAACCTGGAGGAAGAGAAGGCAGCAACATGAGATCAAACCCCCACCATCTAAACTGCAGCGGAAAAGCAACTACCCAGTGGACTGAGACTTACTAGGCAGCCGTCTTGTAACATTTAGGATAAATGGGATTACTTCCTTCCTTAAAAAAAGAAAATCAAAGTGAGTGAGCAAACAAAAACACTATGAGACACTCTTCTACTCTGCCTGCATCATTTTTAGTTTTCTTATTCTCTGAGGCAATATCTTCAACACAAATTCATAAAATCATAGCCTAACCTGCTCTTGACTTTAGCCTTTGATGTAGTCAACCTCTCTGGTGTCCTTTAAGCTCTGGAAACTCAGAGGATAGCACAACCGCAATAGGGTCAAGTGTGTTACCTGTAGGGGACTTCAAGGGTCAAAATGTGATGGCTGTTCAGGTGGCTAAGTTTATTTAGAGAGTAATTCCATTTTATTTTCCCTGCCAGAGAATCAGAAAACAACCCGACCAGTTCACTTCAGTAAGTACCTAAAATCAAACAGAAAATCAGACAAATATCAGAACAGGCTTTTGAACAAAGCGGCGGGCTTTCTGGGCCTCGTTGTACACAAGGTTTCGAATGTCCACATCATGCTATTCAGAAGCAGAAGTAAACAACGCTCTGCAAGAATCAATGTACTTTCAGTTCTGCGATGGCCGTGCACTCAGAAGCTGAATGAGAAGCAACACACAGACTCAGCCTGATCAACACCCTTAAAACAGACCTGCGTATGTCCCCAGTGGAGGGCCCTGCTGCCCTGACTAGCAAGACACAAGTCTTCCAGAGGAAGGATAAAGCTTTTGGCAGGTTATCAACCTCACTCTGATAAGGATGGCTAATTGCACTGGTTTTAACATGAAAACGTGTCTTTTTGGTGCACTGTGGATTTTCAGAGGGTCTCTGAATGCTGCTTCAGATAACATCTCTTCCTCCCATGGTAAAGATTCTCCATGATAGATGATGGACCCAGGGGAGGGTGGCACCGTGGACAAGTGAAGATGCAAGCTGCTCTTGCTGGAAGCTGACAGCAACCTGACACTGACTTGCCAACTGAGGCTGAGACTCTGCTTTACTGAGCACAGTGGAGAGGATCTGCTTAACAACCCTGAAAACTAAACCCCAGGGAATGGGATGCTTTGGTTTACTGGACATTTGATTCTCCAAAAGCCCTTTTGATATTTTAACCCTTATTATTGGAATTCTTTGAACTTGGAAGAATCAACTTCTCATTTTAGTACTTATTTCAGGAGTACACAGAACATAACTGAACTCACAGATGGGGATTTGGCACAGATACCTGAGCTGTCAGTGGATACAGATGAGGAACTTAAGTGGGATTGGAGCTGAGTAATACTGACCCCAGGACATATATATATATACCAAAAGCCCATTAATTCATTAAACAGATAATTATTAAATATCTATTCTCTGCCAGGCATGGGGAACAAATATACCTGAGGGGAGGGGAAGGAATTGACAAAATACTACACAAATATTTAATTACAGACAGCTGTGTTCAAAGCTATAAAAGCAGTGAGCAACTGACAAAGGACAACAGGGTCCCCTACTCTGCTGGCAGGTAGAGAACACTTACTTGGGGAACTGATGTTTCACTAAAGACCGAGTGGAAGAAATAACATTTCTGTTGTTTTTAACTTTTTATGATTTGATTCCACCTAAAAGAGAAATATTAAAAAATTTAAATTCCAGTTAGCTTGGTTTTCAGTTATCTGAGGTTTGAGCCTCAAAACACCAGAACCCCTGAAGTGCTTGATATTCTTGGTGTCCTGGACTTGAAAAAGATTTAAGCCTCTTGTTCTGCAGTGTCTATAGAATCAGGAGATGAAACCTCTAGTAAAACCATGACTTCTAGCAAGTACAGTGTTTTTTGAGCCATTCTTAATGATTGCAAACACCATTTTATCTCAGGAATTCCCTTTTACTGTTCCTTTGTCGGCTGAATCTTGGGAGAATTTTTTCTCTATTGTCGTTCTTATTTCTAAATTGATTTTAGCCAAGAAGAAAATTGCCCATCTGCAGGAGATAATGCTAAATTTCAGTCTCATTCAGTATTACAGCAGGTATTTTATTTCAATCCAAAACTTCTAACAGCAAGTGTAGCAAATGTTGAAAAGAAAATGAAAGAATAGCATAACTTCATTTCTTTTATTTACAGTCATTTTGGTTTTGAACTAATCTTCTCAGGTTTACTTGTCCAGACTATAAACATCTGTTTTTGTTATTTTTTTCTTTCTTTTTGTTTTTCTAGTTCTCTGTTAAATAATTCTGTATTACAGCATTTTCTAACATATACTCAAAAAAAGCATTTCTCTAGAATTCCAGTAGATGGCAGCATAGAGCTATAGTTCTCACAGGGATGTACCTTTGCTTCTGCTGAGCAGTCAAAGAGTAGTGAGTCCCTGATACAGAATCTGAGCTGGGTGTGTAAGCCTAGTCCAGCCCAACTGGCAAATATAACATTTCCAGATTTCTTGTACAACAGCCAATGGGTCGTTCAGAGTGAAAACTAATATTACAAATAGCAAATTAAAGGAAAACAAATATACTTCTTACCCACTGGCTGGTTCACCAACATCGTTTGGAAAGCAGTAAAAAGGACATTTATAAATTTGAACTTTCTCTACTGGTCAGTGAGGGGAAAGAAACTAGACGCCTAAGTGCTCTCTGCTGATTGCTTTGTTACCAGGACTGTTAACTGCTGATAGGACACAGGGCCCCCAGCCATCAGAAAGTTGCCTGACCAGTTAGCATTGGATACAGAGACTCAGCCCTTTAGCATGCTTGAGGGCTGAATCTTATCCCTCTTGCTTGAAATAACAAGAGCTCTGGAGTCTGGTTACGAGGACACCTGGGGTGACTTGCAGATTCTTCCCTGACGGTCATGTTTTCTGACCCTCAATTTTCTCACATATAAAATAGCATTAAGATGTCCTTCTCTGCTTCCTTTACAGAGGAGTGGTGGGGATTGGAGGAAAGCTAAGAGCACAGTGCCAGGTATCAGGAGATAAACTGAGGCCACAGAATCTGGTAATACAATGGTGGGCTCTGTAGCCATCACTGAAGGCTTGAACCCAGCTCCAGGCCATTAACTCTTCAACTGTACAAATTACTCAAGCACTCTAAGCCTCAGTGATCTCCATTATAATATAGATCTAATGGTAAGAACTAACTTATAGGCCTAGAATATATTTAGTCTGTTTTCTCTGCTCAATGCATTTTGGCTATGATTGATAAGAAACATGAATTTTGCCCTGACCTTGCCATTAACCGCCTGTATGGACTTGGGTAAACCACACAGCCTCGCAAAGTCTCAGCTTCCTCACCTCTAAATTATAAAGGTGGACTTGAACCACATTTGATTCAGATATATATTATATATTTCTAAACTGCAAAGCCCCATGTAAATGAGACGTATTTTTACTACATGGAAACCTGGAGGAACAAGATGAATTCAGCTGGCAGATGTTTTCACAGAAGTAGCCGGGTTTGAGGACTGAATTAATCAGAGGGTTGTTCCCAAGGTCTATAAATATAGCTCTAGGTAATCAGAAAATAATCACGTTAAACATGTTAACCGTGCGTTAAACAGGTGACAGAGGACAGAGGACAGAGGCAACACCAAAAGCAACAGGGCCTGTAACACTAGCCAAGGCAGGGCCACTCCAGACTGAAGGAGCTGCAGGTGCTTCCTGAGAGGAAGAAATCTCCAATCCAGCCACTGTCTGGCCACCTGCACTCAGAGAAGACTCTCCCAGAAATGTTACCACAATTCCATGAGTGTCGAGCCCTGGGTAATCCATGGCCTACTAGGGTAGCCTAAGGATGTGGACTGGTAGCATTCACCCTTCCCCATACGTCTGCCAGAGGTTTCCAAAATTCAGGTAGTCCCCGGGAAGAAATGGTCTTCCTATCCGTCAGATATGGCAAATCTGAAAGGACTTTGTATTTAGCTGGATGGTTCTTTATTATTCCTTATCAGATCCCGAGGAAACATCATGCACACTTTTAATGGATTGTGGAGAAGAGACCATGGTGGGGAGTTCAGGCTCAGATCAGGCTGGTAGGAACACTCCAGTGAGGAACCCAGGAGACAAGAAGGAAGTAAACACCTGGCAGACATGGGGAGAGACCATCTAGGATGGAAGAGAAAATGAGAAATTCACCAACACTTGTCAGGGCTCTGAAGTTCAGTCTCTCAGCACCAATTGGCAGAGAACTCAATGATGAACTCAACAGAAGATGTAAAGTCCTCACAACACTGATCCTAGTGGTTAAGCCTCAGCCAAGAGCAAATCATATTTTAAGACATCCCAGGCAAACCAAAGGAAAACCAGAAGGCTTCTTGGTGAGTGTGGAGAATTGGAGCTAGAAAGGTGTCTGGAGGTGGTCCAGGCCAAGGACAATGCTGCGAAGAACACCACATTGGCCAGGTCTGCAGACACACCCAGGCATCCTACTGTCCTTTACTGAAGGGTGTTTAACCTCGGCAGGGTCCTCCCACGGCCAGCAAGTGCACAGAAAGGATGGAGGAAGGAAGGCCTTCTTGTTTTCACCACCGTGCCAGCAGCACACTGGAAGAGCTTCATTAACAAACAGCTTCTTGTTCCTGCTCCCCCTTTTCTTTGATGCTATCAAGTGCAGTTTTCTGCATTTAGTCTTTGATACATGATAGTAAAAATCAGGGAGCATTTACAAAATCCTTTACATAAATTAACTTAGTCCTGGGGACAACCCCATAGAGGTTATAAACCCCACGTTATACACAAGGAAAATAAGAGATAGATAATTTAAATAACGTGTAGAGAAGCAAAATTTGCCACCCCAAATTGTCTCTTTGTTATGCGGATTATTTCAAGCTAAAAACAATCAAGGCCCAAAAGGCTCAGGAAGAAACTTTAACTTCCTCACCAGCTGCCAAAAAGAATTTAGGTGGAGGGCCTGTTCCCAGAATGGAGATATCACCAGAGATATTTGCAAAGAATATGGGCTGGTGTGGGCAGGGGAAATTCAGGCAAGGCCTAGAAACCAGAATCCACTCTGTGTCCCACTGTCTCTGCTCAGCCCAGCAAACATTTGTTTATCAAACATTTGCTTTTCCATCTCCACATGAAATGCCTTCCTCCCTTCTGAAGTCCTAAACCACTACCCCAACATCCTCTTTTGTCTTTAGCTGAAGATGGTATTTAAGGCGAGGGTTTCGGGGCCATTTTGGTGAGTTACTTAGTTTTCCTGGGTCCCTTCCATGTATACATGTTATTAAACTTTTGTTTGATTTTTCTCCTGTTAATCTGTCTCATGTCATTTTAATTCTTAGACCAGCCAGAAGAACCTGGAAGGGTAGAGGGAAATTTCTTCCTCCCCAACATACTCAGTGTATGATATTTTGTAAACAGTGTATGGAGGTATGACCCAAAGAGATTAATTCCAGAACCCATGTTTTAACTATACCAAGAAGAAGGCAACAGCAAAGCTGTGATACACCACAACAACAAAAGAAAAGATAAAAACCACATGATCATCTCAATAGATGCAGAAAAAGCATTTGATAGGGACTTCCCTGGTGGCACAGTGGTTAAGAATCCACTTGCCCACGCAGGGGACACGGGTTCGAGCCCTGGTCTGGGAAGATCCCGCATGCTGCGGAGCAACAAAGCCCATGTGCACAACTACTGAGCCTGCGCTCTAGAGCCCACAAGCCACAACTACTGAGCCCATGTGCCACAACTACTGAAGACCATGTACCTAAAGCCCGTGCTCCACAACAAGAGAAGCCACCACAATGAGAAGCCCACACACCACAATGAAGAGTAGCCCCCACTTGCTGCAACTAGGGAAAGACCACACGCAGCAACCAAGACCCAATGCAGCCAAAAATAAGTTAATTAATTAAAAGAAAAAAGAAAAAGAAAAAGCATTTGATAAAATTCAACATCTATTCATGATTTAAGAAAAAAAAAAAAACTATTACCAAAGTGGGTATAGAGGGAACATATCTCAATCAACATAATAAAAGCTATTTATGACAAACCCACAGCCAACATAATATTCAGTGATCAAAAGCTGAAAGCCTTCCTGCTAAAATCTGGAACAAGACAAGGATGCTCACTCTCACCACTTCTATTCAACATAGTATCGGAAGTCCTAGCCACAGCAATCAGACAAAAAGAAATAAAAGGTGTCCAGATTAGAAGGGAAGAGGTAAAATTGTCATTATATGCAGATGACATTTTTTATATATAAAAAAACCTAAAGATTCCACACAAAAACTACTAGAACTGATCAGTGAATTCAGCAAGGTAGCAGGATATAAGATTAACATACAGAAATCTGTTGCATTTCTTTACACTAACAATGAAGTATCAGAAAGTAAAAAAAAAAAAAAAAAAAACTAAAACAAAAAAAACCTTGTTTAAAAACACATAAACAAAACAAAAAACACGCATAAACAAAAATAAAATACTTAGGAATAAACTTAACCAAGGAGGCTAAAGACCTATATGCTAAAAACTATAGAACACTAATAAAGGAAACTGAAGATGATTCAAAGAAATGGAAAGCTATCCCATGCTCTTGGATTGGAAGAATTAATATTGTTAAAATGGCCATACTGCCCAAAGCAATCTCCAGATTTAATGCAATCCCTATTAAAATACCCATGACATTTTTACAGAACTAGAACAAATAATCCTAAAATTTATATGGAACCACAAAAGATCCAGAATTGCCAAAGCAATCCTGAGGAAAAAGAATAAAGCTGGAGGCATTACCCTTCCAGACTTCAGACTATACTACAAAGCTACAGTAATCAAAATAGCACGGTATTGGCACAAAAGCAGGCATATAGATCAAAAGTAAGTAGATGAATTATCTTTTGATATAAGAACAGAGTGGTTAGAATTCTCCATTCTTTCCTGCATAAACTACCTCATAATGCATCATCTACAGATTCCAGGTTTTTTCATAGATCTTGATAACATTGTGAAGCAAACTGAGTACAGAATCCTTGTAGATTTTTACAGTTCCCCCCAAAACTTCTAGACATAACTTGATACCACGTTTTGACAACTTGGCTTTAAAGTATTAAACTGATTTTTCATAGAAACAACGTCTCTTTCACACTTGTATTTCATCAATTACTTAGTACCTTATTAAGTTATGTAATGACAAAAACAAGTACAGCTGGCATAAATAGGTTAGGGAACCAACACCAGTGACCCCTGGTAAGTATATGACTCAATTGATGAGCACATAGCTTCCTGGGCACCTGATTAACCATGAGATAAGTAAGTAGTTCACTTGTGGGCCTCAGCCAATAATATAATATGTTTTGTAGAAAAAAATGGAGCTTGTCATATAATCAAGTTAATTGGTTAAGTAGAAGTCAAGTAAGAGAGCATCTACTGTGTTAAATATGAAGTGTCACTACTCATTTTTTTCCCACATTTTTTCCCCATCATTTTCCTTAAATTTTTTAGAAAACATTTTCCTCAGGTGGTTTCAAGCATCTATGCAAAGTTACATCATTCTTATTCCCCAAAACTTAATCCAAAGATTGCTTTTGCACTAACCGTAAGATGATATGCTCCATCTTCATCCTACCTTATATCTTGATGTTGTTTATACGCTTTTCTCAATTCACAGAACAGTTGACCTAGAAGGATTTTAGATATCATTAAACTGAACTCTTACATCCTCTAGATTCATGTTGTTCAATGGAAATAAAATTTATGTATTTAAATTTTCTAGCAGTCATATTCAAAGGTTAAAAAGAAGCATGTGAAATTAATTTTTAAAATATGTAATTTAATCCAATATGTCCAAAATACTATCATTCAACATGTTAGCAATATAAAAACAATTATCAATAAAATATTTTACAGTTTTTGTACTAAGTCCTGGAAACCCAATGTTTATTCCACATTCACAACACATCTCAGTTCAGACCAGCCACATTTCAAGTGTTCACTGGCCACACATGACTATTGTCTACTCTATTGGACAGCAAAGCTCTAGGTGATTTGAGATGATGAGTCTCTGTTTCAGGAAGCTTAAATGACTTGCCCCAGGTCATCCAACCATGATTAGTCTTAGCTTAGTTAAGTCTCCTCACTCCCCACCCCTAACATCATGGGTAAGGAATAGTGCCAATGTAGCTCGCCAAACCTAACAGAAGTTTTACAGAGCTTAATTAATATTGCATTTTTCTGATTATAAAGCATAACATTATTCTAGAGAATGTGAAAAAAAATCTAGAAATATACGTAGAAGAAAATTAAAATCACTGCTGAGAACAATCACAAATATTTTTTAAAATATGAAAATATTCATATTCATGTTAAAAATAACTAAATATTTTAAATAATGTTTTGAAGTTTATTCCCTTCTTTTTGTATGACATTTACTTCCATGTTCTTCAATCCTTCTTCCTTTTCTATTATAAATGATTCTCTCTCTCTCTCTCTCTCCCTCTCTCTGCATTTAAAATGTTGTGTAATTTTTTAATTCTACTATCAAAAGAGTAGCAGCTGTCCAAAATATCAGTTTATTAGCATGGGGGAAAACAGCACAGCCAGGATCTGGCATCACTGTATATTTAAATACTTCTAATGATCCAAAGTAGGCCTGCCAGAGTCTTCCAGCTCTTAAGAAAGGTAGACACCAGGTTTATAAATTCATCTATCCCAGATCAACTTATTCTTAGAATAAAATATTTTTTTTCAATAAAATAAAATATCTTTCAGGATACACTCTGAAATGTGTCACTGGGGCTGAGCATCTTATACTTTAAACTTATTATGTCCCTTATATTTAGTTTTACATGACAACCCAATCAAGGTCTAGATAAATAGAAAGTCAGAATGTTCTACATAATAATCACTTTCTGCAACTCTCACATAAAAAGCCACTCCACACACAAATAAAGTTACAATTTAAAAATAAAAACAAAAAAGAAAGGGTACAGAATGAAGAAAATTTGGAAGAACGTCATATCCAGAAGAAAGCTCGGGACATCAAATCACAGCAAAGAAATAAAAAGGAAATTGAAACAGTAAATTAGAGGAGGTGAGGAGATAACTGGATTATTTCCAGTTTATCTCACAGAAATTGGATTGTACCTAATTGTGACCACTTCAGACAATACCAAATGCTCATGTTAATCGGCCCCTTGTAGCAGCTAGGGAATAACGCAGCTTATGGGGAAGAGTTATTGGCCACCTTTGTAAGAAGGGACAGGGTTCTGCTTCTAAAATGCACCCAACAATCAACAAGCAAACCACCCCCTGAGTGATGTGTGGAAAAAAGCACATAGAGCCAAATTCTTTCACAGCCAACTTACTCACCACGATTTATCATATTTGGCTTCACGTCTGTCAGTCTGTTCTGCAACACATTTGACCTGGCTTTGATTGTGCATTTAAAGGCGATCTGTTCTGACTAGGGCTCCCAGCTGGGAGGGAAGATTTCCTGGCATCAGGCCATGAAAAACAGGCAGCATCTCTACATCTCTACTTATAGACCTTCAGAAATTGTTTTACAATGTAAATGAGGGCAGGGGAACCCTTAGGGGGAGGTTTCTCCTATCTGTTTAGGGGTTTTCAGAGTTGGAGGCGGTTGTTGTTGATTAGAGCAGTTTCAAGGGGTAATTTTTGTTACCCACTGCACTTAGCTAGAAAAACAAGCTTGGCACTCAAGGCTCTGTGAAATTTACCTGAAATATCCACCAGTCTTACCTCTTCATAAATATTAACATAAACCAGTTATGGTCAAATTGGTTTATTTAATAGCACCTCAATAAATGATACTATTCTAACTTTTGCACCTTTGTTCACGCATGAAATGCCCTTTGGCCACCCACTCTGGCTCTTTTAAATTCTACCGTTCAAGTTGCCTCCTGCATGAAGTTTCCCTGGCTTTCCTTAGCCCATTTGCCCTGCCTGCATTTCCCGAGGCACTGACTGAAAGCAGGTAAAACATAACTGGTGCTTTTATGAATTCCCAATTTGTATTATTGTCCAAATGTATTGATTGAACATCTACTATGAGCCAGGCTCCATGCCAGGTGCTGAAGAAACAAGGATGAGCAAACCAGAGCAGGATTCCACCCTTATAGGGCTTACAGACTAGCATGGGAGATACACATCAACCCAACCAAACCATACCTTTCTCTCCCCTCTGATGTCTTAGCTATACCTCTTATTTTACACTTAGTGTATTTTATATTTTTATTTTTTGTACATATGTCTACTTTGCCCAACTAGATTAAACATTTTGTTAAAAAACAAAAAGAAACTCCCACTGACCATTGCTGCCTTCCAGTGACATACCACTTACATATGTTATTTCTAACCCTCACAACAACCTATAATTCTGGCATTATTCACCTACTTTGCCCATGAGGGATCTGAGGCCCAAGAGAACCAACAACGGGCCCATGGTACCAGCTCAGGGACATGCACTCCTGAAGAATTTATTGAATAAATGATTGAGAGTGGTTGAAAAACCAGACGTAATATTCTGGCAACTCGTAAGTATACCACTGCATCAATGGAAATTTTAAAATACATATTGGTTTTAAATCTTTAAAAGTAACTACAAGAACAAACAATCAAAATGAATTCTTGGGTTTTTTCCCCTCAATGTTTTTAGAAGCTTAACTTTGTCTTCTTCATTACACTAATTTCTCCATTCTCCATTCTTTTATTCCTTCTCCGTGCATTTTTCCAAGATGATTTGAAGAAATCCACTGCTTGCATGCAGTAACTCAGGCACATATAGTATATTTTGAGAGATCCCTTGGGTCCAATAGAAGAACGTGTTTAGGGGAGATGCTGTGACATGCCCTTCAAAATATGCCAGCATGTCACCTGATAGTGCCAAGTTGTATAAAAGGATCTATTCCTTTAACTTTAAATTAGAGTTTAAGGACTACTAAGGAATTAGCAAAAATCCTAGCTTAAACCCTGATATCTGTCTTTCCCTTTAGGCTGGAATTTGATCTGGTATTAATCACCTACAACTTTAAAAAGGAGAATCCTGAAGACTGTTGGGCTTCAAGCACAACAAATTCAGAATTAAAAAAAAAAAATCAACTGTCTTTACAATATAAAGTCGAGATATTTGTTTTTATTTCTTTGGGTATTTTCTGGTTGTTTGTTTGGAGTTTTCAGGCCTGAGTAGTTATCAATAACTAGCTGGTGTTAGTAATAAGTCCTATCTAGGCAGTGCAGCAAGATGGAACTTCATAAGATCTAAAGTTAAAGTAGGAAGGGTAAATAGTTTGAGAGGCAGGAAGCAGAGTTTGAGGATGGAGAATAGAGTATCCTACTCTCTCCCTTTTTCTCGAAGCAGAAAAACAACAATTTAAATCAGAGAGAAACAACGGCAAAGGCAGGTCACTGTAGAACAGAGACCCTAAGAAGAGGAGAGAAGGTAAACCGAAGTGAAGGAAGGAGGAGGAAAAGTCCTCATTTTTCACATCTGTAAAATGGGGGTAGTAATAGTAGCAACCTCAGGACCACCACATCATAAAACTCCAGAGGAAAATGAGGATACTCACCATTCTTATCAGGACTGGCCAAACACTGTGGCCCCCATCTACTCCACAGAGTTCCTGCAATGATTAAACAAGAAAATATGTTAAGTGTATAGAGCAGTATCTGGCACACAGTTAATGCTAAAACAACTGCTCGTTATTCTATGCCCCCAATTGTTTCTTTTCTACTGCCTGGTTGCAGAGTGACCAGCTTCCCCTTTCATCCACCAATTTTCTCAACAATTCCATTTACTACTGAAGCTACAATCCTCCAAAACCTCTTCCTTAAGGCCTAGAGCACTGAAAACGTCCCAAAGAAAAGTCTAATTCCTAGCTCAGATTATCTTCTCTGCTGGAGCTCTGACACTGCTTGTCAATGGATTTAGATCCATCTTCCACCTAGACCTGCACTGTCCACTATGGAAGCCACGCATGAGCTTCAAACTGAGCACTTGAAATGGGAGGAATTAAAATATCTCATTAATAATGTTTCATATCATTAACTTTTAAAGTGATAAGATTTGTGATATATTGGGTTAAATAACATATATTATAAAAGTTAATTCTGCCTCTGTCTTCTTGGGTTTTTTTGCGGTTTTATTTTTTGTGGGCCGCACCACGTGGCTTATGGGATTTTAGTTCCCTGACCAGGGATGGAACCCAGGCCCATAGCAACGGGAGTGTTGCATCCTAACCATTGGACTGCAAGGGAATTCCCTCTTCTTGCCTTTTTTTTAATGTTCCAACTGGAAAATTTTGGATGGCACATGTGCTTCACATTATGTTTCTATTGGACAGCATTGGTCTAGACCCTTTTTTTAAGACATACTAAATAAACATTTTGTTTGAGTCATTTATTAATGGCATTTGTATCCTTTCTCTCCATTCCCACCATGAACTGATCTCTCCAGTTTTGTCCTCCTAATCTGGATGTGCTTAGTTCAGCCTTCACCCAACTCTCAGGGTCCCCAGAGACCCCTGACATAGCTCCCTCCAGCTGGGCTCCTGTTGCTGCCCAGGGCCTCCCAATCCTGATGGCCCAGCAGAATCACTCACATGTGAGCTTCTCAGAACATCCAAGGACACAGCCCAGGCACCTGAAGTTTTTAAACCCTCTACAGATGACTCTGAGGTGCAGCCAGTTACAAATTACAGTTTCAAGTCCAAGTTCCGCAAAACTTGATATTTGGCAAAATATAACTATTACATAGTTGTTCGGTAGAAAAAAATATAAGAATCAGTGAGCCATTTCTGTGTTACTCCTTCACAAATAATGGAAGAAAGAGCATGTTTACCCCTGGAGGAGCCCATGCCCCATGCTGACAAAACCATAAAGGCCACAGCACAAACTAAGCCTACTTCCTTGTCTACAAGCCAAAATTTACTGGACTCAGAAGTATCTTGTGTTTTCAGGGGAAGGCACTAATTTAAATATCAAGATGGTACATAAATTTAAGAATATAAATAGCTGATAACACTGCAAGTCGTTGATTTTCTTTCGTACTAAATATTGAATTTTTTTATTGTTTGTTTTCCTTTCAACTCATGTCTTTTCCCTCATTACATATCCCAGTGAGCTGCTCATTGATTTTTCACTAGTGACTACAGATGATGATTTGAAACGAGTCCTATTACATCTGGGAATCAGCCAAAGACTTGTTGATTTAAGATAGCTGTTTGATTTCCTAAGCCAGACTTATAATAATTCATAGGTCATTTATAGCAGTGCCCGCTGGTAGACTGCCTATCATGAGCTTGCAGGACTGTGGAGACTGAGAAAAATGAATTGCCTCCCAATGTCACAGCTAAAGAAACTCTTGGCATTTAAGAATCTCTCTCCTGAGCAGAAAAGACAAAGATGACCCCACATGCAAAATACAAAATGAGAAAATCAAGAATTTTTACCCTAAAATGCTCATGTGTTTACCAATGATTGCCCAACCCCTAGCACAGTCCAGAACATAATAGGTGCTTATGGAATATCTGTTGAAACTTGAAATAATTCATTAATAAGTTAATTATTTCTGAGAAAATGCTGGCTGATACTTTAATAAGCTTTGAAATTGACTATCAATAAGACCAAATGAAAATAATTTCAATGGAATTTTATAATCATTTATACATAATGACCATTTATATGCATCTTTTGTTGCAAAAGACAGCTTAGGTTAATAAAATGTAGAATAGCAGAGTGTTAATACTTTGGATGTGAGTGAGAATACTGAATTTGACACTAGTTAGATAAATAACTTTTAGGCAAATTACTTAACCTCACTGAACTTCATGTTTCACAATGAATATACATTAATTTCTTAATTAGAAAAATAATAATAAATTTTAAAAGTAAAAACTGTGCTTTATGTAAAGGGCGGAGTACCTATCCCTAAAAGAGCATATAAATATGGTAAGATGCTAGAATTACAAAAGGTATAGTTATTTGAAAAATGAGATATTGACCAGAAACAAAAGGGCAGCATTAGAAAAAAATTTCCCCCAAAAAAAAATAGAAAAGGAAAAAAAATTTAAAGAAGGAAATGTGGCCAAATGGGAATCGCATTTCTAGAATTGCAAATGGTAACCTGGTAATTATAAAGACATCATATATGAAAATTACCTAACTAATAATATTCACCTGGGAGGAGATGAGATTCTTTGGGGCTGGTTTGTCTTCCGTGTGCCCTGGCAGACTTCATCTACTGTTCTGGGAGACTCCAGATGTGGAACTGAGAACACTTTGCAGATCACAGAATGCTTAGAGATCTGGAAAGAAAAGCCACCCCCACCTCTGGATCAGTGTGGATCCAGGAATCCTGAAGGAGAGGAAAAGAAGCCAGTGCTTCATTGGGGTTCAGACACAGAAAGACTTAGAAGAAATTGCACCTGAAGGAGAAGCAGTAGGGCCCCTAAGACAGCCAGATGAGTGAAGGGGCCTGGCAGAGTGAGCCAGACTAAGCAGCTGGTCTGGGATTTGAAGGCAACAGGATGTCCAGGTTCAGCTGAGAAAGAGACAGGAAAGCATAGAAGTGAATTCTAGTTAAAAAGTAGTAAACAGAACACATACATTTAGTTCTCCTCCCTCCCAGGCCCCTGTTAAAATAACCGTAAGTGGAATATTTAATAATTTTTTGAAAATTTCAATGGCTAATTTCAAGGGTCAAAAAAATGGGAAAGGAGAGGATTAAAAACACAAATTGGAAAAGCAGAAGGACTTGTAATAACCACTGCCGTAGACTTGAGAAAGTTGAACCCCAAGCCGGTACTGTTAAAGCTGAGGAAGAAAATCAATTTGCTGTTCTCAAAAAAGGCTCAGGAGTTGATGGCTTCAGACATCTCTGGGAAAAGTAACCAAAAACAGGAAGGTTAGTTGAAAGTGTGTTTAAGAAACAAACACTCCTTAAATCCTCTCCCCAACTCCATATTGATGGATAAATTCCCCTTCCTCACCCCTGAAAACTATAAAACAGAAAGTGTCTGGACTGGAGAATATCAGACACTCTAGAAGTTTGGAGATGCACAATTAACACAGAGAGATTAAGTGAAAATTCTCATACTAAATTTTGACACCATTCCCTGCAGGTTCTTATCACCAGTCAGCTACTAGAACAATGGAAGCAAGGCCTGTAGCCTCCATGAAGAAGACTGGAAGATTCTTCTCTGAGCATTCTGATTAGGCCAAGAGTAAGATGGTAAAGGTACTGACTTCTGGGTTCACCAAGGAAATGGTCAAGGCAACTTAATTTTCAGTGAAGCTCTGAGTTGACACACTCATATATACATTGATTCCGATCAGCTTTTCAGTGACTCGTTTCTCAGTGTGAGAGGACAGCCAAGGACCACACTGCTGCTGGGGAAGCCCTTACACAAAAAACTGAGATGAAAGCAATTTGGGAAAAATCAGAGATGCTACAGGCAGAAGAAAATTACAAAAATACAACCATATTCTCAGAAAGATAAGAGAAGGTATTTCATCCATAAACTAGAATAGGATGAGGGCTCTTGTAATACAGCAGTTTAACATAAACTAAAACTTCAATAGAAGGTTTGGAAGACAAAATTAAGAAAATCTTTCAGAAACTAAAGGAAAAAAAGACAAGGAGATGCAGGATAAAACTGCAAAGATTAGGCAATAAGAGCCTAAGAGGACCAACATCTGGATAATAGGCCTTTCAGAGAGAGAAAAAATAAATAAAACAGAAAAAAAAGAGAAGATAATAAAATAAATCATTCAAGAAAAGTTTCCATCCCTGAGGGGGGTGTTTCCAGCACAAGAGAGCCTATTGTGTGCTCAGCACAGTGGACAAATGTAAATCCACATTAAGGGCACACCATCATGATATGCTGGAGACAAATAGAAAAATTTTAAGCATCCAGGGAATGCAACCAAAATAAGAAGTCACAAATAAAAATTAAAACTCAAAGTGACTTGAAAATTCTCAATCACGACACAGATAGCTAGAAGACAATAGGCGAATGCCTTAAAAATGCTGAGGGGAACTGACCTCACCTTAGATTTCTATACTCTGATAGACTATCAGTGCATCATGATGATTAAAAAAAGAAAATAAAAGAGGTTCAGATATTCAACACACCAATATTTTACCTCCCATACACATTTTCTCAGGAAGCTACTGGAAGACAGGTTCCACCAGTAAAAGAGAGTAAACCAAGAAAGAGGAAGGCATGGCATACAGAAAGTAGGAAGGAAATAGGAAGACTATCATAAGAAAGAGATGAAAGGTTCCCAGTCCAGTAGGAAGGGAGATCCCAGGTTGCCCTCTGTGCCACAGGAAAAGAGGAAAGAGTGGAAGCAGACTGGAACAGGTCAGAAGACTCCTGGAGAGGCACCCGCAAGAAAATGCAAGTGAATTACCAGTAATTGTTTTTGTACAGAGAGAAGATTAAACAGTGGTGGGATAGTTTGTGGTTGGACTGCCATTAAATACCTAGAAATTTAAACAAAAATATGAGACTATTATTAATTCTAGGAAAAACAAAATGTGTAGTCAAGAAAAGGTAGTCATGGTCTTCCACATAGCTTACCCATGAAAATCAATCGCAATAGTCATAACAGCATCCGAGTACATACCTGACGCTTTGATATAACGATATTAAAGGGGTAAAAGGGTGCAAAATAGGAAAAGAAACCTTCCAGAGTTGGAAGTCAATAGAAAATGGCTACCATCGGATAATTAAGGAATGGCCGTAGAAACATTTTATTTAAGAAAAATGAGATGGCAAAGAACTAGAAATAGAGAAAATGGTTAAATAGAAAATTAAAAGAAACAAATAAATACCAAATGACTCAGATAAACTCAGAAATGGCTGACTGTGGGGATGTAACAGGGCAACAGGTAAGCATGAGACTGCTGTTTTCCATAACAAATCTTATAACAAGTAAGCTTTTGAAAGTATCTGTATCTTTGAGAAAAATAAAACAATTTAAAAAGAAGTAGAAGGGGGAGGAGAAGAAAGATGAGAAGGAGAGAACCATGTCATTAGGAACCCCCCACTGCACTTCTCTGAAAATCTCAGGTGAAAGTTGGTCACAAGAAGTAAAAGTCACTTCCCTGCTGGCCAGAGAAGGAACAAGATCCTACAGGCTGACCCTTCAGAGATGGCTGGTAGCTCAGCAGTTGCCAGGGGCTGTGGGAAGTACAGCCACAACGGTCACTGGAAGGAAGAGACCCAGAAAAGGATAGCTGCAGAAGTGCAGGCATAGGTCTGACCATGAATAGCCAAGTCCCTATCCACAACCGCCAACTCCACCTTAACTAGAAAAGAGGTGGACCTCTTGCTAATCAAGCCAGACCACATTTAAAGTGTCAGTGAAAATAACACCCGCGACAATGTTACAAAAGACTTCACAGTGCTTCTTGATTAACTGGCGATAAGGAGTCAGGGTAGAAAGAGTCCAACAGAGTGCTATGAATATGTAAATATATTTACCCAACTAAAATATATTTTGTAAGTTACAAATGGGTGTTATAGTAACCGCTTCTTGTGGTATGGTCCAAAGGACAGATGAAAAATCTCTGCGACTTAAAATTATTTCCCGGGCTTCCCCAGTGGTTGAGAATCTGCCTGCCAATGCAGGGGACACGGGTTCGAGCCCTGGTCTGGGAAGATCCCACATGCCGCGGAGCAACTAGGCCCGTGAGCCACAGCTACTGAGCCTGCGCGTCTGGAGTCTGTGCTCTGCAACGGGAGAGGCCGAGATAGTGAGAGGCCCGCGCACCGTGATGAAGAGTGGCCGCCGCTTGCCGCAACTAGAGAAAGCCCCCGCACAGAAACGAAGACCCAACACAGCCAAAAATAAATAAATAAATAAATAAATAATTCTTTTTAAAAAAAAATATATATATATATATATTTCCCACAAGTTTGCTAGATGTTGAACGTTCTCCATTCTTGATGTCACCCATGAAATTCCTGAGACACTGTGCATATAGCTAGCAAAATAATGGGATAGTAACTAAAAGCCCACGTCTCAGAAGTAATTAGATTGAGGTTCAAATGCCAATGTCACTAGTTTCCTATCTTATGACCTTACAATATGTTCTTTAAACTAAGTCTTTGCTTGTTCTTGTGAAAAGTGGTATAGTAATACTAAAAAAAAAAAATAGATTGCTTTAAGGGTTATGAGAAAATGTGTGTAAATCACTTGCATTGTGCCTGGCATACAGAAAATGTTAAATCATCAATAACAGATATTACTGTATTCTCAGGGAAGGACTATAGAAAAACAGGGGCAAAGAAACCAATGTGTGTTGTTCTCCTCACGTTCTAGAAATATTGTATGTGCTTTTATTTAAACTTCACAATTTACCCAAGGTCACAAAGATGGTAACTGGTAGAGTTTGGATTTGAATACAGGACTATCTGACTTCAAAGACCATGCACTTTTCACTAGAATTTCTAACCTGAATTCTGTTGGTGTATCATCAAAGATTAATCAATCAGATCAAAACCCACTCTCTCTTTCCGATCTCCACACATCACTTAGAAAGGAAGAGACCTTTGAGGACATGGTACAGCTGAGAGAAAATGTTTGATAGAAAGAATGAAATAAGCAAAGCCCCAGAAAACTTGGCCCTACATAGAGGATCTAACACATGGGACCCCCAAGTACCAGGTGAACTCACCCAGATGCCAAAGGAGTGGGGGCGATGAAGGAGTGTGAGTGGAAAATGAGACAGTTTAGAACTATGAAGATGAAGCTACATAAGCGGCCCTATCCAAAGCCAAACACTTCCCAGGCCAAATATTTAAATTTGGAGTCATATCAGACGTCTTAATATTTTATTATTGGTGTATCAAACACTGAAAGTTAGTTTGTTCTCAATGCAACAGTGAAAGTTCTCATGCATATCCCTTGTGGAAGACAGAATTCTAAGACAGCCCTCAAGGACTAGTGTATAATCTTCCCCTTGAATACGGGTGGGATCCCAGAACATGATGGAATTTCACTCCTGTGATTAGATTACATTACCTGGCAAAAGGGAAGAGATTTTGCTTATGCATTTAAGGTTCCAAATCAGTTGGGTTTGAGTTCATCAAAAGACAGATTATCCAGGGTGGGCCTGACTTAATAAGGAAAGTCCCTAAAGGAGGAAGTTGATCCTTCCTGAAGAGCAATTCTCAGGCTGGCCTTGAGGAACCAAACAGCCATGAGTTCTAGAGCTGTGAGGAAATGAATTCTGCCGACAACCACATGAGCTTGGAGAAGAACCCCAAGTCTCAGACGAGACCACAGCCCTAGACTACATCTAAATTGCAGCCTTGTCAGACCCTAGGCAAAGAACTCACCTAAGCCAAACCCAGACTTCTGACTCACATAAACTGTGAGACAATAAATGTGTTTTTTGAAACAAACAAACCAAAAAAAAAAGTTAGTTTGTTCTAATTAATTAATACTTTGAATATCAGTGCCTGCATACTCTCTTGTTCCATAGAGATAGAAAAATACAAATACAATCTGTATCTTTAGGGAGTTTACCAGGCGGTGCTTCTGGAAAGACATTCTCAGACAAAAATGACACTAACAATACACCACAATGTTTGGGAAACGTCTAATGAGTGGTGCTCACAGAATCTGTGAAAGGAACTCAGAAACCAAGAGACAACTCTCAGCTGGATGAAGCAGGGAAAGTTTCACTTGAGTTAAAGCTTGGAAATGAATTTGAAATAAAGGGGAAGGCAGGATTTTGGAGGAGGTAAAGGAGTGAAAGGGCATGAGGATGCCATTGTATGTTGGAGGGGCAGTGATTTGCTTTGGCTGGTGATGAGAATCTAGGCTGAAAAGTTATAAAATATAAGGCTGAGAAAAACTGGCTTTTGCTGAATGACGGAAAACTTCCCGTGTCAGGCTATGGTGTTCGGGCTTTACTTTCTAATAGGAAGGAAAGGCTTGGGTTTTGTTTGTTGTCTTAGTCAAGAAATGATGACCAAGGGCTTCCCTGGTGGCGCAGTGGTTAAGAATCTGCCTGCCAATGCAGGAGACACGGGTTCAATCCCTGGTCCAGAGAAGATCCCGAATGCGGTGGAGCAACTAAGCCCGTGAGCCACAACTACTGAGCCTGCGCTCTACAGCCCGCGTGCCACAACTACTGAAGCCCACATGCCTAGAGCCCGTGCTTTACAACAAGAGAAGCCACGTCAATGAGAAGCCCGCGCACCGCAATGAATAGTAGCCCCCGCTCACCACAACTAGAGAAAGCCCGCGCGCAGCAACGAAGACCCAAGTCAGCCAAAAATAAATAAACAAAAAAAATTAAATTTAACTTAAATTAAAAAAAAAAAAGAAATGATGATCAAAACCCCATTCCTCATCTCTTCCCCCCAGTTTGATCTATAGATTCAAAATGCAATCCCAATATAAATCCCATAAAGTTTTTTTGGGTAGATATTGACATGCTGATTCTAAACTGTACATGGAAAGGTAAGGGAACTAGAATAGCCAATTCTGAAATTCTGAAAAAGAAAAAAGTCTTTGCTGATGATCCTGCTGGATTCCTGTGTGCAGGAAGACATGGCTACTATGTGGTTCTCTTTGTGTCTCTCAAGGTGTATTTTTTTTTTTTTTTTTGGCTGCTCCACATGGCATGTGGGATCTTAGTTGCAGGACCAGGGATCAAACCCAGGCCCCTGCAGAGGAAGCACAGAGTCTTAACCACTGGACCACCAGGGTAGTCCCTCAAGGTGTATTTTTGATCACACTAGTCCCAAAAGAGGTACTTGAAAAGTTCCAAGAAAAAAAATTAAGGGCTTTGAATAATCCTTGAATAAATCAATCTGTTTAACTTCAGCTCATGTAGTGTTTCTCAAACTAGGTTGAACTCAGAATTTTTTCTTCATGTAAATATCTATTAACTTTCCTTGGAGGTGGTTTAGTAAAATACACATTGAGAAACACTTAGAGATGTTGGAATACACTTTTACACTTTGGATGATACTTAAAAGATTAATTTTATTATTTTTTTTTATAACTTTATTTATTTATTTGTTTTCAGCTGCATTGGGTCCTCGTTGCTGCATGCAGGGCTTTTTTTAGTTGAGGTGAGCGGGGGCTACTCTTCGTTGTAGTGCGCGGGCTTTATGGCAGTGGCCTCTCTTGTTGTGGAGCGCGGGCTCTAGGCGCACAGGCTTCAGTAATTGTAGCTCCCAGGCTCCAGAGTGCAGGCTCAGTAGTTGTGGCACACGGGCTTAGTTGCTCCCCAGCATGTGGGATCTTCCTGGACCAGGGCTCGAACCCGTGTCTCCTGCGTTGGCAGGTGGATTTTTAACCACTGGGCTAAGATTCTTAACCCCAAGATTAATTTTAGAATTAAGATTAGAATTAATTTTAGAATTAAGATTTAAGATTAATTTTAAAATTGATTAATTTTAGAAAAAGTGTGTAAGTCTTAAGAAATTTGACAGATTTGGGTAAACTGTTTTTACTGCCCATTTGGAGACTGTGTTGATATTCACGTTGCCAAGGTTCGGTCAGGATACTCTGAGAAGCCAAATGGGAACATGAAGAGGAACTCGTGGGGTGATTTAAGGGAAGGTGTCTGAGTGACTACCTGTCCTGTGGATCCACACGAAGCATCTAGTGGTGGGCTTGGGGTTGCTGCTGGCCGGCAGGCAGAGCCCTTAGGAAGATGGAAGACAGCAAGGACAGGCTGGAACCGCTGGGTCCGGTCTATTCTTTCAAAGTTGAAGACCTTTAGAGAGGAATGGCTGCCCCGAAGCTTCAGCCTTCTAGATCTTATGCAGATCAGATCTCTGGCCAACTCTAACACAACTATACAGGGGAAAGGGATGCTGGAAAATGTGGTTCCCAGCTTGATGGCATTGCACAGAGCAAACCACCACAGGGGTTACTAGTGAAATGAAAAAGAACAAAAAAGCATACCTCCTTTCAGTTTGAAAACAGCATTCATATGACTCAGACTTAAGGAGCTTTGGGGGAATTCCCACTCAATGTCAGGCACTGTGCCAAATATTTTCACACCCACACACACACACACACCCCTACATAAACACAACTTCTCTAGTAGCATCACACCATATGCTACCTTTCCCCATTTCCGTTGGTCACAATGAGAGAAAAATGAAGAAGAGTTTGGGCAGACCAGGAACGTTACTGACAAGATGTAAACAACAATACAGTTGAATACGATGCTGTGTCATAGCAGAGAAAGCTCTAGAGTTTCCGGGTCCAAATCGTGGGTCCTGTGACATGAGAGTTAAGTGATCTTGGGCAAAATATTTAATTACTCTATTTCTCAGCATTGTCATTGCAAATTTCAGATAATACTCATGTTACTGGGTTGTTGTGATGATTATATGCTATAATATATGTACAGCACCTGGGGTTAAAAAAAAAGAAAGCTCAATTTAGGAATAATTGAAAAATAAGTATTAGTGAGATTTTTGCTTGTGCCTATAAATACATATATATTTTAAAATATTCTATTGCTGAAACAGAATGGTTTTAAATTATAGTTGTGTATTTTTAACTCATGTTCTCTCTTTTTTTATTATCAAAATGTTTATACCGATCATTATTTAGTAGCATACAGATAACCGAATATGTTACACATATCACAGTCTCAAAATCCAGGATATTCAATTTTTAAAATTATAATTTGCAGTAGAATACATAAGTATTAAGTGACATAAATAATTCCAAATTACTGAATAAACAATTTAAAATAATCGAGTGAAAGGCAGCATAAGTTGCATTTTAATAACTTAAAAATTATGATAGGATAGTCTATTTCCCTGTATATTGTTAAATCTATATGTCTGCATAAAGTTCCTGTTAACTACAGCTTCATGATCTGGATCTTTGCCTAAATTAATGTCAACACATTAGCCCTTTCTCTTCATGGTTTCCTGATAATCAATAGCAATCTCCTGTCCTTGGTCCTTCCTTTACAGCTATTTGTCGTAAATGGAACAATGATTCATTCTGCTACAATAAGAAGATCCCTTGGCTCTTTGACCATGACTCTCAAATCACTTGTCATTGACTCTCAGTTGTTCAATGCTTTGCACTCCTTCCTCATATGTTCTTTTCTTCAATCTTGATTAAAGCATAATATACTTCTCTGGATAATTTACAAGGCACTTAAAACAAAAGACCTTAGGCAGAAAATACAGTTTGGCTAGCAAAAATTGGATGAATTTTAACTCATACTTAATATTGGCTGTTACCTTTTAAACATTCTGATCAATACTATTAGTACTGGCATGTTCTTTTTACCTCGTATTGAGTGCAAATTAACTGGAAAGGATTTTTTTTTAACTGCTCTGTTCTTCCTTTTCATACACATGAAAACATAGCATTATTGATTGACTCTGTAAAGCTCATTTTAAATTAAAGACTTATTTTTATCCATTGACATTACTCAGCAAAGTGAGAATCAGATTTAAGCTATTCATAGTTATCCATTTCAAAGAGGAACAAGCAGGTACCTGCCTACCGGTTACATTTCACTTACACTATAGATTGTACGACTCTTAATCAAGGGGTCTTCTGATATAGAAGGCAATCAGCGATTCCCTAGCAATGATATCATTTAAGAATGCATGTCCTTAGTCAGTATGTGTCAGGATGTGCTAAAACATATGGCATATATTCAGCTGACCGACGAAAGTTATCCTTAAAAGACCCATGACAATTTGCCTGAAGCTCATGCTTTATGAAGCAATGCCACATTTGGCCAGTAGATAGCACTCAAGATATTCCACTAAATGGAGAGAAGGCGCCTCGGTGCGATTATCACTCTGCCAGGGAAACATTAGACGAGTTCATTTTAGATCAGCAGAGGGGGAAAAGAGATGCCCCCAAACACCTAGAAATTGGGATTTTTGTACAAAACGCCAGCAGCCACTTAATGTAAATCTGTACTTTATTAGGGTAGGAAAACTAGCCCACTCGGTTCCTAACACAATTTCTGTTGGAAGACAAGGAAAGTACCACTCATGTGACACAGACTGAAATAAAACATGAAAGCAGCACCTGAATGGTAATGTTGAGGTCCAGAGAGACCACAAGTGGAATATGCCAGTTGCCTTGCACAAAAAGACTAAAAAGGCAAAACGTTGTGACCCATCCATCCTGCTACAAAGCCACATGCATTTCAGAATGCAATGTTTAAATAAATAAGAACCTGGCTATAAACAAAAAATGAATCGTAACTGCTTGAAGCCAATGGACAGTGCCTTGGCATGGTTAGACCAACTAGTAAGGGTAACTACTGTTATGCTTTGATAAGTGACGGCTTCCACGGTGCATAAGAACCAACTCATGTTTGCTTAGAGGCAGAAAGTGGTAAAGGGAGCTGCTCCCATAATTTTGAACCATCTCCCGCATGTCGCGAGCTCAGTTCATCTGATACAGCAAGTATGGGTCTGTGTTAAACGAGGTGATGGTTATCAAGCTGCTGTCCAAGCAGACACAGAAAGCTGGAGTGTGAGAAGCTAGGAGATGAGAATCACTCAAATATCTATCAAAGAAACAGTGGAGGCACCTGAGCTAGGGAAGACCATGTCAAGGGAAAAAGACATCTGAAAAAAAAAATTGTGAAAAACTAAAGAAACAACTTCAAATTCCTTCTGCAGAAAATTGGTGGTGGTTGGGAGGTGGTCAGGCTCTTACAAAAGTCAGTTCCTAGGAGGACAGGTTTTCATTCCCTGCTCTCCAGGGTCCAACCTTAAGCTTTCTACAGCTGTGCTTCCAGACCACTTTCATGGACTTACACACAGAATGGCTAACCCAATATCCTGCTCAAAAATTTTTTAATTTAGCCTCAAATTGCCTGAAACTACCTTCAGCCTTTGAACTTACTGTTCCCATGAGCCATTAAATGGCTTTCTGTTGTAATTGCTCAACTTGTTTGAGTTGTGTTTGAGTGTTTGCAACCAAAAGTCTCTTTTGACTGTGCTAGGCTTACTCTGGGGTAGGGTGGAGCTGTGGAGTGCCTACTGCCTGATTCACAATGATTACGAAAAGACAGCAAGGGAAAAACACATTTACAGAACGCTATCTTAGCCAATCAAAGGAAAATTTTCCAGTTTGAGAATGCTTAGGGTCTTCCTAGAAGGAAGACAGAAATCTGGGATGAAAAGAGATTGGATTGAGGTCCCCTTTGCACTGACCCTGGAGTCTAGCCTTCTTCTGCCACAGTCTGGCTGTGTGACCTTGAGAACATCACTTTCCATCTCTGGGCCTCAGTTTTTTCATCTATAAGCTGAAAGGTTAAGCAAGATGTTCCAATTCTAACCTTCTATGGCTCTGTTCTCCTGCCTTCTTTCCATACAGGAAGCTATATCTGAAAGAGGTTAAATGATTTCCTAGTAATGACATCCATCATATTCGATGCACCAGTAGAAAAGGTGATTATTCAGTCAAATAATCATGCATATATGAACAATGCATGGGAACACACATGGAAAGATAGTGACAAGTTTGCAAAAGTCAGTCTGATTTGGTAGAGATGCTCTCTCCTGCCTTGTCGGTCTTGAGTGATGCTCTCTTCACCCAGGCACCTTCTTATCACAGGACCCGCTAGGACCCCCAGGCTGCCTCTCTTCCCCTCCCTCCAGCCTCTCCCCCTGGCTGCTGACAGTGGCTTCAGCCACCAGTACACTGCTGGCAGCATCTCCTGACATCCAAGGGAAGAGCTGGTGAAGAGAGAAAGTTGCGGCAAAAAAACAATTTCACTGTAGAAGAATTCTTTGATTTGTGTTTGAACTTGGAGCAACTGATACGTTTATGTGATAAAACTTCATAAATCCCCCAATCATGTCAAAATGGCTACAAAGAAAATGTCCAGTTCTCTCTTGAAAAGTTCTATAAAAACTAAGGATGTAAATAGGTTCTGATGATGTTCTGTTAAAGCCTGAGTGCATTCCAAATGTGGGGCCTATGATTCTGTAGGGGAAGGAAGGGAGGGAGGGAGGGAGGGGGGAGGGGGGAGGGAGGGAGGGGGAGGGGGGAAGGAGGGAGGGGGAGGGAGGGGAGGGGGGAGGGAGGGGGAGGAAGGGAGGGAGGGGGGAGGGGTGGAGGGGTGGAGGGGTGGAGGGGTGGAGGGGTGGAGGGGGGGAGGGGGGGAGGGGGGGGAAAATGTTTCCGGTAGAGTAGTAGTTCTCAACCATGGCTGTATAGTGAAATCTCCGGGTGAAAAATACCAATGTTTGAGTCCACTTTTAAAGAGGTTAAAGTGCCCAGTGCCATCAGGGTTGAGAGTCAATGTAACGCAGCATCATTTTAATATAATAGCGACTCAAGAATATTCAATTACTCAACAAGAATGGCAACTCAAAAGGATTTTCGTTGTTAAGAATTGCTACCAAAAAGCCCACCAGCTTCTTATCACAGAGGTCGAAGAGGTCCAAAGGGTCCCTGAGAATTCCCTCTATCCTTGGGGTAAGCACTGTCATATTCTTGAGTCCACAGTCCTCCTCCTCTGAGGCCTCCACAGCCCCTGTGAGCCCTGTGCCATGTAATTCTCCATATCTCTCACCCTTCTAAAATTATTAGCTGATCAATGCTTCAGGCTCAGTACAGTCAAACCTCTTTTCCTGATAATAAGATCGACTCAGGGGCTTTTAACAACCGTAGATCATTCCTGTAACTCTTATTCGCTAAAGGTTCATTCATTCACTACATCACAACTTTTACAACTGCTGGCCAGTTGAAAAATACCTGAGGCAGAGTGATGAATTGGAAAGACACTGCGCCGAGAAACTGAAGGCCTTGAATCAAGCTTCAGATTTGCCCATGCCTCTCTCCAGATGACCTGATGCAAGTCACATAACATTTTGAGCTTCCATTTCCTTAAAGGTAAAGTGAGAAATCTGGTTAATGTCTGATATCCACCGCAGCTCTGAAATGTTATACTGCAGATGATGTTCTTATCCACGTTCTGGTAATGATGCTAATGAACAGTAAAGGGTGAGAAAGTAAGTGCAGAGGAGAAGCACAAGGGAAAAGCTAATGGTCCCGGTGAGCCACAAGTTGACAGCCTGGCTCTCAAAGCATCGACAATATTCCTATAAGTTACCTTTTTAAAAGGCTGCAGTGGAATCTTATGGCAGTAAAATTTGGTAGGTTCTACTTTCTGCTACTTTGTCTGTATGGAAAGACCATTTTCACTCCCCTCACACTGGGAAAACCACCCTTGCAAAATGAAAAGGCAATGATCTGATTCTCCAGTTGTTAAATTGCCTCTAAGAGGAAAGGGGATTATGTTAAAAAAAATTCCTCTAATATGCCAGGAAAGTTTTACAATATTCCAACCCCAAGTTCAGTTCCTTGTTCCTCTGTAGGAGCTCTTGCACCCACATCTCTCCATTCTTTTCTTTCCAGCAACCATGACCATCTCCTCATGCAGCTTCCTCCTTAAGACAATCCTGCCTGTTACCACTGCATATATCTTTATGCCACTTGATGTCTGACTTTTCTACTCCAAAAAGTTTGAAGACCAAACTTTGGTCTTATTTCCTGCAGACCAAGTTAAACTATTGATATTTAGCCTGGCATTCCCAGATCTCTATAGTCTAGCTTGTAACCTACTTTTTCTCTCCCTTTTTCTCAAAGCCAGTCTGATCCACTTGACTGTCCATCCCTCAGTTAAGTCACATGAAGTCCCTCCACTGGGCATTTGCTCATGCTGTTCCTCCCACATGGAATAGCTTTCCCCATTTTCTCCCACATAGACTAACCTTGGCCACTCTCAGAAACTGAGCCAGCTCACATTTTATCTCTGCCGTGAAGCAGTCATGCTGGTTTACAATGATCTGTCCTTCCTCCAACTATACTAGGCAGCACTTAAACTTGAACTCCCCTGGATTGTCCGCCTTTTGTTTGTTGCATGTTTCCTGGTTAGACTGCATGTTCGGAATGACAGAGTCCATGTACTTAATGCTTCTATCTTTCCCCCTTCTTTTCTCCATCCCTCCCTCCTTCCCTCCTTCCTTTCTTCCTTCCTTCCACTTTCCCATAGTACTTACAGTAAAATTTGGAGGAATACACTAAATTAGCAGTAGTCACCTTATAAATAAACACTGTTTAATACCAGACTTTAGTCAAGGGGGTCCTTGGTGCTTCTCTCTTCCACAGCCTGATCAACAGGACACACGTTCCCTTGTTAGCTCTTAGCTTGGAATCCAACACCCTTCAGCAAGTTCCATTGTGAGGATCCTTAGTATTATTAGGACACATGTCCAAGTTTAGGTTCTAAAATTTTATGCATAAATTTCCCAAAAGGGTAGAAATGGTCTAAGAAATAGGAACAAATTTAAAGAAAAGAGGGAAATTCACTTATTCATTTCAATAGTGTGTTAAGTCATGCATTCCTCCTTTAAAGAGCTAATGATAACAGAATCGGAAACTACTAAATCAAGAAGGGACCTCACCTTCTGGTTTTAGAGATGGGTCAGCTGGGGCTCCGTCAGAAACACTCAGTCTATATGAGGTACTGCCTCTTGTAATGCTGTTTGCCCTTCTTCCTCTTCTAGCAGCTCCTCTCCAAAAAGGGGTTCTTCTAATGTCTGCCAAACTCGTTCCCTATTAATCACTTCCCAAAGATTGTCTGTAAATAAAATGCAGAGACAAAGTTGGACAAGAAGATCAACCTACAGAGATCGCTCCCAATTTTTGAAATTATCTTATTTATGCTTCTAGGATAGAATAACTTTCTAGAAGTGAGCTCTAAGCCTAGGTAAAGAGAATTTTTGTGGAGGTGAAGGGTAGCTATAGGGAGGTGAGTTATATATTTAGATATGCAAATAATGATTTTGTTTGTTTTTGAGTCTGTTGCAAGGAAAAGGAAGAGTCTGAGGACAAACAGAAGTGGGTTCTTGCTGCTGCAGCCTTTGCCATGGGCCCTAGAATCCCCCAGTCAGGCTAGGTGAGGCGTTAGGAAGGATATACAACCCTCGCTTGCCTCTCTTCCTCCATACAGGGAATGGAGTTGTATTAGAGAGGTACCCCACCTGCAGCCTCAGGGACAACTTTCAAAGTCACATTGGGACCCCCAGAACACTCTGGAATGACCTCCCTCCCCATCTGCACAAAATTGACACAACCAGTGAAAGGAAGGGTGGGACCTTGCCCTACCCAGGTCAGTCCTCCTGCCCTTGGTCCTGCACCATTCAAAGACTTACCAACTCCCCTTTCATTTCTATTTGGGGGTAGAAGAGCAGTAAGAGGAGGAGATGGAAACGTTTTTCCCCTAAAATTCCAGCCCAAATTTCACTTTTTGTTGTTTTATTTTTTTTAAATAAAAATCTATCTCAATTCCACTCTCTTGCCTCAACGTGTTTTTCATTTGCAAGAGGATGCAGGAACTAGCCTTGCCTTGAGTGTTTTTTTGAAGTAGCTGCCTAGAGACTCATCCCTGGAGAACTGATTTTACCTCTCTGGACCTTAGATTTCCCATCTGTTCAATAAAGAGGTTGATGGATGATGTCTAAATTCTCACCCGCTGTAAACGTGGGAGTACCTGAGCCCCACTGCCCCTTGACTTTTCCACTCGAGGGTCCAGCACAGAGATAGATAGTTAAAGGTTAAGGATCTCTCCAATGGAGAGTTGTTAACATGGGGCTGAGCGATCCCGGGCAGCAGGTTTCTGGCCTCGCCCAGCCGCGGCCTCAGAAATATCCCTCTCCAAGACTTCCCAACTGGGAGGCTGCGGCAGGGTCTCCTCTCCTTATTCTTCTCCCCAGGCCCCTCGGGCGCAGCTCTATCCTCCTCCTGGACACCGAGCAGCCGATAGCATCCTCAAACCCGAGTAAGCCTGGACCCCTACAGCTAGCTCGGTTTCTCAGAGCCCTGCCGCTACCCCTCCTCAATGTCGCTCTAGGTCCCCACTACTTTCCACTTCCAGACATTCTTCCAGCCGCACCGGCCACACTTTGGACCCCCTGCGCCGGGCTCTGAGAGCCAGGGCTGCTGCGGAGCGGGGCGCTCTCCCGGGGCGTCCCGGGCTCCAGCACCCCTCCACACCACCAGCCCCCCGCCCCCCGCCCCGCCTCAGGACCCTGACGTCGCCTTCCCCTCGAACTCCCTGGGTGCTCTCCCGGCGCGCTCCTTCCTGCGTCCACTCAGGGAGGCCACCCCCCCCCCCCATCCCCGCTGCCACCTCCCCAGCAAAACAAGAGCTGGTCAGTGGGCAGGGCGCCCGGCCCAACCGGCCCTCTGCTGGGCGGGGGCGGAGAAGGCCCCGAGCCTCGCCGGGCTCCCGGGCGCGCTCAGCTCTGCCAGGATCCCGAGAGCGGCCTCGCGCGGGAACCCCGCACCAAGGCGCCGGAGCCGCAGCCTCCCACCCGCGGGCGCCCGCCGCGCTCACCCTGACCCCGGGACGCGGGAGCCCCGGGCGCCGCTGGAACCCCGCGCAGCACGCCGGAGCTCGAGCGGCCCCCCACGCTCCTCTTCCGGCCCCCTCCAAGGAGGGGCGCGCGGGGCCCCAGAAACATCTCCCGCCCTCCCCCACCCCCTTCCCAGCCCGCCCACCGGACCCGCGCGGCGTGGCGCGGCGCTGCGCTCGGATTCCAGGAGGGAAGCGCCGCTCGGAGTCCCTGGCGTCCTCAGTCCTGCCCCGCGAAGTGGAGATGCACGAGAGGCAGGCGAGGGCGCGCAGCTCGTGAGACGCCGCGCCAGCCGGCACCATGCGCCTGCGGCCGCTGCCCCTCGTCGTGGTCCCCGGCTTGCTGCAGCTGGTGAGTGCCCGGCCCGCCGCGCTCCACGCCCCACGCCCCACGCCTCACGCGCCGGGGCCGCGTTTCGGCGGGAAAACCGCTCCGGCGGCCGTCTCGGAAGCAGAGCCTGGGGCTGCTTGGGACATGGGGTCGGGGGCGCAGGCAGTGGAGAGAGTTTAGGGTTGCCTTAGAGGTTGAAGGGAAAGAATCAGGGAATGGGGATCAGAGGGGAGCCTGAGGTGAGTGCGGTGCTTATGGAGGATTGGGACTGGAGGGCTGGGGTGAAGAAGGCAGAAAGGGGCAGGGAAGAAGGTGCGAGAGAAGGAAGAGGTTTATTGAGGAGCGGCCGAGGAGGGGATAAGGGTAGACGGACGCGATGAGGACGGGCTGAAAGACCTGCCTCTAGCCCAGAGTTTGGGGGGCTTGGTGGTTATTTTTCACGTGATATTTTGCCCGGATGCCCGCAAACACTTCTAAACCACGGCATCGTGCATCCTCGTTCTCAGGGCAGGTTGGTGGCTCCTTGCTGGGGAAAAACTTAGGCAAAAGACCGATTTGGGAGGCAGACTGGATTTCTCTTCGTTTTCCGTCCGGCGCTGGGGGCCAGGACGGGGTTTTGTGCCGGCGGGGACGCAGGCTGTAACTTTCAAATCCAACTCCACACAGGAGCCCCCTCCCCGTCGTGTCTAAGCATTTTGTTCCCGAAGACCTCTCCTGTCTGGTCTGGGCGGCTCAGGGGGCGCTGAGGAATATGAAGGGTATTAGAAGGTGGTTGCAGGGTCCGCCAGGGAGGCTCTAGGCGACTGTTCCAGTGGTGCCTCTCATCTCTCCTCGCTTTTCCCGCGTGGCGCCACCCTCTCCTTCCGAAATATACCTGTATGCTGTATGGATTGCTAGTTAATTCTGTTTAAGGGAGATCCCAAGCAAGACCTTCAAGAAGACAACTTTTAAAGTAAAATTATAGAAGGGGATTGCTTTGGCGCAGTCCGCCTCTGTGATGGATTTCTCCTGCTCTCTTGGCACTTGTCTTAATACGGTGCTATCAAGAGGGCTTTCTCCAGAAGCCAAGGTTTCTTTGGTCTTCGTATTTAAGACTTTACCCAGTTTAATCTGGCTGTTAAAACAGGGTTAAGAAAAAAAAAAAAACAGGGTAAAGGAACCCAAGCATGATGATTCTTCCTTTTTTCCTTCCTTCCTCCCTCCCTTCCTTTCTCTCTCTCTCTCTCTCTCTCTCTCTCTCTCTCTCTCTCTTATTTCCCTTTAGAGGGAAAGATCAAGTAACTTATTAAAGTTTCTCTATGATACATATGATATTGCAGACGCAAAGATACTCTGCAAGTTTGAGGATAGAAGGAATTCTAAAATGTCTTAGTGAAGGGGAGAGAGCACGAAAGGGCCTGTCCATTCCTTTTCCACAGAGATTAGCTTCACCTGCACAGCGTTAAGAAATTCTTCAATGGCATCAAGAAGAAAATGCAGTGATGTTCCCAAATGTCCTTGAATGAGCTGGCACATACTGCCTATATACAATATGGCATGTTAAAATAAATTTTACATCTAAGGCATTAAGCATGCCACATATATGCCATAATAGTCTTCATTATCCCTTGCTTTTTGAAATGTTTGATCTGGAGTCCAATAAAAGGTGATTTAACAAGGCAGCATTTGTATGGTGTGTGTAAGTAAAACTGTAAAAATCTGGGAAAATCCGGTACTTAGGCAGGATCTTCAGAATATCTTCATGAATCTCTTAGTTCTTGCATTTAATTTTGCATTCAGTGATCATGAACTGTGTATCTGTTCCACTGTATTAGACTCTTAAAGATGAGGAGCTATATTGGGGGGTGTGTTGGGAAAAGTTCTCCTATCAGTTTACTGTATTGGGAATGTTAGATTTTTTTTTTTTCACACCACCAGAGTCAATAGGGAATAAGAAATACATCTTGACAAGATTATATACCCTCCTTAAGAGCTAGATTCTAATATTACAGCGTGGCTTGATTTATCAGTCTTTAAGGAAGTGTATGTCAAATTCTAATCCATTTTTGGATTGTGCTTGGGTTGTAATGTTTTTTTCCTGGAGCACTTTATCACGGTAAGTGAGGTGGGGAGCTGCAGCTGTGTGATAAGCATACATTCCTTACACTGCCATCCTTTTGGACGATAAAAAGCTGTTTACATTCTCCACAATCTTAGAGCTGTTTCCAGCCGTATAACACAAGGGGGTTAGGATGTGAAAGGAAACCAGAGTGGCTGAGCAGGGTAGATCTAAATGAAAACACCCTCCAATCCCACCATTCGCCCCACCCCAGCAGGTATCCAAAAAAAAAAAAAAAAAGTTATAATTTGGCCCTTTGGAGGGCTTATAGTTTTAGTCTACCTTTTCAGCTAATATTGAACTTCTTTGCTAAATCCCAATAGCAAGTGGATAAAATGCTTGAAAACTAATTTTTTCATTTTCTAGGAACCATGTATACATAGTACATCTGCCCTTGGGGGGAGGGAGTGGAGACGAGGTTGGGTTATTGTTGGAACTGGATTTTACTTTTCCATTCCCACTGCCATCCTAAAATGCTAAATATTTTTAAATGAGTAGTGGATTCATTTGGGGATATTGAAATTTTAATTTTAAGAAAATTGCCTGATTCATATGAAAGCAGTCAGAGGGAGTTGGGCCCAAATAAGTCACTATCATATAATACTGATACAATAACTAGAAGATTTTTACTTATTTGGGGGATATTTGTAAGTTTTAAGGAAACAATAAGCTGAATTGATAAATATTGCAGGTAAACTGTGAAGTATGTGTGTCTGTGATTTGTCCTTACCCAATTTTCCTGGCCTGTGTCTAGTGTTTTAACAGACAGGTTGCTATACCTAATTAATAATATTACTAGGCATTTGCAGAATTACGTATCAATCCTGAATGTATTATTTTCTTTGAAATTCTTATTCAGCAACATATCTTTATAAAAATATTAATAGCACATTATTTCTTGTCTGCCATCTAATGAAGAAAAAATTAGCATTTGAATTTAATATTATAATGAGTGTTATTTTGTGACATGATACAAGGTAAAGACCTCGCCAGTTGACAGCTTCTTACAGATTTGCATGATTATTTGTAACTCATAATAAGTGTGATTTTTGCCTCTAAGTAAAATGCAGATTGTAAAAAGATTGAATTTAAATGGATGATAAGCTTGAATTTAAGATAAAATTTAGTGGTGATTTTAAAAATTAGTTTGTTATACATTTCAACTTGTTTTTCTGTGATATAATGAGTTTATGAAGTAAAATATAAATTTAAAAATCGATGCAAGTTAACAAATTTTTAGAATCCTATAAAATCAGAATACTTGTGATGCAAAGTTTTACAATTTTAAGTTCATCCTCATTAGATAGTATCATCCCACATGAACTTATTGAGGATATTTTTGTTTATCTTAACAAATTATTGATTTTAATATTTATTTAGTGTCATGGTCATAACATATATTTATTCCCAGTTCTGTATTTTCAAGAAGTGATAACTCATGACTGTCTTCCATTCAGAAATCACAATTTCCCTCATACAGTTTTGATCAATTAACATCAAAACAGTATTTCCCAGTGTAAGATAAATAGTCATCTGTTGCCTAGCTGACAATGCAGAGGAGAAGAAAATACCACCATATCATGGTTACGACTTAGAGTTGGCTGGGCTTTGAAATTGACTCCTCATTAAAAGCATCATTATCTTAGACATTTTTAAAAATGAGAACTAGGATTAGACAATTAAGTCCTCTATTCCAGCCACTCACCTCCCAGTATAAACTGTGTTCCCTTGGCCTATTTTAAGATTAGGTTGTGTAGTTCAGTTTTAAATGCCTTCCACATAGGAAACTGACTCCTCTTGGGAACTTATTTTATAGCTCAATAGATTTCCGAATGGAAAAGAAAAGCCTTGTTACTTTTTGTTCCGTAGTTTTTTTCTTAATTTTCTTTTTTTTATTGTTTCTGATTAGTGGTCAAAATGCTAAATAAGGCAGAAGGCTTTTTTGAAAAACTTTTAGAGGTTTTACATTCTCAGCTTAAAATGTGTAGCTCTTGCAAATCGAATGAATTAAGAAATGTTGATTTTTACAACACACTGCCCACCTTTTATCTATTAAAGAGCTAATCAATACATTGTGAATGATTTCATTATTTAGTAGTAGCAATCAGAGATGAATATAAGTGTGTCATAGGTTTGTGATTTTGTAAAAGCTCCAGGACTCTCTCCTACTGTTTACATATTCTGCGGTCTCTTTTACCTGAAGCTTTGCTGGGTAAGATTTGAAAAAGGAATTATAGCCACTCGCTCAAATACCTACAGTTAGGGCTGTGTCAGCATTTCTGTGAAGACTCATTTCTATCTTAGCCACAAGCATTATTGCCGGTTAGAAGTTGGCATTTAATATCTTGATTTGGGAGTCAATTATTTTAAAGCTGCTTTAAAAAATTGGTCCAAATGATTTTGAGCACTCATCCATGTGAGTTTATTCTCTAGATATTCTTATAGTATGTGGAATGATGATTTAACAAACTAATTTCTGTATCATTCTTGCACAGTGGTTATAATTTAAAATGTAGCATGTTTAAATTATTTTCAATAATCTCTTCCAAGTTAACCTATTTATTGAACCACTGTAAGATATTGTAACACTGTTTCATCACAAATAATTTTAATTGTGCCAAATTCAGATGCCTTAGTTGGTCTTTATTTACTAACAATTGTATGAGTCTTTATTTGCTAACAATCTATTTGAATTTTTTATTACTTGTGATATGACCAATGGTATTGATGACAACTCTGTTCTTTATTTCAAAATCTTGCTCAATAAAAAAAGTATCTAAAGCAATTTACAGTATAGATTTTCATATTATAGAAAGAATTCTAAGATATGATTGATTGAAAACTTCCAATTTATGTTGTTTTTAGTTGATGAAGATCTAGATGAAAACCTTCAAATAACTGTTTGGTTCATTATGCTGTAAGATCAGTATATAATAAGGAATTCTGTTTCTTTATAGAATTACCATTAAAAATGAATATTTCATTATCTAAACCCAAAAGCTATAAGAAATATTTTTCCTAGCCAGATCATTCAAGAAGTTAAAATAGTTGTCTTTAAAATTGTCGTTCTTGTAAATTTTGCTTTTCTTAGATTTATGAACCCACAGTAAGGAAACTGGGAAGTTTTACAAATTTAAACTACAATGATAATAATGCTCTCTTAGATTTGCATATACCTACCTGTTTTCAAGTTTCCTTCACACAGTTTATCACATTCTGTTCTCCCAAAAAATCTACAAGAAGGACATGTTAAAAGTTTCCATTTGTGTACTGGAAAGAACAATGCATTTGGAGTCAAAAGACGAGTTCTATCTCTAAATAAATTGCATATTCAACAAATATTTACTATTTTGTCCCTGACTTTACACTGAGACTGTAGCAGACATTGAGGACATAACAGTAAACAAAATGGAACTGCTATGAGAATATGAGTGTGTGTGTGTGTGTGTGTGTCTGTGCGCACACGCGTGTCTGTGTGTCTTGGGCTGGTCATTTAACAACCTCAAATCCCTCATCTGTACAATGACATCATCAGTGATAAAGAGAATGAAAAATGATTTCTAACATCTCTTTCCTTTTTTTAATGTACAGTAACAGTGTTCCTGTATTTTTCTTTTTATGAATTATGTACATCTTTACTGTACAATTTAAAGTATGTCTTACCTACAAACATAATTGCTTTAAATATAAGTTTTACATGGAGTTTGTGCTGTTAACCATATCACAAATGGTACATATATTTAGAAATAAATTTAAAATACTACAAGACTGATTAATGTTATATCTTCTTATGGAAAAGGACAATTTAGTGAAACTAGGCAAAGGGAATTGACAAATACTTATTTAACACATATAATCAGCAAAATCAATAAAATTTAAATTAAAATGGTACAATAAGGGCTTTTCCCCCTCTATACCATTTTTAAATTGTAAACCACTAACATCTACTCATTTCTTTAATTTAAATAAAAAGTAAATTGGCTCTCAGTTAAATTCTAATTATTAAGATAAGCAGCGTTACAGCTTAATACTGTACTTCAACCAGAAAACTAGCATGTGACTTTTTGCACACCTCATTAGAATCCAACCTATTTAAATCAGGAATACTTTTCACTAACTCCAAAGGTCTTGGGAGTTCTGATGTAAATGGTATGAAATTTTAAAAAGAAAACCAAGAAAGAACTGGCATGTGAGACCTATCAAAGATGGAAGAAATTGTTAATGGTTTTAACATCAGGCGACAAGTCAACTGAAACAGACTGACTAGTCCTGGGGTTCAGTCCAACTATATTTCAAACAACATGAATGTCTTTAAAAACGAAACGACTTTGTGATAGTGCCGGTTTGGGCCAAATAAAAGGATTCTCAGGTCATAAAAACACTTAAGTACATCTCTTTATTCAAGATTATGCAAGATTGTGATTTTCAAGCATTGCCATATATATTGACAGTTTTTAAATCTCATCAGTTTTACCTTAAGTTATATGGCATGTATATTTATTCACTCAAAACTGTAACTTAGGAAATAGTTGAGATTACTTGAAGGGAGAGACCACATATGTAATTTATATGGCTGTTAAAAGTCCATGATCTGCTTGATATTTTGAATGGATAACGTATACAGTAAGAGAATAGGGACTCAAAAGAACCATTTAACACTTCGTAGCAATGATAACAATCATTTTTATCAATACAGTTTTGCATTTGGATAACCCAAACAGAAGACAGTTGGGATCAGTATAAGAAATGTGGCTACAGAAATGAAAAGGGAGGGGAAGTTTTCAAAAGTGTGTTTTCCATAGTCATGGATTCACCTGCTGCTTCCATGTTGATGACTCCCAAATTTGTACCTCAATTCCTACCCTACTGCTCGGCCTCCAAAGCCATCTCTCCATAGCTCACTTTCTTTGCCTTGGATGTTTTACTGCCAACTCACACTCAACATGTCCACAGCCACACACCTCTTTCCTGAACAAGTAACCTTCCAATATTCATGGATTCAGATCTTGAAGTCACTACCTTGTCCCCCTTTTTAATGTCTGGTATCTTTGTGTTGGGACAAGTGACTTAGTATAAAGCATTACTTGGTTTGTAAGATAATTTCATGTGTGTGATCTCATGGTTCATCTTCACATCAGCTCTGGAAGGTAAACAGAGCAATAGTTATTGCATCCATTTTAAAAATGAAGAAACAAAGGCATGGGAGATTTCCAAGATGGACTGTATAGCGACCACACAAAAGGCACAACTTGAATTGTCTGCCCAGTCCATCCCCAAGGTCACGGTAGCATCTGTTTGTAGCAGAAGGCTGTGAGGTCCATCATAGACCCCCAGAGTGAAGGGCCTGAGGGACGTTTCTAGGAAATGTTCTGTTCTGCTCAGTAGCCATGCCGAGGCAGAAACCTCGACTCATTCATTTTAGGAATGTTGTACACAAATTTGTCATGAAGTCAAACAAGTTTAACAGAGTAAACAGATTTTTAGAGGCTGGCTCTTAATCGGGAGTCCTGTTTAGAATTTAGCCTCAGAGTTTAGTTTCCAGGTGCTCCAGCTTTTACAGCTTTAGGGCTCAGTGGATGGCCTAGTGATGTAGTTCCAGTTAGGATCAGCAGAGGGTTTGAGAGTTCCTCTAATTCCTCAAGATCTCAACCTGTCCCACTTCAGATGGAAAAGGTGAACAAGCGGAGAGAGAAGGGCTTTAACTACTATGAAGGGCTACTTAATCTTGGTTTTTTAATGGATAGGTGGGAATATGAGAAGGAGCCAGTGGGGTGGAGGGAGGCATCTAGCAGGTGCTGACACCTACTAGACTCGCAGAACTTGCGAGCTTTCATAGAAGATTTTACTCTACCAGTAGCATTCTTGCTCTTGCCCTCTCTCCCTTTCTTACTTTTTATGAAAATATGTGTTTGATTACACAGGTGGTATAGCATAGTAAATGTTATTGGCTTTCCACCCAGATCCCTTTAGATCTCTTTTTTACCATTTCTGTGTGCCCTCCCCTTTTTTGGTTTCTGTTCTAACACTGGGCACCTATAACTCTCCTTCAGAGGATTTCCCTGGGGGTGTTGGATGCCCCTTGCCAGAAAGCACTCAGAGCCAGACTGCAGTTCCCTTCCTTCTGGGACAGCTCTTGACAAATGACTGACAGGTGCCAGAGTGTGAAAAGCCCAGCTCCCTTGCTCAGAGGTTTAAAGAATACATTGGAGTGTCCCTGTGAGAGCAGGTCAAAGCTCCCCTCAAGGGGACTTCGCTTGAGATCACACATGTCCATGGCTTCCTCTTGTTCACTGACCCGCTGCCCCGCTTCCCCATCAGACTCCCCTGGACGCGCTTCACGATAAATCACTTGCACTCAAGCACTTGTCTTGCTGTCTGTTTCTGGGGAACCCAACCTAAGGTGTCTGGTGAAATGTTTTTTAACATGCAGAAATTTTTAAAGCAGCTATTCTTACCTCTGCCTGCTTTGTGCCACGTTATACTAAGAGATAATCACTATTAGTAGTTTAATGTGTCTCTTTCCAGAAATTACGGATATGTATGCTTTCATCATAATTATATCAACGCAACATAACATCATGTAACATGTATTTTTAATGCAGTAATATACAGTGGCCATTTTTATACAATGTACAACTTATATTTTTGAGAATTCTTAGTATTTCCTGGCATTTATGTGCCATAATGTATTTAATCAGTCTCTTATTAACGAAAAGTTTGATTGTCTTGAATTTTTTCAGTACATTTGTGAGTATATTTATAAAATGAATTCCTAGGGGGCTGGTGGTGGGATGAATTGGGCAATTGGGATTGACATGTATCCACTGATGTGTATAAAATGGATGACTAATAAGAAAATAAAGAAATAAAGAAATAAATAAACATTAAAAAAATAGAAAAAAATAATAATAAATAAATAAAATGAATTCCTAGAATTGAAAATACTTGTCCAAGGCTGGAAATGTACAATATGAATTTTGATAAATATAAATTTTCTCCTTAATGACTATACCAAAATACAGTACCACTCACAGTGGATATGCATCCTATATCCCTATCTGGATAGTGGGTTTTTTGTTTACTTTTTCAATCTATTAGAGGAAAACACCTCATTGTTTTTAAAATCTGTTTTATATTACTTATTAAGAAGGTGAAGTTTGTTCTTATATTTAATAACCCTTTGAATTTATTTTGTGATTCTTTCCTTTTTAAATAATTTCCCATTTTTCAATTCTTTTTGTCTACAGCTTTTAAACTTTTATAGTTTTTTTTTATATTGCTCTTGCACAATTGTTGTTTATTTTACTATTCCTGGATACTTTATACATTATGGGGTTGTTGTGGCTACCATTTCTAGGCCTGACATTTTAAAATTGATTTTTGCTGGAATTTAAAGAAAGCTACTTATTTTAGTATATTTATTGTGCCAGTTCTATTTCTGAACTGGATTATTAGTTTTAATAATTTTTAATTTGATTCTCTTGAATTTTATGTATAGACAATCATATTACCTGTAAATAATCATATATTTAGCTCTTCCTATTGAACATTTATGTCTCTTAAATTAAAATTTAACCCCGTAGTGTACTGGGTAGAACCATCAGAATATTATTGAATAACACTGTGAAAGTGGATATTTTTTCATATTTCCAACTTCAGTGTAGACTTTACTAAATATGATGTTTGCTTTAGTTTCTAATAAATAACCTATCAAGTTAAGAATATAATTTTATATTTCCTATATATTAAAATAAAATTATGTGGCTCACAGAGGTTTATTTCAGATACGTTTTTAGCATCCCTCAAAATGATCATAGGTTTTTAAAATGTTAACTTATTTATGTTTGTTATTTATGAGTAGGTTTCCTAATATTATGCTTTTTAAACAAAGTTAAATTATCTATATTTTAATACATGATATATGTGTTTTATGTTGTTAGTATTTTATTTAGGACTGTGATGCCATATTCATAAGTAAAATATAACAACAGTGAAACATGTCAGGTTTCGCATCAGGATTATTCTAGGATCATAATTAGAAAGACTTCTATTTTTTTTCCCCTCAGTTGTGGGAGAAGTTAAAATAGTTGAGAATTGGTTTTCCCTTGGAAGTTTGTCGTGTTCTCATCCATTTGAACCTTTTTGTTTTAGGAGAGGAGATCTTTTACCAACATTTCATTTCCTTTATGGCTACTTATCCATCCAAGTTTTTTTTTTTTCAATGCTTATATGAATCCCTTTTACTAATTTTTAAAGAAAATTATGCATTTTATGTGTCTTCAAATTTACTTAGAATAAAATTATAATACCATTACCTTAATTTTTAAAAATTTACTCCATACCTGTGATCTATGCTGTATTTTTCCCCAAGTTTGTATTAGTTGTTTTGGAATAGTAGCTAAGGGACTGCCATATTCTCTAAGTCTACCACTGTAAATAGAAGCTTTCTGGGGCAGATTCCATAGCTAATTGACTAAGTGGTCTAGGTTGAATGAAGCCTGGAGTTAAGGGGTGAGCATTCAGGACCTCAGCCCTCTTTCTACTTTAGTGAAGGACATGCAACCTCCCGGTAGCTGCCCTGCGCCTGCTTGCACTCCCAGCTCCTCCTCCCGTGCTAATTTTGGTGGTGAGAAGAGGGGATTCTGTCGGAGGGTAAACCCCTGTTCAGGCGCTGTTCTCTTTTGCCTTTGTTTGGTTACTGGCTGCTCAGCACGCGTGGCTTCTCCATCATTCTGATTCACTCTTCTTTACATCTTCCAGAGATTCTCACGTTTTGTGGACCCTTGGCATCCTTTCCTCTTGGTAGCACCACTAGGCACTCATTCTTGTTTTTGCATTCCTAGTTCATTTCATTGGAAATTTGGGAGAGAGGCAAGGTAAATACATTCACTCAGCTTTCCTCATTGCAACTCAAAATCTTTTAGTCATTTTTGGCTCATCTTTCTTCATCCTCTACAGTATCCATTCAGTCACAAAATCCTGTGAAATTTCCTTCGAAATCCATCTGTAAACTGTCTCTTTCTCTCCACCTGCTACCATTTCATCACTACAGCAGCCTCCTAGCTGGTCTATTTTATTCCAACATGAGCCCTCTAAATGCATTCCACATGTCACAGATCATCTTTCTTAAATTCTCCTTTGATTTACTATGCCACTCCACTATTAAGGATGAGATTGTGATTCCCTTTTCCTTAATACATTGAGTCTAAATTTCTCTTTCTGGTTCTCCAGCCTTAGATCTCCCATCCAATATTCATCATATACTCTTAACTGCAGCCAGGTCTGTATCTTTATACCCCATGAATACTTCAGAGTAAAGCGAAAGCATAGGTTTTGATGTCAGACTGACTTGGATTCCAATGCTTTTTCTGGCACCTTGGACAAGAGAACACATCTACTCAACTTCAGTGGGGTTTTTTTTCCTGAAATAATAGTAATTATAGCTATTTCTTAGGGTTATGATGGTTATGAAAACTGACCTTAACAAAGGTCAGTTTTCCTTTCCACCTGCAACAGCTTAGGTTATTTGTGTGTAAGCAATAGAAACTGACTTTGACAAACTTAGAGAAGAAATTCATGAAAACAGGGTAGCTCACAGGAAAGGTTGAAGAATCAGGCATGTCTAGAGCAAAATCAAGGGTCTAGGTATCGGGAAAGTATCAATTGGCCAAGATGATGAATAAATATCTATCTTTTTTTCTCGAGTTTTTCTTTCACTTCATTTAAGATGCCATGTTCTGGTTGAGAGCGCCTAGATGGCTTGGGTCATATGCCTTGGCTTGAGAAGGGTGGGACACTTTGATGAACAGTTCCACACGTCCTAGGGAATCAACACTATATGTTCCTGTTAGAGAACCTGTGATCAGAACTCCCACCACAGGAAGAGCTCAGAGAAAGAGACCCAAGCACCCACAGTGAAGACCCATTCCAGCTCTTTGTGTTAATCAACCAGATCTCCACTCGTAAATAGACATAGACCACAAGACCACCAGACATTTAAGTGAAATCTTTAGCAAAAAATAATAAGAAGAAGAAGGACAAAGAGAAACTAACAGAAACTACCCTGGAAGAAACAAATAATACAGGGGACAGATTTCAATTTTAAAAATTCCTAATTAGGATTCTCAGAGAGTCAAGAGGATATTGCATCCTAAAAATAAGGCCTTTTCACAGACTGCTATGAAGAAAGATCAACTGGGTAATAAGAAGGAGTTCTTGGAAGTGAAATATATAACAAAATTAAAACATCAGGGGGAAGGTTAGGAAGACTAGGAACAGAGGTCATGCTGGTGAACTGTAAGGTGAAGTCAAGGGAACCTGCCATGACTGACCCAAAAGACCAACATGGAAAATACGAGAGAAGAATGATGAGACGTAGGGGATAAATCCAGCGAGGAGCCCCAGAAACAGATAACAGGAGGCTATGAGGGGAAGGAACATAGTCAATAGGGTTGAATGGGCTGATAAAAAAAAATAAAATCCTGGTGAAATTCCTGAACTCAAAGGAAAAAATAGAAAACCCTAAGAGCTTTCAGAGATTACTAACAAAACAAACATACACCTCATTAACCACACTGGATGTTAGAAGCAATGGAACAATGCCTTCAAACTTCTGCATATTCTGAAAGAATATTGAACCAACAGCCAAATTATCAATCAAACATGAAGGGGAAAAGTAGGAGGAAGAGAAGGAAGAGAAAATAAACAATGACATTTGGAGCATGCAGGCGTCTCGGGGGAGTTACCACTCACTCCATATGGAAAAATCCTCAAAGAAGTACATCAGCAAAGCAAGAAAGAATATAGCACAAGGGGATGATTTGGGGTAGAGTGGTATCTGAGTATGACTCAGAAGAAGCGAAGGAGGGTAGAGAAGGGTCCGTTAGCCTCTGACCCAGGGGAGATGTGGGTTCTGTTTCCTTCTGTGTGGTCCAGTCACACTGTGGCTCTACTGGGAATTTCATTTAAACCATTCAGTTTTATAAATGCTATTTATTAATTTGCTGTGTTTAAAATGGATTTGTATGCAAAGCAGGAATGATTTAAACATAGTTTAAGAAAGGAATGTAACTATAATAAACGTTAATGAACTGAAATAATATAATAAAAATTGGAGGTAAAGGGAATACAAGAGGTGAAGCTAAGTGAGCATATCAGTTTCCTTGTTTTTCATAGTAAGAACTTAAGCTGTCTAATGTTAATAAATTAAGAAGTAGACTTAAGAATAATAATACAACCAACCAAAACCAAGAATTGGAGAAAGGGAGATAGGCACAGTCATCACCCTTCATAAAAAGAAGTCAATGATATTATTTAAACTGCAACATAGTAGTAAAAAAATCAAAAATTTTTAAAAAATCTTCATGGTGAAAAAAAAAAAAAGAAATAGACTTAAAGCCTTAAAAGCTACCAAATAATAGAATTAAAAATAATACAACCAACAAAAATTCAGTATGTAAGTTTATTTACTCTGTGCTCTAATTTCTTCTATCATTTAAATAGATTAGAAAATGAATATTAACATCTGGAAAAGGCATTTTGGCCTTAAAATGTGATTTTGTATTTGTGCCCTTCTTTTTCTGTAGTGCTTTTGACAAATATCATTCATCAGTGACTTTCAAAATAAAGGAGGTCTTTTCAGTGGAAGGAGCTGTCTAGCAGTTGTAAAGACATGCTCAGGACATGGCTATAAGTGCGCCTTCCCTAGGAGGTGATAGATACGTTTATGGTGTAGATTGTGGTTTGATGGTTTTTCACGGGTGTATACTTATCTCCAAACTCATCAACTTGTATACATTAAATATGTATAGCTTTTTGTGTGCCAATCATTCCTCCAAAAAAAGTCATTTTATAAAAAAGAGGTAAGCAGAGGCCATCTGTTGGGTCATGCCTCAAGGAAGGGTTTCTCAGCCTCAGCACTACTGACATTTTGGGCCAGATAATTACTTGAGTGGGGGGAAGGGGTGGGAGAAAAGTGACTGCCCTGTGCCTTGTAGGATGCTTAACCGCATCCCTGGCCTCTACCCACTTAGATGCCAGCAGCACACTCTCCCAATTGTGACAACCCAAAATATCTCCAGACATTTGACAAATGTCCCCTGAGAAGCAAACACACCCCAACTGAGAACCACCAGTGAAGGGAATTCCTGGCTGTGAGAAGCTGAACCAGGTGAGCTCTTTGGCCTCTCCCAATTAAATACTTTGTCTTTGAACTGTTGGGAAGGGGTCAGCATTTTGCAAAGACCTAGTTTATTTCTTGACACTTCTTTCCATCTCAGGCAAGTTTCCTTCAGTTCAGTTTTTGAGTGCCAGGTCCATCAGGCACTGTGCCCAGTACACACATCTCTGACAAATTTTCCTTTTTGAGAGAAATGATTGATGAGTGATCCCCCTGATATTCCTCTCCTGGATAAGAGTTCCCTCCAAGAAAAGTTCACACATTTCATCTTGCCTCAGGTACACATCTTACCAGTCGTTAGGGCTGGCTCCAAGAGTTTTAGGAAAGCTTTCGAATTTCCATATTTTACAATGCAGTAATGAGGAAGCACTACTTTGTAATGAAGCTAGCAAATAAAACTGAAAATGATAACCATAAATAATAGTTGGTTAATAAAAATGTGAAGTAAATCACCCTCGATGTGCCTATTTGTTATAATTAAAATATAGTGGGATTACATTCTTCAAAGAATTTATCACAGGGCTTCCCTGGTGGCGCAGTGGTTGAGAGTCTGCCTGCCAATGCAGGGGACACGGGTTCGAGCCCTGGTCCGGGAAGATCCCACATGCTGCGGAGCGGCTGGGCCCGTGAGCCACAGCTGCTGAGCCTGCGCGTCTGGAGCCTGTGCTCCGCAACAGGAGAGGCCGCGACGGTGAGGGGCCCGCGCACCGCGATGAAGAGTGGCCCCCGCTCGCCGCAACTAGAGAAAGCCCTCGCACAGAAACGAAGACCCAACACAGCCATGAATAAATAAATAAATAAATAATAAAATTTAAAAAAAAAAAAAAAAAAAAAAAAAAGAATTTATCACAAACCCAGATTACACTATGGATATCAAAACAGGACAGTAACACTTTTGAGTGGAAGATTTGATCTAGTTTTTGAGATTTTTAAGAAGTAGCTTAAAACTATTCAGTTCAACTCTTAGGGGGCTAGAAAGAATTTCTTTTTGTTGAAAATTGGGGATTTTCAAGTTTACAAATGTACACTGTGAGTTACTTTATTTTTTATAAATGGTATATGAATCACTTTCTCCTACATCAGAATGCATTTTTTAATTAAGTTTCTCCTTTAAGGCAATTATCATTTTTTAAGAAATTGTATCTATGAAGGTACTATAAGACTTGCATCTTCTTCCCCAGAGATAAACATGGTAATAAAAAAGTAAAAAGAATCCCAGCTGGTGTTAAAATTTGAAATAGAGTATATTTTCATGAAATTAAAGCTATACATAAATAATGACCTTACTTATTGGGATAGAATCTGAGAACCCCAGTGAACTGCAGCGGGGCTGCCACTCCAGGGATGTATAAAGGGATATATCCCTTTATGTCAAGGGGGGTGGGCCTTTGTATAGGCTCCTGTAGCTTTCCGAGTGAGTGTGTTACAGACACGCCAGGCAGGTCAGGGCTCCTGCATTCTGGCCCGTGCCTTTAATACATACACACATACATACACACAGATGACATTCTCCTACTGAACCTTTCCCACTGCATCAAAAGTGATATCTTTTCATTTGCAAGAGGATGTGTTGTCTCTACCGTGAAAGTTACAGACCTGTATAATGCTTCTGTCACTCTGTACAAATGCCTAAATAAGCCGTTACTTACTGATATACTCTTAGCTTCCGTCAAAGATTAATGTAGGATGTGGCTGTAGGAAAACACTTTTTTGGTTAACACGTATTCACATTTTCATTCATTGCTTTATTCGACAGTTGAAGTGTCTACTGTAGGCATGACACTATGCTAAGCCTTTCCTTAGAATATATTCCTAAGGACAAAAACCTGTTTTCCTGTTAAATCAAGTATCCTTATTTAAAGAATGAGAGTTTCAACTCAATTTGGTTCCTTTTTCACTTTTCCTACCAGGAAGAGCAGAGGTAATTTATAGCTCATTGCAACAAATACCTTTATTAAGCCCATTTTCTTTTTTTTTTAAAATAAATTTATTTTATTTTTGGTTGCGTTGGGTCTTTGTTGCTGTGCGTGGACTTTCTCTAGCTGCGGAGAGCGGGGGCTACTCTTCGTTGCAGTGCATGGGCTACTCATTGTGGTGGCTTTTGCTGCAGAGCACGGGCCCTAGAGCACAGGCTCAGTAGTTGTGGCTCATGGGCTTCAGTAGTTGTGGCACACGGGCTCAGTAGTTGTGGCCCGCGGGTCCTAGAGTGCAGGCTCAGTAGTTGAGGCACACGGGCTTAGTTACTCCGTGGCATGTAGGATCTTCCCAGACTAGGGCTCGAACCCATGTCCCCTGCATTGGCAGGCGGATTCTTAACCACTGTGCCACCAGGAAAGTCCAAGCCCAGTTTTCTTGACGGTTTCTCTCCTATTATATAGTTCTTGACCTTGTACAAATGGTCCTGTTTTATATGGCTTATATCATGCACCTTGGAAATACTCTGAAAGTATTTGGGCCAAAATTTTCTTTGCCAGATGTTCCACCACTGCTGTCCTAATGTGCCCGAAATCTGATGAAGTCAGTTCACTCCTGTGGGTGTGAATTTCCTCTAAAATTCTTCTTCTGAAAATGGAGGTGGTTGGAGTTGGTGATTCCCAAACGCTAGTTCATGGGCCGGCTGCAGCGAGAGAGCGTTTTCAGAGTGTCCAGGCATGTTACATCAGTGTCTCCGGGCTGGGGCCCAGGCACCAGGTGACGCTGGGGCCCAGCCAGATTTGGGAACCCCTAGAGCAGATGGTCTCTTAGATGTTCCTTGGCTTTATGAATTTATAATGCTGTTGGAACCTTGGCCCTTGGTTGGTGGAATATAAGCCAGCCCCAAGGAAAAGAGCTGCAGTTATACAGATTACACTGCCAGTGACACAGGAGGAAGAATGCCTCAGGTCCCCAGGGGTCACCTAGCTTTTCAGATCACCCCTCCAAAGATACCTTTGTGTTAAGTGTGTCCGTCTGGGCTCCTGCACACTGCGCATACCTCCACTGTAGTATTTATCTCATGGCACTGTATCTGCAGGTGCTCCTCTAGGCATTCCACTTAACCCCAGTGAAATCTATGACCACAGAGAATGTGGATGTCAGTCTGTGTCACACCACAGCCAGTCACATAGTAGGCATCCAGTAAGTGCTCAAATGAATGAATGAATGAGTGAACCATTGAGAGAAATCACTCAGTACCCTTCCTGATAGGCTGTGTTTCCAAGTCAATGGAAAACTACCTGTGACCGATTACAGAGAAGTTTGGCTGGCAAATTAAATCCAAGCCCTAAGTCTGCTTGTTCAGAATCGCTGAACTCCTTCAAAGTGTTCTTGAAGCCCCTTTGTTTTGAAGCTCTGGATTTACATGGGAAAAGGCCCTTAACTTTTCTTATTCTCAGCAGTATCATAAGGCTCCTTTGGGGCAAAACTTCTACACCTAGGTTAAAGTGCCAAAATAAAATAGACTGTTATTTGTTCTGTCTGATTCTCTCAAGACTAAGTCTGTTTTCTTATATTAGAACAAGGAAAGGATATTCTCAGTAGCCAAGGAACTGGTTTGTTCCATTTTTTACCTTTTAGAAGTAAATACAGGTAGCCACAAAAGATGTTTATCCACAAATATCCACTTTGTAATGCTTTACAATCTCTTCCTATCATTATTGACTCGTGTTTTTAGTACAATATGCCATGCTCTTGTCCTTTTTAATATATCAATATTTATATAATTAGAGAAGAAATAATTAATATAGGAAAAAATTATTTCTAAAGTTTACAGTCAATCTTAAGGTGGAAAAATACCTTGAAAATAAGGATTTAGACATTCAACAATTTTAAATTTATGATCAAGATTTCTGATCTGGTTTTTAATTCTGATATTTTAGTGCTTTTCTACATTAAGCTCCTTATTTCATTTACTTATTTTTTTGTGAGGTAATAGGTTGAATTTGCTGACATTTATATACTAAGGGCTTTTTCTTAGTATAGATTAACTTACTGTCTTTTCAAATTGTAATCACTATGAATCAGATTTTTATTTAACATTAATTAAGGTGATCATTTCATGATTGAGATTATTTTAAAAATTTCAAAGACCAGCTATGGTTTTAACAGTCATCACTTTCCCTACCAATAAGCACTGTAACTTTGTTGTAACAATGAGATATGCCGCAACTCCCCCACCTTCTATACAAGTAGATGAAATGTTACATAATGGTGCATGTAGGTAGGGACAGCCTGACCTGAGGCGCCAGGCATGACTCTGTAGGGAATGGCCCCTCTTCTCATTATACTAAACAAGCATATTTCCAGCAGATAAGGGAGAGATCTACTTTCAGTTGAAGAGCGCTATCTGGTTTAAGCGGGACACAGCCCACAAGCTCCCATGTGATAAAGGCATCCTCTGTTTATCCACAGCAACCCCATAGAGGCTGTCAGGGAAGGAATTTTTCATCCAGGAAAAGCTTTTCTTCTGGGTTCTGAACAACAAAAATATCAGGGTATAATGAGCCCTTCTCGTGTGTTGTACATCGTTTGAGTTGGTAGACCTAAACTGACACAGTGAAGGCACGTGACTGAGTAATTAAGTGCATGCCTTCTATAATATTTGCTTTTGATTTGTTTGTCTTTGGTTTTATATTGGGGAGATGTAGAGGCAAAGCACCTGTATCCAAGTTGCTACTAAATGAAATGCCTACAATGGAAGAACAGTCCTTTATGAGTGCCTGCAGTGAGCAAAAGCTGTCAGCTTTGAATGTTATTAATGAGAGATTTGAAGTTTGTATGAAGAATTCTGAGATGTTCAAGGCTTCTGGGTAAACTGCTAAGCGTGGGGAGAGACGTGCCAGTATTGGCATGAAATCTGGTTCCTTTGGTCCTTTGTCATAGCTCCTGGACTTCTATTATGTCAAGTTGACCTTGTTGACGATACAATAGAGTGTAGTTCAAGGCTCTCATATCTCCAGATATGTCAGGGGTAGGCTAGAGGGTGTGCTATGAAAGAAGCAGAAGTCGTGCTTTTTGTCCTCACCTCTGCTCCCTTCTCTCCTCTCACATATACTCAGCTTTGACTCTGCTTAATATGCTTTCCAACAGAAGCGCCTGCTAAGCTCTTTCTCTGGGGACCCATGTTGTCCTGGCTACTTCCCGGTTCTGTATATACCATCCTTCTCTAATCCAGGAAAGAAACTCTCTTAAATTTCAGTTGTACCTGACCCTTATACTACTCTGGATTTTAAGAAGCCTAAACCTTTGCCACCGTATACTCTCTGAAATGTGATGACCTTTTGTATATTTAGCACTACTCCCATGACATCCCCTTCGAACACCTACAAGCACTTTTAAATGGTTTGCTTCAGACGCCTGGCTTTTACTTTTCTAAATTTCAGAGCTGCTAGGTTTCTCTTCAGCTGAATCTGCCAACCTTCTTTTTTATCTTCAGATGATACATACATTTGAATGCACACGATAAAACGTATTTTGCTTCAGATATGTACTTCAATCAGAACCTTTGAGAGTTAAATATTCTCATAGCTGCAAGCGGCCGGAAAACTACTTTCCCAACTTTATTTTAGTGAACTTTGGGGGTGGAGGAAGATGTACTCGGGTACTGATGCCCCATCCAGGATCCTCGTTTCTCAGCTTCAAATGGCACAGGAAACCCCCTTCAGATTTCCAACATACTCTCAGAATAGCACTCGTTTCTGTTGCCACAGAACATGCTTCAGCTTCTTGCTAAAACCAACAGGAGGCACAGCAGATGTATTAGTAAATCACAGAAATTTCAAAACTACAAAGAAATACAGCCACATCACATGGAAAAGCTCTGATGCATAAGTGTGAGTGAGAGTGGGCTGCAGCCCCTGACTGTGGGGGACCTGGCCAAGAAGCTGGGTGTCAAGGTTGCCCCATTGCTAGAGCAATTGACAGCCATAGGTGAGTGGTAAGGTCAGGTAATACAGATCAGAGAGAATGTTTGGCATAGGGGTTAGCCCTGGGCAGCCAGAGAACGTTTTAGAGACTGCTCTGGTGAAATAATTAGTTGAGGTTCGGCAGAGCCCAGGCAGGGAAGACTGGGACGGCCTGGATAAGGTCAAATGGAGGGGAGGGTTGAGGCATATGGCAGCAGTAGGTCGGGCACAAGGACAAAAGCTTGGGACCTTTACGGATCTCTGAGCTACAGGTAAAGCTAGCTCCAGCACCCTGAAATCCCTTTAGGATAGTAGACATTTACCTGGTCATGGTATTAGTCAGTTGGAGGCTTGTAGGTGCAGAGCCTGGTTCAGTCAGGTGGCCACTCTTGCTCCGAATATTCGCTCAGCAAAGGGAGCTCAGGCCTTTGTCCAGAGCGTGGTTTATGTAAAGAACTGAAATTATTGTTCTCCCACCAGCATTTGGCTTCAGAGAGAAGGTCCACGTCTGCTCTGACTGAGAACTCTGCCAGCCTCTCCACTCAGCCTATGAGTCTGGAATGTTAATCTAAGAAAGTGGCTCTCAACTTTGAGTCTGCATCCACCTGGGAAGATTGCTAAAGATGCACATTCTTGGGCTGGTGCTCAGGAGATAGATACCAGATGTTGAAGTTTGGGCCCAGGAGCCTGAATTTTAAGCAGCATCTTGCAGGGCTTCCAAGGCAGATTTTAGAGGCAATTTGAGAAACACTAGCCTAAAGGGAGCTGGTTCTACTTTGTTTTAGAAAATATTCCTCTAAGGACATTGTGGCTTTTTTTTTTTTTTTTTTTTTGGCTGTGCTGCATGTGAGATCCTAGTTCCCCGACCAGGGATCAAACCCGCACCCCGTGCAGTGGAAGCACTGGAAGAGCAGAGTCTTAACCACTGGACCGCCAGGGAAGTCCCGACATTATGGCTTTTAATGACAGACCATTAGCTAAGGATCCTGGCAGCATTTCTCCTCCAAAGCAGGGACCCTTTATGCAGCGCGTGAGACGTGGTTCCCCATACTCTACATGTAACTTCTCAGGATGTCACCGTTGGTGAGCATGTTTCTAACAGACAGCTCTTTCTGTTTCAGAGGGTCAGGCTGAGTGATCTTAAAACTTAAACAGATATTGAGTGTGGGGACAGACTCAGAACACGCAACAGGGAAAAGAGAATGGTTTGCAGATGAGTTTATTATTGCCCCCTAGTGGCTGGGGAGCAGGTAGCCCACTTACTTTACTGCTGTGTCACTAAGATATATAGGTATTTGTTCAATGTAGGGTTGGGTTTCTTAATTTTCCCAGTCGTCTTTGAGAATGAAAAAATTGTAGGTGAGTTTTAACTTTTTAATTTGGGAAAAAAAGTTTTAGGTTATGAACATGAAGGCTTTTTCAGAATGGTTGTTAATTTAAACACTTTATAGAAGAATAGTGGCAGAGGAATCTATAACAGACACTATTGGCTGGCTGTCACAATCATCATCTACAACCTCTTTGTTCTTTGTAAAATTCTGACATAAGGCAGCTTATAAGACCTAGGTATGGCCAATGGCATATGAGTAGAAATTTACTGAGTGCTACTGCCAGGAAATCTTTTCCTTTTTTGATTAGAATAAGGATAAATTTGGCTGGAATGCCTTTTGCCCTTTGGCACTTTGCCCCTTTCCCACCTTCCTCCTGGATTATAGAATTGTAGCTAGGGGATGCAGCAGCCATTCTGTGAACATGAGGCAGCAAGCATGGGCTGAGGGCTACATCTTGAGAATGGCAGAGAGGAATGATGACAAAGCCTGTGTCTCTTATGGCTTTGTTGAGCATCTGTGCCAGCCCTAGTCTGCCTGTCTCAGGACTTCTTGTTTCTTGAGTTTCTGCCTATTTAAGCCACTGTGGTAATTAAGTTTTTGTTAGTTGAAACCACATGCTGTTCTAACAGACACAGGGTACTAAAATATTTTGTGAATGCATGACCTTAATAAAAAATAACCATTATCAAAGATAGCTGTGAACCATTATGAATGGGATGTGTTTGTTTTAAAAAGGAAGAAATAAAATCCTTAAAACCCACACACCAGAGTCTTATGGGGTTCAGAAGGAGTTACAAGGAGTTTCAAATGACAGTTTTCCTCCCCCAGCATATATATTGCTTTATAAATTGCTTTATAACTCAAGGTGGGGGACACAAAATGTCTCAGGAACCGAGATGGTGACTTCTGTATCTCCTAAGGTAGCCAAAGGAAACACTTCCGTGACATAAATGTATTGTGATTGGACCAGCTCTCATCCTCTCAGAATGGGAGACCAAGAACGAAATGTCCTGGAACCGTTTTTGAGTGAACTTTTGGCTGGTGTTCCTGGTGAGGTACAAAGCAAAGTCTGATGACTTCAGGCTTCTCCAGACATGGTACACCATCAGGGAAATAGATCTCTAAGGCCAGAGTCTCTAATTATGAGTCTTTCAATTTTGAGAACTGGAATTTGCAAATGCAAGCATACGACTTAACAAATGTAGGACGTTTGATAGTGAGGCAGGGTGTGTTTCAGCCAGAAGACTTATGTGGGAGTTTGCAGGACCTGATAGGTGAAGACATGAGTCAGGCACAGAAATAGTATCATGTAGGGCACTCTGGCTTGGGGTCAGGAAATCAAACTTGAACACTGAACTCTTCTCGTTGACCAGCTGTGTGACTCTGAGCAAGTCACAATATCACTGAACCTAAACGTTCTTTCTTGTAAATATTATATGAGCTTTAAAGTTGTGCTCAGACCTGAAATTCTATGATTCTACCGTTATTTCACAAAGATAGAGGAATACGGCCTTTGGGTCAGAGCACATTTCAAGCAGAGGTCTCCTAGGTCCCTGGATAGCTCCTTGGTAATAATATTTAATAATGTTATACATAGAACCCAGGTGATAATATTTAAAATCAGTGACCAGATTTTTCAAAAGAGGTACCATCTTATTCAATTATGATTTTTCGTTTTTCTGGACTTCTCTGTTTTATAAAGGGTTTCGGCCTCTTTTATAAGCATTAGTCTGTGGATTTAGGAAATAGAAGTTTTCCTAAAAACTTGAGTCTATCTGAGGGTCAAACAGATTCACCCCTGATTCATCCTTGTGCCTCTCCCTTCTCTCATCACACAGCTTATTGAAGGCAAAATCGTAACAGTGGTACTGCTTGGACCATCACTCCTGTCATTCAGAAATGACTCTGGGAGAAAGTTCATGGCTGTGTGTATTAGGGGTCAACTAGACAAGCAGAACCAATGGAGGATTAGATAGATAGACGATAGATAGATAGATAGATAGATAGATAGATAGATAGATAGATAGACAGACATTACATATATATACACATACATACACACATATATATCCATCCATCTGTATATGCATATTACAGATAGATAGATACATGCATACATGCATATATATACATATACACACATATATCCATCTATATATGTGTGTGGTGTGCATATACATATATATATATACACACACACATATAGATTACATATATATATATGAGAGAGAGATTTGCGTGTGTGTGCACATAATTGGATCTATTATAGGGACTGACCTAATGCAATCTGGGGGCTGGTTAAGCTGTCTCTGTAAGGCTGTTGTCTCTGCATTTGACGCTAGAACTTGAAGGCCAGCCACACAGGCAGTCAAGAAGGGGAGATGACAAGCTGGCTAGAACCAACAAGGATGCGCTGCAACCCCACAAGGGTAGACCACAACCTATGTCAGGTCTCATTAACCCTGACCTTGGTTACAAGGCTTTCCTACAGAAGCCAGGGCTCTTCAGCACAAGCTAAACACACACACCTGGCCCAGGAGTAGAGGAGGTGGGGGAGAATCCGAGGGAAGGTGGCCTGATCGCAGACCCACCTGCTGCTTCGCCTCAACGCAACAGATCAACAACACGTGTGACTCACCAAATAGCCCTTTCCTTCCCTCTGCCTTCCAAATCTCACAAGAATCTCCCTTGTGGGCCACCAGATCAGCTTAAAGAAAATTCTGAGACACACAGTCCAGCCTAGCCAAATTGGCCCATTACACAGCCAACACAGTGAGGAATACAAGGAAGTTTAAAGCATATATCTTGCCCCCAGGAACTTTATGACTTGCTCAAATTAATGGGAATCTCTGTGTAAAAGTGCTCAGCATAATTCTTGTAAACTGCTAGTTCCCTTTCCCAGGGAGCTTTGTTTTGTGGAGGATTTAAACCCATGTTCATTCTTTTCTGTTGCAGTCATACTCCTTATAGACAGTCACACTTTCACAAAATAAAAAAGAAGACTGCGTGTTACATCACTTTGCCTAGTGTGAGAGTTTAGTTATTAAAATGAGTGGGTCACAGACCCGCCGAGTGCTGCCTCATTTGTTCATTGATCCAAAAGTAAGGCTATAATTTAATACAGTAAATTACCTTTTAACCCATTTAACTGGTTTGCCAGTCTCACTAGTGGCTTCATTTCTCTCTGTCAAACTCCTATGCAGCACTGAGAGTTTGAGGTCACTAGATACCTTTCTGAGAACTTTCTCAGTACAATAGAGTTGCTGTTGTCAAGTCCGCACCCAACTTATTCATGCCACCTCTGTTATTGTGATTCTGTAATTAATTATTACTGTAAACTGATAAAAACTGAAAGACATTTTTATTTCTAAATAGTATTTAGTTAAATGCCTTTGAAAGGTTAAATAAAAGCTAATTTTTTTTTAATCACCAGAAAATTAAGATGGACAAGGCAACTGGGAAAAAAGCAAAAAAATTTCCTAAAACTCTAGGCAGATTCTGTACCCAGATTACTTTGCAAGTATGTTCATTGCGGGGCGGGGGGTGGTACTTTAAAAACTGGCACTGGAAATCTTAGAAAAGCTGTAGTTTTTATAAGAAATATGATGCCTAACTCCCATCACTGGGCCCATTCTCAGGGAAAGGTCTTGACCTTACAATGAAAGATTGGCATATTTATATGTTTTGATCAAAATTTTAAATGTTTATATTAGGAGTCATAACTAATGCATTAAGACAAGGAAAATAAGTAAATCCTGTTCATATTAGAAAGGAATGAATAAAACTCTTTATTCATGGATGACATGATTGTATAACTAGAATATCCCAAAGAATCAACAGCAATAACAACAAAAAGTCCTGGAACTAATAAGTGAGTACAGCAAGGTCTCAGGATACAAGGTTAATATACAAAAGTCATTTTCTTTCCAATATACCGGCAAAGAACAATTGGACTTTGACTTCTTTTTAAAAATACCGTTTACAACAGCATCAAAAATAATGAAGTACTTAAGTATAAATCTAACAAACTATGTCAGGATCTATATATAAAAAACTACAAAAGTGATGAAAGAAGACAAAGAAGATCTAAGTAAATGGAGAGATATGCTTGCTATGTTCATAGATCGGTAGTCTCAATATTGTTAAGATGTTATTTCTCACTTGATCTACAGATTCAATGCAATACCAGTTAAAAACCTCAGCAAGCCATTTTATAGTTATTGACAAACTGGTTCTAAAATTTACATGGAAAGGCAAAGACCTTGAATAACCAACATAGTACTGAAGAATAACAATGTTTGAGGACTAACACTACTCAATTTTAAGACTTACTACTAGGCTATAGTAATCAATACAGTGTAGAGTTAGTAAAATAGACACACAGATCAATGCAACAAGATAGGGAGTTCAGAAATAGATTTACACAAATATGGTCTGCTGATCTTTGACAAAGGAGCAAAAGCAATTCAACAGAGAAAGGACAGTCTTTTCAACAAATGGTGCTGGAACAATTGGACATCCATATGAAAAAACTGTACCTAGACACAGACCTTACATCTTTCACAAAAACTAACTCAAAATGGATCATAAACCTAAATGTAGAATACAAAACTATGAAACTTCTAAAGGAAAATATAGGAGAAAATCTAGGTGACCTTGGGTTTGTTGATGAGTTTTTAAATAAAACACCAAAAGCAGTCTGTGAAAGAAAAAAAACTTCTTGGTGAAAGGACTAATAAGAAAATGAAAAGACAAGCCATAAACTGAAAGAAGATATTTGCTGAATACATATGTGATAAGGAGCTTGTGTCCAAAATATACAAGGAACTTTTATAACTCAACAATAAAAAATAATTTTAAAATGGGCAAAAGATCTGAACCTCATCATAGAAGACATACAAATGGCAAATAAGCATGTGAAAAGATGCTCAACATCATTTGTCATTAGGGAATTGCAAATTAAAACAGTTATGAAATATCACTACGCATCTATTAGAATGCCTACAATCCAAGTAACTTTCAATACCAATTGCTGGCAGGGATGTGGAGCAACAAGAACTCTCATTTGTTGCTGATGGGAATGTAAAATGGTACAGACACTTTGGAAGACAGTTTGGCAGTTTCTTACAAAGCTAAACATAGTTTTATCATATGATTCAGCATCTGAGCTCCTAGGTATTTACTCAACAGATTTCAAAACCTATGTGCACACCAAAACCTGCATGAAAATGTTTATAGCATCTTAGTTCAGAATCACCAAAAACTGGAGGCTCTCAAGATGTCCCTCAGTAAGTAAACAGATAAACTGTGGCACACCCCATAATAGAATATTATTCAATGATAAAAAATTTGAGTTATCAACCTATGAAAATATACGGATGATTCTGAAACGTATACTGGTAAGTGGAAGAAACCAGACTGAATGGCTACATACTTGATGATTCCAATTATATGACAGTTTGGAAAAGGCAAAATTATAGAGACGGTCAAAAGATCAGCGATTGCCAAGGGTTCAGGGGGCAGGGGAGGGTTTGAATGGTAAAGCACAGGAGAGCTTTTAGGACAGTGAAACTATTCTATAGGCTACTATAATGGCAGATACATGACATTATGTGTTTGCTAAAGCACGTACCGTTTTGCAGCACAGAGTGAATCTTCATGCGTGTAAATTTTAAAAAATTATTTAGCATTTGACTGAACTGAAAGAGCTTCCAGTGGTCAAAGCTGGATGATGTGGGCAACAAAGTCAATTAGTATTAGTCATAACCCAAAGTTTAAAATAAATAACTCTGAGTCCTTACTGATACACATTACTGAATAAACAAGTGGGGGAGAATAAACAAATCTCCCAGGCAGGAGAATTCCAAATGATTTATCGAGATGCTCCACCTTCAAGGATATGGACCATAACTCCACTTGTTAAGCTCAGACTGCCCATAGTGACTTCCTTCCAAACTGTATGGAAAGGGAAAAAAATGCACATGTGGTGGGGAAAGCTGGCAAACTTTGATCATCCAGGGGAACAAAGTTAAAATTAACAGTGACGTCATATTGATAGTCTATTTCCTTGATATAATGGAATCAAAAAGGCAATTTAGCTCTGTGGTCTTCCTCCTAAAAACAGTCTAATCATAAGAAAAGCATCAGACAAATCCCAGGGGAGGGACATTTCTCAAAATACCTGACCAGGACCCCTCAAAACTGCTAAGGTCCTCAGCAACAAAGCAAGTGTGAGAAACTGTCACAGCCAAGAGGAGCCTAAGGAGAAACGAGAACTAAATGGACTGTGTATCCTGGATGGGATCCTGGAACAGGAAAGGACATTGGGGAAAAACTAAGGGGATCTGAACAAAGCGTGGGCTTTAGTTAATAATAATGTATCAATATTGGTTTATTAATCACAGTAAACAAATATACCATACTGATGTAAGGTGTTAATAATAGGGGAAATCAGGTATTGTCACAATTTTCTATAAACTTAAAAATGTTCTAAAATAAAAAGTTTATTTTTTTAAATTTTATTGGGGTATAGTTAATTTATAATGTGTTGGTTTCAGGTGTACAGTGTAGTGATTCAGTTATACAGATACATGTATCTATTTTTTCAAATTCTTTTCCCATTTAGGTTATTACAGAGTATTGAGTAGAGTTCCCTGTGCTATCCAGTAGGTCCTTGTTTGGTTATCTGTTTTATATATAGTAGTGTGTGTATGTTAATCCCAAGCTCCCAATTTATCCCTCCCCTGCCACATTTCCCCTTTGGTAACCACAAGTTAGTAGTCGAAATCTGTAAGTCTGCTTCTGTTTTGTAAATAAGTTCATTTATATCATTTTTTAATTAAATTCCACATATGAGTAATATATGATATGTGTCTTTCTCTTTCTGACTTAGTATAATCTCTAGGTCCATCCATGTTGCTTAAAAAGTTTATTTTTAAAAAAATGTTTAAGGTACACATGATGTATGTACTCACCTTAGATAGAGATGTCTCTTGAACTGGCTGAGTGCCAGGTCTAAACTCATCAAATAAGAGGCCTTCTCCTGAAACCTCTGCCATTAATTCAGGACCGGGAATTCCACCTGATGCTTTCCTTTTATTATATCATCCAGTCCCGAACATAACCCCCCAGAGACAGTGCTTTTCTTCAGATCTGTGAATAAGGAGACTAATGCTGAAAGAAAATAAAGGATTTATCAAAATTCTATAGCTCGTTAATAAGATTGGAGTGGAAAAGAAATCATATGTGGACTTTTTCTCTTTACATTTCCTTTTCACATCGTTAGATTCAGGAGGCCTTTTAAACCATGTTGTTAGCTAGAATTAAATCATTCTTTATTACTCTATTCTCAAAATTTATTTTTTAATCCCTTCAGGGCTCCATTTCATAGTTTAATGTATCTTTGAGAGCAAACTCAAAGTAATTTAGGCATCTCACATATTCCTAAAGTTATCTCCCCACAATTTCAATGATGTCTGTTAATCAATTTAGTATCGGGTATTTAATGTTGAGTATTATATGTAATATTTAGTATTACAATTTAAATTCAGTATTCCTCACAGCCTTTCAAATAAGAATTGAAGATACCCTGGAAAGAAAAATAGAGTAAAATTAATTTCAAAACATCTAAACAGAATTACGAGAGGATAAACAAATACTTTAACCATAAAAGTTAATACAGTTGTTAAAATTCATCATGAAAGCTGCCACTGTTTTACCCAGTGGCCAAGAAAAACAAGGAATGTGATCAAATTATATGTCTCCTTTGAAGAGGGAAAATACCAGTTTCTCAGAGAGGCAAAACAAAACTTTCCCCTGTTCCAGATTCTGAAAGAATTTATTATTTAGGGTATTTCAAGGGGGTAAAATAAAAGAATTGTTCACAATAGCTTCACAGCCAATATGGAAATAAAATGTATACGTTTGTTTCTCATAAAACCTGACTAAACAATGGAAGCCATAATAGTAAATGGTAATTCTATGCACATAGTTACTTGAGATGATATTCTAATGTGATCTGTGTGTATTTTAATATATTCCAAATTCTATTTCACTTTGAGAATATGTTAGATAACCAAGAGCAGTATATAGATATATGGATACATAGGCCTGTCTGACGTGACATGTGAGCTGAGACCAGAGTGAAATGAAGAAGCCAGAAGTGGGAATAGCTGGGGAAAGAGAACCTGTATCCAGGAAGAGGGTACAGAAATGCAATGATGCCCATTGCTTCCTATTTTAGGTATCAGTAGATTGAATAACAACAGCATTGAAATAATAGATATAAATTTCAAAGGAAGGATGCTAAGGCTTATTCTGGTATGACACCATTTAATATTGTCTGGTTCAGCAAGAAGGCTTTTTGCCTCCCCTTGATGATGGTGGGGCTACGACAAGGCAGCTTTTGAAAGAGTAGTTTAATAAAACTGGAGATTGTGTCCTTGAAAGATGTAAATAGACTTACATTTTTCTTGGAATATTTTTCCATAAGATGAGAAAGACTATAATGGGAACAGACTTGCTTCTTCCAAAAAAAAATATTGGATTGAGAGACATATATTTGCCATTTATTAAAAATAAATTTTTAAATCTAGGAATAATATTGAAATGCAGTATTGAAAGAGCCTAGTAAAGTCATAGGCCTGCCTTTGTAAAAAAGCAAAATGTATGGTAATTTTAATTATACTTTTAATTTATCTGCAGGAAATCAACTCTGAACTAGAGGGTAAAATTAGGAAAATGATCTGTGAATAGCCAATGGCAGGGTTTAGATTTAGCAGAGAGAAGTATTTAAAGAGGTCTTCTCGCCTTATCTAGCAAGAGGGTTAGGGCCGTGGAATTTGAAGTATATTTCCTAGAATAGAAAGCTTTATGTTATTACTCTAAGGTTATGTCATACACCATTCACCAAATAAATATGTTCCCAAACTGACCACAGTTCTAAGAGCTAAACCTAGTGCCTCCTGTGGGGTTTATTTTATATTTTTTTCAAGTAACAAAGCATTTGTTAGAAAATATTTAATAAGATAAACTCTGTTTAATTTAACTCAGTGCCATTGACTAATTCTTGGTTAGTTTTTTAACAACCTAGAAATGTTTTTTCTTTCCAATTATTTTTATCATGTTCAGGGGTGCATTTGTCTGACCACAGAATGTTTTCATTCAATCAGTCTTGTCAGGTCCTTCAACGGAAAGAGCTGTCCTATGCCAGTGTGAAAAAGCCTGTAATATTTAAGGTTTTTTTAAATTGTCTTAAAGTTTCTGGGGCTGTGCATACATCTCCTTTTCCTGTTAATTTGATTTTTGAAGTCATGTTAGTGTCCAGTAGATTTGTCGTCATCCACTTGTCTATAAGGCCTTCATAGGCAAGGACTGTGTCTTATTCGCCTTTGTGTCCCTAATATCTAAGCAGAGTTCATGGCCTTAACAGTAGCACTCAATACATGTTTGCTGAATGAATGAATGAATGACTAGCCAGATGAATGGGGCTTCATGCTGCTCTTACACATTTACAGCTCTACTTGCTGGGCTAGATCATGATATTTGTAATATCTAGATACTCTAGATAGAATTTTTTTTATTTCATGAGATTCTTTTATTTTATATCCAAAAAGTGATGAATTATTTAATCCTTCACTTGCTTGTATTGTCGGCTATATTTGGACTGTATATTACCGTTTAGAATTAAATTATTTGCATATATTCCAAGTTTTGGGGGTTTTGAGAGACACTAAAAGGAGAACACACAAGGACTTTCACATTCATAAAATGCTTCTTTTGAACATAGTAAATGGTGAACTGTAAAGAGAAACATCTTTTCAGTCTTTACCATGGAAAAGAATAAAATAAGAAGACCTGTATTTTGGAGGCAACAAAAGATTGCATTATTATCTTCCATCTGTAGGAGCCTCGTGTCACTGAATATCACTGTGTGTGTACACACCCTTGTGTGTTTTCTGTTTAAGGCCAAGAGGAAAAAATGTTTAAACTGAAATGCCCCCTAATCAGTGAAACGCCCGGTATGCTATTTCCTTGCCTTCCCTGAGATCCACGGGTGATACGAGCACCAGTGCCCTGGGTTCCTGGCTGCAGCCTGACTTCTAAGCATTTTCGAAATGAAAAACAAAACAAGTCTTTTATGTAAGCAACACACTCCCTGCTATTGGTTTGCTTTAGATACCAGGAAACACTCGCACTGGTCTTAAATTAAGTTGGTAGAGGAATGTTTGCTCATTTAAATTCATCCCTTTTGAGGAACAAAACTTAGACTGTGGTGTTTTCATAAAAGAAATATTTCATGTCAGTGAATTTATTATTTTATCCTGACATTATAAACTGTACTCTTAACTATTTGTGATTTAAAATCATCACTATTTTTTTCTTTTCTCTGTAGTTCAAGCAACCATCCTCAAACCCTTGAATGTTTTTGCTGTTTTATTTTTTAAACTGAGAATTCTGCTTGGGTTAAAGAGGCAGATGAAAGATAACGTGTAGGGAAACCTCTCATTCTTGAACTTGTGTTAAATTTTTGTTTTTTTCTTTAACAAAGAGTTTATTCTTTGAGTATCTTACATGACCAAAATCCATCATTAGAAAATTTAAACACATATTGATAATATAGGGTAAAGTATATGAACATAATTTGATAAACATAAAGAAATATATGAGGCATATACAGAAATCTCCGCACATTAAGTTTAGAATTACTTCAAAATAAAACTTCTTTTTAAAAGATGAGGGAAAAAAAGAAATATATAAGGTATTATCATTAATAGTAACTTTACTAATCAAACCTGAAAATTTAGGACTCAATGAACTAAGTCATAAGAAATGTGGCCTTTTGGTAAGAGAAGTAGATGTAGAAGCGAGAATGCAAAACTATTTTTCTTTTGTTCCATTTTATTATGTAATCACAGAGTAGTCCTTAAGCTTGCTGACCACAATGCACAATTTTCTTTTTTAAAAAAATGCCATTCTTAGTCTAACAACAGGTGCCCTGTTTTGTATATTGATTCCTCTTATTTTGAGTTTGTAGTAACATACCATCTTTGATTTCTAAAAGCAAATCCAATAGTAAGTAGAAGTTGCTATTTCTGCTGTTTCAACATGGCAATATCTTCCTCTCACAATAAATCCATTGCCAACAGTATATTATTGTGTGTGTGTATACGCACGTGTGTTTATTTGTGTGAATCTCAAATCTCATTTTCCATTTCTGGCCATTTCAGAAATTTCTGGCCATTTCATTTCCATATCTATCCATTTCAGTAATAAATCTTTCTAGCTGGTACCATAATTTTGGCCCACCTTTTTGTTGTTTCTGCTATCATTCTTGTGCAAGGATTGGACCGTGATGGGGAGGTGACCCAGAACTGGCCTTACTGGGCAACAGGATGCTTTGTTGCAATGCTGACTTGTGGAGGATATAAATGATGACACTGAGCTAAGGTTTAATGAGCGCTCACTCTCAAACACCGTGCTAAAAGCTTCACAGCAGACCTTAAAACAGTCCTCTGAGATCAGTATAGCCATTTCATTCCTGCATTACGGATGAGAAAACTGAGGCCAGCAAGATTAAACAAACATTAATTGTTCATCATCCCTCTTCCTTCCTGACACACTGCAGTGTCACTAGCACCTAGCACAGTGCCTGGCGCATAACAGCATTCATAAAACATTGGTTGAATGAATACATGAAGATGCTTGCCCTGGTAAATGACAAAGCCGTACAGGAATCCATGGCATTGGATTCCAAACCCATTCACCTAATCTCAAAAATAAGGTAGAGGGAAGCTGTTAAAATCATGGCAGGGAAGCAAGTCCAGAAAGGAAGATCTGAGCAAGAAAGGCAGAGGATGAAGAACAAGGGGAGGTGTGCAAGTTAAAATGAGTCCGAGGCAGGGTAGATGAAGGCAAGCAACTGAAACTGGAAAAAAGAGAGATAGTCTAGACAAATTCTGGAGAGACAGTTGATACCCATAAACGGATTTTATGAGTGATTGGCATATTTTTTTGTGTGGTCAGTCTGGGTCAACTTCAAGCAGGGAAGGTACTCTCCCAGCATGCCTTCTCAGGCCTCTGTCCCCGGAAGGATGGACCCGGCCAGAGTTTGCCTGATTTCAGATAAAAAGCTCTTAAAGTGCACTGATGTGTGTGCGTGGTGAGATTTATGGCCACCTTTCTGACCCACACTCTTCCTAGAGCGAGCCCAGGCACAGCAGGGCCTCCAGCACCACAATGGTGCCGTGTTCCAAAGAGGATCCATCAACACTGTGATGGTCTCACGGCCATGGCAGGGAAAAGGTCATAATCTGGGGCCAAGTGTACCATGTGGGGCCCCCCAGCAGCCTTTGGGATTGTATTAAGAGTTTCAGTTGGACCTTCCGTGGTCCTTAACAGTGGTCCATCCAGACGGTGTCAAAGCACAGTCCCCAAACTTGGGTATGTGCCTCCTTGACTGTTTGTCCTAATAAACCAGGCCCCCCCCCCAAACTCTGCACCCAGCACAACCAGCCCCAGGACATTCACCATTTCAGCAAGGTTTGTTAGGCAAGGGCACCATTTTTCTCTCCCTGCCAGATCTCCATCAGGCTTAATAGGAACTGAACTGTCATAACCTTGTCGAGCTTGAGGATGTTTGATAAATGTGCATGAATGTTCATCACCGCACTGTTTATGACAGCAAATAATTAGGAACAATTATCAACAGGAGGATGCTCAAGTAACTTGAGATTTATCTTCATAGTGGAGTATTTAACCCTAGGTGGGCAGGAAATATAACGTACTTGATGAACCCCTGAAATAGGTTGGCACCTATAAATTTAAGGAGAAGCTTCTCACAAGGCAGGGCCAGGCACCGCGTCTATCATACGGTTACTCGTCTTTAGTGTCTCCTGGTCTAAAAACATCTTTCTTTGTAGGAAATCTACTTGGGGAAAAAAACTAAAGGAAGTTTGTGGTGGCACTGGGCCCTTCTTTAAGATGAAGACAATGCTAACAACAGAATTCTGATGTGGAAATGATGGTGAGAATTATTCAGGGATAATGGAGTCACGGGGCTTTAAGTAAGAGAGGCCAGGGTGAGTAGGATGTGAGCAACAGAGAGCAGTAGTCTTTTGTTGCCTACCCACCTGCTTAGTTCAATATTTTTGTTTACAAGGAAGATTAGCAATATCCTTACCCACCAGGGGAGTCTTGGTTAGGTGGGCAGCTGGGCATACTGGGCAGGGTTTGGCTACCAAAGCTCCCTGTTGCTCTGAGAGCTATCACAGGGCAACAGCTATCACCCTACAGTCAGATACAAGTCACCTTTCGTTCTCTGTATGACCGGAGCCAGGTACAACGAGGGAGCTTCGAAAGTCTTGGCCAATTTCTCCACAAGGGGTGCTCTTGGTTGCGGAAGTTGTATTGCCAGATATTTGCAGGCAAAGTGAACTGCCCCTTCACAGTCTATAGGTGGTTAATCTGTCTAATAGCTTGTGCTTTCTTGAGCTCCCAATGAGAGATAAACATAGACAGATATCAGAGGGATTGATGGCGGCCATGAAGAGGTCTCCATTGGTTCCCAGGGGCATCTCCTATTATTATGTCAAAATTGATGAGACTGGAGAATTTGGTGGGCTTGGTTGTTACAGCAGGCTCAACACGCAACATCACCTTAATGCCTTCATAGAATGGGCCCAGGGTGCCAGCTTCATCCAATCAGATAGCCACACAGGAAGGAAGTCCAGTTGTGGGCTGCCGCCTTCCTCACCCCAATCCCCATGACTCTCAACGCCTCCACCAGAATTTCACATGGTCAATAAAGATTTGACAATCACTTGGTGGAGTACACCACCAGCTATGTCGCCCCATGTGAGTAGGATGTCCATACCGACACCAAATGGAGTTATGACCCTTTAATCATCTTGTAATTATGAAGTATATCAAATTCAATAAATAAAACATTATAGACACAATTAAAGCACTTTCCTACTGTCCGTGCTCCCACTCTGTAATTTAACTCCTCTCCCATCCCAAATGCAATAGCGCTGAAATTGCTCCTGAAATTGTAGAGTGGCTTTTCCTGACATGTTACATGCTTTAATACATATAAATAAATTTATTATAATTTAGGACTATTCTCTGTGTTTTAAAAATGTACATAAATCATATCATACAATGAATATCCACTCGCAACTGTTTAAACCAATATTATGTTTCTAAGAATTTTCCTTTCACTTGCAGGTTTCTCCTATTTTTTTCTCAATTAGAAAGTATTAAACATAAGACTTCAAATCCCTAACAGGTCCAAATAATTCAGTTAAAAAAATAAAGAATATACATAATGAACAATGTGAAAACTTGAACAATGAACAAAAGAGAAAACGTCAGTAGTCAGTACACATTTGAAAGCATTTTCAACCTCACTAATAATCATTAGCAAAAAGATTCTATTCCATATCCATCTATGTGTTGGGAGAATTTAGGTAAACCGGCTCTCTTAAACACGACTCTCAGAGTGTAAATTGGAACAACCACTTTAGAGAACAGTTTGTTAGTATCCAGTGCAAACCCTGTGATCTCCTTGGTCCCGTTTTAGGGGATGACTCTTCTCTCTGCTTCTTTCTAGCAAAAGACAAGAATCATTATCCATTCTGTTTGCTCAGCACGCTAGGTGTCTGGCGCACTCAGCTACGGCTGCAACCAGAACAATGAGCAGAGCAGTGTGAGGGCTTTCTCTGTTAGGCTTTGGAGCTGCAAGAGCCGAGGTATGGGTGGAACTCAGGCTCGCCTTGTCATCACAGCAGTGGCTGCAGCCGTTCCCACAGCTTTGCCAACTACACGTGGAAAGGTGACAGCTGGGCACACATTTCTGCACGTGCACCCTGAAGGCTGCTAAGGTCCGGCTAAGGGTCCCGGACTCTCCAGGAACACGTGACCACTTAATTGTCCACTGTGTAGTGGCCTGGGATGGGAAGAAGCCTCTGGAAGCAGCAGTCTGCACTCAGAGATCCCCCACCCAGCCAGGGAAGAAGTGAGCCTGACTCTCAGTCCTCACGTGGTGAGGCTGGAGCCAGGAAGAGCTCTTCCCCTCACACAGTGGAAGAAGCCAGACCTTAAGAACCAGAGCTGCACCCAAGGGAGAGTAACTGGGAAGCATGTTCAAGTTGGTCCATTAAAGTAAGGGAGGTTCAAGAAGAGGAAGGGAGTCTGGACACCTGAAGGAGGGAGACGTAGGGAAGATAGCAGCAAAGGGTAGCACATTAAGGGCATCGGTAAGTGTCAGGAAGATCAGATGGACACCTACTCACTGCCCAAACATTGAGCTAATCAAGGAAAAGATTAGTCTAAGAGGTGGTTTTGGACACTCAAAAACAGCCGGTTTATACAAGCCTGTAATGACTAATGTGAAATAGTAGGACCAGTAGCAAAGATGACAATAAATTACCATTCTGCCTCTCTTTCTCCCTCTGCAAAAGCCTCTTGTTTTGTCCTATTCTTTTTCACTTTCCTTTATATTGACAAGAAAGAGATCCATTATTAAGCCAGTCATCAATTCACAAATTATTTATCTGTACTAAGTAGAGGGAAAAACTTGTTGCCTGTTTTATTTATAGTAAGAAAATTCTTTTTTTTTTTTTTATAAATTTATTTATTTATTTATTTTTGACTGCGTTGGGTCTTCGTTGCTGCGCGCAGGCTTTCTCTAGTTTCGGCGAGCGGGGGCTACTCTTCGCTGTCGTGCGCAGGCTTCTCATTGCGATGGCTTCTCTTGTTGCGGAGCACAGGCTCTAGGAGCACGGGCTTCAGTAGTTGTGGCACACGGGCCCAGTAGTTGTGGCTCGCAGGCTCTAGAGCGCAGGCTCAGTAGTTGTGGCGCACAGGCTTAGTTGCTCCGTGGCATGTGGGATCTTCCCGGACCAAGGCTCGAACCCATGTCCCCTGCATTGGCAGGCGTATTCCTAACCACTGTGCAACCAGGAAAGTCCCTATGGTAAGAAAATTCTTAAAAAAAAACCCTACATTCTAATGGTCACAACAAATTCATAACATTATACCTATTGAAAGAATAGTTTTTACTATAGCCATGTCAGTCCTCTACTAATAATGTTCTTAAAGAGAGTAGGATAAAGACATGGCAAAAAAAAATAAATTAAAATAACAGGATGGCTTCAGTCATTTTTATAACAGCTTCATTGAGGTATAATTCATAGACCATAAAATTCACCCTTTCAAAGTGTACAATTCAATGCGTTTTAGTATAGTCACAGACTTGTACAACCATCACTACTAGTTTCAATTTTAGAACATTTTCATCACCCCAAAGGAAATGCCATACCTTTTAATAGTTACTCTCCATCTTTTCCCTCCCTTCCAACCCTAGACAACTTGAATTTATTCCTCATATGGATTTGCTTATTCTGGACATTCATACAAATGGAATCCTATGATAATGTAGTTGTTTGTGACCAGCTTCTTTCACATAGCATAATGTTTGCAAGGTCCTTCCACATTGTAGCATGTATCAGTACTTCATCCCTTTTTATGACTGAATAATATTCCATTGTATGAATTTTATTTATCCATTCAGCAGTTGATGGGCATCAGTTTCAGTCCATTTCTCCTAGAACTGGATCCTGCCAAGATGACCTTGATTTCAAAGAGGTACCTCATAACATACGCAAAATCCATTTCTCCTTGCATTGGGAAACCTTATTTAATCGATGCAGACCAACTGCCTTTGTCACAAGCAATCAAAAGAACTACTTTGACACTATCATAACCCTCTTGAAATACATTTGCAAATGCTTTCTTTCGGCAAGTTTTTTGAATTGTGAGTTGCAAGTGTTTACCAGAGAGAACAGTCCTGCAAATAAGAAATGATCTCACTAAATTATACCAATATGCATGGATTTAGAAGTGAAAATGCAGGATAAAATATTGTTGCTGTTTGTGTTTGCCATACCTAAGACCAAGTAATATTGGCCATTTTTTACCCCAGCCATATCTCTACTGTGATAGAATTCATTCTATTCAAGGTCAATCTCTAGGCCTCCTAGATATCTGGAACCTGAGCTTCAGAAACACTGTTGACATTGCAAAACTTGAGTCAAGATTTATGTTGTCACTATTTTTTTATTTGAGTTCATCTAATAAAGTTGACTTGCTCTGAGCTCAACAGCAAGGGCAGATGCATGCTTGCTAGGAGTGGATGTAGTTTAAGCCATTTGGGAGATTTGCACTGCTCCTCCATGTGTCCTGCTGGGGTCTCACACACACTCCTGTCACATGCATACATCATGGGATCCACTGTTGTCAGTGGACGCTCATGGTGTGTTGGAAACCTTGGGACAAAACCTTTCATCTTATCTGACTCTACAATCGTACCAGAGTTTTTTGAAATGAATATTCACCAAAAATGTTATTAAGACTCAAATTTATCTCTTGATTATCAAAAGCAACTACTGTTTTTTTCAATATGCTTTATTAAAAAGCCCTCACTTCATCCCAGGATTCCTCAGTATTTTAATGTTTGTAAGTTCCAGAAAAAAACCACACCTATTTCAGGTCTCCAGCCCCTCATCACAGCAAAGCACCTGAAGATAGTCAGAGGTATCTCACATCTGTGAAGCTGTCGGACACCCAGCTCTGAAGTTGTTGAGGATAAATAAAACAATCTAAATTGGGAGCCCAAGACTCATTATTCCTGGGATTAATACCTCAGTAATGAACTGGTTCAATTCGAGCCAAATTTTGTGTTGATCTCTTTCACTTGGAATGCTGACAGTTGGCCAGAATAATGGGCAAATGATGGCACGGGATTGACTTTGCAAGCCCACTAAATAAGAGAGCAATATGCTAGATTCTGTGGAAGGTGTGACCATGAATTAGCAGTAACACATTTTACCATGGCAACAGTCTCCCTGTTAATGCCCAAATCAAGCCCAATACTGGGGTTTCTCTGCTTTGAGCATGCTCTACTTCTGTCCGTTCTGCATCCGGTTAATTATATAAAGGCAGAAGGAAATAGAAGTAAATGTGGTTGATATCCAGTCATTTCTAGCAGCAATACAGGGTAGGATTAGATGTAAACACTACAGAAAGTATATACTACACTAAGTACCTTGCTTTCAAGTCAATGTTTGTTACTTTTGTTTCTTTTTTTTTTAATTTTTTTTTTTATTTATTTATTTATGGCTGTATTGGGTCTTCGTTTCTGTGCGAGGGCTTTCTCTAGTTGTGGCAAGCGGGGGCCACTCTTCATCGCGGTGCGCGGGCCTCTCACTATCGCGGCCTCTCTTGTTGTGGAGCGCAGGCTCCAGACGCGCAGGCTCAGCAACTGTGGCTCACGGGCCTAGTCGCTCCGCGGCATGTGGGATCCTCCCAGACCAGGGCTCGAACCCGTGTCCCCTGCATTGGCAGGCAGATTCTCTACCACTGCGCCACCAGGGAGGCCCTACTTTTGTTTCTTTAGTCTAGATTTTTTTCTAGTTAAATTTGGACGTTTGTGTCTAGGTTACTTCATTTTGCCATGATCGTATAGTGGTTAGTACTCTGCATTATGTTTAGGTTATTTCATTTTAGGATTCCAAGTAGCTTATGAGTGGTACTACTTAGTTAAGTGACAAGAAGTGCCATCCCCAGTTGAGAAATCAGTTTGTTTATCTCTTCCAGGAATCACTACAATTTCAGAACTTCATTAGTGAGAAATACCGGGGGGGAAAGTGGGAAATGATTTCCCACTTTTCTAGCATTTTTGAAAATCACTTCAAAGAGAAGGTAAGCAAAGGTAGCTGTCAGGGACTCTGGCCTAATACTTCACCATTTCTGAGCTCCCTGGGTTCATCCTTGTCTGAGTGGCTGGATGAATGTGTGTGTGCAAGGCTGTGCAGGCCATCCGTCTCTTGGACCAAGGGTGTCCAGGGCTCTGCCAGCACTATCTTGGCCGGAGATACAACTGCCTGTGAACATCATGCTTCTGTGGACTGATTCCTCATGCAGGCCTCACTGGTTCCCATGCACAGCAAAGCCGAAACGTCAACAGCATTCATGGAGAATCCGGCCAAGTTGTCAAACAAAGGTGTTTTCACTCCCTTTCTCCGAGCTGTTAAGTGGATTCCTGTTCTGTTATATTTTAAAATCCGTCCTTTTCACCAGGAATGGATACAACGCCTATGACTTGCCAGGAAAAGGTGGAGAGGGAGGCGGGAAGTGAGGGGATTGTCCCAACATGGCTCTTCACTTTAAGGGTCTATTTCAAGGCGTATTTTTCCCACCCAGCCCCCACTCACAGCTCGAGTTGTATCGGCTGTTCTAAAGTGCAGGAGGAACCAGCGCGCGTTTCCAGCGTTGCTTTAGCAGAATTTGCAGCATGCAGTTATGCACGTCATTTCAGGCCTATTGCGTAGCTTCCCTTTCGCCCTCAAGCCCCATTGTGAACAAAATTTTTACTGTGATCTATTAAGCAAGCAAGAGACTTTCAACTTTAGAATGCAATAAGAGTTAAAATTTTGGATGATAAAAGTTATTACACATGAGTGAGTTTGTCTCTCCAAATCAAGGAAATGAATTACATTCCCTACTTTGTAGCATATGGTATCCTCAGAATTGCCTGCATATAATTATAACTCTGTTTATTAAAAAGAATTATGTAACAATATGGTTGATTTATTCTGATGTGATTGGATTAGTAACTTAATTGGACTGAGCAGCATACCCAAGATAAAATTAATTTAATTAGCTGATTCATTTCAGGATGACTAGAACCCCTCATCCCACTTTGATAATCTTCTGCAAAGATGTGCAAGCACACAAGCAAAGTTCAGGAACAATTGGACCCCTGTGTGGCATACTGAGTAAGAGAGGAAACAGGAAAAACAGAGCATCTCCAGCCAAAATGTTGAAGAATAATACTTTACCTTGTGCTCCTAACTCTTTTTTTCCCCAAAGGACAGACTTTGTCTAAGACATCTGTGGTTCTGGGACCCTCTCTTCCTAAGGTGACTGGGATGACCCAGTTACCAAAATCTCCCCTGGTTCCTGAATTGCCCCATCCTCTTCTGCTGCAGTGTTGCAGCTGATCTCCAGCTGCTCAGGTCCTTTGCCCCACCTGAGCATGAGCTTGAGCTTGGCATGGGCCTGTTTGCATGATTCTTTTCTGTGGATATGGAACACCATGGGGCAAAATTGCACCATTTCACACAAGAGGATTATAGTGAACAGATATAGGTAGATTAGGGCAAAACTACCACAGTCATTACAAAAACAACTGAGACTCTGTCTATGCAGATAGTTCCAGAGTCAAGAACTACATCTCTCCATCTGTTTCCTATCTATTCTCCCTGGTTCTGTTTGTTTGTTTTTTCTTCTCATTCTAATCCATTCTGTATAGTGACACTATATTTTATATATATTTCTTTCTTTCTTTCTTTCTTTCTACATACTTAAAGATCTTGCCTCATTCCAAAAAAGGACCTGAGGCAGCTTCACAACTGCTAGGTTAATCTTGCACCACACCTTTGATCATATGTCATTTCCCTACTGGAAAGCAGATGGCTTTCCATCAACTAAACTGCAGAAGAGAATCACAGTTCCTCAACCTGGCATCCAAATGCCTCTACGGCTTGCTCCCACCATATTCCTCCCACCTTGCCTAGCACAATCCCACTGTGGGCACCCTGTGTGGCCAGCCCCTGGGACTTCTTGCCGTGTCCTCCCTTGGCTGTTTCCTTCATCCTCCTTTGTGCCCGCCATGCCTTAGCTCATCTCAATGTTTCCAAAGTAATTCCTCACTACATTGCATATGTAGCCTTTCCTGATCAGCATGGCCAGTAATTACTTCTCCATCTTCCAAATATGTGTGTGTATGAAACTTTGGCATCAAATATCGTGGGTGTTTGTATATGTCTACTTGTTTCATTACACAGGAGCAGTGGTCCTTCTTCCCAGAACCTCCTAGCGCAGCAGTGTAGTATGGAATCTAAGATGGAATTCAGTGGTTACTTGTGACATGAATGAAAATGCATGATGATGATGATGATGATGACAGTGTTGGTGGTTGTGGTTATTATTGTGGATATTTTATTTTTATCATTGATGCAGTGCTTTGTTGTCTCTGCTCCTCAAGCAGTACAACATTGCCGGTGGAAACAATAATTGCAATCTTATGCACCATCCTACATCCAATATGGACCTTAACCCATTGTTTTAACAAGTTTCTCCTCTTTAAAAAAAAAGACCCTGTTTCCCAGGAGTTCATTAATTATTAGAGACAAGACGTCTTTTGGGGTTTGCTGACTTTCATTGTACTCTCTAGAGCTTCTATGAGTCGCAAGCAGACAAGGTCTCTGAGGATGGTGTTATAGGTCTGTCCATCCCCAAAGAAGCTGATGAGAGATTAAATTCCCAATTCACCCGATTCTGTTCCCTTTGATGCTGTGGCACATATAGCGTGAGCGATAACATATTTCCCCGCAAGCAGGACTCGCCAGGCAGAGCAAGGGGAGCGAATTCAGACAGTCCCCTTGGTTCTGACTCTTTGTTTCAATGTAGTTAGATCAGAGTTGCACTGCATTGCATTGAACTTGGGTGATTTGATTTCCTTTGTTGTAGGAACAAAAGTGTAAAAGAGAGAATAGAACAGAGGTGCTTCTGCAATGAGTACCAAGGTGATGGAGGAAATCTATATTGGACAAAAGACCCATTTATCAGTGTCAAGACAGTCCTTTGAATAACCACAGTGTGGTTTTTTTCTTAGTCTTTTACCTTGTGGACCAAAGTAATAGGTACATCTCTAAAGGCTAGATAAAGATTTTTGCACACAAGGAGGAGAGGTGAAAATATGTTTTCCAAAATAAAATTAGAAATAGTAATTACCATTTGGGGGTGAGTCCACTAAATGCATGCATTATTCCAAGTGTATTTTTCTTCTTCTTCATTTTATTTAATTATAAGAACAGTCCCATTAGTTATATATCATTCCCATTTTACAGGTAAAGAAAATAAGTTTTAGAAATTAACAGAGTCAGATTTGGAACCCAAAACCTAATCCAAATTCTACTATACTGGACTGGGTCTGCATATGAGAATGAAGATGTTCTGTTTAACAAGGACAATAGAATACCTCCTTTGTGTTGATACTGGATTGATTTTTCACCACAAATTAGACTGGCAGTGTCTTTCAAAGGATGACACAAAAAATAATAATCCAAAGAAGTGCTCTACTTATTAGTTGCCTGAAAATCATGTAAATATACTATAGACACTGATTAGGATACCAGCAATTTCAATGCTGTGACGTGTATAATCAATGGCAGTGAGCAAACGTCTAAAAGTAGAATAAAAAGAATAAGCGATGGAATGAAGAATAGCCATATTATTCAGAATTATGAGGAGTCAGTTATCAGGGCTTCAAATAAAAGGTGAAGGCCACAAACTAGACTCAGAATACCAACAGAGGGAACATCTAAAAGACCCTAGGCTCAGAGAGAGATTGGGATTGACATATATACACTACTATGTATAAAATAGGTAACTAATGAGAAGCTACTGTATAGCACAGGGAACTCTGCTCAGTGCTCTGTGGTGACCTAAATGGGAAGGAAATCTAAAAAAGAGTGTGTATATGTATATGTATAACTGATTCACTGTGCTGTACAGCAGAAACTAATACAACATTGTAAAGCAACTATACTCCAATAAAAATTAATTAAAAAAAAAAAAGACCCTAGGATCAGGAAGAGACATCGAAGAGATAACAGCACAGGTTCTTAAAGCCAAGGTGATAAGGCAGTCGAGAAGTTCAGGGCCCACATGGGGAAGCTTTGAGGTGTAGGAATCAGAAGGTGAGACCACCAGACCTGAGAGAGCCAGGGGATCTCCCCTCATTTAGAAAAGGTCCGCAGCCTCCAGTCTAACATTGACAGAATTTTACAGGAGACCCTTTCATGAAAGAAGTCCCCATCCTCACAGCGGGGACTTTTGAATGGTGCCTTTTACCTCTCTTCTGGTGCTGTCCCTATGACAGATCACCTGAGGAGCTCCCCGGCCCCCTCTTCTTCTCTCTGACTTTCCATGGACCAAACTTCTCTACAGTAGTATCCTAAAAATACTTCTGATGCCTCAGATGATACATCCCTAATCCCAGAGCGGCCCTTCTGACACAGCATGTATGCTATCAACAAAACTTGGAAAGCAACGCAGCCTGTAGTTCCTTCTTTCCAGTTTGACACACTCCGGATTTAAACCAAGATTTCTGAGGACCATCAAGCCGTTCCTTAATCTCCTTTGCCACATCAGTCACGTTTTTCTCATTTCTGTTTCCTTTTAATCCACGTCTTCAACCACACCTGCCCACTCGGAGCAGCCTACCCAGACATCACGTTCAGACTTTGGGCAGAGGTGCATACATGCAGATCACAGGTCGAGGCAGTGTACAACTCATGAGAACTGAGAAAATAACTAGAAACAACTGTAAGACTTTGGGGGCAAAAACAGAGGCACTATTTCAAAAGGAAGTGACTCTTAGGAATTGTGAAGTCGGACTTGTCAAGCCCATGCCACCACCTCCCCCTCCTCCTTGTGATGGTTTGATGGCTCTGCTCACGGTAGACCAGAATGCTGATCTTAGGTCCTGAGTCTCCCGTCCCGTCCTTCATCCCTAAGCCTCCAGTTCTCCCCTCGGGTTGACCGCTCTCGTTTCTAACAGATCTCTCTACAAGTTAGCTTAAATCTTTCATCTTTAGCATCCATAGACTTCTAAAGGCTTAGGCTGGCATTTACGGGAGAAGGTAGAAACAACTTCACCAACCAAGCACAGACAGGGATGAACATTTTTATAGTCTCTTCACTTTGACGCCTTCCTTAAGTTGCCAAGGGCCTGGAGAGACTATTGCCAAAATGCAGACTATTTGCGAGTTGCCACAGTGCTCTCTCCCCTCCAGGATTTATTTAACATGTGATGTTCCTGGTCGTCACTGCTTCCTCAGCTGCTAGATTAGAGCTAGCAAGAGCAGGTGCTCAGTAAAAGCATACTGCTTACATGGAACCGAGCCTCTTCCTAGATCCGATCAGTTTACTTTCAATGACTTTTTTGTAACCAGAACAGAGCAATACTGAACCCACAGTCGTTTATGTATTCAACAGATATTCCCCAGCCCCTTATGATGAACACATAGAGCATATCCTATGCTCAGCGAACAAGTGAAAAGTGGTTCCTGCTCTTAAAAAGCAAGTAGTATCATGGAAGACAGAGACTGAAAAATTAAAGAATTAGATACTGTTAATAGAAACTCTGAAGGGGAAGAACAGGGAACTCTAAGACAAATGAAAAGGGATACTTTACATTGGTAGTCAGAGGAGATGTCTCTAAGGAGGTGATGTTTAAGGCAAGAATCAAAGGATGATGAGAAAGAGTAGAGGAAAGAGCACTCCAGGAAGAGAAAAGAGCCTGTGTGAACCTCTTCCTGCAAGATGCTGTTAGAGTTACTTATTGCTGCATAATGAACGACCCCCAACTTAGTGACATTAAATAGCTGATTTCCTGTGCTCATCAGCCCTGTGGGTCAGGAATACGGATAAGGTGCAGCTGGAATGGCTTGTCTCTGCTCCACAAAGTATGGGACATCACCTGAGACGACTCAAAATATCTGGATAACTTGGATTACTAGGGGCCGAAATGAGCCAGAGTTGTTAGGACTTCACTCCCATGTCTGGCTCTTGTGCTAGCATGACTCAAAGGCTAGGCTGTGTTCACAGCAGCACTATTTACAACAGCCAAGACTTGGAAGCAACCTAAATGAATGGATAAAGAAGACGTGGTACATATATGCACTGGAATACTACTCAGCCATAAGAAAAGAATGAAATAATGCCATTTGCAGCAACATGGATGGACCTAGAAATTATACTAAGTTAAGTGAGCCAGAGAGAGAAAGACAAATACTCCTGTCTTCATGACAGGAGTGTCAAAAGTTATGGGACCATGTTTTAAAACTGCAACATGTTGGAAGGAGCTTGGCAGTCAGAGGAACTAAAAGGCCAGTGTAGCTGGGCCATAGTGGGCAAGGCACCACACGGGAAGAAGTCATGTCAGAAGGTAGGTGGGATCCACTATTTGAGGATGGTTTAGCCACTGCGAAGAATTCAGAGCGTGCTCTAAGTGCAGCAGGAAAATATTAGGTTAATCCGGAGGATGATGTTTTGATTTGTATTTTTAAAAGACATTAAAGCAGCTGTGGGGAAGGGGATGAGAGGAAGCAGAGTGACTGATTCTGGGGCTCAATGAGCAGCTCAGGTGCACAAAGCTGTTGGCTTGGACGAAGGTAGTGGTGGTGAAGACAGAGAGTGATGGGTGGACACAAGGTAGGGTTTGAAGGTGAAACTGACAAGCCTTGAGGAAAAACTAAATGTGCCAATGGAGAGAACTGAAAGTATGAAGGATCACTACCAGTTTCTGGCTTGAGAAATGAATGGTGATATTTACTGGGGTGGGAAAACCAAGGATATACAGATTGGGACAGGAAGAGGAAAACAAATCAAAAGTTTTATTTTGGATCCAAAATGTATCTTCTGAACTTTCCTCAAATAGGGTTTAACAAATCTTCCCTAAAACAATAATCCAGAAATGAAAAAGGGTCCCTAATTATTTTTCACATTTTTCTCATGTAACACAAGCAGATCAGAAAGAAATTATCTGGAACTATTGAAGACTAACACCAGGAAGGTCACCTCTAACTTCCAATCCCTTACTTCCCCACCTCATCCCCAGTTGAAGGCGGACTCCAAGCATGCAAGTATGTACTGGAAACTGTGCTTTCGATTAAAAAAAAATAAAATAGAAGATTAGACTTGTTTGAGCATCAATCTCACTTTATAAAAGAAGAAATATCATTTCTTTTAAGGAACAAGTAAATCCAATTTGTCCAGGAAAATAACTGGAATGATATTAAAACTCTGTATACATCTAGAAAAAAATAGAACTTTAAGCAGATTTCAACATCAACCTCATTTTTTAGGAGAGGAAATAACATATTTTCTTTTTAAGACCTCTTACCTGATAAAATATTTAGCAAAACATAAGGATAGTTCTGAACATCGGGAGAAGAATGGACCCATACACAGTAATCTAAAATGTTTTCTCTGAAAAGCAGATAATCTTGTATAATAATTGGGCCAATATGTATAAAAAGAAATATAAGTAAAGTTCTGATCAAATTTAACCCTAAAAATTAAGTAGATTCATAAGGTATTTTAATAACTGCCAGGAAATGGCTTAAACCCTTTAGCATAACATTGTATCTACATGAATCCCAACAGTTAGAATGAAAAAAGAAGTCATTAAAATATTTCGTAAAGCCACACCTGGATTTTTTTAACTGATTTTCCCCATTGTGATCTATAATTTTGGCTCTGTTTATTATGCAAATCTTGATGTCTAGATAATGGCAAACATTTTTATCAGAGAATAAGTGTGTCTACATTGTTGTTCTGGCAGTATTTTCATCTAGGAATTTTTTATTTACACTCTGTTTGTAAGCATTGTTTATTCTTTAAGAAAGAATGTGTTTTAGGTGAAAGCCTTCTGTTTGACTTCTAGCACATGAAGCACCCTCTTATCAAAAATAATAAAAGCTAATATTTATATTGAGATCCTTCAATACGTCAAGTACTATGCTAAGGAATTGAAATGACTTTCCTTTTAATTCAAATACTCCTTATCAGGTATGTGCTATTTCTATACCCAGAAGGTCGAAAACTCTGTTTTAGAGATTATATTGGTCTTCTAGGACTGTTATAAGAAAATACCACAGACTGGGTGGCTTAAACAACAGAAATTGATTTTCTCACAGTTTTGGAGTCTGATAGTCCAAGATCAAGGTGCCAGCAGGGTTGGAAAACAGATGGCCACCTTCTCACCATGTCCTCACGTGGGCTTTCCTAGTTGCCTTCAGAGAGAGAGCTCTGGTATCTCTTCCTCTTTTTATAAGGACACCAGTCCCATCAGATTAGAGCCCCACCTTATGACCTCATTTAACCTTAATAACCTCTTTAAAAGCCATATCTACAAATACAAGCACATTGGGGATTAGGGTTTCAAAGTATGAATTTTGGGGGAACACAATACAGTCCGTAACAGAGATGTGAAGAAACCTACCCAAGGTCAAATACCCAGGAAATACGAGAGCTAAGTTTGGAATCCAGGCAGCCTGACTCTGGAGCCTTGAGCCTCCAACTACTGTTTTATATTTTCACTCACTTAGCCTTATATAGTAACATCTGTCTCTGTCTTCCAGAAACCTTGGCAGGGTACACAACAATTAGGAGTAAACTCAGTTGGCGGAAATTTATTTAGGTCAAATAATGTGAAAACATGTCTCATATACTCAACAAATAAAATTTGGTCTTTGGTGCTGTGTTGGAGATATTTTATGCATGTTCCTTCTTTATTTTTTTTTCAAATTGATACAAATTAAGCAGCTGATTTCAGTATGGATTGAATATTTTTAATCTCTAGAAATCCTAAGGAAAGTATTACAGTAATAATAATGGTTCATTTCAGCAACACAATTTCTACATCTTGGTTAATAATCTAGGGGGAAATATATCAACATTATGTTAATTAAACTCTAAGCTGGCGGTACCAAGGGAGATATTATGAATGGTGCTGAGGAGAAAAAGTCAATATGCAAATAGTTACAATATCAAGATATAGTCAGGAAATTGTAGCACAGATGAAACAAACTTATATATCTAGGAAAGAAGAATATAAATGGAGATAATGTGAATGACAGTAAATACTAGAAGCAGGCATCCCAGAACAATGATAATACTTCTTGCCTGTGCATTTGAAAATTCTCTACACACAGTAAATGGATTTTTTAATGCAGGAAAATAAAAAAGCACAGAGAGACTGTGAGAGAAAGCCACTGATCACTGAAGCTGGAAAATACAATTCATTGTCAGAAGACTAATTTGAAATACAAAGAACAACTATATACATAGTTTGGTGGAACAAATGTGGGATAAACTCAAGAATAAGAAGCAGTGTATCTACAATGCCAAATATTATGTAACATAAGTTACATCTGTAACAACCTGTTGCCACAATCATGAATTAAAACTGTGAAAAAAAGTTTGCATGAACTTTACCTAAAACAGTCACAATTTAGCATCTATTAATTATTTGCCCTCAATAAACAAGTGTTCAGTCAACAAGCATTTACTGAATCAGACGCGCATATCACATAAGAAATCATAGCTTTGTGGATTCATCTCTTTTCTCCATCCTCCCCCAAGGATCTAATATTTATCAAAGCTTGGGACACTAGTAAATACAGTAAAATCTGAGTTCAGAGGATGGGTAAATATGTGAGTCTGTCTTATCTATTTGGGGATGCAGAGTCCATTAACAAAGCATCAAATGAAAAATTTTAAAAACGACCACTTAGTAAATATTTGTAGTGCATTACCTCAAATACCTGCACATTTTAAAACTTACAGAAGTTTGAAGTAGCAGAATAAAATATTCCAATAATTAACTAGCCTCTCAACTCTTTTGTTATGGAATCGACATAATCCATGTTTATATTTCAGACTACATTTTCAAAGCAAATGCAAATTGTATTTTATTTTTTTTAATTAATTAATTTATTTATTTTTGGCTGCTACTCTTCGTTGCAGTGCGCGGGCTTCTCATTGCGGTGGCTTCTGTTGTTGCGGAGCACAGGCTCTAGGCACACGGGCTTCAGTAGTTGTGGCTCGCGGACTCTAGAGCGCAGGCTCAGTAGTTGTGGCGCACGGGCTTAGTTGCTCCACAGCATGTGGGATCTTCCTGGACCAGGGCTCGAACCCGTGTCCCCTGCATTGGCAGGCGATTCTTAACCTCTGCACCACTAGGGAAGTCCACAAATTGTATTTTAATCGTACTGTGTCTTAGCTCATCTTTTTCACCACTGCCATTTGTTAACACAAAAAATAGTGAGCCGTCCATATGTGGAACTCCAGAAGAAGGGCTTGGTCATAGTAACAGTGGCAATCCCAGCGACTGCTGTCAGCGTGTCTCTTCCATTCATAGACTGATTCTCAACTATGTGTACTCCTATTGTGTTAAGAGAGCCTAGTTCCAAAGGGGGCATGTAGCATGAATGCCTGCTGTGTAATAAGCACTCCGCTGATGTTTGTTTAATTAATCAATTATAACATTCCTCTTCTTGAGTCATTAACAGACTAATTTGGACAAAAAACACATACACACACATACACACAAGATTATCAGTAGTAGAGTTTTGCCATTTCATCAAATTATCTGAGCACCAAAGCAGTCATATACTATGGCTACTCAGTGTTCCTTCCCAGTGAGGCTATGCTTTTCTTAAAGGCAACAAAAACAATAAATAATGTGAGGGGGAGAATGGTACAGGGAAAGGTACCATTGAAAGGGACAGGTATCCAACAGTGAACAGTGATCTGCTGAACTCTCCCCACCAACCCATACAGAATGCTTCATACAGTGTTTGTAAGTGCACACACACAAACACACACACACACACACACACCCCATAAGCCCATTGCACAGCAGTGGTTTGCTGAAATTGTCTGACATGAGTTCATTCCTTGCTGAAGCTTCACCACTTACTGCAAACTCTGAAGACACGGAGTAAAGCCGACATGCTAAGTGTGATGCAGTACTCCCTAAAGTTGATAAAAATCTTCTAGCTGCCTAATGTTGCTCCTAATACAAGTATTAATAAACCATGAAATGAATGGTTTAGGCATAATGGCGAAATAATCCAGGGGCCGTACATACTAGCCAGTGAGAGACAAGGACATCTGAGGCCACAGAGGAGAGGCCTGGCCATCTGTCTCAGCTCAGTCAGATGTAACATCTGTGGGCTGGGGGTGAGTGACCTGGCCTCTCTTAGTCTCAAGTTCCACCTCTGAAAATTGGAAATAACGATAGTCAATCCAGAGTGCTACTGAGAGAGTTAAACTGAGTTCCGAGGACCTGACAGGAGGCAGAGGGCCAGTAAAAGTTGGTATCCCTTTATGATCTAAAAGCTAAGGGCCGGAACTTCCCTGGCGGTCCAGTGGTTAAGATTTCACCTTCCAGTGCCGGGGGTGCGGGTTTGATCCCTGGTCGGGGAGCTAAGATGCCACATGCCGTGTGGCCAAAAAACCAAAACATAAAACAGAAGCAATATTGTAACAAGTTCAATAAAGACTTTAAAAATGGTCCACATCAAAAAAATCTTTTAAAAGAATACTAAATAAATAAAATAAAACCTAAGGGCCTTTTAGATGCCTAACCCTAGGAATTGAACTGCTTGCCTTGGTTTTCTTAGTATCCTGATTTTTCTGGCTGTATCTGCACATAAAACGCTGCACCTTGCCCATTCAGTTCCTAGGATTAGGCATCTAAAATATGTGGAATCTAGAAAAATAATACAGATGAACTTATTTGCAAAGCAGAAATAGAGACACAGACATAGAGAACAAATGTATGGATACCAAGGGGGGAAGGAGGGGTGGGATGAAGTGGGAGACTGGGATTGACATATATACACTACTATTTATAAAATAGATAACTAATGAGAACCTACTGTATAGCACAGGGAACTCTATTCAATACTCTGTCGTGACCTAAATGGGAAGGAAGTCCAAAAAAAGAGGAGATATATGTATACACATAACTGATTCACTTTGCTGTACAGCAGAAACTAACACAGCATGGTAAAGCAACTATACTCCAATAAAATTAATTTAAAAAGAAAAAAGAAAACCAAGGCTGCTGCCCTAACAATTGGCCTAACATGAAAACCTCACTTGAAAAGAGGCCTTACAGCTTAGTCATTGAAAACTAGACTCCTGGGACAGGTTTGGGTCAAAGGGGTTGGTTTCTCCTCAAATGTCAGGTATTCTGGTAGGTACACTTAACCATGTTTTCTTATTTCATCCATTTTTCATTTTTCAGTATTTATAATGTTCGGTGAATTTCTTTTTTTCATTGCTCTCTCTGGAACTAAATTCTCTGCCACTGTTGATTGTTGCTTTTCAAGGCTTCATTAAAGCTACTTGGAATAAAGCTCTGAGTCTTGAGAAACAGTTTGTGTGTTTATTTCTGTTGCTTGGCTGCGCTTCAATGCGAAAACCTACAATGAATCTCCTCAGTGCTGTTCTGAGAAAGAAAATGTCTCGTCTCAAGGAGTTCTTGTCTCTGCTTGCCCTGGCGATAGATATAAAATAATGCGACACTTAACCTCTTTATTTTTGTTCACCCAGAAAACAAGTAGTCCAGGACACAGGAAGCAGTAGATGATAACTGAAAAAGCACCGTATGCTACTTTTTTCCCCTTTATTTTATTTTATTCTATTCTCCTCTCCCATGTCATTTATGATTTGGGCCTTTACTGATGAGGAGAGAACTTCTGGCGAAAAATCTAAACTCCGATCTGGTTGGTACAGAGTTTCCTACTATTCTTTCATCCTTCTTTCCCCCCTGTGCCACTCATGGCTAAGCTCTTCTTGGGCCAAGCAGCTGGAGAGGCTAAAAAAACCTCAGAGGAAGGTGGAAGGGAACTCATGGTTTTGAGCAACTATCACATCCTAGGCATTTTATTTACTTTGCTTTATTCTTAAAAGACCAGCCAAAAATTTCTTGAGCCAAAGTTCCCACCTTAGCCATCCATCAGCAAATCCTGTCAGCACCACCTTCTTAAAAAATCCAGAGTATAACCACTCCACAACACCTCCACTTCCTAGTCCAATCTAGATCCTCTTTGTGGCTCTACTGACCCTTTATAGTATCTCCTCACTGTGGGAATGATGTCGCCCCCGACGCCCCCTACAGTCTGTACTCAACACTGCAGCCCCAGTGAGGCTCAGGCAAGTCAGGCGGCACCCCTGCTCTGCTCAGGACTCCTTGCCATCTCTCTGATGACTCAGAGATGATGCTGGCCTGGATGCCTACAGGAGCTTCCTGAGCGAGCCTCCACGCTGCCTGCGGATCCCACTGTGGTCTGACCTGCACCACCTCCCTGACCTCATCTCCACCACTTTTCTTCTCCCACCACACATGGCTCCTTGATGCTCCCTCCCCCATGCCCAGCTTACTTCCACATCAGAGCCTTTGCACGTGCTGTGTTCGAAACCTAGAATTCTCTCTTCCCCAAACATCTTCAAAATTTACTCCCTCACTTCCTGCAGGTGGGTGCTCAAAACCTTATCTCGGATGCCTTCATTGATCACCTTATGTAAAAAGTGCTTCTCAGTTACTCTCTTATCCCCTCACACTGCCGTGTTCTTTACTACCCATACCGTCTTTGCAATATATTTGTTTATTGATGTCACCTCAGCTTCCATATTTCATGAGAGAGGCACTTACAGATGAGATTGAGTCTCTGGGAGACATTAACTCACTTACCCGTAGTGAAAATGGAGCAGCTAGACCACAACCTCCAGTCTGACTGCCTCTGCTGCCCATGCTCTCTCTGCTAAATCAAGCAGGGACCAGCAAAAATAGCCAAGCTCCAGCCATTGCTCTTGTGGGTCTGCACATTCAACAAAGACAGAATGGTCAAAGCACAGTTGCACTCTCATATCTACCTGCTGCATCTAAATCCTGCAAACTTACAGGCATTATCCGCCTGCTGACAAGGTTGCTCAGCCTGGGGAACTTTAAGCCTCTGTCACTCTTAGGTTTGCAGAGGAGGGAAGAAAGGTAAGAGAGCAAGACAGAACCTAACGAGGGATTCCTTAACTCCCGGAGTTTGTGTCACTTGTCTAGCTATTCAACATACTCATTTTTATTAGCTTTTTTCTGCAAACATCATATCTCCCACTGCAACTTAAAAAAAAAAAAAGGGCTTCTCTGGTGGCGCAGTGGTTGAGAATCTGCCTGCTAATGCAGGGGATGCGGGTTCGAGCCCTGGTCTGGGAAGATCCCACATGCCGCGGAGCAACTAGGCCCGTGAGCCACGATTACTGAGCCTGCGCGTCTGGAGCCTGTGCTCCGCAACAAGAGAGGCCACGACAGTGAGAGGCCCGCGCACCACGATGAAGAGTGGCCCCCCGCTTGCCACAACTAGAGAAAGCCCTCGCACAGAAACGAAGACCCAACACAGCCAAAAATAAATAAATTAATTAATTAATTAATTTAAAATGCAACTGCAGGAAAAAAAAAAAGTCTAATGCTTCTATTGAAATAATGTGATCCTCCTGCCTGCAGTGTTACCACCAAGCCCTACCTCCAAATTCCTCCGGGACATCCTCTGTACTGTTCCCAGGGAGGTCTTTATAAAACATGAATGTCATTATTTTACTCCATTTTGAAAAAGAAAAACTGCTGTACCATATAATCATGACTCCTTGACCTGGCACGCTAGCCTACAAGGCCCTTTCTAACTGAATTCCTGTGCTCCTCTCAGCTTTCTGCTCAGACGTTCCCCCCCCCCCCCCGGCCACTTTTAATTTCACAATGCAAGAGTATTTAATAAAGCCTCACCTACATCGTTCAGTTTCCCATTTAAACACTTTTTTCTACTGCAGACACTCTGAAATACTGCCTTCTCTGCCCAGTTTTTGCCTGCTGTACATTTCTGATTGTCCTTCATATCGAGCATCTATTGAGAGCCTGCTATGTGTCAGGTGTTGTTCAAGGGGCTTTATGTATTGTTTCATGCTTACAGCAGCCCTGCTCCCAAGCAGTTCTATCCATCTTTTCAGATAAAGGAACTGAAGCTAAGAGAGCCCAAGACCCCGTGACCAGACAGTGGAAGAGCAGGCATCTGAGTCATACTTTCTTGTCGTGGCACCAGTGCCCATAATTTTCGCACCGTGCTGGGTGCTATGCATCCACCTTTGTGACACTATCTCCCCCTAAGAGATGCAAGGCTCTCGGTGGCAGAGCATTTTTTTTTTTTTCTTTTTGCAGCTACAGTGCCTCCATGACCTGGGTCATCAATTGTCCAGTTACATAAATAAGATTAATTGTCCGTGTAGAAAACCATGACTGGGAATTACATCTCACACCACCAGTTGTACACCAGTCAGCCCTTTAACCACGTGACCTTGTCCCTCACCACCCATTCAAAGCTGGCTAAGAAAAGCCCCATACTTTGCTGAGGTTTACTCTTTCCGTTTATGATAATCCCAGCCGTGCACAATCACTCATGTTTTGTTACTGTCTGCCGACAAGGACGTTTACTGCCATGCTTACCTTTTCTGTTAGCCAGGATTTTGTCTGATGCGTGAAGATGGGGTCCTCTACCACTCACCGCTTGTGCCCTTCATACAATCAGCAGGAGACCTGCTTTGCATTGTCCTCCCTTTGGTGAAAATGCCCTCTGTTGATTTAACCATACTGCTTTTTTTATTTAAAAAAAAATTTTTTTTATTACACTTATAATGCATGTTTCATGTAATCCCCCCAGAATTCAACAGATTTATTTTTGGTACTGAACTGGATGATTTAAAAGTTCATATGGAAAAATAAATGCAAGGATGCTCAAGAATGTAAGAGGGAGAAAGAATAATGAGGTGGCACAGGTAGTACGAGATATTGGAATTTACTTTAAAGCTAATGTAATAAAAAAAAAATGCTCTTTGCACAAGAAAAAGCAAATATAGCAGGGAATAGAATCAAACTGAGAAACATATATAAGTAAATGTGGAACGTTACTATATGATAATGAGAGCATTTCCATACCATGGGAATTAGAGTTTATTTAATAAATAATATTGGCATTATTGGCTATCGAAACAAAAAAATAGTTTGAATGTTAATAATATATTTAAACAATTCACTTTTAAATGAAGAAAGTAAGGAGAAAAAAAAAAGTAAGGAAGAAAGTAAGAACACTATATATTTATAAATTTACATTTTTGACTTGTTACAACACATATTACCTTTGTAATTTAAAAGTAATATTTACATATTACATATTATATGTTACATATTTCTAACATTAAGACAATTCAGAAGTTTTAACAGTAAATACTGAAAGACTCCTTCCTTTCCCTAGTAACTGTCAGTTTATAGTTTCTCCTCCCTGATATTTACATATATATATGCACACAGACATATTTTTTTTACCTTAGTGAGGATGATACAATATTATGTTGCAAATTCCTTTCTTTTTTTACATAAAACATGTAATTGTAGACAACTTTGCATAAAAATATATGTTGACAAATCTCATTCTTTCCAAAGGCTATACAGTATTTTATTATCTGATTCCACTTCAATTTATTTAAGTAATCCTTTACTGATAAAGGAGGTATTTAATGTATTTTTTAAAGTCTAATCATACAGAAGGGTCAAAAATGAAATTTACAGCTACCTTCTACTATATTTTGAATATTCTCCCCCAGGAATAAACACATGGAAGTTTCTGTGTTGTAGTTCTTCTGGGGTTATCATTACTGCTTAAATTATATTTTTCTCTCTCTCTTTTTTTTTTTTTTTTCCAGTTTGAGAGAGTAGCTATTGACTTCCTGGTATGAAAATTATACCATCTAATGAGTGATACTATGTCTCCCATCTCCTCTACTTCCCTACATCTGCTGTTCCTACATCTATGATTATTTATCCCATGTTTAGTCTATAGGCTAATGCAAAATTTTTAACCCCAACTTAAGAGGCTTTAATAAGATTATGCTCTTATAAATATTTACTGTACAACCAAGTTATGCTATTGGATTTAGAGAGAAAGCAATATAATGTTAAGACACTAATCTCCAGCCACTCAAAGGATGATGATCCAAGCATGACAGTAGTGGTTTCTCCTCTAATTTCTTTTGAGTTTTTCTCTTTCCTCGTAAGACATTTCAGCTGCTATTCCTGTGGCTCATGGTGTACTCTTTTTTTTTTTTTTTTAATTTTATTGGAGTATAGTTGATTTACAATGTTGTGTTAATTTTAGGTGTACAGCAAAGCGATTCAGTTATACATATACATATATGCATTCTTTTTCAGATTCTTTTCCCATATAGGTTATTACAGAATATTGAACAGAGTTCCCTGTGCTATACAGTGGGTCCTTGTTGGTTATCTATTTTAATATATATAATAGTGTGTGTATGTTAATCCCAAGCTCCTAATTTATCCCTCCCCCCCAAGCTTCCCCTTTGGTAACCATAAGTTTGTTTTTGAAATCTGAGTCTGTTTCTGTTTTGTAAATAAGTTCATTTATATCATTTTTAAAATTAGATTCCACAATGAGTGATATCATATATTTGTCTTTCTCTTTCTGATTTACTTCCTTTAGTTTGGTAATCTCTATGTCCATCCGTGTTGCTGCACGTGGCATTATTTCATTCATTTTTATGGCTGAGTGATATTCCATTGTATATATGTACCACATCTTCTTTATCCATTCCTCTGTCAGTGGACATTTAGGTTGCTTCCATGTCTTGAGTATTGTAAACAGTGCTGCAGTGAACATTGGGGTACATGTATCTTGTAGGAGGGTTCCCTTTTCTCCACACCATCTCCAGCATTTATTGTTTGAAGACTTTTTGATGATGGCCATTCTGACCTGTGTGAGGTGACACCTCATTGTAGTTTTGATTTGCATTTCTCTGATAATTAGTGATGCTGAGTATCTTTTCGTGTGCTTTTGGCCATCTGTATGTCTTCTTTGGAGAAATGTCCATTTAGATCTTCTGCCCATTTTTTGATGTTTTTTTTTATATGTAGAGCTGCATGAGCTGTTTGTATATTTTGGAAATTAATCCCTTGTTGGTCGCTTCATTTGCAAATATTTTCTCCCATTCTGTGGTTTGTCTTTTCATTTTGTTTATGGTTTCCTTTACTGTGCAAAAGCTTTTCAGTTTAATTAGGTCTTTTTAAACTTATTTCTTTCTTGTTTGATCTGCTTATTATTCAATAAGATCCTTATTGAATAATGCTTATGGACAGCTTGTGAGGGTGATCAACTTTACGAGAATTTGACTGAAAATGTTACATAAAATAATAGTTTAAATATGGAATTCTAAAAAATAAATAAATAAATAAATAAATAAATAAATATGGAATTCTAAATCCAGAGTCATTATCCCACTGAGTTTTTGGATGGTTTTTGTTCCTTTGAGTTTAGTGTTCAGTGCTGGTAATGGAATATCTGCTCTTAATCTGATTCTCCTTCCTTTATAGATGACCTCATTTTTTTTCTCTTTTTGGACATTTTTAAAATTGTCTTTCCAGAAATTTCAACAGAGAGTGTTTAAGTATGGATCTTTTTTTCCACCTACCTCACCTAGCCTTGATGAGACTTATTCAATATGAGGGCTCTTGTTTTTTCAGTCTGGGATATTTTTATTCCACTATTTCTTTTATTATCCCCCCTCTTTCCTAGCTATTCTTTTCTCTTGGAACTTATTTTCGTCAACGATTGAGCTTCTTGGACTCTTTCTCCATATTTTTAAATTTTCTTTCTTATTTTTGTGTCATTTTTGTTTTTTGTTTTGGACTGTTGGAAATTTCTTTGCTTGAGTTTCCAAATCAATAATTGTTTTTTAACTCTATTATAATATGTGGTGATTGATTGAATTTTTTATTTCAGCAATCATATTTTAAAATTCTTTTTATTTGGTAGGTGTAATAACCTCTCTAATTTTTCTACAGATAATATTTAGAATTTTTAGGTCATTTGGGATCCTTTTTGCTTCCTCACCTTTCTGTTGATATTCTGCTATTTGTTCATATTTGTGAATTATGTAGGTTGACCTGAGGTGCCATGCCATCAGTATTGTTAAAATTTCTGCAGGTGATTCTCATGTGGAGAAAAGAACTAGGGGTATTTCTGCTGGGTAATAGAGAAGCTGTGTGATTATGTGCATGCTTCTTTACCTTGTCTTCTTTGGTCAATAATATGTCCTGTAGATTTTTCCTCATTACTGTATAAAAAGCTTTCTCCTTTGTTAAGTCTTCGTAGTATTCCATTGTGTAGGGATACCATAGTTATTTAATTACGTTTCTATTGATTTGAAACACTTGAATTCTTTCAGATATTAGAGCAAGGAATTCTTTCCTTTAATGCTCAATGAATAATCTTATCCATCTATCATTTTGTACATGTGTACCTACAAGATAAATTCTCTAAAGATGGAATGCTGGCTGAAAAGTTAAATGTGTTTTTAATTTTGGTAAATATTGACAAATTGTTCTTCCATTTTAAACACGAGAAAACAGCCCTAGAAAGCTGAGGTGACTTGATCATAGTGACATAAGTTTATGCCCATATGGGGAATGGAACATTGTGCTTTGTGTCATTCAGTCCTGCATTTCTTCTACTATATGACACTTCTTTCACTGTGTCCTATGAACAAGGACTACAGCTATGTCAGGTAATTTGGTGAAACTGATCATCAGAGGTTATTCATGATATCATGAATTGGTGTCTGGAAAAGACTAAATAGCTACCTCCCATTTTCCTTGGCCTCATAAAATAATAAAAAAGATATATACATATGGAGACAATGCAACAATGATTGAAGATAAAGCAAGACAAAATAAAAATGAAGTTGACAATGGGCAAAAAAATTTAAGGAAATTTTGGAGAGAGACAGCCAGAAACACCAGAGATAAGAGTAGTTCTTCTTGAGATAGCTTCCAAAGAAACTATACGTACAGTCAGGACAAAGGCAAGAGTAGATCATCAGGCGAACACCAAGATTTTTTAAGTTAAGAACTACATTTACAGCAGCCAGTCCAGCTCCTTCCCTAACTCTCACCCCACCCCAATATACAGAGCCTAACAAGGGAGTATTTTGCCCTTAGTATTGAAGACCTGTTCTCTAATGAATAGGTGGCTAATGAGATTGGGGAAGAATCCTAGGAAATGTACTGGACCTGAGAGAAAAAAGAAATGAAGATTTAGGTAATTCTAGACCTCTACTTCAGAGAGTGAAGGAAAATATAAAAGAAGCAGCTCTGTCCAGGAATAAAAACAGGAAAGCCCTCTACCACCAGAGTAAGGTCTTTTTTTCCTTGACTGTTGTGGGATTCCTAACCTCCTATCTGCTCCAAGCCAGCATGTACCTGTCAGCGTGCCAGAGCACTATCACTGATGAATTCTGCCCTCCAAGTCAGGAGAGGAAGCGTTTGGTAAGCCAACCTGCACCAGGGGTGTGTCACTTTGTTATAATTCATCCAGCTACGCATGTAAAATTTGTGCAACATTATATACATCAAAAAACCCACCAAGTAACTCTAAGTTGCAGCCAGGATTGAGAAACCCTGCTCTAAACAACTAAACTGAATATGTTTCTATGTGTCTAGTATAAAATGATCTCTGCTTTTTAAAAATTGAGTTTAGAGTGAAAAATGAAATTCTACGTTGACTTATAGATGACAACTTCTGTGCCAAGAGAGTTATTAGCTTATAGTCAATTATAATAAATGTACAGGGACTCAAGTGAAAAGCAAAGTGGCTGTAGTGGACCTACAATGCAATAGAATCCTTTTCAGCATCTGTGGACAAGTGTACCTAGAGTCGATGGAACACCAGTGTCTCCATCACTAATATAATCAGTGAATAATCTGTATTTTCCTTCAAGTTTCACACCTCCTCTTTGTCACTGGTGTTCAGGAATTTCACTATGATGTATCTACTCATGGAATTGTTTTTACTCATCCTCTTTGGATTACTATTTGTAGATTAATGTCATTTATAATTTCTGGAAAATTCTCAGGCATTACTTGTTCAAATATTTCTTCTCCATTCTCTCTCTACTCTCCTTCTGAGATTCTAATTAGACATATGCTAGAACTTTTCATTCACTTCATATTTTGAAACTTTTCTTTCATATTTCCATCTTCTTGTCTCTCTCTGATGATATTTTCTTCAGATCTCTCTTTCTGTCCACTAATTCTCTCTTTAGCTTTATCCAAATGGCACTTTTGCCTTTTGTGTCCCTCCAAAATTTTCCATTTTTAGAGTTTATATCCGATTTTACACAGAAAGTTTATATTTTACATAGCAATGTGGTCATTCCTGATAATTCCTTGCTTCTTGCTTGTATTTTTAATTTCTATATTATTTCTTTGAATTGTTTACAGATAACTATTCTAATTCTATATCAGACAATTTCAATGTCTGCATCCTTGAAAGCCCAGATCTATTCCTTGTCATTTCCTTTGACTCTCACTCATGGAGCTTGCCTTCTCTTGTGCTTGTCGATCTTTTTTTTTTAAATAAAGTTTTTTGTTGTTGTTTTTTTTGGCTGCACCACACAGCATGTGGGATCTTAGTTCCCCAACCAGGGATCAAACCCACACCCCCTGCATTGGAAGCATGGAGTCTTAACCATTGGACTGCCAAGGAAGTCCCTGCTTGTGGATCCTTGATTTCAGGCTTTTTGTTTCTTCTTCATTGGTGGGGATCCTTAGGGGATGCTTTCCTCAGGAGAGTGTTTGTATCTGCTTCTGCTGTGAGGTAAGGGTTTACACCAATCTGGGACCATTTGGTCTCTTTAAGAGTCACAATTCAAGACAGGATTCTCAGGCTCAGCCTGTTAATGTTGTTGTAGACCCACTGCTCAATATCAAATTTACTGCACGTCTATAGGCATAAGACCTCAGTGCAACCCTGCCCCCTCCCTCTACTTCTAGTTCTGAGCACCTCATGGTTTGGATTTTTATTATAATCAGAAAACATGCCCTCACTAGGATCTTTTCTACAGCAGAAGGGTCCCTCACAGCAACACCGGTCCAATTATCATTATAAAATAGTTTTAGCAATGTTCTGGGAAGCCATGAGTGATTTTATCAAAAGTAAATGAGCATAGGATGAAACAATTTGGTTAGTTAAGACAAACTGTAATAAAAAATATTAATACAGTGAAAACAACTTTCTTTCTGATCTCTTTTGTATTAGCCCAGAATCTATTTTCTAACATCTCTAATTAAATCCTAAGTTAATTTGCTTGGCCACAATGTTTTATGGATTTTCATTAAAAAGTGTGAGAAAAATGTGTTAATAAGCCTTTTAACTAACTTTGCAAGTAACTTTGCTGGCTCTATTGCACATATGTAATGCTTTCTGTGATTTCCTTTGTTTCTCTGGATAAAGGAATCACAGAGCTACTGTTAATGGACAGCAACAAATTGAAAAAAATGTATCAGCATCTATCTATCTACCTTGTATATGTATATGCCTTTAGAGGTTACAATATTTGGCATGAAGTTAGGTTGTTTTAGTACATGGTCTAGTTTCTTTCGGGTTCTAGATTCTGTTCTTGTGCTATTTTGCATAAATCTATTGAAACAAACTAGATAATGTGGTGGGAGGACGTGGTGGAAATAAAGTAATTCTTATGTCTTAACACCGTTATCTCAGAGGTGCACCTAGTTCTTCAGTATCTCACCTTATATTTTTTATCAGGCCATCGGCAGCAAGGTGTGTTATTTCCAGTTTGTGGGGCAGTGAACACAAGTGATTCTTCTGTGTTTAGAAGAATCCAGCACTCGCCTTGCACATCATCTTCAAAAAGACTTCAACATTCTTCCTAAGGTGCTGGGAATAGGGAAGCCTTATGTTTATGTGAAAAAGGTTACTCCATTTCTAGGAATTCAAAGAAATTCAGGATACGAAGATCGGCTAAATGAGGGTATATACAGCATCAAGTGAGGTACATGCATGACAGGCACGTAATAAATATTTGTTGGATAAATGAAAAAAATGAATGGATGTACTTTTAAAAATAAGGAACCAATAACATAAAACTATCATACTAGGAGTGAGCTGATGGTGAGATTTTATTTGCTCTTTTATTTAACACACACCCCCCATCACATATACACACAGAAGAGAGAGAAGCAGGAATAGAAAATAAATTTAATTTATTCCAGTATGAATTTGAGGCCAGAAATAACCAATAATTATAATCCAAATGAGTGATATATTGCGTTAGGACATATATTTAAGCACCTACACTTTTATGACAACAAGAAAAAGGGAAGAAGCTCTTCTCACTGACTTTTCTAGCCTATTTTGTTCCACTAACTGTAGGGTTTTTTTTAACATAATTTGAGAGCGGTGCACTGAGTAGGAATGTGCCAATAGAAACTGAAATTTATCTTGTGAGGAGATAAAAATCAGTATCCGGAGGATTGTTCAGTAATTCACACTGAAAACAGAAAGGTTCGATAAGAAACTCATTGGATTCCCCCTGACAGGTCCATTGTTGAGTCTGTGTGAAACAAAAGGCAGGGAAGCATCCCCTGTGCCCTTTGTCCTGTCCCAGTCCTATTGTCTGGGCCCACGGCCTCATCACAGAGCATGCTTCGAGATAGCATTTCTCTTGGGACCCTCAGCAAGCAGAGATTTTGCTTGCACCAATTTTGCGGGGGGTTTTTTTGTTTGTTTTGTTTTTTAAGATTTCTACAATTGACTTTAAGTGCAGTGAAAGCCAGTCTTTAGAAAGGGTTTTCCATTCTTGTGTTCTCCTTTCCTATTCTTTCCCTTTCCCTCATTGAAATCAGAAGATGAGTACTGAGCACCCCGGACCCCCCAGTACCGTGCAGCAAAGCTGGGAGCCATGTTCACTCGGTTTGCATCTTGTCTCCCACTGGAGCATCTAAAGATGTCAGGGGAAAAAAATATGTTACTCCTAATGAATAAGGGTTCCTCTTCAGACTGCTGGGGCCAGCAACACAGCTGAGGAGATCCGGCGTGTTCTTCTGTAACTCTGAGACTTGCTGCTCCAGTCAAGGGAGGCCAGATTCTCAGCCAGGCAGCGGCCAAGGGCCCAGTCCCAGCCCCAAGTAAGAGCCACTTGGCAGGGTGGAAGCGGAACCCGAATAACCTCCAAATCCAGTTTTCTCCCCAAAGGAAGCCCTTTTCAACTTAGCAGAGACTGTTTCTCCACAGTTAACCATTGAAGGCCTGGATGCACTGGATGATTAATTCTTTAAATTTTTAAATTTTTAATTTATTTAATTTCATTCAGAGCATTTTCGTGAACAACCAACATTAAAAATTATCAAGACAATCACAAATGGTAGACACAACTGAGAGAAGGAAGAATTGGAGGGAATTTATCACGGAATATTTACTAAGTTGTTTCTTTTCTCAATAGTATTAGCTGAATACCTGCTGTGTGGTAGGTAGGCTGTATAGGGTGTAGACAGACCTACAAGACACTGGACTAGTCCTCAAAGAATTTTCCATCCGACGTGGAAATAAAGGCTGAGCCCAGGTACTTGTAGTGCAATAGAGTTAGTACTCAGTGCCACAGGATAATCAGTGCATGGCAGAACAATAAAGTCCATCCTAAGAGCTTAGAGAAGGGGGAAAATAGCTTTGCCTCTGGGGAGTAAACTAGGAAGGTACGCTTAGACACATTCACAGGAGTTGCCCTTGGTCTGAGGGTAAGCCACAGACAGTGTGCTGCTGCACATTTCAGGAAAACAAAGCTACACTCAAAGGTGCCTGAATGTCTCAAGGCATGTGTTAGGGTTGGGAGAGGTGACATTGAGGTGAATTGAGGTGAATTGTATTTAGGCTGTTTGGAGAAAACAGAATCGACAGAAGGTTGTCAGCCCAGAGAGGGGAGGGATCTCCGAAGTCCAGTGCTCATCGGTCTGAGGAGATGAGCCATTCAGACCCTGTGACAAAGGAGTCCCCCTTTTGGGTCATCGACCAGCCACTTGTTTTGATTCTGCAGTCACTTAATGTTCTGGTTAGAAATTGGCTTCCAGTTTAAGTCTATCCATCAGGGAGAGACTCTTCTACTCATGTGACTCACAGGCTTCGATCCCTGTAGGTTATAGTTGTCACTGTAAATTAATTAATGTCATGGCCTCCTACAATGCGTATACACACACACACACACACACACACAACCAGTTCTATGAGCTCAGGTAACGCGTACCCATTCCTAAGAAATAACACTGCCCAACATAAGCTTTCAAAGTCAGGTTCCCCACCTACCAGTCTGAGGATAGCGCCTGACGTTAGTGAGTGTCCCAAGGTGACCTGATTGAGACCATTTGGCAGCCGGCCGTCTGCCCTCTTCTAGCAACACCCCAAGCTCACCGAATACTTTTCAGATCAAGCTAAAACGTAAACCAAGTGCTGTAAACTACACAAGACCAGCAGAGGATATGCATTGCACTTCTAGCTGGAGTCATCACAGAAACTCTATCCTTGAACAAATGTAGAGGTTCATTAGGCAAAGGGCCTTGGTGAACGAAAACCCAAAAGCCAAGTCACGAGCCAGATGCAGAGGACGTGCACGGCGTGGGCAGACAAGAAACACAGCTAGGAAACAGTAGGCGATCATGTGAGGAATGTGAGTTGGGCCATCATGGCAAGTTGGGCCAACTGCGGGAGTTAGGTGTTGGAATCATCTTGAGTAGGAACCAAGGGAGAGTTGAAGGGGGTTTGAGTGAAAGAATTTGTGCTGTATGAGCTATACTGTGATTGCAGTTGACAAGATGGATTCGACTGAGGTGCACTTCAGAGGCAGTGAGACAAGTTTGGACAAGAGCGGAAGCTGTTGCCGTGAGATTAAGTACAGCTGCAAGCAGGATGGAGGCAGATGGAGAACTGAAAGGCAAGTGTAAATGCTAGAAAAAGGTGAAGCAAATTCCTAGAGGAGTGTCCATTAATTATCAGCCTCCTTTCTCTGGCTAAGAGTTTTACATAGAATTCAGTTACTGCGGCCATAAGACTGCATTGAATTAAAAGCAGCATCTCACCTCATCTTGGTAAGAGGAGAGCCGGCCCTAGGAAGATGGCAGCAAGAGGAACGTTCACTAAGGAGCAGCGAGGAGATCAGGAGGAAACGCTGAGGGCTCAAGTGAGGTCAGGCAGAGGCTGAGGAAGTGGTGGTGGGGATGCCAACTTGGATAAACATTGGCCCTGGGTGGTTTAGGCGAGTTCGATTCGGAGGTGGATTAGACTTTTCAGCAGAGAGGGAGACGAGACGGAGAGTGAATGAATGAAGGCTATGTTAATGGGAGAGTAATTAGCCTAAAGCATAGAAAAAAAGGTGTTAGTGAAGGAAACTCCCGAGGGCAACTGTAGGTCTGGGGCTGGTAAACTGTAATAGCTTATAGTAAAATTTATCTTTTGGAGTCTGAGGTGGAGTAAGGATGCCAGGTAACTTCATGGTAACTGTCAGTTGAACTAACCACTCTGCCTGGGTCTCGAGATAAGCTGCAAATTAGAACTCTTGTGCACCCCTGGTTGGAATGTAAAATGGTGCATTTGCTGTGGAAATCAGTTTGGACGTTCCTCAGAAAGCTAAACATGGAATTACCATATGATGCAGCAATCCCACTTCTCGGTATTGAAAAACAACAAAAATTGAAAAGAATTGAAAACAGGACTCAAACATATACTTGTCCACCAGTGTTCATTGAAGAATCTATTCACGATAGCCAAAGGTGAAGACAAACCAAGTGTCCATCACCAGATGAACGGATGGGCAAAACATGGTACGTACATGCAATAGAATGTTATTCAGCCATAGGAAGGAATGGAGTCCTAATATATGCTACAACATGGATGAATCTTGAAAGCATTATGCTAAGTAAAATAAACCAGGCACAGATGGACAAATACTGTATGAGTCTGCTTATACACAGTATTTAGAAGAAGCAAATTTACAGAGCCAGAAAGTAGGTTACCAGGGCCTTGGGGTGAATGGGGAGTTATTGCTTAATGTTTACAGAGTTTCTGTTTGGGGTGATGAAGAAGTTTTGGAACTAGATAATGGTATTGGTTGCACAACAATGTGAATGTACTTAATGCTGCTGAATTATACACTTAAAAATCATTAAAATGTAAATTTTATGTTATGTATATTTTACCACTATTTTAAAATATTTTAAAAAAAGAGAAGTTGCAGAAGTCTCTTGTAGGATTTAAGAGTGAGAGAAAAATGCAGTTCCTGAGGGGCCCTCCCTCTCCTCCTCCTCAGGGATGCTGGGTCCCACTGCTGCCCCTATCATCCTGAGCTACTGCAGGACCACAAGCGGAACTGCCAGCCCACATCCCAGCTTCCCCAAGTGACTCTCGGAGTCAGTCCTGCGGGCTCTAAATAGCTTCGTCATTGATTGGAACCAGCTCCATGGCCAGTCCTGCTGCTAGAACACACACGGGGGCCAGGGGAATAGTGAAGTGCTGGTTTCTGCAGCTTTGGGTTTGGTAGAATGCCAGAGAACACAGCTTTTGCTGTCATAATTGGTCTAAATTTAAACGCTCACTTGTTTTTGTTTCCAATTGGTATGTGTGTATGTGGACATAGCCTAGGTCTGTGGGCATAGAGTATTTTGTCAACATGGAGAGAGTGAATCAGAGTGTTTTGTTGTCTAAACCAGCCCTTGTTTTCAGTCTTGATTTCCCTAGAGTTGATAATGTCCTCCAGCCTTTGAGTCAAGGAGAGGTTGGAATCCAACCATTTAATTGGAGGTTTTCCAGTTCTCAGTAGTTAACTTTTCTACAACTTGTCTGCTTAATTTAGAACAACATTCAAAGAATAATAAGCACTCTATCTCACATTAGTTTGGGCCTATTTCTAGACCTCTGTGTGGAATATTCAGAACACATTTATTGTCTTTCGAGAGTTTTCAGTAAAATTGTGAAGAAAGAAAACAAAGCCATCTTGAATTTTATTAGAGATTTTCAGTCAAATTGCTAAATGGGGTTATTTAATATTTTTCAGTGAATGCAGCATTAATTTGCATATTAAATCACATTACATCTGCCTCTATTAATGAAATTATTTTTAGATTTAGGCAATCAATATAGTCTTTTGCAATATTCAAATCCTGATGTAAGAAATAGTGCTGGCTCAATTGTATGTTCAGATAGTTTCTAAAACATCTTAATTTGTCTGTGCTCATTCTTCTCCCAAGTTTAGGTTCATGGCTTTGGGGATCGTTTCAGAGCAGTTTGTGTGCCTGATGGCTGGGGAAAGTAGCAGCTGTTTGTTTTGTTTTGTTTTTTTTTTTTGCAGATAAGCTTTCCTTATCATCCTATGCCAGAAAAAAGAATGAAATTCTCTGATATAAATACATTTATTAAATGCTCTGTGCATTAGACTAAATGCAATTGTGGACAAGACAGGGAAAGCAACACATATGAGGCTTTGCCGAAAGACAGCCCTGGCATCTTGGGACAGTCAGAGTTGTGACTGCAAGCACAAATTATTCCAGTGAGGAAGAAATGGAGGAAGTATCTATAGTCATCAGCTTGACTGCCGAGGGAGCCTTCTGACAAGGTCAGATTTTAAAAGGGCTGACACAAGTCTTACTTATTAAATTAGCTGATGACATGAGGCTCAGAGAGACAGGGGCGGGATATGTTGGTTGACAGGATTCAAAAGGATCTCAACAGGCTAGAATGATGGACCAAATCCACAAAGAAGAAAGTTAAAAGGGATCATTTTAAGGTCTGGCACTTGGATACAAAAAGAACAGCACCACCAGAGGATAAAGGATAATATGGTGAGCAAGTACGGAAAAGTTTAAGTTGAAATAAACTAAAGTTTTGAGTCATCAATATGGCCAAAGCTTTCCAAATGTGCATAAGTTTTACAGAAAGCTTATGCAACCCTAGACTGTATTAATAGACTGTGGTATTTAGTAAGAGAAAAGTGATAGCATACAGCATTCGCAGGCAATATACACAGATGTCAAGCAAATGCTCTTTGGGGTCAGACAACCGTTTTTCAGATTGCATCTCCAGCTTATCATAGCAACTCTTTAAGTGATTCGTAAAACTATCAAATGTGCATTAAACCTTTTAACTTCAACTATGAATGTTCATTCTTTTACAAATTTTTTGGTGTAGGATCAAGCCTTTTCCTTTGCTGGTGGAGCTGACCTTCCACCAATACACCCTGATATGGCCATATCTGTGGTTTTTGACTGGCCTCCATTCTCATTTGCTACGCATATGTTCTAATTGGTTATAATAATATTTGGAATATCATCCCCCTGCGTATGGGTCCCCTGACTGGAGTTTTTCATTTTCTCATTTAAACAAACCCCATCATTAATTATCTAAGACTTCTAGCTGCTTTTTTTTTTAATGGAGCAATTACTTAAAGACAACTTCCAATCAATTCAAATCTTTTTAGAATTTTTATATTTTTTTCTTTTGTCCTTTTACAGTTTTCTTGCTCTCACTTAGTTCGACAGAAATATTTTAAGAGACTCATCTGCAACAAGTTTCTCTAAGCATTCAATTTGATTTTCATATAAATGATAACTTTCTTTTCTCACTCATATTTCATCAGCTTATGTAATATTGTATTAAGTTATATAATTTAAATGACCAATGTAAGTGGCATAAACAGGATGAGGATAAATAGCTATTTCACATTCAACTCAGAAGAAGAGCCCACTAGCAGTGAACAATGTCTGTGAAACAGTATTAATAAGAGCAAAGTCACCAGGATGGTTATGGGAACTGAAGGACAGCTTATGATTGAAGCAAGTGGAGGCATTTAGTCTAAAGAGGGGCTGGTTCAATGATATGAATGTCCTCCACTGTTAGAAGGTTTATTGTATAGATTCCCTGAGCTTCTTCTCTGGGACTCCAGAGAGAGACTGAGAGAGAGAGAGAGGGAGAGAACACAGATCACTCAATAACATTACAGGCAGGCAATGTTCAGCTCATATCAGGATGAACTTTAATAGAGAATTTAAAGATGACATAGGATCTCTTGAGAGATACCTGTCACTGGACATGTTTAAACACAGACAGGATGACCGACTTGGCAGTGATGGTATAGAACAAATTCAGAATAAAGTGGAGAATTCAATTAGATAATGGTAACTTCTCGAATTGTAATGACAATGCAGGAAATCAGTTATTGAAGAAAATCTACTAAGAAGGATTAGGCAGAAGACATTCCTTGGGCTTTTAGATTGCCAAAATCAGGACAGTTTGAAGTGTCATTGCTTCATCTTAACTTTAAAAAACACATTTTCTTTGTAGAAGAATGATTATTAAGATGTCTGGTATCTAAGAATACATGTGATATATATGTGTATATATCATATATATATATGTATAGAAAGAGAGAGAGAGATTCACAGTATGAGAATTCCATATCTCAAATCAAGGATAAAGAAACAAAGAGACACAGATCTTATTAATATTAATAATAATAATATTTTCCAGAAGAGGATTATTTTGCATCTCCACTACACAAATATTTGTTATATCAATTTGAAATGATTTACAAATCTGAAAAGAAGTATATTAGATTGATAATGCTCAATAGTGCTTACTTTGAAAAATATGGTGATGTGTTCTACCCTGTTCAATAAGATACACTTGACATAGTTATAGCTCTCAGAGTATAGCAATCTAATAGCATAGATATCCCTTTATTTTCTTATTGGGAGACAAGACACTGCATTATGGTAGTCTTTAACTCTAGATGGCTGTCACATTTTGAGGGACATAATTTGAACCCCAGTGTACCTTAGCTCCATTCCACAATGAAGTTTAACTCTACTTCATAGCCAGTGTGTACTCATAGATTTCCAATTTGAATACCTTTAAAGCACATCTATATGGCTAAGAAAAATATCTTCCCTTCACATGTGGCCTCATCTATCCAAATTAACTCAGATGTCTTCATCTAGGAATTCATCCCATTTGGACCCTTTAACGTGAAAGGCTGCTCTTCAGCTGGTACTGTAGTGCTGATTGGTTATAGCCTGTGTCTGTTCTGATTGGTGGGCACTGACCAGCCGCCATTCTGATTGGCTAGTACCTGTGCTGAGCCGGTTGTTAGATCTATTTAGTATCACCGCATTAGAATCCCCTGAGGAGCTTAATACCCAGGAGATGCTCAGTCTCCACATCCCTCGCATTCTGAATTAATTGGTCTGAGGTAGCACAAGCTTTCTAGGTCAGTGCTTCTCAAACCATTTTTTGTAAATGACCAGTTGTTGCCGTTGTTGCTTGTTTTAAGTTCCAATCTGATACTTTCGTAAAATGAAAAACCACATGATTGGATGCTGTTGCAAATGGCAAATTGCTATAAAAGTTTCTAAACACAGAAGGATTTATCTTGGAGTGGTGACAGGTTGTGGATCATACTCTAAGGAGCACTGATTCTAACACAAGGCCAGAGTAATGAACCACAGACTTAGAGAGGCTGGACTGTCTGTCAGTCATTGCCTCCCTTGTAACTGCTTACATCTTACACTTTAATAGCCTAGAGACACTTTTTGTAGTCAGAACGATTTATTGTATCCTTACTGGTCCATATGATTATGGAGGCTGGCAAGTCCCCAGGTCTGCAGCGTGAGTCGGCAAGCTGGAGATCCAGGAGAGGAACCAGTGGTGCGGTTCCAGTCCAAAGGCCAGCAGGCTCAAGACTCAGGAAGAGCCAATATTTCAGTTCAAGTTCGAAGGCAAGGAGAAAAGCTAATGTTCCAGTTTGAAGGCTGGCAGGCAGGAAGTCTTCTGTCTTACTCAGGGGAGGGTCAGTCTTTTCGTTCTATTCAGGCCTTCAGCTGATTGCATGAGGCCCACCTACATTAGGGAGAGCAGTCTGCTTTACTCAGTCTACTGATTTAAATGCTAATTCCATCCAACAACACTCTCACAGAAACACCCAGAATAATGTTTCACCAAATATCTAAGCACCCCAAGGCCCAGTCAAATTGACCATAAAATTAAACATCACACTATGACACATAGGAAAATACTAAGACCTTTATCAAATATCTGTATTACAGGCATCGTCTAAGGCTCTGAGGGACAGAAGGTGACTCGGACCCAAGTTTTGCCCTCAGTAGGCTCACATCTGGTATGGGCAAGGGGTGGGTGTAGCTAGCATGCATCCAAACCATTACAATGCATTTTAGTAACTGGTGTAATAAAGCCATATCCTGGGAGTTGTTGTAGGAGAAGTCTGTAGTTCCCAAGGGTTCCATAGTTTGGAATGAAGCCCTAACCATTTGTATTTGTTATAAAGTCCCACTAACCCACCTTATAAATGATAAATAGGAATAGACACATAATGCATTCCCAACAAGTACACATTTCTCAATTAAGAGTGCATGTTTGCTATCCTTTTTATATGATAGCTGTATCACCATGTTAAGCATCTTAACAATGTACAAAAAGAATCACTGTCAGTTGTGTTTCATTATATTGGCCAGATGATTCCCATTTAATCACAGCGTGTCCCAAACATTGTAACTGAAGTAGAATCCTCGAGACTCCCTTAAAACAGAAGTAACAGAAAAAGCTGTTCTTACTTAAAACTTGGTGTGGTTAAGAACTTGTGCTGGGTTTTAGTAATTAACCACTCAGATGCCTACTGGGCTACTAGCTAATGACCCCCAGGATCTTTCAGTTGTACTCAAGTGGCTGGAAATAGTTTGCTGAGGCACCTCTGCCTTTAAAAGGCACTGGGGACTTATTATTTTAATCCTTGTACAGCCTGATTTATCCCTTCAAACATCTGTCAGCTGTGCTTTGTCTTGAAATTGGTACCGATGCTGCTGCTGATTTTTCAACAGCAGCTGGGAGACGTTCATTAGACTCTCAGAGGGTGTGTATGGCTGTAATATTTTCTTTTACTAATGATCTCTGAAGCATTAAATATTATGCATCCCATATCTACAGGAAATCTTGAATTTTTATTTCCCTGCTTCAAGATTTGAAGCATTAGGTTTTACTCAATTAGCCAAATTATTAACAATCCAGACCCTGGGTCCTAGAGATAGAAAAGAAAAATGGACTGTAATTTCCTAGGTTAAATGATTGTTATTTAACACAAGGGAGAGATCATAGCCCATTCTCTCCAGCAGATATAAATAAGAGCTGAAGCACAATTTTTCTTAAACGATTTCCAAATTAATTTGTCAATAGAGCATCCCTTGATTTAGCTCTCATTAAGCCTGACTTAGCTCTCTCTTGCTTTACCTCCTTCTACACTCAGAACAGAAGAGAGGTTTTTTTGTCCTCCTAAACTTCTCTATCTTCCCTTTGGTTGGCCATTGTTGAAACACTTATTTGTCTGCTCAAAGATTTAAAAGATCTTTCCCTTTTTGTGTTCTTAGCACCTGGAGACTTACTTCTCACATGTAGACAAAGGCAGCAGCATTTTACACTGTACTTGAAGCACCGGCTATTCCCTGTCAAAGTCATCTGCCCCTCCAGCCACAGTGTTGCTATGCTTCCATCATTATTATTTTTTCCTCAGGTTAATTTATTCAAGCAATGTGGGGATGAAGGGGGTAGAGTTGGAAGGTAACGCAAGAAAAATTTTGAATCTCTTGTAATTCTGGTGGTGGACGCTGTGTGTGGGAACCAGGAGGTGATACGATCTATGGGCCAACGTTGGAGTTTTGCTTGTCAGGACTGAGTCTGGAACATATTAAAAGATAAAGAAACAGCCTCTAGAAAATGCTAAAGGAGCCTCAGTGTTGCGGAGAATTCTCCCTACATTCCTCCACGCTTGCCTTGCCCTACGCCAGAGTAAGAGACCTCCCCCCTGCCCCTGCACCTCTCCTCTCCAATCGCGGGCAGCTGGGAAGACCCGCTCCCTACAAACAAAGCTAGCTCTGCGCATGCGCGGGGGCGACATTCACGTAGAAGTGAAATGCTCTGAAGTGAATTTCCCCAAATGCCCTAAGGCAGATTCTCTAAGCAGGCCAGAGCCCTCGGTTAAATGAAGCAAGTTTCTGGAGCATATGGATGACACTGCTTTTACAATTTGTACTATAGGCCATGAACTCTTTGAAGGAAGGATTCCTGTCTTATTCATCTCTGTACCTCTCTGAAATATTGAAGAACAATGTCTCATAATGTAAAAGCTATAGGGTTAGACAACCAGGGTCGCAAACCCAGATTCTGATCTCTCCAAGCCTCATTTCCCTCATCTGTACAATGAAGATAATACCCATGTGACCCAAAGACCCGAATCACCAAGCACATCATAAACATTCAGTGAATGGTCCTTTTTAACCTCTCTCCTTGTATGTAGTTCGTGCTCAAAAAATACTGCAGCTGCTCCCTAGGATGTGTTTTTTCTTCCTCTGGCTCTTTACTCTAACCTATCCTTCTTTTTATTCCTATTTCCTTTTTAAAAACCCTTTCTGTTTTACTTATTTTGCCTTTTTTTTTTCTTTCTCACATATTTATACCTTAACTCTGAGAATTGTACTCAGTTCTGCCATCCAAAGGGCATTCCCTTGTCTGGCTGATGTCATTACAGGCTAAAGATATCATTGACCTTTTTCTTAAAACAAGGAATAACCTACCCCACCCTGCTCCCACCAATTGGGCCAGCAGATTGCAAACCCTCCAGGAATTAGAGTAGCTGCTGCACAGTTAAAATCCTCCCAACCTGAACAGGACTATTACCTGCTATGCTTCCGATTTGATTGCTTTTGTTTTTTCCCCAGAAGGTAATATCATGAATACTTTTACAATGGAGTTGATTTACCATATTTACAATTCTTCCTGCTTGCCTTTGTTGCTCTTCTTAAAATACAGCTCTCTCCATCTCTTTCAAACTGCCTTCTTTCGAGTGAGTGCCAAGGTAACTCTTGCTGGAGGCTCCAGGGGATGAGAACAGATGTGAAATTCTCCTGCGGTTCGAAGATATCAGTGCCACTGTGGTTCAACCGCTAATATGAACCAACAGATAATTACAGTTTAAAATTAGTATTTTAATGAACCAGCCTTAGCAAATGTAAAGTGAAATCTCCCAGGCATTCGAGAAATGAGCAGGAGGGAGGACATTAAGAGGTCCAGCCAACGGATGGTCAGCAGATGCTGGTCTGATGGAGAGCTGAATAGTCCAGTTTTTACGTGCAGCACAAGGCAGGGAAAAGCCCATATTTAAAGGTGAAGAGAAACACCCAAAGAGCAATGTCAAATTCTAATCAGTCATAGATCTGAGGCTTCAATCCAAGAACCTCAAATTAAATATCAGTGCAAAATATAGGGAAATAAATTCCTTATCCATTTAAACCTAATGTCAAGGTTCCCTTTCAGAAATTAATGGCATCATTAAATATTTATGTTGTCTGATACCCAGCAGTAATTGTTAGCAATATCATAAACTGTTTCAGCACAATAGAAATGCTAGAAACCAGGTATGAGTAGGTGAAAAGCTTGTTGAATTGTTACGGTTTATTTTTTTTAAGTGTTTGTAGTGCTAAATATATATTTTACTAAGGGCTTGGTTGTTATACAACTTATTCAATTAGAAGAAAAGTCTTAGGTTATGTTAAAATGGTTTGAATGCTGGATTAAAATGGACTATTAGATGCATCCCTGTAAGGGTAATAAAAGGAACTGGGCTCTGTTTATCTTCCAGGGCTCACTTGCTTGGGGAACTTGGATTAGTTGCTTAAACTCTCTGTACCCTGATAGCTCAGCTGCAAAATGAGGTTATTACAGTTTGCCTTACATGGCTTACTGGGAAATAGGGAAAACGGAATTCACTGATGTCCTCAAACTGCACGGGCAGCGCAAGGACACAACCAGCACATGAACGGAACAATGTTTCATTATTACACAAGAGTGCACATGTTAGCACACATGCCTCAGTTTATATCTTAATATATTTTGGCCTCCTGCAGGATTTTGAATTCAAGGTTACTATTAACAAGAAAATAAACGTGAACATATTTCCACAGCTGGTGCTTTGCACCCCAACAGGAGAGGGGCTGGGATCAGGTACGAGACTTGCTAACCCGAAGCTCTGACTCAGTCTAATCCCAGCAGAAAATACCCCTCTTGTTAGCATCTATCTGTCTCAGAAACTGGGCACAGCAGGATCTGCCCTCACTCTTACCCCACCGTGGCCTAGCTCCCTGAACCCACTTAGACCTTGAACCCTATTCATCTGTTCTCACTGCTCTTTCATGTTTTACTTTTCCACCAGCAATATGTAAAAGTTTTAGTTAATCCACATCTTTGCCACCATTTGGTACTGTCAGTCTTTTTAATTTTAGCCATTCTAGTGGGTATGTAGTGCTATCTCATGTGGATTTCATTTTAATTTTCCTGGTGATTAATGAGTATTTTATAATGAGCGTATTGGACATTTGTATATCTTTAGTGAAATATATCTTCTTTTGTTCAACTATTTTTCCCATTTTAAAAAATTGTTTGTCTTCTTATTGTTGAGTTGAATGAGTTCTTTACTATAGTCTGGATACAACCCTTGTAAGATAACTGTATTGTGAATATGTTTTCCCAGACTGTGGATTGTCTTTCAAAGAGCAGACAGATATTGTTAATTTTGGTGACATACAATTTTATCAGTTTTTTTTCTTTTATGATTCCTGCTCTTTAAATCCTGTCTATCTAAGAAAACTTTGCTTATGCCAAGGTCTTGAAAATTATTTCCTTTTGTAAAAAAATGTCTTACAGTTTTAAATTTTACATTTAGGTCTAAGACCCATTAGATCCAGCAATTAAATCCAGTGGATCTAATTATTATGTATAAGAGGTTCATTTGTTCCATGTGGATATCCAGATACTTCAGCACCATTTGTTGAAAAGACCACTGTTTTCCCATTTAATTAGTTTGGCACTTTGATCGAAAATCAATTGACCGTCTATTTGTGAGTTTATTTCTGGGCACTTTCTTCTGTTCCATTGCTCTATCTGTCTCTCCATATATCAGTACTTTGGGGCATCCTTTCGTTTTAGGGTAAATTCCTAAAACATGGAATATTGGGTTTGAGGGTATCACAGTTCTTAAGGCTATAGATTCATGTGCCTACATGTCTCTCTAGGAAGATTGCATCTGTTTATTTTTCCAGGCATTTTCCCAACCTTCAACATTGGTTGTTTAACTTAAAAAACTCCAACCTAACTTTTGGAAAATATTATGTCATTATTTTTAAATGGATATTTGTGTGTTTATCACAATATTCATTGTCTATTTGTATGTCTTTTCCTGTGAATTATATGTCTTTATCCTTGTGTATGTTTTCATTGTGATTTTTACTCCTTTTTCTTAACGATATGTATTGATAAAATCTCTCTATATGATAAGGTTAGGAAGCTTTTTTCTACCATATTTATTCTAAATAGTTTAGCAATTTGTGTTTGCATTTTAATTTCATTAGTCAGAATTCCAATACCAAGAGATGTTTAACATTTATTATTTTATCTCTGAATGGACTTTAAAATCATTTTTTATGTTCTCAAAAAAATCCTGTTTGAACTTTTAGATCAAATTACACAAAATATATACATTTTTTTGAGTAGAAGTAATACCTTCACACTATCCATTCTTCCCAGTCAAGCACATTGTATGTCTTCATTTAATGTAGACTTCCTTTATTTCTCTTCGTAGAGTTCTGTAAATTTACTCACAGAAGTCCTAGGCCACCCCTACATAAGTTGAATTTTATGTTGCTACCATGAACAGCATCTTTTTCAAATTACATTCTAACACAGTTAATACTAAAATATAGAAAACTATTTATCTTTGCTTATTAATCTCTTATCTAGTTACTATGCTGGACTAGTATCAATTTGGAATCTTTTTCATTTCACTTCCTTGGATTTCCTGTTTATCCAACTTATTTTTCTCAGCAGGTAATAATAATTTAGTCATTTCATTGCCATGAGTTTTTCCGACTATTTTTCTTTATGCCTTATTGAATTGGCCAGAACTTCTGCAACAGTATTAAATAATAATGTTGATACATGATCTTATTAAAACCTCAAATATCATTTACAGACCATATAAAAGTATATTAAAAATGAAGGCAATTTTGAGACTGGAAGAAACATAAAGGTTTTCTAAGTGAATACTTAGTTGATTTATGAATTTCCTTATAACCTCAGATATTCTGCTTTAACATCTCAAGTGATGAAGACAGGGAAACTGACCACCTGTGTAAGTTTTCTAGGGCCACCATAACAAAGTACTACAAACTAGGGGGCTTAAAACAGCAGAAATTTATTCTGTAACAGTCTGCAGGCTACAAGTCCGTAATCAAGGTGTTGGCCAAGAGCATGCTCCCTTGGAAGCTTTTAAAGGAGGAGGCTTCCTTGCCTCTTCCAGCTTCTGGTAACCCTAGGTGTTCCTGGGCTGGTGGCAGCAAAACTCCAATTCTGTCGCCCTCTTCAGAGACTGTCTTTGTGTCTCTCTCTTCATATGGTGTTTTACCTGTGTGTTTTTTCTTCTCTTAAAAAGACCCCATCATACTGGATTAGGGCCCACCCTAATGACCTCATCTTAACTTGATTACATCTGCAAAGACTCTATTTCCAAATAAAGTCACATTCACAGGTACCAGGGGTTAGGACTTCGACATATCTTTTTGGGGGTACACAACTCAACCCGTTACACCATCATAGGAGCAGGCTGGTCTACTGATGGATAGTCCTCATGGTTAGAAATCACTTCCTTTTACCATCTACATCTGCTTACCTTCTGTCTCCATACTTATATCCAGGGCAAACTGTTAGAAATCTCACCTGGCTTCTATTGGACAGCCGTTCAGATATACCAGAAGAGTTCTCATAGCTCACAGTTTAGATATAGTCACATTTTGATGAAAAAAATCAAGAAAAGGCCACAATTAAGGATCTGTAAAGTATATGGCAGCTTGCAGACATGGACTTTACCTTACATTTTTAGCCTGACCAAAGGCTCGCAATAGAGACACTCTCACACCTTTGTAACGGTGAGTTTTGTCCTACAGCTGTTGGTAAAGAAGTAGGTGATCAGCATTTCTAATTTTTAATCCTTCTTTTATTTTTATTTTTTAACATCTTTATTGGAGTATAACTGCTTTACAATGGTGTGTTAGTTTCTGCTTTATAACAAAGTGAATCAGCTATATGTATACATATATCCCCATATCTCCTCCCTCTTGTGTCTCCCTTCCACCCTCCCTATCCCACCCTTCTAGGTGTACAAAAAGCACCGAGCTGATCTCCCTGTGCTATGCGGCTGCTTCCCACTAGCTACCTATTTTACATTTGGTAGTGTATATATGTCCATGCCACTCTCTCACTTCGTCCCAGCTTACCCTTCCCCCTCCCTGTGTCCTCAAGTCCATTCTCTATGTCCACATCTTTATTCCTGTCCTACCCTTAGGTTCTTCAGAACCTTTTTTTTTTTTTTTTTTTAGATTCCAAATATATGTGTTAGCATACAGTATTTGTTTTTCTCTTTCTGACTTACTTCACTCTGTATGACAGACTCTAGGTCCATCCACCTCACTACAAATAACTCAATTTCGTTTCTTTTAATGGCTGAGTAATATTCCATTGTATATATGTACCACATCTTCTTTATCCATTCATCAGTTGATGGACACTTAGGTTGCTTCCATGTCCTGGCTATTGTAAATAGAGCTGCAATGAACATTGTGGTACCTGACTCTTTTTGAATTATGGTTTTCTCAGGGTATATGCCCAGTAGAATCCTTCTTTTAATTGACCATGGTGGCCAGAACAGATGGCCTCTCCTAAGTGTTTCAGCCATGTTGAGAGAAAAAGCTTGAGAAGCATAAGTGCATTTATGAGGCAAAGCATGAAAAGAAATCAAGCAAAGCTATTAAAAAAGGAGATAATATGGAAAAGAGGCAAGCAGGGTGTTGTTATTAATCATTAATTCCTTGCTGGAAATTTCTTATAAAAAGAATATTCATGAAATGGAAATATAACTTATGTGCACTGTATAACAAGGACAAATTTTTAATTTATTCAAAAAAGGCTTTCTTACGGTTCTGACAACTGACTTAAGAAATTACGCCTCTTCTAATCGTTTTCTCCTCTGCTATCCTTGACGTGATTCCTTTATAAACATTACAAATCTCCAAGTATTCTGAGGCACCCACTCTTTAGAATTAGGTCATATCAAGATGAGAAGTGAGATATATCTAAAGATCAAATAAGCTATGTATAAAAATGATGTCTGTTGTGAGTATATTATTACATAAATAAAAACCAACAATCATGAGTTTCACCTGCTTTCTATTAGCCTAGCTTAACAGTGCCTGCTTGATCATTTTTTTTCTCTTTTGCTGTCCTTTCAGAATTAACCTTTAATAATTTTCTTCTGGGCAAAAAAGGTGCCCAGTTAAGACCCAAGACATAGGAAATCTTAGGCAAAACAAAGCAGAGAGATGGTTACTTAGCACTGGAGGATAGTTACTAAAGCTTCTCTTACACATATCTTGAATCTCATTGAAATCTACAAATTGACCAAAGCTCTGCAGTAGCTGCTGAGGAACTAGCACTGGTTCCTTGATGGTATAAACACGATCTTAGAATCTTGTGGAAGTCATCCCAGCAGTCTGGACGCAGGTGATCATGTTCAGGGGAACCCAGGGATTGGGTCTGGAGTTTTCAAGAGCCTTCCTCAACGAGGACCGTGAAAGGCAGAGTTTAGGCAGACCCCAGGGCTTTGGGTGGGATCCATAAATCAGAACAGCTCAGGGCTGAACCATCTAGGCTCATGCTGCGGGTCACTCCACATACAGACAGCCTCATGGACAGGCTCTGTTTATGAAAAGTTCTGATTTTCTCTTTAGTGGCTACTACTCTTCACCTCACAGAGTTACACATGCTCTCCATGTGTCAGTTACTGGCTGCATAAGAAACTACCCCCAAAATCTGACATCTTAAAGCAACAGCCATCTTATTATATCTCATGATATTGTGGATCCAAAATTTGGACAGGGCTTAGTTGATTAATTCTCCTGCTCCAAGGGGCATTCACTGGCATCACTTGGAGGTACTCAGCTGGCAGTTGAATTGATCTGAAGGGTTCAAGACGGCTCCACTCACAAGCCCAGGGCCTTGGAAGGGTGGCCGGAAGTTTAGACTCAGCTGCGTTCCATGTAATTTCAGAGCCTCCACACAAGGTCTCTCCAGCAGAGTTCTTCAGCTTCTCACAAGGCTGCTCAGGTTCCAAGAGTTCATCTATGAGAGTTACAACTTGGTCCCGAGAATGAGAAAAAGCTCCCCAGATGTAGAAAACACAGAGCGTGATTAGACAAAAGGAGTTTGGGGAAAAGGGAACATTCAAGCAGAGAGCAGTATCTGCTTTCAGAATGAAGCTGGACTCAGGGAAACTCAGTAGCTGTCACGCATTCTGATAAAAGACTGTCAATTAATACATGTCAATCACGTTCAATCTGTGCATGATAGAAGCTGGCACTACATCTTCAGATGTGAGTGATCACATTTCCACTCTGCTTCCGTGTCTCCCTGTGGACTTAACGGTCTATAGCGATACTAGAAAGAGCACTCGACTGGAAATGTGGAGACCTCACTTCTAGTTTTTTTTCTTAATTTTAAGGACCTCAATTTTTTAGCCTGTATAATTTTGCAGCTGGAGTATATTCACCTCATGAAAACTCAACGAGTATTTATTCAACACTTCCTACCAGTGATCTGACCCCTGCCTACTTCTCCACCATCACCTGTACCCATCGCCCCACCCCCATTCCCACTAACCGCCTTCATTTGATTCTTGGGATTCCCTGAGCTTTATCTGGTCTTTCACACGCTGGCCCTATGCCCACAACACCCCTTCTGCCCTGTTCCTACAGTGAGCTCAGTTCACTCTCTCTGTGTGAGCTTAAATGCCACCCCCTCATGCTACCCACTTTCAAGTGATTCACCCTATTCTCTCATGAATCTCCTCTTGCTTTTCCCCTCTGCACTCCCCACAGTTTGCATTTATTTTGTAAATGCATTTGTTTACACACGTTCTGTCCATCTCGTCCACTCCACGCTACGCTCCATGAAGTGGGAGTTGTCACCGTCTCATCCACCATTGCAGCCCCGTGCCTGGAACGCAGGAGTGCCCCCCAAATACGTGCAGAATGGATGTGATGGGAGACTCTCAAAGTAACCTGCAATCCAGTGAGAGAAGGTAAAGCAAGGCAGAATGTTCACGTGCTGTTAGAGAACCCCGAGCAAAGTTGTCTGATGGTTTTCAAGGGGAATTGAAAGAAGATGACATAAGGTTACTGCATGGGAGTGAGTGGAGTGCTGTTGGAAAGCCAGGAGGAGCAGAGCCAGAGGAACTTGGTCACCGTCTGAGGAGCCTGAGTTTTATTCTCAGTGCACTGGAATCTGCTGACGAGTTTGAGCAGTGGAGGGACACGGCCTGGTTGCCTGAAGTTCATCCTGGATGCTGTGCAGAGAGCCGTGGAAGGGGCAAGATTGGGCACGAGGTTCCTAAGTTGTCCAGGAGAGAGATCTCATGAGAAGACAGGTAGACAGACTTAAAATAGATGTGGGAATAGACTATAGGAATTAGTGATGAATTAGCTGTGGAGGGCGGGAACAAGGGAGGACTCAATAACTGAGCTAGGATGAGTCACTAGTGGATGGAGAAGCACTAGATGAGAGATTCCATGGCAAAGGGAGGAGAATGCGTTTACAGGAGGGAAAGCAGAAAGGAAATCAGCGTAAGTGACCCTGTTATGGGCATGACGGAGAATAAGTTTACATTTCAAGTTTCCCAGTCTCTGGATAACTTTGCTTTCTGACCACTTCCACCCTCTGCCACCACTTCGAGCTACTTCCTGCACGTGCAGCCGCATCGATTCCACTGCAAGTTTGTAGCGAAGGGATGTCACCCACGTGGTCTGTACGCCCTAGATGCTCAATAAGCACCAAAGTGAACCGACTTTCATCAACATGTTGATTCGTTCTCAACACTTTTTTGTACAGGAAGACCTAGTGAATCAACGACTGCTCCTCCTTCCCCAGTAACACACTGAAAAGGTTTCCACTCGTTATTAAGTATTCTGGCTTATTTGGTGAATTGTTAAATATGTCTACAAAAGCCACGTGCGGTACAGTGAGGAATGGAATGTATGTGATTGAGGTTCAGAACACTTTCGGTCTGAAATCATCAGATCTCCCCACAACACTGTAACTTACTTGAATAACTTCTTCCTTCATTCTTCACTTTGACAAGGACACTCCTGGAAAAGCATCCTCTCTCCTTGGTACTTCGGTGGATGCTCTGCTAATTCTCCCCCAGGCCCGGAAGGACCCCCTTCACAGGAATCTTTCTCCTCCTTTTCCTGTTTAACTAGGGTAAGCCATAGCACCCCTTTCCAGGTCCCTTCCTGAATCTGACCATGCGCCCCAACCAAGTCCAGGGACCCTTCTCTTCTGGATCCCAGAGGCTGGGATTATGCTTGAGTCTTCAAGGACCAGGGTGGCCTGGACGCCATCAGGAATAGTTTGTAGCATCCCACCTTTCTCCTTCCTCAAGCGTGGCTTTTCTCTCCAGGCTCTCTATGGAAACCACAGTCAGTTAAACTTCACGTATTTGATCCCCAATAAATTAAAAATATTATATGGTCACTTGGGTACAAGCCAGGAATGACTTTGCAATACATAAAATCTCAGGAGAAGTTTAACCAAGTCATTCAATCAATATTGAAATGATACTGGCACTTTATGGGAAGGGTTACACTTTTTCAGCAACATATGTTTATTAAGTATGCGTACTTTATTTTAGACAATGTGCTGGGCCTTGGGAATACAACAAAGAACAAGAAAATGTCCCTGTCATTAAAGAATTCAGCCTAATGAAGGGAGACCAACCAGTTCAGGTGCTATTATAAGAGTATAATGGTGGAAGCCCAAAAGGAGAACAACCAAGTCCATCAGGTTGTCACGGATACTTTATGGAGGAAGTGCTACCGTGAGCTATTTTGAGGCAGATATGACTGCAACAATCATCTATTACCTCTGATTTCAAGTTTCATGTTTGTTTTAAGATCCTTATTGCACTCATTCATGAAGTTTACAATAATAGTTGTTACACTGTTGAACTCATGTATAATTGTGCATGTAAATGCCATTTGTGTCTCTTGTATTTATTGAGACTCTACAAAAGCTTACTTTAGGAGGAAAAGGTTCCATAGCTCTGAAAGTGTGAAAACACCGCTCTGGGTAATAAGGAGATATTTAAAGGCCCACAATCAGATCTTAGAAAATTCACTGGACCAGATGCCTGATGGATGTGGTTTGACAGGAAATGGTTGCAAGACAGAGCCTGCCCCCTGCCTGTGGTCCTGAACCAACTCCTAATCCCAGGATCATACTGTTTGACCTTTCCCAGGACTTCTGAACCAGGTGTGCAGAGAGAGCCAGAGAGACAGAGAAGACTTTGATTTTGATCTGGTTTACAAATGATTGCAGATGCCAAGAAAGAAGCCACAGTTGATCTTAGCCAAGTATCAGATGACTGAGAGCTCCCAGGATATATACCTGGCTGTGCCGGTTGTCAGCAAGGTACTTCTAGAAGTTCAAGGAGTTGTGCAGGCATGAACGTCAGCCCAGTAGGTCGGATGAGGAAGCATTGCAGTCCGTTGAGTTCTAACAGAGAGCTCATAGCCTTCCCAATCCCCTTCTATCCTCATTGTTAACTGCTACTTCCACAACCATGAAGGCAGCATATTATGTTTTACAAAGTGCAAAACTGGTGGTGTATACTTTTTATGGTTCAATTAAAGTGAGGCTGTCTTTTAAAAAGGGAGATATACGGATCATGAACTTCAGAGAGAGTCTGGGCTGAAGGTGGAGGCCTGTGAATTAATATTAGCTTATAGGTTTTAGATGAAGTCACAGGTATGAGGACCCCTTGAAAATAACACCCTATAAATTAATTCTTTTAATAATTCCTACTAACTTTTTCAAATATTATTTTTAATATTTTTATTTCGGTTTAATTATTCTTTTTTATGTTGAATCACTATAATCTTTTTTTTTAAATTTTATTGAAGTATAGTTGATTTACAATGCTATGTTAGCTTCAGGTGTACAGCACAGTGATTCAGTTATATATTCACATATATTCATTCTTTTTCAGAAGCTTTTCTCATATAGGTTATCACAGAATACTGAGTAGAGTTCCCTGTGCTATACAGTAGAGGTTTCATTATTCTTCTATCCAGTTATCATTACTTATTATTCAGTTCCATTCTCCCAACTTGTAACTCCTTACTCTCCATCTCCATTATTTTTCCTACTTAACTCCTTTACCAACTACGTTTTATTTAAGATTTAAAGCATTTTCCAAAGTGTCCTAAGAGTAAGGCCTAAAGAAATAAAAAGTTGTGAAAAGTCCAGGATGTTCCACCCTGCCAGTCAGATTTATGTATTCAGTTTTTACTGGGCACTTACTGTGAATCAAGCACCATGATGAACGCTGGAAACATAAAGGTGAGCAAGATATGGTAGCTGCCACCAAGGAGTTTACAAGAGGAAGAGTCAAGTAAAAAATAACTAATACTAATAATAAACAATATGACAAGTGCAGTGATCTAAACTTTCACAGTTTCCTCTGGGAGCCACATGGAGTCCCTTGATCCTAAATCTGAACCAACGATTAAGTCACCATCAAGTATCCCTATACAGTTGACCCTAGAACAGCACAGAGGTTAGGGGTGCCCACCCCCTGCACAGTCAAAACTCTGGATACATTCAGCCCTCCATATCCACAGTTCTGCATCCACAGATTCAACCAACCACAGATCGTGTAGTAGTGTAATGTGTAATTAGTGAAAAAAATCTGCATATAGGTGGACCATGCAGTTCAGACCTGTGTTGTTCAAGGGTCCACTGTACTAGGTTCTATGGAGAATACAAGAAAGAAAGAGGTATAATTGAATCATGAAAATAAGACATTCACACATGAATAAAATTATTAAAATCAAATGGCAGTGTATCAGAGTTCTTCAAAGGTACAGAACCAGTAGGATAGATGATAGATAGATGGATGGATAGATGATAGATAGATAGATAGATAGATAGATAGATAGATAGATAGACAGACATAGATGATAGATAGAGAGAGAGAGAGAGATAATAGATAGATAGATAATCTAAAGAGCTGTATTTCAAAATATTTGTTCTTGCAATTATGGGGGCTGGCAATTCTGACACCGTAGGGCAGACCCCAGAAACTCTTGGGCAAAAGTCGATGCTGCAATCTTGAGGCAGAGTGTCTTCTTCCTCAGGGAAGAAGTTTTGCTTTTAAGACATTTCAACTGATTGGATAAGGCCCACTCACAACATCAAGAATAATCTACTTAGAGTCAAACTGTTTGCTCTGGAGAAAACACCAAAGGGTGTGACTGAACAACTTTTACTGAAGATATTGGGTGTATGACATATGGATCCAGTCAACCATCTCAGCATAAACAAGAAGCAGAGACACAGTTATCCAGAAAAGATGCTTGGAGGGCGCTCTTATTGATGGCTTGGACCCCAGTGAACTACACAGGAAACTAACAAGGTTTTAAGAATTTTATGCCATCAGAAACGTTGCCAGGGACTTCCCTGGCGGTCCAGTGATTAGGACTCTGTGCTTCCACTGAAGGGGGCGTGGGTTGGATCCCCGGTCAGGGAACTAAGATCCCACGTGCCACGCGGGGCGGTCAAAAAACAAAGAAAGAAACTTTTCCAGCCTGGACTGAGAGGCACAGAGACGGGACAAAATAAAGAAAGAATGACTCTGAGGGCAGAGCCATGGATGCAAAGACCAGGGCTGACAATACCTCCTTGGGCTACGAGGGAGGGGCTGCTACCCCAGCTCACCCAGAGGACGGTGAGCTTGCTTCTTCCCAGAATGATCCATGATCCCAAATGATGGAACAGTAAAGTGTCCTTCAAGATCTAGGGAGGAGGTCTAGGGGAAACTGACCCAGATTAGAATTTAGATTTTACTCTTAGTAATAGCAAGATTTTTTTCTTCTAGACCATTTGAATTATTATGTGACTGAATACAATGTATTTTCCTTAAAAATAATTAAAGTAATATATAAGATATATATCATTTATATTACATTTGGAGAAAATATGAATAAATATTAAAATATTAGTAATTGTAAAGACTAATTTTCTTCGGTTTTCTTAGTTTCATTTTCTAGAGTAAACTTCATTTTGTACTTAGAAAAAAATTTTATTTATAAGGCAAACGTTATATTATTATTTATATTACATTGTTCAAGCTTTTTTGTGTGTCAGGTCCAGTATGGTATTAGTGTGGAAAGAGCAGTGACTTGATACAAAAGACTTGATTTCTAGACTCATTGCTACTCCTCACTACTTAGACCTTGGACAAGTCTCTGAAGTTCTCTCAGGCTACAGAGACTCTGTAATTCTCAGTATAAATGTCAGGAATGATTAATGCAAAAATAATTTTGACACAATTATCAGTTTCATATACACAAGCAATATGCATTGAGTTTTTTTTTTTATTAAATAGATGCTTTTTAGTGTGGAAACTGACACTGATCTTACAAAACATACTTATATTGGATCATCATAAATCAGCACATTTATGTAGGATCCTGTAAAAATCCCGAATAGACTATGAATATTTACATTTAAGTGAAATATCATCTGTGTATCTAAAACCATTTGAAAAATTATTTTAAATTACTGAATGTAATGTTTGGTGAAAGATGTAATCAATAAATGCTGACATTTTTAACTGAAAAAAAAAAATCAACTTATTGGCAACGTTAACCACATCTACAAAATACCTTCACAGCAGCACCTGGTATTTGCACCTTGTGTTTGAATACTGAGTACTAGAGCCTAGCCTAGTTGGCAATTAAAACTAACCCTCACAGGCAGTATGTGCTAATTGCTGGATTACTGGTACCTGAAGATTGAAATATCAAATGGATTTGATGGTAGAGTACAAAGCCATACACAGTACACCTCTCCTAACCCCTGTCTCCTGCCCTGTCCACCCACCAACCTACCATGTTTCCTCATCCTGCATTGAAACTCTGCCTAAACTGGTGTAAAAAATACAATATCTGCCATTTCCACTTCTCCTTTCACTGCTCTTCCCTGTGTTGCAACTTTCCTTTTTAAATGCCAACTTTTAGGGGTCAAGACACAGATGCCTGTTGTCTTTCCCAGGCCATTATATTTCAGAAGTATTTATGTGTTCCTGTCATGCAAAGCTCTTCTCTCTCATTGAAAACTTGGATGGGGCTTCTAAGGCTGGGGGGTGAAAAGAGACAGTGCCACTTACCATGCTGAGTCACTTATTCCTTAAGAGTGAAAGGACTGTTTCTATTAGATGATCAAAAGAATACCTTCTGTGGCTTTGCAAAACTTGGGTTAAATGAGATTGCACTCTGACCCTGTTTTACTTGGGAAGTATAGACATAGCCTAACATTTAGCAGCCCTCTACCACAAGGTATCTTAAAATCTACTTCTCGTCTGTTCATAATTTGTTAAAGAGCCCCTTTTATGCAGCTTGCGGATACAAAGTGAAATCTGTTTTCTTTCACACCATTTCTTTTATTTTTTTATTGAAATATAGTTGATTTACAATGTTGTGTTAGTTTCAGGTGTACAGCAAACTGATTCAGTTTTATATATACATATATATATATATATATATATATATATATATATATATATATATATTCTTTTTCAGATTCTTTTCCCTTATAAGTTATTACAAAATGTTGAGTACAGTTCCCTGTGCTATACAGTAGGTCCTTGCTGGTTATCTATTTTATATATAGTAGTGTGTGTCTGTTAATCCCAAACTCCTAATTTATCCCTCCCCCCCCCACCACCTTTGGTAACCATAAGTTTGTTTTCTCTCTGTGGTTCTATTTCTGTTCCGTATATAAGTTCATTTGTATCATTTTTTTTAGATTCCACATAAAAGTGATATCATATGATATTTGTCTTTCTCTGTCTGGCTTACTTCACTTAGTATCACACCATTTCTTTTAAATGTTTACAGAAATTATGGTATGTGCATGCACACATGCGTTTATACACGTGATATTTCTGTGTGTCAGAATGTGGGCTTGTGTGTGTGTGTGTGTGTGTGTGTGTGTGTAAGATTTTTTGCAGAGGTTGTGTCATCGATTTTCCAGATTACTGTCATCAAGATAAAATAAGAATTGCCATATTTAACCTTAGCAATAAAACTATGCCAAGCCTTGCAATCTAGCTTTTTGGCTCTTACTACTAAGATTTCTGTCTTCACATTTATGTTTCCTGTTAGTTCCTGTATCAATTTAGAAAAATGTAAAGGGTAGCTATTAAAAGATATCTGGAAGGTAAAATGAATTTGCTACTCTCAGCAGAAAGGACGTCCATTGTTTAGCTTTCTTCTCCTAAGCAATCATTTGTTTTTCAACTTGCAAGATGAATTTTTAAACAATGCCACATTATGCCACAAAATATTAATAGGTACAATTAATACATTGATATATGTTTGATTCTGTCATTCTTCATTCCCTTTCTGTCATTCTTCTTTTAATCTGCTGTGACAGTTCTGTAATGGAGCACCAGAAATATGACTTTAGGGCAAGCCATACTACTAATCATCAATATAGCATTGTAGGTTGTCCAGCAGATATGTGTTCTCTTGTCAGCAGGGATGATAGTCTGCAAAATTTCGACCCAGAGAAAGTGCTTTCCAAAATTTGTTTACAAGCAAAAAATTTAATGGTATGCTAATTTCGATCATAACAGGGTTTTTCTTTTTTCTTCCTGCTGAGCAGGTCGTTGTTTCATTTCAACTGAAGGATACGGGACAGAATTGTTAGAGCAATCCAGTTATATAAGCTATATATATATATGTAACATAAATGATGCCTTAGACCACGTTTCATTATTGGTTCTATAATTGTTTAGCTATAGTGGGATCTGCAGGCCACCTCTATGTTGTATAGCAGTGGTCACTTTGGGGGTCCTTGGCTTGCACTAATACTACCCCAGGGAAATAATTAATGGATTTTATCAGAAACAGCATTATAAACAGATCTATTAAACAAACCAGTTATTCTTGCAAACTGGCACTTAGCAATGATTGTCACTGTGAAAAAACATTAATAAATGCTTCCAGGATATCCGGGGGGGGGGGCAAGCCAGCTGCCTTTAAAAATATTTTTACAGATCTGTATCAATTTATCTCTAGTAGCATATGCCAGTCCTGTTATCATGGAAAAGCCAATCCTCCCAGCTTGGTATGAATTCACAGGTTTGGAGCACTCACCTCATTCTGCCTCATCCTGGAAAGTCATAATTATTTTTCTTTGATGGACAGAGGACTATATATTTTTGATGTACTATAAAATAGTTAAGGGTACGGCCTTCCTTGTTAATGGAAGGTGATCTATTCAATCTGTGCATGGTGCATTATTTCTATTATTGCAAGCATTTCACAGAAAAGCAGTATGGGCTATAAATATTTTATATTCAGTGTAAACACCAAAAACTGAAAACATCCACTTGAGGTATAGATGCTATGATTACGGGAAAAAAATTCGGTTGTTTTGTTTTATCTTTTATTCATTTATTTATTTTTTCAACATCTTTATTGGAGTATAATTGTGTTACATTGTGTTGGTTTCTGCTGTATAACAAAGTGAATCAGCTATACATATACATACACCCCCATTACCCTCCCTCTTGCATCTCCCTCCCACCCTCCCTATCCCACCCCTCTAGGAGGTCACAAAGCACCCAGCTAATCTCCCTGTGCTATGCGGCTGCTTCCCACTAGCTACCTATTTTACGTTTGGTAGTGTATATATGTCCATGCCACTCTCTCACTTCGTCCCAGCTTACCCTTCCCTCTCCCCGTGTCCTCAAGTCCATTCTCTACGTCTGCGTCGTTATTCCTCTGCAGCGACTCCTGCTAGGGATGGATACTTCCTTTTATGCTCCAACTCCTTCCAGGAAATCAGAGCATTACTGTTTCCATTGCTTGCTTTTTCCTGCTTTGGTTTTTACCTGTTCTGATTGAGTTCATCGCCCATGCTTCTTTCATTCATTCCTTCACTCTTAGAACAATCCTTTACTTACGGAAATTCAGCCACTGGAGTATGTGCCAACAGATTCTTTCCTGCAATGCACAGACTTGACTGGGGCACTCCACTTTTTCTCTCAGTCCAATAATTTGCAAGTGCCATGTGGGAGTACCGTAGCACTCATAGGATTGCAGGCAAAGATAAAAATCAGTGGAGCCATAAACTTACTCCTGCAAAAATAAAGTGGGAATATTTCTAAACAGTTTGAGGTTTCCCACTTTCTTAAACAAGGTGTGTTAAGTTCATCCAGTCTCTTGAGCTGTATTTCGAGGCAGTGAGCTTGAAGAGCTAAGCTTCAACTACTTAGGAAATTGAAGCATCTCCTTCAACTTCCTGGTGCTGTGTAAGTGAAGAGTCGAGAGGGGCTGAATAAACGTGTCAGTTAGAATTGCTAAACCCCAGACTGGGACAGCAAGGCTGGTCTTGATATTTCATCCACAGGTGTTTCTTCAAATAATAAGTAAAAAATAATACCTGTTAGGACAGAGCTACTTGAACTGATAATGGCATGGTATACATTGAATGGAATTTGAACCCCAGAAGCTCACATCTTAAATGCCCTTCATTTCCTTTCTGTTACTCATGGGTGTAGACAAATCTCCTCCCCCTCTTCTTCCCCTGCCCCCCACTGTTTAGGACCCATCCCCACATGCAGCGACGGGGAAGAAGCAAAGCTATCACAATGAGAGACATATAGAAGATGGTTATCCCATAATTACGGCAGAGGTCTGACTGTCTCAGATGCCAAGGGAAAGCAAGTAGTGGTCATGGTCCTGCAGCACCCAGCTTACTATGAATGTAGAACTCTGCTTTGTGAGGCTCTCTTTCCTTAGCTCCATTCCCCTTGGTAAACAGACCTGCAAAAAAAGCCCCACATAAATGTTGGTACTGACTCATTGGATGTATAGAGTCCAGTACGATGGAGCTCCAAAACTGAGAAAAGGGACATTTGAATCTAATGTTAAGCAAGTAATTCCAACTCCATGTGAGATATTTATAGACTAAGCTCTTCTTTATTGAACTATCAATTATCAAAATGAGCCCCATTTTAAAAATAAATACTAAATAAAATAAAATAGCAATAATAATAACTGATGATGACGGACACATTTATAGCACATAAGAATGCCAGAATAATTTATGAATAGTGTAGGATTTCCTAAACAACTCTGAGGTTATTTGAGATAATTCAGTGATGTGGTAAAGGGTTATAAATTGAAATGCTTGAGAGTTCCTGACATTTTAAAAAAATCAATCCTAAACCAAATGTCACTGAATTAAATGTAAATTAAACTAAGCTTATGATAACAAAAATGTACAAGCCTTGTGAAAATTCTGAAAGCAAAACTTAAAAAAAAATTCTTCCCTACCTAAGCCAGAGATTAACATCAACAGTGATTAAGTCACGCTGCTAGCATGTACCCTTGAGATGAAGTGATGAAAACGGCACCTTACTTCTGTATTCTTCCTCCCCAAGGCCCAGCCTAATCATGAGAAAAACATCGGACAAACTCAAATTGAAAGGCATTCTACAAAATGCCTAACCAGTGCTCTCTGAAACATTCAAGGTCATCAAAAACAAGAAATGGTCACAGCCAAGACAAGCCTAAAAATTCATGATGACCAAATGTCATGTGGGACCCTAGATGGCATCCTGGAGCAGATAAAGGACATTAGGGAAAAACTAAGGAAATCTGAACAAAGTATGGGCTTTAGTTAACAATAAGGTATAAGCATTGGATCATTAGTTGTGACAAGTGTAATATGTAAGATGTTAACAATATAGGAAGCTGGGTACAGGGTATATGGTAACTCTTCGTACCACACAACTTTTCTGTAAACTAAAACTATTCTAAAATAAAATGTTTATTGAAAAATACATAACAAATATAGTTGAAAAAAAATCTTCTGGTATAGTATTTGCAGAGGAAGATGCTTTTTAGTTTATAAATTATTTCCGTAATTCGTGACAGTTCTCACATCTGCTACTATAAAATTCATTGCACCCTCTCTGCCTCTTGGAAAAAAATGCATTTAATTATCAGTGAAATTCAACTCCAGCCTGTTATGATGAATGATTTGAACCTGTCAGCTTCTTTTCCCCCCTAAAAACAAAAGAACTGAAATGAAATACAGCCTTCTTCCTCTATTTCCTTCCTTCCACCTGCTTCATTTAATTGATGAAGGTTTGAGCTTTTATTAATCTTTTTGAGCTTCTCTCTAAGATACAGAAAAAGCTAATATGATATCATTGTATCTAGCTAATGTGTGTGCTTTGTGAAATTGATACACCCTGCCAAGACATAAATTACTTAAGCTTTGATAAATGTGTTGAAATCAGGGAATGTTCAAACAGATAAAGCACAGCAATTCCTCTTTTTCTCCCTTTTTTAAACTCCATTTTGTGCATGCCCTTAAATGTTTTTGCATTATTATTGTAATATGGTGGGACAAAAGATAGCAGTGATACTCCCATTAGCATAGGAAGCCCCAGCAAGTACAAAAGTAATGGGGGATACAGCCTTGTGTTTTGCAGATAACATCTAACAACCTTACCTTGGATAGAGTGGTTTGCCAACAGGCTCAGAACCACCTACAGTCCTCTCCCAGCATGCTGTATCACTGAAATTGTCTATACAGGAATGAGGGCACCTGCCAGACACATTGTACTTTCAGATCCTTTGCTGACTCATTTGGTAGGTTGGAATCAAAGATCCACAAACACATTTTGCTGGCAAAAGGAGCTCACCTGTCCCTGTGATATGGATATGACTCAGATGTCAGCGAGACTGGAAACATGAGGAAGCATTTGACTGATGCTCTGTGGTTGAGAAGGTCAATTTCTACTCGTTAATGTATCATATGGCACTGAACAAGTTGCTTGATTAACCACCAATCAGTTTCCTGGAGACCGGAGAATCCATATAATCCTTTGAAAACAATTCTTGGATAGGAGGCATGGGACTGCCCTTTGAACCATGCAAGAGCCAGCAGTCACTGAATGCCTTTTGCAAGAGACTGGGCTCAGTAATTTCTATCCACTCTTTTTCTTTTTTTTTTTTTTTTTGGCTGTGTCAGGTCTTAGTTGCAGCACGTGGGATCTTTGTTGAGGCCTGCAGGATCTTTCCTTGCAGCACGGGCTCTGTAGTTTGCGGCACGCGGGCTCTCTCATTGAGACATGTAAGCTCAGTAGTTGTGGCACAAGGGCTTAGTTAGTTGCCCCACATCATGTGGGATCCTAGTTCCCCAAACAGGGATAGAACCTGCATCCCCTGCAGTGGAAGGCAGATTCTTTACCACTGGACCACCAGGGAAGTCTCCATCCATTCTTTTATTTAGTCCTTACAATCAACCAGCAAAGGACATAAAGGTGAGAAAATTTGGGCTCACATCAAATACTTCAAGCTAAGGGGGTGATGAGGTCATCAGGCACCAAACCCTATGCTTTTTCCACCATGCTGCTTTCATATTGGGAGTTTATGGATGAGTGCAGGCAGGGTTATGGTTGATCCAAACCCCAGTCATCCCTGGTTAGGTCTTTTGAGGTGAAGCATGAGCTCTGGGGATTTTGGTCACACAACTGGCTTTGTAGACCTGTTTAGGAGAGGGTGCCCTCTCAGCAGTGATGCATGCCTTTAAGAAAATGTTCCAGGGAGAAGGCTGAACAAGTTACACCAAAGGGAGAGGAAGTTGGGAGAGGAGGTACAATTGTTGGCTTTTTAAGGCAACTAGAAATATGTTTACCCTTTTAATTATACTCTTCTACCAATACATCATCATCCAATAGTTTTTTGAAATTTGGGTTTAGATTTGGAAATCAGTACTTGTAAGAACGGTCCATGCATTTTAGAGTAAAAAACAGATGAAGTTATACACAGCTTTTCTCACCTTGTTTAATGTTATCAAAGCAAGTGACAAATGTGATGGTCTAGGGCAAAGCAAAAACTAAAACATACATCCATCTACTTTTTTTGTCTAAGGAACTGTCAGTGACTGTTTTTCATTGGAACAGAGAACAATTATAAATCTGTGCTTAATAGTTAAATTTGATTATTTTTATATAGGCCAACTTTAAAATCAAGGGCTCCTTGAGCAGGTTTGAACCTGAAGAGTATTGTGTTAGAATGTATTTTTTAGGAATCAAATTTCATTTTAAATTCTCATCTGGAGAATCTTTTCTGAAGAATTGAAGAGCCTTTCTAAAAGCAAATAATCATATCTAATGTATCTGTTTGATAAGCTTAGTTGTTTTTTTTTTACACTCATATTTCTTTAGGGTGAGTCACATATGTTTGGGTCAAGTTGCTACACCATGTTACTACAAAGAGAATCTTCAGTTTTTTTAAAAGTCAATAAATGACTTTTTGCGTAATTATTATTGACTAATCTCAGAACCATCACATCAGAAGTCCAAGAGATAAGAGAAAGATCTCATAATGTCTATCACATAAGGGGGCCCATCATGTATTCTAAAATACGCTAATACCTGTTAACTTGAGACCCTACGTGATTGAAGACTTCTTGTTGAACAATGGGTTCAATGTTGGTAGGTTTTCAATAACAGAAAAGGAAGGAGAAAAATCAGGCAAAGGACTAAATCAAGAAAAATGATCCAGGCAGAAAAAACTCAGGAAAATGTATAATGTAAAACAAACATTTTAGGAAAAAAAGAGAGCATGTTTCTCCTGGTAGTGAAGAGTGTTGTCATACTTGTAAGTGAAAAAATATTTTTGAACGGAGAATGGATCTTAATTCTGCTAATAAAGTATTCATCAGGAGCATGGTGTGTAAAAGTAAGAATTGAGATTTTGGGTTTCTTATGGAAAAAGCAAGCTAAAAGGGGAAATTTACCCTATGAAAGAGAGAAAGCAAGGCAGGAGCGAGGGAAGAAGTTAGGAAGTTGTACAAATAGGGGAGTTGAGATCAGGAAGTAAAGGAGAAGCTCTTGAGTACCAGTGATTCTCAGGAACGGTAGTTGTGACTGTCAGCAATGACCAAGCAAGGCACATCTCGTGAAATACTGGAAACAGGCAAAAAATAGATAATACACAGCAAGAATCATAATCAGAGAGAAGAGAAATTGGACCTTGATCAGCAAGGAGTTTCTTATCTGCCCATGTGTCCTTGAACGTCTCCCTGGAGAGAGAACAGGACAAGTCACTTGGACCAGGTTGCATCAGTTCTCAGGAAACTCAAGTCATATCTGGAGCCTGTACTGACCTTCATGGGCTGTATGACCAGTTGATCTGAATAAGGTTTTGTGCACATTATAATTAAGAGTGTTCAAAGACAGAAAGCTAGTTACAGTATCAGAAATACCCAGAATATTTTGAGCCAGAAATCCTGAGTAATGATCCCTCTTTTCCTGGTGAATATGCCAGCCCTTTAATGCCAGGAGAGAGAAAGAAGCATCAACTCAGGATGTGTAAGCCCCTAAGAAGAGGTAGTACGGATTTAGGTTTTCAAAACAGTAAGAACGTGCAGCATGTAGTTTGACAAAACCTCAGTAATTTAAGTAAAGAGAAAAGAATTTCTAAAAATACCAGGCCTGAGTGGGGGAAAGACTTCGGGAAATTAATCAAAGGGTCCAATACATTATTATGTGCTCCCTCCCCACCAAAGCAAAAAAAGGAAAAATCTACACATATATTTAAGTCCTTGGACTCCTCCTCTAAAGTGTTTGGGTACAAGCTATAGGTGAAAACACTTCTCACAAAACTCTATTAGAACTTAAAACTTTTATGAATATATAAAATATAACCTCATATTATTAAATTCTACCATGTAGTCAAGTGCAATATTAATAATCCAAGCTTTTTTTTTTTCAAAATTGTATTGAAAGCAATAATTTTTGTAACAGTCTGAGACTGGTTTTACCAGGTGCTTTGCCAAGTTTGAAAGGGTTGGGGAAACTACATAAACACAGCCCCACTTCTTTCTCATCCTTTTCATCTTGCTGACAGTTTTCCAGAGAACCATTACCAGAGTGGTTTGTGCCATTCGAGATAAGAGGCTATCTGTGTTTCCACTAGAAACCTCTACTTTCCAGACTTTATAACTCATCCGTAAATATTCACTCCAGGCAACAGTTTCATATATTATGATTCTGTCCCTCAAAATTCATATTGACTTAGCTAAATGATTTTTAGAAATCATGAGGACTCTTACACTACAAAAAGAATAAGAAGAGAAATCAAATGCAAATAAAGTGCTATGTTTCAGTGGGTATGATTTGAGTCAAAATACTGTGGAATCCATAAAACACATGCACATGACTCTTTCCTGGCAATTCTATCTTTCAGGGTATTACTCAGTTGTAACAAAATTTAATTTATCAACAATAGGTCTATGAATTAATTCAAAATGTACATTTCCAATTTATTTCTGTTTCTATAAAGGTAGCTAAATTTGAAATTATATTTTTTCAACTAAAACTTTTGTAGAACTTCCTATTCACGCTACTTTTCGTTACAGAATTTGAAGTCCAATTATATCAGAAGTTATGAAATTATATGACATAAGCTTTGAATACAATAATACCCTTAGTATCTGCAAAAGTATTTTAAGAGTCTTATCAATATCTTATATTCAGGTGGTTTCTAGGTCCATGGCAGAAACCTCAGCATTCTAGAGTTGTTTTCTACCTAAAAAAAAAGATCTTACAAATTGAATGTTTTTATGAAATAGGAGACCAAAATATACTATTTCCCCCAGTCTGGGAAGATAGAATTGTAAAGATTAGGGAACAGAGACTAAAACCACATCAACCCATTAAAATGAAATACATTCAACCCTTGATATCCATGGGGGATTGGTTTCAGGATCCCCTTGGATACCAAAATCCACGGATGTTTAAGTCCCTTACATAAAATAGTTTAGTATTTGCATATAACCTATGCACATCCTCCTGTATATTTTAAATCATCTCTAGATTACTTATAATACCTAATACAATGTAAATAGTTGCCAGAGTATGACAAATTCAAGTTTTGCTTTCTGGAAATTTCTGGCTGGGGGCGGGAGTGTTGGAGGGGGTTTTCGTTTGTTTTTAACTTTAATTCAGTGTTGGTCGAATCCACTGGATTCAGAGCCTGCAGATACAAAGAGCCAACTGTACTCTCTTCTTGATCCCATCATTTCCGTTTTCATACTCATGGATTTACATTGCTTGAATTAAATGGTCGTCTTGTTACACTGTGGAGCCCAGCTGTGTGTGTGAAATGCTATTTAGCAGGAATTGAAATAAATTACAAGAATTAACCTGGTGCTTTGGCTTTGGTATGTGTGCACGCAAAGCCTAACCTAAAGTGTGTTTCTCTTTCTTCTTTTCAAACAGCTATTTTGTGACAGTAAAAAGGTGGTGCACGCCACAGAAGGACTGGATTGGGAAGACAAAGATGCTGCGGGGACACTGGTGGGAAACGTGGTACACTCAAGGATCATCAATCCTCTGCGCCTGTTTGTTAAACAGTCTCCAGTCCCCAAGCCCGGACACTTGGCGTATGCGGACAGCTTGGAGAACTTTTGGGATTGGCTGGCCAACATCACGGAGGTTCAGGAGCCCTTGGCAAGAACTAAACGGAGGCCAATAGTGAAAACGGGAAAATTTAAGAAAATGTTTGGATGGGGCGACTTCCATTCCAACATTAAAACTGTTAAGCTCAACCTCCTCATCACGGGGAAAATCGTTGACCATGGAAATGGAACCTTCAGTGTTTATTTCCGACATAATTCCACAGGCCTGGGCAACGTGTCAGTGAGTTTGGTACCCCCCTCCAAAGTGGTGGAATTTGAAGTTTCCCCGCAGTCTACCTTGGAGACAAAGGAATCCAAATCTTTCAATTGTCGCATTGAGTATGAAAAAACAGATCGGGCAAAGAAGACTGCCCTGTGCAACTTCGACCCGTCCAAGATCTGCTACCAGGAGCAGACTCAGAGCCACGTTTCCTGGTTGTGTTCCAAGCCCTTCAAGGTCATTTGCATCTACATTGCCTTTTACAGTGTTGATTATAAACTTGTGCAAAAGGTCTGTCCTGACTACAATTACCATAGTGAGACTCCATACTTATCTTCTGGCTGAACCTTTCTACAGCCAATAGAAAGGAAGGACAAATATATATTCAATTAGAATGGCCAAGAACCAAGCCCAGCTCTTCATGGTAAAGGATCCCTTTTGTTTCTGGCAGTGAACCTTCATCCCCTATAAGGTTTTCAAACTTAAAAGAAAAAGAAACATCTTTAAATGTGAATTGTGTTTGTTTTGATCATAAGTACCTGAATCTAAAGAGTAAAACTGTGTATGAAGCCATCGCTCTCACATAGGATGGCTAAGTCCTCCAGGTATTGTTGTTTCTCTAAGAGTCGATGGTAGCAACATGTAACAGGAAAGAACCAAATTATGCATGTGATAAACATTGCTCTTGAAATGAGCCTGCCTTTGAAGTATGTTTTGGAAGATTACCTTAAAAATAGCAGATTCAGTAAAGCAACTGAAAAGATTGTATTTGGTAGATGAATCGCATTTCTGACACTGAATTCTTTTTTTATTGCTGTCTTTTCTCCCACATACGTGCTGTTACTGATAAGAGAAATGAAGGGGTAAAATTTGTTTCAAAACTCATGTGTGAAGTTACAGTGCCACAGTGGAACAAAATACATTATTATCTGAGCTAGAATTGGGTGGAGTGGGATTTAAACACTTAGCCCTGGTTTGGTCACCATCCTCAGGATTCTCACGTGAGTAGTAACATTAGTGTATTAAGAAAGCAAATCTGGATATATTGTAAGTCAGTTCAAGAATAATGACGATCAGGATGTTTTTAGATTGTTTTGTCAAATTCAGTGCTGTGAGGTGGTCAAAAATATCATAAATCTGTACTCACCCTTTAACCTCATTCTATTCATTTGGTAGTATGATTTTTATACACAGGTGTAGAACAACTCTTAAATTGAGAGAAAATGATTGTTTCCTATAGGCTAGAATGGGAAAGAAATTGGAATTGGAAGGAGGAAATTCCAGCATGATGTATTCATTATTTCTAGCCTCTTAGATTAAGTTCTCCTTGCATTTAATTATTTACATGAGGGATCAAACTGTGGAAATAAAGAGTATATTTAAACATTGCTAATTATTATTAAGTGTTAATAACCAAGATGCATGATTCACCAGTCTTTTGAGATGACTTCCTAATAATGTGGCTTCACAACCGTGTCCCCCTCATCTTCTCTGAGGGGGTCGACAGTCATTCTGTGTCATAGAACTGGATGGTCTTTGAATTAGCACAGAAAGGCAGTCTGGCTGACCAGTACAAAGGTTTCTAGAACCTGTAAGACTCATGGAATGGTTACTCTTTTTTACGGTAGACGTTAACTTTTTTCTCCTTCTTATCTGTAAAATAGCAGTTAAAGTAAAACATTAAATTGAGGACTAAAGGAAGACCAGTCCTAACCAACAAAAATGCTCTTACTACATTGTTCAAAAAGCCAGCAGCACTCATCTCTATTTTGCATCTCCATTCCTTTCCTTTTCTTGGTGATATCTGCACAGTGTTTGGTTTTTGTCTTTTGTAAAAATTGTACTAGACTTAGTGTGTGGTAGTACAGGCTTGAAATTTTTGCTCTGAGTTCATCGGGTGCTTTTGTAATTTTGTGGTTGGTGTGAAATATTTTGAGACATCTTTTTATTTTCACCTAGAAACAAGATTAAAATACTATTTATTGTAAAATATGTGGGAACCATCTATGTATATAAACTTAGAGTTTTCTGTGTACAGAGAAAGTATGTGTACACATTTCTATGTAAATAAAAAGAATTTGCTAAATCTGTCACATGGCTTCAGGGTTGTGTTTTTTTTTAAGACTGTTCTTGTTTCTTTTCCTCACAGTGGTTTAGTGTGTGTGCGCGTGAGTGTGTGTGTGTGTGTGTGTGTGTGTATTTTATCAACTGAGCATTAAGATTTTCCATATGTTCATATTAAACAGAACAGCTAGGCTATGGAGATTTTAAAGTAGAGTAAAAGAATAACTCATATAAACCACTTGACACATAGCTTGGCAGCTAGTAAGAATTCTGTAAGTGTGAGCTGCCATTATGATTGTTATAATTATTATTACAAATGCAATGTGATTTAAAACTATCTGATGTTCAAAAGTTGAGTGGTATAAACATTATACCCATGCAAAGAAAAAAAAACTAAATCAGTCTACACGATTCTTAGATTTTAGCAGGATCTGTGGAACTAAAAAAAAAGAAAGTTCCCCAGGCATATTTTTTAATTGGCATAGAAAATATGCCACATATATTTTTTAGTCATAATTTCATTTCAAAGCCTACATAATTGTTATTAATGGTACTTGGCACAATACAAATCAGATCCCATTTAAGCATGCAAATGCACACATTTCCACAAAACCATTTTTGCCTTTGAGTACTGCAATTGAGGAAAAGGACACTCATGTAAGCTAATTTTATACCCAATCACAAATTGTTCAAAATGTAAAGGAAAAGACCCTTCTAAAAATGAAAATCAGACTAATAGATGAACACCTGAAGACAATATAATGTGTGTCAATTATGCCTCAATTAAAAAAAATAATTAAAAAAATAAAAAACCACTAGCAGAAATTTAATCTTCAAGGAGGTGTTAGTTATCTTCTCAGGATCTCTCTAGGCCAGCTGTTTACGAGAAAGCAAACTAGTTTGAAGACCTTTTCACCCCTCAGCAGAAACAATCTTGTTACTCATCACCACACAGAATCAGAAAAGAGGTCATATTTCCATGACTCTGGACAATGTGATCATACCAGCTACAGGGTCTGTAAAATCTGGGGAAGGGAAATAAGAGAAAAAAACCTCTGGACACCATGTAGCACAGCATAATCAGTAAAAAGGAAACAATTTTCTTTCTTCCTACTGCTTGGTACTTGGAATTTCAACACATTCTCATGATCTAGAATAACAGAGCAAGAGTGAGTGTGGTTCTCTGGCGCGGGTACTCATAAGAGAACCTCATTCATATCACATTATATTCTTTAATCTGTATTCTGCAACACTGTTCTTCTTTATATGACCCAGATTCTACATGACCCACAACTGCTACACCTTAAACATTCCACAATTGGCTAATTCATTCTCCATTCAAGACATGGTTCTGCTGAGTGGGAGCTGCCATTAAGACTTAGAGAGTCCTGATACTCAAAGTTCAGTCGCTACATCAGCAGTACTACCTGTAAGCTTGTTAGAAATACAGAATCTCAGGTCCTACCTCAGACACCCAATTGGAGTTTTCATTTTAACAAGATCCCTGTGTGACTTGTATTTACATTAAAGACTGAGAAGTACTTCCTTAGAAACTCTGATTTAGTAAATAGAATTAGTAAATTAGGAATTAAGGATCTACATCTTAAATAAGAACCCTAGGTTGTGCTGGTTCCAATAGGCTTCTGACAATACGTTTAAAAAAATGTTGAAGGAAACAGACCCTTTTAAAAATGAAAATTAAACTAACAGATTGATAATCAAATAAAGAAAGTAATCAAACCAACATTAACATATAGAAGAGTAATATTTCAAAGAGAGTACAGCCTATACTATCTTCTGGTTCATCCCTCTCATTTGACAGATAAGTAAAACCAAGACCCCATCAGAGTCAAGGACATGTCCAGTTAGTATGTGACAAAGCCAACTGAAATGCAGGTCTCCTGACTCCTCGTCCCAGGTCTTGTGTTACAGAAGAAAGGTAAATTGAAGCAGATATTCAAAACAAAACAAAAATAATTGCGGTGAGTTTATCACAAGACGTGATCCAGAAGCCAAAACTGAACATGAAAATGGCTGGAAATGCTCTCTTTCCAAAATCCTCAGGATTGTGATTTCTCTAAGAACACAAAATTTTTTAAGCTAAAACTCTGGAAAAATGAAGTCAGAATAAAACCATTATGTCCAAAGATGAGAGTCCTGGGAAGTATTAGAGGTATGACTGGCTAAGAGTTAACAGCAGTTACTACATTTGACAGAATTTTCAACTGATTTTAACACCTGAGAATACATTTTCATAGAAATGGGTAAATTGTGTGGAATGCCTTAATTACCCAAAGGTCCAATTTTACTTCATAAAATAGAGGATGGAGTCATGCATTTTTACTTGTAGTAAAACTATAGTTAACCCCAAGTTAATTAATCAGAACATTCAATGAATGGAAATTTCATGTCTCCAACTGTCAGTGACAAATCACAGGCAAACAAGCTCTTGCTACAGATTTTTTTTTCTTCAACTTTGGATTTGGCCCTGTCTCTGCGTGTAGGTCGCCTGAGGGCATCTGTTTTTCGCTCAGACAGGATGGGGTTAAAGGAGCAGCTGATTAGGGGGCTCTGGCTCACTCAGGCCAGGGAAAGAGAGGGGTACAGAATGCGGGGCGAGCCTGCAGTGGCAGGGGCCAGCGTGACGTTGCAACAGCCTGAGGCAACACCGTGTGTTCTCCTGGGGAAGTTGTCCCTGGATCACGGGACCCTGGCAGTGGCGGGCTGCACAGGCTCCTGGGAGGGGAGGAGTGGGTAGTGACCTGTGCTCACACACAGGCTTCTTGGTGGCTGCAGCAGCAGCCTCAGCGTCTCATGCCCGTCTCTGGGGTCCGCGCTGATAGCCGTGGTTCACACACGTCTCTGAAGCTCGTTTAGGTGGTGGTCTGAATCCCGTCTCTTCGCGCACCCCAAAACAATGGTCTCTTGCCTCTTAGGAAGTTCCAGACTTTTTCCCGGACTCCCTCCCGGCTAGCCGTGGCGCACTAGCCCCCTTCAGGCTGTGTTCACGCAGCCAACCCAAGTCCTCTCCCTGGGATCCGACCTCCAAAGCCCGAGTCTCAGCTCCCAGCCCCAACTCGCCCCGGCGGGAGGGCAGACAAGCCTCTCGGGCTGGTGAGTGCTGGTAGGCACCAATCTTCTGTGCGGGAATCTCTCTTCTCTGCCTTCTGCACCCCTGTTGCTGTGGTCTCCTCCGTGGCTCCGAAGCTTCCCCCCCCACCCCCCGTCTCCGTCAGTGAAGGGGCTTCCTAGTGTGTGGAAACTTTTCCTCCTTCACAGCTCCCTCCCAGAGGTGCAGATTCCATCCCTATTCTTTTGTCTATGTTTTTCCTTTTTTCTTTTGCCCTACCCAGGTACATGGGGAGTTTCTTGCCTTTTGGGAAGTCTGAGGTCTTCTGCCAGTGTTCAGTAGGTGTTCTGTAGGAGTTGTTCCACATGTAGATGTATTTCTGATGTATTTGTGGGGAGGAAGGACCTTCAGCATCTTGAAGGTCCCCCTGCTATTGCCTTTTAAGTGATATGTATCTGATGTTTTATTGTATTAAACTATAACATTAGAAGTTATGTATTTTAAAATATTTGTTTTACAAATGACCCATAAAAAAACAGAGTTGGAGAATTCTTAAAAGATAATAAAATAGCAATTTAAGAATCATGCTAGGGGCTTCCCTGGTGGCGCAGTGGTTGAGAGTCTGCCTGCCAATGCGGGGGACACGGGTTCGAGCCCTGGTCTGGGAAGATCCCACATGCTGCAGAGCAACTAGGCCCGTGAGCCACAATTACTGAGCCTGCGTGTCTGGAGCCTGTGCTCCGCAACAAGAGAGGCCGCGATGGTGAGAGGCCTGCGCACCGCGATGAAGAGTGGTCCCCACTTGCCACAACTAGAGAAAGCCCTCGCACAGAAACGAAGACCCAACACAGTCAAATAAATAAATAAATAAATAAATAAATAAAAGAACGCGAATTTCTTTAAGAAAAAAAAAAAAAACTGAACGTGCTTTAAAAAAAAAAAAAAGAATCATGCTAATTCTACTTTACCTAATAAAATAGGGAAGAAGAGTATATGTTTTCTTTTCTGTCTTTATTTTTCGTTAGTGACACACTTACGTGGATTCATAATTCCAAAGGTATCAACATGATATACAATGGAAGTCCCCTCTCCCACCCCTTTTCTATTGCCACTCTTCTTCCCTCTCCAGAGGAAAACCATAGTATAAATGTCTTGTGTATCCTGGCAGAGATAAATGAATATATTCTGAAGTGTTTTAAGTGATTCAAAGTGTTTTCAGTTTCCCCAGATTCTCCCTTTTGTGTGTATCTGTTTAGTTGAAGTGTTATGATGTGTTCATTTGTTATTTTTTCTTTTTAAATTCAACAAATCACTTTCAAATGTCAAGTTTTTTTAATTTAAAAATATTACCCATAATCTCATCACCAATAAGTTAAATATATTTTCTTCTCATCTGTACCCATATATATGGATATGTGTATACACATACATATATATATATACAGTGTTTATGTAGTTGCAATAGGTACAGTATGGTAATGCAATAAATGTACCATAATATCTTATGTGCAAAATTTTTGACTGGGATATAAAGACACTAAGAACATTTCCTCAGTGTATGGCTCAATACATTCTCAAAAAATGGAAAAACCCCAGGATTGTATGAGTAATGGATGCTCTCTACATTCTCTCTTTCTTGTCAACCACACTATGACAGAGGTCCCATGGAATTACTTTAGTCCCTGAAACATAAAACAATTTTGCAGAACATTGTAGGCCAAAGAGAAATTACAAATCTTAGTTAAGAGGATTAAGCTCAGATCCCACTCCCAATAGGATCTGGGAAGCCAGCTCACTCTCAGAGCCCCTCTGGCACTAATGTGGTAAATGCAGCATATCTTTATCATAATCCCACTCCACTCACTTTCTGAAAGAACCATTCAAATCATAGTATAACAGAAATGAAACTGTCTTCATAGGGAAAGGGAGCTAATGTTTATTGATGCTTACTATGAGTCTGACACCATCCTGATACTTCTCAAATAAGTACAGACTTTGTAGTTAATCCAACCTAGATTTGTGTCTTGAGTCTCCCATTTAATAGCTGTGTGACCTTCAGCAAGATACTCAACTTCTCTGAGTTTTCTCATCTTCAAAACGGAGTTAGAATATCCAACTCATAGCAGTGTTGAGATTATGAGCCATAAGGCATGATAAGAACCTTAAGGCACAATACTTTTTTTATTATTTTCTTGTTACCAATTACCACTACTTTTAGACAATGAAGACACACCAAAGCCAGTGTAAATAATTAGATTTCATTGTTTTAATTCAAAATCCCTCCCTCGAAAATAACTGGTATATCAGTGAAAAAGTCCTTACTACCAGGCTTAAAGTAATATGTACAGATAAACAGGTAGTTGTACTTCTCAGGTGTCTTCAGAGAGATGTCTACTTAAGATGTTTTCTTAAGAAACTTCCACAAGCCTCTTAGATAGCCTCATCCACCAGAGGGCAGACAGCAGAAGCAAGAAGAACTACAATCCTGCAGCCTGTGGAACAAAAACCACATTCACAGAAAGATAGACAAGATGAAAAGGCAGAGGGCTATGTACCAGATGAAGGAACAAGACAAAACCCCAGAAAAACAACTAAATGAAGTGGAGATAGGCAACTTTCCAGAAAAAGAATTCAGAATACTGATAATGAAGATGATCCTGGACCACGGAAAAAGAATGGAGGCAAAGATCAAGAAGATGCAAGGAATGTTTAACAAAGACCTAGAAGAATTAAAGAACAAACAAACAGAGATGAACAATACAATAACTGAAATGAAAACTACACTACAAGGAATCAATAGCAGAATAACTGAGGCAGAAGAACGGATAAGTGACCTGGAAGACAGAATGGTGGAATTCACTGCTGTGGAACAGAATAAAGACAAAAGAATGAAAAGAAATGAAGACAGCCTAAGAGACCTCTGGGACAACATTAAACACAACAACATTCGCATTATAGGGGTCCCAGAAGGAGAAGAGAGAGAGAAAGGACCTGAGAAAAATATTTGAAGAGATTATAGTCGAAAACTTCCCTAACATGGGAAAGGAAATAGCCACCCAAGTCCAGGAAGCGCAGAGAGTCCACTACAGGATAAACCCAATGAGAAACACGCCGAGACACATAGTAATCAACTTGGCAAATATTAAAGACAAAGAAAAATTATTGAAAGCAGCAAGGGAAAAACGACAAATAACGTACAAGGGAACTCCCATAAGGTTAACAGCTAATTTCTCAGCAGAAACTCTACAGGCCAGAAGGGAGTGGCATGATATACTTAACGTGATGAAAGGGAAGAAACTACAACCAAGATTACTCTATCCGGCAAGGATTTCATTCAGATTCGATGGAGAAATCAAAAGCTTTAGAGACAAGCAAAAGCTACGAAACCACCAAACCAGCTCTACAACACATGCTAAAGGAACTTCTCTAAGTGGGAAACACAACAGAACAAAAGGACCTACAAAAACAAACCCAAAACAATTAAGAAAATGGTCATAGGAACATACCTATCGATAATTACCTTAAACGTAAATGGATTAAATGCTCCAACCAAAAGACACAGGCTCGCTGAATGGATACAAAAACAAGACCCATATATATGCTGTCTACAAGAGACCCACTTCAGACCTAGGGACACATACAGACTGAAAGTGAGGGGATGGAAAAAGATATTCCATACAAATGGAAATCAAAAGAAAGCTGGAGTAGCAATTCTCTTATCAGATAAAACAGACTTTAAAATAAAGAATGTTACAAGAGACAAGGAAGGACACTACATAATGATCAAGGGATCAATCCAAGAAGAAGATATAACAATTATAAATATATATGCACCCAACATAGGAGCACCTCAATACAGAAGGCAACTGCTAACAGCTCTAAAAGAGGAAATCGACAGTAACACAATAATAGTGGGGGACTTTAACACCTCACTTACACCAATGGACAGATCATCCAAACAGAAAATTAATAAGGAAACACAAGCATTAAATGACACAACAGACCAGATAGATTTAATTAATATTTATAGGACATTCCATCCAAAAACAGCAGAATACACTTTCTTCTCAAGTGTGCACAGAACATTCTCCAGGATAGATCATATCTTGGGTCACACAACAAGCCTCAGTAAATTTAAGAAAATTGAAATCATATCAAGCATCTTTTCTGACCACAACGCTATGATATTAGAAATGAATTACAGGGAAAAAACCGTAAAAAACACAAACACATGGAGGCTAAACAATACACTGCTAAATAACCAAAAAATCACTGAAGAAATCAAAGACAAAATCACAAAATACCTAGAGACAAATGACAATGAAAGCATGACGATCCAAAACCTATGGGCTGCAGCAAAAGCAGTTCTAAGAGGGTAGTTTATAGCAATACAATCCTACCTCAAGAAACAAGAAAAATCTCAAATAAACAATCTAACCTTACACCTAAAGGAACTAGAGAAAGAAGAACAAACAAAACCCAAAGTTAGTAGAAGGAAAGAAATCATAAAGATCAGAGCAGAAATAAATGAAATAGAAACAAAGAAAACAACAGCAAAGATCAAGAAAACTAAAAGCTGGTTCTTTGAGAAGATAAACAAAATTGATAAACCATTAGCCAGACTCATCAAGAAAAGAGGGAGGGGACTCAAATCAATAAAATTAGAAATGAAAAAGGAGAAGTTACAACAGACACCGCAGAAACACAAAGCATCTTAAGAGACTACTACAAGCAACTGTATGCCAATAAAATGGACAATCTGGAAGAAGTGGACAAATTCTTAGAAAGGTATAACCTTCCAAGACTGAACCAGGAAGAAATAGAAAATATGAACAGACCAATCACAAGTAATGAAATTGAAACTGTGATTAAAAATTTTCCAACAAACAAAAGTCCAGGACCAGATGGCTTCACAGGTGAATTCTATCAAACATTTAAAGAAGAGCTAACACCCATCCTCCTTAAACTCTTCCAAAAAATTGCAGAGGAAGGAAAACTCCCTTACTCATTCTATGAGGCCACCATCACCCTGATACCAAAACCAGACAAAGATACTACAAAAAAAGAAAATTACAGACCAATATCCCTGATGAATATAGATGAAAAAATTCTCAACAAAATACTAGCAAACAGAATCCAACAACACATTAAAAGGATCATACAACATGATCAAGTGGGATTTATCCCAAGGATGCAAGGATTCTTCAATATACACAAATCAATCAATGTGATACACCATATTAACAAATTGAAGAATAAAAACCATATGATCATCTCAATAGATGCAGAAAAAGCTTTTGACAAAATTCAACACCCATTTATGATAAAAACTCTCCAGAAAGTGGGCATAGAGCAAACCTACCTCAACATAATAAAGGCCATATACGACAGACCCACAGCAAACGTCATTCTCAATGGTGAAAAACTGAAAACATTTCCTCTAAGATCAGGAACAAGACAAGGATGTCCACTCTCACCACTATTATTCAACATAGTTTTGGAAGTCCTAGCCACAGCTATCAGAGAAGAAAAAGAAATAAAAGGAATACAAATTGGAAAAGAAGCAGTAAAACTGTCACTGTTTGCAGATGACATGATACTATACATAGAGAATCCTAACGATGCCACCAGAAAACTACTAGAGCTAATCAATGAATTTGGTAAAGTTGCAGGATACAAAATTAATGCACAGAAATCTCTTGCATTCCTATACACTAATGATGAAAAATCTGAAAGAGAAATTAAGGAAACACTCCCATTTACCATTGCAACAAAAAGAATAAATTACCTAGGAATAAACTTACCTAGGGGGACAAACGACCTGTATGCAGAAAACTATAAGACACTGATGAAAGAAATTAAAGATGATACCAACAGATGGAGAGATATACCATGTTCTTGGATTGGAAGAATCAATATTGTAAAAATAACGATACTACCCAAAGCAATCTACAGATTCAATGCAATCCTTATCAAATTACCAATGGCATTTTTTACGGAACTAGAACAAAAAATCTTAAAATTTGTATGGAGCCAAAAAAGACTCTGAATAGCCAAAGCAGTCTTCAGGGAAAGAAACGGAGATGGAGGAATTAGACTCCCTGACTTCAGACTATACTACAAAGCTACAGTAATCAAGACAATATGGTACTGGCACACAAACAGAAATATAGATCAATGAAACAGAATAAAAAGCCCAGAGATAAACCCATGCACCTGTGGACAACTAATCTATGACAAAAGAGGCAAGAATATACAGTGGAGAAAAGACAGTCTCTTCAATAAGTGGTGCTGGGAAAACCGGACAGCTACATATAAAAGAATGAAATTAGAACACTCCCTAACATTATACACAAAAATAAACTCAAAATGGATTAGAGACCTAAATAAGAGCAGGCACTATAAAACTCTTGGAGGAAAACATAGGCAGAACACTCTTTGACATAAATCACAGCAATATATTTTTTGATCCACCTCCTAGAGAAATGGAAATAAAAACAAAAATAAACAACTGGACCTAATGAAACTCAAAAGCTTTTGCACTGCAAAGGAAACCATAAACAAGATGAAAAGACAACCCTCAGAATGGGAGAAAATAATTTTGCAAATGAATCATCGGACAAAGGATTAATCTCCAAAATATATAAACAGCTCATGCAGCTCAATATTAAAAAAACAAACAACCCAATCCAAAAATGGGCAGAAGACCTAAATAGACATTTCTCCAAAGAAGACATACAGATGGCCACGAAGCACATGAAAAGCTGCTCAACATCACTAATTATTAGAGAAATGCAAATCAAAACTACAATGAGGTATCACCTCACACCAGTTAGAATGGGCATCATCAGAAAATCTACAAACAACAAATGATGAGAGGGTGTGGAGAAAAGGGAACCCTCTTGCACTGTTGGTGGGAATGTAAATTGATATAGTCACTCTGGAGAACAGTATGGAGGTTCCTTAAAGAACTAAAAATAGAATTACCGTATGACCCAGCAATCCCACTGCTGGGCATTCACCCAGAGAAAACCATAATTCAAAAAGACACATACACCCCAATGTTCACTGCAGCACTATTTACAATAGCCAGGTCACAGAAGCAACCTAAATGCCCATCGACAGACAAATGGATAAAGAAGAAGTGGTACATATATACAATGGAATATTACTCAGCCATAAAAAGGAACAAAATTGGGTCATTTGTAGAGACATGGATGCATCTAGAGACTATCATACAGAGTGAAATAAGTCAGAAAGAGAAAAACAAATATCATATATGAGCGCATATATGTGGAACCTAGAAAATGGTACAGATGAACTGGTTTACAGAGCAGAATTTGAGACACAGAAGTAGAGAAAAAACGTATGGACACCAAGGGGGGCAAGCGGGGGATGGGGGTGGTGGTGGGATGAATTGGGCGATTGGGATTGACATGTATACACTGATGTGTATAAAATGGATGACTAATAAGAAAAAAAATAAATTAAAAAAAATATATATTTATATATAAAAGATGTTTTCTTCATTTGGGAGAGGGTGAATATTTAGACATAGTGTCTTGCATAGAGAAAATCAAAGATTTTAAAAACAAGGGACAATTGACTTCTTATTATAAAGCCCAGATATCTTTTAAGTAGAGAATAGATATTGCACTAAAGAAAAAGGTAAAGCAAAAGTAAATTAATTTTACTTAGTTATAAATGCTGTTTAACAAGATAATGATGACAAAGGAAAATCTATGACCAAAACAATATCTGTGTATAGTGAGCACTTAATGGATGGTCTTGCCACCCCCATTGTCTCCTATCAATTTTACTTTGGCAGAATCGATGTAGTGACATTGCTGGATCCCAGCAGCTATTTTGTACAATGTGACCTTGCCAGCTGGATTCTTTCAATAGCACTGGGAATGAGCACCTCTTGCACACTGAGCCAGCCTGAAGTTTTCTCTGGGAATGTCAAGGTAAGACCAAGAGACACTTAGGGACTGTTGGCCATGATGTTTCTAACGTGTAGGTAAAGAAACAAATGAAACTATCCTACAGAAAGAAAAAGAGAGAAGCAAACAGAAAGGAGCAGAGATGAGAAACAGCAAGCATGCAAGTCTCTCATTCTGGTTCATTCCCAGGGGCTGGCTGCAATTCCCGTCTTTGGGTTCAGAGAGACTACTCTAGGTATCATTTTAATAATTTTTTTTCCCCTATAGATAGTTGTATTAGCTGGAGTCATAGCAGGAAATAAAGGTCACCCAGATTGTCTGAGAATCCTGTGGAAGAAGTAAATGCCCCCACTTATTTGACTTTAGGCTTGGCCATGTTACATGCTTTGGCCACTTGGAAGTGAGTAGACTTGACCTTTGCCCTATCCAAGCAGAAGCTTTATATGTAATTGTGGGGTTTGGGTCGGTTCACCTTCTTGAGTTTCTGTCCTCTGTCATGAAAACATCATATCCTTTCAGCCTGGGATTTAAATTGAGAAGACACTTGGAATTTGAGCCACAGCTGACTCATACCCCTCATGTTACACAAGCCAAAAACAAGTGTCCATTGCTTTAAGCTACTGAGACTTCGCAGTTGTTTGTTGCCACAATAAAAACTGACAAATACAGTGAGGGGGGCTTCCCTGGTGGCGCAGTGGTTGAGAATCTGCCTGCCAATGCAGGGGACACGGGTTCGAGCCCTGGTCTGGGAAGATCCCACATGCCGCGGAGCAACTCGGCCCGTGAGCCACAACTACTGAGCCTGCGCGTCTGGAGCCTGTGCTCCGCAACAAGAGAGGCCGCGATAGTGAGAGGCCCGCGCACTGCGATGAAGAGTGGCCCCTGCTTACCACAACTAGAGAAAGCCCTCGCACAGAAACGAAGACACAACACAGCCAAAAATTAAAAAAAAATTAAAAAAAAATACAGTGAGGCACCCATAGATGAGCAATAGCTAGAGGCCATCGGTACCTTCAGTTAAAGAAATAAAGGAAAAAATAGTATACTGAGAGCCGGTGAGAGCTGCAGGAGTGAGCAAAGCCTACGGGAAGCTGTGGTCCAGGGAATGGAGCCACTGCTCAAAGAACAGCAGAGGAAAGAAATGAATATCCAGGTCTCTCCCTCCTCTTACCTTCATTCATATTTGACAGCACTTCCCACTGTCAAGGCCAACCAGAAGTCAGTCAACAAGATGGTCCACGTGAATGAGCCCAGAGGGCTCAGCATCCCAGAGCATCGACCAACGCGATGGCAGACGCTAGCCATTAGCCATAATGGCGGTGAATGGATGGAGAACGGGAAGGACAAGTGTAGAATAACTCCAAAATAACTCAAACATATTTATGTTTCATGCAATCAAGAGTCCTACAAATGTGAAAGATAAATTTTACTTACACAAAGAATTAGTGAGAGATACATAATGATTTGAGATCATTCTCTCAATAGGAAAGAACATTGAGACCATAGGTTACTAGTAGGCTATAAGCTACTTTATTGAGAGGAAATAACTGGATGGGAAGAGGAATCACATTTTATTTAAGCTGATTCTATGGTACCTGATGTTGCACCACATAATTTATACGTTATATAAGTACTTGATCAGGACAATGACAGTGAGAATAGATTTGCTTCTCTTCCAGCATGGATTTAGAGAGTGTATTTCTATTTTCCTGATTATGCAATGTAGAAAAAAGGAAAACGGTACTGTAGTTCTCAAAGATTTTAGGTAACAAAAAACTGAGGGTGTTATTTTGCAAAAGAGAATCCTGAGTTGTGGGATTCTACACGTGATTTATTCTGCTACATCATGGGAAAATAAATGCTCTTTCCAACTGACTGAGACTCTTTTCATTTGTCAACTATTGATCCTCTCCCACATCCTCTCTTCTTAGTGCCATGATTCTTCTTGAGGTTAAACCAATGAAGCCCAGTCCCATTTATTTCTTCCTACTTTATGCTGTGGTATCACCACGATAACATCAGAGCAGCCAGCCACTGATTTTCAGTTAGTAGCTCTGTGGCAGACACTAGCTAGAAGGAAGCTTTTAGAGGTCGTCTAGGTATTTCCTTTCAGAACCTAATAATATAAATTAAACCCTGAAAGGAACTACAGAACGCATATTTTTAAGAATTATTTCCTTTCAATTTTATAAGCATCTACATCTGCAGTGCCCCTTTGTTTGCATTCCAAGGAGAGAGCAAGAAGGAAAGTCATAACAGGTATTAGCACCTACTGTATTAGGTAGGAGGCAGGCAGGTTCCAAGAGAGATAATGAAGGGAATGGGCCAAGTTGAAGGTCAAAGAAAAATCCACCATGACTCCCAAATGCTCCTGATAATTTATTCCTAGGATCCACGGATGACGTTCCTCTTACTTTTAGTTCCTCAAATCTTGCTGAAGAACTTTTTGCTCCCAAAGGATTTGTATTTATTGTTTCTAATTCATTAATCACTACTACCTATTTCTGAGCTATTGTGCAAAGATGCTCATCTCCCTCTTAAGTCCTCCCATTAGGGAATGCCCTGGCAGTCCAGTGGTTAAGACTCCGAGCTTCCAATGCAGAGGGCGAAGGTTCGATCCCTGGACGGGAACGCATGCGGAGCAGCGCGGCCAAAAAAAAATAAGTCCTCCCATTAAATTGACATGGTTCTGAACACACCAGGGATCTAGACTCCTCCACAAACACTTAGACTACCCAAACACTAGCTTATATTGTGGAAGTGAGAGGCCAAAAGAAAACATCTGTGTGTGTCTAAATAATTTTTGTTGATTCCTTTAGATAGATCAGTAATTTTGTCATTTGAGGGACATCATCATTTGAATTGTACTGACTTTCTTTTTAGACTGAAAGCTGCATAATTTTTAAAAAAAGTTTCTTAGCTTCTTTTCTAGTCTATGAAATATTAATAGCTGCTCATGTGCCCTCAGTGATGCTTGACCAATATTATTAAAAGTATCAGGAGATCAGTCTCTCTATTTATTTACTTACGTTTCATCTTGTCCAAGAAATTATTTAAGGTGGCTTAGAGGGAAAGTATTTTTAATACAAAATGCTATAGATCAATGATGACAAATGGTTTTTATGCTACATGAAACTTTATTGTTTGGTAGTGGAGGCCCAGAAAATGGTGTTGAAAAGGATTTGCAGCCTGCTTTGCTGCTCACTAAGAATGAGTGACATAACCAATTAGCAATGTCTGCCATGAGTGTGGGAGGGGAAAACAGCAGATATACCATCATAGTTTTTTTAGGTAAAAACTGAAACCTAAGTTTTAAATGAAAATATAAGTGAATAATCATGTAGTGGAGAAGGTTTCCCCAAGTACGACACTAAGGCAGAAACTATAAAAACAAAAGACTGATAAATTTGATCATGGAATTTTTTAAATACCAAACGAGACCACACAAAAATTTTTTTAAATGAAAAACTGGAAAAGATTTGGCAATACTCATTATATAAGGTGTTTTCATAACCTTTAAATCAAAAGAGCTCTTCTAGATTAATAACCAAAATATGGTCTTCACAATTAAATAGGGGCAGAGAACATATCAGCTCCACCTAAAAAACACCCAGCTTAGAATGGCTTAAGCAAATAAAGGTTCTGTTGTTTTCATGTAAAGTAAGTCTGGAGGTAAGCAGGGAAATCTAGGGCTGTTATGAAAGCATCATGATGTAATCTCGCCAACAGGCACCAGGCTCTTCCTGCTGAGCCATCCCTGGCAGGTGGTTTTCCTCGCCTCCTTACCACACAGTGAAAAGGTTTGCATCAGTGCAGTCTTATACAAGGCAGGAGGAAAAGGAAAGACAGAGGGCAAAGCCAAAGCAATGAACCAGGCTGGTTTATCTACCCCATGTTAAAGGGCTTTCCCCGAAGCCCCTCCCAGTGACGTACACGTCACATTCCCCGGGACTGCACAATCCCAGCTGTGAGATAGGCTGAGAAAACAGTTGTTGGTATTGTTTGGGAGCCTCAACATTTTCTTCCACAAAACATAGTTACAAGAGTTTGAATCTAAGAGTCATTCTAAGGAGGAGGAAACCCAACAGCTATCCTTCCCCAAACAAACTCTCAATAAAGCCCTATTGATTGATTGCCAGTTTTCATCGATGAAAATAACTTTCATCGAAGTTGTTTTCTGATGTACTCTACAAAACGAACTACTTCCAAAATGTATGCCAAGGGGGCTTCCCCTGGTGGCGCAGTGGTTGAGAATCTGCCTGCCAATGCAGGGGACACGGGCTCGAGCCCTGGTCTGGGAAGATCCCACATGCCACGGAGCAACTGGACCCGTGAGCCACAACTACTGAGCCTGCACGTCTGGAGCCTGTGCTCCGCAACAAGAGAGGCTGCGATAGTGAGAGGCCCGCGCACCGCGATGAAGAGTGGTCCCCACTTGCTGCAACTAGAGAAAGCCCTCGCACAGAAACGAAGACCCAACACAGCCATAAATTAAATAAATAAATAATTAATTAATTTAAAAAAAAAAAGTATGCCGAGGGAAATACATGAAGTTATTTCGCACTAAAGCATTCTTATTTATTGAGGATGTTTACCAAAAATAACAACTTCAGTTAGGAAAAAAGCTATAGCCTTTTTCCTGCAAAAATCAGGAAGAAGTTTTTGTTCAGGTTTTTCTAACTCAATATAATAAAATCCTATCTGCTGCAAATAGAAGAATGGTCATCTTTCTGTTCACTGTAGTAAAGGTTGGGGAGAAAGCAGGCAAGATGCAAGATGTGATTAACTCATTCACAAATAGTATGAATGTATAAGAAACAAGTGAAAGAGAAAACATTTCAAAACACATGCTGGGGTTACCCAACTGGAAATGTTTAACTCTTTCATCCCCAAACCTTCCCACCCGACTTTCATGGAGATCTTGTCTAGGTATCAATATAGAGGGTTCCATGCTAAGTGTGAGCACTTTAGTCCAAGGACAGGTCAACAAAACCTCAACTCATCAAATATTATTTTACATGATTTTCTATGAGGTGGTAATAAATATAACATGGTCTATGGCAGAATAACTGTGTATAGAGACCATGTGCTTCTTAATAGATGTTGCCTTGAGGTGCCACCTTAGTGGCATGATATCTGGCCAGGGTACAATGTGGACACAATGATAAATAGCAGGTATATAATTTGTGTTAAAAAAGCACTCTCCCTCAATGAAGAGTGGCCCCCACTTGCCACAGCTGGAGAAGGCCCTCGCACAGAAAGGAAGACCCAACACAGCCATAAAAATAAATAAATAAATAAACCCAAAGTTAAAAAAAAAAAAAAAAAGAGCCACGTTAAAAAAACAAATCAGGTGATAACTTTAAAAAAAAAAAAAAGCACTCTCCTTTTGACTTGATTGTCCACTTGCTAAAACCATGGATCTCTTCTTCATTGTTCTTTTTCATCATTCTTCCCTAGCGCTTAGCAAAGTGCCCGACCCCTAGTATGCCCAGTAATTTGTGTTTAATTCACTTGACAATGAGAGAGACTACCTTCTGGGTCCCTCCATTTGGGGCCATATTGTGGAATTAGTAAAGTCCACCTTTAAAAGCTTAGGTGATATATCTATCAGTCAACATTCCAGCAGGAAACAAAAGACACCCAGAAGAGGTATTCTGAAAAAAATTTAATGAGGGACTTATTTACAGAGGTATTGCAAGGGTTGAGGAACTACCAAGGGGTGTTGAGACACCCAGGGAAGGCAGCAGTGGGAATTCCCTACTACTCCCAAGCCTGAAGGGAAGGAAGGAAAGAGGAAAAAAATCCCAAGAAAAACAAAAACAAAAATCAGTGAATTGGAGCTACTACCGAAGAAAGTATGTTCAACAAGAGCTGAGCCATGACAGGATGAAGACCCACCAGAATTTTAGTCTGGAGCAGGGATGGCGCTGAGAAAGAAATACCCCAACCTTTCTCTCCTCCCACCTTCCAATCTCCTGTTGGTGTTTCCACTGATCAACTCAACCATAAGCCAAAGAGCAATGGAGAACACACAGTACAACATGTAGAGGTCAGATTTCTGTGGCACAAAGCAGAGCAAAGAAAGGCAGAGAATGGATTGGTTTGGAAGAGGTAGCAGCAAATGAAGACGGACCAGCACAGGGGGAATATGGTTTCCCTTGAGGCGTGTTATTCGGAGTGTGAGGGACCATTTCTGAGACTCAGTCAGAAAGAATGAGCAGATAAACTGGATTTGTAAATATGGGAGATATGAGCCTCTCAAGTATGTATGGTTTTCTAAACATTACTCATCAGGACCATGTTTTACCATCTCACTCTTTTTTTTTTTTTTTTTTTTTTCCATCTCACTCTTTTTTCACTTAAAAAAGAACTACTAAACTTAGGTTCTCCACAAGGTTTTACTCTGCATTTTGAAGAGAAATGTATAACATGCTTTAAGTTTTGCAAGACCATTTATGACTAATTCTTATAAACTACACTTTGGTTTTGCTTGGTTGTGAGGAGAGGAAATATAGTCTTCCCCTTACCCTTCTAGGTTTTTGGCTGAGACCACCTCTCCCCCATAATAAAAGAGAGATTAACAGGAGAAAAACAAATTTAATTGAATTTTGTATGTACGGGGACCCCAAAGATATGAGATTCAAAGAGGTGACCAAAGCAGGCAGGTTTTATACGTTTTTAGACAAAGAAATTATAAATTCGTGAAGAATTGATAAGACAAAAAAGTTTGAGCATAGGGTAGTAAATTACTGAGGCAGTAACGAAGTTTGTTTATACAGCCTTCTCGGACCTGAATTCCCTGTCTCTGGTGATAAGGATGTCTCTCTAACCCCTGGTACAGGGAGGGTACCTTTCACATGAGAGATTTATCTCCTGCTTTCAAGGGGACAAAGGAGCGTCAGAGTGTCCTTCTTGCACTTGATGTTTCTTAAGTAACTTTAATTCAAAGTAATCAATATGTCAAAGTGTATATTTCGGGGTGGCCTCCCCTGAACCCCAACAGTTGGTTTGTTTGTTTTTGTTTTGCTTTAACTTTTCAGCTACAAGGCCTTCTTAGGAAAACTCAAGCAATAGGATATTGGAACCATATTTGTTGAGACATATTTTATTAGATAGGTAAAATCAGTTTTAAGTGATTTTCAATATTCAGTTCCTATAAAAGAAAGAAAACCTCTACCCCTACATGCCTAAAGCCAAGTTGTATATTGTCCTTAAGTCTGAAAGCCTTTGAATCCATCATATTCGACAGCATCTTGCCCTTCTCAGGCCTGTGGGCTCCCCAAATTTCTGGAACGGCTATATTCAGGACTAAAACAAAAGGGGCCTCTCCCCTGAACTCCAGACCCATACACCCTTCTGTCTATTTGACATCTAACATGTGGATGCCACAAGGCATCTCGACCCTAACTAATCCAAACTCTATCTCCTAATCTTCAACCAAAGTTGGCTTCCCCCACAGGCTTCCATCATCTTTCCCGTTACTCATCCCCAAAACCTTGGAGTCATACTTGGCTGTGCTTTTTCTTGTACCTCATATCCAACCCAATTGCAAGTCCCGTTGGAGCTGCCACTTCAGTTGCCTGCCCTGTTCTAAACCACATCACCACTGGAATGGATTATTGCCTCCTAACTGGTTCGCCTCCATCTCTTCAGGCTCCTGACAGTCTATTCTCAAGTAGCAGGCAGAGTAACCCTTCAAAATGTAAGTCAGGTCATACTACCCTTTTGCCCACAATTTTGCAAGACCCACCTTCTCATTCAGAGAAAAGCCAAAGTCCCTCCAGTCAGCCCTCATCATCTGACTTTGCTATTTCTGCTCTCACCTTGTTTCCTTTGGCTTCACCGCATTGCAGGCACACTTGCCTCCTCCGGTCCTACTAACTCAGCAGGCATGTTTATGCCTTAAGACACTGGCCCTCTGGCCGACTCTGTGGGGGCTTCTGCCCCAGAGCCACATGGCAACCTTATTCCACTTCCATCAGGTCTCAGCTCAAATATCCGCTCATCAAATGAGGCTTTCCCTAACCAACCTATTTCAACTACCCATCCCTCACTCTCCTCCTTTCCTGCTCTATTATTCTCCATAGCATGCATCACCATCAACATTCTATATATTTTTACTTTCATTTTTTTTTCTTTTCATCACGCTTTCCCCACTCCCAAGAATAAAGCTTCAAGGTGATGGGAGATTTTCCCAGCTAGCTGTGCTCCTGGCACATAGTATGTACTTGATAAGTAATTATTAGATGAAGGAAAGATGGCATGAATGGTAGAATAATGTTGTAGTAGAGATGTGGATAAACTTCTTTTGTTCTATACCTATTATTTGACTTCTCACATTCTGTTCAATAAAAACTTTTTGATTTTTTTTCCATTAAAATCAGTATATCTCTCTCTAAAATTACATTGCATTAGGAAGTGAACTTCTCATTCCTCAGTTTCTCTAGATTGGAGATCAGCACATTTCTTCTTAAAAGTCAAGTAGTAAATATTTTTAGCTTGCAGGCCAAAGGGTCTCTGTCACAACTACTCAACTCTCCCTCTGTATTGCTAAAGCTGCCCTGGGTACAATACTAGACAAAAGGGCGTGACTGGGAGCCAGTGAAACTCTATTTACAAAAGCAGCTGTGAACCAGATTTGGCTCTTGGGCTGTGTTTTGTCAACCCCTGCTCTAGATGAAATCCCAACAGATTTGTTACTAATCCTGGGGTATAGATGACCGCAAATCGCCAGCTCTGCCAAAAGCTACCAGTGCTTGAATACACTCAACAGAGTAGAATCTGAGCAGAAACCAACTTGATTCTTGCTTTCACTGCCTTCCAGCCTGCTCTGTGAACTATGTTTTCTTTTCTCTCCCCTGGACAAAATCTTGGACTGATCCTAGAGCTTTTTCAGTCTCTCTCAGATTAAAAAAAAGTTTCTGCTCCCTTTGAGATAGCATAAAGTCCACTACAACATTTTAACCACATAACTCCGTGACCTGTCCAAATTCTCCCATTCCTTCAGGGCCTTACTCTTCCCAAAGTCCCCTCTGATCGTTTCAGCCTATGGCATCCTTTCAGCTCCTACTCCACCCCAGCTTCAGTGTAGTCTCTGGTCTGCATGTTAATTTTGTTAACATATCCTGCCATACAGTTTCACGTTTTGTACCTTTTCTCTCTAATTACAAGCAGACCTCAGAGATACTGCAGGTTCAGTCTCAGACCATGGCAATCAATCAAGCATCGCAATAAAGCAAGTCACACAAGTATTTTTGTTTCCCAGTGCACGTAAAAGTTATGTTTACACTGTACTGTAGTCCATTAATTGTGCAATAGCATTATGTCTAAAAACAAATTGATACATACCTCAATTAAAAAATACTTTACTGTTAAAAAATGCTACCCATCATCAGAGCCTTCAGTGAGTTGCAATCTTTCTGCAACAGTAACAACAAAGATCACTGATAAGAGATCACCGTAGCAAATAAAATAATGAAAAAGTTTGAAATACTGAGAAAATTACCAAAATATGACACAGAGACAGAAAGTGAGCAAATGCTGTTGAAAAAAATGGCCCATAGACTTGCTCAAAGCAGTTGCCACAAATTGAATGTTTGTAAAAAATGCAATATTTGTGAAGCACAATAAAACAAGGTACACCTGTATTATAGTAAGTTCTAAATATCGTAGACGTCAGACTGAGGAGTCTCCCCACCTCCCCATATTCCTTCTATGGGAAAGTTTCATTGATTTTACTCCCAAATCATCCACTCATCATGCCATGGTACAACCATCACCTGCTCCTGTGTGCACTGACCTGGGCCCTAAGTAATGACCTCATTCCCTCTTGACCACCCCCCTTGAATTTATTCTCCACTCTACAGAGAGAATCGTCTTTCTACTTCAAAATGTAAATCTGATCCTCTCTCCAGACCCACCCAGTCTTTGCTCCCCAAACTCCCTTTAAAACCTTTACTGACTTGCCATTTGCTCTGAGAATTAAGACACTCCTCTTGACTTAAAAGATAACACACTGCTATATTTAAAATGGGTAACCAACAAGGACCTACTGTAGAGCACAGGGAACTCTGCTCAATATTATGTAACTACCTAAATGGGAAAAGAATTTGAAGAAGAATAGATATGTATATGTGTAACTGAATCACTTTTGCTGTACACCTGAAACTAACACAACATTGTTAATCAACTATGCTACAATATAAAATAAAAAGTTTTAAAAAAAAGATAACGTTGGCCTGATCTGACCCTCCCAACTTTCCCAGGCTTGCATGGTACTCACTCCTCCCCTCATGCACGCTGGCTATACTTAGTTCCTTGTCTCCACCTCTCCTTCCCACCAGAGTTCTTTCACAGGCTCCAACATCTGCCCACATGCTCCCTTCTATGCACTTCCCTCCATCAACTCACATTAAACCTTCCTCCATCCATTTAATTGTCATCTCCCCCTATTACTTGACTTTAAAAAACATGTTGAGGAATACATTATGTACAAAAATAGCAAATTAGTTCTGTGTGTTTGCAGTTTCGTTTACTGCTATTTTCACTTAATTATATCAGGTAAGGTGTTTTCATGTGTAAGTAACCAAAACTCCAGATCAGACTGGCTTAAACCATCAAAGACATTTCTTTATTCCTGCAATAGAAAATTCCAAAAGTAGGGCTTTTTTCAGGAATCCAACTTCCTTTCTCTGCTGTTCTGTCCCCTCTGCCATTCACAGTTGCTGGCTTCATTCTCAGGCTCTCTTCATTGTTTGTAGCAGCAAAAACGACCATTTCAGTTGCAGACTTTGAACCCATATACCACAGCAGCCAGAAGGGAATCGAGAGAAGACTTCCCTCTGAATCTTTAAGCAGAAGCCCGTAGTTTCATTCCCTAACCCCACCAAGGGGAAGTGGTTCTCCCTAGCGACAAAGCGGGTAAGCTGATGAACTTGACCCCATGAGCGCTCACCCTGGAGCTGGCAGTTGGGGGAGGTAGGGTCTATTCTCCCCAAACTCCACAGCTGCTCCACCAAGGGAAGAGGTAACTTTATAAATGGAAGGTCAGACTACTTTTGCAGAAGGAGCAGAGAACTGAATGCTTGGAAAACCAAGTCCTACTGTATCTGTAATAATAAACTGTAACATTTCCCTACCTCATTTAATTGTGTGCTAAAACATTGAATTTAAAGTCTCACAGTCACTATGGTGTAATGTTCCATCTCATGAACCCATGAATATGCCACCCTAATTTACGAGACAAAGAAGTCATTTCCAATGTTTTGAAATATTGTTCCAATGATTATTCTCCCTTGTCTTCCTTTGTGAGGTTCATCTTTCTTTTCACCATAGGCACTTTATTTAGCTATTATAAATAGCTATTATAAATAATATTGAGATAAACATGGTTTTGTGCATAAGTATTTTCCTACCTCTCTGATTATTTCCTTAGGATAAATTCATACAGATGCAATCAATGGGTCAAAGACCAAGGCTGTTGAAATATAAATTGTCCTCCAGGAAGATTGTACCAATTTGGACTGTACAGCAGAACCTCAGGGTGTGATTGTGCTGATTTCCTGACATTCTTGCTAATTAACCCAAGCCCCGGCCCCCTCCCCACCCACCAAGTGTCAAGTTCTGTCACCTACGTGCCTTTGTTTCTTTTGTATACTCAACCTGGCCAATGTTACTCCCCTTCCAATGCTTATGAGCTCGTCTTGAAAACATTTCCTCACCAGTCTCTGCCAGCTCCTCTCTGGTCTATGTTTCTGTCATACTTCTGGTATCCCACCAAATATAATGCATTGCAATGATTTGTTCATTTGTCTGTCCCTTAAACTAGGCAGTGAATTCTTTGAGGAAAAGGACTATATATTTATTTATTTTTAATTTTTATTTTATATTAGAACATAGTTGATTAACAATGTTGCATTAGCTTCAGGAGTACAGCAAAGTGATTCAGTTATACATATACACATATCTGTTCCTTTTCAAATATTTTCCCATTTAGGTTATTACAGAATATTGAGCAGTGTTTCCTGTGCTATACAGTAGGTCCTTGTTCATTATCTACTTTAAAATATAGCAGTGTGTACATGCATGTCCATCAAAAGGACTATTAATAAATAGTGGTTTTTAATATTAATATTCAACCCTGTAACCTCACCATTTAGCACCATCTGGAATACAGGACATACTCAGACTGTGTTTCAAATTGAAGAAACCTGGAAGCCAGCCATCCTCATGGTGCGAACTAAGCACGAGCCATCAATTCCCACAGCTCTGTCGCTCCATTCAGCTTGGTCCTAGTAGTGTGTCACTCAGGGCTGGCCCAGCGCCGGGGCAGAGTGTTTCTCTCCAGAGTACCACGGGGCTTGGCTGGGTATGGGAGGTGACCAGCCCCTTCCTTAGGTGTTGCTGCTAGCCTGTCTTTGGGGTGCTAAAAGCAGCAAGAGATCATCAGATCAGGGAGATGGGCACCTGGGGTTGACAGAGACATCTAGACCAGATGTCACTCCACCCTCTTTCCTCCAGGATCTGTTCACATCCATCAATAGGATTGGCGCATGTTTTGTTACTCAGAAAAGAGGGGGGAAATTTGAATGTTAGAAGACTGGGAAGTAGATGAAGAAGGCCTGAGAGGGTGCTGAGAAACTAGGAGCAGAAAACCATCGCCTTCCCATTTGGCCAATAAACTTTATTAGAGTCTCTGTGACAAAATGGAAGGACCAGAAAAAGACAGAACTGTTTTTGTTGGTGTGATTGTTTGTTATTTGATGAAAGTATTGGGGAGACATCAGGGCATGAGTGAAAGCCAGAAGCTGATGGAAACCCTGCACCCCTGAGCTCAAGCTGAGTGGCCTTGGGGGTCAAGTGGTGGAAAGAGGCAGAGAAGTGCCTTCCCTTCATTGGTTCCAAGCTGTTGGCTAGCGTGCTTGGTGGAGCTGGAGGTGGGATGGGAGGGACCAATGTGTCCAGGGTCAGATTTTCAGCTGGTGTGGTCAGGAGATTGAGCAAATAAATAAATACAGTGAGAACAATGAGAGCCAGGTTTTTCACTGTCAGATAAGGGAGTTACAATTAAGGAAATGGGAATACTAATCACTTTATAGCGCTGGACTGGACTGAACTGGCCTGTAACAGAAAGACAGGCAGGTAGGCAGGTAGGTAGATAGACGATAGATGGATTAAACAGGTATATGTATATATGTGTGCATCCATACATTGATTGATACATTCAGAGACTCTAGAAGCAACAACACTCTAAAGGCTGATCTTGCTTTCTTAATGCCATTTTCCATTAAAAGGAACCTGGCCTTCTTGAAGAAATGGCTCTCTCCAGGACTGGGGCAAGAAAAATACATAACGAAACTAACACCTTTTGTGCTAGAAATTAAGGAAACGCTGAAGAGTGATGAAGGAGACATCAGAAGGGCACATGAATAAGGACACTTTGAGTATAAAAATAATAATTGTAACATATTGTAACCCCTTGAGTAAAATGGAAAGCCATGAGTACATGCTGATACAACTGAATCAATAAATGGAGGAGAAGGGAAAGTTCCACCCTGCAATAGATTGCCAATTCATAAATCTAGAAGGGATGATGGAATTAGAAAATCTCCATCTGACATTGCCTGGTTCAACCTCTGTGGTAAACAGAAACAGCAGATAGATGAGTTGCTCTCCCTCTCTTCTTTGGCGAGATTCATCTTTCTCTTCACTATATGCACCTTATTTATCATTCCAGATAGTTTTTGGTAAGTCCCATCTATTTTCCCACCATCTACAGTTATTTTTCAGTCCCTGAATTTGACCTCTTCGCATTTTGGTTAAATGGGACCTGTCCCTTGAGGCTCTTCTACCCTTTTCCACCATGTCCATCATTTCCATCATGGGTCTGGCCTGTCGTACCTTCCCTCACCCCAACTGCAACCCAAATCTGGAGCTCTCAGACAGGGGCAAAACCAGATTAACTTCTGCTTCGTGATATAAGGACAATGGATGGAGTTGTCCCTTCTCTTTCTTCCAGCAGCTAATCCTACTTTCCCCACTCAATCTGAGACGTGTTTCTTGCCACATTACTACGGTATTGGCGACTGCTGAGGATTCTCCCAGGCCTTTCCTAGTTGAAATAATACAAGTGTTATCAAATACTCTATCCTTTCCATAGAATGTATTCTGCACCTACTAGAAGGGTGAAGAGTGGATATGGAAGGGAAAACATCCTGTGCACCTTGTTTCCCTCCCTTTTTTTCTTTCATCTTATTTTTTATTAATTTATTAATTTTTATTTTTGGCTGTGTTGGGTCTTCGTTTCTGTGCGAGGGCTTTCTCTAGTTGCGGCAAGCGGGGGCCACTCTTCATCGCGGTGCGCGGGCCTCTCACTATCGCAGCCTCTCTTGTTGCGGAGCACAGGCTCCAGACGCGCAGGCTCAGTAGTTGTGGCTCACAGGCCCAGTTGCTCCGCGGCATGTGGGATCTTCCCAGACCAGGGCTCGAACCCGTGTCCCCTGCATTGGCAGGCAGATTCTCAACCACTGCGCCAACAGGGAAGCCCCTCTTTCATCTTATTGATACCTCTTTCTCTCCTTCAGCACAGGAATTATTATTTTGATTATAAGATAGATGAAGAAGCAGTGGGCAAGCAGCCCCCAAATCTGGATGGTAGTCTAATTCTGCCAGCACAAATTATATGATCTGACATGAGCAACTTAATCATTTGAGCCTTAGTTTCTTCACTGAAAAGATGAGGGTTTAACCGAATAACTTCTTAGAGCCTTTTTTTTTTTTTTTTAAAGGGAACGCTATTTATTTATTCATTTATTTTGGCTGTGTTGGGTCTTTGTTTCTGTGTGAGGGCTTTCTCCAGTTGCGGTGAGCGGGGGCCACTCTTCATCGCGGTGCACGGGCCTCTCACTGTCACGGCCTCTCTTGTTGCGGAGCACAAGCTCCAGACGCGCAGGCTCAGTAGTTGTGGCTCACGGGCCTAGTTGCTCTGCGACATATGGGATCCTCCCAGACCAGGGATCAAACCAGTGTCCCCTGCATTGGCAGGCAGATTCTCAACCACTTCGCCACCAGGGAAGCCCTCTTAGAGCCTTTTAATTCCTGAGTCTATGAGTCTATGATTTGAGCTTTAAATATTGGAGTGCCCTTGGACATGGTCCTCAAAATTCTTTTCTCTACTGACACATGGTGACCTCAAGAAGTCTCTTGATTTCATATACCAACACCCTGACAACTCCAAACTTTATATCTCCAGCCCCAATCTCTCCTTTCCTCCCACCATGAGCTTCCCATCTCCAATTGCCCACCTGATATCTTCACTGGCTGTTCAATAGGCATTACAGACGTAATGTCTAGAAGAGAATTCTTCATTTATGTCTGCTTCTCCTTCTCCAGGCTTCCTCATCTCAGAGAATGGCATGATCTATTACCTAGATTCTCAGACAAAAAACTTCAGCAAACTTCATTGATTCCTCTGTTTCTTATACTCTCCACATCCAATTTAACAACTCCTGTTTGCTTTTCCATCAAAAATAAATTCAGTCAGACCAACTTTCAGCACATTACCACAGCCATAACCTACTCTCAGCTATGATTATCACTCCCATAGTCTTTCTTGTCCCTTACTTTGTAGTCTCTAGAGAGCTTTCAAGTCCTTTTTTAATATTGAAATCCAAGCATATCACTCCCTTGTTTGAAATCCTCCAGGAACATCCCAATATACTCAGAAAAATAATACATAGTCCTTACTATGCCCCAAAGGTCTTACCCATCCTAGCACTCGCCCACCTTTAATCCTTCAGCAACAGTCATTCTGGCTTTTGTATAGTCTTCATATATGGTAGGAAGAGATTAGCTAGCTGCTTCCCAAACCTGGATCTCTTCCTCCTGGATACAGAGATAGGTTACCTTTCTCAGCCTCCCATGCCATTAGCAGTGGCATATAACTAAGTTCTGACCAGTGGAATAAGAAGAGATAAGTGACACATACCATTTCCAGACCTAGCTTGTAAAAACCTCCCACATAATCTATTTCCCTCATCTGCCAATGGGATGCAGACAATCTGGCAGAGGACTCAGGCCCCTAGGGGGTAGTAAAGCCACCAAAGGGAAGGATCCTGGATTCCTGAAGCAATTCATGAAAGCACATCCCCTAAAACCATACTAGCCTCTGCTGTGAGCAAGAACTAAGCCTATTTTATGTTAAACCACTGAGTTTCCATGGTGGGAGTGAATGGTATTTATTAAAGCATAATCCTCTCCTAACTAAATCATGTACCGAACTTCTTCCTATGTCACTTACTTCCTTTGCTTGAAACCTTTCTGTATTCATATGGACTACTCATTAGACCCTTACTTAAATGTCATCTACTCCAAAAGGCCTTCCTTCTCTGATTACTCCTCTAAAATAATCTAGCCCCTCTCCATCACTGTCTATCATCCCCTTACCTTACACTATTTTCCTTCAAAGTATATACCATCAGCTAATGTGGGTATATATTTAGTTATTGTTTGTTTATTGTCTTCTCACACAAAAATATAAGCTCCATTAGGACAGTGCCAGCAGTTTCTTTCTTTTTCTCATTTTTGTATATTTTGTGCTAGATCAGTGCCTAGTACGTAGTTGGAGCTCTATCAATACTTGAATGAATGAATGAATTTTCTCTGCTTTTTAGCAGCATGGCCCTGTTTCTGCTGCTGCTGTCACCACAAATCCAGTTTCCTCTCACACAACTCATTTTCAGAAACACAGCAGCACCTATCTTGTCACTCTCCCATCAATTAAGCTTTCGTTTTCTTATCTTAACAGCTCCAAATGAGGCAGCACGCCTCCTGAAGGGTGATATGCTGTCACGGCTTCAAAAGCTGAGAGAAGTGAAAAAACAAAGGCAAACTCCAACAAGGAGAATCTAAACCAGTCTTGGAGGCTGATGGTAAGGGCTAAGAACACAGCACCACCATGGACCTGGACCAAAACTGGTCCACTGCAAGTGGGTGCCTCCCAGCCCCTGCTTTCATGCAGACCTTTCCAGGCTGCTGGAACTTTCAGTCCTACTCTCCTCTCTTGCTTCTTGGTAGGCTTTGGACCAGGACACTTTTGGAAAGAACGTTGGTATGATTAGGAGTCAGACAGCCTCAGGTTCAAAGCCAGGATCTAATCCCATCAGGTTCACCATTCAAGGTGGGGTCACATTCATTAATTCAACAGTACTTACTGAGTGCTTTCTCTGTGCCACTCTATACCAAATGATGGAAAAATAGCCATAGACAGATGTATATAAAGAATCTTGGGCAAGATACTTAGCCTCTCTGAGGCTTAGTTTCTCTGGCTACAAAATGGGCAAGAAACCAGTTTCATTTCATCTTTAAGAACTAAATATGACAGCATGTGAAAGGAATTGGTACATGTTATTTCTTCATTTTCATTAATTGATGGCCTCAAATATATTTTTTAAATTTAACTTAATGGATAATCTTTTCTATAAGCATAAACAAAATAATAAATGCATGCTTTCCTACAAGTTCAATAAATTAAAAAAAAGATAGGTGTACAGAATGCTACTTCAAGGAGTTTATAATCTAGTAGGAAAGATAGGCATAATTTCACAATTCCTTGGTTACAACTGTGACAAACTCCCTGACAGAGAAGCCACTTGTTCTATGATGTTTCACATCAATCTGTAGTCTGTGGGATCAGGATACATTTTCAAACTGTAACTGGACTGAAATTTAAAAGATGAGAAATTAACTCATCACAGCTGGGCAATAAGGCAGAAGGACGATGAGAGTGTGCCCGTGGAGCTGGGAAGGCGCCTGGAGTATGATTGACATGGCACAAGCCCGAGTTTCCAGTACCCAGCGAGCAGAGTGGAAACTGATGAAGCGAGGCAAGGGCAAGATGGTACCCAACCCTGAGAGCCAAGGTTGGGACCTCGGTGTTATGCTAAGAACAATGGGAAATCATTGCAATATTTAAGCAAGGGAGGGAGGCCAGGGCACAATCAGTTCTGCATTTTGTAATGATTACTCAGGTTTCTGAGAAGAGAATGGATTGTCAGAGGAACAAGCATAGAGAAAGGGAGTCAACTAGGTAGTAAGCTATCGCAAGTTCCAAGTGAAAAACAATGATTCCTTGGACAAGGGTGTTAACAATAAAGATGGAGAGAAGCAGATGGACTTGAGAGAGATTTAGAAGGCGAAATCAATAAGACGCTGTGATGGATTGGATCTAGGCAACGAAGGAGTTGGGTGCACCCCGCAAGACTCCTAGGTTTCTAATTTGAGCAGCCGGGAAGATACTGCTGCCATTCACTGAGATAGGATTCACTGGAAGAAAGGCAGGCAGAGGAGGAAGATCATAATTGTGATTTTGGACACTGTGAATTTTCAGTGACAAAGTCTGAGCCCATGTGTGCAACGGTGAGGACATTACTATCCTAAAGAGTGATTATGAGACCTGGCTAAGGACCCAGCAGACGAAACGCTCAGCTTTCTTTTCTCACACCCAGCCTTCCTCCATTAATTCATTCAACACGTGCCAAGCACTCTTCTAGATACATGGGTGAACCCACAAAGTCCCTGCTCTCGTGGAGTTTACTTTCTAAAAGCGTAGACAGATGATAAAACACACAGACTGTATTCTAGCTAAACAGCAGGAAGAGGAATAGAGTAGGGTGAAGAGGAGAGATGGGGCGCTGTTTCATGGAGAATGGCCAAGGAAGTCTCTCTGGGGCAGTGACATTTAAGCACAGCCCTGAGTGGAGTGAGAAGGATGGCCATAAAGATGGTGATGGGGAAGTGGGTGCAGGCAGAGGGGACCAAAAATCGTAAAGACCCTGAGGTGCATTTGATTGGCTTGTTCTAGGAGCGGCGCAAAGACCTACATGGCTGGAACCCAGTGAGCGTGGTAGGAATTGATACTAAAGATGTGGCCAGAGCTAGACCACATGAGGGGAGGAGTTGGCTTTTACTCTGTCAAAGTGAGATGGAAGACACTGGAGGATTGTGAGTTGGAGAGTGACAAGAGGTATGTCTAGAGCACAGAATGTTTCAGCCTATGTCAGGAGGCAGAAGCCTTCAACAGAACCAACTCTCTCCAATGCTCTCTTCTAGTTCTACTTCAATTCAGTGAATGAATATAGAACAGCTGTAGAATTCAATGAAGTTTTTTCAAATGACATTTATGGAGCATTTACTATGACGCTCTTCCAGGCCCTTTCACAGGTGATAAGTGGTTCAAGAGCAGCCTCCTTTCATGATACCTTTGCTGGAGATGGTGTTCATGACAACTAGGAAGTGGATGGATTTTATCACCCTTATTTTACAGATGATGAAACTGAGGTTCAGAGAAGTTAAGTATCTTTCATAAAGTCACACAGCCAATAAATGGTAGAGTCAAGATTCACCACATGGAGTTGGGCTTCCCAACTCCAAGTCCACACGGCCTCCATGGCTCCATGACAGGTTGTCCATGACCTGATTCTACCCCTGAGTGTGTTGTGTATTGAAAAGAATGGATCTGAAAACAAACAGGCAGATGACCAGTGCCCGAGTACGTTTACATTTCAAAACAAAGTGCATCACTAACAATGAATGAAGAGGAATATTTTCAAGCAAAGAAGGGGAAAGAACCCTCCAAGCAGAAAGAACAGCAAAGTGTACGTACTGTTTAAGGACCATGATACTGGTTCCCCATCCTAACTTCACTTCAGAATCACATCAGATGTGTGTGTGTCTGTGTGCGCACATGTGTCCACACATATACATATGTACTGTGGCTCTACTTAAGACCAATTAAGTTACTATGTTTTAAATGACCCCAGGTCTATTCTGCTATGAAATCAGGATTGAAAAATACTGTATTATTTATTGGTTGTCAAACTTTATGGTCCACGTCTCTGGCCTCCCCCTTCTTTATTGGGACACCTATGGGTCGGGGCTGGTGAATGCGTATATTAAGTAGTAACCAGGTGATTCCAATGCAAGAAGCATCTTAATCACAGCTCAATAAATGGTAACAATGGTCAGATTTGCCAGAGGGAGCCATTTCGCCTGCAGGCAGGAAAAGCATACAAGGTAGCACAGGTGTTTAGAAGAAGAGGCTGCCAAAAGTCAGCTTGAGTGGGAAAAGCCATGACTCAGCAGAGCTCAGCAGGATCTTCAAGGGCCTTCTGACTTCTAATCTGCCCAGTCAAAAAAAAAAAAAAAGGAATATCCAATACTACAAGCAGGAAGTACAAACTTCATAGAATTTCAAACACTTTCAGAAAAAAAAAGTACTGCCTCTTTTCAGCGTTTCCATTTTCCAAGTGGTTTCTAAGTGCTTTTAATATTGAGGGGAATAACTCGGACTTTTTTTTTTTTTACAGTGCACAGCTAATTACCAGATGTACCCATCCTGCAAGCATTTAATGCCTACATAAAACATGGGGCCATAATGAAGATAATTGAAAGTATGACTTTCATCAATATTTAATTAGCATTTGGTGCTAACTCATTATTTCGGTACAATTAATTTGACATCTTGCTATATGTCCTGAACAGATTTCAATCCAGAGGGCTGTTTTATTGGCAAGACATGTGTAACACTACACGTGCCCCTATCCAGAGAAAACAATATGAAATATGAGGGAGATGACTGACAGTTTAATCTAGTTCTGAACAGCAGAGCCTAATATATTAAAACCAAATAAGCATGTTAACTTAGCAAGGCAAATCCAGGGCTAATGAAAATCCTGGCCTTGCTCAAGAGTCAGGGACAGATCCCCACTGTCTAGCACAGCTCTCGGGGTATCGGCTGCTGCACTGGCGTGGGGAAACATTCAGAGCTGGGCACCTGCAAACAGGAAGTTTAACAACTCACACACCTGTTCAGTCGAAGAAGCTCAGTGTATTATCCTGCTAGAGGCAAGGGATTCTGCAGCAGGAGAAGAGCAAAGAACTCAAAGCCAGGATCCTGGGACCTGGGTTTCTAGCAGGTCCCATGATTTAACCACATGTTAGCCTTTAAGCAAGTCACTGCCCAGCCAGCCCTATGGCTCAGTTTATATATGTGTGGAAATGGTAAATATGCCCCATTAAACCTGTGTCTCTTCAGCTATCTGTGGTAAAGGACCAGTTTTGTGTCTTACATTTTGTTTTGTTTTTGTAATTTTCCATTGGTTGTGAATTGATTGTGAATTCACTATCAATGAATTCATTGGTTGTGAATTGGTTGTGAATCCTTTAAAATACAAGAAAAAAACCCCCACAAAACAACAGAAAAACCAAAACAGTAACACTATTCTGGGCACCGATGAGATGAAAGAGCAAATAAAACACAAACAAGTTTCCTGAGTCCATAAACCTTATATTCCAGTGCGAAGAAAAGAACTAGTAAATAAGTAAACCAATAAAGAAAATGGTAATTTGGGAGAGTGACAGGAGACGTGGGGAAAAGAAACCAGGTAACAGGTCAGAGAGAGACAGGGAATGATGGGCTGCTTTTAACTGGGTGGTCCCTGAAGGGAGATCTCTGAGACAAGGATCTGAAGGTCGAGATCTGATGGGAGGAAGAGCCTGGCGGGCCTAGGTCTCGGGGAGGAGCGCTCCAGGCATCTTTACACGCCAGGCACTAGGACAGATACCAGAGTTGCAAAGATTGACGTGATACAGCCCTTGCCTCTGAAAAGGTCATTTTCTAATTAATACTCATAAATAATTGGAACATTTTAATGTAAGAGAATCTGGGTATTTTATTGCCCTTTTGATGTGACTACTTGTTAAAAAAAATTATTAACAGATAATACCTTTATTGAGTACCTACTGCGTGCCAGGGTTTCTTCCAAGCAATTTTCATATACTCATATAAAGCAGGTTTGATGATGATTATTACTATATTATTGTTAGTGAACAATAAATAAAAAGGCACAGAGTAGGTAATTTCCAAAAATCACAGCAAGTGAGAGAAGCAGAAATGAAACCCCAGTAGTCTGAGGCCAGACCCAGCAGTCCTGACCTTTTGTAGTATACTGAAATGACTTCTTACTCTGTTACTGTGTCAGTAAATATATCCTTCCTACATGGAGTTCAGAAGGTTTATATGTTTTTTTTAAAAAAAGGTTATCTTTTCATTTTGGAGCAATAAGTATGTTTTCTATGCCAATATTCAATTTAACAATTTAATAATTTGCAAAATGGAAAGCCATAGATTCCTCATTAAAATAATTTATAACTTGAAAAAAAGAATAGGTAAAATAAAATAAATAGATATGCAAAGTAAAGCCTCAATATTTTATTATTAGATTCGATAGATGTAAAATTACTCTTTTCAAATACCATATGATATCACTTATATGCGAAATCTAAAGATGATACTACTTGGAAGCCACACCATTTTTTTTCTTTTCTTTTCTTTTTTTGGTCATGCCATGCAGCATGTGAGATCTTAGTTCCCTGACCAGCGATTGAACCAGTGCCCCCTGCATTGAGAGCATGAAGTCTTAACCACTGGACCACCAGGGAAGTCCCCTTATATGTGGAATCTAAAATATGATACAAATAAACTTATTTACAGAAGAGAAACAGACTCACAGACAAAGAAAACAAACTTGTGTTTACCAAAGGGGAAAAGGGGGTGGGGGAGGGATAAATTAGGAGTTTGGGATTAGCAGATACAAACTACTATATATAAAATAGATAAACAACAAGGTCCTACTGTATAGCACAAGGAACTATATTCAATAAACCATAATGGAAAAGAATATGAAAAGGACAAAAAAAAATTAATCTTTCAAATTGCTGTACTCTTGGGCTTCCCTGGTGGCACAGTGGCTAAGAATCCGCCTGCCAATGCAGGGGACATGGGTTCAATCCCTGGTCCGGGAAGATCCCACATGCCACAGAGCAACTAAGCCCGTGCTCCACAACTACTGAGCCTGCACTCTAGAGCCTGCAAGCCACAACTACTGAGCCCACGCACCACAACTACTGAAGCCGGAGCACCTAGAGCCCCGTGCTCCGCAACAAGAGAAGCCACCGCAATGAGAAGCCCGCGCACCGCAAAGAAGAGCAGCTCCCGCTCGCCACAACTAGAGAAAGCCCGGGCGCAGCAACGAAGACCCAACGCAGCCAAAATTAAAAAAAAAAAAAATTGCTGTGCTCTTATTCTCAATTTTTGTACTTATCTTATATGGATCATCAAACATTCACAAACCACACCTGAGGGCCACTGCTTTAGACTTCTCTCAGGGTTGTGAGAACTAGTGAATGAAATGGATTTTAAAATAATTTGAAGACAGACTGAACAGCATGCTACTTCTGAGGTACAAAGGCAGCAGTGGCATTTGGATATAGGGAGGAGATGTATGTTTCTTATGATCTAAGTGGGAAACAACATTGATCCCCAATTTCTTTTTCTGTTTTTGGCCACGCCCTGCGGCCTATGGGATCTTAGTTCCCCGACCAGGTATCGAACCCATTCCCCCTGCAGTGGAAGGGTGGTGTCCCAACCACTGGACTGCCAGGGAAGTCCTTGATCCCCAATTTTGAGTCAGTCTCCTCTCTGAGATTTCCTGGGGCTCATATTCAAGAATAACACAATTAATTTATTTTTAGTCCTGCTATAAACAGAAAGTTTATGAACTAAGTGAACTAATTGGTATGCCAATAGTGTGTATGATATATCAAAACTTGAAAAGCAGAGAGAAATCTGCTTTACGAAGCAGTGCATCACTGTGAACATCTCTGGGCCTCTCTGTAGAACACGTGAGTCCCCTCTCCCCACCCCAGGTAAGGAAGCTCCCGTATTTACCTCTAGTCCCCATTGTCATTGGCTCCTGGGATCTCTAACTCCCTGGCACTTCTCTGCCTCTTGCTCAGGCCAAGAGAAAGATGTTAAGCAGAGAATCGTAGGTGCTTGCAGTAGAGTGCTGATCAACCACCTGCACTGGAAAGGTGAGTGCTGGGGGCACATGGTAAGGGCACCTACAGCGTCTACTACAACCTTGAAGGATGAGCACATCTACCAAAGGCACGTAAAACAAAGTCACTGTCTTTACAGAGCAAAGCGGGAAGCTGGTATTGTATAGTGGACAGTTCGTGGAGTTTGGATTTGAAAGGAGCATACTTGAATGTTATCTCCAGACCTTACTGGCTATGTATATCAGACAAATCTCTTAATGTCTTTGCTTCATCCATATGTTTCCTCATCTGTGGAATGACTAGAATAATAGTAAAACTGACTTCAGAGCAATGCAATGAGGAGCAATGCAAGTGAGGTATATACTGATGGGAAATGCCTTTAAACAATCCATTTTCGTTTTTTCTATTAGATGGTTTTAGAAAATAAGCTTTCATGTTGTAAGGTATTCAGATTTTACTTGGAAAGCTTGTTAAAAATACAGCATCCTGGAATCCATATTTAGAGTTTCTGATTCAAGGTGCTTAGAGTGTAACCCAAGATTCTACATTGTTTAAAAGTTCCTCTGTGACTCTAAAGCGGGTGGTCTGTGGGCCATGCATTGAGAAATGCTGCAACAGCATAGAAGACACAGAGGGAAGAGGACAACTGGATGTGACTGAAAGATAGGGCTGAGTAAGGAGGTGACGGTCACGTGGGAAACTAAGGGGAGCTTGGATTTACTCTGTGGGCAGAGAGGCAACAAGTCAAAGGCTTTAAAATAGGGGAGTGATGTGATTGGTACCATACTGTAGAGAAATGCATCTGACTGAAGCACTAAGGATAGATTGGGGGGAGGGGGAGGAAGGTGAGGACTGAGAAAACTACCAGGAGGGAGGCTACTGGAATAAACTGGAAGAGAGGAGCTGACATCTGGAATTGGGGCAACGAATGTGAGAAGAGAGAAGAGAAGACATGGGAAATGGGGACCCAGATACTAATAATAGATTTTAAGAGAATGAAACAGAACACAAAAACGTGTACACATACCATATGCTCCTATTTTGTTTATAAATTTGTGTGTATATATGTATAAACATACACACACACACACACCATTTACATAGAGAAAAGAGAAAAGGAAATGCAACAAAACGTTGAGTGGTTATCTCTGAAAGATAGGATATAATGGTGAGCTTAAGGATTTTTTTAAATATATATTTTCTTCCAAAATGCTCTATAATAAGCATGGATTACATTTATGATTATATTAAAAAAGAATGTGGGAATTCCCTGGGGGTCCAGTGGTTAGGACTCCTCACTTTCACTGCCAAGGGCCTGGGTTCAATCCCTGGTCTGTGAACTAAGATCCCACAAGCCATGTGGCATGGCCAAAAAAAAAAAAAAAGAAAGAGGGAAAAACTTTATTATAATTCAGGAGTTCACAAGGATGAATGAGAAACAGCCAGAGGAATATCTACAAAAAGAACAAGCCAGGCTTCCTGAGGATTTGGAAGCAGATTCTGGAGAATCCTTTGGCACTATTAGTTAACTATGATATGACAATTTAGGTGAGACAGGCTTTTTCCAGCTACTACTGTCATCTCATATGCCTTTAAAATACAATTAAATAAAAGTTACTATAGGTTGATTGATGGCTGGAGTCCTGCTTACTTGCAAAACGGGTAGAACTTGAACTATATATTTATTGCACATTTGAGGGGCGAAATGCTTTTCTATTTCTTTAATGATTTTTAACATTAAAGTAGAGTCAGATATTCCCAAGGGAGGAAAAAATCCATAGTTTTCAGAACTGACGGGAAAATATGTAAGCCTTAGTAAAAATCATGCCAAGTACCATGGTGTGGTAATATATCTAAGAAAAATCCAATATATAGAATAGTTCTCCTTAGATTAGCATGTTTTAATTTTGGTTGAATGAAACTTGATCGTTGATTGGAGGTGAAAAGAGTAACTATAGGGGCTTCCCTGGTGGCGCAGTGGTTGAGAATCTGCCTGCCAATGCAGGGGACACGGGTTCAAGCCCTGGTTTGGGAAGATCCCACATGCGGCGGAGCAAATAGGCCCGTGAGCCACAACTACTGAGCCTGCGCCTCTGGAGCCTGTGCTCCGCAACAAGAGGCCGCGATAGTGAGAGGCCCGCGCACCGCGATGAAGAGTGGCCCCCGCTCGCTGCAACTAGAGAAAGCCCTTGCACAGAAACGAAGACCCAACACAATCAAAAATAAATAAATAAATAAAATTAAAAAAAAACAAAGTTAAACAAAAAAACAAGGATAGACAATAAACCTCTCCTCCCACCTCTTACTCTTAATAAAAGATCTATTATCTTTTCAGACACTACCACTATGACCAACTTCTTGGCAATGACGCAGAGCTATCCGGAGCATATATAAACATAAAAATTGATATTCTTATTGTTATATGAATTATTAACAATTATATTCACCACACATACGACAACCTCTGCTATATGGATGTATGTAGCATAAAGCTGTTAGCCCACAAGTCTACAAAGAAACAAGCTGCTAAGCTGAGCAGAATCAGTTGCTTCTAGGTTTTGTATAAATATTCCTTTGCTATATGTTTATTAATTTTGCCATCCGTTAGCTCTCAGTGACAGACCAGCAGTAGTAGACACCAAAGTTTAAAAAGTACTTTGGGAGATAAACTTTAGTTTGAGAAAATTCTATCAATTATCTTAACTTTTATGCAAATGCCTGCCGCTGTTAGAATTCACCCTTGGAACTGGTTTGAGAGCCATTGCCTTGAAGGATTTGGAGAAGTGCTTGAGTGAAGGAGACAGAAATGGATAGAATAGAGAAAGGATGATTTGTTCCAGTTCTGTGCCTTTAAATGTCCAGACCCTAAAAGAAGCCAACAAAAATCATGTCCCAGGAGTTTCCAAGATTAATTAGAATTTGCTCAAAATCCATGTCTTTATCTTTTCATTCCTCTGGCTATCTCTGGGTTTCCCCTTTCAACAACCCACAGCACTGTGTTCCCCCTTAAGGTCATGGACAATGTCTTGTGACCAATGCATCCCTGATGCCTGGCACAGTAGCTGGTCCTGGAAAGTAAGACTCTCAGGAGTGATCCCAGACTCTCAGAGTAATCCCAGCTATTAGCAAAAGGGGCTGCCCCTTAAGCTGCTGTGAGAAGCAGGTGTGGAGGCTTGGGAATGAGGTAAAGGGAAATCTGCAGATGTCACCAAAGAAAACGCTGTCCCAGGAATTCTTTAAGGAAAGAATATGGAAATCAGAAAACCTGGATTCCAATTCCAATGCTGGCACTATCTACTTGGCCTTCAGCTGGACAATCGTTGTGGCCCTTGAACTGTGTTCTCTGAAGCCTCGGTTTCCTTGGAGATGTGGTGGGCATGGAGGCATTGTGAGAAGGCGGCCACGTGTATCAACTGTGGCGATCTTGCCCATTTCATTCAGAACAGTTCTGTTTTTATCTGGTTGGGAGTTTCCCATAACATCTTATTTGAATAAAAAGTTTTCTTGCTTTAAATTTGGTTAAAATCAGATCATTTCTGAGATTTCCTCTGGCTCAAACATTCTAAGATTCAATAATTTCTAGACTTAGGGAACATGAAATTAGTATTTCCAACTCCTGAATTTTAAAATTCATTTCTTCTTTGGCCTTGGAGTGAATCATTTTCTAGAAGTGCCGTCTACCTCTAGAGGAATGTTCTCACACTGGCACTCTAAGTGCATGTAGGCATAAACACATTAATAGCTTTTCAGGATTTCCCAGGCAAATCAATCATTGTCTTTTCCAGTCAGATTTGTAAAACAGCAAATGGGATCTATTAGGGGTATGAGTGGCCCACAAAGACTTATCTTTTCCACTGAAAATTTCCAGTGAAAATCAAAACATAGAAAATATTTTTGCTTCCCCCCAACTTCCCAGCAAGCAGAGGAAGAAGCACCACTTCATTTCATTTAAAGATAACAAATGAGAGAGACGTTATCCTAATAGGAATCAGAGGACTAAAGGATTAATTATTTCCCCTGGAAGTGACTCCCCCCAGGTAAGAGGTCGTCTTTCCCTCCAGCAGTTCTCCGGCATCACCAATAATACTGCCTTATGCAGAGAAACAGTAGCAGCTGCAGTTGTCACTCTAGAATTTTTAATTCTCGGATGCTAGGACTTAGTGAAAACTGAGATTCCTGAGTGGATTGGGAGGGGCTCTGGACTAGCATCTAGGGCAACTGAGTTGTGGCCTTGGTTTGACCATGTGACTTACCTGAGTCTCAGAGATGGGAATAATGATCCTGGTTCTACAAACCTCAAGGGGTCTCTGCAAGATAAGATGCATGAAGGTTCATTATTGTAGGTTGTCTTAGTCAGTGCTTGCTACTATAACAAATTACATAGGCTAGGTGGTGTCTTAAGCAACAGGCAGTTATCCCTCACAGTTCTGGAGGCTGGAAAGTCCAAGATCAGGACGTTGGCAGATTCAGTTGTCAGCAGAGTCTCTCCTCCTGACTTAGAGAAGGCCACCTTCTTGTTATATTCTCACATTAAAGGAGAGAGATTGTGTGTTCTGGTCTCTTCCTCTTCTTAAGAGGGCACTAATCCCATCACAGGGGCTTCACGCTCATGGCCTCATCTAAATTAAATTACCTCCCAAAGGCCCCACCTCTAAATACTGTCACTTTAGTGGTTAGGGCTTCAACATATGAATTGGGGCAGGGAGAGGGGTGTGGACAGTGGGACACAAACATTCAGTCCATACCAAAGGCCAAGCACTATAGAAATTAATAAACTATGTGTTGGAGAGTGTGGGATGATCTGATCAGCATCTATTCCAACCTCTTTCTAGGATGCCTTCCTGTATTGTAGGGCCCAGAAGTTAATGACATTCCTTAGATGATCTCGCAACCTGTAGTCTGAGTGTAATTTGAGTTTTGCCAATCACACGCATTTATGAGAGACTTGAGTACGGGATTGGATGTAGTGAAGAGCCTGGGTTTTGCTTGTGCCATCTGTTACAGAAATGGCATGGTTTTGCAGCAGACAGCTGGATAGGTAACCTCTGGATGGGAAAGGCAGTTTAGTGATTGTGGTTGAAGCAGCTGCTCCTTTGTCAGCCCGGTTCTGGGGTATGGCCTCGGGAGTTTTTCCTGGAAGCTCTTCCTATAGAATTAGTGCCCTCTGTCCTCCAGTGATTCTGTAAACGATTTAACAATCGGCTATAAATCCTGCCTTAAACTCACTAGAGTCAAAAGTTATTTCGATTTTTCCTAAGTCAGTTGCTAAGAAGAGATAGGACCTCAGAGAGAGGTGGAAACAGGTCTTCAGATTTTCAGATTGATGTTTAAGAGATGTTTAAAAATTACGTATGGATTAAACACAGAGTGTCTCAGGACAGACTGGTAGAATCAGATTGAGGAGGTGACCTGTGGACATATTTTGAAGGTCCCTGGATGTCATACTAAGGACATTATGCCCTTGGTTTGTAGCTAATGGAAAGCAATAGATTCATGTGTGTGTTTCTGAATGGTCAGCCAGGATAAGCTAGGATTACATGCAATCCCAGAATCGTAGTGGTTTACAACAGGGGAGGCTTATTTCTCGTGCATACTTTCCACATGTCTGATACAGTTAGACTCCAGCTAGGACCCCCTAATAGAGCACCCTCTATCTGGAACATGGCAAGTCTCACAGCAAAGGGAAAGAGAAGTTAGAAAACCCCATGTGATTTGTGACAACAAGTCATGATGCCAAATGAAATAAGCCAGGCAGAGAAAGACAAAGGATGCATGATCTCACATTCATATGTGGAATCTAAAAAAGCCGAACTCATAGGAACAGAGTAGAATGATTGTTGCCAGGAGCTGGGAGGTGGAAAAAAGGGGGAGATGTTGGTTAAAGGGCACAAACTTTCAGTTATAAGATGAATAGGTTCTGGGGAACTAATGTACAGAATGGTGACTCTAGTTAACAATACTGTGTTATATCCTCGAAGGTTGCTAAGAGAATAAATTTTAATTGTTCTCACCGCACACCCACACAGAAAAGAAAAAAGGAAAGAAAAGAAAAAGAAAAAAGGAAAACTGCATGCAGGTCCTTCCAGCCTCTGCTTGGATATGTCACAGGGCGTCCCCATCGTCATTTCATTGACCAAAGCAGCTCACAAAGCCAAGCCTGACACCAGAGCGGGGAAGAATACCCCTGCCCCCAAGAGGAGTGGGCAGAAACATCTTTTGAGCAAGATTACAACTTGCCACACTCTGGAAGGCTTGCAGAAAAGGATTGAAGAGATGTTACTCTGTAATGACCTATATGGGAAAAGAATCTAAAAAAGAGTGGATATATGTATAACTGATTCACTTTGCTGTACAGCAGAAACTAACACAGCAGTGTAAATCAATTATACTCCAATAAAAATTAATTTAAAAAAAAGAACTGATAGCATTGAAGCCCTGCTAACTTTGTTTAAAAGTCCTAAAAATAATTGCACCCAGTAAAACCTAAAATAAATATTCATACATTTTTATAATTAAAAAAGATTGAAGAATTATCATAATAACAATGAATTCTTATTCATTCCACAATACTGAACACTTGTTATCCACCATACCTTCTGCTGTGCTTGTGCCAGGACAGAGTGGGGTCCATAAGATGGACAAGGTCTTTGGCTTCAAGAAGTTTTTAGGTTAATATGTACTTATTATGTGCCATGCGCTGTTATAAATGCCTTTCCATGTATTGTCTCATTCAATCCTCCTAATATTGGGTAGGCCAAAAAGTTCATTCGGTTAGTGAATACATTGTTCAATAAACTTCTTGGTGAAAATGAAAAAAGTCTTTACTTGAAGCCAAACGAGCTTTTTGGCCAACCCAATATCATCCCTAGTTTATAGATTATTAAACTGAGACTTAGGGAAGTAAAATACTTTCACCAAGTCCAGACAGAATGTGGCAGACCAGATCTGCACCCAGGCAGAACGCCATGTGCTTGCCCTTCGAGGTAAATCATCACTCAGCTGAAACTGTCCTAGGAAAGCATGATGGAGGTCTGTGGGCTGGAGAAGAGGCAAGGGCTTCGAGAGAGAGAGAACAAGAAGAAATACCTGGGCCTGACTATGGAAGAGATACGAGCAGTGAGGGAACCAGGTCTCAGATGAGTTAGGACACTTGACAGATAAGTGAATGTTTAACTCACCTTTAACTAACATAAGTGCGTCAGAAGAAGCTTGTTTGTGAGGGAAGATGGTGACCGCGATGTGGGACATGTAGATTTGAGACTCCTATGTGAAGCATCTAGATAAATTTTGGAAAAACTAGCTTGGAATTCAGGAAAAAAGGGAGGAATAGAAATATAAGGAAATTTGGTTGTATAGGATTTTCATTGATATCATGAAGCAGAAGAGATAGTATCCCAGGCATAGATTAGCTTAAAAAGGTTAAATAGCCAGTTCTAAACTGCTGCAGCCAGAAGAACATGTTCAATTGTACAAAGCAGAGAGTGACTCAGTGGCTTGTTTCTGTAGAGGGGGCAAGATTTCTCAGATGAGGCTCAATTTGGAAGTTACCCTCTTCCCGTCAAAATTCATTCAGTAACAGGCAGCCGGATTGGACGTTTTGCAGAGTACGTGTTACAGAGCGTAAACCTTTTCACACTTCATAATTGCATGGATCTTTACTGCAGCTAAGAGGAACAGAAATAAGTAGGGAGGTATAAAGAGTTGATGTATACTCTGTACTTAGTGTCAGAATTAGAAAAACATCTGGAATATCGGCCCTGCTATAAGTAAGTAAATATTTGGGTGCATTAAATTATGAAATATTGACCAGGGTGGACACCAAAAAAAATCAGCAAACAGAGCTGTTCTGAGGGTTGGACGGGAAGGGAAGAGAGAGATTGCTTTGAGCCACCTTTGCTGAAGGCGTTCCCCTTGCCCTCATTAGGGTGAATATGAGTTAAACCTGAAAGGACAGAGGAGTCGTTTTTTTAATGTTGGAAATCTGCCATGTTTTGGTTCTTTGCGATTTTTCTGCTCTGTTGGTCCAGAAACCATCTTTTGTCCTTGTGGCCTATCTTCTCTTTGTTCTGGAAAGGACCCTTTTCTGTCATGGAAATGCAAGGTAAGTACCCAAATATTGCCCTTAGGGGAGCCTTGTATGCAGCAAATATAGATGCTTAAGACGAAATATTAAGTAAACTGCATAGCAATGTAAAGTGGATGTTTTAGCAAAGAGTATCTCTGAATTGTTAAATTCTTCACCCTAAAACAGGAATAGATTGTCCTGTGCTTGAAAACTGTGGCTTGTTCTTGAGAGATGCATGTGAATTCTCACCTAAACCATTATTCATAAGAGACTGATGCCAAAACTCAGCCTCTGTGCACCAGTGCCGAATCAAATCTCAGAGACAGACTTGTGGGTGAAGTAGAAAAGAATAGCTTTATTGCTTTGCTAGGGAAAGAGGGACACAGCGGGCTCATACCCTCAAAAACTGTACGTTCTCACCCGGGGGGATTTAGTGAGGAGTTTTATAGCAATGGTTCAAGGGAGGGGTTGCTGATAAGGGTCAGGGTGTGTGCAGGGCCCACACTCCTTTAATCTGGCCTCGGGTGGTCTCTTGATGAGCTCCTGTGGTTCTCGAGGTTATCAAACTGTGACCTTCTCTCTGGAACAAAGAATGCTTCATCAAGCAGTTAACATCTTCCATTTGTTGGGGGTTTCAGTTTTGCAGAAGAGCTCAAAGATATTGTTATGTGTATCCCTTGAGGAGAAACCAGGACCCTGCCCCAAGGCTGCACTATTGTTTCTTGGGTGATCCTCCCTTGTCTCTTCATCCCCTCCGTTCCCTGATTAGCAAATGTTTGGTCCTGCCCTTTGGAACTCAGGGAAGGTCATGGCAGCTGGAGCCTACTTCCTACAAACAAGAAAAGGGGGACACAGAATGGCTCTCATGCCTAGGAGCCCCACAAGGTCCTGCTCAGTTTCAAGATGAGCACAGAGGCCAGGCTATTTCATGAGATGAGCACAGACTTGCTCTCTGCCCTTGGTGCTGGAGGAAACTGGTGATGACCGGGAGTGCACTTGGCACCTTGCTCCTGGGATGGGACTGTGGGTCTCCACACGTTGGGCTGCATGGCTGAATGAACCAGACTGGAAAGGAATTGTTGGCCGGATTCCATCCCAAGAGTAAGCACGTGGTCCACTTCATGTGACGGTCAAGCATTCTTCCAAGAGGCTAATCCCAGGGCATGAACAAGGTAAGGGCAATCCTCTTCTTCTCCCTTGGATTGTGAATACTTTGAAAGCAGAAACGAGGATCTGTAGCCTAAATTCCAAGAAAAGTTGTCTGGAATCTATGGAAGCGAAGACTGGTCCTTCCAGTTGCAGCTCTAAGTTTCAGTCTGTGTGGCACTGCTGCTGTCCCCCAGTTCACAGCCAAGTCTACTTAGAAGTCCCACCCGGGGTGTCTCAGGTGTCCTGGGAGGGTTACCAAGAGCACTGCCGGTAATCTCCAAAGACCGGTGGGGATTTCAGCAGCCGTCTCCATCAGAGGAAGCTGTGACCAGCAGAGTAGCCGTCCCAAGAGGGCAGCAGCCACAGAGGCGCTGGGAGGGGTTGTGCCTTCTTCGAACTCATGCAAAGGTCACATTAGCGTGGGCCAGCCCCAGCCCTGCCTCCTTTGGTGGGGAGAACCTCTGTCCCAATCTTGTCCAAAGATGATCTCGGGGGTCCTTCTATTTCACACCAGGAAAGCAGTCAGCAAACAAGTCTACAACTTACCCTCTCTAAGGATGCAAAAAGGACTCTGAGCTCAGATACTAAGTCTCCCTGGTGAGGGAGGTGGGGGAGTCCAGCACAGCCCATCTTTTCTAACCCCAGTGATCTGTAAGTCACTCCCTTCCTTTCAGAGTGAATGTCAACCGAACACCCCTACAAGGAATACACCCGAAAATGCCATCTTTCTGAAAACACTTCAAATGGCAAAATAAAATTATAGACTCATGACTCCTGATCTTCACATGACTCGAGATGTCTTTACTAGTTCTTCTTTCTCTTTTTATTCTAAATCAGTGCGCTTTTTTTTTGTTTCTTGGTTCTCAGACTTTGCATTCAATAATTTGGCACAAGGTATTTGGACTCTTTTGTTAAATCATAAGTTTCAAGCCAAGATATTAATAATGTGTCATCAGACAAAGCATCCAGAACAGAAACAGCTTGAATGCAACACTTAAATGATCTTCCAGGAAGCAAGATTGTATTTAAAATGTGAGTTGTATTTGAGGCTTTCTACCCATTTTGGCCAATGTGCTTGCTCTTTACTTACAAGCACTTGCGTGCATCTCTCCACGTGCTTTTTTATTCTTTTTTTTTCAGTTTTTTGGCCATACCTCATGTGGCATGCGGGAATCTTATCTGACCAGGGATTGAACCCACACCCCCTGCAGTGGAAGCGAGGAGTCTTAACCACTGGACTACAAGGGAAGTCCCTCTCTGTGTGCTTTTTAACAGACTTAGGTCTGGAGAAGCAAGCAGGCAAGTATAACGGAAGAAACCTTGGTTAAAGATGAGAAAACTTAGACAATTTACGCTTTGTTCCGGGGCCTTATTATTGTTTGACTTTGAACATGTCAATTAAAACTCCTACTTTCCATTTCCCCTTACGTGAAAGTAGTATTATTTAAAGTTATAAAGATAATAATCTGAAAGAACTTTGAAATTATAAAGAGCTTTCCAATGAAGGGCATTAATTCCTTCTTCATATGGTTTATTTACTATAATCCATGGGAATGCTTCCACTGGCAGGAATCTGGACTTCATTTAAACTGAACTTCCAAAGGATCCCAAAAGCAGTTGGCCTTTCTTTATGCTATTTGGCATCAACATCAAACAAACGTGCACACAATAAATATTTAACTTTCAAGTCATATTTTTCTTTTGATGTTTATCATCATTTCTGGGAGGAAACGTTTAGACAATGTTTTATCCTGGGTTCCCAGGTGATAGAGCCGGAGGCAAAACGTACGGACTGATATTTATCAGAGAATCCGCTCCCGATCCCCAGGGAGCAGGAATGGCAGCAAGGGCAGCGGAGGGGGGGGGAGGGGAGAAATCACCAAGCCAGCCGCCACACGCTCCATCTCAAGGGACACTTTTCCGAGAGGCCTTTTGGAGGACGGACACTCGAGGTGGTCCACTATGTGCGAGAGAGAGGAAGAAGACTATTGCTTCTTCGCTTCCATTTCTCCTTGGTCAAAAGTTTGCATCTCAGGTTGGCATTAACTCCACCACCCTGGCAGTTGTGCCTGCCTGAGTGGTCCAAGCATCCTTAGCTCTGCCAGGAGGAAGCCCAGCCCAGGCAGTGCTGTCAGGCTGCACCTGTGTGAAGTCAGGCGACAGCAGCCTCTGGGGCCAAACTAGTGCCCCAAAGCCCCAGTGGAAGGCACAGCTTCGAGGATCTTAAAAGGTGCTTAAGAGGTGTCAGCTCAGAACATAATATTGAAGTATTTCAGGGATTATTTTACTTTGCAAAAATATCCATTTGTGTTTATTTTTCTCCGTCACTTTTCGTAAGAAGAGAGTCAAAAGCAATCCATCAAAATGGCACACTTAGGAATTCTTAGCATCTGTAGATGTTGAACACTAAAAAAACTATTGTCGACTGAAAAATAAATGCACAACTTAAAAGGGAGAATTATGTTTTATTCGACAGACTCGCTGAGGAGCTAAGCCTGGGAGGCAGCCTCTCAGACAGCTCTGAGGGACTGCTCTGAAGCGGTGGGGAGAAGCCAGTGTATACAGGAGTTTTTGCAACAAAAACTACGAGGTCAGAACATCGAAACATTACTGTTAATTAAAGAAAACTACGCATCTCAGGTTAATGAATTTAGGGCTTTTCTGTGTATGGGAAGATGCAAGAGTCTGGGTTCACTGAAGTCATTCCTTTGAGATGCATCTTAACTATCTAGGGCCAGTATCCTGCTTTTCTCCATCCTGAGTCCCCTCAGGGTGCACAGTCTGGGGTGGCTTTAGTGGCTGGCTGATGGCTTCATGGCCCCAACATCCTTTGTTTACTGATATGGCAGGTGACATTCTTCATCCATACCATCCAGCCTTGACTTTTCCAGATTCTGTGCCCACGTTTGTGGACAGTGGCCCTTCTGTCTTGCCATTCATTCATTCATTCAGCAAATATACTGTTGAGCATCTACTCTGTGCCAGGCTCTCTTTTAGGCTCTGGAGATACAGTGATGAACACAGACAATTCCCTAGCTCTTGTGACACTATATTCTGATGGAGGAAGCTGTTAATAACCAGGTAGACTAAAAAAAATAATAAATAATTTCAGATGATGACGAGGGATACGAGAGAAATATAACAGGGTGATGAAATAGTCAGTCTTGTAGGTTCTGTGACTCTATATCTGGCTTAATTTTTTCATGGCTGGCCACTGGTTTTAAAGTCTTGCTATAACTACAAGAGTATATGGCCTGTGAACTCCTTCACGCATTGAGGGGAGCTTTTATCTTCGCTTCCTCAGTGTCTTCCTAAGTGCCCGTTTTAAGCATGACTGTTAATAAGAGATACGTCTAAGTCCAACAAACAATGTCTTCTTGAGGTGAGATGATCATTTGAGGCATAAGAAGCCTTCTTTCATCACCCCCCTCCCCACATCACATGATGCCTGCAGGTTCTGCCCAGGAATGTTCCCTAGGAGGTGTTCTGTAGTAAAAGTTCAATGGCTTCTAAAGAAGAATTTGGCCTGTCCATTTTAACCAGAAGTTTGGTCTTTTATTATTAGATCTAGATATATATTTGGAATAAAGACTGTCACAACCCAATTGCAAATAAGCTCCATTTTTAAACTTTGTTATTTTTCACCCCAGTGTACTCCTCACGCTCTCAAAGGAAAGAGAAAAAAGAGAAAGCAAAGCAATATAACCAAACAAGATTTTTAGAAGTCTTTCTGGTTTTGCTGTAGCCACACATTATTGGTCAGAATAGGCTAGCTTATGCTGCAGTAACAAATAATCTCAAAATCTCAGTAGCTTAACATACCAGAGGTTTCTTTCTTACTCACAAAAAGTCTGCTCTGGGTCCATATCACTCCTTAGAGCAAACTTTCCTTCGTGTATGACTCAGCAATCCAAGCCGTGCATCTCAACAGGAGTCCTACTCAAGCACCAGGCAGCTTTTCCATGCCTTGGCCTGGAGATGACACACATCATTCCCAACCACTGCCCATTAGCCAGAACCAATCATATAACCTTGTCTACCAGTGAGGATCCTGGGAAACGTAGGAGAGCCACGTGGGAATGTTTGCAGAACCCCACTGTCTCTCCCACACTGGTCACTATGGGTATCAAGGAAAGAACACACAAAGCAGGGGGTGTTCATGGGCCCTTTGCCTGCCTTACTCTCCTACCAGCGTCAACTTAGGTGGTCCTGTGAGGTTCTTACTCAGTTTTACACAACAGGTAGAATTAGTTGGGAAGGACACCTGGCAGAGTATCTCACCCAGATTCTGCCACCACCACCCCCATCCATGGTTATGGTTATTATTTCTCCTTGAAGTTGTAATTTCCACAAGACAGCTCACCCAAAGTACAAATGTTCCCCCGAAACTGTTTAAAATACTTTCATGACAAGTTCTGGAAATAAGGCCAAAAGCATGTGCCAATAACCTATTTCAATCATTTTGTGAGATGGTTATAAATGTAAGCACATAGATTTTTATTTTATTTTACATTTTGCTCAGATTCAGAGGGGCCAGATACTATGATCTGATATTCACCTTGGGAAAGAGGAGCCTGGCATCTGGCAGATTCTGTTGTGATAGGAACAGACTTTGCAAACTACAAAAGACCCTCCTTAGGGTCCTGCTCCTGTAGCTGAGGGAAGGGAATAGAAACTCTGTGTGTGTGTGTTTGACAATGTGGACAATTAACATCACAGTCTTCTTTTCTTTTGTCAATTCTTCCAACAACATACCTCCAAATTAGGATGGTAAGCCCTAATCAGAAACTTCTGGAAAAGAAGTGGATTGGGATAAGGGAAGAGATGGAGGAGGGAAAGTATGCCCATTCTCGAGTCAGTGCCTGCCAAAATATTAACAGATCATTTTATTCTCTATTCTCAGGCTCTCTTGAATGTCTTTCATTCATTCATTCATTCACTAGGGACCAGTCTTTGTCCCTACGAAAAGCACTGAGGAATCAATGATGGGAAAAATGAACCCCGCCCTTGCTCAAGGAGGTTCAGTCTAGTGTGGGCACCAAGCAGTGTACAGATCACTACAGAAACAAACCTATAACTTGCCAATTGTGGGTCTGTGCTTGTTTGTTCTCGAAGCTATTTTCTGCTCTTCCCCTGATCTGCTGCATTTCCTCCACCCTCTGGCTTTCTGGTCAGTTCAGCCGACGGAAGGCACTGGCGAGACTGGAGGATGGGAGGAGGGGAAAAGCCACGAGCTTCTCCTCCCTCACCACATTTCCTCTGGACGGCCCTGGCTATGGCTCTAGCTCACACCATGTGGCTTCTCCCCCAAGTTTCCAGGGCCTCCCAGGCCACCCCAGCTCTTCAGCTCCGCTAATATTCTTCTTCATCACCCCTCCAGACCCAGGGATGGCAGGGGCTTCCAACAGTCGTCTCCCCCGTGTTTAGCATCTCTGGAACCATTCCCTTCATTAAGTTTCCTCCGGTATGGGTTTCCTTCCTGGGGAATCACATAACAGTAAGCACTGTGATGACGGCCCCCCAGAAAGGTATATGGTGACAAGAGAATATATAATGAGGACTCTGTCTTTGTCGTCATGGACAGAGGAAGCTTTTTGGAGGAAGTGACATTTGAGCTGAGATTTGAGGGCTGAATCAGAGTTAAATAGGCAAAGGATGTGGGTAAGAGGGTTCCTAGGAGAGAGAGCAACCTGGGCAAAGGCCCTGAGTCAGAGGAGCTGAGAGCCATCTAGAAATGGAAATAAGGGTAGTGATACCTGAGTATAGGGGGCAGAGAGAGGGAGTGTCATAGGATGGGGCCGCAGAGTTAGGAACAGACTGGATCACACAGGCCCTACAGACCATGCTGAGGACTTCGTTTGACAATGGGAAGCAACAGAGGGCTTTAGGCAAAAGAAGATGATATGCATTTTTAAAGGACCACTCTGTCTATAGTGCAAAGGGTATGAGAGAAGCAGGTGAGAGTGGATTTGAAGAGGCTGCTTAGGAGGTACTGCAACAGCTCAGGCAAAAGGAGATGGCAGCTCTGGCAAAGGATAGGATTAGAAATGGAGAAAAGTGGGTGGACTCAAGAGATATTTAGGAGAGCAATCGACAGGACCAGGTGAATGATGAGTTAGGGAGAGGTGACGGAGAGAGGGACACCAAGGATGACTTCTGGGGTTTGGCTTACACAGGTGGGCGGATGGACAGTGTGCCATTCACCAGGACAGGAAACACGGAGGAGGAATGGGTTGCGTGTGCACGTACGGGGTGAGGAAATGGATCACGCGTTTGGTTTTGCTCACATTGAATTTAAAGTGCCTTAGCGGTATCCAGAGGCATTTGTCTCTAGTAGGCAGCTGGATAGATGGGGCTGGAGCAGCTCCATGGCAGGTTGGATTATTGTTCCTAATTCTTCACTCCCCTGGAATAGGATTTTACACCCACATCCTTTGCCACGTAACTTCGAAGTGACTCTCACAGTAGCCTTGGCCACGTAACTGTCTATGATCTGTATAATATTGGTGGACGAGATGTAAACAGAGACTTTAAATATGCTTTCATGTTTGGCTTGTCCTCTTGCGCTCTTTTGATCTTCCGTGAGAAGAGTATGTTTCAGGGAGCCCCTGGCCCTCCAGCCTAAGCCCCAGCGTGAAGCCATGTAGAGCTGCCCTGAAAACAACCTGAAGCCTAGGTCCAGCCTGACCCAGCTAAGCACTGCCTTGCTTAGCTGACCTGAAGAACTGTGAGCATTGCTGTAAAACACTGAACTTTTGAAGTTGTTACACATCAGAAACCAAAGAATATTGTTCAAGGGCAAGGACCAGACAGTCCTCCCAGGGATCACATCCATTATGGAATTTGGGGGCACGTTCATTTCGGATAAAGCTGGACAAACTTTTCTTTGACTGTCCCTCTGTCTTCTGGCCCAAGTAGTTCACCTCATCTGAATATCTTTAACCCCTCCTTGTATTGCACTCCAACTAGGTTGATAACCATGTACTCGGGTTCCAAAACTGCGTCACTGGGTTCGCGCCCGAACCCTACATTCTCTATCCATCTTTTCTTTAAATATTTATTTATTTTTATTTATTTGGCTGTGCCGGGTCTTAGTTGTGGCATGCAGGATCTAGTTTCCTGACCAGGGATTGGACCCAGGCCCCTTACATTGGGAGTGCAGAGTCTTAACCACTGAACCACAAGGAAAGTCCCTCACTATCCATCTGTTGACCTATATATCTATGGTACATTCTGACTCGGTATGTCTTTGAGTGGCAGTGGCTATGCCTTTCAAAAATTTGCTCTTTAAATAGGACCTTCAATGCCTTGGGCCAGAGTCAATCAGAATATCCTACTATGTGGATTTGACATCTTTGCCAAGGGAAGCCTTCGTCTATATCACAAGGGTGACAGACTACATCCATCAGTGTGGAAACCATTCAACTTTTTGCAAATGCCAGTGGAAGGACTTGAAACAGCATCTTTTCTGAAGGCTCAATTTAGGTTTCTTGACAGGAGGAGGAGAAGGTGAACATCTATGTTATGCACATTGCTTCATTGTTCCTCCAATTGGAATTTGCTCCAGCTTTTTTAGCTCGTATTCTCAACCTCTTTCTTTCTCCTTCTCTCGTTCTCATTCCTTTCCTCTCTCTCCACCTATTCTCTGTTCATTAATAAAAGCTCTCTTTACTTAGTTTTGAATAAAGGAAACACCTTAAAATATTTAGGTAAATCTCTTGTCCTGTTCTGTGCTAATTCCTTAGATTATTCATTACCATAACAGAAGTTTATATTCATTTCCCTCCATTCCACTGCTTCTCTTTGTGTTTGAAGAATTATCTCATATCCATTACATTCTGTAATCTAACTCTATTTCATAAAGGACTCCCTTCATCTTTCAGAGGACTGTCTAATGAGTTTTTCCCTTTCTCCACTTTAAATCAACCTGCATAGATGTTTAAGCCCCACAATGGTTCTAATGCAAAGGTTAGGAAAGACCTCATGGCATTCACAGATTCTTCACTGAGTACTTCAAAGAGCCCCCAGGCAGGGCTGGAGGACCTGGGTCCCAGCCCCAGCTTGTGCACTGGGTAGCTTTGTCACCCTAGGTAATGTTCTTCTTATCTTTAAAATAGAGATAATATCATGCTATTTAGTGTATGTGGTTGTTGAACTAATTAAACTGAGCAAGAAAAAATTTTGATATGTTTAAATATCAGGAACTGTAGCTGTTAGGAGTGTTTGGGGGTAAAAGAAGCAAACAACGCAACTCACAGTAACTTTAGGAATTGGGTTTATTTTTCTCATAGAACAAGCCTAGAGTAGGCGATCACTGGGGTTGGTTCAGGGATCAACAGTCTCCTCTGCCCGCTTTATCAGGAGAGCACAGACTTCCCAGAACAGTGCACCCTGTACAGACTTGCACTTATTTCTCATGGGCTAGGCGTGGGTCATATGGTCTCATCTAGCTCAGTGGAGACTGGACAATTGAGTATTTGGAAGTCAGCAAATGGCAAGAAGAAGAGAGTTGAGAATATTGGGGGCAATGGGGCGGCGTGGGGGAGGGATTATTTAAAGTTATCTGGCACAGAAAGCTTTGAATTACAGTCACATTAATGCACCCACAATGCTGGTACCAGTTCCAGTGTGTGGGTTTTCTCCCCACACCAAGCAATTCTCTGACACCAGCGGGGTGTCCTACAATTCAATTCAGTTCTGACACTGTGCACTTGGAGATAACATCATAACCCACAGGTTAAGGGCTCAGTTCCATGAGACTGTCCCCCAACCCTAGGACATCAATCACCAAATCCAGGTTGTCACCTGTGCTTCTGACTGTCTAGCTATAGATTGGAGGTTCCAATGACCCTCTCCTTGGGTTTGATTAATTTGTTAGAGCAGCTCCCAGAACTCAGAGACACATTTTACTTACAAGATTACAGGTTTGTTATAAAAGGAGCAGCCAGATGGAAGAGACGCATAATTGCAGAGTATGTGGGGAAAGGGCACAGGGCTTCCATGCCCTCTCCAGGCACGCCACTCTCCCCAAATCTCCATGTGTTCACCAACCCAGAACTTCTCTGAACCCCATCCTTTTGGTTTTTTATAGAGGCTTCATTACATAGGCAAGATTGATTAAATCACTGGACGTTGGCAATTGATTCAACCTCCAGTGCCTCTCCCCTTCCCAGAGGTCTGGGGTGGGACTGAACCCTCTAATCACACGTGGTTGGGTTGGCCCCTCTGGCAACCAACCCCCCTCCTTAGGTCCTTTCCAAAAGTCACTTTGTTAACGTAAATTCAGGTATGGTTAGAAGGGGTTTGTTATGAATATGAAGACACCTTTATGGCTCTTTTCACATGGGAATTCCAAGAGTTTTAGGAGCTCTGTGCCAGGGAAGGGGGTGAAGGCCAAATACGTATTTCTTATTATAGATCACAGTATCACACACCTAAGACTTCCCTTTTGAGAAGGTGCATTGCTTCCATAGGTACAAAACTTCTATTTATCTAGAGAGAGCAAAAACCAGAGAGGAGAGGTTATGTCAATCGTGAGAGCCAAGTGCATTCTGTGTGTTTTCCTTGGGGCTGCATCTCCCCCCAGATCTAGATTACGGCTCCAAAGAAATCAGGAGACTCAGTCAGCTTCCTAAATAGAAGTTCTCCATGCAGAGTGTTCTTCTCTGGCTCTAAGTTATTTAACCCAGTGACTCAAAGTGCAGGCTCTAGAGTCAGATGGGCAGAGGTTGAATTCTGACTGCCCTTTCTAGTTGCTGATCTTGGGCAAGTTAATGTTTAATACTCTCATGTTACTCACTTGAAATGGGAATAACCATACTACTTACCTCCTTGTATCACTATGAGGATTAAATGGAAAACACTAAATACAATGGCTGACATATAGTAACCACTCAGTAAATAGGAACTATCATTAATATTAGAGGTAATAGTAAAAGTTTTTAAATGTACAGATTCCCCAACTCTGTCCCAACTTTACCCCAAAGATCAAAGTTAACAATAAAAATGAGACTGAATAATGATCTTTTATTTGCCTCTAAAATTAAGTCACATGGTCTCTTGCTGAAATCCATCCTAGATTCTCTGTAACTGTTACTGTTAGAATGACAAACCCTCCCATATATTTACTAAGGCTTATAAAGAAAAAAACGATGCCATTCTCGAGTTTGGTGATCAGTCCTGATAATGTATCCAGTAAGCTCATTAGTTGCCTGAGGTAGTATCTTGCCAAATCCAATTTGCAAAGACAACAGCTTTATAGACATTTCTTTTTATCTTGTTCATAATATTGCCCATTAAATAGAAGATGTACTGTGCCAGGTCTTGTTCATTTCAAAGCAAATTATAGGAGGTGATTCAACTGTGCACCAGGAGAAAGAGTCCAGCGTTTCACCAGCAGGGCCACAAAATTAGACGTCTGCTTTCTGACAGGGTGACAGATCGGAAGAATTGAACATTGATGAATCTTAATGCTGTCATCTACCACAATGTTCTTCAATTATTTCTTTGTGAAAGAATGACTAATGATAATTCCTACTAGAGGATCATTTGCATATTCAAGCTCAAGTGTTACACGGAAGAGAAGAGAATGTCGATTTGTTGAGAGGACAAACTCCTTCCCTCCAGATTAAAATGCTTCTTTTCTACGTTAGGCTTGTTACTGAAACCCAGGGAGACAGAAAATATAATTCAGGAGCTGAGTCCAAATCTATTTTCTCATTTCCAAGAAAAAGAAAAAACAGTATCTTTTTCTCCCATTTTAGACTAGATTTTTTTTTTTTTTAATGTGCTCCATAGTTGTCATTGTTCATAGGGGAAAAATGATCTGGATACAATTGGCCTAATCAACTCTTAATTCGAGGGCCTAAGTGGATGATTACACCTAGTGTTACCCACACAAGCAGCTGCTGACACCAGGGTCCTTTTGAAAGTGCTGCTCCTGACATCAGTGCCAGGTAGGTGGCCCCGGAGACTTCAGACTCCAGGCCCAGAGAAGCCGAGCCGTTGCATTTGGTGGAACCAATCACGGCGGCGCCAAAAGCCTGTTCTGTCCTCCAGATGAACAAGCATCAAGATATCTGTCCTTCCTAGACAGTGAGCAGATGCTGGCCAAGGTTGCCACCTTCCAAAAGGAAACAGTTGGAAGGAATGAACCCGGGCTATGCCAGTCTGATTTGTTAGACAGTTTGATCCCAGGAACAGATCAGGAGGACTTGCTGCTGCTGCGAGACTGCACACGGTTCTTCCTAATTACAGGAGGAAACAACGAGCCAATGCGAGGTAGAAGAAGCAGCAGCTTCCTCTAGCGGGCTGCATTCTACCTTCAGCTCTCCCTTGGCCCGCACGAGGCCAGTCCTCCTCTAGACAGTCAACAAAGTCCACCTGGAAGCAGTGAGTGGAATGTGTAGGATGGATAGGAAGTGTCCATGTGGATATAGAAGAGAGTATGTTTCTGGTAGAAAGAGTCCCATGAGTCAGGCCCACGGGCTTGAAACACCATGATGCTCGTATCAGTTTCCTAGGGCAGCCATGACAAAGTACTGCGAGTTGGGTGGCTTAAAACAACAGAAATCTGTTGTCTTACATTTTGGGGGGCTAGAAGTCTGAAATCAAGATGCTCTCAGGGCCATGCTCCCTCTGAAGCTTGTAGGGAAGAATCCTTTCTTGCCTCTTCCAGCTTCTGGTGATTGCTGGTATCCCCTGGCTTCTGTCCGCATCACTCCAATCTATGCCTCCATCATCACGTGACCCTCCTCATGTGTCACTCATGGCCTTCTAATGAGGACACCAGTCACCAGATTAGGGCCCACTTTAACTCAATAGACCTCATCTTCCCTTGAGTACATCCACAATGACTTTATTTCCAAGTAAAGTCACATTCACACATTCCAGACCTCAACATTTCTTTTTGGAAGACAGAATTCAACCACAACACTGGCACATGAAGAACAAGTAGGAAGCAACTAAGTGAACACGGAGGAGAAGATATTTCTTTCTTTTTAAAAAATATTTATTTATTTGGTTGCGCAGGGTCTTAGTTGCGGCTGGTGGGCTCCTTAATTGTGGCATGTGAACTCTTAGTTGCAGCATGCATGTGGGATCTAGTTCCCTGACCAGGGATTGAACCCAGGGCCCCTGTGCTGGGAGTGCGGAGTCTTAACCACTGCGCCACCAGGGAAGTCCCGAGAAGATATTTCTGATAGAAAGACGATCATAAGTCAGGCCCAGAGGGACTTGTAACACCGTGATGCTTGTACAGAAAAACAAGCAGTGCAGTAGTCTGGGTTCCCCTCCCTTCCTCTTCACTCTCATCAGCCCCTTTCTTCCCCTGTGCTAAGACCTATAACACTCATGATTACTCACCCAGTGCATATATAGGGGTCAGTAATATAATCACAATAGACCAGCCCACCCTTAACATTTGCTGGGCTCGGGATAAGACGGCAAAGAGACCCACATGGCATGTGTCTAATGATTTAAAGTTATATTTCATGCTACAAATTGTCAAATAAGTTATATTCTCCTATGTTGACAAACACACCTTCATTACTACTACAAACTTTATGAAGAAATTGGAAAGCTATGGTTTTGATTTAATTGAAAATCGGCAAAATATCAAAGGTGATCTGCCTGGGTGTCCCGTAGAAGGGTTGGTGATGTTAGGATGAGTGATAAAATAAAAACTTACATCATTCATAAATTATTATATATTTATTCCATAGAATTTCTTTGTATTGCCTTAATTTCAGAAAATGTACTAATTAGGTTGTTGTTATCAAGCTTTTCACATAGTTTGCATTTTATTGACAGTATTGACAAATTAGACTAAATTCCTTGAGTGGTTATTGTTCTTAGGTAGTTTGTATGAATTTTAATCTTGAGAAACTTTGCTGAGGCATGAGCAACTGGAATATTCAACAAAATGCTTACAGCAATGCCTACATTCAGATATGAAACATTTTCTGTGTGGTAGGAATACTTAAGATTTACCCTCTTAGCAAATTTCAAGTGTTCAAGACAGTATTAACTATATAGTTAATAATATAGTATTAACTATAATCAACATTTTATACATTAGATCCCCAGAACTTATTCATCTTTTAGTGAAAAGTTTGTACCCTTTAACCAACATCTCCTAATTTCCCCCACCCCAAGCCCCTGTCAACAACCATTCTATTCTCTGCTTCTATGAGTTTGAGTTTTTTAGACTCTCAAGGGTGTGGAGAAAAGGGAACCCTTGACACTGTTGGTAGGAATGTAAATGGTGCAGCCACTATGGAAAACAGTATGGAGGTTCCTCAAAATATTAAAAATAGAACTAACTTATGATACAGCAATCCCACTTCTGGATATATATCCAAAGGAAATGAAATCAGATCTTGAAGAGATACCTGTACTCCCATCTTCACTGCAGCATTATTCACAATAGGCAAGATATGGAATCAACCCAAGTGTCCATCAACGGATGAATGGATAAAGAAAATGCGACACACACATACACACACACACACACACAATGGGATATTATTTAACCACCACAAAGAAGGAAATCCTGCCATTTGGGACAACATGGATAAAACTGGGGGACGTTATGCTAAGTGAAATTAGCCAGACACAGAAAGACAGATACTGCATCATCTCACTTGTCTGTGTTTTTTCTATCTTCAAACTACTTTCATATATCTCATTTCCTCCATGAAGTCATAGAGTTTTAAACATTAAAATAATCTTATGAAGTTTTATTGGATTTGGCTGTGTACGTAGCTAGAGCTTCCTCTTGGCTGAACTATAAACTCAAGAGTAGGGATGTTAAGCATTTTACTCATCACAGTCTGCCTTTAGAATTAGACATTTAGGAGACAAATAGATAAAATAAAAGAGCCCAGTTCAAGTTTTCCTTTGTTAGGCTAGGAACTCTGGGGATTAGGAGTCCTGCAGCAAAACTACTGACTAAAGTAAAGTGCCAATAATACCCTTTAATCCAGAAATTCCACTTTCCATTTTCTACACGGAAAATACACGAAGAGGCAATATGTACATGATATCCATTGTTTATAACATAGAAAAGTTCAAGAAATCAAATGTATATTTTACCATTCCTTTACTGACAAGCTGCAGTAGAGCCATATTATAGAATTCATCCAGGCAATTTAAAAAGGATGAAGTAGATATATGTATATTCACAATGAAAGATTTTCAATACATGCATTGTATAAAATAAAAAGCAAATTGAAATACAATTGATTTTGATTTCAAAGCTGATGTTTGGGTTATTTTACAATTAAATTTTTTGTCTAGGGTATCTGTACTTCCTGTTCCTCTACCCCTTCCTGAACAGTTCGATTCTGAAGTCATTAAGTGGAAGGGAACAAGGTAGGTGCCCACACCAGAGAAAGGGGGAGCTGTAGTGGCCCAGCGTGGGATGTCAGGGTCCAAACCGGGTGAGGAGGATGCCCACGTGAACTTGGGGGGCGGAGATAGGAGATCAAGTACACTCAAGAAAACCGATCACATAACTAAGTATATTAAAGATAATGGGAGATGGGTTTATCATTAGCTGGAAAAGGGTCTATAACTATGAAAGGGAGAACACTAAAATGAATCCTGTCGTTTACTACTGGATTTAGAAGTATCATTGTGACCTTGTGGTTTTCAAAATACACAGATGGACATATAATAAACATAGGAAAAAGGATGTAAATATATATGCATATGATATATGTACACATATACATGTACACATACATGAACATGTACATATACATATATTCCCTCGCTCTAGCCCTTAAAAGGATCTGAGAACAGGTATACTCCAGTAGCAATAAGCATGCCAAGTGCTCAGCTCCTGGCTTCTACATACCATTCTCCACTAAAAGCAACTGGGGTTACTTGAAAAAAATACCTGATTCTAGGGCTGAGGCAGAAGTATATGTCTGAAACATCTTGCTGTTTCAGGAAGAAAGGAAGTGTTTAAAGAATGCTGAGACATGATGAAAGGACACAGAACTCAGCCTGATGAAGCCCTCATTGGCCAAATCAGGGACAATTTGACCATTAAAAGAAATAATGATAGTAAAGTACTATAACCCATTGAATAAAATAGAAAATCATGTTCATACAGATATAAATAAATACGTAACCAAATAAGTAAAAAAGTTTCATGAAGCTTGGGATACTTACATGGTTTCAAAGTAACTCCTCACACAAGGCTTATTCATTTCAAAAAGATTAAAAAGTTACATTCTAGTGAAAAAGCCCGGCTGACAGACACTTAATAATCAAGGTGAATATAATGGGACAAATGGGAGTCATGTGCCACCAGATATGCTACAATGAGAAGAACACAGATTTACTTCTGTGATATTCCTCCCAGTGTATTCCTGCAAGTAACCTGAATTTAATCATGAGAAAAAAAAAAATCCAAACCAACTCAAATTGAGGGACATTATACAAAATAATTGGCCAGGAATCTTCAAAACTGCAGAGGTCATGAAACTCAAGGAAAGACTGAAGTAGACTCAAGAGCCATTATTACAAATAAATGCAACAATGCAAAGCTGAACGGGATCCTTTTGTCATAAAGAACATGATTGCAACAACTGGCAAAATGAGAATGCAGTATCAGTTTAGACGGGTTTAATGTACTGATGTTGATTACCTGATTTCAATGGTTCTATTTGGATAACATCCCTGATGTAGGAAATTCACACAAAAGTATTGAGTATTGAGTGTTATGGATTATCAGGTCAGTAACTTCCTCAAAATGATTCAGGAGAATAAATTCTTTGTTCTGTACTCGCAACTTCTAATTATGCAAAATAATAGTACATAAAGTCTATTCTAAATATGAAAATAGAAAAAACTATGTATAACTTTACATACAGACCTATGGAAATATACAGAAAGAGCTTTAGATGAACAATGGTTATATTTGGGAAAGATAGTTGGTGGGGGAAGTTAGGAAGGATTCTTGTTTGTGATTTCAAAATATTTCTGTATTGTTTAAATTTTTATTTTTAAATTTTTATTCAGTGATAATATATTCATATATTGCTTGTGTAAAATGAGAAGGAGAAGATAAAACTATCATTATTTGCAGATGATACAATTATATACTTGCAAAATAAAATTGACTTGAAAACTACTTCATGCACGCAGTAAGAAAATTCAATAAGGTAGCAGAGTAGAAAATTAATATACACAAATCACTGGATTTCATATATACCAGAAACAATTTACAAAATGTAGCAGAAGAAAAAAATCCCATTTCTAATTGCAGCCAAAAAAGACATAATTTCTAGGGGGAAAAAATAAAAAGATGTCAGTTCTCAACTACATTAATATAGAAATGTAATATAATCTCAAAAGTGCCAACAGGATACTTTTTTAAAAACTTTAAAATGTGATTCTAAAGTTTATGTGGAAAAATAAACAAGAAAATAATGTGTGAAGACAAGATGGGTTTTTCAATAGGTGATGCTGGAAAAACTAGATAATCACCTAAAAGAAAAAAGTTGGTTTAAATCTTACATTTTATGATAAATTCCATATGAATCAAATAATTCAATGTTAAAAAAACATATAAAGTTACCAGAGGAAAACTTCAGGAAAATCCTTTGCAAACTTGCAGTGTCCTTTCTACCTGATTCAAAATGTAGAATCTGTTAAAGATGGATAAATGGGTACATTCATCTCCATAAAAATAAAAACTTCTACTCAGTGAAAGACAAAAATACAAGCAATTGGGAGATTGGGATTGACATATATACACTAATATGTATAAAATGGATAACTAATAAGAACCGGCTGTTTAAAAAAATCAATAAAATAAAATTCAAAAATTCAAAATAAAATACAAGCAAAGTCAAAATATAAGTGATTAACTGGGAAAAGTATTTATTTACAATTTATATTAGAAGTATAGTGCTAATTTTCCTAATATATAAAGAGCTTCTATACAAATGATGAGATTAAGATTGACAACATTAAAGGGAAAAAGAGATAAATAGGCTAAATGGGCTCTCTATAGGAAAAAATGTTCCTTAAATGAAAAACATTCTCAGATTTATTCATGTATATATAGAAATACAAAATAAGATCATACTAAAATATGACTTTCCTCATGGCAAAAATTCCAACCATTTAACAATGTATCATGTTGGTGAAGCTGTAGGCAAATAGCACTTTCATTCATTGGCAGGAGCACAAATTGCCCCCGTGGAGGTAACCTGGCAGTGAACTATCATACGTGCAAATACATTTACCATTTGACTCAGGAACTTGATTTCTGAGAATGTATCTTAATCATATATCTGCACACATAGGACACATGGCAGTCTTATCCATTGTAACATTGTTTATAATAGCAAAAGATTTGCCTGATCATATCAATAGTCATCTTAAAAATATCATCAACCTGAAAAATCCATCCATCGGGGCTGATAAAATAAGTCATATTACATTCTTACAGTAAGATACTTACATACTTGTTTTAAAAAAGGAGGGGCGAGGGGGATTTGAAGCTACTGACACTTAAAATACATTTTTTAAAAAAGCAAGGCCCATAGTGAATATGGTATACTTTTTTTTGCAAGAATAGAAAAAAAATACATATTTTTATTTGCTTATATTGATATAAAGATATTCTGGAAGGAGACACAAAAATCATTAAAAGGAGCATTCAGTTTGGATGGAGGTAGAAGTGAGAGCAATTTTTCCCTCTATTACTAATCTTAACCCCACAAGGTATGGGGTTATTTCATAAGAAATTGGTAATATTTAACTATTTTGACCTACAAAAATGGCCATTTCTAATAGTTACTATTACTGTTGCCATGTTACAGATTTTGAATATATGTGAGAGCACAGAAGAACATGGGAGGTGCTGATATTATTGGAAAGTTGTAATCTGATCAATTGCATGAAGAAGTCAAAATTCAGAAAGATGTCATCTGAGGAACGAGTATGTTGTCTTCTATGGGATAATGTTAATTCACCAGCTTTTTCTTTGTGCCTTGACCAACTGGAATCTCAAAAATGTTTTGACATTTAATGGTTGTCATGTTTTCTCTTGTTTTTTTCCTTCTTAATTTTTGTGTATGATTTTTAAAGATGAGTTTTTGGTAAAAGGTATAGTATAAAAATAATTGTAGCTGGTAAAACTGGTGATCCTTCCTGTCTAGGGAAAATGGAAGACCTAAATAGTGGTGGGATATACCCTAATAAATTAAGTCTTGATTTCAGATAGTCACCTAAGAGGTACTGGAGATCACTGAGTATACTGTAATCAAAAAGTCAATAAACACAACATTTTTGCTATCATTTGGAGCTCTGAAGATGTTACAGTGGTTGCAGGAAAAACAGGAAGATGTACCAGATAAGCTATTAAGGAGAAACCTGGGTGGGGAATTCCCTGGTGGTCCAGTGGTTAGGACTAGGCACTGCCGTGGGCCCAGGTTCAATCCCTGGTCAGGGAACTACAAGATCCCACAAGACACGTAGCATGGCCAGAAAAAAAAAAAGTATGGAATGTGAATTAAACCCAAATAAAAATGCAGGTTGGACCTCAGGTTCGGGGGCTGGAGAGACATATGATCTAATCCAGGGTTTTTCAAGGTTTTCTGTACCATGAGTATTTTCTCAAAATGACTTCTTATGCAGGATGGGGGTGCTAGCTCTCCCAGAAGCAGAGAGATAAATCTCCTTTTCACAATTCTGAGAAATATTTCCCTCTCTAAGCTGACCATCACTCACTGTGTATTGGTGTATTGTTCTGATTTCACCATCGGTTACAATTCAGTATAAGATCCAAGTGGTCTCTAGGCAGAAGCTGTCTTCTGCCTGATGTCGTCTGTAGTCACCTTGTCCAGGTGGACTAAGTCCCTTCAGGTCCCAGTAGAGAGGATGAGAGCCAGTGAGTAATTTCTCGCTCTCCCAGTCCTCCCTGAATGACAATGAAATCAAGGGGAAGGGGCCAGGGAGAAGAAAGGATGGAGGAATGGAGAGAAAAGGAGTAGGAGAGAGTCAGCTAAAAAAATATAGGTCTGAAGACTCTCAGCAGAAGATCGCTTCACTTGTGACAATTTGGGGAAGAAATTCTCAGCCTCCTTTTCACAAAACAAACTCAAAACCCTAAGAGGTACAAACATTGACCAAGAAGATAGGAAATCACTAAACTTAAATGTAGATGAGAGAGATACATTTTATTACACCAAGAGCTACAAAAGGAATAAATATAGCTATCACTTAAAGGTCTTCCTCAAACCTGAAAATCAAGAAACATTTTGGAGAGGAAGGGAAGGGATGAAATGCTGCCCGACTGGAAAACACAAATAAGCAGACGTCTGATCCAGGAGGAAGGAATACGACCATGGGAGGAACGTTGAATTTATGGATTAACAAAACGCTCAGCTTCATCTGTTTGCTCTGCTGGCTTTTCGTTCCTATGGCTTCTAGCTCAGGAAGTTGGTTCAACATGCTTTTTAAGAGTTAAGAAACCAAAGCGTAGGTCTTCTTATTTAAAAAATCCATTGGTTCAGCCTCGATAAAGATAAAAGTCAAGTTTAAAATAAGCAGATCTTGGGACTTCCCTGGTGGTCCAGTGGTTAAGAATCGGTCTTGCAATGCAGGGGACACTGGTTCGATCCCTGGTCAGGGAACTAAGATCTCGCATGCCGTGGGGCAACTAAGTCTGTGTGCTGCAACTACTGAGCCCCTGCACCACAACTAGAGAGCCTAAGTGCCCCAACTACAGAGCCCATGCGCTCTGGAGCCCTCGCGCCACAACTACTGAGCCCCTGCGCTCTGGAGTCCGTGAGCCACAACTAGAGAGAAGCCTGCACCACAACTAGAGAGAAGCCCGTGCACCACAGTGAAGAGCCCACACGCCGCAAGAAAGATCCTGCATGCCACAACTAAGATCCGACACAGCCAAAATAAATAAAATAAAATAAAATAAAATAAAATAAAATAAAATAAAATAAGCAGATCTTCCTTAAATTGATCTGATCCTCTCCATCTCCTTTTTCTATACTATCTATGGTATTGGAAGTCATTTTTCTCCTAGGGAAATGCCAAGGGATTTGCTCCTAGGACATCAGAGATTATAACTGCAAAACTGTGAACAAAGGAGAAGATTACAGGAAACTACACAAGGTAGGATGACAACTGTCCCTTAAGTGAGAACTGATCCTACTGTAAATCAGTCTATTGGGCTGTCTTGCTCTTTACAATTCTATGAGAAAAAAAGATCACAGTGGAAACAGTTTGCTTCCTACTTTCAATTTTCAATGTGTAATTAATGACAAGGTCTATAGAAGTTTACAGAGACATTTGAAGGTTAGTAACACAGAATGAGTTGAACAAATTCTTGATAGCGGTTTGCATTTGAATTACATTGTGAATATCCTCCATATCCATATTTCATTTGTAATCACTGCAACAAAGAGCACCTGGTTTTATCTCAGAAACAATTCAAGCCCAATTTTGCGTCTGTAAAACATAAAGAGGATTTCCTAGGTCTGCAGTCCATTGAAAAAAAAAAAAAGGAAGAGAGAAATTAGGATAAATTCTTTACTTACAGTACTAACAAAGAGAACATCACAACTTTTCTTTTGGTATCTCAAGGTCCTGTGTCCTGGCTGCCGCATTTTGCTGGGAGGAAACAAGAAAGCTTGAGAGGTCTCATGCTAATTTGAAAGAGAAAGTCGTTAAGCACAAGGGTACCCGAAGGTTTTGGCCAACATCTGCTCTAGGATGCAGCTGATCCATTATGGAGAATTAAGAGTCCGTAGCAAGGTACTAAAAGAAAAGTCAATTTCTGAGAATAGCCCAGTCTGTGGAATCACTCATTTGAGTTTAGTGATTAACTGGAAACTCTCAGTGGTGTCAAGAGTGAACTAATGTCCTTTTCTAGAAAACCTGTTCTATCCTGTACTATCTAACTTGTCCAGGGTGGTGTCAGGTTTTGTGAGGCTGAAGTTTATACCACTTTGGGGGGTGCTCTTTAAGAAAAAAAAACTAAATTATTGCAAAATTTGTTAGAAAAGTGAATATTTATTTTGAATGAGAAAAGAAATCACAATAAATTACACACTTTTAAAAGCTGATAAATACAGAATCACAAAATCAATATAACAATGTTTTTATTAATTAATGGTCTGACATACACTATACTTCTCTTTTTCCCTAAAATTTGCATAACCTTTGAACGCTTCTTCATATTGACAATTTTGTAATGTATTATCTCTAAAGAAGTAACAGAAACATACATCAGCCTGAAACCTGGCGGAGGAAATCTGTGTTAGAATACTGATAGTTTTTTTTTAAAAAGTTCAGTTTCACAACTTGCTGTTGGTAATGAGATGCTGTATGTTGGGACGCATAAAACATGACTTCACACTCAGTTGTGCTGCGTCTATAATACTGCTGCCGGTTTTGTGCCCTACACACATGGAAATTTTGATACATTTTCTACAAATTCCATCAAGAAAGAAAAAATGTGCTTTGATAATTATAGATGGTGCATTATAAGGTACGATATTCTCACAGGACACAACTTCCATCTTTCCTAGGTATCAATGAGAACTGAATTCACCTCTTGAAAATTTGTACATCTGAGGGTGGGAAGACTTTTCCACAGGCCACTTGGCTCCATACATTTCAAATATTGTTTCTCCTTTATTACCCGTATACATAATGCCAGGTGCAGTAGGACACGTTTATATCACGATATAACATCTGGCCCTGAACCTTTTTTTACATTGCTTCAGGAAGTTGGCACGGTAGGCAGAAGGATTATTCCTGGAAGTCATTCCTTCACCAGAACAGCTGGCAATAATTAACTGTACATGGATGCTTGTGACCCACCTCCATAGATCCCACAAAACTCAAACTAAATGTGTTGCCAACTCAATCTTTCCCTGGTCGTAGCCTCAAAATGCCTAGGGCCATTCCAATACAATACCACCCCACCCAATACAAGAGGAAGAGTGTCAGAGAGAAAGTTGAAGTGAAAGGAGGCAACAGTCTTAACCAATTGCAGTCCAAACATCTTAGTTTGCAAATTTTATGAAAACACAAGAATATGCAATCACATTACCAGAATCTGTCCCAGAGCCTTGGAAGGAGCCCATGTGTACAGGTGAGGGGCTTTGAAGCAGAAGCTTTATTCATTTCATGGGAAACTCACATTCACACACTGGCCACATTAGCAGAGTTTGGAAATATTGGGTCTACCCCTACGTTCATGCTCATGGCCATCAACCCCAGTTAAGACCTCGGCACCTTTGTTCTGCAATTGCTCTCATACTCTTCTTTTGGTCTCTAACCCCAATCTTTCAATTTTCCTAACTTTCCAGATTACTCTCATCTTTCTCCATTTTATTTTTCCACTTCCCGCATCAGAATCTTAAACTAATTGCCAATTGCCTCATTGAAACGTGAAAACTCTTGATCCTCTAAGAAGTAAGTTTCCTCAAATTTAGAAGAGTTAGTGTTCAGTTTAGCTACTGATTGATCCTGCAGTGGTGATGAGAGCTACTTTCTCCTGTAGCCAAGTATGTGCCTGTATGTATGTCAGTGTGAGAGTTGCATTCACATCCACTCTTGTCATTCAATCCTCAACATTCCTATAAGGTAACAAAGCTGTTAACATTTTAAAAAATGGAGCATTAAGCTCAGAGTTTAAGTCATTTGTCCAAGAACACACAGCTGGTAAGCCGTGGAGGATTCCATTGCAGTGATACTGACTCCCAGTGGTTTAATTAAATCCATGTGTACTGAGGGCAGGAAACCACAGCTGGTTGGTGGACCCAAGTTCTAACCATACGGCTTAGATTGAGTGTCCCTTCAATGTCTATGCAGCTCTCTCCAGTCACTATTATCAGGTTTACTAAATCCTTCCTCTAGGTCCAAAGCACATCTATCTGGCTCTTTAAGACAGAAAGTTACACACAGGAGACTTTGGGCTATACCCCCATTCGATTTTCAGCTTCCTTAGCCTCTTGACAATATACTTTCCAAAGCACAGTAGTTAAGAAATTACAGGGATGACATGGACATTTATAATTTTTCTTCAGATGCTAACAACCCTCAAATATTCATAAATAAAGCTTATTTTGCATATTCAAAGAACAGAAAAAGAACATGTCTTCAAAGGACTACAGATGTCTTTCAGGGGAGTAAACCTGAGACCAAGCAGATGAAAAATTATGAAAGGAAATACATATAAAATAAACTAAGAAGTAAAGTATCAGGCTATAAGGATGAACATGACAACAAAAATACACCCCCAAAATCAATGGAAAATTTTTAAATGATTAACAAAATCCCCTCATCTTCATCACTGCTAGGCCTCAGGGAAAAGCAGCTGACACTTCATACTTCCATTTTACTCTCCTGCCAACTTTTTATAGCAAATAGAACCAGGATGCCCTTCAGTTAGCCAAACACATAGATTTACCATCATCTGTTTTAATCCTATTTCCTCCCCTCTTGTTAAACAGACCAGAACAATTGTCTTTTCTTCTATTTAAGGCCACTTATGTTACTGAACATCATCCCAATGTGTGTATTCAGAAATCTTACATAGTCCATTAGCCTGTTTCTTATATATTCATATTTTCCCTCTCACTGGGATATTCCCATTAGCTTAACGATTGTTTCTGTTATCAGAGTAGTACAGGTACATAATACAAAAAGACAAACAGTAAAACTAAACCTGTTATGAGAAAGAGCAGTCCCTACTTTACTGCCACTCCTGCTTTTCCCAGAGGCAAACTCAGCCAACTCTCAACTCTTCCCTCTTTCCAAACTCCAAACTTGCTGTTATGGCTATTTATTGTTTCTTTCTTTTTCTTTCTTTTTGGCTGCATCACAGCAAGTGGGATCTTGGTTCCCCAACCAGGGATCGAACCCATGCCCCCTGCAGTGGAAGCGCAGAGCCCTGACCACTGGACTGCCAGGGAAGTCCCCTATTATTTCTTATTTATTTAATTTTTTATTTTTACTTTGACATTATCTATTGATTTCCCACTAAGATAGATTAAGAGCATAGAATCACAGTTTGTGGTTACGGCAATACTCATTGTTTACATTACTGTGCTAGTATAAAAACACTGTTCCCAGTTGAGCCCAATAGTATGATCTGATTGCATTTTCTCTCTGTAGGACTATTTTAGTTCCCTGGAGTTAACAAATGTTTTTGTCTGTATATGTGCTTAGTTTTCTAGTTATCAATCATTAACTTAATTCACAAACTCTCTCCAGAATTCTCTAAATAAGTGCAAAAACAATAGATGAAAATTCAGATCTACAGGAATAAGTAAAGAACACTGAAATACTAAATATGCGGGTAAATAGAAAATATTTTCTTTATTTTCCTTCTTTTAGTTTCTTTATAAGATATTGGCTGTTTAGAGCGATAACTGTAACATGATAACTGTATGTAGAAATAAAGCACATGACAAGAGTGGTACAAGAGATGAAGGAGGCAATAAATGAAATTAAATAGTTGTACTTTTTTATAACTTACATGAAATGATGCAACATTAAGTATAAGTAGACTGTGATAAGTTAAGGATATACATTATAAGTCCAAAACTACTAAAAATGCAAAAAAGTATAGCTTAAAAAGTAAACAGAGGAAATGAAATAGGATATTAAAAACATTAAAAAACACACAAGAAGAGCAGGAAAGGAGCAACAGAGGAACAACAACAAAAAAAAAAGGAAGAAAAATACAGAAAAGAAATATGAAGATAGTAGATGTAAATTCCAACATATCAGTAATTACATAATATAATTTATGTAATTTTTAAAAATTGACAAACACCAATTAAAAGGCAGAACTTATTAGACTAAATTAAAAATAAGACAAAACTATATGTTGTCTACAAAAGACTTACTTTAGATATAAAAACACAAATAGGATGAAAGTGATGGGGGGAAATATATGTACCATGTTAATATAAGCTTTAAAAAACTGGTGTAGCTATATTAAGATTACTAAAGTAGAGTTCAAGACAAAGTATTATCAGAGATAAAGAGGACTTTTATTATGATAAAAAGATTGTCATTAGAAAAACATAAAAATCCTAAGTGTGTGTGTATCTAATAAAAGGAAACTTCAAATACAGTAAGTAAACATCAACAGGACTGAAAGGAGAAATAAACAAATATACAATTATAGTTGGCAAGATAGAGATGAACACCCCTCTCTCAGGATCTTTACCTATTGATAAAAAAGAATACAAAAAAGCAGTAAAGGTATAGAAGATTTGAATAGCATTTTCAACCAGTTTGATCTAACAGACATTTATATAGACTGCTACACGACTGAAGAATACATATTCTTTCCCATGCAGGTGAAATATTTACCAAGACAGACTGCATGCTGAGTGATAACACAAGTATCAATAAATATCAAAGGCCAGAGCATATCCTCTGGCCACAAGAGAATTAAATTAAAATTAAAAAATAAGATATCTAGAAAAATTCCTAACTATTTGGAAATCAAGATAAAACACTTCTAAATAACTCATTGGTCAAAGAAAAAAAATCACAGGGAAATTAGAAAATGGTCAAATGGAACAATAAAGAAACATAACAAAAAGCAATTTTTAAGATCAGTTTCAAGAATTTTTAGAGGAAAAGTTATGGCTTTAAATGCTTATGATAGGAAAGAATAAAGGTGTAAAATCCATAATCTAAGATTCTACCTTAAAAAACTAGAAAAAGGTAGGGTCAAAATAGGAGCATGGGATTAAGAGACACAAACTACTCTGTATAAAATAAATAAGTGACAAGGATATATTTTACAGCATAGGCAAATATAGCCATTATTTTGTAATAACTTTAAATGGAGTATAATCTATAAAGACATTGAATCACTATGTTGTACACCTGAAACTAGTATAATATTGTAAATCAACTATACTTTAATAAAAAATACATAAAATAAAAAAATAAAAAACTAGAAAAAGATGAGGAAATGTAACTTAGAGCAACTAAAAAGAAGGAAATAATTAGACAAGTTGGAAATCAATAAAATAGAAATAACCAACAATAAAAAAAGAAAATTCAAAAGGAGATTAAAAAAAAAAATCTGACCTTTAAAAAAGATTAATTAAAGCTGATAAACTCCTATGAAGCCCAATCAAGAAAATAAAGGAAAAAAAATACCAATATTAGGAATGAAAAATAGGTATCACTACAGATCCACAAACATCAAAAGGATAAAAAAGGGAAATAGTATGAGCAACTTAATTCACGCCAATTAAGTTTGACAACATATATAAAACGGTCATAAGTGAAAAACACGACTTACCAAAATGTACATGAGGAGAAGTACAAAATCTGAACAGCTTTACATTATTAAATAAATTGCAAAAAAAAAATCCCTATAGAGAAAATTTCTGGTCTAGATAACTTCACTGGTGAATTATTTCGAACATTTAAAAAGGCAATAATGCCGTATTATACAATCTCTTTCAGAAAATAGAGGACAAAGAAACATTACCCAACCCATTTTAGAATAATTTAGCAAGAATAATTGTAATACCAAAACCTAATACAGCTACTACAAGAAAAAATGAAAGCACACACACACACACACACACACACAGACCAAAATCCTTCACAAACATATACACAAAAATTCCTTAAACATATATTAGCAAATTTAATCAGTAATATAGAAAAAGAGTACCTCACAGCCAATTTGGGATCATTCCAGAAATTCAAGATTGTTTTAAAATTTTTTAATTACTCAATGTAATTCACCACATTAAAACAATAAAAGAGAAAAATATGTAATCATCTCAATAGATTAAAAAAAAGTGTATTTGACTAAATTTAACACCTATTCATGAGAAAACTTGCAAAGCTGGGATAGAAGGAAGCTTTCTCAGTCTGTTAAAGGCATCTGTGATAAACTGCAGGTAACATCATACTTGATGGAAAAGTAGTAAACTTTTCCTCCTTATTTCAGCAACCTGGGAATGATGCCCATTCTCATCACTTCTATTCAACATTGCATTGGAGGTCCTAGATAATGAAATAAGCCCCCTCCTCAAAACAAAACAAAACAAAACAGAAAGTATAAAGAATAAGAAGGAAGAAGTAAAACTTTCTTTTGTTCCAGAGGATAAAAATTTATGTAGAAAATCAGAAGGAATATACAAAAAACAAAACAATAATATACAAAAACCCCTAGTAGAGTTAATAAGTGAATGTAGAAGGTCATACAAGATAATATAAAAATTGCATATTTATACCTTAGAAACAAACAATGGAAAATAAAATTTTAAAAATACCAGGATTTCTACTTCATTAGTATTTAGATGGTTGCAAGAAGTTATCACTTTCACCCTAACAACAAAAATAAACCAGACAAGGCTTAATTTTTCTAAACCCATCAGAGAACTGAGGATGCAAAAAACAAACAAAGAAACAAAACAAAACAAAAAACCAAAAACCTTAAGAGAACTCCAGAAAGTGACTAGTTCTTTATAAGGTGGAAGAAATCCATGGCTATTCTCACCTCTGGTGAAACAGCAGGGTAAAGCAGAACCTACCACAGATGTAAGGTGAAACTAACCAAAAAAAATTTAAACCACTTAATGGCTGTATGTGGACTGGCATGACAAATTATAATTCTGAAATTCTGAAAAGCCACAGTCACAGAGGAAGTCAGGCACCAACCTGCCAAATCTTTCCTATGGGACTTCACAGAGTGCTTTACAGAGTACTAGGCACAGTACACCACAACTGAGGGCAGAGTAGGGCAGGAAAGACACTCCTATGCCAGAGGAGCCTCTCCCAAATATAAGGCAACCATCCACTGAATTGGATGGGCAAAGGGAATGAGGGAAATCAATTCAAGGTACTCAGGACTTTTACCAGTGAAATATTGAGGTCCACGCTAAAACGTAGAGAGCCCTTCTCCCCTCTCCCCATACTAGGTATTGTAGGCTCTCAGCTTCCAAGGTATGGGGGTGAAGTTGGAGATACCTCTCCAAGGCAGAAAGAGATCTCCCAGGGAACTGAAAGCCTGGAACAAGACTGAAGAGCAAATGACACTTCTCAGCTGGCAGCTTGGCTATAAAACACAAAATACATCTGGAATATTGCCAGTACTCAGAAGGGAAAATCTTCATTTTGTTTCAAAGTATTTGAAGCCAGTGGTAAAATGCATTAATACAAAGTCATGACAAAACCCAGAACAGAATCACTACAGATATTGACTCAGCCTCACTTTAGTGGTGTGACTCAAAAAATAGCATGCACTTTTTGGGAAGTACATATTATTTAGTTTTTATTGGGTTTTTTTTCATGTGTGGCATAAAATCAAACATTACCAGCAAAATTAAGAAGAAAATGTGATTCATCGTCAAGAAAAGAAATAGTCAATAAAAGCAGATCCAGCTATAGCCCAGAAGTTGGAATTAACAGAGAGGGACTTGAAACTATACTAAAAATGCTAAAGGAAATGGAAAGCTAAACAATATACATGAAAAGAATAAGAAACTTCAGAAGAGACACTAAAACATTGAAAGAGTCCAATGGAAAGTCTCTAAGTGAAAATTACATCATTAGGTGAGATTAGTATCAGAGTGGATTCCATTTAAGAAAGAATCTCTGCACTTGAAAATGGGTCAATAGATAGTACCCAAACTCAAAAACAAGTATGATACAGAATGAAAAAAAAAAGAAAAAAAGAACACCAAAACAGAGCATCTGAAATATGTGAGGCAATATTAAATGATCTAACATACACAATTGGAGTCACAGAAAGAGGACAGAGAGAATGGGAAAGGAGAAATAGCTAAAGAAATAATGACTGAGAATTTTTCAAAATTGATGAACAACACCAACCTATATATCAAAAAGCTCAAGAAACCCCAAAGAGGAGCAATTCAGAGAAAAACATACCTAGACACTTTACAGCAAACTGCTGGAAACTGAAGACAAAGAATGAATTTTAAAAGTAACCAGAGGGGAAAAAAGATATATTACATTTAACAATACAAATCACCAAAAACAAAAGAGGCCAGAACATATTGCAATAACATCTTTCAAGTACTGAAAGAAAACAGCCGACTTAGCATTCTATATCCAGTGAAATCATAATTTAGAAACAAAGGAGAAATAGATACCAGTTTCAGGCAGAAAAAAGTTGAAAGAATTAGTCTTCATCATAACTATGCTAGAAGAAATGCTATTAGAAGCTCTTCAGAATAAATAGAAATGATGAAAATAGAGATCTGAAGGAAGGGAAAAAAAGAGTACTAAAAAAGGATAAATACCTGGGTAAATGATAATAACTTTTTGTAAATAATATCCATATACACAGATATGTAATATTTTAAATGTATTTTAAAAACTATTACTGCCTTTTAAAAATAAAAAATAACAATGTATTCCAGTTGGTAGCATGTGTACACATAAAATATAAGCAGAGAAAAACACAAAAAGTGGAACTGAACTGTACTGCTGTATGTGAAGTATTATAATACTAGTTGAAGGTAGATTGTGATAAAGATGCATATTGTCATCTCCAGAGCAATCACTCGAAAACAGATCGAAGGAACTACAAGAATTTCAATATAGAAGGTAAAATAAAATATTAAACAAAAACATGCGATTCCTTCACCAGAAAGCAGGAAAGGAGGAAGAGAGAAACAAATGGACAAGATAAATACCAGATATCAAGATGGGAGAGTTAAATCCAAACATACCAATTATCACATTAATTGGAAATGGACTAAACACTCCAAGTAAATTGCAGAGATTTTCACACTGGAACAAAAGCAAGATCCAACTATACCCTATTTATAAGAAACACACTTTAAATATAAAGACAGAGGCAGTCTGAAAGTAAAAAAATGGGAAAAGATATACCTTGAAAACAGTGTAAGAAAGCTGATGTGATGATATTAATCATCAAAGTGACCTCAAAAGGAAGAGTATAACTAGAGGTAAAGATCTTTTATGAAGATAAAAGGATCAACTTATCAAGAATATGTAACTCTAAATATATGTGCCCTTAAAAACAAAGTTTCAAAATATACAAGAAATTAACAGATAAGGGAGGAGCAGACCAATTCACTGATAAAGTTGAAGATTTTAATACTCATTGTTCAGTAATTACTAGAAAAAAGTAGACAAAAATTAGTGAACATATAGAAGATGTGAACAGCACTATCAATCAGCTTGACCTTACTGTCATATATAGCATACAGTACTCAACAATTGCAGAAAATACATTCTTTTCAAGTGCATACAGAACCTTCAAGATAGATCATATTCTGTGCCATGAAACAAGTATCAATAAATATCAACTGACTGAAAATATATGGGGTCTATTCTCTGACCACCATAGATTTAAATTAGAAATCAGTAAAAATATAATACCTAGAAAATTCCTCCCAAATAGAGGAAGTAAGCCCATGGACCAAAGAATAAATCACAAGGGATATTAGAAAATATTTTGAACTGGTGATAATGAACATACAACATACAAAAAATTGTAAGATGTAATTAAGGCAGTGCTTAGAGAAAAATCAATAGCTTTACATGATTAGAAAAGAAGAAATATGTAAAAATTAACAATCTGAGCTTCCATCTTAAGAAACCAAGAAACGATGAAGAAGTAATAAAGTGGGGACATCAATGAAGTAGGAAATGGACTAACAACAGAGAAGATTAAGTCAAAACTTGTTTTTTATATTCATGTAGCAAGACTGATCATTAATTTTTTTACGGATATTTAAACAACTTTTATTTTAAACTAATTTTAAACTTACAGATTTATAGATTGTTTTTAAAGGCCTGCTCTTAAATGGTCCTTCTATGACGCTGAGCATGGTGAAGTGGTAATATAAATGTGTGGTGGAAACACAAGGTCTGAGCTCCCTGTTTGCTTCTTGCTTATCTTGTAAAACAACTTGCCCACATATACTTATATAGGCTTTACATATTTTAATTTAGAAAATTGCCACCATTTACTGATATACAGTGTACACTCTTTTTTTGTATGCTTCAAAATATGATGCCAGTCAGCTTAGCTGGTGGAGGGACCATGCCATATTCATAGTATTTAAATTAAGCCCTAAAACTATACAATTTTAGAACACACTCTGAATATTTACTGCTAAATTTTCCATTAAAACAACTGTTTATAGGGCAGGATCATCATTGATCCATGACTGTTCCTCTACTAATCTGTGAGCAAGGTGCATGAGAGTAAGGGGTCTCTCTTTGAATTTGTTTTGTTTTGCTTTACCATCACTGCATCTTGTATAGAACAAGGGCTCAACTGTATAATTGAGGAAATACTCCTCCATTCAGCCCCAAACCTGAAAGGCCCAAGAGGAATGCATCAGATCAAGACTCCAATGTGCTAGATTCTCCTAAGTTTGAGTGCTACCAGTTCTCATTAAAACAAACAAAAACCAAACAGCATTTAATTATCATTCATTTTATGGGGAAAAAAACCCAATCCTCATTTCATGGAAAATGTTGTTTTGAAAATAAGAATTTACATTATTCTAGCAATTGCATGCCACTTTATTTCCATATGATTATCTAATGATGGTCTGCCTAAGAGTTAAGTACAAACTAGCAAATCAGCTTACATGACCATAATTATCTTCCCCAAGCAGAAGCTGTATCACTAACTTCTGTTCCCAGTGTTACCAAATTTACCATTCTGGATAGCTTAAAAAAAAAAAGCAATTTATTGACTTTCCCAGAATGTACATTTTTTAATCTTTTTTCTCATTAGTATATAAACATATATTTGTTTTATGGAAATTTTGGAAAATGCAGTCCATTGGAACAAATGATTCCCAGTACATAATCCAAAGACAAATACTCTTATTGTATTCTTATATTTCCCTCAAGTGTATTTTTACTAAATATTGGTATATAATAGTATGGTTTATCTAAACAAGATAAAAAAACCAGCAGGTTTTTTTTTCTTTTTTCCTACTTCACAATTAATTTCTTTCCCTTTCTCAGTGTAATAGGATAGGATCATTTTCCTCATTGTAGTGATTTTACATCTCAACCTAAGGTCATTCCTAGGCCTTTTCCATTTTATTTGCTGCTACTGTAATTGGGATCTTATTTCTCATAAATGGTTTCTGCCAGGATATATTATCTTGCAGATTATCTCTAGATTTTCCTAGCCAGTTTACTATGAATTTGGGTCTTCTAGGAAAACAACTGTATATAACTTTCAAATATAGGCTTCCTTTCCCATACTTATATTGCTTATTTATTTCATATATATTTCATTGATTAAAATTTCTAGGATAATTTTAAATAATAAACATATTATCAAACTACCTGTGTTTTGGTTGACTCTAATGGGTCATCATTATGATGTTTTTGGCTAATGGTGTGAGGGTGGTAGTCTCAATGGTGTTGAAGAATTATCTACCATACTAGGTTTGTAAGGATATCTTGTGAAAAAAATAAATGTGCAATTTTGCTGAATTCCACTAGATGATCATGGCTTTTACTTTACCTTTTGATGTGGTACAAAACTGATACCCTAATACTGAACCATCCTCAGAGTCCTAGGTCAACCTTAGGTGACTTGGTTTTTCTTTTTATTACTAAATTCTAGCTATTAGGATTTTATTTAGGATTCTATCACTCATATTTATAATAGAGATGGGTCTGTAAGCCTCCCTTTTTGGGTATACTGTTAGTAAAATGGGGAAAGGGATTAGGAACCAGCATTTACTAGGCTACTGCTACCTCTAGGACAATGTATTAGTGTCTTACATATATTTCTTTTTTTTTTTTTTGCAATTTTCTAAGGTTATCTGGTTTCATACTAGTTTGATTAAAAGTATTGCTTAGGGCTTCCCTGGTGGCGCAGTGGTTGAGAATCTGCCTGCCAATGCAGGGGACACGGGTTCGAGCCCTGGTCTGGGAAGATCCCACATGCCGCGGAGCAACTGGGCCCGTGAGCCACAACTACTGAGCCTGAGCGTCTGGAGCCTCTGCTCCACAACAAGATAGTGACAGGCCCGCGCACCGCGATGAAGAGTGGCCCCCACTCGCTGCAACTGGAGAAAGCCCTCACACAGAAACGAAGACCCAACACAGCCAAAAATAAACATAATAAATAAATAATAAATAAAAATTAAAAAAAAAAGTATTGCTTAAATTTATTTTTCGGTATTTTCTTCAATGCACATATCATGGGAATTATCAGTTCCTAGAAAGTTTGAAGAAAGTCAACCTAGTTCCAAGCCTTTTCTGGAGGTAATTATTTTATAATTGTTTCCATTTTTTCCTTGATTGTGAATTTGGGCAATTAAGAGCTTAAAAGGCCTTTCCTGACTTAGTCCTATGTACTCACATATTCAGAGTTCTCTCACTTGGATTCATTCTTACTCCCATCAAAAAAAAAAAAAAAAAAAAAAGACCTGCACACACAGAGGCACTACACATCAACAAAAAGCACTACTTTTGAGCTCTACTGAATTTCAGTAAAATCACCAACTCCTCTGACCCCTGAGCCTCCATACTTATTCCCTTATATAAACACTCTCCTCTACATCTGGCTAGCAGTAATTTACTCTTGAGATGTGCTACACAATACCCTCTATTCCCCTTTCACAGGCTTATATTTTATTGTTACTGATTTTATTAAATTCCATCAGAACAGGGCATGTCTATTACATACCCACAAAAGAGATCATTATTGAAAAGGTTTTTCTGATAGTACATATGTTTAACCTATTCTGTTTGTCATACTAGTTCTGCTAGATCTTTGTAATGTTATCTTTGCCTTCTCTCTTTTCGGTATCCTAGTTGATTCTTTCCCCTGACTTTGCCACACACACAGTATTTTGTGCTTTGGAGGATATACAGTCTATTTTAAATTCTACCAGTGGATAGTTAGAGCCTCTTATTTTTTAAAAAAATGCTTAAATGTTTATAACTCAAAGTTTAAAATCAGTGAGAAAACATTTTAAATTCTCATTTTATGGAAGAGGAAGAATTTTGCACTTTTGTTTTCCAATGCCAGTTCCCCCCTTCCTCTTGTCTAATTTCCTTTTTACTTACAATAGATGATCACTTTCACATTTTACATTTTATAGTTGTGAACCAGCCAGGGTTCATCCGTGAGGGAAGGGAAGGAGGACCTTCTTCCGGGAGGACGACAGCTATCTCTGAGTGTAATCCTGAGGTGGGAGGAGGGGCAGGCAGGTGGGAGTGTGGAAGGTTGGGGAGAGGGGTTGCATTCAAGTTTACAACGTTACAATTAGTCAGTCTTCCCTCTACCAGTTTAAGACTCATTGCCAGTCCTTTTAAGCCTCAGCTTCCTATGCTTGGATTAGTTTTGATCAATGTTCCCTATATGCTTTGGGTACTATGTTAATATACTACCTCTATATAATTTGTGTTAACTTTAGAAATGAATCACTAAACAGCTAAGAGTTTTTGGGTCAATTTTTTTTCACTTAAAAGTATGGCCAGAGAAATATGAGTTTTAAATTTTTATTTATTGCTTGGATACTCACACTACTTACCTTTCCAATTTACAAGTCACCCAGGATGTCTAGGTTTGGACATCTGTTCATGAATTCCACCTGGAGCACTATGAATTTTCTTATTTCTAAAACTCTTAATTTTTTTAAGGAAAATGATTAGTATCTTTAATCACTGCTTCTATTCCAATTATCACTATTGTTTTTTGCACCAATCATGCAAACACTGAGTCTCCTTAACTCATCCTCCGTAAAGTCATGGCCTCCGATCGCCAACTGGGCCATCATGTTTTTTCTTCACATCTGCTATTCCAAAACTCCTCTGCCCTTCTCAAACCTCTGAAATCAGCAAACTATGGCACCAGAGCTAAATCCAGCCCACTGCCAGCTTTTGTGAGTCGTTCTAATGGAACACAGCCACCTCGTGAGCTTACATATTGTCTGTGGCTGCTTTCACATTACAATGGCATGGCCGAGTGGGTAAAACGTTTACTACCTAGTCCTTTACAAAGTAAGTTTGCTGACTCCTGATCTAAACCCATCATCCACCCCCTTTACTCTGAATAGATGACTTCACAAGGAATAAAAGGCATAAAACGACTATACCAACTTTCAGGCCAAAAAAAAAAAAAAAAAAAGAAAGTATAAATCTGACTCTGCATCCTATGCATTTCCCCTTCACGTGTGTTAGGGGCAGTTTCTCTGTCTGGCATCTGATGCCACTCCTCTTCTCTTCAGACTAGGACATCAGTAATCCCTTTTGTATTCTATTTTTCTGACTCCTTATTATGACATCCTAATATACTGACATTTCTCCCACCATAAAGGAAAACAAATCAAAGTAAGAAACTGAACCTAAACCCCATCTTACAGCTACGGTTTCTGCCTTGCCATCTTCGCTGGACATCCCACGGGTCTATACTCTGAGCATACATTTCCTTACTCTAATCCTGCTGCTTTCCCCACTCCAAAGACTCCTTTCATTTGCTCCCTCACAAATTGAATTTATACTTTAGTTGCCTATTTGACCGCTCAGTAGCACTTGACACTGTTAACCATCCCTTTTCTTGAAGCATTCTCTTCTCCAACTGCTAGGATGGACAGTCTTCTGGTTCTGACTTTGGGATCACTCATCTTCTTTTGCAAGCTGCTCTTTCTCTGTTCGTCCCTGTCTCTGCCCTGTGCTGCCTTCTCACCTCAGCCTGCATACACTGGTTACCATCTGTAGAATACTAAGGATTCCTGACTTTATAACTGAGATCACTCTCATGTTTAAGATTCACATATCCAACCAGAATGCCCCATAAGAACCTTAAGATCAACAGGCTCCAAATCAAAATAACTTTTTTTTTTTTTTTTTCTCCACAAACTGCTGCTACTCTTGTGATTACTGTATCAGTGAATGCATCAGTACCATCCTCCACCCAGTTGCTCAAATATCAAACCTGGGAGTCACTCTTGACTCCTCCATCTTCCTTCTACCATATGAATTTCCAAGCCCTCTCAGAATTTCCTCTCAAATCTCTCCATCCCAGGTCTCCTAGCCTAGCACAAAGCACTAGTATTGTTCACCTCTTAAGAGGGTCTCCTTACCCTCTCTCCTCTAGCCCCCTCCAATCCATCTGAAGATTGACAGATTGTTGACGACATACTCAACACTCATAGGTTAAGTTCGACTCTTCTAATAAGATCTTTAAACAATCATGATCTTCGCTAACTGGTTTACAACATGAGATTTCTCTTCCCCTTATACAATGGGATATAGCCACACCTGTTTTTACTCCCATAAATGTTCCATATGAACCTTGCCAACACACAATCAGTTGGATGATACCACCACTAAACTGCCTAACTCCCACTCAATTTAAGATGAGCGTCACTTCCTCAGGAAGGTTTATCAAGTGTAATGCATCTAATTTCACTACTCTTTTTCAACTGCATGCCACTTTCACTTTTCCTCATTTTTGCCCAATTTTCATAATGACCTGCACATTTTGGGGGCATTTATAAAGTATACATTCTAAAAACCTTCTGCTGTGGCAGTTATATCAGAGTCCTCAGGACACTGGTTGCCTCTGTGTGTGTGCGTGCTTCAACTGTTATTCCTAAATCTCACAATTTTTCTTTCTTTGCACTTATCCTGGTTTGAATTTGGACGAAAGGCCTGGTTTGAATTTGGACAAAAGGGTAAGATTAGATACCATAGGAATTGTTTGGCTCTGATGTCACAGACTGAAGCAGGACTACACTTGAAGCCTTTACAAAGGAATTAAGGGTGGAGAGCAAGAGATGAGGGAGAGGTGGAAAGGAAGCACTCTTAACAGGAATGACAAACTTTTTTGCCACTGATCACTGCAGATATCTCCATGCAAACCTCCCTGGTACAAAAAATAAGAAGGTAGCAATAATGTAAACATTTCTATCAGTGTCTTCTATTTAAAAACAGTGATCAAAAAGCAAATGCCAGTCTTGGCCTTCTCTTAGAAACAAATGATTCTGAGGTGATAGAACAGAGGAAACACAACATTCCAATTTTCTAAAATGAAGTATGAAGGGTGCTGGCTGCTGCAGAGTAAGGGAGAAGGTTATACACAGTTCATTTAAAGTTTAGAATATGACCCCTTGTCCTATCTTACTATAGTTGTATAGATAATATTTTTTAAGTGCTTCAACCCTTCTTTTATTCTTTTAAGGGTAATTCAGTGTGTGTGGACATGTGTATGTGTGTGTTGAGTATATGGAAGGTTTTTCACTGTGCATTTCTGTGACTTTGGCCGTAATTTTTAAGCACTAATTATGTTGCTGCTACTAAGCTGGTGTAGGAATACACTGCCCCAAATTTGCTCTTTTTGAGAGCAGCAAATAATTAGCTGAAATTAAGAAGGGGTAGGAGGACCAGGGAAAGGTGATCTAAATTACATAACATTAGCATAAGTCACGCAATATTGATGGTATGCATATGTTAAAGTACATATATATGTAACATCTCAGAGTCAAGGAATAAGTCTTTAGTAGGTTCCAAAAAACACTAGCTTTCCTATGTAGAAAAGACAATTACTATGCATAATTCTAAAAGTTACCATATCAAATACATGGCTCTTTTTGTAAAGCATCACAGTAATCTGAAAAAGAATTATTCATATTTTTCAAATAAACACAAAATAAACCAATTAATTCTGAATAAGTAGTAACAACTTTATTTTAACTCAATGTGCTGAAATGCAAAAAATATTTTCAGCAACAAGATACAAAAAGTATGTATCTCATCATTGACATCAGCTGATTCAAAATGAGGCTGAAAAGTTCAAAATGTCTTTATACATTTGAATCTTGAAAATCAATTTCCCCCAGAACTGATTTTTAAATAATTTCAGCAGAATTTTATTTTCAAAAATGGGACTCACTTAAGTTATATCTTCATTCTAAAAAACTGAACGCAAAAATTAACTGGGTTACAGTATACAAGGATAAACCCTTAACAACAGAAAAAGATTTAAATACAAGAATTCTTTTTCAAACGTAAAGTCCACATACTGCAAACAGAAGACACAGCGTGGTGATTTCACTCCTAGTGAAGAAGAAGTCTCGCATGGTAGGCACTCAATATTTGTTCAACTGGACCTAAAATTTACATCATTCCATTTAACACTTAAATAAACTAGAGCTCATAATCTGTATAAAAGAGGTTTGCAAAATACTCTTATGTGTGTTGAAAGTGCTGTCTTTATAATCTGAAAAACACTAAAACCCAACCACCCACGTTGTTTTGCAAGAGTACATTGAATATTTTCATTTTATCCATCAAAGAGCATGAACATCCAACTCAGAATAATTCACCTCTTCAAGTAGACTTGGCTTTGAGAAAAGCTTGAGTTGGATTTTAACAAAACAACTTACCAAAGTCCCTAGTGTTCTATTTTAGTAACACTGGGTAGCATCTATGATCCACAATTTTATAAACAATTCTGCTTAGGTTTTAAATTTATGCACAAAACAAATGGGTAAATAAATTAGCAACTATACTTTTGGCAATTTAAGCTCTAACTTAGGTCTCGTTTAAAAATAAACCAATAATGTTCATGACAACTTTTTAAGAGATCTTTGTTAATGTTTTAAAGCTTAATTTTAAAATTGATGTCCTTAAAAGGCACTGTTTTCACATTTCATCATGCAGTAAATTGGTCACATTTTTGCGAATTATAATTTCCTCTCCATTGTCCCCTCAAATAAAGCACATTTAAATGGAATACATTTCAACTAACCTAAACTTTCAACATTTAACTGAGTCCTAATTTCAGAAATTCACTCTTTTGAACATACCGCACACAAGTCCAAGCACATACAAGTACAGGTACACACACACGCGCGCGCGCGCGCACGCACACACACATGCCCAAATGACCACGGAATGCATGCAAGAATCTCCAAGTACTATCTCAAGACAATGACACATGAGTATCCAAGGAGGTAACAATGGCCGGCCATAGTGTTATGGCACCTTCATAGCTGTGCTCCAAACACCGGTACACATTAACATTAAAAAATGAAGAAGGCACGAATACAGTGTTTCTGTATCTCAATCTAAAGAACAGTTCTCCAATGGTCACTTTTATAATATGGAACATTTAAGACCAGTTACTACTTTTCTAAGAAAAAGCTCTGTTTAGGTGACAAAAGGGAAACAGGAGCAGGCTTTCGTTCAAAAGGCAACACTGCTCAGGACAAAATCTGTGCCTACTGAAACAATGTCTGTAGTTTAAAAATGGAAAAAAAAAAAAAAAGGCTGTTAGAGCACTCACGTCAGAATATGTTAACAGTTTTGTATCATTGTCTCAAGAACCTACAATACCAAAAATATACATAATAAATAAAAAAAATAAATCAACTACCATATGATTCTGTTAGTATAATGGTAGGAATTATATTATCTGAAAAGTGGACATTTCTACAAATGTGGGTATTCTTACAGCACAGTGTTGGACGTTTTTGGTACAAAATGTGCTACCAAACTAAAAAAAAAAATCTTTATAATAAAACCCTTCAGATTTGCAATAAGCACTAAAGTAAGTATGTAAGTAAGAGTAAGCTGAAATGTTCGTTACAATAGGTGTTATTACTGAAGTCACTATGGTTAGAAATGTAGATCCAAGCAGTGAATTAATTCAGAATGCGCCTGTGTGCATCTGACATAAATGAATACACCGGTATTTTTTTAATATATGACAACAAAATTCTAGGGCCTGAGGGATGAATTTTTGTTTTCTTCTAAGACCCTGGCAAAATCTCAAATTCTTAAAGTGTATGTGTATGTGTGTGTGGTTTCTTTTTTAAATTGCACATTGTAAATTTAAAGGGCTCAATCTTATGGTGAAGTTAAGGAAGTGAATTTCTGCTCCCTATAATACTCTTACATAGGATGGAATCCATTCATACGTAAGAATCTTTCTTCTATCCGAAGGGAGTCTTCCAATTTCAAACTCAGGTTAACACAACAAAGACTCAAGCTACACAGGAAGAAATGAAGATATCTGAAAATATGATCTTTTTGAACTCCAGTTTGATGTGGATAACAAATGATTATTTGACAGTGTTTGTTCAATGTAAATATGAATCACTCTTGGTATATTAGGATTGCTTCAGTAAATACCTAACAGACAGATAACAAAAATAAAATCTATTTTAAAACTTCACGCTTCATCTTTTTCCTTTTGTCCTAAATTCAAAAACTAAATAAACGAATTATACAAATTTTAATCTGGAGAATAAAGTTATATATGTAAATATATAGGTATATGCATTTTTTTTTCCAGTGAAAAAAATTTTTCCCTTGTGGTCAAATGTAAATCTTGCCTAAGAAGCATACTGCCACTGTCACAGGAAATCAGATGCAGTGACTTGACACTGATTGCTCCTGCTTCACCAGGACAATGCACCAGAGCAGACTTCCGCTGTAAACAGAGCTATCAAACACTGAAGATGTGTATGTGTTTAAAGCTAAAATTCATTTATAATAAAGAACTGGCCTGTGAAAAGCAGTTTATAAATAGTTTATCCTGTTCACATTATGCAGAATTTCACTATCATCCACAATGTTGGTACAGTAACTGAGACAGAAAGGAGAAAGCTAGGGAGGAAAAAAGGTTTCAGAGTGTAGCCTGACATATTTCTAAGGGTTCTCTCCTTTAGTCTGCAAATAATAGCAGTTCATTGCTTTTAGAAGGAGAGTAGGCTGTCCAGGATTCATTTACTGTCAGGTGCCTTCTCCAAAGAGTGATAAACAGGCGTGAATTCAATAATGAATATCTGGAAGTCAAACCAATTTAACTATAATGGAGAATACCTTCCTTATCTATTATCACAAACATCCCAGTTGCCTCCATCTGTCTTAAAAATTCTTTCAAAAGTTAAGACAATTAATTATACCTTATCAATTCTCTCAAAAGCAAAAAAAAAAAAGTACCATTCAGTATAAAAAAGTTACACATTAAAAGTGCATATATATCTTCTTAATTGGCCCACTCATTAAATTTACATTTGGTCATCCTTACTTTTAACATGTACAGAATTCTTCATATAAATGTAGGTCACTATAAATTAAAAAAAAAATTAATTCAGCACAAAACATGCTTTCTTATTGAAATCTTAACCTCAATCAGTTCTCAATCATTGTAAACTTGGATAAACTCACAAAGAAACACAAGCAAAGGTTTGTTATGCTTCTCTTAGTTTGTTGGACAGATAACATACAAACACCACAAATTTCACTAAAAATCTGGGCCAACTCATTGCATATTTGCCCCCTGAAATGAAAAATAAATTAGAATTGAAGCAGTGTATTGCCATAACTTACCTTGAAGGTAAGCAGGTTCTCCTGTATTTACAGAACTTAGACTGGAGACATTACCAGTAATCTCCAATACAAGTGCTCTTTTAAGGAAAACCTAGTTTTAAACTTTGAGATAGCATAGGACAAACCCTATAATATTCATTTGCCTTTCTCAAACTAATGGAAGATCCTTTTGAAACTTATTATCTTCAGTTATCAATATTACTGCATTATGGAGCTAGTGCAATCCTGCATAGCCTTGGTCACAATGACAAGGCACAATAAAAAAATTAAAGTATATATATGAACAAGAGAAGTCACTGAAGATAATTTAAGGCCTTGAAGTGAATTAGAGTATAATCAGTCTAATTTAAAGCTGAAGAATAAACCATAAATTATCCACCTGAAATTCAAGCAATATGCTTTTTCAGCTTCTGTTCTGTGGACAAGACAACAGAAACAACTCTTGCTTATGCTTTGTGTATTAGAATCCTTCTGGACCTGGAGGAGTGAAAGTCAATTCCATTTTTCTACAGTTCATGGAAGATTTCAAGACTGTTTTAGCCGTTTTCGTGGAATACCGAACTGAGGACACTGTGCAGATGCTAGTGCTCGGAAGGCTTCTGCTACCAAATGTGGGTGAGACTGAATCATGGACTTCCACCCAGATGTTTCCATTATGTCTGCTGCTTGGCTGAAAAATAAAATTAAGAGATGTTTACTAAAGAGTACTTTTCAAAATGCATTGCTGCACTGTCAATTTTTTTTTTTTAATGTACAGATTTCAACATGTTCTGGAATATTTTGTCTGCCTCTCTATGTATTCAAACCATTTGAATTCATTAAAATATCATCTTTACCTTACTGGTATTTTCTTTTGTAACTGAAACTATTCAATTTTTCTGGAAATTCTACTCTTAGAAGTGTGTGACACTTGTTTGCATAGTTCTACTCCCACTGTTACCACTTCTATACCCGCTCTTTCAAGAGCTCTTTTCCCTGGCTCTTACCTGCAGGTTTTCTCTAGAGTTCCAAGTTTTGCCCTCGACTCTTCTCCCTTAACATTCTTTAGTCATCTTATCTCATCCACTATTCACAATTTTAACTATCATATTCAGTGATGATAAATAATGATTTGCTAAGTCCTAGGCCTCCCCACAAAGGCTGTTCCCAACCACTTGTTCTCTTTACTTGGATGTGCCTGGAGACCCATAAATTTGGGACTGTCGGAAAGGAACTCAACACGTTTCTCCCAAGGCCCAAATTCTTCCTCTCTCATTTCCAATCAGCTAATGCTTCCACCATCACCCAGTGATTCAAGTCAGAAACCTGGGAGTCACCCTAGACGCCACCCTTTCCAATCAGTCATCAAAGCCCTATTTTAATTCCCAAAGGTATCCCTGAATGCCTAGTTAAGGCCCACATCATCTCACATTTGAATTATTATGGGAGTCTCCTGATGTGTCTTCTACTCTCCTATCTTGCTCCTCTCAAACCAGCTTCCATGCTGCCTTAGTAACATAAACACTAACATGAACACATCCTCTTCTACTCTTCTCCATTGCCAGTACACAAGTTCTTCAGAAAGAGAAATAAAGTTTCCTAGTTCTTCCCCCTAGCTTTCTACCTCCCGCTTCCATGCTCTGGCACTTTGTATAATAATACTGAACTGTTTATTGTACCTGATGTACAACATGCTCTGAGTAAATACAATTACCCAAGCAACAAATCTAGTTATCCTTCCTTGTCTCCTGTCTTCTCTCCTTTGTACCTACCCTCCACCCAAATAATATCCAAGTATTACAGATTGTCCATTCAAAATATTATATCCTTTTATTTCCCTCTGGCCACACTGTCGCCAGTCAAGTCTAATTTTTCCCTCATCTTTTGCCTGAAATACTCCAATAACTTTCCAACTGGCCTACCTATATATAACCTTGCTCCTCAGCTACCACCACCAACTCAACCTCCCCATGACCATGCATGTGGAGAGACTGCTAAAAACACACACCTGATCATATCCTACTCTAGGTTAAAACCTTTTACTGTATGCCCATTCCTGTTCGAATAATGTCTAAAAGGCCTTCCGTGATCTGATCTTTGCCTTCTTCCTCCAGCTTCTCATGCCCCACCCTCCATACTGTTCTTTCTTATCACCAAAACTTTGCACACCTGAATGTCTTTTTCGGGATATATTTTCCCACCTCTTCGCTCTTCTTCATCAGGTCTTTATTTATACAATAATTTTTCAAAAGGGCTTTCTCTGACCCCTAGATTAGGTTTGGTCCCTTTGCTATATGCTCAGATGGGTATGCTCTACATTACCTATTATTACACTTAACTTCAACTACTTGTTTAATTCTTATACATCTCCTGCTAAAACATGAACTCCATGAAGGCAGGGAAAACATCTGTCATGTTCACCATTATATTCTTTGTACTAAGTAAGCACAGTGCCCTGGGAATTTACTGAATAATAAACATAAATATCTATCAAACGATTGATCAACTATTGCTTCATGTGTCTATACTTTGATTCAAGCTATGCTGTCTGCAATGCTTGTTATTTCCTTCTTAGTCTGCTAATTCCTATTCCTGTTTTAAGACAAGGCTCAGTTATCTTCATCCCTAAACCTCCAGCCTTAGTCAAGTGTCCTGCACATACCCTTCTTTATCACATTACTTACCATATTATAATAAAATGATATATTCATGGATGTGTTCCTGTCATTAGATCAATTTATCAAGGACAGGATTTTTCCCCATAATTGTTTTTATATGAAGGACCCCACCATGGTGCTTGAGACACAATAGATGCTACACAAATGTTTGCTTCACTAAATAGCACCTAATAACAATTTTTAAAAAAATTTGCCTAACATCCAATTATCAGTGTGTCGTCATGTTTATAATTTCAACTCGTTTAGAATCACACAGATACTTCTTAATTTACCTGACATTTTCATTTATTTAATTCAACAAATAGCTATTGAAGGTCTCTACGTACAACACAGCTTCTACACGGGATATAAAATAAGCTTATATTTTTTGACATTGAAAAAGCTATACAAGGCAAAATATTTTCTTAACAGAATAAAACTAGAGCTTGAAAGTGGCAAAGTACAAAGAATCACAATACAGTCATTTGATTTTTTCTAGGATCACATACCATGATAATGTATTATCACACACTGACCAATATATAGAATAACCAATATCTTAAAAATAGCCACTAATTTTTACTTTCATAAAACAGAATTCACAAACTGTTAAGAATTCAGTTAACCAACTTCAAATCTATCAAAACAGATGAAAGCAAGGGGCCATAAATCAAACATTCATTTTCTTGTCTCTAATGCTGTCTTTTTTTTTTTAGAAATTCACGTTCTTTTATTTATTTATTTATTTATTTATGACTGTGTTGGGTCTTCGTTTCTGTGTGAGGGCTTTCTCTTGTTGTGGCAAGTGGGGACCACTCTTCATCGCGGTGCACGGGCCTCTCACCATCGCGGCCTCTCTTGTTGCGGAGCACAGGCTCCAGACGCGCAGGCTCAGCAATTGTGGCTCACGGGCCCAGTTGCTCCGCGGCATGTGGGATCTTCCCAGACCAGGGCTCGAACCCGTGTCCCCTGCATTGGCAGGCAGACTCCCAACCACTGCGCCACCAGGGAAGCCCTCTAATGCTGTCTTTTTTTACTTTCTTGTATCAACTTTTGATAAATTGCAAAAATGGAGTTTAAGGGTTTACAGGCAAAAACTAATCAAAAGCAGATGCAAATTCCTCAACCTCCTGACTCTTGATACTGAATAATTGCAAAGAGTAAAAATGTCACTCTAAAAATGAATGAAGGGCTTCCCTGGTGGCGCAGTGGTTAAGAATCCGCCTGCCAACGCAGGAGACACGGGTTCGAGCCCTTGTCCGGGAAGATCCCACATGCCGCGGAGCAACTAAGCCCGTGCACCACAACTACTGAGCCTGCGCTCTAGAGACCACGAACCACAACTACTGAAGCCAGCGCGCCTAGAGCCCGTGCTCCACGACAAGAGAAGCCACTGCAATGAGAAGCCCGCGCACCCCAACGAAGAGTAGCCCCCGCTTGCTGCAACTAAAGAAAGCCCGTGTGCAGCAACAGCAACAAAGACCCAACTCAGCCATAAATAAATAAATAAATAAATAAACAAACAAATAAATAAATAAATAAATAAAATGAGTGAAGAAGAAAAAAGAAGGGAATAATAAGTTCTAATAATTACATCATATTCTGAACATCCAGGCTTAGAAAGATGTCACAACTACCCTGCTCATTATAATCTACCAGGGAAAGGAAAGATCAAATTGCTACTATTTCTGGAATGGTAGGCAGTTAGCCTAATATAGCATGTGATGCAAGTTATCTGGCTACCTTAAGAAGCAGTGGGTTAGCATTCAAATGTCAAGTTTCTAGGCAAATCTGGAGGGTACATTTCCTCATAGGATAAAATAAATATTTCCCACATTTTTAGAAATGCTTTCTGAAGGGGCAAGGGCAGGATCTCTAGCAACTGAAATACCTGGACTCAGCTATATACTACATGAACATACGTGCTTAAGACATTACAGCATCCATCCCAGTTCACGTTAGAAGCTGATCTACAATGGAGCATAGCCTCAAGAATCCACTACGTAGTCAAATTATTATTTTTTAAACTGGCAGTTTGCTTCATATAACTAATATCTGGATTCATACTTATTGTAGATGAACAAAAGGCTATGCAAACACTTAATTTCATGTATGCAGATCAACTTTAAGTCAGAAACTGATGTCATCTTACTTGCTGTTCCAGTTTTTCCCATCTTTACACCCAAGCTGTCGAAGTACACTGCACCTGCATTGAAGATTTAAACACACTTAAGAAAAGGGCCGGTGAAAAATTGTTGAAGGTGTCATGTCCACTGAAATACAAGCATAGCTTACCTATTAATAAAGTCTATGGCTTGTGCTTTCAACTGTTCCGCACTGTGCAAATCTGCAAGGACAAGGGTATCAGCAACATTTTCTACTGAGAGGTTACTACACAAAGCTTCTTCACACATGACCTTCAGCCGTTCCAGTGCATACTATCCAAAAGGAAAACATAACATTAAACATTTACTCAAACTAGCAAGTTTTTAAATACACGATATCTGTAACTTAGAAAATGAAGTTTAAGCCCATTACACATTGAACTGAGGGTACTTTAAAAGTCTTTAAATTACTTTAAATATAAAGAAAGTATGAATTAATGCATTCAAGAGAAAGACTAATTTTTCTTAAGAAATTTCTATTTGCATAAGTGCAAGATACAGGATATTTTTAAAATAGGGTTTTATTCTTTAAAAACCCCTTGGGCTTCCCTGGTGGCGCAGTGGTTGAGAATCTGCCTGCTAATGCAGGGGACACGGGTTCGAGCCCTGGCCTGGGAAGATCCCACATGCCGCAGAGCGGCTGGGCCCGTGAGCCACAACTGCTGAGCCTGCGCGTCTGGAGCCTGTGCTCCGCAACGAGAGAGGCCCGCGCATCGTGATGAAGAGTGGCCCCCGCTTGCCACAACTGGAGAAAGCCCTCGCACAGAAACGAAGACCCAACACAGCCAAAATCAATCAATCAATCAATCAATCAAACATACGCATCTGATTCAAGATCCTCATTAAAAAAAAAAAAAAAAAAATGGTCCACATCAAAAAAAAAAATCTTTAAAAAAAAAAAAAAAAAAAACCCCTTATTACTCAATATTCTTAATGAGTATATTTCTCTTTTCTACTATTTTAAACACCAGTCAGTACACGGCATGTTGTCACTACTTAATTCTGAAAAATGAGTTATAAAGCTAAACAAATCATATTCATAACCATTAAAAACTTAGTTATTAGTATATGTTATCAGAACATCCTTGGCAATTTATTGAGGTAAAATTGACATACAATAAATAGCACATATTTAAAGTGTATACTTTGATAAGTTTATACAGCCATATAACCATCATTAAATCAAGACAGTGCACATATTCATTATTCACCAAAGTTTCCTTCTATCTCTCTGTAACCCTTCTTCCTCACCCCACCCCAGGCAACACCTCTGATATGTTTTCTACTGCTATAGTCTGCATTTTCTGAAGTCTTCTATAAATGGAATCATACAATTTGCATTTGTTTTTGTCTGGCTTCCACGCATTATAATTATTTTGAGATTCATGCATGCTGTTGTCTATGTATCAACAGTTCTACGCTTTTTATTGCTCAATAGTATTCCACTGATCTATTGATGAACATTTGGGTGTTTCCAGTTTTTAGCCATTACAAATAAAGCTGCTATAAACATTCATATACAAGTCACTGTATGGGCATATGCTTTCTTTTCTCTTGAGTAGAAACCTATAAGTAAACTCGCTGAATAATATGGTAAGTGTAAAACTTTAAAAAAAATTGCCAAATGGTCTTTCAAAGTGGTTGTATCATTTTACATTCTGATTAGCAGTATATGAGAGTCCTAATTTTTCCATATCCTTGACCATACTTGGTATGGTCTTTGTAATTTTAGTTATTATAATATAGTTATAGAAGTAGCTCACAGTGGTTTTAATTTACACTACCCTAATGCGGTTGAGCATCTTTTGATATACTTGACTGACACTATTTTAGGAAGTGTCTGTTCAAATATTTTTATTTTTAGAAATAACTTTGTTTACTTATAATTGAGTTTTGAGAGGTCTTTATACAGTCTGAATACAAAAGTCCTTAATCATTTATATTCTGGACAAAAGTTGTTCATCATCAAAACAAAAAACAGAAACAAACCCCAAAGTTGTTCATCAGATATATGCTTTGCAAATATGTTCTCCCAGTCTGTGGCTAGTCTTTATTTTCCTATGTCTTTGGAAGAAAAGACGTTTTAAATTTCATTGAAGTCCAATTTATCATTTTTCCTTTTATGTATTATGTTTTTGGTGTCATAGCTAAGAAGTCTTTGCCTAATATAAGAAGTTTAAGATTTTTAGGTTTATAATCTATTTTGCGTTACTTTTTGTACATGATGTGAAGTTCGCATACAAAGTTTTTTCAAATGAGTTCAACCACAGTTCATCTTTTTGGACATAGGCTATCCAACTCCTATAGCACCATTTATTGAAAAGACTATCCTTTCTCCACTGAACTATCTTCGCACTTTTATCAAAAATTAAGTAGTCATACATGTGAGTCTATTTTCTGTACTCTATATTCTGCTTCAATGAGTTATTTGTCTATCTTGTCACCAATACAACGCTATCTTAAATACTGAACCTTTATGACTCCTCCACTTTGATCTTCTTTTTCAAAGTTATCTGACTATTCTAGGTCCTTGCACTTGCATATAAAATTTTAAATCAGCATGTCAATTTGTCCCCTGCAAAAGCATGCTAGGATTTTGATAGTGACATGTTGGTTCTACTAATTAAAGGAGAATTGAAATTTTAACAATGTTAAGATATCCAGTCCATGAACAAGATTTTTCTCCCCATTTATTGAGGTCTATCTTAATTTCTATTAGCAGTATATTATAATTTTCAGCATACAGGTCTTGAACATATTTTGTCAGATTTATGTCTACGTATTTCATATTTTTGATTCTATTATAATGGCATTTTTACATTTAAATTTTTATTGAGATAGTAATATACACTTGGCCCAGTTTCTCCCAATGGTAACATTTTTCAAAATGAGTATAATTATCACTATATATACATATGCATACATACATACACACACACACTTACATACACACACACACAGACAGAAGTGGCATGGACATTAATCCTTTTGGAGAAAGCTCCCAAAGTGCTTTAGTGCTTTGAGGATTGAGAACTACTGGCTTTGAGATTTCCTGAAATTTTTGTAGTTTCCCTACCTTCAGGAAATCACCATTATAAAAGAACATTATAAAATTAACATTGTTTTTTTCTCTATACTCTTATATTAAAAAATAAATCTATGAATACAAGATTAAATTAGAAAAAAATACCCAATATTTTTTTCCTTTTTTAGACAAAGGTCATGCATTGTATCTTAACACTAAGAATATCTCAAAATTGCCATAGATTATATATGTTATTGTGTGTGTGTTCTCATAAAACAGGGTAATGATACACTCAAAACTATTGAGTCTACAGTTAATCTGCCATTTCTGTAAATTGGCTCAAGATATTTTTATGTCTTATTGATTTAAAAAAATTTCATTTCTATATTATCCCACTGTGTGTTATTTCATAATACTCTCAAGAGCCATCCACAAACAGTATAAATTAGTTCAATATTTCAAGTTATTGCGGGTTCTCATTTGATGATAGTTTTCTAGATACATCAAGCTTGAGGACATTTTTCAGCTCTTTAAGACCTAATTACTTACTTTGTCTGCAGCTGCCAACAAGTTGTCAGCCATTTTGTCAAGATTTGGCGCCTTCCCTGTGTAAATGAATCTCATCATTTCCTTAAAAACCTCAGGGTCTACATCATTTATTTCCACTCGATTCTGGTATTGAAAACAAAAAAAAAAAATTATATTTCAAGAACACACACATACACAAATGAACCAAAGCAAAACTGACAGTAACTTAAAAGCCCCAAAGTGTATTTTAAAATTGAGGTAAGTAAATCTTCAGTAAGCTAAGTAAGCAGGCAAAGTGAAGCAGGCAGGTCTAAGACAAGTACACCAAGTCAAGCACTACCATGTAGGAATATAACCCCCAATTTCTCAGTTAAAAAGAGTTCAAACAAAAACAAAAAAATCTGTAAGGCCAAACTAAATACATCTGTATTCAGTTTCTGACCTCTATCTTAGAAGAAGATGGCTATTAACTTTTTTTGTTGTTGAAAAGAATTAGGTCATAATACAATGCCTAAGACCCAATAACCACTGGTTCTAGTCCCAGCTTTAAGCAAAGGCAAGGTCAGGTATTTGAGAACATACCAGAGCCCACTACCTCAGAACTCTCCTACAAAAACGGCATGTAATATTATCTACAGGCACCTCACCTCTTTACTTGAGACATACTCAAGTCCAAAGAGGACTAGTTGCTTTTTTACTCCTGTATCTTTGTATTTGGTTTCTCTCCTGAGATCAAAGAAGCTAAATACTTAACACTAAACAATACCAAACTTTTCTGACCCTTTGATGACAGTAACATTTGACATCATTGATCAGAAGACTGATCATACTACCTGCCCAGACCAATAATCAAAGGAAAGAAAGAAGCTACTTTGTTGCAGCTTCTAGTTCTGCAGGGAGAATAAAGCTGAGCCATATAAATAAACTCAGGAGTTGCCTAGTTGGAGCAATAAGGCTCACATGTAATGCACCTCGCAAAAATCAACCTCTGGACTTTAATCTGACTACATTTCAAGATGACAGGTGAAAGAGAAATATCTGAGAAAACCAAATAGGTAATATCTTGATTACAATTCATGCATACTAATAATGACATAATTTATGTCCTTTATTAAATCCAATAAATATCCTCTTATTATAGTGGTAAAAAGAGTGTAGGAATTGTTTTTGTTCTAGAAAACAAGTTCCAAAATCAACTCAAAGTCTAGAAAGAAGGAATATACATCTTAACTGGAGAACTCTCAAATAGTTATGGACCAGTACAGTCCTTTTGGATAGCTATCCTTTTACATAACAACTACCCACTTATTTTGCTACCAGAAATAGCTGGTAGCAAATAGCTGTCAAAATAGCTGTTATTTGGAATATTCACCCACATTAAGCTACATCTATTTTTCTATGATAGAACATATTTCCCCCATCCTTCTATTTCTTTCTAAAATCATAAGAAAATGCACCTTCGCTTTTAAAATATACATTCCACTATTCTACATTTGTACAAATATTAGCCCTTTAAACCATGTTTACCTTTTTGCTTTCTTCCATTTCATGTTCAAACATTGCATTAAAAACTGGGGATCGAGCTGTAACAAGATTAAGCATCATTATTTAATGTACAAATTTATGAAAGATGGTACTATATTAACCAAAAGTAGAAAGTACCTGCAAGTACAGATTTATGAGCTTTAAATTCTTGTCCTCTCACGAAAAAACTGCAATCTGTAAATCTTGTGTTTTCCCAGAGATTACCTAAATCATCTGCTAGTCGACATTCAGGCACCTTTAAAGTATTTGTATTAGTATGTCCTGATATATTTACTGAATCTTGGACCACACTCACCTAATAAAAAAGGGACAGCAAGAAAAAACACTTTTAGAAATTAGTATCAATAATAAGCTACTAAGTCTAAACTTAAACTTATCATTAAAATCATGTAGAAAATTCAATGTACTCCTGATCAAAAATGGTAATACTTGGGAAGTGAATTTAAGGACACAATATAAAGGAGAGAAATAATATAGAAAAAAATTTGAAACGAACTAGATCATTTTAAAGTGACATTTTATGTAAATAAATGGCTTAATGATTCCTTGGAATGCTCAGCTATTAATCACAAAAAGTATTTCTCAACAAGAAAACGGTCATAATATGATTCCAAATTCAAACAAGGAGAAGGTATTTTTGTGAGGAGAAAGAAATTTCTTTAATTTTTATTTCCTCACACTACAGACCTATCAACATTTAATGCTTATTATACATTCAATAAACACAGCATCACACTTATGACTTTTTTTTTTTTAATTTTATTTATTTATTTATGGCTGTGTTGGGTCTTCGTTTCTGTGCTAGGGCTTCCTCTAGTTGCGGCGAGCGGGGGCCACTCTTCATCGCGGTGCGTGGACCTCTCACTATCGCGGCCTCTCTTGCTGCGGAGCACAGGCTCCAGATGCGCAGGCTCAGTAGTTGTGGCTCACGGGCCTAGTTGCTCCGCGGCATGTGGGATCTTCCCAGACCAGGGCTCGAACCCGTATCCCCTGCATTGGCAGGCAGACTCTCAACCACTGCGCCACCAGGGAAGCCCCCACACTTATGACTTTTTGGAGTATTTTAAAATGTTTTATAAAACTACAGCCTACAATATGCAATTTGGGAAGTATTTTAAGTGTTGTCCCTATATGTTTCATCTCTAAACAAATTGATTTAAATATCTAGTAATATGGATTTAAATTTTAAATTATAAGAATTCTCACAAAACCAATGTAGTTATTAATGTTCATGGATATCTTTTATTTAAAAAAATCAACAGTAAGAACAATATAAATATAATTTAGCTCGATTTGCAGACCTTTTATTTACCTATGAAATAATCAATAAATAAAATTTGGTATGACTGCAACATTGCTTTCATATGGAGTCCAATATATATGGATTAAATTATCTCTCATGAAAGATGACTACATACTGAATAAAGTCTTAAAACACTACTGACTAAGTTTGGCACACTAATTTTTTAAGAACAGGATTATACTATTACCAGGAATTTCATATTACATTTAATAAATTGAAGAAAATACTACCTCAACTAGTAAATCAAATGTGTCAAGAGTAAATGAACCGGGGCTTCCGTGGTGGTGCAGTGGTTGAGAGTCTGCCTGCCAATGCAGGGGACACGGGTTCGAGCCCTGGTCTGGGAAGATCCCACATGCCACGGAGCAACTAAGCCCGTGAGCCACAATTACTGAGCCTGCGTGTCTGGAGCCTGTGGTCTGCAACAAGAGAGGCCGCGACAGTGAGAGGCCCGCGCACCGCGATGAAGAGTGGCCCCCCCTTGCCGCAACTGGAGAAAGCCCTCGCACAGAAACGAAGACCCAACACAGCCATAAATAAATAAATAAATAAATAAATAAATTAATTAATTAAAAAAAAAAGAGTAAATGAACCATCTTTCACAAAAAGTGCTATATTAGTTATCTACTGTTTCAAGCTACTAAGTTTTATGGTTGTTTGTTATGCAGCAATAGATGACTGTGTTCATTTAAAAACATATTTCGTAAGGCTTTTGTTAATTAAAAGTAGGTATAAATAAGGACAAATACAGTAAACTATGTAGAAATTATAAATTGGAAATGGATAAATTGGACCAAACTACTAACATGCTACTAAGAAAGTATTATAATGGTCCAATATAAAATGTTTGGAGAATATTAACTCTCATTAGTCCTCATTCACCCAGATGTAATAACATCTATCTCATATGAATGAATAGACACTTCTAAAGAAAAACTTTATTTTCGGAGGATATTTTTATTAACGATTTTGTTTTTCTGCTTTTATTAACCTTTTGGAATCACACATCATAGAAATCATCTAATACAATCACCTCATTTTTTTAAAAAAATTTGAAAAAAGTGAGATCCAGAGAAGGTAACTAAAGTGTCCTAAATCCACTGCTAGTCAGTATCAGAGGAAGACCAGACGTACATCCCTTTTTATAGCATTCTTTGTACTAGACAGTATTTCTTTGGAGTTTTAAAAAAATTAGTAGTACGTTAATGCAATTATGGTTCTGAAGGGATTTATCACAACAATCTTCTGAGATGTTCTTCTAAATATAGGAGCCAAGACATTGTGCACATAAATAACTTCATGAATAAAGATTCTTCTATTAAGTTTTTAATTATTCAAATTGTTTCTAAAATTTTACAAACTACAAAACAGAAAAAAAAGCTTCACTAATCCTTACCTGATTGCTCTGTTACACCATACATTATAACTTAACAATACATAAATCAAAAATGTTGGTATTAATATTCAGGGTTTAGTTAGGATCACAAAGACAGTGTTTACTTGTTCCTATCAGCACTGCTCTTGAAATTTCTAGAGAGCAGAAACTGGATTAAACCGAACAATTCAATTACTTGCATAAAGTATGCAGTGGAGTCATGAAAACGTGACCATATTATTTAAATTTAGGAAAGGATTTCTTAAACTATACTTATTGTCTAACTATCTTAACTCAAAACAATATATTTAATGTAAAAATTTTACAAAAATCAGGTGATAGAAGGAAAAAAGGATCAAAAAATAAAGCCATCATTATCGGGCATAGATACCGATGATGATATATTTGTACTTTGTATATATAATCACAATTCAGAAGAATTTATATTATTGGCATACACATCTACATACTATTATCACAGCAACCACAAATTTTAAGTAAGACATAACTAACATTTCATACTCTGAAGAGTATTCAAGGGACTATTTATAGAGCAGAAATTAATGATCTAATTAAAACTGATATGCAATGAATTCTGATGATTATTTTCTTTGATACCTGTAATTAAGAAATTGGTAAAATTTTTGTTTTTTCTAGTACATATTCAAATATAGGCAATGAACATTCTTACTGAATGGAACCTAGAGTAAAAAATTCAGAAGAAAGGCTGAGATTCTTTCCTGAGGTTAAACCGTTGTTCTTTCAAAATAAAACAGCAAATGCACAATACTCAAAACTGACAACATAAAACCTCAAACTCATTTGACAGCTCTTTTTCAAATTTGCTTTTGGATCAACTCTGAGAATATAATTTAGACTAAAGATGAACATGTGCAGGCTCTAATCAGCTGTGACTTCCCTGGAAATCTGGGACTACTGGTTCCTATTTTTAAAACTCTCAATTCTCTAAACTAATTCTGAAGGCTAGCTAGACTATCCAAAGGTGCATAGTACTACAAATTTTGCCACTCTAATCAACTACCTAACCATCCTTTACACTGGCTCCAAAGTGAGAAACTTCTAGTAGTCCAATTTCATATCATCTTCTAGAATACTGGGACTTAGACTTTCTGGCTTTCATAGACAGGTATCCTTTTTTAGAATGCAGATGATAGAAATCGGGTTGTCAATTTTCCATTTTGTCATTTTTAGAGAATAAAACCCAACTTCCATCCACTATCAAAAGTATTTTAAAATAGAAAGGTTAACTTAGCAACAGAAAAATAGGAGGGAAAAAAAAGTCCTTCTAAATGAATTAATTTAATTTTATGAACAATTCATTACGTATATTCTACCTGTATTACAGTCTTCTGTATACCACAGAATAGCATGGGTCTCTGGACCATGAGATTATTTAAAATCTGTTGGATTCCAAAAGATAAAGCAATCTAACCAATTTTCTATTTTTCCTACTTATTCCTCAATTCCTGTTTTCTGTATCACTTTGGGAGAGAAGGGGCAGAACTGTTTACACTGCCAGAAATTTCTGCCTCTGGCTATTTGATTCATAGTATGGAGCTTGCAAGATTATTTATGTCTTGCACCAAAGGGTAGCACCAGACTGCCTTACCTGTCTACAGCACCACTTGCAGGGGAGGGGAGGAGGCAGTTCTTTAGGTAGGCCAGTGCAATGCTTCCTCCTCTTCTGCAAGCAGTGCTGGAGATGCTGTAGAAGGAAGGGCATCAGTGAGAGGTACGGAAGAAAGCGGGAAAGGGCACAAGGAATGTTTGTTCAAAGCACTTTTTGCCCACCTATGTTAAATACAGTGCCCAGGGTATAAAGGTCTATATCAGTAAAGGTATGTATTACAGTATCCAAAACTGAATTTGATCAATGTCAACTTAAAATATATGTCATGGTGGGTTTGATTTTTAGGAGGTCACTAGCTTGTATAATTTAATTTAGCATGTGAATAAAAAGTATACTTCAAAATATGTATCAAAAAAAAAATCTTAATTTCAGCCTTCATTCTGAACTTTTTGGTTGTCTAGTTTCCAATAAAATATACTTAGGGAAATATACTTAGTAAACAATATTTCAATTCTAAAAAAAGAAATATTTTCTTAAAATGCTTATTCACAAAAAGACTTTTAGCTGCAGTAGTTTTTTTTCTTAACTGGATTACACAGCCTTTAGGGTCCTTTAAATTCTAAGATTATGTGATTAAAAAAAATTAACATGCTGAAATTTAAGATAACTGCTAAAATTCTGAAAAGGTTCTACGTTAAGAATGCTTAAATAACATAACCTACAATTATTTAGAATACTACTTAGAGTATCTTATCTATTGGCAACAAATGCTTTAGTATATATTTTTATCAAATTATTTAATGATAAGCTCTGCTCAAGACACTTGTGGTATGCGCTTTACCAACCAAATAATTGTATTCATAACAAATTCATTATACAGTTCATTTAACTTGTCTAAGTGAAAATAAGATGCACTATATTTGCACAATGTAGTCTCTGGGGCCATATTTCAATTATTCTTCTGACACAGCATAATATATAATTAGTTTGTAAATCTTGCCAAGAAATTTTACACATTTTCTATAAAAAGAGTAAAGCTATCTTAGTAGCAGTTAAGGAAGTTATTGTGCTTCCAAGACACTCATCTGTCTACAATAACCTACTGAAATATATTTAATGCTGAGGTTACCTGATCATCTCAACAATTCATATAGATAAAGCTATGTAATAACAATGACAGAAGCAAGTTCAAGCCTCAAATTAAGACAAATCATAAGTGTAAATTATTAGAAGGGGCAATGCTGGTAACTTTCAAAAGATGACATTTCATGCATATGATTACATCTTGTAAGTCTGTCAACAGACATAGGTATATCTTAAAAATTTTGAGATGCTTTTGCTTATAATGCTAACATCTATTTGAATAAATGAACCCAGCTGCTTGAATGAACAAAAAGCTTCCCAGCCTTTTTTCAGGCACTTTCACTACCGTTCAAGTACAGATTCAAACTGATAAACTAGTAATAATGTTTAATATCATCAATCTGAATATGACAGAAAATACTGACCATCTATTTAGAATTATTCAGAATGAAGAAGATATTCAGAAATCTTGATATGAAGCTATACACATCCATAGTCTTCCTATGAGGACGAAGTATTTAGTATGTGGTAGTATAACTGTATATACAATTTATAGCTTAAAAGTATGACAGAATTTTTTCAGACTGGGCTACTACATTGATTTCTAAGAAAATCCAGTCAGCTTTTACGTGGTTAAATATTTACATATAAAATATTACCAATTATACCAGTTATTTAGTGTATATTTTTGCTTTATCACTAAATATAGCCAAACACTGAGTTCCTTGAATAAAAAATGTACCCACCTCACAAAATAATGTAAGCTTGTCATCTGGTAAAAGACCATTAGCTTCATCAAGCAAAAAATCCCTTCGAATGAATTTTTTAAAACCCCAGTCTTTCCCTTGTACAAATCGATATGCTCTTTGGCTTTCTGGTGGAAAACAGAATAAAAGTTTAAATAAACAAGTATCCAAGAAACATTTTGTTAATGATAACACAGTTAAATGAATGTGCAAAAACAGGACTGGGCCAACACATCCACCATAAAAATTACAGATATGTGCGTTCATAGGTAAAATGTCAAAAGAGTTACATTAGGTAGAACCAGATCATTTCACAGCCTAGCACAAATTCTGGCCATTATCAATACCTCACTTTCAGATTCCTAGGTATCTAAGTAGAAGAAAAGCCAGATCAAATCTCAAGGAGAAGGAAGAGATCTTTCAAACAATCTAAGCCCTTTAACAATGAAGTAGGATTAAAATACATTGGCATACGCATACTATTCATCACCTAATATCAGAACCAACATAGAAACATACCTCTCATTTCTTGTTTCTCCCTTTAAAAATGGATGCTCTATATCACCAGGGCATCCTGTAAGCTTTCCTGGGATAACCATCCCACTGATTTAAGTTTCACTGAACTAGAGAAAAATCCATTAACTGGTAAAAAAGCTAAAATAAAGTCCCCTATCATTTCTAGGTCTTCAGACATAGTCCCATTACCTCTAAAAGCAATTTTCATAAAAGTCCAGAAGACGGTCTTAGTATGATTAGTAAAAGATTTAATAAATGTCTGAAGTAAATGTTTCAAATGCCTAACATACTGATTAACAACTGTATACTATGAAATAAACAAGGTCCTTTACAGAAAGTATTCATTATCTGTTATACAAGTTGGAGGTAGAAAACCAGTAATAAATCTAACTGAGATGCTCCATGTTAAGGACTGAACGTTTGTGTCCCCTCAAAAGTTTCATGTTGAAACCCTATCCCCAAAGTGACGGTATTAAGAGGCCAGTGAGTGGGATTAGATGAGGTCATGAGGGTAGATACCCTCATGAATGTAAGGATTAGTGCTTCCTAGCCCTTTCCATCATGTGAAGACACAGTGAAACACTGGCAGTCTATAAGTAGAACAGTCAGACTAGAATCTGACTATGGGGCTTCCCTGGTGGCGCAGTGGTTGAGAGTCTGCCTGCCGATGCAGGGGACACGGGTTCCAGCCCTGGTCTGGGAAGATCCCACATGCCGCGGAGCAACTAGGCCCGTGAGCCACAACTACTGAGCCTGCGCGTCTGGAGCCTGTGCTCCGCAACAAGAGAGGCCGCGATGGTGAGAGGCCCGCGCACCGCGATGAAGAGTGGCCCCCGCTCGCCGCAAATGGAGAAAGCCCTCGCACAGAAACGAAGACCCAACACAGCCAAAAATAAATAAATAAATAAATAAATAAATAAATAAATAAATAATTTAAAAAAAAAAAAAAAAGAATCTGACTATGCTGGCCCCTTGATCTTGGACTCCCAGCCTCCAGATTTGTGAGAAATAAATGTCTGTTGCTTATAGGCCACCCAGTCTATGTTACTTTGTTATAGCAGCCTGAACTAAGACACTCGCCTGTCTTAAATGTCAGACAATGTGAAAACACATGTGAAACTATGTATTACCTTAGCAACAACATATATTATTAAAGTGTGTATTTGGAGGGTTTTTTGTAGTGAGGTTAGTACTTGGTTTTTGTTATTCACTTCCAGAAATCACTTCAAATTTAATGCAGCAGTTCATGATGTATTTTCCTACTATGCACACTGTACATTTCCTACAATGATCTTCTGTTATGAAGTGCCAGGCTACATGGTTTCAGCTGACTATAATTCAGAAGCTTGAACTGAATTTAATAGGTCCTGAGACTAAGAAAAACTGATTTCCTTTCAGTCAGTGTTCAGCCCACTGCTCAAAAAAATTCTAGTGACAAGATATCAGGACATTCAAACTCCTTTCACATTGTTCTTCAGATTTTATTATCTGGCATAAATGGCAAGGAAGAAAAAGAAATGTTTCCTGAACACCTATTATATATGCCAGGCATTGAACCAGGCATCTTGCCCTGACAGCAGCTGTTTTTACAAGTGAAAAGTGAATGTCATTTTAGGGCATAAAAAATTTAAATTTTAATATGATTTAAAACTAATTTTACATGTCTTAGGAAGTCTAAGACTTAGTAAAACAACTGTAACTCTACACTGGCATTTAAAATTAACAGCCAAAATGAAATGTTTTGGGTTAAGCAGATTTTAGATTTTAGGGAAAAAAATCCTAAGTTTCTCTAAGTAAAAGTGCGGAAGTCACAGTACATAGTTACAGAGAGACTTCTTCAAGTCAGTTTGGAAATCACTTACCCATTGCTTTTGTTTCTTCCCTTTTAGCGTTCAGAAGGGAAAATTTGAATTTTGCTCGAACTTCACTTTTTGGACAGCTGACTAAAAGCAAATATAAGGACAAGTAGTCTTTACTTTCATCATCTAATCCCTTTGGATTTACCCTCAGGCACCTAAAATAAAACAATAGGCTCACAAGGAGGAAAATAATAAACATTCAAGAGAGAGGCAATACTGAAATCATTTGTTAAATCTAAATAATAGAACAGCACTCCTGTCAATATCCTCACAGTTCTTTACAATTCTCTATACTATTAGGAACTTATTACAAATCTAATATAAAATTAGACAAATATCCATTCAGAAACAGTAACAACAAAATTTTAAAGTAGCCGATGATCATATCAAAAACAAACACCCAAAACAAACAAACATCTTACCATTTCATTTTGTCACTGGGGCTGGATGAGAACGTTGAACTTTTTAACACTTCACCCATTTCCTCTCGACAAAAACTGAAGTTATTAATGGTCCACATGTAGGAAAATTTTACAACTTTAACCTAAAACATTCAGAAAAGCACTTTTACAATGATGACTTTTACACTCTTGACCTGTCACATGTTAAACATTCTTTGACCCACTCTTCTAACACTTCTAGTAACAATGCCAAAGTGTTTCACAATATTCTCAAAATACTACACAATTTGTAAGTGACATAAAGGAAGGCATTTTTAACAGCATGTACCTGTGTGTAACACCAGCTTTCTGCTATAGGACCAGTAGACATATCTCCAGAGAGAGGTGGGGTGGGTTCTCGAGACATTGCCGCTTTATTGCAGTCTTCTAAGATTTATGCAATATCCCACACAGTTGAGTGCTTTACTACAAAGAAAAGAAGTTTCATTTACTAATCAAAAAGTTTAACTGACTGAATCAAGAGGGAAGAAGTATTTAAACAGTCATAAAACAATTACTTTCTCAAATTACATTATGAGGAAACGTGAGGATTTCATTTAAATTAATGAAAATTAATTTTTTAAGAAATAAAACCATAAAACTTTATGCCATATAACACTTGAAATCTGAATGAAATTAATACTTAGATTTTATTATACAAAGGCATACTTTCCAAAACTGTCACAAATCAAAAAATAACATATAGCTTAATAGTAAGATCAAAAACATAAAATCACAAAATAACGTGGAAACTTATAACAATTAATATCTGATTCACCTTCCTTCACCTTTCCATTGACATATTTATGAAAATCAAAAGGGCTACGAAGTCAGAACAGCCCTGGAAACTACAAATATTACTCGTCTCTCAGACCCCCAAGTTCTGACCAACTAAAAACACAGAATGAGATATAACAGGCAATGCTGAAGAATTATATTCCACAGAAATCTACCTCTATCTCAGACACACAGGTTCTCAGATAAGACTTTGTCCCTATCAGAGTGTTCCCTACCAGATAATATGCACCGTCTCATAAAATTTCCTCCCAATTGGCTGTTCTTAAACTACATCTATTTGGACACATAATTAGTCATCATAACCTGGCCAGGACATTAGTGATTAGATGGTGCTTTGCAACTTGGAAAAGTCTATAAAAGAAGAGAGGCAACATCCAGAAGAGCTACGTAAGTATTGCACTTTGCAGGGGTATGGGTGGAGGTGTTGAGATTACATTCCAGTACAAGGAATCAAGTCTGGAGAAGTGTTTTCATTTAAGAATAATTAATGAGTGAAGAAGAGCACATGAGTCCTATAAAAAGAAACTACTAAGGGGAAAAAAAGGAAGGACTTCATTCAAAATGCAGAAGGAAATATCTGCTCTGTGTCTACAACCAATGAAACAATAGAATGAAATAAGAAAACAAAGACTGAAGAAAGCTACCTGAAAGATACATAAAAACAAAAAGATATAAAAGGTATAAAAAAAATGCCAAACTACAAATGAAGATGCACATTCAAAATCTGTACTAGAAATAAACAATAAAAATAAGAAACCACCAAGATTAAAAAAAATCACAAGTATCATGTTTGATTAAAGGAACAAAAATCAGGATGGCCCCATTTTTCTCCTCATTGTTAAATACATATAGAAAACAGGATTAATTACTACAGAGGTCTAAGGGGAAAAGGGCTGTAGCACAAAGATTCTGCACTATATCATGTTTCTACTCCTTTATGGATTGTTTGAGTAATTCCCCCTTTCAATAATGGCATCTATACTAATACACTCACCCAAATGTATTTATGTAGGTTCCTCACATACAAGAGTTCCTGTCACATCATATACTTGCAGCATGACACAATGAACTAGGCAATCAGCAAAGTAGCCAGGCAAGAAAGTCAGGATGATAACATTGGGAACATTCTATGAGGAGCACTTAAAAGTCACAATCAGCATTAAAGGAGAGGTGAAGAAAAGTGGATGTCTCTTAATTAAGTAAGCTAGAGGAGATAAATGGTTGAAGGAAGGAAGAGTGCCTCAAAGAAAAGTGAATATACAATTTAAGAGCATTGTACACTGTCACTTTAACAAGAATTATTCACGTCTACGTAAAAATTAGGTACTGCTTGTAAGTACCTCCAGTTGTTATCTTCACTTACTTTTATAAACCACAAATGGTTATTTACATTTGAAAACAGAACAGCAAACAGGCAGTCACAACAGGGAGATCCAGAGTACCATCAAAGATGTTGGTTCCCCCTCCATATTTAACAGCTTTACTGAGGTATAATTTACATATCATGAAATTCACTCCTTTTAAATGTACAGATCAATGATTTTTAGTGAATTTATACAGTTGTACACTCATCAATACAGTTTTGGAGTACTTCCAGCATCCCAAAAGGTCCTTCCCACCCCCAAATTTAGGGAACCACTCATCTGCTTTCCATAGTTACACCTTATCTAGAAATTCCATGTAAACAGAATTGTACAACATGTAGTTTTATGTGTGGCTTCTGTTCTTTCCCCTGAATATGTATTACAGTTTCCTGTTTCTTTGCATATCTCATAATATTTGGCTGAAAGCTGGACATGTTAGTTAATACACTGTAGCAACTCTGGATTCTCATTTGTTTTTCTACGGGTGGTTGTTTTCTTTTTAGTAACTTGCTAGGACTTAACTGCAGTATCCATCTCCACCATATTGTATAGCTGCTTATATCTGTTTGGCTTTTTATTCTTAACTTTTTTTGCCTGGTTAGCAAAGCTGCAGGTTGTCCCCTTTCTTTCAAACCAAGTTTGCTACTTTTAGCTGACAAAGCCAAGTTCCTCCCACTCCCTTCTTGACCCCAAATCAAGCCCCGAATCAAGTCCACCTGATTTGGCAGCAAAGCTGCTGGTTTTCCTGGCTAGCCACAGGCTAGTAAAACTACCACTGTTTTCTACTGGGTTGAAGGTGGAAATAGGAGCAGAAACCTGAGTTGGATATTTCTCTTAAGCAAATTCACAATTAATAAATGTACCGAAAGGGCAACGATTATCAACTTACCCGTTAGGAATATGTGCAAGAGCCCTGTCCTAGTCAATACTTTTACCAGTGATTCTGAAGCAAACTAATAAAATAAGCCACAATAACCAACCCTGAAAACAACAAACCAAGAAAAGTATCTGCAATGCACACAGCACACAAAAGGGTAATTTCCCTAATATATAAAGAATTCCTAAAAATTAGAAAGAAAAAGTAAAGAATACAAATAATTCACAGAAAAAGAACTTTACTCATAATTAGAGTAGTATAAATTAAAACTAAGTTAAGAAGCTGTTTTGTAACCCAGGACACTAGTGATAATCCAAAAACAGTGGTGAGAGTTTAAGGATAGGCACTCTCATACACTTCTTGCGGGAATGTATATAAATTGTAAAGTTGTTTTAATAATCTCCCTTCTCATTCTTTTATGGTGAAATTTCTGGCAAAAGGGAAAGGAAATGATGCTAATAAATAAACTACTACTTTACAAGTATAAAAATGCCGATAGTGTTACTTGATGTCCATGAGAACCAATTATATGGTTTCTGTCAACTAAGAATGATTTCAAAAAAATTCAGAAAAAGTTAGTGAGATGAAGAAGCAATTTGCAGGAGAATAGCTAAAAAGGGGGAGAGTGGAGTTTAACCTCCTTTGTAATCAGTTATAAAAGAATCCATACCATTTTTCACCTATAGTATTTATTTTCAAAGATCATTTTAAACTGTCAATTCCTATAGCCAGGAAAACTGTAGAGAAGCAGATATTACTTTACTGGCAAATCTTCCCTGTAGGACAATCTTACAATTAGTATCAAAAGAAATTTTTTTCTCAGATTCATCCTAGAAATTCATCTTGAGACAAGAATCACAACTGTGGGAAAAGATAACTTAAGTATAAGCGTAGTATGTTTTCGTGATACATTTATATACACAGAACTATGCAACCATTAAGAATGTACTTAATTTTCTTAATGACAGGTAAAGTATTCAAGATACATTTAAAGTAAAACATTAAACAGAGTATGCCTTAAAGGACCTGACTTTAAATAGCACATACAGGCATAGCTCAAGATATTGAGGGTTCGGTTCCAGACCACCACAGTAAAGCGACTATCACAAAGTGCGTCACATGAAATTTTTGGTTTCCCAATGCATATAAAAGTTATGTGGACACCATGCTGTAGTCTATTAAATGTTCAATAGCATTACGCCTAAAAAATGTACACACCTTAATTAAAAGATACTTTATTGCTTAAAAATATAACCATCACCTGAGCTTACAGAGAATCATAATCTTTTTGCAATAGTAACATCAAAGATCACTGATCACAGATCACCATAACAAATGAAAAAGTTGGAAATATTTTAAGAATTACCAAAATGTGACACAGAGACATGACATTAGTAAATGCTGTTGAAAAAATGTCACTAATAGACCTGTTTGATGCAGGGTTGCCATAAACCCTCAATTTGTTAAAAGTGCAGTATCTGTGAAGTGCAAAAAAGTGAAGCACAATAAAATGAAGTATGCTTGTAGAGTTATTACAAGTATGGGTGCATAAAGAAAAACAGACTGGCACATAGACACACTGAGTTGAACTTTGGCACTGATAATGCTGCTAAGATATATATCTAAGTATTAAGAGGCTACCTCTGGGTGGTGAGATTTTTGCTTATTTTTATTTGTTTATATTTTCTAAGTATGTTATTATGTTTTAATTAACAGAGATACAAGTTATTATTTTTAAAAGAAGTAGAAAATCAGTTATTTGCATGCTTACATTAGCCCACAGAAAATGTGTGTGTGTGTGTGTGTGTGTGAGAGAGAGAGAGAGAGAGAGAGAGAGAGAGAGAGAGAGAGAGAGACTTTCCAAATAGTAGACATTGAGAGACATTAGGTCAAAGAAGATGGTAAGTCAACGAAAACTTTAGTCATAACCTTTAATACTTAACTTTCTATAAGATGCTAATTTAATACTAATAAAATAAATAAAACATAAGTTTAAAGAATCTAAAGTAAAAAACAAAAGTTCTTTAATGCCTCTACAAGAGTTTTTACCTTGCTCAAGTGTAACTCACAACATAATCCATATATATATATATATGTGTGTGTATATATATATATATATATATATATATATATATATATATATAAGAACCAAGTAAAAGGTTACAAAGATTTTTGTCTTTTCTCCAACTACTTCAAATGATGTCGTTATGTGATGGGGGTATGAAGAATGCTGGTGAGCAGACTGCATTTGTGCGCACTTACAAGACATTATGTACCTTGTTTATTCCTCCACAACTCTATGAGATGGATGTTAATAACCCCATCTTTAACCATTAGAAAATGACTACACAAGTCAGAAAGCTTACTTTAGACTTTATTAACCACAAAGTGGCTGAACACAAATTTGCCTGGCTCCAAAGTCTATACTCTTTCCATAGAATAATGCTGCTGCTCCTGATATTATAGAGCTGAAACAGCCCTTAACCTGTCTGGTCCAACTCCTATTTTACAGTTGAGGACCAAGATGAGAGAAATGGACTAGACTAGGAAAATAAACTGCCCACGTTTACATTGCTGGATAAATATCAGAAGGACAAAGACAGAGATCTCCTAATATCCATTTCAGTGCTATTGCCAGTATTCTATTTTCTTTTTCTTCTCTTCAAACGTTAAAAAAAATAAAAAATAAAAAGATAGTAGACCATCAACTACATTCAAGACCTTCAGGACTTCCTATTCTTGTTCTTGCAGAAAGGGCACAACTAATATAAAATCTAGAGAATAACTGTAGACAATCTACACAAATTAACAAATAAAGGTTTCATCCATATTCTAAACATGTTTCTTTTAAAAATTTTAAGTGTGATGTTTTATAGCTTTATTTTAAAAAGCAAGACATTAGAATAAACACATATGTAATTTTCTACTTTAAAAAAATGTTTGAGTGCCAGATTTAATGTTCTATTATAGTGGTCCCCAAGCTTTTTAGCACCAGGGACTGCTTTCATGGAAGACAATTTTTCCATGGACGGGGGTGGGGGTTGGTGATATGGTTCAGGCGTTAATGCTAGTGATGGGGAGCGGCAGATGAAGCTTCGCTCGCTTGCCTGCTGCTCACCTCCTGCTGTGTGGCCCAGTTCCTAACGGGCCATGGACCGGTACTGGTCCACGGCCCGGGGGGTTGAGGACCCCTGTTCTATTATGCATACGTAACAGACACACACTCAGCTACATAAATTCACCATAAAGAATGTCAACTATCTAGAATATATATAAAGAACCGTATGTCAAACAACCATCTTCCTACCACCAAACCTCTTCTTCCTACCAGAAGTTATCTGCATCTTAAATTTGCTAGCATAGCAAAGAATTTTTTCACATTCTTGTGTATCTGTGAATCCCTAAACTACATAGATAGAAATTTACAGATGTAGTAAAGTACATGCATATAGACCTCACTGAAAATGGCAAAGTGGGGTGTGCTTTGTGCAGGCTGGTAACCTTCCTGAAGGATCAGCTTAAGGGCTTGTCTTTGTCTCACCTGCCTTGGAGCTTCTGCAGGGTAGAAGCAGCATTCTGGGTGGCAGCATTTGTCAAAACCATTTAAAAGCAAATGTAGTACTGTACCTGTCTGGAACAGGGATAAGTGTTGGGGCCATTGACAGCCAGATAGGAAAGCCTGGGGAGAAAGAAACTGAAAAAGATACTTGGGAGAAAAGGGCTTTTAAAAGCTCTCACACATACAGGGGAAGTTAAAAGGTCATGTGCATAACTGAGTCCAAACACATCCTTGGAAAAAATGTGAGAAGACCCTAAGCTATCAACTCTGGCTGACCTTTAGGTGTCACGCAAGCAGAAAGTGAAGACTAAGGCAGAGCTGTAAATGGTGAAGCACTGAAGAAGTGCTCAAAAGAAAAAGCCAATTTCTACAAAACTAGAAAAGTATGTTTTTGGCTCCATGTATTTATGGAAATCAAAAATAAGTTGAAAGTAAAAAGATGAAAAAAGATATTCCATGCGAAGAACCAAAAGAGAGCCGGGTAGCTATAGTAATAAGACAAATGGACTTTAGTCAAAAGTTATCACAGGAGACAAAGCAGTACAGTACATATTGATAAAAAGGTGAACCATGAAGATAACATAACAACTATAAACATATATGCAAACAGAGCTCCAAACTATATCAAGCAAGAACTAATGAAACGGGAAACAGACAATTCTTCAATAATAGTTGGAAATATCAATACCTGACTTTCAATAATATATAGAACACCCAGGAAGATGATCAATAAAGAAACTGAGGACTTGAACAACATCATAAAACAACTAAACCTAACAGACATTCACATGTCGACAGCAGAATACAAATACACATTCTTTTCAAGTGCACATGGAATATTCTCCACTTAGACTGTATGCTAGGCCACAAAACAAGTCTCTGACAAATTTTAAAGTACTGAAAAAGTATCTTCTCTGATTGCACTCCCTCTTCCCCCTTGGGGCTCAGGTATCCATCTTACTGGGAAGAGCAGGATGTCAACACTTCCCATTCTATTGATGAAGCTAAGTTCCCAAGTGAATGTGGCCAAGAGATGGCGGGGGTTGGGGGGGTGGGAATGTAGGATCTACCTTGGGTGTGGTGCTGCTGTAGCACTGACTGCTACTGTTGCAGCCTGTAAGGTGGGAGTCCCATACTGGGAGGACCAAGCCAGGAAGACCTGAGGGTGCCATTCCCCTCCTCTACCCCCATTCCACCAAGTGCTTAGCTCCTAGAGCAGAGATTATCACTGGGAGAGAAATACATCATTGTACTCACTCCATACTCCAGAGACCTGACCTGGAGATACTGCCTGTGGGGCAAGGAGGCCATAAAACTGATAAGCTTCAAATCTTTTCCTAGAGAAATAGTGATTCATTTGCAAGGGAATGAGCAAGGGTGCTCTGAAAAACAGTAGAGGTCCTGGTGAAAGGCAACTGAGAGGAGACTGGAGGAATCTTGGGACATAAAAGCTAAACTCTAGGTGGGTTTGTTTGCCAGAGAGCAATGGAAACAACTAGGAGGAGCATTCCTGGGGTCAGAACATATCTCAAGCACTGATTTAGGAAACTTTTCCTCCAAAGGAACTCAAATTTGATTAGTATGTGCAGCAATTAATGCCTCAGGCCATTGCTAAAAATTATAGCGCAATTAGCCTTAGATTAGTGGATCCTAAGAGTTCTAAGTTGTCAGGGAAAGAGATAGTCAAGAACCCTGCCAATACCATTGTCATCCCAGCATTAACCGTTGGAAAACGTAGGGCTATAACCCTAGAGAAGTAACATCAGAGGCTGTGTGTGTGTGCGCACATGTGTGTGTGTGTGTGTATGTGTTGGGGGGTGGGGTGGGGGAGTGGGGTGGATGGAAGGAAAGGAAAACAGACTCCACTAAAATAACCCCGCAAGTCACTGAACAAATAAACAAGCAAGTAACAATAATATGCACTGGAAGGGAGAAACCAGCTCCAAGAATTTCTAACATTATATAAAATGTCCAGTTTCAAACACAAAATTATGCAGATTTTCTTTGCAAAAAACATGCAAAGAAACAAGAAAGCATGACCCATATAATGGGAAAAAAGTAGGTAACAAAACCTGTCTATGTAGGAGATGCTGTATACATGTGTAAAGAACTAAAGGAAACCGTGATTAAATAAGTAAAGTATGTTGACAATGTCACAAAAAATAGAGCATATCAATGTAGAGGTAAAAATTATTATTACTTTTTTTTAAAGGAAACTCTGGACTTGAAAAGTACAATAATTGAAATGGAAGAATGACATAAGGGGCCATGTTCATATACAGCAGATATGAACTGGGAGAAGAATTACTGAAACTGCTGAGAGATCAATAGAGATTATGCAATCCATAGATGAAAGAATGAAGAAAAATAAACAGAGCCTAAGAGCAGTGTGGGACCCTATTAAGTACACTGACATACATATAATGGGAAAAAAAAGACAAAATGGAGAAGAAAAAAATATTCTAAGAAACGCTGAAAACTTCCCAAATTTATTGAAAAACAACAATATATACACATTTAGGGAGCTCAACTAAATCCACGTAGGATACACGCAAAGAGATCCATAGACACATCACAGTAAAAATGATGAAAGCCAAAGATAAGGAAAAAATAGTCACTAGGATGGTTACGCTATAATTAAAAAATGGAAAATTACCAGCATTGGTGAGAATGTGGAGGAATTAGAAACCTTGCATATTGCTGGTGGAAACAAAATGGTTCATTTCAGCTGCTGTGGTATATTTGGCAGTTCCTCAAAAAGTAATTCCATTCCTAATTATACATCCAAAATAACTGAAGACAGGTGTTTGAACAAAAACTTGCATATCGATGTCCACAGCAGCACTATTCACAATAGCCAAAAGTTTATTGGCTAATAATCCAAATCATCAACTGATGAACTGATAAACAAAATGTATATCCATGCAATGGAATATCATATAGCCAGAAAAAGTAATGAAGTATGTGCTATAACATGGATGAACCTCAAAATATCATGCTAAATGAAAAAAGCCAAACACAAAAGGCCACACATTGTATGATTTCATTTACATGAAATATCCAGAATATGATATGACATATGGACAGAAAGCAGATTAGTGGTTGCCAGGGGCTAGAGGGAGGGTGAGACATGGGGAGTGACTGCTCAGTGGGTATGGGGTTTCCTTTTGGAGTAATAAAAATATTCTGGAACTAGATAGTGGTGCTGGTTACACAATACTGTGAATGTACTATAAACACCAATGAACTGTATACTTTAAAACTGTTAAAGGACTTCCCTGGTGGTCCAGTGGGTAAGACTCCGCACTCCCAAAGCAGGGGACCCGAGTTCAATCCCTGGTTGGGGAACTAGATCCCACATGCATGCTGCAACTAAGAAGTCTGCATGCTGCAACTAAGAGCCCACATGCTGCAATGAAGATCCCGCATGCCACAAATAAGACCCGGCACAGCCATAAATAAATAAATAAATAAATAAATAAATAAATAAATAAATAAATAAATAAATAAATACTTTGGGACTTCCCTAGTAGCACAGTGGGTAAGACTCCGAGCTCCCAATGCAGGGGACCCGGGTTCGATCTCTGGTCAGGGAACTAGATCCCACATGCAGGCTGCAACTAAGAGTTCACACGCTGCAACTAAAGAGCCTGTGTGCTGCAACTAAGGAGCTGGCGAGCCACACCCAAGGAGCCCACTTGTCGCAACTAAGGACCCCGTGAGCCACAACTAAGACCTGGTGCAACCAAATAAATAAATATTAAAAAAAAATACAACTGTTAAAATGGTGAGTTTTATGTTATATGAATTTTACCTCATTTAAAAATAATATGCACATACATGTCCATATCTACATATACACACATATTTCTTTTGTCATTAAAAATAATGGAAGTAATTATAAAGTCTCTTCTGTAACTGTTGAGACTAAATTAGCCACTATTAGAGAATAAAGTACTAAAGAGATTATTTTTAATAACTCTCGAGAGACATTCTCAACAGCTGTGTAGTATTCCTAGTGTGTTAGCTATCAAGCTTCCAGACTAATGGAATATATGAATTATCCAACAAAGTTCAGGTTTTTTTTCTTAAACTCATACTGTCTGAAGAATATTATCGAAATTCTATCCAGTTATAAAATGTGACTAGCATATTTACGAGGTACCTCTTTTGTACTGTCATCTGTAATCAGCACAAGTCTTCTAGGAGCTATCTTAACCAAATGTGATGTTAATCATAACATTTTTGTGTATTAATTCTTCAACTAACAAAATGTAAATCACGCTGCAACTGTGAAATACTACCATATTTATCCTAAAAGTTATCGAACTGCTTCATGAAGTTATAACTGAAAATACTGTCTGAGGTCAAGGTAATTTTATATATATCGACTATAATTACATAATGAAATAAGTTAGTATGTAACTTAATATATAATAATATATAATGTTCAACAGTTTTGCTAAGACTTATCAAGAAGAATAAAGATAATAAAATAATAACAATACATGTATCATAAGCTTATGATAAGCTTATGTATCATAAGCTTCTTAAATCTCTTTAAATTAAGCATATGGGGACTTCCCTAGTGGCGCAGTGGTAAAGAATCCACCTGCCAACGCAGGGGACACGGGTTTGATCTCTGGTCCGGGAAGATCCCACATGCCGTGGAGCAACTAAGCCCATGCGCTACAACTACTGAGCGAGCACTCTAGAGCCTGTGCCACAACTACTGAGCCCACGTGCCACAACTACTGAAGCCCATGTGCCTAGAGCCCATGCTCCACAACAAAACAAGCCACTGCAATGAGAAGCCTGCGCACCGCAACAGAGTAGCCCCTACTCGCCACAACTAGAGAAAGCCCACGTGCAGCAACGAAGACCCAATGCAGCCAAAATAAATAAATAAATAAATGTCCCTTAAAAAAAAAAAAAAGCATATGACGACTTCATGGAAGTGCAATAAACATTTATTATATGCTTAGATACATCGTGCACACTAATGGACCCTGAAGTACTACAAAGATGAATAATATATATAGTCCCTGCTTTGGGGAAGGCTATAATATAGTAGGAGAGATAGATACATTCTAGATTACTTTCAATATGGTAATATGATAGAGGAATGTACCAGAGTAATAATGAAGCATTTTCAGGACAGGAAGGATGTCCTGAAGATGGTCCCTGGGCTGGATTCTAAAGGAAGCAAATTATAGGGAGATCACAAACTGCAGCACAGATCTTAATAGCAAGGGTTCTATACGGAGACCAATGTGAATCATTGTTTTGTCATGAATTCTGTAATCTTTTAGATACTGGGCCTTTCCTTTACCTATTAAAAGATTATAGTACCTCATTTCCCTATGGTTGGTGAGTGGATAACATGAAATTATTTATATATATATATATATATATATATATATATATATATAAATAATTAAATAAAGTGCTTACACTTAGCACAATGTGATTATTAGAATAGACACATAGCAAGGAAAACTTCACAGGTAACATCTGAAGACAAATAATTTGGGCAGTGGTGGTAAGGCTGGTAATAACCAAGATAATTAACGTATACAAAAAGAGTACTTAGAGGCTATCATGGGATCTCCCGCTTCTGAGTATGATGAAATCGCTGGCAAGTGAACTAAGTTCTGCTGTGCAGAAAAACCTGGATAAAAATAAAGTAACTATCTGTTTAAAGGCATTTAGAGCTACTCAAGCAATCAGGACAGTGGGTTCCAAGATTCCAGAGAAGAGGGAATAATCGAAAGGTAAGCTGATAGACTACAAATACCTTTCCTCTAAGAGTGTTCGCTGATTCTAGCCACAATGTAGAGTGAGAATCCGGGCTTTGTTTTGTCCAAGCTGAGGGCTGCTGCCAAGAGGCAGAAATATCAGGAATGATTTTGTTGGCCCCATGGGGTAGAAGATAAAAGTAGGTATCTGAGGGGCTAAGATCCTGATGAAAAAGTGCCCTTTAAGATTTCTGCTGAATGCTGACCCTGCAAGGAGCAGAAAGCCAAGAAGCCTTCAAAGAGCACAGCAAAGTTTTCAAATATCTCATATTGCTGAGAAGACAAGGATTAGAGTTCAGTATCTGCCAGAGAGAGGGGCCCAAGTAAGAACACCAGGCTCTTATTTGGAAGGCTTGGAAAGCTAAGCTACACGAGAAGAACAAACCATACGTACAAACTGCTTTAATTTGGTCTTGATTGATGTCAGTATCTGACTAGCTCAAAGTTATCAGCCCCTCTGCTTTATATCTAAGAGGGGAAAGGATGAACACTCTACGAAAGAAGATATCATCTGGAACCTTTACAATTTTCATAATGGCTAGTAATTAATTAATACTACAAGCTGCCAAAAGACAGATAAACATGACCTAAAACTAGGAGGAAAAAAACCAGGCAACTGACACAGATGCACAGAACCTTCAGACATTCAGAAGTCAGAAGACAAAATTTTCAGAATAACTGTGAATAATATGTTGTAGAACAGAGGAAAAGATGGGGAAAACTAGATGAAAAAGAGTTTTATCGAGAATTTAAGTCCTGGGCTTCCCTGGTGGTGCAGTGGTTGAGAATCTGCCTGCCAATGCAGGGGACATGGGTTCGAGCCCTGGTCTGGGAAGATCCCACATGCCGCGGAGCAACTGGGCCCGTGAGCCACAACTACTGAGCCTCCGCGCCTGGAGCAAGAGAAGCCGCGATAGTGAGAGACCCGCGCACCGCGATGAAGAGTGGCCCCCGCTCGCCGCCAACTAGAGAAAGCCCTCGCACAGAAACGAAGACCCAACACAGCCAAAAATAAATAAATAAATTTATAAAAAAAAAAAAAAGAATTTAAGTCCTTAAGAATCAAGTGGAAACCCTAGAACTAAAAAACAATTGAAATTAACAACTTAATATGTAAGTTTAACAGCAAAAGATAGGAAAAGAAATCTTTTTAAAAGGTCAATAAAAGACATTTGTACTGAAGCAGAAGAAAAATATGGAAAATGCAAAAAGAACCTAGGACAAATGTGACACACAGTGAAAGTCTAACGTATGTGAGTGAAGTTGCAACACTTGAAAATATAACAGAACTTTCCAAAATTCATCAATAAAACAAAAACTGTAATGTCTGGTGGGGCTTAAATATATGTACAATTAAAATGCATGACAACAATAATGTAAAAGGCATGGGGGGGTAAATGTAATAAAAAGCGTTCTTAACAAACAAAAAAAGTGTTCTAAGATTCTAGCATTCTTGGGGAAGTGGCAATATAACTCAATGAAACACTGTAATCACTAGGGTAACCACTAAAAGAAAAATGAGACAGCATAACAAATTATAATAGATAAACAAAAAAAGGAGAGGGAAATACAGAAAATAGTAAGATGGTAGATGATATAAATATATAAAAGATTATTTATATTTAGATAGGCTATATACTCCCATTATCAGACTGGATTAAGTAAACAAATCCCAAAGACATAACAACTAAGTGCAGTGTCAGATCTTGGAATAGTAAAAAAAAAAAAAAAAAAATAGTAGTAGGAAAATTGGTAAAAATCTGATTCAAGTCTTCATTTAACAGTATTATACCAATGTTAATTTCTTGGTTTCAGTAAGTTTAATTGTGTTATATTATTTAATATAATAACAAGGTGTTTACATTTAATTGCTATTTAATATGGGTTTTAATATGGTATTAACATTATGGGAAGCTGTATAAGGGGAAAAAAATGCAACTACAGCTGACCCTTGAACAACATGGGTTTGAACCCTGTGGGTCCACTTATATGCCGACTTTTTCAATAAATACTACAGTACTGTATGAGGGGCAATTGGTTGAATCCTCAGATTCAGAACGGTAGATACAAAGGAACTACAGATATGGAGGCCGACTATAAAGTTATATGCAAATTTTCAATTGCATGGGGGGTTGGTGCCCCTAACCCCCACTTTGTTCAGAGGTCAACTGTATTTAAGTTTGGAGAAGACTTAAATATAGGCATACCTCTGAGATACTGCAGGTTCAGTTCCAGACCCCTGAAATAAAGTGAATAATGCAGTAAAGTGACTCACATGAATTTTTTTATTTCCCAGTGCATATACAAGTTATGTTTACACTATACTATAGTTTACTAAGTGTGCAGTAGCATTATGTCTAAAAAAATGTACATAAATTAAAAAATATTTTCTTGCTAAAAATGCTGACCATCATCTGACAACACAGCGTTGCCACAAACCTTCAATTTGTAAAGACACATTATCTGTGAAGCACAATAAAGCAAAATGCAATAAACTGTGCCTGTATAAGGGTAAAAGAAAGGTTTAGGTTACAAATAATGAGAAAATATATAGCTGACAAATCCTATCCAAAACAAAGCAGGTACAGCTATATTAGCTAAATTTAAAATTTAAAAGAAATTTTAAAGCAAGAAGCATTCAGAGACATAAAAAGGAAAATAATAAAATGAGAAAAAAGGTCAATCATAAAAACATAATACTAAACGTGTCTGTATGCAATAGGATGATTCCAAATATCACAGTGGGAGACTTTAATTCACTTCTCTCAGTAAGTTAAAGAACAATCTTAATGACATATATAGGTAAATATACATACCCATATTCATATATATATATGAGGGGCCAGAGGGAGGGAGAGAGGCAGGAGTTGAGGGGAGAGATACGGCACCCAACAGCAAAAGAATGCAAATTATTTTCAATGGCACAGGAATCATTTGCCAAAACTGACCATACTACTGCAAGATAAAGAAAGCCTTACAAACAAATACTGGTCATTGAAATCATTCAGAGTATAAACCTTAATCACAGTGGGATTAAGTTAAAAATCAATAAGCAAAAAGATAACTAGAAAATACCTAATCTCCAAACATTAAATAATAGCTTTCTAAATCTATGGGTGAAAAAAGAAATCACAATGAGAATTAGAAAACATTTTGAACTGAATATTAAAGATAAGAAATTGCCAAACTTGTAAGATGTAGTTATATCAATGCTTAGGAAATTTATATCATGCATATACCAGATAAGGAAGGCTGAAAATCAATGACAAGCTTCCATCGAAGGAAGCTAGAAAAGAGTACGTCAAACCCAAAGAAAGTAGAAGAAATAATAAAAGTATGAGCAGAAAGCAATGACTAGGAAAAAAAATGTACAACAGACAACAGAAAAAAATGCAAAGCCAAATGCTTTGTATTATTTTTGAAAAAAATAATAAAATCGATAGCTTTAGACTAATCAAGGGAAACGAGAGAGGACACAAATTTACAACACCTAAAATGATGCTGTGAAGGATAATGAGGCTATCATGAAAACGTTACACCAACTTAACTGATAATTTAAGTAAAATGAGAAAATTACCTGAAAAAAATCACTTTCCAAAACTGACATACAATATGAAAGAGAAAATTATAAAGTCCTATTTTTATTAAACTTTAATTATTAAAAGCCCTCCCACAAGGAAAACTTACAGGAATGGTTTCACTGCACAAGCTCTTCCACAAAATGGAAAACAAAAACAAACTTCCCAGCTTGTCTGATGAAACCAGTGTAACTTTTACACCAAAACCTGTCAAGCACATTACAAGAAGGAAAGATATAGGAAAGTCTGTCTCGTGAACATACATATAAAAATCCTAAGCAAACTAATAGCAAGTCAAACCTAGGATTGCATAAAAAGTATATTTCATGACCAATGAAGTTTTAGTTGAGTAATGCAAGGGTGATTAACATCAGAAACTATTAGTTTTTTCTATTAACCAAAAAAGGGGGAAAACAGATCACCCTGACAGATGCAGAAAAAGCATTTGATAAAATTTAATACCCATTTGGGATAAAAACTCTTTAAAAAACTGCAAATAAAAGAGAACTTCCAAAAAAAAAGAACTTCTTTAATTTTACAAAAAGTATCTTAAAACTCATACCCACACCCCTACAGTAAGAGTTCCAGGTGAGATGAGACAAGAAAGACCACTATCAGCCTTTCACTCAACACTGCACTTGAAGTCCCAGGCAGTACCTTAAAGCAGGAAAAAAATAAAGGCATAAGAATTGGAAAAGAAAAAAGAAAATCATCATCATTCCCAGATAACACACATGATTGTGTACAAACAGAATTAACAAGGAATTTTGCACAAGTTGCTGTATAACATATAAAAATCTATTGTATTTCTATATGTTAGCAACAATTAGAAAATAGAATATTTAAAAGATACCATTTATAATATAATTTAAAAATCCACTTTTCCTAGAAGTAAATCTAATGAAAGATGCTCACAAACTCTATACTGAAAACTACAAAATGGTACTGAGAGAAAAGTAAAAAGAAATATGCCATGGTTCATGAAATGTAAAATAAATCTTATAAAGAATTCTCCCCAGACTGACATATAAATTCAGTGCAATCACTATCAAAATCACAATTTTTCTTTTTGTGGAAATTGATAGATGAATTCTAAAATTTATATGGATATGCAAAAGCATTCTTGAAGAACAACAAAGCTAAAGGACTATAAGTACGTCAAGTGTATGACATCAAGACTTAAGTATAAAATTTCAAGACTTAAAATATAGCTATTAAAATTAAGACAGAGTGGTACTGGTGAAAAAATTAAGAGAAACTGACCAATGGAAGAAAACAGAATCCGGAAACAGATGTACACATATTGAGCACATTTATGACAAATAATGAAATGCAGTACAGAAATGATGGTCTTTATGGTCCTGGGTCAAATGGACGGTCATATAGAAAAATAAAATCTTGACTCCTACCTCACGTCATATACAATGATCAATTCCAGATATAGTTCAGATATAAATATGAAAGTAAAGCATTAAAACTTGGGGTGGTGGGGAATGGGAGAATATCTTAACAACTCTGGGGTAGGCAAGTATTTCTTAAGCAGGACACAGGGTAGAAAAAGATATCTGCAATACAGGGATCTGATACAGGGCTTATATCCAGAGTATACAGAGAATTCCTATAAATTATTATAAAAAATGCAGGGAATTGAACAGAAAAATTGGCCAAAGACTTAAATACTGCATAAAAAGTAAAAAAAAAAAAAAAAAAAAAAGATATCCAAAAGGTCAGTCAACATATGAAAAGGTGTTCAACTTCATTAGTCATCAGACAAATATATTAAGACAACAGTGTGATAACCACTACTCACACAACAGGATGGCTAAAATTAAAATTAAAAAAGACAATACATGTTGCCAGAGGGGAGAAATGAATCTCTAAAATTACACTGATGGTGAAAGTATAAATTAGTCTAGCCACTTTGGAAAACTGTTTGCAATATCTATTAAAGCCAAACAATTGAATACCTTGAAACCCATCAATTCCACTCCTGGGTATACAGCCAGAAGCATACATTCATATGTTCTTCAAAGTATGTGTACAAGAGTGTTCATTGATGGGCTCTAGATATAAATATAAAAATAAAGCAGTAAAGCTCTTGTGATTGTCAAAAACTGAAAACTACCCAATTATTCCTAAGTAATAGAATGGATAAACTATGATACATTCATATAGTGAAATATCATATAGCAATGAGAATGAAGTCAGAAGAGCAGAGGTATAAGTGACAAGGTTTTGAGGAATTATGGATATCAAGGTTTGTAGTTTAGAAAACAGACTTAAGTCAATGATAAAGGTGATTCATGTAAGAGACAATAAGAAGCTGCATTTCTGGACAATTTAAGAGTTTGGGGGTAGGAGAGGACGTGGAATTATCATCACATTCAAGAAGACCATAAAAATATACATATTTATTATAACTTTACAGAAGTACACACACAGAAAAATGACACAATGAGAAGAGTGTTATTAGCTTCCTGAGTCCAGTCATGCAAAGAACCCTATTACTATTACAGTAGGTGCTTACTAAGAGGGAACAAAAATCTCTAGCAGTTACTGCAAGTATGTTTGCTACTGGTTCCAGCAAGTCACCAACAGACTTCTTCATCCAAGGTTTTCAACTCATGGAACTGAGGAAGTTTTCTCTGCAAATGCATTTTCAGTATTATACAGAGAATCATTGTGAAAATTTATTTTATAATAATCAACTTCATAGCCAACTTTACAGAAACTTATCTGTTCTATAAGGAAAGAGTTATCTAAAATGTGTAACTTTTTCCTGAATAGAAGCAATCTAACAATATCAAGAACAAATATTTTGTAAAGGCTTTCTATATGCTAGGCCTAAGTATTTATCTAATTTGATTCCCAGAATAACTCTATGAGGAGAGTAATCGCTGCTTCTGCCAATGTTATAGGGGAGTAAACTAGAGTGCAAAAAGGCTACATAATCTGCCCAGGAATATAATGCTAAAATTTGGCAATGTCTGCCTGCCTGCCTGGATTCAGCCTAAGCTTATAATAAATTCTTAAAGACAACCTTTCTAGCATGTTATTAACAGAAAAAAACAACAAAAACCAAAACAAACAAACAAAGGGGTTTCATACTCTCTTCCAAAGTCATGTGACAGATTATATGGCCTTCTATCAACCTTCTAATTTCTAGATGTCTGGATCAGATATTGTACCCAAGATGGAACTTTGAAAGCAGTACATAGTTCAAGGCAGTCAAGTGAGCACATTTATCTGTCTTTTTTATTTCCCAACATACCAACGAGATGAAAACAAATTTTTGCAAAAGAATGAAGTCATAACAGGGCTGGAAAGTACAAAAGGATGATATTGGTGGATCAGATATTTTGAGAAATTTAAGGCAGATAAATGGGAACAAATTAGCAGAGAAATCAATTAGATAGGAACAAGTTAGCAGAGAAACTTAAAGGAGAAAATCAAAACAGACAACTGGGAAAAGGTCCAAAACTGTAAAATAAAACAAAATAAAACAAAATAACCCTGGTAGAAATGGAAACAATGCAGGGGACAGAATGGTACACTTAAATAAAACAGGGATAAGCTGCTTTGAACAAGTGGTCAGAAAACAAGAATTCTTGTTAATTAAAAATATAAATGGGGGACTTCTCTGGTGGTCCAGTGGTTAATAATCCGCCTTCCAACGCAGTGGACGAAGGTTCAATCCCTGGTCAGGGAACTAAGATCCCACATGTTGCAGGGCAACTAAGCCCACATGCCACAACTAGAGAGCCCAAGCGTCCCAACTACTGAGCCCACACGCTGTGGAGCCCGCGTGCCACAACTAGAGAGAAGCTTGCACTCCACAACTAGAGAAAAGCCTGCACACTGCAACGAAGAGCCCGTGTGCCGCAACTAAGACCTGACGCAGCCAAAAATAATAAATATTAAAAAAAAAATATATATATATAAATGATAATTCCAATGGGTAAGATAAACAATAAAATGTTTATAATTAATGGAGAATAAAAGATAAAGACTACTTTTGAAGACACAAACTAAATACACAAAGAATATAGGAAATAAGAGAAGTTAGGGACCTGGAGGTCAGACAGAAGATATCCAATATTCCAACAGGAGAGCCATTAAATGCTCCTGAAGGGGATTAAGACAGAAATAACAGAGCTATATCAAGAGAAAAAAACAGAAGACTATTTCCACGATCTGAAGGAAGACACAAGTTCCCAGTCAGGCCTCACCAAGCACCAAGAATACTTACTGAAAAAAGATCTATACCTAGACACATCCTGGCAAAATTTCAAAGTTCCACCAAAAAAGAGAAAATCCTAAAACTTCTCACGTTATCTACAAAGGAACCAGTCACACTGAAATCTAAATGCTGTTAAGATATAAGGAGAAATGCTTTTAAGGTTTTTAAGAAAAATTTTGAATTTAGAATTTCATCCTCAAAATTCTTCAGGAATGCAAGCTGAAGAAAGGACATTTTCAGACAGCAAATACTTGAAAAGTCTGCCATTCTACATTGAAAATTACTCAATGAACCCAATGAACTCCAAACTTTTTTGTATGACATGCCTTTATGAGTAAAAAACCATTTGCTCTCAGCATGCATGTCTATTTATAAATTAACATATTATTATACTAATATATTTATGTATATTATAAAGCATATCAAAATTAAAATTTAAAATAATCAGATAAAATTAAATAATTTAATTTTTAATATATTCTGACACCCCCCCAAATTATCTTGTGTAACCCGTTTATGTGGATGCTTCGTTTTGAAGACCACAGCTCTAACCAAATGAAAATGAACCCTAAAGAAAGAAACCATGGGCTTGAAAAAAACAACAGAATTGAACAGGTCTCAGTAGAGAAGGAAACTAAAAAAGAAACGAGAATTCACTACAATTTGACACTTAGAAAATTTTCCATTGGTAAAGTTTTTATGTACATAGGATTACATTTCATTTTCTGTGAGGCCACCCTACTTTGTTCTATAGTAAGTATTTATATAATCACATTATAAATATTTCCAGGTTTAAAATTTTTAGAATTGGTCTGCAAATAAAGCAAAAAAGAAATTAAAATGCAAACACCTTGATGATGTAGCCTAACAACGAATAATAATTGGGAGATTGACGGAGTGAGGAGAGAAATAAGACTATCATTCACAGAGGTAGGCAATACTGTCTAGAACTAAAAGCAGGCACAATTTACAGTGGGAAGTGGAACTGGGGGTGGGAAGGTGACTTCCTCTTCTTTTTACTCTTATGTAATACGAATCGCAATATAATTACGACTTCTATTTTTAAGAAGCATTATAAGCAGAAGGGAAAGCAGTACATAACACAGTATGCCCATTTAGAAAACTGAAATTGGTTACTGATGGCCATAGTCAGCTCCCATTAAATACACCTACCACCTCCATTACCCTCCGTTCATCTACTGCCTTTTACTACTGAGTTTTATGTGCACAGAACAGCTGTGTTTTTACCTAAACTATGATCTTCTTGAAGGTTTTTCTGTTTTATTCATTTCTGCAATGCAAAGCCTAGCACAATGCTCAGTGTTTATTTTTTAAAAAGAGGGAGGGGACTAATTAAATGGTCTGAGGAAAATAATGGAGAAAAGCCATCTTGTAGTTCCAATCACTTAAAACCAGTTTATCTCAAGTTTACTAAAGTTCACTAAAATGCATATAACAGGGAGAGAAAGGCTCCTCTTCGAAGTAGAAACAGCTGTGACTCTCAGGAGAGTGAGTCAACTCAGTGGCAGCACATCTAAACACAGGTCTTAGTAAAAATCTTAGGGGGCAGGAACAGGGGCTGATGAAGGATATAGCAACGGAAATACTCTGAACCCTCAAGAAAAAAAATGGCTGGGGGTGGGAAGACCATTCCTCCTTCCTGACTATATATATTCCTATAGAAGAGGAAAGCCAAAAGAGCTGGGGGGGGGGGGAGTGGACAGGTACTCAGGAGTCACGGCTTATGATGAAATTACCCAGGGCATGTGCGTGCGCATGCGCGCACACACACGTTGCTCAAATACTTCCATTTACCTTATAGTCTCTTACTGGGGCCCTTAATTTTTTCCTACTTTGGTTATTGAGAGGCCTAAGTGAAATAGCAGTTTTACAGTTTGAACTCTCTGCCCAAAATAAAAGGTGACTTTTCTTTAAAACTTGGTAATTTGAAATTTTTGTAAATCAAAAGCAGGAGACTATGGGTAATTTTATATGGTCCAACCAAGTAGTGCCAGCCTCTAAGTGATTACAAATGGTAGACTCACAGGTTTATATTTTTCTAGGGCAGTGATTCTCAAATTTAACTGTGCATTAGAATCACCTGGAAGCCTTGTGAAACCAGAATACTGAGCCAACCCTAGGATGAATGATTCAGTGGGTCTGGGTCAGGCCCCAGAATTTGCATTTCTAACAAGTCTCAGATGGTGCTGATGCTGCTCGTCTAGGGATCCCACACTGAGAATCATATTTCTAGTGTGAGGATTGGACCAGAAAGCTATTATTACCAATAATACAAAAATCTCATCATCCCTGCTACAGCTAGCTATCCATCTGTCCTCTACCTATGACTAAGTCTTCCGTTTTACCTGAGTATTATCCTGAGAGGTAGACCTCTGGGCTAGTTTTCAACTTCTTTGTTTCAGGATCTTATTCCAGTGTTATGGAATCTGTTTTGAAATCTACAACATCCTCTAACACTGATAGTAAAGAGGTAGTTCTAATAACATATATATGGAAACTTTATTAGTATAGGCAAAATACAGACATTTTAAGATGAACTCTTTCTCTATTTGATAAATCCTAAAAGCCATTAATACGTGTTGGTGAAGGTTTGCACACAAGCAGGGATTTAAAGCCTCTGCTTACTGTTGCCTTGTCATTCAACGCCAAGGTTCTCCCTTAAAAAAAAGAACAAAAAACTGAAAGTCAACTCCCGTGTACACACACTGTAACCCCAAAAAATCACTCCATTTCTGTCGCTTTAATGTATTTTTTTAAAAAAAGGATTAAAACTAAAAGTCATTTAACATTTCTTGACATAGACTCAATGTCATTTTCCTTAACAAAGGTAAAAATGGAAAAAAGCCCTGGGGTCCATGTGTTGAGAGACCTGGATTCTATCCCTGGCCCTTTTTGGTTTCAGAACACATGCCCTTTTGCTCATCACTGAGCTGTTGGCTAAACAAAGCATTCAGGGCAAGAATCACTAAATCCTATCCAGTTCTAACATAAGCTTATACAGTAAGACTCATACACTGTAGACTAAGATGTACTTGATATCACTACATGATTTCCTCATAGTGCAATGAACTTCTTGGGAAAAAAAAAATTGACTACAGATCACTTCAGAACCTGATTGCGTTTCCTGTAGCATTACATATTAAGGACAGTCTGGCTCTTTGGCAACCATTTAAAAAAAAAAATCATTTAAAAACAACTAGATTTATATGTCATGCTAGTTGCTACAAGTTCAATTGTTTTCACATTACTTGTGTAATGACATATACAAGGCACAATAAGAAAATTATAAGCCTATCTGCATCTATATTAATAGTCATATCCCCTTAAAATGTATGAAGCAAATATTTCACTTTCTAAAAGGAGGCTATTTCCAGAGGAGGGTGAAGGAAAAAATACAAGTAAAAGGAGGCTATTTCCAGAAATCTTATAAAGACAGTATTGGGATTTTAAAAAATCAGCCTTATTTAAATACTTAGCATGGCAGTTTATGACTACGGTCATTAAACTTCGTGAGGTAAGATTTTAAATTATAGTAATATATAAACTGTGGTGAACCAAAACAGGGCAAGACCAGCAGTCAGGAGACTACTCACTATGGCCAAGCTGCAAGACCCCACCCCACCCCCCATTCCTTTGTTTTTTTTTACTCATTCATTTGTTCCTTTATAGTCTCTCTCTCTCTCTTATTCACTGACCTGTTTGAGTATCTTGGGAGGTTCTAGGCTTAGCTAAACCCTGTGGACACAAGGAAGGATGGCATTATTTGAACTAGATCTCAGGGGTCCCTTCTGGTAGAATCTTTATTCAAGATCTAATTTATAAATTATAGCAACAGACTCTTTATCAAACACAAGAGGAGTAAGTTATCTCAATCAACAAACAATAAGATAACTTAACCTTATTCCTTCTTTAAGCACCAACAGTGTTTTAATCTGTTGATCTCGACTGCCATTTCTTCTATAAAATGTATACTAACCAACCGTTTATGTTTACTCCCATACCATTTTCTTCAGTAAAATGAATTACTCCTTAGGTACCCAAGCACTTTCATAACCAATGCCTCTCATATAGAATTAATCAAATTTATTGTAATTATTAGTACAATAATCTGTAAGATTTTACTTCACACTTTAGAATTTTACTCCTATACATATTATCTCATTTGATCCTCTAAACAACCCTGTGAAGTAGTTACTTCTATTTTACAGACAGGGAAACTGAAACAGAAGCAATATGATCTAAGGTCATAGAGTTTTAAAAAAACCCAAAAAGACAAAAAAAAAAGTTCAGAAATTGAATCCAGGATTTTTTGGGGTTTTTTTTTTTTTTTTTTCACTTTTTGGCCATGCCCCACAGCGTGTGGGACCTTAGTGCCCTGACCAGGGATTGAACCTGCGCCCCCTGCACTGGAAGCACGGAGTCTTAACCATGGGACCACCAGGAAAGTCCGTGAATTCAGGATTTTTAACTGAAAATACTATGGTTTTTTTCAATTCATCAAATATGCTGAACTCCTTGAGATTATATTTTCACCTTTACATACTGCCTAGTGTATACGATGGCAGATACTAAGCAAAGACATGTTGACTAGATTTGAAGTCAACTACTGGAAAGGTATTACATATTTACTAGACAGTACAAAATTTATTGCTTCCTAAAAAACAAAGTACCAGATATAATTTAGTATTACAGAATGATCCATGGAACACCATCAGGGTTAAGAATTTGGTTTCTGAATTTAGAGTTAGGTGCAGATCCTGAAGCTGTGTAAGCTCTCTGGGCCTCAGTTTTGTTTGTAAAATGGGAATAATAAATGGTAATTATCTCAAATGACTGGTGTACTGAATGGGAGTGTATAGAAGACGCCTAGTATAGTGTCTGGTACATAGAAAGCACTCAATAAATTAATGTGTATGAGTATTAATATGAAACTAAAAAGTAGAACTAGTTTACAAAACAGTAATAATCTCATGAACTATGAAGAAGAACAGAGTTAAATTTGCCTAAGTATGTTTTTGAGGTTTTGTTTTTACTTTTTCAACCTTTATCACTAGGCTCTCCATGAGCTATTTACATGAGCTATGAACACTACTGCTCTCACGCTGCTGCTCTCACACTGCTTATCTCTAACTTCCATCTCCCTTTTAATGCAAGTAATGTGGAGGTGTAGTTGTAAAAAGATAGACTAACATCCAAAGTGTCTCTCAGGAATTGTGTAAACTTCTAGAGAACTTCCTGGAGTAATGGAAATGCTCTGTCTCTTGACTGGGCTGTTGTTACACAGGTGAACGTATCTGTCAAAACTCATTGAAATGTACACAAAAGAAAAGATGTGTATATGAAACAATGCAAGTTTAAAAAAAACACAAGTTTTTTTAGGTTTTATAACCCTTGAACAAGTTACTTTCCCTTTTTGGCCCTTAGCTTTCTCATCTTCAGAAAGGGAATAATTTCTCGTACAGAAAGCATATAGTGAGTGTTAAAGGAGATAAGGTCTATAAAGTACTTAGTTTCTGCACAGTTAGTTGCCAATTCTGGATCCACTTAACATTAACCCTAGGCATTTTTCAGATTTATTTGAGTCCTAAAACATTCCTCCAAAATAAAACCTATATTCTCTCCCTCTCCCTTCTCCTACTCTTCCCCTCATCTCTTTTACTTTAGGAAAATATGAGTAAACGTTTGATTAAAGCTTTTGCCTCCATAGTTTTTTTTTTAACAAATCATAATAGTCTTTTGCCTTCATATTTCTCTTCCTTCTCATTTAATTATAGTCAAAAAAGTGAGAATTCTCTGGGGGTCTAGTAATTAAGACTCCGCGCTTTCACTGCCGAGGGCCTGGGTTCGATCCCTGGTCAGGGAACTAAGATCCCGCAAACCACCCGGTGCTGCCAAAAACAAAACCAAGTAACAATTCCTATTACTAGTTTTCAAATCACTTTTTTAAAAGTGTCTAAGCAATGTTCTTTGTTCTAGAATTCCAGGACACTGGAACAATTTCACATTCATCTAGCATTTACTGAGCAAACATTTATTAAGAACCTAAATCGGTTAGGCACTGGAGAAACAAAGATAAGGTCAGAGAGGCAAATACCTAACTAAAGCAGATCAAATAGAATTGTTAAAATCATATTCTTTTCTTACACCTGTGAAGGATCTATTGGGTTGGCCAAAAAGTTCCTTTGGTTTTTAAGTAAAAATAAAAGACACGTTTTTCATTTTCACTAAGAACTTTACTGAACTTAACGTATTCACCATTTTGTTCCACTACCTTCTGCCATTTTTCAGGCAACTTCATAATTCCATCTTCCCAAAACTTATCTTTTTGAGCAAAGAACTGTTCCAGGTGCCTTTTACAGTCTTCCAGGGAATTGAAATTTTTTCCATTAAGAGAATTTTGTAAAGACTGAAATAAATGGAAATCCGAAGGTGCAATGTCTGGTGAATACGGTGGATGATCAGAACTTCCCAGTGAAGCTGAAACAGTTTTTGCCTGGTCATCAAAGAAACGTGCGGTCTTGCATTACCCTGATGGAAGATTATGTGTTTTCTGTTGACTAATTCCGGACGCTTTTCGTTAAGTGATGCTTTCAGTTGGTCTAATTGGGGTTCAGTGGAACTTACTACCTAGGATAGCTTGACCAACTATGAAAATAAACTTGAATATATTATTTTAATAACAGAACTTGTTGGAATTAATCATTTAGTTTTCTGGAAGGAGCTCAAAATAGAGGACTCCCTTCCAATCCCACCATATACACAACATCACCTTCTTTGGATAAAGACTGGCTTTTGGTGTGGTTGGTGGTGGTTCACTTTGCTTGCCCCACAATCTCTTCAGTTCCACATTATTGTACAGTATCCACTTTTCATCGCCCGTCACAATCTGTTTTAAAAACGGAACATTTTTGTTACGTTTAAATAGAGAACTGAATATGGAAATATGGTCAAGAAGGTTTTTTTTCACTTATGTGGAACCCAAACATTAAAGCAATTCACATATCCAAGCTGGTGCAAATAATTTTCAATGCATGATTTGGATATTTTGAGTATGTCAGCTATCTCCCGTGTGGTATAATGTTGATTGTTCTCAATTAATGTCTCAATTTGATCGTTATCAACTTCAACTGGTCTACCCAACTGTGGAGCATTGTCCGCAAGAAATCTCCAGCATGAAACTTCACAAACCACTTTTGGCACGTTTCATCAGTCATAGGACCTTTTCCATACACTGCACAAATCTGTTTTTGCATTTCAGTTGTGTTTTTACCTTTCTTGAACTAACAAAGCATACTATGCCGAAAATGTTGTTTTTCTTCCATATTCAATATTAAAATGGCTACACAAAAATTCACCAATTTGGTAAGTTTTTTTTCTAACCTTTTTTTTTTAAATTAATTATTTATTTATTTGGTTGCACCGGGTCTTATTTATTTATTTATTTTTATATTTATTTTTGGCTGTGTTGGGTCTTCGTTTCTGTGCGAGGGCTTTCTCCAGTTGCGGCAAGCGGGGGCCACTCTTCATCGCGGTGCGCGGGCCTCTTCACTATCGCGGCCTCTCTTGTTGCGGAGCACAGGCTCCAGATGCACAGGCTCAGTAGCTGTGGCTCACGGGCCCAGTTGCTCCGCGGCATGTGGGATCTTCCCAGACCAGGGCTCGAACCCGCGTCCCCTGCATTAGCAGGCAGATTCTCAACCACTGCGCCACCAGGGAAGCCCTGGTAAGTTTTTTTTAATGCACGCTGATATGACAGCTGTCACAATACAATCTAACAAAATTGTTTCGAATGAACTTAAAGACAACTAAGCACCACTTGAGTCATCTTATGGAAAAAAACAAATGAACTTTTTGGCGAACCCCATAGTAAAAGGAGTTGGAAGTAGTTAAAGAGTTCTTCTGACTCACCACTGTTGCTTCCAGACTACTTTTCCAACCTAACAAAAGTGTATGGCAACTGCATGAGTCCATTCTTAAAAAATTCTCTTACATTCTTCTCTCTTGCAATCACCTACTCACCTCTCTGAGTTAGACTCCTTTATGGAGGACTTCAACCACTGTCTCCATTGTCTTCTTCACTATTCCTGCCACCACCCTGGATGACTGCACTCCAGTGGACTTCTTTCCTACCAGCATCAAAGTTCTTTTACCTTCCTGAATGACCTCACCCACTTAAAATTTTAGCAATCTTTTTCAGAGATTCTGACTTGGAACTTACTACCTAGGATAGCTTGACCAACCATGGAAATAAACTTGAATATATCATTTTAATAACAGAACTTATTCCTATTCTGTCATCAATTTAATCCCCCAACAGCTCTTATTACCAACACTTCACTGAGTCCATACCATTCTTCTTAAGTCATTACCCCCTTATGGCTTCCCTTCCTTCCTTATCAAACTCAAAACCCACAGTGCATCACTTCAAAAACTCTCTAGTAAGCATGCTTAACATTTCACTCCTTTGTTCTTTTATCACAACAATTCTGTAAACCATCCATTCTGTATCAGTCTAACCACCCACTGTACGCTCTGTTATTTGGGTTGCTGAGCAATGGTGTAGAAAATCTTTTAAAAAAGCAGAATAACAGCTTCTGAAGTGTACACTTTCATTAAATACGTACTTCTGTTTTTAACTAATTGATTTCAAGAGGATTTGTTGCAAAATAAAAGTCTTACCAAATGATGAAATAATTAAACTAGAAATTCAGCTCCTTAGTTGTACTAGACTCATTTTCAGTGCTCAACATACACAAGTGGCGAATGGCTACCATAATGGAAAGTGGGAATCATAGATCACTTCCATCATCACACAAAGCTTTACTAAACAGTGCTGCTTACTCATTCTATGGCAGAACTGCTCAACCACTATTCAGCTTACATAACCTACAGTTTCTCACTGACACCACTTATTGCTATCCTTGTGACTTCATGAATCTTGCAAGCTGCATGAACATGGAACAGGCTGGTACCCAAAGCAGTCAATGAAGGCGGAGGTATCAAATCTCTTACCATCACCTGAGACCATGAGGAGTTAGTTACCCCTAATCATTTATGTCCCAACCCACTTCTAATCATGGAGATCCCCACCTTGATACTGTCACTGGTTACACTGTATCTGAGATGGGTTAGGGAAAGAGAGGTGTACTTAAGATTCCTTTCAGATTTTACCACCTGTTAAAGGCAGAACTCATTATTACACATCTCTCACCTATCATTAGACTAGACCATGGCAGCAGCTGGAAATAAAAATTCTACCAAACCCACTAAGGCTTATTTTAATGCAACTATTAATAATAGTATTTCATTAAAAATTAAACAGTCATTAAAATGTTAAATTGGACAAGATGCTGGGACAAAAGACATAAACTAGTACTATCCTAGACAAAAGCAGGAAAACCCACCATCACTGAAAAAGATAAGAGGAACTACCACTTTGGGGAACTCTAAATGATAAAATCTAGGGGAAAGAAATGGGCAAAAGAGCATGCCTTAGGATACAGGGTTGTAGGGATCTATATGTCTCTATCATTACACCTTTCATGTCTATAACCATTAAAATGGCTTAATCCTCCTTAAGGAATCACACTTTCTTAAAGAAAAACATTTCATATAGTTGCTTAGTTTACAGGGGAAAAAAAGAGGAAAAAAAGGAAAGAAAGAGAGAAAAGTTGAAAGAGAAAGAAATGAAGCAAAATGATCCATGAAGAGCAATGTGTTAGGAGACCCTGGATTTTAATCCAGTCTTTTCTGAAATAATGTAACGCACGGTCAAGCTAGACTAAATAAAAGGAGGCTACTGCCATCCACCTACCAGCCCTGCCTCTCAGGGAAATGCTTTGGAAAAAAATAAACTGAGTTGTTCTTATACCTCAAGAGAACACTTTAAGTACATGAATGCCATCTCAGCTCTTCTGATGATGAGCTAATAATCCCAAGATTCTTATGACTAGCAATAATCAGTAACTACTTATGAATATGTAGAGCACAAGTATTTATCAAACAGCTGTGCTACCCACGAACAGTACTTTGCAGCAGTAAGAAATAAAGTCAGATATTAAAATATTAGCTCTAAAAAGGCATAAGACAATGTTAAAAAGGGAAAACTATGAGCTTATCTGCAGTTATGAGTCTGTATGTATGACTTAAAACAGAAGAAATCAACAACTAATTATGATTCACAAAAGGTACAGGAATGGTGCATCCCTACATATGATTCTAACATGATCTACATTGACTGGGGAATGAGAAGAGACTAACCACAGTCCTAACCCTGAAAAAGATACACAGGCAAAAGTATTTTTCACATCCTTGGTATTCACTACACAATTCGATAATTAAAAAAAAAAAATTAGTAGCAACACTGCTGTCTGTGACACAAGAAAAACTCCATAAATAACAAGAAATTAAGTCTAAAACAATACGTAGCATGCTGTGGGCATTTGGTAAAATTTGCTCAACTTTCAAGTTCTGAAAATTGAGTCAACTCTGCTGGGCAGACAGCACTTCCCCTATTTAAGGGGTAGCAAAACCTCACAAAATAATGAATGAACACAACCTACAATCTGGGTAGACAGTCAAGTAAGAGCAAGTGCATTCCAGTATTGTGTAATTAGAGCTTTGGGGAAATGTTGCAGACTCACTCAATAAAAGGGCCTACAAAACTTTTCACCAGCTTGCAAAATCTTAAAACCTGTCCCATGTTTAGCAATAGTTAGACAGAAATGCATCATTTGTAAGAAAGTCAGTAAACTATACAGTGAAGCTGTAATTTTCATGACAGTCTCATTTTCCTTAAATTATACTTACATTTGTTTTATATTCTGCATCTTATCAACTGACAAGGCAACCAGAATCATTTGATGGGTTTTATGAAAATATACATGTCTCTATTCCACTTTCCCTTGGTGTGCACATGGGAGGGGTACGTGGGTATGAGTGAAGAAAGGAATCGTGTATATTTTGAAAAACTAGCCATACCACTTTACACCCACCAGAATAGCTAAATAAATGAAACAATATCAAGCAAACGTTGCAGAGTATGTGGGACAAATAAATCTCTCATTCATTACTGAAAAGACACTTTGGAAAACACTGGGTAATGTATACTAAAACTGAACAAAAGCACACACGGTCCAAAAAATTCTACTACAGCAATATGCACAGATGTGCAGCAAAAGATATGTATTGATACAAGAACATTCTATAAGGGGCACTATCCATTGCGACTCAAAACTGGAAACAACCTATATGTTCATCAACAGTAAAATGGATAAATTACGGTACATATACATAGTCATACAATGGGATGGAAAACAACAGAATGAGAATGAAGAAGCTACCACTACACACTACACAGATGGATCACATAAAAACTGATGTAAGAAGCCATACACAAGGGTGTTGATGCTGTATGATGTTACATGCCTGTCTCTGAATGTATGTTATACTCCATAAAAGTTTATGTAAAATAAAAAAGCAAATAAATATTTAATAAATAAATAAGCAACCTTGATGCCTAAATGTTTATAATACAATCCTATTCCCAGAGCCATGTTCCGAACTCCACCCTAAAATTGGGACAGAACACTTTTTAAAATCTTCCCTCATGCTAATCTAATACATTTTTATATTAAAACAAAGAAGGCTATATTAGGGTAACAGAATGCAAGAGTCATATCCTTTCTAGGAGAGAAAACACTAATCTGAAAAGAATTTTAACACCAAAGCTCTCCCCCTCCACATTACCTTGACCACACTCAGATCTTCACCACCCTTCCATCTACCAAGAGTTCACTCTTCTCTGCCATTTATTTAGTGGAAACATTTTTAAAGTAATGAACTACCCTAGAAAGGTAGTTATGAGGATTGAAACAAAAAGAGCAGATATATGAAGTCTTCAGCACTGTGCCTAAGCACTCAATGACTAAACAGTATTAAAAAGTCCCAAATAGTGAGTCTTACAGGTCAAGGGTTATTTCCAATTCATCACTGTAAACACAGAACCCAGCATTTAACAGTTGGTCAATTTATGGAGTAAATGAATGATATGAGCTCAAAACAAAAAGAATAAAATTAAAACAAGGCAAAAGTGGAAAAAAGGGAAATATCAAGAAGTTCAAAGGAAGGCCTTATATATCAGGGTAAATGACAAGATTTTAAATCTCAAATGAAGCAACAGAATCAGGTACATATTAAAACCATTAAAATAAATAAAAACTGCCTCAGTATTACTTTTCCTCCATATACTTCAAAATGAAGAAGTCAGATGTTTTAACAAAAATTTAAACATGGTTCTTTAATATTGAAATCCTTTAAAAGTATTTCTGAATGAATTTCTTATGAGTTTGACAGGAATCATAAGTATATAACAGGTTATTTTTAAGACATCTATCATAGCATGTCAATATTCTGACTAAATATGTCATAACAGAAATGAAAGGAAAGCGGATTTCAGTTGAACCTTTATACAGTGGTATTATTTTTATGAATTTAGATATCAAAATCATCAAGACTGCAATCTTATATTAAACGTAAAAGCCAAATTAATAAGATACTTTAATCTCCATCGTATGCACAAAACACCAATGAACCATTAGATAAGGTTCTAATGGTTCCCTTTTTCCCTTCCTTTTAAGCACATCGTCTACTTATATATCTTAGATCAGAAATAGCATCACTGTTTTAATTAACCGACATTTACACAAAGCAACTTATGTGGAAAGCACTATTCTAAATGTAAATATAACTCATTTGGTTCTTGTAACAACTCTTACAAGGGAGGTACAGTTATCCTTTCCATTTTACAGATGAGAACACTGAAGCAGAGATGCTAAGTAACTTACCTAAAGTCACAAAGCTATTAAAAAGCAGACTGGATGCACTCTATTAACCTCTATGCTATACTGCCCAGAGATCTCTGAAGTTAAGCAAAACTAAATTTATCCTGACTTCACTTGATGTTGGGAGGTTAGTTATTTTGAAGACCTTGGGTGATAACCATAAAATGAAGCAGCACTAATGGCACAGTTAATAAATTCTAAGATACCCATTTCTTTTTCATATTTTAACATATCTAAAATTGATGGCATTTTGCAATTTTAACTGACAGTGCTCTCTCTGTGGAGTACATAAAGCAGTGGTGCATCTGGTAATTGCAGGCAAGTACGATTCAAAAACTTATGGTATGACCCTCATGGGTTAGTGATAAGAAGTAAATGAGATAAAATATCTAAAGTACTTGACAACTCTGGTACAAATGCTTTAAAAAGGGCATTTTTTCCCTTTAAACCAAAATGATCTATGAGGAAATTCCATTTACCCTGTAGTAAGTTGTCAGTTTCTCAGGCCCATGTTCAACTAAACCTGGTTATATCCTATTAGGGAAAAATAACTGGTTTCATTATACAATCTGATGAAGAAATAAAGGGCTTTGGGTGGGGAGAAGGCAGGCAGACAAAACAACAGTGAAAATGAGACACCTGAGAAAATAAAAATTATCAACAGTAAAGCATAACTCAAGATACCTCCCAAGTACCACTTGATTCAAGCCAGTTCTCAAATGCCACTGATAAAATGTTCACATGAAAAAGTATCTTCACTTTTTAAAAAATGCACTTTGAATGCAAATAACCAAATATGCTTGGTGTGTGCCCATGCCCTACTTGAGCTTTTCTAACAAAACTGGACATACTGAACTTAACCACCATGTTAAATAACTGGTTAACAAAGGTTTAAACTGATCCTAAGAGTGGCCACCAAAAAAATTTAATTAAATAAAATACAATTCATTTAAATACTCCTGTGTCAATACTTGCCTTGGTAATTTCAGGATGACTTAATATTCAATTTTTTTTTCTTTGGTTTGCTTTTGTCTTATTGGATGAAAACTACCTTTCAGGGTAATTTCCCACTAAAACACCAAAAATTGCATCCAAATTACAACAACAAAAAAACCACCTTGAGCACGTTTTACCTTAAAAATCACTTAATTTTGATGGGGCAGAGGGGAGAGGATTAAAATGCATTTTCACAAGGAAAAACTGTGAAATTTGCTTCAGAAAACATACCAAAACAGGAAACAACAGTATCTTCTTTTAACATATCTCATATAATATTTTAAAAGCCTCATACTACTTTTCAGTTACACTACAACCTTTGAGATCTTGCATTACCTAATACCAGAGTGAAACCTCTTTCTTTTGTATTTGTTACTCCTAATTATTTTTATTACTATATTACTTTCCCTTCAAGTGTATAAACAACCTACCCCAACCAAAGTCTGAGGTAATGCAATTTTATATTTGTAGGTCAAATTTTTTTAAAACTGCTATTTTTTATGTATGTAAAGTTCTGTTTCACAGAGTTATATAATTCAGAATTTAATGCTAAGAATTATTCTGTCCTTTAGAACATGTAGGCAAGTCTGAAGAATATCAGAAGAATTCTACTTATGCATATAAACAAAAGGTCTGGGAAAGTATACCTAGAAGAACCATAATATATGAAAAATATATAGTTGTCGTACAAGAATTTATTAAGATTTAAAAAAAAAACCAGGGAGAAGACAAGAGCAAAAGCCAGTAGGAACTAATAAAAACAAAATTTTTAAGTTACAACTTTCTTAATATAAAATATAAGGAAGACTGCCTTAGCAGATCAGAGTAATACAACGATGTTTCTACAAAAACTCAAGAAGGTATTTCAGAAGCAAAAATTTTGATTGACCCTATATTCCTGTTATTTTAAAGCAGATGTCTTCTAGAACCTTTATTTACTGTGTTTTTAAAATCCATTTTGACATCATTTACCCTTCTAATACACTATTTTCTTGTCAATTAAGGTTTTGCCAACTACAGTATTCTTCATAAAGTAATTCCTGAAGATGAACTGTGTTCTACTATGATGCAAGACTTAAGTCTAGGGACATTTAGACAACTATCTAAAATAGCATTTAAGGTATCAGGGGAGTGTTATTCCACTGAGCCCAAAAGCACCTTCATTGACCATATACCTGATGTTTAGCAGTAAACTCTTAGCAATCCTTACCAAGGCTTTCATTTTAATTCTCTAAATCTGAGAAAAAGTTGTATGTATAAAATTTCTCCCATTCAGAAAAAAAAAATCATTAAAGCATAACCAAAATATTTACATTCTACTATTACTTAATGATTCCATAAGTATAGATATAATAAATATAAAGCTAACCAGCAAAAACAAAACACCACCTTGGACAATAACAAAGAAAATCTTTAAATCCTGAAGACAGTCTGAAGATATCTCCATGTTTGGTGACTAAATGGGTAGTGATGACATTAATCAAAGCAGCAAACTTGAATGCTTTCAAAGTAAACTCCTCTACCATTGCATTGCCCTTTCCATCTCTCCACTTGTCCTTCGGAAACACTCTGCCCAACACTCTACTTTCCTTAGAAAGCCTTCCTTAAGGCTCCTTTTCTGTGCTTACAAGGCAACCTGAATAAACTGCTATGACAGCACTAATCACACTAAACAATATTTAATTGTCCATTGCCCCTAGACTCTGAGGTTTAATTGCATTCCTAAAAGTCTAATAGTTACTGCCTGATAAACAGTATTTAAAAAACATATTCTATTTGAGTATGTTCTGAATGAATGAGTTGTAGAGTCTGAGATGCTTATAGAACACCCAGATGGTGATAAATAGAAACATGGGTCTGAGCTCAGGAAGGAAGACATGGTTCATGTTACAGATAAAATTCTACCCTAAATTTAGAATTGTTGCTTTGGCAGATTAAAACAAAAATCATCAAATAGTTTATGGATGGACTGACGACTGAGACATAAAATTTTCTCCCTGTCACTAAATGCAATGTGTACTCTTTAGTTCCCAACTTAATTGATTTCTCAGCTTCAATCAACATAGCAGATTAGCCACGCCCTCCTTTTTCAGTCTATTGCCTTGACTTCAGTGACGCTAAGGAAATTTTCCTCCAACCTCTGGCTATATCTTCTCAGTCTCCTTTGCTCCATTTCTTTTCCTCAATGTTAAATGTTGGAGAATCATAGGGGACCACGTCCCTTTATCTTCTCTCTCTATACTCTCTCCTTAGGCAATCTCATCCCCCACCTTCCACACTAAAACATCCATTATCAGCTATGTACTGATTATTCCCAACTGAATTATGATCAATACTCCCCCCGTTTCCATAAACTAACAAAAAACTGCTCCTCCCCCAATATCCCCCTAGGTTAAGCACAAGAACCGTTAACCCTGGAAATCGGCCTTCTCCTCTCCCTAGACCCTCAAATAAAATCCATCACCAAATCCTATTAACTTTACTTCCCAAATATTTGTCAAATCCAGCTGCTTTATCTCTATCACCACCAGTCTGGACCGAGATTCTATCATCTCTTGCCTAAATGACTATAATAGGTGAATTCAATTCTACTCAAAGTGTGAGCTGTGGACCAATATTGACCCATGAACTACTGTTATTGGTGTGAGACAAGGTAAATACAGAAACTGAGAGGCAGCATTTAGAAATTTTTATAGCAATTTGACAGACACTGCCACAACATCCATTTTACTGTTCATTACTAAAGTACCAGCACAAACTAGAAAGTAAAACAAAACAAAACATGTCCTTCGCCACAGATAAGTTTGAGGAGCCCTGGCCTAACTCGTCTCCTTGCTTTTACACTTGCCTCTCCAATCTGTCCTCCACAGAGCAGCCAAGTGATGTTTTTAAAACAAAAATTTAAGTAACTTACTCAGCTGTTTAACATTCTCCAGTGGCTTCCCACTGCTCTTAGGATTAAGTACAAAGAGCTTAGCAATAATTGACCACTGTGATCTGCTCCAGTCTCATTTCATATCACCCAGCCTCATGTGCTAAGGTCCAGTCTCCACAGGACTTTTCAGTCCTAGAAAGCTGAAATCGCCAGCATCGCTTGGGTAACTCCAGTTCATCCTTCACACTTCGGCCTGAAAGTCATTTCTTCAGACAAACATTCTCTGATACATTAGTGAGCTTTTGTTGTTGACAGTAATTTTCCTTTGTGGCAGTTATCGTAACTGTAATTATTCTTTTTGTAATAATTCGTTTAGTTTCTCTATTCCCCAACAGAGTTTTGCCATCGTGAATACAGGTACACTCTTTCCATAACGTGTGTCACCACAGCCTAGCAAGTGCCTGGCACAGATCAGATGTTCAATAAACTTTTGCTAAGTGAATAAATCTAAGTCAGGAAACAAAATGGTGACCAGGACCACCGAAATGCAAATGCCTGCAATATCTAGTCATATATAAGACTTGGGATACATCTGTATACCAGGTGTTTTACAAAGTTAAATCTTCTTTACTCCCCTCAACAACCTAAAAGACAGGGAAATCTCACTGTTGAGATTTAAAAAAAAAAAAAGATTTTTCAGAAAGGTGAAGAGTCTTGTCTAAAGTAACCAGCAAAAACTTGGAAGGTTGGAAGGTCTGAGAGGCAACAAAGGGTAATAGTCTCTACAACCATATTGTCTGGCTCCATTGCTTACTTAGCTGTGTGATTTTGTGGAAGTTAAGTAATCTAATTCTCAGGTTTCTCATTTGTGAAATGGAGATATAATAAAGCCTTCTTCAATGGATTGTTGAGAGGTTTAAACAAGTTAATATGTATAAATCATTTGAAAGAGTGGCTGGCATAGTGCTTTATAAGTATTAGCGATTATCATTGTTTTTAACATTACCAGTGCTCTTATAATTTTATCTTCTTACTTGCTTATTGTCTGCCAGTGCCACACTGATATAAATTACAAAAAAAGCAGAGCCTGTGTTATTATTCTCTGGTGGAGCTTTTCTCAAAGACTTAAACCCTACAGAAACTGAGTTAAGTGACTATTTCCTCAGTTCTCTCTCTCAAGGATGGGACATAGGACCATTTTAGGTGCACAGGAGAGTAGTTATTACATACCCTGGATACTTTAGAGCATTAGGTCTTGATATTTACTGGAACCCCGGTTGGGAAGGGCTGCTCTTGTGTATCCCCAACACCTGGCATGAAGTAGGTGCTCATTAAATATATTTGGAAAGAATGAATATTTACAAAACCAAAGGAATAGTGCTCAGCACAGAGCAGATACTAATTATCAATTTTATTCCACCCCTTCAAAGTTTCTACAAACTTTAAAAGTATGATTCTATGGGAGTCATTTTTTTTTTTTTATGGGAGTCATTTTTCTTGAACTGGGGCAGTCTGTATTATTCAAAGCCAAATGCAGAATACAGACAGTAGGAAAGCCAAGGAATAGAAACCAATGTTGGCAAGAACTATGAAAATAGTAAGAGGTGAAAGATAAGTAGAATTTGGATATGCAGGAGAAAGAGCAAAGGTTATTCTAGGCCAGAGAATAGCATAAGCAAAGGCAGTGTTACCCAAAGTTTAATGAACATTCCATTGGTGACACACAAAAAAGATTTTAAGCTATACACAGGCAAACAACTTTATTTTGATAGTTCCATATGCACACATTTTTATGTGTAATTGGGACAGCAAATTGTGATTTCAAACTTTTACTACTTATAACAACATTGAGTTGACAGTACCTATTTGGATATTTTTTTGTGAGTTGTTTAAAAAATGTATCAAGAAAATAATAATGCACAGGAGGTAAGCAAATATGACAGAAATTGTCAGGGTTTTAAAGAGTAAACTTTTGGATACATCAAGGCATGGTCATGTGACTAAAACAACATGTTAGTAAGAGAAAAGCCACCAGTCTTTGGAATGAAGCCAAAGCTCTATCCTGAGTAGCAATTCAACATAAAGGACAGGTAGGTGTGAAGTATCCAACCAGGTTTGAGTATTTAATTGTAGTACTAAAATTCTCATTGGCAAAATCCTCATTTTTCCCTATGATAAATCTGCTACATAATTCAACTTCAGTTATTCTCAAAACAAAGATAAAAATTTAAAATTTCCAAACAGGTACCTGAAAATGGGACTGCGTGTAGCCTGGTAACTTACCTGAAAATAGGGAGCTAAAACTACTTTTCACACCAGAAGGAACTAATTTATACAGTAACAAAATATGAATCATAGCTACCTCAAAAAAGGTGTTAAATAAAAAAGAGCAAAAAGACAGTTTTCCATTCCCCCCTTCCTCTCTCAAAATTATCCTACCAATAGCCAAGCCAAGTCAAGCTAAGAGATGATGATAAAGAACATTTATTGAACTCTTACCAGGCACTGTTGTATTTTACCTGCATTAAGTTATGCAATTATCACCACCATCTTATGAAGTACATCACTAACCCCATTCTACAGCTGTAAGAATACTGAGGCACAGAGAGATTAAATAACTTGCCCAAGGCCAGACCTGGTAGACAGAAAGGTAGGGATTTAGATCCTGGCAGTTCAGCTACAGAGTCTGAGCTCTTAACCACTAGGCACCATTTCTCTCAAGAATAATAGAATGATAGTTTGAAATATTCCACCTTTCCCATTATGGCAGGAGAGATGTAATTTTCCAAGGTATGAACCTTTTATTACTTAAGTTTCCAGTCTAAGAAACAGGAGGTTCAGCTATACGGAAAAACTGGGAAGATGAGTACTATAATAAAACAATCTAGGCCCAGGAGTATTCAAATACAAATCATCAGAAGCCTCAAAAGTATGGCTGAATGGCACTATTCACAGAGAAAGATGCCAGAAGTTGGGCTAGGCAGAAGGTGAATCCTATTTCTACTGGATCTACTGCTTTGAGAGAGAAAATCCCACCCATCTCCTCCCCTTTCTGTGATTCAGTACACAAATGCATCAATTCAAGAAGAACTGTAAGGGGAAAGGACAGCAGAAGGGAGCAGAAAGGGGTAAGTCAGGACGTGGACCCTGAACTGCAGAGTGAGCTTGACGTACCTGGGGAGAGAGAACGGATGAGAGGGCAATGTGTGCCTGGAGGTAGGCAGGTTGAGGGCATGCCCACTGGGGTGGAGGCACCGAGTGGTCTGGCTGGAGAGCTGAGAATTCACCCTAAAAAGGGCTAATGGGGACAGTTTCAGGCGTATACGTTTGGGATAAGGAGGGATGGACGTGAACGCGGGGGTGGCGTGCAGTTTCTCGCTTTGGGCAGTACTCAAGGTGGGAAGAAGGGACAAGGTATCAAGGTGCGGGCGAGGAGGTCTACAGGTACAAAGGGGGGAGAATGATAAAGAAAAAAGAGGCAAGGCTTGTGGAGGCAAGTCGGGGGGATCCTGGTAGACGGAAGCTGGGAGATCAATGGGGGAGGGGGTAATTCCCAGGGGAAGTAGAGACGCGCGAGGTTAGGGAGGTCCGGGGGGCGGAGGTGGGGCTGAAGGGCGGGGGCGGAAGGCACGCCTCAGGAGCGGGGGTCCCGGACCGAGAGCGATGGGGGCGCCGAAATGGGGGAGGAGGAGGTCGCTGGGTTTCAGTGCAGGTGAGTCCCGGGAAAAACGGGGGCAGCCAGCGGCCGGGACCCCGGAGGGGGAGGGGCACCTACCCGGACGTGCGGGGCGGCGGCGGGCAGCCCCGGCGGCGGCTCCTCTCCGGCTGAGGCGGCTGAGGTGATGGCGGCGAGTCCCTGTGGCGGCCGCCTCCGCCGAACCGCATCCCTCCTCCCCGGCCCGCCCTCCTCCCCTATCTCCCGCTCCTAAACTTCTTCCCCGGGATAAACAAACCCGCCGCCAGGGGCGGCCGTCTCCGCCGCTCCCGCCCCCGCGCAGGTTCCCCCCCCCACCCCCCGCCCCGGGCCCGTCTGGGCTCCGGCTTCCGAGTTGCGACTCCAGCCCCCAGCTCGCGAGGGCGCGTGCGCGCGGCGGCGTCTGCTCGCAAGGCCTTTCCTCCCTCCCTCCCTCCCTCCCTCCGGCGCCGGGCACTTCCGGGCCGGGTCGGATCCGCTGCCGGGGTTTGAATGTAGCCGCCGCCGTTTGCGCCGGGCCCTGGGTTCCCAGCCCGGCGGGTTCCGCATCCCGGGCCGAACCTCGCCTGGTGGGGACGCCCACCCGCCCCCCTCCTCGGCCCAGCGTTAAACTTTCCTTAACTAAAAAGCCCACTGAATAGCTCCTCCTAACTGGTCTGATTGATCACGTCGGGTGAGAGGCGACTGCCGTTTCTGTGCACGGTTTCTTTAGGGCTGTACCAGGCTAGAAAGCCAAGGTACAACTTGTACCGAGCTCCTGTTGCGAGCCAAGAGCCATATGAACTGCCCAAACAAAACAGCAGTGTACAGTCTCCGAAGAGGGATACAGATAAAGACAGCAGTGTGGTAGACAAATGAAGTGCCACGGTGGAGCGGTTTTCGGTTGGAGATGAACCTGAAATCTCAGGCTTAGGAGGGGAGGGGTCCGCCGAGGGGCGGCTGAGGATGCTTGTGAAGCACAGAAGAGCAGGCGGCCTCCCGAGGCTGGACGTTGGTGGTAAATAGGGCTATATCTAAGTAGATGTCTTAAGAGATGAGGGGACTGCCTCACGGAGTTAAGAGAAAGGTGACCACGGTACTACATTGGCAATCTTACTCACGTGTTTTAACACAGAAAAACGTGCGTGGAATACAAGCAGCTCCAGCCGGATTTTCAGGGAGGAGATAGGATCCGCATAATCAAAGTTGCCTTAAGCCAAGAATTAAAAAAACAGAAGTGGAAGTGAGCATTGATGTGTTGGGGCCTGTGGGGAGAGGAAATTATTAGTGCAGAATTTCTCGTTCTCCAAACATGAACAAAACCCAGTTAATATTAGTTGCTGTACTCATTGTGGGTCTGTGTTAACTTTATGATATGTGACAGAAAGGGTGAAAATTACATGTAATTTTTGCCCAGGCCTTTTAGCTATGTCAACCCCTTAGCACTCATGCCCTTTCTTTTGCTAATCAACCATTATTAGGCACTAATGAATGTAATAGGCTCAAGGAATCAAACTGCAATAAATCCTTCAAGTAGATTTCCAATTGGGAGTTAAGAAATGAGTGGTACTTGGTGACTCTTGATACTTGACTGAGTTCTAGTTGGGGAGTGGTTCAATAAACTTCCACCACAAGGATGTCAGACTTCTCCTCAAGGTATTATCAGAGTCTTTCCCCTAGGCTTGATCTCTTTGCAGTATTAGGATATATCATTCTTTTCCTTGAAGTATTTGGTGACTTTATCCACTGATAAAATAATAGTAAGTAGTAAGAGTAAATAAGGCTTGTAAATAATGCTAACAAAAATGTGATCGTTTGGCAAAGTAAAAGATGGCTCTGTGGTCAATAAACCTGGATTAAAGCTTGGTGCTATATTATCAATCCCCTAAAGAACTTCCTTTCTTGATTTGATTTCCTACTTGCTGGATACCTGTTGGAAAACTAGATTATTACAATAGGTTTTAGTTGGGAATTCCCTGGCAGTCCAGTGATTAGGACACTGCAGGGGGCGGGATTTGATCCCTGGTCCAGGGAACTAAGATCCCACGTGCCATGTGGCCAAAAAAAAAAAAAAAGAAAGAAAAAGAAAAAATAGGTTTTAGTTTATTGCAGCCATAAGTGACTTTTATAAATAGAGAAATAAGTAACAGCTTTATCACTGATGTAGAAAATAGTGTGCTTCCACTCATATTTGCATTGCTAAGGCATTAGCCATTATGACCATCCAACTCCTTAGATGCCAAGAAACTTTACGATACTCGTTTTGCTGCTCATTGTCAGTTTTCTGTAGGAAACCATTCAGATTCCTCAGTGGATGTGGCTGACTTGGAAGTTCTACTTATTGTAGATAATAGGTCAGCAGCTAGTAAAGATCAGAAGAGCCATTTATTCCCTGACCTTAATGCATGCAGATGAGGACCAGATTTCGAATCTTCTTGACTCAGCCCTGTGAGGCTCTGTCTGAGGAGCTATCCAAGCACTCCACTTTGATATTTTAGTGACTGCAGCATCTTATTCCTCTTTTCTAAATTAAACATCACAGTTCCTTCCATTTCATGGCACAACGGACTTGCCACTGCCTTGCGTGCCACTACCCTGTTTTGTATTATCATTTTCCAATTCTAACTGTCAAAACCTAAAACATACAATGTTTTAAACAATGAACAAATCCATTATTATCTTCTGTTTAGAGAGCAAAAAAAGGTAATAATGTGCGTGTTAGCAAACATTGTATTCTTCATGAATCCTAAGTGGTGTGCTCTCTGAGCTTCCCTGAACATTTTGCTCATACCCCTACCCTTGTTAATGTGGTCCACCAAGCTCTTCTCTCCTTGTGAGCTGGCTTCCCCATATTTTTCTAACCATTATCCCTTCCTATCTTAAATTTTCTTCAAGGGAACCAAACTCAGGTCTTACTTCCCACAAGCTAACACTTGTGATCAGACACTTAACATTTAGTTTTTGGAATTTAGGTGGAAAGAAAAGAACAACTCATTCGTTAATTTTTCATTGTTATAAATATTAGGCCTTTTATTTGGAAGAAAACACTAAAACCCTTGTTGAATAACCTGTAAATTACCTGTAAATTACATGTAATTTCATTTTCTGTTCCCTTGTCTCCATTTCTTCTATCTCTGGCTTTTCATCTTGCATATGAATTCCTACTTTTGTAGTACTTTTGCATTATATAATACTCACTTTTTAAGGATCTAAAAACTTCAGAACACTAGCATTATACCTACAACTCTTGTGTAGTGATGCCTATAGCAAAAAAAAAAGGGCCAGTAAACTTGATGTACTTATCACTCAAAAACCATTCTCAGAAAACTGAGAACAGGACCTGCCCAGAACTCTGAGAACAGGATCTTATGTCTTTTAAGTCTTTCACTGGCACCCTTATTTTCATGTCCTCAGCCACATTATGTCAAATATTTCGAGTTGCTCCCTTGTTTCAAACACATTCATATATTTAATGCTTTGGTCCTTTGCATAATCTGTCGGGTCTGCTATAGGAGGGAGGACTTTTGTTGTTCTATCAATCACCATGTGAAGAGTAAGGGTTGAGTTGCAGCAGTTCACTAGTTGGCATACTGTTACATTTTCTAGACATTTAATTAAATATTAAATTTAACCAAATCTGAAACACTTTGAGGCTCTTAAACCATCAGCAATCCTAGATTCTGGATCAATAATGCCCAGTTAATGAGAAACAGTGATACCTCTACCTACACAATATATCGTCTTGGAAAAATCTTGGTCACCCAACTTGCAAGTCCTCTATTCACAGTGTAATAGGAGAAAAACATCAAAAATGTTCTCTTCTACAAGATTACCCAAAGCCCCTACAGCATCGCTCCAGATGTGCCCTGAGAAGTCTCATCCAAGGTCACTTACGGTTGCTGGAAATATTTTTACTGTGCCAGGATCCAGGCGGTCGCTGCTGCCATAATCTAGTAGTCCCTGATGACCTCTCCCTTCTTCAGCTTGGCCAGCTAAGTTCTCTCTCCTCTGCTGGTGCACTGGCCTTGCCCCTTCTCTGCTTCTCAGGTAACCCAAGAAGTTGCGGTTGATTCTGGACCCTGGAGACAGTCCCAGGGGAACGCTGGAGCTCTCCACTGTGCTCTCCAGCCAGGGTCACCAGCCTCTGCAGCAGCCCCAAATGGCTCTAGAGGTGCAGCAGCTCTGTCTCCTCTTCTTTTATCTCTGCTCAGTCATCACAATGCCTCCGGGTCAGGGTCTTCAGTCCCCTCCCAGAGAGACACACCCTAATACCTATCAGGGCAATTTCTGGCTAGAGGAGTTTATTTAAACATCTGTCCCTGCAACGCCCACTGCGTGGGTCCCTGCCTCTCTGGCCTTCTTCTTCCCGAAAATTGGGGTCACTTCACTCCACTTCCTTCTGACCCTGACTCAAGAAGTGGCAGCTGCATGGCGTTTTCTCTGGACATATTAAGGGACCCTGCCTCCAGCGGAATCTCGGAAGGGCTTCTGTTTCCCTCAGACTAAGGCACTCCTCCTCCAAGGGGAAGCATGTAGAATTGGGCCCTGCTCCCAGACCAGCAATCTAGAAGCCCTATAGGGCCCATTGGGTGAGCTGCAGCAGTGTTCCTGGGACCGTCCTGCGGCCAATCAGACGCTAGGTGAACCCGGGAGCCTTGGAACCTCCGTGCCTCAAGTGTTCCTTGACTTGCTGCTTTTCCCCTGCTCTGCAGCCTCAGAAGGACTGAGTTCTCCCACTCTCTTCTCTCCCCTTCTGCTGCCTCCCTGCTTTAGAAACTAAGCCCTGTTGTCTAGCTGTTGCCAAATCTGCATCCATACCCCTACACAACACTGAATGGCCACCTGCCTCCAGATGGTTCTCTCTGCTATTCAGAGCCCTTCGCTGCCAGCCTGGCTGCCAAATTGGAAATCCTGGTATGGCCATTTCCAAAATTAGAAACCAGACCGCGCCATGTCCGGGGACACTGCGCCTTCACCTCCCAGCAGCCGGTCAAGCCCAACCTCTGCAGTGGTGCCAAACACCCTCCCCCCAAGCCTTCCTTCCCCCCTCCCCGCCCCCGCATTTCTAGCCTAGGTGATTTGGTTTTTTTGCCTTCCCCTCCCTGCCTGTCCAACCTTGCCGAAGTTTTAGCACCCTTGACCTTCTCTGCCTGAACTATGCCAGGCTGGAGAAGGGCCAACTCAAGGGCTATATAAACCCTGGATTATATAGGCCTCTTAGAGGCCTCATCCCACATCCTGTCAAACATGGAAAAAAATGCAGCCATGTCTCACATGAAAAATACAATGTTTTGTTATGTAAAATGAAAGAGATTCATCTAATTTTCCTTTTGAAATATTTAATAATTTCATTTTGCAGTTTTCTTTGTATTTTAGAGCCAAAAACCATTTCTTTTCCAGCTCTCAAACCATTTGATAAAACCTGGAAAAGCTTATGGGCCCTGGGCACTTGCCTATAGTGAGAACCTGAGCCTTAAAAGGATTAAAAAAATGGCTCTGGGAGGGAGGGAGGTAAGCCCTTCCACACTTGACTCCGTCTCAAGGCTTCTCCCCCTAACCTCATCATCACTGAAATCTTTCTCTTCTCCAGTTTTTAATAACTGGGCTTCTCTGTTTGATCCCTGCCTTGGTCACTCACCTTTTACCCATGCTGCTAACATGTGACACTCCCCTTATTCCCAGTGCCCGCTGGCCAGTCTGGATTTCACAGCATCACCAGCCCCTAGATTCCCTTTCACAGTGCTCCTTCCACCACTGAGGGCCCTGGGTATTGTCTTGAAGCCCCTTCACCCTCTGAGGCTGCAGCTTTCAAATATGGCATTTGTTCGCTTGACCGTGTAGATATGACGATGTTCTCAGACTGAACCATTGTAAGTCTACAGCTCGATCCAGCTCTCTGGCGCTCCACCCGCCACCCCCTGCTGTATGAGACAGTTCCTGCCCACCCGTACTGCATTTTGGATGCTTCAGTCTTACCCTGTCTGCTAGGACTGACCAGCAAAGCCCACTTGTGTCTGAAGCAGAATAGCTATCAGAAACCACACTTTACATTTTTCTACTTAAGTACCTGCTCACATTTCTCTCTGTTTTGAGTGTCTCCTTCCCCGAAGGAGGCACTATGTACGCCTCCGTTACATATGGCATCACTGCTACACTTTTCTGGAAGTTTTCCTGGTAACTCATTCTTGCAGATTGATCTTATATATAAGAAACCAAGGGACTTCCCTAGTGGTGCAGTGGATAGGACTCTGTGCTCCCAACGCAGGGGGCACGGGTTCGATCCCTGGTCAGGGAACTAGATCCCACATGCATGCCCCAACTAAGGAGCCCGTGTGCCACAACTAAGGAGCCCCCCTGCCGCGACTAAGACCCGGTGCAACCAAATAAGCAAATAAATAAATAAATACTAAAAAAAGAAAAAAAAAAGAAAAAGAAACCAAAATGTCCCCAGCAATTACCCCAGATTACATCTCTTCTAAGTATTAACTGTTAATAAGCTGAAATAGCCATTAGTAGTTTGGCTTTTACTTTCCAGGATTTCTGGATTTTATACTAGTGATTCTATAATTTCAGTATACTTCTTAAAGTTGAATTATGCATATTCAGTGCACAGAGTGAACCAGTTAAGAGAGAGAGCCTGCAGCAATACATTATTGCTTCTTTAGCCGTCTTTTCTTAATATTTTTTTCCCCAGAAAGAAAATTAGGCTAGCCTTTTAAAAATTGTGTTCTGCTATAGTCTACAATTTTGAGAGGAAAAGTGATGAATGTTTTTATTTTCATATCAAGAGCTCAGCAAGAACTTGCTTCCATTTTGAATGTGGAGCCTACTGTGTGCAAAACAGGTGTGACAAAAGCCCAGCTTCCTTTCTGAACACCTGTTAGAGCTGTTTGCTTTCTTTTGTTCTGTTTTTTATTTTTCTCAGTTGTAATCACTTAACCATAAAAAGTCTGGATATTTATACAGAATGTTGTGCTTCATTTGTCACGTTACTTTTCTGAGTTTGATTTTTATTTTACTTGTTTATTTGTTTGGTCCAGGATAGATTCAAGATATGTTTTCCTTGACTTGAAGGAAAACATGATTTAGCTCCTGGAATAGTCAGCTGATGCCTTGCGCTAATTAGTCGTGGTGTCCTTATTTTGGCATAAAGCCTACAGGACATGCTATGGTTCTGAACCTGTTTGCCATCCCAGCCACCCCTTGCCCTTTCCCTTCTCTGCTCCACATCTCAGCCAGCTCCTGCAGGCTGTTTCCCAGGCTCCTGTGTCAGCTGGCTTCCTGCCGGCTTCGGCCCATAGGAGGCACTGTGGGGGTCCTGGAGAGGGGGAAGAATGGAGAAGCCAGTGTATTCCCCCTCTTTTTCTGCCTTAGGCACCCTCCCCGGCAGCAACTGTGTTTTCTCCCAGGCTCCAACTCCTGCTGCACAAGCCTACCACCAAATCAGCCCTGGCAATACCGCCTCCTCCCTCAGGCCTGTTTAAAAGTGTAATGGCTTCCTGTGGTTGTTAATCCCTGAATTCTTCTCAGTTTTTCCGTCATCTGTACAATGGATGTATCAAATCCTCTGTTGGAAGTAATGAGTGTGGTTTCTTTTTTTCTGGTTGGACTCAGCACATTTGTCCATTTTATGTTTTCATAAGGGTCTTATCCTATTTATAGGGGAAGGAATGATTTTCACAGAGAAGTAGTCATTTTATTTTATTTTCTGCAATGTTGCGTGCCTTGTGAGATCTTTGTTCCCTGCCAGGGATCAAACCCGTGCCCCCTGCAGTGGAAGCACAGAGTCTTACCCACTGGACCTCCAGGGAAGTCCCAAGAAGTCGCCTTTTTAAACTTAGGGATCTATCTGTTCTCCTCCATGTGGCTTGGCTAATGTCATCGTTCTTTTAGCTCCTTACCTTCCATACTTGCTTCCCACCTCTGATAATACCCAGCCCAGGCCCAGTCCTTCTCCCATTCTCCATCCTTAAAGCATATGACATCTGTCCTCTGTCTTCTGTGCACATAGATGCACAACAATTTGCTTTTAAATTTTTTAAATTCTTTTTTATATAGTGTTCTTAACAAGAGTGTCACAGCTATAGGATAGCAAAAAGGGCACTAGATTATCCACCCAGAATTTGAGTCTTTGTTATCTTGCTTGAATTCCTCAGCCTCTTCCTGCACAACAGTGCCCTTGGTAGTAAAACAGGGGAAAAGATGACTTCTTCATCAGAGCTATGAAGAGCAAATGAGATTAATGAAAGAATTTTGTAAATGATAAAATGTAAGCAGTTATTATTTAAAAACAGTGAATAAGACTATCTTTTCTTGAAACAGGTGTAATTTTATTTTATTTTTTAATATTTATTTATTTGGCTGTGTTGGGTCTTTGAGGCACGAGAGATCTTTGTTGCTGTGTGCGAGATCTTCATTGTGGCATGTGGGACCTTTAGTTGATCCATGCGGAATCTAGTTGCGTCATGTGGACTCTTAGTTGCAGCGTGTGGTATCTAGTTCCCTGGCCTGGGATCAAACACATGCCCCTTGCATTGGGAGCGCGGAGTCTTAGCCACTGGACCACGGAGGAAGTCCATGAAACAAACGTAATTTTAAAAGTTAGCACAAAGGTGTTTCTCAATTCGAATTTATAGTGAAGTTTAATAGCATCACACAGCCTTCATCTAACATGGGATTTCTCAGTCATGGTTCTATTGACGTTTGGGACTGGATAATTCTTTGTTGTAGGAGCCTGCTCTGTACATTGTAAAATGTTTAGTGGAATCCCTGCCTCTAGCTGCTAGATGCCAGTAACACCTTCCTCCTCATTTTTGATCAAAACATTTCTAAACATTGCCAGATTTCCCTAGGAGAAAGGGTGGAGCAAAAAAACAAAAAACAAAAAACAAACAAACAAAAACCCAGGTTGAGAACCACTGATCTAACCAAACCTACTTGGGAAACATGTCACCTCCTTTTAATTTAAGCTGTTAAAAAAGAGTTTGACTTTCAAAGAAGATTTTGGAAAAGGACTTTTAAAAATGCAGTTCAGGGACTTCCTTGCAGGCGCAGTGGTTAGGAATCCATCTGCCAGTGCAGGGGACATGGGTTCGAGCCCTGGGAAGATGCCACATGCCGAGGAGCAACTAAGCCCGTGCACCACAACTACTGAGCCTGCCCTCTAGAGCCCGTGTGCCACAACTACTGAAGCCCGCGCACCTAGAGACCGTGCTCCGCAACAAGAGAAGCCACTGCAATGAGAAGCCCGCTCGCCGCAACTGGAGAAAAGCCCATGCACAGCAACGAAGACCCAACACAGCCAAAAATAAATAAATAAAATTAAAATTAAAATGCAGTTCGGTCATGAAACATACCCTGTTTTAGAGATGCATAAACCCTGCAGTGAAAGTCAGTGATCACTATCATAGCAGTCATGTGTCTTACTAAAGTATTTATGTTGGAGAGACTCACCTTCCTGCTGAATATGTGATTGGACTGCCTAATTAAGTGGGTTTCTTCATACAATTAATACCTTTTGCTATTTTTACTAGGTATTAAAAAACCACACTAATACTTTATATCTGACTATCATATGTTGATATCTTTTGATGTCCTTTAAGGCAAGGGAACTCGAATATTGAATATTAGTAGGAACATATATTTCAGTCATAATATGACTCAGATAGTCTGGATCTATACTTATACAGGCTACCTTGAGTAGCAGCAGGAGTTAGAATTTTATGAGAATCACTGCTAGGTCATAATCAGTAGAACTTTTCATATTCTTGATTCCTAATGAGATACTCTCTTTGTCATTGGATTTCTAGGACACTGGAAACCCAACTGTAGCTTTTTTTTTTTTTTAATGGATTGTTTTTTGTAATTTATTTTATTTATTTTGGGCTGTGTTGGGTCTTCGTTTCTGTGCGAAGGCTTTCTCCAGTTGCGGGGAGTGGGGGCCACTCTTCATCGCGGTGCGCGGGCCTCTCACTGTCGTGGCCTCTCCCGTTGTGGAGTACAGGCTCCAGACGCGCAGGCTCAGTAGTTGTGGCTCACGGGCCCAGTTGCTCCGCGGCATGTGGGATCTTCCCAGACCACGGCTCGAACCCATGTCCCCTGCATTGGCAGGCAGATTCTTAACCACTGCGCCACCAGGGAAGCCCCCAACTGTAGCTATTTAAAATCCAGAAATTATTGGGAGTTCCCTGGTGGTCCAGCGGTTAGGACCTGGTACTTTCACTGCCTTGGCCCCGGGTTCAATCCCTGGTTGGGGAACTAAGATCCCACGAGCCTCCCACAAGCTGTACAGTGTGGCCAAAAAAAAAAAAAAAAAAAAAATCCAGAAATTATTATTTTAAAAATATTGATGCCAGGTCTCTATAACTGTCTCTTCTAGCTTATATTGTCAACAGGTTTCTAAAACCAGTTTCCCATCTCAACTGTGTCAGTTAGCTTTCTTACTAGCTTAAGGAAATATTGACCAAAGCAGATTGTAAAACAGGAGAAACAGGTTGTAGCAATAGGGCTACTTTTGCTGGGAAGACAGAAAAGCTGTATTAGCCTTAACATGAATATACTGCTAAGCTTTGTGGACACACAGTGTTTCCAAGATTGGTAAAAAAGGATACTGCATCAGGAGAATTCAATTCATTTCCTCATCTATGATTTTTTTTTTGCGTGCGCCTGGTTAATCTTCTTTGGGGGACTATGGACCCTCTTTGAAGGACTTATCAGCATCAACAATAATATCAGTAAAATGATTAATACTGTAATAGGGGTGGAGCGGGCACGCAGCTGTTAGCACGCGGCCGTCAGCGCCTGGCTGTTATCGCGAGACCCTGAGCGCGGTGGTTAGTGGTCCCGCTCAGGCAACAGTCAGCCTCGGGGTGGTGCTCTCCGCAGCGAGTGCGGTGTGAGGCGGATGGTGGCATTCTCCCTGGAGGCCCTCCAGGCCCTGTGGCCTCGGGCTGGCGGGTGAGCCAGGGGGCCTGGGGACAAGCTGAGAGCTGTGTTCCAAAGAGCTCCAGAGCCCTCGCCGCGGCGGCCCACTGGCGGCGCCCAGGCCTTGAGGCAGCAGTGAACCTCTCCCCAATTCCCACTTCCTCGACGTAATGGCGGCGGCAGTCTCTGTGGATCGCGGTCCATGGAGACCTCAGCAACTGGAGTATATGGACACTGCCATTAAGGTAACAGTTTCAACCAGCCTTCAGTCTCTCCATTCAAGTTTCAAAAATTGGTCCCCCTTAGATCTGTTGTCTACCGCTAGGAGGTGGCCAGAGGTCAGGGTTAAGTTGCAAGGACATTGCGCAGCATTACTTCAGGTACACCTGTGTGATTGGGGCTGTTCTCAGAGAAGGGCAGTTGTTGTGAGCTGGGAATTCACCTGATTGGTGTTTGCTACAACATGTATTTGATCCTATATAAACGATTCTCTCCAGTTTAAATGAAAAGCCTAAGGGCTGGTTGGGTCCTGGGCGCCTTGCTTGCTCAGCGATGACGGCTGAGCAGAGTCTGCGGACCTGGCCCTCAGGGTGCCGCCAGCTGAGATCTAACTCTTCAGCCGGGCCTGGGCTAAAGTTGAGCCTTGGGACCTTGCCCTTTCTTGTCAGAACAAAGAATAACATTTGTTTTGGTGGAGGTTTACAGGATCATTGTGACCTGACCATGACCTAACCTCAAGAACAAAGGATCTGACACCAAGAAGTTTGTAACAACTAACTACGTCCCTCCCTCACCTTTCCTATAAAAGGGCTTTGCTAAAAGCTTTTGGGGAGTTTGGGATTTTTAAGGCATGAGCCACCTGTCTCCTTGTATGACCCTGCAATAAACCTTTCTCTGTTCCATACTGCTACGTTTTGGTATTGTTTGGCCTCACTGTGCCTCCGGCACACAGACTTGTGTTTGCTATCAGTATTATATATTGCTCTTAAAGGTTTTTTTCATAAAGTACTTTTTAAAATACAATCTTATGATTGAGGTAGGTGGTAGGAGTTTAGGATGTAGACAGTGCCATTAAGTTGGTTCAAAAAGTTAGGGTTCTCTTATTTGCTATCCTACTATTGAATTTAGATGACTTTGGACCAGGCCTACCTCTACATTCACTGCCATTTCCCCAGTTTATCACATATTACTTCTGGCCTGCAACTTCGCATCTATCAGACCCCTGTGTACACGTTTGGATCTGCAAACTCTGCCAGAACAAAGCTTTGGCTAGCATCCCACACTATAAATCAGTATTCCCCAGTGGAAGTCTGTTGTTTCTGGAGAAGGAATCCATTTGAAGTATCAGTGTTTGCCTCATCTGTTTTTTGAGATATGAGAAACGAAAAACTGTAAATATGTATAGAAATGATCTGAGCCAAATTTCCCATTCTCATCATAAACAAGGAATGAAAGATGTTAATGATGGGCCATTTCAGATTCCTCTCTGCTATCTCTGATTAAGAAAAGCTATATGGGGGCTTCCCTGGTGGCGCAGTGGTTGAGAATCTGCCTGCTAATGCAGGGGACACGGGTTCGAGCCCTGGTCTGGGAAGATCCCACATGCCACGGAGCAACTGGGCCCGTGAGCCACAATTGCTGAGCCTGCGCGTCTGGAGCCTGTGCCCCGCAACGGGAGGGGCCGCGATAGAGAAAGGCCCGCGCACCGCGATGAAGAGCGGTCCCCGCACCGCGATGAAGAGTGGCCCCCGCTTGCCGCAACTGGAGAAAGCCCTCGCACGAACCGAAGACCCAATACAGACAAAAATAATAAACAAATAAATAAATAAATAAATAAAAAGAAAATCCTTTAAAAAAAAAAAAAAAAAAAAGAAAAGCTATATGGCCAAGATGGAATTAAATTACAGGGATTAGATTTACCTTCCCACTTGTAACAGCCAAAACAAAAAGAAAACAAAACAAAAACAATACATGAAACAGTGGTTTTCAAGATACTGGCTATTAGGCAGTGACTGACAGTTATTCTTGAAAGAAAGGAAACATGAGAGATGAGACCAACTATTGCTCAGGTGTATTCACTTAAGAGAGTTTTCAGGCCATGACATATGGAACAGGAACCGAGGTGAAGCCCAGTTAGGACCATGAATTGAAGAGACAGAGGTGAGAGTCCAGGGAGATCAAGACAGAGTTGATAGGATGAGTGACAAAGAGGACAGAGCTGCACAGAGAGGACACCGGCAGTCTGCAGAGGGACCCCTGTCAAATATTCAGCGGAGTCCTGATCAACATGTACCAATGAGGAAACTACATGAAGCCCAGGAAAGAATCATCTAGAAGCAATAGAGAGAACCCATGCCATTGCCAGTTCTCACCAGCCAGGCTGGAAAAACTCATAATTCATAAGGTACTGGGTAGATTATTCAAGAAGGTCCTGCTTCATTAGTGGGGAATAATTAGCCTTAGACTGAGAACTGCTCCCAAGCTGTCAAACCATAAAAGCAAAAACTGAAGGGATCAAACTGTTTCCAAGTAACTTATCATCATTCCTGAGTGAAGCACAAGAAAATGTATGAGAATTCAAAAGTATCCAGCACCCAACAAAATAAAATCCACAAAGTATGCATGCAACCAAAGACTACCAGGCATGTGAAAAGATAGGAAAATGCAACCATAATGAGGAGAATAACCAATAAGTCAAAGTTGACCCAAATTGACACAGTTGTTATCATTAGCAGAAAAGAACATTAAAACAATTAGTGTAACTGTACTATACATATTCAGAAAGTTAAGCAGAGATTTTAAAAACAGATCCCAATCATATATCTAGAAATGAAAAGTACAATGTCCAAGATGAGAAATACACTGGATGGGATTAACAGCAAACTACATATAGCAGGAGATAAAGATTAGTGAATTTGAAGGCATAGCAATGGAAACCATCCAAAATGAAACACAGAAAAAAAGAATCCAAAAAAATTAAAGAGCATCAGTGAGTTGTGGGGCAACTTTAAGCAGCCTAAGGTATGAGTAGTTAGAGTCTCCACAGGAGAAAAGAAGGTAGGGAAAAAAAATATTTGGGAAAATATGTCCCCAAATTTTCCAAACAATAAAAACTATAAACCCATAAATCCAAGAGGCTCAATGAAACTCCATCACAAGAAACATGAAGAAAATTACACCTAGGTGTATTATCACAAAATTGTCAAAAAAATGGCGATAAGGAAGAAGAACCTAAAAGTATCCAGGATAAAAGACATGTTACATACAGAGCAATACAAGTAAGAGTGACATGAGATTTTTTTTTAATTGGAAACAATCCAAGTGAAAACACAGTGGAGCAACATCTTTAAAGTAATGAAAGGAAAAAACTTGTCAGCCTAGAATTATATGTCCTGCTAAAACATCTTTCAAAAACAATGGTGAAGTAAAGATATTTTCAGACATACAAAACCTGAAAGAATTCATTAGCAGCAGATCCTGTAAGACAAGTTACAAGCCATTCCTCAGGCAGAAGGAAATTAAGAATGAAATTAATAAAAGAATTGTGTGCATAACAGTATCAAAATAATAGTCACATAACATATACAAAAATTAGCTCAAAATAGATCAAAGACAAAATGTAAGAGCTATAACTATAAAACAGTTGAAAGAAAACATGATTGTAAATCTTCATGACCTCGGATTAGGCAACAATTTTTTAGATACGACACCAAAAGCACAAACAACCAAAGAAAATCTAGATACATTTGACTTCAAAATTAAAAACTCATGTATTAAAGGACACTATCAAGAAAGTGAAAAGACAGCCAAAATAATGGGAGAAAATATTTGCAAATTATATATCAGATAAGGAACTTGTATACAGAATATATAAAGAAGTTTTACAACTCAAAAATAAGATGAATAATTCAATTTAAAGATTATGGTTAATTATATCACAATAAAGATGTTTCAAGAATCATTATAATCAGAAGGGAACCAACTTACCTTCCCACTCTCAAATCAGTTATATAAACTCCCCTCCATTTAACTCCTCTCATTCTCTCCTTAATCCATCCCACAACTCCACTGACACAATCTTCCCAAGGTCATCAATGACCTGCATTTGTCTAATTCATTGTCAACTTCTGTCCTAATTGTATTCACTCTTAGCAACATCAAAAATAGTTTATCACAGCATCCTTTTCAAAATAGCATTTTACTTTCTATTGTTCCATGAAATCACACCTAGTTTTCTTTTATCAAATTTGTATAACCAGCTGCATATGCATAATCTTCACTTAGATGTCTAATAGGTCCCTAAAACCCAAAATGTACATGACAGTTCTTATCTATTCGTTGTAACCCCATCCCATATGCACATATCAGACCCATTCTACTACTCTTCCCTTGTCTTTCTTGTGAGAGTTAACACACAATCATTTACCCAGATGCTCAGGCCCAAAACTAAGGAGTCATTTGCCATGTTTGATTGCTCTCTTTCCCTAATCTTACCACATCTAACCCATTGGCAGGTCTTAATAGTTCTAACCCCAAAATATATGCTGAATCTGCCCCACTCTGCAGTTGTGGGCCATTGTAAGGACTTTCACCTTTACTCCAAATGAAATGCAGGAGTTTGAGCAAAGTACTCACATGATCTAACAAGTCTTTAAAGGTCACACTGATTTTTGTGTTGAAATTAGCCTGGGGAGGGTGGCAAAAATGAACATAGGAAACTCAGAAAGCTATTACAATTTTTAAAAAGTGATAGTTTGGACTAGTGCATTGGTAATGGAGGTGTAAGTGGTGGTTGAATTCTGTTCTAATAAAGTAGATGTAGATCATGAGAGAAAAAGAAAAATCAAATAATGATACCAGGAGTATGGTCTGAGCAACTGGAAGGATGGGTATGCCATTCCCCAAGTTGGAGAAGACCATTGAAGGAGCATGTTTGGGTAGGAAGAGATAAGAAGTTTGACTTGAACATTTCCATTTAAAACCATTTATCAGGTATCTAGATAGAGATATCAAGTAGAGTTGGATATATGAGTTTGGAATTCAGAGGAGAGGGCTGGAGAAATAAATCCTGGAGTTGTTCATGTGTATATGGAATTTAAAGCCACAAAACTGGATGAAATCTCTAACGTAGGCAGCATGGATAGAGAACAGACCATGAACTGAACCTTGGGGCCCTTCCATCGTTAGAAGTCAGGAGAATAAGGCAGAACCAGCAAGGAAGGCTCTGACGAAGCAGCCAGTAAAGTAGGACAAAAACCAGGTGAGTGTATTAATATTTTAAGATGGGCAGAATTACAGTGTACTTGAATGCTGAAAGTAGTAACCCAGTGGAAAGGGAAAAATTGGTGATGCACATGGAGAGATGTGATTTCCTGGAGTCATGTCCTTGAGTAGGCAAGAAAGTACGCGGTTAGGATAGTAGAGAACCTGTTGGTCCAGATAGGGGAAGGGACAGTTCATCTGTAGTAACAGAAGGGAAAGCTGTATGTGGCATAGATGCAGAGAAGTAGATAGATGTCGTAGTGGGAAGTTCTGGAGGTTCTCTTTTGAAGGACAGATAAGGTCACTGGAAAAGAGAAGAGAGAAGGTCAAGGAACTGAGAGGCCATGGTAAATATTACAGTCACCAAGAATTATTGTAGGAGTAGTGTTGGATAAAATGACAATGAGCTAGGGGCTAAAATCTTCAAGGAGTAAGGAGGAGTGTTCAGGGGGTACCCCTATGATGAGGGATAACAGTACATATTATGGTGGGAAGGAATGGGATTCAAAGCCGGAGTTGGAGGGGAAGAGTAAGAGAAAATGATCTGGAAGCAGTAAAAAACAGTAAGGAGGATGCCTAGCCCACCACCAGGCCCAGTGGTAAGAGGCACATGAGGGAAGACATTGGTACTGCTTGTGAGGGCTGTGGAGAAGCTTTGTTCCCAGGGAAGAGACAGGGACATGTGGAAATGTAGAAATTAATGGATTAAGTGTTTCATTAAGTAGCTGGAGTGCTATTGAAGTTTAGTGTCCAGGGAAGAGGGATACTAAAAGTCCTCAAAGGTAGGGGCAGGCCTAAGTACAACATAGACTTACCCTGCCCAAATGCCAGGAGCACCGCATTGGGAATCTAACCAGAGAAGAGGTTGAGGATTCTCTTATTTGGGTTCCTCCAGAAAGCAACATTGATTATAAGTAGTTTGTTTAGAGGTGCTAGGAAGACTCGTAAAGGAAGGGAAAGTGATCCAGGGAAAAGGAGGCAACCAATGGTGCACGGTTAAGCGAGGTACCTCAGTGGGTAACTGGAGCTTAACCTCACAGGAAGTTAAAAATGGGGAAATCCGAGAAAGGAGCAAAACACATCCCTTCCAATTTCTCAGTCTCGAGAGTGAGAGAGAGGAGGTAAATACACACCAACATCTGAGAGTCATTGACTGAGGGCGCAGATCTAAGGGATATGTGCAAAGCACTGACAACATCTGCTACAAGGATGTAGAATAAAAGTTTATCTGAGGATAAATTACAATAAGCAGAATTGTAGGGTCAAAGGACAAGTATGTTTGTAATTTTAATAGACATCTCCAAATTGTCTATTACACAGAGTATGCTAATTTATATTCGTACCAGTAATGTATGAGAGTGTCTATTTCTTCATACCCTCCCTAAATCTGTGTTCATTTAAACTCTGCTTTTTGCCAATCTTCTCGTTAAACAAATATTTAAGTGTAATTTTAATTATCATTTATCTTATTAGGAGTGAGGTTGAGCAGCTTAACATATATTTAGAAGCCTTTTTTAATTTCCTTTTTTTAACATGCAAACTGCATGTTAATATTCTTTGTTCATTTTTCTTTCAGGTTATCTGTCTTCTTATTGATCTGTAGAAAAACAGCCTTTTGTGATATGAAATGCAAATATTTCTCCAGTTCATTGTGTGTCTTTGGAATTTCCTTATGGAATTCTATTTCTCTCCTTCTCCACTGCTGGTCCAAGCCTCCATCAGCTCCCACCTGGACTGGAGACTCAGCCTCCTACCAAGTCTCTGCTTCCACTTCTCCCTCCTGGATCCAAATCTCTGTGCAAGACAGAGTGGCCTTTGTCAAATAGGAACGAGATCGTACTACATCCTAAAAATACCCCAAGGGCTACTTCTCAGCACACTTAAATCTAAACGCCACTCCACGGCCAGTATGACCCTGCATGAGTCACACATTACCTACTTCTCTCAAATAATCTTCTGCAGCTCTCTGTGCAGAGAATGACCTTCTTTCACTTTCAGACTCTTGAACAAATGGAGCGTGTTCATACCTTATGGCTTTTGTGTTTTGTGCTTAATACTCCTTCTGGCAGGAATGACCTTCCCCCAGACTTCACATGGTTCACTGTCTACCTCACTTGGCCTTCAGCATGCTTATCACCCCTGAGAGGAGCCTACCCTCCCTGTCATAGTCAAAATGGCACATGCACCCATGCCCACACCCCCAGTTCTCAGGTCCATCCCTGCCTCTGTGCTTTATCTTTGTTTTAGGACTTAGCATAATGCTAAGAATTTAATAGACTTTTAATATTTTACCCAAAAGTATGCCTCAGAATAAAAGGATACTGTCTTACATTCGGAGTCTTGTAAGTCTTTCATATTTTAGGGCATTTTCTAAATTTATTTTAAACAAATACTGTTTGGGGAAAACAATTAAACTGATATGGCCAAAATCAATGCTAGTTTTAAATGCTTATATAAGTCACTTGACTGAACTGTTCTAAAGGGGGAGGAAAAAAAGGAGGCACAATAATGTAAACTGCTTTAGTTTTTCTGGCAGGGGTGGGAGGTGATGATGGTATGTGTGACCTTACAAAGATAATCACGTAAGCACGCCTTTCAAGTATCACTTAAAAAGCAATGTAGCAAGTATAAATATTCTGAAGATAGATGAAAAAAAAAAAGCTATGATAGCATTATATTTATAGAGATACTATAGCTTAGAATAAACATTACAGTTGATAACATCATACAGCACTTAAAGAATGCCCTCCCTCAAATAATTTTGATAAAAGTAAAAATGATATTACCATTAGAAGATGGTAAAAGCAGCCTCAATCTCTTGAGTCTCCTAATGAAGGATGTTTGCCTGAAGAGCTACCTTGACTCACAACAGACATATAGTAAACAAGAAAACAAATTTTTAATTTTATTAAGCTGCTAAGATTTGGGGTTGTGGTTTTGGTTTTTGGTTTTTTTTTTTTAACCAAAGCACAGTCTAGCCTATACTAACAAATCAACTGTTTACTCTACAATATAACCTTGAATTAATCTAATCATCTAAAGTTAGATTCATATGGCTTATATGTTTTTATTCTCCCCTACATTCTTTCAGGGACAGAGCAATGTATAAAGTGATATATAAACAAGTAAATCTAGACATCCTGCCTAGAAATACTCTCACCCATAAATATAAAATTCTAAAAATATTGCTTTTAAAAATAATAATTTCATCAGTCATATAGAATTTACACGAGTTTGTTAAAAAATATAACCACAGTGCCTGAAAAATAAATTTGTGGATCTTGGTTTTTTTGTTTTTTGCTGCGTTGGGTCTTCACTGCTGCACACGGGCTTTCTCTAGTTGCAGCGAGTGAGGGCTACTCGTCGTTGTGGCGCAAGGACTTCTCATTGCTGTGGCTTCTCTTGTTGTGGAGCATGGGCTCTAGGCACGCGGGCTTCAGTAGTTGCAGCACGTGGGCTCAGTAGTTGTGGCACTTGGGCTTACTTGCTCTGCGGCATATGGGAACCTCCCAGACCAGGGATTGAACCCATGTCCCCTGCATTGGCAGGCAGATTCTTAACCACTGTGCCACCAGGGAAGTCCCTGTGGATCTTGTTTTTAAAATGTCTGTATTTTTATGGTAAATATAAAAACCGAAAAATTTTATCTAAAGCAAAAAAAAGAATACACGTGGTCACATGCACTTGGGGTTAGGAGTGTTAATTTACCAGATAGAAGTCTTCGTTCTCACTGTTAATGTCAAGAATCAAATCTCCAGTTTCATAAAATATGTTGAAACCATGTCATAGAAATACCTGTTTTAATTACTTTAATAACATTTTATAACAAGATGTATTTTTAATAGTAAACTGTATTTTCCATATCCCTGTTTTTCATTGGACATGAGGATTTCCCAAAGACTGGCTTGAGACACCACCCAAGCTTCCTGAGACTATCTGTGGAAATAACACTTCCCTCTTTTTAGTGCATGTTGCATGGTAATCTGCTTCCTTGGAAAACCAGGGTTTTGAGTGAGCTATGCTTGGTGGGGAGTGATGGCATTCTCTGGAGCAAGGGTGGAAGAGTGTAAAGCTCATCATTCCCATTTGGAAATGTCTAATCCTAGGTTTCCTGTATCCTTTTTTATTAACCCCTTCTAGATCCATCTACTAAAGGACACATGGGATCACAGCAAATTTCTTACCATATTGCACCAGCATGTGCTACCATATCTTTCTGTATAGGGATTTTTTGGTTTCTTTCTCTGATTGCAATTCTTGACTCTAGAATCATATCTCAGACAGGAATACATTCACTAAGATATGTAGAAATTCTATAATTATATGCATTCATATGAGAATCAAAATAATTAACAATAATGCCTCCTATTATTATTTACCACTTTATTAAAAAGAAATATATTTTATTGCCCACAATATTCTACAAAACCATTTCTTTTAATTATGAAATTTTTATTGTGAAGACACTCTTCAGTCATTGTAATCTAGCTTGGAAATTTCACAGGACTCAGTTACTAAGTTAATGTCTATGGCCTGGTTTATAATAATATGACTTAAATCAACCACTGGTCTAGGAGAGAAACAGCATGGTGTAGTGGTAGATCAAGGCCCTCCACAAGAGGCAGTTGTCCTGGATTCTCATGCTCTCTGAGTTGCAGTGAAACCCCAGCATAACACTGAACTTCACTCCATAAAATGAGGACAGGGACATAATTACATCTTGGTGATTAGAACACAGGGAGTGAGGCAAGATGATCTCTTCAGACCTCCTCTGAACCTAAAACGATCAGCTGCCTTAGAATTAGCACCATATTAAGAATCGAAACTTGTAGAAATTACAACTCTTTTGGGTGGAATTCCATTTATCCTGAAATACTGTCTGTCTATCTAAAACCCCTAGCTATATAGAAAACGATTATGTGTCCTTTTTTTAACATCTTTTTTGGAGTATAATTGCTTTACAATGTTGTGTTAGATTCTGCTGTATAACAAAGAGAATCAGCTATATGTATACATATATCCCCATATCCCCTCCCTCTTGCATCTCCGTCCCACCCTCCCTATCCCACCCCTCTAGGTGGTCACAAAACACAGAGCTGATCTCCCTGTGCTATGTAGCTGCTTCCCACTAGCTATCTATTTTACATTTGGTAGTGTATATATGTCAATGCTACTCTCTCACTTCGTCCCAGCTTACCCTTCCCCCTCCCTGTGTCCTCAAGTGCATTCTCTACATCTACGTCCTTATTCCTGTCCTGCCCCTAGGTTCTTCATAACCATTTTTTTTTTAAGTTCCATATATATGTGTTAGCATATGGTATTTGTTTTTCTCTTTCTGACTTACTTCACTCTGTATGACAGTCTCTAGGTCCATCCACCTCACTACAAATAACTCAGTTTCGTTTCATTTTATGGCTGAGTAATATGCCATTGTATATATGTGCCACATCTTCTTTACCCATTCATCTGTCGATGGACACTTAGATTGCTTCCATGTCCTGGCTATTGTAAATAGTGCTGCAGTGAACATTGTGGTACATGACTCTTTTTGAATTATGGTTTTCTCAGGGTATATGCCCAGTAGTGGGATTGCTGGGTCTTATGGTAGTTCTATTTTTAATTTTTTAAGGAACCTCCATACTATTCTCCATAGTGGCTGAATCAGTTTACATTCCCACCAACAGTACAAGAGGGTTCCCTTTTCTCCACACCCTCTCCAGCATTTATTGTTTGTAGATATTTTGATAATGGCCATTCTGACTGGTGTGAAGTGATACCTCATTGTAGTTTTGATTTGCATTTCTCTAATGATTAGTGATGTTGAGCATCCTTTCATGTGTTTGTTGGCAATCTGTATATCTTCTTTGGAAAAATGTCTGTTTAGATCTTCTGCCCATTTTTGGATTGCATTGTTTGTTTTTTTGATATTGAGCTGCATGAGCTGCTTGTATATTTTGGAGATTAATCCTTTGTCAGTTGCTTCGTTTGCAAATATTTTCTCCCATTCTGAGGGTTGTCTTTTCGTCTTGTTTATGGTTTCCTTTGCTGTGCAAAAGCTTTGAAGTTTCATTAGGTCCCATTTGTTTATTTTTCTTTTTATTTCCATTACTCTAGGAGGTGGGTCAAAAAAGATCTTGCTGTGGTTTATGTCAAAGTGTGTTTTTCCTATAGTCTCCTCTAAGAGTTTTATAGTGTCTGGCCTTACATTTAGGTCTTTAATCCATTTTGAGTTTATTCTTGTGTATGGTGTTAGGCAGTGTTCTAATTTCATTCTTTTACATGTAGCTGTCAGGTTTTCCCAGCACCACTTATTGAAGAGGCTGTCTTTTCTCCATTGTATAGTCTTGCCTCCTTTATCAAAGATAAGGTGACCATATGTGCATGGATTTATCTCTGGGCTTTCTATCCTGTTCCGTTGATCTGTATTTCTGTCTTTGTGCCAGTACCATAAGTCTTGATTACTGTAGCTTTGTAGTATAGTCTGAAGTCTGGGAGCCTGATTCCTCCAGCTCTGTTTTTCTTTCTCAAGATTGCTTTGGCTATTTAGGGTCTTCTGTGTTTCCATACAAATTGTGAAATTTTTTGTTCTAGTTCTGTGAAAAATGGCATTGGTTGTTTGATAGGGATTGCATTGAATCTGTAGATTGCTTTGGGTAGTATAGTCATTTTCACAATGTTGGTTCTTCCAATCCGAGAAATTGGTATATCTCTCCATCTGTTTGTGTCATCTTTAATTTATTTCATCAGTTTCTCATGGTTTTCTGCAGACAGGTCTTTTGTCTCCTTAGGTAGGTTTATTCCTAGATATTTTATTCTTTTTGTTGCAGTGGTAAATGGGAGTGTTTCCTTAATTTCTCTTTCAAATTTTTCATCATTAGTGTATAGGAAGGCAAGTGATTTCTGTGCATTAACTTTGTATCCTGCAATTTACCAAATTCATTGATGAGCTCCAGTAGTTTTCTGGTAGCATCTTTGGGATTCTCTATGTATAGTATCATGTTATCTGCAAACAGTGACATTTTAACTTCTTCTCTTCCGATTTGGATTCCTTTTATTCTTCTTTGTTTCTGATTGCTGTGGATAAAACTTCCAAAACTATGTTGAATGATAGTGGTGAGAGTGGGCAACCTTGTCTTGTTCCTGATCTCAGTGGAAATGATTTCAGTTTTGCACCACTAAGAACAATGTTGGCTGTGGGTTTGTCATATGTGGCCTTTATTACGTTGAAGTAAGTTCCCTCTATGCCTACTTTCTGGAGAGTTTTTATCATAAATCGGTGTTGAATTTTGTCGAAAGCTTTTTCTGCATCTATTGAGATGATCATATGGTTTTTCTCCTTCAATTTGTTAATATGGTGTATCACATTGATTGATTTGCGTGTACTGAAGAATCCTGGTATTCCTAGGATAAACCCCACTTGATCATGGTGTATGATCCTTTTAATGTGCTGTTGGATGCTGTTTGGTAGTATTTTGTTGAGGATTTTTGCATCTGTGTTCATCAGTGATATTAGTCTGTAGTTTTCTTTTTCTGTGACATCTTCCTCTGGTTTTGATATCAGGGTGATGGTGGCCTCGTAGAATGAGTTTGGGAGTGTTCCTCCCTCTGCTATATTTTAGAAGAATTTGAGAAGGATAGGTGTTAGCTCTTTTCTAAATGTTTGGTAGAATTCGCATGTGAAGCCATCTGGTCCTGGGCTTTTGTTTGTTGGAAGATGTTTAATCACAGTTTCAATTTCACTGCTTGTGATTGGTCTGTTTATATTTTCAATTTCTTCCTGGTTCAGTCTCGGAAGGTTGTGCTTTTCTAAGAATTTGTCCATTTCTTCCAGGTTGTCCATTTTATTAGCATATAGTTGCTTGTAGTAATCTCTCAGGATCATTTGTATTTCTGCAGGTTCAATTGTTACTTGTGCTTTTTCATTTCTAATTCTGTGGATTTGTGTCTTCTCCCCTTTTTTATTGATGAGTCTGTCTTGTGATTTATCAATTTTGTTTATCTTCTCAAAGAACCAGCTTTTAGTTTTATTGATCTTTGCTATTGTTTCCTTCATTTCTTTTTCATTTATTTCTGTTCTGATCTTTGATTTTGTTCCTTGTGCTAACTTTGGGGTTTTTTGGTGCTTCTTTCTCTAATTGCTTTAGGTGTAGTTAGGTTGTTTATTAGAGATTTTTCTTGTTTCTTGAGGTAGGATTGTATTGCTGTAAACTTCCCTCTTAGAACTGCTTTTGCTGCATCTCATAGATTTTGTGCTGTCGTGTTTTCATTGTCATTCGTTTCTAGGTATTTTTTGAATTCCTCTTTGATTTCTTCAGTGATCTCTTGGTTATTTAGTAGCGTAGTGTTTAGCCTCCAGGTGTTTGCATTTTTTACAGTTTTTTCCCTGTAACTGATATCCAGTCGCATAGCAATGTGGTGGGAAAAGATACTTGATACGATTTCAATTTTCTTAAATTTACCAAGGCTTGATTTGTGACCCATGATATGATCTATCCTGGAGAATGTTCCATGAGCACTTGAGAGGAAAGTGTATTCTGTTGCTTTTGGATGGAATGTCCTATAAATATCAATTAAGTCCATCCTGTTTAATGTATCATTTAAAGTTTGTGTTTCCCTATTTATTTTCATGTTGGATGATGTGTCCATTGGTGAAAGTGGGGTGTTAAAGTCCACTACTATTATTGTGTTACTGTCGATTTCCCCATTTATGGCTGTTAGCATTTGCCTTATGTATTGAGGTGCTCCTATGTTGGGTGCATAAATATTTACAATTGTTATATCTTCTTCTTGGATTGATCCCTTGATCATTATGTAGTGTCCATCTTTGTGTCTTGTAATAGTCTTTATTTTAAAGTCCATTTTGTGTGATATGAGAATTGCTACTCCAGCTTTCTTTTGATTTCTATTTGCATGGAATATCTTTTTCCATCCCCTCACTGTCAGTCTGTATGTGTCCCTAGGTCTGAAGTGGGTCTCTTGTAGACAGCATATATTCAGGTCTTGTTTTTGTATCCATTCAGCCAGTCTATGTCTTTTGGTTGGAGCATGTAACCCATTTACATTTAAGGTAATTATTGATATGTGTGTTCCTATTACCATTTTCTTAATTGTTTTGGGCTTGTTATTGTAGGTCTTTTACTTCTCTTGTGTTTCCTGCCTAGGGAAGTTCCTGTAGCATTTGTTCTAAAGGTGGTTTGGTGGTGCTGAATTCTCTTAACTTTTGCTTGTCTGTAAAGGTTTTGATTTCTCTGTCAAATCTGAATGAGGTCCTTGCTGGGGAGAGTAATCTTGGTTGTAGGGTTTTCCCTTTCATCACTTTAAGTATATCCTCCCACTCCCTTCTGTCAGAGTTTCTGCTGAAAGAGCAGCTGTTAATAACCTTATGGGGATTCCCTTGTATGTTATTTGTTGCTTTTCCCTTGCTGCTTTTAATATTTTTTCTTTGTATTTAATTTTTGATAGTTTGATAAATATGTGTCTTGGCATGTGTCTCCTTGGATTTATCCTGTATGGGACTCTCTGTGATTCTTGGACTTGACTATTTCCTTTCCTGTGTTAGGGAAGTTTTCAACTATAATCTCTTCAAATATTTTCTCCGTCCCTTTCTTTTTCTCTCCTTCTTCTGGAATCCCTATAATTTCAATGTTGGTGTGGTTAATGTTGTCCCAGAAATCTCTTGAGACTGTCCTCAATTCTTTTCATTCTTTTTACTTTATTCTCCTCTGTGATAGTTATTTCCACTAATTTATCTTCCAGGTCACTTATCTGTTCTTCTGCCTCAGTTATTCTGCTACTGATTCCTTCTAGAGAATTTTTTTTTTTTTAAGAGACAGTTAAGGAGTTTTGTTTTGTTTTTATTTATGGCTGTGTTGGGTCTTTGTTTCTGTGCAAGGGCTTTCTCTAGTTGTGGCAAGTGGGGGCCACTCTTCGTCGCGGCGCACTGGCCTCTCACTATTGCGGCCTCTCCTGTTGCGGAGCACAGGCTCCAGACACGCAGGCTCAGTAATTGTGGCTCACGGGCCCAGTTGCACTGCGGCATGTGGGATCCTCCCAGACCAGGGCTCGAACCCGTGTCCCCTGCATTGGCAGGCAGACTCCCAACCACTGTGCCACCAGGGAAGCCCTAGAGAATTTTTAATTTCATTGATTGTGTTGTTCATCATTATTTGTTTGCGCTTTAGTTCTTCTAGGTCCTTGTTAAATGTTTCTTGTATTTTCTCCATTCTATTTCCAAGATTTTGAATCATCTTTACTATCATTACTCTGATTTCTTTTCCAGGTAGACTGCCTATTTCCTTTTCATTTGTTTGGTCTGGTGTGTTTTTACCTTGCTCCTTCATCTGCTGCATATTTCTGTGTCTTCCCATTTTGCTTAAATTGCTGTGTTTGGGGTCTCCTTTTCCCAGGCTGCCGGTATGTAGTTCCCATTGTTTTTGGTGTCTGCCCCAGTGGGTAAGGTTGGTTCAGTGGGTTGTGTAGGCTTTCTGATGGAGGGAACTGGTGCCTGTGTTCTGGTGGGTGGGCCTGCATCTTGTGTTTCTGCTGGGCAGGGCTACGTCCAGTGGTGTGTTTTGGGGTGTCTGTGAACTTAATATGATTTTAGGCAGCCTCTCTGCTTATGAGTGGGGTTGTTTTCATGCCTTGCTTGTTGTTTGGCATAGGACGTCCAGCACTGGGGCTTGCTGACCGTTGGGTGGAGCTGGGTTTTAGTTTTGAGACCGAGATCTCTGGGAGAGCTCTCGCTGATTGATATTACGTGGGGACGGGAGGTCTCTGGTGGTCCAATGTCCTGAACTTGGCTCTCCCACCTCAGAGGCTCAGGCTTGACAGCAGGCCGGAGCACCAAGACCCTGTCAGCCATATGGCTCAGAAGAAAAGGCAGAAAAATAGAAAGAGAAAAAAAATTTTAAATAAAATAAAATAACTAGATCAGAACCAAGATGGCGGAATAGAAGGACATGCTCTCATTCCCTCTTGCGAGAACACCAGAATCACAACTAGCTGCTGGACAGTCATCGACAGGAAGACACTGGAACTCACCAAAAAAGATACCCCACATCCAAAGACAAAGGAGAAGCCACAATGAGATGGTAGGAGGAGCGCAATCCCAGTAAAATCAAATCCCATAACTGCTGCGTTGGTGACTCACAGACTGGGGAACAGTTATACCACAGAAGTCCACCCACTGGAGTGAAGGTTCTGAGCCCCACGTCAGGCTTCCAAACTGGGGGTCCAGCAACAGGAGGAGGAAATCCTAGAGAATCAGACTTTGAAGGCTAGTGGGATTTGATTGCAGGACTTCGACAGGACTGGGGGAAACAGAGACTGCACTCTTGGAGAGCACACACAAAGTAGTGTGTGCATCGGGACCCAGGGGAAGGAGCTGTGACCCCAGGGGAGACTGAACCAGACCTACCTGCTAGCGTTGGAGGGTCTCCTGCAGAGGTGGGGGTGGCTGTGGTTCACCGTTGGGACAAGGACACTGGCAGCAGAATATTGGGAAGTACTCCTTGGTGTGAGCCCTCCCAGAGTCTGCCATTAGCCCCACCAAAGAGCCCAGGTAGGCTCCAGTGTTGGGTTGCCTCAGGCCAAACAACCAACAGGGAGGGTACGCAGCCCCACCCATCAGCAGTCAAAGGGATTAAAGTTTTACTAAGCTCTGCCCACCAGAGCAACAGTCAGCTCTACCCACCACTAGTACCTCCCATCAGGAAACTTGCACAAGCCTCTTAGATAGCCTCATCCACCAGAGGGCAGACAGGAGAAGCAAGAAGAACTACAACCCTGCAGCCTGTGGAACAAAAACCACATTCACAGAAAGAGAGACAAGATGAAAAGGCAGAGGGCTATCTACCACATGAAGGAACAAGATAAAACCCCAGAAAAACAACTAAATGAAGTGGAGGTAGGCAACCTTCCAGAAAAAGAATTAGAGTAATGATAGTGAAGATGATCCAGGACCTGGGAAAAAGAATGGAGGCAAAGTTCGAGAAGATGTAAGACATGTTTAACAAAGACTTAGAAAAATTAAAGAACAAACAAACAGAGATGACCAATACAATAACTGAAATGAAAACTACACTTGAAGGAATCAATAGCAGAATAACTGAGGCAGAAGAATGGAGAGGTGACCTGGAAGACAGAATGGTGGAATTCACTGCTGCGGAACAGACTAAAGACAAAAGAATGAAAAGAAATGAAGACAGCTTAAGAGACCTCTGTGACAACATTAAACGCAACAACATTCACATTTTAGGGGTCCCAGAAGGAGAAGAGAGAGAGAAAGGACCATAGAAAATATTTGAAGAGGTTATAATCGAAAACTTCCCTAACATGGGAAAGGAAATAGCCACCCAAGTCCAGGAAGCGCAGCGAGTCCCATACAGGATAAACCCAAGGAGAAACACGCCAAGACACATATTAATGAAACTGGCAAAAATTAAAGACAAAGAAAAATTATTGAAAGCAGCAAGGGAAAAACGACAAATAACATACAAGGGAACTCCCATAAAGTTAACAGCTGATTTCTCAGCAGAAACTCTAAAAGCCAGAAGGGAGTGGCATGATATACTTAAAGTGATGAAAGGGAAGAAACCACAACCAAGATTACTCTACCCAGCAAGGATCTCATTCAGATTTGATGGAGAAATCAAAACCTTTACAGACAAGCAAAAGCTAAGAGAATTCAGCACCACAAAGCCAGCTCTACAACAAATGCTAAAGGAACTTCTCTAAGTGGGAAACAGAAGAGAAGAAAAGGACCTACAAAACAAACCCGAAACAATTAAGAAAATGGTCATAGGAACATACATATCGATAATTACCTTAAATGTGAATGGGTTAAATGCTCCAACCAAAAGACACAGGCTTCCTGAATAGATACAAAAACAAGACCCATATATATGCTGTCAACAAGAGACACACTTCAGACCTAGGGACACATACAGACTGAAAGTGAAGGCATGGAAAAAGATATTCCATGCAAATGGAAATCACAAGAAAGCTGGAGTAGCAATACTCATATCAGATAAAATAGACTTTAAAATAAAGAATGTTACAAGAGACAAGGAAGGACACTACATAATGATCAGGGGGTCAATCCAAGAAGAAGATATAACAATTATAAATGTATATGCACTCAACATAGGAGCACCTCAATACATAAGGCAGCTGCTAACAGCTATAAAACAGGAAATTGACAAAAACACAATAATAGTGGGGGACTTTAACACCTCAATTACACCAATGGACAGATCATCCAAAATGAAAACAAATAAGGAAACAGAAGCTTTAAATGACACAATAGACCAGATATTTTAACTGATATTTATAGGACATTCCATCCAAAAACAGCAGATTACAATTTCTTCTCAAGTGTGCACAGAACATTCTCCAGGATAGATCACATCTTGGGTCACAAATCAAGCCTCAGTAAAGTTAAGAAAATTGAAATCATATCAAGCATCCTTTCTGACTACAACACTATGAGATTAGAAATCAATTATAGGGGGAAAAACGTAAAACACACAAACACATGGAGGCTAAACAATACATTACTAAATAACCAAGAGATCACTGAAGAAATCAAAGAGGAAATCAGAAAATACCTAGAGACACATGACAGTGAAAACACGATGATCCAAAACCTATGGGATGCATCAAAAGCAGTTCTAAGAGGGAAGTTTATAGCTATACAAGCCTACATCAAAAACAAGAAAAATCTCAAATAAACAATCTCACCTTACACCTAAAGGAACTAGAGAAAGAAGAACAAACAAAACCCAAAGTTAGCAGAAGGAAAATAATCATAAGAGCAGAGCAGAAATAAATGAAATAGAAACAAAACAATAGCAAAGATCAATAAAACTAAAAGCTGGTTCTTTGAGAAGATAAACAAAATTGATAAACCATTAGCCAGACTCATCAGGAAAAAGAGGGAGAGGACTCAAATCAATAAAATTAGAAATGAAAAAGGAGAAGTTACATCAGACACCGCAGAAATACAAAGCATCCTAAGAGACTACTACAAGCAACTCTATGCCAGTAAAATGGACAACCTGGAAGAAATGGACAAATTCTTAGAAAGGTATAACAATCCAAGATTGAACCAGGAAGAAATAGAACATATGAACAGACCAATCACAAGTAATGAAATTGAAACTGTGATTAAAAATCTTCCAGCAAACAAAAGTCCAGGACCAGATGGCTTCACAGGTGAATTCTATCAAATATTTAGAGAAGAGCTAACACCCATCCTTCTCAAACTCTTCCAAAAAATTCCAAATTCATTCTATGAGGCCACCATCACCCTGATACCAAAACCAGACAAAGATACTACAAAAAAAGAAAATGACAGACCAATATCACTGATGAATATAGATGCAAAGATCCTCAACAAAATGCTAGCAACCAGAATCCAACAACACATTAAAAGGATCATACAGCATGATCTAGTGGGATTTATCCCAGGGATGCAAGGATTCTTCAATATACACAAATCAATCAATGTGATACACCATATTAACAAATTGAAGAATAAAAACCATATGATCATCTCAATAGATGCAGAAAAAGCTTTTGACAAAATTCAACACCCATTTATGATAAAAACTCTCCAGAAAGTGGGCATAGAGGCAACCTACCTCAACATAATAAAGGCCATATAGGACAAACCCACAGCAAACTTTATTCTCAATGGTGAAAAACTGAAAGCATTTCCTGTAAGATCAGGAACAAGACAAGGATGTCCACTCTCACTGCTATTATTCAACATAGTTTTGGAAGTCCTAGCCATGGCAATCAGAGAAGAAAAAGAAATAAAAGGAATACAAATTGGAAAAGAAGCAGTAAAACTGTCACTGTTTGCAGATGACGTGATACTATACATAGAGAACCCTAAAGATGCCAGCAGAAAAGTACTAGAGCTAATCAATGAATTTGGTAAAGTTGCAGGATACAAAATTAATGCACAGAAATCTCTGGCATTTCTATACACTAATGATGAAAAATCTGAAAGAGAAATTAAGGAAACACTCCCATTTACCACTGCTACCTAGGAATAAACCTTCCTAGGGAGACAAAAACCTGTAGGCAGAAAACTATAAGACACTGATGAAAGAAATTAAAGATGACACTAACAGATGGAGAGATATACCATGTTCTTGGATTGGAAGAATCAATATTGTGAAAATGACTCTATTACCCAAAGCAATCTAGAGATTCAATGCAATCCCTATCAAATTACCAATGGCGGGCTTCCCTGGTGGCACAGTGGTTGAGAGTCCGCCTGCCAATGCAGGGGACACTGGTTCGAGCCCTGGTCTGGGAAGATCCCACATGCCGCGGAGCAACTGGGCCCGTGAGCCACAATTGCTGAGCCTGCGCGTCTGGAGCCTGTGCTCCACAACAAGAGAGGCCGCGATAGTGAGAGGCCCGTGCACCGCGCTGAAGAGTGGCCCCCGCTTGCCGCAACTGGAGAAAGCCCTCGCACAGAAACGGAGACCCAACACACCCAAAAATAAATAAAGAAATAAATTAAAAAAAAATTACCAATGGCATTTTTTATGGAACCAGAACAAAAAATCTGAAAATTTGTATGGAGACACAAAAGACCCCGAATAGCCAAAGCAGTCTTGAGGGAAAAAAACGGAGCTGGAGGAATCAGACTCCCTGACTTCAGACTATACTACAAAGCTACAGTAATCAGGACAATATGGTAGTGGCACACAAACAGAAACATAGATTAATGGAGCAAGATAGAAAGCCCAGAGATATACCCACATACCTATGGTCAACTAATCTATGACATAGGAGGTAAGAATATACAATGGAGAAAAGACAGCCTCTTCAATAAGTCGTGCTGTGAATACTGGACAGCTACATATAAAAGAATGAAATTAGAACGCTCCCTAACACCATACACAAAATAAACTCAAAATGGATTAGAGACCTAAATGTAAGACTGGACACTATAAAACTCTTAGAGGAAAACATAGGAAGAACACTCTTTGACATAAATCACAGCAAGATATTTTTTGATCCACTTTCTAGAGTAATGGAAATAAAAACAAAAATAAACAAATGAGACCTAATGAAACTTCAAAGCTTTTGCACAGCAAAGGAAACCATAAACAAGACGAAAAGACAACCCTCAGAATGGGAGAAAATATTTGCAAATGAATCAATGGACAAAGGATTAATCTCCAAAATACAGAAACAGCTCATGCAGCTCAATATTAAAACAACAAACAACCCAATCCAAAAATGGGCAGAAGACCTAAATAGACATTTCTCCAGAGAAGACATACAGATGGCCAAAAAGCACATGAAAAGATGCTCAACATCACTAATTATTAGAGAAATGCAAATCAAAACTACAATGAGGTATCACCTCACACCAGTTAGAATGGGCATTATCAGAAAATCTACATACAACCAATGCTCGAGAGGGTGTGGAGAAAAGGGAACCCTCCTGCACTGTTGGTGGGAATGTAAATTGATACAGCCACTATGGAGTACAGTATGGCGGTTCCTTAAAAAACTAAAAATAGAATTACCATATGATCCAGCAATCCCACTACTCGGCATATACCCAGAGAAAACCATAATTCAGAAAGACACATGCATCCCAGTGTTCATTGCAGCACTCTTTACAATAGCCAGGTCATGGAAGCAACCTAAATGCCCATCGACAGATGAATGGATAAAGAAGAAGTGGTACATATATACAATGGAATATTACTCAGCCATAAAAAGGAACGATACTGGGTCATTTGTTGAGACGTGGATGGATCTAGAGAGTGTCATACAGAGTGAAGTAAGTCAGAAAGAGAAAAAGAAATATCGTATATTAACACACATATGTGGAACCTAGAAAAATGGTATAGATGAGCTGGTTTGCAGGGCAGAAATTGAGACACAGATGTAGAGAACAAACGTATGGACACCAAGGGGGGAAAGCCGCGGTGGAGTGGTGGTGGTGGTGTGATGAATTGGGCGATTGGGATTGACATGTATACACTGATGTGTATAAAATTGATGACTAATAAGAATCTGCTGTTTAAAATACAAATAAAATAAAATTCAGAAAAACAAGAAAACCCCCCAAAAATAAAATAAGTAAAATAAAAAAATTTTTGTAATTATTAAAATAAAAACAAATAATAAAATAAAAAAAAGAAGAGAACAACCAAACCAATAAACAAATCCAGCAATGATAACAAGCACAAAAAACTATACTAAGATAAACATAAAATTCAGTAACTAGTCAGTCACAGACAGCAAACCCACAGTCTACAGTTGCTCCCAAAATCTACTGCCTCAATTTTGGGTTGACTCATTGTCTATTCAGGTATTCCTCAGATGCAGGGTACCTCAAGTTGATTGTGGGAATTTAATCCACTGCTCCTGAGGCTGCAAGGAGATATTTCCCTTTTCTTCTTTGTTCACACAGCTCCTGGGGTTCAGCTTTGGTTTTGGCCACACCTCTGTGTGTAGGTTGCTCTCAGGCTTCCGTTCCTTTTGGGAAGTCTGAGGTCTTCTGCCAGCATTCAGTAGGTGTTCTGTAGGAATTGTTCCACATGTCGATGTATTTTTGATGTATTTGTGGGGAGGAAGGTGATCCCCACCTCTTACTCCTCTGCCATCTTAAAGGTTCCCCTATCTGTCCTTTTAAAAAGAAAAAATAAAGAAGTACCGAAACTACCAAAAGATCTTTTAAATTTTGTTGTTAAATACTATGACTCTGGGAAAGAAAGGAAAAAAACAAATGCCAATGAATGAATGAATGAATGTTCTGTGAATCCAGACAGCTCTCATAAGAAGTGACATCATATGTTTCCCTTGCAAGTATAACAGAAGGACAGACAAGTAATTACTCCAAGTTTTCCAGGTCCAGTTGGCTTTACCTGTGGATTAAAAGGACTGGATTGCAGAAGAAAGCTCTTTTGATACTCTAAGGCATACTTTCATCCACTTTCTTTTTTTTTTTAATTTGCCTTAATGTAATTTATTTATTTAATATATTTATTTATTTATGGCTGAGTTAGGTCTTCGTTGCTGCATGCCGGCTTTCTCTAGTTGCAGCGAGCAGGGGCTACTCTTCGTTGTGGTGTGCGGGCTTCTCATTGTGGTGGCTTCTCTTGTTGTGGAGCACAGGCTCTAGTCATGTGGGCTTCAGTAGTTGCGGCTCGCGGACTCTAGAACGCAGGCTCAGTAATTGTGGCACACGGGCCTTGTTGTTCTACGGCACGTGGGATCCTCCCAGACCAGGGCTCGAACCCATGTCCCCTACACTGGCAGACGGATTCTCAACCACTGCACCACCAGGGAAGCCCCTCATCCACTTTCTTAAGTCTTCTCTTACCAAAGAGAAGTAAAATGACAGCACATTTGGATTTGAAAAAGTGTTCATTGCTAGAACACTCAGCCACCAACACTCTGGGATCAGTTGGGATGGAACAGGGGCCAAAAAACCCCCAAACCTTCAGCCAGTTCATTTAAAACATACCTGTTTGAAATCTCTTTGCTTTGTGTCTTTTCTTGATGACTTCTCCGGACATCCGCTTTTATTTCCCTACAAGTTATTTCAAAAGATAATGAAAGGTGGGTAAAAGGATTTTTCAGGCTCTATTGGAAAAAGAAAGTATAGGTTATTTTTGTCTTTGCTTTGATCATTCTCTCCATGACTCTCCAGTTGGCTTCATAAACTGTTACTGAGATCAAAACAATAATTCCTGTTATCACTCTTAACGGGTGTCTGTCTGAGTAAATGTGCAGAAGTTTCTTTTCATTGGCCTGCTCAGAGCAGAGTTCTTAGAAATACACAGCACAGAACTCCTATAACTCTATTCATTAAAAACTGATTCGTCACTGACAAGGTTTCCTTGGACTCTCAGCAGATATAACAGCTTTGAAATGAGACTCAAGTGTCATTTCATTTTATGTAGCTACAGATATGTACCTGTTATCCTTAATAATCTCATTTTTTCTACTTTTGTTGTCTCCAGTTCTGCCCAGCTGGAGACAATATTGTCCTTCTCATGCTGGACCAGTCTGACCCCAGTTCCCTAGCAGATCATGACCAGGTCAGGAAGTTAAAGCAGTTTTGTTAGCACCACCTATAGATAGAACCTAGAACTATTCTTCCTGGTTTATAATTGACTGCAGGAAGCTCTTGAATTGGAGCCCATTTTGTTGCAGGATTTTTTTCCCCCTTTTACTCACCATATTAATTCGGATCATGAATTTGCTCTGCTTTCCTTGCTGGACTGGATATACTCCCTGAGCTGGAGCTCACTTGGTTATGACTCCAACTCCGTATTTGGCTTGCACCAAGCCTCTTTCCTGTGGACTCTAGCTCCTGGCAAGAGCCTTGCTGTGAAGAGAGTTATAATCAACATCAGATGGATTCCTGATGCTGTTCTCTGCAACTGAGAGGGGCCCTTAGTTACTCAGTCTTGAGACTGCCATGTCCTTTGGCTTATGGGCTTTTGATTTCCTGGCTACTCAAGAAGCTAGGTGCTCAAGACTCATTGGTATCCTCATGCCCTGTTTTTCACAGTCTCAGCTTCTCCGCCTTTCCTGGTTATACATGTTGCTAAGGTACTAGCATGCGTCATGTCTCAGTCTGCCTAATTTTTTTTTAATTGAAGTATAGTTGATTTACAGTGTTGTGTAGGTTCTGGTATACAGCAAAATGATTCAGTTATACATATATATATGTACATTCTTTTTCATTATGGTTTATTACAGGATATCAAATATAGTTCCCTGTGCTATGCAAGAGGACCTTGTTGTTTATCCATTCTATATATAATAGTTTGCAACTGCTCGTCCCAAACTCTCAATCCAACCTTCCCCCAACCCCCTCCCCCTTGGCAACCACAAGTCTGTCCTCTATGTCTGTGAGTCTGTATCTGTTTCGTAGATAAGTTCATTCCTGTCATATTTTAGATTCCACATATAGGTGATATCATGTGGTATTTGTCTGTCTCTTTCTAACTTACTTCACTTAGTATGATAATCTCTAGATCCATCTATGTTGCTGCAAATGGCATTATTTCATTCTTTTTTATGGCTGAGTAATAGTCCTTTGAATATATATACTACATCTCCTTTATCCATTCATCTGTTGATGGACATTTAGGTTATTTCCATGTCTTGGCTATGGTAAATAGTGCTGCTATGAACATAGGGGTGCATGTATCTTTTCAAATTATAGTTTTGTCCAGATATGTGCCCAGGAGTGGGATTGCTGGATCATATGGCAACTCTATTTTTAGTTTTTTGAGGAACCTCCATAGTGTTTTCCATAGTGGCTGCACCAATTTACATTCTCACCAAAAGTGTAGGAGGGTTCCCTTTTCTCCACACCCTCTCCAGCATTTATTATCTGCAGAATTTTTGATGCTGGCCATTCTGACCAGTGTGAGGTGGTACCTCATTAGTGTTTTGCATTTCTCTAATAATTAGCAATGTTGAGCATCGTTTCATATGCCTATTGGCCATCTGTATGTCTTCTTTGGAGAAATGTCTATTTAGGTCTTCTGCCCTTTTTTTGACTGGGTTTTTTGTTTTCTTGATATTGAGCTGTATGAGCTGTTTGTATATTTTGGAAATTAAGCCCTTGTTGGTAACATTATTTACAAATATTTTCTCTCAGTCTGTATGTTGTCTTTTTGTTTTGTTTATGGTTTCCTTTGCTGTGCAAAAGCTTATAAGTTTGATCAGGCCCCATTTGTTTATTTTTGCTTTTATTTCTATTGCCTTGGTAGACTGACCTAAGAAAACATTGGTACAATTTATGTCAGAGTATGTTTTGCCTATGTTTTCTTCTAGGAGTTTTATGGTTTCATGTCTTATATTGAAGTCTTTAAGCAATTTTGAGTTTATTTTTGTGTAGGTGTGAGGGTATGTTCTAACTTCATTGGTTTACATATGGCAGTCCTACTTTCCCACCACCACTTGCTGAAGTCAGTCTGCCTAATTTATGATACTATGGTGTTTATCCCTATATGTACATATGAATGCATTTGTTTTCATTATTTTAGGATAAACGCCCTAAATATTAAGGCACTGTATCTCCAAGTTTCCCTAGAATCCTCAGATGCTGATGTAGAAGAAAGAACTCTTAAAGCCCTTTGATGCCCTTGAAGCCACTACTCAATTGACCCTAGAGCATTGTACTTACTATTTATAACCCGTCCATCCACTTCAGATCTATGACATACCTGAATGACACTTCACTTACCTACCTGAGCCTAATAGAAATCACTGCTCATAATTCCATTACTTGTTAGTTATTGGACTCTCCAGAACTTCAGAAGGCATTCCTTCACCTAACAATCCAATTTATACCTAAATTTGCTTTAGATTTAGCTTTTGACACAGTTTAGCATAAAACATGATGCTGATATCTAAATAATGTGATTTTATTTTATAGTCTCTGGCAGCTAAAAGATATCAAAGCTGTTACTCTGACACTGGAGTTTTATTCCCCACACCACCACCTTAGTAGTACTGAGTTTCTTCCCATCTACTAAAAACATTTTTCTATCAACACAACTTTTTAGTTCTCCTTTTCCTCCTAGAAATCTTTTCCTTCCTGGCATCTTTCCCAGATCATTTCTTCAACCCTATTCAGAAAACTTCATTTTATTTTATTTATTTTTTAAAATATTTATTTATTTATTTGGCTGCTCCGGGTCTTAGTTGCAGCACAAAGGGATCTTTTAGTTGAGGCATGTGGGATCTAGTTCCCTGACCAGGGATCGAACCTGGGCCCCCTGCATTGGGAGTACAGAGTCTTAACCACTGGATCGCCAGGGAAGTCCCCAGAAAATTTCATTTTAAGCATTCATTGCTGAGACATTTTTCTTCAGAATACAAAATTGATCATAATCTCAGTCAAAACATAATCATGGCACTTCTAGGGCACTGGAAGAGTTTCGCTGGTGTCCCTGCTTCCTATGCGCAGTGAACTGCAAACTTCTGTGGTTCCACCAATAAATGGGCAGGCAAGGCAACATGTACATTTTTGTCTTAGTCACTAAGAACGCCTGTCAATATTGTTTTAAAATATGTCTGGCTTTTGTCTTCTCAGCTACTAACCTGTTAATCTGATATGTACTACTAATTTTCACTTTATGAGTATAGTAGTCCCCTCTTATCTGAGGGGGATGCATTCCAAGACCCTCAGTGGATGCCTGATACTTTGGATACTAAACTTCTGAACCCTATATACAGTTGATCCTGGAACAACAGGGGTTAGGGCTGCTGACTCGCAAGCAGTAAAAAAATCCAAGTATTAGAGTCTACCCTCCATATCCACAGTTTCTCCGTATCCGAAGTTTCTCCATATTTTTACTTCCTCTGTATCCATGGTGTCTCTGTATCAGAGGTTCTGAACCTGTTGATTGAAACAACCTCAGATTGTATAGTACTACTATAATACTACTGTATGATTTACTACTGAAAAAAAATTCATGTGTAAGTGGACCATGCAGTTCAAACTCCTGTTGTTAAGGGGTCAACTATATGCTATGTTTTTTCCTATACATACATACCTAAGATAAAATTCAATTTACAAATTAAGCACAATGAGATTAACAACAATAACTAGTAATAAAATAAAACAATTGTAACAATATACAGTAGTAAAAGGTTTGTGAATTTAGTCTCTCTCTTTAATGCCTTTTCCATCTTAACTAAGCACATGTCACACACTGACTGTAACTTTTGGAGTTTGCAAAACAAACACAAATTCTTTTTCCTTCTTCACAATTTCATGGATAGAAGATTCGTTCTTACCATAGATCTTAGCAACCTCAGCATACATTTTTTTCCCCTTTCCTTATTGAGAACTTTCACCTTTTCCCTTAAAGGAAGCACTTGTTTGGTATATCCAAATCACCACTCTTGTGCTTTGGGGCCATCATTAAGTAAAATAAGGGTGACTGGAACACAAGCACTGCGATACTGTAACAGTCATTCTGATAACTGAAATGGCTACTAAGTGACTAATGGGCAGAATGCTCTGGACAGTGGGATGATTCAAGTCCTGGAAGGGAAGTTGCGAGATTTCATCACACTACTCAGAAAGGTGCGTGATTTAAAACTTTGTTTATTTCTGGAATTTTTCCATTTAATATTTTCAGACCACAGTTGACCACGGGTAACTGAAACCAGGGAAGTGAAACTGTAGATAAAAGGCAACTAGTGTATACCTTTCTGTTTTCCTTAGGAATGTTAGACATCCTATCCAACATGGTCCACAGCTGTTTTCCTGGGAATGTTTAGTCACCATCATCCTGGGATTCCCTTTATCTCTCTTTTAAATTGAATTCCCTGTTTGCTTGATCCTTGTCTTCCTCTTTCTATATTGATTCTTTCTTTTTGATGACGTACGTTCTCTGTTAGTTGCCTGAGAAAGGTTGTGCGGGAGGATGTCAGTCAGGGTTCAACCAGAAAAAAACAGAACCAATAGGAAAGATACAGTAAGGGATTTATTTCGAGGAACTGACTTAAGTGATTGTGGGAGCTGGTTTGGCAAGTCTAAAACCCATAGGTCAGGCTGTGAGGAAAGGCAGGCCTGAAGTCTCAGACACAGGCTGGAACTGCAGTCCATAGGAGAAATTCTTTTCTTCTTCCAGAAAACCTCAGATCTGCAATTAAAGCCTGTCAACTGATTGAATCAGGCCCACCCAGTATATCTAGAATAATCTTTTTTACTTATGGTCGGCTGATTATAGACATCTATTTTCCCTATTCTTTCTTGAGACCCTAAAAGTTGCTTAAAGGCTATAAGAGGACTTCCCTGGTGGCACAGTGGTTAAGAATCCACCTGCCAATGCAGGGGACCATGGGTTCAAGCCCTGGTCCAGGAAGATACCACATGCTGTGGAGCAACTAAGCCCATGCGCCACAACTACTGAGCCTGTGCTCTGGAGCCCGTGAGCCACAACTACTGAGCCCATGCGCTGCAACTACTGAAGCCCGCGCCACTAGAGCCCGTGCTCTGTAGCAAGAGTAGCCACTGCAATGAGAAGCCCTCGCACCGCAATGAAGAGTAGCCCCCGCTCACTGCAACTAGAGAAAGCCCGCACGCAGCAACAAAGAACCAATGCAGCCAAAAATAAAAATAAATAAGTAAATAAATTTAAAAAAAAAAGGCTATAAGAAAAGCTTGCTAAACCATCCTTATTCAATGAGAGTTTACCTCAGGTCACTTAGATATAGTATCTCTTCTTAATGTTATGAATTTTTATTTTTGGTTCCTCTTTTCCCAGCCTCAGTTTGAAATATTGTGCTTCCATAAACATGTCCCACCCTTTCTAGAGATAATAAATGGATATAATTGATTGTTACTGCTTTTCTTACTTATGTTTTATTTCTTGCCTGGATTTGGATCTCCTCAGTAAGAAGAAAAGATCTCTTGAATATGGAACTTTTCCAGAAGACTATTTTCATCTATTGTGTTTTAATTCTCATTACTTTCAGTCTCATATTTTGGCCTTTCTCTGATCTTGCCTAAGCTTCTGAGAGTTTCTTATTGTAGCCATCCAGTTAATATAAGCCATATATAAATTTGAACTTCTAGTATGAAAATTCTAAGAATATGGACATTCTGTTCTTTAATCCTTAGAAAGCAAATGATAAAGTTTAGCATCCAGCTTCCTACTACTATGACAAATTCCACCCTAAACAGCATGGGAAAAATGCATTCCAGCTTCATTTACATTAGCAATGAATTTCAATTCATAACCAGTTGGCTTTAGAAGTACTACCATTCCCTTTCCACATCCTTATCTATAGCTTCAGCCTCCAACCAAGTCCCTGAGACATATGGTTTTGTATTTCTTGGAAGGTTTACAGGAATTCGTTACTACATTCAAAATCCCTTGAGTCCAGCTGCAATGTGGGGTAATTACTCCAATGTGGAGAAGAGTCAAACTGCATGAGAACCTGCTTCGCCAATAATTTATAATCCAAATATTCAAAGCAACAACACACATGCTTGCTTAGATTTTAGAATTCTAGGGTGGAAGCTCAGTTGAGTGGTGGGCATAATGATACTTTGGACAGTAAGCATTGGGAGTATATGGGCTTTATTAAGCAGTGAACCCTTGGTAAGGATTTAACAATATTTCTACACCAAAAAAAGGACTTCTCAACATCACTGCTACTTCCCATTAGTAGTTTTGTCAACAGGCAACTAGATCAATCAAAATGAAATATTCACAGTCAGTCAGTGGGTGGGGCAATACTGCTTATTGTCAAACTATTTTTATGCTATGAAATCCATTTAATCCGAATGACAACCTTATTCGGAATTCCAATATATAAAACAGATAAGGAAAGAACAGCTCAAGGTGAGGAATATGAGATGCACAGAGAGAAGTGAGTTTAGCTTTCTCTTCATATCACAGTGACCAGCAAAGTACATCTGTAAAAACCCAGAGCTCTGCAGATCATGCTAAGAAAACCTTAAATCTATATTATTTCCAAGAATATTTCGGTTATTTGCTGAATAATATATTGCTTATTTTTGCTGTGTAAGATGTAGCCAGTAAGCACCAGTCAGTGAGCCAGCTTTTTGAAGGACTCATTGTACATAGCCTTAAAATAAACATCCAGGGGAAGAAATTGCCATGGAAAATAAAATATTTGAGCCTGGAGAGAATCTGAGATAAAAACATAAGAAGGAAAAACACTCGGAGCACAAATGAGTATAATCATAAGCAAATATTTTAAAACATGCTAAATAGAGCACACCTGATCTTGTTTGATCCAGGAAACTAAATAGAACTAATCTTGGTAAGTAAGTAGATAGAAAACGCTTAGGTTACTAAGAGCTATCTACATACCAGATAGTTCTGGAGTAAAGATGTAGTTGTGCTTACCAGGAATCTACTAAACATAATGTTCTACTCACCAGCACTTTGGCACAGTTGTTTTGCTTGCTGAGAGCCCAGGTATAACTGAGACACACCAGGATCCTAAAGTGCTTTATGAGTCACTGAGAGAAGATTACACTACATCTAGCAGAGGTATAGTTATATGATTATGATATAGTATAATGTATTATAATAATAAATATATAATGGAATTATGTATTATTGCTGGATATCTGTTGGAAAACTTACATGGCATGTCAGAAGCTAACTTTCCGGCAACCAGCATATCTGTAAGGCCTGGATATTGCATTAGTTGACTATGTCATATAAGAGGAGTTCCTATGTACAAGTGCTGAAAACAGCTAAAGTCATTGAAGGGACCAGAAACAAAGATATGAAACAGGAATGTTTTGAGGACCTTAAAGGTTGAAAGGTTTGTCAGAGAAAAGTAGAAGCAGACATTAATTACAAGATGAATAAGTTCTGGGAATCTAATATACAGCATGGTGACTGCAGTTAACAATACTGTATTGTATACTTAACGTTTGCTAAAAGAGTGTATCTTAAATGTTCTCACCACATACACACACAGAATGGTAACTGTGATGTGAAGGATGTGTCTAACTTATTGTGGTAATCTTCTCACAGTATATATGTATATCAAATCATCACATTGCACACCTTGAATTTACACAAAGTTATTTGTCAATTATATCTCAATAAAGCTGAAAAAAGTAAAAATTAAATTAAGAAAGGAAGAATCTTCTCTTGCTCATAGAGGCTTAAATTCACTTTGTTTTTCAACTGGTGTATTTATAAGGCATTTGTCTTCCAAAAGTAGATTTGTGTTTCAGTGACAATGGCAATAATGCTTCCTTTGTAGAACCTATCTGTGTGGCCTTAGCCAAATCAGACTGGGTAAAGCACAGAGCACCCATCTGCTTCTTCTGATTGCTGCCTCAATTTGGTGGCTGTGCCACATGGATGGCATTCAGAAATAAGAGTTGTATGTCCATAGAGTAATGAGCCTGTCCTGATGATTTTAAAGGCTGAAGGTTTTGATTCTGCAACCAAATGAATACAATCATAGATGCTTAGCCTGTCCTGACTAGGCTTCCCTCCTTTCATTAATTAACGTATGTAGTTTTTTATAGGCACTTACTTAGGCACTGTATAGCTGTTATAGGGCATATAAAGTTTAATCCAATACGGCTCTCCCCCCTAAGGATCTTGTTATGCTTATTCTTATATCTTCCCTTCTGCCCATCTCTAAAAATTTCTCGCTTTTCTTCTTGGAACACTGTACTAGGATTAGATTTGCTTCCAGGGACTGTCCATAGCTTCGAAAAATGAACCTCTTGCTTGCCAGGATCTCTGTACAGACTCTGCTGAGTCAAATTCAGTGCCAGAGAGAATGTGTGCTTTGTTTGATCAGCACTGATTTCTGAACTGGGCCCTGGAAAAAGAAAACATGGATTTTGTCACTATCTGTGGAGCCAGAGAAAAGGGTCCTGATTGCAGTCTGTCCTGATTACAGCTGTGCTGCTACCAAGTGTGGCACTCAGAATGTCTACTGTGGTCTCATGGCAACCAAACTCAGCTTCTGCATGCAGCAAATGTGAGGGCCTGTTAAATAGATGAGCTGTACAACTTGTAAAGTATCCAATTCTTGACTTGGAAGTGACTTTGTCTTTGATAACTTCTCCTTCCTTAAGAAAATCGTCTCCTACTACCCATCCAGAATGTCAAGTTCCTCCCGATCCCCATGATGATCCATAAATATCTACCCTGAACTCATGACGATGATTGGATTCAACATTGTAATTGCATATGCCTGACTTTTCCACTCTGTCAACAGCCTGTTCCCTGGAGTATCTCCTAGTGTGCATGTCATATCCTGTTAGGTAGATTTTGAGCCTATAGGACTGCATCTCATAGCTTTATGAGCAAAGATCCCACTTAATTCTCTGTCATTTTTAGCACTTAACACATCGTTAGTGCTTTAAAAGGATGAAACAATTCCTTGACTATGTAGGTGTAGGGTGTTTATAAATTTAAAAAATACTTCTACATCAGACTTCCCCGGTGGCACAATGGTTAAGAATCTGCCTGCCAATGCAGGGGGCATGGGTTTGAGCCCTGGTCTGGGAAGATCCCACATGCTGCAGAGCAACTAAGCCTGTGCTCCGCAACAAGAGAGGCCACGGCAATGAGAAGCCTGCGCTCCACAGCGAAGAACAGCCCCCGCTCGCCACAATTAGAGAAACCCCACGTGCAGCAATGAAAGACCCAACGCAGCCAAAAAAAAAAGACAAAAAAAACTTCTACATTGATTATCTTCTGCAATTTCCACAATTACCCTGTGAGGGATGGCAAATCTCTTTGACAAATGAGGAAACTGAGGCATAAAGGGCTGAAGTCACACAGATGGTGACAGTACTAGGTTTAAGATTAAGTTCTCCTGACTTCTAGTCTCAGACATTTCTGGTTAAATATTGTCTCATCACATCATTACTCTCTGAAAGCTATTCCCACCAGAAATCTCATTTTAATTAGATATTTCATCTCTTAAAACTCTATAGGGTGTCTAACATTTACAAAATCATGCTGGGTGGAGGCAGTGAACACTGGCTGGGTTGCCAAAAGTAGCTAAAAGATATAAGGACAAAGCCATCAGACAGATTTTCTTTATGACTCTTTGAGACAGGATAGTGCAACATCAGATCCACCTTGACACCAAGTTATGTTGAAACTCAGTCTTTATCATGGGGACCACTGGGTGCCTTTCTCACAGCCACTTCAGCTTGGTTTTACAACAGTGTTCAAATAGTGAGACTCTGTCCCAGAGCGTCATTGGGCTTCCTGCCATATCTATGGATCTATGATCATGACTTTAATTTTAGAGCATGGAAGGGATCTTAATAAGGATCATGAATCACACTTTACAAATGAGAATAGAGGATGTGAACTTAAGTGACCTGTTCTATCAGGGCCATGGAGCTGGGCAGGCTTCTTTATTCATTAACTGATTCACTTAGAAAACATTTATTTGAAAACATATTTTGTTCCAGGAATTATTCTGGGTACTGGAAATATAGCAGTGGAAAAAAAAAAAAAAGACAAAAATCACTGCTTCAATAGAGTTTCTATCCTAGTGGAGGAAGGCAAATAATAAAAACAAAAGTTAAATTATAGGGTATATTAAATGTGGCAACACATGAAAAAAAAATAAAGCAGGTGTCTTAGTCTGTTTGGGTTGCTATAACAAAATACCACAAACTGGGTAGCTTAAAAATAACAGAAATTTATTTCTTAGAGTTCTAGAGGCTGGAAGTACAAATTCAAAGCATGGTCACATTCTGGTGAAGGCCCTCTTCCTGGTTCAGTCAGCACCTTTTCATTGTGTCCTCATATGCTAGAAGGAGCTAGGAGAGCTCTGTGGGATCTTTTTTATAACAACACTAATTCCATTCATGAGGGCTCCACCCTCATGACCTAAGCACCTCCCGAAGGCTTCTCCTAATACCATCACATTGGGCATTAAGATTTCAACATTTAAATTAGGGGGTTTGGGGGAGAGGGAAGGGCACAAACATTCAAACTATAGCAGCAGGAAAGGAGGGTAAGGTGTTCTGGGGGTACTGGGCAAATTTTAAATAGGGAGGTCAGGGAGGTATTCACTGATAAGGTGACATTTTTGAGCAACAACATTAAGTAGGTGAAGGAGTAAGTATTGAGAGGACCTGGGGAAAGACTGTGCAAAGCCCTGAGGCAGGGGTGTGATGACATCTTTGGGAGGCCAGGGCCAGGGGCTGGGGCTGAAGGAGCAAGGTAGTGGGAGTGAGTACTGGAAATGAAGTCTCAGAGGTCCTGGAGAACCAGATCTATGTGGAGCCTTGTGGTTCTTGGCAGGGACTTTGGTTTTTACTCCAAGTGAGTGAAATGAGATATTGAAGAATTCTGAGCAGTGAAGTGATATATTTGTGTTTAGTTTTAAGTGGATTACTCTGGGTTTTTATGTTGAGAATGGATTAGAGTGAGGCCAGGGTAGAACTGGGAAACCAGTTATTAGGAGGCTGTTGTAATAATTCAGGCAAGAGAAGATGGTGGCTCAGACCAGGTGGGAGTGGTAGAAATGGTCCAAGAGGTTGAATTCTGAATGCATTTTGAAGGTGGAGCCAAGAGGATTTACTGAAGGATTGGATTTGGGGTGAAAAAGAGAAAAATTAAAGACGACTCCAAGGTTTTTAGCCTGAGCAATTGGAAAGATAGAGTTGCACTTACCTAAGGATGGCCGAGGCTACAAGAGGAGCAGGTTTGGAGGGAGATGAACAGTTCAGTTTTAGAAATGTTTCCTTTGAGATGTCTTTAGATATCCAAACAGTGATGTCAAATAGGCAGGTGAATATGAATCGAGAATTTAGATAAGAGAATTGGACTAGATAATTGAGTGGTCATCAGAGTGTTGCTGAATATTTAAAGCCATGAGAATGCCAAGAGAGTGAATGTAGATAGAGAAAGAAGAGAGCTCCAAGGATTAAGGTCTCGGATACATTCAGTATTTTAGTCTAGAACTCAGTCTTCTGATGTCCCTACCAATGTACACACTGGAGCATTGGTTCAAGGCTTATATAACTGGTTTAATTCTAATGTGGACTACCAAAGCCAACATTTTATAACGCTGTCTCATATAAAGGCATCTCAGGGATCCAAGTTTGTTATAAAACAAGCTTGCCTTAAATTTCAGGTATATGGGGTCTTGTTCATATTCATGAGAGAAGATGAGGGCAATATTTCACAGGGCTGTCTCCACCCTCAACTTCTTGGGTTTGATGCTAGCCTGCCCCTCATTATTTTAGTGCATTCTCCATGCAGACTACAACCCTTTGAACAAGTACCCCCAACAGACTGGGTAAGTAATAAGTACTGGATTCCTAAACCTGTGTAAATCTAGTGCTCTGTGGGACTAAAGAGCTTTCAGATAATTTTTTTTTTCTTGTGGAATGAGAAGATATTCTGAGAGTAAGTTTAAAGGTGACTGAATCCACATCAGCCTTTGATCCCTATCCCTTAGGCATTGGATCTCAGATTTAAGTGTATATAAGAATCAGAAGGAGCTTATTTAAAATGTAGATTCTCTGGTCTTATCTTCAGAGATTCACATTCATTCAGTTTGGAGTGGAGCCTATGACTTTGTACAGCAGGTGATTCTGACACTGATTCAGGATCAGAAGAGACACTTTCGACATGGATGAATGAGTCTATTAGACAATGTCTTTGATTCAGAAAGAAAAATTTGTATTGTTCATGGGAAGTTTATGGACAGATTATGATCTTGAAAGAAATCTGCAAAGTGCATTGTATTATATTAAGTCAAACAAAGTGTATATTATAGAAAAGAGAATGTGAGTCTGTACAAGGGAGGTTTTTCTAATAACTAGCTTTATTAAGTCATGGGAAAGTGGCATGTGTGAATAAATGCGGGTCTTGTCATTGAAATGAAAACAGGAACATCAGTTTGAGATGGTGCAGACTTTTTCTCTGGGAAATAAGATTTTGCTAGTTGCTGTCTAAAGTCACCATACATTAGTAGTAGTAGTAGTAGTAGTAGTAGTAGTAGTAGTAGTAGTAGTAGTAGTAGTAGTAGTAGTAGTATTTTGGCCATGTGGCTTGTGGGATCCTAGTTCCCAGACCAGGGATCGAACCTGGACCCCTGCAGTGGAAGCTCAAAGTCCTAACCACTGGACTGCCAGAGAATTCATGACCATACATTATTTTTAAAAACAAAGCAAAAAATGAAAAAGAGGTAACTTCTTAGGTCCCTAACCACCTACAGATTCTTTGAGTGTTTTTAATATACTCGAAGGACAGAGGACTGGCCCATATTTTCATCATGATTTTTCCCTACTTTCTTCAACCCAGGAACTTCCTGGTGGGGTAGAGCAATTTGAAACCCTTTCCAGATATTCTAATAAAAGTTTCCTTCTTTCTGTGGGTAAAACAAGAGTGAATCAGAGTTGATTTGACTGGGATTGCTACTAACTTTGAACAAGACGTATAAGCCACATGAATGACAGGAGAAGCTGTTACATGAAGGATCTGTACTGGGTGATTTCTGACCTCTCTCTCTAATTCTAAGTTCTCTGAGTTCTAAAACCCTGAGTTCACACATAATCCTTATCTACCCCGTGAAAAACCGTGTCCTGTTTGCTGGAGCACTCACAGAATCACATCTTAATACCTCATTCCCTGAGTAAATTCAAGGGCAACACATCACACACCAATAACCCTAGCTCTTTATTCCATCTTTTAAATGATTTATAGATATCAAATACTTAATTCTACCAAATGCCTCATTACAATCAAGGAAAACAGTATGGCAGTTTTCAAGAAAGAAGGTTTTAATTTACGTGTAATATGCCTTCCAAAATTCATTACAAAATGCACTCACTATCTTGTTTTGAATTCTTAGTGTCATTTTTTCCCCCTCTGGCTCTTCTGTATGTAATGATTTGTCAGTCAATGGCATTCCTATAGGTACATCTCTGTCAGAATTCCAAAAGCACATTAGCAGCGGTAAAACAGAGCCCTCAGAGGTAGGCATATTTTACTGTAAGATAACATTCCCCTTTTAGGCATTGTTTGCCATGTGTCTTTGAACAACTAGGGATTGTATTATCTCATTGTAGCAGAAGGCTTAGTGTTTTCTAACATAATTATGTGATGAAAGAAAGTGGAGTTTAGAATGAAATATATTGTTCTGCTTATGTTTTTAAATGACAGGCTTAATAACAATAAAACAGGTAACTATAAGTAATAAGCTAGGAGAATAATTTACAACTACATCTAACTGGAGGTACTGAGGACTTCCTAGAATAAGTCTCTGTAATGGTTAAATGGGATAATCTTAAATCAGCTTAATTTATTGGCTTTACCTGCAGCAAATTTTTCCCTATAGAATACAGTAAATCTAAATAAGACATTTGGTATTTTATTTCATTTTATTTTTCACATTCCAGCATTCTTTCCTTCCTTTTGATTATAGTGCCATGATTTCCTTTTGGGAATTACTTCTTACTCACTGTTTGCAGTCTTGTTAATTGTCAACCAAAATGCCCACCCTCAGCTGGTTAAAGTGTGAGTCCATGACCTAATCAGATGTTCCTTCCCAAGATTTGACTCTGGAAAAGAGTGATAGAAAGATAGAAAAACTAGAGCCCATTCATCCCCAAGGGAACTTGGTAAAACCCCAGACTGGTTCTTGCTACCTGTATCCCTGGAGCTCTTTGCTGAGCACAATTTTGCTCTTACTCCTTTGGTCTGTGAGTCACCCCATAGCCTTCTAATAAGTCCTTTTTTTATTATTCAAGTCTTCCAGAGCTGGACTTTGTTGTTGCAACTAAAGATCACTGATTGATGCACAAGAACTTGCACTCCTCCTCAATCTGTGTTATCTTTCTGAATGATTATACAGAATTTAACACTTCTTATCAGTATACATATATGGAATATTTACTTCTTTCCATGGATATGTGTGTTTGTGTGCATGCTTGTATGAATGTGTTTTGGTATGTGACACATATGGAAATACCAAGATTCCATCAACATCTTTATGAGAACTTGATCTTTTCTAATTAAGGGAAATTGCTGGACTCAAAGCAGAACACAGGTGTATTCTAAGGAGTCTCCTTTAACACTCTCTCCAGTTCATTAGTGAATTTGTAAGCCCTATTTTAGTCAAATGAAAAGAGAAATGTTCTTTTAAAGCTGTTACACAATGCTATACACATACTAATCTCATAACAGGTTTGTGCTTAATATCTGGATAAAGAGCTTAACTAGTTAAATTTTATTAACTACCATGAATTTCCTTCAAGGGAATGTGAAAAAGATTGTACAAGCTTAGCAATGACAACATTTCTGGAATGTCAACATAGATTCTTTAAAAGGCTCAAGAGAATGTAGAAAAAGATGTTACAGTCTAAAGATCTGAGGCCAGGGAGGACTGAGATTTTGGACTTTGTCTTGCTGCTTTCACTGGGTGACGTTTGATGTTTATTTCACCTTTCATGGTTGTAATTTTCCCAGCAGTAGAGGGAAGATGAAAATTTCTTTATCTGCCTCAGAAGGTTTTATGAAGATCAAATAAGATGCCCTCCCATTATTCTAAGTGGAATAAGTCAGACAGAGAAAGACAAATACTGTATGATCTCACTTATATGTGGAATCTAAAAACACTGAACTGGTTTGTTCGCGGGAGCTGGTGGGATCGGAACCCTGTGCTAGACTGAAAACACGAGCCTCTAAGGCTGAGAGGGGTTTGTGCGGCTGCGCAGGAGTGCTGGCGTGGGCGACTCTTCCTGCGGTGGTGTGGGCTTGAGGAGGCGGCTCACGGGGATGAGGCGTTTAGGGTGAGGTAACACAGACCGTGGAGCCAGATTTGCTGAGTTTGTACCCCAGCCCCAACATTAAAGCACTCTATGGCTTTGGGCAACTCAGGTAGCATGAATCTCATCAGCAAAGAGAGAAAGCTTCACTGAAAACTCACTGCAGAGTGGTGGGGGAAGCCGGATTCCACAGTGGCAGCAGCAGGGTTCATGGCAAGAATCATGGCATGCAGGCCGCCCCGGGGTGGTCTCGTCTTCCTGCAGCTTGTAGACCCTCAGGCTCAGGAGCTGTTTCAAGCACACAACCTTGAGAGAGTAAGGTGTTCTTGAGACCATCTGTACCGAATCTGTGACTGAACCCAGTGAAGACTGCTATATAAACGTTTAAGATTCTGGCTGCTCATGCAGAGACCTATTCTTCAGCCATGGGCTGCTGGAGATAGCCTCATAGACAAATTGCTACCAAGTCAGCCTGTTCTAGCTGAACGGCTATTGTAGACCCTCATAATCTGACCTCACAATGGAGACTGCCACATTCACTGCCGTGTGGCTGACAGGGTCTTAGTGCTCCAACTGGGTATCAGGACTGAGCCTCTGAGGTGGGAGAGCCGAGTTCAGGACATTGGTCCACCAGACACTTCCCGGCCCCACGTAACATCAAACAGAGAAAGCTCTCCCAGAGATCTCTGTCTCAACACTAAGACCTAGCTCCAGTCCACGACCAGCAAGCTACAGTGCTGGACACCCCATGCCAAACAACTAGCAAGAAAGGAACACAATTGCACCCATGAGCAGAGAGGCTGCCTAAAATCATACTAAGTACACAGACACCCCAAAACACACCACTGGATGTGGTCCTGCCCACCAGAAAGACAAGATCTAGCCTTACCTGCCAGAAAACAGGCACCAGTCCCCTGCACCAGGAAGCCTACACAACCCACTGAACCAAACTTACCCACTGGGGGCAGACACCAAAAACAACGGGAACTATGAACCTGCAGCCTGCAAAAAGGAGACCCCCAACACAGTAAGTTAAGCAAAATGAGAAGACAGAGAAATACGCAGCAGGTGAAGGATCAAGATAAAAACCCACCAGACCAAACAAATGAAGAGGAAATAGGCAGTCTACCTGAAAAAGAATTCAGAGTAATGAGAGTAAAGATGATCCAAAATCTTGGAAATAGAATGGAGAAAATACAAGAAATGTTTAACAAAGACCTAGAAGAACTAAAGAGCAAATAACCAATGATGAATAGCACAATAAATGAAACTGAAAATTCTCCAGAAGGGATCAACAGCAGAATAACTGAGGCAGAAGAACGGATAAGTGACCTGGAAGATAAAATAGTGGAAATAGCTACCACCGAGCAGAATAAAGAAAAAAGAATGAAAAGAATTGAGGACAGTCTCAGAGGCCTCTGGGACAACATTAAATGCACCAACATTCGAATTATAGGGGGCTCAGAAGAAGAAGAGAAAAAGAAAGGGACTGAGAAAATATTTGAAGAGATTATAGTTGAAAACTTCCCTAATATGGGAAAGAAAATAGTCAATCAAGTCCAGGAAGCACAGAGAGTCCCATACAGGATAAAGCCAAGGAGAAACATGCCAAGACACATATTAATCAAACTAACAAAAATTAAATACAAAGAAAAAATATTAAAAGCAGCAAGGGAAAAGCAAAAAATAACATACAAGGGAATCCCCATAAGGTTATCAGCAGCTGCTCTTACAGCAGAAGCTCTGTCAGAAGGGAGTGGGAGGACATATTCAAAGCGATGAAAGGGAAAAACCTACAACCAAGATTACTCTACCCAACAAGGATCTCATTCAGATTTGACGGAGAAATTAAAACCTTTACAGACAAGCAAAAGCTAAGAGAATTCAGCACTACCAAACCAGCTTTACAACAAATGCTAAAGGAACTTTTCTAGGCAGGAAACACAAGAGAAGGAAAAGACCTACAAAAACAAATCCAAAACAATTAAGAATATGGTAATAGGAACATACATATCAATAATTATCTTAAATGTAAATGGCTTAAATGCTCCAACCAAAAGACATAGACTGGCTGAATGGATACAAAAGCAAGACCCATATATATGCTGTCTACAAGAGACCCACTTCAGACCTAGGGACACATACAGACTGAAAGTGAGGGGATGGAACAAGATATTCCATGCAAATGGATATCAGAAGAAGGCTGGAGTAGAAATTCTCATATCAGACAAAATAGACTTTAAAATAAAGGCTTTTACAAGAGACAAAGAAGGACACTATATAATGATCAAGAGATGAATCCAAGAAGAAGATATAACAATTGTAAATATTTATGCACCCAACATAGGAACACCTCAATACATAAGGCAAATGCTAACAGCCATAAAAGGGGCAATTGACAGTAACACAATAATAGTAGGGGACTTTAACACCCCACTTTCACCAATGGACAGATCAACCAAAATGAAAATAAATAAGGAAACACAAACTTTAAATGATACATTAAACAACTGATATTTATAGGACATTCCATCCAAAAGCAACAGAATGCACATTCCTCTCAAGTGCTCTTGGAACATTCTCCAGGATAGATCTTATCCTGGGTCACAAATCAAGCCTTGGTAAGTTTAAGAAAATTGAAATCGTATCAAGTAACGTTTCTGACCACAACGCTATGAGACTAGATATCAATTACAGGAAAAAACTGTAAAATGCTAACACATGGAGGCTAAACACTACGCTACTAAATAACCAAGAGATCACTGAAGAAATCAAAGAGGAAATCAAAAAATACCTAGAAACAAATGACAATGAAAACATGATGACCCAAAACCTATGGGATGCAGCAAAAGCAGTTCTAAGAGGGAAGTTTATAGCAATACAATCCTACCTCAAGGAACAGGAAACATCTCAAATAAACAACCTAATCTTACACCTAAAGCAGTTAGAGAGAGAAGAACCAAAAAACCCCAAATTTCACAGAAGGAAAGAAATCATAAAGATCAGATCGGAAATAAATGAAAAAGAAATGAAGGAAACAGTAGCAGAGATCAGTAAAACTAAAAGCTGGTTCTTTGAGAAGATAAACAAAATTGATAAACCATTAGCCAGACTCATCAAGGAAAAAAGGGAGAAGTCACAAATCAACAGAATTAGAAATGAAAAAGTAGAAGTAACAACTAACACTGCAGAAATACAAAGGATCCTGAGAGATTACTACAAGCAACTATATGCCAATAAACTGAACAACATGGAAGACGTGGACAAATTCTTAGAAAAGCACAACCTTCCAAGACTGAACCAGGAAGAAATAGAAAATATAAACAGACCAATCACAAGCACTGAAACTGAAGCTGTGATTAAAATTCTTCCAAAAAAACAAAAGCCCAGGACCAGATGGCTTCACATGCGAATTCTATCAAACATTTATAGAAGAGCTAACACCTATCCTTCTCAAACTGTTCCAAAATATAGCAGAGGGAGGAACACTCCCAAACTCATTCTACGAGGCCACCATCACCCTGATACCAAAACCAGACAAAGATGTCACAATAAAAGAAAACTACAGGCCAATATCACTGATGAACAAAGATGCAAATATCCACATCAAAATACTAGCAAACAGAATCCAGCATCACATTAAAAGGATCATACACCATGATCAAGTGGGGTTTATCCCAGGAATGCAAGGATTCTTCAATATACGCAAATCAATCAATGTGATACACCATATTAACAAATTGAAGGAGAAAAACCATATGATCATCTCAATAGATGCAGAAAGAGCTTTTGACAAAATTCCACACCCATTTATGATAAAAACTCTCCAGTAAGTAGGCATAGAGGGAACTTACTTCAACGTAATAAAGGCCATATATGATAAACCCACAGCCAACATCATTCTTAGTGGTGCAAAACTGAAACCATTTCCACTAAGATCAGGAACAAGACAAGGTTGCCCACTCTCACCACTACTATTCAACATAGTTTTGGAAGTTTTATCCACAGCAATCAGAGACGAAAAAGGAATAAAAGGAATCCAAATCAGAAAAGAAGAAGTTGAAATATCACTGTTTGCAGATGACATGATACTATACATAGAGAATCCTAAACATGCTACCAGAAAACTACTGGAGCTCATCAATGAATTTGGTAAAGTAGCAGGATATAAAGTTAATGCACAGAAATCTCTTGCCTTCCTATACACTAATGATAAAAAATATGAAAGAGAAATTAAGGAAACACTCTCATTTACCATTGCAAGAAAAAGAATAAAATACCTAGGAATAAACCTACCTAAGTAGACAAAAACCTGTATGCAGAAAACTATGACACTAATGAAAGAAGTTAAAGATGATGCAACCAGATGGAGAGATATACCAATTTCTTGGATTGGAAGAATCAACATTTTGAAAATGACTGTACTACCCAAAGCAATCTACAGATTCAATGCAATCTCTATCAAACTACCAATGGCATTTTTCACAGAACTAGAACCAAAAATTTCACAGTTTGTATGGAAAGACAAAAGACCCTGAATAACCAAAGCAATCTTGAAAAAGAAAAACGGAGCTGGAGGAATCAGGCTCCCGGACTTCAGACTATACTACAAAGCTACAGTAATCAAGACAGTATGGTACTGGCACAAAAACAGAAATATAGATCAATGGAACAGGATAGAAAGCCCAGAGATAAACCCACGCACATACGGTCACCTTGTCTTTGATAAAGGAGGCAAGAATATACAGTGGAGAAAAGACAGCCTCTTCAATAAGTGGTGCTGGGAAAACTGGACAGCTACATGTACAAGAATGAAATTAGAGCACTCCCTAACACCATACACAAAAATAAACTCAAAATGGATTAAAGACCTAAATGTAAGGCCAGACACTATAAAACTCTTAGAGGAAAACATAGGCAGAACACTCTATGACATAAATCACAGCAAGATCCTTTTTGACCCACGTCCTAGAGAAATGGAAATAAAAACAAAAATAAACAAATGGGACCTAATGAAACTTAAAAACTTTTGCACAACAAAGGAAACCATAAACAATACAAAAAGACATCCCTCAGAATGGGAGAAAATATTTGCAAACAAAGCAACTGACAAAGGATTAATCTCACAAATATACAAGCAGCTCATGCAGCTCAATATCGAAAAACACACAACCCAATCCAAAAATGGGCAGAAGACCTAAATAGACATTTCTCCAAAGAAGATATACAGATTGCCAACAAACAGTTGAAAGGATGCTGAACATCACTAACCGTTAGAGAAATGCAAATCAAAACTACAATGAGGTATCATCTCACACCAGTCAGAATGGCCATCATCAAAAAATCTACAAACAATAAATGCTGGAAAAGGTGCGGAGAAAAGGGAACTCTCTTGCACTGTTGGTGGGAATATAAATTGATGCAGCCACTATGGAGAACAGTATGGAGGTTCCTTAGAAACTAAAAATAGACCTATCCCAGCAATCCCACTACTGGGATATACCCTAAGAAAACCATAATTCGAAAAGAGTCATGTACCACAATGTTCATTGCAGCACTATTTACAATAGCTAGGACATGGAAGCAACTAACTGTCCATCGACAGATGAATGGATAAAGAAGATGTGGAACATATATACAATGGAATATTACTCAGCCATAAAAAGAAACGAAATTGAGTTATTTGTAGTGAGGTGGGTGGACCTAGAGTCTGTCATACAGAGTGAAGTTACGTCAGAAAGAGAAAAACAAGTACTGTATGCTAACACATATATATGGAATCAAAAAAAAAAAAGGTTATGAAGAACCTAGCGGCACGACAGGAATAAAGACATAGACGTGGAGAATGGAATTGAGGACACAGGAAGGGGGAAGGGTAAGCTTGGTCAAAGTGAGAGAGTGGCATTGACGTATATACACTACCAAATATCAAATAGATAGCTAGTGGGAAGCAGCTGCATAGCACAGGGAGATCAGCTCAGTGCTTTGTGACCACCTAGAGAGGTGGTATAGGGAGGGTGGGAGGGAGATGTAAGAAGGAAGGGATATGGGGATATATGTATACGTATAGCTGATTCACTTTGTTATGCAGCAGCAACTAACACAACAATGTAAAGCAATTATACTCCAATATATTAAAAAATGAAAATGAAAATAAAAACAAAAAAATAAAAGCAGTGAACTCATAAAAACAGGTAGTAAAGTGGTGGTTGCCAGATGTCGAGGTGTAGGGGAAATTGGGAGATGTTGATCAAAGGGTACAAACTTTCACTTACAAGTTGAATAAAATTCTGAGGATCTAATATGCAGCATGGTAACTATAGTTATCAATACTCTATTATATAATTAAAAGTTGCTGTAAGAGCAGAGCTTTAATGTTGGATTCCATTCCACCACAATAAAGTGAACATTGCAGTAAGGTGAGTCACACCAATTTTTTGGTTTCTCAGTGCATATAAAAGTTAAGTTTACACCATACTGTAGTTTATTAAGTGTGCAATAGCATTGTCTAAAAAAGCAATGTACATACCTTAGTTAAATATTCTATTGCTATAAGTGCTAACCATCATCTGAGCCTTCAGCAAGTTGTAATCTTTCTGCTGATACAGGGTTTTGCCTTGATGTTGATGGCTACTGATTGATCAGTATGGTGGTTGCTGGAAGTTGGGGTGGCTGGGGCCATTTATTAAAATAAGATAACAATGAAGTTTGCTGCTTTGACTCTTCTTTTCCTGAACAATTTCTCTGTAGCATGCAATGCTGTTTGATAACATTTTACCCACAGTAGAAATTCTTTCAAATTGGAGACAACTAAGTTTACATAATGTTCTAAATCCTTTGTTGTCATTTCAACAATCTTCACAGCAGCTTCACCAGGAGTAGTTTCCATCTTAAGAAACCACTTTCTTTGCTCATCCATAAGAAGCAACTCCCCATCTGCTCAAGTATTATCATGAGATGGCAGCAATTCAGTTACATTTTCAGTTTCCACTTTTATTTCTAGTTCTCTTGTTATTTCCACCACATCTGCAGTGCCTTCCTCCACTGAAATCTTGAACCCCTCAAAGTCATCCATGAGGGTTGGAATCAACTTCTTCCAAATTCCTGTTAATGTTGGTATTTTCACCTCTTCCCATGAATCATGAATGTTCTTCATGGGACCTAGAACGGTGAGTCCTTTCCAGAAGGTTTTCAATTTACTTTGCCCAGATCCATTAGAGGAATCACTGCCTATGGCAGCTATAGCCTTACAAAATGTATATCATGGGTAATAAAACTTGAGAGTTGAAATTGCTCCTTGATCCCTGGGCTGTAGAGTGGATGTTGTGTTAGCAGGTATGAAAACAACATGAATCTCATACATCTCCATCAGAGCTCTTGGGTGACCAGGTACATTGTCAATAAGCAGTAATATTTTAAAAGGAATCTTTTTTTTCTGAGCAGTAGGTCTCAATAGTGGGCTTAAAACAGTAAACCATGTTGTAAACAGATGTGCTGTCCCCCAAGCTTTGCTGTTCCATTTATAGAGCATACGCAGAGTAGATTTAGCATAATTCCTAAGGGCCCTAGGATTTTCAGAATAGTAAGTGAACATTAGCCCCTAACAAGAGAGTCAGCCTGTCCCTTGAAGTTTTGAAGCCAGGCACTGACTTCTCCTCTCTAGCTATGGAAGTCCTAGATGACATCTTCTTCCAATAGAAGGCTGTTTCATCTACACTGAAAATCTGTTGTTTGTTTAGTGTAGCCACCTTCATTAATTTTCTTAGCTAGATCTTCTGGATTACTTGCTGCTTCACCTTGGACTTTTATGTTATGGAGATGGCTTCTTTAAACTTCAGGAACCAACCTCTGCTCACTTCAAACTTTTCTTGTGCAGCTTCCTCACCTCTCTCAGCCTTCATAGAATTGAAGAGAATTAGGGCTTTACTCTGAATTAGTCTTTGGCTTAAGGGAATATTGTGGCAAGAATTACCATAATGTGACACAGAGGCAGAAAGTGAGCAAATGCTGTTGGAATAATCATGCCAATAGGCTTGCTCAACACAGAGTTCTCACAAACCTTCAATTTGTAAAAAACTCTGTATCCGTGAATCAAAACAAAGTGAAGCACAATAAAATGAGGTGCGCCTGTATATCATTATATCTCAATGAAGCTGGAAAAAAATGAGATGCCCTTCAGGTAGTTCAAGGGAAATATTCTTTAAATTAGAAGCCTGTAAAAATAAAAGATAAGATGACAAACAAAAGAAATAGAAAATAATGAAATCACTATATGGAAGGAATTACATGATTTGCATAAGGGACCCAAGATAAATAAAACCATTGAAAAGCAGATTTAAAACAATGCTAATCACAACTGTACAAAAATGTGAGGCTTATTCAAAAGCCAATTTGATGAGGTAAGCAACCAATTTTCTTTTTAACAAGAGACACCTTTTGCAGGTGTATAACAAGTGGGAATTAGTATCTGTCAACCACCTACTATTTCTTAGGTTCTTTGTTAGCTATATTTTTACTGTCTCATTTAATCCCCCAAATAATGTGAACCAGATGTTATCTTTATTTTACAGAGGAGGAAACTGAGACACGGAGAAATTAAATTACTTGCCAAAAATGGTAGTTGAGATCCAAATTCCCTGTGTATACATTTCCAAACAGAGTCTGGCTTGACCATGTGCTTGCTTTGGCCAATGGGATGTTAGCAAGCGTGACATAAGCAGAGGCTTAATAATAAGCGCTTGTCCTTTGGGGGCTCGTCTTCTCGGCAGTGCTTCCTCTTGGAACCCTGAGACTACCCAAACAGGCCATGTGGAGGAGAATGGAGGTGCCCAGAGGAGGGACAGAACCAACATCCCAGACACATGGCCTCAGTTGGTCACAGATCACCATAACAAATAAAATAGAGTGATTACCTGGTATGTATGATGAAGACATTAGCACATATCACATATCTTCTCTCATCTCATGGTATCCATCTTCCAGGTTTTCTTAAGAATTCTTTTTTAACATATAGAAATACATAATGTACTATAACAATGATTCTCTTTCCCTGAGAACTTTGTAGAACCAAGCTCTGTTGTAAAGGAGTATGAGGGCAGCATGATTTCTTCCCTTGTGATAGTGATTGTTTTTTTCTGTATTATGCTTGAATAGTTTTTCTTTATCCTTGATAATAGCCTAACTATCATATAAAGAATAGTATACTTAGACTATAAATTGGTGTCGACTGCTTTGCATCAAGTTTACTTCAAACACAGCATATTCCTTTAGTCTGCAGCATTTATTTTCTTCATTTCTGGGAAACTTTTCTAGTTCTATATTTTCAAATTTGTTTTTTCATTTCTGCTTTATTTGTTTAGTTCCTTACGACCCAATATTTTTATGGTAGATACTTTTTATCTATCTTTATTATCTATTAGCTTCTCTCTAATCTCTTAGACCTTTCTTTCTTTCTCCTTCACCTTCTTTTTGCATTTATTATTTCTAGCCTTTTCTCTGTGAGAGCAATTCCATATTCAGCAGACATTTTTCTTTCCTTTGCTCTTTCTAATTTGTTTATTTTTTCTCAATTTGGCCAAAATCGGTTTCTGTTTTTACAACTCGGGATCATGGCAGGAAACAGAATTCATCCTCCATGCTTAAAATTTAGAGATATTAAGAAAAGGATTACTGTTGGGATGGGGATGAGGTTAAGAGAAAAAAGTCAAGGAATAGTAAGATCCCAGAGACTAACAACTGCTTAAAGATGCTCCCATCCCTAGGACTACTGCTCAAGGGAAGGAAAGAGTGTTCCTGGAGTCCACTGACAGTGAACATGTGGAAGAGGGGATCCCTCCCATGTAAGCTAGAGTTGTGGAGCGTCATGCATGGGAACAGGGGAGAGAGGGAAGAAATACCTCCCTTCTCCCACCCTCTGACTTTCCTGCCCACCTGGAAGGCTGGGGGCATGGGAACAAGTCTCAGGGGTCAGCTTCCCCTGAACCAGAGCAAGGCAGAGAGGGGCAGAGAATGGTGGTACTGACAGTGGTGGGTGGGGAGTTGACTAATGAGAATGACCAGCACATACTTGCCAATTTATGTTACTTTCTTAAAGGATCACAAAGATTTTAACTCTTCAACAAGTCTCAAATACTTACTCCTTCCCACTGGAGCATGTGTGTGTCTGCAAGTGCATGCACACACACACACACACACACGTGTATGTGTGCATATGCACATGTGTGCATTTGCCAAGTTTCCACCTGTATCATCATGAAGCCTTGATCTTTCCAAATTTGAGGGAAAGTATAATCCTCAAAGCAGAAAACAGATGGTATCTTAGGGAATCTCTTCAAACAGTGAGTCCATTTCATTTCCAGAGTTCATCAGCTCTATTTTATTTAAAGAAAGAGAGAAGAGCCAAAGAATTTCATAGCCATAGAACAATGTTATTCACCCTCAATTATTTTTCTCAGATTGGCAGATTTCCTTTTCATCTCATACTGTTGCTTTATTGATTTGTTTTTGAGCCATTAAAAAAAATGAATTTTTATTCTTATGAAATCTGTCTGTAGCCTGAAACAATTGTGAGATATTTCCTTCTCGTTTTAAGCTATAATTTATTTTAAGTGGGGCTCTTTTACTTCATGTTAAATATTTGTTTGTTCTTGCCATGCTGTTATTTTCATCTTGATCATGCTCAGGTAATACTCCAGTGATACAGTGTTGATGCCTTCTTCCTACCATGTGAGGAAGATTTGTTTTCCTCACATTTACAGGTGGTGGGCTGAGTATTTTACATTATATCCACTTTTCCATAGCCTGAGGGAATGTCAGGGTTAAGGGGCCAGCTCAGCAGAGGGGAACGTGTGCAATGTGCGTTTTCTTTGAGTTCTTGGACTCTGTTCTCCCTCTTGAGTGTTTCTCACAGCTTGGCACCGGCTTGCTGTGTTCCAGTATAAGGAGACAGCCTTCCAGCTCTGTGTTTGGCAACCACTGTTAAAGAATGTTGGCATTGGATGGACCTAGAGATTATCATACTAAGTGAAGTCAGCCAGGCAGAGAAAGACAAATATGTAATATCACTTATATGTGGAATCTAAAAAAATGATACAAATGATCTTATTTACAAGACGGAAAAATACTCACAGACATAGAAAACAAACTTATGGTTACCAAAGGGGATAGAGGGAGAGGGGTGGGGGGAGATAAATTATGAGTCTGGGATTAACGTACACACTGCTATATATAAAATAGGTAAACAACAAGGACCTACTGTATAGCACAGGGGACTATACTCAATATCTTGTAATAACCTATAGGAGAATAGAAAAGAATCTGAAAATATATATATATGTCTTACTGAATCACTTTGCTGTACACTTGAAACTGACACAACATTGTAAATTAACTATATTTTAGTAAAAGAATTAATTAAAAAACGTTAAAAGAATTTTGGCGTGAAGAACAGGTCAAGCATCACGGAATTAAATAAGTCAGCTTTCCTATGTGAAGTCAGAAGATGTTACATCTAGATAGATAGACTAGCATGTTTCTCTGAGAAGATAAATCGTACTTGGCTCTCTTTAAATCTATTGTTGATAACTAGCAGCTACAAAATTTCATTCTGATGTTGGCTCTATGAATTAGAAGGAAAGGTTGCCAACCAAGAAGTTGGGAAAGCCCATGAGCATCATTGTAAATAGAACCAAAAACCCAAATAAAGGAGTTGGGTGGAGATGTTTCTAAACAGTACAATGAGAAATGGGTCAGTGAAAGGAGCTAAGAAAGAGCCTGTTTAATTCCATTTATGTTTCCATAAATTCCAGAAAGAAGTCCATGAAAAGTATTAAGCTACATAGTTTCTTACCACTACAATTTGGTCATGTTTTGTTCCCAGTTAGTAAAGAATCTTTAGAAAATATTAAAGGAGTTCTGTGTAAAGTGAATATACATTTGTTTCTTCATAGCATCTCTCTGGTGAACAGTCCCTGGAAGTTTTGCTGTAGCTTTATGGAAAGAAAGAATGGGGAGAGGGGGAGTGGGAAGTGGAAGAAGGAGATAGGATTATTAGCTAGAAAAATGATGCAATCCTAGAGCTCCTGGTGGCCATCTTTGCCTCTTTAAGGGGGAGAATCAGCCCAGAGCAAAACAGAGACAGAGTGAGAAAGTCAAATCCTTGAAGACATCATTTGAGCACCAGGATCTAGCCGTGCCTGAAGTTTATTGCTTGAACTTCCCAGTTAGAAAGCTAGACAGGTCTTTATTTCAACTACTTTGGGTAGGATTTCTGTTACTGAAAGAGTTCCTTTATTAATATATTATGTTCCCCAGGGTTCAGCGGGGAGGCGGAAATAGCTAGGCCTGCACTTTGGAAAAGAGGACCCTGTTGTGGGGGATGAATGTAGGCAATAAAGAAAGGGAGCACTTAGCAGCCGTGTGTGGGGGAAAAAGACAAAGAACAAGCAATAACAACAAAACAGGAGAAGAACTTAAGTCCCCAAGTGACCCCACTTGGAGGTAGGGCAATCTGATGATGACATTTTTTGTGCCAGTTGATTTGTCTGGTAAGCCTACATAGGTGACTATTTTTATCTTGTTTCTTGTGTTTTCCCCCCAAAATTCCTTCCTCATCAGTAGAGGACAGTGTCAGGGGATTTCCTGATGGAGGGAGGGACCATTAGGAAGTGAGCATGGGGGGTGTTACTATTATGCTGTTTTTGTAATTTTTACGAAAATTTGTAATCATTTACAAATTTTGCTGTTGTAATTTTGTATTACTCCTGTTTTTCCAGGAGACCAAAAGTTCTTTGGAAACGTGGATTATATCATGTCTTGCTTATCCCAGGACACCCAATGCTTGGTACAGTGCTGGACAACCCCAGCCATGGAACGTAGAACATGTTTGTGGCAGAGACCCAAACCTTTATCTCAGGGTCGAAAGCAGTTGCCTTGGTCTGGTGGAAGTATCTTGCTCAGAGGAATGGGACAAAAATAGAAGACTCAGAAAAGTAAGGGACAAAGGGCCAGCTTATGGCTTAAAGGTATCATTAAGCTTACCTGACCTACTTTGACATTGCTAAAAAATTATCTTCAGAGAGAAAAAGAATACTACTGCAGCAATGTAGTATACTTCTGTTTTGTATCAACATTTAATACTGTGCTGATTTTGTGAATGACAAATGGTCTATTTTACAGCCACAAGTTTTCAAGCCGTCACTTTGTGACTATCAATATTTTGCCTTTTAAAATTCTCAATAATAACGTATCATGGATATTCTAGGAAAATATAAACTTTGGAGGTCAGAAGAGAAACAACATTACTTCATTCTTTTTCTTGAATGAAAAGTTGTAAAGCATATTTCGAAACATTGTGATAAAAATCCCAAACGCTGTTGTAGTTTTGCTTATCTGATTGTTTGGTTTAATGCAAGCTTACTGAGCCAGCTGACCAGCTGTTCAAAATTAGTCAGTAGTTTGGAAAAACATGACATCATCATTTGGGACAGCCTTAGAGAAAGTTCTAAAGCAGGTGAATTTGGCCTTCAGAAAATGCCACCTTCTCTTTCGAATGTTTCCTGTTTGAAAGTGCTCTCTTTCTTCCACACCGACCCCATCTAAGAAAATAATCAAAATACTAAGCTGGTCACGTCACCTTTGATTGGAAGTGTTCTAATGGCCTTTGCTTCCTGGTCGCGTAAAATCCAACTTCCTCTGTAGGATAAACAAATTTTGTTTTTGGGATCTGGTCCTTCCCTATCTCAGGAATTTGCCAATGTATTTGATCCCTTTCTGAGTTCACTGTTGTTTGTTTTGTCCCACATTGTTGGAGGGCAAGGAGGTCTTTAAATAGCACTTCTTCCTCGCCCAAGTTTTCAGAACCAATTGAGAAATCAGACAAAAGTGTAAGGAATATGGGGACCAAAATATGACCTTTGTTACCAGTAGGATATTAGAAAAATTCCTGTTGGTGGACAAGTGGGCTTCCAAATACCAGTTCCTAGAACTACCATCCCAGTAGATGGTCATACTAACTAAGGCATAGGCAGTGCTGGATGAGGGCAGGCCTCCCCACACGTGGCCCCTATGCACCCCACAAGGTACTACCCTGCAGGCAGCCTAGGTCCCAAGCAGAAGGGGAGAAGGAGGGGCTGGCCTACTTACATCCAGCCTCTCTTCTCAATTTTTCCAATCATGTTAACTCACTCTTCCTTGGAGGAGGACTGAGTGAGGCCAGGGTGGGGTCGGGGGAGGAAGGCCAGGATTGTGATGCACACGGAGGACCCTCCATGCAGTGTGAAACAAACTAAGTGGAGAAGACGCATCACTCCAGAAAGATGGACTGACCTTCCGGCTTCACTTTTCTTATTGCCAAAGCACAGAGTTCCTTTAGTGAGGATTTGTGGATGGTGGAGTCTTTATTGCTTGTAAGTCTGAAAAATCTTTATTTTTCTCTCATTTTTGAAAGATTACCTAGTTTGGCGGTCGTTTAGAAGTTTCACAGATCTTCCTCAGTGGTGGGGAAGGCAAGGAAAAGTGCTAAGCTGGGATGGGGGCTCGGGGGCTCCAGGTGCTACCTTCCAGCCACAGCCATTTGGTCTTTACTTCTTTTACATATTGGGTTTCTGCATGATACTATTTTAAACAAAGATCCTGTCAATAGACAAAGTTTGAGAAATGTTACTGTAGACTAATCACTATAAAAATAATAGTAGCAAATACGTAAATAGCACTAATATGCCAGGTACAACATTAAGTGATGTGTGTGTGTACAAACATATTAATTTATTTTTCAAAACAACCTGGTGAAATGATTGTGATATCCCTCTTTTATAGATGAGGAAATTGAGGCATTGAGAACTTAAATACCTTTGCTGAAGTTACACATCTAATAAGAGGTACAGCTGGAATTCGACCCCAGTATTCGAGTGTATATTATAAACGATTGCACCATTGTGAGTGGTAGAAAGTTGGAATGAATCCAACATCTAAATACTGAATTCGAGTGTATATTATAAACGATTGCACCATTGTGAGTGGTAGAAAGTTGGAATGAATCCAACATCTAAATACTGGAAAGGGAGAAAAAGAGCCTCTATTTCCTCGCTTTCCTGCTCGGCTTTTCCTATTCCACCACACCACTGTTCAGGGTGGCTGCTTACACCTGTGCACAGGTGATGCTGACTCTGGTCAACCCCATGCTCACTGCTGCTGGTTTAGTGGAGATGATTCCAGACTCAGATTTTCAACATCCCACTTGACTTTACCCGTTGGATGACTCACAAAGCTTCTTGAACTTAGGAAGTCCCAAACAGACCTTGTGATTCCACACCCCACAAACCTGTTCTCCCTACCCCCATCTGTTTTCAATAAATAGCATCATCTTTTATCAGTAGCTCAAGCCAGAAACTTACTCGTCATCTTTATTTTTTTTAATAGATCTTTATTGGAGTATAATTGCTTCACAATACTGTGCTACTTTCTGTTGTACACCAAAGTGAATCAGCCATATACATACATATGTCCCCATATCCCCTCCCTCTTGAGCCTCCCTCCCATCCTCCCTATACCCCCGCTCTAGGTCATAACAAAGCACCCAGCTGATCTCCCTGTGCTATGCTGCTGCTTCCCACTAGCTGACTGTTTTACATTCGGTAGTGTATATATGCCGATGCTACGCTCACTTTGCCCCAGCTTCCCCTCCCACCCCATGTCCTCAAGTCCATTCTCTATGTCTACATCTTTATTCCTGCCCTGAAACTAGGTTCATCAGTACCATTTTTTTTTTTAGATTCCATATATATGTGTTAGCATATGATATTTGTTTTTCTCTTTCTCACTTCACTCTGTATGACAGACTCTAGGTCCATCTACCTCACTACTAATAACTTAATTTCATTTCTTTTTAGGCTAAGATTCCATTATATATATGTGTCACATCTTCTTTATCCATTCATCTGTCCATGGACATTTAGGTTGCTTCCAAGTCCTGGCTATTGTATATGGTGCTGCAATGAACATTGTGGTGCATGTCTCTTTTTTTTTTCCATTATTAAAACAATTTTTTTTCTTTTATTTATTTTTTTATACAGCAGGTTCTTATTAGTCATCTATTTTATACACATGAGTGTATACATGTCAATCCCAATCGCCCAATTCATCACACCACCACCCCCACCTCCTGCCGCTTTTCCCCCTTGGTGTCCATACATTTGTTCTCTACATGTGTATCTCAGTTTCTGCCCTGCAAACCGGTTCATCTGTACCATTTTTCTAGGTTCCACATGTATGCGTTAATATACGATATTTGTTTTTCTCTTTCTGACTTACTTCACTCTGTATGACAGCCTCTAGGTCCATCCACGTCTCTACAAATGACCCAATTTCGTTCCTTTTTTTTTTTTTTTTTTTTTTTTAAAGTAAATTCCAGTTTTTTTTTTTTTTTTAAGGTTTTTATTTATTTATTTATTTATTTAATTTATGGCTGTGTTGGGTCTTCGTTTCTGTGCGAGGGCTTTCTCTAGTTGCGGCAAGTGGGGGCCAATCTTCATCGCGGTGCGCGGGCCTCTCATTATCGCGGCCTCTCTTGTTGCGGAGCACAGACTCCAGATGCGCAGGCTCAGTAATTGTGGCTCACGGGCCTAGTTGCTCCGCGGCATGTGGGATCTTCCCAGACCAGGGCTCGAACCTGTGTCCCCTGCATTGGCAGGCAGATTCTCAACCACTGCGCCACCAGGGAAGCCCTCGTTCCTTTTTATGGCTGAGTAATATTCCATTGTATATTTGTACCACAACTTCTTTATCCATTCGTCTGTCGATGGGCATTTAGGTTGCTTCCATGACCTGGCTATTGTAAATAGTGCTGCAATGAACATTGGGGTGCGTGTGTCATTTTGAATTATGGTTTTCTCTGGGTATATGCCCAGTAGTGGGATTGCTGGGTCATATGGTAATTCTATTTTTAGTTTTTTAAGGAAACTCCATATGGTTCTCCGTAGTGGCTGTATCAGTTTACATTCCCACCAACAGTGCAAGAGGGTTCCCTTTTCTCCACACCCTCTCCAGCATTTGCTGTTTGTAGATTTTCTGATGATACCCATTCTGACTGGTGTGAGGTGATAGCTCATTGTAGTTTTGATTTGCATTTCTCTGATAATTAGTGATGTTGAGCATCTTTTCATGTGCTTCCTGGCCATCTGTATGTCTTCTTTGGAGAAATGTCTATTTAGGTCTTCTGCCCATTTTTGGATTGGGTTGTTTGTTGTTTTAATATTGAGCTGCATGAGGTGTTTATATATTTTGGAGATTAATCCTTTGTCCTTTGTTCGTTTGCAAATATTTTCTCCCATTCTGAGGGTTGTCTTTTCGTCTTGTTTATGGTTTCCTTTGCTGTGCAAAAGCTTTGAAGTTTCATTAGGTCCCATTTGTTTATTTTTGTTTTTATTTCCATTACTCTAGGAGGTGGATCAAAAAAGGTCTTGTTGTGATTTATGTCAAAGAGTGTCCTTCCTGTGTTTTCCTCTAAGAGTTTTATAGTGTCCGGTCTTACATTTAGGTCTCGAATGCATTTTGAGTTTATTTTTGTGTATGGTGTTAGGGAGTATTCTAATTTCATTCTTTTACATGTAGCTGTCCAGTTTTCCCAGCACCATTTATTGAAGAGACTGTCTTTTCTCCATTGTATATCTTCGCTTCCTTTGTCATAGGTTAGTTGACCATAGGTGCGTGGGTTTATCTCTGGGCTTTCTATCTTGTTCCATTGATCTATGTTTCTGCTTTTGTGCCAGTACCATATTGTCTTGATTACTATAGCTTTGTAGTATTGTCTGAAGTCAGGGAGTCTGATTCCTCCAGCTCCGTTTTTTTCCCTCAAGACTGCTTTGGCTATTCGGGGTCTTTTGTGTCTCCATATAAATTTTAAGATGATTTGTTTTAGTTCTGTAAAAAATGCCATTGGTAATTTGATAGGGATTGCAGTGAATCTCTAGATTGCTTTGGGTAGTATAGTCATTTTCACAATATTGATTCTTCCAATCCAAGAACATGGTATATCTCTCCATCTGTTGGTATCATCTTTAACTTCTTTCATCAGTGTCTTATAGTTTTCTGCATACAGGTCTTTTGTCTCCCTAGGTAGGTTTATTCCTAAGTATTTTATTCTTTTTGTTGCAATGGTAAATGGGAGTGTTTCCATAATTTCTCTTTCAGATTTTTCATCATTAGTGTATAGGAATGCAAGAGATTTCTGTGCATTAATTTTGTATCCTGCAACTTTACCAAATTCATTGATTAGCTCTAGTAGTTTTCTGGTGGCATTTTTAGGATTCTCTATGTATAGTATCATGTCATCTGCAAACAGTGACAGTTTTACTGCTTCTTTTCCAATTTGTATTCCTTTTATTTCTGTTTCTTCTCTGATTGCCGTGTCTAGGACTTCCAAAACTATATTGAATAATAGTGGTGAGAGTGGAAATCCTTGTCTCGTTCCTTATCTTAGAGGAAATGCTTTCAGTTTTTCACTGTTAAGAATGATGTTTGATGTGGGTTTGTCATATATGGCCTTAAGTATGTTGAGGTAGGTTCCCTCTATGCCCACTTTCTGGAGAGTTTTTATCATAAATTGGTGTTGAATTTTGTCAAAAGCTTTTTCTGCATCTATTGAGATGATCATATGGTTTTTATTCTTCAATTTGTTAATATGGTGTATCACATTGATTGATTTGTGTATATTGAAGAATCTTTGCATCCCTGGGATAAATCCCACTTGATCGTGGTGTATGATCCTTTTAATGCATTGTTGGATTCTGTTTGCTAGTATTTTGTTGAAGATTTTTGCATCTATATTCATCAGTGATATTGGTCTGTAATTTTCTTTTTTTGTAGTATCTTTCTCTGGTTTTGGTATCAGGGTGGGTGATGGTGGCCTCATAGAATGAGTTTGGGAGTGTTCCTTCCTCTGCAATTTTTTGGAAGAGTTTGAGAGGGATGGGTGTTAGCTCTTCTCTAACTGTTTGATAGTATTCACCTGTGAAGCCATCTGGTCCTGGACTTTCGTTTGTTGGAAGATTTTTTTTTTTTAAACTTTGGGTTTATTTATTTTATTTATTTATTTATTTATGGCTGTGTTGGGTCTTCGTTTCTGTGCGAGGGCTTTCTCTAGTTGTGGCAAGTGGGGGCCACTCTTCATCGTGGTGCGCGAGCCTCTCATTATCACGGCCTCTCTTGTTGCGGAGCACAGGCTCCAGATGCGCAGGCTCAGTAATTGTGGCTCACGGGCCTAGTTGCTCTGCAGCATGTGGGATCTTCCCAGACCAGGGCTCGAACCCGTGTCCCCTGCATTGGCAGGCAGATTCTCAACCACTGCGCCACCAGGGAAGCCCTGTTGGAAGATTTTTAATCACAATTTCAATTTCATTACTTGTGATTGGTCTGTTCATATTTTCTGTTTCTTCCTGGTTCAGTCTTGGAAGGTTATACCTTTCTAAGAATTTGTCCATTTCTTCCAGGTTGTCCATTTTATTGGTATAGAGTTGCTTGTAGTAGTCTCTTAGGATGCTTTGTATTTCTGCGGTGTCTATTGTAACTTCTCCTTTTTCTTTTCTAATTTTATTGATTTGAGTCCACTCCCTCTTTTTCTTGATGAGTCTGGCTAATGGCTTATCAATTTTGTTTATCTTCTCAAAGAACCAGCTTTTAGTTTTATTGATCTTTGCTATTGTTTTCTTTGTTTCTATTTCATTTATTTTCTCTCTGATCTTTATGATTTCTTTCCTTCTGCTAACTTTGGGTTTTGTTTGTTCTTCTTTCTCTAGTTCCTTTAGGTGTAAGGTTGGATTGTTTATTTGAGATTTTTCTTCTTTCTTGAGGTAGGCTTGTATAGCTATAAACTTCCCTTTTAGGACTGCATTTGCTGCATCCCATAGGTTTTGGATCATCGTGTTTTCATTGTCATTTTTCTCTAGGTATTTTTTCATTTTCTCTTTGATTCCTTCAGTGATCTCTTGGTTATTTAGTAACGTGTGGTTTGGCCTCCATGTGTTTCTGTTTTTTACGTTTTTTTCCCTGTAATTGATTTCTAATCTCACAGCATTGTGGTCAGAAAAGATGCTTGATATGATTTCAATTTTCTTAAATTTACTGAGGCTTGATTTGTGACCCAAGGTGTGGTGTATCCTGGAGAATGTTCCGTGCACACTTGAGAAGAAAGTGTAGTCTGCTGTTTTTGGATGGAATGTCCTATAAATATCAACTAAATCTATCTGGTCTATTGTGCCATTTAAAGCTTGTGTTTCCTTATTAATTTTCTGTTTGGATAATCTGTCCATTGGTGTAAGTGAGGTGTTAAAGTCCCCCACTATTTTTGTGTTCTGTCAATTTCCTCTTTTATAGCTGTTAGCAGTTGCCTTATGTATTGAGGTGCTCCTATGTTGGGTGCATATATATTTATAATTGTTATATCTTCTTCTTGGATTGATCCCTTGATCATTATGTAGTGTCCTTCCTTGTCTCTTGTAACATTCTTTATTTTAAAGTCTATTTTATCGTATATGAGTATTGCTACTCCAGTTTTCTTGTGATTTGCATTTGCATGGAATATCTTTTTCCATCCCCTCACTTTCAGTCTGTATGTGTCCCTAGGTCTGAAGTGGGTCTCTTGTTGACAGCATATATATGGGTCTTTTTATATCCATTCAGCAAGCCTGTGTCTTTTGGTTGGAGCATTTAATCCATTCACGTTTAAGGTAATTATCAATATGTATATTCCCATGACCATTTTCTTAATTGTTTTGGGTTTGTTTTTGTAGGTCCTTTTCTTCTCTTGTGTTTCCCACTTAGAGAAGTTCCTTTAGCATTTGTTGTAGAGCTGGTTGGGTGGTGCTGAATTCTCTTAGCTTTTGCTTGTCTGTAAAGCTTTTGATTTCTCCATCGAATCTGAATGAGATCCTTGCCGGGTAGAGTAATCTTGGTTGTAGGTTCTTCCCTTTCATCACTTTAAGTATATCATGCCACTCCCTTCTGGCTTGCAGAGTTTCTGCTGAGAAATCAGCTGTTAACCTTATGGGAGTTCCCTTGTACGTTATTTGTCATTTTTCCCTTGCTGCTTTCAATAATTTTTCTTTGTCTTTAATTTTTGCCAATTAGATTACTATGTGTCTCGGCATGTTTCTCCTTGGGTTTATCCTGTAAGGGACTCTCTGCGCTTCCTGGACTTGGGTGGCTATTTCCTTTCCCATGTTAGGGAAGTTTTTGACTGTAATCTCTGCAAATATTTTCTCTGATCCTTTCTCTCTCTCTTCTCCTTCTGGGACCCCTATAATGCGAATGTTGTTGAGTTTAATGTTGTCCCAGAGGTCTGTTAGGCTGTCTTCATTTCTTTTCATTCTTTTGTCTTTATTCTGTTCCGCAGCAGTGAATTCCACCATTCTGTCTTCCAGGTAAATTCTCCTTTCTTCTGCCTCAGTTATTCTGCTATTGATTCTTTCAAGTGTAGTTTTCATTTCAGTTTTTATATTGTTCATCTCTGTTTGTTTGTTCTTTAATTCTTCTATATCTTTGTTAAACATGTCTTGCATCTTCTCAATCTTTTCCTCCATTCTTTTTCCGAGGTCCTGGATCATCTTCAGTATCATTATTCTGAATTCTCTTTCTGGAAGGTTGCCTACCTCCACTTCATTTAGTTGTTTTTCTGGGGTTTTATCTTGTTCCTTCATCTGGTACATAGCCCTCTGCCTTTTCATCTTGTCTATCTTTCTGTGAATGTGGTTTTTGTTCCACAGGCTGCAGGGTTGTAGTTCTTCTTGCTTCTGCTGTCCGCCCTCTGGTGGATGAGGCTATCTAAGAGGCTTGTGCAAGTTTCCTGATGGGAGGGACTCTGCATGTCTCTTTTGGAATTATGGTTTTCTCGGGGTATATGCCCAGTAGTGGGATTGCTGGGTCATATGGTAATGGTATTTTTAGTTTTTTAAGGAAACTCCATACAGTTTTCCATAGTGGCTGTATCAATTTACATTCCCACCAACAGTGCAGGAGGGTTCCCTTTTCTCCACACCCTCTCCAGCATTTATTGTTTGTAGATTGTTTTGATAATGATCATTCTGACCAGAGTGAGGTGATACCTCATTGTGGTTTTGATTTGCATTTCTCTGATAAATAGTGATGTTGAGCATCTTTTCATGTGCCTCTTTTTTTTTTTTTTCCTTTCTTTTCAGCTTTATCGAGGTATCACTGACAAATAAAATTATAGTGTACTTAAAGTGTACAAAGTGATGGTTTGATATATGTATACAGTGTAAAAGTATTCTCACCATCGAGTTAATTAACACATCCATCACTTCACATATTTACCTTTTTGTTGTTGTTGAGAACACATAAGCTGTACTCAGCAAATTTCAATTATCAATACAATATTATCAACTATAGTCAACCTGCTATACATTAGATCCTCACATCTTAGTCATCTTATAACTGAAAGTTTATACCCTTTTACCAACATGTCCCCATTTTCCCCACCTCTCACCCCCTGGCATCACTATTCCACTCTCTGTTCCTATGAGTTCAGCTTTTTTAGATTCCACTCATAATTGATATCATGCAATATTTGTCTTTCTCTGTCTGGCTTATTTCTTTTTTTTTTTTTTTTCCACACACACACACTGTATTTTATTTTTACAAGAGATAGATAGACTGACACCAAGCATTGTACATGGATGACCACAACAAAAGCAACAATGATTGCAATTACCAAACATGAAACACACTTATACTATGTCATAACATTGACATTCAGTCCAGTAATCCTCCACTGTAACAGCTCCTTTACTTTGCAGTGAAAATTGATTTGTATATTCTTTTCCTCTGAGTCCTTGTGGGATTTTTTTTTTTTTAATTCAGACAGAAAGTCACAAAAATTATACTCATCCTCATCAGTTCACTCAGTCCCATGTAATTAATTTCTTTTTTTTCATCTTGATCTTTTGTTAGCACTTTTATGAGTTCATCAGTTTTTCATTAGAGTTCTGAAAATGCTTATTCATTCAGTTCAGCAGTACAGTCAGTTACCAGAAACCTGTACTTGTCAGAGTCTTTTCCATGAATTTCTTGAAGATGAAACTCTTTTATAGGAACATATTTGCAAAATCATCAGAGTACACCCAGAAGTGTCTGTAAATGACAAAAGACTTAAAAATGACCATGGTTAAAGATTTGATGAAAGTTCATAATAATGCAGTTGACAAGAAAATTAGTTATTTCTGAGATATACATTTTAAAGTAATAACTAGGATTATTACTTATTACATTATACCAGAACATATAAGATTTTTAGATGTTTCCTGTAATGTCTGAAACATTTATATTAACATATTTCCATACATATTTCCATACAAATACAAATATAAGATTTTTAGAAATTTCATGTAATGTCTGAAACATTTATATTAACATATTTCCATACATATTTCCATACAAATACAAATATAAGATTTTTAGAAATTTCATGTAATGTCTGAAACATTTATATTAACATATTTCCATACATATTTCCATACAAATACAAATATAAGATTTTTAGAAATTTCATGTAATGTCTGAAACATTTATATTAACATATTTCCATACATATTTCCATACAAATACAAATATAAGATTTTTAGAAATTTCATGTACTGTCTGAAACATTTATATTAACATATTTCCATACATATTTCCATACAAATACAAATATAAGATTTTTAGAAATTTCATGTAATGTCTGAAACATTTATATTAACATATTTCCATACAAATAACCCAATGAAAGTTTAGTATTAGTTGTTTTGTTTGTTTTTTTATACTGCAGGTTCTTATTAGGCATCAGTTTTATACACATCAGTGTATACATGTCAATCCCAATCGCCCAATTCAGCACATCACCATCCCCACCTCATCGCAGTTTTCCCCCCTTGGTGTCCATATGTCCATTCTCTACATCTGTGTCTCAACTTCTGCCCTGCAAACTGGCTCATCTGTACCATTTTTCTACGTTCCACATACATGCATTAACATACGATATTTGTTTTTCTCTTTCTGACTTACTTCACTCTGTATGACAGTCTCTAGATCCATCCACTTCTCAACAAATGACTCAATTTCGTTCCTTTTTATGGCTGAATAATATTCCATCGTATATATGTACCACAACTTCTTTATCCATTCGTCTGTTGATGGGCATTTAGGTTGCTTCCATGACCTGGCTATTGTAAATAGTGCTGCAATGAACATTCGGGTGCACGTGTCTTTTTGAATTACGGTTTTCTCTGGGTATATGCCCAGTAGTGGGATTGCTGGGTCATATGGTAATTCTATTTTTAGTTTTTTAAGGAACCTCCATATTGTTCTCCATAGTGGCTGTATCAATTTACATTCCCACCAACAGTGCAAGAGGGTTCCCTTTTCTCCACACCCTCTCCAGCATTTGTTGTTTGTAGATTTTCTGATGATGCCCATTCTAACAGGAGTGAGGTGATACCTCATTGTAGTTTTGATTTGCATTTCTCTAATAATTAGTGATGTTGAGCATCTTTTCATGTGCTTCGTGGCCGTCTGTATGTCTTCTTTGGAGAAATGTCTATTTAGGTCTTCTGCCCATTTTTGGATTGGGGTGTTTGTTTCTTTGATATTGAGCTGAATGAGCTGTTTATATATTTTGGAGATTAATCCTTTGTCCGTTGATTCATTTGCAAATATTTTCTCCCATTCTGAGGGTTGTCTTTTCGTCTTGTTTATGGTTTCCTTTGCTGTGCAAAAGCTTTGAAGTTTCATTAGGTCCCACTTGTTTATTTTTGTTTTTATTTCCATTACTCTAGGAGGTGGATCGAAAAAGATCTTGCTGTGATTTACGTCAAAGAGTGTTCTTCCTATGTTTTCCTCTAAGAGTTTTATAGTGTCCAGTCTTATATTTAGGTCTCTAATCCATTTTGAGTTTATTTTTGCGTATGGTGTTAGGGAGTATTCTAATTTCATTCTTTTACATGTGGCTGTCCAGTTTTCCCAGCACCACTTATTGAAGAGACTGTCTTTTCTCCATTGTATATCTTTGCCTCCTTTGTCATAGATTAGTTGACCATAGGTGCGTGGGTTAATCTCTGGGCTTTCTATCTTGTTCCATTGATCTATGTTTCTGTTTTTGTGCCAGTACCATATTGTCTTGATTACTGTAGCTTTGTAGTATAGTCTGAAGTCAGGGAGTCTGATTCCTCCAGCTCCATTTTTTTGCCTCAAGACTGCTTTGGCTATTCGGGGTCTTTTGTGTCTCCATACAAATTTTAAGATGATTTGTTCTAGCTCCGTAAAAAATGCCATTGGTAATTTGATAGGGATTGCATTGAATCTGTAGATTGCTTTGGGTAGTATACTCATTTTCACAATGTTGATTCTTCCAATCCAAGAACATGGTATATCTCTCCATCTGTTGGTATCATCTTTAATTTCTTTCATCAGTGTCTTATAGTTTTCTGCATACAGGTCTTTTGTCTCCCTAGGTAGGTTTATTCCTAGGTATTTTATTCTTTTTGTTGCAATGGTAAATGGGAGTGTTTCCATAATTTCTCTTTCAGATTTTTCATCATTAGTGTATAGGAATGCAAGAGATTTCTGTGCATTAATTTTGTAACCTGCAACTTTACCATATTCATTAATTAGCTCTAGCAGTTTTCTGGTGGCAGTTTTAGGATTCTCTATGTATAGTATCATGTCATCCGCAAACAGTGACAGTTTTACTTCTTCTTTTCCAATTTGTATTCCTTTTATTTCTTTTTCTTCTCTGATTGCCGTGGCTAGGACTTCCAGAACTATGTTGAATAATAGTGGTGAGAGTGGACATCCTTGTCTCGTTCCTGATCTTAGAGGAAATGCTTTCAGTTTTTCACCATTGAGAATGATGTTTGCTGTGGGTTTGTCATATATGGCCTTTATTATGTTGAGGTAGGTTCCCTCTATGCCCACTTTCTGGAGAGTTTTTATCATAAATGGGTGTTGAATTTTGTCAAAAGCTTTTTCTGCATCTATTGAGATGATCATATGGTTTTTATTCTTCAATTTGTTAATATGGTGTATCACATTGATTGATTTGCGTATATTGAAGAATCCTTGCATCCCTGGGATAAATCCCACTTGATCGTGGTGTATGATCCTTTTAATGTGTTGTTGGATTCTGTTTGCTAGTATTTTGTTGAGGATTTTTGCATCTATATTCATCAGTGATATTGGTCTGTAATTTTCTTTTTTTGTAGTGTCTTTGTCTGGTTTTGGTATCAGGGTGATGGTGGCCTCATAGAATGAGTTTGGGAGAGTTCCTTCCTCTGCAATTTTTTGGAAGAGTTTGAGAAGGATGGGTGTTAGCTCTTCTCTAAATGTTTGATAGAATTCACCTGTGAAGCCATCTGGTCCTGGACTTTTGTTTGTTGGAAGATTTTTAATCACAGTTTCAATTTCATTACTTGTGATTGGTCTGTTGATATTTTCTGTTTCTTCCTGGTTCAGTCTTGGAAGGTTATACCTTTCTAAGAATTTGTCCATTTCTTCCAGGTTGTCCATTTTATTGGCATAAAGTTGCTTGTAGTAGTCTCTTAGGATGTTTTGTATTTCTGCGGTGTCTGTTGTAACTTCTCCTTTTTCATTTCTGATTTTATTGATTTGAGTCCTCTCCCTCTTTTTCTTGATGAGTCTGGCTAATGGCTTATCAATTTTGTTTATCTTCTCAAAGAACCAACTTTTAGTTTTATTGATCTTTGCTATTGTTTTCTTTGTTTCTATTTCATTTATTTCTGCTCTGATCTTTATGATTTCTTTCCTTCTGCTAACTTTGGGTTTTGTTTGTTCTTCTTTCTCTAGTTTCTTTAGGTGTAAAGTTAGATTGTTTACTTGAGATTTTTCTTGTTTCTTTAGGTAGGCTTGTATAGCTATAAACTTCCCTCTTAGAACCGCTTTTGCTGCATCCCATAGGTTTTGGGTCGTCGTGTTTTCATTGTCATTTGTCTCTAGGTATTTTTTTATTTCCTGTTTGATTTCTTCAGTGATCTCTTGGTTATTTAGTAACGTATTGTTTAGCCTCCATGTGTTTGTCTTTTTTACGTTTTTTTCCCTGTAATTCATTTCTAATCTCATAGCGTTGTGGTCAGAAAAGATGCTTGATATGATTTCAATTTTCTTAAATTTACTGAGGCTTGATTTGTGACCCAAGATGTGATCTATCCTGGAGAATGTTCCGTGTGCACTTGAGAAGAACGTGTAATCTGCCGTTTTTGGATGGAATGTCCTATATATATCAATTAAATCTATCTGGTCTATTGTGTCATTTAAAGCTTCTGTTTCCTTATTTATTTTCATTTTGGATGATCTGTCCATTGGTGTAAGTGAGGTGTTAAAGTCCCCCACTATTATTGTGTTACTGTCGATTTCCTCTTTTATAGCTGTTAGCAGTTGCCTTATGTATTGAGGTGCTCCTATGTTGGGTGCATATATATTTATAATTGTTATATCTTCTTCTTGGATTGATCCCTGGATCATTATGTAGTGTCCTTCCTTGTCTCTTGTAACATTCTTTATTTTAAAGTCTATTTTATCTGATATGAGTATAGCTACTCCAGCTTTCTTTTGATTTCCATTTGCATGGAATATCTTTTTCCATCCCCTCACTTTCAGTCTGTATGTGTCCCTAGGTCTGAAGTGGGTCTCTTGTAGACAGCATATATATGGGTCTTGTTTTTGTATCCATTCAGCCAGTCTATGTCTTTTGGTTGGGGCATTTAATCCATTCACGTTTAAGGTAATTATCGATATGTATGTTCCTATGACCATTTTCTTAATTGTTTTGGGTTTGTTTTTGTAGGTCCTTTTCTTCTCTTGTGTTTCCCACTTAGAGAAGTTCCTTTAGCATTTGTTGTAGAGCTGGTTTGGTGGTGCTGAATTCTCTTAGCTTTTGCTTGTCTGTAAAGCTTTTGATTTCTCCATCAAATCTAAATGAGATCCTTGCTGGGTAGAGTAATCTTGGTTGTAGGTTCTTCCCTTTCATCACTTTAAGTATTTCATGCCACTCCCTTCTGGCTTGCAGAGTTTCTGCTGAGAAATCAGCTGTTAACCTTATGGGGGTTCCCTTGTATGTTATTTGTCGTTTTTCCCTTGCTGCTTTCAATAATTTTTCTTTGTCTTTAATTTTTGCCACTTTGATTACTATGTGTCTCGGTGTGTTTCTCCTTGGGTTTATTCTGTATGGGACTCTCTGCGCTTCCTGGACTTGGGTGGCTATTTCCTTTCCCATGTTAGGGAAGTTTTCGATTATAATCTCTTCAAATATTTTCTCTGGTCCTTTCTCTCTCTCTTCTCCTTCTGGGACCCCTATAATGCGAATGTTGTTGCGTTTAATGTTGTCCCAGAGGTCTCTTAGGCTGTCTTCATTTCTTTTTATTCTTTTTTCTTTAGTCTGTTCCGCAGCAGTGAATTCCACCATTCTGTCTTCCAGGTCACTTATCCGTTCTTCTGCCTCAGTTATTCTGCTATTGATTCCTTCTAGTGTAGTTTTCATTTCAGTTATTGTATTGGTCATCTATGTTTGTTTGTTCTTTAATTCTTCTAGGTCTTTGTTAATCATTTCTTGCATCTTCTCAATCTTTGCCTCCATTCTTATTCCGAGGTCCTGGATCATCTTCACTATCATTATTCTGAATTCTTTTTCTGGAAGGTTGCCTATCTCCACTTCATTTAGTTGTTTTTCTGGGGTTTTTTCTTGTTCCTTCATCTGGTACATAGCCCTCTGCCTTTTCATCTTCTCTGTCTTTCTGTAACTGTGGTTTTTGGTCCACAGGCTGCAGGATTGTAGTTTTTCTTGCTTCTGTTGTCTGCCCTCTGGTGGTTGAGGCTATCTAAGAGGCTTGATGGGAGGCTCTGGTGGTGGGTAGAGCTGACTGTTGCTGTGGCGGTCAGAGCTCAGTAAAACCTTAATCCACTTGACTGTTGATGGGTGGGGCTGGGTTCCCTCCCTGTTGCTGTGGCGATCAGAGCCCAGTAAAACCTTAATCCACTTGACTGTTGATGGGTGGGGCTGGGTTCCCTCCCTGTTGGTTGTTTTGCCTGAGGCAACCCAACACTGGAGCCTACCCGTGCTCTTTGGTGGGGTTAATGGCAGACTCTGGGAGGGCTCACGCCAAGGAGAACTTCCCAGGACCTCTGCTGCCAGTGTCCTTACCCCCACGGTGAAACAGAGCCACCACTCGCCTCTGCAGGAGACCCCCCAACACCAGCAGGTACGTCTGGTTCAGTCTCCCCCAGGGTCACTGCTCCTTCCCCTGGGTCCCGATGCACACATTACTTTGTGTGTGCCCTCCAAGAGTGGGGTCTCTGTTTCCCCCAGTCCTGTCACAGTCCTGCAATCAATTCCCACTAGACTTCAAAGTCTGATTCTCTAGGAATTCCTCCTCCCTTTGCCGGACCCCCAGGTTGGGAAGCCTGAGGTGGGGCTCAGAACCTTCACTCCAGTGGGTGGACTTCTGTGGTATAAGTGTTCGCCAGTCTGTGAGTCACCCACCCAGCAGTTATGGGATTTGATTTTACTCTGATTGCGCCCCTCCTACCGTCTCACTGTGGCTTCTCCTCTGTCCTTGGACGTGGGGTGTCCTCCTTGGTGAAGTCCAGGGTCTTCCTGTCAATGATTGTCCAGCAGCCAGTTGTGATTCTGGTGCTCTCGCAAGAGGGAGTGAGAGCACGTCCTTCTACTCCGCCATCTTGGTTAATCTCTTCATGTGCCTCTTGTCCATCTGTATGTCTTCCTTGGTGAAATGTCTGTTTAGGTCTTCTGCCATTTTTTAATTGGATTATTTTTTTTTTGATATTGAGCTCCATTAGCTGTTTGTATATTTTGGAGATTAATCCTTTGTCTGTTTTTTCATTTGAAAATATTTTCTCCCATTCTGAGGGTTGTCTTTTTGTCCTGTTCATGGTTTCTTTTGCTGTGCAAAAGCTTTTTAGTTTCATTAGGTCCCACTTGTTTATTTTTGTTTTTATTTCCATTACTCTAGGAGGTGGGTCAAAAAAGGTATTGCTGTGGTTTATGTCAAAGAGTGTTTTTCCCATGTTTTCCTCTAAGAGTTTTAATAGTGTCTTGTCTTACATTTAGTTTTTTAATCCATTTGGAGTTTATTTTTGTGTATGGTGTTAGGTAGTGTTCTAATTTCATTCTTTTACATGTTGCTGTCGAGTTTTCCCAGCACCAGTTATTGAAGAGGCTGTCTTTTCTCCATTGTTTGTTCTTGCCTCCTTTGTTGTAAATTAGGTGACCATATGTGCGTGAGTTTATTTCTGGGCATCTATCCTGTACCATTGATCTATATTTCTTGATTACTGTAGCTTTGTGGTATAGTTTGAAGTCAGGGAGCCTGATTACTCCGACTCCTTTTTTCTTTCTCAAGATTGCTTTGCCTTTTCAGGGTCTTTTGTGTTTCCATTCGAATAGTGAAATTTTTTGTTCTAAATCTGTGAAGTATGCCATTGGTAGTTTGATAGGGATTGCATTGAATCTGTGGATTGCGTTGGGTAGTATAGTCATTTACACAATATTGATTCTTCCAATCCAAGAACATGGTATATTTCTCCATCTGTTTATGTCATCTTTGATTTCTTTCATCAGTGTTTTATGCTTTTCTGAGTACAAGTCTTTCGCCTCCTTAGGCAGGTTTATTCCTAGGTATTTTATTCTTTCTGTTGCATTGGTAAATGGAGTGTTTCCTTAATTTCTCTTCCTGATCTTTCATTGTTAGTGTATAGGAATTCCAGAGATTTCTGTACATTCATTTTGTATCCTGCCACCTTACCAAATTCATTGATTACTTCTAGTAGTTTTCTGGTGGCATCTTTAGGATTTTCTATGTAGTGTATCATGTCATCTGGAAACAGTGACAGTTTTACTTTTTCTTTTCCAATTTCTATTCCTTTTAGTTCTTTTTCTTTTCTGATTGCCGTGGCTAGGACTTCCAAAACTATGTTGAATAATAGTGATGAGAGTGGACATCCTTGTCTTGTTCCTGATCTTAGTGGAAATGCTTTTAGTTTTTCACCACTGAGTATGATGCTTGCTGTGGGTTTGTCATATATGGCCTTTATTATGTTGAGGTAGGTTCCCTCTATGCCCATTTTCTAGGGAGTTTTTATCATAAATGTGTGTTGAATTTTGTCAAAAGCTTTTTCTGCATCCATTGAGATGATCACGTGGTTTTTATTCCTTAATTTGTTAATGTGGTGTGTCACATTGATTGATTTGCATATACTGAAGAATCCTTGCATCCCTGGGATAAATCCCACTTGATTGTGGTGTATGATCCTTTCAATGCATTGTTGGATTCTGTTTGCTAGTATTTTGTTCAGGATTTTTGCATGTATGTTCATCAGTGATACTGGTGTATAATTTTCTTTTTTTCTGATATCTTTTTTTGGTTTTGGTACCAGGGTGATGGTGGCTTCATAGAATGAATTTGGGAGTGGTTCTCCCTCTGCAATATTTTGGAAGAGTTTGAGAAAGATAGGTGTTAGCTCTTCTCTACATGTTTGATAGAATTTGCCTGTGAAGCCATCTCCTTCTGGACTTTTGTTTGTTGGAATATTTTTAGTTACGGTTTCAATTTCACTACTTGTTGTAGGTCTGTTTTTATTCTCTAATTCTTCCTGGTTCAGTATAGGAAAATTGTACCTTTCCAAGAATTTGTCCATTTCTTCCTGGTTGTCCATTTTATTGGCATATAGTTTTTTGTAGTAGTCTCTTATAATCCTTTGTGTTTCTGTGGTGTCGGTTGTGACTTCTCCTTTTTCATTTCTGATTTTATTGATTTGCTTCCTCTCCCTTTTGTTCTTTATTAGTCTAAGGATTTATCAGTTTTGTTTATCTTCTTAAAGAACCAGCTTTTATTTTTATTTATTTGCTATTGTTTTCTTTGTTTCTATTTCATTTATTTCTGCTCTGATTTTTATGATTTCTTTCCTTCCACTGATGCTGGGTTTTCTTTGTTCATCTCTCTCTAGTTGTTTTAAGTGTAGGGTTAGATTGTTTATTTGAGATTTTTCTTGTTTCTTGAGGTGAGATTGAATTGCTATAAACTTCCCTCTTATAACTGCGTTTACTGCGTCGCATAGGTTTTGGGTCGTCGTGTTTTCGTTGTCATTTGTTTTTATGTATTTTTAATTTCTTCTTTGATTTCTTCAGTGATCTCTTGTTTATTTAGTAGTGCACTGTTTAGCTTCCATGTATTTGTGTTTTTCACAGTTTTTCCCCTATAATTGATTTCCAATCTCATAGCGTGTGGTCATAAAAGATGCTTGATACGATTTCAGTTTTCTTAAATTTTCCCAAGGCTTGATTTGTGACCCAAGGTGTGATGTATCCTGGAGAATGTTACATGTGCACTTGAGAAGAAATTGTATTCTAGCACACTTTTGCGTGGAATGTCCTATAAGTATCAATTAAACCAATCTGGTCTGTTGTGTCATATAAATATTGTGTCTCCTTATTAATTTTTGGTTTGGATGATCTATCCATTGGTGTAAGTGGGGTGTTAAAGTCCCCTACTATTATTGTGTTACTGTTGATTTCTCTTTCATGGTTGTTAGCATTTGCCTTATGTATTGAGGTGCTCCTATTATGGGTGCATAAACACTTATAATTGTTATATCTTCTTGGATTGATCCTTTGATCATTATGTAGTGTCCTTCTTTGTCTCTTGTAATAGTCTTTATTTGAAAGTCTATTTTATCTGATACGAGTATTGCTGCTCCAGCGTCCTTTTGATTTCTATTTGGATCAAATATCTTTTTCCATCCCCTCATTTTCAGTCTGTATGTGTCCCTAGGTCTGAAGTGGGTCTCTTGTAGACAGCATACATAGGGGTCTTGTTTTTGTGTCCATTAAGCCGGTCTGTGTCTTTTGGTTGGGGTATTTAATCTATTTACATTCAAGGTTATTATTGATATGTATGTTCCTATTACCATTTTCTTAATTGTTTTGGATTTGTTTTTGTGGGTCTTTTTCTTCTCTTGTGTTTCCAGCCTAGAGAACTTTCTTTAGCATTTGTTGTAAAGCTGGTTTGGTGGTGCTGAATTCTCTTAGCTTTTGCTTGTCTGAAAAGCTTTTGATTTCTTTGTCGTATCTGAATGCGATCATTGCTGTGTAGAGCAATCTTGGTTGAAGTTTTTTCTCTTTCATCACTTTAAGTATTTCCTGCCACTCCCTTCTGGCCTGCAGAGTTTCTGCTGAAAAATCAGCTGATAACCTTCTGGGGATTCCTTTGTATGTTATTTTTTGTTTTTCCCTTGCTGCTTTTAATATTTTTTCTTTTCATTTTATTTTTGTTAATTTGATTAATATGTGTCTTGGTGTGTTTTTCCTAGGGTTTATCCTGTATCAGACTCTCTATGCTTCCTGGACTTGGATGACTATTTCCTTTCCCATGTTAGGGAAGTTTTGGACTATAATCTCTTCAAATATTTTCTCAGACTCTTTCTTTTTCTCTTCTTCCTCTGGCACCCCTATAATTCTAAATGTTGCATTTAGTGTTGTCCCAGAGGTCTCTGAGATTGTCTTCAATTCTTTTCATTCTTTTTTCGTTATTTGGCTCCTCGGCAGTTATTTCCACCATTTTGTCTTCCAACTCACTTATTTGTTCTTCTGCCTCAGTTATTCTGTTATTGATTCCTTCTAGTGTATTTTTCATTTCAGTTATTTTGTTCGTCACATCTGTTTGTTTGTCCTTTAGTTCTTCTAGATCTTTGATAAACATTTCTTTTATTTTCTCAATTCTTGCCTTCATTCTATCTCCAAGATTCAGGATCATCTTTACTATCATTACTCTGAATTCTTTTTCAGGTGAATTGCCTATTTCCTCTTCATTTATTTGGTCTTGTAGGTTTTTACCTTACTCTTTCATCTGTGACATATTTTTTTGCTGTCTCATTTTTTTTTTTTTTAAATGAGTGGGATTGTGTTCCTTTTTTACTGGTTGTTTGGCCTGGGGCCTCCAACACTGGAGTTTGTAGGCTGTTGGGTAGAGCTGGGTCTTGGTGCTGAGATGAGGACCTCTGTGAGACCTCACTACAATGAATATTCCCTGGAGTCTGAGGTTCTCTGTTAGTCCAGTGGTTTGGACTTGGAGCTCCCACTGCAGGAGATTTAGCCCTACCCCCAGCTCATGAACCAAGATACCGCATGCCGCGTGGGGTGGCGGTTCACTTGGGGGTTCCTCCCCTCTGCTTGAGTGTCAGGGTCTCCCACCAGTGGCCGGCAGGCGCCACAGTTGTGGAGAGATGCTAACTCGGCATCTTCCCACACTGCCATCTTGACTCTGCCCTCTTTTCTTCATCTTTAATTCCACTCCTCACTTCCCACATCCAACCCAGCAGCAAGTCGTTTTTTTTTTTTTAACATCTTTATTGGAGTATAATTGCTTTCAATGCTTTGTTAGTTTCTGCTTCATAACAAAGTGAATCAGCTATACATATACATATATCCCCATATCTCCTCCCTCTTGCATCTCCCTCCCACCCTACCTTATCCCACACCTCTACATGGTCACAAAGCACCGAGCTGACCTCCCTGTGCTATGCAGCTGCTTCCCACTAGCTATCTATTTTACATTTAGTAGTTTATATAAGTCCATGCCACTTTCTCACTTTGTCCCAGCTTACCCTTCCCCCTCCCCGTGTCCTCAAGTCCTTTCTCTATGTCTGCGTCTTTTTTCCTGTCCTGCTCCTAGGTTCTTCACAACCTTTTCTTTCTTTCTTTTTTTTTTAGATTCCATATATATGTGTTAGCATATGGTATTTGTTTTTCTCTTTCTCACTTACTTCACTCTGTATGACAGACTATAGGTCCATCCACCTCACTACAAATAACTCAATTTCGTTTCTTTTTCTGGCTGAGTAATATTCCATTGTATATATGTGCCACATCTTCTTTATCCATTCATCTGTCGATGGACACTTTGGTTGTTTCCATGTCCTGGCTATTGTAAATAGTGCTGCAGTGAACATTGGGGTACATGACTCTCTTTGAATTATGGTTTTCTCAGGGTATATGCCCAGTAGTGGGATTGCTGGGTCATATGGTAGTTATATTTTTAGTTTTTTAAAGAACCTCCATACTGTTCTCCATAATGGCTCTATCAATTTATATTCCCACCAACAGTGCAAGAGAGTTCCCTTTTCTCCACACCTTTTCCAGCATTTACTGTTTGTAGATTTTTTGATGATGGCCATTCTGACTGGTGTGAGATGATACCTCATTGTAGTTTTGATTTGCATTTCTCTAATGGTTAGTGATGTTGAGCATCCTTTCAAGTGTTTGTTGGCAATCTGTATATCTTCTTTGGAGAAATGTCTATTTAGGTCTTCTGCCCATTTTTGGATTGGGTTGTTTGTTTTTTGATATTGAGCTGCATGAGCTGCTTGTAAATTTTGGAGATTAATCCTTTGTCAGTTGCTTCATTTGCAAATATTTTCTCCCATTCTGAGGGTTGTCTTTTCGTCTTCTTTATGGTTTCCTTTGCAAAAGCTTTTAAGTTTCATTAGGTCCCATTTGTTTATTTGTGTTTTTATTTCCATTACTCTAGGACGTGGGTCAAAAAGGATCTTGCTGTGATTTATGTCATAGAGTGTTCTGCCTATGTTTTACTCTAAGAGTTTTATAGTGTCTGACCTTACATTTAGGTCTTAAATCCATTTTGAGTTTATTTTTGTGTATGGTGTTAGGGAATGTTCTAATTTCATTCTTTTACATGTAGCTGTCCAGTTTTCTCAGTATCGCTTATTGAAGAGGCTGTCTTTTCCCCATTGTATATTCTTGCCTCCTTTATGAAAAATAAGCTGACCATATGTGTGTGGGTTTATCTCTGGGCTTTCTATCCTGTTCCATTGATCTATATTTCTGTTTTTGTGCCAGTACCATACTGTTTTGATTACTGTAGCCTTGTAGTATAGTCTGAAGTCCAGGAGCCTGATTCCTCCAGCTCAGTTTTTCTTCTCAAGATTGCTTTGACTATTCAGGGTCTTTTGTGTTTCCATACAAATTGTGAAATTTTTGGTTCTAGTTCTGTGAAAAATGCCATTGGTAGTTTGATAGGGATTGCACTGAATCTGTAGATTGCTTTGGGTAGTAGAGTCATTTTCACAATGTTGATTCTTCCAATCCAAGAACATGGTATATCTCTCCATCTGTTTGTATCATCTTTAATTTCTTTCATCAATGTCTTATAGTTTTCTCAAATCAATAGAATTAGAAGTGAAAAAGGAGAAGTAGCAACTGACACTGCAGAAATACAAAGGATTAGGAGAGATTGCTACAAGCAACTATATGCCAATAAAATGGACAACCTGGAAGAAATGGACAAATTCTTAGAAAAGCACAACCTTCCAATACTGAACCAGGAAGAAATAGAAAATATAAACAGACTAATCACAAGCACTGAAATTAAGACTGTGATTAAAAATCTTCCAGCAAGTCTTTTTGTTACAAACTCCAAATGCAGCTGGAATCTATATAATTCCCTCCAACACCACTGCATCACCCAAAGATAAACAACACAGTAGGGACTTCGCTGGTGGCTCAGTGATTAAGAATCTGCCTGCCAATGCAGGGGACATGGATTTGAGCCCTGGTCTGGGAAGATCCCACAGGCTACAGAGCAACTAAGCCTGTGCGCCACAACTACTGAGCCTGCACTCTGGAGCCCACGGCTACAATTACTGAAGCCTGTGTGCCTAGAGCCCATGCTGTGCAACAGGAGATGCCACTGCCATAAGAAGCCTGCACACCGTAACGAAGTGTATCCCCCGCTTGCCACAACTAGAGAAAGACTGCAACGCGCAGCAACGGAGACCCAATGCAGCCATAAATAAATAAATAAATACATACATACATACACACACACACACAGTAGCTATTATCCCTCATATCTTTTCCTTTATCTCCACAGAATGAGCTACCTCTATGCACCATTTGTTTTTCTAAAGGTTTACACTTCAATACACTCAATAACAGCACTCTATCCAATCCTTTCTTTCCTGTTTTGTAACCTTATTTTGGGGGAAATAATTGCATTACAAACATCTCAAAATTTACCCTGAAAAATCACATTTACGCAAAGATTTGTTTCAAAAGCATAAGAAACTATAAACATACGTGTACTACAACTGTCTTATCCCCAATTTATTTATGCTTGATATAATTTCTAATTTCTATGGTTGCAAGTTTGTTATATTTAGAGTAAGCTATTCAGGCATATTTTATGGAAATTTGCCACAAAAATCTTTTGCTATCTGTTTCAGTATTTAACTTTTCAAGATTTGATATCAAAATATATACTTCAGAAAATTTAATTTCAAACATTGTACTTAAACTGTATTGAACTTGTTTTGTTTGGACATATTTTAATCTTCTTATTATTATATTGGCATGTTACAATTAATGGCCTATTTGAAGTTCCATTAAATGTTCTATTATTAGAGGTTCATAACTGCAGCATAAAAAATTTTCTCCAGGCTGAGACTTGTTATACAAGTCTCAGCCTAGAACCAATTTAAAAAATTAGTCATTAAATAGTTTGTCTTTGAATGCAGATTTGTCACTTTCAATTTTTTGACTAAGCTGTCTAGACCGGTCTATACTCTTCCATGCTAATGCTCTAAAAATTGTTTTTGAAGTGTTCATAGGAATAGTGATGAGACACATGAAGAAGAATATTTCTCATTTTAGTCTGGGGAATGGAGTGGCTCCCCATGCCCTCTTCAATGTCCAGTGTCCTTCAGTCCAAGTATCCTCCTGGCTCATGATTTCCATCATGTAGACCTTTATTCCTCTTCCAAGGTTGCCTGTCTATGCAGGATGGAGTGTGGAATCTTAATCAGATGCTCAATGATTTCTCCTGTTTTCAGCCTCACATTAACCTTCCATGTTTAGGGGTACCTGGTCCCACAAATTTCTGAGTCTCCTTGGGGTTCTGCAATGAAAATCAGGTTGCTTCCTGCTGAGGCAGATGAAATAATACTGAAGAGCACAGTTACTTGAGTCCACATCTTGTGTGCCATTCGCTGTCTTTTTAATCTTAGATCACTCAGATTTGAGCCTCAGTCTCCTCATCTATAACAAAGGGATGGCAAACTGCAATAGGGTTTTTGTGAGAATCAAGTGAGTTAATGAGGATAAAGTTAAAAAGGTAACAGAAGAATGGATTGGGCAGGACATGATAGGTCACTGTAAAGACTTGGCTTTTACTCTGAGTGAAATGGAGAATCACTGCAAGGTTTTGAGTGGAGGAGTGAAATGATCAGATTTATTTAAAAAAAAAAAAGAGGCTTTTGCCATTAGAATTTTCTGGCAGATTGAATGTCTTACAGTTTAAAAGGGAAGAGTTAACGTTGATTCGAAGGATTTTAGCCTGAGCAGTGATGGAGTTTCCATCAAGTGAGACAGGGAAAGATATGGGTGGATTGGGTTTGGAGTAAAGGGAGATCAGGAGTTGTGTTTTGGTTTTCTATTGGACATCTAGAAAAAGTGTTGGGGAGCGAGTTGTGGGCAGGAATTGTAAATTTGAGAGTCTTTGTATACAGGTTGGGTTTAAAGCCATGAGAAGGGATTAGATCAACAATGCAGTGAGTATAAATAGAGTGCCAGGGACTGAGCCTCGGGACAGTCCACCAAGAGCTCAGGGTGAGGGAGAGAACTGGAGACTGAGAAGGGGTGCTCAGTAGAGTGTGAGGAATCCAAAGGAGTTGGTGTCCTGGAAGGCAAATGAAGAAAGTGGTTAGAGGAGAAGGGAGGATTAACCATGTTCAATGTGGCTGATAAGATTAGGACTGAGAATTGACTGCTGGATTTAAACAGTGAAGGTCACTGGCAATGACAAGAGTAATTCTCAAGAGGATTTGGGGAAAAGTAAATGAAGTGGTTTTAAATGACAGCAGAAGGAGAGGAATTGGAGACAGCAAAGTAGATAACTCTGTAAAGGAATTTTTCTGAAAAGCAAATAAAAGAAGTGGGATGGTAGCTTGCAGGTGTTGGAGGCAAGAGCTGTATTATTATTTTTTTTTTTAAGAAAGGAGAAACAATAGCTTATTTGTATGCTATGGGAATCAACCTCTGTGCTCTAGAATGCTATAGTCTTAATTCTAGATGCAGACTCTTTACATACAATAGCTAATAAATGAAATCTGTGGTCACAGCTGTGTTACCGTGTTTGCGAGAGAAAAGCATTAGTAAGCACAAAGCATAATGGTTAAGTGCATATATGAAGTTTTCTAGTCAAAATGCCTAGCTTCAAATTCCAACATATATATACTATATAGCAATTATATAGCATATATATATATATAAAATTATTGCCTACTTAAAAGAGTTTTGGTGGGGATGCCTTCAGTCCACTGATATTTATTGAATGCCTGATATATTCTAGGCACCCTTCTAGGTGCTGTGGATATAAGCACTGAACAAAAAAGAGATAATAAATGCTCATGCTTTTTCATAATGCCTGACACATAGAAAGTATTCAGTAAACTTATGTGCTTCTCATTATTATTTTCATTGATATTATCATCATTCTCATCAGCATCAATACCGACTAAGAAATATCTGGAGAGGGAACAAGGTCATGAAATACTTGGAAATATGGAATACAATAAATGCTTGAAAGAACAGTGAAAATATAAAGAGAAAAGGGCACAGAAGGAATCCATTTTTTGAAGATCAGAACTAGGAACAGAAGGTAGAAGGAGGGATATTATGGCTTGATATAAAAGTTTAGGAGATATAAATCTCCTAATATAAATTTAGGAGATATAAATCTCCTAAATTCAGTAGTATGGCTAACTGTGGGGGGGGTGGTGATTAGCTCTCACAGGTGCTATTCAGGCAGCAGCCTCAGGAATGTTGTATTGGGTATTTCGACCCGGCAGTGATATGTTAGGCTTGGGAGTTTCTAAGATCACTTATGGATCTAAAATGTAAGAATTCTATAAAAGTTCTATAGGTGTAAATAATTTGTCCTGCTTGGAATTTTGACTCGTGTGTTCTTAGGTGAGTCATTTAACCTCTTTGGGTGTTAGTTTTGGGTCTCATCTGTAAAAAGATGAGACCACTGACAATGACCTCTAATAACTTTTTAGCTCTAAAAACACAGACTAATGAATGAAAGCCATCTGAGAAACTTTTCCCACTTGTTTTCAGTGTTTGTTTTTCTTGGAGCTAGGAATGTGGAGAATTCTGGTCTATGCATAGTATATAATTCTATAATTCTTACTTTTCTTTTTCCATTTGACTTTAAATATTAAAAAATACATGAATTATATTGGAAAGAAACTTTGTTTTGCAAACAAGCAGAGATGGCTCAGTAAATAAAAACTTTATTTCAGAGAGAATAACGTGCAGTGTAGGTAAAATCACTTATTCTTGGCTCTGAAACCTAAGTTATGAAGTGAACAAAATTGCAAACAATTATTGCTGTGAGAAACAGCTCCTGTTTGTAGATCTTAGGATGTTGACTCTGATCTGCACTGATGGCTGGTTCTGTGGTGCCTGGGAGAAGTATTGAGAAGAAGACAGCCTTTCCTAGCATTTGTAGTTCTTTTCTTTTACATCTTTTTTTTTTCCTCCAGTGCTCCATCTTTCTTCCTCTTTCCTTATTTTCCTGTGCCCTTTTTTTTTTTCTCCTTTCTCAGTCAGCAGTTATTTGAGTGTCTATTATATGCTCAGCATAACTGATGTAGGATGGAGGCAAGGGAATACAAGGAAGTGTAAGACTTAGCCCCTCATTTTCAGGCATTTGTAGATTATTTAAGGAAGGAAGGAAGAAAGGAAAATACAATAAACTAAGCTCTTACAGTGACCTTGCATAGTATTAAGTGCTGAGAATACAAAGATTCATGCTCTCAAATGGTGTATAGTCTGGTGTTTGACAGACATTACTCATTTAATCCCCTCAACAACCCTTTGAGATACTTAGCCTATCCTCATTTTGCATATCAGAAGTTAAGAAATTTGTCTGTGTGTTTGAATCCAAAGCCGTATTTCTTTTTCCTACATTGTGCTGCCTTGTAGGAACAACAGAATATAATTGGATCAGGTGCACTGTGGGGTGGAATTGGCTGTATTTATAACAGGCATCTGAGGAAAGGAAAAGATATTACAGGTTGTTGGAAAGATGGTGAAGACTTTATGGAGAGGTGGGGACTTGAGTCATTTTCCCCATTCATTTTTTTCTTTTTTGATGTGGACCATTTTTAAAGTCTTTATTGAATTTGTTACAATATTGCTTCTATTTTCTGTTTTTAGGTTTTTTGGCCACGAGGCATGTAGGATCTTAGCTCCCCAACCAAGGATCAAACCACACCACCTGCACCAGAAGATGAAGTCCCAACCACTGGACCGCCAGGAAAGTCCCACCCATTCATTCTTTAATGAAATATTTATTAGGGACTTTATTGCCAAGCACAGTGCTATATCTGGCTTAGCTGTTTGTGACACACAAATTTTAAAAAAGGTTGATGACTACAGACAAAATTATAACCAAAATTTTGTGTAATATGTTACATAGGGCACAAAAACCATATTTCATAATATCGAATATTTTTATTTTCCCAAGTTCAACTGACTTAAGTTAATTTCAATTTTTTCAATTAAGAGAACCTCTAAGATCTTACAAAAAGTCAACCAAGATTCCTGCTTTATATTTGGTTTTCATTTAAAATGAACATTTAACGCAATGTTCCCCAAATTTAGTCGGAGTGAAGTAATCACTTGGGGTACTTCTTAAACTTAGGGATTCCAGAAAAATCTGGAAATCCGTATTTTTAACAATGGCCCCAGTTTATTTTTATCATCAGCAAGTTTGGGAATCACTAATTTAGCCCAGAGCCACTTGAAATTTAACCTTTGATTTCTTGATAATCAACTCAGACTTGCACAGTCCAAGTTGGTTTGACACACAGCTGCAGATGGTTGTCAGATCAGTGGGCCAGATGGACTTGAAATTGGCCTTAAGTTTTGATGGGAAAAAAGCATTCCAAACCAGAGTTAGGTGAACAGAATTTGAGGTAATTAATTTTTAACGTATTAATGAAGGGAAAAAAGACCCTCAAATCAGTGCCATTTCAAAATTCCTAAGATTAAGCTTTTGAGGGAAGAGAATCGGATGGTGTAGGTAAAAAGATAGTGGCAGTATCATTCATTTTAGTTTTGTACACAGATACTTGAAGCAAATCAAATATGATAGGAAAGACGGAATCTGGTTTTTAGGAAAAGATTATTGTTTTGTTTTCAATTTTAACAGAGTTCAAGGTTGAATAGCAAGGGGTGACCAAGAATTTTAGTGACAAAGTTTTCAGATACTGGAGGAGGGATAGTAAAAAAAAGAATCTGTTTTACATGTAAAATGCCTGATAAATATTTCTTACTGGTGATTATGATAAGATTTCTCAAAACCTGAACTTTTTTTTTTTTTGATTAGGCAACTCAGGATTGGCTTGTGGTACAGGGAAAAAAAGGTACTTTAGCTTTTCAGTCCTTAGTGGTAAAGACTAATGTGATCTGTCCCGGATGTTAATCAATATGCTTAAGTTTGGGTTGGTCCAGTACTTAACTTGCTGTGTGATTTTGAGAAAATTACTTAACTGTTCTGCTTTTCATTTAATCTCTGTCAAAGGAACCTAACAACACATATTCTATGAATCTTATTAGATTATTGTGAGGGTCAAATAAGATAATGGGTGTAAATACAAAGAGTTACTAAACTCCACTGATAATCAAAAATTCTGTGTACTTTGTCTCAAAATGGTCTGAAAAATCATTACTCTGCACTGTTTAAAAGGAGTATTTGATCAGGGAACCTAAGTCAGCCAAAGGAAAGGCCTTGATAAATTCTTGAGATCCGTCCAGTGCCCACATTCTCTCAGGTGACACAGTTATAAGTTCACATCATCACCAGAAATCATTTCAACATCAAAGAATACGAGAACAGTGGTGCGGGAGCCACTCGTAAACCTCCCTGTTTCCTGCTGTGCTTGTTGAGCAGGTCAGTAGAGGCTGTCACTATGTCCCGCTGGCCATTTCTCATTGGGCCTGTAACTCAGCAGCCAGCTTGTGTTCCTTCCTAATTTAAATACTGTTACTCACTTGGAATGCCAAGTGGGAAAATGCTGGCAATGCAAAGGTTAATAGAAGCGCTGACAAAACCCTAATTGCCTAGCGCAGTATCGCTATAATTGTAGCTAGCACTTATCTCAGTTTCTCATACTCGTTCAGCCCATTGAGATCTGCCTCAAGCTGAGGATGAAAAGGGGGCCTCTGGAGTCGTTTGAATGAGCAGGGTCTGATAGAGTTATCAGGCTTTTGCAGATAGGATGCCCTGCCGCTGTTGGATGTGTTGTCATAATCAGTGTGTAGGCAAAACACCTGGACTTCTGCAAGGGCCACCACTCCCCTTCCCACCTTGGTTCTGTACTGGCGCCTAGTCCTTTCCCTGACTGGGAGGGACAGATGAAACTGAAAGGAATAAAGGTGCCAGTCTGAACTGGTCCTCAGATGCTTGACTGAACGTTTCCCATTAGGTCATTGTTTACCCTCATTTGAATATATATTTTCATACTTAGGGAGGCTTGGAAACATGCCCAACTCATCTACAGCAACTGACTGTAGCATTTGAAGCCCGAGCATGCTGACGCTTGTTGAGTGTAATTGGCCATGCTACACAGTGATGGCTTTGGGAGGGTGGAGATGCTAATGTTGCAACTTTGGGATATCAAGTCAGCTAATTTAAGGAGGACCCAGACTCCTTATTATCAAGAGACTAATGATATTGACCACCACCATTGTTTATCTCATTGTTAGCACTGAACTTTTACCTAAATATGGTGCTAATTAGACCAAAGTTGTTGGGTCAATATGTGGAGGTGGAAAGATTGGCGTTGCGTTTTTTAATTTTAATTTTCATACTCTTTGTGTGTTTGGTTCTGGTTAAAGATTTCATGGAGGTACATGTATGGGAAATTACCTGTCGTCTCTCTACCTATCTATCTATCTATCTATCTATCAGTTTATTTGGTTTGCCTAAGCCAGTTATAGGTATGACACTACTGTGCATATGGTTGGTGATATTTGTACTCAGTATTTTTACCCTGAATCTGGGTAGGTCATGGAGCTAACATTTTTCAGATGAAACTGTGTATATACATAGACACTTCTGAAACTTTGTATTGATTTCCAAGGCAAAGGCCTTTACCAGCTTTTACAAAGGAATGTCTGAGGCAGAGCGCAGAGTTGCTTTTGGCTCCTAGTCACATATTGGAGAACTTTCAATCCTTTCACTCTGTTTCCCAGCAGAATCCAATACACTCAAGATACACAATTCTCTCATTCAATCTGACTCTTTACACTGATGGTTGAATATGTTACCCATTTTCAGTAGCATTTTTGTTTGAAAGAGGCAGTATGGAGAGGGCCGAGTTGATCTTGACACACTAGAATGAGTACTAAAAATGACAGAATTCCAGTGATTGGTGGCAAGGATACTTTCAGAGAAAGGGCCCTTCATAATGAGCATCACTTCTCTAATCAGCTTTGGGAAAGAGGCCCCTACTCTGGACCCTGACTGTAACAACCTGAGCCATGGGAATGAGTGGGTGTGTGAGTGTATGGTTTGTGCACTGGGGGAGACGAAGCACATGCAGAAGAAATAGTTACTGAAAATTAAAACAGCTCTCTAAAACATTGTGAGGGATGACATAAGGGAAGCAGCCCTCTGAATAAATGAATGACGTGCCAATGGCAGACGTGGAGATCGGCTGTAGCATTCTCACACGGCTAATAATGGCAATAATAAAAATAAAGATAAGGATTTACTGAGCTTTTATTAAGTGCAGGAGCTGTCTTAAGTGCTTCACTGAGTTATAAGTCCTTGAAACCACTCAGTGAAATAGACACAATTCTTATTTCCATTTAGATGGTGAACTGGAGCATAGGGAACCCACGTAAAGTGTTTGACTAGTAAGTTCAAGTTGTGTCAAATCCAGCTGATTCTCATGCCCAAACCTGCGTGTTAGATATTATGCTACTTCCAACAAGGCCAGTTCAGAGTGTTCTTTAGTTTTCATTCTGTTCTCAGAAAATTTTATAGGTTTTTTTAAGTCAAGGAAGGAAAAATGGCTAATGTCAGTATCGGGTAAGATAATGAGAAAAAGGTTATTTTTAATACCCCAAAAAAGAAATTTTAAAGAAAGCACTGAATAAAATAAGTATAAGGCTCTACTTAGAAAGTCCTTGTTGATCTCTACATTTCCAGACCAAAAACCATTACGTGTGTTTTAATCAGGAATATTATATATTTACTTCTTTGAACTTTATGTGTAAACATATTCTTAAGAGTCTTTAAAATTCTGAGACTGTGAGGCTCTTCTGGGAACTGGATCCTTTTCCCTTACTGAATTTCAATCTTGTACAGGGCTGGCCTTTTGAGGGAGTGGGAGAATGACTGACTCCCCAGCATGAGGAAGTGGGCTGCAGTGGACAGATTGGCATTGGATGCCTGGGTTCAATTCCCAGCTCTGCCTTTCCCATCTGTGTGTGATTTGGGCAAATCAAATCGCTTAAGTTCTCTAAAGCAGTGATTCTCAAACTTTAGCACACTTGTTAAAACTCAAGAGTGCTGGGCCTCTCCCCAGAGTATATCCACAGTGGGACCACAAATTGGGCCAGGTGATACTAACACAGTCCAGGACCATACTTTGAGAAACACCACAGTAATTCTCAGTGTTCTCATCTTTAAAGTGGGGACAATAGTATCTCCCTCACTGGACTGTTGTAGGGTTTGAAGACAGAAGCTTAAGCTGACTTTCTTACCTGTGCATGTACTCCCCACACTATGAGCACCAGTTTGTTTAGTGCAGTTTGTTTGTTAAATCCACCATTCAGATTTTCTATTTGGATTGTTAAGAGGACCTTGATAATTTAAGGTCTTGTAAAACATTTCAGGTACTAGATTTGTGGAGTTAACCTGCAAAAATGATAAGCATCTGAGGAGGAGGGAGAACAGAACCAGAGATGGGTGCTTATTCAGTGTAGGGTGAAAGCTGGAACAAACCTTCCTCCCCTGCTGTGTACCATTGGGGAAGGTCCCTCCTGATGTTCAGTATGTTCTAATGACTTATTAATTCATTCACTTAGCGCTCACTGACTGTGCATTTCTTTGTCCCTGTGTTGTGCTGGATTCCTAAAATACAAGGATAAGAAAGATAGGATTCCTGGCCTCAAGAAATTTTAAAAACCCTTTGAATCTTTGTTTCCAGGCTAAATCTTGGGTCATCCACCATGATTTTAGCGTATTTATTATTTTATAAGATTCACTAAATCAATCAACTGTCCACATATATTGAACAGCACATTGTTCTCTGCCCTTCATTAGGTTTTGTGGCTGGTACAAGGAAAGTACAGTAAGGATCTCTGAGCTCAAAGAGCTGAGAGCTTATTAACCAATGTAAACTTAAATATACACTGCCAGTGCTGAATTGCATATATTAACTAAAAGTTAATGAATGGTCAGAGAGGGAAGCCTAAGGAAGATTTCCTTGTGACTGAAAGTGCTTCTATCATGTGATGGGCCCCCTCCCCCCTACAATTCAGAGATGATTTAAGATTGAGTCATTAGAACTATGACTTTTAACCTCAATCCAAACTTGCAGTCTAACTGAAATCTAAAAATTGCTGAAGTATATGGCAAAGAGCAATCTGTTTGGTTTTTCCCCTATGAGTACTATTTTACACTTCTACGTTTATCTTTTGGGTTCTGGAAATTCCAATTCATTACGGCATTTACTGACCATACACATGAGGCTCTCTAAGTTTGTTTCTTGGCTCTGAATTTTAAAAGTGACTCTACCCAAAGGTGGAGAAAATCTTTACTTGTAACTAGCACTGCACATCAGAGAAAATGAGTGTACAAAGCTTTTTGTAGAGTTTAATTTTGGTCATAAAATCCTCTCAGTGAATCTCTGGATATTTAATAAAATGTAGCATCCTTCATAGGTAGTTGTGATATTATTGACATAAACATATCATTAATGTGTTCATTCAGTAGATGGGTACTTAACATCTATTATGTTTCAACAGTCATAGAGATGGTTTTGTACTGATTTTTGCACATATTCTAGCTTGATCCCACTGGAATTGAAAGACTCATGTTTTAAATTTTCAATTGGAACTGAAGAGACGAGCAAAAGACACAAAACAGGAGATCTATCATAAATAAAACTAAATCTTCTAGGGACATCCCTGGCAGTCCAGTGGTAAAGGCTCTGCACTTCTACTGCAGGGAACACAGGTTTGATCCCTGGTCGGGGAACTAAGATCCCACATGCTGCGTGGAGCAGCCTAAAACAAAAAACAGAAAACTAAATCTTCTATAATAAACTAAATATAATTATAATTATATTTAATTATAGAAATATATAATGTGTGAATTATATTTATGTACAAATTATATATAACTAATATATTTTATATTTTAAGAGTAAGAATCATTAAATTTATATAATTTAATATAGTATATTTATATAACATGTGATTATGATTTATATATTTATATATTATATATAATATATATGTTTAATCATGAAATTTATATATCATATATTCTATATTACATAATTGTATTATATTTATATTGTATATAATTTATATATGATCCAAATATAATTTTAATATAATATATGATATAATAATTATATAAATTACAATTAAACAATATAAAATATAATGTATAAGTTATAGTTTATATAATAAATATAAATATGATCATAAATCTTCTGTCAGGCATTTTTGTTAATTGTTGATGTTGGTTTGAAAATTTATATAAATTATATATAATTTATGTCATATATGTTTTATATTTTAAAATTGACTCATTAAATGTATATAATTTAATACGATATATTTATATAATATATAATTTATACATTTATATGTGATATGTAATTATAATCATAATATTTATACTGTGGACAAAGAATGTTTCAAAGGATGTTGTGGCCATAAAACCATCAGCCACTTCAGCCACCCCCAGTGGTGCACCCTGAGGGGAATTCAGGAAGGAGAAAAACAAGATATTGGCCTTAGATAGTTAAGGTGCATCTCAAAGGAATGATTTCAATAAGCCCAGACTCTTGCATCTTCCCATATATAGAAAAGCAGTAAAATCGTTAAGATGTCAGTTTTTGTGATTAGCAGTAATATTTTGATGTTAGACTACATTTGTTTGTTTTTTTTCCAGCAAAAACTCCTCTATATCCCAGCTCCTCCCTTACCTCTTTGGAACAGTCCCTCAGAGGTATCTGAGAGACTTCCTTCCTGGACTATAATCCCCAGTAATGCCCTGAATAAAACATAATTCTCAATTTTTAGGTTGTGCATTTGTTTTCAGTCAACAATATATAATTATTTACATATTATATACTATTTTATATTTATATTACTGGTGCCAGAATCTTGGCTCTCTGTGCATCGATGTCAAATAGAAATACGGAGACAGAGTTATGGAGGAGAAAGAAAGAGTGGCTTTATTTCTTTGCCAGGCAGAGAGGGAACACAGCAGGCTAGCACCTCAAGAACTGTACCCCCTCACTGGGGAATAGGGAGAGGTTATATAGGCAGGGGTAGTGGTCATAGGTATGTGATAAGGATCAGGGCAGTAACAGTCTTGCATTCTTCTGCAAAGTTTCAAGAGGGTGGGGTTGCTGACAGGATTAGGTTGTGTGCAGGGTCTCAGGTGGTCCGGTTTCCTAATCTTGATGAGCTTCTCTGGTCCCTTTTAATCTTGCCTCAGGTGGTTTCCTGGCTGCTCCTCCCTTGATTAGCAATTGTTCAAATCTGCCCTTTGGAACTCAGGGAAGGTCATGGAGGCTGCAGACTTGCCTGAAAGAAATGGGGGACAATAAAAACCTCCATGTCCAGGAGCCCCACAGGGCCCTGCTCGGCATAATTATTTTATGATTTATATTGTTATATATTTAGGTATAATTTATCTATGATAAATATAAATATAATCATAAATCTTACGTCAGGCATTTTTTTTGGGGGGGGGGTTAGAATATTCAAGCCTGAAAGGGGAAAATAGTCGGGGGAAGAGTTGAGTGAAGCTAGATTATATTCCAGACCTGAAACTCTATGACCCTTTATGGATGGTTAAAAGATTACTAGCTAAGGAAGGAATATCATTTTTGTCAAAGGTCTTAAAAGTCCTTCTGAGTTTAATCATCACTGCTTCACTTGCACTAGCTTTTTCTTTGTTTTGTTTGTTAGTCCCTTTAGGAAACTATATTTACATGCTAGATGAAATAGTCAGATTATGCTAGAAGTGAGTGCTAAGGTACAGTTCTTACTCTGATACCAGTTCAGCTTCTGATGTCAGATGGGAACCAGGAAGGACAGGAATAAGGAGGAGGTCCAAAATTGGGTGGTCTCCTATTTAGGGGTTCTTTGAGCATAATGGGTCAGTATGATAAATGAAGGTCCTGGGGAAAAAGGAGAGTTAAGAAAGGATTACCAGTTGTAAAAAGAATCCAGACTAACCCTTTGATAGTTCTGCCTGGGGCAGTTCCTGTTCTCAGTAACTTATCCAGTTGAGTATTAGGTAACACCCTTAAACTTGAGGTTACACATTGTTTTCAAAATATAATTAAGAGCTTTTTAAAGTATTTCTGAAGATTTCACTCTAAAATTTTTGGATAAATTCCACTCAATTAATATTTGACTTATTTACTTAGAACAAAGGGAGAAAAATAAAGCCAATTTTTCTTTTTTTAATAAATTTATTTATTTATTTATTTATTTATTTATTTTGGCTGCATTCGGTCTTCATTGCTGCGCGCGCGGGCTTTCTCTAGTTGCAGTAAGCGGGGGCTACTCTTCATTGCAGTGCGCCGGCTTCTCATTGCGGTGGCTTCTCTTGTTGCGGAGCATGGGCTTTAGGCGCGGTCTTCAGTAGTTGCAGCACGTGGGCTCAGTAGTTGTGGCCCACAGGCTCTAGAGAGCAGGCTCAGTAGCTGTGGTGCAGGGGCTTAGTTGCTCCGTGGCACGTGGGATCTTCCCGGACCAGGGATTGAATCCCCTGCGTTGGCAGGCGGATTCTTAACCACTGCGCCACCAGGGAAGTCCCACCTACGATTCTTTTTGATTTGTGCTTCTTTCCTCAAAGTTAATTTTGGATGCTTTAATCCAATCAGATTTTCATCAGGGAGCCACACCCTAAACCTATTCTCCCTCTGCCTTATGTCCAACCAAAAGGATTTTTGTTTGCTGTCTTAATTGATTCAGAAGTTTGAAAATGAGGTAACATTGCTTTATAACATGTTTCATGTGTACAACATTATATTTTGACTTCTGTACACATTACAGTGTGCTCACCACCAAAAGTCTAGTTTCCATCTGTCCTCACACAATTGATCCCCTTTACCACCCCCAGTAACCACTACTCTGTTCTCTGTAGCTACCTGTTTGTTACTGTTTGGTTTATTTATTTTGTGTTATTTTGTTTGTTTGTTTGTCTTGCCCTGGATTTGCAAATGTGAAAGTATTATCTGCAGTAAGTCAGGTTATACTCCATCACTTCAGTAATATGACTTCTATTTGTAGTCTTCATATACATTCTCTCCTTGGGGGGGTGTGTGTGTGTGTGTGTGCGCGCGCACGTGTGTGTGTGTGTGCATGTGTGTGTATGTTAGGAATACGTAGGATGCTCTAAAGTGTGGGACCTAGGGGGAGGCCTGGACTCTTTGGGGAGGAGAGTGTGAAATAGTAAGGTCCTTCGTAACATTAGTGCCCATTTTGAAGGCATTGGGTGGTGGGCCTTTTAGGTGTGACTTTGTGGGGTTTTAGCATGTTAGGGGTAATTAATTGGCCAGAACCATCACTAATGTCTTTAAATTTCAAAAGAAGTATGGCAAGTGCTATAGACTGCATGCCTCCTAAATTCATTTGTTGAAACCTAATCCCCAGTGTCAGGCTGTTTGGAGGTGGAGCCTTTGGGAGGTGATTAGAGCATGAGGGCAGAGCCCTTGTGAATGGGATTAGTGCCCTTATAAAGAAGCCCTAGAGAACTCCCTCACCTGTTCTGCCTTGTGAGCACAAGGGCTGTCTGTGAACCAGGAAGCAGGTTCTTACCAGACACTGATGTGCTGGTGCCTTGAATCTTGGGCTTCCCAGCCTCCAGAACTATGAGAAATAAATGTCTGTTGTTTATAATCCACCCAGTCTGTGGTATTTTGTTATAGCAGCCCGAATGGACTGAGATAGCAAGTCTAAGGAATCCTCTTTCCTTACCTAGTAGCCATTCCTCCTCTAATCCGTCCCCCCCACCCCTAACCCTGCACACTGCTCCTTGCCTTGTCGTGGCTTCTTTTATCCTTCAAGGTTGTGACCAATGTCTATTCAAGTTTAAATCTAAGTACTGAGTAAAAACGCTGAAACCCAGAAGACCTAACAAAAGGTTTGTTCTAGGCTTCAAGTCCTAGGAATTATTTTGAGTTCATTCTTTTGATGGAACCATAACCCACTTAGCTGGATTTTAAGCATCGCCTATTTTTCCAACTAAGTTTCTAATGTTAATGATATTTCCAGAACACCCCAGCTCACATACAGCAAAGGATTAAAAAAAAAAAAAAGAGGAACACTTCCACATTGCAAGATGGTGACATGGACCCCTGCTTAATCAAATTCCCAGCTAGGGACTTCCCTGGTGGCGCAGTGGTTAAGAATCCACCTGCCAATGCAGGGGACACAGGTTTAAGCCCTGGTCTGGGAAGATCCCACATGCCGTGGAGCAACTAAGCCTGTGTGCCACAACTACTGAGCCTGTGTGCCACAACTACTGAAGCCCGCGCACCTAGAGCCCATGCTGCACAATAGAAGCCACTGCAATGAGAAGCACACACACTGCAATGAAGAGTAGCCCCTGCTCGCCGCAACTAGAGAAAGCCTGTGTGCAGCAATGAAGACCCGACACAGCCAAAAATAAATAAATAAATAAATTTATTTAAAAAAAAATTCCCAGCTAATCATAAATACCAAGGTCATCTGAACAAATTATTTGCCTTTGCATACCGAAACTCTGGTTTAAATTCCCAAGCCTCCATAACTTTAAAATCAATAAACATTTATTATTGTTCCTATTTGTACCTCTGAATAAATCACTGTGTAATTTTACCTCTTAATTCTCAAAGGTATAATATAAAAATATTGATTTTAATAGGTTTTTGTGCTACTAAAACGATGTGTAATTTATACATACACGACCCTTTAGCACGATGCCTAAGGCATTGATATCACGGCTGCAAGTAATGCTTGAAAACTTTTCTTTTTAAAAATCTTTTATTGAAGTACAACAGTCATACAGAAATGTGCACACAGATTATAAGTTTACAACTTGATGGATTTGTGCCAAGTGAACACATCTGTATATTCAGTCTCTGGATTAAGAAATAATAGAATATACCAGCCGCCTGGAAGCTTCCCTCTTCTCTCCCAGTCAGTATCCCCTGAAAAAAATAACCACAATTTGTTTTCTAACACCATCAATTAATTTGGCCTGGGATTGAACTTTACATAAGTTGAATCCTGCAATCGGAAAATTTCTGTGCCTGCTTTTAAATAAAAATGAACAAGAAAACCGTCAACATCATCTTTAAGCAACTCATTCACATTTTTGCATTTAGTAATAATTTTTTCATTGCTGTGTAATATGCCTTTGTATGAATGTCACAATGACTTTATTCATTTTCTGTTGATGAATATTTGTTTCCAGGTTTTAGCTTTTATGAATAGTGGTTATGAACATTCTTAGGCATGACTTTTGATGATGCATGCATGACACATGCATGCTTTCATAACTGTGAATTGCTGCTAGGTCAGAGTGTGCCTGTGTCCAGCTTTAGCTGATACAGCCAAACTCTTTTCTAAAGTCAGTATCAGTTTATACTTCTAGTAGCATCTTGTTTACTACCTTAAGCACTTCGTCAGCACTTGTTTTTTGCCATCTTTGTAGGTTTAGCCATTTTGGTGTACCTGGTCAAGTCTTCTTCTCATTTTTTCTATTAGGATGTTTGTCTTTTTTTTTGGCTGTGCTGTGCAGCATGCAGGATCTTAGTTCCCTGACCAGGGATTGAACCTGTGACCCCAGCAGTGGAAGCTAGAGTCTTAACCACTGGACTGCCAGGGAAGTCCCAGGATGTTTGTCTTTTAAAAAAAATTGATTTGTATGTTTTTTTTTAAACTGTCTAGGTTTGAGTCTTTTATATATCTTACAAATATTTTCTCCAACTCTATGTCTTACCTTTTCTCTCTTTTAATGATTTTTTTGGTGAACAGAAATTCTTAATTTTAATATACTGTAATATATCCACTTTTCCTTTACTAGTGGTTTTTTTGTTGTATCCTGTTTAAGACATCTTTGCCTGACCCAAGGTGATGACGATATTCTCTAATATTTTCTTTTAGGTGTGAGATAGCTTTACTTCTTAAAAATAATTTTCTTACTAAGTACAGTAAAAGAATACAGTTAACTGTCATTGCTATCTTTCATTTCTGTCCTTCTTTTTTTATTTTATTTTATTTTATTTATTTATTTATTTTTGGCTGTGTTGGGTCTTCGTTTCTGTGCGAGGGCTTTCTCCAGTTGCGGCAAGCGGGGACCACTCTTCATCGCGGTGCGCGGGCCTCTCACTATCGCGGCCTTTCGTTGCGGAGCACAGGCTCCAGACGCGCATGCTCAGTAGTGTGGCTCACGGGCCCAGCCGCTTGGCGGCATGTGGGATCTTCCCAGACCAGGGCTCGAACCCGTGTCCCCTGCATTGGCAGGCAGACTCTCAACCACTGCGCCACCAGGGAAGCCCTCATTTCTGTCCTTCTTAAACAGTTGAAATTAACTTATGTATTTGCATTGTTATGCAATGCAATGTTTCTTGAAATGTTTCTTGAAATGCTGCCTACACGAGAACAGGGAAGCTGATCTCAAGTAGCTTCACATCTAAGAGGGAGACAATATGTGTAAGTAAATGACTATGTAAAGATAGAAAGGGATAAAAGGAATGAAAGATACAGATAAGAAAACATGGGATATATATATATCCCATGGGATAGTAATATATACATATTCTTTTTTTTTTTTAGGTGGTGGCAAGGAAGACTATGGAAGGGACGGCATTTAAACCAAACATGGCAGTATGGATGGAATTTGGACATGATGAGATAGAGCAAAGGTATTTCAGAGAGCAAGCACAGAATGAACAAATGACTAGAATTAAAAAGATGTGGTTTATTTGTACATATGTGAAAAGGTAGGGGTAATTTAACCAGATAGTTTATATAAACTATGACTAAAAAAATTACTGACCTTGACTATTAAAAAGCAAATATAACAGAAACCATACATGTAAATGCGTGTCATGTCTTACAAAGTAGTTGTATTAATTAGCACATTAAAGTTATATTAACAGAAACCAAATCTAGCCAGTTTAAGCTCAAAGAGAAATAGGGTTAAGTGGGCATTTCATGGAATCTAAGGGTAGGGGAGCAGCTAGGCTTTGGGAACCAGTAAGAGCTAAAGGCTAGAGCACCATAGTAACCCAGGTAATTTTTTCTCTCCTGATTTATCAGTTCGGCCTCTCAGAGCCTACCCGTTTCATTTTGTCCTCTTGCTGAAGAATGGTGTCTTGGTTGGCTCGGACTGCTACAACAAATATACCAGAGACTGGGTGGCTTATAAACAACAGAAGTTTATCTCTTACATTTCTGGAGGCTGGAATTCCAGATATGGCTGCTGGCATGGTTGAGTGCTGATGAGGACCCTCTTTCAGTTTTAGACTGCTTACTTCTCATTGTGTCCTCACTTGGCAGAAAGAGAAACGAGAAAGCTCTCTGGGGTGTTTTTTTTAATAAGGACACTAATCTCATTCATGAGGGCTAAACCCTTATGATCTAATTACCTCCCAAAGGCTCCACCTCCTAATATCATCACATAGTGTATTGGGTTAGGATTTCAACATGTGAATTTGTGGGGAGGGAACAAACATTCTGTCCATAATAAATGACTTCCCTGCTTCGCAGGACAGATATTAGAAAATAGATTCTAAGAGGTCTGAAGTGGATCTACTCCATTCAAGAAATCAGACAGAAGTACCTGGAATCTCAATTTCCCTAAAGAAGGGCTGATTGGCTCAGTTTAGGTCAAATGTCCGTTCCTGGTCCAATCAGTTATGACCAGGCAGGGCATAGGAGGCATGTGGTAGGAAGCATCGCATTGGCTACTGTGATTCCCTGGAGTCTTCCCATTATAACTAAAGGGATTTGAGGCTGGGGAGGGAGTTCACAGAAAAGTGGAAAGTGGATTGTTTAATTAGTTCGGGAGGTGTCACCCCAGAAGGCTGTGGTGATAGCTAGCAAGAGGGTAGAATATTGAGGATGATTTATTGAGCATGTATAGCAGGCCAAGTCCTTGTTTTGTTTTTTAACGTTTCTATTTTGCAATGATTATAGATTTACAGAATAGTTGTACAGATAGTACACAGAACTCCTGAATAATGTTCATCCAGCTTCTCCTAATAGTAACATCTTACATAACCATAGCACATTTACTAAAACTAAGAATGAACATTGTACACTATTATCTAAACTGTAGACTTTACTCAGATTTCACCAGTGTTCCACTAATGTCCTTTTTGTGTTCTAGGATCCAATCCAGATACTAGACATTGCACTTAGTCATCACGTTGTCATAGTCTTTTCCAACCGATGACAGATTCTTAGTCTTCATTTATTCTTTGTTATCTTGACACTTTTAAAGTGTACTGGTCAGGTATTTTTAGAATATCCTTCAATTTGGGTTTAATCTGATGTTTTCTCATGATTAGATTGGGGTTATGGGTGGGAAGAATACTACAGAGCTGATATGTCCTTTTTTTTCACGTCATGTCATGTTATCAAGGGTGCATGATATCAGCATAACTTACAACTGGGGTGTAAACCTTAATCACTTGGTTAAGGCGGTGTCTGCTAGGTTTCTTCACTGAAAAGTTACTATACATTTGTAAACAAATGTTAAAATCACCCTTGTAATTCATAAATATTTGGGGGGCAATACTTTGAGGGTAAGGAAATATCCGCTTACTCCATAAAGTTTCCCCCATCAGTTTGAGCATTCATCTACAGATCTTGCCTGCAGCAGGTGTTGCTGTGTCTAATGGTGATGTTATATTCCCCTCATTCCTTCTCTATTTATCCGTTGGAATTCTTTTGTAAAGAACATTTCTTCTCCCGAATTTATTTATGGATTCAATCATTTGTGTAAATCATTTTGGGCTCATGGATATTTACTTTATTTTGGGGGGTCATAATCTAATACTAACTTTTTTGTTGTGCTGTTCCAGCTCTGGCCATTTAGAGCTCTTTCAGGTTGGCTTTCATGTCCTTTTGCCATGTAGTCATCCTTTAGTATTTTTTTAAAAAGCACTTTCAGATGGTCAGATTCATCTGTATTTTCCCTGCTCCCATTCTAGTATCTTCCATTTCTTCAGGGAATCTTAGTTCCTTTTATTGGAAAATGGTATTTAGAAACTCAGATCTGAACGTTAGGTGTGCTGATGGCTACTAGGAAATATCTGTATGTATGTTAAACTATGTATACACATATTTCTATAGTTATTCTCATATCTATCTGCAAATGTATTAAAATAAACATGAATTCATACTGATATCTCTGACTCCAGTCCAGTAACACAAGATTAGTTTTTGCCTTTCCCTCTTACGTATTTGTAATTTCATTCTCCAACAGTGAGGAAAGCCCCACCAGGTGCTTTTTCTGTGATGCTGTATTAAATTGCTCAGCTATGCTATGAGGGTTATCTCAATCTGCAGACAAGTGATTGTCTGCAGGCACAAAGAAAGCAGATGGTGGAGCCAGTGGATTCAAAGTTATCTAAGTGTCATGCTTATGCATTGACTTATGGTTAAGGCTATATGCTTAATATGATAAAACTATCCTTGCACAAAGTGCTTTTAAAGCTAGTCTTTTTTTAATATAGCAGCTTTTTTGAGATAAAATTCAAATCCTATAAAACTCACCAATTTAAACTGTGCAATTCATTGCTTTTTAGTATATTCACAGAATTGTGCAACCATCAGCACTATCTAATTTTAGAACATTTTCATCACTCTCCCTCCAAAAAAATCCATAGCCATTCACACTAACTGTCCATTATGCCTTAACCTCCAGGCCATGGCAAACACTAATCTACTTTTTGCCTCTATAGATTTACCATTTGGGGACATTTCAAATAAATGGAATCATACAATATGTGGTCTTTTGTGACTGGCTTTTTAACTTAGCATAACGTTTTCAAGGTTCATACACATCATAGCAAGTATCAGTACTTAATTTCTTTTTTTAAAATGTATTTTCTATTTTTAGGTTCACAGAAAAGTTGAATAGAAACTACAGAGAATTCTCATATGCCTCCTACTCCAACATGCACAGCCTCTGTCACTATCAACATCCTACATCAGAGTGTTACATTTGTTACAATTTATGAACCTACATTGACATCATTATCATCCAAAGTCTGTAGTTTACATTTGGGTTCACTCTTGGTGCTGTATACTTTACAGGTTTTGACAAATATATAATGACATGTATTCACCATTATAGTATTATACAGAATATTTTTACTGCCCAAAAAATCCTCTGTGCTCTGCCTATTCATCCCTCGTTCCCCCAGATCTTGGCAACCACTGATCTTTTTACTCTCTCCATAGTTTTGTCTTTTCCAGAATGTCTTATAGTTGGAATTAGGTAACATGAAGCCTTCTCAGATTGGTTTCTTTCATTCAGTAGTGTGCATTTGAGTTTCCTCCATATGTTTTCATGGCCTGATAGCTTATTGCTTTTTTGTGCTGAATAATATTTCATGTCTGGATGTACCACTCACCTACTGAAGGACATTCTGGTTGCTTTCAAGCTTTATCAATTAAGAATAAAGCTGCCATAGGGCACCTAAATACATAAAGCAAATATTAGTGAACATAAGGGGAGAAATTGACAATAATGCAATAATAGTAGGGGACTTTAACCTCCCCCTTACATCAATGAACACATAATCCAGACATAAAATCAATAAGGAAACAGTGGCCTTAATGACATATTAGACCAGTTGGACAATAGATGTCTACAGGAATTCTATCCAAAAAGAGCAGAATATACATTCTTTTCAAGTGTACATAGAAAGTTCTCCAGGATAGATCACATTATGGGCCACAAAATAAGTCTCAACAAATTTAAGAGGGTAGAAATTATAGTAAGCATTTTTTCTAACCACAAGGGTATGAAACCAGAAATCAATTACAGGAAGAAAAAGTGGGAAAAACACAAACACGTGGAGACTAAACAACACACTACTAAAAAACCAATGGATCAATGAAGAAACGAAAGAGGAAATCAGAAAGAACCTTGAGACAAATGAAAATAAAAACACAACTTTCCAAAATCTATGGAACACAGCAAAAGCAGTTCTATGAGGGAAGTTTATAGTGATACAGGCCTCCCTCAAAAAACAGAAAATATCTCAAATAAGCAACCTAACCCACCATTTAAAGGAATTAGAAAAAGAACAACCAAAGCCCAAAGTCAGCAGAAGAAAGGAAATAATAAAGATCAGAGAGGAAATAAAATAGAGAACAACAACAACAAAAAACCCAATAGAGGGACTTCCCTGGCAGTCCAGAGGTTAAGACTTCATGCTTCCATGTCAGGGGGCGCAGGTTTGATCCCTGGTCAGGGAACTAAGATCCCACGTGCCTCATGGTGCGGCCAAAGAAAAAAAAAAAAAAGAAAAGAAAAAAAAAAACCAATAGAAAAGATCAATGAAACCAAGAGCTGGGTTTTTTTATTATTATTATTGTTATTATTATTATTTTATAGTTGATTTACAATGTGTTAATTTCTGCTGTACAGCAAAGTGATTCAGTTATACATATATATATACATTCTTTTTCATATTCTTTTCCATTATGGTTTATCACAGGATATTGGATATAGTTCCCTGTGGTATAGAGTAGGACCTTGTTCTGTATCCATTCTATACATTATAGGTTGCATCTGCTAATCCCAAACTCCCAATCCATCCCTCCCCCACCCCCCTTCCCCTTGGCAACCACAAGTCTATTCTCTGTGTCTGTGAGTCTGTTTCTGTTTCACAGATAAGTTCATTTGTGTCATATTTTAGATTCCACATATAAGTGATATCATATGGTATTTGTCTTTTTCTCTCTGACTTATTCACTTAGTATGATAATCTCTAGGTCCATTCACGTTGCTGAAAATGGCATTATTTCATTCTTTTCTATGGCTGAGTAGTATTCCATTGTATATATATACCACATCTTCTTTATCAATTCATTTGTTGGTGGACATTTAGGTTGTTTCCATGTTTTGGCTGTTGTGAATAGTGCTACTATGAACATAGGGGTGCATGTATCTTTTTGAATTATAGTTTTGTCCAGATATATGCCCAGGAGTGGGATTGCTGGATCATATGGCAACTCTATTTTTAGTTTTTTGAGGAACTTCCATACTGTTTTCATAGTGGCTGCACCAACTTACATTTCCACTGACAATGTAGGAGGGTTCCCTTTTCTCCCCACCCTCTAAGAGCAGGTTTTTTGAAAAGATAAACAAAACTGATAAGCTGTTAGCTAGGCTCATTAAGAAAAAAGTGAAAGGACCCAATAAACAAAATAAAGAGGAGAAATTATAACCAATATTACAGGGATTCAAAAAACCATAAGAGAAAACTACAGACAGTTATATGCCAACAAATTGGACAACCTAGAAGAAACAGATAAATTTCTAGAAACATACAATCTTCTATGACTGAATCAAAAAGAAATAGACAACCTGAACAGACTGATCACTAGTAGTGAAATTGAATTAGTAATCAAAAACTCCCAGCAAACAAAAGTCCAGGACCCAACTGCTTCACAGGGGAATTCTAACAAACATATAAATAAGACCTAATACTTATCCTTCTCAAACTGTTCCAAAAAGCTAATGTGGAGGGAACACTCACAAATTCATTTCACAAGGCCACCATTACCCTGATACTAAAAGCAGACAAAGACCTACATAAAAAGAGAATTACAAGCCAATATCGCTGATGAACATAGATCAAAGCAGGGTAGTAGCTCACATGGAACATCCACCAAGATACCACATTCTGGGCCATAGAACACATAGAAATCATGCAATGTCTGCCAGTACCATACTGCTTTGATTACTGTAGCTTTGTAGGAGAGTGTGAAGTCAGGGAGCATGATACCTCCAGCTTTGTTCTTTTTTCTGAAGATTGCTTTAGCTGTTCGGAGTCTTTTGTGTTTCTATATAAATTTTAGAATTGTTTGCAAGGAACACAACAATGACAAAGAGAGCCAGAATTCTGCCTTCATGGAGCATATACACTAATGGAAGAGACCACTATGTAAACAAGGAAATAAAAATAATTTTGGGGAGTGTTAAGTGCTCAGAAGAAAATCATAGAGCAGTGTAGGGGCATAGGGGATGGTGAGGCCTGGGAACTCAGTTTCAGGTAGGGTGGTCAGCAAAGTACTCTCTGGGAGAGATATTAAGCTTTGAGATTGAAAGAGGGAAGGAATGCCCTCAGGAAGAGTTGGGGAAAGACAAGTCCATATAGAAATGCCCAAGTGGATCGACCTTGGCTTTCCCGAGGTGCCATTAGAAAGTTGAAGCTGCTAGAGAATAGAGAACAAGAGGAAGAGCTGTGGGAGACGGGGTCAGAGTGGTGATTAGTATCTGTAATTACTTGGGGGGTTTCACCTAAATTTTATACATTCTCACAGTAATCTATATGAATAACTGAAATTTCTGAACAATTGCATATTTTTGTTTGAGATTAGAGACTCATTTTGAAATCAACATATCCTTTCTATTCTTCTTAAACCTGTGTGCCAGTCTCAACTCACTCTTTGCCTTGCGTACCTCACTTATTCTCCTGGAGTCTCAGAGACAATTTACTTTACCTTTATGCAGAACTTGATACTATTTGCTCTAAGTTCAAAATTCATTGTAACCCACACATGAAAAAAAAGTCTATTTCTAATCCCATAGTTGCTTACACAAAACTGACTGATAGAACTGGAAAGGTCCTCTATGTAGATTGATACAAGTTGTGACTCCTTTCTTACACGATCGTCTGCTGTTAAAATTAGTCTCATTACTTTAAATTTATACATAATAAAAGTGACACACTTTGCTCTCCCCAAAATAGCACCACATTGGGAATTGGAAGATAGGAGTTCCAGTTTACCTGCCACCACAGACTAACTCTGTGGTCTTGAGTATCTCTTAATCTTCTTAGGACTAATTTCTAATAATCGATTAAAAGAAAATGTCAGGAATGATTTTAAAAGGATTAAATTGTCATTATCTGTAAAATAGATAGCTAGTGGGAAGCAGCCGCATAGCACAGGGAGATCAGCTCGGTGCTTTGTGACCGCCTGGGGGGGTGGGATGGGGAGGGTGGGAGGGAGGGAGATGCGGGAGGGAGGAGATATGGGAACGTGTGTATATGTGTAGCTGATTCACTTTGTTATGAAGCAGAAACTAACACACCATTGTGAAGCAATTATACTTCAATAAAGATGTTTAAAAAAAAAATTGTCATTATCATACCCAGCACCACTTATAATATTTGGCACATGGTAGATAATCAATATTTTAATGAAAGAATGTATTCAATAATATTGCTTCTCAAGGGTGCAGTTAAATGCCTCATTAGACAACGTACTGAGTGATCATGACATTTTCTTCCCTAGAGTGTTTGAAGGAGGAAGGAAGGACCAAAATGATGTGGTTGACTCAGCAAACATTACTTAAGTCTTCATATGTGCCAAGCTCTATACTAGGTACTGGAATTCCAGGAAGAAGTAAGAAGAATCTTTGCTCACAGGTATTTGTGTTTGGACCCATATACGGAAACCAACTACCTATTTATTGATAAGTTTTCTGTTCTTCATATATTCTGTGAAATGTTAGGACTATTCAGAATCATCTGAATTACTGGCCTTTGAGTTCAGGATAAACCGAATAAACAACTCTATGATCAGTTGGGTTTAGTTTAAAGTATTTCTCTTCTTAATTCAGTAAAGCCAGATTTGCAATGCATGAAGATCAGGATCTTCATTGGAATTATCTGAGATTTTTTTAAAAAATAAATTTATTTATTTATTGGCTGCATTGGGTCTTCGTTGCTGTGCATGGGCTTTCTCTAGTTGTGGCGCGAACGGGGGCTATTCTTCGTTGCGGCACGCGGTTGCGGTGACTTCTCTTATTGTGGAGCACAGGCTCTAGGTGCGTCAGCTTCAGTGTTTCTGCCATGTGGGCTCAGTAGTTGTCACTCGCAGGCTCTGGAGCGCAGGCTCAGTAGTTGTGGCGCACAGGCTTAGTTGCTCCGCGGCATGTGGGATCTTCCCGGACCAAGGCTTGAACCCATGTCCCCTGCATTGGCAGGCGGATTCTTAACCACAGTGCCGCCAGAGAAGTCCCTATCTGAGATTTTAAACATCATCAATTCCTGAACCTCATCCTGAGAGATTCTGATTTAATTGCTCTGATATGGGCCTGAGCATCAGTCTTTTTAAAAACTCCCCAGGTGATTCCAATATGTGGGTAGGGTTAGATTTCATTGTATTTATTCGGTGCATTTCAGGAGCAACTGATATCACATACGCATTTAAAATTCTTTTTTAAATGAACAGGATTGAAATCCTATTTGATCTCTAACAACCAGCAGTCAACAGTACTGCTGATCACACATGTGATCAGCACTGCAGCCTGGCACCCTGAAGCCCTCTGGCTGAGAGGTCTCTGAACGTGCACAGCATTTAAACTGGGGAACTCTAGGATTGCAGCCCTGTGCCGAAGCCAGTTAGAACCCACTCCTCATAATGCAAAGGTAGATGATATTTTTGGAGGAGTCTCCAGTAGGATGATCATTGATGATCCTCAACAAGCCCCCGATGTTAAATGCAGCATATTCTACGTAGGTACTTGTGGGGTTTTGGGGGAGGGTAGGTCTCTATTTTAAATCAGATATTCAAAGGGGGCCGTGAAATCCTCTAGGAACGTTACAAGAACCACTGCCCAATAGTGTAAAAACACATGGAACACTGTATTTGGATAAGAAAGTGCTGGGTGCTTGGGAAGAAAGTGCTTGATGTCTCTCTAAAAACCAGTCTGATAAAGAGTTTGGAGGGTGGTTCTTGACACTCCAGAAGAAATTTGAGAGTGCCTCCTACTTCTTCCCACTATGTTTCTAAGAATGACTCCACGGCAGAGGAAGGTGAATATGAAAGGCTGCAATATATCCAAGCATCTTTCTTTTCTGGAAGTGAGTCATTACAGTTTCTTCTTACTGCACTTTCTGTTCCTTCAGAATTTAAAACTTTTTTTCACTTCCTGTGTTTTGAACGTTTGCCATACACTTATTGTTGTTTGACATTATAGTTACATGTATTTGTTTCTTTGCTTATTGTCTGTTTTACTCAGTAGACAAGCACCGTGTAGCCTAAGACGCTATCTTATTACACTTATTTTAGTTTTCACTGATGCTGCTTAGGACAGTGCCTGACATGTATTAGATGCTCATGAAATGTTTGCCAAATGAACTGTGAATCATTGTTCAGTGTCATTTGCTGCTCTCCACTTCCTCACTTGGCTCTGGGGAAGTTATTGCAATGTCCTGTCACTGTTCCCACTCATGGATATTTCTGGCTGAGACAATTCCAACAGAAGGGATATTTCAGAATATGGAATAAGCAGATAAATATATATAGCAGCACAACTGGCACATAGTCATGGTTGATTCCAAGGCATATATAGTTAGGTCTGGCATACTTCCTAAATGACTGATTGCTTGGTTAACTGAATGACAGAGAATGCTTGACTTTTTTTCCCGGGAGTTTATGTATAATGGCTGGTGGGAAGCACAGGGAAGTTCAGTAGGAAAACCCAAAAATCATTGACATGGGAGTCCACATACTTGAGATCTAGATTGTGCTCTGCTGCTGTGAAACCTGGGAGCAATCAGTCTATCTCTGAGTGAGTGAGTTGAACCAGCTGATTTATAAGATCCTTTCCATATTTAATTTTTTTGTGATTTCAGCCATGTTTGCTTCCCAAAGCAAGGAAAGATATAATAAATACTGGGGATTGACATAGAATTCACATCTTTTGGAAACCTTTATAATAGTAACAAAGAGCAAAGGAGTTTAGCTTACTGTGATTGGGCTCATTTATAAGCGGTGTATGAGAGTCTTTTATGATTTAGTCTTTAAACTACACAGCCCTTTTGTGATAGACTGAGTTTCTATTTTCTTGTAATTCCTAAACTATGTCCAGCCCTCTCTGGGATGTTGTGCAAATTAACTCTTTTGTCTTGATAGAGTTTGATTCATCCTCCTGGAAAGAGTGGAGCTAGGTGTCCTTTTGCCCTTTCATAGGTTGCCATGCTGCTCTGAGCTTACCCGTATTCTAACACGACCCACAGCACTTTCCGCAATGTACTGTTTCCCACTGGAGAGACTAGGAGTGCCTAGGGGAATGCATAGTAAGTACTCAGCCCACAGTAGCTGTTCCTTCAATTTTGGTTAAATGAATGAATAACTGAATGGAGCATTTTTCTATGGTTACAGTTAAATAAATTAATAAATCAAAATTTCCCCTAATTTATTGATATTGGAATAAAGGTTGATTTTGGAATAACACTATTAACAGTGGGATTATTCTTTTATTTTTGAAACCTCACTCCCCATGATCATCAAAACTTGACACTGAGGTTCAAATGGCAGCTGAACCATATGGTATGATTTTATACTTCCATGTAAAAGCACATTACAGTGTCAGGTAAACATCTCACCAAATATTAAATAGAAGAAACCTTGACTATAACTTGGTCATTTCGGTGGTAAGGAAACATAAGCCCAAAAATTAAGGTAATTTGCCCAAAGTTCCTGATAGGGAATCCACAAATCTGAGACCATAACCCAAGCTTTCTCATTTCCGTCTTGTCCTTTAACCCTACTGCACGCACAGTATCTACTGCCTGTGCTTGGATTCCAAACGAACTAGGAAATTCCTGTTGCTTTTCCTCGTTCTCTACAGACTGGCCACATGTGGGGAATTTAACATGTTCAAGAGTGTCCTCTCCTTTATGTGCCTCACAGTGTTTCAGTGCAGTTCCCTTGCTGCTCTAGGCTTCCTCCCTCACCTCTTGCCCTCTTTGTACAGTCTCTGAGTGGACCTGTAATTCAGGAACTGACAGGGAGCGTGAAAGGAGTGGGAAGGCAGCTGATGGAGTGGAGGGCGGAGGGGAGCAGGGCGTCTGGAAACCGGCTGGAGGCAGCCACAACCTGGTGGCCTAAGCCCGCAGATGTACATCCTCATGCGTGTGCTCATATGACAATCATAGTGTACGGTCGCAGAGCCCTTGCAGTCATCTCATGAGAGATGTGTTATAGGGTGCGAGGTGGCCTGGGTTTAAGTGTTGGAATTACTAGTGTAATGATTTAGGGTAAGTAATCTACTGTAAAACAATTGTGACTTTTTGACAGGCTATTTGACCTCTCTAAAGTTCAGTTTCTTGATCTATAAAATGAAGTGGATGGGTTTCCTAGAGCTGCTGTAAAAAAGTACCAGAGACTGGGTGGGTTAAACAACAGACATTTATTTTCTCGCAGTTCTGGGAGCTGGAAGTCCAAGATCAATATGTTGGCAGGGTTGGTTTCTTCTTATGAGACCTCTCTCTTTAGCTTGCAGATGGCCGTCTTTTCCCTCTGCCCAGAGATAATTTTTCTGCTGTGTGTGCATGTCTGCGTTCAAATTTCTTCTTCCTACAGGGACACCAGCCATATTAGATTATGAACCACTCTAAAGACCTCATTTTAACTTAATTACCACTTTAAAGACCTTATAACTAAATATTACATTGTGAGGACTTCAACATATAAAATCTGCAGGGACACAGTTCAGCCTATAACAGAGAGTATATCTTATAACCTTCTTAAGGTTGAAGATCCAATGAGTTTTTATATGCAGAGTGCTTTTCAAAATATAATTTTCTATATAAATGAAGAGCCTGGCATTTGGCAATAGGAATGTTTAAATCCTTATTTTTAGAACTCACAAGCTGGATGGTTCTAGTGGCCATGTAAATGTTCACTTTCATGGATTTGTTACAGGGTGGTGATGTTTAAATATCTATATTAACACACTTCTATATATTATGACATTTATTTTTTCTTTCTCAGTATTTTATACACCTTCTTTCTTTCCCCATCTTTCACCAGTCCAACCCGTCCCCTGATGTGGGTTGCATAAGGTTGACAGAGTAGGAGTGGGAAGTGTGTAGACACAGATGGGATCTCCCTGCGTTTTGCAACCCTAGATGCAGAGAGCGAGTGAGTACACACAAGGTCTAGGCAGACAGCACCTTGACAACCCCACAGACATCTCTGTCCCCAGTGCGGCATGGAAACAGCAGCAGAGACAGTTACAAGACCTTCAGGGTGAAGTGGACAAACATGAGGGATGTCGCTGCGGAAACCTCGTGGTCTGAATACCAGGAACCAGACAGAATGAAAGGTCTCTCAGAATTGCTATGTGGCCAGTGGACATCTAGGACTCTATCACAGCAGGAAACAGCTGGCACTATCACAATAGGATAATTTGAGGAGGGACTGTTTACAAGAGGAGTGATTACAAAGGTGTGGGCACAGGGTAGAGTGCAGGAACCCGGGGCTCACAGCTGTGGAGCTGTTACCACTGCTGGGCCCGATGGGATGAAGAGAGGGCAAGATTCTAGAAACTAGAAGAAAGAAGAGCACAGAAAGAAGGCTGATTCCATCTGGAAGCCAGAGAGAAGGGAACCTTGTTCATGTGCTCCATTCAGTTTAGGCTCCACGACAGAGCAGAGTGGAGACGGGTCGAGAATGAATCTGGAGGGGGCAAATGGAAGATTTTGGGGAGTGCAACTCCAATTTCTTGGCACTACATGTGGCTCTAGAACTTTGCCATAATCCTGGGGAAAGGGAGGAGTGTGGACACAAACTGGTTAATGTTGAGTTTCCACCGCTATGGCAGGATGGAAACTTGAAATAGAAAGTAAGCTGAATTACAGAAAAAGACATATGTTACACTTCTCGTAAAACGTAAGTTTTGGACCGAGAATTGTATTCACCACATATAATCCACAAGTCCAGGGTTATATATACCATATATATGTGTACACACACACACACACACACACACACACACACACACAGAATACATGGGTTTTATCTCCACCAAATGACAATGGAAATAACATTTACATCGGGGTATAAAATAGACGAAAAAGTGCTGGCAAAGAGAAAGGAAGACTGAAATGAGTAAGAAATCAGTAGGAGTGCATTAAGTCAGAAATGTCAAGCAAGGAGCGAGGAAATGGAATCTGAAATGGCAGGAGCCACTGGTATTATGAGCAGGAGACTTCTTGATTGACACCAGGCCTTTCCAGGCAGCAGCAGAGCGGCTCTTCGTCCTCGTCCAGGATGAGGCCGGGAGAGGGCGCAGCCCTCAGCCACCCAAGGAGAGGGCGAGAAGGAGGGTCTGCGTCTCTCTGAGGCAGAGAGCAGCCTCATTTTCCAATTTCCCGTTCTCCCTTCCAGTGTACTTGCAGGCTGGCTGTGCCTTTATTCCTCACAGTAATCTCCTCTTTTAACCTAATCTGAGTGGGGCTCAGTTCCACGAGTGTCTATCATAAATTTTACAATTGTTTTTTTGTAGCTTATTTAAGTTTTTGAAACTTAACCCCCATTCTTCATCATACAGAAAATGAAATCTAAAAATTGAGACAAACTTATCTGACTGATTATTCAGTCACTTCATGTTGGAAGCTGTCATAATCAGGATTCTTTTACCTTCTTCTTTCACCTGGGTTGAGGCTCTCAGGGCCTTAAGCTTTTTTTTTTTTTTAACTTTTTTGTTTGTTTGTTTGTTTATTTATTTATTTATGGCTGTGTTGGGTCTTCGTTTCTGTGCGAGGGCTTTCTCTAGTTGTGGCAAGCGGGGGCCACTCCTCATCGCGGTGCGCGGGCCTCTCACCATCGCGGCCTCTCTTGTTGCGGAGCACAGGCTCCAGACGCGCAGGCTCCGTAGTTGTGGCTCACGGGCCCAGTTGCTTCGTGGCATGTGGGATCTTCCCAGACCAGGGCTCGAACCCGTGTCCCCTGCATTGACAGGCAGATTCCCAACCACTGCGCCACCAGGGAAGCCCCGGGCCTTAAGCTTTGATCACTGGTGGCATTAGTAAAGAGGGAATGTCCATTGTTAGTATTCTGTTTCACATTGAACTTGCATCCTTTAAGTTATAACCAGTATTATCTGGTCCTAATGTTGTCCTCATTAACCCTGGTGATCTGTTGAGATGTCACATCCTCATCTAAGCTGTTGTGGGACAGTCACACCCTTTGTTTCAGGGTTCCCTCATCTCAGCCATGAGAGTCTTCCCTCCTCATCACTTCAACTTCACATGCACTTTTATTCTTGGAAAGTATAAAAGCTCCAAATTATAGTCTATGCTATATGCAGTCTGCGATTATGAAAATAATATTATTCCAGGAAAGGAATGATCATGAGAGAGAGGGAGAGAGAGAAAGAGAGAGAGATTGATTCTTTCCAACTAAGGGTATTTTTCAACAAACATGATTTTTGATTCAGAGTGACCTAGGTTCAAATTCTATCTGTTTTGGCTACTTATCGATTATACAGTGGTGGGCAGTTTAGTTAAAATTGCCCAACGTGTTTCCATAATTGCAAAGTTAGGAGAGAATGTCTATCTCATGGGGTTTTGAGAGGATAAAAGCACCTGGAACACTGTAAGCCCTTGGTAAATGTTACCTCTCTTCTACCTCATTCCATTAGTGATGTAGGTTTATTGTGGGCAAAGTGAGAGGAAGGGACTGATGGTGAATTAAAATGTGGAAATTTTTTTTTCTGTTACTCTCTATCCTCCTTTGTGCATCCTTCTCTCTTGTCTTGGAAATCTCTACAGCCCAGTAGGTAAGGGAGACAATCTGGGGAGGGTTGCAGAGGGATCTTTAATTGCGGCTCTTCTTCCAAAAGCAGACCAGGTACAACGGATGATATCTTTGATAAATTTTGGTGCTTTGTAAAATTAAACTTTATTATGTATAAAAGTTTTATACATCATAAAGGAGACATTGTGAGTCGATGAGAAAGAGAATGATCATTTTATAAATCTTATTTGGGCAATTGTTTAGCTACTTGGAGAAAAATTCAACTTGAATTCTCATTGAACAGCATAAACCAAAATATCAGGATTAAAAAGGTAACTGAACAATGTCAAACTTAATAGACTTAAAAGAAATAAAAGGTAATTATTTTCCAATTTCTAGATAAGGGAGGAATAATTCATAAAGAAAAAGAATAATAGTTTTGACTATAGAAAAATGTAAAATTTCTCAAAATCAGGAGTATTATGAACAAGTTTAAAACTAGAGAAACTAAGTTATTTAACTACGTATATGACAAATTATTAATAACTTTAATATTTAAAGCAGTTATATAAATTGATAGGACTCCAACTGGTACAAAAGACATGGACAGATAATTTATTTAAAAGGTACAAATGATTAATATATGCTTAAAAATGTATAATGTTACTAAATGCTCAAAAAGTTAAAGGTAAAATGAGGTAACATTTTCATCTATTGAGTTATAAAATATGAGAACACCCAGTGTTGCTGAGGATCACTTCTCGTATAACACTGGTGAAAGCTTCCATTGGTATGCCACTTTGGCGAGTAATTTGACAATATTATGAAAAACCTTATAAATGCTTAGATTGTTTAACCAAGAAACCCAGTCCCAGGGCATATATGATAACACAACATTTTGAAATTTAAAAAAGCTTTATTACAATAATAGCTTTAATTCATTAATTGCTTACCATGTGACAGGCTTTACTTACGTCGTGTAATTCACTTTTCAGCAAAGCTCCTAAGTAGCTGAGCCAGGATTTGAACTTACATCTGTCTGCTTCAAATTCTGCTTGGACTCTTCGTTACTATTTTATTTTACTCATAGATATCTTTCATGATATAATTGGAAATACTTTAAATCTATTAATAATGTAATATTGTTAATTTTCTTATTAATTAATTCTAATTAATTTTCATAGTAAAATAAACTATGGTGGGCCCACTCTATATATTGCCATGCAGCTAGAGATGGCATGGAAACTGCATTTTCTTTTTTCTAAAATTTTTTTATTGAAGTATAGTTGATGTACAATATCGTGTAAGTTTCAGGTATACAGCACAGCAATTCAGTTATACATATATACTATATATATATATATAACATATGTGTATATATATATATATTCTTTTTCAGATTCTTTTCACTTATAGGTGGAAAGTGCTTATTCTTAATCATTTCAAGTGAAAATAGTGTAAAACGAATTTGTATATTTCTAAGATTGTAACTAAAGAAGATAGATACAAGGAAGGAATACAAGTTAATAGTAGTTGCTTTGATTTGTGAGACTGTACTGGTCCATTTTGCCTCTGAACTTTTTGGGGCTTTTCAAATTTTTGCAATCAGAATCGATTATCTTATGCTCAGGAAAAAGTAAATTTGAGTTAAAAAGTTTGTGGAGGCTTTTATGCTCTCAGGACATAATTGGGAATGTATTGTCTTCATTAGGTTAAATTCTTAGCTGTTCGCCAAAAGAAAAATGCTATAAGGATTGACAAATCCAATGAGAAGAGGCAATGGTTCTGAGGTTAGGTTATTATTAAAATGTGTAATTAGACAAAATTTGTTAGTGTCGTGTAAATAAACAAGAATATCTGTATCAGTATTATAGAATGAAAACATATGACTTAGCTCTTGAAAATACAGGTAAGGGATTGAGAACCAAGTTATAAATCTAATAGTTAAGTTTCCAACATAATCAGAAAACAGTTTGTCTTAGTAATGACTTGCCCTGTGAGTATATATGATGTCTAGGAAATTAAATATCTCAACAAATTGATTGAGAGTTTCCTTTGTAGACTTACATGGCAAAACAAGGATAAATATTTTTTAGGTGCTATCATTAAAACCTGCTTAACCTGATTTTTTTTTTTTTTTAATTTTATTTATTTATTTATTTATGGCTGTGTTGGGTCTTCGTTTCTGTGCGAGGGCTTTCTCTAGTTGTGGCAAGCGGGGGCCACTCTTCATCGCGGTGCGCAGGCCTCTCACTATCACGGTCTCTCTTGTTGCGGAGCACAGGCTCCAGACGCGCAGGCTCAGTAATTGTGGCTCACGGGCCCAGCTGCTCCGTGGCATGTGGGATCTTCCCAGACCAGGGCTCGAACCCATGTCCCCTGCATTGGCAGGCAGATTCTCAACCACTGCGCCACCAGGGAAGCCCTTAACCTGATTTTTTTGGGAAAAAAAAAATAGAATAAAGTTCTATCTTTTTTGAGCTCCATGTATTAGCTTTAGAAAATAGCTTTACCATAACACATGTAGAACAAAAACAGTGATTTTATAATTATTTTTATCCTGTATCCCCTGCACTCGCAGGCTTATTCTTAACCAGTGCACCACCAGGGAAGTCCCAGCAATATATATTATATACCAAAGACTCAGAAATATTTGTGCACTAATCTATTAACTTAATCATTTAAAGCATATTATAAAGCATATTTTGTTTTATTCTTACATCTTTCTTTCTTTTTGTTTATTTGAGGGTTTTTTGTTTGTTTTCTTTTTGCTTCTTGAGTTAAGCACTTGATGCATGTATTTTATTTTATCTTATTTTTTAATATTTATTTACTTTTTGACTGCGTCAGGTCTTAGTTGCAGCACGTGGGATCTTTCATTGCTGCACCCCGGCTCTTCTTTGCAGTGTGCAGGCTTCTCTCTAGTTGTGGTGTGAGGGCTCCAGAGCAGGTGGGCTCAGTAGTTGCAGCACGTGGGCTTAGTTGCCCCGCGGCATGGGGGAGTCTTAGTTCCCTGGCCAGGGGTTGAACCGGTATCCCCTGCATTGCAAGACCAATTCTTAACTGCTGGACCGCCAGGGAAGTCCTGATGCATATATTTTAAATCTTTATTGTTTTTCAATAAATGCCTTAAGGTTATAAATTTCCTTCTAAAAAACTCTTGAGTTGTATCCCACAAGCTCTAAAATGATGTAATTCATTACCACATAGTTCTAAATATTTTGACTTTTGCATTGGGATTTCATGCTTAATCCAGAAATTGCTGAAGATATTTTAAGAAGTATTGTATGACACTGTGTGTTCCCAAAGGACCATAGCTGATTCATGTCTTAGATATAACATGGCATGGCATACAATGGTTATTCCATAAAAGCTGGTTTATTAAGTGAATTGAATTTTTTTTCAAAATCACTCAGACTATGGCAGAAATGAAGCTAAAATATGTATCCCTTAACTTTCTAAGTCAGGTTTATTGAGGTATGATTTATATACAGTAAAATTCACCCTGTTTATGAACTTGATGAGTGTATACAGACGTGTAACCACCGCTACAATTAAGATTTAGAAGAGTTACATCCCCCCAAAATTCCTTTGCACCTTCTTCCACCTCAAGGCAACCAGTGAACTCTCTTTTTGTCACTATAATTTTGCCCTTCTAGAATATCATATGAATAGAAGCATATGGTATATAGCCTTTTGTGTCTGCCTTCTTTCACTTACTGCATTTGTGATCCCTTCATGTTGTTGTGCTTAATAGTAGATTATTCCCTTTTATTGGTGAGTAGTATTCCAGTGAATGGCTAGCATATAGTTTGTCATCCATTCACCAGTTGATGGACGTTTAGGTTATTTCCCTTTAGGTTGTTTTTAGCAATTTTATGAATTGCTAGGTTATTTTAGCAAATTTATGGGTTGCTTAATGTGAACAAGGCTGCTATAAACATTTGTGTACAGGTTTTGTGAGGACGTAAGCTTTCATTTCTCTTAGACACATACCTAGGAGTGATATTGCTGGCTGTTCTGATAATTGTATGTTGTTGGTGGCGGTTAGGGGAGGTAGAGGAGGACAATGTAGGTTCTCTGCTGTCCTGGTGCGAGAGAGAGTTTCCTGGCCCTTCCCAGCAGAGACAGCACACCTCTAATGGCATTAATATAGGATTCTGGGGCTGGCTGTCCTCCAGAGGTAGAGGATTTTTTCTTCTACATTCTTCTGTCCGCAATGGGTCTTCACCTCTGCTCTTCTCACAGCAGCTTCAGGCTTTTGCTGTTTGTGAGAGGATGGTCTGGGCCAGGTGCCTGGGGTTCATGCTTTCCCCGTAGCAGCAGCTGTTCCCCTCCTGCTGGCCTGCACCCCCCAGGGGGACTCTCTCAGGGTGTCCACTGTGCCCTCATATTTGTCCTGAGCCTCTGCTGGAGTTTATGGGAAAGAACCTGGAGTAAGTATTAACTCCTCTTGTGTCTGGGGCTGCCAGGGTGGTTCTATCCTGTCATACTACCCACACTTAGCCCTTTACTGGTTCTTTAAAGGGTCAGTTGATTTTTCTTACTCAGTTGCATGGCGGCCAGTGCCTTTTCTCCCATATTCTGTTACCTGTGAGCTAGTCCACTGGTGCTTGATTTAATTCAATTTCTTTCAAATATAAAATTCAATTAAAAGCAATTCCACACAGTTTAATTTCCTGTATGATAATTACTGTGGATTTCCTATTGGGGCATCCATGGAAGAGAAGTTAGATGATAGAAGAGGAGCAAAGTCTGAATCCAAAGAAATGTGCTTCTCGAACTAGTCTCCCACACACCCATAAAACAATGGGGTTTTGCTACAAAATTTCACTAGGTTGGTATGTTCCCAAATACTCAGAAAATAGTTAAGTTTGTGAGTAGAATTTTCTGAATTCTAAGTTTTTACCTCATAATTTGTTATTATGGTAAAACCTTGGCAACTGCTGCTGATTGTTTGCTCAGTGGCTCATGCAGCTGGGTAAACAATGAGCATGAAAATGGCAAATTGGACAGCCAATCAAGCTCTTTCATCACATCATAAAGTAATTGGGTTCATCTTATATGGTTTTAACTTAATAAAATGTTTTCCTGAAAATTTTTGTGTGTTTTGGGAATGTGGAGACCTGTATCATTTTAGAGATTAAAGAAATTTGCATTGCCTACAGAAACTCAGAGTAGTCTTGTGGAGAAATACTGCAAAGCAAAGGAGAGGATGTAGCCAAAAATTAGGGTCAGCAAAAGATCTTTGATTCCAATTGCATGTTATTTCTGTTACTGTGCAAATTTTTACTGCATGTTATTTCAAGTCATTTGAAAAGCCAAGATTTCAACCAAATCTATTTGAAGACCTACAGGGAAGACGTGTTGATCCTAAATTACAAACCTTGTACCTAATTGTGAGGGGGTGGGGTGTCACATTTTAATTCATGCTAACTTTTATCTTGGAGAGGGTGTGGGAAGGCTTCCAGACTGATTTGAAAACAACTGAAACATATCCAGAAGAATTTTCAACTTTTGTAAAATTCAGTGAGTGAAATACATAATTCTGCAAGACATCGGGTGTCTGTACATATTAGAGTTGAAGGCATTCTGGGACATAAGATCCCTCTCCAAATCTGGAGTTGATTTATATATTACTTTTTTGTTTAAACATATACAATATAAATATAAATTGGTTGGTACCCATATATATTTTATAGTAATATTTTCTGCTAGAAAATGTGTTTCTAGTTTATCAAATGGAGCTAAATATATCAATTTTGTGGCATTCCATGAAGAGTGCTATGATTTCCAAGCAATTCCTCACCTGTGTTTGAGTTGGCTTTAGGGAGTTTTCACATGACTTACTTTGGATGTTGGGGCATAGTCTTGAATTTGGCCCTGAGAAGTGACCCTGCTTAATTTCTTCATCTGTGAAATGGGAGTGATAATAGTGCCTCATTCACAGGATTATTATGAGGATTAAACTTAACTTGTAAACTGTTTGTTTCAATGCCTGACCATAGTAAGCCTTCATTTAGAGTTTAGCTGTTATTAATATCTGAAGCATAGAAGTGGTCGTGGGCTTGTTTTGCAGGCCCTGTAAAAAAAGCTATGCATCATTGTAGAGATACCTCCAATTAAACTGGAGGAAACAAGAGTTATAATATTCCATGGCTTATTAACTTACAGCATCTATCGTGAGGACCAACTGAGATAATGCTCATTTTTCTACGTTGCAAATTTAAAATACCTTACACACATATTATTTTTGGGTTGCAAAATTAACATCCATTCACACCAAGAAAGAAACTGACTTTGTTATTTTATATACTCATCACTGTAAGAGAAAATGTCAAGTTTTATATGTATATATTTTATATATATATATATTTTTTACTGTTTTATTCTCCTAGGTTTCATTTTTTTAAAAATAATAGCTTTTCTAACCTTGAATAAGGTTAGTAAGAGATCTCTTTTCATAATGTCTTTCACATCTGACAAGCATGTATATTAATGCGGGGTTTTAGGTCAGTTAAGATTGTATAGCAAACTCGGTCATTATGTAGCATCCCACACCCCAGAATTCCAAAATGGTCCTTCGGGTAGGCAAGCCTCCCTGCCCAGGGTGTGAGTCTGACTCTGCTGAGGGTTTTCTGTTATCATCTTTCTCTGTAGAACCAGAAGAGGGAGCACTGGTCTCTCTCTATCTAAACAATCATAGTAGCTTTTAAACATAAGGTGGGCCTTTCATGATTAAATTTTTTTTAAAAAAAGATGGAGTTTGAATAAAGATGTAAAATTCAAAGTGTGAATATCCATTAATTATCTTAATAATTCTGGCAAGTTTAACCAGATTCAAAGTGGAAATGTTCTTTTAAAGACTACACGTTTTCATGGAGTGAATCTGGGTGCTACTGAATAACTTTACCACAACATAATTTAGAATATATTAGTTGTTGGAAGTAGAGGGGAGGAGGAAGCTGACAATGACTGAAATCATTTAATAAATATTTATTGAGTACTTGCTACGTTTTGGATCATGAGCTAAATTATGGTGCTACTTAGATGAATCAGACTCAGTCTGAAGAGGCAGGCAGGGAGGAGAAGTTTGGGAAAAGTCACTTGAAGAAAATATTGTCTAATTTCTAAGTAAGAGGCTTAAAATAGAATGTTTGTTGAATGAATAAAAGAGGGACAATAATAAGTATATTAATAATACAAAATTTAACATTTTAACATGGTACTCTAGAGATATGGTGCTTCCACATGCATTACTGATTTAATTAGACTTAGTAGAGGTTTAAAGTTTCACAAAGAGTAAGTAGCAAGCTAGGTCTCTGATTGCAAGTTGTAGACCTTTATACCATTGCTTTATTCTTACTATGTAAGGTTTTTACAATTTGTCTTTTAAAAGTAAAGAATAGGGACTTCCCTGGTGGCACAGTGTTTAAAAATCCACCTGCCAATGCATGGGACACAGGTTCGAGCCCTGGTCCAGGAAGATCCCACAGGCCGCGGAGCAACTAAGCCTGTGCTCCACAACTACTGAGCCTGTGCTCTAGAGCCCACGAGCCACAACTACTGAGCCCATGTGCTGCAACTACTGAAGCCCACACGCCTAGAGCCCGTGCTCCACATCAAGGGAACCCACCACAATGAGAAGCTCGCACACTGCAATGAAGAGTAAGTAGCCTGCGCTTGCCGCAACTAGAGAAAGCCCGCACGCAGCAACGAAGACCCAATGCAGCCAAAAATAAATCAATAAATAAATTTATAATAAATAAATAAATAAATAGATAAATTAAATAAAAGTAAGGAATATCTGCTTGCAAATTAATTCTTATAAAATGAACATATTGCTTTAGTATTGGACAATAATCTCTTTCAGAAGTTATTTTCCCAATTAGTGGAAACTATTAAGTACTTATGTTTAGAAGATCAAGAAGGTTATCAGGGGAAATATATCTATTTCCTGTAATAAAAAAGCCTAACAAGAGTTTCCTTGAGGTCATTAGACAAATCTTAGTTGAAGGGAGTAAAGGGTCATAACGTTCAGAAAAGTTCATATACTGAGAAGAAATGGTCCAAGAAATTTTAGTAGTTAAGTCTGATAGTTCATCTGGGAAAATATACCATGTATATCTGTGTTCAAAAATCTTTTAAAAATAGGTTAGATCAGGCAGTTTACCTAATATGCAGATCTAAGTTCTGGACCAGAAGAAAGTTACCTAAATAGTTAACTTTGAATTCATTAAACTTTGTGAATAAAGCAAGCTTTGGGATATTAAAGAAGTAAAGTAAATTGATATTATGATACATTTTGGAGACAATAAATAGGCACCTGGATCTTTCAGACTTACTCTTACCAAGGATGGATAAGAACTCAAGATGGATCAAATGCAATTGAAACATGTGAGGTTATGAGAATTTGATGTGGGAATAGAAAAACTACAGCTGACCCAGCTTTATGTTACTTTTTTTTAATGCTTTAGTGAATAATCTTTTATTTATTTATTTATTTATTTTTGGCTGCGTTGGGTCTTCGTTGCTGCGCACGGGCTTTCTCTAGTTGCAGCAAGTGCGGGCTACCCTTTATTGTGGTGCACAGGCTTCTCACTGCGGTGGGTTCTCTTGTTGTGGAGCATGGACTCTAGGTGCCCGGGCTTCAGTAGTTGTGGCACATGAGCTCAGTAGTTGTGGCTCATGGGCTCTAGAGCACAGGGTCAGTAGTTGTGGCGCACGGGCTTAGTTGCTCCGTGGCATGACCCAGCTTTATGTTAGATACAGGTTATTTCAATTTTACTTGAGACAGGACATGGACTTTCTTTTTCTTTTTTTTTGGCGTAAAACAACCATTTTATTGTCTCTCTCAGTTCTGTTGGCTGCCTGGGCTCAGTTGGGAGGTTCTTGCTCAGGGTTTCCTTTTATTTTCTTAACATCTTCACCCATTTGTCCCACCCCCCCACCTCTGGCCACCTCTGGCAACCACCAATCTGTTCTGTGTCTGTGAATTTGGTCTTTTTAGATTCTGCATAATGAGATCATACAGTATTTGTCTTTTACTGTCTGACTTATTTCACCTAGTATAATGCCCTCAAGGGCCATCTGTCTTGTCATAAATAGCAGGAGTTCCTTCCATTTTATGGCTAAATTTTATATCTCTGTGTGTGTATCTATCTATCTATCTATCTCACATCTTCTTTATCCATTCAACTATCGACAGACACTTATATTGTTTCCATGTCTCAGCTATTGTAAATAATGCTGCAGTGAACACGGGTACACAGATATCTCTTTGAGACAGTGATTTTCATTTCCCTCCAATATATGCCCAGAAGTGGAATTGCTGGATCATATGGTAATTCTGTTTTTAATTTTTGAGGAATATCCATACTGTTTTCCGTAGGGGCTGTACTCATTTACATTTCCAGACCCTACCAATTTTTAACATACTTCAAACAAAGATTTTCTAAATGGGTATGGGTTATAACATACATGTGTATAATCACATAAGCTAATGTTCAGTAATCCCTAGGTTTCTGGATTATGGCCTTCTCATATGCTTCTGCCCCTCTCCAAGGGGTAGTATAATTCTTGCTTTATTTTTCTGTCCTGTCCCCCAGCTGCAATGGGTTTTCACCAGGGCCCTAACATTGTGGTTTTCATGCTCTTCCTCCTGCAGATTAGGCTTTTGTTTTGTAGGGAGGTGGAGGTTATGGGTAGAGCCAGGATTCTGGCAGCAGCTACTGTTTCCTTGCATAGCCAGCCTCCTAAGGAAAATTTTCTCAGGATTCTCCCTGATCTTCCCTGTGAATGCCTGGTGGGGTTCATGGAGTCAAATCCTGCAAGAGGGTATGAAGGCCCCTGTAGCTGAGATCCTTAAAGACTTGGCATTCTCACACTAGCTCACCCTTATCCTCTAGCAATTTGTTAAAAAATTAGCTGCATCTTCTTTCCAGCTAAGACGGTATCTAGTGTTGTCTGCCTCAGGTAAGCAGATACTTGGTCCTATTTCTCCCCAAAAGCACCCGTGTCTCCCCAGAGTTAAGGTTATTTGGTGGCCCTGCAACCTCAGTTCTTTAATGGGTTCAAGAAAAGTCATCAATTGGCAGTTTGTACAGCTCTGTCCTTGCTACAAAGTTGAAGCAACACACTTCCGCTCTCTTTACATCTCTGAGCGGAAAACCCTTATCTTGATTTTAATCATCATCTGTGCTGTTTTCTTGTCTTTATTCCCCACTACCATGTTTCTCAGAATTTACTGTGCATAAAATTCAGCTGAGAAGCACATTAATAATACATATTTCTGTGTCCCATCTCTAGAAATTGTGATTCAGTAGTCTGAGGTGGACAAAAGGAACTTGAATGTTGAAAATGCTCCTCAGGGGGTCCCCATGCTAATAAAGACTTTGAAAGGCAGTCTCCTCTCAAAGATAAACTTTCTCTGATTGTGTCCAGGTTGATGCCTTATATATGTTAGCCTCTCAATAAATATGTAAAATATGCATTGAATGTAAACTAGTTAGATAGGAACAGAGGTGGGAAGAAACTTCTCTTGAATATCCTATCTTTTTCACATGTTTATGAAACCTAGCCATAATTCAAGGTTCAATTGAAGTTCCAAATCTTCCCACCATCTTCTTGGAGTATATATAACATTGGAGGAGTTTGGGGGCAGTGAATCAATAAAGCTGCTCTCAGCTCCTAGTTTTGTCAGTAACTAATTGTGTGATTTGGCTAAGGCACTTAAGCTTTTCTGCAATTCATTTTTGTTTTTCTTTTGAATTTGATTAACAAGATATAAGAATGAAGTCGACTTGGATCATAAACATGAGCAATATAAAAATCCCTTGGAGAGGTGTTTATTTTTACCCATAATGTATGAATACTTGTATATACACACATACACACATTATACATATATACCTACCTGTATATATATACATATAAACCTGTATAAGTACACATACCTGCATACATGTATGCACATACAGCACCTATATGTATATATATGAATTGCAGAGCCCAGTCCCGCCAACCTTGGAGATGTTGAACCAGTAATCTGAGGTATTTTTTTGTAACCTTCCCTAGATGATTCTAATGATCAGTCATGACTGGAAACCGCTGGACTAGATGCTTTCTAAATTCTCAGGTCCAAACAGCTGTCTCCCTCAATGGAACTCCCTCTGATGGTCATACACCACCAGAGAGTTGTGACTAAAAATATAGTATATTACATTTCAGTTTTTATTTGTATTATCAAATTAAAAATTCCTGATACATTAGAATATACTTGATGATAGATACGATGTGTTATCCTTTTCCCTTGAATAGACTTTCTAGTACAGTTTATAGAATCCTGCAAGCAAATTAGTCAATTTTTGTTGATTGATTGATTGAAAGTAGCCAGAAGTCTGAAGTCAGAGAGGGAAGGGTGGGAGACACAGAGAGATGGGTAGGAAGACGCAGCTGTCTTGGGCTTAGCTGTGTGAATAGAATGTCTTGGCAGAAGGGTTTTAAATAGATTGGATAGGTGACAAAGGAGAACTGGCAGAGAAGAAGATGGCAGTAGTCAGGGTAACTAAGCAGTTGATGACACCTTAGTTGGGAGTTTCCAAAATGTGGAGGAGGAAATGACACATGTGAGTATGTGAGGGAAGAGCATACAAGAGGAAGGGAGAACTAATGAGGGAGGCAGCTGCATGTCTAAGGGCTAAGGATAGTTTTCAGACAGAGAGAAAGTCTAAAGTTCAGGAAGGGACAAATATATGTAGCACAATGGCTTCAGAAAACTTTAATTCTTGGAGATAAAAAGTCGAGTTTTACATGGAGGGCAGCTGACCTGGAGATCAGCAGCCATCTTTGTGAAAGTGAGAGATGAACTTCTGTGATTTGGGAATCAATGGCATAGCCCAATCCTATCCTATTCTCACTGATAAAAAACCTTAATAGAGTTTATATGGGATGTTATTTGATTAATCCTGATGCATGTCAATTTGAGTTAATAGTAAAATATAACCCCAGATGTCTAAATGCATTTACCTGTTGAGTGAATTTGTGTAATTCTTTGATTGTTAATTATGAAGAACACTTGCTCAGAATGAAAAGGTGAAGTTTTAAATTTTGACTTAATTAGTTATGAGAAGTAAATTCTGTTCTCATCAGGATAGTAAATGTTTACTATCAAGGAAGAAGGTGGGATTTTGATTTACTTCATTGATTCTGTTAGTGGAATAACTTCCAGGAAAGAAGTGTATCCCATTAGATATTTAAAAATATTTGTGACCTAATCCTGAGGTCTCACTGCAAGGATGGGAGTGAGCAAAGATCAATGATTTTGAATGTTCTTGTCCAGAAACTATCATTGTGTCCATGTTTCCTTGCAAAGGAGAATCAGTGTTCAATTGTTATGCCAAAGAAGAAGTGATCCCCCTTTTAAAAGGTATATTGTGTCATATACTTGCAGCCCAAAGATGACTGATCCTCTGAAGAGAAGGTAGTCATCAAAGAAAACACAGCCACAGACTTAGAGAGTGCCTGCCTGAGAGGCAGAGGGCTGCAGTATTACAAAGCTGAGTGCAACAAAGTACTCAAGGGACGGCAAACCTTAACAACCATCCACTGATTAAAGGTGGTGACTTTATTTTTTTAAATTTTTTCTTTTTTAAAATTAATTAATTAATTAATTTTATTATTATTATTTTTTTGTCTGTGTTGAGTCTTCAGTGCTGCGCACGGGCTTTTCTCTAGTTGCATCAAGCGGGGGCTACTCTTCGTTGTGGTGCACAGGCTTCTCATTGCAGTGGCTTCTCTTGTTGCGGATCACGGGCTGTGGGTGTGCGGGCTTCAGTAGTTGTGGCACGCGGGCTCAGTAGTTGTGGCTCGTGGGCTCTAGAGAGCAGGCTCAGTAGTTGTGGCTCACGGGCTTAGTTGCTCCGCAGCATGTGAGATCTTCCCGGACCAGGGGATCGAACCTGTGTCCCCTGCATTGGCAGGCGGATTCTTAACCACTGTGCCACCAGGGAAGCCCCAAAAGTGGTGACTTTAAATAGGTGCAGGAGCAGAGTTGTGGGACCCTTAAGACAGAAGTACATGTCCCAGCATAGAAAATATGGAGCCTGGAGAGATATGCTGTTTGGGCCAGACCACTCCCTTAGCCTCCTGGTTCCAGGTTTATCAGAAGTTCTATGTGAGATAAATAGGTTGTCAGAACCTCCTACGTATCCTTTCTAGTTCGTTGTATTTTAACATATATCTAGGTAACATTACCAAGTATGGAATTATTTGATCTCAGTAAATCCTTTTGTCATCTTCACGAAGTTCTGAATAAAAGCACCTCTCCAGGGCTTCCCTGGTGGTGCAGTGGTTGAGAATCTGCCTGCTAATGCAGGGGACACGGGTTCGAGCGCTGGTCTGGGAAGATCCCACATGCTGCGGAGCAACTAGGCCCGTGAGCCACAGCTACTGAGCCTGCGCATCTGGAGCCTGTGCTCCACAACAAGAGAGGCCGTGATAGTGAGAGACCTGCGCACCGCAATGAAGAGTGGCCCCCGCTTGCCACAACTAGAGAAAGGCCTCGCACAGAAACGAAGACCCAACACAGCCAAAAAAAAAAAAAAAAAAAAAAAAAGCACCTCTCCAGGTGCCATTAAATGTAGATACTGAAACTGGGAATAACATACCGAATACTCACGGTCAAGGATGTAGTGCTGAAGTCAGTACTGTAGAATAGACCTTGCTGTGTTGTTTGGCTGCCTAACAACCATCAACCTTTCTTAATTTTCCTGTGACTTTTGGGGGAATTTCTTCTTTCTATTTGTGGGCAATTTAAGTATGTCAGTCATGTGTCCTGCCCTGTCCTAACTGAAAGCCAGACTAGCTGATTGCTCTTACCTAGAACTTTTGGCTGACTGAGTCAAGAAAAAGGTTATTTGAAACTCATTCATTCCAGCATTTGGGCCCAGGAGTCGGTTGAGTCACTGAGCTGTCTTGGTTTGTGATTCTGCCTGTTCTGTCTCGGAGGCTAGTTTCCTTTCCTTCCTCCCTCCATCCCTACTCCCTCCGTCCCTACTCCCTCCATCCCTATTCCTTCCTTCCTTCCTCCCTCCCTTCCTTCCTTCCTCCCTTCCCTCCTTCCTCCCTCCCTCCCTCCCTTCCTTCCTTCCTTTTCAAATAAAACTGTAATATATTTAAGTGTACAGTGTGATTTGATATACGTGTGCATTGTGAAAGGATTCCCGCAGTTGAGTTAATTAGCACATCCATCACCTCACATAGTGACTTTTTTTTTTTTTGGTGAGAATGCATAAGATCTACTCTCTTAGAAAATTTCAAGTATACTATACAATATTACTAACTATAGCCAACTATAGTCACCATGCTATATAATAGATCCTCAGAACTTATTCATCTTATAACTTAAAGTTTGTATCCTTTTATCAACCTCAAAGCCTTTTCCAGTTTCCAGTTTCAACACCTGGTATCCCTTCAATAAATTATGTTTTTATCAAAATTTATCTTTGATGTTTGAACTCTCTGCAAATATAGTGCAAATTCTTTTAGTAAACACAGTGAGGAAAACCAGATCACTAGCCCCAGAATTCTCAAGAGGAGAATAATTTATCTTAGGTGGTACTTCATATTATAAAAGGTCAACAGGTAAAAAAAAAAAAGGAGGTAAATATTAGAGACAGTTTTGTTACTTGTGGGTCCTCTGGGTACTCCCTGCTGGTAATGTTAGTTCATTCAGGGTCAGCTCGTGTTTGGCCCATCCTTCTATTGTCAACTTGTGGGATCAGGTGCCGCAAATATTATCTGGGCAGATTCAATGAGCATTAGTTTACCTTTAGTCACATAGGTCCTATAGACAAAGATGGAGCCAAGGTAGGTAAAACAAGGAGGAGCAGTCAGGCCCCATAGGCACACAGGCTGCAGAGCTCATGCAACAGGAAATATAGACTCAAGATATGAGAGTGAGAATTAAAAAGGGCAGGCACCCAGGTGCATAGGTGATGTAGAATGTACTCAAGAGTCTAAGGCAGAGCATCTGAGCGCCATGTGTTACACATCTAGGGAAAGGTACAGAGGCTGGAGTGTCATTTCCTCCATTTGAATCCACATTCCTCTACTTATTAGTGCTGTGACCCAGGCAAGCTATATCAATATAACCTCTCACCTCTCTGTGCCTCTGTTTCTTCATGCATAAAATAGGGACAATTGTAATACCTACCTTACAAGTGTTTACTGAGGATTAAATGAGTTAATACAGATACAGTGCTTAGAATAGTGCTTGGTGCATAATAAGTGTTTAATAAGTATCAACTATTAAAAGGCATTGGTAAATATGATTGGGGTGCAACTGTGAGCTTCTCTTCAGGCACTTGACCCCAGTGCAGGTAGAAGGAACAAAGAGCACATAGGTGAAATTAGCACTGAGTGGGTGAGCATCCAGGAATGCTCACCTCCCAAATCCAAGACTGAATTTGGAGACAAATAAACGTGGCATAGTATATCCAGAAGGAAAACTCGCTAAGCCCACTTCAAAAAGACCTAGATATAATTCTCATTCTTTCCCTCCCCTTTTTTTTTTTTTAATTTTTTTATTTATTATTTATTTATTATTTTTATTTTTGGCTGTGTTGGGTCTTCGTTTCTGTGTGAGGGCTTTCTCCAGTTGCGACAAGCGGGGGCCACTCTTCATCGCGGTGCGCGGGCCTCTCACTATTGCGGCCTCTCTTGTTGCGGAGCAGAGGCTCCAGACGCGCAGGCTCAGTAGTTGTGGCTCACGGGCCCAGTTGCTCCGCGGCATGTGGGATCTTCCCAGACCAGGGCTCGAACCCGTGTCCCCTGCATTAGCAGGCAGATTCTCAACCACTGCGCCACCAGGGAAGCCCCTCCCTCCCCTTTTTCTATTAAAAAAATTCTGCTCCACTATAGAGGCAGGCAAATCTTTAACCTTTGTTCCCTCATCCATAAAATAGGCACTTTCTCTGTGCAAAATGAAATTATCTGTATGAAAGCATTTTGCACAGTTATAGAAAGTTTGTATTATTCAGGATCCTTTCAGTTGCAAGTGACGGAAACTCAACTCAAACTAGCTAAGAAGATAAGTGGAGTTAATTAGCTGATGAAACTGGACAGGATATTGGGTATTTCATGGACTGAAGGACAAGCTGTAGGAACCTGGTCCTTAGAGACTGGAACTAGGTATTCAAAGTGACCAGGATTTTTTTTTTTCTCTTAGACTACTTTGTGGCACAACTCTAGAGGGCACTGTTCACATGGTATTGCAGGGGAGTGGCACTCCATCAGGAAGAAGGGCAAATGAGGGGTGAATGATTCCCTTCGGAGATGTGACACGCTCTCTTCTCTCCTTGATTTTGCTTCTCTTTGCACCTTATTCTCTTCTGCACCAGGTAGGTTTCCTGCTGAAGGCTGGGAAATATGGCCACATGCAACTGTAGCTTGTATCCTTCCAACACTGTAGCAGAAAGAAAACAAAATCTTTCCTTTCAGTTTCAGTAGAAAGTTGCCAAGGAGGACTCTGATTGGCCTGGATTGGGTCACGTGCCTATTCTTGATCCACTGTGGCCTCGAGGATGGAGTCTTCCGATCGATCGTAGGAGCACAGGTCAGGTGCTCACACTTATGAGTATGAACGGAGGGGGATGGGTGTGTGGAGGGAAGGTTTGTGATTGAAAGCCCAAAGAATGGAAATGTGAAAGGCAAGCTAGAGTTACCACAGTCCACCATAAACAACAGCTTTATTATTTTATGATGTTTGAGGTTATTCCCCGCCCTTCCACCCTGCATTAATGTGAACAGTGTGTTGAGCAGTAGTAGTAGTTATATGCCTATGTGATACATATTAAGCCTAGATTTTCCTACTGGGAAAACAGACTTCTTGCTGAATGAAGATATTTCACCACAGCTGTACTATATTTCTTCACCATTACCCTCTGATCCTGCCATGAATGAGAAATTATTTTCCATATACTATCATCGTGTGAAAATGCTTTTTAACAGTTCTGAAAAGAGCTGGTAACTACCTCTGTTACGATAAGGGCAGTAGGTGAAAGTAGGAATTCAACGGGTTCATTCGCATAGTAAGTCTCCTGAGTGTGCTCACAAATACCAATAAGTCAGCGTGACTTCGGGAAGACAGCATGTGTTTATCAGATATTCTTGCCCAGGCACATAAACAAATAGAACTGGGACTATGGAAATGATATGTAGATATGTTTCTGGGAATTTAAACAGGAGTATTATTCAGTAAGCAAAAGACTTGGGTTGGGAATTGGTAACCCTTTGAGGGTCACTACCAAGATGAATAATAACGTATATAAAAACCAAAGGTGAACTTTAGTAGTCAATTCAAGTTTAATATAACAATAGAGAGTGCCTCCTCTTTTCCCCCAAATTTCTTTACTCATTCTTTCTACATTTCTGTCTATTTTAAAGACCATTCTTTCTAGTCTATATACAGCCTTATTTATTGATAGAGTTTTAGTCTTCATTTTCTTCACATCCAGAATTTTTGTTGCTAATATGATCCCCGCCTTATACAGAATAAGGAAGCTGATGCACAGAGCGGTTAAGTAACTTGCCCAAGCTTGCAAAGCTCCTTAGTGGCAGAGCCAGAACATGGACCAAGACAGGCTGGCTCTAGAGTACATGCTGTTTATTATTCCACTTTGGTGCATTTTCACTAAATTCAAGGTAAATGTTTGAAATCTGGTGTATTGTCAAATTCTCTTGCAGGAGAGTTTTTGTGTCATCAGGATCATTGTATTCAGCCATCTGTTAAACATAGCAACGAGATTATAACTTTTTTGAACACAGATGTGATCTGAATACAGGGATAATCTTAGTGCTAGAACCGTCTCATCTTCTTACTAGCTGTGTGAACACAGGTAACACTCAGATTCTTCACTTTCAACAAAGGGAACATACTAGCTGCTTGGCACTCTGAAAATTATTGGGAGAAAGTGAGACAGGAAGTGTGAATCGAGGAAGCATGAAGAAAATTGGCACCATGAAAATGAAGCAAACTGAAACCAACACCAGCTTCTCATGATCTTCTGTCATCTCATTTTCCCAGTTTTGTCCTAATTTAGATCATGAACTCTCCAGTCAGAAACCATCACCTCTTTATACAGAGTACTAAGGCTGGTGTTACTATTTAATAAAAATACAAGAAGCAGCAGCAAAAGTTTGAAATTAAATCCACAGCCCTAAGGTGAAAATTATATTGAGTTCCAACTTTAGTTCGTTATGGCAAAGTTAAGGGCATGGATTTATTTCCTTAATTTTCCTATAACTAGTGTAATGTAGCAATTGAGAGAATGTGGTCCAGAGTCAGATTTCCTGGGTAACAATTCTGGCTTGGCCACTTAACAATTATGTACTGTTTTGAACACACTATATTTTATAGATTCCAAGAAAAACAATATTGTACATTTTCACATCTCAGAAATTGAGATGACTCACACAAAGAACAGTATTTTATGGTCACCATTGGCCTCGTGACAGCTGAGACATAGCTGGCATTGCCTGAGCACAGACACGTACTTGGTCATTGCTGTTCACGTTGTCATCTCTTTACCGGAGTTATGGGCACTGGTGTTACTGCACATGCTGAGTTAATTTGCCATTTAAGTTGTTTTCAGAAAGATTACACAATGCACTTGGCTTTAAGACAAAAAGTTACTGTATACACAAAAACAGAGCAGGGGGCTTAAATTTGATATTTGTGAAGCAAATATTCATCATTAAAGGAATGATCATCTTGCCAGGTTTTCTTCCAAAGAAAAAATCAAGTGCTTTATGATATCCAAAAGAGGAAGGTACCCACATGTAGCTAAAACTGTGTTTATTTTGTTGCTGAGGTGCAGCAAAAGGATTACTTATCACACACCAAGTCATGCAACTGAACTGCACACAGGAGAAATTCCAAATCCCTTGGAATACTGGGGAAAAATTGCAAAGCAGTTTTTGGTGGTATGATACAAGAGTGCTTTCAACAAGTATAAAAGACAAATTCGAAGTGGCAAGAAAACATTACATCATAGTTTATTTGGCAGCATTTTCCCTATTTTTTATTTGTATATTTAAAAAAATCGTAATGTGCTGATGGCCTCCTTGAGATGATGAAATATAGAATCTATCTCATAGGCTGTGTGAGGATTCAGTGAAATAACATAAGTAAAGGGTTATTGCTGTGTTTGACACACGATGTGTGTAATACACAGTGGCCATTTTATTAGCATCATCAAATGACAAAGGTCTTCCATTTTCATATCTGCTCTCTAATAGATTAATGGGGATCGGAAACAATTCAAGAGGGATACATTCCATTCGAAAATAAAATGTGGTTTTGTGATCTTGGGGAGACTGGGGAAATTTTAAAAGGTGATGGTGGGAATCCTGCCAGGTGCTTCGCAAGTCAAAGTGATGAGTGAAGCAGAAGACTTTACAGCATGCCTGACACAGGATGGCTTTTCTTGTCTTTGGAGGTTACTCCAGTGCTACCTTAAGAAATTGCTACCCAGCGTCCTGATAGACACAGCTTCAGCTGTGTTTTCTGAGCCAAGAAAATTGGAGACATTTCTACATACCACCTTGGTGTTTTTATTCAAAAAGTGTAGTGTTAATTTCAGTGTACCATTTCACACAAAAAATATTCATAGCTTTAGAATTTGTGATTTTAGCAGCTCTTTGGAACTGCAAGCACATTATAAGACTTTATTGAAAAGTCCTCAAGTAAACAAATGTGGGCCTCAGCTCAGTGAATTTACACAATGTTCAAGTACACAGCTGAATTCAACCTCTGAATTATAATTTTCATCTCACTCAAGCTCTTGCATTCCTCAAAACATAAAAGGAAGACTATAAAGTCATGAGTGACACTAATTGGGCTGTGATTTTTTTTTCAGGATCCATTTCCTGGTTAGAAAAATCAACATTTTGAGAGACTTTTTCCCAACGTGTCTCTTAGATTGTGTTCAGGCATCTTTATTAAAAGTTAATGCTTTTTTTTTTTTTTAAACGGATTAACTTCCGAAGTCTGAAATATTTATTTGAATATATTTGACTTTTATTAATCAAGATAACTAAATATAGAAAAATGGATTAAGTACAAACACACCACTTTTCTCTCACACACGTTTAAGTTACTTTTTGTGAAAGACAAGCAAAGATTATGTGTACTTGATATTTACAACTTTTATTATTTCGAGAGTGCAAGATGATAACATATGATATTTGAGGTCTTAGAAGTGAAAATCTCTCTTATGGCCAGGGAATTATTGACAATTCAGTTCAAAAATAATTCTGGGCTTATTCATTTGGCCAAATTATTTTGTCTTGTTTTTGCATTATAATTGTGATTGCTGTACTCCAGTTTCTTTTTTGGCCCTGAAAACTACCTGGAAATGCTTTGGCTATTGAGTACCATAATAACTGTGTCATGAGATAATTGCTCTAGCAGTCAAGTTACCAATCATGATACAGTGCCTCTGGACAAGTGGACTTTTGTGCATGTGATTGAAAGTTAACTTGGTGTGCTTATTTATTGATATTTTTAACAAAGTTATCCTTTAAAGTGGGAGGGGAGAAAAATGCTGCTCTGGGACTTCTTTGCTGGCTTAAATTTGTTTCTACATGTCCAAGTAAGAACTGCCTTTTTTTTTTTTTTTTTTTTTTTAATTGAGGATCTTGAATCAGATGCGTATGTTTGATTGATTGATTGATTGATTGATTTTGGCTGTGTTGGGTCTTCGTTTCTGTGCGAGGGCTTTCTCCAGTTGTGGCAAGCGGGGGCCACTCTTCATCGCGATGCGCGGGCCTCTCACCGTCGCGGCCTCTCTCATTGCGGAGCACAGGCTCCAGACGCGCAGGCTCAGCAGTTGTGGCTCACGGGCCCAGCCGCTCTGCGGCATGTGGGATCTTCCCAGGCCAGGGCTCGAACCCGTGTCCCCTGCATTAGCAGGCAGATTCTCAACCACTGCGCCACCTGGGAAGCCCAGAACTGCCTTTTTTAGTAACATATGTACTCAAGAAGAATCTTCCACTTTTCACATTCAGCTTGTTTTCCCCAAAGGGTCAGATAGATGAAAGAGGAATGGACATGATTGCTGAATATGGTTTAGATCTTCAAATTTATAGGGTCGATCAAGATGGAAGAACTTTTTTTTTTTTCATTTATTACTTTTCTGTATTTCGTTTAAGCGAAAAAATGGTACAAAACTCTAGTCCATGATGGTAAAACTTTCTCCGAAATGTTGCCTTTCACTAATAAATATTTGATATGAAGTACTTTGACTAGCATTAGATAAATCACAGAATGGAAGGGAATTTTAAGAAAACAACAATTCAAATGTTTTGTGGTCTCTCTGTGTTTGATAGTCTACTCTATTTTTGGAAGTCCCTTTTAAGCTCTGGGAACGTAAAACAATTACCTTTCAAACCACTGAAGTGCAACCTGAATATAGTTAACACCTCATCTGGCTTCCAGGGTGTAAATTAACCTTGTCTACAGGCCATCAGGAACATTTAATGATCTTTATTTGTGAATCATCAACTTTCCAAAATTTGACTAACTGTGATAAAAGCAATGTAATAAAAATTCTTGAATGTAGTTAGGAAGCAAGGTATTATTTTCATGATTTTATTATAATATGTAATATGCTTTTCCTTGATCCCCAAGTTGATTGGTTTCTGCATTAATTCCTCTTTAGAAAAGCACTCTAATAATATAAGGAATTAGTACCTAGCCACCTACTGTCACTTCAAATGCACATGCATTGGCAGGAAATCTAGGGGCTCCCAAATATTCCCTATCAGCCCAAAGGTCTTCTGCTGGGAAGGAGACAGCAGTGGGCACAGAAGAGCACATGTGGAAGGGAGATAGAGTCTCAAAGACTCTGCACAGGAATGTCCCACCAAGATAATTTTCTACTGGAATGCTTGAACAATACATGGATTTGACCTTAGAATAAAGATATGGTTAGCCCTCTCTATTAACTGAAATCAAGAATCTTTTTCTTTCTTTTCCTCCCTCCTTGTGCTTTCCCTTCTTCCTCTTTCTTTTCTCTGTTCATTCCTCACCTGTCTCTTTCTACTTTTGGTCTCCTTTCCTATCTTGGTCTTCTACTATCCCTCTTCCCCCAACCCCTCTCCATCACTCTCCCTTTGAGAGCACAGATAATCTCTGACACATTAGTGTAGACATAATCCCAATTCTCCATCTCTAGCCCTGATCTCTTTTCACCTCCAATCCACTGTTACCTGCTGCCCACTGGACACTGGCAGCTATGGTCATTTAAATCCTGTAGATTCCACTTGTTTTATGTTGAACTCATCTTTCCCTCATTCCTCAACCCAGCTTTTGATCTTCTCTTTCCTATTTCAGTGAATATCCTCACCAACCTTTCAGTTATCTAGGCCTCAATCCTTGCAGTAATCTTGGACTTCTTCTTTGCCTTTTCTTCCTATGTCCAATTAGACATGAGTCCTCCTGACTCTACTTTTGTTACATCTTTAAATCTTTCTTTTCATTTTTATTTCTAATATTAAGTAGTAGACCCTTGTCATCATTCATCTAAATTGGTTTTCACTTCCTTTCTCTGGTCCTTACCAATCCATCCTTCACACCATGTCAAGATATCTATGATACCACAGGATTCCAACACACCAACAATGAGCATTTCATCTTCTTATCAAAAACCTTACATTAGGACCTGGAATTGTAAGCCAGTCAGAGAGATGAAAACCAAGTTGAGTGCATATAATACTAGATATCAGTATGGATTAGAAGCGATTTATACTACAAGATATCAAATGTAATTCAGACAGTATGGTACTTGAGCAAGAATAGACAAATAGACTTGGAATAGATGAAAAAACTGCAAAGCAATGAGAGTCTGGTATGATGAAAGAACTCTTTCAATAACTGTACACATAACAGAGATTCCAGAAATGAACTCACACATATATAGCTCCTTGATTAATGAGAAAGATAATGCTAGAGTGCAGTGGGAAAGGATGGTCTTTTCAATAAGTGGTGCTGGGTTAATTGTATATTCATATAGAAAAAAATGAAATGTTGACCCCTCTCTCATATATGTAAAAAACAATGGGGGCATGGAGCTAAACGTAGAAGCTAAAATAACCAAAGGGACACACACACAAAATCATTAGCTAAAAAGGAAAGTACTAGTTAAACAGACTGCATTAAAATTAAGAAACATAAAGAAGTGAAAATGCTCGCCACAGAGTAGAAGATGTTGGCAGTACATCTGACAAAGGAGTAGTATAGAATACATAACAAACTCCTACAAAATAATAAGACAAAAGCAAGTAGCCTAATAGAGAAATGCACAAAAGACTTTAACAGGTACTTAACAAAAGAGGATCTATACATGGCCAATAAACATACGAAGAGGTGCTAAATCTTATAAGACACTAAGAACTGCAAACTAAAACCTCAATGAAATACCACTACATATCCACCAGGATGGCTAACATTTTTAAACCCGTACAATACCAGTGCTGGGAGGGATGTAGAACAGGTAGAACTTTTATAATCCCTGGCAGAAATGCAGAATTTATATAATTGCTTTGAAAGACTGGTAGTTATCAACTAAAGCTGAGTGTATGCATACCCTCTGATCCAGCAATTCCACCTGTAGATAAATACCCAGCAGAAATGGGTAATGAGTGCATTTCAAGCTGTGTACAAAATTATTTATAGCAGCACTATTCATAACAGTCCCAAACTGGAAAACCACCTCAATGTCCATCAATAGTAGAATAATAAATACATTTTATTTCACTCCTTGATACGCATACATTCTACCAACACTTTTTGGAAACTGTTGGCTTCCATAATATACATTCTTTGTACTCACTTTGCGTCTCCCTGAACTCCTATGCATGGTGAGCCCAGTGGAATTCCTTGCTCTTAGGGCATCACGAACACTGTATGCAAACGGGGTGGTAAGGAACACTAGACACACAAATTTTGTCAGTCTCCTCTGCTTACACACATGCTCCATTGTTCTGTTGGACTTACTGACAAAACACAAGTTCAAAGATAAAATTATTAAGAATTTAACAGTAGAGCAATAAGCTAGGCATGGCCCTTCTGAGTGAGGGGCATTCCCATGAAACCAGCCCTTCATGTTAATCATACTTCAATACAAAGTTTATTAAAAGCAAAGTGAACAAATAAATATCCTTTGCTGGCTTCTTCACTGATGAGCAAATAAAGTTAAAATTCCTTAGGCTAAAATAAAGTTTAAAAAAATTTTGTCTCAACTCTAGATTTCTCGTCCCTCAGTCCCCTCCCCGCAAACCAATTTATCCTTCTCTAATATTGACCCATCTCAAAACCTGAGATTCATCTTACACCACTTTTTCAACTCCTGACAGCAGGTTTGGTTGCCTTACTTTCACAAATACATCCACCTTCACCTAGAAATTGATCACTCTAATGTAAGCCCCACGGTACCTGAGCTCCTACAATAGGCACCCAATCTAGTAAGCAGCAAAATGCTATAAGCAAAATGAAAGCCAACACCAAACAGCCTGGTGTGGAGGGGAGTGGAGCTTCCAGTCACCTTCCTCCATGACCCTCCACAGTCATTCTCCAACCAGCAGGCAGATTACCCTTTACAAAATGTTCGTCACTCCCTCTCAGTTCCTGCAGGGGCTTCCCACTCTATGGAGAATGAAATCCAGACTTCTTACTCTGAACCATGAGGTCCTCCCTGCACACCTCTCTGTCCTCATCTCTCTCTCCTCCTCACTTATTTTGCCCCAGCTTTCCTGACCCTCTTAGGATTGCTTCATGGCTTTTACATTTGGTAATTTCTCCATCTAGAATGCACATCTTTGCGTGGCTATTCCCTTTCTGTTAGGATTCAGATCAAAAGTCTTTTCCTCGGAGAAGCCTTTGCCTCGCCTTAAATATAAAGCAGCTTTCTCCCACCAGTCCGCATTGTTTTTACCATAGCATCAGACTGACATATGTGTTTGATATTTAATGTCTGGATCTTCTCTCTAGAATGTAAGCTCTAGGCTGTCTTGTTCATGGTTGTATCCCCGGATCCAAGAACAATGCCTGGTACATAGTATATGCTTAAATGTATTCCATCTCATCACTTGCTTTTGGAAGAGCGATTGAAGGCTCTCATTCCCCAGGTTGGTTTGGCTTTGTTATTTATTCTTCCCCACTGACACTCCTCAGCCAGCCAGCAGGATTTTATTTCAGTGAGGGGATATTAAGAGGCATGTGTGGCAGGAAACCAGGGCTCAAGGTAGTTGGTGGGAAGATAGAGAGGAGATATGCTTATTCTGGAGAGAATTTTTTTTCTTTTTTCTGGGAAAGAGAGAAGTATGTTTAAAGTAGGTTTTGGAAACTTCTGCTGTCTTGCCATCTAGCTCTCTCTACCTTCTCAGGAAACCGTCAGTAAAGTCTGCATGGCTCAATTGTAGGTTTTGGGGGAGGGGAGGATCGTTCACCATGTGCTGATACGGGGTTCGTATACCAGGCAAGGGAGGGAGCCTCAGCAGCCTGGCCTCCTTCAGGTTACACCTGTTCTTCAGCTAACATGGACTGCTAAGTTTGGTAAGAAAAATATTCTATGCTTTCTTCGGCTATTGCTTTCGTTTGTCACATTGTTGCCAAACATCCCTCTCTAGGCATCCTCATATGGAAAAGACCTCGTGGGTAAGAGCAAGGGTACTAGAGTCTGACTTCTTTCAAAGCCCGGCTCTGCCCCTTTCTAACTATGTGAACTTTGGCAGGTTGACTAGCTTCTCTGTAAAATGTTTGTAACACCACCACTTTTCTCATCGTCTGCTGTGGTGGTCAAATAAGATAACACATTTACACAGTGGCAGGCAACATATGCATACAACAAAGGTTAGTTTAGATTCTCCCTTCTTTGGGAGGCAAACACCTTGAGAACAGGGTAGCTGTGATGGGATGACATCTGTCATGATTTCACGTCTCGTGGAGGAGCCCTATAAGTCGTTGTATGTGGCCAATTGCAACAAACACTTGTATGAAATCTAGGCTTTTAACGTTCAAACTTGAAATAGTCTTGTTCTCTTTTATAACACCCCTTTAAAAGGACCAGTATCCTATTGTCATTTGTTTGAGTTTTATTCTTTTCCCATGCCTCTCCTCAAAAAGAGTGTCTTGGAACACCTAACAAATCAAACAATAGACACGTAAAATCTCAAATGAATTAAGATGACTTTGTCTTGAGAATATTAATGATACAAAAATAGCTTTGGGAATAAAATCTTTGGATGTTATTCTTCCACCTTTCCCTTCTTTTCTCCCTAGGAAAACCACAACTCATTATCATTTACTGCTTAGTATGTGAGGTCTTTCTTTAGTGCCTTATCTCTCTAAGGCTCCATCACAGCAGGGTGAAGACATCTTCTACTTAGTATTCCCTACAATTCCTAACTCTATACATTCAGTCCTTTGTATCTATGGGTTCCACATCCATACGTTTAGCCAACTGCAGATTGAAAATACTAAAAAGAAATTTTACAGAAAGTTCCCAAAAGCAAAACGTGAATTTGCTCCTCACCCAGCAACTATTTACACAGCATTTACTTGCATTTACAACTATTTACACAGCATTTATATTGTATTAGGTATAATAAGTAACTTAGAGATGGTCTAAAGTATGGGGGGGATGTACATAGGTTATTCAAATACTACAGCATTTTATACGTGGGACTTGAACATTCTTGGAGTTTGGTATCCACAGGGGTCTTGGAACCAGTCCCCCACAGGTACCCAGGGAGGACTATAGTTTGTACGTGGTGCATGCTCAAGAAGGGGCTGAGCTGAATTTCATGGTGTTGAAGAGCTAGGAGATCCCAATACCTCAATGTATTGTCATTTAAACACCTTGCACAGACCTCAAAAAAACTTCTGATTATCTTCTGGCTCTCTGAGGAAGAAGGCCCATTAATGAAGACCCCTTGCCTAGTCAATAGGTTTCTGCCTGAGGTCTCCTAGTGGCTGGAGAAAACCTTGCTCACTGTCCTGCCACCAAAGCGACAGGAGGTTTGCCTCTGTGAGTCTCTAAAGAGTCTCAGCGTGCTGGACCCCTAGTGAGCTTTCTCCCATCTCACCAGCTTCAGAGCTGGTGGGTGTTCATGGAACGCCTCTCCGGAGAGAGCTTCAGGGTCTTGGACTTCTGGCTCTGCCTTATTCACCCATTCATTCTTCCATCCACTCACACGTTCCCCACTTTTTACTGAGTGCCTCCTATGTGCAGGACTCTCTTCTAGATGCTGCAGGTAGAGCAGTGAATAAGACACACCAGATGTCCGCTTTCTCTGTAGAGCTTACATTGCAGTGCAGGGAATGGTGGTGGAGACCAATGATGACTAGATAAATAGGTCAACAAAAGTTCCAATGGGCTTAGGTTTCATGAAAGCCTTAAATGGAGAAGATTTTAAGGATGTGTCAGTGGCAAACTAGCTTAGGCAAGAAAGAAATACATTAGCTCATTTGACCAAAAACACTACTGGGGAGGGCTCAAAAAATTGAAGGAGGACTTCCCCAGTGGTGCAGTGGATAATAATACACCTTCCAATGCAGGGGACACAGGTTCAAGCCCTGATCCAGGAAGATCCCACGTGCTGCGGAGCAACTAAGACCATGCGCCACAACTACTGAGCCCGTGTGCTACAACTACGGAAGCCCGTGCGCCTAGAGCCCGTGCTCCACAACAAGAGAAGCCACTGCAATGAGAAGCCCATGCACTGCAACGAAGAGTAGCCCCCACTGGCCCCAACTAGAGAAAGCCCGCATGTAGAAACGAAGACCCAGCACAGCCAAAAATTTAAAAATTTTTAAAAAATTGAAGGAAGAGCTGCACCCACAGAGGTCTCAAGCACTGGGATTTCCCCTGCTATCAGCTAGGAATTTCACTATCTATCTTTCATTTTCGCTTGTTTTGCCTTGCCTGCATTCTGAAAATAGGCTTTGACCCATGGCATGAGAAAACCTGCTGAAAACCTGGAAGATTGACTGAAGACCCCAGGTTCACATCTTCTCATTTTAGAAATCTCACTTTATAGAGAACTTCTTTCTCTTAGTACCTGTGCAGCAAATCCAGGAAAGGATTCTGGTTAGCTTCCCTTGGGTAGCTAATCAGAGATGTGCCCATCTCTGAGTTAATCACTGTGTTGAGGGAAATGGATTTTGTAATTGATCAAGTCTGGATCATAGGCTGAATCCAATGACACTGAGGTAGAATTTGTTAACAGAAGGCAGGGCTCACAAAAGGTGAAGGACAATCAAACAATAGATTTCATAGTCTCCTAGAGTTCTCTTTGCTGGGTCAGAAGATCTAGCAACCAGGGTACTAATGGGACAGACCACCAAATAGTATCTTATCAACAGCCTTCTAAAGTTCTTGGAATTCTCAGAACTAACCTTAAGGCATAATTCCAACTTGGGGATGGATTTGCATGTCATGTAGCTCTAAGGGACCAGGACAAACAAGATGCTGAGCAGGGCAAGAGAGACCTGGGATCCCGGTTCTTATTTCTACTCTGTGACCTTGTGCAAGTTATATATCTTGGGACCTGAGTCCTCTCATTTGTGAAGGATTTTTGCATGGATGAAGAACTGTAAGTTAAAAAAAAAAAAGATTATACAAATGCGACGTATTAAGTTTCCTTACCCTTGGTCCCCAATCACCAGGCTTAACCTTTCTGAGGCATAACCATTCGGCGTCTCTAGGATCATGGGACTGCAACTCCCAAGGATAAGTTTAGTGCTAAGTATAGATCTAGACACAGAAAACCGGTCAGTTGGGAATCTTGGGATCCAGAGTGTAAAATAAAGGTGATTTCCCCTATGCCAGCCAGGAAGGAGAAGGATTAGCAGAGCACTGAGACTACCAAAAGTCAAGATGGGGGCAGCTCCCCTGAACCCCAGGTTGCCTGGGATCTTCTGTAAGCAGATCTTCTGTAAGCTTCTTAAACCCTTTCTGCCTCCATTTCTTGTTTGTAGGGCTTGGTTCTCTGGAGGTTTAAAGACAGCTATTGATTTTATAGGATCTTATTTTATGATTACAGTGTTTCTGCCTATCACTGTTCAATAAGATTATCAAATCTTCAAGAATAAAAAAATAACTACCATTCATTCGTTCATTCATTCATTCAATAAAACTAAATTAGAAACAGTATGTGTAGACTGGAACCAGAATGCCAGGGTTAAGTGCCAGTTTACCACTAAACACCTGTGTGACCTTAGGCAAGTTACTTATCCTTTCCGTGCCTCAGTCTTTTCCTCTGTAAAATGAGGAGAATCATAATATCTAGCTCACAGGGTTATTCTGAGAGACAAAAGTGTTTTTTTTTTTTTTAACATCTTTATTGGAGTATAATTGCTTTACAATGGTGTGTTAGTTTCTGCTTTATAACAAAGTGAATCAGCTATACATATATATTTATCCCCATATCTCTTCCCTGTTACGTCTCCCTCCCTCCCACCCTCCCTATCCCACCCCTCTAGGTGGTCACAAAGCACCGAGCTGATCTCCCTGTGCTATGCGGCTGCTTCCCACTAGTTATCGGTTTTACATTTGGTAGGAGAGACAAAGGTTTTTTAATAGTAGGTTGTAAGCCCTCAATACATGCTAGCTATTAATAGGGCAACAATTACAATGTGACAGGTACTGTGCTATATTTATATCATCTGAGTTATTCCTCACAATGGCTCATGATAGCGTTATTACTATCCCCATTTTACAGATGACATATCTAAGAGGTGGAGCTCTCTGACCAAGGTGTTATACTTCTAGGATACAGTGGATCCAAGGTTGAAATCCTTGTTCATCCGGCAAGAGCCCTTGTTTTCAATGACACCTTACCATTACCTCCTTGCTTGTGGAGTCCCTGCCTTCAGTTCTGGGCACCCAGATGCTCCTTTATAGAACCATGTGTCTGGAGCAGATTGATTCTCCTGGAGTTTCCAGGTTTGCTTTCAGTCTTATCACAAGCCCGGCGTTTTTCCCAGAGCTAACTCACATCGTGGTTTCACAGTACAGAGCTGAGGTACAGAGGCTGTGTTGAGGCATTTTTTTTCCTCCTTGTCATTTAAGGTCAGGATTGGGTACAGCATGTTGAAATATATATTGTTCACAGCCTTTTTCTGTTCACTGAACTTTCCAATTAGTGTCCACTTAAATGGATGCCAGGGAGAATTTCTTACAAGTCATGGTGTCATGTTGAATTGTGGTGATTATGAAGGCTACAGTGACAGGAAAGGCTTGAGATATTTTTTTTCTCTCCTCATGTTCCTTGGTTAAAAACTGGCTGTGAAAAATAACCCTTAAGTTGAGAATTCCCTGATAGAAAAGGACATTAAGCCTCTTTTTCTTTTTTTGCCATGTTGTTTTTTAAAAGTCCTTCTAATTTAAATGTTCCATTTCCTTGAGTTTTGTTTTAAAGATTATAGTTGTATATAGCGCCCTCGGGGTAATGTTTTATTGATTATCAAATGTCTCCAGTGCATTTCTGCTCTCCGTCTATTTAAGTAGAGAACAAAATAGTGTGGGTTTTCTGTCTTTCATTCCAAATGTCATTTGCTGTGAGTTATTTTCTGTTACTCGGTTGCTTTCTTTTCCTTTTGTTTATCTTCTTTTGCATACACTTTCACTTTTTACAAAATTGGTTATAATATGGGATTATGCTGTGTTCCGAGGGTGAATTTGAACATTAGGACTGATATTTTATTTTGTGACAGAAAGATTAGGGTATTTTTTTCCTCTTTTATTCTCATTCAAAAAAAAAAAAAAAAAGAAATGCTCCAGTCAATGAATAATTTAAGTCCTTGAATTCTGAAGAACATATTTGGGTATTTTATGGTACAGGCATCTTTATTTTATGTTTCCTTTCCCAAGGCAGGAGAGGTACAAGGCATTATAATATGAACTCAATCAGTCATGTCCTTTCCCCGGGCTCTGTGGTGATGAGAGTCTCATCTCTAAGAGGATTTAATTCATGGACCGGAAGAGAATTCAAGGAAGCTGCTGTAACCCTTATTTAATCTCCGTTGCATTTTATGTTAGTCTAGGAGTACAGACTTGTAGTTTCCCTTGCGCTAAAACCAAAAAGGTGGGTTTTCCTATGAAAATACAGCTGTCTCTGGAGTTTGCTCAAGGATGGCCAGGTTTCGATCAGAGGAGTTAGAACAGGTTCTCTGTGTAGTTCCCTCCTGGCTCTACTGACAGCTCAGTGGGAGGTATGAGGGGAGAGGGGTGTTTCTAACCGTGCTTTGGTTCTGTTCTCCCGCTCAATTTTATCCAGATCTATTATGGCATTTCTGGCTATCTCAATTTTAAAAAAGGAGCCTGCAAACATTAAAGAAAAGTGTTGATTTTGCTTATCAGCAATTCAGAACATACTGGTAGCAGAGGACAATTTATGCTGAATTGTATCTGCTCCCAAGTTTCAAGGCCATTTCAGGGTGTGGCAAGTCACTAGTATAGCTAGTTTGCCTTTTAGAACTGAATTGGGCTTCTTTGTAAGTTGGTTGTTTGGAATTCAGGAGGATAATAATCTATACAAAGCATTATTAAGAATACTGACATGATTCCTAGGCTAGCCCTCCAACATCTGTGGAGCTTACAATGCGATTGTAGCATGATATAATTGTACTGATGAAACCAGCAATCACTTACATTTGGAAATGTGTTCGGAGTTTCAGTTACCTCCATTGTGGTCCTGGTTTTAGGAGCTAATATTTTTCCTCCATCCCCACTAACTCCACTGCTTCCTTGGCTTACCACATAGAAACATGTACATCTTCATCTCATGCCTTGGAACGCCTATGTTTAATCTTTCTCAGTTCTTTCAGATGTTCAGTGTGCCATCTTTCTATCAAGTCAAGACCCTCATTTTTGCGAGCCCCTCTACTTAAAATCTCCCCCATTCATTGACCTCTTGACTGACTCCTATTTGTCCTTCAGTGTGAGTGTCACCTCTTTGCAAGAGTTCCTCCTTCTCATGCTTCAGTTTGTCTTAAGCCTACCCATATTCAAACTGCCCAGGACTTCTGAGAGTATATATAGGTAACCCAAAGAAGAGAAGATGGCCAGTCGAGCTTCCATACATACACGGAAAGACAACTGCTATTTCCACTGGCCCTTGCTTGTACTTGTCCCTGAGGAGCACTGGCCCTCCAGATATGTCAGAAGATGCTCTTCTACTCTCCTGACAATGATGGCGAGATTCCTCCAGGGACTTCCATGTGTCTTTGAAGAAGATGACACCACCAGCACCAGTGCTAAGCTCAGTCACAGCTGCCCCATTCTTGGCTCCCAGGGTTTCAGATCTTCGTGCTCAGCCTTTCAGTTCACATGGATAGTTCCCTCCCAGGGAAACAGGAGGCCCCACAAACACTGGGTCCTGACTGATTCTCGTCCTACACCCCACAGATCCAGGCTACCCTTTTTTCTTCTTTCCCAGAGATTCATACCTAATACTTGCGCAGTATATTAGTTTCCCAGTGCTGCTATAACAAATGAGCACAAAATGAGTGGCTTAAAAGAGAGAAGTGTATTCTCTCACAGTTGTGAAAGATGGAAGTCTGAAACCAAGGTGTTGGCAGCGCTATGCTCCCGGTTAAGGCTCTAGAGAAGAATGCTTCCTTGCCTCTGGTAGGTTCTGGTTGTTGCTGGTTATCCTTGGCCTTTCTTGGCTTATAGATGCTTTATTCTAGTCTCTGCCTCCATCTTCACATTGCTTTCTGCCCTGTGTGTCTGTGTCTTTGTGTCCAAATTTCCCTCTTCTTATAAAGACACTAGTCATATGGAATTTAGGGCATATCTTAATCCATTATGACCTCATCTTAACTTGATTACATCTGCAAAGACCTTATTTCCAAATAAGGTCACATTTACAGGCTCTTAGTGGACATGAATCTGGGGGGATACTATTCAACTCAGAAAAACAGTTTTCTCTTAAATGTTAAAAATCCAAAACAGTCTTATTTTGCCTCTTTCCTCACAATATGGGGATCATTTCCCACACTCCTAAAGAAGGTTACTCCTAGTAGTTCTAAGGTGACTCATCCTCATAAAGAAGATTCCCCAACAGAGCTGGGAGTTAAGAAGGAAACTAGAGTACAAAATTTAAGGAGATGCTCATTCTCTGTGTCTTTCAAGTACAGGGTTGTACTTACACGACCCTGAGAGTGGGTGCCTCCTTAAATTTTGGGTATATGTCTCTTATTGCCTCACCCAAGTTTCAACCCTGTGCCCAAGGTAATATAAGGACTGCACTCATGAAAATGGCAGGTGGGATGAGCAACATTCCTGGCCCCTTTGTCAACAGAAAGAGAAGAAAAATCTACAGTTTCGTCTGTGGTACCATACCCTGAGACATAACGATAACAAATGATAGAATAGTTCCTTAGCACTGAGCTAAGGCCTCTATCTCATTTATTCCTCATACCTCTAAGAAAGTATTACCATCGTTCCCATTCCATAGATGCAAAAACATATAACTGCCGTTCTCTTTTCATCTCATAACACTTTAACTGCCACAGTTCCTGCCACAGCAAGTGTTCAAAAAATGTTTGAACCAGAAAGCCTGGAATTTTTTGAAGAAATTATTTGTTCATCTGACAACTAATCAGAGTGGTTGTTTTGTGTATGAATTCACTCAGGCTGCTATAACAACATACCATAGACTGGGTGACTTAAATAACAGAAATGTCCTTTCTCATAGTCTGGAAGCTGGGAAGTCCAAGATCAAGGTGCTGACCAGTTCAGTTTCTGGTGAGAGCTTTCTTCCTGGCTTGCATACGGCTACCTTCTCACTATGTCCTACTATGGCCTTTCCTTGGTGCACGCACAGAGAGAGAACAAGGTGTCTCTTCTTATAAGTACACTAACCCTGTTGGGTCAGGTCCCCACCCTTATCTCATTTAACTTTAGTTACTTCTTTACTCCAAATACAGCAACTCTGGGGAATAGGGCTTCCACATGTGAATTCTGGGGGGACACAAACATTGAGTACATAGTACTCTGTGTCAGGTACCGTTATGGACAGTAGCATGCAGAGATGAATTAGACATCACCCTGTCCTTAAGAAGCTTAGGGCCCAGTGTAGCAGGTCTCAACTCGTCAATGTGGAAGAGGGAAGGACTGTTAGAGTTACCTGTGGAGCTTCTCCCAAACTAACAGACAACCACTCTAGGAACCCTTAGATTTCTCACCTTACAATTTGATTACCCTGAGAAGTACTTTATTTTCTGAGCCCCAAATGATCCTAGTGCCCAAATGATGAAAATGCTGTTATGCAAAACTCCCTCCTTGCTCAATAATTGAGCTGTGCCTAAGGGTCATGTAACAACTTTGAATTATGCTTTTTCCTTAATAAAAATAAATAAATAAAGAGATTTTAGGACGAAATCCCTCTGCGTTAATTAGACTTAATTGTGTAAAGCGATTTGATGATTAATTTTTAAAAACTAATAAACTATTACTGTTCTAATAAATAATAATATTTAATATATGCTAATGAGGGCTCACATTTATAAGCTATTCAATTTTTAACACCACCTCTATAATTTATTACAAAATCTAATGAAAAAATACTGCTTACAAGAAGCTCCGCACTTGGATCATGGTTCACTGTAGTCTATATCCCTGGTTCACTTTTTTTTGGAAAAGAACTGGTAAGTATATTATATTGAATAAATCACACACAGAGAGAGAGGAAGTGGAACTTATTTCACATGTTGGAGAATCTTTTCAGGTCTAGGTGGAGTTGGGGGAACGGTCTTCTTGAGTTACCACTTAGCTTCCTAGAATCACAAACTATTGCTTAGACTGTAAGTTTTCTACATCACAATGTGTCAGTGGCTAGCACACTGCCTGGCGCAGAGGAGATGAGTAACACATATGTGTTGAATGAACGAATAAACAGATTGAGGATCTGCTACTTAGCCCTCTTCTTTCTCTGTCCTGGTATTTCTCCAGTGTTGTTGGCTATGAAATTGGTTGCTCTCCCATCAGGAGAAGTAGAAGGAAATTGTTCAATGGCTTTAGAAAAGTGCCTTAAATATGATTCCTTTCATCATATGGGGAGATCTAAAATGTGTGTTAATAAATACATAATATACACACTATAACTTAGATTGAAAATTAAATTTCTTCATGTAGAGTTAATTTTTATTACACTGTAGACTGGTTATCTGTTCATAATAAAGTTCTAGAATGCTGTCCCAGCATGTTTTCCCACAAAAATAACTTTTCCCCTAACTACTGGACAGAAATGAAACATTTTGGCAGAAAATAATATGCAAGAGAAAAGCAAGACTTTTCTCTTTTGGGGGAATGGGGAGAGCATAGACGATAACTGGTTTAGATATTAATATAATGCAATTTGCAAAGAATAAACAATTTTATTTCCTTCCGAAATGTGGTTTTATTACTTGGCAAATTCAACCTGTATTTAATCAGATCACTAAATATTTCTTCTTATAAGGTGTTAGATAATAATGTTCTTAAGGAATTTTCTTCAGGCAGTAAGTATTTGCAGGCAAACATATGTAGTTGCATCATACCTTTTAATAATGAGATAGGATTTTCCTCCACCCACCCCCAAGATACTAGAAATATTTTAAATAGGGCCATAAGATGGACTTTCCCTTAGACTTAACACCTACTGATGAGAGGACAGGCCAGAAACTAGAAAGGCAAAATTGTTTTGCCAATCAGTGATGTTTCAATTTCAGCTTAAGTTGTTTGGTACGAAAAGTGCCTCAGTTACTGCTAGTGATTGATGGGGGTTGTTTCTCAAGTGCTAAACTGTAAAACTATTTTATATAGCTGAAAGATATGGTAATTTTTCCCACTGATTTGGGAAAAAGAGAAGTTTAAAAAAATAAAATCTGAACTTGCAGAGTTATTTCTGTGGAAATGAAGAAAACAACTTAGGATATTAAGTATTAAAAAATTCACGCCCTGAATCTTGAAGCAATGATAAAAATGTATTCATATTCCTAGGTGGTGTGTTTTTCTTTCTCTCTCTTTTTTTTTTTCTATAATGAGATGCACCGAGTTTATTTGGGTTAGGTAAAACTCTCCACTTTCAAATGTAAGCTGGAAGGAAGCTCATCTTCTATGTTGATGTTTAAAAAGCGAGCAAATGCAATTCTGTGTTTTGAGAGACCTCTCAGGGCCACTGTGACTGGTTTAAAGAAGAAGAGGAGGATATAGGTGATGATTTGACTGGGGGTGGCCCTAGCTTGCTGGGGAGGCGGTAGGGATCGTTACTCTTTTGTCAAACTGGACAGAATCACATCCTGTTCCCTGTTTCCTGACCTTCTGCTCATTCCCAGGATGCAATGTAGAACTCAGGAAAGCACTTGAACTATTTCAGTATCTAGTATTGTGTACCTTAAAAGAGCTCTACCCTTAAAGACTTACTTTGGAGGAAGCGTTGAAGGGTTTACAGTGTTGAAATCTCCTGTGAACATGCAAGCATTTCAAGAACACTCTCTAAGTCTTTTTTGAGCCTAGGCTCTAGGTAGGGCCTAAACAGCAAGGAAGGTTGTCCCTCACTTCCCTTTAGTACATACCGAATGCCTATGGTGAACCCAGTGTGGTGTGATGTGCTAGGAAATGAGATTACTAAGACTTGGTCTCTCATCTTCCAGGGAAGGATGGGGCAGGAATTGATCTGTGATATGTATAAAGCAGGAATAAGACCCTAGAGAGAGTTGGGGCTTGAGAAAGTGAAAGATGCCTGCCAAATCCTTCAAATTCATTTGTTTACCAGTATTGCGCTGGCCAAACAAACGAGTCAGTGGCATGATTTTTGACCCCTGGGATGACCCTTTGCAACCTTTGACAGAGGGGCATGGGCTGAACAGTCAAGCCACTAACTCTAATACAGTACAATGTGGTGTGTGTTACAATAAATACAAGTATAAGATTAACTGCTGTGGAAGCAGGGAAGAGACAATGGTTAGTTCTTCCTGGGGATATTTCACATGATCTCAGAAAAAAATGACATATGAACTTTTTTTCTGTTTTGAAACTAGTATTTATTGTGGGATGACTGTGTTGACACTAGGCACACACTGTCACATATGTTCGAAAGGAGGTTATTCAAGAGGCAGGAAAGCCCAAGTAAAAGCTGTGGGATTTCAACAGTTTGGCTAAGCTAGCTTCCATAGAAAGGCTGCAAAGAGAGAGATGACCGTAAGTCCCCCAGCTTTTCTAACCCTCTCTGTCCAAGTACTGGACATGAGAGTAAAAATGCCATCTTGTATTTTCCAGGGTTGGTATGGTGGCTGTGATCCATGAATTCATCAAGAACCCAACATCCTTGCCCCATTGCCCTACTGTCCTTAGGGTGTTGCCCTCATCCTTATCATCCAAGGTAGTGGTATGATGTTCCTGCCAGGAGGATGGGGGAAGGAAGGAAAAAGAAACAAAGGGTATATGTCAGCTGACTCTTAAGGTAGGTTCCTGCAAAGTTATGGTAGATTCCTATACCCAAATTATATGTAATCATATCTTATTGATCAGAAGCTAGTCACATGGCCTTACACTCCTGTAAGGAAGACTGAGAAATGTAATATTTATTCAGAGAAACCATGTATCCAGTAAAAACTTAAATTACTACTAAAGAAAAGCAGTGGTCTCTTCTACACCCAAACAGTGATATTGGGGAGATCAGGATTTCACTGAAGTTCAAGCATTCATAGAAAAGAGTAAGGGTATAAGGAAACTTTAGCATTTTGTAAATAAAAGACAAAAAAGCACAGTTACGCTATTATCCCAAATTATAAGAAGTTGAGTTCCCTATCCACTTTACTGTGAAGCTTCCTAATATTTCCAGGAGTTTCTCTCCCTAAATATCTCTGAGGGTCCTCGGGTAGTATAAAAATATTCATGAACCATTTCTTACCATCTCTCATGCTTTTGCTACTAGGGGAGCAGAAACTGATGTTCTTGAGGATGAACACCATGATGACCACCCTTTCTGGTCCTCCATTACCACCATCAGGGGATCCAGAAATCTACCTTGATGGCTCTATATTCCTTCCTTTCATGGATGCCAGTTGATTTATTGCAACAACAATATCTTCATGAGTGGTAAAATCTCTTTCAATTCAGAGCCTCTCACTCTGCCGTGGCCCATGAAATACACTCATATTACCAAAATTAATTGTGCTAGTAGTAATTGGATTTTCAGTGGTGTATGTGGGCGGAATTAGTACTCTCACCTCACCCATAGCTTTGATAGACAGACATATTCGTGCTTCCAAACTCCTTCTATCTTCTATGGCAGGGGTCCCCAACCCCCGGGGCCGCACAGCAGGAGGCGAGTGGCAGGCAAGTGAGCAAAGCTTCATCTGTATTTGCAGCCGCTCCCCATCGCTCGCATTACCTCCTGAGCTCCGCCTGCTGTCAGATCAGCGGAGGCATTAGATTCTCATAGGAGCGCAAACCCTACTGTGAACTGTGCATGTGAGAGATGTAGGTTGCACGCTCCTTATGAGAATCTAATGCCTGTTGATCTGAGGTGGAGGTGAGGCGGTGATGCTGGCGCTGGGGAGTGGCTGCAAATACACATTATCATTAGCAGAGAGGTTTGACTGCACAGAGACCGTAATAAATCAATTGCTTGCAGACTCATATCAAAACCCTATCAGCGCGTAGCAAGTGAAAACAAGCTCAGGGCTCCCACTGATTCTGCATTATGGTGAGTTGTATAATTATTTCATTATATATAACAATGTAATAATAATAGAAATAAAGTGCACAGTAAATGTGATGTGCTTGAATCATCCTGAAACCATATCTCCGCTCCCCCACCCCTGCCCCCGTCCGTGGAAAAATTGTCTTCCACGAAACCGGTCCCTGGTGCCAAAAAGGTTGGGGACTGCTGTTCTGTGGTAAGCTCCCTCCCAGGCATCCTATTACTCTTAGTTAGAATCTGCCTTGGGCCAGACCCTTATCAGCTCACTGACTTATTTTAATATCTTTGAATGTCAATGGAGAGGAGTCATGGACTCATGGATTCAGCCCCCTTTTTCTCATAAACCTTACTTGTCCTTTATTCATTTGTTTTCACAAATAGTTACAAAGAAGGCAAGTTGCTAGCCTGGCAGGATCCAACTATAAAATGAATGCACGTGAGTCTATTGGGAAAGGCATGATAGAACTTCATGGGCGAGCAGAGTCTAAGCCCTGGGTTCAGTCTGTGCCCTATGACACTAGAGGTAGAAAGAGAATTCCACAGGAGTTAGAGCAAGGGACTAGGAAAGAGCAGGCAGCAGGAAGTGGTGTGGCCAGGGAAGGAAAGGTCTGTGACAGGGGCGATGAGACGTGATGGATACAGACAACGGACTGGAGAAGTATCCCTGTTGGGCGGTGATTATGCATCACAAAAAAAAGGATAGCATTCATGAACGTGACCAGGGTCACCAGAAATGAGAGAATAAGACTGACAGGAAAATTGGGAGGACTCCTAGGTGATTTCCTTCCTTGGTTTTCCCCAAGGTCAGTAATATGTATGAGCATTTTGAAACTGTTTCCACAAGTATGTTTTGTGGAATGCTTATAATTTATAATTAGTTAAATTTTAATATGAGTTCTAAAGAAATGACAGTTTCCCTGTGGTTTTAAAAAACTATGCTGTTAATCAACTACTTTTGAATATATTTACCTGTATTCTGAATGGATGTTAGAAATTCTCCCCACTCCCAATTATTTTCTTCTGTAAGTGTACATTGTGTTTGTCTTGGGTCTTTAGAGTTTTAACCTTTCGATAGGGGTTAGTTAGCAAAGAAATTAATTACATTACATTCTGGAATAAAGGGATTGCATATGATTTCATTACTACATCCACACTTGGTAGAACGGTGGACATCAGAACCTACTGGCCTATTTTGTGGATAGAGAGGAGGGAGAAGGAGTAGAGTATTAGCAGCAAAACAGGGTGCCCCAAAACTTGATTACTGACAACTTGTTGTCATTGGCAAGATCACTACCACTCATGAGAGGTTTCTCGTCAGGTCCGCAGAGCACAGCAACAGGGAGTCCAGTATTCCCTTACATGGTATGTCTTGGTCCAGGCAGGTAGAGAAGGGGAGAGCTGGCTCCAAGAAGGGGAACTAAGGATGCAGGTTTCAAAACTATAGTCTCTGAGGTGAGCTGGTAAGAGCAAGGCAGGAGCCAGTCCTTGAAGGATACTAAAGGAGAGGTTCAAGTGTACAAAATAAAGTGGAAAGGATCTTGATAATTACAACTGAATGATAAAGTCAGGGGTTGAAAGAACCATGAACTGAACTCATCTGTAAACTTCTCCATCAGTTTTAGAGGACTCGTCATCAAGTACAGGGAACTGGAGTGCATTCCAGATCCTAAGCCTTAGGGGATTCCATTTTGCAGGACTGCAGCCGCTCCATGTTCACGGCTACTGGACTAAGCAGCACCCTCAGACTGAAAACAGAGAACACACTCTCTAGTGCCTCTTCTCTCACTACAGGGTTGTGCAGCTGAGATGGAAAAAAAAAAAGACTAATTAGTATAATAATAAGTAATATTTGAATACAAGACTATGCTAAATGTTTCATATACTTTACCTCATTTAATTCTTAAATCCTAAAACCATTTACATATTAGGAAACTGAAATAGAGGAACTGGGATTTGGGTTTTTCGTGAAGGCTCTTACCACTTGAGGTTTCTATACATAAAAATATCCTGTGCACCCACTGAAAAATCGGGCAACCAGTTTCTTACCCTACCTTCCTCAAAATCATGCAATTAAAAAATTGCTTGACATTTTTGAGACTTCCTTTCATGTTGATTTTAGCTCATTAATAATTTTCAAGAGGAAGTTCCCTTGTATGGCTGTGATTTTGGACATCTCCAGTGGGGAATGTTTGTGGAGGGAATGATACAGTATCGTAAATAACTATATAGCTCTCTGCTTCCAAGAGACCTTGGTTTATATCTAGTTTTTCATCATATCAGGTATGTGTCCTCAGGAAAGACTCATCTTCTCTTAAGTCATATTTTTCTCACCTGTAAAATAGGGAATAATAAATAAAATAGGGATATTCTGAGTATTAAATGAGATCATGTGCATAAGGAGACATGGTCCCTGATATATGCAGCTTAAAGTCTAGTAGGGGTGGATAAACAGCAAACCAATAAAACCAAAGCAGAAATGGAAGCCACTCATATAAAATATATTAACAAATTTTAATGATTAGTGAAAAAACAATGACTTTATTTGAGATGTAAAGGTGGCAAGGGATATGATTCAAATTGTACTCATACTTTATCTTAAATACAATATCAAGTCTTTGAAGGCTTTTAAGAAAAAGAATATCATGTAATTTTCACTTTAAATTGATCATTTTGGCTGCTCTGTGGAGGATGGATGGAGGGAGGAGGGCAAAAAACGGCAAAAGCAGGGAGACCAGGTAAGCAATTAGAGTGAAAAGAGAGATGTAGGTGGATTCAAGTAATATTTTGGAAGTTGAATTGATTGGATTTTATAACGGACTAGCTATAGGAGTTAAGGACAAGTGATAAGATATTAAGGATGATTCTCAGATTTCTGGCTTTACCAATTGAGGTTTGAAAGACTAACGATGGAACAGATTTGGTGTGGGAGAAGGATGATCAAGAGTTCAATTTTGGAGCTGTTGAATTTTAGGAACATTTGAGATATTTAAGCAGATGTATAGAATAGGCAGCGGCCTATCGTGTCTGAGGTCTGTACTGGACATATACATTCAGGAAGCACCAGAATTTGTATATGGTTTCATAGCCATGAGAAAGGATGAGAGAAGAAATGTGTAGAGAAGCAGGTGGAAAAATGAGCCTAAAGATATCCCATATTAGAAGGTAGAGGAACTACTAAAAAAAAAACTTGAGTGACAAAAATAGGAAGAAAATGAAGATCTATTGTCTATAGGGCACAATTTTATACTTCAATAGAAAGTTTATTTTCTACTATTTCTTACCTAGTTTTATCTTATTTGTCTAATAAGGTGAACATTTCTAGATAGAGATTATGATTCTTCTTTCTCTGATGCTTTATATTGCAAAAGTCCAATAAATATTTTTGATTGATTTGAGAAAAAGAGATGATAAAATAAAGATTCTAACTTACGTCAGAATACTGAAAGTCATCTTACCTTCCATATCAAATCCTTATGTCTTTTAATAGACCATTAGGAAGATTTTAGCCCATCTCTTTGCGTAAGAGAGAAGGAAAATTTTCATAGCAAAACCATTTTCTTCCTTGTCTGCTTAAATAAGATATCTTATTTGTTAGTAGATAAAGGCCATTCAATTGCAATAAAGACTCTAAATCAGAGGTTGACAAAATAGGCAAGTATCTGATTATGATTCCGGACCTATTCAATGGCTAATCAAAACTATAATCTTTAGTTGATTACATTTAAGAGTGGTAACACTTCAGGTTTGTATCAGTTAATCATGAAAGCAAAAAATCTATTAAAATACTTCATAGCCTTTGTACCACCTGCCCACTAGTACAGTAATTACTGAAAGGCAAAAAGAAGAGTAGGGAGGAAGATTATTTCTAAGAGGATTTTAGTTTTAATACTTAGTTAAATTATGGCTACATGATTGTCGAGCCAGAGATCTACAGGAAAAATGAGAGATTTAGTAGAAGATAACAACTGAAGTTTAAAGGTAAGAAATCTAGGCGGTCATGTTTATCACCTGACTGTGGTGATGCTCTCCCCTCTGGTTTTTCATCTGTTTTACCTGGGGAACTGGACATTCATGGGATGAGCCTTTTGACTGAAAACAAACAAAAACAGAACAAACAGACAAAAAACAAATCCCCAAACCCCATTCTTTGGATAACAAAAAACAAATCCCCAAACCCCATTCTTTGGATAACATCTACTGTATTGCTCTGGGTTGGTTCAAGTAAACTTCAAGGCATGTGTGTTTTTCCTTTGATTTCTAACATTATAGAAAAAGTAGTCAATAGATAATGTTGTGTTTCTTAATATTTATTAATATTTTAATGTAAGAATGTAAAGCAAATATGTCCTATAATACTGTTTTCTGGATAATTATGGTTGACATGGAAAAATAAGAAGCAATATATGAATACTGGGAAAAAATGCAGACAATACCAAGAAATATAAAGTGAAAGTAAAAGCCTTCATACCTCAAACCCAGCCTTTCTATTGAAGGCTTTTTTGAACAGTGCTTGTGTAGCTTTCAAAAGCATATATGTATATATTTCATTCATTCATTCATTCATTCAACGAATACTATCAAAACATTTATTATGTGTTGATACATGCATAAATATATATGTATGTACACATATAATGCAATGTATTATATGTATGACATACATATATGTGTATACATAATGTATTGCATATATAGTACATGCATACATGTATATGTAATATAGCTACGAGATATAAAGAGATGTGTGTGTATGTGTGTGTGCATTCCAAAAACTACTAAAAATGATTTTCAGTTACTGAGATTATCTGCACACCAAAGATTTTTCTGTGTAGATAAGGTTATGCATTTTTTCCTCTATTTCAGATATTTTTCTTACCTTCTTTTCTTTTTCCTTTCCATCCTTCCTTCCTTCATTTCCATATTTGCAAATGATACATGATATAATAGACATCATTGTTTTCTAACTAATTTCCTAATTATGCCTCTACTTTTCATCTTAAGTGTGATTTTAAAATATTTTTTATAATATTAATGATATCATAGTGGTTTTGGAGCCAGGATACCTGAGTTCAAGCCTCAGTTTAACAACTTATTAGCTGATGACTTTGAACAAGTTTTTCTGAGTCTTTGTGACTCGGTTTCCTTGTCTATAAAATGGAGATAATAATAGTGCTGATCCCAGAGGATTGTTGTGAAGATTAAGTGAGCACATAGAAAATGACTAGAACAAAGTGCTCAGTATGTCAATACATGTTAGCTAGTGGTATTTTCCTTCCAGTCTCACTTGCTAAAGATCTTTTATGTTGTTGCTTGAAACGATGAAATATGGGTTTGAATCTATTAGTTGCTGTAGTGAATCTCTGCTTCCTTTTTATCTGCTCTGCATTTTTGCTTTTGGAAGAATTCTACCTTAAACAAAGCCAGTTGTCCTACTTATAAATTCATCTAATCATTACTTTGCCTAAACTAAAACCCACTTGATATTTTTACTTTTATATTTTTATTGAGGTAACATTGGTTTATAACATTATATAAGTTTCATGTGTACAGCATTATATTTCTGTTTCTGTACACACTACAGCATGCTCAACCACCAAAAGTTTAGTTTCTGGCTGTCACCATACAGTTGATCCCCTTTACCCATTTCACCCTCTCCCTTCTCCTCTGGTAAGCACCAGTCTGTTCTCTGTATCTATGGGTTTGTTTTTGTTTGGTTTGTTCATTTATTTTGTTTTTGTTTGTTTTTATATTCCACATATGAGTGAAATCATATGGAATTTGTCTTTCTCTGTCTGAAATCTCATTTCCCTTAGCATAATACTGTCAAAGTCCATTCATGTTGCAAATGGCAAGATTTCATCTTTTTTATGACTGACTAGTATTCCTGTGTGTGTGTGTGTGTGTGTGTGTGTGTGTGTGTGTGTTTTGGCATCAGCTTTACATTCCAGCACCATTTTATGTCTTATACTTACTTTCTTCTTTCTTACACACTTAATTTATATTATTTTAATAAAATATGCATGTTCTTATAAAGCAAATTTAATCAATTTTGAACAGGATGAGGTTATCAATTAATTACAGATTAATAAATAAAAATAAATTAAACAATTTAATTTAAAAATTAGGGATAAAGTAAATTAAGACAAGTGATTAGGTTATAAATGACTTTGCAATTGGCAAGAGGGTTTTATCATTATTAAAAAACAACAAACACCCCATGAAAGATAAAATCCTGTGGGGAGAGAACTTTGTTAAACTGGAAAATACGTCTTCATTTTGTTCATTTGTGGTTCAAACCTGTTCTAATATGAATGTGGAGAGGAAGGAAAGGCAATGCCAAAGGAATAAATGAATAAATAGGTGGATAGCATTAATATAAGAAAGAGATAAAGATATTCAAGATAGTTTTAGCTGCCCACTGGGTGGTCCTCGATGCATTCTGAAATCACTTGCATATCCCCAAGGGACTAGCTGACATCAGAATTAGGCATCCTAGGTAACACTTTCCAGGTCGATAGGAAACGTGTTGAAAAGTTTTGTCAGAACCACATAATAGCTGAATCCCTCCCCTGTCTGTGATTGTGTCTCATCACACTGGACTTTAGGTTTCTGAATTCTCACGGAGGTGACTCTTGCGGTCATCTGAAGAACCCCATTATTCACTTTTTAATTACTTACCCAAATACCACCTCCTGGAATAGGGGCTCGATCTGAAGACTGCAGCCTGGGCACATCCATGGATACTATGTTAGCCTCATAGCCTGTGTAGGACAGATGAGGCTGGATATGAGGATTTAGAACAGACCTCAGGATAGTCTGTCTGCCTGAGTCAGCAGATAGGTCAGTCCTTCAGGCCCCAAGGGAAGGCTTAGCCATGCAGGTGGTAAATGGCCAGGGAGATTTCTGCAGGGCTGTATTTCTTTGGGACTGGGAGGCAGATGACCTTTAGATTCCTGAGAAAGCTCCTCATAAGTAGTATATTATGACTTTACTGCACCAAATTCCCCTTTTCCTCCTAAGCACTCAGCTAGACACTCCTCCTTTACTGAACTCATAAAATTTTCACTAATGGATGGAACTAATTGTCCCCTAGTTTCCGACCCAGATTCTGATGCCTCTACTTTTTCCCATTACAGGTAGGATTGGGGCCAAATCATTATAGATGGCGCCAAGGTGTCCAGTCACATACTTGAGAGGTCAGGGAGTGTCTCTTTTCCCTTCTGAAACGTACAAATCAATTTACATCTTAAAACCACACTTAAAAAGAGGTTTGTTTTGAAGTGCTACAGAAAGCCGTGGTGTTTCCTTTAAACATTGTTTCCTCTCAGTTTTATAAACTCTCTGGTATGAAGCTCTGGTATAATTAAGAAATAATATTGGTTTTATGGTCTTGGAGTCCCTAGCATAGAAAACCATTTCCTTGGATTTGTTCATTTGTTAGGGTTTTTTTTTCCCCTCCTAACTTTAAAGTAGGAAAGAAGGGAAAATCATCAAGAATATCAGCATTTAAGCACACCATTGCTCAAATTTTGAATTTTGGCATGAGGTCGAGCAGTGTCTTCAGGTAAGGGGGATGAAGGGGGAAGGGCGATATAAACATAATCTGAATTGCTTGGGGGAACTTTTAAAAATGTAATATCCATTTTTTCTATCCCTTATCGTTTGAGAAGGAGAAATGAGGAAAAGAATAGTAGTGGTGAACAAGTACTTCTTGTGCACTCCATTTTTCTGGTTAGAAAGCATTTGGCACTTTGAGATAAGATATTTGCTGATTTGTAAATATTGTTTGTGTTGGGCTCGTTTGTGTTCAGATGCATTCATGCTTTACTTAATATCACTGGACGCGGGGGTGGGAGAGGGGAGCAATCCCTGCAGGCTGTGCTTCCCAGGCTCTTGTGTCAGCTGATTCCCACTTGGGTTTGGCCAGTGAGAGGCACTGACAGGAGGTCAGAGGAAGGGTGAAGGGGAAAGGCCAGGGTATTTCTCCCCATCTCTCTGACTCAGGCAACATGGCTCTCTCAGTGACTGAGTCTCTTCCACCCCTCTCGTTCTCAATGGATAGATCTCCCATGGTTTTAAGTTCCTCCAGGTAATGCTGACTGTTGGGCTTCAGTAACCTTCCTCCTCTAGGCCCCTTGCTGCTAGTCAGCAGGTTGCCTCACCATCCCCTCCCTGTTTGTCTTTCAGCTCTTTCATCATCTGGGAACCAATTCCCTGTATTGCTTCCACTGTTTTCAATACTTAGCGTCATTTTTAAATTTTCCTGCTTTAAGCTTAATGATATGTCATTATCGCACTTAACTTTTGCATAAAATAAACTGAAAAGTGTAAGTAGACCTTCTGTACTAGTTAATATCCATTCAATCACAAGATGGAGAAAACCAATCAAAACTTCCTTAAGGCAAAATCGTACATTTAATGGCTCTCATAACTAAAAGACCAAGGATTGTAGACTGATTTGGAGGTCTCACGGTGTTACCAGACCTCATCTCACTGGGTTGATTTCTTGTTTATTTTGTTCCCTCTGGATTGACATCATTCTCAGTCTTAGTCTCACTTGATCATAATACAAATTCCAAAAAGAGAAAAAATTTACTTTCCAACAGCTAGCAGCCTCCTGGAGGTGGCCAGTCTCAGTGCTGGGTCAGGTCCCCTGGCTCTGCGCACTTCGTTGATGAAACCTCTGCCAGTCCCAGATTGCTCCACTTTCTGTCCAGCCCATAGAGCCAGGCGCCATCCTGTCCTGGTCCAGTTTTTCTGCTTATTGACTTCATCAGAATGATGCTTCTCTTTGAAGGTGTTGACAGAGCTTGTCATGTGATTTGTGAAGTTCAAACAAAGCCTTAGGAAATGAAAAGAACTGCAATTCCTAATGGTCACTAATGGTTTGTAATGGATACATAACCCATCAGGCAATGAAGTAAGTGAATAACCATTTTGTTTTGAAATGTAAATAGAGGCTTTGGTAATTATCCATCCCTAGTAGGAATCAAAGGTGTATTTAAACCTCAGTGTAATAGGAATTTACCAAAAGAAAGTCCACAAACCTGGAAGCAGAAAAACCAGGCAATAAGACTGGTGACATTTTAGGGGGGCTTTTAAATAGCACTCTTCGCTTCCTCTCTTGAGTTTTGAATAAATGTATGTAAATAGGCAAAAGAGTCAGAAAGACAGAGAATGAAATATTATTTTTATTATTGGAAAGGCTGGAATGGTCTTTCCAAAACAGACATACTCACTGAGGACTATTGCTTTATACTTTTCAGTCCCCAAATAGGGAATGAGATGGACCTTCAGAACTGCTTCTAGAAAATAGGTCTTGGTCTGACCCCTTCATGGTTGCCCCCTGAAACAAGAACAGAGAAGAATGCTAGTTACCCCAGAGATAGGAGAAAGGTGAGCATACCCAACTGCTTTTCAGTTCCTCTAATGAGATATCTGTCAATCTTCCATTCAGGAATGGGTAGAAATTATCACGTGGGTAGATGCTTATATTTTCTGGGTTCAGGCTGAAATGCTGAGGCAGAAATGAAAGGATCCCTCTCCAAACACCTGTGAAATATGTGTAACATTTTTTGATCTAAGAAAGTTTTACCATTGGATAAAGGCTTCATAAATGTAATACATTAAAATGTGAAACATGTAGCAAACGATTCCCAAAAAATCAGCATAATGACTATCACTTAAGTGGGAATTCAATACCAAATCCTTAGTGGACTTAGCACAAAAATGATTGTGGATAATAGACCAAGCCATTAGTATTATTGTCTGGTGATTGTAAGAAGCACAAACAACCCTTTTTTGCAACTTTATTCTAGAAGCATGGTATATCATTCAAAAAAAATTATTTTCACATTAAATGTTACGGTTCTCCCACAGGGAATTTAATGTGATTTTACATGACTAATGAAAGTGAAACCTATATTCATGAAATAGAGGGGCAAGGCTATTGGTTGGGTAAGTACAACAAAAACCAGAGAGGAAGAATCCTTAGGATCCTGCTTTCTTCCACTGGAATAATGAACAGAGATTAAGTCATTACTCCTTCAACTAAGACATTTTAATTTCTTCTCAGGTTTCTGAAATGTGTTTTAATCCCTAGGAATGATTGCCATAAAATTAAATATGTTGGGTGGAGAAGTAAGGTGTATTTTGCAGTGAGCATGCCACATTTTCAACATGGCTCAGATCTCATTGCTTACAAAGCCTTGTCTACGTTTAAGAATAGCTCTAGTTTGTGTTAGCCTTTCTGTTGTTGGCAGTCTTTTTAGAATAACTTTTTATTTTGAAATAACCTCAAACTTAGAGAAATTTTTAAAATAATATAGAGAACTGCTGTATAACGTTTACCCATATGCTTTGATTGTTTTATTTATTTATTTATTTATTTATTTATTTATTTATTTATTTTTGGCTGCGCTCAGTCTTTGTTGCCATGTGCAGGTCTTTTTCTCGTTGCAGCAAGCGGGGGCTTCTCATTGTGGTGGCTTCTCTTGTTGCAGAGCACGGGCTCTAGGTGTGCGGGCTTCAGTAGTTGTGGCATGTGGGCTCAGTAGTTGTGGCTCGCGGGATCTAGAGGGCAGGCTCAGTAGTTGTAGCACGCGGGCTTCGTTGCTCCGCGCATGTGGGATCTTCCCGGACCAGGGCTCGAACCCGTGTCCCCTGCATTGGCAGGTGGATTCTTAACCACTGTGCCACCAGGGAAGCCCTGATTTTTAGTATTTTGTTGCATTTGTTTTATCATTCCCTCTCTCTCTCTCTCTTCCCCATCTCTTCATATTTCTTTACATATACCTACATTTCTATGTAAATTTTTCTGTGCCATTTGAAATTTGTAAAATATGATGCCTCTTTATCCTAAATATTTTAGTGCACATTCCTTAAGAACAAGAACATTCTCTTACATACCCATAGTGCAATTATCAAAATTGGAAAATTAACTTTGATACAATATTATTATCTAATCTATGGATCTTATTCAAATTTTGCTAATTGTCCAACTACTGTCTTTTTCATTGTTAGGCTTTTTGTTCTGACTCTCCCAGACTTTAGACAAAGTGTAGGTACAGAAAGCAAGAGGCACCACTTAGTGAGACATCGATAGCCTTTCCTATGTTTGAATTGCTTGTTCTCTTGTGTAAATATAAACTTTGACCTGCAAAGGAAGTCTTCTAAGACTTGCTTTCAGAGATGCTTTCCTAGCGCCTCTTCTAAGTCACAGCCAATGTTAAATAGCAGACCAAGACCTCCAGTTTCCTTAAAGACTTTCGACCAATTTCTGACCTCCCCCATGCATGGTCCTGCAAGTACTTCCTAGCAATCACTCCATCCTTGTGTGAGGATTCTGCCATTATTCTTTTCTAATCATCTCTGGTTCCCCGGTGGTATCAGCCCTTCAACCTGCAACGTCTTACTGCCGATGTTGGTCCTTAGATTTTGTTGCTTCCTATTAATGATGTTGAGAGATTTCACTGGGATGTGTGATCTCACAGAATTTGGATAAAACCTGATGTTATGATGTCCTCTAATTCTCTTTCCAATATACACTAAGTTTCCACAGTCCTTTGTCTTCCCAGTCAATCCTCCATCTCCTCCAAGGCATTGCCATCCCATTAGAGCTCTAAGCCAGTGCTTTGGGCCCAAGGCTCCTAATTCACTCTAAGCTTTCACCATCTCAACTTATCCTACCAGGATGAGGCTGGTCTCTTTCATCTTCTCAGGCTTGTGATGCTGATCATGGGGGAATGGCCTATGTGTCTGCACATTGTAGAAAATACATAAAAACTCATGTATACACACACACACACACACATATGCCATGTGAATAGACTTAACTGAGACTCATATTGCTAGCATCAGAACCTATCTTATGTTTCATGTGAGACAGGAGTTGGATTCAAGATCAGACAGCTGGTCTAATCTTCTTGCAGATAGCCACTCCCAATCTCATGATACATATATAAAATTAAGCTATCATTTGACAGCAAGCTAGAGTGAGTCGGCTGTTAGCAGGACAGGCAGAAGATTAGCCTGCGAGTCACAGAGCTTGGAAAACTAGGTCCTCAATGCTTCTCTGTTGAATAAATGATAGATAGGATAAAAAGCACTTAATTTAAATATGCTAGGGCTAGCTCCAAGAAGTTAGTTAGAGCATCTCAAACAAAATGCCTGCCTGAAACTTTAGTAAGATTCTTCTGAATGACCCTTGTTAGGTTAGCAAAAGTCCAAGAGATAAACAGAGAGTAAAGCTTTCAATGCTCATGAGAACACAAATTACAGTATTTTTATTAAAGTCATATAATTATAACTATTAAAAAAACTAGATACATATTGACCACTAATTACCTATATTCACATGCTTAGAAAGGGATTTTTAATTGAGTACTACAACTTGGCCTAGATAAACACCCTCATTTCCATATACTTATTTTAAATTGCTACTTAAATTCTGCTCAGTCTGGTTTTCTTCCTAGAAGTCAGAGGTCTTGCTTGTCATTCTTTTTCTCCCCCCCCAAGGGTAACTAGTTACCCTTATTTTTATTTCTTAACTTTTGTATTATATAAGTTTCAAGTGTATAGCATCATAATTTGACATCTGTATGCACTATGAAATGATCACCATCACAAGTGTAGTTTCCATGCATCACCATACAATTGACTCTTTCACCCATTTCGCCCACCCCCAACCCCTATCCCCTCTGGTAACCACTGATCTGTTCCCTCTATCTATGAGTTTGTTATTGTTTTATTTTGTTTGTCTCTTTGTTTTTTTTAGATTCCACCTATGAGTGAAATAATATAATATTTGTCTTTCTCCATTTGACTTATTTCACTTAGCATACTACCTTTAAGGGCCATCCACGTTGTCACAAATGGCAGGATTTCATTCTCTTTTATGGCTGAGTAGTATTCTGTTGTGTGTACCACATCTTCCTTATCCTTTCGTCCATCAGTGGACACTTAGGTTGTTTCCATATCTTGGCTATTATCAATAAAACTGAAATGAACATGGGGTGTATATATCTTTACGAAGTAGTGTTTTGTGTTTTTCAGATTTCTTTTTCAAATACCCAGAAGTGGAATAGCTGAGTCATATGGTTTCCCTGTCATTCTTGTAGTAGGCAACAATGCTACAGAGCTTTCTACATGAATGACTGTGCTATCTGTTTGGCCTTATCTATATCACTGTGTCTGGCCTATTTGGTGCTTCTCATGCTCCTGACTACTGGATTTCTTAGAAATTTTCTCTTTAACTCTCCACTTGACTTTACAGAAGGAACCACAGATCTCCTGATGTGGACTCTCTGGCTCTCTTGGATTGATTGATTTGATTTTTTTTTTAATTAGTAAGATTTATTTATTTATTTATTTATTTATTTTAAATATTTATTTATTTATTTATTTGGTTGCACCAGATCTTAGTTGCGGCAGTGGGCTCCTTAGTTGTGACATGCGAATTCTTAGTTGCGTCATGCATGTGGGATCTAGTTCCCTGACCAGGGATCGAACCCGGGCTCCCTGCATTGGAAGCGTGTAGTCTTAACCACTACACCACCAGGGAAGTTCCCAAGATTTATTTTTTAGAGTGATTCTAGGTTCACAAAAAATTGAGGGGAAAGTAGAGAGAGTTCCAACACCTGCCCATCATCCCCATCACCAATATTCCAGATCAGTGTGGTGCATTTATTACAATCCATGAAACAGCATGTATACAACATTACCAAACAAAGCCCATAGTTTACATTAGGGTTCGTTCTTGCTGTTGTTCATTCTATGGATGTTGACAAGTGTGTAATACATATACCTACTATTTTAGTATCCTATAGAGTTAGTTTCACTTCCCTAAAAATTCCCTGTTCCCCACCTATTCATCCTTCCCTATTCCTACCCCCTGGCAATTACTCAACTTTTTACTCTTTCCATAGTTTTGCCTTTTCTAGAATGTCTTATAATTGAAATCATACAGTATGTAGTACTGTCAGATTGCGTTCTTTCACTCAGTAGTATACATTTAAGGTTCTGCCATGTCTTTTCATGCCTTGATAGCTCATTTCTTTTTAGTGCTGAATAACAGTCCATTGTCTGAGTGTACCACAGTTTCTTTATCCATTCACCTACTGAGGGACACTTTGGTTGCTTCCAAGTTCTGGCAATTATGAATAAAGCTGCTATAAACGTTCCTGTTCAGGTTTTTGTGGATATAATTTTTCAACTCAATTTGGGTAGATACCAAGGAGCACAATTGCTGGATTGTGTGTTAAGAATAGGTTTGGTTTGGTAAGAAACTGCCAAACTTTCTTCCAAAGTGGCTGTATCATTTTGCATTCCCACCAACAATGAATGAGAGTTCCTGTTACTTCATATCCTCACTAGCATTTGGTGTTGTCTGCGGCTTGGATTTTAGCTATTGTTATTTTAATGTGCAATTCCTTAATGAAGTATGATGTTGAACCTTTTTTCATATGTTTATTTGTCATCTGTACTTCATCTTGGTTGAGGTGACTGTTCAGAACTTTTGCCCATTATTAAACTGGGTTGTTCATTTTCTTATTGTTGAGTTTTGAGTTTATTGTATATTTTGAATAACATTTCTTTATCGAATATGTCCTTTGCAAATTTTTTTTCCCAGTCTGTGTTGTGTCTTCTCATTCTCTTAACAGTGTCTTTCACAAAATGGAAGTTTTTAATTTTAATGACGTCCAACTTGACAATTTTTTCTTTCATGGATTAAGACTTTTGTGTACTATCTAAAAAGTCTTTGCCAAACCTAAGGTCATCTAGATTTTCTTCTATGTTATTTTCTGGGAGTTTTATAGTTTTGTGATTTACATTTAAGGCTGTGATCCATTTTGAGTTAATTTTTGTGAAGGGTGAATGGTGTAACGTCTATGTCTATATCCATTTTTTTCTTTTTTGGTACATGGATGTCGAGTTGTTCCACCAGTATTTATTGAAAAGACTATCCTTTCTCCATTGAATTGCTTTTGCTCCTTTGTCAAAGATCAGTTGACTATATTTGCGTGCTCTATTTTGGGGCTGTTTATGCTGTTCCATTGATCTGTTTATTTATTCTTTTACCAGTACCCCACTGTCTTTGATTACCGTAGCTTTACAGTAAATTCTGAAGTTGGGTAGTATAGTGCCTCAGCTTTGATCTTTTCCTTCAATATTGTGTTGACTATTCTGGGTCTTTTGTCTCTCAATGTAAACTTTAGAATCAGGGCGCGCCCTAGTGGTCTAGTGGTTAGAATTCCAGGCTTTCACTGCCAGGGCCCAGGTTCAGTCCCTGGTTGGGAAACTGAGATCGCACAAGCCACACGGTGAGGCCAAAAAAAAAAAAAAAAAATTTTAGAATCAGTTTGTCAATCAATCCCAAAATAACTGTCTGGGAATTTTATTGAGGTTACATTGAACGCTTATATCAATTTGGGAAGAACTGATATCGTAACAATATTGAAACTTCCTTTCCATAAACATAGACTATATCTCCATTTTTAAAGTTCTTCTTTGATTTATTTTATTAGAGTTTGGTAGTTTTCCTCATCTAGGTCTTGTATATGTATTTTGTTAAATTTATACCTAAGTATTTTTTTTCTTTCTCTAATGTAAATGATATTGTAATTTTTATTTCAAATTTCAATTGTTCATTGCTGGTATATAGGAAAGCAACTAATTTGCATATTAACTTGGTATCCTGCAACCTTGCTAGAATTGCTTATTAGTTTCTGGAGAGTTTTTGGTTGTTGTTGTTCTTTGAAATTTTCTACGTAGATAATCATGTCATCTGCAAACAAAGACAATTTTATTTCCTTCTTCCAAATCTATATACCTTTTATTTCCCTTTCTTGTCTTACTGCTTCAGCTTGGATTTCCAATACAATGTTGGATAGGAGTGGTGTGGGGACAGCCTTGCCTTGGTTCTGACCTTAGTAGGAAAGCATCTAATTTCCTATCATGTACAATGAGATGTTAGCTGTTAGTTTTTTGTAGATATTCTTTATCAGGTCAGGGAAGTTCCCCTCTTTTTATAGTTTGCTGAGAGTTTTTATCATGAATAGATGTTAGATTTTGTCAAATGGTTTCTCTGCATCTATTGACAAGATCATGTGATTTTTCTGCTTTAACTTGTAGATGCGATGAACTATATTATTTGATTTTTGAATGTTGAACCAGGCTTGCATACCTGGAATAAATTTCATTTGATCATAGTGTAAAATTCTTTTTATATATGTTGGATTCAATTTGCTAATACTTTGTTGAGGATTTTTGCATGTATGTTCATGAGAGAGATTGATCTATAGTTTCCTTTCTTGTAATATCTTTGTAAGGTTTTGGTATTAGGACAGTGTTGGCTTTATAGAATGACTTAAGAAGTATGTCCTCTCCTTCTATCTTCTGGAGGAGATGGCAGAGAATTGGTATAATTTTTCCTTGAATGTTTGGTAGAATTCATCAGTGAACCCATCTGGGCTTTGTTTCTTTTCTTCTCATAGTTTAGAATATTCTTGAAGAGAGAGATGAAGGCCATCAATTTAGGGGTTCAGTCCTCTTCCAATTAATATCAATATTGACCTTTGTTACGTTTAGTGACAATCTACTGATATGTCACATGCTGCTCTAAAATCTATCTTAAAAAAGAAAAAACCCTACATCTTTTGCAATTAAGTTCCCTCTCTCCTCTCATCTAAATGGACTTAGAATTTCTGTTTCAGGCTTCTGATCAAAATGTTTACTTTTGGTTCATTCTGGACCTGAGTGTTTGAAGATGGAAGTTATTTATTTATTCTTCCACTTTTATTAAGATATAATTGACATATAGCACTGTATAAGTTTAAGGTGTACAGCATAATGATTTGACTTACATACATCATGAAATGATTATCACAGTAAGTTTAGTGAACATCCATCATCTCACATAGATACAAAATTAAAGAAATAGAAACAAATTATTTTCTTGTGATGAGAACTCTTAGGATTTATTCTCTTACTAACTTTCATATATAACATATAACAATGTTAATGATATATTTATCGACTGTACATTACATCCCTAAGTACTTATTTATCTTATAACTGAGAATTTATATCTTTTGACTGCCTTCGTCCTATTCCCTCTTACCAAGAGACAGACAGAGGCTCAGCAATATTTTTTAAACCAATTACTGATGAAGCCATTATGGTTGTAAGTTCAGACTCCTTTGGGTGAGCTGTCCTTTGTACCAGGATATATCCAGCCTATGACTGAGTATGAGTGCTTACTGCACTGTAATTTAGGACTAATATGGTAGTTTCCTATTTACTGTATCCTTACGACATACAAGGTGTATTATATACAACATCTCATTTATCCTTACAGCAACCCTATATTCTTCATTGTTCAAATGAGGAAAATAAGGCTGTGGTTACAAAGCTTGCCTCACATCACACAATGACAAAGTCAGAATTTAAACTCAAGTCTGTCTGACTCCAGCCCATGTTTCTAATGACTATGGTATATAACCTCATTTAATAAGTAAGTATCAAGCACCTCAAATGCCAGATACTACTATGGTATGATACAAAGTTTTGCTAACTTTGTATCTCTTCTTTTATGTATCTATTCTTTGGATCTATTCTTTTATGATACTTATAATTTAATTAGAGATATGGAGAGATACAAATGAAGTACTGTAAAACACGAGGAAGGAAAAAAGGATAATTCTGCAATGGTTAAAGAAGACATCATGGAGATAATGATGCTTGCTCAAATGTTTGTATGGAGGACAGACATGGATATGGAAGGCCGTTGCAGGATGGCACAGAATGAGCAAAGATAAAAGTAATGAGCAAAATGTGCGTTCAGCTGTATGTAGCTTCATGAGAGAAAGGTCTGTATTTTATTTCTGAATACAAAGTACCCGATGTAATGCATAATAATCAGGTATCCAATGAATGTTTGTGGGTTGAGACATTGAGGCATTGTGCCTAAAGGAGAAGGGGTTTGGGTTGAAAGGTGAAAAGAGAGAAGGTTGTAAAGGTAATTGGAATCAGACTCTAAACAGCTCTGAAGGTCCTTCCTAGCCCTGAAAAGTATGCTTCTCTGAATTGTCAGCTTATAGCATAAGAATTGACTGGTTATGAAATACAGAACCATTGACTATTTTGGAGGAGGGCATAATGAAACAGGCATTGGAAAAAATAGACTGAGCTGAGAGAAAGACGACAGGGAAACTAATTAGTAAGACAATTGCAAAAATCTAGTTATGAGGCAAAAAGAGTATCTCCCAGCTTAACAACAAGAAAAAGCCAGACAGACTACAAGATCTTAACTTTTGCTAATGCCATCAGAGTGGTGAGTTCACAGGGTAGCTAATTAGTCTGAAATCTAAGAAAATACAGGTGTCTCCAAGAAGCTGGAAAGTGAGCACTGGCTTACCTGTGGCAAAGTGTAGGCAGAATTAGGGCTGCCATACAAGTAAGCAGCATTCAGCTAAAATTTCAAGGAATTGCTAAATAGACCCCTCTGAGCTGCAGACACAGGGGTGCTGGCCCTCACCTGTAGGCTCTTCTCCATGACTCTCCATGGGGTGCTCTAGAGAAAGATTGGAAGAAAGATGAGAGATCTGGGAAAGACTCCCAGGAAAGGGTTGAATCCTGGATGAGACCTTTGTCTCCCATGGAACAAAAGCCTGAGGCCACTGGGGGAAAGGCAGCAAACCTTGCTGTCCTGGATGGGAGAAGACCCACTTCTGCTTGGAGGAATGTAAAAGAAAAGCCTGTCCCTGGGGGAAGGACAGAAAACTTTGCTGGGCCAAGGACATTTGAGACCTCCTTCTACTGGAGGAGGGCAGGAAACACTGTTCTGCAGAAGGATCGCCTGAGACACAGGGCAGGGTTTAGCTGCTATAGGTAAGAGATAGTATCACTAAGCCCCACCACCAAGACCCAGTGACACAGGACTTACCTGAGACTGAGGCTGGACCAGGACAACAGTGAGCCTCCTGGGCCTCTGTCCCCAGGTAAAAAGCAACCTCTGTGCACCACAGGGAGAGGGCAATAATGTGGAGAGAGACACTGTCTGAGGTACAGGCAGGGATGGCTGAAGGCTGAGCCTAGAGTAGGAAGAGAAACCTTCTCCAGCAACCCATCATTTTGCGTGCTGAGTGGAGGATAAACTGTAGGGAGGTGAGAATCTTGGCAGAGAGATAAGGGTAAGCAGCTTTTGCAATAATCCAGCTGAGAAAGGATGGCAGCTTGGCTAGTGTGGCAGCAGTTGAGTGAGTGTGAAGTGATGTGGTTCTGATTATGTTTCCAAGCTAGAGCCTGCAGGGAGGGCTTGCTGATATATCAGATATGAGATGAGAGAAAATAATAGGAATCAAGGATGACTGAGGCTTTTGGACTGAGCTACTGGAACGTAGTATTATCAATTACTAGGTTTGGGAGGACTAAGGTTTGGGGGTAAATGAAGAGTTCCCATTATTTACTCTAGACAGCTATTTGTAATCATTTAGAAGCTTCATAATTATCTCCACATTGCGCTTCATCTCCTGTGTATATGGGAGGCCAGCCCTGCATTTGAGGTGCAGAAGAACTGCAGGCAGCTTCCTTCTCAGGAAGGTGCTTCTTCCATGGAGAACGGAAGTTTTCCCTGGTCCTTTTATATCAGCTGCCCTTGCTTTCTTGATTTGCAAGATGAGGAGCTTTTCTCTTTATCGATAGTCTTGATTGCCCCTTTCGTAGGGTAGAAAATGTAACCTGAGACTTTAGAGATGATATTTACCATTGTGCTTCAAACCTTGTTAACTAGATTTGTAAATGTCATGGTTCCTTAGTCTTTTTATGCCGTCCTCCCTTCTCCTCAATCTTACAGAGTCAGCAGTGCCTGCTGATTCACATGCTAACATGTTGTCTTTTCAAGTAGGAATTACAAATTTTATTGGAGGAAAGTGGAGAATTTTGAGGATCCTGTGAAGCAGTTGCATTATTTGGTCCCTCAGAACCCTTTAAGATGCACACAATTGTGTTCCAAAATATAACAGGTCTGCCAATATTATTTCTCATTGGTTTAAAATGGAAGGGACAAACTGCCCTTTCTCAAGCTAAATTTTCATGGTGTTCTGACTAAGCATAGGAAATAAAGTAGTGCTTAATTGCTGGGGGTTGGGAGAGTGGTAGAAAGACTTTCTTCAAAATGGGGAATGTTTAGGAGCAGGAGCATGGAAACTTATATACAGCAGCCTTCTAACCACCGGGGTTGGAATCTTGAAGGCTGAGAATCTCCAAGTGAGGGTTTGCTGACAATATTCATCAAAAACCTGAAATGCGTGTTAAATATTCAGCTTTTTGGGCCCCATCCTAAATCTCCTGCTTCGGAGTTCTGTACTAGGACAGGACTTGGTATTTTTAAAAAGTTCAGGTGATGACCCCAAGATCAGGTCTCTGCAGTGTGTCCTGCAGCTTCTGGTTTTCTCATTTATGTCTCCCCCAAATAGTCATATTTGCCAGGCATTAAATGTTAACTGCATATCAAGCACCTTGCAAATATTATTTCTGAAATTTCACCCTGAGAAGAGTGTATATTCACATTTTTCAGATAGGAATCTGACTTAGAGAGGTTGAGTAGCTTGCTCAAGTTGACACAACTGATGAGTAATAAAGTCACCATAGTACATGTAAAATACCAACTTCCAAAAACTAGAATACATTTAGACCATAAAATAGTACTGAATGAGTTTAATCTTTCTTTGATCATGCCAGAGGTACTTGTAGTACCTTAAGGTTATTATTGTAAACCTCAGTTATCATTAAATAGTATTGAACAAAGGAATTCTATTCATTTTAGTGTTCTTGTTCTTTGGGTAATTAATAACAGACAATACATAGAGTTGGATATGACAAAATTGAGTGTTATGTTCTTCTGTAGATTCAGAGAACATTCTAATCTTCCATCAAATTTAGAGAATTCCCTGGCAGTCCAGTGATTAGGATTCTGCGCTTTCACTGCCAAGGGCATGGGTTCAATTCCTGGTCAGGGAACTAAAATTCCACAAGCCCCACGGCGTGGCAAAAAAATAAATAAGTAAATAAAATTAAAAATAAAATAAAAAATAAAGAAATCTTTCATCAAATCTAGTCATTCTGCAAGCAAGGACACCTTATTTTTCACAGGCTTTATGCTACCTGATGTTAGTGGTTTCCAAATCTGGCTTTAAAGCAGAATCACTCAAATGGATCATAGGTTTTAAAAGGCTGAAAAATTCTTAAAAATACAGATTCCTGGGTTTTACTGCTAAGGATTTTGATTTGGTGGGTCTTAGGTGCAGCCAGAGAATCACGTTTTAGAAATCTTCCAAGTGATTCTCATGGAAGCCACGTGTAAAGTACCTGGTTCATGAAGAAGTTTGAAGATCATACTAGGAGTATATAGTCACTCAAAATGCCTTCCCTTTGTTAGTTCTAGAACTCTAAAAATCTGGGGGGGAACAGCTACTCATTTGGATTCTTCCCTTTAAAAACAGCTTTTACAAGGATCTCGACTTTGTGAATACGTGAAACTAGGGCATAAGGTATTGGTGGCTTCTGGTGCTTTCTGTCTGACGGGAATGAGAATGCATAAAAGAGCTTGTGAGAGATTAAGGAAGCAGAAGGCAGCAGGCACGTGGAAGGGTTCCGAAAATCAAATGAGGACTACCCAAAACCAAACTGGTCCATTTCATATATGTAACTAAGGTTAGTGTTATCTCCACATCAGTATTTGCTGTTTCCAAGTTAATCCACATATTTCCAGGATCCTTTGAGGGTAACTCCTTTCTTAATGTTCTTGGAAAGAAGGGGGAACATTGCTTCCTGCTATTACCTTAAACCATTTCCAGTGACTTGGAATTATGAGACTTGGCATCCTGTTTTGTGGTATCAATAACTCCTACTCATTACTTTTCAACTTCAAGGAGAACATGATTTAGGGACTTTGAGAAAATAGAAAAAAAAAAAAAGAGAGAGAAATTACGTTCACTAGTGAATGTCTCCCTGGTGTGATCTGAAATGAAGAGGCACTCCAGACCACTGATGAGGATACGTTTTTAGAGGGGGAAGGGTCTTAAACTCCGTAATATTCCAAACCAATAGCATTTTTTTATGTGTTGTATGGTACCCTGAATATTTTTTATCATGAATCCGATAGGTATATTCTTTCTGAATTCTTAATCAATGGCTCTGTTATTCTTATGTTATATCCCAGAAATAAAAATGTTTACATATATATTAGTCAACAAACAAACCATTTTCCCCAATCTGATGGAAGTACTTTATCCTGATGAAAATTCATTTAGTCATTTTTTTACCAAAGGATAGAAGGAAATACTGGTGATCTGCAGCTTGGGGACTGTTGCTAGTTTCCAGTTTACCAATATGACTTAGGGACAGGTGCTGTCTGCTTATCAGATATCACGTGAGGGAGAGCCAGCAGAATCCAGGTCTACCAATGGCCCCAAAGCATCTGGATTCAGAAAGACTGACTTAGGAAGAAAGAAACATTAGGGACAACAGCAGGAATATTCTGAAAGATACAGTTGTTTCAGGGCTGGTTTTTAAATATTTGGATAAAGAATGCTGCTCTTCCCTTTTTCCTCAGTATTTAGATTCTCAAGTAACAGGGGGCATGGGAATAAAGAATAAAGTCTACACGTCCTAGACTCCATTACGATCATGTGACTAAGTTCTGGCCAGTGGGGTATATGCAGAGTTACTTGTGAAGCTTCTTAGAAGAGTCCTTCAAAGAAAAGAGTTTGTCTCCTTTTTTTTTTTTTTTTTTTCCATCTTCTGGCTGACTGGAGTGGTTGGTACTAAAGCAGCCATTTTGGAATATGATTAGAAGTTGTGTATAGAAAATAGCAGAACAACAAGATAAAGGAATCTTTGGCCTTGGTAATTGTGTATTCACATATCAGTTTGGCTGGGCCTGCATACCTGGAATTGTATGTGGAATAGACTACACTCTTATTTAGTTGAAGGAAATTTAGCATCATGGTAAAGAATAAAGGCTCAGAGACCAGATTGGGTTTGATTGAGTTTTGGGTCTATTTCTTACTAGCTATGTGACTTTGAGCAAATTAAAGTAATGAATTGTGCCTCTATATCCTCATTTATAAAATGGGCTACTGATAACACTTAACCCACAAGATTGCTATAAGGAGTCAATGAAATATTGTATATAAAATGCTTAGAACAGTGTCCGGCACATGGATTGCACTATATACATAATAACTATTATTATTATTTGAGCCACAATTATTTTCACAGTTTTGAGATTACAGAATAAGCTAATACTAGTGAATGCAAATGCTTGGTACATATAAATAGTGCCTGGTAAAAAGTGGGTGCGTAATATTTTGAATGAATGAGTGAACTATTTCTATTTACCTTAAGTTCACATACTATAATAACCTGAAAAGTGACCTTAAGAACACTGCAGCTTTCATTCACCCTTGAATTATGAGCAAAGCAATTAGAGATTAAAGAGGATTATTAACCCTGTGTTCTGGTGACATCTAGATACAATAGTGTCCTTCTGGTATAGAGCCCCAGGACTCAATAGTCATTCACCACTCACTAGTTCAGCAGCTTCTCAGAGGGTCACTGCTTTCAGTTCTCAATCCTGTGCATCTGTCAAGCGTCAGGCTATTAACCCATTGCAGGCTCCTCTGCTACTGGCATGTGTGGCAGGCTATCCATGTGCCGCCAGCCATTGGCATACACTCAGAAAAGACCCATCTATTTAATATTACCCAAACAAAGACCACGGTCAGGAAGAAAACCCACCTCCAAGAAAATGCCATAATGTACTGAATTAAAAGAAGTACTTACTGGATTATCCCATAATTGAGGAAAAGGGTGCTTAGCCATCCTATATCTTTCCAAGCACCAATAATTTGGGGTCAGCCAAACTTTAAGAATGAGTTCTATTTTGTTAGCTCTGCCTATGTTTATACTCCATATGTATGACATACTTTTTCAAGTAGTGTTGAAAGGGACATATGATTTCCATTCTATTATTTCCCTAAGTGAAGAACATGCCAAACTTCAGGGAAGGCATGTGATATCTGCAATATTTATAGATTCCTCTGAAAAGCTTTGCTACTATATAGAGCATACAGTTAGTTTCAAGTTGCTCTTTTCTAACCAGTCCATATATTTTCTTTAAAGTTAACATAAATTTAGACATTATGCTACCTATAATTCGAATGCATCATAAAGAAGATGGAAGACTTTATAGTAAAGGTATAAAATTGAAAAAGAAATATATCTGATGCAACAATAGTATCTTCTTATACACACAGTTTAAAAAATTTCATTACTCATTGGCCCAATTTTGCATTTAAATATGAATTCATTTAATTTTACTTTGCAATCAGGTAAATTAGTGAGAAGGAATCTAAACAATATGCTTTAATTGCATTTATAAATTATTCTCTCTGTACTTCATGAGCATTCTTTCTTTTTTAGATATTGAAATGTAGTGTCTAAATATAAAGAGCAGTAACATCTGGTTCTAATTGCTGGTTTGAATAATACAGACAGACCTTCAACATTTCATGCTTTTGAAAGGATGTGTTTAGTAGGAGGTACCAAGTCAAAGGTTGTAAAAATTTTATACCACTAAAAATAGTTGAAATCTCAGATGCATTTAAAATGGAAATTACCACTTTTTGAGCAAATAGTTCCTCTCTGTGTAAGCTGTATATACGCTAGAAATGGTTCATCAAAAGAAACTTTTTGCTTTTTTTTATATCCCATATACCATCATTCTTATAACCACAGTACTTTTATTTTTCACAGATTCCATGTCTTATTCACATCCTGAAGTAAACATTCAATAGTCACTGAACCCGTATGTTGTGCAAGGTTTTATATTTAGGGTTGTCTTTTAGACCTGTTCTACCATAATAAGCTGCAGTGGAAGAGTTCAGTTGTCCTCATGGGTGACAGGCAGATGGGTTATTGTACTGCTAGAAGTGTGTGTGTGTGTGTGTGTGTGTGTGTGTGTGTGTGTGTGTGTATCTTAGGTGTTACGTGTGACAGAATACTGTGTCTCGCCAAAAAGTCCTGAAGAGTGTATGTGTATGTTAAAGCCTTTCTTACTTCCCCTGACCATAAAGATCCTTCCCCCAATACTTGTCTGACTCACAATTCTTTTCTGAGTTCTGATTTTGTGGCTTTATTGGTTTTAACACCCTTGAGAAAAAAATATAAAAGCAAACAGACTTTTATCTGTGGAACCCAGTAAATAACTGTTGTCTTAATGCTTAAATCAATGGAAAAATCGTGTGTCATAGAACATTATACAATTATTCCATTTAGAATAAAATCTAATATATATCTGGATTCAAGATCTCCTTACAAAGATAAGCATTGCTCCCTTTCTTGAAAGCCAGTATCCCTGAGAAGGTCAGTGCTGTGAGTTCTCAGAAAAGGTCTCTCCATAGTTTGTTGGGCACCTGAGACCATCTGGGCCATGAATATTCTGGGAAGTTGAAAGTTACCACTTCTGAAATAGTATTTTACAATTCATCTCAGCAGATTCCTGTTTTTAAATTATCAGTTGAACTGAAATTTTGAACTGATAATTATGGACCATTTGAAATGGACCAACCTCTCTCTGCATGGCAGAACAGCAATAGTGGGTGCTTAGTGCTTAGTGGGTGGAGAACGCACGTTTAAACACACAGGCTCTGGAACCAGACTTCATGGACTCACACCCATGTTTTGCTGTTTATTAGATGTGTTGCCTTAAGCAATTGAATGAGCTTCTTTGGACCTCAGTTTTCTTATCTGTAAAATGAGGATAATAATAGTACCCACTTCATAGGTCGTAGTGATACCTAAATTAGTTAAATTACATTAACTACTTATTATTACTGAGATTGTTTGGGACTCTTTTTTCATGACTTTATTGAGAAGACAGGATCAAAATAATCTCTCCACAGGCATAGTCTAAGAAGAAAGCTTGGTCAGGAAGGCAGGTGTGAAGGCGGAGAATTCAGCGAAGATTTCCGAGCCAACTCCAAGCCAGCACCGGCAATGACTCTCAGTGGGCCTTTTTTAGAAATAGGCCAAAGGCAACTAGTCGTAGCTCAGACGTTTGACCCTCTGGACCCAAAAAGAGTGTGGATCTGCTCCAACGTCTAGAGGGAAAAAGAGTTTTCACCCACCAAGACCTCTTAGGAGCCATGTCTGCTAATACGAGGTGAGCACAGGTTTTGTTTTCCCTTATGGTTTCAGTGGACTCTGGACCCTGGGTTAGAGGAATACTCGGATTCTTCCCACCATATTAATCTTTCTTCTTAACTCAGTTTCTTCCTGAACCAGAGACAGTGATCTTGACTGGAAGAACTTCACAGTAGTCAGTGTTTATATAGCACTCAAATTAGTACCTTATGCACTGTGAAAATGCCCCCAAAATATGACTGTTAAAAATACTACCCCTGATAATCTCAGCTATGGTTAGCTGAAATAAAATTGGTGAGCATATAACTAAAATGAACTGTTATCACACTTTGTTAATTTTGATCAATGGCAACTTTAAGGAATTAACATATCTATTAAAGTTTTGCTCGATTATTCTTATTAACATCATCCTTCTGGAAAAGTTCACTTAATTTAGAGGGAAGCCTTTGTCTTGGTAACGATTTGCAGTTCATGCCACTGCCTTGCTCAGGCCCTAATTATTTCTTAACTAAATTTGGAATAAACAGCTTCTGCCTTTGGGGCTCTTCATCCAAACTTCCAATCAGATCCTTTATCACTGCCAAAGTTGTTGTTTTAAAAATAAAACTCAAATCTGTTCCTATGACTCATTCACTTAAAACTCTTCAATAATTCTCCCATAATCTCAGAAGAGAGCCCAAACCTTTATCGTCTGCATTTGGTCCTTTATGATCTGATCCTGCTTTTCTCCAGTCTCATCTCCTACTACACCTTGGCAAAAAACTTGGTAACACCCAACTCTTTGCTATGTCCTAAGCTCTTTCTCATTTCTATCTGGTTGGCATGCTGTCTTTCTATGTGGAATGCCTCCCCCTACGTTGTCTATTTGGTGATCTTCTACTCATCCATCTTGCCTTCTCCGTGAGGCTTACATAAGCATCTGTGATCTAGGCTAGATGATTCTTATTTTGGGTTCCCATAACAACGTTTCCATATCTCAATTATAGCTCTTATCATCTTGTGCTACAATGGCCATTGCATGGCCAATGTAATGATTAATAGCCATTAAAATTACATACATAAGATTATTTACTTACAAGGAAAGATGTTAATAACACATTGTTGACTGAAAAAAAGGTTAAAATGTATGTACCCTATGACTCCAATTTTTGTTAAAAAAAAAATATGTCTATATATATGGATAAAAATCTCATGTGTATTCCCAGCCTAGATCTGTACTTAGCTTATAGGCAATATTTAAATAACATTGAATGAACCTAGCACAGAGGTTTGCCATTAAAGAGAGTTAGGTGATGTGCTCACTGACACTGTGTCTTGGCCCATGAAGGGGGCATGACTACATGAGTAGGACTAGCTGTTGCTTAACTAAGGTGAAAGTTTAGATAAGCCAAAGGGCTATCTGCCCATCCTGTTCAGTCTGACATTTCTTTATGCCTGTTTCCCTGAGTATGTTCTGTTGGATCCTAGTCCTAAAATATACTTCAAAAAAGTATATAAACTTGGTCATAAACTTGACAAATGCCACAAACTGTCTCCCTCTTAAGGCTCCACATGCACAAAAACATCTTAAAGTATCTGAAAAGTCATGCAATGCAGAAGTTCATTTAACTTTGCTTATCTAATAATTTCTTAGACTTACATGACCACAGGACTCTTGTATTTCATAACTTCCTTCAACATTTTGTGGAAAGACTGTGCTATGGAACACATGTTAGGAAACACTATTCAGTACCAAAAACATTTAAGTGTAGAAGCCATGGGCTCAACATTTACGATCATTCTAATTTCTCCAACTCTGACACTGCACCCCTTTCTTCCATATTTTTTTCAACTCTTCTAAATATAGCTACATAGAACTGCAGAGAGGAAAGTTATCATCTTGTCTACCTTTGTATTAGAAATGAGAAGATGGAGTTCCAGACACCTTCACTGGCTTGCTTAATGCTAATAAGCCTGGTACATGAAGGAGCCTGGTTGCTTGACTACCAATCTCACCATGTTCCACTGTATCCAGGCCCTCCCTCTCCATGCCCAGTGAACTGCCTCAGCACTCAATGCACTTCAGCTGTATGTCAACTTATGTATGTCCTGAATGTTTACAGTATTAACTTGGGTATGAGTAATCTTTGCTTTGTTTGCATGTTTGTTTCTTAAACTCTACAGTGATTTTTAAATTCCCCAATCAGGTATTAGTTTCTCAAAGGAAATAATTTTCAATTCTTTATCTGAAGCATTTTTTTTTTGGCCACTCTGTGCAGCATGTGGGAATCTTACTTAGTTCCCCCACCAGGGATCGAACCCACACCCCCTGCATTGGAAGCATGGAGTCTTAACCATTGGACCACCAGGGAAGTCCCTATCTGAAGCATTCTGATGGAAACAACTAAAAGTTTCCTAAGAAGTGACCGCTAACAATTTACATGACAAAATAGAGAAAATCATTAGCAAATAGAAAAGTAAAATACAAATAATGAATATACTTAGGAAACTATTTAATTCAATTAATAAGCAAAGAAAGGTAAAATATAACCAAACCAGATAGTATCTTTTCATAAAATTTGTTTAAAGTTTTTATTGTTACCCAAGATTGTCAAGACTGAGGTGAAATAGGCACTTTTGTATTTATCCTAGGAATTACGCAGCTTGGAAAATATTTTTGAATGGAAATTTGGAGCCTGTCTGAAACCTTAAAACCCTGCCTGACGTGTTTTTGACCCATTCTGTTGATGCCTAAAACTTATATTTGATTATTTACCCAATGCAGTGTACACAAATAGTATCACACAGATATTCATCAGGGTATTTTTTTTTTTTTTTTTTTTTGGCTGTGTTGGGTCTTCGTTTCTGTGCGAGGGCTTTCTCTAGTTGTGGCAAGCGGGGGCCACTCTTCATCGCGGTGCACGGGCCTCTCACTGTTGCGGCCTCTCTTGTTGCGGGGCACAGGCTCCAGATGCGCAGGCTCAGTAGTTGTGGCACACGGGCTTAGTTGCTCCGCGGCATGTGGGATCTTCCCAGACCAGGGCTTGAACCCGTGTCCCCTGCATTAGCAGGCAGATTCTCAACCACTGCGTCACCAGGGAAGCCCCATCAGGGTATTTTTAATGGAGTAAATTGAAAAATAGCTAAAAGGCAAAAAGAAGCATACTTTGACCTCAGGTCAAACAAACTACAAATACAATGTGTATTCCCAACTTAGATCTATACTTAGCTTATAGGCAATATTTAAATAACATTGAATGAATACATTGAAACAAATCTGGAAGTACATATGGCAGAATGGTAACACTGATTGATTGGTGGTGTGACAGATCATGTTTTTCTTTGTTTTTTATATTTCTTTTATACAATAAACCCATGTAAGTTTTGTAATAAGAATTTTTTTTTTTTTTTTTTTTTTTTTTTAGTAATAAAAACAGGGACTTCCCTGGTGGTGCAGTGGTTAAGAATCTACCTGCCAATGCAGGGGACACGGGTTCGAGCCCTGGTCTGGGAAGATCCCACATGCCATGGAACAACTAAGCCCATGCACCACAACTACTGAGCCTGTGCTCTAGAGCCCATGAGCCACAACTACTGAGCCTGCGTGCCACAACTACTGAAGCCTGCACACCTAGAGCCCGTGCTCTGCAACAAGAGAAGCCACCACAATGAGAAGCCCGCGCACCGCAACGAAGAGTAGCTCCCACTTGCCGCAATTAGAGAAAGCCCGTGTGCAGCAACGAAGACCCAATGCAGCCAAAAATAAATAAATTAATTTTAAAAAAATAAATAATAAGAACACAGTTGCTCAGTTAAAATCATTTCCTAGCAAAGCAATAATCACCATTTAACCCACTTGATCTGAGGTGCCTCTAATGTTTAAATGAAGATGCTCACATCTCATTCCTTGTTTCCTCAGGGCTGCTGTGGAATTCTACCCGTACCAGGCCCCCCCCCCCGACAGCCAGGCTTGTATTATTGACTGTCATTTTTAAGTAGCTCAGACTCTATGCTCAGAATTTCCTGAATGCCTAAAGAATAACTGCTCACCTGCAAACCCCATCGTGCTCAGCTTGGCAGGGCTCCCTTGTAACATATCGTATTTTCCAGGAACATTTCTGTAGAGAAAAATGGCCCCCAAGGAGCAACTGAAGCGTGTGTGTAGGCACTTAGAATTGACACACTGTGGAATGACTGGGAATTTATTTGGATAAATAGCCTGTAATATAGTCAGGGACTTCCCATAATTCTGAAGTCAATGAGGCCCTTGGTGGTTTTATTTCCCTCACTTTTGAGACAATGGGATTCACATAGACTATGGATTTATTCATTAAATGCTGAGTGTAAGAACTTGTCACCATCTTCTTTTGGGATAACTGAGCATGGTTCCTCTTGGTAAGTAATATGAACACAAAGTAAACATTGCCAGCTATCTGTGTTCCAATCTTCCCTGTGAGCAACTGCAAGTTCAGCTGCTGCTGTATTCGAGTAAGATTCTGCTCAGAAAGTAGTAAGATGCTGGGCTGCAGTATTTCACTGTGGGATACTGTAATGTCAGGAACCCGTACCAACACATTCCAGAACTCCTATACTATGTGCTCCAGAAAAAGAGGCACAAAATTCCTTCCAGTGTGTGAACTCTGGGCCTAGAGAATTTTGGTTTCGATAATTGATAACTGTTTTTATCTTGAGTAAGTACCTTAACCTCTCTGAGCCTTGTTTTTCCATCTGTAAAAAAGGGAAACTATCAGTAGCCATCTCATAGGGTTGTTGTGAGGAATAAATTCGATCATGTTTGAAATGTGCTTAAACGTGACTAGGAAAAAGAAACTTTAAAAAAAAGTGACCAGCATATCTTAAGTGCTCAAAATGTGAATTCCTTTTATTATCACAACCGTCATCATTATCATGATGATCACCCCAGAGAAGGGGATCTAGTTTTACTGTCTCGGCTGTGTTTCAGTTGACATTTCCAGCCTCAGTTAAATGCTATAGGAAAAAAGAAAGAAACCTAGAGAGAGGCAAAGCAAGGTAGAAGGAGGAAGTGAGGGGAGAGCTATGGGGAGGAAAGGATGGAAACAAAAAGAGAAATATCAACGCCACTGAAGTTGTCTCAGGTCCTTGGGTAGCTGACACCTACCTTAAATAAGTCAAAGGGCAGAATTTGGAGGGAGGGTGTTAACCAGCTAAACATTAGCCAGATGGCTACAGCAAGTTATTTTAAAGTAAGTGGGACGCATTCTTACCACGATGCATACCTCTTCAGCTGTGCAAGATGATTGTTAATCACGTGGCCACGATTCTCAGTAACTCCACGTTGTAAGCTCATCTTCTTCACTGGTGGTGGGTGATGGTGATGCTGATGATGATGGTGGTGATAGCAGTAGTAGCTGTCAGTTACTGAGCCTCTATGTTGAGCCACACACCGCATTTTACAGGTGAAGACATTAAGTATCAGATGGGAAAACCAGAAATTAGACGGCCTCTGGAGATACCACACAATGGATATACACGTGTGCCTGTATGTTTCCAGTCCTTGGATCTTTCTGCCATACCACTCTGTCTCTCTTTTCTTCCCTGCAGGTTAAAAAAATAGTTGGTTTTATGGTCCTCAGAATTTGGTAGATTGTTCTGCTGTCAAGTGCATGAGAGCAGGGGAATGGGGCAATAAGGATCAGATTACTTTTTTTAAATAATTAATTAATTTATGGCTGTGTTGGGTCTTCGTTTCTGTGCGAGGGCTTTCTCCAATTGCGGCAAGCGGGGGCCACTCTTCATCGCGGTGCGCGGGCCTCTCACTATCGTGGCCTCTCTTGTTGCGGAGCATGGGCTCCAGACGTGCAGGGTCAGTAATTGTGGCTCATGGGCCCAGTTGCTCCGCGGCATGTGGGATCTTCCCAGACCAGGGTTCGAACCCGTGTCCCCTTCATTGGCAGGCAGACTCTCAACCACTGCGCCACCGGGGAAGCCCAGGATCAGATTGCTTTGATCTTAGGGGGCATGCAGGTTTCTTACCAGAAACTTTTCACTTATGCAGGGCACAAATACTGGATTTTCCTGCTGCTTCAATTTCCCAAATATTAGGAGTTCAGTGGGGATCCTTTCAATGAGAAGCTTCTTACTGCCTCTACCAGGTCAATTCTCTAGAGATTCATTTAACCCAAACTAATTTGTCTAAAACAAATACAATTAAAAGTCAGTGTGCCTAAGAGCATTTTTGGTTATAATAATTTTTACTGAATAATATTAATCACTTTCAGTATATTTCTCATATGATATGAGGTATGGAACCCCTTTTACATATTCTTCCCTTTTTAAAAGTACTTTTCTGTTTTTCTTATCAAGGATCCCAAGCTTTAGCCCAACTTATACACATTTCTGGGATTTAGATGTCCGCACATGTCTTGCAAATAAGTTGAGAAGTACAAATCATATTATTTGCTTAAATCTTGAAGATGTTTCCTGGGAGAAATTTTATCCTGAAAAAAAAAGAAAGTAGCATGATTCAGGGACAAAAGTACTAGACACTGGGGGAAAGGACTGGCTGTTTTTCCACTTTGAAACCCAAATTATAAATCATTGCTTATTTAGTTAGTGCTAGATACAATTGTTTCTAAAGGTCAATCAATCAAACAAGTATTTATTGCATAATTACGTGCTCAGTATGTAATTAGTGCTATAATTGGGTATGTGTAAAACGTATGGTAGTTAGCTAGCTACTCCATTTGTTCTTGGTTTTTGTATACCCAGAATCCAGAATAGTGCCTGATTTATGTACATGATCAATAACTAATTGATGGATAAGTTAGTGAGTGAACAAATGAATGAATCATACCCTCGTTGTGGAGACAACACAAATGAAAAACAGCAGCAGTCTTTAGAGAAGAGAGAATGTAATTTAGTACTGAATTATGCATAGTGTGGTGGACTGAGCTAATACTTGGGTTCCATTCCTACTCTGTCTTTGACTTATTCAGTGACCATGGATGTTACTAAAATATGTGACGCCCAACAGATTTCTAAGATATTTTCAAGTTGTAACATATTTTGATTTCATAAAAATGAGCTCTGAAATATCCAAGATTTCTCAGGTAGGAGGAGACAGTGAAGATTGGAACGATAGGGGAAGTCTTCCGTGAAGAGATAATATTTGATTTGGGTAGGATTTTGGTTGGGTGGAAGAACAAGAAACTAGTAGGTTTCCTTCTGTGTAGCAGATGCTTAAACAAATATCACGATGTCAAGAGGTAGCTTAAGCACCATTTTTGTAGACAAGAGAAGAAACCAATAGCTCCAGTTGAGTTAGAGTAATAAGGATTGGAGCCAGGACAGTCACACACTAAATCCTTTGCTCTTTCCTGTGCACCCCATTAAGGAGACCAGGTGAGGGTTTGTTATATAAGCAGATCTTAGAAATTTGGTTTTGTATTTGCATTGCTTTTGCAAATTAACTCTTAGCTAGGGAAGGTTTCTCACCAAAATGAAGTTTTGTCAAAATTTCCATCTGTGGAACAGAAGCAAGAAAAACTACAATCCTGCAGCCTGTGGACCAAAAACCACAGTTACAGAAAGACAGAGAAGATGAAAAGGCAGAGGGCTATGTACCAGATGAAGGAACAAGAAAAAACCCCAGAAAAACAACTAAATGAAGTGGAGATAGGCAACCTTCCAGAAAAAGAATTCAGAATAATGATAGTGAAGATGATCCAGGACCTCGGAATAAGAATGGAGGCAAAGATTGAGAAGATGCAAGAAATGATTAACAAAGACCTAGAAGAATTAAAGAACAAACAAACATAGATGACCAATACAATAACTGAAATGAAAACTACACTAGAAGGAATCAATAGCAGAATATCTGAGGCAGAAGAACGGATAAGTGACCTGGAAGACAGAATGGTGGAATTCACTGCTGCGGAACAGACTAAAGAAAAAAGAATGAAAAGAAATGAAGACAGCCTAAGAGACCTCTGGGACAACATTAAACGCAACAACATTCGCATTATAGGGGTCCCAGAAGGAGAAGAGAGAGAGAAAGGACCAGAGAAAATATTTGAAGAGATTATAGTCGAAAACTTCCCTAACATGGGAAAGGAAATAGCCACCCAAGTCCAGGAAGCGCAGAGAGTCCCATACAGAATAAACCCAAGGAGAAACACGCCGAGACACATAGTAATCAAAGTGGCAAAAATTAAAGACAAAGAAAAATTACTGAAAGCAGCAAGGGAAAAACGACAAATAACATACAAGGGAACTCCCATAAGGTTAACAGCTGATTTCTCAGCAGAAACTCTACAAGCCAGAAGGGAGTGGCATGATATACTTAAAGTGATGAAAGGGAAGAACCTACAACCAAGATTACTCTACCCAGCAAGGATCTCATTTAGATTTGATGGAGAAATCAAAAGCTTTACAGACAAGCAAAAGCTAAGAGAATTCAGCACCACCAAACCAGCTCTACAACAAATGCTAAAGGAACTTCTCTAAGTGGGAAACACAAGAGAAGAAAAGGACCTACAAAAACAAACCCAAAACAATTAAGAAAATGGTCATAGGAACATACATATCGATAATTACCTTAAACGTGAATGGATTAAATGCCCCAACCAAAAGACATAGACTGGCTGAATGGATACAAAAACAAGACCCATATATATGCTGTCTACAAGAGACCCACTTCAGACCTAGGGACACATACAGACTGAAAGTGAGGGGATGGAAAAAGATATTCCATGCAAATGGAAATCAAAAGAAAGCTGGAGTAGCTATACTCATATCAGATAAAATAGACTTTAAAATAAAGAATGTTACAAGAGACAAGGAAGGACACTACATAATGATCCAGGGATCAATCCAAGAAGAAGATATAACAATTATAAATATATATGCACCCAACATAGGAGCACCTCAATACATAAGGCAACTGCTAACAGCTATAAAAGAGGAAATCGACAGTAACACAAAAATAGTGGGGGACTTTAACACCTCACTTACACCAATGGACAGATCATCCAAAATGAAAATAAATAAGGAAACAGAAGCTTTAAATGACACAATAGACCAGATAGATTTAATTGATACATATAGGACATTCCATCCAAAAACGGCAGATTACACGTTCTTCTCAAGTGCGCACGGAACATTCTCCAGGATAGATCACATCTTGGGTCACAAATCAAGCCTCAGTAAATTTAAGAAAATTGAAATCATATCAAGCATCTTTTCTGACCACAACGCTATGAGATTAGAAATGAATTACAGGGAAAAAAACGTAAAAAAGACAAACACATGGAGGCTAAACAATACGTTACTAAATAACCAAGAGATCACTGAAGAAATCAAACAGGAAATAAAAAAATACCTAGAGACAAATGACAATGAAAACACGACGACCCAAAACCTATGGGATGCAGCAAAAGTGGTTCTAAGAGGGAAGTTTATAGCTATACAAGCCTACCTAAAGAAACAAGAAAAATCTCAAGTAAACAATCTAAACTTACACCTAAAGAAACTAGAGAAAGAAGAACAAACAAAACCCAAAGTTAGCAGAAGGAAAGAAATCATAAAGATCAGAGCAGAAATAAATGAAATAGAAACAAAGAAAACAATAGCAAAGATCAATAAAACTAAAAGTTGGTTCTTTGAGAAGATAAACAAAATTGATAAGCCATTAGCCAGACTCATCAAGAAAAAGAGGGAGAGGACTCAAATCAATAAAATCAGAAATGAAAAAGGAGAAGTTACAACAGACACCGCAGAAATACAAAACATCCTAAGAGACTACTACAAGCAACTTTATGCCAATAAAATGGACAACCTGGAAGAAATGGACAAATTCTTAGAAAGGTATAACCTTCCAAGACTGAATCAGGAAGAAACAGAAAATATGAACAGACCAATCACAAGTAATGAAATTGAAACTGTGATTAAAAATCTTCCAACAAACAAAAGTCCAGGACCAGATGGCTTCACAGGTGAATTCTATCAAACATTTAGAGAAGAGCTAACACCCATCCTTCTCAAACTCTTCCAAAAAATTGCAGAGGAAGGAACTCTCCCAAACTCATTCTATGAGGCCACCATCACCCTGATACCAAAACCAGACAAAGACACTACAAAAAAAGAAAATTACAGACCAATATCACTGATGAATATAGATGCAAAAATCCTCAACAAAATACTAGCAAACAGAATCCAACAACACATTAAAAGGATCATACACCACAATCAAGTGGGATTTATCCCAGGGATGCAAGGATTCTTCAATATATGCAAATCAATCAATGTGATACACCATATTAACAAATTGAAGAATAAAAACCATATGATCATCTCAATAGATGCAGAAAAAGCTTTTGACAAAATTCAACACCCATTTATGATAAAAACTCTCCAGAAAGTGGGCATAGAGGGAACCTACCTCAACATAATAAAGGCCATATATGACAAACCCACAGCAAACATCATTCTCAATGGTGAAAAACTGAAAGCATTTCCTCTAAGATCAGGAACGAGACAAGGATGTCCACTCTCACCACTATTATTCAACATAGTTCTGGAAGTCCTAGCCACAGCAATCAGAGAAGAAAAAGAAATAAAAGGAATACAAATTGGAAAAGAAGAAGTAAAACTGTCACTGTTTGCAGATGACATGATACTATACATAGAGAATCCTAAAACTGCCACCAGAAAACTGCTAGAGCTAATTAATGAATATGGTAAAGTTGCAGGTTACAAAATTAATGCACAGAAATCTCTTGCATTCCTATACACTAATGATGAAAAATCTGAAAGAGAAATTAAGGAAACACTCCCATTTACCATTGCAACAAAAAGAATAAAATACCTAGGAATAAACCTACCTAGGGAGACAAAAGACCTGTATGCAGAAAACTATAAGACACTGATGAAAGAAATTAAAGATGATACCAACAGATGGAGAGATATACCATGTTCTTGGATTGGAAGAATCAACATTGTGAAAATGAGTATACTACCCAAAGCAATCTACAGATTCAATGCAATCCCTATCAAATTACCAATGGCATTTTTTACGGAGCTAGAACAAATCATCTTAAAATTTGTATGGAGACACAAAAGACCCCGAATAGCCAAAGCAGTCTTGAGGCAAAAAAATGGAGCTGGAGGAATCAGACTCCCTGACTTCAGACTATACTACAAAGCTACAGTAATCAAGACAATATGGTACTGGCACAAAAACAGAAACATAGATCAATGGAACAAGATAGAAAGCCCAGAGATTAACCCACGCACCTATGGTCAACTAATCTATGACAAAGGAGGCAAAGATATACAATGGAGAAAAGACAATCTCTTCAATAAGTGGTGCTGGGAAAACTGGACAGCTACATGTAAAAGAATGAAATTAGAATACTCCCTAACACCATACACAAAAATAAACTCAAAATGGATTAGAGACCTAAATATAAGACTCGACACTATAAAACTCTTAGAGGAAAACATAGGAAGAACATTCTTTGACATAAATCACAGCAAGATCTTTTTTGATCCACCTCCTAGAGTAATGGAAATAAAAACAAAAATAAACAAGTGGGACCTAATGAAACTTCAAAGCTTTTGCACAGCAAAGGAAACCATAAACAAGACGAAAAGACAACCCTCAGAATGGGAGAAAATATTTGCAAATGAATCAACGGACAAAGGATTAATCTCCAAAATATATAAACAGCTCATTCAGCTCAATATCAAAGAAACAAACACCCCAATCCAAAAATGGGCAGAAGACCTAAATAGACATTTCTCCAAAGAAGACATACAGACGGCCACGAAGCACATGAAAAGATGCTCAACATCACTAATTATTAGAGAAATGCAAATCAAAACTACAATGAGGTATCACCTCACTCCTGTTAGAATGGGCATCATCAGAAAATCTACAAACAACAAATGCTGGAGAGGGTGTGGAGAAAAGGGAACCCTCTTGCACTGTTGGTGGGAATGTAAATTGATACAGCCACTATGGAGAACAATATGGAGGTTCCTTAAAAAACTAAAAATAGAATTACCATATGACCCAGCAATCCCACTACTGGGCATATACCCAGAGAAAACCGTAATTCAAAAAGACACATGCACCCGAATGTTCATTGCAGCACTATTTACAATAGCCAGGTCATGGAAGCAACCTAAATGCCCATCAACAGACGAATGGCTAAAGAAGATGTGGTACATATATACAATGGAATATTACTCAGCCATAAAAAGGAACGAAATTGAGTCATTTGTTGAGACGTGGATGGATCTAGAGACTGTCATACAGAGTGAAGTAAGTCAGAAAGAGAAAAACAAATATCGTATATTAATGCATGTATGTGGAACCTAGAAAAATGGTACAGATGAGCCAGTTTGCAGGGCAGAAGTTGAGACACAGATGTAGAGAATGGACATATGGACACCAAGGGGGGAAAACTGCGGTGAGGTGGGGATGATGGTGTGCTGAATTGGGCGATTGGGATTGACATGTATACACTGATGTGTATAAAACTGATGCCTAATAAGAACCTGCAGTATAAAAAAACAAACAAAACAACTAATACTAAACTTTCATTGGGTTATTTGTATGGAAATATGTTAATATAAATGTTTCAGACATTACATGAAATTTCTAAAAATCTTATATTTGTATTTGTATGGAAATATGTATGGAAATATGTTAATATAAATGTTTCAGACATTACATGAAATTTCTAAAAATCTTATATTTGTATTTGTATGGAAATATGTATGGAAATATGTTAATATAAATGTTTCAGACATTACAGGAAACTTCTAAAAAAAAAAAAAATTTCCATCTGTGGCGGACAATGTTAGTTGCTTCTTCAATATCTGTTCTCTCTTTCTGTTTTACTAGAGGAAGTAAATATGCCAAGTTAATAATATATGATTCCCTAAGCTCACTTGTAGCTAGGGGCGGCTGCCTGGCACATTTTCCCCAGTGTGCTGTAAGTGGATGTATACTAGTTGGAATGTCTGGGAAAGCAATTATTTTCCACAGGGATGAATTCACCTCGAATATTCTTTTTGTTGTTTGTACTTCATACCTCTTACTACTTGAAATTCAGATATTACCTAGAGGTAGAGCAGACATACTGTACGCATGGTGACAAAAGCCACATGCTGAGAATTACAATACAGAGTGATAGAGATTTAGATTGTTAGCATTGTGAAACCTCTGTCCCAGCCTTGAACTACCAACTGCAATGCTTCATGTTACATGAGAAAACTAAGTAAGGATTCAGTAGCTTGCCGCTAACTGTTATACCAGAGTGGAAGATAGTATATTCAGTCAATACAAGTTTCTGGTTATCTCCTCCAAATCTAACTCTGGAGATACTAAAGGAGTTGAAGAATTTTAGACTTTAACAAAAGTAAAGTGGTTGGGTACCTGTATTAGGGCTGCCATAAAAAACGTCCACAAACTTGGTGGCTTAAAACAACAGAAATTCATTCTCTCAGGGTTCTGGAAACTGGTATTGGAAGGACCATGCTTCCACTGAAGGCTCTAGGAAGGAATTCTTTCTTACCTCTTTCTAGCTTGATAGCACCCAACTATCCTTGGCATGTTTTTGGCTTGTAGCTGCGTCACTCTAATCTCTGCCTGGGTCTTCACATGGCCTTCTTCCCTGTGTCTCCTTGTGACTCTGTGTTGCTCTGTTCTTTCCTCTTTTATAAGGACACCAGTCATTGGATTGGTGTCCTTATAAAAGGACAAAGGATTGGTGTCCACTTGGTGGACACCAGCCACCCATCCTATTCAATATGATTTCATATTAACTTACTAATTAAATTAAGGCCCTCTGCAAAGAGTCTGTTTCCCAATAAGTTCATATTCTAATGTTCTGGGTGGACATTATCTTTTAGAGGACACAATTCAGCCTACTACAGTCCTGATGTAGAATAAATGCTTAATTTAGAATGGGAGAAAGGCAGACACCACAGATAGGAGGTAGGTTGGGGGTGGGAGAGCTTTCTAGTTACACGGCCCCTTATTTTCTCCATACTATCCCAAGTACAATGTCGTTAGCCCTACCACTCTGGAAGGGCATGAAAATGGCAGTGCCTATAGCACTCAGAGGTGTTGCGGAGCAGCAGAGCAATCCTGGAACGTAGGTTAAATGGGGAGCCCATCACAGCCAATGGTGGTGGGATGGATGGGCCTCGGGGCTGCCTCTTCTCCCCCCCATCAATTCTTTGAGCCAGTGAATATGACACAGGTAGAAACTCTTAGAAATGAGCAGTTCCAGGGCAGAGGTATTGAGAGGTGCCTTAAGGGTCAAGGTCATCTGAAGTAGTGGGCAAATGAAGACTCACCGAAGACTATAACATAAGAGGCTCTCTCTGGGACTTCCCTGGTGGTCCAGTGGTTAGGACTCCCCACTTCCAAAGCAGGGGACACAGGTTCGATCCCTGGTCAAGGAACTAAGATCCTACATGCTGCAGGGCATGACCAAAAAAAAAAAAGAGGCTCTCTGACAGGCACAACACCACACCTGATGCCGTAAATTCACCTAGAAGAGCATTAACTGGGGCCTAGACTTTGCCCTTCTTCATTGTGTAAAGCAAAACTAGCTTGTAATCCCTTTGTCCATAAACTCTTGAGGACAATAATGAAGAGGGTGCAAACTATGAGAAGAAGAAAACAAGATATTAATCTATGCATGAGAGCACAGAACTAGTAAGCCAGAGCAAACAAGACTATTCTCAGGGAGAAAAAACTGATGATTATTGTAAAGAGAAAGAGTATCAAGAATTTGTGAAAAGGAACCATTAGGAGAAAATGGGTATAAAACCTATAATTATTAAAATAAAGAAGTCAGTGCATAGATTGAATCCTAGATCAAATACAGCTGAAAGATGATATAGCAAATTGGAATATCAAGGTCAGTATCTCTCCTGGAAGATACAGGGAAGAAATAAAGATTTGGAAAAAATGAGAGGGAGGAGATACAGAGGAGTGAAATGTGTCACTATCTTTCTAAAAAAGCCCCAGAATGAAGAAAAAGTAGTTAAAAGGAAGGAATGCCTGAACTTTTCCTTAAATCATCAAGAGATGTAAGAGCTTATTGAAGGGGCTCATTGAGACACCAAGAAAAAACAAATCTAGACACATCATAGTGAGATATTTGGAGGAAGTACTCTTGGCATGTGTTTTGATTGGCTAAATTTATCCCTTTCCTCCCTCTTGTCAGTGGCAAATTATATATATTATAGAATTTGGCAAAGCAAAATATGCACCCTACCAACCTCTCTTGCAGCTAGGAGTGGCCATATAAGGGAGTTCTATATCATACTCTAAATGGCTGCTCTGGCACCAACCATCCTGTACAGCCTAGGAAGATAGTCAATAATACTGTAATATGTTTGTGTGGAGACAGATGGTAAGTAGACTTATTGTGGTGATCATTTCTGCTGTATAAAAATATTGAATTTACAGTTTACACCTGAAACTAATATAATATTAGATGTCAATTATAATTTTTTAAAACTTCGGCTCTAAAAGAAAAAAATGATAAATTGGACTTCATCAAAATGTAAAAAGTCTGTTCTTCCAAAGACACAATTAAGAATTTGAAAAGTCAAACCACTGATTGAAAAAGAAAATACTCTCCATGCATCTATCTCAGAAAGATTTGTAACCAGATTATAAAGAACTCTTAAAACTCAGTAAAAAGACAAGCAGCTCAGTTAAAAACATGGTCAAAAGATCTGAACAAAAACTTTCCAGAAGACACACAAATAGCCAATACGCATGTGAAAACATGTGTCACATGATTGGTCCTTAGGAAAGTGCAAGTTAAAACCATAGTGAAGTAGCTAGTTATTTTTAACTAAAGTTAAAAATATTTGAAATCTCAAGTGCTGGCAAGAACGTCCAGCAGCTGGACCATGGATGCATCACTGGTTAGAACATAAAATGGTTAGACCACTTTGTAAAACTGGCAGATTCTTTTTAATTTTATTTATCTTATTTATTATTTATTTTTGGCTGCATTGGGTCTTCGTTGCTGCACGCGGGCTTTCTCTAGTTGTGAAGAGCGAGGGCTACTCTTCGTTGCGGTGCGTGGTCTTCTCATTGCGGTGGCTTGTCTTGTTGCAGAGCATGGGCTCTAGGCGCATGGGCTTCAGTAGTTGTGGCACATGGGCTCAGTAGTTGTGGCTCGCGGGCTCTAGAGCGCAGGCTCAGTAGTTGTGGCACACGGGCTTAGTTGCTCCGCAGCATGTGGGATCTTCCCGGACCAGGGCTTGAACCCATGTCCCCTGCATTGGCAGGTGGATTCTTAACCACTGCACCACCAGGGAAGCCCAAAACTGGCAGATTCTTAAAAGGTAAAATATACCTTTGACCATGTAATCCAGAAAGTCTACTTTGAGGTATTTACCCGAGGAAAATGAAAACCAAAAGTTCGTACACAAATGCTCATGGCAGCTTTATTTGTTAAAGCCTCCAGAGGGGAAGAAACCTGAATGCTTGTCAGTGGGTGAGTTGATGATCACTATGGTATATTCATTCAGTGGTACACTACTCAGTGATAAAAAACAAACTACTGATACACACAGCAACACGGATGTCTCTCTAAAATATCCTGTGCAGAAGAAGCCAAACGCTACAGAGTATACAGAGTGTGATTCCATTTATATGAAACGCTAGAAAAGACAAACCTAATTTGCAGTGTCAGAGAGCACATCATTGGTTCTCTGGGGCTTACTCTGAGCCAACCCCTGAAGGTACAATGGGGCACCAGAGATGAGCTTGACCAAAGCTGTTAGGTTTCCATTCATTTTTGGGCAGGTTCTCCCTTCACCCATGTCTCTGCTATAAAATGGGGAATGTTCTAATTCAGTGGGTCCCAACTCTTGGTCCATGAACTAGTGTGCTATGAAATGAGAAAAAAAAAAGAAATCAGACAGGTGGGAAGTTTTTCAAGGTGTTAAATTTATTCAATTGTAAGTGACTATTCATTATTGTGAAATTACCTCCTTGTAATTTGGTGTTAAAATACCTATTTATTTATGCAATGGTGACAGTCAGTGATGAAGTTGAATTTTTAATTGTCCTTGTTTGGTAAAACAGATATTTAACAAGTTTGGATATTAAAAAAAAAGGAGAAAGATGAAGATGAAGGGAATGTAGGAGAATGTCATGTTCTATCTTGATTTAGGGAAAGATATCTATTTTAAAAATCCATAAAAGCACAGGCATAAAAATAACAAGAACAACAGCAACGGAGAAACAAAATAACAAAAACTAGAATTTTTAACTGCAATCAAAATAGAAGTTTTATGCTTAGTTAGACATATTATAGGAAATTTTAGCATATGGAATTTACAACAGTGAGAACTTTAATATTTAAAACATTTAAAAAAATACAAGCTATTCAGCAAAATAAGTGACATCTATGAAGATGAATATAATATTTGAAAGGACAGTTCACATAAGCGTATAATAAACATGTGAATTGATTCTCAAACCCAGTACTAATTACAGAAATGAAAATTAAAACAACAATAAAATACTACTTTATAATCACCAAATTAGCCCAAGTTTGAAGGCAGGTAGAGGTGAGGATGGGTGGTAGAGACATCTTTCTACATGGACAGCTAGTGGGAAGGTGAAATGTTCCAATACTGGAGAGAAGCTGATAGTACCTAGCGAAATAAGTGTTACTGGACCCTATGGCCCAGCTCATGAAAATCACAAGGCATGGTGGAGGAGTTTCATAGCATCACTGCTGTATTAACAGGAAATGATAGACAACCTGAGAAAATGGCCAAGTAAAATGAGGCTTATGCATATGTGGGAAAACAGTCAGCAACCATGAGCTAGATTTACACTGGACTACATGGAATGATCTCACAAATAGTGAGACGAAAATGGCAAGAAATGTGATATGTAACAATAGTATTTATGCAAATTAAAATCAAATGTTATTAGAGAAATGCAAATCAAAACTATAATGAGGTATCGCCTCACACCGGTCAGAATGGCCATCATCAAAAAATCTACAAACAACAAATGTTGGAGAGCATGTGGAGAAAAGGGAACCCTCTTGCACTGTTGGTGGGAATATAAATTGATACAGCCACTATGGAGAACAGTATGGAGGTTCCTTAAAAAACTAAAAGTAGAACTACCATATGACCCAGCAATCCCACTAAAACCATAATTCAAAAGGACACATGTATCCCAATGTTCATTGCAGCACTATTTACAATAGCCAGGACATGGAAACAACCTAAATGTCCAATGACAGACAAATGGATAAAGAAGATGTGGTACATATATACAATGGAATATTACTCAGCCATAAAAAGGAATGAAATTGGGTCATTTGTAGAGATGTGGATGGACCTAGAGTCTGTCATACAGAGTGAAGTAAGCCAGAAAGAGAAAAACATTTCACATACATGTGGAATCCAGAAAAATGGTACAGATGAACCTATTTGCAGGGTAGGAATAAAGACGTAGATGTAGAGAAGGGACATGTGGACACAGTGGGGGAAGGGGAGGGTGGGACGAATTGGGAGATTAGGTTTGACATAAATACACTACCATGTGTAAAATAGCTAGCTAGTGGGAACTTGCTGTATAGCACAGGGAGATCAGCTTGGTGCTCTGTGATGACCTAAATGGGTGGGATGGGGGGTGTGGGAGGGAGGTCCAAGAGGGAAGGGATATAGGTATACATATAGCTGACTCACTTCACTGTACAGCAGAAACTAACACAACATTGTAAAGCAATTTTACTCCAATTAAAAAACAAAAATAGCACACACGAAAAACACTCTTCAACTTCCAAGGATAAAATGTATCTAAATAACCACTTGGATGGAAGGTTGGAAGGATGGAAAAGGGGAAGGAGTGATAAAAGGGAAAATATAATAAAATAAGAATGATATGAAATAGAACAAAAAATGATCTTTAACATGATAAAATTACGGTGAATTGAAAAATACGATTAATCTTATATATATTTTAAAAATTAATCAAAGAAACCACAATAAATCAGTACCTTAGAGTTCATGTGGGAAAGAGAGAGAGTGAACTATGACCAAGAGCGACCCTCATCAATCCAGTGCTGTTGTAGATCACTACACAGTGCTGTGTATTTTTGTATATTGCTTACCATTAAAGTATGCAGTGATTTTTTCTGACACCTTCTTCAGCTAATTAACTCCCGCAAGGTAGACTCTCTGGTTCAACTTTCCCCATCATGCTTGACCCATAATGTTGCAAATATTAGGCACTCAGTAATATTTCACTCTTTTGATTAATAGAACCAAAAAGTTGGAATTCTGCAGAATATGGCTTCCTTGGATCCATCCTTAAGCGATTGCCCCAGATGTGTTGAAAACTGCTGTATCTGCTATCATCCTTATAAAATAAATATTCTCGCCCCCTTATATGTTGTTGCCAGTTTATTTTGCATTTTGCTGGCGAGAGGATATTTCCTGTGCTAGGTGTTTTGTAGCACTTCTGCAGCTTTGCTGTGTAGTGATACATTTAGGCCGTAATACATCTTCTCATAATAAGAGTTTCAATTCTTTTTGGAACATGAGAAAAAAAATTGTTTGTGGACTATTTCTCTCACAGACCTCTTATCCCTCTCCCCCCACCACACTCTGACTTTCACTTTTCTACGGTGTCCTGGATGTTTTACTTCTATGCTTCCTCTCTGTGTTCCAGCAGGGGCCATTCGAGCAGTTGGTGCCATGTAACGAAGCGGAAAAGCTAGGCAGCCGGGCTTGCACGGAGTCAAATCCTGCCTGAGCCAGTTATTAACTGTGTGACCTCGGGCAAGTCATTTAGCTTCTCTAGCGTTATCATTTCTAACGTAAAGAAAATGACACTTTGTTGATACAGTTTTTGTGCGAATTAAATAATAATGTTAACGTGGAAAGTTTACACTCTGTGGCTCAACTTTTTTTCTTAAGATTTTTTTTTTTTTTGATGTGGACCATTTTTAAAGTCTTTATTGAATTTACGGCAGCTCAACTCTTTGATGTACCCATTTTAACACTATGAAAAAGTTGATAGTCTCACATATTTAGTGTCCTCTCCCAAAGAAATCATTAGTTTTCAAAAATTTTTAAAAATTAGTAAGCAGAGAGACTCACCCTAATCCCCAGCTTATCCAATTATAAAGCCATATCATGCCTTGAGACTTGCCCCATTATTGATACCTCAATCTGTAATTTTTACTCAGATTTCTGAAGTAAGTTTTAAGGTAAGGTGAGGCTTTTGGAGGGGATGATGATATAGTTGGGCACTTCAGTGGGTAGTAAAACAAAGCTGAAAACACAGTTTATCTTTAGGATGTACTACAATGTCTCCTGAGCGAAATAAAATAGTGAGAGCTCTCGGTACAATTTCTGTTCAAAATGCCAGAGAGAGAATGAGAAACTCACTCATAAAAATGCTGAAACTAAAGGGAGGTAGTGACAAAGCATACCAAAGGTTTTGATAAACTTTTGGAAGACAGAAGGTGTGTAGAACCATATTGACAGATGAATCACAGAGGAGAGAACCACTATTGACAGCAGGCACATGAGAAAATTCTCAGTTGAGGAGGAAGTTGTTCTTCATGGTGGAGGCTGCTGGATTTAGCTTGTGCAGAGTTCATATGAGAAAAGGAAATGAAGTTGAGGCTATTGTTTAAAGAGCTATTTAACAGAATGTACCTAGGGACCTCATCTCCTCCTTGAAATGGTCCTTGCCCAGTGCTGCCTGTGTTGTCAGCGTCTGCAACTGACCAGAAGCTAGAGATATGCTCTATGCAGTATATTGAGCCTTCCTTCTGTCAGGGGATGACTTACCGAAGCCCCATTGTAAAATGGACTCGAAATGTGTGCTGGTTTCTGCTATTTAGAAGTAAAGCAAGTGTGATTAAAACTAACATCACCACCGCCAACATTACTTTGCCTTTGCCTTTAATTCAGTCCTTAAAGAGACATGAAGGGCCTTCCCTGGCGGTCCAGTGGTTAAGACTTTGCCTTCCAATGCTGGGGGTGCGGGTTCGATCCCTGGTCAGGGAGCTAAGATCCCACATGCCTGACGGCCAAAAAACCCAAAAAACACCCCATAAAACAGAAGCAATATTGTAGCAATAAACACTTTAAAAATGGTCCACATCAAAAAAAATCTTTAAAAAAAAGAGAGACATGAAAAACAAGAAAGAAAAATTGCTCCCTCAACAAGAAATATTCATCCCTTTCTCCTTCCTAACCACTAGCAACAACTGACCTTCTTACTCTCTCCATAGTTTTGTCTTTTCCAGAATGTCATATACTTGGAATCACACAGTATGCAGACTTTTTAGAATGGCTTCTTTCACTTTGTAATATGCATTTAAGATTCCTCCATGTGTTGTCATGGCTTGATAGCTCATTTTTTCTTAGAGATAAATAATATTCCATTGTCTGAATGTACCAAAATTTATTTGTCTATTCACTTATTGGAGGACATCTTGGTTGCTTTCAGGTTTTGGCAACTACGAATAAACCACCTATAATTACTCTTGTGCAGGTTTTTGTGTAGACATAAGTTTTCCATTCAATTGGATAAATACCAAAGAGCACAACTGCTGAATTATATGGTAAGAGTATGCCTGATTTTGTAAGAAACTGCCAAACTGTCTTCCAAAGGGAGGAATGAATGAGAGTTCCTATTCCTCTAATCCTCGTCAGCTTTCTGTGTTGCAGGTGTTTCTGATTTTGACCATCCTAATAGATGTGTTGTGGTATCTCATTGTTGTTTTAATTTGCAATTCCCACAATTCCATTTACCATCATATCAAAAAGAATAAAATACCTAGGAATAAACCTACCTAAGGAGGCAAAAGACCTGTACTACAAAAACTATAAGACGCTGATGAAAGAAATTGAAGACAACACAAACAGATGGAAAGATATACGGTGTTCTTGGACTGGAAGAATCAATACTGTTAAAATGACAATACTACCCAAGGCAATCTACATCCCTATCAAATTACCAATGGCATTTTTCACAGAACTAGAACAAAAAATTTTAAATTTGTATGGAAACACAAAAGACCCTGAATAGCCAAAGCAATCTTGAGAGAGAAAAACAGAGCTGGAGGAATCAGTCTCCCTGACTTCAGACTATACTACAAAGCTACAGTAATCAAGACAGTATAGTACTGGCACAAAAACAAATATATAGATCAATGGAACATGGTAGAAAACTCAGAAATAAAACCACACACCTGTGGTCAACTAATCGACAACAAAGGAGGCAAGAATATACAATGGAGAAAAGATAGTCTCTTCAATAAGTGGTGCTGGGAAAACTGGACAGCTACATGTAAAAGAAACTAGAACATTCTCTAACACCATATACAAAAATAAACTCAAAATGGATTAAAGACCTAAATGTAAGACAGAATACTATAAAACTCTTAGGGGGAAACATAGGCAGAACACTCTTTGACGTAAATCACAGGAATGTCTTTTTGGATCTACCTGCTAGAGTAATGAAAATAAAAACAAAGATAAACAAATGGGACCATATTAAACTCAAAAGCTTTTGCACAGCAAAGGAAACTGTAAACAAAGTGAAAAGACAACCTACAGAATGGGAGAAAATATTTGCAAACAATGTGACAAATAAGGGATTAATTTCCAAAATATACAAACAACTCATACAACTCACTCAAAAAACAAACAACCCAATCAAAAAATAGAAGAAGACTTAAATAGACATTTCTCCAAAGAAGACATACAGATGGCCAATAGGCACATGAAAAATGCTCAACATTGCTAATTATTAGAGAAATGCAAATCAAAACTACAGTGAGGGATCACCTCACACCAGTCAGAATGCCCATCATTAAAAAATCTATAGGGGCTTCCCTGGTAGTCCAGTGGGTAAGACTCCATGCTCCCAATGCAGGGGGCCCAGGTTCGATCCCTGGTCAGGGAACTAGATCCCACTGCATGCCGCAACTAAGAAGTCTGCATGCCACAACTAAGAAGCCTTCATGCCTCAACTAAAGATCCCGCATGCTGCAACTAAGACCCAGTGCAGCCTAAATAAATAAATAAATATTTTTAAAAATAAAAAAATAAAAATTCTATAAATAACAAATGCTGGAGAGGGTGTGGAGAAAAGGGAACCCTCCTACACTTTTAGTAAGAATGTAAATTGGTGCAGCCACAATGGACAACAGTATGGAGGTTCCTCAAAAAACTAAAAATGGAGTTGCCATATGATCCAGCAATTCCACTCCTGGGCATATATCTGGACAAAACTATAATTTGAAAAGATACATTCACTCATATGTTCATAGCAGCACTGTTTACAATAGCCAACACATGGAAACAACCTGAATGTCCCTCAACAGATGAATGGATAAAGAAGATGTAGTATATATAAGCAATGGAATATTACTCAGCCATAAAAAAGAATGAAATAATGCCATTTGCAGTTACATGGATGGACCTAGAGATTATCATACTAAGTGAAGTAAGTCAGAAAGAGAAAGACAAATACCATATGATATCACTTATATGTGGAATCTAAAATGTGACATAAATGAACATATCTATGAAACAGAAACAGACTCACAGACACAGAGAACAGACTTGTGGTGCCCAGTGGGAAGGGGTGGGGAAGGGTTGGATTGAGAGTTTGGGATTAGCAGATGCAAACTATTATATATAGAATGGATACACAACAAGGTCCTACTGTTTAGCATAGGGAACTATATTCAGTATCCTGTGATAAACCATAATGGAAAAGAATATGAAAAAGAATATATATATATATATATATATATATATATATATATAACTGAATCACTGTTGTACAACAGAAACTAACATGACAGTGTAAATCAACTACACTTCAATAGAAAAATTTCACCCCCTCCAATTTTAAATTCCCTAATGACATGTGCTGATGAACAACTGTTCATATGCTTCCTTGCCATCTGTATATCTTCTTTGATGAGGTGACTATTCAGGTCTTTTGGTGACTATTCAGATCATTTTTTAATATAAATTTTCTTTTCATTTTCCACAGTTACTTAAATTTACATTTTTATGAAAATATATTTAAATTTTATAGACTGAATACAATTACATTTCACTTTTAAATTACTGTCAGCAGAACAGAGTGTTTGTGAAAAGTCTTGATTAAAATAATTAATGATTTTACTAAACTAAAGGCAAGTAAAATAAATTTTATGAAAAAATATGTAATAGTTTATAAGTTATATGAACCCATATTTTATTATTAATCCAAATATCACTGGTACATGAATAGAACAACCAGATGTGCACAAAAACTATGCAATTGTCTTTGATATTTTGCAAATATTCAGTCACTTAAAAATGATAACTTTAGGTAGTTCCCTGGTGGTCCAGTGGTTAAGACTGCGTGCTTCCAATGCAGGGGATACAGGTTCGATCCCTGGTTGGGGAACCCTCATACTGCACGGTGTGGCCAAAAAAAAAAGATAACTTTACACACAGTTGTCATTGTAAAGGCAAATTTTCAAAGCAGGACAATAAAATGTTGAACAGTTTGATAGCTTGAGTTATAACGTTTGTATATTTCTACGTATGGTATGGAGGCTTTCATTTCTACTCTGTCCTGGGCCCCCTGAGTGTTATGGGCGGGACTAAACCCTATTCTTTCCCACTGGCTGACAATTTGTTGTGCACCAGATTCTCCCACCCCGGGGGCTTTGAAAAGAAAATTCCATAAGACTGCTCCCCGCGCCCCGCCCCATTACACTGTTTTCCCCCCATTACACTCCTCTGCTGAGGCTGTGGGCACAGAGCCTAACATCTGCTTGAATAGAGAGGAAAGGAACAGGAAGAATATAGAACTACAAAGTTGTTTTTAAAAAGGGTTACTATTTACAAACACTACCTTACCGCACCTGGATAAAAGTGTGAACAATATTTCCCCGGAGCACCGAGGAGCCGAAGTGGCGAACGCTCCATGCACAGGCAGTTTAAGGACAGCCTCCCTGTTGTGACTTGAAGTTTTTAAGTGAACTTCTAGATTATGGGTTGTGGGTCCTGAATCCTGTGATGGCCTTGCACCAAAGAGGACAAAATATCGATCGGTTATGATTCAATAATAAAATAATAAAGTGAAATAGATCTATATGTATATAGACATGTTTCAGTTATAAATATTCATATTTTTGAAGGTGTCTCCTTAAGCATATTTTACCTCTCCGGTTGTAAAATCAAAAGAGTTTGGAAATCACTGCAGTAAGGAAGTGTGTCAGTATGTGGCCTACAGACCACCTGGTGCCGAATGGAGGTCCTAGGGCATGCCGCAGCAGTGTGTGAAGGTGTGTCTTGGGAGTTTTTCTGTAACAAGCTGCCGAGTTCTTGTGCACACTAATGTTGGAAAACCCTTGTGCATAAGGGCTAAGGAAGATTGTCCTGCTGCACTGTGGAGAAAGGAAAAGAGGGCCAAGAAAGTGAAGTTAAGAACAGGTACTGTGGTTTTATTTTTAAAAATTTTTTTCACATTAAAAAAAAATTGAAGTATAGTTGATTACAAAGTTGTGTTAGTTTCAGGTGTACAGCAATGTGATTTAGTTATACATACATATATATATATATACATATATATATATATGTATGTATATATATATATATATATATATATATATATCTGTTCTTTTTCTGATTCTTTTCCCTTATAGGCTATTACCAGATATTGAATATAGTCCCTGTGCTATACATTAGGTCCTTGCTGGTTATCTATTTTATACACAGTAGTGTGTATATGTTAATCCCAAACTCCCAATTTACCCCTCCTCCTACTGCAGTTTATTAATTCAAAACTTAGATGGTGAAAGCCAGCTCTAAGGGGAGTGACAGTGGGAGCAGGGAAGAAAGTATGGACCCTAAGAAAATCTTGAAGGTAAATTATATAAACTTTATTGTCTAGATATAGGGGGCTTAGGAAGAGAATAAATCTTAGAGTTCACATTTTCTAAATTAATTAATTAATTTTATTTTTGGCTGCGTTGGGTCTTTGTTGCTGCGCACGGGCTTTCTCTAGTTGCGGTGAGCAGGGGCTACTCTTCATTGCGGTGCGCGGGCTTCTCATTGCAGTGGCTTCTCTTGTTTTGGAGCACTGGCTCTAGGCACGCAGGCTTCAGTAGTTGTGGCGCACGGGCTTAGTTGCTCCGCGGCATGTGGGATCTTCCTGGACCAGGGCTCGAAGCTGTGCCCCCTGCATTGGCAGGCGGATTCTTAACCACTGTGCCACCAGGGAAGCCCAGAGTTCACATTTTAAAGAATTATTTCTCCCAATAAACTATCTAGTTGCCCATTCCTCTCCCACCCTCCCACCTCCCAATTTGTAGGCCCATTGAGAATAAGCGATTTGCCCAGGGTCACACATCTACATAGTGACAAACTTTGAATAGAGACCAAACCTTTAGGCACTAAGGCCAATAGCCTTGCCACCAAACCATGAGTCACACATGTTTCCAGGTATTGAGAAAATGGGTCTGCCATTCAGTATTTTGTTGAGGATCATCTACATGTTGAGCAATGGGCACTGTGCTAAGGGCTGGGATTAGAATGGTGAATAAATATGTTACCTGCTCCCCATTTAACTCACTGTCTGGTTGATAACACAGTGATACTTATGCCGGAGAAGGTTCAGGATGGGAGGCTGATGCAGTGATGGGGATGTGATGAGTTATTTTAATGCACGTTAGTTTTGGACGTGCTGGATTTGATGTCTACATTTCATGTACATACAGATTGCCCCGTTCTCCCTGCAAAATACATGGACGTATTTATTTATGTATATGTGTAGGTTAAGCAAACCTTCCCTAGGTGTCTCTTCGGATAAGGGAAAGAGAGAAGTGTAAATAATGAGGAGAAGGTTTATCACATCCGTTAAAAATACCCTTCCTGAGTTTGTAGCAATGTGACCTCTGGCTTGTGGGAAAGAATATGAGGTTGTTTTACCAGATGGAACAAAGTTGCAGGTTTTTGACGTGATTTTTTTTTATCATTACTGAGATATATCTTTCTTCTGTAAAGTGTGTCTTGTCTCCAGGGTGGGTTATTTTTTTAGATTCTTCTGTCCTTTGGAAAGAGACAAAGCACAAAGGCAGTATTAGCTGTTTGCAGCCTATACTCTGTAAATTGGCTATTAGCCAGGTTTCCTCATAGAGATGGGCAGTGTGCCTTTGTCCTACCTTGCATCGGGAACAGGAAAATGAATTAACTTGGACATACTTTGGATGATTTTCAGCATGAAAACTGATATCAATAGGTTTAAAATGAATTTACTCTCTAAATACTTGGACTCAGCAAAGTTTAGATGAAAATACTTTGTGATGATTCAAAGACAGAACATTGAGAAATAATAAAATTAGAATCACTTCAGAGAATTTAAAGAGACACATTGAACAAAATACCTGTGGATGGAAGTGGACACAGCTCTGAATGTGACTGCTTGAATATACTTCTGAGAGATTTTTCTAGCTGTTAAAGAAAATTTTTATGTTGAGGAAGAGGTCTGGGGTTTTTTATATGCTCACATGATACAATCTACTTTTTTTTTTCTTCCCTCAAGTAAGGAAGCATAAACATCAAGGAAAAATTTGAAAACTGTAATACTTAATAATTTACTAATAGCAAAATATCTTCATAACTTTTACCATTTTAAGTATTGAATAATAAAAAATAGACTAGAGCCATGAAATCAAGTTCTATATGATTACAGAGAAGTAGAAATATTTTTACTTCTTTTGGTTTATAACTTGAATTTAAAATGAAAAAAGAAGAAACAGAAAGAAGAGGAAGAGGAGGAAAAGGGAAAGGGGAATATTTTGATAGATTTTAAAAATTCTTTTGAAGACTTTTTGTTTGTTTAGAGAAACAGGCACAATTTATCTTGATTTTGTGTACACCATATCAATTATTGTTAATATGATCTAGCAGGCTTTCTTTTCCATATTTAGACATTATGTTGGTATAGCTAATAATTCCCATAAAAGAAAAAAGTACCCTCATGTTAAATGGGGTTGAAGTAACTTAACAAACGCTTATACAGTCACAAGTGGAACAGTTTGAAAAACACTGCTTATATTTCTTAATTATCAATATTTATTTATGAGAGTAATTCTCTGTTTACCAATTGTCATTAATCCTTACAGCTTTATGGTTTATGTGCTCCCTTAGGCATGAGGTAATGACTTTGGTTAACAAATTTTACTATTCCTACAGTTTTCTGGATTTGCCTTAGCAACTTGGCATTCTACAAAGTCATGAACTGAAGGAAAGTATTTTCCTGAGAAGAGAACTTACAACCACCTAACAGAACCATGACCACACGGTACATGATCAAAAACCGCAAAGAGTTTCTATCAATAACGAGGTAAATGGGAACCTCAGTGGTACAACTTAAGGGTAAGAAGTTCTGAGCAGACTCAGCGAGGACTTTATTGTCTGGGAGTTTGCAGTTCCAAGGGGAAATGAATGTATCTCTTCATTTCACTGTTCCCGGAGCCCTAATCACTGGTGAAAATAGTATATTCCATGAATTTATCAATATTTAACAATATTTCTCAAAGCAAGTTCACGTGTTTAACAAGAAATACCCCTGAGTGCTGCTTAAACGTACTTATAGTTCTCTTATGAAGACAATTGGCAAAGACTTGTTATGCTCTGATTAGTTTATTAGTTCATTCTGGATCTGATAGAGAGTTTTGGGGCATTGTCTGTCAACTTGCAAGAAATTAGGACAGGAAATGCCTTTGAATTGTCTTTGCTCATTTAACCATGTCTCTGCAGATGTTCACTATTTTAATATGTCTTTTATTTGGAAAGTGCACTATTTGTGTAATCAATTAGAGATGTACAATTCTGAATAAATGGAGAAGTTTATAAGTAGATTAAAATGCTAAAGAGACATACTTCCCCTTCAAATGAGTGTCAACCTGCACATCAACATATGATTAATTCTGAGTGTCAAAAGATCATTTCAGGCTCCCTAGTTAGTTCATGCAGTGATAATAAAAAATTACACAGTATATTGTTTACAAAGGCAGCCCATAATGATAGTTTAGCTTGTACTTAGGTTATTTACAAATGATCATAAATTACTTTTTCTGTAAGAATGGAAATATGAAAGAGTTGTTGCTTTAAGGATCAAATTACTTAAAATAATTCTGTAGAAATATTAGTGGTGTTTTCAAGAAGTGCAGTGCAAAACTCAACTCTCACTATTTTTTCTTTCCCCAACTCCTGTTTAATCTTGTTATTTTAATATGAATGAGTTAGTGAGATGGAAATACAGTGCAGTAAAAAGAGATTAGACTTTTGAGATAGATACAGGGCTGTGGCACTGGATAGCTCCAAGGGGTACCATTCATATAATAGGCTCTGTGAATGGCATTCCTGGAGTTGTGCAGTATACACCATGGCTCACCATACACAGTGGCCTTGTGGTAGAGTAATGTTGGAGACTTGATTAAATAGTGTTGGGCAAAGTTCTTGGCTCTCTTCGCACCTTCGTTTCCTTGTCTATAAACTGCAGATGATTTTACCTACCAGATGTGGTTCTTTTGTGAAGATGGGGTTTTACAAGGGTTTACTTCCATAACAGCACTTAACATAGTACCAAGCACATAGTAAGTGCTTAATAACTTAGCCCTGAAAGTAGGTAAATGAGATGAAATCTGACAAGTTGATTAAAAGAGGGGAAAAGATGATATTCACTTAGGGTCTACAACTTAAAAGAAAGGAAAAATGAAATCAGTCTGGAAAGGCAGCCTAAGCCTTTATGTGGCACCTGAGGTTTACTCCTTATACTGAATGCAGGCCTTAAGAGGGCAGGTGACACAGAATGGATATATGCATATTATCAGAAGTTTGAAACCTTCAAATATTTAAAACTAGCCCTGCTTATGTATCATGACAAACAGCAAAACTAAATCAGAGAGTTGGTGGTGCTTTCCATCTCAGTTTTAAAATTCTTTCAAAGTAATTCATTTTTCTATTTCTGTTCCAATCCATTTTTTCTAAGTGCTTTAGCAAAGACTTTAATAATTAGCAATGCTACACACATGTGTATGCATGCACACACACAAATATGTGCACACACACCCCCTATAGATTTTGGATACTGAATTTTAAAATGTTAATTTCTATCATATAAACTTTAGACTTTTACAACAAAATATAAAGCAGACATTGGAAATTGTTTTTCAGAAAAAGACATTACAACAAAGAAAAAAGATAGAAGAAAGTTTGTATAATTCAATATAATAGAAATAAAAGTGTAATGATAATTACTATAGCTATCAATCTTCAATAATTTGTGAAAAAATCTAGCCTCAAATGCAATGAAGCTTTATAAGATTTGTGATTACAGAGTGTAAAATATAACAGATGCTACAATATTTAGATGCCTGCTGGCATTTACCTTTTTCTCTGCACAGTTCATTTCAACTATATGAAAATTTTATGTGCTATATAAAAGTAGAGAAAAAGAAATTTATTTGTAAAATAACCACAGGAGAATTGATGGTGCTTCAGCGATGTGGTATTTGATTCTCTTTGACCAGATGAACTATGGGAGAAAGTGGAGAATTTGATGATACAGTATTACTTTCAGTTTTCATATGGTGGTGGAAGATGCACAGGGCAAAAAATAACACTGGTGTTGAATTCAATTACTTTCTCTGTGGTGTTCAGAGCTGACTTTTTAAGATAGGAGCCCTATTGTTCACTGGAGAAATGGTTTTGCTTTGAGTATTGCAATGGAAAGGTATTGGCATTGGTGACTTTGGAAAAATGGCCAATGTTATATTTCAGAGGCGAGATACTTGGGGTGCAACATCTCATTTTTTAAAAACACATTTTACAGGTTATTAAATATTAGTCGTCTTCTTTAAAAAAAATCCTTTTGCTGTCTTACCTATGTTCACATTGTAAACATGATTTTAAATTCCAGATCCCCTAAAAAAAAACAAAACCCTAAACTGCCTACTTTTGAAGATTTATGTTCCCTCTTTTAAAAGGTTTATTTTAAAATTTCCCATTATATCATATACTTTATTTTCAGAAAAACCTTTTTATTGAGAAAATAATGAAAAAAAAAATTCTAGATCTTCAAACTAGAAACCTAGAAGTCATTCTTGGATACCTTTATCTCCATCTTCCCCCCATCCCCAAATCACTAACTTCTATCAATTTTTATCTTCTAGTATCCATTAAATCTGTCTGCTTCTCTCCATTACCACTTGTACTACTCTGCCTGGAACGATGGAAACATCTCTTATTCTCCCTGCATCTACATTTCTAAAGCAAATTCATTTTCCATAATGTTTTCCATAATGTTTCTGACCTTGTTCTACCTATATTTACTTCAAGGAATTCCCACTGATCTTAGAACGGAGACCAACATTCTCAGTAGAGCCCACGAGCACTGAGTTGGCTTTGAAACAGCCGACTCTCAGCTGCATCTCCCCTGGCTCTCTGCAGTCTCCAGTCCTCTTCTACACTTCTAGGACCTGAAAGCCTTTATTATTATTTTTCAAAATTAGGAACTTCCCCCCTGCCAGCAGTACTTCAGATTGAAATTCATGCAGCCTTGGATGTGCATGAAGGTGTGCCATGCACAATGCTAGTTTTATTGTTTATCATTGTTTTTTAAATAAACGTATTTATTTTATTTATTTTTATTTTTGGCTGCATTGGGTCTTCGTTGCTGCACGCGAGCTTTCTCTAGTTGCGGCGAGCGGGGGCCACTCTTCGCTGTGGTGCGCGGGCTTCTCACTGCAGTGGCTTCTCTTGTTGCGGAGCACGGGCTCTAGGCACGCGGGCTCAGTAGTCGTGGCTCGCGGGCTCTAGAGCGCAGGCTCAGTAGTCGTGGCACACGGGCTTAGTTGCTCCGCAGCATGTGCGATCTTCCCAGACCAGGGCTCGAACCTGTGTCCCCTGCACCGGCAGGCGGATTCTTAACCACTGCACCCCCAGGGAAGACCCCACACTGGTAGTTTTAAAAGAGTCGGTTTCCAGGTCCACGACATCCACATGGATTTTTCTCCTATGAACGATCTGCCTCAAGAACCTGTCTGTAGGTGAGGCGTCCTGCTGCTTCTCCCCTCCATTCTCACTTTCACAGTCACTCTTTTACTTTACAAACAAACAAAAGAAGGTGGACCTTTCATTCATTCTGATTCTTATTGTGGAACACTGCATCTCACTGTGGTTTTGATTTGCATTTCCCTGATGATTAGTGATGTTGAGCATCCTTTCAAATACCTATTGGCCACCTATTGGTTTGCCTTTTTTGGAGAAATGTCTATTCAGATCCTTTGCCCATTTTTAAAATGGGTTATTTGGGGTTTTTTTTTTTTTTTTTACTATTGAGTTGTAGGAGTTCCGTATAAATAAAGATAACAACCCCTTATCACATGTATGGTTTGCAAAATTTTTCTCCCATTCCATAGGCTGTCTTTTCTCTCTGTTAGATTGTTTCCTTTGCTACACAGCAAAGTTTGATATAGCCCCATTTACATATTTTTGCTTTCCTTGCCTGTGCTTTTGATGGTGTATCCATCTCTGAGAATATTGATAGTAGTATGTGTTTGTTTACATTTTCAGCTCTTTGCATGGTCTATTGCTTCCACCTTGTTTTTGTTCAGTTCTTTCATTTCAGTCTTTCTTTTTCCTATCAAAGTCTTCCTCCACTGTTTTGTAACCCTTGATTGTCTGCTATATTTAAGACTAGGGGAAAGCTGTAGGAAGTTTTAAATGGGTGAGTGGGACTGATTGATTGTGGGACTCGCTATAAGAAAATGTGGTTTGGCTGCTTTCTTTTTTTTTTTTTTTTTTTTTTGGCCCTGCCGTGCGGCAGGCAGGATGTTAGTTTCCTGACCAGGGATCGAACCCATGCCCTCTGCAGTGGAAGTGCAAAGTCCTAACCACTGGACCGCCAGGGAATTCACCATGGTTTGGCTACTGTATTGAGGAGCCCCTTATATTCATCTCTTTAGGACTTTTCTCTTGTGCTGGTCACATTCCCCAGGGAAGATCCATCCAGTCTCCTGCCTGCAGGATAAAGTCGAGGCTGCCAATGTTCCAGGAGCTGATGAAAAAAGAAGAGAGCTAGGGGGATGTCAGCCTTCAGTAAACATTCATCCCTTTAATATCCATTTCCAGTACTCTGCCTTAGAATGCATGGTGACTCAGAGACCCTCTGTTCAAGGCAAAAGCAAACTTCCAGCCCTCTGCCGGGGTGGGGATGAGGCGAAGTGGAAGAGGGGATCAGCTTCTGCTTCTTATGGAATTTTGGAACAATTCTCCTTATTTTAGTTCCCTCTCATTCACTTCCACAATTGGAAGTACCTGATGCCACTAATTCCTGAGACTTTGGAGATCGTGTCATTTAAAACATTGCCTTAATTTTTTTTTTTTTTTTTCGTGATGATCCATTTATTTATTTATTTATTTATTTATTTATTTATTTATTTATGGCTGTGTTGGGTCTTCGTTTCTGTGCGAGGGCTTTCTCTAGTTACGGCAAGTGGGGGCCACTCTTCATCGCAGTGCGTGGGCCTCTTACTGTTGTGGACTCTCTTGTTGCGGAGCACAAGCTCCAGATGCGCAGGCTCAGTAACTGCGGCTCACGGGCCCAGTTGCTCCGCGGCATGTGGGATCCTCCCAGACCAGGGCTCGAACCCGTGTCCCCTGCATCAGCAGGCAGACTCTCAACCACTGCGCCACCAGGGAAGCCCTGCCTTAATTTTTAGCTTTCAAATTTAGCAACCAGTTTTTTGTTTTGGCATTTTTGTTTCTGTTTTCTGCTTCAGTTCTCACACTCATTCTTCTGATTTCTAGACTGAAGAAGTGTATTGCCAGTCCCCCTTCTCTCTCACCCTCCTCGTCCTTATGAAATTAAACATGTTAAAATATATCTTTATGGTACTCTGTTGAGGTTTCAGGAGATAGTGCATTTATATATGTATGTATTCAATCTCCTTACTATTTGGAACCTTGCTTGTTTTTAAAATCCTTGTTTTTGTTGTCTTTCAGGGAAGAAAAGTGTGTGTGTGCATCCAAATCTGTCCATTTTTTTCAACATGTTTCTGAATTTTTTTTGAGAAGGCCTTCCTTATATCAAGGTTAAAACAATTCTATTTTTCTTAAGCTTTTACTCCTTCTGGAGGTTATTTTAGTCTATGAAATGAGGTAGAATCCAATTTTATTATTTTCAAAATGTCTCAACTCTGTTTTTTAAGCAGCTAATAATTTCCCAACTGATTTATAATGACATCTTTACCTTTAGAAAATTTTTATACAGTTTACAGATCCAGTTTTTGCTTTTTCTGTTTCACTGTCTATTTTTCTGCCCAAATTGGATTTTTTTTTTTTTTTTTTTTGGCCTCGCCACGTCTTGCAGGATGTTAGTTCCCCAACCAGGGATCAAACCCGGGCCCTTGCAGTGTAAATGCCGAGTCCTAACCACTGGACCACCAGGGAATTCCCTGGAACATTTTAAATTATTATGGTCTTATGGCATATTATGATATCTGAAAGATTATTCCCCACATTTTCCTTTTTCAAAAAATTTTTTGGTCTTGCTTATTTCCATTAGTTGTATAGTTATGTATTTCCATTATTTAAAAAGTCATCCTATACTGTCTTTGAAATTAAAGATTATTTGGTCAAACAAGGAAATTAATAATCCAGAAGTATTGTGAGTTTTCTCTATTTATTGTAATCTCCTTTCATGTCTTGCTTGGTTGTATAAGACCCTCTAATATTTCTTTTTCTTCATTTTATACTTTCATTGCTATTGTGAACATGCCAGAAAATGGCATAGACGGAGACAGAACCTTGCTTTGACTTTTCTTCAAAGCCTGGGCTCTAACATACTTCCCAGCCTCGTCTATACTGGGGTTTCTCAAACTTGGCCTTCATGAAAATCATAAGGCATGCTTTTAAAATACCTTTATGCCTAGTCCCACTCCCTAGAAGTTCTGATTTGATCAGCCTAGTCTGGGTCTGGAGTATTCGTATATTTTTAAAACTCCCCTGCAATGTCTGATGTTTGAACAAGCTTGAGAATCACTCCTCTATACCAGTAACTCTCAAACTTTGCATACATTAGAATCATCTGGAAAGCTTTTAAAAAAGCAATGAAACAACAACAGCAATAAAAAACAGATGCACACACTGCACACCACAAAAATTACTTTAGAATTTTTCGGGTGGGTCCTAGGCAGCAGGATTTTTAAAAATCTCCAGTTGATCCCAATGGGCAGCCAGGTGTGAGAACCACTGCCCACCTCTTGCAACTCAAATGGTGGTCCAAGGACCAGTAAAATCAGCATCACCTATGAGCCTGTTAGATGTATAGCATCTGAGTCCCAACCCCAGACCTATGGAATCAAAATCTGAGAGTGAACAAGATGCACCAGGTGATTTGTATGCACCTTCAAGTTTGAGGCACACTGCCACATACAATACTATCAATAAATGTGTTCCCAAACTTGCCTGAACATTCAACTCAATTCAGGAGTTTTTTAAAATGCTGTTGCAAGGCCTTAGACTAGATTAATTGGATCAGTACCTTCAGGAGATGGGCCGTAGGCATAAAAAATTTTTTTAAAAATTCTTCAGGTGATTATGAGGTGAAGCCAAGTTATACCCGTGGACCTATATATTAAGGCTACCACGTTTGATGTCATTTATCATTTAATAAAAGTAACATGTATGTGACGCTTCTCTGCACAATCAGTCATTAAAAAAGGTGTTTCTGGGGCTTCCCTGGTGGCGCAGTGGTTGAGAGTCTGCCTGCCAATGCGGGGGACACGGGTTCGAGCCCTGGTCTGGGAGGATCCCACGTGCCGCGGAGCGACTGGGCCCGTGAGCCACGGCTGCTGAGCCTGCGCGTCCGGGGCCCGTGCTCCGCAACGGGAGAGGCCGCGGTGGTGGGAGGCCCGCGCGCCGCGATGGGGGGTGGCCCCCACTTGCCGCGACTGGAGAGGGCCCTCGCACAGAAACGAAGACCCAACACAATCAAAAAAAATTAAAAAAAAAAAAAAAAAAAAAAAGGTGTTTCTGGAGACTGCAGCCAAGAGAGCTCACCTCCTCTCACGAGCACACCAAAAGCACAACTATCTGCAGAGCAGCCATTGATGAAAAAGACTGGAACCTACCAGAAGAGATCTTCTACAGCTAAAGACATAAAGAAGGAACCAAAACGAGACAGGTAGGAGGGGTAGACTCGTGATATCGTCAAATCCCATACCCCCCCCAGGTGGCTGACCCACAAATGGGAGAAAAATTCTATTGCAGAGTTTCTCCCACAGGAGTGTGAGTTCTGAGCCCCACGTCAGGCTCCCCAGCCTGGGGGTCCAGCACCAGGAAGAGGAGCCCCCAGAGCACGTGGTTCTGAAGGCCAGCAGGGCTTAATTGCAGGAGCCTCACAGGACTGGGGAGAACAGAGACTTCACTCTTAAAGGGTGCACACAAAATCTCACGTGCACTGGGACCCAGGGCAAAAGGAGTAATTTGATGGGAGCCTGGGCTGGGCCTACCTGCTGGTCTTGGAGGGTCTCCTGGGGAGGTGAGGGGGTGAGGGAGGCTGCAGCTCACTCTGGGGATGAAGACACTGGTGTTGGACATATGGGGGGATGTTCACCCACGTGAACACTGCTGCTGACATCTTGGATCATTAGCTCCAAGACCTGGCCCTCCCCAACAGCCTGCAAATGATAGCGCTGGGACGCCTCAGGCCCAACAACTACCTGGGCAGGGACACAGCCCCACCCATCAGCAGACAGGCTGCCTAAAGACTAAAGACCCCGTAGCAACCTCTGGGCTCTACCCCAGACACAGCCCAGCCCACCAGAGGGCCAAGACCCAGCTCCACCCACCAGTAGACAGGCACTGGCCCCTCGCACCAGGAAGCCAGATCAAGCCTCTAGACCAGCCTCATCCACCAGGGGGCAGACACCAGAAGCAAGAAAACGACAATCCCACAACGCAGGCCAGACCCTAGCCTAGGACCAGTTGGGCCCTGGCCCAGCCAACTAACAGGCCAAGGCAACCTGTGGGACACCCCAGACCCCAGACCCAACTGTATCAGGAACCAACTCCTCCCCCGATCCCCCCTGCAACAAGCTGAAGTGAGCTCTGGATCCCTGGGCCCTGCAGCCAGAGTCTAGGAACCAGTAGTCTGCACTAACCCCAGGATCTGGCTTCACCAGCAAGTGAGTGGGCAACAGCCCCAGACTCTTCTGGACCCTGACTCTGCTCACCAGTGAGCGCATTAGCCCCTGGGCACCCTAGGATTCTGCAACCAGCCACCTAGTGACCAGGCCCCACTGAACATCAGCCAGAAGCATCTGCACAAGGCAGGGCCTGGCAACTAACCAGGCCAGGGGCTTACCAGACTGCCCAGTTAGCCCGCTACAACAGAAGGACCCACGTAGCTCTCTTAGGGGGAACCCCTAGAGCATATAGCTTGGGTAATGAAAGGGGAGTGCACTGCTGGGATGCATAGGACGCCTCCTACAGAGGCCACTTCTCCAAGGTGGAGAAATGTAACTAACCTACCACATACATAGAAATACAGATAGAAATCTAGACAAAATGAGGCATCAGAGGAATATGTTTCAGCCAAAAGAACAAGATAAAACCTCAGAAGAACTAAGTGAAGTGGAGATAAGCAGTCTACCAGAGAAAGAGGTCAGAGTACTGGTCATAAAGATGATCAAGGAAAGTGGGAGGAGAATGGATACACAGACCGAGAAGTTAGAAGTTTTTAATAAAGAGAAGATATAAAGAACAACCTAACAGAAATAAAGAATACAATAACTGAAATAAAAAATACTCTGGAAGGAATAAATAGTAGACTAAATGATTCAGAAGAATGGATCAGTGAGCAGGAAGACGGAGTAGTGGAAATCACTACTGCAGAACAGAAAAAAGAGTGAAAAGAAATGAGGACAGTATGAGACCTCTGGGACGACATCAAGTGCACTAATACTTGCATTATAAGGGTCCCAGAAAAAGAAAAGAGAGAGAAAGGGCCCGAGAAAAATATTTGAAGAGACAATAGCTGTAAACCTCCCTAACCTGAGAAAGGAAATAATCACCCAAGTCCAGGAAGCCGGGAGAGTCCCATACAGGATCAACCCAAAGAGGAACACAGCAAGACACATTGTAATCAAAATGACAAAAATTAAAGAGGGAATACTAAAAGCAGCAAGGGAAAACAAGAAATAACATACAAGGGAACTCCCATAAGACTATCAGTTGATTTTTCAGCAGAAACTGCAGGCTAGAAGGGAGTGGCACAATATATCTAAAGTGATGAAAGGGAAAAACCTACAACCAAAAATACTACAACCAAACCTACCAAAATACCAGCAAGACTCTCATTCAGATTTGATGGAGAAATCAAAAGCTTTACAGACACGCAAAAGCTAAAAGAATTCAGCACCACCAAACCAACTTTGCAAGAAATGTTAAAGGAACTTCTCTAGGCAAAAAAGAAAAGACCACAACTAGAATTAAGAAAATTGCAGAATGAAAAAGCAGTAAAGGCAAACATATAGTAAAGGTAGGTAATCATCCACAAAGCTAGTAGAGAGGTTAAAAGACAAAAGTAGCAAAAATTATCTATATCCACAATAAGCAGTTAGGGGATACACAAAACAGTTAGATGTAAAATATGATATCAAAAACAGTAACCGTGAGGGGAGGAGAGTACAGATGCAGGGTATTTAAAATGCGTTTGAAATTAAGAGATCAGCAACTTAAAACAATCACGTATGCATATAGACTGCTATACAAAAACCTCAAGGTAACTGCAAACCAAAAATCTGTAATAGATATAAAAAAGGTGTTTCTGTACTCTTAGCATGGTTTCAAATTATTTTTGAACAATATATATTTAAAAAACAAAAAAGATAGCTTTATCTAGCACACATGCCAAAAGTAGGCTTGCTTTACTTCTAAGAGACACAAATTGAAGTGCTCTAGAATACATGTGACACACATGGAAATAATTAATGAAAATAGCATTTGAAGCTCAACTAATGCATGCTGAGATGATTTGCATTTTAAAAGAGTCTACAGGCCACCTTATGGACCCACACCACCTACCAGAAGTCTCATTTTGAGGCCCCCTGTGCTAGATTATAGATGCTTCACCTGCAGGAGTACTTATTTGATTGCTGTATTTTAATTCATAGAATGGCATTGTTGATTGAGTACCCTAAGCCAAATAAATGAGCCACTTATGTTAGGCACTTGTTCACATTCATAAAAACAGCAAATAATATTATCTTCATCAAGCCCTTCCTAAGAAATAGTGACTAAATGATACCTGGTGTTTTCTTTGTGTGCAATTCCTTTCCGAGAGGCGGAGGAAACTGATTTGCTTTTGATGAACCTGTGTTGCCTCCAAACTGATGTCCACAGATTTCCTACTTCATTAATTGTCCCAGCAATTTAGCAAGCAATGATTTATATGAAATATTCCCTCTTGTTGCAGGCTCTGCAGTCAGCTAATTGATTGCTGTATGAATTATGCATCCTAAACCAAATGCAAGGGTGCATGAAAGATGCAGCCAAGGTCATTTCCACCAAAGAGAACTATGGTGACTAAATGCCTTTTTAAGACAGGCTTTATTACTTTAATTTTGCTGCTTTCTTCATGTATACATCAAGTCCAGAGTAATGAGCAAACTCTAAAATCATACCTTTAATTTATAAAAAGATGCATGCACCCACAGTTCGGTGTTCTGCTGCCTGACAAGGGCTATCATTGAATTAATTTGGTAGCACTAAGGAAAGAACCAGAAATGGCATACAGCTGCTTTTTATCTAATTCCAAAATATGCCAAATCCCATCAAATTTGCCTATAGTTTATTAACATTCAAAAGTGACTGCTCCCAAAATAAGCACTTTGATTAGATGAAGGCCATGTTGGGACTAAATACAGATGATTTGGCATTTCGGCAGATGATGAAGGACAGTTTTGAAAAGTTACAATCAATTATCATTTATTCATACTAAGAGAAGTGAATGATTTATACATTCTAGACGCTGTATAAAGGAGAAGAGTGATGCTTTACTAAAGCTTTCAGGATTAAAGAAATCAAGTTGGAATAATGAAAAGATCTTCATTTTTGCTGTCTCCGTGGCTTGGTTTGAATTATCACTTAGACGTTTATTAGTTGAGTGACTTTAGGCGATTTAACCCCTCTGGACTTCAGTTGCCTTCTGCAAAAATGGTCATAATAATACTTTACTTACATAGTTATTGTAAAGATAAACATGACTGTAAGAGTCATTAAAATCAATAACTTAACCTTAGACGGTACCTTGTTGCTTATACAACAGAGCATACTACCAGGTATAGTGTTCCTCGAATTACAAGTTGCGTGTGAGGTTTGTAAAGAAAACTTCCAATTTGCTCTTAAAATCACCCCCAGAATGGCCGTGAGACCATATCAGTATATGCCCCCTAAACCAAACAAGCAGCTTCTGATGTGAATATTTCCATATGCTCCAAGAACTCTTCTCAGGCATTAATCCACAAGAAGTACATGTTTCAGGACAAACTACAGATACCTGAGGCATACCAAATCACACTCAGGCTGTGCTGGGTAATGGATGTGCTATGGTTTCACATTAGGGGAACAGACACCTCACAAGAGAGGAATCAATCACAAACCCTTCAGACCAGCACTTCACGCTTGAATGCATAGAGCAATCAGCTGCGGGTCTTGTTAAAATGCTGATTATGGTTCAGCAAGCTTGGGTTGGGGCCTGAGATTCTGCAGTTCTAACAAACTTCCTGATGACGTGATGCATCTGGTCCATGAACCACAATTTGAGTTGCAAGGCTGAGTGCTTTTCAAACCCAGCTGCATGTGAGATTTGCCTGAAGATCTCCTTAAAAATAATGATGCCTGGGCTCTTCCTCAGGTTAGCTGAATCTCTGCAATTCAATCCCTGGCTTAGGTACGTTTTTAAAGCTCCCTGAGTGATCTTTATTTGTAGAGCCATGGCTGAGAACCAGTGTTTTAGACGTAAAGGCAAGCACTTCCATCACCTCATATCATATGATCGTTCTAAAATCATTTATTAGCAAAGCCCAGACTGTGTAACATAGAGAGCCCAGGACTCGGGCCCAGGACTCAGAACGCGACAGTAAGTGTAGCAGGGCTTCTGCTTCTCACAAGGGCCTGGAGGAGGGCTCCCCACCGTGTTCCACGTCCCTAATCTGGAAGAGAGCTGTCAGGATAGCTTCTCACCAGGCCCTGGGACAGGATCAACACCTCATCGCTTCCCTGTAAAAAGTATCACCCCGATCAGTGATTCTGGAGCTTTGATTTGAACCTGGAGTGGAAGGAAATGCCATATAGCATTGAAGGACCATAAGATTCACGGATTTTACTTACAGAGTAGAAAATGCACATCATGATGGGGAAGTTTTGCTGCTATGGAAGATATCGGTTCTACTTCCAACTACCAGTGACCTCATGCCTTTAAAATTAACACGCATAATATGCTGTCTGTAAGTTAACTCTACTTTTTCTAAGTTCCCACAGTAGGTTTTTCTTCTTGCTTGTTACATTCCCAACATTGTAATTTTAATTCAGTACCTGGTTTCTCCGTTTCAGTGGCACCTGCATCCGATCAACTGGAGCCTTTTAAGACCATACTGATGTGCCCATCTACCATAGTTCCTGGTTCAGTAGGTCTGGGGTCAGGACCGAGAAATGGCATTTCTTTTTTTTTTTTTTTTTTAAAGGTTTTTATTTATTTATTTATTTTGTTTTAATTTATGGCTGTGTTGGGTCTTCGTTTCTGCGCGAGGGCTTTCTCCAGTTGCGGCAAGTGGGGGCCAATCTTCATCGCGGTGCGCGGGCCTCTCACTATCGCGGCCTCTCTTGTTGCGGAGCACAGACTCCAGACGCGCAGGCTCAGTAATTGTGGCTCACGGGCCTAGTTGCTCCGCGGCATGTGGGATCTTCCCGGACCAGGGCTCAAACCCGTGTCCCCTGCATTGGCAGGCAGATTCTCAACCACTGCGCCACCAGGGAAGCCCCGAGAAATGGCATTTCTAACAAATTCCTATGAGGTGCTCTTAGATATTGGTCCAGGAACTACCCCCTCCCCCATCCTTTGAGAACTACAACTTTATCATTTCATGAGCTTCATGGGAAGAGGTATTGTGCTTTTATATTCTCCATATACCACCAGTGCCTAGTGTGTAGATGGCATGAACAAATATCGTTTGAATAAAAAGTGATCGGCAAGCCCCATCTCATTCATAGTGAAAACACTTATGGAACATTGGACATTTCATCCAGCCTGTTAAGGATAATGCTTTCCAAAGAAACTCAGAAAATAACATTGACTTAGGGATTTCTGCTACTGTGGAATCTAGAGCATCTGGAGTCACTTTCTATGAAAGCTTTCTTTTTTTTTTCCTGAGCCACTAAGGTATGGTAATGAAATCAGCATGACACACAGGTGTGTTGACTGTTCAGGCTTCCATTCAAGGTGCTTTGAAAGCAGAAGCAACAGAATCCCCTCCTGTAGGGCCATCTGCTTTCAATTTTTCAGCTGAACCTCCTGAAGACTCACCAGGTGCTAATTTTGTATATGATTCCATTGGAATTCTATCACTTTTCTTTAGATTTTAATTCCCAAAGGAAGGGAAAGATTCACTGAAGCAGAAAAGCTCCCTGACATAGGGAAGATCAGGAATGATCTCTAGCTGAACAAAGGCCAATTCTACAGAGTTGACAAATTGTCTGAGTTTTAGTCAACTCATTTTTTAAAGTCACCTCCTGAATGTGTAGGCTTTTGCAGTCACTGGATCAGCCATGCAGTCAATCCAATTCAGTCTCAGAAGGAGGAAATAGATTGTTTTTAAACCTATAGTTTTTACTCTCCTAACTCGGGCAGTCGATACTTTGGACAATTTCGAACACAGAAACCATAATTTTATGAAAATCTGCTGCATGATTTACTTTTCACATTCAAGTACTTAGAAATCTCCTGCCCTTGTTACTAGAAAAACTAATGTTGGGCAAGTGATTAGAATCTCTTCTAATCCTCATGTTTCCTGAATTCATATTAACAGAAAGGAGAGAGACCAACAACCCCATCTGCAGTCATTCCAAATAAAGTCTGAGCTTCATCTTCACATTTGAGCACTAAATTTAAGAGCAAAACTCATGACAGAGCAGAGAAAAGGGGCACATTTTAGCAGTTAAGCTTTAGGCCGACTTGATCTGAACTAAATGCTTTGTAATCTCTCTTTAAACAAAGCTTTAGCTTCTGTAATCCTCCTTTTTATCTATCCCTATGAAGCCTCCTGAGGTTAAAGCTGCTGTGCATGTCATTTTTTATAAACAGCCTAGATCTTTGCCCACAAATTGCTTCCCAAGGGTGATGGCAACAGTGTCAACTTAGCTCAAGTGTCATGAGTCATGTTCCCCTCCCTTTGGAGACACCTGCCCAAGCAAAGCCTGAGCATCCTTTGCTTGTATTCTCACTGCACAGACGTCCTGCTACTGAGCAGCCAGCCAGCCAAGGGCCCTGGCTCGATAAAGCATGGCTGAGAGACTATTGTGTCTGTCTGCACCTTCTGTTATTGAAATCCCAAGGAAAGCTTCCATTTGTCACATTGAACCATGCCATGTTATACTCTGGCTCCACCCAAAGTCTGGTGTTTTTGATGGGGTCCTTCAGTGCCTGTGAACTTCCACTGCCTTTCCTGAGGGGAAACAGCAAGGAAGCTCAGGCTCCACGACAGACTGATGCCCTAATGAAGCAGTCTAGCCAGGATTGAAATGTCTCACGCTGGCCATTGTGTGGTCACTGTAACTTTCCAACAGGCATCTTTAATGCTGCTTGTGAAAGCCTGCATGGAGAGACAGTGAAAAGCTGAACTTCATATAAATGCCAAAAAATAAAAACACATCACTATGCAGAAACATCAGAGAGAGCATACAACTTTTGCTACACCTATTATAGTAGGACCATGTGTTCACATGTGAGTATAGGCGCACGTGCGTGCACACACACACACTCCTCCACAAGAGAGCAGCTGTTCTATCTTCTCACAAGCCCAAGCTCTAGCTATGTGTGTAAGAGAAACAATCTCTAGATAAATCCTCATAAGATAAAGACCAATTTTTTTTTAAAATTTTATTTATTTATTTATTTATTTTTGGCTGTGTTGGGTCTTCGTTTCTGTGCGAGGGCTTTCTCCAGTTGCGGTGAGCGGGGGCCACTCTTCATCGCGGTGCGCGGGCCTCTTCACTATCGCGGCCTCTCTTGTTGCGGAGCACAGGCTCCAGACGCGCAGGCTCAGTAGTTGTGGCTCACGGGCCTAGTTGCTCCGTGGCATGTGGGATCTTCCCAGACCAGGGTTTGAACCCATGTCTCCTGCATTGGCAGGCAGACTCTCAACCACTGCGCCACCAGGGAAGCCCGATAAAGACCAATTTTGACTTTCCCTTTGACTTAGAAATCTAGGCTCAGACTCCTTGATAAGAAAGTTGCTATAACTGGGAATTTAAAAATAATTCTGGATTCTCAAGAAGTGGCCTAGTTTAATGGAAGGACTATGGGATTTAGAATTAAACAGACCTGGCTTTAAATCCCTCATATTCCATTTATTAATGGTGCAGCTATGAGCAAGTACCTTAAACTCTCTACGCCTTGGTTTCCTTAAATGCATAAAGCTTCTTGGAAGCATTAAAGATGATATGTGTGATATGGCTAGAAGAGAGTGAAACCTCAGGAACAGTAGGTAGCTTCTACCACTGGCCAACTCATTTTTATCGGACAAGATGCGTTACCTTTTGGGGCCCTGGTTTCTTCCTCAACGAATCAATTCTAGTGCTCCAAGATTCAAAACTTAGTGCTTATACTTAGGGAAGGAGGACGGATGTAAAGAATCAGGATTTTCTCAACAAAAGCTGATGAATCTCCTCTTTCTCCTTGGTGTTCCTGGGTGGGTGGTGGATGGGCAAAAGTTCGGTCTCCACATATGTACAGGTGTTAATAAAATGGGGCAGGATGATGATAAGTCCTTAGGGAAGAAAGTGTAAAGCCTCCACTTTCATCTTGTCATCTTGTCTTTCTCTCTCTCTCTCTCTCTCTCCTCCCCTGCTTCTCTCTCTCTATTTCTCTTTCTCTCCCTCTCTCCAAATGAAAATCATGTAATACCTTAGCCTTACATTTCAAAGTTCATTAACACAAACACACTTATAAAGGTATATATAAGCATCAGTTATTATTGCTAGCTATGTAATCATCACTGCAGATATTTAACTCTAAATCACAATGTCTCCAGCTTTCCTTGGCTATAAATTATGTTCAACTCTGGACTGTCCTAGAAAGTAGTATCTGAAGAAAAGTTAACGTTCCTAAAGTTCTCTACGTAGAGAATACTAGGTAAAAGTATCACACCTTCTTGCATTTGGTGAGTTTTCTAAGAGTTCTCTTTTCTACACCCCGTATTTGATTTCTATTAAGCAATGTCATCTGTCATCCAGGACTGCCACTTATTTCCTACAAAGGGAACTCATGCAGCTAGATTCAGTGTCATCATTTCAAAGATGTGTGCATATACAAGGACTCTCTTGATCCTTTATTTAAAAGGTAGGTAACAGAATTTAGATGGGATTAATCAGTGTGCATAGATGATAGATACTATTTTGAGTTGACTGGCATTTTTCACTTGCTTTTTTCAGGCGATCAATCTATTTTAAAATTGCCTTCAAAAGACATGAAGTAGTCTGGCTCCAACACTTGAATTTTCATCCTGTCTCATATTGACTATAGTAACTACAATAACAAACCAACATCCACAGGGTAAAACTACCCTCTCTCATGCTGGTGAACAGGTGATGAATGCCACTGACCCATTTTTCTTTAATGAAGTAAAGTATGTTTACTCTTTAAAGGTGCCCTCATATTGCCTGAATCCCACTTGTTTTTCAGCTTGGAGGGGCTCTTATAAATTAGTGATAACTCCCACAGACCAAACCTTTTATAAATGAATTGTTGAAAGCCATAAGCCCCGACCACAGAGCAAATACTACAGATAAGATGCAGTGTTACAACTTACACCTAGTCCCAACTTGACTCATCTTCATCATCATTCTGATTTGTGTTTCTGGATAGATGTAATAGTTTTCTGTTGCTGTGTAACAAATGATCACAAATCTAGGAGCTTAAAACAACACACGTTTACTATCTCATAGTTTTAGTTTGGGCACCTCTTTACTGGGTCCTTTGCTTAGGGTCTCACAAGGCTTCAATCAAAATGTCAGCTAGGCTGAGTTCTCAGCTGAACTTTATTGGGAATCCTTTCACTTCCAAACTCACTCTGATGGTTGGCAGAATTCATTTCTTTGTGGTTGTAGGGCTGAGAGCCCCGACTTCCTACTGGTTAGAGGCTGGAGGCTGCCCTCAGCTCCTACAAGCTTCCTGCAGTTCCTCACCATGTGGACTTCCCAACATGGCTGCTCATTTTAGCAAGGCAAGTCTCTAGAGTAGGTCTGCTACCAAGTCCTAGTCTTATTACACGTTAATGTTATTGCATTAACAATGTAATCATGGGGGTGGCATCCATTACTTTTGCCATATTCCATTGGTTAGAAGTAAGTCACTGGTCCCACCCACACACAAGAGAAGGGATTATACAAGAGCATAAATACCAGGAGACAGGAAGCATGGCAGGTTGAACCCACCTTAGAATCTGTCCAACACAACAGGTAAAGAAGGCAAAATATTGGGAATGGGCTAAAGGAGCATTCAGGGGCAACCCACATGCTTCAAGAAGGTAAGATTCAAGGCAGAGATGGAAATGAAAATGTGGCCAGCCCAGATGGGCTAACATTTGACACATTTCTAAGCTCATATTTTAAAAACATTTACTCCGTGTTTATAGAGAGAAGAAATAAAGAGCTGTGAGGAGAGGAAAGAGATAAAAGAATGTCGAAGACAACAGTCTAGTTTGGAAACTCACTCATTAACATAAATTCTTGCATTTAACTGCCAGCACCTTCTTTAGAAGGTGGTCTGGTGACCGTCTGTTGTTATTCAGTTATGCTCTCCATGCCTTATCATCCCCAAATAGACATGACAATATTTCTTTAACTACAAGTAATAGTCATCTTAAGACGAATTTTCGTAAATTCAATTTCCTGTAACTCTCTTCAATTTCCTGTAATTCCCAATGATATTATATCAGAGTCTAACAGATCAGCTCCCAAGTAAAAGACCGTACTCTTAACTGAGCTATGCTTTTATGCTTATATAGCAGAGTCTTTAAACTTGGCAATGCAAAGAACCAGGATGGGTAGTAGCCTTGACTACTATTAGGTTTTTTGCAAATACTACCTGGAATGGCTTCTAACAATATAGGTAGGTGTCTCTTTCTAATTCCTTGATTTAGGATTCTGGAGGACCTCATTTTGGTAGAATTCAGGGTTGGGGAATTTACCAGCCTTTATGGAAATTAGGGTGGGACATTAACATTATGCAAGTGAAACTATAGAAGGACTTATATTTTCATATTCTTTGAAACAAAACAATACAGATGAAACAACAAAGAGAATACCCATTATGGTATATTATGATCAAGCTACTTAAATTAGTTAAAAAAAAAAAAGTACAGAAAAAGAAAAAGAAACATACAATTTTTCACTTACTATCACTTTCTCATAGGGTATTTTTTGGAAGTTACCACTTTGGCCAACAGAGCTTCTGAGGTAAGGGCCCTACATAAGGGGAGCCTTCTGGGCCTTCCCATGCCCAATAAGTTTTACCACCACTTGTGCTACCGACCTGGCCTCTGTATGCACTGAATGGTAACCCTAGGTTTCGTACCTCATTTAATTATGTTAGTGCTTTCTCTCCTTTAGGAGAGACCCATGAGGAAAACAAACAAATAAAAAACACCTCTTGGCCAAAACTTTGTCTTTTATTTTTAATTTCTGAATCCCCTGTTTCCCTTATTTCTAGATATCACCAAAAGAATTACTTCAAAACTCACTGAAATTAAAATATTCATTGTTCCCAAAAAGCTATCCAAAGAAACCTTCATGAACTAAAGCAGAACTTAAAGTAAGGGTGTTTGTGGTGGAGGAATTCCTATACTCCCAAACCAGTCCCAGCCTCTACCTTCTCAACAAGGAGGGACTAGCTTAGGTCAGGCCTTCTCCTCACAGCCCAATCTGGGGCCGTTCTCAAGTTCAGCTGTTTGTTCTCACACCAATCTCACGCCAGGTTGCCATTTTTACTCCTCCCATGTGTGGAAATCGGGGCAAGGCTTCAGGGTTCATCTTCAGTCCCTGGGACTCTCTTCCTCTGCTCCAGTGGTTCTCACCCCTGGCTGTGTAACAGAATCTCCTGGGAGATTTAAATGGAAAAACAAATTCCAATGTCCAGATCCCAAGCATGCTCATTTACTTGGTCCAGGTTGGAGCATGGTCATTGGAATGTTTAAAGAGGTCCCCAGGTGATTCTAATGTGCAGCAGGATTATACTTAATTCCACTCAACTTGAATCATCACATTCCATTTCATAATTTAATTACGTTTCCTATATATTTATGGTTAAATGTCTCAGCTTTGAATGAAAAAAGTATTGTTCCTCCAATTGTTCTTTCTTTGCTCATCTAGTCAAGAAGTCCTTCTTATCTTTAAAATATAAAGCAGACTCTAGTTGTCTTGAGCTTATAATATAAGAAAGGAGGAAGAGTGCCACTTTGGGGCATGGGGTTGAGAACATCCCTGTTTAACAGTCACCATGTGCAAAGAATATCAGAGTCTTGGTTTCCGGCAGAATAGGAGTTAACCATGTGCTGGGATTTGAGGGGTTCTTCGCACGGCTTTTGATTTAAATATCTGTTTTACTCTTGGTGCCACATTAACCGAACTTCTGCCATTAGAGATTCACTTACGTGGATTGAGCTTTCACCTTTTTAGGAGTTTTTCATTAGTTATGAATAATCCTAGAAGGATGCATTAAGACCTTTGTGTGAAATAGCTCATGGGGTCACTGTTGCTTGTGACAAAAGGCACATAATTACCTTTTGTAGTAGCCTTTAGTCTGCTTCCTTCTCTAGGCTGTACTCTCCATAAAGGCAGGAATGTGCCTCTATTATTTCCTAGCACCCAGCTCAGTATCTGGCACAAAGCAGATTCACGGTAAATATTTTTTTGAATGAATGAACGATTGATGAATAAAAGAATGAACGAATAAACACACTTGAGCAAAGCAGTGGCCATAATTAGTCATGAATCCTGGAAGAAGGAAAAGAAACAAAAAGAGAAAAAAAAATAGAATTCTTAGAGGAAAAACATTACCATGTCATAGTTTTCTTGGAGGTCTGAGGCTTTGCACACATCATAGAGAAAGTGCATTAAAGACAACTCACTAATAGTTCCATTTTGAGGCTGTTGACTTCTTTGCTGGAATTTCCCCCTCATCTTTCTTCTTCAATAACAAGAACAATGAGAGCTACCATTTATGAAACTTTTACTGAGAACTAGACATCATACTAATTGTTTCAGTGTTTTTACTGATCCTCCCAATAACTCTTTGAAGTGGGTATTTTCATTACCAATTTACAGATGAGGAAACCTAAGCTTACAGGGGACGTAAACTGTAAATGTAATGTAAATGTAAATTGCGACAATCAGATGGCAGACATGGGATTTGAGCCACCAAGATGTCTGATGCCATGTGGTTTCGTTGGCTCCTGGTGTTCCTCCTTCCATCTGTTTGCCCTGCCCCAGCACACACTCCCTCGCCTCTGTTCTCCTTCATGTGGCCACACAAAAACATTGGGGATGAGGATGCAGTTGACCTGGTCTGAATGTATGGTGGCATAGAGAGGTTTGAGTTAAGAGGATGAAAGCAATACTCCAACAATAAGGATCGACGCAGCGTCTGGAATTAAACATAAAACCCACAAAGTTTCTCAGGCGCCAATATGCAGAGGAAAAACATGGTGAGATCTTAATATATTTTGTTCCTCAAGCAGACAAAGTTTTTCTTCCTATCAAACTTGGGAAGACATTTCCTGCTTTGAAAAGGGGACATATATGGTCTAAAAGTAAAAATTCTCAGCCCCTATGTCACATCAAATGCAGAAGAATTGTATGACTGTGCTTACAGAGACCTTGGATAACAAAGTGCAATTCAGTAACTCTAATTCAGATGGTAGGGTGTACATCGGGGTGGTCTCATATGGTAGCACTTGCTGAGGAAAGGAAAAAGCATAAGTAGGCCTCTGTGAACAAAGCTTGCTTGAAAGTCCATGGAGAAAGTCCATGGAGTATGAGGGTCCAAATACTTAGAATATAGAGTATACACTTTTAATATGATCATCTCTAAATATCACTTTCTACAATTAGATTTCTTAAAGAAGAAGTGTCTCTCAGATAAAGATTTTATTTTCTATTCAGTGACTGGAGGGGGAGTATCCTGGGGCCCAGATTCTGGAGATTTTCCTTTTTCTCTTTTTTATAAATTTATTTATTTAATTTATTTATTTTTGGCTGTGTTGGGTCTTCCTTGCTGTGCATGGGCTTTCTCTAGTTGCGGTGAGTGGGGGCTACTCTTCGTTGCAGTGCGCGAGCTTCTCATTGCAGTGGCTTCTCTTGTTGCAGAGCACGAGCTCTAGGCACGTGGGCTTCAGTAGTTGCGGCACATGGGCTCAGTAGTTGTGGCTCACGGGCTCTAGAGCACAGGCTCAGTAGTTTTGGTGCACAGGCTTAGTTGCTCCGCGGCATGTGGGATCTTCCCGGACCAGGGCTCGAACCCGTGTCCCCTGCATTGGCAGGCGGATTCTCAACCACTGTGCCACCAGGGAAGCCCTGGAGATTTTCTTAAGTTTTGCAAACCATATAAATACTCGCTGAAGTAACGTTCTCTTGTGGCATAAACAATTTTAACCAACATTTTTACACAGATGGGAAGATCAGGCCCCTCCTCAGGATGAGGCCCTGCCTGGATGGAGTACCTGCAAGACAGAGCAAATATTTCATCTTAGAGAGTACTTAGGAGAGAGACCCCATTTCACTTTACTGAGGAGGGCAAAATTAGTCTGGAAAGTTCTCAGAGGTAGTGTTCTACCTGCTCTTTCTGTTGACCACCCTTATCCTCACTCAAGGACCCAGGCGGATGGAGTCACCACTGTCTGGATCATAGCAGTCCCTGTGGCAGTGGGAAGATATATACACCCTGGAGGGTCTCGAAACAGCAATTACGTGCTCCAACTCAATGCAGCTGTAATTTTTGCTTACACCCTGCTGGCCACAACAAGCCGTAGGAGCCCACGCACCCACCAGAAGGCATACCTTCGAGGTCAGCGGGCGCTGCGAGCTCAGCGCTGAGTCCTTCACCAGCTGTCCCGCATCGCGCTCACGCACCACGTGGAGAAGCGCTGGGGCCCCACCGAGTGTTCAGCCCGCAGTACTTCCGCCCCCAGGCCACCGCCTCCTGCATCCCTGCGCACCGCCTCGACCAGCTCCCGCAGCCCGCCGCCATCAAAAGCCTCCCCAAGTCCTTCTCCGTAGCCAGCGGCGTTCATGACGCACGGGCAAGCCTACTCGCGGGCCAGTGGGAACGGGGACGGCGGCAGCAAGGGCAACAGCCTCCAAAAGGTGCGAGCCGATCCGCCCCCGCCCCGAGCACGCCCTATCCCCGCCCCCCATCCAGTCCACACTCCTTTCCAGAGGGCTTGCGTTGGGGAACCGCTCCCGGCCCGGCGCTGAGCCCGGCTCTGGATGCGGGGAAGACTTTGGCCACAGAGCCCCTCCTGCGAAGCTTGGGGATGCACCTCGGTGGTCGCAGCCAGAGTGATGTCCACGGAAGGACAGTGGGCCGTGTGGGGTACTGCGGCGGTGTTGGCAGGACAAGGCCGGACCCCGTGGTGCGTGAAAAGCCGTCCGGGGGTGCTCTGCCTGGCCCGAGCCCGGCCTCTCGGGAGCCGTCCCTGGGTAGCTGAGAGCCCTGGCTCCCTTTTAATTTGTAACAGAAGACTTTTCACCCCTTTGGTGCACTTCTGTGGGGCCGTCCGGGAAGCCTCCAGAGGGCCAAGCGGTGAGCCGACATCAGCTGTGGGGACGAACTTGAGCCGTTTGGAGAGGGAGGGAGTTTAAGGCAAAGATGGGAGAGAATTCGCTTGCAGAGTTGACTCTTTCACCGTGTTTGTTTTGTTTTAACTGTATCTCGTTTTAAGCTTAAGCAAACACAACTTCGGTGATAGATTGGGAAAGAGAAGTTTCAAGGCCGAGTGCTAAGTTTTGGCCTGCGCACCTGAGTGAATTAAGCTGTTTATTGCTAAGTAGAATATTAGTGGTAACAGCTGGGTGAGAATCGAGAGGTTTCCTTTTTTTTTGACGTGTTAATTGTCAATGCCTAGGTTTACCAGACTGAAGCCCAGGGGAAAGATTTAGGAGTCATCACCCTAGAGATGATGTGTATCTCCGCGAAATCACCACGAGACCTTCTAAGAAGTGGGTTTCGTAGAGAACTTAAGAAGTCAAAGGACTGAACCCTTGAGTAATGTGAGTAAACGGTGTGTTTTATTATTTTTTAATCTTGGAGACTAACAATGCATTGGTATTATGATGGGAAATTGGTGAAGCAGGGAAGATGCGGAGTAACTGCAGGAGCAAATTCCCTGAGAGGGAGAGAGGAATTAGGACATAGTGAACGCAGACTCACTTTGAAAAGCGTAAAGTACTAATTCAGGGAAGTTCTATTAGTAAACTGTGTCCTCTAGAAAGAAAAACTCAGTTCTGACTTTAAATTGTCAATGATAAATGCTGAGGGGAAAAAACCCATAGAAGTGCATTAAAAAATCTGAGCGATGACGTAACCTTAAGCTTTCTACAGCTTGAGGCATAGCACCAACACAATATAATTTAGATTAGGAGGTCCAGCTGATTTAGTGAACCTAAAATCACACCAAAAGAGTGCAGTCTTCATTGGTAATGTTCTTGTAAGGTTCTCCTGCCTGCTTCAAATTAAAAACTCTCCCAAGACTTCCTTCAGTTACAAAACAAAAAAATACGCTCTCATCAATATGCGTAATTTTACGTATTATATTCTGTACTGTATTATAGTATGAAGATGATCAGCTTGTCTCTTGGAAATTTGTGGTAACCACATTTTAGTAGTCCTGGGGTTTCGACAGAGCCCCTCTGGTTCCTGGGCTATTTCTCTCCTCCCACATAGCTACAATTCTATACAAATGGGATTGTACTCTCCCTCCATACCCCATTTCACTCTCAACCCTACTGCTCTATGGTATCAGCCTTTACTACTTCTGAAAATGTTGTTATTCCAGTGTCAATAATGACCACTGTATTCATCTGGTAATAAGGCTGTCATAGCAAAATGCCACAGGCTGGGTGGCTCAAACAACAGAAATTTATTTCTCACAGTTCTGGAGGCTGGAAGTCCAAGATCAAAGTGTCAGCAGGGTTGGTTTCTGCTGAGGCCTCTCTCCTTGGCTTGAGGATGGCTGCCTTCTCTCTGTGTCCTTACGTGGCTTTTCCTCTGTAAGGGTGCAACCTTGGTGTCTCTCTCTCTTTTTACAGGGACGCCAGTCCTATTGAATTAGGTCCCCCCGCCCCCCACCCCTGCTTATGAACTTATTTAACCTAGGTTACCTCTGTAAAGGCCCTTTCTCCAAATACAGTCACGTTAGGGGTTAGGCCTTTGATGCATGAATCTTAGGGCCACACCATTTCGTAACAACTATTTTTCTAATAAATTTGATGGCAATTCTGGCTTTACTTGAATAATGTGGTTTACTCTATGCTTTTGACAGTTCCCTCCTTAAAAAAGATTTTTGCTTAATCTCCCTCATTTTCCATGATACTACTCTTTCTTTTTTTTTTTAATAAATTTATTTATTATTTATTTTTGGCTGCGTTGGGTCTTTGTTGCTGCACACAGGCTTTCTCTAGTTGCGGCGAGTGGGGGCTACTCTTTGTTGCAGTGTGCAGGCTTCTCATTGTGGTGTCTTCTCTTGTTGCGGAGCACGGGCCTAGGTGTGTGGGCTTCAGTAGTTGTAGCACGTGGGCTCAGTAGTTGTGGTTCGCGGGCTTAGTTGCTCCGCAGCATGTGGGATCTTCCCGGACCAGGGCTCGAACCCACGTCCCCTGCATTAGCAGGTGGGTTCTTAACCACTGCGCCACCAGGGAAGCCCACTACTCTTTCTTGTTTCTGCCTATTGCATTTATTTTCTTGGCCACTCCTACCTTGGTTTCCATTCAAATTCTTCTTTCCACATCTTCCCCTAACTGTTCTTAATCTCTAGGCTTTGTCCTGAGCCCTCTTCTTACCTCACTTGAAATGATTTCATTAAGGGGTATTAATCATGCCATTGCTCAAACATGATATGCTTACTACTGACACATCCTTTACAACTCTAGTCCAGACCCTCTCTTGAGGTTTGGAATCATGTGTGTTCACTTTCTATTGAACATCCTGGAATTTATTGAACATCTCTGACTAGGATAGATGTATGAGCTCAAAAAGCAATAGGCACTCAATACATATTTGTTGAGCTCATTCAGAACACTCATTCATTCATTCAAAAATATTTGTTGATCACCTACTAAATAGCAGACACTGTTGTAGGTGCTTGGAATACATCAGTGAACAGAAGAGACCAAGGTCCTTGTCCTCAAGGAGATTCCATCATAGCAGATTACTGGCAATGACAAATAAATGCTAAATAAATTATACAGTATGATGGATGATGTTAAGTACTTAGATTAAAGAAAAAGTAGACCAGGGTAGGAGGGATCAGGGATGGGTCAAGGGGCGGGTTGAAGGGTTAAATTAGGTGGTCAGGTGAACCTCATTGAGAAAGAGCGATTTAAACAGAGGTTTGAAGAAGGTGAGTGAATAAATACAGTTTACGAAAGGCATCTCAAATATAATACGTCCAAAACTCCACTGAACAAGTCTCTTCCCTAGAATTCTCAGTGTGGTTGCCATTCATTCTTCTACTAGAGTGATCATATAAATCTATCTGCCAAACTAGGACACAATGGAGAGTAAAGGATGGTACTACAGGCATTAACCAGCACATCCCCAGACAAACTTGGGTGTATGGATGTATGGGGGCCTAACTGTCACCCCAGGCAGAAACATACGTCATTCTTGTCTTCTCTCACTCTCTCGTCCCTCCCTTCCCCCTTATCTTCTCCCAGGAGATGACCAAGTTCTTTTGATATTACCCAGAATATATCTCTTCCATTTCTAATACTGCTGTCTTAATTCCAGATATCTCAGGATCTCTGACTAGCATAGAGACATGAGCTCAAAAATGTTCTAACTCTGAGTCTGTTCCTCCTCAAATCCCTTCCCTAGATCTCAGACAGACTCTTCCTAAACACTCAAATCTAATCCTGACCCTCTCATTTAAAAAATGAGGAGTGAGGGACTTCCCTGGCAGACCAGTGGTTAGGACTCCACACTTTCACTGTCGAGGGCATGGGTTTAATCCCTGGTCGGAGAACTAGGATCCCTGCAAACCGCATGGCGTGGCCAAAAAAAAAGTGAAAGGTTTGGGTAGAAAGCACATAAAGCACTTACAGAGGCTGACAAGGCCCTTGCTGGTCCCAGGCCCCCTCCTCTGTTGCCTGTCTCCTACTCATGACTTGTATGTAGGCCAGCCCTGCCTGAGTGCCTGTTACAATCTAGCCCTGCCAAATGCCTTCCCTGAAAGGTAAGAACATGGGAGTATCAAGCAGTTTATCTTCAAAACCCACAGTTTCTGTAATTTCAAGTCTGAAACTCGGTGTCTCACAAAGATTAAATGCCCATTATTGTCCTTAAGATGTGGGAAATTAAAAATATATCAGATCTCTCTCTAGTTCCTATTTCAGCCCAAATGAATCCAATTAGGTTTCACTGCAAACTATAAAATACGCTAGGCCTATTTCCTCTTTAAATTGATTATAAATGTTGATGCTCTTCAGTATAAGTGCAAATTAATCTAAGGAATTGCATGAAATTTTATTTCTTAATTAAGCAGTTTAGACTAAATTACTTAACTGCAATGACTACTCTGGCTCCTAAGGTTGTTCAAGGTCAGACAAATGTCATCAAATGTAACACAATGATTTTCCGCTTGGCACAGACTTTTTCGTCAAACTCATTTCACTGCTTTGGGCTTGAGAGGAGAGGTTGCAGTCTTGAGGCGGGTGATCTCCAGAGACTGGGACCAGGATTATAGGAGGCAACACTAGGTGATGACATTCAGGCCAATTGAAGGAGTTTCTGGAAAATAGAAACGTGGCTTCCATTAAGCTAAGAAAGGAACTGGGGCCTTAGACTGTCCAGAAATTAAACTTTCTACTGATATACATCTGGCAATGCTTCAGTGAGCGCAATCCATTTGGTCAGCCAGATGGACCAGTCCTGGCAGCTTTTCAGTCTCATGCACAAAGCACTTCAGCTTGGGGAAGAAAAAAAAATCCCCAAACAAAAATATAAATAGAGAAGACCCTAACATTGTGGCTAAACAATGGGGAAGACTCTTATAAATGAGGTTTCCACAACACTGTGCATTTCAGACATGCCAGCTGTTACCTTTTTTCTTTCTTGATTTTTAGTAGGTTATTTATCATGGATGAAGGATGAGATTACTTATCGGAAACTCCATGCTTTTGGCAGAAAACCTTTACAATGCTCAGTTACTCTCTCCTGGAGGAAAGAAGGCAATTTCTAGCCTTTTTCTGAGAAAATATACTAAATAATACCAACAAAGAACAGTGATAAGAATCTAAACTGAAAAAGATCTTTTGAAAATGCAAACTTCAATATCATGGACTATCAAAGGAACTCCGGCTAAAAGGATAGACTCACCAAAGAGATTCTATTTTTCTCATTTAGGAAGACTTACTCTTTTCTCACTTTCTAACACCATGAATCTAATTCAAGTTCCCCATTAGCTTGAATGAGAATTATCTTCTGTCACTCAAACTATGTGTCTGCGTTGAAGTTCATTGATCATCCTTCAGCTGAACTGCCATGGCTACTCAATAACCGTGGCCCATTCCCTACTCCTGAAGTCAAATGCTTAGATGTGAGGGCATGCCGTGCACTGAGGAATGTATGTTTCCTCCTTCCTCGCCCAGAGTTTGCTGAGAGAGAGAAATCCATTCTAAGCAGCCATCCCAATTTATGCCATTTGTAATTATGGACTTCTGAAGTTACTCTTAATATTTTAACTCACTAATCAATAGGTTACTTGAGGGGAGTTAGAGAGTGTAAAATAAATGAAAAATGGTTATGTCTTTTACTTATTGAACTTTTTATCAAATACCTTTTTTTTTGTCTTTAGATAAATACATTCTGCTAAAACTTAAAGTATGGTCCTCCCTTCCCTCTCTCTTTCCCCCTCTTCTTTCTAGCAAAGATTTACTTAGCTCTCACTCTGTGCCAGGTAACACACTGAGAGATTTGTGTGGATTATCAAGAAAATAAAGCATTTTTGGTGAATTCCAGATTTATACACAAGCTGCCTACATTAGCTAATCTTCAAGTTTCCTCCATTATTTGCGTGTTGATGAGATGTCAAGTTCCAGATCAAATATCACGAATAAAAGTTCCCAGGTGGAGTATCCAGTTTTACATTTTGGTTTTAGTGGGGTTTTTTTTTGTGGTGTTCTGGCTTGTTTAGAGGACTAGATTCCTTAACCCAATCTCAACTCTTCATTCAAAAATATTGGGAATTTTCTTTCTTTATTTCAAGTGAAGAGTTATATGATTTTCTGTCCATTTGTACCAGCTACTTTTCAGAATCAGTCCATTCTTTAGATGTTTTTCTATCACTTCTGCATCCAGTCCTCTGCCACGACTGGCCTAAGTTCATGATAAAATCCTCAGAGTTATGGCACGCTTAAGTCTTTTTTGGAGGGTTACTTTCAACGTTTTCCACCATGATGTGAGATTTTTACGTTCCTTATGTTGCCTTCGTGTACTGTCTGAGAGAAACAAATCCAGAATGCTGTGATTGGAATTCTTCAGGTTTGGGTCTTGTCAACTATCCCGTAGCCGATATTTTCAGGGAAACGAGGAATCTTGCAACCGTCAAGCCCTCAGCACATTTTCAAAGTGGGCCTAATTTGACCTTATCCCTTTATCCAGTACTTTCCTTTCTCAAAGGCTTCGTGCTGTTATTCATCCTTTTGTTGGCCAAAGCAAAAGCCAATTTAAAAAATCAAGTATACGGTCTAAAGCATTTTGACAAGTATATACATTTGTGTAACACTCACCACTACAATCAAGATGTAGAACATTTTCATCACCCCCAAAATCTCCCCGTGTCTCTTAAGGTCAGTTCCCCAACTACTCCACATCCTGCCCTCAGGCAACTGTTGATCTGCTCTCTGTCTCTATAGATTAGTTTGGCTATAAAACTACAGTTCTAGACTATTATACAGATTGAATCACACACTGTGTTCTTTTGTGTCAGGCTTCTTTCACTCATCATATTGTTTTAAAGATTCATCCATGTTCTTGCATGTATTGGTAGTTCATTTCATTTTAGTGCTACTAATTTCCATCTTATGGATATACCACAATGTTTTTACATGTTCACTTGTTAAGGGGCATACGGGTTGTTTCTGTTTTTTCTGTTTTGTTTTGCTACTCAAGTAAAGCTGCTATAAACTTACCTGTACAGACTTTGTGTGGATATATCAGAGCTCTTCTGCAAGGAGAGATATTAAAGGTATATTCAGGGGCCAAAGTTTAGATGCCAAAGGGAGGAAATAGGTAATATAAATGAAAGAAGCAGAATAATGAAAGAGAAAAGGGGGTGAGGACTGTAGCAATTTGCCACAGATCCAATGTTTAATTCTGTTTCATAATGAAACAATGTTAAGAAAACTGCAGTGATAATGTACCACAGCATCAAAAGAAAAGCACTATAGGGCAGCTCCTTCCTTGGATCAGGTAACAAACAGCCCTTTTAAGACTTTTTCCTTCCCACAGGCTAAAATATCATTAAGAATGCATTGTTAAGAAAAATTTAGTTTTAGACAGTCTTGGGTTTGAATTCATAATCTATACATGCTAACTGCATGACCTTAATCAAGCTTCTCCACATAGCTGAACCTTTGTTTTTTATTAGCAAAATGGGGATAATAGTGTTACCCATTTTATAGAATGGAGGTAAAGCATAAAAAAAAATTAAAGCGTATCTGGAATTAGCCTAAATATTCTTTCTCTCACTTTGGCATAAGCTACAACTTGATTGTCTTCCACATGTCAGGCCCTGTGTGAGGTACAGTACTCTCATCATCTCTCTTTTTTTTTTTTTTTTAAATTAATTAATTATTTATTTATTTTTGGCTGCGTTGGGTCTTTGTTGCTGTGCGCGGGCTTTCTTTAGTTGCGGTGAGCAGGGCCTACTCTTCGTTGAGTTGCGCAGGCTTCTCATTGCAGTGGCTTCTCTTGTTGCAGAGCATGGGCTGTAAAGCACAGGCTCAGTAGTTGTGGCACACGGGCTTAGTTGCTCTGCGGCATGTGGGATCTTCCCAGACCAGGGCTCGAACCCTTGTCCCCTGCATTGGCAAGCGGATTCTTAACCTCTGCGCCACTAGGGAAGTCCCTCATCATCTCATTTTATTAAATCTTCACCTCATTAGCTAGACAATAAACTGAGGTTGAGCGAGGTTGAAGCCATGTGATGAAAGCAGAAAACGAGAACCACTAGCTGTGACTGGAATTTGCTTCCTCGAAGCATGAGTCAACAGCTGACAAGTTTCGTTGACTGGGGTCCATCTCTACATTTGCAAAAGGCTGGAGCTCACTTCTTTGCAACCATGTCACTTATGCTACTCGTCCATAACCTGCAGGTCTGATGTCCTCATAACAAGTTGGAGGCCAGGCTTTTCTGAGAGCTTGTCTTTGGCCAACTCTAACCATATTGTCAAAACTATGTGTCTGCCACTGGACTGGGGGCTCCACTCTGAGGACCTGGCAGAGGGCCTCGCACGTAGGAGGAAGAGATCATTTTATGGAGCACAACTTGAACATAGTTTTCCTCACATTGAATTCAGGAACCAGAATCTTTAGATAAAGAGCAAGTGTTTACCTCTTAACACCATCGTGCATGTTACTTTAATCTTTGTGTCATCTTTAATAGCTGAGACAGCCACTTAGGTGGTCTCAGTTGGCCTTATGACCAATTATGTATCTCTCTGGGTATCCTATCGAGTCACCTGTTTTTAAAATGATGTCAGTCCACCTCACTGGATCCCTGTTGTTTCTTTGTTTATAAAATGAAGGTATGGACTAGATGCTCTATAAGATCCTTCACATCTTTAAGTTCTCTATGATTCAAATAACACCCCCTGGTTCCTGCCCCAGTTCTAATAATTTTGGGGTAACCTGGCACTTTTCTGGGATCAGGTTCCTATAGTGCAGTGGCTCTTCAGACCAGCAGCATCGGCAACAACGGGTCCACTGAGTCTGAGAACCACCCCTACTGAAAGGGGGAACAGCATCCCTCTCCATCGAGTCTGAGTCTTTCCTCAAACATCGAACGCTGGCTCCAACTCCACAGCAACTGCCCGCTGACACCTCCCTGCGTTCTGCAGAGGGGAGACAGCCTGGAGAGTGGCTGGAGGAGGTCATGGAGGGGACGTGACCTCCAGTTGACCCGTGAGCCGGACCCGGGCAAGCAGAGGTTCCTCATCCCCTCTCCTGTCCTTAGAAGGCACGTTCTGCCCACCATCCCCACATTTGGAAGGAGCCTTGAGAGAGGAATGGATGTTGAGACCATGGATGGCATACATGACTGAACCCACTTAAGGCCTCTATAGCAACTTTTAAAATTCTGGCAGGCAGGTGTGGAGATCTACTGGTCTCACAGCTGCCCAAGACAGGCCTCATATGTAAGTTCCCTGGCATATTAATCCTGCCACCTACCGATCTGGAGTGGTCTGCCTCTTTCTTCTGTCTCTTCTTACACCTGTATTGGCGGGGGTGGGGGGGTGGGGGTGGGGAGGCCAGTTTCAGATTTCACCTGGGCAACCCCTGAGGTTGCAAACCAGCTAGGGTTCTTCAAATTCCACCCCCCCCCCCCCCCCCGCCCTGATGACCCAACATAACATCTGTGTTGGCTTCATTAGTGAGTTATGAGGATAATTTCACTTCCTTAGAAACACATGGCATCCTTCCAAAACTGAGTTTCAGTTTATAAGCAAAGGCTATAAAATGGCTTCTTCCTGGTTAAGGGAGGAAAGGAAAGTTAGTTGTATGTGTATGTGTGTGGTTGGGGATTAGATCAGGGACTAGGAGTCAAGAAAAGCTTCTGCCTGCGCATCATATTCATGAAAGAGCTTGAATTTAGACTCTTGTTGTAATTTCTAAATTGAATTACGTGTAACCTCATAGCGGCGCACTTGAAAAATGGTCATCATTTCACTTGTGGTCCATATCTGGATTATATCAATACTTTCTGTAGTGTATTGTGAATTATTTATAAACAAATGCTGTACTTAACCTTATAGACAACATAATTGTGTTGCATTGGGTTTTCATAAAAGCAATTTGTCACTATATTAAATTCTTGGGCCCTAGTCTTGCAATTATTCATGATAATGGCCTAAGAGCCTCAATATATCAACTTGCCCTGACCCCTCTCTCCCTTATGAGAAACTCTGGGAAGATACTCAGTATCTAGATGAGGTGTTATGAGGGTCTAACATTCGGCCCCAAATGGATACAGTGCAACCTATGCTAATAACTTCCCCATAACATTGAACTCCGTGAAGCATTCAAAGTACTTCCTAATTTCATATCTTACCTAATTTATATCAAAAGTCAACAAATATTTATCAAGTGCTTACTATGTGCCAGATACTGTATTAATACTGAGGAAGCAAAGATGGAAACAGCAGCCAGTATTCTCAAAGTGCTTGCAGCCTACCGAGGGAAAAATCTTGAATCATGGGTACAATTCATCATACAAAACACTGTGAGGGAAGTATGTACATGATACAAAAATTCATTTTAACTGGGGAGAAGAGAAGGTGTTCTGGGGAAGACACCCCCAGTAATGGTTATGCATGTGCTATACTACTTCCCAGCACAGGAACAACTGGAGCAGAGGCTAGAGTGTCTGAAATAAGAGCGTGATTGTAAAGCGCTAAAGCAACTCTCTGGGTTTTGCTGTAGGACTAAAGGCAGTTCAAGGGGAGTGTGGGCAGGTGGGCCCCATCTCCTGCCCTCAGGCGTTCTTTAAATCTCTAAATCATTTGGTCTAGATCTGTCGAGAGATTTTTGCCTAAAAAATTCAGAATTCAGAAGACAAGGACTGCTGAGCCCTCCCTCCAGGTCTGTGCGGGCACCCAGGAGCTGGCAAAACCGCTGAACAGCTAGGTTGCGGCAGGCCGCCACCAGGCTCCAAGTCCTCCTCCCTGGAAAGTGTAGAAGACTGAAAGGATTTGAAGGAAAAAAAAAAAAAGTTCTGTGTTAGTGCAGAGAGATCCGTTTATCAGCAGAGAGTTATCAAGGTTAATGAGAAAAATTATCTCATCAGAACAATCCCCGGGTGGAGGCGCGTGCAGGAGCCGTCTCCCTCTGCAATCTGCAAGCCTGGGGCCTCCCCGAGCAATGCGATCCATCAAAGTCACTTCCGCTGCCTTCCCAGGGGAGCGAGCCCCCTCCCGCCACTGAGGAGGAAACCGGGGGGAGGGTCCCGCAGATGGCCAGTGGGCTCAAGGGCGATGCCAGGTGTGCCTGGAAGTAGAAAGGGGAGCAGGGGACTGCACCCCAAACCTCCTTCTGGCTCTTAGGGAGCCAAGAACTGAGGATGACTAAGCAGGTGCCACGGGAGGGAAGGAAACGTGTGCCCTACACACACACACACACACACACACACGCACACGCACACACACAGGCATGCTGTGTGTCCTGCTGTCATTTGTTTTCAGTCTTTCATCCTTTATGGGAAATAACAACCGTTTAGTCAGATGCATTTTCACAAATGCTTGTCCTCATGGTCCCTTTGGCAGGAGCCTGGAATTTCCACCTGCTGCCCGTCCTGGGGGTAGAGAGTTTTTTGTTTCGTTTGTTGCAGTTATTGTGGTGGTGTTGGCTTAGTTTTGCATTGTTCCAGAGAAGGCAGGCAGCAGCAGAGAAGTAGCTAGAAAGCCACAACTTTTGCAGGTAGGCCATTCAGTATACAATGCAGTTTGCCAGCCTGTGGCTGGCTGGCTCACAGTCCCGGGACTGCAGTAACTGCCCACTTCCAGTGCCCAGTCCCCATCATTGCCGTACTCCCTTTATGCGAAGGGCAAGCCTTCCACCAGCAGGGGGTGCTACTCTTTGGTCAGACCCCCTTCTCTTGGCCACAGCTCCCTTGTTCCTGACACTTCAAATCTTTCCTCAAGCCACATCCCCTTTGGGAAGCTTTTAGCCTTCATAGATCTTCCCTCTCCTCGGGCATTCCGTAATAAAGTTACGATAACTTTAGTAGTACTCCTCTGTAAAGCACAGTTTAGTCCATGATTTATATCAACTTGTATTCTCACTAGATTTCAAGAATGTCAGTCTCGACTTCTCCAGCCATCTTGTAAGCGACTGCAGGGCATGATCAGTGTTTTAACACGTTCTGGCACGCTCCCTCGGCTCTGGACAAATGTGGGGAGCTGGGTTGCGATTCTTATCTTAAGGCATGGCCAGTAGATTTTATATTCATTACATTTCTTTCTTTGACAGTGGCTTCATTTGAGAAACAACCTATTTTTCTGGATATTCTTTGTTTCTATCCATTGCTAAGAACTTTTGAAGGCTTACAAATTGTTCTGCAAGCACAGAACCATCTTTGACATAACTGCCAGCATTCTTCAGTGGTGAAGCCTTTGCCAGTGGGGAGACAGAGGGGATGATGTCTCAGAAACCATGACCCCTAGCACCTAGAGCCGACCCCATTTGATGACAAACATGATCTCCTCACATTAGGTAGGCAGAGACACAGTTTCTAGGCATCTCACTGATGTTAACTCCCCAAAGATCCTATACACATTGGTTGGCCAGTATGATCAAAATATAGTGCGATTTATCCATTCATCAGATATTTATTGATTACTTATCAGTTATGCTCTAGACTCTGGGCAAGGCACTGGAGGTATACCTCTGAACAAGCCAATTATAAGACTTGTACTCTAGAGTTACAAATGGTGGTCAATACCATGAAGGAACTGGAGAATTACGATGACAGAGGAGGAGCTGGAGTGGGAGAGTGGGGCAGGTGTAGCGAGAACTCATCTAGATGGAGTAAGCGGAGAAGGTGAGGACATTTAGACTAAGACCCTAAGGGGGAGAAGGAGTAGATTTCAGAGCATAGCGGAAGAGGTAGTTTGTCAAATGGAACAGTTGGTTTGGTTCAGCTCTGTAACCACTGCTTATTCAGGGCAGCTGCCTTAACGATGAGAGTCCCAGGTCCCAATGATAATAGCTAACTGGCATTTATTGTTCAGTTACAAAAGGCCATCCTTACAATATTGCTCCAGGTAAGCTTATTGCAAATGAGGAAATGGAGACTCAAAGAGGTAAAGAGAGGGGGTGGATATCCAGCCTGGTCTAACGGACTCCAGAGTGTGTGCCTCTCCCCTCCTTTCCACCATGGTAATTGTAGGTAAGAGAGAGCATGACCCAGAGCCACCTAACTCTAGGATCTGAAAAGCTGTTCAAAGAGAGTGTTCTATTGATGGCCTGTCTGCAAATCAAATCTGAAATAAGTTACAACTGTTTTACTTGTAAAAATTTTCTTGTAAATACCATAAAATACATTTAGGAGTAGCGAAGAGTCAAAAAATTAAGCAAATAATCCAAAAAAGGATAACAATGGCTGCCTTGAAGCTTCCTGATATATATTATATGTTAACATTCACTGGCCCCTGCCTGTATAGACAATAGACAACCATTATTGACTCTAATTTTTCCTTCTTTCATTCCACAGACACTTTTTGAGCACCTGTTATATGCCAGACACTGTGGTAGTAGCTCAGGATACAGATAAATATCATGCTCTGTCCTAGATTCACATACAATACTTTGAGAACAAAGAGAAGGAATAATTATAATACAGTGTGAGAAGTACTGTGATTGAGGTACACAGGGGCATAGAACACAACCTGGGAGGAGGCATTGTTAGGATTTCAGCAAATGCTCCTTGAAGGAGGTGATTTCTGCACTGAGTCCCTAAAACCTTAGTAGGAGTTAATCAGCTGAAGGCTATAATCCAAAAGTGCTAGCAGGGGAACATTATGGGAACAACCAAGTATCTGTTGTGGCTGGCCCTAGCATGTGGCCCATGAGAGTAAACACAACAGACGAGGTTGAAATCTAACCGGAGACCAGACTATGAAGAGCTTCTACACTGTGGTAAAAGCTAAGACCTTACTTTGAGTTCTGTGGGACGCCACGGTGTGTGAAAATGTAAGCAGAGGAATGACATTGTTTTTAGAGTAATCTCTCTGACGGCTGAGTGGAGAATGAATGAGAGGGAGGAGAGGCTAGAGGGCTGGCAGAGTGGGGTGGGATCCCTGCTGCGTGCAAGGCGCTGTCCTAGTCACCAGGGCTCCAGTTGTGAACAAGGCAAACGTGGGGCAGTAGGCTAGTAAGAGAGACACCAAGTTTCACCCATAGATCTCATTTTATATTCGTGACCAGCAACCTCCTCTGGGTCCTTTGTGCTGCCCAACAATCATGCTTTAAGTCCATTCACTCCTCCACTTCCCTAGATACTATTTCATCACTTCTCTTCCCTCAAACTGCTACTTCCTCCCAGAAACTCATACTTCACTGTGGACCTTGCTTCCCATCTCACTGAGAAGATGCAAGCAGCCAGAAGAGAACATCCAGTAGACTCTCAACACCACGTCTACCCGCCTGCGGCGTCTGTGCATTCTGACACCTCCTGCCTGGCACCACACAAGGTCCCTGGACTCCCATCTAAAACCAGTCCCTCCCATTCCCAGATCCCATTCCCTCTGGCCTACTCAAAGCAGTTCTCTTGCTCTCCAAGACATTTTTTTTTTTTTCCCACCCATGGATCATTCCATCAACATACAGTATGCTGTTATTCTTCCCATCTTAAAATCCTTTTGCCCACTTTCCCCACCAACTACTGCCATGTTTCTCTGCTTCTGTTCATAGCACATCTCAGAAGAGTTGTCTCTACTCACTGACCCAATTCGTCTCCTTCCAATTTCTTTCTGTAAACCTACTATGATTGGGCTTTAAGCCCCACCACTCCACAGAAATTATTTTGCTAAATCCAGTTCTCAGTCCTCATCCCAAGTGGCACTGGTACTGATACAGTGGCATAAATCCTCTTCTTAGATCTCCTCTGTTAACCTTTCCTCCAGGGCACACATTTTCTTGGTTTCTCTTTCACTGTCACTACTTTTTGGTATCTTTTGCTGATTCCACCTCTTCTCCTCAACTGTTTATGTTAGGGTGCCCTGGAACACCACTCTTGATCCTCTTTTCTTTTTTAATAAATTTATTTATTTATTTTATTTTTGGCTGCGTTGGTTCTTCTTTGTGCGGGCTTTCTCTAGTTGCGGTGAGCGGGCTTCTCATTGCGGTGGCTTCTCTTGTTGCGGAGCACGGGCTCTAGGCGCGCGGGCTCCAGTAGTTGTGACACGTGGGCTCAGTAGTTGTGGCTTGCAGGCTCTAGAGTGCAGGCTCAGTAGTTGTGGCACACAGGCTTAGTTGCACCATGGCATGTGGGATCTTCCCAGACTGGGGCTCAAACCTGTGTCCTCTGCATTGGCAGGAGGATTCTTAACCACTGCGCCACCAGGGAAGTCCCGATCCTCTGTTCTATTTACTTTATACTCATACCACCTATATGCTGACACCTCACTAATATGTATAAATCTCAGCTCATTCCTCCACACTTTAGTCTCACATATGCATCTGCCTTCTCAAGACCTCCACTAGGACAGCTGATAGACATTCAAACTCAGCATGTCCAGAATGGAACTACTGGTTTTCCCCTACAAAGCCTGCTCCATTTCAGGGGAAAGCATCTCCATTTTTCTAGTTGTTCAGGCCAAAAATCTTGAGGACCACCTGGCTTCTGTGTCTTTCACACCCTGCATCCAATGCATAAGTAAATCCTATAGCTGTACGGTCATGATGTGGCTAGAATCTTATTGCTTCTGGCCACCTTCACTGCTACCACTTGATCAGAGTCATCATCTCCTGTTTCAAAAGCCTCCTAATGGGTCTCTCTGCTTTTACTCTTACCCTTTAAAAAAATCTGCATTCAGCACTAGAACAGTTCTCTTTAAACTTATCACTCTTTGCTCAAAACCCTGAGTAACAGCCAGGGAACCTAAAGTCCCTAAAATGTGCTACATAACTTGTCCTCCCCATCACCTCTCTAACCTCACATACTTTCTCTCCTTTGCTCACTCTCTTCCAGTCATTTTGATCTCTTTCCTGATCAGTCCTTAAATTCTCCAGACGTTCTTCCTCTTAAAGAATTTTGTTTCTCTTTCTGAGAATGTTTTTCCTCTAGATATTCCCATGGTTTGCTCTAGATACACCCTCACCTCATTTAAGTCTTTGTCCAAATGGTACCCTTTTATAAGGCCCACCTTGAGCACCCTATTTTATTTATTTATTTAATTTTTTAAAAGATTTTTTTTGATGTGGACCATTTTTAAAGTCTTTATTGAATTTGTCACAGTATTGCTTCTGTTTTATGTTTTGGTTTTTTGGCCGCAAGGTATGTGGGATCTTAGCTCCCTGACCAGGGCTCGAACCCGTACCCCCTGCACTGGAAGGCGAAATCTTAACCACTGGGCCACCAGGGAAGTCCTGAGCACCCTATTTTAAATAGCAACCCCCTACCCCTCCAGCATTCTTGATCTTCCTTACCCTGTTTTATTCCGTAGAAATAACTACCTTTTAATTTACCATATAATAACATGCTTATTTATTATCTTTTATGTTTGTGTCATACTCTGCCTGCCAGAATGTAGGCTTCTCCAGAGCAGATCTTTTTTTTTTTTTAAATATTTATTTATTTATTTATTTATGGCTGTGTTGGGTCTTCGCTTCCGCGCGAGGGCTTTCTCTAGTTGTGGCAAGCGGGGGCCACTCCTCATCGCGGTGCGCGGGCCTCTCACCATCGCGGCCTCTCTTGTTGCGGAGCACAGGCTCCAGATGCGCAGGCTCAGTAATTGTGGCTCACGGGCCTAGTTGCTCCGCGGCATGTGGGATCCTCCCAGACCAGGGCTCGAACCCGTGTCCCCTGCATTGGCAGGCGGACTCTCAACCACTGCGCCACCAGGGAAGCCCCAGAGCAGATCTTTGTATGTTTTGTTCCGTTATGCATCACATGTACCTAGAACAGAGTCTGTCCTATATAGGCATTTGATGAATACTTGCTGAGTGAACGAATAGCAGTGTGTTAAGAAGGAACTGAAAAATGTGGACCCCAAATGAGACAGTGTCTATGGAGCAAAGAGAAGAGATACAAGAGTTTAAGAAGGTAAAAGAGAGCTCTTTGCTTGAATTCAGGGGTAGAAGAAAGGAGTAAAAGATGATTCCCAGATTTTAGGCTCAGGTGTCTCTGTGGAGGGTGGTACCATTCAGTGAGATAAGAAATGGGAATTCAGTTTGGTACCTGGATGTGGGACACCACGGTAGAAAGTTCTATTTGTCAAGGTTTTTTCTTTTAAATTTATTAAGATATAATGCCCATTTAATAAATTTGACCCTTTTAAAGTGTACAATTTAGTAGTTTTTAGTATATTCACAAAGTTGTGTAACCACTGCTACTACCCAATTCCAGAAGATTTTCATTGTTCCACAGAGAAATCTCAGACATGTTAGCAGTCACTTCCCATTCCTCCCTACCTGGAGCCCCTGGAAAACAACTAATAGACTCCCAGTCTCTATGAATTGGGTTACTGTGGATATTTAAAATAAATAGAAACATATATTATGTAGCCTTTGTGTCTGGCTTCTTTCACTTGGTATAATGTTTTCAAGGTTCATCCATATTGCAGCATATATCAGTACTTCATTACTTTTTATGACTGAATAATATCCCATTGTCTGAATATACCACAGTTTTTCAGACATTGCTTTTCATTTTTATTTTTTTTAATTTTTATTTTATATTGGAGTATAGTTGATTTACAATGTTGTGTTAGTTTCAGGTATACAGCAAAGTGATTCAGTTACACATATACACATATCCATTCTTATTCAGATTTTTTTCCCATATAGGTTATTACAAAATATTGAGTAGAGTTCCCTGTGCTATACAGTGGGTTCTTGTTGATTATCTATTTTATATATAGTAGTGTGTATGTGTTAATCCCAAACTCCTAATTTATCCCTTCCCCCACAAAGCCTGTGAGTCTGTCTCTGTTTTGTAAATAAGTTCATTTGTCTCATTTTTTTAGATTCCTCATATAACTGATATCATATGGTATTTGTCTTTCTCTTTCTGACTTACTTTGCTTAGTATGATAATCTCTAGGTCTATCCATGTGGCTGCAAATGGCATTATTTCATTCTTTTTATGGCTGAATAATATTCCATTGAATATATGTACCACATCTTCTTTATCCATTCCTCTGTTGATGGACATGTAGGTTGCTTCCATGCTACGATGAACATTGGTGTGCAAGTAACTTTTTGAATTATGGTTTTCTTCAGGTATATGTCCAGGAGTGGGATTGCTGGATCATATGGTAGTTCTATTTTTAGTTTCTTAAGGAACCTCCATGCTGTTCTCCATAGTGGCTGTACCAATTTATATTCCTACCAACAGTTTAGGAGGGTTCCCTTTTCTCCACACCCTCTGCAGCATTTATTGTTTGTAGACTTTCTGATGATGGCCATTCTGACTGGTGTGAGGTGATATCTCATTGTAGTTTTGATTTGCATTTCTTTAATAATTAGCAGTGTTGAGCATCTTTTCATGTGCCTATTGGTCATCTGTATGTCTTCTTTGGAGAAATGTCTGTTTAGGTCTTCTGCCCATTTTTTGACTGGGTTTTTTTGTTTTTGATATTTAGCTGCATGAACTGTTTGTATATTTTGGAGATTAATCCCTTGTTGGTAGCATTGTTTGCAAATATTTTCTCCCGTTTCTGTGAGTTGTGTTTTCATTTTGTTTATGGTTTCCTTTACTGTGCAAAAGTTTTTGAGTTTAATTAGGTCCCATTTGTTGATTTTTGTTTTTATTTCCATTACTCAGGAGACAGATTAAAAAAGATATTGCTGCAGTTTATGTCAAAGAGCATTCTGCCTATGTTTTCCTCTAAGAGTTTTATAGTATCTGGTCTTACATATAGGTCTTTAATCCATTTTGAGTTTACTTTTGTGTATGGTGTTAGGGGGTGTTCTAATTTCATTCTTTTACATGTAGGTGTCCAGTTTTCCCAGCACCACTTATTGAAGAGACTGTCTTTTCTCCATTGTATATTCTTGCCTCCTTTGTCATAGATTAATTGACCATAGGTGCGTGGATTTATTTCTGGGCTTTCTGTCCTATTCCATTTGTCTATATTTCTGTTCTTGTGCCAATACCATACTGTTTTGATGACTGTAGCTTTGTAGTACAGTCTGAAGTCGGGGAACCTGATTCCTCCAGCTCTGTTTTTCTTTCTCAGGATTGCTTTGGCTATTCGGAGTCTTTTGTGTCTCCATACAAATTGTGAAATTTTTGGTTCTAGTTCTGTGAAAAATACCACTGGTAATTTGATAGGGATTATGTTGAATCTGTAGATTGCCTTGGGTAGTATAGTTATTTTGATAATATTGATTCTTCCAATCCAAGAGCATGGTATATCTTTCCACCTGTTTGTGTCATCTTTGATTTTTTTCATCAGTGTCTTACAGTTTTCAGGGTATAGGTCTTTTGTCTCTGTAGGTAGGTTTATTCCTAGGTATTTTACTCTTTTTGATGCGATGGTAAATGGGATTGTTTCCTTAATTTCTCTTTCTGATCTTTGGTTGTTAGTGTACAGAAATGCAAGAGATTTTTGTGTATTAATTTTGTATCCTACAACTTTACGATAAAGTTGCAGGATACCACATTTTGTTTATTCATTCATCAGTTGATGCACATCAAAGTGGGTTGTTTCCACTCTTTGACTATTATGAAAAATGCTGCTGTAAATTTTTATGTGAAGGTATGTTTTTAATTCTCTTGGGTATATACCTGGGCGTGGCATTGCTGGGTCCTATGATATATCTCTGTGTAATTTTTTAAGAATATCAGTTGATTTTTAGTAGCATGACCATGTACTTCGGCCTGCCAAGGTGAATCCCAGTCTCTGCCTGCTATCTTGGTGAAGGTTTAGGTAGTGCTCCTTTTCACTCTCAGAAGAGCCCAGATCAGGGCATGAAATCCTATGATCACCTTAGTTGTAAGGGTCTAGACCTGAAGAGGGCAGCAGGAACTGTGAATAGTAATTGGAAGGAATAGGCCAAGTGCTACATGAAAGCAGAGAGTCACCCAGAGAGTTTGTAAAATGTAAAGAGAAGGGGGCTAAAGGCAGACACCTGAGATATATGGACATTTAAAGAGTTAAGGAGGAATATGAGCCTATAAAGGTGTAGAGAAGGATCTCCCAGGGTAGGAGGCAAGCCATGGAACAGTGTTACATAAAACTCAAGGGGGAAAACGTGTCAGCAAAGAGAACATGAGCAATAGTATCCATGGCTGCAAAATGTTTTTTTTAAAGAAAAGAATTGGGACCTGTTCAATGAGATAGCATTGATGACCCTGGCAAGAGCAATTTTCATGAAATTTTGAGGAAAATTCCAGACAACAGTACATAGAACAAGCCTGAAGTCTGCAAAGGGAGGCAATGGAGATAATCAACATGGTTTTCTCTTCTAAGAAGTGTGGCTGTGAAGAAGAGAGATTTAGTTGGTTAATATTGAGGGAAGGTATATATTTGAGTTTTTGTTGGTGGTGTCTAGTTTTTCTTAAGTAAAAGAGATTTAAATATGTTCAGGGAAGTGGTTGAAGAAAAAGAGAAAAAGGAGATAACCAGGAAAGCACGTCTGCTTAGACCTAGCTAGGCAGGCAGGTAACAGGTGCAAGGGCCGAGGTAGGGAGAGCAGTTCAGATGAGACCAGGAACCCCTTCTACACTGGGGTTTGGGGTGTGGCAGGAATGGGAGACTGGGGGGATAATTTAGTGACAAGACCAGAGTAGGTAAGGGGAAATTTTTAGAATATTAAGGAAACCATTAGGAAGACACCTGTTTTCTGTGACAAAGGCAGAGTAGCGTTGAAAGGTGTTTACGAAGTGTGAGGCAGAATGTTGAGCAGGTGTCTTGAGGGAAATAGTGAAGGCATGGGAAAGGCCGATGAGGGAAATTCAGGTTTATATACAGCACTGGGAGCGTATCAGAGGTTGAAGATGCTGAATTTGTGTTACTTGGGGCATCTTTAAATAGCAGACTGGGAGAGATGCAGAGAAAGCAACTACTGAGCTGGTCCAGTGCTGGATTTCTGCAAGGTAGTCAATCCAGATGTTAAGGGGAAAAGAGGTAGAAAGAGCTGTGATGGTTGAATGTGGGACATAATATGTGGGTTGAATAGGAAATAACTGATCCCAAACTTCCCAAAGTTTTTTCTCCCTCCACCCTTATATAAAGAGACATTAAGAGAAAGCAAAAAAGCAAAACCCAAGAAAGGCACAACAGAGAGCCTGTCTTTTTTCTTCTGCAGGTTATTCAGCTTTACCTATCTCAAAATAAATAAATAAAAAGCATTTTCAGATGTTTTCTTTACACTGAACTATGAATAGTTATAAAATGTCATAAATATCTGTTTATGTTCCAATCTGCTCACGGGGAAGAGATGAGTTTAGCTGCAATAAAATTAAATTGACCAAGTATTGAAATCTAACAGAATTTTTTGTTCATTTATGTTGCAGTGCTGAGGTTTAAGATTTGTGTTTACTCTTTCACAATAAATATTTTATTTTTCTTAAATTTATGATCAGTTGCATTCATCATAGCCTCACATGACTGATAAGATTGGACAGTATTGCCCATTTGCCTTTTATTGTTAAACTTTTGATTGTTAATTTTAATAACCTATACAAAGTGTGCACAATTTTTGATACTTTTTATTTAGATGGTGTGTCAATTATCTGGAACTGTTCCTGAGTTCTTCATACCATAAAACATAAGGTAGTATAATAAAGGAAAAACATGGATTCTAAAAATGAGCTTAACATTGATTATATCTAAACTTTCTTAAAACGTTAATTAAAATACAAGCACTATTGGCAAAAGTTAGTTCAGCCCCACTTCCTCTCCAATGAATGGAATAACTGAAGGAATGACAGGCCTTTCATATCAGACAATCATAATATAAATCTGCTTTACACCATGATCTTATTGTTCTAGTTGATACTATGCCCTTCCCCACCTTGCTAATAAATCCTACTTATTCTAAGCAGTCAGTCAGTTTTAGTTCTGCTTCCTCTGAATGCCTTCCAGTAGGAGGGACACGGGTTCCATGTCATTATGGTCTATTCTATGCTGTTGCCTACACAGCCCAGAATGATCTGACCCGAGCATTCTTTTTCAATCTCATCTCACACCATCTCCCTCCTTGCTCATCATACTCCAGCCTCACTGGGTCTGATGGTTAATTTCATGCATCATCAACTTGACTGGGCCACAGGGTGCCCAGGCATTTGGTCAAACATTATTCTGGGTGTATCTGTGAGGGTGTTCCTGGATGAGATTAATATCTGACTCTCCTGGGTTTCCAGCTTGCCAACTGCACATCTTGGGACTCCTTAGCTTCCATAAGTACATGAGCCAATTCCTTATAAAGTATAATATATACACAGATATATGTGTGTGTGTATATCCGCGTATGTATGTATGTATGTGTGTGTATCCATCCTATTGGTTTGTTTCTCTGGAGAACCCATATCAATACACTGGGTTTCTCATTAAGCTCTTTCCTGCCTCAGGGCCCTCCTATATGCTGTTCCCTTTGCCAGGAACTTCCTTTCTGCCGATCTTTCCATGGCTAATTTTCGTCATTCAGGTCTCTGCTTAAGTTGTTACCTCCTCCTGGAAGTCTTCCCTGAACACTCGAATAAAACCCCTGCTCCCATCACTCCACAAACCCTGATTTTCCATCAAGACACACTGTTTATTTTCTTCTTATGACTTTGAGGTCTGGAATGATATTTATTTGTGTATTTGGTTTTTGGTCTTCCTATTCCTTTCCTTGGTTTTACATTACAAGAGAAGCAAACCTCTCATTATTGTTCACCAGTGTATCTCTGTGCCCAGGGAAAAGCCTGGCTCATATTAGTTACTCAAAAAATGTACTACCTCTTATTTAATGGTATGAGGAACTCAAGGACAGTTTCAGAAAATTGAAATATCCTATAATTACTTTAAGTATTATAAGAACACAGGCTATGATGATAAAACCTCAGCTTTGAATCTGTATCTTCAACCCAAGAAAGCAAGTAATGCTTCCCCTTCCTTCCTACCAAATAAGAATCAAATGGGTCATGTACATGGAAGTGCCCTGAGTACACAAACTATGGTTTATACTATTATATAATAACTATATATTTTAATAGTTCCATAATATAATAGTTTAACATATTAAACTATTCTATAACTATTATGATACCTTGTTATCCCACTTTGTATCGTGTTTGATTTCCCTTTGACACTTTATGAGCACTTTTGTATGTTATCAAATATTCTTTGCAAACATGATTTAGTGACACTATATAATGCTTCGTGTGGATGTATAATAACTGTAAATCTCCTGATTGCTGGACATTGAGAGTTTTTTATTTATATTAAACTTACATTGTGATATACCATAGTAAATCAAATATATATCTGATTATAGTTTCAGGATGGGACTTCAGACATAGAATTAATACAGCGAAAGAGAAGAATTTTTATAGCACTGTGAGCATGATGGCAGTTTGTTTTCCATCAGTTTCCATTCCATTAGAGATTGTACCAGTTTTCACACTTAACATCTTCCAAGTATTGAATGAGAAATTTTTTTTACTTCTAGCACTCATGGGTTTTCTACTGTTTAATGCATATTTATTGTATTATTGGTGAAGCTGAGCATTTTTGTATATATACTGGACATTTGTATTTATTTTTCTCAGAATTGCTTGCTGTTATTTTGACCATTTTTCTATTGAATTTAAGGATTTTTTTCATTTAATCAATTTGTATCAGCATATTATAGATTGATGGCTCCTATCATTTATCATGAATGTTTAAAATATTTTTCCCAGTGTGTCCTTTGTCTTAAATTTATATATGACACAGAACTTTTCATTTTCAGGCAGTCAGATTTATTGACAGTTCTTCTGGCTATGATTTCTTTCAGCACTTTTTTAAAAAAAATAAATTTATTTATTTTTGGCTGCGTTGGGTCTTCGTTGCTGTGCGTGGGCTTTCTCTAGTTGTGGCAAATGGGGGCTATTCTTCGTTTTGCAGTGCGTGGGCTTCACATTGCCGTGGCTTCTCTTGTTGCAGAGCATGGGCTCTAGGCACGCGGGCTTCAGTAGTTGTGGTACATGGGCTCAGTAGTTGTGGCTCGCAGGCTGTAGAGCGCAGGCTCAGTAGTTGTGGTGCACGGGCTTAGTTGCTTCACGGCATGTGGGATCTTCCGACACCAGGGATCAAACCGTGTCCCCTGCAGTGGCAGGCAGATTCTTAACCACTGCACCACCTGGGAAGCCCTTTCATCACTTTTATGCTTAGAAAGTTTTTCATTAATTTTAGATCAGATAATTATTGATATTCTTTTTTTTTTCCTGGTTCTGATAGAATTTCATTATTTACTTTAACTCCTAATCCACCTGGAATTTGGGGGTACATAAATGGGGATTTTACTTGTTCCCCATGCCCGTGTGTAACCAAGCATTGTTCATTCATGTTACCAGTCCCTATAATATACGTCAGTCGGTGTTCACTTTGTTCTGTTCTGATCTATTGGTTGAATTTTGCACTGACATCATTCTATGTAAAATTTAGACTCTTTAAGTTATGAAAACTCAAACTTACATATTTTGTTGAAATTATACCAAGCCTACAAATTAATTTGGTAGAATTTTATTTTATATTTTTACAATTTCAGGGTTATGTCCCAGCATTAAGACTCTATTCTTTTCCATTTATTTCAAGAATTGTTTCAGGCGCTACAGTGAAGATTTCCAGTTTTCTTATAGGTCTCTTAAGGTTTTCATTAAGATTATAACTAAATATTGTATATTTGATTTCAGTTCTTATTTAGGTAGCTTTAATGTTATTATACTATTTCCAAGGAAGTAAATGTTGCTCATGTGTGTCCTCAGTTTGTCTCATACATTGAGAGAAGAGCTGAGGGGGAACGAGTCCAGGAAGTAAATATTGGAAAGAGAGGACAGAGGCTTCAGGTGAGGAGCCATTTCCACACAGAAACAGTTTATAAACCCTCGTGGAGTTTGTAGTTTTGACTTGGTTCCCATCATGCCTGATTTTTCACTTTAGACAGTCATTCCTTTGATTTAAAGTATATATACAGGAGTTTATTGTAAAAATGCACACCATTATTGTCCTCTAGTACCAGACCATTAAATATTTTAGTAGGTAAAGGAGCAAAAGTAAGAGTTGATAATGGTTGAGCAGTATCAGAGCAGAAATTATGTAGATATGATAGAGGAAGAGGATCGAGCTGGTTGCTAATGAATGTAATCCCTGTGCTGATCATGCTTTACAAGTAGTGTGCGTCCAAAACCAACACGCCAGCAAAATAGTTGTCAGAAATAGAAGCTAGGGCCCCAGAGGTAGAAATGTAGTCATCAGTTTCTGGGTGAAAGGGCTAAACAGAGGAATTCAAGCCTGGAAGACTTGACTCAAGGTATTAAGGCAATTTCAAAGAATCCAAGACAGAGAAAGGGGGTGATAAGGTAGCATAAAGGTTAGAAAAGGTTACATGTAGCTGTACTATACTAGAAATAACAGAGTAGTCCCAGAAAAATAATAGTATTTGTTTTAAAAAAATTTTTTATTTTATACTGGAGTACAGTTGATTTACAATGTTGTGTTAGATTCAGGTGTACAGCAGAGTGATTCAGTTGTACATTTATCTATTCTTTTTCAAATTCTTTTTCCATTTAGGTTATTACAGAATACTGAGCAGAGTTCCCTGTGCTATACAGTAGGTCCTTGTTGGTTATCTATTTTAAGTATAGTAGTGTGTATATGTCAATCCCAATCTCCCAATTTATCCCTCCCTCCCCCCCACCTTTCCCCTTTGGTAACCATAAGTTTGTTTTCTAAGTCTGCAAGTCTGTTTCTGTCTTGTAAATAAGTTGATTTGTACCCTTCCTTTAGATTCTTCATGTAAGCAATATCATATGATGTTTGTCTTTCTCTGTCTGACTTACTTAGTATGATAATCTCTAGGTCCATCCATGTTGCTGCAAATGGCATTATTTCATTCTTTTTAATGGCTGAGTAATATTCCATTGTATATATGTACCACATCTTCTCTATGCATTCATCTGTTGATGGACATTTAGGTTGCTTCCATGTCTTGGCTACTGTAAACAGCGCTGCAGTGAACATTGGGCTGCACCTATCTGTTCAAACCATGTTTTTCTCCAGATATAGTCCCAGGAGTGGGATTGCTGAATTATATGGTAGCTCTATTTTTAGTTTTTTAAAGAATCTCCATACTGTTCTCCATAGCAGCTGTACCAATTTACATTCCCATCAGCAGTGTAGGAGGGTTCCCTTTTCTCCACACTCTCTCCAGCATTTATTGTTTGTAGACTTCTTGATGATGGCCGTTCTGACTGGTGTGAGTTTTGATTTGCGTTTCTCTAATAATTAGCAACGTTGAGCAACTGTTCATTTGCCTCTTGGCCATGTCTTCTTTGGAGAAATGTCTATTTAGGTTTTCTGCCCATTTTTTGATTGTTTATATATATATATATTGAGCTGCATGAGCTATTTGTAAATTTTGGAGATTAATCCCTTGTCACCTGAATCATTTGCAAGTATCTTCTCCCATTCTGTGAGTTGTCTTTTGTTTTTGTTTATGGTTTCCTTTGCTCTGCAAAAGCTTTTGAGTTTCATTAGGTCCCGTTTGTTTATTTTTATTTTTACTTCCATTACTCTGGGAGATGGATTGAAAAAAATAGTGCTGCAATTTATGTCAAAGAGTGTTCTGCCTGTGTTTTCCTCTAAGAATTTTATAGTATCCAGTCTAACACTTAGGTCTTTAATCTATTTTGAGTTTATTTTTGTGTATGGTGTTAGGGAGTGTTCTGATTTCATTCGTTTATGTGTAGCTGTCCCGTTTTCCCAGCACCAATTATTAAAGAGACTATCTTTTCTCCATTTATATTCTTGCCTCCTTTGTCATGGAATAGGTAACCAGAGGTGTGTGGGTTTATCTCTGGGCTTTCTATCCTGTTCCATTGATGTATATTTCTGTTTTTGTGCCAGTACCATACTCTTTTGATTATTGTGCTTTGTGGTATAGCCTGAAGTCAGGGAGCCTGATTCCTCCAGCTCCGTTCTTCTTTCTCAAGATTGCTTTGGCTATTCGGGGTCTTTTGTGTCTCCATACAAATTTAAAAAATTTTTTGTTCTAGTTTCTGTGAAAAATGCCATTGGTAATTTGATAGGGGTTGCATTCAATCTGTAGATTGCCTTGGATGGTATAGTCATTTTGACAATATTGATTCTTCCAATCCAAGAACATGGTTTATCTTTCCATCTGTTTGTGTCATCTTCGATTTCTTTCATGAGCATCTTATAGTTTTTGGATTACAGGTCTTTTGTCTCCTTAGGTAGGTTTATTCCTAGGTATTTTATTCTTTTTGATGTAGTTGTAAATGGGATTGTTTCTTTAATTTCTCTTTCTGCTCTTTCATTGTTAGCGTATACTAGGCAACAGATTTCTGTGTATTAATTTTGTATCCTGCAACTTTACCAAATTCATTGATGAACTCTAGTAGTTTTCTGGTGGCATCTTTAGGACTTTCTATGTATAGTATCATGTCATCTGCAGACAGTGACAGTTTTACTTCTTCTTTTCCAATTTGTATTCATTTTATTTCTTTTTCTTCTCTGATTGCGTGGCTAGGACTTCCAAAACTGTGTTGAATAAAAGTGGTGAGAGTGGACATCCTTGTCTTGTTCCTGATCTTAGAGGAAATGGTTTCAGCTTTTCACCGTTGAGTATGATGTTAGCTGTAGGTTTGTCATATATGGCCTTTATTATGTTGAGGTATGTTCCCTTTATGCCCACTTTCTGGAGCGCTTTTATCATAAATGGGTGTTGAATTTTGTCAAGAGCTTTTTCTACATCTATTGAGATGATCATATGGTTTTTATTCTTCAATTTGTTAATGTGGTGTATCACACTGATTTGCAAATATTGAAAAATCCTTGCATCTGTGGGATAACTCCCTCTTAATCATGGTGTATAATTCCTGCATTTGGTTTGCTGGTATTTTGTTGAGGATTTTTGCATGTATATTCATCAGTGATATTGACCTGTAATTTTCTTTCTTTCTTTTTTTTTTGTGTGGTATCTTTGTCTGGTTTTTGTATCAGGGTGATGGTGGCCTCATAGAATGAGTTTGGGAGTGTTCCTTCCTCTGCAATTTTTTGGAAGAGTTTCAGAAGGATAGGTGTTAACTCTTCTCTAAATGTTTGATAGAATTCTCCTGTGAACCCATCTGGTCCTGGACTTTTGTTTGTTGGGAGTTTTTTAATCACAGTTTCAATTTCATTACTTGTGATTGGTCTGTTCATATTTTCTATTTCTTCCTGGTTCAGTCCTGGGAGATTTTACCTTTCTAAGAATTTGTCCATTTCTACCTGGTTGTCCATTTCATTGGTAGATAGTTGCTCGTAGTAGTCTTTTATGATCCTTTGTTTTTCTGTGGTGTCCATTGTAACTTCTCCTTTTTTATTTTTAATTTCACTGATTTGAGCCCTCTCCCTTTTGTTCCTGATGAGTCTGGCTAAAGGTTTATCAATCTTGTTTATCTTTTCAGAGAACCAGATTTTAGTTTCATTGATGTTTTCTATTGTTTTCTTCGTCTCTATTTCATTTATTTCTGAGCTGATCTTTATGATTTCTTTCCTTCTACTAACTTTGTGTTTTGTTCATCTTTCTCTAGTTGCTTTAGGTGTAAGGTTAGGTTGTTTATTTGGGATTTTTCTTGTTTCTTGAGGTAGGATTGTATTGCTATAATCTTCCCTCTTAGAACTGCTTTTGCTGCATCCCATAGATTTTGGATTGTCATGCTTTTGTTTTCATTTATTTCTAGGTATCTTTTGATTTCTTCAGTGATCCATTGGTTGTTTAGTAACATGCTGTTTAACCTCCACATTTTTGTGTTTTTTATCATTTTGTTTCCTTATAGTTGATTTCTAATCTCATAGCGTTGTGGTCAGAGAAGATGCTTGATATGATTTCAGTTTTCTTAAATTTAACCGAGGCTTGCTTTGTGGCCCAGCATGTGATCAGTCCTGGAGAATGTTCCATGTGCACTTGAGAAGAATGTGTATTCTGCTGCTTTTGGATGGAATGCTCTGTAAATGTCAGTTAAGTGCATGTGGCCCAATGTGTCATTTAAGGCCTGTGTTTCCCTTTTGATTTTTGGTCTGGATCATCTGTCCACTGACGAAAGTGGGGTGTTCAAGTCCCCCACTATTGTATTACTGTCTATTTCTCCTTTTATGGTTAATATTCGCCTTATATATTGAGGTGCTCCTATGTTGGGTACATATATATTTACAATTGTTATATCTTCTTGGATTGATCCCTTGATATTATGTAGTGTCTTTCTTTGTCTCTTGTAACAGTCTTAATTTTAAAGTCTATTTTGTCCGATATGAATATTGCTACCCCAGCTTTGTTTTGATTTCCATTTGCATGGAATACCTTTTTCCACCCCCTCACTTTCAGTTTGTATGTATCCCTAGATCTGAAGTGGGTCTCTTGTAGACAGCATATATTTGGGTCTTTTCTTTGTATCCATTCAGCTAGTTTGTGTCTTTTGGTTGGAGCATTTAATTTGTTTACATTTAAGGTAATTATGGATATGTATGTTCTTATATCCATCTTGTTAGTTGTTTTGGATTTGTTTTTGTAAGTCTTTTTTTCTTCCCTTCCTCTTTTGTTCTCTTCTCTTGTGATTTGATGACTAACTTTAGTGTTGTGTTTGGATTGCTTTTTCATTTTTGCCTGTGTATCTATTGTAGATTTTTGGTTTGTGGTTACCATGAGATTTTGATATAGCAGTCTATATATAAACAAGATTGTTTTAAGTTGCTGGTCTTTTAATTTCAAATGCATTCCCAATATCCTGCATTTGTACTCTCCTGTTCACATGATTGCTGGTTTTGATATGATATTTGTGTGTGCATGATTTCCTACCTTCACTGTATGTTTGCCTTTACTGGTGAGCTTTTCCTTTCATAGTTTTCTTAAATCTAGTTTTGGCCTTTTCTTTTCCACCTAGAGAATTTCCTTTAGCATTTGTTTCAAAGCTGGTTTGGTAGTGATGAATTCTCTTAGCTTTTGCTTATCTGTAAAGCCTTTAATTTCTCTGTCAAATCTGAATGAGAGCATTGCTGGGTAGAGTATTCTTGGTTGTAGGTTCTTCCCTTTCATCACTTTAACTATATCATGCCACTCCCTTCTGGCCTGCAGAATTTCTGCTAAAGAATTAGCTGATAACCTTATGGGAATTCCCTTGTATGTTGTTGGTTGCTTTTTTTCTTGTTGCTTTTAATATTTTTTCTGTCTTTAATTTTGTCATTTTGATTACTATGTGTCTCGGCATGTTCCTCCTTGAGTTTATCCTGCCTGGGACTCTCTGCGCTTCCTGGACTTGGATGGCTGTTTCCTTTCCCATGTTAGGGAAGTTTTCAGCTATAATCTCATCAAATATTTTCTCAGGTCCTTTCTCTCTCTCTTCTCCTTCTGGGATGCCTATAATGTGAATGTTGGTGTGTTTAATATTGTCCCAGTGGCCTCTTAGACTCTTCATTTCTTTTCAATCTTTTTTCTTTAGTCTGTTCTGCAGAAGTGATTTCCACCATTCTGTCTTCTAGCTAACTTATGTGTTCTTCTGCCTCAGTTATTCTGCTATTGATTCCTTCTAGTGTATTTTTCATTTCAGTTATTGTATTGTTCATCTCTGTTTGTTTGTTCTTTAGATCTTCTGGCTCTTTGTTAAACATTTCCTGTATCTTCTTGACCTGTGCCTCCATATTTTTTCCTGAGATCTTGGATCACCCTTAGTATAATACTATGAATTCTTTTTCAGGTAGATTGCCTATCTCCACCTCACTTAGTTGTTCTTCTGGGGTTTTATTTTGTTCCTTGGTCTGAGACATAGTCCTCTGCCATCTCATTTTATCTAACTTCCTGTGGTTGTGGTTTCCATTTCACAGGCTGCAGGATTGTAGTTCTTCTTTCTTTTGCTGTCTGCCCCCTGGTGGATGAGGCTGGTCTAAGAGGCTTGTGCAGGCTTCCTGGTGGGAGGGACTGGTTTCTGCCCCCTGGTGGGTGGTGCTGGGTCTTGTCTCTCAGGTGGGCAGGGCTGTGTCAAGGGGTGTGTTTAGCAGGCAGCTGTGAGCTTATGAAGACTTCAGACAGCCTGTCTGCTGATGGGTGGGGCTGTGTTCCCACCCTTTTGGTTGTTTGGCCTGAGGTATCCCAACACTGGAGACTACAAGCTGTTGGGTGGAGCCAGGTCTTGGTGAGAAAATGGTGGCCTTGAGGAGGGCTCATGCCAGTGAGCTCAGAACTACCGCCACCAGTGTCTTTGTCCCTGCAATGAGCTACAGTTGCCCCCTCCCACCACCAGAGACCCTCCAATACCAGCCGGTAGGTCTGGCCCTGGCTCTTATGAGGTCACTGCTTTTTCCCTTGGGTCCTGGTATGCACAAGACCCTGTGTGCGCCCTCCAAGTGTGGATTTTCTGTTTCCCCCAGTCCTGTGGAAGTCCTGTGATCAAACCCTGCTGGCCTTCAAAGCCAGATGCTCTGGGGGCTCCTCCTCCCATTGCCAGAATCCCAGGATGGGGAGCCTGACATGGGACTCAGAACTTTCACTCTTGTGGGAGAACCTCTGCGATATAACTATTTTCCAGTTTGTGGGTTGCCCACCCAGTGGATATGGGATTTGATTTTATTACAGTTGTGCCCCTCCTACCATCTTGTTATGGCTTCTTCTTTGTCTTTGGATGTAGGGTATCTTTTTTGGTAGGTTCCTGTGTTTTGTAGTTGATAGTTTTTCAGCAGTTTGTTGTGATTTTGGTGTTTCCTTGTGAGAGGAAACATCTTATCTCCCCAAAATAATCGTATTTGGTTCCTTGAAATCCTAGTTAATCATGGTATACTTTTCTATTCAGCAAATCCTGTCTCAAAGCTTAGCCCTTGGATGCCCAAGTCACCTTCTTCCTTTCACCAACTGAAAATGCTGAAAGCAGAGCAAGATGGCTGCCATGGCTGCAGTCCTGGACAGTTGGTGAACATCATGAAGACAGTAAAAATCAATTCATAAATACTGAGAGAGGAGAGAGTGGCCAAAAATGTAGTTGGGGAGAGTGTGCCAGTCACCGTATTCATGTAGCTTACAAGTTTGCCAGTGGTGGTTGAGTGAGATGAGAGATTAGAGATTCTGAAAATCTGCCCTGTCATCTTATGATGTTCTATTAACAACACTTCACATTCAAATTGTATGTTATAGTCTACAAAATGCACCCAAACCACCAATCCACAGTCTCCTAAATTTTACTCAGAATCCTGAGGGCTAGTCTGGGAAGTTATAATTAACTCCAATTTATAATTAATAAAAACGAGGTTGTGAGAGATGTAGTGAGAAAGCTAGTGAGGTGCAGAGATCCTGAATGCAGTCCCTCTGACAGGCCACCTAATTCCCTTTCCATAACCTGCTTTGTTTCTGCTGCTTCTTTAGCTCAGCCACTGGTCCTCAAACTTGGTTGCATCTTGAAATCATCTGGGAAGCTTTAAAAATACTGATGCTTGAGTCTTACTCCTGGAAATTTGTATTTAATTGGTGTGACAGGCAACCTGGACTTTGGGATTTTTTGAAAGCTCCAAGATGATTCTAATGGAGCAAGGTTTGAGAACCCACTAATTAATTCTCTGATGATAAATGCTTTATTCAGAAAGGTAGCTGGGGATTTAGTGATCCCAGAATCAGCCAAAGTATCCCATTTCAAATCAGCTGGCTGAGTTGGTAGGGGTGGGTGGGTGGTCTGACTCGGGTAACTTTCTTAATTGTAGAGCTAATAAAAGTTAACTGGGGCTTCCCAGGTGGCACAGTGGTTGAGAGTCTGCCTGCTAATGCAGGGGACACGGGTTCGAGCCCTGGTCTGGGAGGATCCCACATGCCGTGGAGCAACTAGGCCCGTGAGCCACAATTACTGAGCCTGCGCGTCTGGAGCCTGTGCTCCGCAACAAGAGAGGGCGCGATAGTGAGAGGCCCGCGCACCGCGATGAAGAGTGGCCCCCACTCACCGCAACTAGAGAAAGCCCTCGCACAGAAACGAAGACCCAACTCAGCCATAAATAAATAAAAAAAAAAAAAAAAAAAAAGTTAACTGGAGTTGATAAATAGCTCCCTTTTCTCATCTTCATATTATGCACTGGAGTATTTTCTCTTCACTTTTGTTACCAAGGAGTGCATATGGGCGTCAAGGAAGGTAGTTGGTGGATAATTACTGTCAGGCAGGACATATCAAAGAAAATGCCTCAGCCAGGGTAAACTAAGGTGAGTAAAAGCAGGTTCATAGCAACTGGCTGTTCTGAGTAAGAGTCAGCCAGAGAGGAAGAGCTGAGACAGCAAGGGGAGGTGAGTCAAGTGTAAAAACCAGGCTGGGCTGGAGGGAGTGGGGCGTGGTCCCACATGGAAAATGACGTCTATGTAAAATTGCTTGTGCTCTCAAAACTAGTCAGGGTGGGTGAACCAGTAGGGCGTGGACAGAACAGAGAAACTGTCTATAGCAGTGGTGGTGAGATGTCATCAGACAGAGTCCGAGCTGGCATTGTCAGGTGCTCATGCAAGGAGTGAGGGGTCACTTTTAACACCTCTGCAGGCAGGGAGCCTTCTGCCCTCTAACTCTGCCTGGCTTTTCTCCCTTTTCAGATGACTTAGCACCAGGAAAGTCAGGTATTTGAATGGATTCTTTCAGAAAAGTATTTCTTATATCCTAGATTGATGCTCAAAATATTTTTCCCACCATAGGAAAAAAAGAATAACTGCTAGTGAAAGAAGAGTTGAAATAGCCCTATTGGAATAATATGCCAAGAACAAAGCAATTGGGAACTGGAAACCAACTGCCATATTGAACATAATCTCTATGGAGAAGGCATTATAAATTTCAAACCAACTTCCAAATAAACTTTGGTTTCCACTGCAGTAAGTTTCTTGAGAGCAGGGTCTGTGTCTTCATCATTGCATCCCTGGGGCTTAGCACAGAGCACACTAATGTTGAATTGTTCAAACATGGGCCCATTGTAAGTTGCAAACTGCCTCTGCTTAATACAGGAATAAGTAATGCCTCAAACATTTTCATGCACCCTTTTCCCCTCTCTCTTATTTTGACGTGAGGTAAATTGAAGACTGAGTGTTTTATTTATCAAATATAAATCCTAGTACTGGAAGGCAAGTCTAAAGACTTCTTGCCTTCCTGACATTCTAATTTGTGGATGGGAAGAGGTCTTCATCCACCTGCAGTCTAAGGCACCCATGAACATTAACCTGAGAATCTCCCTTCTATTTAGCTTACTGCTCCATTGGTCCTTGTACTGGTTTTGTCTGAGACAGATTGCCCATCACCTGATTTCCCTCTCTCCTTTTTCCTCACCGTGGTTTACCAAGATGCAGCCCTTTTTATCTGCTCACAGATGTGAACTTCTAAGTGCTGGTTTGTGATCAAGAAGCAACAAAGCTGTCATCTCCCTAAATATATTTTTATATTTTGCTTGGTGTTGTCACTATAAGTAAGAGAAAGTCTTGCTGCTGGGGTTTTTCATGTGTTGTGCTCTCTTTCTCTCTTCTTCTTTGTCCACGTCATCATCGCCAGGCCCCCAGAGCTGTGTCACCACCCGGAAACAAATGGGGGAAAGCAACCAATTACATTGAAACACAATATAAATAGAGAGAATAAGCAATTTTTAACTTGGGTTTACTAAAAATCTGTTCACATTCTGGTGGCTAGTCAAGGGGCGGGAACAAATAAAGAGGTTATTTGGCTGTCATTTCATTTGAACTATTACAGGGATCTAAGTGGCCCGGGGGAATAGTACCACCGAGACCTCTCTCTCTTACAGACAGTTTAGTTTTTGTCTATGTCACTCATGTGGGAGAATACTGAGATAGAAGGCATTTCTGTCAGTCTTAGAGAAATTATTCTGGGAACAGGACCTGTGAAGAGGATTGTAAGAATAATGAACATGGAGACTCGAATTCCTCATGTCTTCTAGAAATGGAAAGACAGGAAAAGATAGAAACACTCCACCAGGTATTGTCATACACATGCCACTCTCTCTTACAGCAGGCAATGCCACCAAGCGTCAAGGTGACCTTAGATCCTGAGAATGTGGAAGGAAGAGCTAGTCACACATTTAGCAGGCTACTCGGAAGCATGTGGAGCAGGGGCGGTCAGTGTGTCACACACGTGTTGCAGTCTCCCTTGTCATGCCCGTGACTGACAGTGTAACTGAATGAAGACCTCTCCCCACAAACCGAATTTAGCGTGGAAATCTATTTCAACTCAGAATGTCGGCTACATTAACCGTCTCCTGGTGACAGCATACCAGGAGAATCTACTTGCTATCAGTGATCTGGAGTGACCTGAAACACCTGCCTGTGAAATCTGGTTGGAGGAAATGTGATCTGGGCTTTTGATTTAAGTTAGCAAGCACCTGCGCCCTCAACCTGAGCTTTCTCCTCCTACTCCAGGTACAGTCACACCCCTCACCATGATTGCCCCATGATGAGCTTTTACAAATACATTTCTCTCACCATCATATCCACCTAACTTTGCTTTCTATTCTACCCTGTTACCTCCTGCCTCCTTACTATGCAGGCAAGATCCCAGGGGGCTGCTTTGTTGAGGATGTGACTGGAATGGAGTTGAAGATGATGATGAGGGAGATGGTACAGTTCTCCATCTCTATCTACCCTCAGATGTACAGTGTATCTCGAGATGATCCATTCTGTTCATTGAGATCTGTAATAAAGTCTCCAGATGCCTCCACTGGCATTCTGTTCAGCTGCTATGATGCCCCTTTCTCATTTTTAGGTTACCTGGGAAATCACTGGACTAATGATGACCATTATAATGATATCTATAAATAATTTTCCCACAAATAAATTGCTAAGGCACTACAGAGATGACGCTTGAGCTTCATCATTTTTAGGCAAAGCTTCCACACCTGCTTTCATATCAAATGTAGCTGTAATACGGAGTTTTGCATACTTTTTATGAAGCTTTCTGGTGTATTCTGCCTCCTTCAATTCAAACAATATCACTGAAGTTTGGTAACAGTCTCTGAAAACTCATTTCTGAGGGCCATCAAATCATACTTGTCTACAGTCATGTAGATAAATTTCAACATTTATGATTTATGATTAAAAATAATTTTAATTATAAAACCTTTCAGTCATACTTATCTTCATAATGAGTGTTGTGTTTCTGGAGCTTGAGGGGTGTTTTCTGAGATTCTCATTCTTCAGAGGCTTCTTTCTTCCAAACGTGATTTTTATTTTATTTTTAACATCTTTATTGGAGTATAATTGCTTTACAATGGTGTGTTAGCTTCTGCTTTATAACAAAGTGAATCAGCTATACATATACATATACCCCCATATCTCCTCTCTCTTGCGTCTCCCTCCCACCCTCCCTAGCCCACCACTCTAGGTGGTCACAAAGCACCGAGCTTATCTCCCTGTGCTATGCGGCTGCTTCCCGCTAGCTATCTATTTTACATTTGGTAGCGTGTATATGTCCATGCCACTCTCTCACTTCGTCCCAGCTTACCCTTCCCAAATTGAGGAAAATGGTTCAACCTTCAGATCAGGCAGTTGCCTCAGAGTGAGTGGGGTTAGTGGCTGTTCTCAGCTGTGAGGAATTCTGAAATTCTTGCCAACCTCAAATCTGCCTCTTAAATTTCCAACTTTAAGTGTACCCCACTGAGTTAAGACAAGTCTCTTCTTCTTGCTGAGAGAAGTCACTCATGAAACAGTCATTGTTTTATTATCTTTTGTTGTAAAGCAGGATGGGAGGGAATGGTCATGCCTTGGAGATCTTGAATAAGACAGAAGCATTAGGCCTTTGGGTCACATCCTCCCCTCTAGCTGGAGTGACTTTATAGACACTTTGGGGACATCTTGAAGTCGTGGGAGTCACCTTTTTCTTTGACCAGTTTTATGCTACCAGAACATTTTCACAAACTAGACTTCTAACATAGCTATGGCCTTTGTGGCAGCTCAGCTCCTTAACTCATCACCCTCCAACATCCTTCATTTGCCACCAAGTGCTAAACTAGACCCCACCCCTGGTCTCTGCCAGTGTCCAGTTTTCCTTGGAAGCTACTTTTATGCCATCTCTTTTTTCCCCATGGCCTTTATAGGCAGTAGGTCTCATCCTATTTCATAGCTCATGGTCCCTGTTGGGATGCTCACTACATTCCCATTTTCTAGAAAAAGGACATCCTCTCAGCTTTCTCACAGCAGTGCTGACAAATGCAACTTGATGACATCAACATATTCAACCCCTCTCATTATAAGTAGCCTGAGGGAAAGCATACAGAGTATTGGCTCTGGCTTGAGCTACATGGAGCAGGGCAAGAGGCTCCCAGTGGACTAACTGATTCACATACATACGTGAAAAACACTTTGATGGTTTTGGAAACACTGGTGGGGTGGGAGAAGTGCAGGACCAGAAGAGGGTATGCTGAGGTTCTGAAGTATGCAAGAGGGGCTAAATGAACCTGGTAGTGCCTTAAAGTTCATTTGTCCTCCCTAGGACTAGGTTGCTGATACCTGGGAATATTTGATTTACCACAGCTACATGATTTCTGTGGGTGTAGAATCAATTGTTCTTAGAAAATACAAGACTCCCATGAGCCGGTGAAGTCACTTTAATGTCTATAATTGTCCATAAGAAGATAATTTGGACAAAAGGTCTTCCAGGTTTATTTTAATAAGCGAGTCAACTCAATAGTATCTGAAGACCTATCTCTGTGAGTATAAATCTTGTTGATGTTTGGCTTAATAGAGGATGGCTGGATTCCCATATTTGCTTCTGCATTCAATCTGTTTTATGTTGTTTTTGCAGAAATATATGAAGAAATTCTGTGCTCAGACAGATATGTAGTTGGAAAAGTAAGGAGAATTCTGCCTTTCTAGATCATTGTAAAAAATAAATATTCTTTTTTTTGATGGTACACCAAAACTCAACAAGTAGTAGTTTCTTAAAGGCTAGTTGTGTGTGGAAGCTGAATCCATATCAATGAACTTTTCTTATTCTCTTATATTACAATCCATTAACTCATCTTGCACTTTGATGACTGTAGCTTTGTAGTATAGTCTGAAGTCAGGGAGCCTGATTCCTACAGCTCCATTTTCCTTTCTCATCATCTTGTACTTTGAATGGATCTTTTCACTATGTATCATTCTGTAACATCAGGTATTGATAACTTGGAAAATATTGGTTCACTGAGTTATACAGATCTTTCAAATGTTCACGAATTTCATCATACAATATCAAAAAATGACGTTTATTTGTAATACCACCAAACTCATTAGAAAAGTCTTTAAATATTAGGAAGCTGGCAAGCTCATGGAGATGGATACAGGTTTTCCAAAATTCAGATTTTCACTTGAAAGCCTGAATTTTACCACTGGCAAAAAATATACTCGCAGTGATAGACTTAATTCATTTTCATGATGTTTCCCAAATACCCAGATCTGAATAACCATAGTTTGTCTCTCTTTTGTACTTTCAAGTAAAAATGGCATTCATGAATGAAATGAGTAGTTCAGCTTGCAACTCAAACAGTTGCACAAGTGCTTTGTTTCAGGATAACCACCGTCCTTCAGGACGTGGCAGAAATGCAGTTTTTTATGCATACTTCCCATGGTATTTGTGATGGTTAATTCTGTGTGTCAACTTGGAGGGTGTTTTTGGATGACTTCACTCTTCCTCATCTCTCCTGAAAAGTAAGAAAAGCAAAGAGGTTTCTATAAACTGACAACCAAACGAACGATGTTAAAAGCATTCCATAAGGCAATCCCTCTCTGCAACCCTTAGAGTAGCTGCGTGGGTACAAGTGCCTCTCCAGGTTTGGTCTCTGTTGGTGCCACGGCCAGTAAGGGGTCAGCACCATCTCTCACCCTACTCAGTTTGCTTCAACCCAGTGAGCCCTCTTTAAATAAGAGTACGTATGTCTGCAGTTCCAGACCTCATTTCATGCATAATTGATAGTTCATAAGAAACTATCGTATTACAAAATTTTTTTTAAAAAATTGATGAGGTTGAGGTCGTTTATGGTTCTTGTGTATTCACATCAGGAAGAGGAACCCTTTAAGCAGAAGAATATGGTATTTTAATTTGCATAAAGGCAATAAAACTCTTTCAGCAGCAATTTCCCCATATATAAAAAGTGAGAACATAGCACCTCAGTGACACAGACATCTGTTATTTAAACAGATGCCACCTTCTAAACTTACTCAAGCAACACTCTGCTCCAACCAGAGACCCCTAAACCAAAATTCAATGTGCGGATAGAGCTTAAAAGGAGGACTTTGAATAATGATTGATTTTACTTCCCAGCTTTTTTATGAATTTGCTTTGACTTTTGTTTTCAATTTAGCAAAATCTCCATCATCTCTCTCAGTAATTCCTTGCTTCTGACTTAATCTCCACAGTCTACAAAATCCAGTGCTTCTGTTTTAGGTTCATTGTGATTAACATTAGCCCTCCCGAGGACCAGATAAATCATGGTTTTTGTTTGTTTGTTTGTTTCTTCTTGCAAATGTACTTTAAAGACTTCACAGGGTAGGGCTGCTAGCATCATCTAAAAGAGAAATGAAACTTGGTTTCTTTTTTCTAAATAGCACGAAGACTCCCAGACTGATTTTTACCAGTTAAGCAATACTTCCCCAGCCTGAGACTGATAAGCGCCTTCAGAAGTTAGGCTTACACTTCTAAATCAGCAGTTCATGAAAGGCATTACAAAAAACTATTATACTGCTATAATGGATGACAGCACAGTTGTATATGTTACACCTTGAAGTAAGCAGTAGGATTTTCAATCACCTGATAACCTTGAAACTGCTAAGGTATCAAATTGCTATCATGAATATTGTGCGGGAGCAGAAATAACTCAGGAAGGTGCCTTTGTGAATAATAATCAGAAAACTGCAACATTTTTACCGAGAAAATGGATTTGAGGCACTGGTGTATTGACAAACTCTCCAATGGAAAACTAAGGTAGACATTACAAGTACATTTGCATTGGGCTGTGCATCAATCCATCATAAATTCCAACAGCATTGGGTTTGTAAGATCTAGTCAGTAAAAAAATTATTAGCAAAGAATCATGTTGTTTGTTAAACTTTCAAGGACGAAGGGCAAGGAGAGAGGCCAGTTATTTTAGAAGTGGACACAATAAACAAAAATATTTGCTTAGTATTTAAACTTTTCAATGTACTCTTAAATCTAATTCATTTCAATAGAGCATAGACAAGAAGAGACTTGGAAAGTGAGGATTTGCTTAATAGGCATTTAAAACAATTACTACCTGAAGGCATGGTAAAAATTAGACAGTAAATATTTATTACCTATCTCTTTTCTCTAAAATGCATCGGTTTAATTTTTGCCAAGTCCCGGCTTTGTTCCTGAGCAGAGCACCCAGTGCTGGTCTGTGGCATTTCCAGACGCCAGAGTCTACTGAGAAGCCTCAAGAGCCATATGAAAACTCAGTGTCTGGAGTGATTCATCATTGTGTCAAATTGGCCAGCACTTTGTCACAGTGACTGACAATGGGAGAAACTTGGAAATAATACAGAGATTCTCTGCTCACTGATAGTGTCTGCACTGTGGTTAGAGAAGAAAGCTTTGAGACTGTGAGGAGAATCTTAATTTTCCTCCAAAATTAATTTTGATGTTTTAACCCTTTGTAGGTCAAACCCCACCTAACATTTCCCATTGTGTCTTACTCAAAAGGAGCCATTTTCATTTAAAGTAGTTCCTGGAACCTGAAATCACCACACACTCTACAGCGTATTGGGTAGGGTGAACAATTTTTCACTACTGTTAAGCTAACTGTACCTGCTTTATACAAGGCCACTGTATCCACTTCAAAAAGATAACTGAAGACAGTCTTCAGCAAAAGATTGGACTGACTGGCTGCTACTGATGGTGGTACCAATGCAATCCAAATTTACTCATGCTTAACCCTTTTCTTGGAGTCTGGAATCATTCTATCTATTCAAGTTGGCAAAATCCTAAAAGGTTAATTATATTAATTGCTGATGTCAGGTAAACTGTTGCTGGATAAAGTATTGGAGAGCATGGGCACTATTTGTAGAGGTCCTGAGACGCAAATGTAAATGACTTGATGCAAATCCATCCCTTCTCCCTTCTTTAGGAAATAAATGAAATAGAATCTTCCACTGATAGTAGATCAATAATGTCATCTTCTTATTAAAAAGGAAAAGAAGTTAAAAATGTATCCTATCCAAATAGTGTGATTCCAAGAGGAGTAAATTATCACGGGGTAAACGATCAATCGATACTAGCATTTATTGACTTAAAAGCCAGAAATGATATCTCATTTATTCATAGGAACTCTATGAGAAACGAATTATCATCATCATTTTATAGATTAGAAAATGGAGACTTAGAGAAGGGTAAATACCTTCTGCAAGATTATGCAATTCGGAAATGGGGGAATTTGAATTTAAGTTTAAATATGCCAAATATTTTAAGTTCCAAGGATATTAATCATCCCACCAGAGTATACAGAAGGATTTGAGGTGAGATCCATGAAAGATAAAATCAAGGAATAAAAATTTAAAAAAGAAGAAATGCAGTCAAATATCTATAAGAGGGATGGTCTCAGCCGCATGCAAATCAATGAAGTTAGAACACACTCTCTCACCATACACAAACAAACTCAAAATGGCTTAAAGACTTAAATATAAGACATGATACCATAAAACTCCTAGAAGAGATCATAGGCAAAACATTCTCTGACATAAATCGTACCAATGTTTTCTTAGGTCAGTCTCCCAAGGCAATAGAAGTAAAAGCAAAAATAAACAGATGGGACCTAATCACACTTATAAGCGTTTGCCCAGCAAATGAAACCATAAACGAAATGAAAAGACAACCTACAGACTATGAGAAGATATTTGTGAATGGTGTGACCGACAAGGGCTTAATTTCCAAAATATATGAACAGCTCATACAACTCAATAACAAAAAAACAACCCAATCGAAAAATGGGCAGAAGACCTAAATAGACATTTCTCCAAAGAAGACATCAGATGGCCAATAGGCACATGAAAAGATGCTCATCATCACTAATTATTAGAGAAATGCAAATCAAAACTACAATGAGGTACTGCTTCACACTGGTCAGAATGGCCATCATTAAAAAGTCTACGAATAACAAATGCTGGAGAGGGCGTGGAGAAAAGGGAACACTTCTACACTATTGGTGAGAATGTAACTTGGTGCAGACACTATGGAAAACAGTATGGAGCTTCCTTAAAAAACTAAAAATAGAGTAGCCATATGATCCAGCAATCCCACTCCTGGGCATATATCCAGACAAAACTGTAATTCAAAAAGATACATGCGCCCCAGTATTCATAGCAGCACTATTTACAATAGCCAAGACACGGAAGCAGCCTAGATGTCCATTGACAGATGAATGGATAAGGAAGATGTGGTACATATACACAATGGAATACTACTCAACCATAAAAATGAACGAAATAATACCATTTGCAGCAACATGGATGGAACTAGAGATTATCATACTAAGTGAAGTAAGTCAGAAAGAGAATGACAAATACCATATGATATCACGTATATGTGGAATCTAAAATATGACAAAAATGAACATATCTATGACTCATAGATATAGAGAACAGACTTGTGGTTGCCAAGGGGGACGGTCAGTGGGGGAGGGACGGATTGGGAGCTTGGGATTAGCAGAGGTAAACTATTATACATAGAATGGATAAACAACAAGGTCCTACTGTATAGCACAGGGAACTATACCCAATATCTTGTGGTAAACCATAATGGAAGAGAATATGAAAAAGAATGTATATATGTATAACTGAATCACTTTGCTGTACAGCAGAAGTTAACACAACATTGTAAATCAACTATACTTCAATAAAATTTTTTTAAAAAAGAGGGAAGGTCTCAAAATGCAAATCTGATCATACCTCATTCCTCCCTCCCTCTCTCATCTCACCTAAAACTTCACTACCCTTAAGATTAAAGCCAAACTCGTTATCGTGATCAACAAAGCAACGTGTGATCTGTTGCATCCCTGCCTTCCAAGCCTCATCTTCCACTACCTCGTCCTTCTCTCCATTGCAGCCACGCTGGCTTGTTGGTGGTCCTGTATATCTGTCATGCTCTCTCCTGAGTTAAGCTGTTTTTAATCACTGAGATTCTCTTGCTTATCCTCTTTACCTGGTTAAATTCTTTTCATTCTGTGTAGTTCAGTTAAGTGACACCATAAGGAGGTTAGATCCCCCATATCGTATAAACCATATATGTCTTTATTGCCTTTGTCAGAATTGTAACTTATATTTGTCAGAATGATTATTTCTGGATTAATAGTTCTTATCTGTACTTTTTATAGTTTGTATTTAGAGCTTCATTTGGTTTTTTATTGCAACTCAAGGACTAAATAAGCTAGGTATCAGTTTCCGTTTTACTGAAGAAGAAATTGATGCCAAGGGAAGTTTAATGCTCATCTAAATTTACACTGATAATGGCAGGGCCTGCTAAAACCCAAGCCTTCTGAATCCCAGTTTACTGTGGATTACACCAAAGCCTTATTGTGTCATCAGTGGAAATGCAAATTCCTGCTGTCTATCCATAACAAAAGCCAGAAAATGGGGAAAAAACACACAGAATGTGGTCCTCAGGAACCAAAGAGAAAGCATGAATTTGGGAAGGAATCCTGCAGATACCAGCACTGCTTTCCAAGGTGGGGCTGCCAGAGCCAGCTCAGGGTGCTGGGCAAGCTCACAGACTCTCATAGAGACCCTGGAGGACGAATCCAGAAACTCGAGTGAGGAGTGATCTCTGTAGTCAAGGAGCTGATTGCAAACTCTGAGTGAGTGGGCTGAAGTGGCCAAAGTTCAACAGCATAGGAGGACACACCTCTAGCCAAGCCTCTGTTTACAGGGAGGCGGCAGGTTCCACTGAGTATTGTGGACGTGCTTCCAGCTTTGGACCAGAGCAGCTCTTTGTAGGGGAAGGTTGGGGTGGGAGCCCTTGGGACCAAGCAGATCCAAGGCCCACTGACGCATTTATTCCCCGAAGACACACAGGCCAGCCCCAATCAACTAAAAAACAAACTAACCAAAACCCCCAAACCAACCAACCAACCAATAAACAAAAACATGCATTAACTTGCAGACTCCAGCCCAACCAATTTTTGAGCCAGTTCTGACCAGCATAAACAGTGTGTTTGACCAGCATAAACAGACGAGTCTGGGCTGAGCTGTGCAATCAGACCAGCTGACTGCTATTCCCAGGACAAGCATGTCACAAAGTGTAGAAGTTCCTCTCACCTCAGCTGCATTGCTCAGCCTGAATAACTGTTTTTCAGTTTAATTTTCCTGACTAGTATGACTTCTCTGAAGAAGACAACATTGCTAGTGACTGTAAATCCACTTGGCTGGTTTCCTGCCCAGGACTTCCTGTGTCCTTTGCCCCAGAAGTTGTCCTTTTCCAGCCCTCCCAGATATTGGTTAGGATCTACTTAAATAGAATAGACCTCTTCACCACATAAAACCATGAAAACCATTACTTTGATTCTCCTGATACCTTGACCTAAGAGAAGACCTGGGTCAGTTCTGGCTCCTGAGCTCCATTGGATAATATCTAGTGGTCTTATGATCCTACTCTCGGGAGCTGAATCTAACCCCTAGCTCTAGCTTGGTCTTTCACAAAAGGTCAACCTAGGAAAACTTAGAATGTTATGGAGAACTCATGAGTTTTAACAGATTTCGTCTCAGATTTGTGCATTGCAGATATTCCCTGGTGAATATAGGAATTGCCCAATGCCACTGTTCAAACCAGCACTAGGGTTCTGTTTTTATGTGGCAGGCAATAGCCTTGGACAAGTCTAAGACTTCATGAGAAGCACCATCCCAGAAGCGTCCAATATACTCATTGTGAAGCTAATCTTTGCTCACCCACTGACCCTGGACCTCTGCACCAATTCCAGCTTCTCTCCTCAAATTTAATTGATCTTCCTGTGGTTTTCTTCTGTTGTTTGGACATCTGACTCCCATATGAAATCTTCTCAGGCCTCTGGATACTTCGTTACCAGTTGCCTCTTACCTGCCTGAGCCAATTTCTTAACTCCAAAGGTCTCCCATAGCCTTTCTAAATGTCACCAGAGATTTTAAAAAAATGAGTAGTACTGCTCAGGGAATTATTGCCTTGTAAACCAGCGTGGTGGGAATAATCAAATGGGTGGTTTCAGTGTACAGTCAAGGTAAAGAGCTACTGCTATTTTTTCTTAGATTTCAGTGGAAATAGTATTGGAGAGAGAAGGGCAGATGTGAGGGAGAATAGGTTCAAGGCAGAAAAAATAAGTGGGGAAAGTGATAGCTTAATAGGGGAAGTGTCAGTTGAGAGGTGGGGAGAGATTGAATAAAAGAGAGAATCTGTGCCCTAGGGCCACATAGAAAATGTGCTCAGGAGGCACACAGGAGTGAATCTAACCTAGACTCCTGGTTGTAAACCATTGATATGAGCAGCACGTACTGGACCTGGTGAAGTCACACTTAGTTCACACAACGGGAGCACCTAGGCTTATAAATATCCTTAGAGTCCACACAATCTACCTTCTCACCTTCTCATGGCTTCTCTGAGCATCAAGAATTATTGCATAGGATGGGAATGGGGATGCGGCCGTGGAGAGTGGACTTGGGGACACGGGGAGGGGGAAGGGTAAGCTGGGACGAAGTGAGAGAGTGGCATGGACATATATACACTACCAAATGTAGGGTGGATAGCTGGTGGGAAGCAGCTGCATAGCACAGGGAGATCAGCTCGGTGCTTTGTGAGCACCTAGAGGGGTGGGATATGGAGGGTGGGAGGGAGACACAAGAGGGAGGGGATATGGGGATCTATGTATATGTGTAGCTGATTCACTTTGTTATAAAGCAGAGACTAACACACCATTGTAAAGCAGTTATACTCCAATAAAGATGTTAAAAAAAAAAAAAGAATTACTGCATAGTTCCAACAACCAACTAGAGGACAAAATCAAATCACATGTTGATTTTGATTTTCTTGGCAATCCTGTGAGGTAGGCAAGACAGTTATTATTTTTACCTCAGTTTTATTAGTGAGACTCAGAATGGAGGAGTGATTTGCCCAGGGTCACATAGCTACTGAATTCAAGGCAGAACCAAGATTGAAGCTTGGATCGTTTCACTCCAAATTTATATCTTCCTTCACTTCACCACTCTGTCACGGAGGACTGAGAATTCTCTCAAAATACAGAGGTCAGTTTAGGTTGTAATGCCCTGCTTTGCAGCTCTGGGTGGATTGCTGTCATTAAGTTAGTGGGAAGGCTGTTTGTTTCCTCATCAGCTGGATCAGTGGTCCTTAAGGGAAATGGTACCACTTCTTTGGATGCATTCGGAAATCTATAGGGAATGGGTTTGGGTGTCACAATGATGAGGAGTCCCTACTAGCATTTAGTGGGTGGGGTCCAAAGATTCTGTAAAAGTCTCATATTACATTCTCACACAGTAAAGAATTCTAGCATCACAAGTGATGCTGAGAGCCCAGTGGATATCATGTGGGTAAAAAACTTTTGTATAATTACCCAAGTTAAGAAAACTCAATTTTGCGTATAAACACAGAGTAAGTTACATGGTTTTAATTGTTACTGAATTTTCAGAAACGTGACTCCCAAATAAGTCCAGGGAAAAAATTGTTTATGGTTTTGTCAGAACTTTACAAAGAATTGCTCACCGTTTTTAGAAAATCACAATGCATGTGATTTTACCTTAACTTTACTTACTGACTTTATAGTCTTGCCCCAGAGTAGGGGTGGAGGTGGGGGACTTTCACTGTATAGTTGCCAGAAACGGACTTGCACTTTTCTTTAATTTGCTAATTGTTGATGCTGGACAAACCAAGGCCATAAATTGTAACATATTGAACTTCATTCTGGGAAAAGCAACTGATTTAATAACCTCATGCTCCACTAATAAAAAGCCTGGATTTTGGCTGAAACAATGGGTGAACCAGCTCTTGTCACTGGATCATCCAAAAGCTTACGTGACAAATTTGAATTTGAAATGGAAATGCCTGAATTTGAAAACATTCCACAGAACAGTTTGTTCTTCTATCTTTTCTAGGAGAAAGGAAGTTGAGTCTGGATAAGGCATTCTGTCACAGATTCATTTCAGCCTCATGTCATAGCTTGTGTATTATTTAGAGGTAATTTAAGATTCCTGTATATGGTAACAAATACTGAAACTTTCATTTCACCTACTGCAGTCTCTCCCTGCACTTTCTAATTCCAGTCTTTGTTTTGGAATGAAACTATTAAGCTGCAATATGAAGTTAAACACACTCAACAGGGAAAGGTGTGTGAGTCAGCAGTTTGTAGATGCCAAGAAAGGAATGAGGGGGCTTTCAAACTCGTGTTATTAATGTGAATTATTTTGAAGACTGTATGGCTGGTTGTTTCACCGAACTTTGGCAGGGATCAGCGATTTGCTGATGATGAAAATAAAGTAACAAACAACATTACATTCTCCAAGAAGGTTGCAAAGCTGATGATTTGGTAATCAAAAGTTAAAGAGAGAAAGCTGTAGGTGATTGTTTCAGAGTGACCCGTGGAGAAGTCCCCTGACCTCAGCTCCTTATCTCGAATGGTCACATCTCAGGTTCACCGTGAATGACAGATCTGCCCCAAATCACATCTGGGCTGTAACTTCTTAGAGCCTTCAGCTCTTTGGTGACAACTGCTTTGGAATCACTTCTAAATATTATGTTCACAGTAATTGTGGGAAGACCCAAAGCCCCATTCTGGAAAATCTGATCCAGGTCAACTGCATCAAAATCTTCTGGGGAAAGTAAACAAAACAAAACAAAATAAAAACACAATTCCCAAACACAACCCCCAGCCGCCTGATTTGGTAGTGCTGGTGTGACACCTGGGAATCTGTGTATCAAAAGAATTTCCTGGTAGTTTCCAATGTGCCAACAGGTGTGTTACCTACTGCTTTTGACCACTTATCTATTTAAAAACCGAGTAAATAAGGACAACGTAGAATATCTGTGGGTTCATTTCAATAATTTAGAGTAAATTCTAATTCTCTTCAGCAATTTGACATATTTGATCTGAACAAAGAACATTTAATGGTGAAAATGTTAAAAATAAAAGAAGCCCACTTACTGTGGACAAGGCCAGAAAGAAATAGATAGAAAGAATGTTACAGCCCATCGTTTCTTCTGGCCCAGTGTGGAATAATGATGTATGAGCTGCTGAGAACATTTTCGCTATGCATACCTGTAGCTGGTGGCTTGATGCTAATGGTTACTCCTGAACTGTGGCTCAGCTTTTTGGGGGCAGAGTATTTCAGAGGAAAGCTGGTGAAGGAAGATTTGGTTTCAGAGCATCTAAGGACATGGACACAACACTTCTCCTCAGACAGTTTCCAGACTCCAATGGCAGACAAGATTCCCGATTCCTTTTGCCTATAACACTAGAAAGAACCATTTCCCCCCCAGTGGTTCTTCATTCCTTCTTAAAAAGCAAAGGCTTATAGTTCAATGAGTTTTGACTAAAATATTTTATTATCCCAAGGGAGGCAAGGCTAATAGCTTAGCATTGCTTCTGACTTTGTCTGATGCCTAGTACCATAATATTTGTTGATCATACATTTTGAGCCAATGCACGTTCTCACAATGCTGGCCTTGGCCTCTGCTTTTCCAAAGGGAGAAAAACTCTGCAGCAGTAAATTCTGAAACCCTGGGTGAAAACTGCTTTACCTATTTTATCCCAAACACCAAGTTTTGAGGATCACAAACAATTAGGATGCATCCTCTATAATCAGAGAATCTTAAAAGATTATGTTGAGGAGAGATCTTAGATATGATCTGGTCCACCCCCAACTTGGAGTCATCCCTGACCCCTCTCTTTCTATTACACATTCCATATCCACTAGACAATCCATGGGCAAACTTTTTAGCCTCTATTTTAAATATATCCAGAATAAGACCACTTCTCACCACATCCTCTGGAGTGACCTTGGGCAGATCCACCATTAGGTCTCACTTGGATTACCAAAATCCCTTCCTCCCTGCTATCTCCACTTCCTTCCTGGCCCCCTATGGACTTCCCATCACAGCAGAGAGATACTTTCCTTTTTGTTGTTGTTTTTAATTTGTATTGGAGTGTAGTTGGTTTACAATGTTGTGTTAGTTTCAGGTGTACAGCAAAGTGAATCAGTTATACATGTACCTATATCCATTCTTTTTTAGATTCTTTTCCCATATAGGTCATTATAGAGTACTGAGTAGAGTTCTCTGTGCTATACAGTAGGTCCTTATTAGTTATCTGTTTTATATATAGTAGTGTGTGTATGTCAATCCCAATCTCCCAATTTATCCCTCCTACCTCCTTTCTTCCCTGGTAACCATAGTTTGTTTTCTACATCTGTGACTCTATTTCTGTTTTGTAAATAAGTTCATTTGTATAATTTTTTAAGATTCCACATATAAGCGATATCATATGATATTTGTCTTTCTGGGTCCTACTTACTTCACTTAGTATGATAATCTCCAGGTCCATCCAGGCTGCTGCAAATGACATTATTTCATTCTTTTTTATGGCTGAGTAATATTCCATCATATATATGTACCACATCTTCTTTATCCGTTCCTCTGTCGATGAACATTTAGGTTGCTTCCATGTCTTGGCTATTGTAAATAGTGCTACTGTGAACATTGGGGTGCATGTATCTTTTCTAATTAGAGTTTTCTCCAGATATATGCCCAGGAGTGGGATTGCTGGATCATATGGTAACTCTATTTTTAGTTTTTTAAGGAACCTCCGTACTGTTCTCCATAATGGTTGTCAGAGAGATACTTTCAAAATGGAGATCACATCATGTCATGCCTCTGGGCGAAAAGCCAATCTTAACAATGACTTGCAAGATTGCTTTGTTTCCCAGTACTTCTCTAATCTCATCTCCTATAATTTCCTACTCTTTCATTCTGCTGCAGACACCCTGGCCTCCTGCCTACTCACTGAACATTTCAAGTATGTATTCCCTTTGGGTCTAATGTGCTGATGGTTCTTCCATCCAGAATTCTCTTTCCACATGTATCCCCATGGCCAATTTCTTTAACTCCTTTACATCTTTGCTCAAAGGCCACTTTCTCTATGAGGCCTACCCTGATGAGCCAAATTGACATTCCCACTCATCCCCCTCCCTGTACTCTATCCTAGAACTCCCTGACTACATTTCCTGTTGTTTGTTGAGCCATCTCACTGATACCATCACAAGTGGAATTCTTTTTTATTCCCTAAACTTGCTGCTTTACTCAGTGGCATCCGCTCTATAAAGAAATTCCCAAGCTAAACTTTATTAGGCAAGCTCCATGCCAGAAGCTTTATATGCATTATATCATTTAATATTTTCTCTTATCCTGTGAAATCAATATACTTACCCTAATTCAAGGCAAGAACATCAAGGGCACATAGTGAATGGCAGAGCTGGAATTCAACATCAGGTCCCAATGATAGCAGAAACAATATCTGTATTCTTTAGCAGGGGTCAGCAAATATGGTTCATAGACCAAATCTAGCCTACCACTTGTTTTTGCATATAAAGTTTTGCTGTAACACAGCTATGCCCATTTGCTTATATATCAATATTGTCTATGGTTGCTTTCATGCTGCAACAGCAGAGTTGAGTAGTTACCAACAGAAAGTGTATGACCTACAGGTTCTAAAATATTTACTTTTTGGCCCTTTCGAGAAAGTTTCCCAGCTCCTGATCTATACTATGCTGCCCTTCATACAAAGTAGAGGTTAATTTGTCCAGAAATCCCCTGATATATAAATGTATAAGGAAAATTATATAAAGAGAAGAGAGTTTAAGAAAAAAAATTGTTTTAAGAATAATTTTAAATTTGTTAAAGTTGTAAATCTCCAAATCAGCTTTTCTTTAGCTTTTAAGTTCAATTTACTAAATTTAATATTCCTTCTGCAGACACAGCAATTATTTATCATCACTGTTGAGGGGGCCTTTGATTATTTTTTGGTCCCAATTATAATGTAGTTTAACTTCTTCAAACATTTTAAACCACATTTATAAGTTTAATATTTTTAATTTCTCCTTTGAGTACTTCAACTCTCTGACATATGCTTATGTAATTTTTAATATAGCAAGTCAATGAAACACGTAGTTATACTTAGATTCCCTAATATATCTAATATTGTTTATAGATTGAGGAATATTTAAACTTAAAATTCTAAGTCTAAATCTGTTATTCAAATATATATTTTAATTGAAATTAAAAGTTTCACTTGTTATTCAGTAGACCAAATTCTCTTAAATATTATACATATATAAAATTCCAAATGTCCTCTGATTATTTAGCTTAAAAATGCCATAAGTTTGACTCTTTGAATATCCCTTGCTTGATTCTAAGAAAATATGTGTATCATACCAATCCGTTTTGGGGAATAGTTTCTCAACCAATTGAGACTGGAAAATAACAGGGCTTTTTGTTCATAAATTTAACGCAGTATGTGTTAATTACATATACCGTATAGGTAGAACATATAATTAGTATATTCTTACTGTAGACCTTATCGAGACATCCTGAGCATTATTTGTAGTTTATAATGGCAGATTCAGTACTTAAAGAAAGTTAGGCTTTTAGTATGTGTCTCTGTCTACTTAATGTTTGCAACTCTACTAAACAAGTTTACTTAAGTGGATTTTTGCATTTCTTTGCATTCTTTGGCTTTAAAATGTGTTCTTCAATTTAAAGTCAAAGACTTTGAATAAATAATTTTGGTATTTTTTTCATATATAGTCTTAACTTAGAAGTTATGGGAAGACTTAAAATAACAATAATTTAGTCGCAGGTAAATGAATAATCCATGTTTCATCATGCTACCGAAGTTTTGATTTTGGGAGTATCTCTCGCCTGTCTGATGCTGGATGAGGTAAAGGAGGTTTTCCAGTTAGGCTTCTTCAATGCCGTAGATCACTTCCTAATTTCACTACAACTCCCCAGGGAGGTTCTGCTCCCCATTCTTCGATACCCATGCTGTCCAACATGGTACGTCTAGTCACATGTAGCTACTGAACTTTGAAATGCAGCTAGTGTGACCGAGTGACGGAACTTTATAAAGTATACTCAATTTTAGTTAATTGAAATAAAACTTTAAAGACTCAGTTATGGGAAAATTTTTAAGAATATTTGGAACAAGTTAGGAATGTGAAACTACTTTTTCTACTGTAAATTTTATGAAATCTAAATAAAGATCAAAATGTAGATTTAAAGGATGAAAAACTGTCATTGAGATGTGTTCTAAGTGTAAAGGACGCACTGACTTTTGAGGCTTAGCATGAAAAAGAATGCAAAATATTTCACTAATCACTTTTTAAATTGTTTGCATGTTAAAATCATAGTATTTTGGATATGTGGGATTACATAAAATATAGTCTTGAAGTCAATTTCACCTTAATTTTACTATTTTTCAGTGTAGCTACTAGAAAGTTTTGAATTACCTCTGTGGCTTGCATTATATGTCTTAGACTCTGAGTTTCCCAGCTGTACCTGTATCCATCCAGCATACTTTTAGCCCTCATCTCCCCTATTTCTGTTTTAGTGCCAGTACCATACTGTCAGCATATTTCTGAACATTTACTGTTTTACAAAGGGGAGAGGGAATTATTTTCTTTCCCTGGAGGCCCCTGGGATTCCCACTCTTTCCTTACCAGGTATTTCCAATTTTACAACATTCTTCATCAAACAAATGTCTGTATCCATTCTTTATGGCATCTGCTTTAACTATGAGCTTTCCATTTACAATTTAGTATTGTGTTACAGCTTTATCAAATCATTTTCTGAAAACAGATCATGAAGGGAAAACTGAGTGAGAGGATCCAGGCACCTCTATTGGGGAGATTTTATGAGAGTGACAAGGTATTGTCTAACCTTGGCATTCTCAGAACATCTCTGAGCGTCAGATTCATATTCTACACCCTGGAAATAATGATACCTGCTTCATAGATTAGATATGAGAATGAAAAGGTATATAAACTAGGAAAGAACCCAGCACAGTATGTATTTTGGGATTGTTTTTGTTTATTCTGTTTCTAAATTGGTAGATTTTATTCAAGTAAAACATTCATCCAGAAAGATGCATGCATCATAAAGGCACAGTCGATGAGCTAGCATAAAGTGAGGGTACCTGTTACCACTACTCAGGTGAAGAAATAGATAACCAGCGCCCCAGAAGCTCTCTGCAGGCTCCCTTCAGTGACAACCCACCAGATTTGTTTGGTCTGTTTTCAAACATTATATCTGTATAGTCATTTCGTATGCATTCTTTTGTGTTTTGCTTTTCATTTCACATTATATTTCTGAGATATGTCAGTGTTATTGGCATGTAACGATACTTTGTGTTTTGGTGTTACTGCTGTGTAGTTCCCACTTCATACCATGATCAATCTGTTCTTCTCTTGATTGATATATGAATTGTTTTCACCATGAGGATAGTATGAATCATGTTGCTATAAACATTTTTGTACATGGTTTCTGGTACTCATAAGTATTTAGTTTTGTTAGGTCTGTGACCTGGAGTATTAATACCTGAGTCACAGGTTGTATATATGTTAACTTTAGCTGGTACTGCCAATTCCTTTTCAAACGTGGTTATACCAAATTGATCTTCATACCAGCTATTTATGGAAACTCCAGTACTCCATATCTTTGATAGCACTTGGTATCTCATTGTGATTTTAATTTGCCTGTCTCTAATCACTAAAGAAATTAAGCTTTTTTTTTTAACATCTTTATTGGCATATAATTGCTTTACAATGGTGTATTAGTTTCTACTTTATAACAAAGTGAATCAGCTATACATATACATATATCCCTGTATCTCTTCCCTCTTGCATCTCCCTCTCTCCCACCCTCCCTATCCCACCCCTCTAGGTGGTCACAAAGCACCAAGCTGATCTCCCTGTGCTATGCGGCTGCTTCCCACTAGCTAGCTATTTTACATTTGGTAGTGTATATATGTCCATGCCACTCTCTCACTTTGTCCCAGCTTACCCTTCCCCCTCCCTGTGTTCTCAAGTCCATTCGCTAGTGGGTCTGCGTCTTTTTTCCCGTCTTGCTCCTAGGTTCCTCATGACCTTTTTTTTTTGATTCCATATATATGTGTTGGCATACAGTATTTGTTTTTCTCTTTCTGACTGACTTCACTATGTATGACAGACTCTAGGTCCATCCACCTCACTACAAATAACTCAATTTTGTTTCTTTTTATGGCTGAGTAATATTCCATTGTATATATGTGCCACATCTTCTTTATCCATTCATCTGTCAATGGGCACTAGGTTGCTTCCATGTCCTGGCTATTGTAAATAGAGCTTCAGTGAACATTGTGGTACATGACTCTTTTTGAATTATGGTTTTCTCAGGGTATATGCCCAGTAGTGGGATTGCTGGTTCATATGGTAGTTCTATTTTTAGTTCTTTAAGGAACCTCCATACTGTTCTCCATAGTGGCTGTATTAATTTACATTCCCATCAACAGTGCAAGAGGGTTCCCTTTTTCTCCACACCCTCTCCAGCATTTATTGTTTGTAGACTTTTTGATGATGGCCATTCTGACTGGTGTGAGATGATATCTCATTGTAGTTTTGATTTGCATTTCTCTGATGATCAATGATGTTGAGCATCCTTTCATGTGTTTGCTGGCAATCTGTATATCTTCTTTGGAGAAATGTCTTTTTAGGTCTTCTGCCCATTTTTGGATTGGGTTGTTTGTTTTTTTGATACTGAGCTGCATGAGCTGCTTGTAAATTTTGGAGATTAATCCTTTGTCAGTTGCTTCATTTGCAAATATTTTCTCGTATTGTGAGGGTTGTCTTTTTGTCTTCTTTATGGTTTCGTTTGCTATGCAAAAGCTTTTAAGTTTCATTGGGTCCCATTTGTTTATTTTTGTTTTTATTTCCATTTCTCTAGGAGGTGGGTGAAAAAGGATCTTGCTGTGATTTATATCATAGAATGTTCTGCCTAAGTTTTCCTGTAAGAGTTTTATAGTGTCTGGCCTTACATTTAGGTCTTTAATCCATTTTGAGTTTATTCTTGTGTATGGTGTTAGGCAGTGTTCTAATTTCATTCTTTTACATGTAGCTGTCCAATTTTCCCAGCACCACTTATTGAAGAGGCTGTCTTTTCTCCACTGTATATTCTTGCCTCCTTTATCAAAGATAAGGTGACCATATGTGCGTTGGTTTATCTCTGGGCTTTCTATCCTGTTCCATTGATCTGTATTTCTGTTTTAGTGCCAGTACCATACTGTCTTGATTACTGTAGCTTTGTAGTATAGTCTGAAGTCAGGGAGCCTGATTCCTCCAGCTCTGTTTTTCTTTCTCAAGATTGCTTTGGTTATTCAGGGTCTTTTGTGTTTCCATACAAATTATGAAATTTTTGGTTCTAGTTCTGTGAAAAATGCCATTGGTAGTTTGATAAGGATTGCATTGAATCTGTAGATTGCTTTGGGTAGTAGAGTCATTTTCACAGTGTTGATTCTTCCAATCCAAGAACATGGTATATCTCTCCATCTATTTGTATCGTCTTTAATTTCTTTCATCAGTGTCTTATAATTTTCTGCATACAGGTCTTTTGTCTCCTTAGGTAGGTTTATTCCTAGGTATTTTATTATTTTTGTTGCAATGGTAAATGGGAGTGTTTTCTTAATTTCACTTTCAGTGTATAGGAATGCAAGAGATATCTGTGCATTAATTTTGTATCCTGCTACTTTACCAAATTCATTGATTAGCTCTAGTAGTTTTCTGGTAGCATCTTTAGGATTCTCTATGTATAGTATCATGTCATCTGCAAACAGTGACAGCTTTACTTCTTCTTTTCCGATTTGGATTCCTTTTGTTTCTTTTTCTTCTCTGATTGCTGTGGCTAAAACTTCCAAAACTATGTTGAATAATAGTGGTGAGAGTGGGCAACCTTGTCTTGTTCCTGATCTTAGTGGAAATGGTTTCAGTTTTGCACCACTGAGGATGATGCTGGCTGTGGGTTTGTCATATATGACCTTTTTTATGTTGAGCTAAGTTCCCTCTATGCCTACTTTCTGGAGGGTTTTTATCATAAATGGGTGTTGAATTTTGTCGAAAGCTTCCTCTGCATCTATTGAAATGATCATATGGTTTTTCTCCATCAGTTTGTTAATATGGTGTATCACATTGATTGATTTGCGTATATTGAAGAATCCTTGCATTCCTAGGATAGACCCCACTTGAACATGGTGTATGATCCTTTTAATGTGCTGTTGGATTCTGTTTGCTAGTATTTTGTTGAGGATTTTTGCATCTATGTTCATCAATGATATTGTCCTGTAGTTTTCTTGCTTTGTGACATCTTTGTCTAGTTTTGGTATCAGGGTGATGGTGGCCTCGTAGAATGAGTTTGGAAGTGTTCCTCTGTCTGCTATATTTTGGAAGAGTCTGAGAAGGATAGATGTTAGCTCTTCTCTAAATGTTTGATAGAATTCACCTGTGAAGCCATCTGGTCCTGGGCTTTTGTTTACTGGAAGATTTTTAATCACAGTTTCAATTTCAGTGCTTGTGATTGGTCTGTTCATATTTTCTATTTCTTCCTGGTTCAGTCTCAGAAGGTTGTACTTTTCTAAGAATTTGTCCATTTCTTCCAGGTTGTCCATTTTATTGGCATAGAGTTGCTTGTAGTAATCTCTCATGATCCTTTGTCTTTCTGCAGTGTCAGTTGTTACTTCTCCTTTTTCATTTCTAATTCTGTGGATTTGAGTCTTCTCCCTTTTTCTCTTGATGTGTCTGGCTAATGGTTTATCAATTTTGTTTATCTTCTCAAAGAACCAGCTTTTAGTTTTATTGATCTTTGCTATTGCTTCCTTCATTTCTTTTTCATTTATTTCTGATCTGATCTTTATGATTTCTTTCCTTCTGCTAACTGGGGATTTTTGTTCTTCTTTCTCTAATTGTTTTAGGTGTAAGGTTAGGTTGTTTATTTGAGATGTTTCTTGTTTCTTAAGGTAGGATTTTATTCCTATAAACTTCCCTTTTAGAACTGCTTTTGCTGCATCCCCTAGGTTTTGGGTCATCGTGTTTTCATTGTCATTTGTTTCTATGTATTTTTTGATTTCCTCTTTGATTTCTTCAGTGATATCTTGGTTATTAAGTAGTGTATTGTTTAGCCTCCATGTGTTTGTATTTTTTACAGATTTTTTCCTGTAATTGATATCTAGTGTCATAGCATTGTGGTCAGAAAAGATACTTGATATGATTTCAATTTTCTTAAATTTACCAAGGCTTGACTTGTGACCCAAGATATGATCTATCCTGGAGAATGTTCCGTGAGCACTTGAGAAGAAAGTGTATTCTTTTGTTTTTGGATGGAATGTTCTGTAAATATCAATTAAATCATCTTGTTTAATGTATCATTTAAAGCTTGTGTTTCCTTATTTATTTTCATTTTGGATGATCTGCCCATTGGTGAAAGTGGGGTGTTACAGTCCCCTACTATGATTGTGTTACTGTCGATTTCCCCTTTTATGGCTGTTAGTATTTGTCTTATATATTGAGGTGCTCCTTTGTGGGGTGCATAAATATGTACAATTGTTATATCTTCTTCTTGGATTGATCCCTTGATCATTATGTAGTGTCTTTCTATGTCTCCTGTAATAGTCTTTATTTTAAAGTCCATTTTGTCTGATATGAGAATTGCTACTCCAGCTTTCTTTTGATTTTCATTTGCATGGAATATCTTTTTCCATCCCTTCACTTTCAGTCTGTGTGTGTCCCTAGGTCTGAAGTGGGTCTCTTGTAGACAGCATATATATGGATCTTGTTTTTGTATCCATTCAGCCAGTCTATGTGTTTTGATTGGAGCATTTAATCCATTTACATTTAAGGTAATTATTGATTTGTATGTTCCTATTACTGTGTTCTTAATTGTTTTGGGTTTGTTATTGTAGGTCTTTTCCTTCTATTGTGTTTCCTGCCTAGAGAATTTCCTTTAGCATTTGTTGTAAACCTGGTTTCATGGTGCTGAATTCTCTTAGCTTTTGCTTGTCTGTAAAGGTTTTAATTTCTCCATCGAATCTGAATGTGATCCTTGCTGGGTAGAGTAATCTTGGTTGTAGGTGTTTCCCTTTCATCACTTTAAATATGTCCTGCCACTCCCTTCTGGCTTGCTGAGGTTCTGCTGAAAGATCAGCTGTTAACCTTATGGGGATTCCTTGTATGTTATTTGTTGTTTTTCCCTTGCTGCTTTTAATATTTTTTCTTTGTATTTAATTTTTGATACTTTGATTAATATGTGTCTTGGCATGCTTCTCCTTGGATTTATCCTGTATGGGACTCTCTGTGCTTCCTGGACTTGATTAACTATTTCCTTTCCCATATTAGGGATGTTTTCAACTATAATCTCTTCAAATATTTTCTCAGTCCTTTTCTTTTTCTCTGCTTCTTCTGGGACCCCTATAATTCGAATGTTGGTGTGTTTAATGTTGACCCAGAGGTCTCTGAGACTGTCCTCAATTCTTTTCATTCTTTTTTCTTTAGTCTGCTCTGCCGTAGTTATTTCCACTGTTTTATCTTCCAGGTCACTTATCTGTTCTTCTGCCTCAGTTATTCTGCTATTGATCCCTTCTAGAGAATTTTTGATTTCATTTATTGTGTTGTTTATCATTGTTTGTGTGCTCTTTACTTCTTCTAGGTCCTTGTTAAATGTTTCTTGTATTTTTTCCATTCTATTTCCAAGATTTTGGATCATCTTTACTATCATTACTCTTAATTCTTTTTCAGGTAGACTGCCTATTTCCTCTTCATTTGTTAGGTCTGGTGGGTTTTTACCTTGCTCTTTCATCTGCTGTGTGTTTCTCTGTCTTCTCATTTTGCTTAACTTACTGTGATTGGGGTCTCCTTTTCGCAGACTGCAGGTTCGTAGTTCCCGTTGTTTTTGGTATCTGCTGCAGGTCGCTAAGGTTGGGTCAGTGGGCTGTGTAGGCTTCCTGGTGGAGGGGGACTAGTGCCTGTCTTCTGGTGGATTAGGCTGGATCTTATCTTTCTGGTGGGCAGGTCTGCGTCCAGTGGTATGTTTTGCAGTGTCTGTGACCTTATTATGATTTTAGGCAGCCTCTCTGCTAGTGGGTGGGGTTGTGTTCCTGTCTTGCTAGTTGTTTGGCATAGGGTGTCCAGCACCGTAGCTTGCTGGTCATTGAGTGGAGCTGGGTCTTGGCATTGAGATGGAGATCTCTGGGAGATTTTCGCTGTTTGATATTACGTGGAGCTGGGAGGTCTCTGGTGGACCAATGTCTTGAACTTGGCTCTCCCACCTCAGAGGCACAGCCCTGATGCCTGGCCAGAGCACCAAGAGCCTGTTATGCACATGGCTCAGAATAAAAGGGAGAAAAAAAGAAAGAAAGAAAGAAAAAGATAAAGTAAAATGAAATAAAATAAAATAAAGTTATTAAAATAAAAATAAAAAATAATTATTAAAAAAATTTAAAAAGTAATTAAAGAAAGAAAGAAGAGAGCAACCAAAAGAAAAAACAAATCCACCAATGACAACAAGTGCTAAAAACTATACTTAAAAAAAAGAAAAAAAAAATCAAAAACGGACAGACAGAACCCTAGGACAAATGATAGAAGCAAAGCTCTACAGACAAAATCACACACAGAAGCATACACATACACACTCACAAAAAGAGAAAAAGGGAAAAAAATATATATATATCGTTGCTCCCAAGGTCCACCTCCTCAATTTGGGATGATTTGTTTTCTATTCAGGTATTCCACAGATGCAGGTACATCACGTTGATTGTGGAGATTTAATCCGCTGCTCCTGAGGCTGCTGGGAGAAATTTCCCTTTCTCTTCTTTGTTCGCACAGCTCCAGGGGTTCAGCTTTGGATTTGGTCCCGCCTCTGTGTGTAGGTCACCTGAGGGCGTCTGTTCTTCACTCACACAGGACGAGGTTAAAGGAGCAGCTGATTCGGGGCCTCTGGCTCACTCAGGCTGGGGGGGGAGGGAGGGGCACGGAATGCGGGGTGAGCCTGCGGCGGCAGAGGCCAATGTGACGTTGCACCAGCCTGAGCTGCGCCGTGTGTTCTCCCCGGGAAGTTGTCCCTGGATCACGGTACCCTGGCAGTGGCGGGCTGCACCGGCTCCCGGGAGGGAAGGTGTGGACAGTGACCTGTGCTTTCACACAGGCTTCTTGGTGGCTGCAGCAGCAGCCTTAGCGTCCCATGCACGTCTCTGGCGTCTGCGCTCGTACCCGTCTCTGGAGGTCCTTTAAGCGGCACTCTGAATCCCCTCTCCTTGTGCACCAGGAAACAAAGAGGCAAGAAAAAGTCTCTTGCCTTTTCGGCAGCTCCAGACTTTTTCCCGGACTCCCTCCCGGCTAGCTGTGGTGCACTAGCCCCCTTCAGGCTGTGTGCACGCAGCCAACCCCAGTCCTCTCCCTGGGATCCAACCTCCGAAGCCCGAGCCTCAGCTCCCAGCCCCCGCCCGACCCGGCGGGTGTGCAGACAAGCCTCTCGGGCTGGTGAGTGCTGGTCGGCACCCATCCTCTGTGTGGGAATCTCTCCGCTCTGCCCTCTGCACCCCTGTTGCTGTGCTCTCCTCCGTGGCTCTGAAGCTCCCCGCTCTGCCACCCGCAGTCTCTGCCAGCGAAGGGGCTTCCTAGTGTGTGGAAACCTTTCCTCCTTCACAGCTCCCTCCCACTGGTGCAGGTCCCATCCCTATTCTTTTGTCTGTTTTTTCTTTTTTCTTTTGCCCTACCCAGGTATGTGGGGAGTTTCTTGCCTTTTGGGAGGTCTGAGGTCTTCTGCCATCATTCAGTATGTGTTCTGTAGGGGTTGTTCTACATGTAGATGTATTTCTGATGTATTTGTGGGGAGGAAGGTGATCTCCATGTCTCACTCTTCCACCATCTTGAATCCCCTCCAAGCTCTTTTTAATTCCAATGCTGCTTTGTCAGAATTGACCTTTTTTTAGAAGATATTTATTTATTTATTTGGCTGCACCAGGTCTTCGTTGCGGCACATGGGATCTTTAGTTGAGGCGTGCGGGGTCTTTAGTTGAGGCATGCAGACTCATAGTTACAGCATGCAAACTCTTAGTTGCGGCATGTGGGATCTAGTTCCCTGACCAGGGATCGAACCTGGCTCCCCTGCATTGGGAGTGCAGAATCTTAGCCACTGGACCACCAGGGAAGTCCCAGAATTGACCTTCTGATGTGTTAGATTCATCTTGGCCTGGAACTGCTCTTCATGGTAGACAACTGACTAGTCGATGCTCTTAATAGGTTTTCTTAGCGAATACAGATTCCTATTCTAAAAATTAGCAAGTGTATTATGTGGACATTTTCCTCATAGACCAGCACAGTTAAAAATCAACACCTTTTCTAAATATAGTGTTTAAAATATTTCCTTCATCTCTATACCCTGATGAGTACTTGGCAAAGGGTAGAGTAATTTTATTGGTCTAAATGGGTATCTTATGATTATCAACAAATAGAATGGATTCCAACTGTGATATTCAGATACCTTTTGAATCAAAAGCTACCATGAATGCATGTACAATGATAATATCTGCTTATTTTTTAGCCATTAAAAACCATCCCTGCTACCACTCACCCTCATCACAGAGAAGGGCAGAAACAAATTCAACTACATGAATGTGACAAATATGTACAAAGAGGAGTCTGTGAGAGGAGATGGATTTAGGTTTTTTGGTTCATGTTCAGGCTTGATATTTTCTAATCTTGTACAGATTTTTTTAATCTCCTTTCTATATTCTGATTAGATAGATCAAGCACATGCCTACAAAGAATAATTATATGATGTTATTTCAGATCACACAATTATTTGAAGACCCAGGTAACATGTTTGATTTTTTAAGTCTCTGTGTGCTCTGAGAAAAATCTCTCTTTTCATCACTTCACTAGCATGCCAAGGAGTCCCCTGTGAAAAAACTGGAAATTGAGAACCGAAACAATGCCAAGAGCATTACTATATCAGGGACATTGGATTTTGTCTATTTTTACAGTAGAGAAAGCTCAGTATCTATTCTTGCCAGTGTTCTTTAGCAGGATTTGTGATGGTTTAGATTATTGTTCAGCAAATATTAAATCCCTTGCCACTCCTGCTGTGGGGAGAGTCAACTTCCTTGCCTTGTTGATAATGGGCTTGGAAACTTAGTAGATGTGACACAAGCAGAGTCCTTAATTCTGCTTGTGTGGTTTGGATTGGCTTTTGGACTCCTGGCATTCATCAGGAGAAGAAAATGGCCAGGTGGCCACTGGTCCAAAGAGTGTGAAAATTATGTGTAGCACATCAGAACCCAACCTGGATCCTAGAGTCCAACCTAGCCAAGCTGAGCTGAAGCTGACCAGCCAACTCATCGAGGAGAAATAAGGTCTTGATGTTTTAAGCCACTTAGTTTTGGTGAGGTTTGTTAGGCAGCATTATTATGGAAAAAGCTGACTGAGACAGTTTCTGAGTTTATTGTTTAAGAATATTGACATTGAAGTCCTCAAATATAAGACTTCACTGAGTAAATTAGTCAAAAATGTATATATGTTTTTGAATATTTATAATGTGCCAGGCACTTTGCTACATTCTAGGGAAAGATGGTGAAGAAAATCAACCTGGGGAAACTTGACAAGGTAATTACAATACAATATGATCTGTTTCTGAAAGGAATACGCACCTATTACAGGGTGATTTAGAAGGGGGACTGGAACTGGTCTGGACAGCTCAAGGAAGTTTTGTCAGAGATGAAGTATGAGTAGGAATTATCCACATTATTGTAGGTAGAGGCAATAACGTGCTCAAAAACTTAGAAACAGGAAGATATGGTCATTTGGTAGATTACAAGGAATGTTGTAAGACAGGGACTGGATGGAGTACAAAGGAAAATGTAAGTCTGAGGGGTAAATAGTTTGAAGGGGCTAAGCAGGTAGAACGTGTATCTGGAGCTTCTGGCAGCTATCCTGCACACTAAATATAAAGAGTGATAAAGTTCAGATGATATCACTGGTTTTTTTTTCTTTAAAGAATTAAGTATTTGTAACTTTTTTTCTAAATTAATTAATTAATTTATTTATTTTTGGCTGTGTTGGGTCTTCGTTTCTGTGCGAGGGCTTTCTCTAGTTGCGGCAAGTGGGGGCCACTCTTCATCATGGTGCGCGGGCCTCTCAGTATCGTGGCCTCTCTTGTTGGGAGCACAGGCTCCAGATGCGCAGACTCAGTAGTTGTGGCTCACAGGCCTAGTTGCTCTGCGGCATGTGGGATCTTCCCAGACCAGGGCTCGAGCCCGTGTCCCCTGCATTGGCAGGCAGATTCTCAACCACTGTGCCACCAGGGAAGCCCGATATCACTGGTTTTTAAGTTTCAGTTATTCATGAAACCCAGGCTAGGTCTCTGAGTAACTCCTACATTTATGGGACAGAAAAAAGCAATGGGTTCATTAATTTAACAGCTATTTTCTGAGTCCTGTGAATGTGGTGGCAAATGAAAATAATACAGTCACTTCCCTCTGAGAGGTTACCATTGGTTAGAAATACAGAGATAGTAAGAGGCGATTCTAATACATAACGTTAAGTGTTATAATATGGAAATATACGGGACAAAGTGGGGAGAGGACAAGAAAGATTTCAGAGAAAGCAACACCTAAGCTGAGTACATAAAAGAGGAATAAGAATGACTCAAGTCAAGAGTAAGAAATACATCATTCCAGGTAGAGTGGATGGAATGTTTAAGATTCTCAAGGACAGGAGAAAAGATGATGGGTCTGTGTAGAGCAGGGGTCCCCAACCCCTGGGCCAAGGACCGGTACCCGTCCACGGTCTGTTAGGAACCAGGCCGTGCAGCAGGAGGTGAGCGGTGGGCGAGCCAGTGAAGCTTCATCTGCCGCTCCCTATCGCTCACATTACTTCCTGAACCATCCCCCCCGCCCCACCCCCATCCCCAGTGGAAAAACTGTCTTCCACGAAACCGGTCCCTGGTGCCAAAAATGTTGGGGACCGCTGGTGTAGAGGGATGACTTCTTTTAAAAGACAAACTGAGAAAGGTAAATGGGGCCAGACCATAAGTCATGTTATGGACGTTGGATTTTAAGAACAAGGAGAAACCATTGAGGGATTTTAAAGAGGACTGAGAAACATCCATGGGATAGAACAGGCAGCACTTGGTGACTGATTACACAGCTGGGTTAAAGTAGAGGGAGACACGGAGGACACTCAGCTAATGGACTTGGGCCCATCACTGAAGGGTGGTGCCGTTGGGAGCAAAGATGTGGCGCAGGTCTAGAGGGTTGGTGATGAGAATTTAAAGGTAATGTTTAAAAAAAAATTAAAGGAAGTGGACAAATAGCCGTTAGGGGCAAAGAGAATCAGTGTAGTGCTTATTCACCAGTATAGGGGAAAGACCTAGTTTTAAGAAAGGTGCGATGTGCATCAGTGCCAGTGTGCAAAGAATATGAGAATACTGAGAAGGAAACCATGTTCAGATTGAGATATTAGGGGTCTGTGAGTGACTTTTGTGGAAGTAGTTGTAGTAAATCGGTGTGTGCAGAGACCAGATTATAAGAAGCTTAGGAGGCAGTGAGTGAAGAAATGAAGAAACTGTGGAAGAAATAATGGAATGGCAGCTTAAAGAAGTAGCTGTGTTGAGACACAGGAGTATTAGGAGAAGGAATTCAAGCCAGTTTGTGTGCTGAGAAGAAAGATCCAGGGGAAAGGAAGAGATCTAAGATATAAGGTGTGTGGGGTCGTGGGGAGATGCTTATAGATCATGTTCTGAGGGAGACGGAAGGCTTGAGTTCAGCCTCAGGGCTGAAGAACTTATCCCTGATAAGGAGCACAGACACTTCATCCTCAGGACATAAGAACAGGGAAGGCAGGCTGATGAAAATAAGAAATTTTAAGGTATGGAAAGCAAGACTTAAGAAGCTGTTATGTATTGACCGTTACTCCAAAAAGTAGAAGAGGAGGTCGTTGGCTAGCTGCGTTTGAGAAAAGTACAAAAGATTGTAACTATCTTTCTGAGGAAATTGGTAAGGAGATGGTTCTTAACTGAAAACCATAGACTTCACTCTAGTTAGTTTTGGTAGAAGTGGAATCTATTAAGGGGTATTAGGTAGTTTACAGGGTTATCAGGAGGTCCAGTGAGCCACAGCCAGGGACAATGCTCAGTGCATGGTGATCACTAGTAAAAAGCCACTGCTTTACTGTCAGTATGTGGTGCCTACATCTCATTCATCAAAATACCATAGCTTGTACCTGCCAAGCTTAAGATAGGGCATTAGATGTCTCTGAGGGCCAAACGCTTGGAACCGCTGGGAACCACCTGGTGCCAAAAGATGGACCCAGTGAGGATGTATGTCCTCATATTGCTTCCTTCTGTAGGAGAGACTGCTGTTTGTACCCCAATATATATTCTGTTCTTCTTCCATTGTAATAGAACGTTTAGTCAGTCACATGGCCAGCTGCTCAGAGTAAAAACTACATTTCTCAGCCTCTTTTGAAGAGGCTGAATGTGGCCCTGAGACTAAGTTTTGGCCAATGGGAGATAGAAGTATTGTATAGCAGCGATAGTCAGAAGTACTGTATAGCAGCTTCTGGCAGAGAAGATGAGCCACTCCCTGGGGCTGGTTAAGTAATCAGCTGAAAGGAGCCTGTGTCCTATGGGCTTCTTAGAGTAGAGCCATCATACCAGTCCAGGATGATAGATTTTTCACTTTTGCATAAGAGAAAAGTAATCTTCTATCTCATTTTCCAAATTCAAAAACATTTTTTCATGGGTATGTCTGATGTGTAGCCCAGATCCCTTGCCTGGATCCCGGGATCCAAGGAGGATGAAGGGAAAGGGTTCAGGTTCTCCCTCTGGCAGCCAGGACTCATAAGAAGGGAATGTCCCTCAGAAAGGGGAGGCGTTCGAAAGATGTTAGCCAACAGCAATAATCAGTAATAAAACAGATGTTTGTAACAGGGATAAGCAAGGGAGGAGAGGAAGGAAGGAAAAAATGAGTGGCAGAGGGGCCCCAAAGAACATGAATTCACCAAGATCTGATACTGTGGCTTTAAAAACAAAACAAAACAGAACAAAACAAAACAAAACAAAACTTTGACACCGTGGGGGGAAACGGAAACTAGTCTGAGCCTAGTGAAAAGTGTTGTGGAATTGCCAGACTGTAGAATTCAAATTTGATATAGAAACAGAGATGGAAGAGAGTGAGCGACAGAAAGGCTTTCCCTCCCTTGTGCTTCATCCCAGGGCCTGGTCGGAGGATGGGTATAGGCGGTAGTATGTAGGGTTGAGTGCTGGTAGAAACAGGCAGAGATTTGGAGTCAGATGTGGATGGGACCCTAACTCTGCCTAACATGCTTACTGTAGAAACTTAGGCAAATTACTTGCCTCTTCAAGTTCATTTCCTCATCACTAAAATGGAAAGAATGATAGTACCAGCAAACTTGTACCACAGATAGAGTGTGCTCAGCACCTAACACTGTGCCTGGCACCTTGTAAGCCCTCAAAGTCAAGGTGAACACTTTTTAGGAAAGCTGAAGTGCTCCATTTACTCTTCCACTCTCATCCCCTTGCCCCATGCCATCGGTCTGAGGCGAATAAAAATATCTAGTTCTATCTGGGGCTGAAAACCACCTGGCATAATTCAAGCCATTCTCAGAAATACTGTTTGAACCTAGAAAAAAAAGTCATGACTCACAATTAGAGAATGGAATCCTCAGGAAAAACTGACATTAGCATCTAAACAAGAAAATGAGCTTATTGACATTGAAAAATGTTATTACGTTTTCAATTTCATTAAAGTTTCCAACAGACAAACACATTTATTTCTGTGCTATGTGTCTGATAGCAAAAACGGGCAAAAACATCAGTCTGCAAGCTCCGGGACTCTAGACTGTGACAGCACTGATGAAATATATGTTTCCTGAAGAGACATGCAATTCTCACTATCTGTGACCATTGAAATATTAAGGAAATTACTTATAAAACAGATAAAAATCCATTACGGGAGCATAGCCTAGAAACTGCACAGGAAGATGGGAAGGAGTAATTTCCAATCTTCCTTGGAAATTAAAAAAAAAGAATTTTTTTATCTTGTTATTATCCTGGTGAAATTAAATTTCATTGTGTGTTTCTCATCTTCATAATTACCAGGTTGCTTTGAGAATTAGATATAAAAAAACCACCTCGTTTAAAGGTAGCAGCTGATTTTTCTAAATATTATATTTTTTTAAATGATAAAAGAGGAATAACATTGCAAACGATCATTTTAATCACCATGCTTGTTCTGTGTCAGCCCACCCACCTTTCTCAACACACTCATTTGCAGGATTGAGGCAGAATAACTATAGGGACATCTACCCAGACCCTAAAACCATCTGGGTCAGTACAGGAATAGGATCCCAAAGAATATGTACTTGGGTTTCTGGAAAAAGTTCCAGAGGCTGGGAGGTATGGTAGGCTAAATAATTGCCCCCAAAGATGTCCACACTCTACTCATCTGGTACCTGTAAATATGCTACCTTACATGACAAAAGGCACTTTGCAGATGTAAGGTTATGGACCATAGAGAGAGTAGCCTGGATTATCCATGTGGGCCCAGTCTAATCACATGGGTCCATAAAAGCAGAGGACCTTTCCCAGCTATAGCTCATCAGAGAGATTGCTATGACCTTGGAAGAGAACCAGAGAGATGGCAACATGAGGAGGACTCAGCCCGCTGTTGTTGGCTTTGAAGATGGGAAGGGTTGTGAGTAAAGGAATGTGGGCAGCCTCTAGATGCTGGGAAAGTGAGGAAGTGGATTCTCTCCTAGAGCCTCCAGGAGCAAATGTGGTCTTGCCCACACTTTGACTTTAGCCAAGTGAGACCTTGTTAGACTTCTGACCCACAAATTTGTAATATATTAAATTTGGGTGTTGTTTTAAGACCCTCAGTTTGTGGTATGTGTTGTAGCAGCATAGAAAACAAATACAGGAGGGAACCTATTAATTAACTTGGCACATTCGCCCAGTTCTTACTGTGTTTGATCTGTGACTTTGCTTTTTCGGTATCTCTGCTGAATATGCCTGTGTGCACATTGGACCTGGGACTGGGCTCTTGTCCCCAGCTCTTTAGACTGAGGTCCTGACAATGTGCCTGCCTCTTAGTAGCTTTTATTTGGGCTCTAGACTCTGTTCCAGTGAAAGCAGCAGCCAGCTGGTGTATGGCTCCAATTGAAATGAGTCATATGCTGCAACCAGTCCTGAAGATTCATTCCTGCTGCCGTTCTCGTTTCACCATGTAAGACCCATTGGAACATCAGGCATGACCAGGACCTAGTCCTACTCATCAAATATTCCTCCCTCCATTCCTCTTCCTCCCTCCCTTCCTCTCTTCCTCCCTCCCTCCCTCCCTCCCTTCTTCCTCCCTCCCCCTCCCTCCTCCTCCCCCCTCCTCCCCCTCTCTTCTTCCCTTCCTCATGATGATGCCCTTTTCTCAAACATCTTAACAAGTAGTACTTACAAAATATTTTTTAAATGTTATAAAGCTTTCACTGTTCATTATCATCAGCACCATTGTCCTCTTTGTCGATATCATCACCATCAGTTAAACACATGCACACATGAAAAAAATCAAATGGTAAGAAAAGCATAAAATAAAAACTATTAACCTGCCTTATCACCAGTCATACTCCCAAGATACTAGTGCTTTCATCAGCTTCTGCTTTTTATTTACATAATTTAAAAAATTTGGACTAAATGTATATTTACAGAAACGTCGCAAAGGTAGTATAGAGAGTTCTCATGTACCCTTCACTGAGCTTCCCCTGATGTTAACAGCTTATATAATCATGGGTACATTCATTTAAATTTTTTTTCTGCTTTTAATTCTTCTGGTTATTTCTTTCATATTTCTAAATAATATGCTTATAGCTTTATTAATTAATTTATCAAATTTAGAGAGTATCTATTGTCTGTCCCTGTGAAGAAAAAAAATTAGCTTGCATGCACTGTACTCTATTACCCTCCCCCTCATCTTAATGCATATTAGTTTTATTATATTTTTAGTATCTTATTGGTAAATTTTTTACTTTAAATAACACACCTCAGAAACTATATTGTTTTCAATCATCACTATATCTCTTGTAAGGGAGGAAAAATAATTTTCCCTCTACACTTCTCGGTTCTCAGCTGAGACCCCCCTGTAATAAGAGACAGATTAACAGAAAACAATTGATTATGTACATATGTACAGGAGCCCCACAAAGATATGAGACTCAAAAGACAGTTAGCCAATTGAGACTTATATACCATCCAGAGCTAAGGAGAGAGATAGGGGTCTGGGGCTTCAAAGAGGGTACAAAAGGGTAACTTCTACTGTTTCCAGAGCTTCTCTAGTCTCTGCTTTTTCTCAGTCTAATCAGCTCGAAAATAATCCTTATGCCAAAGAAGCATATCTTGGGCTTCCCTGGTGGCGCAGTGGTTGAGAATCTGCCTGCCAATGCAGGGGATACGGGTTCGAGCCCTGGTCTGGGAAGATCCCACATGCCGCGGAGCGGCTGGGCCCATGAGCCACAATTACTGAGCCTGCGCGTCTGGAGCCTGTGCTCCGCAACAAGAGAGGCTGCGATAGTGAGAGGCCCGCGCACCGTGATGAAGAGTGGCCCCCGCTTGCCACAACTAGAGAAAGCCCTCGCACAGAAACGAAGACCCAACACAGCCATTAATAAAATAAATAAAATAAACACAGAATAATCATTAAAAAAAAAAAAAAAAAAAAAAAAAAAAAAAGAAGCATATCTTGGGGTGGCACTTTCTGCTAGCCTCCACTCTTAAAACTCTACTTTTAAATTCAAGAAACTGGCATCTCTTATTTCCCTCCATTCTGCTCTCCCTGCTTTCTACAACTCAACTTTCATTCACTTATTGATTTGATAACTTTTTGAGCATGTACTTTTTTCCAGAATTTCCCCAGGATCCATGGATAGAATAATTATAGGTATGAGCAGATGAGATCCCTGCTCTGACAAAGCTTGCGTTTTAGAGTTTTGGTCTTGTAAGATCAAAAAATAAACAACAATTTAAAAACTCAGAGAAAACAGTGGTGCAGATAAAAAACCTGAAGTGACAGACTAGTTGAGTGTCAGGGACGACCTCTCTGAGGAGATAGATGACTTTTAAGTTAAGAGGAAATGGTTAGTGTCATGACCCAAAGGTGAGAGTGAGAAAGGAAGGGACAGGCAAACAGGAAAGAGAGGGTGATAAGAGGTGAGGTCAGTATGGTGGGCAGGAGTAAGACCATAATGCAGGCGTTTTAAGCAGGGTAAAGAGTTTAGATTTTATTCGAAGCATAATGGGAAGTCTTTGGAAGGCTTTGGGCATGGTGTGGATGCACAGGAACATGGTCTGATGCACAGTTCTAGGAGTTTATTTCAACTGTGTGGATAATGGATGGCAGGGGTGGGAAGGGCAGGCGTTGCATCAGAGACCAGTTGGGAGATTTTTGCTCTAGTTTAAGTGAAAAATCATGATGAGTAGACCGATTTGGGATATGTTTTAAAAATAGAGCTCACAGAACTTGCAGATCAATTGGATGCCAGATGTAAATAACAGAATACAGACAAGTCCTATAAGCTGGACAGTGGGTGGTGCTCTTTACTGAGATGGGAAAGCTCAGGAGAAGCCAGTTTAGATGAAAATGTTGAGATAATCAGTGGTAGCATGATGGTGATGCCAAGAGACATCTAAGTGCTGCCGGTAAGCAGGCAGTAAAATATGCAGGAGGTGGTAAGATAGTCCAGAAGGCATCATACCTGAGATACGCATTTATAAATTACTCATAAATAGTTTGCATTTAAAGCAGTGAGACTGAATGAGGTCATCTAAGGAGAGACTGGGTAGATGAAGAAGAGAAATGATTTAAGAAGGAGGCTTGGCATGCTCTTACATTTAGATTTCAAGCTGAGAACAAGCCAGCAACAGATTCTGAGAAGTGGCCAATAAGAAGGGAGGAAAACCCGTGGGGAATACAAGGGAACCCAAGGAGAAAGTATTTCAAGAGAAAGTGTATATGGTGAACAGTATCCAAAGCTGCTGAGAAGTCAAGTGAGAAAAGGGACTACTGGCCCGGCCATGTTCAGGTCATTGACAATACTCACAAGTGCATTCTCAGAGGAGTGAGAAATAGGAGTTGTCTCCGAGTGGGCTGAAGAAAGGATGGAAGGAAATGGAGACAGAAACTATACAGAACAACTTTAGGAAGTTTAGCTGGGAAGAAGAGGGAAGAAATAACATACTTACTGGAGAAAGTGATTTTAGAACATATTTGCATCTTTTGGGAAATGATTCAATGGAGGGGGAGAAAATGAGGATGTAGGATAGAGAGGACAAAACTCAAGTAGCTCTTACACCTGATATGACAGGAGGGGATGAGACGCAGAACAAAAGTACAGGAATGGCCTGGAGCACAGGTAAGGTAAGGGCCTTTATTCACGGCAGTGGAGGAAAGGCAGAACATATGGGCACGTATGCATATAAATTAGTAGATTTGGAGGAGGGACGATAAAGTAGCTACTCTCTAATTATATTCATTTATCACAGAAGTATTGAGCAAGGCCATCAGTTGAGAGAAAGTGGTCATGGGGGGCATAGATAATTTGAGGAGAAATAAGTTATGAGGAAGTCATTTTGGAGAGTGTGACAGCAAACAAACTAGAGAAATGTAGTAGGATTTCCCAGAATTTTAATTGCCAATCGAGTCAGTATTGTTTGCAAGTTTTGTTCCCAGCTTCTTGGTTGCAGGACAGGAAATGGCACACAGTTGAGTATGACTACGAAGACTGAGAGTTTGCTAGGTGAGTACAGTGGAAGGAAAGAGGAGTAGAGAGTAAAAAGGTATTAGCAGGGGAAGATGACAATGGACTTTGGAAGCCGAGCTGCTTATGGATGGTGGGAATACAGCTGTGGGGGACAGTGAGAAATGAACTGGAGTCAGTGGTTTTGAAATTTTGGTACAGAGTGTTGAGGATACTAAAGACTGTAATATGGAAGGATGTGGTCAGAGAATGAGACATGAAGTTATGATTTTATAGGAGGAGCAGTTCTCAGGGGAACCATACATCAGAAGAACGTAGAGTGTGAGAGAAAAAAGAAAAAATTTAATCCCAGTATGAGAAAGCCGAATGGTTAGCACTTACATTATCTTCTCTAACTGAAGCCTTCTGTGCTTTTAAGAATGATTCTAAAAATTAAAAGGACAAATTATCCAATTTGCATTATTATGACTTTGTCAATACTGCTTATGTAAAATTTGGTAGCATGATTGAACAAGTAGAGAAGGAAATATAGGAAATTTATATAGGAAATATAAATCTATCCTAACCTGGGGATACTCAGAGAATAATGTTTCAACTGTCAAAATCAAAGACTTAACTTTTATAAATACTCCATCAATTGGAAAATCCTGCCACATGCTTTATATTTCAGTCTCTTTATATTTCTTTTTCATTATATCCTGAGAGAGTTCCTTAAAACTTTATTTATTTTTACTTTTTCTATTGATTTTTTAAAAAATTTCAGTAATCACATTTTTACTTTTCAAGGACTACATTCTGTTCTTTGTTTTCTGTCTTTTTATACCAGCCTTTTCTCCTTTCAAATCCCTCTGAATTTGCTAGTTTGAAATTTTTGAAAGTTACCTCTTATTCTCTAAATTACATGTATTTCTTCTTTTTTTTTTGAAAGCTTTTAGTTTATTCTTTTTTTTTATTTTTTTATTTTTTTTTAAACATCTTTATTGAAGTATAATTGCTTCACAATGGTGTGTTACTTTCTGCTTTATAACAAAGTGAATCAGCTACACATATACACACGTTCCCATATCTCCTCCCTCCTGCATCTCCCTCCCTCCCACCCTCCCCATCCCACCCCCCCAGGCGGTCACAAAGCACCGAGCTGATCTCCTTGTGCTATGTGGCTGCTTCCCACTAGCTATCTATTTTACATTTGGTAGTGTATATATGTCCATGACACTCACCCTGTCACATCTCACCCCTCCCCCTCCCCATATCCTCAAGTCCATTCTTTAGTAGGTCTGTGTCTTTATTCCCATCTTGCCACTAGGTTCTTCATGACCTTTTTTTTTCCCCCTTAGATTCCATATATATGTGTTAGCATACTGTATTTGTTTTTCTGACTTACTTCACTCTGTATGACAGACTCTAACTCCATCCACCTCATTACAAATACCTCCATTTCATTTCTTTTTATGGCTGAGTAATATTCCATTGTATATATGTGCCACATCTTCTTTATCCATTTATCCGATGATAGACACTTAGGTTGCTTCCATGTCCTGGCTATTGTAAATAGAGCTGCAGTGAACATTTTGGTACATGACTCTTTTTGAATTATGGTTTTCTCAGGGTATATGCCCAGTTGTGGGATTGCTGGGTCGTATGGTAGTTCTATTTGTAGTTTTTTAAGGAACCTCCATACTGTTCTCCATAGTGGCTGTATCAATTTACATTCCCACCAACAGTGCAAGAGTGTTCCCTTTTCTCCACACCCTCTCCAGCATTTATTGTTTGTAGATTTTTTGATGATGGCCATTCTGACCGGTGTGAGATGATATCTCATTGTAGTTTTGATTTGCATTTCTCTAATGATTAATGATATTGAGCATTCTTTCATGTGTCTGTTGGCCATCTGTATATCTTCTTTGGAGACATGTCTATTTAGGTCTTCTACCCATTTTTGGATTGGGTTGTTTGTTTTTTTGATACTGAGCTGCATGAGCTGCTTGAAAATCTTGGAGATTAATCCTTTGTCAGTTGCTTCATTTGCAAATATTTTCTCCCATTCTGAGGGTTGTCTTTTGGTCTTGTTTATGGTTTCCTTTGCTGTGCAAAAGCTTTTAAGTTTCATTAGGTCCCATTTGTTTATTTGTGTTTTTATTTCCATTTCTCTAGGAGCTGGGTCATAAAGGATCTTGCTGTGATGTATGTCATAGAGTGTTCTGCCTATGTTTTCCTCTAAGAGTTTGATAGTGTCTGGCTTTACACTTAGGTCTTTAATCCATTTTGAGTTTATTTTTGTGTATGGTGTCAGGGAGTGTTCTAATTTCATACTTTTACATGTACCTGTCCAATTTTCCCAGCACCACTTATTGAAGAGGCTGTCTTTTCTCCACTGTATATGCTTGCCTCCTTTATCAAAGATAAGGTGACCATATGTGTGTGGGTTTATCTCTGGGCTTTCTATCCTGTTCCATTGATCTATATTTCTGTTTTTGTGCCAGTACCAAACTGTCTTGATTACTGTAGCTTTGTAATATAGTCTGAAGTCAGGGAGCCTGATTCCTCCAGCTCCATTTTTCGTTCTCAATATTGCTTTGGCTATTCGGGGTCTTTTGTGTCTCCATACAAATTGTGAAATTTTTTGTTCCAGTTCTGTGAAAAATGCCAGTGATAGTTTGATAGGGATTGCATTGAATCTGTAGATTGCTTCGGGTAGTAGAGTCATTTTCACAATGTTGATTCTTCCAATCCAAGAACATGGTATATCTCTCCATCTATTTGTATCATCTTTAATTTCTTTCATCAGTGTCCTATAATTTTCTGCATACAGGTCTTTTGTCTCCTTAGGTAGGTTTATTCCAAGATATTTTATTCTTTTTGTTGCAATGGTAAATGGGAGTGTTTTCTTAATTTCACTTTCGGATTTTTCATCATTAGTATATAGGAATGCAAGAGATTTCTGTGCATTAATTTTGTATCCTGCTACTTTACCAAATTCATTGATTAGCTCTAGGAGTTTTCTGGTAGCAGTTTTAGGATTCTCTATGTATAGTATCATGTCATCTGCAAACAGTGACAGCTTTACTTCTTTTCCGATTTGGATTCCTTTTATTTCTTTTTCTTCTCTGATTGCTGTGGCTAACACTTCCAAAACTATGTTGAATAATAGTGGTGAGAGTGGGCAACCTTGTCTTGTTCCTGATCTTAGTGGAAATGGTTTCAGTTTTTCACCATTGAGGACAATGTTGGCTGTGGGTTTGTCATATATGGCCTTTATTATGTTGAGGAAAGTTCCCTCTGTGCCTACTTTCTGGAGGGCTTTTATCATAAATAGGTGTTGAATTTTGTCGAAAGCTTTCTCTGCATCTATTGATATGATCATATGGTTTTTCTCCTTCAATTTGTTAATATGATGTATCACGTTGATTGATTTGCGTATATTGAAGAATCCTTGCATTCCTGGGATAAACCCCACTTGATCATGGTGTATGATCCTTTTAATGTGCTGTTGGATTCTGTTTGCTAGTATTTTGTTGAGGATTTTTGCATCTATGTTCATCAGTGATATTGGCCTGTAGTTTTCTTTGTGACATCTTTGTCTGGTTTTGGTATCAGGGTGATGGTGGCCTCATAGAATGAGTTTGGGAGTGTTCCTCCCTCTGCAATATTTTGGAAGAGTTTGAGAAGGATAGGTGTTAGCTCTTCTCTAAATGTTTGATAGAATTCGCCTGTGAAGCCATCTGGTCCTGGGCTTTTATTTGTTGGAAGATTTTTAATCACAGTTTCAATTTCAGTGCTTGTGATTGGTCTGTTCATATTTTCTATTTCTTCCTGGTTCAGTCTCGGCAGGTTGTGCATTTCTAAGAATCTGTCCATTTCTTCCAGGTTGTCCATTTTATTGGCATAGAGTTGCTTGTAGTAATCTCTCATGATCTTTTGTATTTCTGCAGTGTCCGTGGTTACTTCTCCTTTTTCATTTCTAATTCTATTGATTTGAGTCTTCTCCCTTTTTCTCTTGATGAGTCTGGCTAATGGTTTATCAATTTTGTTTATCTTCTCGAAGAACCAGCTTTTAGTTTCATTGATTTTTGCTATTGTTTCCTTCATTTCTTTTTCATTTATTTCTGATCTGATCTTTATGATTTCTTTCCTTCTGCTAGCTTTGGGGTTTTTTTGCTCTTCTTTCTCTAATTGCTTTAGGTGCAAGGTTAGGTTGTTTATTCGAGATGTTTCCTGTTTCTTGATGTAGGCTTGTATTGCTATAAACTTCCCTCTTAGCACTGCTTTTGCTGCATCCCATAGGTTTTGGGTCGTCGTGTCTCCATTGTCATTTGTTTCTAGGTTGTATTTCTTCTTGAGCCAATGTCTGCTCATCTCAGACCTTTTAGTTTATAGCATTAGTTTTCCTCAAATGTCTGCTGAACCTTGGCCATCTAAACATTGCTAATATTAATGACATTATTAGTGTCATAAAGTTGGATTATTATTGGAAGCTGATCTGAATTTCCTTTGCCATTGATTGTGAACTGTCCTTAAACATTGGGTACATTTTTGGAGAGGCCTCCACACTGAATGAGGAAGTTACTTAGAGCTCTGTGTCCTTGACAGGATTCTCTCTAGGGTGCATAGGCGAGGAAAATGGCAGATCAGACTTCCATACTTGTACTGGTTTGCTATTGCTACATGGCAAATTACTACAGATTTAGCAGTTTGAAGCAACGCAAATTTATTATCTCATAGTTTCCATGGATCAGAGTCAGTTCTGACATGACTGGGGTCTCTGCTGTAGGACTTACAGGCCAAAATCAAGGGATTGGCCAGACTGAGCTCTTGTTTAGAGGCTTTGAGGAAAAATCCACTTTCGAGTTCTTTCAGGTTGAATTCAGTTCCTTGTGGTTGTAGGACTGAGGTCCCTGTTTCCTTCCCCATTGTCAGCTTAGGGCCGCTTTCAGCTCCTAAATGCTGCCTGCATTCCTTAGAATGTATATCCATCCAGAAATGGAGAATCCCTCTCACATCAGATGCTTCTCATACTTTGAATCTCTCTAACTTCTCTTGCTCTGAGTTTTAGGCAAAGATTTAAGCACCTCAAGTGATTAGGTCAAGGCCACCTGAATAATCTCTTTTTAGTAACTCAAAAGCAACTGATTAACCATAATTACATCTGCAAAATCTCTTTTGTCATATAATGCAACCTAATCATGGGCATAACACTAGGAGGCAGAAGTCATGAGGGCAATCTTAGAATTCTATGATACTCCTCCAGAAGAGATTAGAATATGGGACTTTGTCCTGGTACATTAATATTCCCACTAGAAGCCCTGATTATCCTTAAGCAGATCTTTCCATTTCTTTGAAAAACCGTCCTGCTTAATCCCTGCCATTAAGGCTAAATTCAAGACTGGCATTGACCTACATGCATGGGGATAAGTCAGGACACCTGGCACAGTTCTTCAGAAGATAAATGCCTGTCTGTGCACTTCCAAATGCTATGCTTCCTACTTGAGTTTGGAGTCCCTCCAGGGCTGTCCCAGTACATTGGCCCCTACTTCCACTGAAGGCTTTCTCAGGTCTCCTTTATTAAAAAATAAGTATTTTCTGTCTTCTAGAAACGTGTTAGTAACCAAATTATATCCAAACTCAAATAGGAAGTATGCACATTTTTCTTAAGGATAGATTGCTATATGTGTAATTGCTTAAACTAAGAGTAGGAGTTTCTATGGATGAAACCCTCTAATTTAAGTTGACCTAAGGTCATATAACTTGTCCCTTTGTAGAATTAGAAGAACAACAGTTTCTATTCCCCCAGATTAAGCAATTACAATGGGCTGTGGCAAAGTTGCAGCCTTAGCGTCCAGAAAAATGAAAGGACTAAGAGCAGGCTAGGAACGTGTTTTTTCTAGTCAAGCCTAGTGGTTTAAATTCTTTTAAGTAGCTGTCAGTAATCTTAGAGAATAGCTAGAGCATATGGGCCAGAAAGTAAATGATGAGAATCTACAGGTGAGGTATAGGTGAGATCTTTGACTCTGGTTACTTGCTCAAGGAATTCACAGGAAGTAAATAGATGGATGCCTACCTAGTTTCTGAGGAAACTCTATATCCAAAGAAGCCCTAGACCTGACATGGCCAACAATAGCTTTTGTTCAAATCTAAGGCTATCACACACACACACACACACACACACACACACACACACACACACACAACACAAACACCCCTCATCCTGTGCCTTCAGACTCACAGTGAAATAGAGTAGGCTGTAAAAGTCATGCATCCCCTAGGAGGGACATCAACCTGAATTTAAACTTCAGAGATGATCCCCTCAGAGAGCAAATTTATAAGCATGAGTGCGATGGACAAAGAAGGGGATCTTCCCAGAGAGCTACCATATTGACTAACCAAATAGTTGACTCTACAGTCAGAGTAGGGCATCTACTGTTCCCATACAGCAGGAGTTGATGTTTGCTACTGATTAGTGACTGCTGGGTAACTCCCTTTGTCTCTTGTCCTGAGGAGCAGGTCTTATTATGATTATTCTAGTCCTTGTTCCCCATTGTGTGTAGGATGTGTTATGGGAAGATAACTTTTTTAAAATTCAGAGATCACTGAAACCATGAGAAGCCACATCTGGCTCTAATAGAGAGGAGTGCACATCACCCACTGCAGAAGGTGGGAAAGTCTAGTCTGTCACTCTATTGTGTGTTCCAGGGATCCTAAGGAAACTCTTCCGATGGAACTTGAGCATCCTCCCAGCTACCCTTTAGCAATCTTTTCTTCTTTCTTAGGAAAATAGAGAAAAGTAATATATTGTGACATTTTGGTAAGCAAAGTATGGTGATCAAGGCCACTGTGACTTTTCCTTTAAGATATATTCCCTTTTGTTCCAAGAAGAATGAATTACACTTGCGCATCTGTGTGTGCCCTTTCATTTCAAAATAACATAAAGGAAAATCATAGTACTTCTTAACATAGGCAAAAGTCTACTGGGTTTTTACTACCAGTTATACCTAGAATACAATCTTGCCAGAGGGTTGGAATAAAACGGTATACAACATCAGCAGTCTGGAGGGACCTGGAGAAACTTAGAGCAAGAACAACCAATGTGTCATCATCAGGGTTCAAATACCAAAGACTACTGTCGTTTCTGGAGCCCAGCATCCTTCAGATGGATTAAAGTTTACCACCACCAGGCAGATAAATGACCACAGTGTTGGTAGCATACAAATATCTTTCAGACATAGCATAGTGAAGAAAGAGCCTGTGAAGCCCCATGGCCAATCTCTGGTGTCCTTTGCCATCTGGTGTCCTAAAATTCACACGTATTTGATTAAAAGAATTAAAATACAATCTAGTCCAAGGAAGGGCTACCCTGTAACTTCAAATACCTTACTACACTTTTGCAATATATTACAAATGAGACTTAAAAATATCTATCTGTTTACTTATAATATGTGTATAGTCTAGGAGCCAACAACCCTTTGAAAGATGTAATTTTTCATTGCATCATTTATGCATTTCACAAATATTTATAGACTATTAACTCTGTAATATCAAGTAATTTTTAGATAACTAGGAACTGTGTGTTCAGCAATATGCTGGATTCTCTGAAAGGACTACAAATGAATTAAGCCACCTTGAGTGGATGTCATCAAGGAATACAGTATGCAGAGTAAAAACATTAGAATTTTCATTTCTTTTTTTTTTGGCGGAGCCATGCTGCGGGGCATGTGGGATCTTTGTTCCCCAACCAGGGAGCGAACCCGCGCCCCCTGCATTGGAAGCGTGGAGTCTTAACCACTGAACCACCAGGGAAGTCCCTAATTTCTTTTTTTTAATTGGATACATTTTAATTTAGATTTTAATATATTTTAGTGTATGTTTTAAAGTTAAAATATATTAATAGAAAAATAGATGTAATATGTACATAAATTTAACGTGTATGTTAAATACTTCCTTTTTTAACCGCTGGTGGTATAATCAAAAATATTTGGAGAGCACTTGTCTATAGACTGCTGCAGTGTGAGTTGAGATTGCTTTCTATATAATACTGCTAATAATAATTATGATAATAAATACATAAATTGTAATTACATAAAAATAATTATATAAATGAGCACTTACTATATGCATTACTCTGTTCTTCAGAATTAGTATAATTATAAATGTTTCTTAAAATAATCCAATAAGTAGGTGTACTTTTTGGCATATTATGAATAGAGGAAATGATGCCTATGGGTTTAAATTATTTGCCCAAGGTTGATTGTCTTAATCAAATATATTGCTCCCAGTTGAAGGAATCAGGGCTCTTTCAGCCCTGTTATTAGGGAGCAGAATGAAAGGGACCAGTATAGATAACCACGTGTGATGTTTCATGCTGGTGAATCCCCTGAGTGTCTCTTTTAAGCCAGTTTGATCATTTCAAGCCATCTCTGAACCCTGGCTGCTGTAAGAAATGGAAGCTAAAAATCACAGACCTGAAGCTAATGGCCTAGGAACAGGCTTTAAATTTCTGGCATCTAAGCTGGCACCCATTTTTCTTCTCTTGACTCACTCTTCAATTTCAGAAATTCCTTAATATATGGTGAGCAGATCAGCTCTGCTTACCCATCTCCCAATATAAATGAATGACTATGGTAATTCAGTCTAGCCAATAAACATGAATGGGAGAGAGAAATGAATATGAAATAATTATGAAGATTCTACAAAGAGACTTGTGCTCTTTCCTCAATTCTCCTTAAAACACCTACTAAGCTTTTAGATCTTGGTTTAGATAGCCATCTCCACTGAGAAGCCTTCCTGACCTCCCAAGCTAAAATTAAATTACTTTTTCTTCTTTTGTGCTGCCATGCCTCCCAACACTTTGTTTGCCATGGCTCGTAAAACACTGAGTTTAAACTGTCATCTACTAAATTGTTAGCTTGTTGAGTGTAGAGATAGGTTATCATTCATGGCTATATCCTCAGTGTTTCCATAGCTCCTAACATATTATATAAACAAAATAAATTCACATACTATGATAAATGAATACATACAAATGAATGAAGAAATAGCACGTTGTTAAACTGACCAACAGGTTAAAAGAAGGGAGATTAAACATGGTACAGGGAATCAGCAAAGTAGGGCCATCAGAACTGTGAGAAAAGTTCTGCTTCAGCAAAATCTTACAGACTTCTACAAAAGCTGGAAAATCTAGAAAGAAACTACTCAGTTTCAGCATACATGTAAGTTGTGGATGCACTTGGCCTTGATGATAGCTGGTCAATTACAGAAAGTCCATACAAAAAGCTCCACTAGTGAAAGGGAGTAGAATATGCCACTCCAAAATATGCCACTTTGTTATATTGATTGTTTTGAATTAAAGGTACTTCAGAACATCCAGTGTAAAAAGCACACTCTGACCCTCCTTTGTCCCCTGAAAACAGGAGGTAAGTCGCCCATGTGAAAGGTACCCTCCCTGTACCAGGAGGGTAGAAGGCATCCTTATCACCAAAGATAGGAAATTTAGGGCCAAGAAGGCTCTATAAACAAACCTTGTTACTTCACCAATTTACTACCCCAGGGCGAAACCCCTTTATCTTGTCACTTCTTCAAAATTGTATTGTTTCTTTGCCTAAAGGTGTAAAAGCTGCTTTCTTTGGTCACTTTCTTGAGTCTCATATTTTTATGGGGCTCTCTTACATAGGAAATTAAATTTGTTTTTCTCCTGTTAATGTCTTTTGTCAATTTAATTATTAGCCATCCAAAGAACTTAGAAGGGAAGAAGGGAATTTTTTTCTACTCCACACTAGTGACCTGTAAAGACAGCTGAATGCAGAACTGAGGCCTTCTGGCTTCACATAAACCACCCTGTAACTTTGGTTCACACAATATCCCATCTCTTGTGTGTGTTTAATTCAAACATGAAGATCTGAAGAGAGGCTGAGGAAAACTAATCAGTTCTTGACCCCTTTCTCCTAGAAATCATAAATCATCCATGGTCCAGTGGCCACTCTAGACAGAAGATGTACCTTGTTCCTCCTCCTCTCGATCCCCCAAAGGTTAAAGGCATTGTTCCCAGTCAGAAAACTTGTCAAATCTCCTCCAACTTTAAATGACCAAGTGTAGCTCAGGTACTTGAGGGAAAGCTGAGGAGGCAGTGTCCCAAATTGCTAATTGGTCTCACGTGGCAAGAGTTGGCAAATCAGCAGCAGAAGTAGAAGACTGGTACTGAGTGGCTGATGAAGTATTTTTGAAACCTCCCATTCCGTTCATCTAATAATTTAACACTATGATAGGATAACATCAAGAATGATTTTCCAAACCTGCTTTCTATGTGTTTGTGTTAGAATCCTGTACCTCCCTGGTCATTTTAGTGATTTTTACTTTTTAAGGTTTTTAAGAAGCTGGGCAAATGGTTTTAAATAAAGAATGGTGTCAGAGCTCATTGTGCTTAAATTGCCCATTATTAACATGGTTCCTAATAGAGTTTAAACAGCTAGCTATTGACAATCATCTGTGTTTAGACTGCTTTTCTAAGGAGGCCCAACATTTCTGTGTAGCTAAAAGCCCTGGATATCCTCTAGTGATTAATACAGAAGTCATAATAACATAAATCTACATGGTGATCTCTAACATAGACAAATGCCTTTGTCCATATTGGATATAACAATGAGATTTCTTTAACCCTGGGTGAAAACATAGGCTTTCACAAAATACAAAGTTCCTAGGGCCTCTCTCGAAATGCATAGAAGAGCTAATCAAATCAATGGGTTAAAAGCAGAAGTACTTACCCATTAAATTAGAAAAACTTAGCAAAGCAAAAATGGAACTGTGTTTAACACTGGATAGAAACAACAGAAATGAGGATTTCTAACCTCTTTGGAGAAAGAAATGGTAAGGACAGGAAATGTACATGCATCTCTGTTAGTGAGAGGATGGAACTGAGTGGAAGAAGTAGGAAACAAATGAATTGTCAGTTGAGTGATATTTTGTGCAGTAATCTAAACCATGTGATAGGCTTATCACCAATTGAGCAAAGGTAATGAGGGGCTGTTATAAAGACCAGATTGGAAGCAGTGTGGAAACAGAGCAAAGTATTTCTACTAAAAAAAAGTACTAGAGAGGACTAGAAAGGAAATTAGAAGAACTGGGTTTTGGTGTTGCCAGTGACATTTCCTTGTTTGGAGGCCTTGTGTCCGTCCTTGTGAAGGTTATTCAAGGAATGATATTTTGTACGTTTTCCAGTTTCCAAACTCAGTTGTCCAAGTGAAGTGTATTATTTGTCTGTGTTCTCAAGAGCAGCATGGTTTTTAGTAAAAGGGAGGATCAGGAATAACCACCACCAACAATAATGATAACCTTAACATTTACTGAGGACATTCTGTGTGCCAGAAACTTCACTAGATGCTACACGTGCACACCCTCATTTAATCAGCACAGCATCCCAATGATGTAGGTTCCACAGGGAAGGACCACCTTATACAGAACTAGGTCCTAAAATTGACCCTTAACTATTTAGTAAGTATCATTAATGTAACTAGAAAACCCCTAGAGATAAATGTGGGATGGATGGATAATTCCTAGAGTCCCTGCTTTCCTAAAGAGTTTACATCTTTCTGTCTTACTGTTAAATCTCAATGACCTTAATATATGTGATTTAAACTAATTACATATAGTGAAATCCCAAGAGAAGAATTAAAATATTTAGAGTAACCCCAGGGGAAGGATGAGTTATAGAAGTAGCACACTCAAATGAATCACAACAGATTCCTGTATTTAATGTTTGAGGAAATTAAAGCTGGAGAGGATAAGTACATTTTCCAAGGTCAAGAAGGTAGTAAGTGATGGAGTTGGGATGACCAATGTGCAATTACAAGGCCAGTGGAGGTAGCATTGTGTACACATTTCAAAAAGATACAATTTCCTTTGTTGGAAAAGAGTCTAGAAACAAGAATATTTATAAAATAGATAATAATCATATATGTTGAAGCGAAAACATAAACAGAGAAAATGTACACAGCAGGGAAAGAACATTGGCAAGTTCATCAATACTCTGGAAGGATAATTTTGTGGACTTACATTTAAAAAAACATGCTTTGATGAATAAGTGAAAACAGCTAATTCCAATGTACCAGAGTTTTAAAATGCTAAAATTTTAAGGTATTTGTGAAAAAGATAATGATTTAGTGACAGATCACAATAAAGCCTGAAGAATTTGGTACAAAAGACACTGAAGTGTAACTCCTCAATTATCTTTTCCACTGGATAGTCACACATTCCCTGCCTAACCAGAGCATTTGTCTGCTTCAAATGGAAATTGGTTTTCACCTTTACTGAAAAATCCAGAGTGGAGCCAGCAGCCTCAGTCAGCAAATCTTTGGGTGTTTGACCATGTAGGATCACACACGTTTCCCCAGAGCTGGCATAAGCTTCTTTTCATTTAAAAAAATAATGTAATTCATTTCGCTTTACTTTTTTTCCCCATTAATTACTAATCATCAGGGCCAGGGACATTTCCGCTTTTAAGTATTTTATATTTAGTAAATCCGACTGGAATCTGAATCTAAATTCATTGCTTTCACTCTGTTTTGAAGAGCAAAAGTCTTTGCTTCTCGCAAACACCACCCCATCTTGTCACATGGACGTCATCCCTTTGGTGCTGTTCAAGGGTTTTGTTCCTTCCTCTCTCTTTGTCCTTCTCAGTCACTGGTACTGTTCTCATCAAGATACAAACAGATTCTATCAACCAGCTTTTAAAAATCCTTCCTTGAGACCAAATATCTCTATTGGTCCTTGCTCCATTTCTCAGTCCCTAATGTGTAGCAAAAGTTGAAAAGATCATGGTCAATATTTATTGTCTTCACTTATTTCCTATTCCTTCTTTTTTTATAATTTACTTTGAAGCAATTTTAAACTAATAAAAATTTTGCAAAAGCAGTCCAGAGAACTCCCAAATCTCCTTCACCTAGCTTCCCCAATTGTTCATATTTTACCACATTTGTTCCATCTCCCTGTGAATACTTATAATATGTACCCCATTATCATTATTATATTTCTGGATGGATGACTTATGGGCAACTTGCAGGTATGGTGTCCCTTCTTCTTTAAATACTCCAGTGTAGTTTTCCAAAACTAGGACACTCTCCAACACAACTGCCGTATAATCATCCCAAACAGGAAATCTACATTGACAGAGCACTACAACCAAACCTGAAATCCATTCACGTTTTCTGACTACCTCAGTTAGGTCTCTTTTCCCTTCTGGTCCAAGATGCCATCCAGGATTTTGCTTTACATTTGGTTCTTATGTCTCTTTCAATCTGGAACAGTTCTTCAGCCTTTCCCAGCCTTCTATGTTCTTGGTGTTTTTAAAGAGTACAGATCTTTCATTCTGTAGGATGCCGCTCAGCCTGGCTTCCTTGGGTCTGGACAGGGCTCATGTGTTCTTGGTAGGAATACCAGAGAAGTGATGCTGGGTCCTTCTCTCAAGAGATGATATCAACCTTCTCGAAGTTGGTGTCTGCCAGATTTTTCATTTTCCCCTTTGTAAATGATGAGTATTTTGTGGCATGACACACCAAGTCTAAACCTATATCCCACTGTCTTTGGAGTGTGTCAGTCTGGCTGGGCTGAATTACTCTTCCCAGAATGTTTCTGGTTAGGCTGGGCCACACAAGATTCCTGTGGGCCATTGTGATGGTGGAAGTGAAGCAGTGGCCATCCTACAGTCTCACACCTGGTCACTTACCTATCGGCTTACCTCACTGGTACACGGGGCCAGATCTGCAATTGTTCCCCTCTCTCTGGTTCCCTTTTCACCTTCTCTGACTCCTGGGCCAGGTCGAAGGGCACTGATGTCTGCAGGACACACATCATCAACATCAGAAGCAATAAGAATGGACCCAGAGGGGCTTCCCTGGTGGCGCAGTGGTTGGGAGTCTGCCTGCCAATGCAGGGGACACGGGTTCGAGCCCTGGTCTGGGAAGATCCCACATTCCACGGAGCGACTAGGCCCGTGAGCCACAACTACTGAGCCTGCGCGTCTGGAGCCTGTGCTCCGCAACAAGAGAGGCCGCGACAGTGAGAGGCCTGCGCACCGCGATGAAGAGTGGCCCCCACTTGCCACAACTACTAGAGAAAGCCCTCGCACAGAAACGAAGACCCAACACAGCCAAAAATAAATAAATAAAAATTAAAAAAAAAAACAAACAGAATGGACCCAGGTTTCAGTCCATCATGTCTGCAGCTTTTGCCTGTGTTCCAGCTCATTCTTGCTTCCCCCCGGCCCCCAACTACTTTCCATCCATTTTTCCCTTGCTTACTGCCTGCTTTTTGGGGTTAAAGCTTCAGCATCACACTGAGACAGCAGCCCACTTAACCTGTTTAACTGACTTCCACAATTGCAGAAGGCCAAATTCTTCTGCAAGGGTATGATTTGTATAGAGTATATCTCAACATTATTTATTATAATTACACTAATTATAAATTCTTATGTAAATAAGATATACAATATAAATTATATTATATATAATGAAATAATTATAAACTATGATATATTAAAATGATATATAAATATAAATCATATATCTATAAATCATATACATATAAAATCTCTGCTTGGATTCTGATTGAGCTATTCTCCTCCAGCCAGCAGCCTTAGCATCCTTTCATAACTCCCAGTTGAATCAGTCATGACTATGATGTTTATCAAATGCTGAGCTGAGTTTATATATCCATAATTCCTCCTAGATTTATTAGTTAGCATTATGCTCTAGGGAAGAACTTTTCCTTCTCCCTGATTTATTTACCTCTTCATTTATTTTTATGTTATGGACCTATGAATTGTTATTTCTTTTAATGGGTTGTAAACCATTACTTCATCATTAATTTTGATGCTCTGGGGGTCTTAGAGTTAGCCACTGGGAATCCTCTTTAATCTGGTCCCAGGTCCCCCGCCCCGCTTTTTTTTTTTTTTTTTTTAAATCTTTATTGGAGTGTAATTGCTTTACAATGGTGTGCTAGTTTCTGCTTTATAACAAAGTGAATCATCTATACATATACATATATCCCCATATCTCTTCCCTCTTGCGTCTCCCTCCCTCCCACCCTCCCTATCCCACCCCTCTAGGTGGTCACAAAGCACCGAGCTGATCTCCCTGTGCTATGCAGCTGCTTCCCACTAGCTATCTATTTTACGTTTGGTAGTGTATATATGTCCATGCCACTCTCTCAATTTGTCCCAGCTTACCCTTCCCCTCCCCGTGTACTCAAGTCCATTCTCTAATAGGTCTGTGTCTTTATTCCTGTCCTGCCCCTAGGTTCTTCCTGACCTTTTTTTTTTTTTTTTTTTTTTATAAATTTATTTATTTTTGCCTGTGTTGGGTCTTTGTTGCTGGGCGTGGGCTTTCTCTAGTTGTGGTGAGCGGGGGCTACTCTTCGTTGCGGTCATGGGCTTCTCATTGTGGTGGCTTCTCGTTGTGGAGCACGGGTTCTAGGCCCGTGGGCTTCAGTAGTTGTGGCACGTGGGCTCAGTAGTTGTGGCTTGCAGGCTCTAGAGTGCAGGCTCAGTAGTTGTGGCGCACGGGCTTAGTTGCTCTGCGGCATGTGGGATCTTCCTGGAGCAGGGCTCGAACCCGTGTCCCCTGCATTGGCAGGTGGATTCTTAACCACGGTGCCACCGGGGAAGTCCCCCTGACCTTTTTTTTTTGTTTTTTAGATTCCATATATATGTGTTAGCATGCGGTATTTGTTTTTCTTTTTCTGACTGACTTCACTCTGTATGACAGTCTCTAGGTCCATCCACCTCACTACAAATAACTCAATTTCCTTTCTTTTTATGGCTGAGTGATATTCCATTGTGTATATGTGCCACATCTTCTTTATCCATTCATCTGTCGATGGACACTTAGGTTGCTTCCATATCCTGGCTATTGTAAATAGAGCTGCAATGAACATTGTGGTACATGACTCTTTTTGAATTATGGTTTTCTCAGGGTATATGCCCAGTAGTGGGATTGCTGGGTCGTATGGTAGTTCTATTTTTAGTTTTTTAGGGAACCTCCATACTGTTCTCCATAGTGGCTGTATCAATTTACATTCCCATCAACAGTGCAAGAGGGTTCCCTTTTTCTCCACACCCTCTCCAGCATTTATTGTTTGTAGATTTTTTGATGATGGTCATTCTGACTGGTGTGAGGTGATATCTCATTGCAGTTTTGATTTCTCTAATGATTAATTATTCTGCTTTTTTTTTCTATCGATAGTGATGCTTGTTTGTTTATTTTTTATTGGAGTATAGTTGCTTTACAACGTTGCGTTAGTTTTGGCTGTACAGCAAAGTGAATCAGTTATACATGTACACATATTCCTTCATTTTTAGATTTCCTTCCCATTTAAGTCACCACAGAGCTTTGAGTAGAGTTCCCTGTGCTATACAGTAGGTTCTCATTAGTCATTTTATACATAGTAGTGTATATATGTCAATCCCAATCTCCCAATTCATCCCATCCCCCCTTTCCCCTTGGTATCCTTAAGTTTATTCTCTCCATCTGTGTCTTTATTTCTGCTTTGCAAATAAGTTCATCTATACCATTTTTCTAGATTCTACAGATAAGCGATATTATATGATATTTGTTTTTCTCTTTCTGACTTACTTCACTCTGTATAACAGTCTCTAGGTCTATCCATGTTCTGCAAATGGCCCTATTTCGTTCCTTTTTATGGCTGAGTAATATTCCATTGTATATATGTACCACATCTTCTTTATCCATTCCTCTGTTGATGGACATAAGTTGCTTCCATATCCTGGCTATTGTAAATAGTGCTGCAGTGAACATTGGGGTGAATGTATCTTTTTGAATTATGGTTTTCTCCAGATATATGCCCAGGAGTGGGATTGCTGGTAGTTCTATTTTTATTTTTTTAAGGAACCTCCATACTGTTCTCCATAGTGGCTGTACCAATTTACATTCCCTCCAACAGTGCAAGAGGGTTCCCTTTTCTCCACACCCTCTCCAGCATTTGTTGTTTGTAGATTTTCTGATGATGCCCATTCTAACCTGTGTGAGGTGATACCTCATTGTAGTTTTGATTTGCATTTCTGTAATAATTAGTGATGTTGAGCATCTTTTTATGTGTTTCTTGGCCATCTGTGTGTCAGATAGACATTTAGATCCCCACCCCATTTTTTGATTGGGTTATTTTTTTGATATTGAGCTGCATGAGCTGTTGTATATTTTGGAGATTAATCCCTTGTTGGTTGCTTCATTTGCAAATATTTTCTCCCATTCTGAGGGTTGTCTTTTTGTTTTGTTTATGGTTTCCTTTGCTGTGCAAAAGCTTATGAGTTTCATTAGGTCCCATTTGTTTATTTTTGTTTTAATTTTCATTAGGAGGTGGGTCCTCCAAGTCCCTTTTGACACATCCCTTTCATTCTTTGAGTACTTCCTTCCTTTCTGGCAGAAAAAGATATTTGTGGCTCCTTTTGTTTGTCCCTTGATTTAGCCCCAGAATCAGCTATTTTTCTAAGGGAATCTGTTCTTTTTAGTGGAGGATGGTTTTTGGAGAACAAGCCAAAAATGTTGAACTTCTTGTTTTACACCTTTCTTTTGTCCTCTCCATTATAAACCATGTATTTGTTTTGCATTGCTGCATAACAAATTACAATAAACTTAGTGGTTTAAAACAACACAATGTGTTTTTCCCTCAGTTTCCATGGATCAAGAGTCCAGGCACTAGTTAGCCACTCAGGGACTCACAGGCTATCATCAAAGTGTCAGCCGGGCTGCAATATCATCCAAGGCTTGGGGTCCTCTTCCAAACTTATCAGGTTTTTGATAGAATTCAGATCCTTGTGGTTGTGGGGCTAACATCCCCTGTCAGTTGGGGGGTCACTCTCAGGCCCTAGCCACATGGCCCTCTCACAGCACGGCAGCTTACTTCTTCAAAGCCAGCAGAAAAATTTCACTCCAGCGTACCATGAGGAAATCTCAATCAACATAATATAATCATGGGAGTGACTATCCCATTATATTCACAGGTCCTGTTCACACTCAAGGGAAGGAGATTATACAGGGCATGTACACCAGGGGGCGGAATCTTACAAGTCATCTTAGAATTCTGTCTGCCACAAACCATCAGCAATTTCTAAGAGTTCTACTTCTAATATATACCCAAATCTGGCCTCTTCTCTCCATTTCCCCTGCCACCATCCTAGCCATGACACTGCCATCTCTTTCCTTTGTTCTAATAGTTTTATGATCTCCTTTCTTGCACTTTCGCCTCTCTGTACCATTATCCAAGACTAGCCAAAGTGACCTTTCAAAAACGTACATAAGACAATGCTATTAACCTCCTTTACATTATCAGCAATGTCCCGTTGCTTTCAGAGCAGCATCCGCACTTTTTCACGCAGCGCCCAAGCTGTCAGTCCCTGCCTACCTATTGCATCATCTTCCTTTTGTTCCCAGGAACTCAGCTCCCATAGCCTCTTTCCCCTGTTTCTCAAATCAGCCGAAGTTGTTCCCTCCCTCTGCCTTTGCACTTATTCCGAACAAATTTCTTTGACTATTTGCATCTCAGTACTTCTCTAGAGAAGTCTTTCTGATGCTGTAAAGCAACAACATTCAAGTTCAGTCATTCTGAATTACATCAGCTTGTCATTGTCTTCATACTGTTTATCACCATCAGAAAGTATATTTCTCTTTTCCTTTTTTTTTTTTAATTTTATTTATTTATTTTATTTATGGCTGTGTTGGGTCTTCGTTTCTGTGCGAGGGCTCTCTCTAGTTGTGGCAAGCGGGGGCCACTCTTCATCGCGGTGCGCGGGCCTCTCACTATCGCGGCCTCTCTTGTTGCGGAGCACAGGCTCCAGACGCGCAGGCTCAGTAGTTGTGGCTCACGGGCCCAGTTGCTCCACGGCATGTGGGATCTTCCCAGACCAGGCCTCGAACCCGTGTCCCCTGCATTGGCAGGCAGATTCTCAACCACTGCGCCACCAGGGAAGCCCCTATTTCTCTTTACTTATGTATTATCTGCCTACCCCAAGTAGAAGTTTAGCTCCATGAGGCCAGGGACCATGTCTATTTCATTCGCTGGTGTGTCAGCAGTATCTAATATAGTGCTATGCTTCATACTAAGTAGGCACTTGATTTATATTATGAAATACGTAGTATAATCAGAAGTTTGAGAAGTTACTTAAAAGCACTCAGGCTCTGAGGTCATTTTGTAATGTGAAAATCTGTACATACATACGTACATAAATATATACATACATACATATTCTCTCAATTGTCTGAAAGTAGGGCATTTAAGAATTAATTTCAAATTATCCTGTTTGATGATATTAAAATCCCCCTTGGACCCTGGAAGGAAAGCATCACTACAGAAACAACTTCTTCACTGCGTCTCCAGTTAGTGCCCTGATATTTTGCAGTGGGCATTTGGCAATATTCTCCTACGGCAAATTAACATCCTGCTGCAGAATTTCAGTTTATCCCCATTAGCAATGATAATAAAGATCCTTATTCCAGAGACTCTACAGGTGGGAGACTCCTTGACAGCGTTAATTCTTCAGCCACTAACCATGAGTAACCCACATCCTCCCAAAGCGATCCCTCTCTATCCTCTTGGGAGCATCTCAGTAGAGAAAGTGCAGTGGGCCTGTTGTTGGCTGGCTCCAGGGTGAGGCCACAGTCTCAAGGGTCCTGCCCCAAGCTGGCAAGAGGGAGGAGCATGGTTAATTGATCTTGGCTATGCTCAGTGAGAGCTCTACCTGGGTGACTTCTGGTGTTCCAAATGATTCCAGAACCCTCCAGGTCTTTCCAGGGTGTAGTCCTTAAGAACCTGACTGAAAATAATATGCACTGATGACATTTTCTGTGGTCAGTTTGCTAAGTTAAACTACTATATACAGCTTAAGAAATTTAAGAGCCTCTGGCTAAAGGGCTAAATGTAACAGGAATGCTTAGGAACTGTTTATATGCTTGATTTGGTTTACAGTGTTTTTGGTCTTTAGTTTTGATTGGATTGTTTTACTGAAACATGAAGGGCATTTAGAAGGCAAGAAACTGAATAGGATACATTTGCAACAATATGCCCTAAAGCAACATCTTAATGTCAGAAGTAAATAATAACAACTTACATTACTGATGACATACATTATAATTCAAAGCCAGGGGAACTACATCAAGGTTGTTCTCACAATGATTTAAAAAGAGTTTTCTTTGTATCTTTTGCAACTAGATGAAGACCTTTATTGATGAAAATGGTATCAACAAAAGGTAATAGAAGAAAAAAACATATCTCCTGTGATGCACAAAAACATTTTTTTTTCTGAAGCTTCCCAAAGCCTTTGCATCTATTTCACTGAAAATATTCTTTATTTCATAGACAGCATGGAATGAGTTGCTTTCAGTGTTATATATGTAACTCCCATGATGTCAAGAGCAAATATATGTAGAGTTTGATTGGATCCATTTCTGACCTGAGTATTTAATTGATAATAGCACAAGCTGTAAGTGATGACACTTATAGGATAATGCTTGTGGACAAACTATTAAAACTATTAGGAGCCTAAGTAATTTAGATATATTTGCCTACACAGTCTTTAGTTCCTTCGAACAAACAAACTCTTGCATGCTCTTCTTGGTTATCTTTTGTTATTATTGTTTATTTGAAGAATGCTTGTTTATATTCATATTCAGATCTTTTAAAAATCTAAATTTAGGCCTGAATTAGCTCTCAAATTATTAAGAGTAGTTAGATACTTCATGATAGTTTACTTCATTATTACCGTAAAGATCTTAACATGAGATGAAGACACATGTATAAAGGATAAACATAGAGACATCACAGGAATATTGTCCACTGAAAACAGTAGATCTTATATTCTTTGATTACAGAAGATATTCAGTCTAAAGAGCATACCTTTAATAAGTATAAGGTCCAGTGAGGTATTCCACATCAGTCAAAATATATTTAGTAATTGTCAAATCTCAGTTACTGCCTGTGCCTTATTCTTCATGTGTGTGTGCACACATGTATGTGTGTGTCTGCAGATGCAGCTGAATTAGACTTGGGTCTCTGGCACAACTCAGCTGCTGACAGGTGCCCAGCGAAGCATTCAGTCAAGAGAGATTCAGCCATTCTTTGCGGCCCAGGCCCCAGTAGCTGAATGCAATAACTTGAAAGCCTAAGGAAAACCTCTCCCTTTCTTTTAATTTGGTTGTACTGTTTCAACCGTCCTGTGGGCTTGCCAGCTTCCTCTGCTGGTATTCCCAGGACCTGGCTAAGAATCCTGAATGACAGAGCTGAAAGGAATTTGGAGATCATCTGAAACGTCAGTGGCAGACACGGCAGGGCACCCTCAGGCCTCCCTTCAGGAGAGAACCAACTAATAATATTCATAGACTCATATATTATGACCGTAGATAATAATGACTCTTGAATTTTGTCTGTGGGTATGTTGGCACCATGGTTCCCTGAAAACCTAGAGGAGGAAATAAACTCTTTTGCTTGTTTTCTTTCTAATCTAAAGACGGCCTTACTTAGAGGGGCTACTGTACTTGCCCCCAGTGAGGGGCTAGGAGAGGTGAAGTCCTTCACCATTTGGAATGATGTCTGAATATAAACTGACTCACAGCCCTGCTTGGGAATGAGGTGCAACTGTTGGAAAGGAATGACTGTTGGAAAGGAATGTGTTGTCCGGGACCTATTGCCCATCTCATGAAATGTCAGGGTGCTCAGAATGCTTCGAAATAATACTATGTCAGACAGCATTACCTGAAAGAAAAGGCCAGGTGAGAGTCAGGAGACTGGAGTTCTAACACTGAATTTACTAAGACTACCTACTATTTGTAGAATACTCCTACCTTCACATAATAGATTTATGAGATAGGAAGGGCTCAGTAGAAATTTTTCCAATGAGGAACCTGAGGCCCAAATTACTGACTTAAGGTAATATGGTGTGTAGAAAAGAATTTCTTATTATATGGATAGCCTTGTACATTCTAAGAAAATTTCATCATCTCTAAACTGGAGCCATTTACAATGTAAGGCAAAGCATAACACTAGAGGTTTGAAAGGGATTATGAAACCATCTGGACCAATGTGTCCAACTGGGTTATCAGTCTGTGGTTAGACATGGGAGCTCAGGTTGCTGGAATGTTGTTTTTGACGTTGAGCCCCAGTAGGGCACATGCAGTCTGGACCTTCATTCCACTGCTAAGCAGCCTGGTGCAGTGACTATGGACCCAGGACTTCCTGTCAGAGGTTCTTTTCTTGAAATCTGTGCCGTAGGCAAGTACCGTCATCATTGTTGTAAAACTTGCTACACTGGGTTGTGTAAATATTAAATGAAGTCATGGAATAGAGATTGCTTGATTAATTCTAAAACTCTAGATGGATGTTTGTGATTATAATTATTTATTTTAAAGCACATACACTGAGGCCATCAAGAAAAATATGATAGTGAAAATTCCAAACTAGGATTGTTTGATATTTCAACATTTCTCAGATCTGTAATTCTCTGTAGATCAAAGGTGGTCTTTGATCTGTACTTACAGTGTAATTCTTAAAAGCCGTGTAGAAATACTGATTGTATCTTAAATAAGAAGAAATATCTATTATGCGTGTAGTATAATGCCTCCTATTTGGCCTTAGTCTTTCTCTACTCTTTAAAAGTTGGTCTCGCCACCAAACCAAAAGGGTGAAGATAGAATCTTAAAGTCAATTCTCCTAGAAATTGGATCTCTTCATAGCCATTGACAAAATCTAATCAGATTGGGTTTTATTCAGAACATCATTATAAAAAAAATGTTCAATGACAGTAAATGAAATTTGCTTTTCCATAGTGACTAATACAGCAGGATCTTATTACACCTACTTAGAGTTTAAAAGTTTCCAGATGATCCTATAATTGAACTTTTTTTCAGTTTCATCCATGAAAGAAAAATAATGCATTATGCTTGTATGCTTTACAAAGCATGACAGTTTTATATGTTACCTTATTTGATCTCTGGGAAGGCATGGCAGGCATACTGATGCCCAGGCTTCAGCTAGAGAAGCGTGTCAAGAGGTGTGCCCCAGGTTGCTCAGTTACTAAGCCAGTGGCAGGGCTTCTACTTAAAACAAGCAGTTCTGACCTCAAACTCAATGCTCATCATCTCCCAACATGATCAGTGCCTATCACACACCATGTACCTGCCATTGTACCTGAGGTTTTCCTTGTTTAGAAGATTTTGTTCAAGAATTAGTTTCATATTACATGGTTTTGAACGTACTGTAGGTCACTCGTGCTCTCTATAACTTCACTGACTTTAATTGTAAAATGCCGGCTGCCATATCAGCTTTATTATCATTAGCCCTATCCTTCCAAACCAGTGAAATAAAAGCATTTTTCTGTGTTTCAAACATACATAAAATGCAGAAGACCATCAAGGACTCAGTAGTGTTGGAGCTTGTTGGTTACAAACAAATCTAATAGAAAATGACTGTAACTTGAAATTAATGAGTAATAATATTTCTTTAATTGCTCTGGTTTTTGTTTATAAATGTTAAAACACAGTGCATGACTATTTATTTTCTGCTTAACTAGTAAGGACTTGGAACTTCTGCTTTCTTTTAGTACTAATATAGACTGACATATTATAATCCGTGTTTATAGCCAGTCACCTGAAAAGGTTATGATATTTTCATTCGTATCGATATTTTCAAGTCCTTGACTTCCTCTTCTAGAACCCGCGTTCCCTCCTATCACACCCCACCAAAAAGAAAAAAAGCCAGTGAAGATTCAGGTATATGAGGTTTTGTGCTCACCCTCCTATCTTTTGTCATTGATTTTTATGTCAGTAATAATCAATTGTATCTGTATTCTAGAAACTGCTTATCTCTTCTCTGTGCAACAAACGGCTGTTGAAAATGAACAAGCATTAAGTTTAATAATGAATCTTCTAAGCTTTCATTTCCATCTGTCTGTGTTTGTCTGTGTGTGGTGGAGGGTGACAGGGGAGGGTGAAGTTTTTTTAAGGGGATGCTGATAGAGAAAGGTGAAGATGATTCATTTAGCCAGATTTGATTCCACATGTTGATTCAATCAACTTTCTGATAGACATCTCCATGTGCACAGTTTTAATTCTTATTTGTACTAGATTTTTTCAAGCAGTGCTCTGGTCTGAATGTTTGTATTCCCTCCAAATCCATAAATTGAAATACTAACCCCCAAGGTAAGGGTATTAGGAAGTTAGGCCTTTAGGAGGTGATTATGGGATGAGGATGGAGCCCTCATGGATGGGATTAGTGCCCTTATAAAAGGGATTCCAGAGAGCTTTCTGGTTTCCTTCCACCACATGAGGACAGAAGAAAAAAAAAAAGACATCAGTGATGAACCAGAAAACGGGCCTTCACCAGACACTGCATCTACCAATGACTTGATCTTGTACTTCTCAGTCTCTAGAACTATGAGAAATACATTTTCATTTATAAACCACCCAGTTTATGGTATTTTGTTATAGCAGTTCAAACAGACTAAGACAAGCAGTATGGGTCCCTTCAATCCTAAGAAAAGTACCAAAGAGTTTTGAAAAATGGTTGTGAGTAAAATATTGAGTTGTATAGCTTTGTACTGATTGGGAGAAAAAAACCTGTGAACTCGTTAGGAAGTATTTGTAAGACAGGTAGGAAGTTTCCCATTCATGATCTGATGACTTTGAGAGGAGCACAGTCTCTTCCTCTAAAGCAATAAAGTCATCAAGTCCAGATGGCTAATTTTTTTGGTTATTTTAAATAGCCTTTAAGAGTCTTTCCACACAGGGAAGGCTCATATAATAGAGTTACTTAACAAGGCATTTACATTTTTAATATGTTGCTGATAAATTTTATTATCAAAATCAGACTCAGAAGTAATGCTACAATGGTCAAGATTATGACCAAGTTATTGAAGTTCTTTAAAGTTATTATAAAGTGTACTATTCTGAATATTCACCATTAGACCCCATGGCACAGTTATAGGGCCCACATATAGTTAATCATAAATTACCACTATACCAGTTTTATTATTTATAAAGAGCTTTCTTACACGTGTCTCAGTTCATAGTCATAACAATCTAAGAAAACTTGTGGCACAAAGTTGAATGTGCAATGTGACCAGCACATCACCTGCACTAGCATTAGCTGTGCTCTATTTCCCTTACTTACATGTTATGGTCTAACTACTGTCCTATTATGGATAAGGTGTTGGTGTTGTTCATGTAGGTACTCTTATAAATATGCATTATGAAAACAAGATTTTTTTCCCCGAAATCTCTACCTTTAATCTCACTCATGCTGTTTGATAATGTGGATATACTCAGGACATAGTAGCCAAATCATCATGCATATTGAAGGGAGTCCCTTTCGCCACAGAAAGGTCCCAGACCTATAATGACTGACCATTGGAAAACTCAGACACAAATCTTCAAATCTTTGGAGAACTGGTTTGAGACTAGTTAAAGGTTGTACCAGATTTATTTGCTCAATTCTTCCAAACCACTCTTTCTTAGAGTCTATAGCATTCTCATTTTTTTGTAGTTGAGTGGCAATCTAAGGAAGATTATAATCAAAGATAGGTAATTTTAGAAGGCTAGTAAGGATTTTCATCCTACACCTCTACTTTCAGTTGCCTAAAAATGAGCATTTGTCATCACTTTCCTAAATATTTATTCAGTGGAAATAACTGGACACAAAAGTCAATCTTTGTAAAAATAGCAGCTTCATATGGTTCAATCACTCTATCTATACTACATTTTTGTTTGTACACACAAAGAAATACACACACATTTCTCTTCTCTGCATTGTCTCTGTTTTCTCTGAGTTTTTAGTGTTTATTGACTGTGAGCCCTATCTTTGATGCTAGAAGTTCTCCTAAATGTCTAGTGATCCTACACTGAACAACCACATTAAAGGATGAAGCTCCTAGAAACTAAGTGTATGCTCCATGTGCTTGGAAATGACTTATGGGTGGGTGGGCTTCATTGTAAGGGGATGATGTGTGAATACAGCAATTTCATTGGTAAAACCCTAAATGTTAGCCTCAGTTAACATCTGACACTGTTCAGAAAAGGGGCTTTTGGTTTCTGCTTCAGTGTATAGACCTGGCTGTTGGACCTCTGAGAAAGAGCTTGAGATCTTACTATTCTATATTTTCTGCACATTTTTACTCAACTCCCCTGTTTCTAATCCAGATCTATCCTCTTGTTCTCTACTGTGTCAAGTGTCCCATATCCAGAGCCTGGTTTATTTGATTTATGCAGAGAATCAACCTCTGTTCTCCTGTTAGGGGAGAAGATGTAGTCCCTGGGCTCTCAGGGGTGGGACTGGGATCCTGGAAGTCCAGCTGCCCCTGAGCTGGGTCATGACTAAGCCTGCCGTACGTTCTTACAGAACTCAAAAGGATAGAATTGTTGCATAGCCAGAATTTCTTCATAAGGTATATATTAGTTAGGGCCCTCCAGAGAAACAGAACCAATAGGAGCTGTAGAGAGATATCTATAAAGACACTTATTATAAGGATGGTTTATGTGATTAGGAAGGCTGAGAAGTCTCACAGTCTGCCATCTTCAAGCTAGAAAACCAGGAAAGCTGGTGGTGTAATTCAGTCTTGAGTCCAAAGGCCCAAGAACCAGGAGCGCTCAGTGTCTAAGAGCAGGAGCAGATGGACTTCCCAGCTCAGGCAAAAAAAAAGTAATGCATCCTACCTCTGCCTTTTTGTCTATTTAGCTTCTCAGTGGATTGGATGATGCCCAGCCACACTGGTGAGGGTGATCTTTTTTACTCCAATTCAAATGCTAATCTCTTCTGGAGACACCCTCACAGACACATCTAGAAATGTTTTACCAAATATCTGGACATCCCTTAACTTAGTCAAGTTGACACTTAAAATGAACCATTTCAGGGTACCAGCCAGATCTTTAAGGAATAATAGGGTCTATGACCTTTTATAACAGTATAAAAGGCGTAAGCCTGTGGCTCCAGGACCTTCTGATTTGTGGATTTCTTGCACGTGAAAGAAGAATTTACTACTCTTTGAGGGTGCTGTTGTGAGAGAAATACAGACACACTGGCAGCTGGGGTACTCTCCTGTATCTTTGTTTTGGGATTATCTTGATAATGCTTACTAATTTATTAATACCAGTGGGAAAGCAATCTTGAACCAAGTCTGAGTTGTCATTCTTACCAGTCTTCAAAGCCCGGCTGACCCTTTTTGGCCTGACTTTATCATTCCATTTTTAGCTCTGTACTCTAGTTACCCCAGTTTCTGAGACCTTCTGTCATTTTTTCTGAGGGCCTATAGTTGATTACTTGTTTGTGCTCCCTTCTGCAGGCATTTAGGATTTAGTTTAAATTTTGTCATTCTAAATTTTATTGACATTTATTCTCAGGTTTTTCCACTCCTGATCGCTTTGCTCTTATTGATTATAACTTTTTTTGTTTCTTTGGTAGGATTTAAAGTGGAAGCAGAATTATACTTCAATAAAGATGTTTAAAAAAAAAAAAAAGTGAGCAAATGATCTGATATGACTCAGCAATTCCACTTCTAGGTATATATCAAAGAGAAATAACATACATCCACACAAAGTCTTGTACATGAAAATTTATAACAGCATTATACATTATAGTCAACAAGTAGAAAGAACCTAAATGTCCACTGACTGATAAATGGATAAGTAAAATGTGATATATTCATACGATGGAATATTGGTCAGCAATAGAAAGGAATGAAGTAGTGATACATTCTACAACATGGATTAACCTTGAAACCATTACAGGCATACCTCAGAGATATTGCAAGTTCAGTTCCAGACTACTACAATAAAGTGAATATTGCACTAAAGCAAGTCACACAAGTGTTTTTGGTTTCCCAGATCATATAAAAGTTATGTTTACTCTATATACTTAAATGTGCAATAGCATTTATGTCTATAAAAGTACATACCTTAATTTTAAAATACTTTATTGCTAAAAAATTCTGTTATCTGAGCCTTCAGTGAGTTGTAAATTTTGTAATAGTAACATTAAAATTCATTGATCACAGATCACCACAACAAATATAATAATAATGAGAAAGTTTGAAATATTGAGAGAATTACCAAAATGTGATACAGAGACAAGACGTGAGCAAATGCTGTTGAAAAATGGTGTTGATAGGCTTGCTTAATGCAGAGTTGCTACAAACCTTCAATTTGTAAAAAACACAATATCTGTGAAACACAATAAAGTGAAGCTAAATAAAGCTCAAAGGTATGCCTGTTTATTAAGGGGGGAAAGCCAGTAACACAAAGGCTGCATATGGTATGATTCCTTTTATGCAAAATGTCCAGATTAGACAAATCTATAGAGACAGAAAATGAATATACTGGTGGTTCCTGGTATTGGTAGTGATGGCAGGAGTTTTGAGGAATGGAGAGTGTCTGCTAATGGGTATAGGGTTTCCTTCTAGATGGACAAAAATATTCTAAAATAGACTGTGTTGAGTGTCGCACAACCCTGTTATACTAACAAATGTTGAATTGTACACTTTGAAAGAGTGAATTATATGGTATCTGAGTGATATCTTAATAAAGGTTTTAAAAATATGAAAAAAAAATAAAAAAATAAAGTGGAAGCAGATATTATAAATGCATGGACTCTCTGTCCTGTTTATTCAGCTGTCTTATACCTTATATTTTTAAAAAATATATTTTTATTAAAGTATTATTTACATACAATAAAATCCACCCATTTTAAACTGTAAAATTTGATAACATTTGTAGACCGTAGATGTTTGATATGCCCTACTTAATAGTGAAATGCAGAATCATCATACTTGCTTATGTTGTTTTCTACCTTAAACCGTATATAGATAAATATATGCCTTTCTCCTGGAGGAGGCTGACTCTTTGCAGCAAATGCTCTTTTAATGGCTGCTGGTAAAGTATGACAGGCACTTTGAGAGCATCTGATACATTTTTCCCAAGCAGCCCACTGTTCTCTTTGGAAATATTGGAGGGGAGTATGCAATGTATCTCTCAAAGTGTCTGAACAGGTGTGTTTTCATATTATTTTTAACTTTAAGGCATGCATAAATGCAAAGACCTGTATTTATTTTCAATGATAAAGTCTTTAGTAATGTGTCTTCTAGTTGGAACCACAAACTCCCAACATCTACAGAAGTCAGGCGGGTGTATAAACACAGATATAGGAAAATAAGGAGTGGTGAATCGCAGCAGGGCAATTCCTCCTGAAGACACTCAAATTTAAAATATGTTAAGATTTATTAAATAAACAAGTAAATTTTAAAATAAATTAAGACAGATAATTAAATAAACATAAAATAAGATTAACCCAAGTCTTTAGGTGTCTATAGACTGCAGGCCACCAGGTTAACCTCTAGTATAGGAAATGGTGAGTTCTCAGAAGCTGACAGCTTCAAGAAAGAGCACATGATATCCTGCACCTAATTCTCAACTCAAAACTTGCTTAAATTTCCTATTTAATCTTGTTCTTGCTTTTTTCCTCCCTACTTCTCTAGTGCTCTCTCCTATGCCTTCGTCCCTTTCTTGTTTCCTCTTTCTCTTACCTCTCCCCTCCTTAACTCACCAAGACGTGAATGAAATGATGTGTGTTGTATATAACTGTTCTTATAAAGGTTGAATCAAGTGTAATCTCCGTATTTGGCTCATTTCCCTCATGAGAAAACCTCTGATAACTTCTCCTTACCTGCAGCACAAAGACAATAAATGCCTACTCTGCCATTCAAGGTCTTCTTTTTTTAATTTTTAAATTTTTAATTAATTTTTATTCATAATAGTTGATTTACAATGTTGTGTTAGTTTCGGGAGTACAGCAAAGTGAATCAGTTGTACATATACATATATCCACTCTTTTTTAGATTCTGTTCCCTTATAGGTCATTACAGAGTATTGAATAGAGTTCCCTGTGCTATACGGTAGGTCCTTATTAGTTATCTATTTTATATATAGTTATCTATTTTATATATAGTTGTGTGTATATTTAACTGACCGCTACTTACTTTGGCAGCCTTATCTCTTAGGACAGTAGCTCTTCCAGTATCCGAAACCCACAAGGCCACAGCAGCCAGTGAGCATGCAACGCATACTACTTATTCTCTACTAGTCATCTGTATTCCTTCATTTTGCCTGCAACACGCCATGAATATTGTAGGTGTTTAATAAATGAGTTGAATTGGAATTTTCCGTTATCACTTTGAAAGCACGTGAGTCGCACTATTACTATTTTTCAATTTAAAAATTTAAAAGCCAATTAAATTAAGTCACATTTGGCCTCTGACTCATTTTTTATTCCTTAACATCAAAATAAAGCTGTTAAAAGTACAAAAGGCATCCTTGTCTGCATTTCCGTGCCTTGTTGTCTTCCTTGTTTGATGAGACAGATGGCACTAGGTGTTTGACTCTGGCATGTGCTTGATGAGCGTGGACAAAAAACAAGAAGCAAGATAGATTCCCAAGCTCAGAAATTGTTGACTAGTAGACCATAGTGCACCTTCACTGTGGAGAGCTTTTGCTGCCAACGTTTTAGTCATTCTGGGCTCTTTTCCATTTCATGTGTTTGCTGTATGAATTCTTATGCTTTCATTCACACAGTGCACCCTTTCTTTCCTCAATGCTCTGGATGGAATCTTGAGAGAGTAAACAGACATTTCTTTGCCATTTACAAGGGGCTTTGTTTGCTCAGAAAGTCCACAATTTAGACACTAATGAAATATGAAATATGCCCTATTATACTTTGAAAATGACCTTGTGTCAATGTCAAATATGGAGGATGAGTGTTCTAAGAATTTCATGGTTCCTATCCAAATTTTATGGCTACTTTATAGAACCTTTTCCACGCTTATGTGCCCTGATGTTTTTATAGACATTAATACAAAAAGAACAATTCAGGTTGTTTTAAAAAATCTAAAATCTGATTTATCTATGAGACACACTTCAGAACACAAACCAATTTTGCTATAGTAATACTGTGTCAATATTTCCTGACAGAAGACAAATGTTGTTATTATTTCACCATTTCTTACCTTTGTAAAAGTTTAGAATTTTACAAAATGACTCTTCTTTACATGTCAAAGTAGTAAGTTGATGAAAAAAAGAACTGCAGCAGTTTTTGTATCCGGTGGCAGTGACAGATAATCCACGTGTGTTGGGTTATAAATGGGGCACATACCATATTGACAACTGAAAAAACAGTGAATATGATTTTAATGGAGAAATGTATCTTTTCATCAAAATCACAGATAATTTTTTTTTTAAAAGCTTACCTTGACTTGTTTCACTTCTTATTTGATTGGATATTTTCCATGACAGAAGGTTGAAATTAGAACGATCTAAAAGTCATCAGTCTCCCTCTAATAATTTATTAACTGGAACATAGACTAAATAGCTGGGGAGTTAGTTAGTACTCAGCAAAATTGGGAAAGAGAAAAAAATTATGCTTCAGGTTTTCCACCTTTTCTAAGCCCTTTTCTAGATCTCCTTTCTTATTGGCCTCTCCCCCCCGCGCCCCCCCGCCAGAGTCGCTCCATATACTCATACTGTCTGAGCCCTTTTCATAGAGGAATCTGATAAATTCTTTCAGGGTAGGTGCTTAGGAATTTAATGTGCTATCGTGGTCAGGAGAATTAGAAATTAACAAAACAACCCAAGAGGAAAGAAAATGAAGACAATGCATAAGTCAGTAATTGTGGGATTTGAAGAAACAATTTAGGGAGAACCTTTCTAGAACTTTAATATCAAGATACAAATGACAGGTCTTTCTCTGAGATGGTGTCCATAACCTTATGAAGAAACAATAGTATTGGACTTAACATTTTATGTGTGAGCTGGAGCTTGTGATCAACTGGCACAGCTTTGGTTTTCTGGGTGTTTTAGCTGGTGTGTTCCCAGTAATTATTCACCGTTTCTAAGAGGATGCTATACCTAACAATTCTACTCCACTTCCTGCTGTGCACCATTCCTAGTACTAGCCACCTTATTATCTTCCAAAGGCAAGACCATATTCCATAGAATCTTTCTTCACTTATCCCCATATAAGCAATTTTCCAAAATAACTGACCCTCTCAACTCCCTCTGTGAAGCAAACTGATTCTCATGGGACACTTAATTCCCTGGCTAATCCCTAAAATGACCAAAATATTTTTTTTCTATCAATTTAGTTGTTTGTTCCCAAACCTTTTATGCCAGTTAGACTTGTTATTGTAATTTTATAATTTAATTCAATAATATGCAAACTATGAAAAGTATCTGAAATAGTATACAAATATGAAAGTAAAAAAGAGTTTTGTTAGCCTATAAAAAATAAATTGAATGCTTTGCACAGACCCAATAACTGTTAGTCAGAAAAAATTGAGTTAGAATATATAGGGCAAAAATAAATTACCAAAATTAAAAGAATTCTGGAATCAGATTGCTTTGTAAATTTCTTTAAGTTTTGTTTTTTTCATTTTAAAAATATGAAACTGGAAATTATGGGCAGTATATTATGGATATGGTTTATGCAAGAAATAGAATTCTAATCATGGACCCATAGTCAAAGAAAAGCCATTGGTCCTACATCAAAGAATTGCCATATGAATGTGCATTTATATGTTAAATGTTTAAAATTATTTAAAGTATATTTGTAACGTTTTTATGAGCTCAATTTAATCTTTTACTATTATTACCTAAATGGCCACCTTCTGATCCAGTCACCTCTGAGGAACAGGCTTCTATGAAATGTCAGTGGAGGAGGTCCTTTGGCTGACCAACCAATGTCACATGAAATCGGAGCATATGCTCTGAAGTGAGTGAAGAAAAGGCTGCCAATTTAAGAAAAGAGTCCCCCCTTACTGGATAAATAATTCCTGAAATCCCTTCTGTACAGCATGAGTATTTTTAGAGAAAACTTAATATGTAAATATCTCTAGGAAATATATCTAAGAAAGAGAATATCTCTAGGAAATATATCTAGGGAAGAGTATATACAAAGCAGTAAGTGATTGAGATCAGATTTTAAAAGTGAGGAAGAGAGGAAGCACTCTGGTATCTGTCGTATCTCAATGGGGGTGTAAGAAGTAAAAATTCAGAATGGGGTTGGTTGTCTTTGTTGTGATTGAGCTGAATCCAAACCTTGCTAGATGAAGTAAGAATAGTCAGCATTTATACTGCATTTCATCGAGGGTCAAACCATGAAATATGTGCTTGGAAGACCAAGGAACAAGCAGCAGCGGAGGAAACAAGCCTCCCGCCAGGTACAAATATCTTCTTCTTCCTTCGACAATGGTTTGGTAGTTCTTGCTTTTCTCTTCCAAGTAAAATATAAACTCCATGGATAGGAAGCACGTTCCTCATGGCTAGAAGGAAGCCTGACATATTGATGATACTCAAAAATTTTTATTGAATCATGGCTTGAACTTTTTCTCTACTTTATTAATTCATCCCCCCTTTGTCTTCTCCCTACTTTTTGGTTCTGACAGTGGTCCTCAGACCCTTCCATGGTCAATGAAGACAGTCACAATACCAATTAGCACCCTGCATGATATTTAAAATTATTTTTTGGATCCTTGAGTGGAATGCATTAGACGAGTAGGTATGAATATACCACCATTATTTTAGATCAGGGTTCCAGGAAGCAGATGCCTAGACAAGGATTTGTATACAAATCATTTGGGAGAATGCTCCCAGGAGAAACAGGTAAAGGAGTGGGAGAAGGAAGAAACTAAGCAAGAGAGCAATTTCAGGTGTTATCCTAGCCTCAGCCTGATCCCATGAACTCTACAGTTTAAAGACTGCAGTGTATTTTCCTCCTCCGGGCAAGGGAAGGCTCTTATACCCTGTCTTCAGTCAGTTATTGGCTACCAATCTCCCAGGGGCTATGCACACTTTAAGGTTCTTCCAGGAAAGTGGTTTCTAGAAGTCCACAGCGATCCTCTGAAGAATGTTGCTGGTATGAGCTGTTAACAGGTGACATAAAGAGGCTGCAGCGAGGATACGCAAGACCAGTGAGGGGGGTCCAGGGGAGCTGGGCAGAGCTTAAGGCATCCCCTAATGCCCAAAGCTTTGGTGAGCAAAAGACTCCTTTGTCACCTTCTGGTCTGGTTGGTAAGGTGGATACATGAGCACACAGTGTTCTTTGGAGTTCCTGAGGCTGTCACCCGCACCATGTGGAGATCTGCTAGTGACTCACACTTCCCAAAATGCTTTCAGGTTTGGGTTCTGCATCCATAGGTCTATTTTACTGTAGGTCACCACCATTCTAGGAGAGAATATCCACCTAATTACACTTAATTAATCTACACTTTTCTTAGATTGGGCGAGGAACACTTTTTGTTTCCCAAAATAAGTTCCACTTGGTAAGTTGTGAAAATTAAGATGACCCACTGTCAACTTGAATGTGCACTGAAGTTTGGTTTCCTACTAATTACTGTAATCCATCTCCCAGCTCCCCACAGACAACATAAATGAGAAAAATGATTATTTTTGTGTTATTTAAGTTATAAATATTCTGTAGAACCTAATATATAGTTCAAGGTAGACTTCTAAAAATGATGTGGTAAGGATGCCGATCTTTTTTTTTAATGGATGAAACACTTTATTTATTGTTTTAAGTGCCTAAAACAAATGGCTTCCCATTGCTCTTAGAGAAACACCAAAATTCTTAATATGGCCCCCCCATCCTCTCCTACCACATCCAACACTTCTCCCTTGCTAGGTCTATCTGCTCCAGCCACAGCCTCCTTTTAGTAAGGATGCCAATCTTATCATGAGTATGTTAACATCTGTTCTACTTTTTCTTTAATCCTTTTGCCATTCTTATTACTGTTTATAAAAAAGTAACTTTTGTTGAGAAATATAACTCTATTTTTCACTTAGATGTAAACAAAATGGTCATGTAATTATAACCTCTTTACATATAATAATTTGCATATATATGTATATAGAATACATATATATAAGTATATATGTCTGGAGGTCAGCATTATAGCAAACAATCAAAACACAAACATGCTTTATCAAGAAATAATTGTTTTACAAACACATAGATACAGAGAAAAGAGTAGTGGTTACCGGGGCGAAGGGGTAGGAGTGACAGCAGAATGGGTAAAGGGATCAACCGTATGGTGACAAATGGAAACTAAATATTTGGTGGTGAGCCCACTGAGGTGTGTACAAAAGTCAAAATATAATGTTTACACATGAAACTCGTATAATGTTATAAACCAATGTTGCCTCAATAAAAAAAGAAATAATTGTTTTAAATGTTATACTGTACAGTGAACAAAAAAGTCACAAAGCTCATGTACCTTCACTATTCTGTTATCTTTGTACGATTATAAAATCAAAGTATTTATTCAATTTTTTTCTTAGCAAACTAATATTGTTGCTGAGCAAACTCCGAGAGATTATTCACAAGTTGGGTATGGGAAGGAAATTCTTTTTTTGGGCTGCACTGCTTGGCTTGTGAGATCTTAGTTCCCTGATCAGGGATTGAACCTGTGTCCCCTGCAGTGGAAACGTGGAGTCCCAACCACTGGACCACCAGGGAATTCCCAAGGAAGGAACTTCTATAAACTAACATATCTGTAGGTAGAAAAAAGGAGGCGTTAGAAGGCAGCAGAAGTGTCAACAACTGAGCATACCTGATGAACCGCTGGTCTTGTTGTAATCTTTTTTTTTTTTTTTTTTTTATTTATTTATTTATTTATGAGTTTTCGTGTGAGGGCTTTCTCTAGTTGCGGCAAGTGGGGGCCACTCTTCATCGCGGTGCGCGGGCCTTTTCACTATCGCGGCCCCTCCCGTTGCGGGGCACAGGCTCCAGACGCGCAGGCTCAGTAGTTGTGGCTCACGGGCCCAGTTGCTCCGTGGCATGTGGGATCTTCCCAGACCAGGGCTCGAACCCGTGTCCCCTGCATTGGCAGGCAGATTCTCAGCCACTGCGCCACCAGGGAAGCCCTTGTTGTAATCTTTAATATAAAACAGTGTAACAATCAATGAGCCAATAAAGTATGATGTATTCATGGCACTGTTTATTAAAATATAATTTTGATAGATATCCTTCAACAGTAGTTAATTATTTTCAATCCGTATTTTGATAAATAGGAGTTACTTGGAAATTACCCTAATGGGGAAGTATTTCATTTCTGAAAATAGTAGAAGAATGAAACACTGTTATCTGTCTGTCTTGAAGTAGCACAAGATTGCTTTGGTGTTAATGTGCACATATGCCACAAATCACTAGAATATTTTAGGTGTATTTCTGATCAGTAGGGTGAAGATATAACATGTCTTAAGAAAGTTTTGGTAACATCCAAATTATTTAAATTCAAGCAGAGTGTGAGGGAGCACAGTATCCCCTGGGAGTGTTACCAATAGTAGATACAAGTGTTCACTCTGGTGGACATATAACACACCTCAGCACATTTCAGAACATGTACTGTGTGACCACAGAACAACCGAGGTTTCTGTCAGGCCAGGAGTGCTTCTGAATGTGTTTATCAAGGTGGTTAATTAGAATAAAAACACATAAAGAGGACTCATAGACTGGAAGGTACTTACCACCAACATTGGTTTTCTGATGAAACCTACACCTCAGGGAGGCAAGAAAGTAAATGATAATTCTGCTGCAGGTTCCCCAGTGAAGAAATTCCTCTCTAGCATTCATCATTAGTCTTCCCACTTGATACAGTTCATGGCGGTGTGGTTTCTGAGTTAGGGTGATTCCACTAGATTGTAAATTCCAGAACAGCAGGGAATCTGACTTTGCGTTCACTGCTCTGTCTCCAACATTTAGGTGAGTGGCTGGAAGATACCCATCTTATGATAGGATTAGTTGAATGAACAAATTATTTACCATCACTCTCCATGAAATAAGAAAATGACAGTGAAATCAACTCTTGGGTAATGGACCCAGGAATAAACAGAAATGGTATTCTGTGGAGCAGAAACAGAGAAGAAAGCCAGGAGCAGAGGATGGTCATGCTGAAGCATGATGAGAACCGGAAGAACCAACTGCATACAGAACCAGCCTGCAGACCTGGACTCTGCGGGTTCTTAGTTTATTGGTCTCATAGGAGTCAGCTTCTCTGATATGCAGTAAATGAAATATGAAAAATGTAAACTTGTCTCCTGAGTTGCATGTATTGTGGTAGCACCTAATCCCTGAAAAGTTACATAGAACTCAAAATAAGCAACTGCAGAAGAGACACTGGAACTGCAATAGGGGGATAATAACATTATTATTAAACAGCTTATCTCTAATGTTCCTACAGGTAACTTAGGATGTGTTCTGGGGAAGGGGAACACTCTGGCTCCCTCTGGAGGAACAGCTCTCAACCTTCTCTTCATAACCCATGTGACAGGTGACACTCACCGGCAGGACACACTCTCAAAGGTATGTCCATGGTTATTCATAGTATTATACCATTTATAACTGAATCTAATGCACTGAAAATTCATGTTCACATTTTAAAAAGTGACCTTATTATGTGGATAATTTTGAATTTTAAAACAGTAAATCACTGGGAATTGTGTTTCCAGCTATAGTGGAGTATCTGTTACTAGACTCACCTTCTTACAGTAAATTACTGTAAGATTGAACAAAATATGTAAGACAGCTGTGTTTAGAACTGAACAACAGGAGAGGGAGACCGTGATCCTTGAGAAAAAACAAACACATGAGGCTTGTCCCACATTGTCTCACACTTTCTACCACATTAAGGAGGTAGAAGCCAAGAAGAGTAGTGAAGAAACTGAATTAAGAGTGCAGACATGGGAGATAAGGGTTGCTGAAACATCTGGAATTTGTGAAGCATGTTACCAGAGAACTGGAAGCCAGGTGTGGAGGTAAGGGAGGAGGACAAAAGTCTGTGTGAGCATTCAGTGCAGTTCATCAAGGGCTGAGATGTGAATTCACAAAGCAAGATCTGTAAGGCTGAGCCAAGAATGATTGCTTTGGGTCAAAGAGCTAAACAGAAGTACCAAAGATTGCAGAGGACTGTAAGATATTAGAGTTCTGTCCCAGTTAGAGTGGAGAGACCACATAAAGACCAGCCTTAAGAGTAAAGACCATACACTAAAATAAGAACCGCCCTTTAGACTAAAGAACACATTCTAAAGTGAGGGATACACCCTAGGACTATGAGCAAAACAAATAGCCTCACTCTCACAACAGAAGGAAACTCAGTTCTACAGAAAAGCATAGGAAAAGGTGAAAATGTAGATAAATAAAAGACTACCTTTTTATTCCTTCTATTAATTTTATGTTATGTAAAATATTAACTATAAGAAGACTATAATAAATTAGGATGCATAAAAAGTTAATAAATGAATTGATATGGAAGGTTAGAATATTCATTTAACATAAAATAAATCAGAAAAAGAGAAAGAGAGGAACAAAACCCAGATGGGACTATGAGAACATAAATATCAAAATAGTGGACATAAACACAACTAGGTCAATTATGATACATGTATATGGACTGAACACTCCAATTATAAGATTGGATGAAAAAGAAAAACCAACTCTTTGCTGGCTACAAAAGATTCGTTTTAATGATAAATCACAGAGAAGAAGAAAGTAAGAGAATGGAAAAAAGATTTACCATGCAAATAGTACATATAAAAGCAACAGGGAGTGTGTTACTATCAAAGTAATCTTCAAGACTAGGAGTATCAGCAGAAATGAGGAAGACTAATTCATAATGATAAAACAGCTAATTAATCAAGAACACATAATAGTTGTAAATGTATATCTACATGATAACAAAGTTTCAAAATACAAAAACTGGCAGAACTAATGGGAAAAATACATAGATCCATAATTGTAACTGGAGATTACAATACCCTTCTCTCAGTAGTTCAGAAATAAAAATATAGAAGATTTGAACAAGATATAACTAACATGACCTAATTGAAATTTGTAAACAATAGATCCAACAACTGCAGAATAGACCTTATTTTCAAGTACATGTGGAAGAATCATTAAGAGGGATAATATGCTGAGCCATAAACAAAAGTCTCAATGCCTTCTAAAAAATGGAAATTATAGACCGTATATTCTCTGAGCACAACTGAATTCTTAGAAGTAAAACAAAAATATATATGAAAAATCCTCAAATATTTGGAAATTGAATAACATTCTTCTGCATAAACCATGGATCAAAGAAGAATCATAGGGAAATAAAGAATTTCAAACTGAATGTTAGGGTGTTAGGGAAAATAAAATATGTCAATATCGGTTGAGTGCTGTTAAAGCAGTTCTTAAAGGAAGATGTATAGCTTTACATGCTATGCTATACATTAAAAAGGAAAAAATGGCTTCAAATGAATGGTTTAATCTCCCAACTTAATAAGCTTGTGAGAGAAGAGTAAATTAAAACCAAAGTAAGTAAATGAGAAGAAAAAAGCAAAGATAAAGGCAGAAAATAATGAAATTAAAAACAAAAAATAATATAAATAACAAAGTAAAAAGTTGCTTTTTAAAAAATATAAACTCTAGCAAGAATAATCAAGAATAAAAACATTAAAAAAATCTTACCAATTACCGAAATTATCAGAATTAGGAATGAAAGATAGGATATCACTACAGAGTCTATAGATATTGCAAGGAATATATACACAAATTTATCCAAATAAATTCAACAAATTTAAATGACATACTCGAATATCTTTAAAAACACAACTTACTAATACTTAAACGTGATGAAATATAAAATCTAAATTGTCCTATATTTGTTGAAATAATTAAATTTTAAAATCAAAATCATCTAGAAAGAAAATCCATCCTGGAGAGTTTCATTGATTAATTCTATCATATATTTAAGGAACATATAAACCAATCTCATGTACAATATATCAGAAAATGAGAGGAGAGGGGAAGATGTCCCAATACATTTTGTGAAGCCAGCCTAACCCTGATGCCAAAAACTGACATCAATATTGAAAGAAAGGAAGACACCAATGACTCTGATGAACGTAGAACCAAAACTTAGCAAAATAAGTTAGTTAATAAATTAAATATAGCAATACATTATTAAGAAGGTTTATCTCAGGAATGCTACTTTTGTTGTTTTTCAAAATTGAATCAATGAGATCCACAACATTGACAAAATTATAAAGAAAAAGGATTGTCTCAACAATAAAAAGCATTTGGCAAAATCCAATATTCAATCATTTTAAAGCTCTTGGCAGAGTAGAAGTAGAATTTATTTTTTTCAATCTTATTAAAAACAGTTTTAAAAATTCTATAACTAGCATAATACTTACTTGTGAAATTTTTATACTTCTCTGCTAAGTCTGTGAACAAGCAAGCACGTACACTCTCTCCACTTCTATTCAACGTTTTACTGAACGTTCTAGCCAATGCAATAAAGTAAGGAAAAAAATGGCATAATAATTAAATGGAAGATAGGAGGTAAACTGTCTTTATTTGTGGACAACAAGATTTTGTATATAGATTGGGAAACTACAAAAAAATTACTACAAATAATAAGTTACAATTTAGCCTTGTAACAGTATAAAGGGTTAATATACAAAAGTCGTATTTTTGTATGTTTTGTGTATTAGTATATAAAATCTTTGTATTTCTAACATTACCAAGCGATTGAAAAACTATAAAAAATATTCCATTTTAGTAACATCAGAAAACAAAAATTTCTTAAAATCAATTTAATGAAAGATGTGTAAGACTTCTTAACTAAAAACTGCAAATTATTGTTGAGAAAAATTAATGAAAATGACAAATTAATAATCAGTAATGAAAAATTCATGAAATGGAGAGAAACGCTATTTTTATACATTATGAAAATTCAACAGTATTAAAATACCTTATGTTCCTCAAGTCAATCTGTAGACTTAATGCAGTCCCAGTTAAAAGCTCATCAAATATTTTGTATAAATTGACCATGTGATTTTAAAACTTGTAGGAAAACAGAACTCTACAATAGTGAATCCTTAAAAAATATAAATTTGGAGGATTAAAACATGAGACTTTTAAGAATTTAGCAGAAAATATGGGAGCATATATTAAAGCATATTAGGGAAGGAAAAGATTACTTTTGACCCAGAAAGCACTAACCATAAATCAATACCAACAACAAAGATAATTAATTGGACTTTATCAAAATTAAAAACTTCTGTTGCCAAAAAACCCATTAGGAAAATATAAGAGCAAGACATAAACTGAAAAAAAATTGTTTTACATATATCTGACAAAGGTTCTGTATCCACATATGTTTTGGTGAAAGCCTGCTTTCTGTTTTAAGGTTTGTTGGATTTGCTGGTGAACTAACCACTCGTCTCACACAAATAAACAGCTTTAATCATTCTTTAATGAAAGGTGATTTAACTTAATTTTAATATACAATCATTAGAAGGAGAAGAATACAAATATTAGGAAAACGTAGCAGGGTATATACATCACCGAATTGGGCTGACACCTACTTCCAGATCCAAACAGCAGCTGTGAAGTCCCGAGTAACAGCAATCTGGAGCCAAAATTGGGAAGGGTCCCGGGCGGTGCGTCCAACCCACAGGTGAGACTTCAGATTGGAGTTCTGGGGGCTTCCGTTTATAATTTCAGGCCACAAACTGGTATTATTAGTTTGCGTGCAGAAATGCAGCTCTGGTTCAATTATAACAATGGTGTTAATTTCATCATGTGAGTCACAAGATTTTCCAGACCCCGGGGCACTGGCCAGGTCCCCAGGGCTCAAGAAATTCCAAGACCCACTCCCTTTCTTATCATAAGCGCCCTTTGACTTGCTAGCAGCAATTATTAGGTGTGCAAGCAGGTGTGTGGTCCAGGCAAAGTCACACGTCGGTCAGAGGCCTGCTTCTGCCTCTGAAGCCTGAGCAAGACTACTTTATTAATTTTCCCATCAACATGCAAATTAAAAGTCAAACACCCAATAAAAAGTGGACAAAACACTTAAAGAGACACCTCACAAGAGAAGATATAGCCATAGCCAATAAAGGCATTAAATGATTCTTCACATTATTAGTCATCTGGAAAACACAAATTAAAGCAACAGAACATGAGATACCATATCACACTCAGTAGAATGGCTGCTACTAATAACTGACAATACCAATTATTGGCAAGGATGTAGAGCAACTAAGATTTTCACCTGTGTTGATGAGAGTGTAAAAACAATTACTATGGACAGATATCTGGCAGTTTTGTTAATGACATTAAACACATACTTACCCTATTACTCAGAAATCCCATTCCTAAGTATTTATATGAGAGAAATGAAAACATGAGAGTGTAAAAACAATTACTATGGACAGATATCTGGCAGTTTTGTTAATGACATTAAACTCATACTTACCCTATTACCCAGAAATCCCATTCCTAGGTATTTATATGAGAGAAATGAAAACATATGTTCACAAAAATACTTGATAAATAATGTTCATTGAAGCTTAATTCATAGTTGCCCCAAATTGAAAACAACCCAATGTTCCTCTACAACAGAATTAGTAAACAAAATGTATTATATTCATATAGTGGAATACTATTCAGCAATAAAAATGAATAAACTACTGAAACACTCAATGTGGATAAACCTCAAAATTTTTACATTGAAGAGTTAAAGTTATATATAAAATATCACTGTGCTGTTATACAGTAAGTCCCCTACATACGAATGGGTTCCATTCCGAGAGCATGTTTGTAAGTCCAATTGGTTCATAAGTCCAACAAATTTAGCCTAGGTACCCAACTAACACAATCGGCTATATAGTACTGTAATAGGTTTATAATACTTTGCACGCAAATAATACATAAAAAATAAACACACAAAAAAACATTTTTAATCTTACAGTACAGCACCTTGAAAAGTGCAGGAGTACAGTACAACAGCTGGCATACAGGGGCTGGCATCGAGTGCACAGGCAAGAAGAGTTACTGCTGGAGGAGGGAGAGGAGGTGGGAGATGGTAGAGGTGAAGGATTATCAGCAGTAGGAGACAGAGGGCAAGCTGCAATTTCACTCATACCTGACGTTGATGGCACAGGTTCTGGTTCCTTGCTGGATTCAATTCTATCTACCCTCTTGAAAAAATGATCCAGTGATGTCTGGGTAGTAGTTCTTTTTTTTTCCCCATCATAGATAACACGATAGCACTGGATTGCATTCTGAATGGCTGCTGCAACCTTCCTGTACGATTCTACATTCGAGTCCTGTGCCTCAAAAACTAACAGTGCTTCCTCAAGTAAAGAAAATCCCCTTGCCATTTCCTGCGTCGTGAATCTCTATGGTTCTTCAGTTACTTCTTCTTCCTCTTGTCTCTCTTTGTCCTTTCTCTGGGCCTCCAGTTCCATCAGGTCTTCATTAGTAAGCTCCACATTTGTATCTTTGAAATTTCACAACTTGAAGGTTCCTATGTAGGGGACTTACTGTATAGTTCAAGAACAGGCACAGCAATCTGTGGTGTTAGAAATCAGAACTGAAGTCATGTCAGCATCATGGAAGCATAAAATGGCCCTAATTTTATCCCCACCCCCAAGAAGAATTCAGCATCCATCCACAGACAAAAGTGCTATTGAGGGAGCTGTGGGATCCAGCCCCAAATGCCAAGGGACCCAGGAGGAGTCTCACCCACATGTGTGATAGGCAGACAGACCTCCCAGCAATGGACACTGCCATAGCCCATGAACTAGTTCCAGCCCCTCATGGCCATGGGCCAGGATCCCCTGGAAAACATTGTCTAATCACCTAAACATTAAGCATTGTCTAATTACCATCTATGGTAATCACCATAGATGAAAAGAGGCTTTGTGGAAGTCCAGGTTTTCAGTGGAGAATTTGCAACAGTCTTCAAAAAATTACAAATTTGGACATGTTGGAGTGGAAGGCAGTTAGTGAAGCCTAGAGGAGGTGACTGCTACTTTAAAAATGAAGACAGCAACATAAAACTTCAAAGAACATGAAAAAAATCAAGATAACATGATACCATCAAAGGATCACAATAATCTCCCAGTACCCAAACCCAAAGACAGGCAGATCTGCCCTTTACCCAATAAAGAGTTTTAAAAAGTTGTTTTAATGAAACTCAGTGAGTGAGCTACCAGAAAACAAGAATTCAAGAAATCAGGAAAACCATATACAAACCAAATGAATTTAACAAAGAGACAGAATTTTAAAAAAGAGAACCAAACAGAAATTCTGGAACTAAAAAATACTATGAATAAAATGAAAAATGTAATAGAGAGCATCACCAGTAGACTGGATCAAGCAGAAGGCAGAATCTGTGCATTAGAAGACAGGAACTTTGAAATTTTCCATTCAGAGGAGAACACATTTTTTAAAATGAAAGAAGAGTGAAGAAAACCAACGCAACATACGGGATACTATCCAAAGAACCAATGTGTGAATAATTAGAATTCCAGAAGGAGAAGAGTGGGAGAGGGGGCAGAAATATAACTTAAAGAAATAGTGATAGAAATAATGGCAAATCTGGGGAGAGATTTGGATATCCAAATTTATGAAGCTCATAGGTCACCAAACAAAATCGGCTAAAAGAGATCCTCTCCAAGATACATTATAATATATATAATGTTATATGATATATGTTATATGTTATATATAACTGTCAAAAATCAAAGACAAAGAGAGATTCTTAAAATCTGTAAGAGAAAAAAAGCTTGTAACTTACAAAGGAACCCTCATAAGGCTATCAACAGATTTCTTAGCCAAAGCTTTACAGGGCAGGAAAGAAAGAGATGATATATTCACAGTGTTGAAAGACAAAAATTGTCACCCAAGAACACTTAATCTGACAAAACTGTCCTTCAGAAATGGAGAGATAAAGACTTTCCCAGACAAATAAAAGCTGAGGGAATTCATCAGTACTAGACGTGCCTTACAAGAAACAGACAAATAAAAGCTGAGGGAAATAAAAGCTGAGGGAATTCATCAGTACTAGACATGCCTTGCAAGAAACGCTGAAAGTTCTTCCAGCTAAAATGAAAGGATGCTAATTCGCAACAGGAAATCATGAAAATATACAACACACTGGTAAATGTAAGTATATAGTCAAATTCAGAATACCCTAATACTGTAATATGGTGAAGTGTTAACCAGTTAACTCTAGTATAAAAGCTAAAAAAACAAATGTATTAAAAATCACTATGGCAGGGCTTCCTTGGTGGCGCAGTGGTTGAGAATCTGCCTGCTAATGCAGGGGACACGGGTTCGAGCCCTGGTCTGGGAAGATCCCACATGCCGCAGAGCAACTAGGCCCATGAGCCACAACTACTGAGCCTGCGCGTCTGGAGCCTGTGCTCCGCAACAAGAGAGGCCACGATAGTGAGAGGCCTGTGCACCGCGATGAAGAATGGCCCCCGCTTGCCGCAACTAGAGAAAGCCCTCGCACAGAAACGAAGACCCAACAAGCCAAAAATTAATTAATTAATTAATTATTTTAAAAAAAGAAAGAAGGCAGGAAGAATTCTGTCTTAAAAAAAAAAAGCACTATGGCTACAATAATTTATTGATGAATACACCATATTAAAAGAGGTAAATGGTGAAATCAAACACATTGGGGGGTGGAGTAAAAGGATAGAGTTACTGTATGTGATCAAAGTTAAGTTGTTTCAAGTGTAAAATAGACTATTTTATCTGGAGATGTTTTATGTAAACAGCCTGGTAACTACAAAGCAAAAACCTACAGTAGATACACAAAGGAAATGAAAATAGAATCTTAAAAATATAGCTGCACTCTCATGTTCATTGCAGCATTATTCAGAATAGCCAAGGTATGGAAACAACCTAAGTGTCCATCAGTAGATGAATGGATAAAGAAGATGTGGCACACACACACACACACACACACACACACACACACACACACACACACACACACTGTAATATTAAGCCATGAGAAAGAAGGAAATCCTGCCATTTTGGCAACATGGATGGACCTTGGTGGCATTAGGCTTAGTGAAATAAGTCAGGCAGAGAAAGACAAATGATGGATGATATCACTTATATGTAGAATCTTAAAAAACCAAATAATAGAAACAGAAAGTAGAATGGTGGTTACCAGGGGTTGGGGGGTGGGGGAAATGGGGAGATGCTGTTCAAAGAGTGCAAACTTCTAGTTATAAGTTGAATAAGTTTGGGGAATCTAATGTATATGGGGATTATAGTTAATAATACTGTATTATATACTTGAAGATTGCTAAGAGAGTAGATCTTAAACATTGGTATCACAAAAAGAAATGGTAATTATATGATATGGAGGCATTAGCTAACACTGGTGGTAACCATTTTGCAATATACAAGTGTATCAAATCAACACGTTGTACACTTCACACTTACTTAATATTATATGTAAATTATATCTCAGTGATGGTGGGGAAAAAATCAGAACAGAGATTGTCTATGGGAGTTGTGGATTGACCAAATATAGGTAAGAGGCAATTTTCTGGGGTAATGGAAATATTCTATTGATTGGTGTGGTAGTCAAGTGGGTATGCATTTGTGAAATCTCAAATTGTACACTTAAGAGTGTGCATTTCACTGTTTATAAACTTTACCTTAGTAAGTAAAAATAGCATGTCTTTTGCAAACTTTGGTCTTTCTACCATTATCAGTAACAAATTACTTAGAAAACTTTTCAGCTCACTACATACCAGAGTTGAGAATTGCTGTTCTCAGGTGTATACCAGAAAGCCATGCCCAGAGTCATTCAGAAGTAATTTGGAGACCCTAATATCTAAGAGGTGTAGGCAATGAGAAGCACTGAGTGAACAGTTGTGAAAAGTTAGGGTAGAAATGGCTGCCATTGCCCACAATATAGGAAGTTGTAAGCTGCCACCTACAGAAACCACTATTCATTCATTCATTTATTCAGTCAAGTATTTAATTAGTGTCTAGTATGAATTAGTACTGTCCTAGGCCCTGGAGATCCAGTGGTAAACTCCCTAACATCATGGGACTTATATTGTAGTGGGAGAGAACGATATCTATCAAATAGTCATAGCAACATATGAACTAATTAGTACTAAAAGTACTAATATGAAAAGATCAATGAAGTACACAGGGCTATGAGAGCTTATAACAATAATAGAAACTCCTTATATTTATTTCCTACAACCCTACAACGTATAATTTCAATAGTTATCATTTCCATTGAATAGCTGAAGAACTTGAGGCAATGGAAGGATTAGTAACTTGCAGAAGGTCACAGAGCTGGCCACTGGCCAAGTCAGTTTTCATCTAGATTCTGTGTCCTGTCTTTAGATTCTGTGTTCTTAGCCACAGTGATACAGTGTATATCCACCTGGTCTGGGTGTTCAGGAAGATGTCCCTGAAAAAAAAGATTAAAAAACATTTAAGCTGAGGTCTGAGAGATGTGTAGGTATTACGTACCTGCGAGCAGGGAGAGCACAGTGTGAGCAAATCCCCTGATACAGTTGGGACCACAGCATAGTTGATGGATGAGAAAGTTGTGCATATCTTTTTTTTTTTAATTTATTTATTTACTTTTGGCTGTGTTGGGTCTTCATTGCTGCACGCGGGCTTTCTCTGGTTGAGGTGAGCGGGGGCTACTCTTCGTTGCGGTGCGCAGGCTTCTCATTGTGGTGGCTTCTCTTGTTGCAGAGCACGGGCTCTAGGCCTGGGCTCAGTAGTTGTGGCTCACGGGCTCTAGAGCTCAGGCTCAGTAGCTGTTGTGCACGGGCTTAGTTGCTCCGCGGTATGTGGGATCTTCCCAGACCAGGGCTCGAACCCACGTCCCCTGCAGTGGCAGGCGGATTCTTAACCACTGAGTCACCAGGGAAATCTGTGCATATCTATTAATTCTACAGAACTTAGAGAAGCTTCTAAGAATGACTGAACAAGTCAGAAAAGAGAGATAATGTTGACTTTGAAGCTTCATTAGTTTATACCCTTCCTAAATTAAAAAAGTCTAAATTAAGAATTAAACTATATTCCCAACATCAGCTGAATCTCTTTCTTGTTCTGACCTCAGTGGGGGTAAAGAATGGGCCACCCTAGGGGCTTCCCTGGTGGCGCAGTGGTTGAGAGTCTGCCTGCCAATGCAGGGGACACAGGTTCGAGCCCTGGTCTGGGAAGATCCCACATGCCGCGGAGCAACTGGGCCCGTGAGCCACAATTACTGAGCCTGTGCGTCTGGAGCCTGTGCTCCGCAACAAGAGAGGCCGTGACAGTGAGAGGCCCGTGCACCGCGATGAAGAGTGGCCCCCGCTTGCCGCAACTAGAGAAAGCCCTAGCACAGAAACGAAGACCCAACACAGCCAAAAATAAATAAATAAATAAATAAATAAAAGAACGTGAATTTCTTTAAAAAAAAAAAGAATGGGCCACCCTTCACAATTCTGAGACCCTTTCAAACTTAGATACCAGTATTGTACACTGATGTTTAAGCACTGTGATTGCGGTAGCAGAGAAACCTTTAGCTGCAATTCTTTTTTCTAATCCAGCTGAGGAATGTTCTTTTCCCAACAACTGTAGCCCATTGTTCCACAAAGACTCTTCTCTAAGAAACATGAAGCAGTTAATTCACCGTGACAAACACAGCAAGAAGGTGATACTTTTTTGCAAGTATCAAATCAGTCCAATTTCATTTAGACTTAAATGATTTTTCTGGCTCTTCTTCATGTAGCTACCTCCGCAGTCAATTAGCATTGTCACTTTTAATCTTCTGTAGTCAGATCCTGGTCATTTCCCATTAGCATTCCATTAAACAGATTCTTATGGCCTGGCTGAACTCACTGCAGTATCTGTAGAAAGTGCGCTAGCCATCATTATGCAGCTGGTATTTACGAAAGGTTAGATATTACTGATAACCTTAGTCAGGAATGCATTGCCTGAAAATTCACTCCTGGATTTCTTTGCCACCCAACCCAAATGCTCCTGGAATACTCGGCTATTCCTAGATGGAAAGACACCTTGAACTATGCATCTCAGCTCAAACCACTTTAAGCTCCATGCACTTTGCCTCAAGATTCAAAGCTCCTGGAGCTTCAGGGGCAGAAGCACCTGCATCTAACTGTGATGCCAGCTACACTCTTAACTAAAGAGGAAGGAGGGATACATTTTCCTCAAGGAAAGAGAGCTCTGTCCTACTGTGGTTTTACTGAGTTCATCAGGTCCTGCAAATAAAATAACAATGGAACTGTAGAAGATTGAAGGACAGATATAACTTATAGAAAATGTATATCTTCTAAGTGAAAAGACAGGGCCAAGTTTGAGTAACTCAAAACATGTAGCATATATTAAATAGCCTCCTCTAATAGAAAGTGCGACAAACCAGGTGTCCGAAAACATGGCTTTCACCTACCCAGTACTAACTGCCCCTGTGACCTTGAGAGAGCCAAATGATTCCACGGGGCCTTTTGATCTGGAAGTCACTGCATAAATATAAATTGGGTGACTGACAAGTGACGTTAGCTGATTAGCATATGGTATCTCATTGGCAGAGTGGGGACAGAGGAGATAAGCAGGGCCAGCCCACTATACTCCAGCTGGGCTGTACTCTCTATAGAACAGTTTCAGGCAGACAGGTCTGTGTCCTAGGGGCAGAAAGACAGGAAAGGCAGCACTGAAAGACAGCTATGTTGAATTGACTACCATGGTTTTGTTGGCAGGCAGTCCTAGGGGATAGAGATCCCTTAGATACGGCAGTACAAATAGATACAGCAGTACAAATCATCTCGTGGCCTGCTGGCTCCTTTTATCCATCCATAGGCCCATTCAGTAAGTTTCTTAAACACTTATTAGATAGGGTCCCTGCTCTTCAAGGGCTATGGTTTAATAGGGGAAAAGTCAGGCTGGCTTTGGACAGATGGCCCCCAAGAGAATCATGAAACTTGTTTTTCTTTTAGACCAAAGTTCTTGGGTCCTAGTCTAGATTTGATTTCTCCCCAGTTGTCCTCTGACAAAGCTTCATCACTGTCCTCTTCATCTGCCTCAAAGACATTCTTCATGCATAAACATGTAGAGTCACACAGCAAATAGGACTAACTGGTGGATATCTGAGTACCTCCCAATACATGGTATGCTACTGTTTCCAAAGAAATGCAGTTTCTTTGGTTTACCATACCCAGAAACTCACTCAAGACCTTAAAAATGTTCCCCAGTAGGATTCCTGCTAAATTTACTTTAATAAGTGGCTAAGGGTCATTTGTAATTAACCTATTAGCAAATTCTTGCTAAAGAGCTTGAAAAATATTTTCTGAAGTATGTTTAAGCACAATTTCTGAAAATGCCTCTGCCCTATCACCTCTCTCATCAAGTTAATTTTTTTTTTCACACAGCCAAGGTATTTCAGTTTAACAAAGCCAAGTTGTGATCACTTTAATGTATTAAAGCAGATGGTAGAAGTGAAAAACCAGTGTGGTTTTGGAATTGTCTGAGAAAGTTTACTAGAGGATGCCTAAGTTGGTGAGGGTAGGGAAGAGTCAAATTAAATGAAAGGAAAAGGAAAATAATTTCCAGTATTGAAATGACACAAGGGGAATTTAGAGGCAGAACCCATTCTGGTGACATTGGCCAGAAGGGTGCTGATCCACCTGCTTTTTATAATGTCCAATGCAGGAACAATTGCAAAAATAAGGCAGTTTTCCCACCATTTAAAATGTAAATAGGGACTTCCCTGATGGTGCAGTGGTTAAGAATCCTCCTGCCAATGCAGAGGACATGGGTTCGAGCCCTGGTCCAGGAAGATCCTACATGCTGCAGAGCAACGAAGCCCGTGTGCTACAACTACTGAGCCTGCGCTCTAGAGCCCACGAACCACAGCTACTGAGCTCGCGAGCCACAACTACTGAGCCCACGTGCCACAACTACTGAAGCCCGCACGCCTAGAGCCCGTGCTGTGCTCCGCAACAAGAGGAGCCACTGCAATGAGAAGTCCGCGCACCGCAATGGAGAGTAGCCCCTGCTCACCGCAACTGGAGAGAGCCCACACGCAGCAACGAAGACCCAACACAGCCATAAATAAATAAATAAATTAATTTAAAAAAAAATGTAAATAGCTTCACTGAGTACTGGGGAGGAAAGGTGTATATTCTTATATCTACTGTACTAAATAGAAAAATATATATAAAAACAAGTGGCATTGTTTTTTAGCCACAACAATATCAATACCTGTGCATATCTGAGAAACAGTGATCCCCTCACAGTGTTCTAATATTTTATCCTTGTGTTCATTTGGGTCCTTTGAGAAGCAGATGCTAAAATGTGATTAGGCATGCAAGAAATGTATTAGGGAAGATACCTGGGAGGGAAGAGTGAGGGAGCTGAGAGGGGCTGGGAGAGCTTTCAGACTGGGATCAAGTCTGAGCCTGAGTGAAGGAGAGCGAGAAAGGGAAGGAAGCTGGGGGAAGCTCAGCAGGCTGCAGTTCGGGTCTCAGGAAAGTTTGGTGAGGTTCTCAAAGATCCCTCAAGCTAAGGCCAGCCTTCAGAGAAGTCCCACGTCTCCCAGGCACAGGGCTGCCTTAATGTACCCTTGCGCTCCGTGACTGTCTGGGAGCAGCCCACAGGAGGCATGGGCTCCGTGCAGACGCAGCAGTGGGCTTCAGAGAGCAGCTTCCACGGCCCTTAAACAGTCACATTCCCCGCAGTCGGAAATCTGAAAGGCATGTTCTCTTGGTCACCATAATCCCGAGATTAGACCTTGGGTCACATGGCAAAATGTGGGTCACATGCGGCTCAGCCTGAACTCTAATAATTTTAATTCAAAGGGTTAATGATAATAATACCTAACACTGGTGAGATGCCTTATATACTCACAATAGCACCACCAAGAAAATATTGCCAAGCTAATTTTATAAATGAAGAAACCTAGTTGATGCAGTAGGATATGAACAGTGAACTCAGAGCCAGATCTTTTAACTCCATATTCCAGTACTCGTGCTGATTGTAATAGGGAGCAAACTACCCATTTTCTGAGAGAATGAACAGTATTGTGAATAGTGCATGACTAGGGCAGCAGTAGAAATGATCAACAACACTGGGAAAGTGGGCACCTGATAATTCCATCAGGGGAGCGATGCTTTCTTCACTGGCATCTTCCTCACTTCAGTTTATAATCCCAAACCATCCTCCATGGACAGGTGTATAATATCAGTCCTATTCAAAGCATGGACAGATTTAGGGAATCCTTACCAGGATGACCATCTCTAGGATCAGGAAAGAATTACCCCCAGCTCCCTTCTCACATCTGCTTCTTTTTCTAGGGAAAATATTCCCCTTCAGATCCTCTGTGCCAGTCCTCCATTTCCATCAAAGTACCTGGAACCTCTGACCCTATATTTAGAGGGTTTGTTTTAGATTGTAATTACAGATTAAATTTCACATTTATTCAGCATCTTTTACCACCAACCCTGCATTTCATTTGCAGATGGCTATTTGCCTACAGTATCTTATTTGTTTAATTGATGGACTGTCTCTGTTTTCAGAGTAATTGTTTATCACAAGTGGCCTAACAGCATGCTCTGTTCCTATGCCATTCTCAGGAAGAGAGTGCTGGCTGCTTGGAATAATTCAATGTCTCATTAAAGAAAAGAGAATGAAACTTAGCTCCAAAACTTCTCAGCCGAGGTACATCTTCCTCATAGCTTTGCAGTTTCCATCTTTTCTTGATAAATTTGCACACAGGAAAAGTGCTTGCTCAACTCTAAGTCAGTCCAATATTTTAGGGAAAACATGGACTTCACAATTCTGTCTTCCAGTCCGTTTTGCATCTTTCCCGTTCTACACAGATCATGATTTTTTTCTGCTTGCTGTTAATGATTTCACAAAGCCTAGGAGTTTCTACCCTGTGGCTGCATGAGATAAGGGTCTTTTAAAACACAAAGATACATTCTGGCTTTCATATCATGCTTCTGAATTGGTAGTTGGCTGACTGGAGCCAGTCATTTTCAGCCATCGTAGCATTAACGGCACCAGTGTAATCCGTGGTCCTTTTAATTATGACTGCTGCCGTATTTCTCAACCACTTCTACCTCTATTCCATCCCAGTTCACTACAGCTGAGCTATAACTGTGATGTTAGCAGCATTGCAAGGTTATCACCACGGCACTCCTACCAGCAACGGTTTGCTTTGCGGCATCTGGCCAGCAAATGATTCCATTTTAGAATCCCTTCCTAAGGAACTTCTTAGGAAAACTGGTATAAAAACTTCTGGTAGAAGTTCTTCTGATTTGGGTGGTCCCAGGAAAATTTAAGTGTAAGAGGAAGTGCAAGGAACATCACTAGGAAAACGGGAAAGTGATACAGAGAAGGGAAGGCAGCCCAAAAGGGGTACATTATTAAGCCTGCCACCAGAAGTGGAAAACTGGGTCTTAATCCTGTGGGAAAAGTTTGGGGACAAATATAAAACACACCTCAGAATTATCTCACGTGAGTGGTAGGGGAACTGGGCCATTGTTATACCGATTCCTAAGAGTCATTGACTGAGGGCTTTTTTTCAAAGGATGTTGATTTTCTGGTACTAATGGCTTGTCACACACAAGGGCAGCATGGGCTTCTGCACTTCTGATGTAGACACTGGGAACTGAAAATCAGCTAGAGCACCTTGAAGTGGTAGAGTCTAAGGGCTGTGGATGGGAGCCCAGGCAACATCTACTGCATTCGTACTTTGAAGGATGAAAATGTTAAATTCCTTTGATTTACCTAAATAGTATAACTCAGTCCTGGCTCAAATTCTGTTGCTTCCTCTGAGTATTAACCTTATATACAAGGCCTGGATTTCCCACAAGCGCTGTCTTAGATTGTTGCTTCATGCAGCCTGCAGTGAACTGTAAGATGAGGGAGAGTCTAGCTTTGGAGTCAGACAGGCTGAACTTTGCACATAAGCTCTCCTGCTTGTCATCCACAGTCTTTGACAAGTTTCTGAGAGCTAGACAACTCAGTCTCTTGCCTGTAAAATAGGAATGACAGTACCTACCTCGTAAGAGTTATGATGATGAAGGAAGTTATGGTGTATTTAAAGAGTTTGACACAGTGCTTCACAAACAGTAAGCCTTCATTAAATAGTAATCCAAGAGGATTCAGAGGTAAATTAGAATTTGTATTGACATGGTACTTACTTTTTCCCCAAGCTTTGATAAGGCCCTGCTAACAATTCTCAGATACGCCAATCTATTTACCTAACTAGACCTAACTAGACGTCTTCTGTTTGGCCTGCTAGATTCGCCCTCTACATTTTTTCACTCTTCTTTGTGTCCTTAAAAGCTGACCCACATCTCCTGCTTTAGTGGACTCTTGTGTCCCATTGGGTTGGCCAGTGGGATGCAGGGGAAGGAAATCAGAAGACAGGAGAAACTGAGGTCATGGTATCTATCCACCCCCTCTTCCCACCCCGTAACCTCCCTTCTGGGTCATCATGGGTTGGCCACATCCCTCTATCAAAGGTCACAACCACTGGCAGGTGAATCTCTTTTTTTTTTTAATTTAACTTTTTTAAATTGAAGTATAGTTGATTTACAGTGTTGTGTCAATCTCTGCTGTATAGCAAAGTGATTGTTATATACATGTAGACATTCTTTTTTAATATTCTTTTCCATTATGGTTTATCACAGGATATTGAATATAGTTCCCTGTGCTGTATAGTAGGACCTTGTTGTTTATCCATCCTATATATACTAGCTTACATCTGCTAATCCCAAACTCCCAGTCCTTTCCTCTCCCACCCCCCCTCCCCCTTGGCAACCACAAGTCTGTTCTCTATGTCTGTGAGTCTGTTTCTTTTTCATAGATAAGTTCATTTATGCCCTATTTTAGATTCCACATATAAGTGATATCATATGGTATTTGTCTTTCTCTTTCTGACTTACTTTACTTAGTATAATCTCTTCATACAGTGTCCCTCTGGATGCTAATAAGTTCTCAGTCCCCTTGTTCCTTCATACTTGGGAGTGATATGCTATGCTTTATGGTACTGCGCTATACTCGACTGGATTCCTAACCACAGCATCGGAAATAATCCCTCCTCATTTAGTCCCATTTCGAGTGCGCCAGATGTTTCCTACCAGGATCTTCACTGAAATGTCCTCACTTGGGCCTTATAGGTATGATGGGGATGTGTGTTAGGGGGAGAGGGGAATAAGAATGTGCGCATGTACCTGTGCGTAAAGATGTATAATTGCATTAATTATAATTAATATGTGAATTAATTAAATAATTCCAGTGTTTTTCAAGGCACTGCATTTACTGCATTAGGTACACTCGTGCACACATACACAGGCACACAGAGCCGTGCACTGTGCATGGAAACGGTTTTGTATAAGCAGATACCAAGATCAGGAGTTCTCAGTCTTTTTGCTGCTAAGGGGTAGTTGATCCTTCCATGAGTAATTCTCTTTCACTGTGCCAGTGCTTCTCAGGTGTGCAGGGAAAGTATTTTGGAGTTAAGGGATCTTAAAGAGAGAATTTTGAAATTTTCCAGGAGATTCTGACGTGGCCCTTATCTTAAATATCACTCCTCAAGAAGCTCTCCTTCTAACTAGCATTTCAAAAGTTAAAGTTTTCACCTGATGTCCTTTTTCTTTCCTGAGCAAAAGAAAGCAAATGAAGTATAGTAAAAATATTTGGGGCTTTTGAGTCTTACATACTTGAATTTGAATCTCAAATTAGCCACCATTTGGAGTATTTTTCTTCTGTAAAATTAGAATATTGGAGCATTTTTATAAGAATAAAGAGATGTTATGTGCATTATTTATTTTACATGTATGTATTAATTTAATACATTTAAAATGAGATTTTTAAATGCTCAATATATCAGTGAAAGGTAGCTATCAGTATTGCTGGGACAGAAGCGGTATATGTGCAGAAGCAGGGGGTAGGCGACTTGTAGATTTACCTCCTATTCTAAGGAGCCTGGAATACAGGCCAGTTTGAAGGGACAGTATTCTCTTTATTTATTTATTTATTTATTTATTTATTTTGGGCTGTGTTGGGTCTTCGTTTCTTTTTTTTTTTTTTTTTTTTTTTAAAGTTTTTTTTTTTTTTTTTTTTTACTTGATTTTATTTATTTATTTATTTATTTTTGGCTGTGTTGGGTCTTCGGTTCGTGCGAGGGCTTTCTCCAGTTGCGGCAAGCGGGGGCCACTCTTCATCGCGGTGCGGGGACCGCTCTTCATCGCGGTGCGCGGGCCTTTCTCTATCGCGGCCCCTCCCGTCGCGGGGCACAGGCTCCAGACGCGCAGGCTCAGCAATTGTGGCTCACGGGCCCAGCTGCTCCGTGGCATGTGGGATCTTCCCAGACCAGGGCTCGAACCCGTGTCCCCTGCATTAGCAGGCAGATTCTCAACCACTGCGCCACCAGGGAAGCCCCGGGTCTTCGTTTCTGTGCTAGGGCTTTCTCTAGTTGCGGCAAGCGGGGGCCACTCTTCATCGCGGTGCGCGGGCCTCTCACTGTCACGGCCTCTCTTGTTGCGGAGCACAGGCTCCAGACGCGCAGGCTCAGTAGTTGTGGCTCACGGGCCTAGTTGCTCCGCGGCATGTGGGATCTTCCCACACCAGGGCTCGAACCCGCGTCCCCCGCATCGGCAGGCAGACCCTCAACCACTGCGCCACCAGGGAAGCCCGGACAGTATTCTCTTTAGACGGCTCCTTTCAGTCCTGGTATTCCTCAACACGTCAGGGCTCTGCCCCTTTTCCATGGAGGTTATATACCTCCACGGCCTGTCACTGAGAGCCACACATAGGAAGCAAGGAAAAACCTCGATGACAAAAGTGTCAGTTACATGGGAGGTTATATAACTGAGAACCAAGTCCAAGAAGAGAAAACAGGACCTGAGAAGATGACTACAATTAGGAAATTGAACTCACACTTGCCGTATTCCTGTATTAAACCCAATCTGTAGCTCCAGTGCTCAAAAAAGGATGGCTTTGTGGGCTTGGCAAGTATATAATCACATTAAATAGTGGAAAACCATGTTATACAGTAGTATGAAGTGGCCGCCTCAGAACAAGGTTAATCCAACCAGAAGGATTATTTCTCAGCCCCGGGAGTCTGTAAAGGAGGGCACTGTGTGGGAGCCTCTGCCACATGTTGCCGCTGCTCTGAAATTGTCTTGGACCCTTTTGCTTTACTTCATTCTTCCTCTCACTCCATACTCCAGTGCATCTTTCTCTCCATTGAGGCGCCGCATTTGACTGCACTGAAGAAGACAGGATTGACCTTGGTGATCCTCAGATCAAAGGGCCCTGGGCCCATGCAAACACAAGCAGCATCACAACAAAGAGATTCTAGTGAATGCAAGTGTAGGATGCAGATGCAATATGTAGGAAAGGGGGCAACATTCATTGCACGTTCTTATATCTACAGTAACATGGTAACAAATACCAACCACCAGGCCAGGAGAACTGTGTGAGAGTTCTCAGGCATCTTTGCTTTTAATCATCTCTTTCTATTTTTTTTTTGTCAGTATGGCCCAAGGTCCCACTTCTTTCTCTCCATTGAGGCCTGAAGGACGCGAGTGTTTGCAAATAAATAAAGGGGAGCTCTATCAAAATGCAAGGTAGAGCTGAAAGGGATGAAAACTGTAGAAAATAGAAGCTTCCCTCACAACAGTGTCAGGCACAGCTCAAGAAAAGAATTGTGAATCCTCCTTTTTTCAAATTTAGAATTAAGCAAGCACCAAAGAAAATGTGGGAATTGGCATTGGTGATGGCCTAGCTCTGCAGACCGGCTGGTTTAGAATATTCTAAGAGGGAGGGTGATGACAAACAGATACTCTTTCCAAAGAATGTCATCAGCAAATGAAAGCGCTGCAGGTAGTTGGATGAACATGAAGGTAGGATTCTATTAGTGACCAAGCAACAAGAATTCCTGCAGAGAGCCTGCAACAAAAGAGACGCCCAACTTTACCCTGCCACCTCACATTCCTTCTTTTTATTCAGAGAGCTTCAGAAAAAAATGTTTAAGTTTGTTGCAGCTGCTCTGTCAGAAACTTACCAAGCGCTACAGCCATCGGAGCAATTAAAAAAAATTGCACAGAAGGTAATTAAAAGCCTTACTGGTTCTTGCGATTAGACTGACATTTTAAATGCCTCTGGATGTTTTATTGTGCCAATAACCTATTTCCCTCGTCTCCGAGAGAAATACAAGTGACATCAGTAATTTACCCAAATGCTCTACAGGTAACTCGTGCCAAATACAAACCTGCACTAAATTAGGGCCAGAATTCTCCTCTGTGCAGTCGGTATGATACATCTTAATGGGAAAACTGCTGTTTGCAAATTCCTTCTATATGTTTGTGTTTTCAGTGTTCACCATCCCGTTTGCTTGGCTCTGAGAACACAGCCTAACGATGACTGCTGGCTGGAATACGCCAGACCTATGGGCAGGGTAATCATTTCCAATTTACATGTGGTTATACAAGGACAAAGCTCACGGCTTTGGAGGACAGGGCCTTATTTTGTCGTTACTGAATGATGATGATGTGTTGGAGAATGTGGATCGCTTAATAGACTACTTCTGCCAAGGGAATTCTGCCCCTCTCCGTCCCCTCACCCTTGATTCGGGATTAGAATACGGGTTTATAATTTTGGTAGAAACCTAATAAAAGGTTTACCATATGAGTGAATTAAAAAAAAAAACTGTCCTGACTCAGGGACTGGGAACTTGAGGATGTATCCGAACCTGCAGCTTAGTTCCTCTTGGTTTTCTGTCCTCTGAGGGAAGGACGCCAAGGGGAGTTTTGGATTCCCTACCCTAGCAGGACCCACGCCGGGCCGATCTTTCCTCAGGAACGCAAGAAACGAAAACAAACAGCACCAACAGCAACAGAAAAGAGAAATGGAATAGAACGTGGGCCAAATTGTTTTTTCATGATGGAATATTATGATAAAATAAAAGTTAAAGTCACTCTTAAAAATCAAAATTAGGCAAAAAGGAAAAAAAACAACCAACCTTGTAAAGTGCCCTATCTTTTCCTCATAGGAGGTACTAAAGACTAAAGGTAAACTCATCTGTAAGCACCTCTCTTTAGACTTTCTAGGAGAAACAACATTTTAATTTGCTCTCTTAATTTCTTTCTGTGTGATTTATCTTTTCTGGTGTGCAGAGTGATCTGTAACCACCGTAAATGGCTCTCAACTCTGTCACTGTGCGCTTTGAGCAACTTTTGTACTGGTAAGTGACAACACTGCCAGCTCTTCCTAACTCTTTCCAGGGCCCTTGATCTATCTGCATGTGAATGACACACACAGCAGTTTACATCTTCAGTCCTTTGGGCTCACAGACCATGTCACAGCAAAACTGAAGATGGCTGAACATCAAATAAGAATTTGTATACAGAGAAAATTGATTTTTTTTTTTATTACCATTCCTTTTTTTTTTTTTTTAGAGCTCCTGATTTATTTATTTATTTATTTATTTATTTTTTTGGCTGTGTTGGGTCTTCGTTTCTACACGAGGGCTTTCTCTGGTTGTGGCAAGCGGGGGCCACTCTTCATCGCGGTGCGCGGGCCTTTCACTGTCGCGGCCTCTCTTGTTGCGGGGCACAGGCTCCAGACGCGCAGGCTCAGTAGTTGTGGCTCACGGGCCTAGTTGCTCCGCGGCATGTGGGATCCTCCCAGACCAGGGCTCGAACCCGTGTCCCCTGCATTGGCAGGCAGATTCTCAACCACTGCGCCACCAGGGAAGCCCAGATAATTGATTTCTTAGAGTTAGGTAGATAAGTACCAGATTTAATCAAATTAGATGCTGAGATTTTATGAACCTATTAGGGAACTTCATAGGAAGAAGGGGTGAAGAATCAGAGTGAGGAGTCCACGGGCCCATTAAGCACCTCCTTTTACCACGCCACATACATGAGTTTTTATTTACATAGTTTTAATACATCTCACAACCGCCCTGGAGACTCTGGCCACTCACTTGCATACCCATTAGATGCAGATAACTAGTAACATCTAAGGATATTCTTAAAACTCTGGTGAATTGAAGGTGAATTTCCCTGGCTCACTTCCCATGTGTTCTTTCATCGGCAAACCCAAGCACTAACCTATTCCTATAAATGTTATGGAAGAGCTTTGAAAGTGTGAATTCTTCATACAGAGGTTAGTAGCAAGGGAAAGTGATAAAATCTAGTCCTCTAAACATTTCAAAAGAGGATAAATTCCAGTGGACCTAAGATGATTAAGGAGGTATACATACAAAATCTTCTTTCACTTTCAGTGGAAAAAAATAAATAAAAGTGGATTTCATTCAGTGAAATAATCTTTGAGATAAGCATTTGGCCATTATCTAATGATAAAAAAAGGTTAAGTGAATTTTAATTTTTTACTTAGTGTTGTAAAAAATGTGTAAGTCATTTAAGCTAAATATAAGAAAACCAAAATGGTCTCTCAAGATACTGAATGGCCCAACAATGACATAATATCTCAAATATATTAGCTGAGTTTATTTGCTTATGCAGGTCAACATGAGGATTGGTGACACTTTCACCATGTCATCTAAAATTTAAATTAGTTCATTAAATCCTTTTTTGTCAGGTGTGAAAACATGTAGATACGCTTTAAGTGAAAAAAAATTAAACTTCACAAATGATATGTCAAAAATTCTGAAAGATTTTGGATTATATTATTGTATTATGTATGTGGGATATTGAAGTCATTTAATTCCTTTAAATTCACTAAGAAAAAAAATCCCCCAGATTATATTTTCAAGTGTTTAATTTCAGACATGTAAATTCCCTACACATGCAAACCTTTTAGAAAGTAAGCAACTGAATTCTGACAAAAATTACCATTTTTAGGGTAACTACAAAATATTAATAGCTGATAAGCATTGCAGGCATAAAATGTGGAAAGTGCTAGAACCTGGGAGGGATAGAATTCAGCCACACTGAGAAGACATGTAAATTCATGCCCTTCCAACACCAAACCATGTGTACCTACTAAAGTAGATTGGAAACTTGTAAATGCATTAACCTATCTTAATGAAATGATTAGAAATTAAGAAAAAGAGTTATGTGCCCAGATACTTGGAACACATCCTTGTACTTACAATCCAATCATACTGAACTATTTGTCCCAAAATATGGGGATAGTGAAATACTCGATAGTTCATTATAAGATCAAATGTGATATATTCATTAGACATCATGTTTTTTGAAGAACTCTTAATAATATGAGAAATATTTCCTTGACATAATATTAAGTGAGAAAAGCAAGACACAATATTTTTTTAATTGATATGGTTTCAAGTGTTAGAAACACCTACAGGTATACTAAAATGTTACCAATAGTTTATCTCTAGGAAGTGGGATTCTGAGTGACTTTTAATTGTTGTACTTTTTCACTTATTCCAACTTCTCTACCAAAATTATTCTTGTTCCTTTAATAAAAAGTGCTATTGAAATATTTTGAACTACATGTAATAATACTTCAGTAGCTCTGTTCCCACTTGTGAACTTAAGGTTGGCTGCTTCTAGAATCCCTTTCTTTTATGCCCTTGATTCATTATGTACCTGCTCCCAGGGTCATCCTGGAATGTATGCCTCTTCTTTGCCCCCCTTACCCACACAGCTGAGTTAGTTGATGTTCATTGTCTCAGGAATTTACCCTTCTACCTCCTTTGCCTCCTCCTTAGTTCATGTCTTAATCACTTTTTTCTGCTCACAGATCTTTCTGGGTCCCGTCTTATCATGCTCCAATACTTCCTCCACTCAACATACAGTGATCTGTCCAAAATGCACAACTACCTAAAAGCTCCAACACTTTCATCACCGGATGGGACTCCTTAGTATGACACACAAAGCCATTTATAACCCAGTCTCTGTCTGTCTGACCAGCCTCAGCTCCTGCCTCTTATCTCCCATGGCCTTGCACTTCACAGTACAGCCATTCTGTACCATTGGTGATCTTCCTCTCACTGTGGCTTTTTTTCTGCTCTGTCCCTTTGCAAGTTCTGTTTCCTCTGCCTAATCCCTTCTTCATCTCCATTTCCCACTTCTCCATCTTTTCTGCCTCACCAAATCCTGTGCTTATCCTCAGCCTGTGTGAAGCCTTTTCCAGCTACCCCCAGAGAGAAATATGTTTCTTCCATAATACTTCTCAATCTCTCTATATAAATGTATCACTACATAGAGGAAAATATATTTCATCTGTTTATTTACATGTCTTTTGCTTCTAATAAGATGTAAGATCCCAGGGGGCAGTGACCATGTGATCCATCATTACATTCCTAGAATGTAAATTCATTGTAAACTCTAGTAATCAGCATGGAGTATTACATATATCAATATCTGTGATTTTGTGGACCTTAAAAATAATTCCAGCTAATTTGACGTGGACATATTGTGTGCCATTTGGTTAAAATGTGAACCCTTAAGTATAACAACTTTTTTTTACTTCCAAAAGATTCTTTTTTTACAGAATTTTCCCCCTGAATCAAATATTTGTTTGACTAAAGATGTTAATTTCAACTGCTGGACTTAGTTAATTCAATGAAAGAAAAAAATCAATGAACTAGTTGTTTCTAATGAATGGCTCATCAGGCCATGTCAGATACATGTACTTGCAGATTTGTACAAGCCAACTAAAACTACCTTGCAAGCCCAGTCCTGAATAGCTCAGCTCTCTTGCTTCTGCCTTACTTATTTTCCTACAACTACAGTAAAAATATCCAGTCCCAGTGTTGCGCACACTCAGGAAGGAGCATAAACCAAGCGCAGCAGCCCCACCCCTGAAATCTCAGCTCACCTTTTCTACCACTCAGTTGTACCACTCTTTGACTCCCTAACTGTGCCAGGACTGAGAGGACTTTCAGCACTTCCCTGTTTTATTTGATTTTCCTGGACTCAAGTTTTGCCAGTTTATTTTTCTCTTTTTCTTAAGCATCTCCTCAGTCATGTGGGCTCTGGTCTTGGTCCCATTTTGCAAGCCTCCTCTGTCTGCACATGCTTGCCTACATAAGAGAGGGATGCAGAATGGTGTAGAACAGGGATAGAACACTGGTCTTACCTCTTAAGTATTCCCTGACCGATTGGTAGTGGATCCCTGTAATATGCTGAGAAGGATTCTGAAACCATGTGCAGTGGGAAGGAGATCTGTGACTGATTAGTCATGTCTGAAGTGGGCACAGGGAGAAAGAAGACAGGGAGTGGCTCTCCTTGGTATAATGGCACTAGAGCCAGAAGGTGTGAGTCTGTGTTTACAACTAAGACAAGTATGACCTAGGGCAAGTTACTTAACTCTATGAAATGTAGTTTCCTCATCAATAAAATGAGAATAAAGAGGCCACTCTACAGGCTTGTTATTAAGATTAAATTAGATACACTGCATAAAGTGTTTTTCATAGAACATGTAGTAGGTGCTCAATAGCTGGAAGATGAAGATAATGATGCTGGCAGACTCTCTTCAGAATTAGATTGTGACCTTCGCTCTCTTCCCAGAATTGTCTACTCAGTCAAATTAAATAAACATTTCCGTGGAGTTTCAAAGTGGTGACAGTGTAAAAGGTGCTAATCTTCCCTGCTAGGTAGCAACCCTCACTGGATGTCTCTCTATGCCTGTCAGAGCCATCACACCCTCTGAAAAATATGCCTTGGCTGTGTTTGGGTCTCATGGACGTTTTCCAGAATGTAAGCACAGTCTTCCATTTTGAACCCTCCCATTCTGAACCCTCCCATTCTCTCCTGTTTTCTCCCCAGTTATCTTGCACTTGGACTTTTGCTCCATTCCTAGTGCCCTTTGGGGATGCCTCCTCCTTTTGATGCTCTGACTTGCTTTGGTGTGGATTTCTCTCCAGGAAGTTGCTTCTCAGAGTACCGACGTCACTTTCACTCACTGGTGCCCAGTAGCTCTCCTCTCTCCCGTATGCTTACCCCCAAATTCTGTTTTTCTGTACTACAGTATAAGTTTCAAGAGGTAACTAGACAATGATGACCCAGATCTTAGATTAAAAAATAAATCCACAAAACAAAACTTAATTTCCCAGCTCAAAGTATCTTCTTCCACTTGGCACAGAGATATATCCTCAGCAGTAAAGATTGCAATTGGTTCAGGGGATGTAGCAGTGGGGAGTCAAGGCAAGACACAGATGAGCCAGAGGCTACTTTCTAACACAGAGAGAAGGATAAGATATTTCTGTGAGCTTGACTCCTGTCTGAGAAGTTTTTTCCCAGTATCTGGAGATTGTGCTAAATGAGTATCACCTGGGTCTTTTTATCTTCCTTCGCTTCTAAATCTGTTTCTCACCCTTCTCATTCGAAAATGAAAGTCCTGAGGGCCTGTCATGATAACAGATGTTTCATTCCTTTACATTTTAAAATTAACATGGCACTTGAGTCATAGCCTCTGAGGGCTTTGGGAAAGAAACATGAGCTTGGTACACATGAAAACAATGAAACTGGATGAAAGTTTTTTTAAAAAACAAACAAACAAATTTGTTTAGTGCTGTAAAAACCCAACAGTTAGCACCCCCAGCCAGACTGTGTCTGAGAAAAGTAAAAAAAATAGTGTTTTGTGGGAGAAAATGGCCGCTCTCCATAGTCTTATATCCATAAAATAATCATAATAATTTGGTAAAAAGAGCAACTGAACTGAGTGTCAGAAGACACTAAGTGAAAGATAAAGAAATTTTCTAAGTGAAATCTGCTTATGTCTGAGATGAGTCTTATTTGACCATCACCATGTCTCCTGAAGTGTAGGCACAGAGGCTAACCTTTTTGAAATTCTCTAAGAAAAATAAAGGCACAGTGCTTGGGAAATGGTATATTGTATAGCCCCCAACTTGGAGAGTCATGATTCCTGATAGCATACTAAAGGCACTGAGAATACCTGGAATAGAGAGACCTGACTGATTTGTTTAACTCAGTGTTGTTTCCAAAACATTTTTGACAATCTGATATTTTTATTTAGTAGCAATTGATTGATTGATTGATTGCCAGGCCACGTCAGTTGTTTCCACAGGGTGTTCCAAGAGTCCCCATGATCTGTGGCAGTGTCTGGGGGCCGGGTGGAGAGGTGAAGAATCTGAAGCAAGCCCAGGCCAAAAGGCTGCTTTAATCTATCTTTCAAGTTAGGTTTCTGGGTAGCGTTTTATTTAGAATTAAAGGAAAGTTTCAAAAAATAAGTCGAACAGACCAGGCCAAGCATTGCATTCCCTGCCTTTCTCGCCTTTATGAAAAACTGCTCCTTCCTCTTCCTGGCCTTTAAGATACAGCTCAAATGTAACCTACTTGGAGAAGCCTTCCTTAGTTCTCTCAGGATCAATTTTCTGTGTTCTCAGAGCTCTTTATTACTGTTCCTGAAATAGCTCTTGTCACATAATAAGTTATATGGCTCTGTCTCCCCCAATAGGAAAAAAACATCCTTTCTTTATCTTGCTATCCGCAGAGCCTAGCACTGTCTTGGGTACATAGTAGGTGCTCAACAAATATTTGCATGAAGCATGCATGACTCATCCAGTACATAAAGTTGAGAGGATTTCCCTTAAATCTAACATACTGCCTTACATGTTCTGAAAGTGAAGCTCAGTCACTATTTTTCAGCTTACTGCCTTAGTCTGCTCAGGCTGCTGTAAGAAAATACCATAGACTGGGTGGCGTAAACAACAGACATTTGTTTCTCACAAATCTGGAAGCTAGAAAGTCCAAGATCAAGGAGCCTGCCAAGTCTGTTCCCCATGGGGGTTCTTTTTCTGTCTTGCAGACAGCTGCCTTCTCCCTGTGTCCTCTCATGGCAGAGAGAGCGAGTGAGCTCTTGTCTCTCTTCCTCTTCTTTTAAGAATACTGATCCCATCTTGAGGGTCCCACCCTCATGATCGCATCTAAATCTAACCACCTCCCTAAAGCCCCATCTCCAGATACCATCACATTAGGGATTAGGGCTTCAACACTGAATGAGGGTGTGGAGGGACAAAAACATTCAGTCCATAACATTATGATTGTTTGCATGGAGAATAAATGAGTCATTCAATAATAAAGTTTAGAGTATTTTCCCCAAATCTAGCACACTTCCTTACACTTTCTGAAATTGAAGCTCAGTTACTATTTTTTGGCTTACTCCTGCAGTCTCTCAAGATATCTCTGCAATTTATTCATGTCACCCTGGCATTTCACTATCAGGAAGAGCTGGTGTCACCAGCAAATTTCGAGATGTCACTGTGCACTCCATCTCCCAGATCACATCTAAAAATGTTCTCCGAGACCAATCCTTAAAGGATTTCTCAGTTTGCACTTCCTCTATCTAGATCTGCTTATTCTTTTTCATTTTTTCATGGATGGAAACTCAGTCCACAGGGATACGTGATGACATTATTTTCAAATCTGACTTAATTTTTAAAAACGACTGTTGGAGCTGGTCAAAGGCTTTTTAAATTTTTATTTATTTTTTTGGCTGCGTTGGGCCTTAGCTGCAGCATGCAGGCTTAGTGGTTGCAGCACGCAGGCCCTAGAGCTCGCGGGCTTCAGTAGTTGCAGTGCACGGACTCAGTAGTTGTGGCTCACGGGCTCTAGGGCGCAGGCTTAGTAGTTGTGGCGCATGGGCTTAGTGGCGCTGTGGCATGTGGGATCTTCCTGGACCAGGGATTGAACCCGTGTCCCCTGCATTGGCAGGCAGATTCTTAACCACTGTGCCACCAGGGAAGTCCCTCAAAGTCTTTTTGAAGGTCAAGTAATTTGCATTCTTTCTGCTCCAAAACATGGAGAGTACTAGAGGAATTTAGAATTTGAATATTTTGTATTCACCTAGTGCTTCTGTGTAGAGTCACAAACACCAGGGTACTTTGGGAGGCAATGAAGTGATGAGTAATCTCATGAGTAATCTCTGGAGGTGTTATCTGACTGTTTGATCACATGCCAGACTAACCGTTCTCCACTTGAATATGTGTTGAAAATGATAATGTAAAATTGTGTATAGTTCTTTGGAAGCATGCAGGATCTTAGTTCCCCCACCAGAGATTGAACTCATGCTCCCTGCAGTGGAAGTACAGAGTCTTAACCACTGGACCACCAGGGAAACCCCTCTTTGGATACTTTCTAATAACTACTTTAATCTCTTGGTTTAATAATAACTTTCAATTACAATTTTCCTGTGCAACCTAAGGTATCAACTAGAATTCTAATTTATTATATTTTTCAACTATCTCCAAACACACACACACTCAAAGCATATAATGATACTTTGATCTTTAGTCATCATATTTGTTTTCTATTAAGAAAAAAATTAACCCTGTTTCACATTCATCTCACCAGAATTTATACCTGTAATTTGATTTTTAAAATATCTGTACAAAGCAATTTTATTATTCAAGTAACTTTTGACTGGTATAGATTGTCAAATATCAAACTACAGAATGAGGGTTTTTTTAAAATAATTAATTAATTAATTTATTTATTTATTTTGGCTGCGTTGGGTCTTCGTTGCTGCCCGTGGGCTTTCTCTAGTTGCAGTGAGTGGGGGCTACTCTTCGTTGCAGTGCGTGAACTTCTCATTATGGTGGCTTCTCGTTGCGGAGATGGGCTCTAGGCGTGTGGGCTTCAGTAGTTGTGGCATACAGGCTCAGTAGGTGTGGCTCATGGGCTTAGTTGTTCTGTGGCTTGTGGGATCTTCCCGGACCAGGGCTCAAACCCTTGTCCCTGGCATTGGCAGGCAGATTCTTAACCACTGTGCCACCAGGGAAGTCCCCAGAATGAGTTTGATAATACGTCTCATCTGGAACTATAGACTATAGTTTCCTGCCTAAGACTTTTGATTTTTTTAAATTGCCATTATACAATGAGTAAAGATTCCAGACTTTTCAAAACTTAATAATTCTCAAATTGCATTGATTGTCTCTGGGGTATCTTTCTTTTTTCATTTATCTTTTTTTTTTTGAATTTTATTTTATTTTTTATACAGTAGGTTCTTATCAGTTATCTATTTTATATATATTAGTGTATATATAATGTCAATCCCAATCTCTCAGTTCATCCCACCACCACCCCACCCCCTGCTTTCCCCCCTTGGTGTCCATATGTTTGTTCTTTACATCTGTGTCTCTATTTCTGCCTTGCAAACTGGTTCATCTGTACCATTTTTCTAGATTCCATATATATGCGTTAATATATTTGTTTTTCTCTTTCTGACTTACTTCACTCTGTATGACAGTCTCTAGGTCCATCCACATCTCTACAAATGACCCAATTTCGTTCCTTTTTACAGTGTACCTATTACAGTTGTTATGGTACTTCAATCCAGAATTTTAAATGTTGAAATCCAAAAAACCCAGGGAATTTTTTTAATGGTAATAATTTTAAATTCATTTAATTTCAGAGAATCATACAGGTTAACCAGTAAAAAACTTTCAAGCATAAAATATATTGAATTATAGTAAAATTATCTGAGAGAAATGGGTTAAAAATACACGTTCAAGGGAAAAAGGAACAATGTAACATTTCTGCTCTCATAGAAGAACTTGTCTGTTTCAATGGATGATTTGCATATCTAGTTGTTATCATATGACACTTTTAAAATAAAGGTCTTAAAGTAAAAGCTTTGTTTTTAAATTTCATTATACACAATAGGCCAAAAATTATATTATTTAAATTCAAGAGAGAAAATTTTAAGTGTTACCTTAAAAATGTACAAGGGAAGTACATGTTGTCCAAAATTCTTTTAGGGGACAGAAAACGTGCACACTATTGACAGAGAAGATGGACATAATAACGTTTGACCTGTTTTCTTCGAATGGCTTCACCAGTGACATAATGTATGAAATGCAAAATACTATGATGACTGTGATATCCATATTATTTTAATTTTTTGAATTTTAATTGGTGGTGTCATATTTTATATGATATTGAGCAGCACTAACTGCAGAAGTAATCAATTAAGGGATTGTAGACGGCAATGACCAAAACTTGACACAACTCTCTTTCACATTTGAGCAGGTTTTATGCCAGATCTTACTAGACCAAACTGCTTTCATTTCAGGAAACATTTCATTCACATTTTTTCTCAGGGAAACTGGGGTTTAATTACCCCTTGTTTCTTTTTTTTTTTTTTTCTACTAGACTGTATACCAAGTTTATGTATCTGGAGCTTAAGGTATATATTAAAAATTAATGTATTAGACTGTGTGAAATTTAAAGTCCTTTTTAGACTTAGTATTTTATGATTCAAGAAATGTAAACTTTAATGTTAAATAAATGAGAATGAAGAAAGCTTTATTTTGAATGAAAATACAGTTTCTCCAAGTCCCAGCTTAGTTGTTCACTCCCAACAGATTTAATTACGTGAACATTTATTTCTTGTGCACCAAAAAATATGCCACATGACAGCAGGTAGCATATCAGGTACCAAATAGTACCTAGATATATGAGTAAAATATTATAAAATGTTTAAACACCAGTGGATTTTTATTTACACCCATTCTTTTAAAACTTTCACTTCACAATTGGGGTTTAATTTTTATTCTTTATCAGTACAGCCAGCCATATGTTCATTTTCTTTCGTTTTACTGAATTATTACTGACTGACTATAATTCTACCATTAACATCCTTTCAAAGAATCCAAGATCTTAATCACTGCTATGTTAAGCTCTCATTAATTTTAATTTCAGTTTTTAAATTACAGTACAATCTACATGATCACTTCTTTCAGATATGTGTGACTGGTATTGGGTTTCATTCCCCTTCTTCAACAAACTACAAAACAAAATGGTACAGCAATATCCCTGCAAACATGTATTTTTCCTTAGTCATTCTGCAATTCTCAATCTAGTCAATGTCAGAGTATTTAATATGACCCATTTTTCATAGAGAATGGTAGTCCCATTTACAGTACTGAGATTGATAGCATACCGTGCTATCAATCCCAAAAGCTCTGATGCGGGCCATGGACCTCTACCAGAAGATTCCTTTCTGGGCTATCAATCTCACTGCTCCCCACTGTCTCTGAGCCCTAAATCAGACTGCTTGATACCTCTCTGGTTTTGTATTCCTGCATCAGCAGACTGCCTAAGCACAGCCATCACTCACTAGCACTGTTAACTGCACTTGCTACAAACACTGGACCACTTCCCTCATCCTAAGGCCAAGTGCAAAATCCCTGCTACATTACATCACTTATGAATTCCTCCACTAGAAGAAACCATTTTGTCCCCTGGATTTTGAATACTTGGAAATATAATGCGATCGTTATTGTATTATTTATTTTGGTAATGGGAATTTTGAACATGACAGGTAGTCAATGCTGAAGCAAGGATAGTTTGAAAAGCAAAGTGTAAAAAGACTCCATCAGTAAATCTGCACTTTCTTATTCTATCTAGAAGTATTTTGGCCTAGAACTGCTAAGATTTTATTCAGTAAAATTTATAAAGCCAATTTCATCATTCTTTTTACATGTGTTTACTCAAAGCCAGTGAAATCCTACTGAGGGCCTGCTGTAGGTGAAACAATTCTATAGACAGTGGCTAAACCAGTCAAGGGAGCTCTCCCTGCTGAGATGCCTGAAAGCATATTTAATCCCATCCATTTCTCCATCTTCACAAATCAGTTTTTGCATCAGTTCAATTGAGAGTCATTTCTGCCAAAGCAAGTCACGTGGCCATGCCTCACTTCAAAGTGCAGTCCCTCCATGTTCATGGAAGGAGAAGAGAACTGGAAGACAAAGATGACCAGACAGGCCATAGTGAGAATTACCTCTAATAAATGCCAAGCATCTAGTACTACTCCTGCATATAGACACTCTTCAATAAATGATAACTTTTTATTAGAGTACGGTTTTTGTCCAGTCAGTTGGCTTCAGTATTTGAAATTAACCCAATTGCTAGTCTTTGAAAAAATTATGTTCCTATAATAATTAGGATCTACTAGTAGACAGGTAGAAGGATTCTCTATGACTGAAGGAAGGAAATACATATTTCTTTCACATTAGACAGTGCTCTGTCTCCCAGTAAAAGTGATTATCACAGTCTGTTCCTTCCACATCAGGACTATATTTCAACAATCTGAGAAACATCAGACTCTTACTTTACTGGTCCAGTTGTTTGAGGTATTTAATTATTGCTCATATCATTGTCAGATGCACATACATAAAATCTACACCATATTACTTCTACTCTAAAGAAAGCAAGTATTTTTCATTTTATGAAAGAAGATATATCTAAAGAGGTATAGCACAAGCTGATTCATGCTACAAGGAATCGTTCTTGCATTTATCCCAATGACTCTTATGTGTGTATGAGATCTAGTTAGATTTCATATGTCCTTGTTTTATGGAAAATAATGGTCCTCGAACCCCTAGCACCTTGAAAACTACCCAAATTTTTAAAAGGAAAAGAGTTATTCTCTACTTTTCCTTATCATATCCTCTTTGTTTCAAATAAAAGAATGGCACTCTTTTTCTTTCTGAACTTTTCCTCTTTCCCACTTATCTGTTCTGGATTTTATTTATTTAGAACTTGTTTTCTCTGTATGAAAACTAGGTACTTAACCCATAACAAGAATCATAATTCTACCTAGTTATTATATATTTGCCTTTATTGGGGCTGTTGTAGAAAACTTCTCATTACATGGATGTGGGCTGTATGTACTCAACTAGAGTTAGGAATCCAAGTTTCTGCTTTAGGTGTGTCACCAAAATGGTTATAATCTTGACAGCTCATAACTCCTGGACCTCAATTTTCCATTCAGAGAAAAGAAGGATGAGCAAGCCCCATGCTATCATCATAACTTTATACATGTGTTCTCTCTGTGAAATGCTCCCTAACTTCTCCCCATCCCCTAGCCACATATTTGTGGCTAATTTCTATTATTTGAAGCTCTATTTCTGGTATTACTTCCTAAAAGAAGTTTCCCTACTCTCAATCCAGAAAGGATTATATGATACTTCCTGGGCCTCACAAAATAACTACATGGTTCCATCATTGTACTTGAAACATTGTTAGTTTTATACGCATGTATTTATATATCCCCCTTACTCCACTAACATGTATACTCCTAGAGAGACAAGTCAATGTCTAATTAACCTTTGAGGTGCTTGGAAACAGGCACTAAATAAATATATGTGAGATAGATGCATGGATGGATGGATAGATGGATGGATGGATGGATGGATGGATGGATGGATGGAAGGATGGATGGATGGATGGAAGGATGGATGGATGAATGAATGGAAGGAAAGATGAATGAATGAATGAATAAATGAATGAATGAATAAATAAATAAATAAAAGTAGATGATACTCCCAAATTCCTTCTAGCTCAAAATTTATATTACTCCAAAAAATATATTGGGTTGGACAAAAAGTTTGGTTAATGAATATGTTGTTCAATAAAGTTCTTGGTGAAAATGAAAAATGTGTCTTATTTTGTACTTAAAACCGAACAAACTTTTTGGCCAACCCCATAAATGCAGGACAGAGATATTTGCAAAACTGGCAGCATTTCGAATCACTGTGGCTAGGAAGCTACTTCTGCTCCTTCAGCCTCTGCTTTCTATGTTCTCATGATGGCCTTTCTCTTCACTCTCTATAGTAAATTTATAATTTACTATAAAATTAATTGAAGTGTTGGTTAAATGTCTGGTTTCTCATTCATGCTCCCTAGCATTTGATCAAGGGATCTCTGCTCATTTCATCATCAGAGAGGGACTTTCTGGTCACCAGTCAGACAACAACAGCTAGTACTTCTCTGTTGGAAGGCAGGACCGTTGGTAGGTAAGACAAAGGCTGAGAGTTGGGACCGATGAAGGGCATTGATCCAGTGGCCATGAGAGGATTCCATGAGGACTCTAAATATTTTATGATTGCTCTCATAGCTAGACATGAGGGGAAAGAGTGTGGTAGACACAGGGTGCCTAACCCCTGCTCAAGAATAAATTCATCCTCCTGTCCGTAAGTGTCCCCTCTAGGCAAACAGGCTGATTGATCATTAGCAATATAAATCTCATACTTTGTTTTATAAACCTCTCATGCTGATTTCTCTGCCTTTTAACTTATTTCAGTTCCACCTTTCTCCATGGCAGAAATCCAGAGATCTCCCCCATCTGTCATCTAAGACGCCTCCCTTTTCTGAACTCAGCATATATATTCTTCCATTTGGTACTCAAACTTGAGCTGTTTTAGGAAAGCATGTAATTGTTAATATTTAAAATTTTTAATTCATGTTTTTTCTTGAACTTTGTGTGTGTTTATGCCTAGCCTCTTCAACTACAGTGTAACCTGTTGGAGGGAAGTGACTATATCTTATACCTATTTGAATAACCCTAGCAAGGCACTCAATAACTATTTAATAATTGACCATAGATCAGTTATTTCAGCCACTAGGACAAGAAAATTAATCTTGTTTTCTCAGTGATCCAAGTTTATAAAGTGTGTATGTTATATCTATAGCATATTTTAAAGCCTTTTGAAAAATTTTCACATTTATGAGCTAATTTTTTTCCCAGAACCTTTCTGTGAGTTATATAGTACAGAGAAAAGGAGTACTTTTTAGATGAAGAATTTACACTCTAAGAATTAAGATTCTAACAGTAATAAGAGCATCAAGGCTAGACTTAGTTCTCCTAACTACTGGTATTTCATTGCTTTTTTTGGCAAAACACATCAAATACAGTTTCCAAAAATATAGTTCCTTGCACACACCTCTACTACTGGTAAAAGGGGACTGTTAGCCAGGGACATAAAAGAGTTCTAGAACTTCATAACCTTCTTTGTGCCAAATTATTAAAGTCAGAAATTTATCTTCAAAGAAAGAAAGAAATGCTAATTCTGAAAGCATTCTCGTAAATCTTCAGTAGCATTATAGAAAGGCTTAGCGTACTTGCTGTTTGCTGAGAAGCAGGAGGAAAAAAATCATATAAGCTCCAGAGTACATAGCCTCATATTTGGCTCTGGAATATATAGAACAGATTAGAAAACACAAATTCAATTTTATCTCTGCCTCTGTAAGATTAAAACAAAAAACAAATCCAAACCCCAAAGATTTTTTTTTTAATACAGCAAAGGCTTCTTAACTGCCTGAACCACATAGATTGGATTTACTTAGTGAAAATATGTATTCATCTATCAGATATGCAGTCATTCTTTTATCCTGATAGAAATCATTATTCATGCAAAATAAATTGATTCTACTATAATTGTCTACCAGCTGTGACTATAAAGCAACTATGTGAGACTTACAATTGAATCTTTACCACAGGTGGAAATGAGGATATAAACCTCTAAAATACAGTTCATTTGGGTCATCGCTTAAGAGCTCATATCCTGTCCAGTACTTCAGAGTAAATTATATTATGTTTATGATGCTATTAATCACATCATATCTTCTATACATCCAAAAGAAAAATATCATTTCTCTTTATCTATATTTTTTACTCAATGAAAATTGCTCAATTATTCTCTATATTGAAGAAAAATTACAGGAAGAAGTTAATTGCTTACCTACATGCTACTGTATTTCTGAAGCCAAAACATTAACATATGCAACAACAATAAAAGTGGAGAGGAGTAACTTATATAAAATAAAACTGTGCTTTGGTTTATGGGCTATAAAACAAACAAAGCCTGACTTTAAAAGCTGTTATTATGTATAAATTAAAGTATAGAAAGGTCACAAAAATAAGGAACGTATTTCTTTAAAGGAAAAAATGAAACAAAGAATCTTCATCACATACAAGACAGTTGTATGACATTTATTATGGCAAGGCATTTTTAAAAATGTATTATGAGTTGAAATTTTGAAATTCAGCCAAAGAATTACAGAAAGTTGATGCTAAATTGACAGTCAACAATCTCTGTTTTCAAAAATATTTTCATATTGGTAAAGTTTTTGTTTACTTTGATTATCAAGATCTATATTTTATATATGTACATATTTATAGATTTTTTTTTTCATTTCCTGGCAAGTGAATGAGTCAAAATTTAGCTTGAAAAGATGAAGCTTACGCAGTCTTATTGTGCCTTTATATTTAGTGAATGAACAAGACCTCAAATGTTTTTAAGTAATTCCTGTATATTAACTTGCCTTCTGTTAATTAAATATTAACTTTTTAAAGAATTTAAATTGAACTAAATCTCACTGTACACACTCATGCTCATGGCATGTGCACGCACATAGCCTCAGTTTCCCAGTGAAGACACTCACTTCACTGACTTTCACTGTGGAAAAATATTGAATTTTGGGTCAGATATTCTGGATTTTGGTTTGGCTATCTACCAAGTAAAACCTTATCTTGGGACAACTCAATCAAATGTTCTTTATTTGTGGAATGGGGAAAATTAATAGCTTCCCTTTTTAACCCAGGAATTGTGAGAATCATATGAAATTTTATAACAAACAATATAAATGTAAGAGGTTATCACTTTAAAAATATAAAATCCATTCATCCATTTCAAAATACTTAAAAAAATTTTTTTTTATTGGAGTATTGTTGGTTTACAGTGTTGTGTTAGTTTCAGGTGTATAGCAAAGTGAATCAGTTATACATATACATACATCCACTCCTTTTTAGATTCCTTTCCCATATAGGTCATTATAGAGAATTGAGTAGAGTTCCCTGTGCTATACAATAGGTTCTTATTAGCTATCTATTTTATATATAGCAGTGTTAAAATACATTTATTAAAAGCTTACAATGAATTGACAAACCAAAATTTTCCCTGTCTTCAGAAGAGACAAATGTCAGGGTTTCAGGAAATCTCTCCTTTGTCTGGACACAGGCTATGCTAGCAGCATTCATCTCCCAACACACACTTTAGCTAAGGTCACTGTGATGTTTCTGTGTGATTCCCTCTTTTACAGGAATCATTTTAGTCTTGACAGTTCAACTGTAAGCTTCTAGGGGTGATGACTGTATACTGTTTGCCCCTCAGTAGCTGCTGGAGTAGACACATACCAGGAGCACGTTCTTTCTTGTTTGGTGATTGCGAGTGGCTGAGAAACTCACTTGTGAAATGTGTCCAGATGGATGGAAGTAATATACTCTGTTCCCAGCCTGTCTGTGTGCACATTTGATATGCAAATCAAATAATGAGTGCTGCCTTGGCCACTGACCACCTGATTGGCTATGGGACAGACAAATGGATGTGATTAACATCCGTAGAGATTCACAAAGGCCTGCTATTAATAAAATGTGGTGTTTCCAGGTGAGTGCCCCTGAACATGTCCTGTGTATCTTGCTGTTCTTATAAAAACGTGTGCTAAAATGTATTTTAAAATACTGTAATGTAATCACACAACAGATTAAAATGAGTCACGTTCTTTGGAAAACATTTGATATTTCAGAAATAGATGCATTCTTTAGCATCTAAAAGGTTTCCAATGATTGCATAGAATTAATCAATTCCAGGACAGTGATTTAAAAGGTTAGAGACTATGGGTAGATAGAGGTGAGTTACCAAGTTGACAAGTGGTCACTGCAGTTGAATCCCAGCGATGTGTATTTAGGCTAAGCGTTGGGAACAGAAGGTAGAGAGGCAGAGGCAGAATGGGGAGAGGAGAACATGGAAGCTAAAGGAGAAAAGGATAAGAATATAATAGAAAAAAGAAAGAAGTGAATTCAGAAAAGAAAAGGAAGACGAGATCACTGCAAAAGAAAACAGAAAGAAAAATAGTGAAAGAAGCTACCATCTGAGTAACTGCTTTTTCCCAGCATTATCCAGGAAAATCTTTTTCCATGGTTCAGAGAGGTTTCTTCCACATCTACCTTCTTCTCAAAAGGTTATCCATCTTTTCCTCAGGATGAGAAATCTATCTGTATATGAGTGTACATTCCAAAGTTGCTTTGTTTGACTAAGTTTGATTTTCCCTTGTGCTTTAGAAGCTATAGTGCAGTGAATCACTTCCCTGTACATCAAAAAGCAGTCTCTGTCACCATAAGCACACACATGGAATTGATTATGCTCCTTCGGGTGCCTATCTACATGGGTTTTGAGCACTGCTACTCCAGGTGGCAGCCCCTCTTTCTTACTCTTGATGAGGGTATAAGAGGAGGAGTGTATCTAGTGAACAGTGGGATTATAGCATGAACACCTGTAATGAATTTCATTTTATTTCTGTTCCGCCAGCATTTTATGACTTCCAATGGGACTGAATACTTCTTTCTGATCATATAAATATTTGGGGAAGGGGGCCTTGGGCTTCCTGGAAGGCACTATACACTTCCACGTATAATGAAACTTATACAATAAAAAGGACTGAATTGCTAAAGAGTAATGTGGACCATGGGAAAAATGTACATTCCCAATGTTCTGTGGCAAGGTTATATTTTTAAGATATTAACTCTAAGTAGCTTCCCCCGCTCCTACAATTGGCTAAAAGGAGAAAGAAAAACAGAATATTGCTGAATTTTCTCTTTTGTTTCCAAAAGAATGTGCCAGTTAAAGGGATTATGCCCAGGGTCTCTGCATTGAGCTTTAAAGTTCAAGGAGAGCTTGATGACTGAGGAACATGCGGAGGGAGAGATGAAGGGATTTCACCTGGTGAATAGAAAATGTCCAAGCGAATGTGTAAGAAAACAGACGTAAGTGGGTGGCTACTCCCTCTGTGCATGAGGGCCCTGAGAACCAGAGTGAGTGACAACTCAGTAAAGGGACAGTGCAAGAGGTATTGTTGCTGCCAATGGAAGCTGAGTTCCTGTGCACAGCTGTCTTGGTTTCCATGCTGGAGCACTAGCCGTTCTTCCCATAGCATTCCAGAACAGAAATCTCCTGTTAGCCTCCAGGGAGCTACCCAATACAAGTGGTGACCATCACCTGGGACAATCAGTGATCAAGGCTCCTTGGATTCCATTTGACTTCTTGTAGATGACCTTTCCCCAACACCCAGATACACATCTGAATAAACTCTTACACACACATACAACGTCCCGTAAGAGCAATGAGCGCAAGAAAAGCTGAGCTAAGCCTGAGGATCTTTAATTAGTTTGGTGGGAGAAAGTCCCTTCCATCTGAATTTGGGGATGGGTGGTAAACAGAACCAATTTCCAACTCCCCTACTCTAATCCAGAACAGTGGTTAAACACTTACCCAGGACACCACAACTTTTGGACTAAGTTTTCCTAATTCAACAGATGTACTTAACACTTGGGTAACTCATTGAGTTCAAGTCAATGGAAGATAGATGGGACATGGAGAGCCTAGTAATTCATTTAATATCCTTTAAATATATGTAATGATTTTTGCGTACTCATTCATACACTTAACCACTTGGGACACAGACACACATACATGTACACACTCACATACATGCACATCCAACTGGCCTAGGCAGTCATGCCTTCCTGGTTACACTGACGGTCTAGCCCTCTATTCAGTACTGCAGGGTCAAACTAATGCCTGGAAGAGAGGAGACATGGATCCCCATGGACAGATAATTAATTAATCCAATTAGTGTTTATTGAGTCTGCAATATGCAAGTTCCTGTACTGGCTTTGGGGGCTGACACATTGATGCATTAGAGGCAACCCTTGTTTTTTAAGAAACTTAGAATCCAGTAAGAGCGTAGAGTAAAGCACAGCACTCTACCTGACCTAGTGGCTAATTTGCATATATGAATGGATAAATGAGACTTATAAACATATACAAAAATGTAATAGGATGAATTATTAAAATGTAAACAAAAGCTGTGATAAGGGAAATTATTTAAAAAATAGGATTCTCTAACCGTACACAGGAAAAAGAGGGTACCATTTATGCTGCCTTAATCCTCATCACGTGAGGAGAAATAAAGAGCTTTTAAAATTCAAGTCTGTTTAGGGAAGAATTAGGACGAGATGGAACAGAAAGCTTTGAGAAAGAGGGGTCCAAAGGCGTGGAGAGGGGTATATGTATTCAAGGTTCCCTAAGCCTGAAGAAGGAGATCTGTATTGGAATAGTTTCTGCAACTGGAGAATCCTCTAGGTGGGTGATTTCTTCACCATGCACGTAGAGGCTGTCAGTGAGTTCAAGGGCGTTAAAACCAGTGGCTAAGATCTCTGCAAATGCGTAGATGGCCAGAGGACTGGCACTTCCTCAGGGGCCTCTCTGAATCTGCCCCAAGCAGCATGCACAGCGGATGATCCACATTAAGGGCAGCACTGGGTAACAGAGAGAGCAGTGGTAAGGATGCCTCCGCTGTGAACTAAAGATCTGGCTACTTCCTGATTTTCTAGCACTGAAAAAGGCCCCAAGTTCTCAGTCGCGTGGTGGTTTCCTGAGTTAAGGAGCGCCTTGCCAATCCAGTATGCTACAGAAGAGGTTCCTCCTTTGGTCTTCAGGTAGACTGCATGAAGTTCCTTTCTGTCCCATTGAAGTGGGGAGGGATACCCCAAACTCAGCTGAATTTGAACATCCCTCCAAGCAGATAGCTGGGGGTTCAGAAGAGACTTATGTAGAAATTTTTTTTAATGTGATAGATCTTATTATTAATATTGAGTTTATAACTAAGTTCTACCACAAACTAAAAGATAAGGCATGTGTGATAAAGGCCATAAACATAATTCAAAATGTTAGGATAATTTAGACTCAGTGAAAATACAAAGTAGGGCAGATGGTTAAATTGGGAATTGGGGGTTAACAGATGCACACTACTGTATATAAAATTGATAAACAAGGACCTACTATACATTTAGCATAGGGAACTATATTCAACATCTTATAATAACCTATAATGGAAAAGAATCTGAAAAAGAATATATATATATATACACATATATATATATGCATACATATATATACACGCATACATGTATATACATGAATACATATATATGTGTGTATATATATATATATAACTGAATCATTTTGCTGTACACCTGAAACATTATAAATGAACTATACTTCAATTTAAGACAATACAAAATAAAAGATTCTTTACATCCTCCACAGACTAAATATCTGGTAGAGGTTAAACTAAGTCAATATATAGGGTAATTTCTACAAAAGCTAACAATTATTACTCACTGTTCTATCTGAAGCCAATTCGTCTCTTCTCTATGAAGAAGAAAACTAGCAAAAAGAAGATAGAATCTTACAATAATAAGTCCCCAAGCTACAATTTAGCACCAATTTAGCAATTCCGTTAGAGAGCATCCAGCTCATTAAATACAGCACACTAACCTGTCTATAAATTGCTTCACTATAATCAAATATTGGCAAAATAACTAGATAGGAAATATAGCACCTGTCTGAAATATTGGCAATTAATTGTAAAATAGCCAGTTTTTCTAACATGTCATGCCTTTTACCATACACTAATGTTCCTTAAGTTGAACTAAAAAAAATTGTTTTTGACTTTTTAACTTGTATTTTCTTTTGTTTTCAAATACATTCAAAAGTTAGCTACCTCCACAAATGTGGATTCAATCCATATAAAAACTGAACTTTTTCAATTATGCAAACAAATTTGGAATTATAGGAGGACAACCTTTGAGGTATCGACCAGAGCCCTAGATGGCTGTTCCCTTCTATAATCCCAAGCCAGGGGGGAGCCTTTCTGCAGACAGCCCAGAGCCTGACATAGGAATCTATTCTCAGTGTCTCTGATTTGGCGAGATATTCCTTAACTCAGGACATGGCCCATTTCACTGCTGAGCATACACTGCATTATGTTAGAAAGCTCTTTTTTATTGGATTGAAACCTAGATGAATGTCATTTTTGCCCCTTCATCCTAGTTTTGCCTTTCAGTCAAACAGAACTGCTGCCTCTTCTACCCCAGAGCATCATGAGCATTTGAAGACCGCCCCATACCTTTGACTGATCCTGTTGCCTCAGGTCCTTCAGCCACTTCCCAGGAGGACACGGTTTCTAGCTCCCTTCACTCTCGAAGCATGAATAACTAGAGAGATATGCTTATGGGTTAAAATTTAAAATTTCATGTTTTTATGTCATTAAAGGAAAAACCAAGGTTATGGAAGCATTTTGGCTGTATCCAAATTGAGCTGTTGACTTGAATATTTGGGGAAAAACCTCCTCTTTTTAGATAAAAGGGACATCCATTTACTTGAAAGAAGATTTTTTTTTAACTTTTTTTAAAAATTAATTAATTAATTTATTTTTGGCTGTGTTGGGTCTTCATTTCTGTGCGAGGGCTTTTCTCTAGTTACGGCAAGCGGGGGCCACTCTTCATCGCGGTGCGCGGGCCTCTCACTGTCGTGGCCTCTCGTTGCGGAGCACAGGCTCCAGACGCGCAGGCTCAGTAGTTGTGGCTCACAGGCCCAGTTGCTCCGCAGCATGTGGGATCTTCCCAGACCAGGGCTTGAACCCGTGTCCCCTGCATTGGCAGGCAGATTCTCAACCACTGCGCCACCAGGGAAGCCCAAAAGAAGATTCTTAAAATGTGCTAATAGTCAGTAGTGGGCTCTTATATGTGCTGAAAGTGTTTGTTAGCAGGCTTATTTTCTATAACTGAGAATTATCTATGGAAACAGAAACTTTCACTCTAAACATCTAATGAATCAGCTGATTTACCTAGAACGTCTTTAAATTCATTCAACAGGTATTTATTGACTGTGAACCGGTCATTGTGCTAGACATTGTGACAGTGAGCAGGCACAGCCTCAGGCCTTGACCTTACAGGGAGGAACCACTGATTGAGTATCACACACAGTATCAACTGTGGTGGGTGTTATGAAGAAAATCCACTAAAGGCCGTGAGACAGCAGAGGAGGGACATCTAGTCCAACTTGGGGGCTCAAGGAAGCTCTGAGTCAGCTCAGTCTGCTGTAACAAAATGCCCATAGTCTGGGTGGCTTAAACAGCAGACATTTATTTCTCACAGTTCTGGAGGCCGGGAAGTCCAAAATCAAGGAGGCAGCACATCTGGTTCCTGGTGAGAGCTCCCTTCCTGGCTTGCAGATGGCCACCTTCTGGCTGTGTCCCCACAAGGCTGAGAGAGGAAGTTCAGGTGTCTTTTCCTCTTCTTATAAAAACACAAATCCCATCATGGGGGCTTCACCTTTATGTCCTCATCTAAACCAAACTACCTCCCAAAGGCCCCACCTCTGACTACCGACATGTTGAAGGTTAGAGCTTCAAATATGAATTTTAGGGACACACAAACATTCAGTCCGTAACAGAAGGCTTCCCCATAGAAGTGACATTGGAGTTCCACTTATGAAAAATAAGTGGAAATTAACCAGGCAAAGACTTGGGAGAGAAAATTGTGGCAAGGAGGCAACCATGGGTTGAGGCTCTTAAGCAGAAGGGAGCAAGGAATGACTAAGAAGCTTAATTGTCCCATTGTGGCTGGGACACTGCAGCAGAGGCTCAGGAAGAGTGATGTCAGGTGAATCTGGAGAGCTTGGCCTAGGCCAAACTGTGCAGGACCTTGTGGGCCATGGTAGACATTGTCTTCCTTATCCTGGGATTAATGAAAAGTCTTCAATGACTTTTTATCAGAGTAGTTTTATTGTTAAAAGGCTCAGTCTAGAAGCAGAGTGAAGAATGAACCTGGTGGGGTGCCAGGAGGGCACGAGAGTCATCCAAGTGAGACCTGATAGTGGGTGTGTGAGAGTGGTATCTGCAGAGATGGAAAGAAGGCGACAGATTTGAGAGACATGTAGGGAGGAAAAGTAAAGGAACTTGAAGGATGGAATGCAGGGGCTGAAGGAGGGCAACGTGTCAAGGGTGATCTCTTGAATTCTACCTTGTGCATCTGATTGGCCAGCAATGCGCTTGAATGTGACTGGCACACACAGGAAGAAGCAAGTGTGGGAAGAAAGAAAAGGAGTTTTATTCAGGATATGCTGAGTTAAAATGTCATCTAAAGGTGCTAGTAGACAGACCTGGGTTCAAGAGTGTTGAGCAATAGATGGTAATCAGAACAAAAACTCCGCCTTTACTGTCCCTTGTGGGTGGCAACACCTAGGGATAGCACAAGGTGTGTGTGCTTGGGGTACCACCACCAGCCACTGCACAAACACATACATTACTACCAGTAAAGCTAGAAAATAGCCAAGCTCTAATGATATTGGGAATCTTTACATATGTCTCAGTCCCAAGCAGAGCTACTCCCCACCGTAGTCCTTGTTAAACGTGGAGATGCCTTCAGCAAACCAGAGAGCTCTGAATTAGAGCAGTTAGGTTAAGGTAAAACTACCCTTGGCAAGCTTTTCTTTGCAGGCTGAAATGTGGATCTAATACTTGCCTTCTTATCATTTGAAAAAACATTTCCCAGGAATTCCCTTCTAAGAGGTGACTCCAGTCCATTCCTTTGCTACCTCAATTAGGAACCAAGTGGCAAAAGAACACTGAAGTTGAAATGGATTTTACAGATCATCCTCATTCCACAGATGAAGACATGGGCTCAACACAAAGACGTATTTAGGCAATGCTTGGAGCAGTTTTCTCCTCCTGTTCTAGGTCTTTTTGTTTGTTTGTTTCTTTTTTGGATATTTCTAAAGTGAGAACGGAACATACCAATATCTTTATCTGCATTCCAGCTTCTGAGAAGAACAATCTAGGGGACTGAAGGAGAAGACATTGTGTTCCTGGCCTCTGTGTTTTCTGACAGTGCTGCCTGGCAATTAGTAACAAAATTTTATTCAAGGTACTGTGTTTTAATACCCACTGAGAGTGTCAGGCTGGTCACAGGGATGGAGTTTCCAAATTAGTGAGTGGGGCTAAGTAGCTAATCCTGTGAAAGAACATCGATTTATTTTCAAATTGTAAAGAAATTCAAAAGGTGTCTGGCTCAACTTCCAACCTAGTGGATTACTCTTAGAACACAGCTATCAGGGAGGCCTTTATTAAGACTGTGGGCACACGGCTTAGCAAGGGCTTTGTTGTCCTCACCATCTTAACTGGTGGTAAAGAATGAAATATTATTAATAAAAACAACCTAGCGCTTGGTTCTGCTTATTCTGCTTCTTTTAAATCAAAATCAATGTGACTTTTAGAAGTAAACACCAGGTAGAGTTTAAAATGCTGACTGCGCCTGAATTATGCATACGTACAAGGTCTACGGCCTCAGGAGCATTGTTAGTATACCGTAAATATCAATCCATTCCAGTAGCTGATTTGAGAAGACTGGTGCTGCTGCCCCATCCGGCACATTATTAACATGGTGGAGGAGAAGAGCACTGCTCATATGGAGGGATGTTGGTAAGTGTAGGTGTTGGAAGTCGTCCGGTGATAATGCTGTTAATAAAAGCTAAAGTCATGATGATTGAGGACTTTTCTAAGCTGTTGAACAGTTTGGCCACACACTTTTGTTGAATGCCAGCTATGTGCAAGTTCCCACTTTTGGATTCACAAATGAAAAAGATTAGATTAGATTCTGTCCTTCTGATAAATCATAATCCACCTGGTGATTTACACAGCTAATTAGAACAACACAAAACAAACAAGAAGCAGTGGGAGAGGTCAGAAGCTCAGTTCAAATTGGCCTATTTAATTTTCTTTCCAGGTTCCAGAGAAAATGTTTGTGATGGAGTTGCTTTGATGTTTGGTGTCCTCCAAATTTGTTTGTTGGAGAGCTTACTCAACCACTGTGTAATGAACTTTTGGCCTGAAGTTATTGATTATAAAATTTAAGAACTGGAATGGTTATCTAGTCTAAACTGGTCTTTTCAAATTGTGAAAACCAAGGGTAAAAGAGTTTAATGTTATAGGCTAATTTGTCATGTTATTAATCTTATATATGTGTACATGTATATATTTGTGAATATTTATATACTTATATATAATATGAAATGCATACTTACATATGATTTTACAGGTATATGTATGTGTACATATATGTGTGTGAGTAGATAGACAAATATAGCTATACAGTTGTTCACAGATTATTTTCAGAACCATCAGTCAATTGTATTATATTAGAACCAACTACATTTTGGATTTGCCAGAAGAGCTGCTTAACCTAATTTTGTATTTCTTCTTCCTTGAACCCCATGAGCAAAATGAATTCTCTTAAAAAGTCTGGGAAGAATAAACAATGAATGATAAAACTTCCATGGTCCTCGAAAAGTAGCGTCACCCAGGCTAAGCAGTATTTATTACCAAACCATGGCTTCCCCTGGAACACATATCAAAGTAATTAGCTTAAGAAATTCAGCTTTCTGTAATGCAGGGAATGGGCTGGTAGAGTGCCTTCATCTTCTATCTCATTTGAAATAGACTCCAAAGAAATAGTGACAAAGGAAAATTTAATTTGTAACCGAGGAGGCAAGAGATTAGATAGCCCTGGTGGAATGAGCTCTGAGACTTGCTAGAACTTAAATATGAGTCTTTTATAGCAGAGATTTATTAAACTCAACCACCTCTGTGGACTATCTCTTTGCCGAAATCAATCCCCATTCTGATATTTCCCTATGGGCCACACGAATGATAACAGAAAAGGCTTTGGCTCTGTCACTGTAAAAACTGTAGGCTTGTTTCATATTTCGTTTGTATAGTAGGCTGTCCCAGGGAGGGAGACATGAGGCTGTAGGAAAAGGCAGAGAATCAAATTGATTTCTTAGACGGGGACATGGAGACCACATCCAGAGGCTTCACAGGGTGAGGACAAAGCAATGACTTGTCCTTATAAAAAACCATAAGGTTCATGGGTCTGAACTAAAGCCGGAGCAGAAAAGGTAAGGAGAAGAAATCATTCCTAGAAAGTAAAAAAATAATTACACCTTAGGCTTTTACTAGAATTCTTGCTTCTTAAAGTCTCAAAGCATTTCCCTTCTCTCCTCTCCTTTTATCATTGCTGAATTTTTCTGAGGTAGAGACAGATGAGATAGTCCTTTATTTTATCAGTAGGGCAAGAAAAGCCATAAGTAGTGATATAAGGTTGCTAAGAAATAGACTGTTATCTGAGCTGGTGAGAGTGGTCCAAGGCCTTCCAATTTTGGATTCACGTTCTTGAGAACTTTGAGCTCAACCTCTCACTCCCCACCTACCCCCACTCTCACCTCTACTCAGGCGACTTCCTCTGTTCGGAGGCAGCTATTTGAGTTTTCTACTGTCTTTTTGTCTCCACATCTACCAGGAAACATCTGAAGCAAATTTCACTATATGTACTGACCAGTTGGCTTCAGTTAATCGAGTGACTATGCCTGTCATATTCATGCACGTGGTAGAATTTTCTGGTAAATAATACATGGCATGTGTCAAAAGTCATTCTGTGCTAGATCTACCTCACTCCTCCCCACCTTGATTCAGTGCTCTCAGAGTTGCATAAATTATGCTCTATTCATATCTATTAAAAGAATCACTTTACCTTTTCAGAGCTGTGATGTTTCTTGTGCTTTTTGTTAATATTCTTTTCACTCAAGATTCTTCTCTTTTGAACTCAGCTCAGTAAAACAAGTTGTTTACTATGACCCTGCCTATAAAATTTCACATTGCTTCCATCATAGAATCTAAGAGATTTCATTAGGCCTCCCTTTGTTGATCTTTCTTTAGAATTTAGTTCAAAAGAGCCTCAACTTACGGAAGAGTTATCAAATTCTCTAACTCTTCATGGGACAAAAATAACATGAGATATATATATATATACACATATATATATATGTATATATATATATATATATGTATATAAATTCTGATGTGATTACCCATAAATTTTGATATAGTAGGCAATAAAATAAATTTCCTTGGTTCATTTTCTAAATTTACTGTGTTATTTGAGGTAGTTCTTCATATAAACAACTATTTGGTTAGATTTTATCCTCTTATCTTACAGGTAACACACCTATAAGAAATAAGCTTCATGACCATCACTCTCTTGAAGAGAAATGGTCTATTTTGTCTCATTCTCCGCATATCTGCATACCAAAATCTCGGTTGTACTTGTCACCTGTGTCCATCCATTCCAGAAAATAACAATCATAGTAATGGTGAACATTCACTGACTAGTCCCACTGAGCCACTGTTCTTAGAGCTTTACATATATAGACACACTTAATTTTGATGACAACTCCACAAGAGACTATTATTGGCCCCATTTACATTTAAAGAAACTAGCAAAAAAAAAAAAAAAAGTTAACTGATGCCGAGGAAGGCAAATCCAAGCCCTTGCCCTTGGCCTCTAAACTCTATTGCCTTTACCTGTTCTTTCTCTGTCTTTAACAGTATCAGGTACAGGAGTCAAGTAACGAACTTAGTTTTTCAGGAAAAAACACAAAGGGTTTATTGTAAATGTATAAACTTGCCCTAAAATAAAATCGTAGGCAATTTATTCCACTGGTATTCTAAGCATGAATGTATACATAAAAATACAAATACTGTATAGTGGAAAGGACCCTGTCTATAAAGTTACAAAGTCCTGTTCTTAAAGGTAGTTCCCAGCCCTAGAACCCTAACCCTAACCCTAATCTTATCCATTGTTCTTTCTGCTCTCCTGGCCTTTCCACTCACATCTTGGAAAGCCAGCAATGGCCATAGTCTCTGTACCTTGAACTTGCCCAGTAACTTCTCTAACATGTAAGCATTCGATTTTTTTGCTCCAAGATCTTGCCTGTGACTCAATTTGTACATCTTATGTCTGCTTCTGATTCTCCTCCTCACTTCGCCAGCTTTTTCAGACCTTTTCCTCTGGCCTACGAATCTTTCAGTCCTTTTCCTCTGTCCTGTGCACCCATCATTACCCCTCACCTCTGCACATTTGTAGATCCGAACAGTCTCTCTAGCTTTGAGGAAGAGACTCCATTAGCCTTACTCTTGCAGAGCTGCTGAACTCACATGCTGCCCCAGGTTTCCTGCCATAGAACGTATCCTTGCACTAGGCTGGAGTAGGTAGCCTGTGTTCTTATAATAGCCTGCACAGGCTTCTATAATTTCTCTGTGAAAATCGTGTTTGTCTTCCACCAGACCACAGAATCTCTGAGTAGAGGAGCTGTGTCTTCTTTGGGTCACCTGTGCTTTGCACAGTGCCTGGCATATTGATGGTGTGTGATGAAAAGTTCTCTGAACTGAAAGAAAATTTACCTCTCTGTTCTACAAGGTGGGTGAGGGAGAGGCTGGGTTGTGGGAGAGATAAACCCATGAATAAGGCTTAGGAAGAAACCAAACACATTAAAATGCAGGATGGAATGTTCAAGAGGGAGGAATAGGGATGGTGGAAGTCCATTACCAGAGATAAAGGAATATTTAAAAACGGTGATGACACAGTTTAAGTTCAGGACAAACTAAATGTTTAGCGATGCAGCTCAACTAAAGGATTAAGGAAGCTGTGAAACTACTCAAAGATGTTTTGATGCTGACGACAATGTGTAATTAATCAGCCATCATCTCTTAAGCACTTACTATGGTCATAGCATTATACTATCCACAGAAAAAATATGGATGAAAAATAATCGGCCTCTAGGAGATTAAAACTCTCCTTGGCAAATGAAATCAATGTATAAGAAATCATTAGAAAATCATAAAATGTAGTATCAAGTAACTACTAAATTATCTAGTGTGAATTAATTGCTTCAGTTACTTATTCAGTTATATCGAGAGAATCCTATGTGCATTTTCTTGTGTCAGGTACTCACTTAGGAAAGGAGATTTGGTGAACTCAGTGTGATGTTGTAAAGCATTTCTATTTTGTTGGTGTTAATGTCTGTTTAGCCCTATTAAAGGGGAGCTGTAACACCTACAACTGCCAAGAAAGAGCCAGACATAAGGTCCAGATGGGTTTTGTTGGATACACACTACAGAATGCATCTCAATTACCATGAGCATCTGAAGAGTTAGGAATTGTAGAATATTGGGATTTTTTGCTCTTTACATCAGTGTTCCTAAACAATTTTATTGATCATGACTATTTGTAATCCAGCATAAACTGACAATTCAGTCTTATAGCAATATCCTAAATCCATCAACTATCTTAGAAACCCCTGATTTCAAACTGCTGAATACAAGATGTTTGTTATTGGGATAATTTGAGATCTGGGGCATCAATCTCAATTCAAGAGATTTATCCAGTTCATTTCTGAACTGATTTTCCCCCATGTTTCATTCGGGAAAAGTACATAAGAATTGTGCTGTGATGAATCTAAATGTATGACCTAATCCAGCTCCAGGGCTGTGTTAAGTCACTGCTCGGCAGGACACTGCAACTGAGTGGAAAGCCAATGTGATGAAACACTGGTTATAGGAAATAAATTTTAAAGGCTCTACATTTCTAAATCAGGAGGAGCCACTTTTACTGCTCTGAATGTTCCTCCAGATGACAATCTATGGGATTCCAGAAATGAAATAACAAACAACTTCACTTTGGAATTCTATATATTGAATCATGATTTACAGAATGGTCCATCTTTTTTAAGAGAAGAAAGTAAATCCAGCTTTGTAGTTTATAGCCACAAACTTTTCCCCCAAAGTAACGTGATTGTTGTTTTGAAGAAATCAAGGAGCAAAGGAATGGATTAAACAGAGTCTAGCTATTTAGCTTCCTCTGAAGTCCACCTACTACCCTCATTCAGGAATAGATTTGGTTCAAACCTTCCCAATTCTCTCTTAACCCCTGCCCAAGAGGTCAGATAAAATTTCTTGAGTCCTGTGAGCAGAGAATTGTAAAGCCAACAGTGTTTGCAGATTAAGCTCAACTGTTCATTAGAGTTTGTTCAATAAAAAATTACAACAGTGTAATTATCAAGACCTCATAATTTCTGCCGTAATAGTTTTTAAAATGTCTCAACTTAATTCAACCTGGGAGCTTTGCTACAATCCAAGGTCAACTAACAGAATGTGAAACCAAGGGTAAAGCACAGTCAGGGCAAATAAAATAAAATGATCAATCAAAAAAGTTTGAGCCTTGCAGACAGCTCTGAGATGGCATGCAAAGCTTATTTCTATATCACACAGTTCTAAGCTCTCTATCAAAGGGGAAAATGACAGTAAGAAACCTTACATTCCAAATTTATGTGCAGATGGAACACAAATTTCCTTTTATTCCTGTTATTTTTGTCATTTTTAATTAAGATATAACTTATGCAATAAAGGCACAGATCTAAAGTATATAGATTGTAAGTTTCAGTTTTTTATGTTTTGACAGTTTTTACGGCCATATAACAATACCACCCAAATCAAGATATAGGACATTTACATTACATTATTCTAGAAAGTTCTATTATGCTCTTTTGATTTAATCCTCCCCCCACACCCGGCATTGTGTATGTGTGTGTATACTTTATATATTCTGGATATAAGTCCTTTGTCACATACATGTATTGCAATTATTTTCTCCCAGTTTGTGGCTTAGGTATTTATTTTTGTAATGGTGGCTTTCAAAAAAATGTTTACTTTTGATAATGTCCAAATTTGGGGACTTCAGGTTTTCTTTTCTGTTTCATGCTTCTTATGTCCAATTTAAGAAATCTTCACCTATCACAAGGCCATGAAGACTGTTCCTGTGTTCTCCTCCAGATGTTCTAGAGTATCTTTATATTTGCTTCTATGACCCCCTCCAAGTAAATTTTGTGTATCATGTGGGGTAAGGGTCGAGGTTTATTTTTTTTTTCCATATCAATACCAAGTTGTTCAAGAACCGTTTACTGAAAAGCCTCTCCTTTGCACATTGAATTACCTTTATGCCTTTGTCAAACATCAGTTGATTATGTACGTGTGGGTATACCTGTGAACTCTCTAGTTCCATTATTTGTTGGCCTTCACCACAGTACCGCCCTAGCTTGATCAGCTTAGGTTTATAATGAGTCTCAAAATCAGCTAATGTAAGGTCTCCAACTTTGTTGCTCTTTTTCGAGTTGTTTTGTCTATTCCAGGTCCTTTGTATTTCCATATGAATTTCATAATCAATTTGTGTGTTTCTATAAATAGCCTGCTGAGTTTTGACTAAGACCACATTTGAATCTATGGATCAATTTGGGGAGAATGGACACCTTAAAAATAGTGAATTTTCCAGTTCACAAGTGGCCGTATCTCTTCATTTATTTAAGTCTATTACACTTTCCTAGGCAATATTTGGTAGTTTTCTGTGTAGAGTTCTTGCAGTCACATATTAGATTCATTCTTTGACGTTTGAAATATTTTTATCCTAATAAAAGTTTTAAAATTTCCTTTTCCTTTATTTACTTATTTTTTAAATTGACGTGTAGTTGATTTACAGTGTTGTGTTAATTTCTGCTGTACAGCAAAGTGATTCAGTTATACATATATATATATATATATATATATATATATACATTTTTAAAATATTCTTTTCCATTATGGTTTATCATAGGATATTGAATATAGTTCTCTGTGCTATACAGTAGGACCTTGTTGTTTATCCATTCTGTATATAAAAGCTCACATCTGCTAACTCCAACCTCCCACTCCATCCCTCCCCCAACCCCCTCCCCCTTGGCAGCCACCAGTCTGTTCTCAATGTCCTTGAGTCTGTTTCTGTTTTGTAGCTAGGTTCATTTGTGTCACATTTTAGATTCCACATATAAGTGATATCATATATGGTATTTTTCTTTCCGACTTACTTCACTTAGTATGATAATCTCTCGTTGCATCTTTGTTGCTGCAAATGGCATTATTTCGTTCTTTTTTATGGCTGAGTAGTATTCCACTGTATATAGGTACCACATCGTCTTTATCCGTTCATCTGTCGATGGGCATTTAGGTTGCTTCCATGTCTTGGCTGTTGTGAATAGTGCTGCTATGAACACAGTGAACATATCTTTTTGAATTATAGTTTTGTCCAGATATAGGCACAGGGGTAGGATTGCTAGATCATATGGTAATTCTATTTTTAGCTTTCTGAAGAACCTCCATACTGTTTTCCACAGTGGCTGCACCAACTTACGTTCTCACCAGCAGTGTGGGAGAGTTCTGTTTTCTCCACACCCTCTCCAGCATTTATTGTTTGTAGATTTTTTGATGATGGCCATTCTGACTGGTGTGAGGTGGTACCTCATTGTAGTTTTGATTTGCATTTCTCAACATCCAGTGATGTTGAGCATCTTTTCATGTGCCTATTGGCCATCTGTATGTCTTCTTTGGGGAAATGTCTATTTAGATCTTCTGCCCATTTTTTGATTGGGTTGTTTGTTTTCTTGTTATTGAGTTGTATGAGCTATTTGTATATTTTGGAAATTAAGCCCTTATCAATCGCATCATTTGCAAATTTTTTCTCCCATTCTATAGGTTTTGTTTTGTTTATGGTGTCCTTTGCTGTGCAAAAGCTTGAGAGTTTGATCAGGTTCCATTTGTTTATCTTTGTCTTTATTTCTATTGCCTTGGGAGACTGACCTAAGAAAACATTGGTACTATTTATGTCAGAGACTATTTTGCCTATCATCTCTTCTAGGAGTTTTATGGTGTCATGTCTTATGTTTAAGTCTTTAAACCATTTTTAGTTTATTTTTGTGTATGGTGAGAGGGTGTGTTCTAACTTCATTGATTTATATGTGGCTGTCCAAATTTCCCAGCACCACTTGCTGAAGAGACTATCTTTTTCCTATTGTATATTTTTTCCTATTGTATATTCTTGCCTCCTTTGTTGAAAATTAATGGGGGAAAATCCCTGGTGGTCCAGTGGTTAGGACTCCACACTCTCATGGCCGAGGGCACGTGTTCAGTCCTGGGTCGGGAACTAAGATCCCACAAGCCGTGTGGAGAGGCCAAAATATATATATATATCATATATAATGGTGGGGGAATAAAAAGAAGATTAATTGACCATAGGTGTGTGGGTTTATTTCTGGGCTCTCTACTCTGTTCCACTGATCCATATGTCTGTTTTTGTGCCAGTACCATGCCGTTTTGATTATTGTTGCATTATCTGAAGTGTGGGAGGGTTATACCTCCTGCTTTGTTCTTTTTCCTCAGGATTGCTTTGGCAATCCTGGGTCTTTTATGGTTCCATATAAATTTTAGGATTATTTGTTCTAGTTGTGTGAAAAATGTCATGGGTAGGGATCGCATGAAATCTATAGATGGCTTTGGGTAGTATTGCCGTTTAACAATTCAAATTTCATTTTCAGTGCTTAATTGCTAGTTAATATTCTGTGTATTCTGTATGTCGTGATCTTGCTTAATATACTTACTAGTTTTAGTATATTTTTATAAATTCTTTAAGATTTTCTATTTAAAAAATTCTGTCTATAAATGAAGATTATTTTTTTCATTTCAACTTTTATGCCATTTTTTTCTTGCTTTATTGAACTGGCTTGGACTTTCAACACAATAATAAGAGTAACACCCCCTAATTTAATTTTTAATTTCGATAACTAAAGCCAGAGCAATCTTGAGTAATTCATAATGCTTCCAACGATATATAATAGTGCCTGTTTCCTTAAATACTCTCTAGAACTGAATGTTACCATTACTTAAGGCTTTTATCAATCTTATGAATGAGAAATGGTACTTATTATGCTTTAAATTCACATTAATATGGTATAAAATAAGGATTTAAAAACGTGATTTTACTAATATATCATAAAGATAGAAAATTCCATAGCTTTTCTCTTTATTACTAGTACTCAGAAATGGAAAAATGGGCAGCCCAATAACAATTGCTAGCCCTTTCATTGTTTAGAAATACATTTAATAGAACCTATATAAGGGAAATTATTAAATATAAACAAATACAAAATAAGGTAATATTAAGTGGAATGCAATTCCACTGTGAATCTTAATGTATTTTGTTTGGGGAACTAGATTAAATTATTTTAAAGTTTAGATGATGGAATAAGGCTCTGAGAATAAGAAAAGCAATGAAAAAAAAAGAATACTAAAAAGAGGAGCTTGTTTATTTTCACTTTTATTGCCATCTCTTTTGTTCCTTGCTATTTCTCTTTTACTGAATTTTTCTATATCAGTATTTGTTCTTTCTGACTGCAATCCCCCTTAATAATCTCATGTTGTTTGTTTTTTTAAACTGGACCCACATCCATAGTAAGATGATCTATAGATTGAAATTCGTGTGGGGAATTTTCTTCTGTTCCTTTGGATATTTTCTTCTAGGCTAGGATTTTGTTTATTTCATGTTGTGTTCCTTCCTTTATGTCATTTTTCTCCTGGGGTATTTTGCATATTTGATATGCCTTCCCACCAGCTGTCTTTGAAGTCGAGTTGTTTTTCCAGAATAGCTAACTTTGGATGTTGGAGGGGGGCGGGGAGGGTTAAACAGACTATCCTGACATTCTTTCATTCTGTCATGTCCGTTGCAGGAATACCTGTAAAGACAAATTTTATTACTTCCTCACTTAATGTTGAAAATTTTCAGAAAGTACAACTTCTCAGCAGACACAGATAATTGCTAATTTCCCTCAGATAGTAAAGCCCAACTTGATTCATCAAAAACAAGCAAGGCCATAGTTTGATTGGTAGAGGGGAAATGACATAGGTTTTGAATCAAGACTTGGGATTAAATTCTCTTGATGCCATATGACCTTGGACATGTTAATTAACCTCTCTGAGCCTCAATTTTCTAAACTATAAAATGGGGATAAGAAAACTACTTCAAAACTTTTTTCAAAGATTAAATGGGATAAAATGCCTGGAACATATTCAATAAAAATGAATTCCCTCTCCCTTCACAAACCACCATTAGTTCAATAATTTAATCAACTGACATTTATTGAGCCTAGTACTTCATACCAGGAACTCTGCTTGACATTGAAGATGTAGTGACAGAAAAGAGAAGCATAACTCTGGCCTCATGGAGCTTGTGGTCTAGGAGGAAAGAATGATGGTTAATGAACGATTAAGTAAGAAGATTGTTATAAAGGAAACATAACTTGGTGGCATGATGGCATGTTATGAAACAAATACAAAAAACTTTACCTAGAATGCAGAGGTCTTTTTTGGTTTCAAAATGTCTTATGTGAAGAGGAAGCATTGTATAACCAAATGGAGTCATCCACCGATTAATACGTTCTGTATTACATAGCAAATTAATGTTGAATATCTTCTTTTCCGACTGCCAAAGCTCTATGAAAACATTTACCTTTAGTTTTCCCCTATGGCACATTTGAAGCTGTGTGCACACTACCAAAATACAGGGAAATGTTTTTTTCATTTTTTTCTTCTCTATTGTTGTTTTCCTAGACATATACACGTTTTAGAGCTAAAATCTACTACTACTCTTTAAGTACTAATAATATGCCAGACACTTTTAAAATTAATTAATTAAGTTAGTTTTATTGATGTAACATTGGTTTATAACATTGTAAAAGTTTCATGTGTGCAAAATTGTATTTCAGCTTCTGTGTACAGTACAGTGTGCCCATCACCAAAAGTTTAGTTTTTATCTGTCACCATACAGTTGACCCCATTTGCCCTCCCCCCAACCTCTTTCTTTCTGGTAACCACTACTCTGTTCTCTGTATCTATGTGTTTGTTTTTGTTTGGTTTGTTCATTTACTTTTTTTTTAATACTCCACATATGAGTAAAATCATATAGTATTTGTCTTTCTTCATGTGACTTGTTTCACTTAGCATAATACCCTCAAGGTCCATCCATGTCGTCACAAATGGCAAGATTTCATCTTTTTATGGCTGAGTAGTATTCCATTGTCTATATATATAAAACATCTTCTTTATCTACTCATCCATCAATGGACACTTAGGTTGTTTCTATGTCTTGGCTATTGCAAACAATGCTGTGATGAAAGGAGTACATATATCTTTTCAAATTAGTGTTTTCATATTCTTCAGATAAATACCCGGAAGTGGAATAGCTGGATAATATGGTAGCTCTATTCTTAATTTTTTTGAGAAATCACCATACTATTTTCCATAGAGGCTGTACCAATTTATATTCCCATCAACAATGTAAAAGTGTTCCGTTTTCCAATGCTTGTTATTTCTTGAAGTTTTGATAATAGCTATTCTAAAGGGTATGCATTGGTACCTTACCAATTGTTAGGGAAATGCAAAGAAAAACCACAATGAGATATCACCTCACACCTGTTATTATGCCAGGCATTTAAAATACATCTTCTGTGATCCTAACAGCAACTCTCTATGATAGAAATGATCTCTATTGTATGAGTATACTGAAGCTCAGAGAGTTAAATACCTTGCTATCATTCAGCTGTCACAGTGTCACTAAACTGGTAAGCTGACTATCACACGGGATGGTCCCTGTTGAGCCAGACATAAAACTTTTGGTTGCTGGCTTGTGAGACTGTCCAGGAGTTGGTACCATGAAGAATGGGGTAGTCTTGGGCGTCAGACAACATGGATTTACCATATGGTGATTAACCTCTGTAAGCCATACCTTTTGTCTTGTTATTCCAACTCAAGGGCAAACATTTTTCTAGGTCAAGACTAGTATCTAATAATATTTTATATCTTGATATAATTATGAGTGCTGTAAAACACAGATCCTTACGTACAGTAGACAACCAATAAATTTTTGCTGACTGATAAAGAGACAAGAAATGTGTACTCAACTCCACAGTACTTATTTTATATATACCGTTATGCTTATATCTGAAGAAAACAGAATTTGCTTATTTTCTTAATGTTGATTGAAATGAGTGATCTGGTTTTTTTAAAAATTTTACATTGGGAGTTTTGCAGAAACAGTTACCCTCAAGAGTATGGAAAGTTTTTATGTCTTGTTGATGTTTTCTCTGAACAAGTTTTGTCTTTTGGCTTTGAAGTTGGCCCTAATGGAAATAATTGTAACCAAGTAAGACATGATGATTTTAGATAACCCACTTTCCTTCTTTACATGATGACTGATTATTTAAACAGGGGTTGGTGATACAAATGTTTTTAAGAGAAATAAATTTATAGCAGTAGATTTGTCTCAATAAGTTGAAGCCAGTATCAGTCATACCCAATTTTGGCCGTATCTCATCAATAGGAATGATAAAGGAAGTTTCATGGTAAAATCGGTGGACAGAGACTTCTATGGTAAAATCAGTGAATAGAGACTTTTTAAAATAAAATAAACAAAGTCACTGACAATACCCAATCAAGTTATCACATTAGCCCATAACCATTTGCTATGTTATTCTTCATTAAAGGAATGAGTGATACAAGTCCCTATCATATATAATGATGTTCCAGACTTAGCAGTCCTTTTGTAGCCTCTCATTGACCCCAGGATCCTAGTTTTTTTCTAACAGGACTTACAATGCTCTTTGTGACAAAATGTAATTGATAGTGCTCAAGCTGTAAAGCCCAGTAAATATTGGTTTAAATCCTAGTTCATCTTCGCCGGTCATGTGCTCTCAGGCAAATTCTGTTAACGTAGATTAGAATCTGAATGCACTTCCCTGTTTTTAAGTTAGGAATACTAGTACCTATTTCATAGAACTATTCTGAGGATTCAAGAGATTATGTATAAAGAGCCTAACAGCTCCCAGCACATAATAGGTCTGAAAAACTGTAGCTTTCCTTTTCTTTTTTCTTTTTCCTCCCTCTCATTGATATAACATTAAGTGAGGATATTCATTCTTGCTTCTGCTTTCTAAAGATTGTGATGTGATTATGGCTTGAATTTGCCTAAAACTGTGCTTACATTCTGAAAAGGACCTGGTACATTCAAATATAACTGTGACTTTTCAGAGAAAGTTTAAAACATAAATAATGAGGACCTTCGAGAGATGCAGCAAGACTGATAACTGATACAAAAATTTTTATTATTTTTTGAGTCTTTGAAGCACAAAGCTCATTTTTAATGCATTCTGTAAAATCACCCCGTATTACACATTTGTCTGCTGGTAGGTGAAAACATTCCTCCAACCTACCCCTTAGTTTCTGGGACCATCAAAAAAATAAAATAGAATTTTAAAAAACACGAAGAATAAAAATTGTCAAAGACTTATTTCCTTCCTATTTCATTCAAGAGAGAATTATCGAGTCCTTACTCAATACCATGCACTGCTCAGGGATGTGGGGATACATCAGTGACCTCATGGAGCTCACATTCTAATTGGGGGAAACAAACATAAGTAACAAGTCAATCTTAGTGTAGAATACATCAAAAGGTGACATATTATATGAAAAGTATACAAAGCAACATACGAAAGATTGGAAGTGTAGGGGCAAGGAGAAGGTGTAATTTTAGATAGGGTGGTCAGTGAGCAAACACTTGAGGACACGAGGAGGGAGCCATGAAGATTTTAGGGAGCAGGGCTGACTTGTCCAGAGGGCACAGCAGACACAGGGCCAAGGGCCGACTAGATTTTGGGAGGCCTACAAAAATATTTTATCTTTTTTTAAAGTCAGAAGAAAAAATAAACTCTTAGCGCTGAAGAAAATGTTTAAATTTTTAACACAGACTGGATTATGTCCATCTTTATATCAAAAAACCTGTAAAATATACTTTTTAAAATACATTAAATATGTATTAGTTTTACATATGTGTGTAATATGTATATATGTTATATATTTATGCACATGTATATGTTTATATATATATTTTGTTGTTGTTGTTCATTTGTTTGTTTTTTGTTAGAGTGAGGGACCCACAGAACAAAGTACCTAAGGCATAATGCAACCCTGTTTGGGAATAGGGCATCTAATCAACTGTCCCATTAACATCAGGATGCGATACATTAATGAAATATAGTAGGCTGTATCAACTAGGAAACAGTTTGGGGAAGAATTTGTAGGGCTTTTAGAGACTTATAAAACCACATATCGCTTTTACGTCAGGACTTGGGAGCAGCCGTGTGGTGCTAGATACAAAGGAAAGTTCCAAAACATATGGGAGAAGGTTTGCTGGAAAATGACTTGGTTAAAACCTGACAATCTTACCAGGAGCATCCTGCAGGTCGATGAATACTAATGAAGCTATGACCGTCACCGATTGATGATGAACAGCTTCATTTGAAATGACAGGGGTCGCTGTCTGCCTATTGAAAGAGGCCAGTTTGCCATGAAGTTCCTAAGGTGTAAACATGTCTGGCTAGTGCCACGAGATTTACTTGTCTGTTGTATGAAAAACTGGTGATCAGGAAAAGCTCTTCCTTTTATGGACACGAAAAGAAAACAAAACTCAAGACAGATTATTTTTTTAATTTTGAAATTGCATTTGTAAATAGATTTCTGAGCCAACATCGAATCTAGATTAATGTATCCATAAGATTCAAGCCATTTCTGTTTAATCATGTCACTGCCCTAGAGTCGTAACCTGTTAGCCAGTATATTATTGATACTTTCTAGCTCTGAAACTGTTTTTAATGGAAAATTCTTTCTCAGTTATCCAGCCTTGTAATTAAATAATTTTGAGTGAAAAAAAAAAAACAACACACAAAAAAACCACATATCCTTTGTCATTTAAATTGTGATATTGTACCTCAAATTCTCGGATACCTAATTAGATCACAACAGATGAGCTATAGGAGTTAAAAGTAGAAACATCTTTTTTCCCCCAGTAGTCTGTCCGTTTGTTATTTCTTGTAGAATTTCCCAATATCTCTGATGACAGTCACATTGATAAAAAGCCCTCCATATATTTTATATGGTTAGTACAGGGAGGCTTAAAAAATAACAACTCAACAAAATGATAAGAATAAAAGAGAATTGATGGTAATTTATTTTCATTGGGCAAATCATGGAATCGTTATGGGGAGTTAAATTTAACTTATTCAGAATACCCCCAAGGAGCAAGAAAAAGTATATTTCAGTCTCCATGGAGAAAAGGAAGGTAAAAAGTAGGATGAGAAATTAATTGGATGGCAAAAGTAATCTGATGCAAAATAAGGAACTGGGTTAACACACGAAATATCACCAACTAAATTCAAGGATTGAGGCGAGTTTTAAAAAGACATCTCTGTTATGTTTGTGTAGATTAAGGGGAAATTATAAAATTCCATTCAGGTTCAACTATTTTTATTTCATGCTCACATAAAAGAGTCTCTGTATTTCTTAGACCAAATACAGATAGATGGTCTCCAATGTATGATGGTTCAACTTAAGATTTTTCTGCTTTATGATGGTACAAAAGCCATATGCATTCAGTAGAAATCGTACTGCAGATTTTGAATTTTAATATTTTCTGGGCCAGGGGTATATGGTATGATACTCTGACCTGATGCCGGGGCTGCAGCTCCCAGTCAGCCGCAGCATCAGGAGGGTAAACAACCCATACAACCCATACACTTATGACCATTCTGTTTCCAGACAGCCTTCCTGTTTCTCACTTTCAGTACAGTATTCAATAAATTTCATAACATATTCAACACTTTGTTATAAAATAGGCTTTGTGTTAGTTGATTTTGCCCAACTGTAGGCTAACCTGAGTGTTCCAAGCAAGTTTAAGATAGGTGAGGCTAAACTATCATGTTTGGTAAGGTAGGTGTATTAAATGCATTTTTTAAAAATTTATTTATCTTATTTATTTTTATTTTTGGCTACATTGGGTCTTCGTTGCTGTGCGTGGGCTTTCTCTAGTTGTGGCGAGCGGGGGTTACTCTTTGTTGCGCTGCGTGGGCTTCTCATTGTGGTGGCTTCTCTTGTTTCGGAGCACGGGCGCTAAGCGCACGGGCTTCAGTAGTTGTGGCATGCAGGCTCAGTAGTTGTGGCTCGCGGGCTCTAGAGCACAGGCTCAGTAGTTGTGGCACACGGGCTTAGTTGCTCCGCGGCATGTGGGATCTTCCCGGACCAGGGCTCAAACCTGTGTCCCCTGCATTGGCAGGTGGATTCTTAACCACCGCGCCATCAGGGAAGTCCCTTAAATGCATTTTTGATTTACGATATTTTCAACTTAACGATTGGTTTATCAGGATATAATCCCATTGTAAATTGAGGAAGATTTGTAATTACATTCCAATTTTATTTCTTTTTTAAGATATTTTTTTGATGTGGACTATTTTTAAAGTCTTTATTGAATTTGTTACAATATTGCTTCTGTTTTATGTTTTGGTTTTTTGGCCGAAAGGCATGTGGGATCTTAGCTCCCTGACCAGGGATCGAACCCGCAGCCCCTGTGTTGGAAGGCGAAGTCTTAACTACTGGACCACCAGGAAAGTCCCTGCATTCCAGTTTTAGAACTCAAATTTTGAAGAAAACATTTCTTAACAGTTTTAAATAGGTGTGGTGATTCAATCTATGGGGGGGGGGCTATAGGTGGTGTTGTAGTGATGGTGGTGGTGTGTGTTTATGTGTGTATGCACACCAGAAAAAGAAGAGATTAGCATTGACTGACTGACTGATTCATGGGCTAAGAAAGAAAGGAGAAACAGATGACTCCTTGAAGTACAACCACAAAGAACAGAAATGAGCAGGCTTCCTTCCACATAATTTCTGTTCTTGTGTATCCTTATTGCTCTGTCATCTACTAATCTCTCCCTAGGTTCCCAGATTCTTTCCTATTATAGGTTTACAGGTATGTAGGTATCATAGGGATACAAGAGCAAGGTTATAATCCTTATCACTTAAATAAATCAGAGAAGGAAAAATAGGACAAGTGAGGGCATAGAGAAAATGCAGGAGTTGAGAGAAATGATAAATATTCTGTAGAACTCTTGAGGATTCAAGAGATTATATATCTGTATGTATATAACTATATATGACTGAAGATGAATTAAGTTAGTGATTACTTGACATGTTTTTTTTTTTAAAGGGATTTTTTTAAACATCTTTATTGAAGTATAATTGCCTTACAATGGTGTGTTAGCTTCTGCTTTATAACAAAGTGAATCAGTTATACATATACAATATGTTCCCATTTCTCTTCCCTCTTGCATCTCCCTCCCTCCCACCCTCCCCATCCCACCCCTCTAGGTGGTCACAAAGCACTGAGCTGATCCCCCTGTGCTATGCGGCTGCTTCCCACTAGTTATCTATTTTACATTTGGTAGTGTATATATGTCCATGACACTCTCTTACCCTGTCACATCTCACCCCACCCCCTCCCCATATCCTCAAGTCCATTCTCTAGTAGGTCTGTGTCTTTATTCCCGTCTTGCCATTAGGTTCTTCGTGGCCTTTTTTTTTTTTTTTCCCTTAGATTCCGTATATATGTGTTAGCATACTGTATTTGTTTTTCTCTTTCTGACTTACTTCACTCTGTATGACAGACTCTAACTCCATCCACCTCATTACAAATACCTCCATTTCATTTCTTTTTATGGCTGAGTAATATTCCATTGTATATATGTGCCACATCTTCTTTATCCATTCATCTGTCGATGGACATTTAGGTTGCTTCCATGTCCTGGCTATTGTAAATAGAGCTGCAATGAACATTTTGGTACATGACTCTTTTGGACCTATGGTTTTCTCAGGGTATATGCCCAGTAGTGGGATTGCTGGGTCGTATGGTAGTTCTATTTGTAGTTTTTTAAGGAACCTCCATACTGTTCTCCATAGTGGCTGTATCAATTTACATTCCCACCAACAGTGCAAGAGTGTTCCCTTTCCTCCACACCCTCTCCAGCATTTATTGTTTCTAGATTTTTTGATGATGGCCATTCTGACCGGTGTGAGATGATATCTCATTGTAGTTTTGATTTGCATTTCTCTAATGATTAATGATGTTGAGCATTCTTTCATGTGTCTGTAGGCCATCTTCTTTGGAGAAATGTCTATTTAGATCTTCTGCCCATTTTTGGATTGGGTTGTTCGTTTTTTTGTTATTGAGCTGCATGAGCTGCTTGTAAATCTTGGAGATTAATCCTTTGTCAGTTGCTTCATTTGCAAATATTTTCTCCCATTCTGAGGGTTGTCTTTTGGTCTTGTTTGTGGTTTCCTTTGCTGTGCAAAAGCTTTTAAGTTTCATTAGGTCCCATTTGTTTATTTGTGTTCTTATTTCCATTTCTCTGGGAGCTGGGTCAAAAAGAATCTTGCTGTGATGTATGTCATAGAGTGTTCTGCCTATGTTTTCCTCTAAGAGTTTGATAGTGTCTGCCCTTACACTTAGGTCTTTAATCCATTTTGAGTTTATTTTTGTGCATGGTGTCAGGGAGTGTTCTAATTTCATACTTTTACATGTTCCTGTCCAATTTTCCCAGCACCACTTATTGACGAGGCTGTCTTTTCTCCACTGTATATGCTTGCCTCCTTTATCAAAGATAAGGTGACCATATGTGTGTGGGTTTACCTCTGGGCTTTCTATCCTGTTCCATTGATCTATATTTCTGTTTTTGTGCCAGTACCAAACTGTCTTGATTACTGAAGCTTTGTAATATAGTCTGAAGTCAGGGAGCCTGATTCCCCCAGCTCCATTTTTCGTTCTCAAGATTGCTTTGGCTATTCGGGGTCTTTTGTGTTTCCATACAAATTGTGAAATTTTTTGTTCTAGTTCTGTGAAAAATGCCAGTGGTAGTTTGATAGGGATTGCATTGAATCTGTAGATTGCTTTGGGTAGTAGAGTCATTTTCACAATGTTGATTCTTCCAATCCAGGAACATGGTATATCTCTCCATCTATTTGTATCATCTTTAATTTCTTTCATCAGTGTCTTATAATTTTCTGCATACAGGTCTTTTGTCTCCTTAGGTAGGTTTATTCCTAGGTATTTTATTCTTTTTGTTGCAATGGTAAATGGGAGTGTTTTCTTAATTTCACTTTCAGATTTTTCGTCATTAGTGTATAGAAATGCAAGAGATTTCTGTGCATTAATTTTGTATCCTGCTACTTTACCAAATTCATTGATTAGCTCTAGGAGTTTTCTGGTAGCATCTTTAGGATTCTCTATGTATAGTATCATGTCATCTGCAGATAGTGACAGCTTTACTTCTTCTTTTCCGATTTGGATTCCTTTTATTTCTTTGTCTTCTCTGATTGCTGTGGCTAACACTTCCAAAACTATGTTGAATAATAGTGGTGAGAGTGGGCAACCTTGTCTTGTTCCTGATCTTAGTGGAAATGGTTTCAGTTTTTCACCATTGAGGACAATGTTGGCTGTGGGTTTGTCATATATGGCCTTTATTATGTTGAGGAAAGTTCCCTCTATGCCTACTTTCTGCAGGGCTTTTATCATAAATGGGTGTTGAATTTTGTCAAAAGCTTTCTCTGCATCTATTGAGATGATCATATGGTTTTTCTCCTTCAATTTGTTAATATGGTGTATCACATTGATTGATTTGCGTATATTGAAGAATCCTTGCATTCCTGGGATAAACCCCACTTGATCATGGTGTATGATCCTTTTAATGTGCTGTTGGATTCTGTTTGCTAGTATTTTGTTGAGGATTTTTGCATCTATGTTCATCAGTGATATTGGCCTGTAGTTTTCTTTCTTTGTGACATCTTTGTCTGGTTTTGGTATCAGGGTGATGGTGGCCTCGTAGAATGAGTTTGGGAGTGTTCCTCCCTCTGCAATATTTTGGAAGAGTTTGAGAAGGATAGGTGTTAGCTCTTCTCTAAATGTTTGATAGAATTCACCTGTGAAGCCATCTGGTCCTGGGCTTTTGTTTGTTGGAAGATTTTTAATCACAGTTTCAATTTCAGTGCTTGTGATTGGTCTGTTCATATTTTCTATTTCTTCCTGGTTCAGTCTCAGAAGGTTGTGCATTTCTAAGAATCTGTCCATTTCTTCCAGGTTGTCCATTTTATTGGCATAGAGTTGCTTGTAGTAATCTCTCATGATCTTTTGTATTTCTGCAGTGTCAGTGGTTACTTCTCCTTTTTCATTTCTAATTCTATTGATCTGAGTCTTCTCCCTTTTTCTCTTGATGAGTCTGGCTAATGGTTTATCAATTTTGTTTATCTTCTCAAAGAACCAGCTTTTAGTTTCATTGATTTTTGCTATTGTTTCCTTCATTTCTTTTTCATTTATTTCTCACCTGATCTTAATAATTTCTTTCCTTCTGCTGGCTTTGGGGTTTTTTTTGTTCTTCTTTCTCTAATTGCTTCCGGTGCAAGGTTAGGTTGTTTATTCTAGATGTTTCCTGTTTCTTGAGGTAGGCTTGTATTGCTATACACTTCCCTCTTAGCACTGCTTTTGCTGCGTCCCATAGGTTTTGGGTCATCGTATCTCCATTGTCATTTGTTTCTAGGTATTTTTTGATTTCCCCTTTGATTTCTTCAGTAATCACTTCGTTATTAAGTAATGTATTGTGTAGCCTCCATGTGTTTGTATTTTTTTTTTTTTAATTTATTTATTTTATTTATTTTTGGCTGTGTTGGGTCTTCGTTTCTGTGCGAGGGCTTTCTCTAGTTGCGGCAAGCGGGGGCCACTCTTCATCACGGCGCGCGGACCTCTCACTATCGCGGCCTCTCCCGTCACGGAGCACAGGCTCCAGACGCGCAGGCTCAGCAATTGTGGCTCACGGGCCCAGCCGCTCCGCGGCATGTGGGATCCTCCCAGACCAGGGCTCGAACCCGTGTCCCCTGCATTAGCAGGCAGACTCTCAACCACTGCGCCACCAGGGAAGCCCTGTTTGTATTTTTTACAGATCTTTTCCTGTAATTGATATCTAGTCTCATAGCGTTGTGGTCGGAAAAGATACTTGATACGATTTCAATTTTCTTAAATTTACCAAGGCTTGATTTGTGACCCAAGATATGATCTATCCTGGAGAATGTTCCATGAGCACTTGAGAAGAATGTGTATTCTGTTGTTTTTGGGTGGAATGTCCTATAAATATCAATTAAGTCCATATTGTTTAATGTATCATTTAAAGCTTGTGTTTCCTTATTTATTTTCATTTTGGATGATCTGTCCATTGGTGAAAGTGGGGTGTTAAAGTCCCCTACTATGATTGTGTTGCTGTCGATTTCCCCTTTTATGGCTGTTAGTATTTGCCTTATGTATTGAGGTGCTCCTATGTTGGGTGCATAAATATTTACAATTGTTATACCTTCCTCTTGGATCGATCCCTTGATCATTATATAGTGTCCTTCTTTGTCTCTTGTAATAGTCTTTATTTTAAAGTCTATTTTGTCTGATATGAGAATTGCTACTCCAGCTCTCTTTTGATTTCCATTTGCTTGGAATATCTTTTTCCATCCCCTCACTTTCAGTCTGTATGTGTCTCTAGGTCTGAAGTGGGTCTCTTGTAGACAGCATATATATGGGTCTTGTTTTTGTATCCATTCAGCCAGCCTGTGTCTTTTGGTGGGAGCATTTAATCCATTTACATTCAAGGTAATTATCGATATGTATGTTCCTATTCCCATTTTCTTAAATGTTTTGGGTTTGTTATTGTAGGTGTTTTCCTTCTCTTGTGTTTCTTGCCTAGAGAAGTTCCTTTAGCATTTGTTGTAAAGCTGGTTTGGTGGTGCTGAACTCTCTCAGCTTTTGCTTGTCTGTAAAGATTTTAATTTCTCCATCGAATCTGAATGAGATCCTTGCTGGGTAGAGTAATCTTGGTTGTAGGTTTTTCTCCTTCATCACTTTAAGTATATCCTGCCACTCCCTTCTGGCTTGCAGAGTTTCTGCTGATAGATCAGATGTTAACCTTATGGGGATTCCCTTGTGTGTTATTTGTTTTTTTTCCCTTGCTGCCTTTAATATGTTTTCCTTATATTTAATTTTTGACAGTTTGATTAATATGTGTCTTGGCGTGTTTCTCCTTGGGTTTATCCTGTATGGGACTCTCTGTGCTTCCAGGACTTGATTAACTATTTCCTTTCCCATATTAGGGAAGTTTTCAACTATTATCTCTTCAAATATTTTCTCAGTCCCTTTCTTTTTCTCTTCTTCTTCTGGGACCCCTATAATTCGAATGTTGGTGCGTTTAATGTTGTCCCAGAGGTCCCTGAGACTGTCCTCAGTTCTTTTCATTCTTTTTTCTTTATCCTGCTCTGTAGTAGTTATTTCCACTGTTTTATCTTCCAGGTCACTTATCCTTTCTTCTGCCTCAGTTATTCTACTATTGATCCCATCTAGAGTATTTTTAATTTCATTTATTGTGTTTTTCATCATTGCTTGGTTCCTCTTTAGTTCTTCTACATCCTTGTTAAATGTTTCTTGCATTTTGTCTATTCTATTTCCAAGATTTTGGATCATCCTTACTATCATTATTCTGAATTCTTTTTCAGGTAGACTACCTATTTCCTCTTCATTTGTTAAGTCCGGTGTGTTTTGACCCTGCTCCTTCATCTGCTGTGTGTTTTTCTGTCGTCTCATTTTGCTTATCTTACTGTGTTTGGGGTCTCCTTTTCACAGGCTGCAGGTTCGTAGTTCCCATTGTTTTTGGTATCTGTCCCCAGTGGCTAAGGTTGGTTCAGTGGGTTTTGTAGGCTTCCTGGTGGAGGGAACTAGTGCCTGAGTTCTGGTGGATGAGGCTGGATCTTGTCTTTCTGGTGGGCACGTCCACGTCTGGTGGTGTATTTTGGGGTGTCTGTGGCCTTATTATGATTTTAGGCAGCCTCTCTGCTAATGGATGGGGTTGTGTTCCTGTCTAGCTAGTTGTTTGGCATAGGGTGTCCAGCACTGTAGCTTGCTGGTCGTTGAGTGAAGCTGGGTCTTGATGTTGAGATGGAGATCTCTGAGAGATTTTTGCCGTTTGGTATTACATGGAGCTGGGAGGTCTCTTGTGGACCACTGTTATGAAGTTGGCTCTCCCACCTCAGAGGCACGGCCCTGATGCCTGGCTGGAGCACCAAGAGCCTTTCATCCACACGGCTCAGAGTAAAAGGGAGAAAAAATAGAAAGAAAGAAAGAGGCTATAATATAGTGAAGTAAAATAAAGGTATTGTAAAGCAAAGCTATACAGACAAAATCTCACCCAGCAGCATATACATATACACTCACAAAAAAAAAAAAGGAAAAGGGGAAAAATTAATATCTCCTGCTCCCAGAGTCCACCTCCTGAATTTGGGATGATTCGTTGTCTATTCAGGTGTTCAGCAGGTGCAGGCACATCAAGTTGTTTGTGGAGCTTTAATCCGCTGCTTCTGAGGCTGCTGGGAGAGATTTCCCCTTCTCTTCCCTGTTCGCACAGCTCCCGGGGTTCAGCTTTGGATTTGGACCCGCCTCTGCGTGTAGGTCGCCTGAGGGCGTCTGTTCCCCACCCAGACAGGACGGGGTTAAAGGAGCAGCTGCTTCGGGGGCTCTGGCTCACCCAGGCCGCGGGGAGGGAGGGGTACAGAGGAGGCGGGGCGAGCCTGCGGCGGCCGAGGCCGGTGTGACGTTGCACCAGCCTGAGGCGCGCAGTGCGTTCTCCCGGGGATGTTGTCCCCGGATCCCGGGACCCTGGCAGTGGCGGGCTGCACAGGCTACCAGGAGGGGCGGTGTGGAGAGTGACCTGTGCTCACACACAGGCTTTTTGGAGGCGGCCGCAGCAGCCCCAGCGTCTCACGCCCGTCTCTGGGGTCCGCGCTGATCGCCGCGGCTCGCGCCCTTCTCTGGAGTTCGTTTAGGCGGCCCTCTGAATCCCCTCTCCTTGCGCGCAGCGAAACAAAGAGGCAAGAAAAAGTCTCTTGTCTCTTCGGCAGCTGCAGACCTTTTCCCGGTCTCCCTCCCAGCCAGCTGTGGTGCACCAACCCCTTCAGGCTGTGTTCACGCCGCCAGCCCCAGTCCTCTCCCTGCGATCCGACCGAAGCCGAGCCTCAGCTCCCAGCCCCGCCCGCCCCGGCGGGTGAGCAGACAAGCCCCTCGGGCTGGTGAGCGCTGCTCGGCGCCGAGCCTCTGTGTGGGAGTCTCTCCGTTTTTCCCTCTGCGCCCCTGTTGCTGTGGGGTCCGCCCTGATAGCTGCGGCTCGCGCCAGTCTCTGAAGTTCGTTTAGGCGGCGCTCTGAATCCCCTCTCCTTGCGCACCAGGAAACACAGAGGGAAGAAAAAGTCTCTTGCCTCTTTGGCAGCTGCAGACTTTTTCCCCGGGCTCCCTCCCGGCTAGCTGTGGTGCGCTAACCCCTTCAGGCTGTGTTCACGCTGCCAACCCCAGTCCTCTCCCTGCGATCCGACCGAAGCCCGAGCCTCAGCTCCCAGCCCCGCCCGCCCCGGCGGGGGAGCAGACAAGCCCCTCGGGCTGGTGAGTGCTGGTCGGCACCGCTCCTCCGTGCGGGAACCTCTCCGCTTTGCCCTCCGCACCTCTGTGGCTGCGCTCTCCTCCGTGGCTCCAAAGCTTCCCCCCTCTGCCACCCGCAGTCTCTGCCCGCGAAGGGGCTTCCTAGTGCGTGGAAACCTTTCCTCCTTCACAGCTCCCTCCCACTGGTGCAGGTGCCGTCCCTATTCTTTTGTCTCTGTTATTTCTTTTTTCTTTTGCCCTACCCAAGTATGGGGGGAGTTTCTTGCCTTTTGGGAGGTCGGACGTTTTCTGCCAGCGTTCAGTGGGTGTTCTGTAGGAGCAGTTCCACGTGTAGATGTATTTCTACTGTATCTGTGGGAAGGAAGGTGATCTCCGCGTCTTACTCTTCCGCCATCTTCTCTCCTCCCCCCTCGACATGTTTTTCTTCTTTCATTCTTACTCCAACATTAGAAAAACTTTCAATGGAAAGAATAAGCCAAAATGTATAGATTTAGTAGAGGCTGACCATAGCTAAATTGAACACAAGGAAGCTATTCAGAAATTATTTCTTTCTGAAACCCCCTCCTCTATTCTCCCATGTACATTGTCCAAACGTCTGTTAGACTATCATCATGACATTTATAATCTTGTCACCATTGTGCTATTAATATTCTCATTTTCCCTTTTAATTGAATGCATTTAAAATCTCCATCTTATTTACCTCTGTAGGGTGCTTGCTTCTAAAACAGAGCTGGAAAAGTAAAGGTGCATAGTAAATGTTTGGTTAATTGACTTAAATTTCTAGAAAGTAATTTATACCCTGAATATGCTATCCTTCAGAGCATAAGAAATTTATTCTACTGTTATAAGGTGCAGCATATATAATTTTATTAAGTGATAACATTGAGATACACAGTATTTAATACATTTCTTAAACAATTTATGATTTACCAATTCTTGGGAGATGTGTTATTAATAGATTTGTCACACTCAGAAGATCAGGAGAAAAAGTTGGGTGAAGAGACTTGAAGGAGAAAAGAGAAGTTACAGGACTAAAATTGTGGCTATTATTGGCATATGGACTCTCACCTCTTCACTGAACTCAAAGGACACTCCATTCTCCTGGAGAGTTATATGTAACTCTGGATGGTCAGATAATTACCTGTTAAATAGTGAATGAAAATTGTCAGGGGGTGACTGAAAATGCAAGTCATTTACAGTCCTCAGGAGAATTTGCAAAGTAGTTCTGCAGCTCAAAGTAGTTTAAAGGAAAGTGGGTTGAAGGGTCATTGAAGAGAGATGCAACTGATAAAGGTTGATTGGAATTTCTTGTCATATTAGCCAGCTAATGATGTATTTAAATTATCCTGAAGGCTCTTTCATTATACTTTACTGTTCAGAATTTAACTCTTTTAGTTTGAAAGTCCTAGATAAAATTTTCAGATTCAAAGATGAATAATTCAAATGCTTAGACCTAGATACAAGATGAAAAGAAAAGGGTGCTATATTGGCCACAAACTGAGGAAGTCAGTAAGATAAGCCCTTTCTTACAGAAAACTGCTACAGTAGTTATCATTGGGAAAGACCATAGCATTTGGGTTGAGGGGAATAAGAGGGGCTTTATCACTTACATTGAATTTTTGGAAAGATTTTAGAAGAAATATGGATTATCTTGTAATAAAACATTTTTGAATAGTTTGTTGATGTTTATTATTGCTTAGTAATTTGGGACTTAGAGTTATAACTCATAAAATTTATAGGATATATCCTCTAAAAAATTAATCCTGAGACTGTCCTGCAAGACATGAAATAAAATTCAGGTAAGTATTTTTATTCAACATTCCACAGATCTTCTAACATGTATTTCCCATTCCTTATTAATATAAACAATTACTTAAGATTAAAGAACATGTTACCAATTCATTTAAAAATCATATTTCAGAGCAACTTTTAAATAACCTCTGTTACTTTCCTCACCAATCCTTAACTATTACTTTGTTATAGCATCCTACTTATAATTTTAAAAAATGCATCCTTGTAGACTGTGTCCTACATTGGGAGCAGCTACTTGGCACTTAATGAGCCACCATAAGTAATACCTCCTAGAAATTATGTGTGTGACTGCCAACTTTTGCAAGATGCTGATTACATGCTTCCCCTTGGGTTTTATCTTCTTTCATTTAAAGATGTTCTTTCCTTCCAGGTAAATTAGAAGAGATAGAAAGCATGTGTGCGTTTGGAAGTAGAGTATGTGGTCCCTGGACCAACAGCATACCTGGAAACGTATTAGAAATGTCAGTCCTCAGGCCCCACCCCAGACCTGCTGAAAACCTTGGGGGTGGCCCCAGCAATCTGTGTTATCAAGCTTTTCAGGGGATTTTGGTACACACTGGAGTTTGAGAACCGCTGAATTATATTCCATGCTTAGCTTCTTTTCTTAAAGATGGCGCTTCTCTACTCATCTTCATTTTTTTCTTCTTCTTCATTTTTTATTTTTTTATTTTAAATTAATTAAGTTTTGTGGGGGCTGCATTGGGTCTTTATTGCTGCGTGTGGGCTTCCTCTAGTTGCGGTGCGTGGGCTTCTCATTGCAGTGGCTTCTCTTGATCTGGAGCATGGGCTCTAGGCGCACAGGCTTCAGTAGTTGTGGCACACGGGCTCAGTAGTTGTGGCACACGGGCTTAGTTGCTCCGCGGCACGTGGGATCTTCCCGGACCAGGGCTCGAACCCGTGTCCCCTGCATTGGCAGGGGGATTCTTAACCACTGCACCACCAGGGAAGTCCTTCTTCTTTTAACAGTTATTAAAAGTCCCAGAGCTACACATAAAACCATTCTCCTCAAATTGATTGTTCATTCAGCCTCAGCCCCTAAGTGCCTCTGTTCTAGAACCTCGAGTCATTTTCTTGAATAGCCTATATCCCTAATGAGGAGAACATTTTGCAAAGTATAGAAATAAAAGATTTCAAAGGACATTTAAGCAGGCCTCATAACAATATGCATAGTTAACAATACATATCTCATTTTCTGTTTTGAACAGAAAATTAAACTTGAGAAGCTTCAAAAAAGAAGAAGGAGAAGAAATGAAAGAGGAAGGGGAAGGAGAAAGAGGAGGTAGAGAAGAAGGAGAAGAGGAAGAAGAGGAAGAGGTATTAAAAGAGAAACACCTCCATCTTACTTGGAAAGATTGAAGGAATCAGAATATTTACTCTAGATTTTAAAAATTAAAATGGTTCGATTGCTTTTTCTCTAAATCTGGAGAAATTGAATAAAATAAATTTAAATCTAGATTTCAAAAGCATGATCAAATGAGATTTTTTTTACAAATATTCTTTTAGAAGTAACTTTTTACTAGTACAGCTTACAGAGTCAGTTTGTAATTGTTACAAATTTTTGAAAAGTGGCTGGAGAGAATCACTTTAATTTTCAAGTAACACACAGCCAGCAAACACCCCTGGAAATATCACTTGGGAGGAAGGAATGCTATCTCTTTAAGAGCACAATGGAAAGTTAGCACCTGCTGAGTGGGAAAAGTTAATCACTGAACTTTTTTTGTTCGTTTTTTTCTTTCTCTGTAGAAAGACCCTAAGTAGCTTTCTGCTTCTTCCTTCAGCTTATTGCTTGGAAAGGAAAATGTAGACTCCAAAAAAACCTGCAAACCTTGGGGAATGATTTCAGCAATGGATCCTGAAAGGGCAGCCACGGGTAAGATTCCTCATCTGAGTTCTTGGGCTTTAGTGTAGGTAAGAATCCAACTTTGGACAGTATCAAAGTTCTGATTCCAGGTCCCACCTCCCATTAGAGTTGCAAGGTATACCAATTCAGCAAGTCTGGGGCATGGCCCAGTAATTTGCATTTTTAACAAATATACTGAGATGGTTCTGATAAGATGGTAAAAAGTCTACACTTTGAGAAAAACTGGCCATCATCTGATGTTTCCATAGGTCACAGAAATAAGATGTAAGTGTAATTAGATGTAGTAGATGGTGGGTTCGAAATGCTTAAGCCAGGATTTTCAAAAAAATATTTTTCTTGGAATATTAGTTCTGGAATGTCCCGGGATTGGTGCTCTGAAAACAAAGGGTTCCATGGTCAAATATGTTAAGAAAATGCTGCATTTTAAATCTTCCCTTTTGAAATTTGATTCACAAAGTCCATTAGAACACTAAAATCCCCTGAGAAAATTCGCAATTTAAAAACAAGATTTAGCTCTTACTTAATAGTTAAACAAACTTTTTTACAAGGGAATTTTTTTTTTTTTCCTCTATAAAATTTAGTAACATTTCTCCAGAAGAGTTTTTCAATCACACTTGTTTGGAACAGGCTGTGTCGAACTGTAAAATTCTATTCTGTTCTGTTAGCAATAGAAAAAATATTTTTTGGTGTTGGATAGTGTCAAAGATAAGGAAAGCTGGACACTAGTTATAGTGGTAAGGACAGATTTTAATCAGTAACATAGTTTTGCAGTAGGAAAAAGGATCCAGCAGGAACAGAATTCAACTTTGATTTGTACAGAGGTGACTGAGCATTTTTGTTTAAGATTTATTATTTATTTATTTATTTAATCTATTATTTTTGGCTTCATCGTGGTCTTAGTTGCCACCCACGGGATCTTCATTGAGGCATGCGGGCTTCTCTCTAGTTGTGGTGTGTGGGCTTAGTTGCCCTGTGGCATGTGGGATCTTAGGTCCCCAATCAGGGATCGAACCCGTGTCCCCTTTATTGTAAGGGTGATTCTTTACTACTGGACCACCAGGGAAGTCCTGTGACCAAGCATTTTAAAGGGAAGATGAGGGAGTAAGGGGGTGGGCGTGCAGTCAGTGAAGTTTAGAAGTGAAGAATTACAAAATGCTGGGAGGGGCTGGTCCATGAGAAGCCCATCTGGGTTTGCTACCTGGTGCTTATTGAAGTTGGGCTCCCACCCCCCACAGAGACTGGGAGACAGGGACCCTATCTTCAGGTGTTGTCTGGAACAAAAAGTAAATTAGTTTAGTAGCCTTGAGTTTTCTCAGGTAGGCATTTCAAGGAGGGCTAAGATCATCCTAGGGATACAGTCATGAGCTGTTAGAAATTAAGTTAGTATTTGTTCAAGTGTTTGTGTTTATTCAAGTGTTTGTTCAAGGCCAAGTTTGAGGCCTAGTGGGGGAGAGGGCTCAGAGGAGCCTGGCAGATCAAGGAATAAGTCTTTGTCAGAAGTAAGTGGGAAGAAAGTAGAATAATTGTAGACCCAAAGCCAAATCGGGAAGTTTTCTAACCTCCCTATCAAAAACAGAGTCGGATAAATTCTCCCCACTACATCATCTTGGAGTACCACATAATGCAAAACAGTGGGCACTCTGATGAAAGAACAAGGCTGCATAGTCAGGAAAACATTAACAAAAGCTAATTATAGATTAAGAACAGTAACAGTAATAACTGGTATTTTGAGCAAACACAACTCATAGTGTGTAATCAAAATACTTTTACTGTTGACTGTAATGTTCCATTGACAGTTTATGCAGTTGGGTAAGATTTAACCTCTGCAACTGGAAGACTCTGGAAAGCCTCATGCCTTTTCTGATCACTCTTTAATAGTAGAAGTATTAGACACAGTCACAATTCAGTAATTTGCAAATGATATATCTGAGAAGTGGTCAATATCCGAAGTATCAAAGAACTCATACAGCTCAGTATCAAAAAATGAAGCAACCCCATTAAAAAATGGGCACAGGACCTGAATAGGCACCCGTCCCCCCACCCCCTGCAAGAAGACATGCAGATGACCAACAGGTACATGAAAAGATGCTTAACATCACTAATCATCAGGGAAATCCAAATCAAAATCACAATGAATGGCATCAAAAAGACAGTATTTACTGTCTTTATTGGCAAGTATTGGCAAGGATGTGGAGAAAAGGGAACCCTCCTGCACTGTTGGTGGGAATCTAAATTGATACAGTCACGATGGAAAACAGTATGGCAGTTCCCTCCAAATTAAAAATAGAACTACGACATGATCCATCAATTTCACTTCTATGTATTTATCCAAAGAAAATGAAGACAGTAATTCAAAAAAATATAGGCATCCCTATGTTCACTGCAGCATTATTTATAATCGCCAAGACATGGAAGCAATGTAAGTGTCCATCAATGGATGAATGGTTAAAGAAGATGTGGTATACAAACACACACACACACACACACACACACACACACACACACATACAGGAATATTATTCAGCCATGAAAAGAGTAAAATCTTGCCATTTGAGACCACATGGATGGACCTCGAGGGCATTATGCTAAGTGAAACAAGTAAGACAGAGAAAAACCAATACCATATGATCTCTCTTAAATTAAAAAACAAAACAAAATAAATACCAAGCTTACATATACAGAGAACAGATTGGTGGTTGCCCCCAGGTGGGGTTGGGGGTGAGAGAAATGGGGGAAGGGGGTCAAAAGAGAAAAAGAAGAAGTTAAAAACAACAGTTCTCGCTTGGGCAGCACATATACTGAAATCGGAGCAGCGCGGAGCAGGTTAGCATGGGCCCCACACAAGCAGGGCGTGCAGATTTGTGAAGTATTGCACGTTGAAAAGAAAGGAAGAGTGGTTTCCAGGAATCGGAGGAAAAGAGAAATGGGGAGTTATTATTTAATGGGCATAGAGTTCCAGTTTTGCAAGATGGAAGGAGCTCTGGAGATGGATGGTGGTGGTGACGGTTGCATAGCAATATGAATGTATTTATATCGCTGACCTGTACATTTAAAAATGGTTAAAATGATACATTTTGTTACATATATTTTACCACAATAAAAAAATAACACCAACAATTTAAAAAAGAAGCAAAGAACAAAGTATATACATATTTGTTTTATCCTCTTTGTGCTGTGGGTGCTTTTCTCGATTTGTTGGTGGCACCTGTGTGACCCCTCTCTGACCGGGGCTTTCAGTCACTTGGCAGTGCTTTCTTTCCCTTTGGTCTTGATCCTCCGTAGCCCAGCCCCTCTAAGACTTGCTCTGTTGGATTCCCATTGACCTCCCAAGTGAATCCCTTGGATAAAAATCAAAACCTCTCTGGGCTGTTTCTCCCCCATTTGGCCCACATCAGGTTCACAGAAATACTCTCTTGTCCTTTCGCTTGATAAGTTCTGGGAGTGGAGACAGATCTCGAAACAACTGCTGCTTTGCTGCCAAAGCAGCTTTCTGGTTTCTCTGGACCCTTAGATTTCCTGGGCACTTGTCAACCAGTCCACTCTGTCTGCCATTCTTCTAACAAGTTTTCCATTTGGCCCTGCAGAAGCTCTGCTTTTTAAACTTGAAATATACCCACCCTTCCCTTTGGGTGGGTAGGTGTCAGAACTTAAAAAGCACAGGGCGTGCTCTCTCCCAAGTGGAATTGCCAGATAAAATGCAGGATGCCCAGTTACATTTGAATTTCAGATAAACAACAAATAATTTTTTAGTACAGGTATGTCCCATGAAGTATTTCAGACATATTTATATGTAAAAGTTATTTGTTGTTTATCTGAAATTCAAAGGTAACTGAGTAACCTGTATTTTCACTTGCTAATTCTGACCACCCTACACCCAAGAAACCTCTTCTCAAATCTTTCCCTTCCATATCACTCTCCAGTGTTTTTATCCTCTAAGAGTGAGTGATAGGTTTTAAGAGATTGTGCAACTCATTCTCTGGATTTCTTGACTCACTTTGGTTGAGTACCTTACTGGAGAATTCTCAGTCTATCGTGTGCTGGTGCATCAGCTGAAAGATAATTTAACAACTTCTCACATTATTAGCAGCAGGCGTTTTGCAGAGCATTGGAGATGGCAAACCTTTGTAGAAAACTCTGGATATTTTAAGTAAACTGAGCAGTCACACACAGAGACTATTTGAAATAGTCATAGGGCTCTGACACAAAGAATTAGTGTCCAAGTAACAGCAGCCTAGCATAAGGACAGCGTGGTACACAAAGAAGTAAATCAACAGATGTTAAAATGAAAAAAAAAAAAAAAAGGTGAGGATTATAGAGCACACAGGAGCAGAGAGCTCTGTAAACTAAAAGTTGCTACCATTTCCTTAAGGATAAGAAAATTAAAATTAGTATAAGAACATTGAATATCTACAATTTTTGCATATTAAGGTAATTTAATTTTACTTCCATTATGAATTATCAGTCATTTCTAATAAATCCTTTTTGTTGTTTCATAAAAAAACAAGTTAAAAAGCTCCTGCAGGTACTGTTACGGATCTATATCTGGACCTGAACAGAGCAATCTACAACACCTTACGGACTGTAGTATTATATGGGCTCGTTTCAGTTGGTGAAATTGTTTAAGGACCTCTGATACCAAATTGAGGTAAAATGCTTAGGATGAACTCGCAGAAAGGATCTGACTCCAAGAAAGAATTCTAGTTTTGTTAGAAAATAAGACACTTTGGGGGATTATGAAAAGATGGTGACCTATACACATAGGTCATTTAATACATTTACCAGTTCTTTGGGGATGGTTTTCTAGAGGTACGATTGCTGGGTGAAAGGGTAAATACATGTGAAATTCTACTAAATGTTGCCAAATTCTACTCCATAGCTGTTGAAATGTATGAGTGCCTGTTTTCCTATTCTCACGACACAGCATATGGTAAGACTTTGGATTTTAGTCAGTCTTACAATTTGTTCGAGTCTACTTTTGTATATTTATGCTTAAATTATTTATTTTATCTTTTTCCATTTTAATGGAATTTTCTCTTCCTTTGTATCTTCTAACTTTTATTTACATATATGAAGTTTCCAATTTTTCAATGTTAGTTTAATATATTGCCATTTTACTAAATTCACTTATTATTTGCAGTGGTTTTCCTTTGACTCTTAGGACTTTTCCAGATATTCAGTCATAATAGAGATTTTTTTTACTCTTCTATTGCAATTCAAATTTCCAAATATTTTATTTTGTCTAATTACATTAGCTAATATCTTCACTGCATTATTACATAGTGGTGCAGATAACAGGTAAATTTGACTTGTTATTTAGTGGGACTGTCTTTACTATTTCCCTATTAGTTGGCTTTCAAAATGAGGTACGTATTAAGAAAGGATCCATCATTTACTATTTACAATATGTTTTTGTCAAAGATGGGTGTTGCAGTTTGTCAAATGCCAGGTGTCAAAATCAGACAGTGTATTACTAATACTGAACTACTCTTGCATGCCGAAAAATATTGCCACTTAGTCATGGTATATTCTTTCTATTTAAATATAATTTTTATTGAAAAGCGAACAATTTATTAGGCACAGCTGATTGAGTTTTCACAAAGTAAACATTCATGTAACAGTATACCTGTCAAGAAACAAAAATTACAAAACACCAGAAACTTCTGCCACCTTCTAGTCACTACGGATCCACAACAGAATAACCATGCTCATTCCTTCCAACACCATGGATTTGTTTATTATGCCCTTACTCCCTCGAGGCCCCCAGACTCAAGCCATCAATGGCTCAGCAATGTTGCTTTCATCTAAGCTGCACTGGCAACAATAGTAGCCACTAGCCACACAGAGCTATTTCAATTTAAATTAAATAGAAGGAAAAACCAGATAAACTCAGAGAATAAGATTAATTAAAGCAAAATCAGGAATAAATAGTTAAGAAAAAGACAATAATAACATCAATTAACAAATAAATAGTTAAGGAAAAGACAATAATAACATCAATTAACAAACTGGTTGTTTGTGAAAAGTAATGAATTAGATAAATTATTAGCTAACCAATTCAAAGCAAAAAAGAAAAAAAAACAACACAAATACCTCACCATAGAAATGATAATGGGAAAATATCCACAAATACAGAGGAAAATAAAGGAATCACAGATTACTACTTTGTTCTTTTTTTTTTTTTTTTTTTTTTTTTTTTACAAGTAAGCTTGAATGTGTGGGTCAGATAGAGGAGCTGTCTAGTAGAATTTAAATTACCAGAAACGATCTTATATGGAAATAGAAAATGTAAAAGCTTAAAATTGTGCTCAAGCTTGATTAAAATATTAATTGAAACCGTAGGACAGAAGTCACAATTTTATTCAGTAAAAAACCTTAGGAAGGAAGAGATAGCTAACCCAGTTGCTTCATAGAATATGAAGTCTAGGATAGTCTTTATTTTTTATTATAAATATAATAAACACATAAAATCAACAGTAATCACAGAGAAAAATGAGTGTGTGTTTGAAAAAGAAAAGGGAACATTCTACTTAAGTTATATTTCTACATAGTCTGTATCTTGGCAATAAAAGATTGAGTTCCTGTGTAGCTTAGTTTATTATAAGAGCAAGGCCTTGATACTCTGCTCTTTAACTCAAAGTAATTTATTGCCATGACTTTAGTATGTGATCCTTAACTGAGGGGCTGTCATTACTGTAATCCTTTTCCTTCTTGTTAGAATAAATTGTATTTTTTTTGAAGATGATGATTGTAGGAAATTTAATGTTATCACCTGTAGTGTAGGGTTGAATGGAGTCCGCCTGAAAGACGTGTTCTCATTGTGACACCCAGAACCTGTCTATGTGACCTTAGTTGGAAAAAGGGTCTTTACAGGTGCAGTGAAATTGAAGATTCTGAGGCAAGATCATCCTGGCTTATCTGCCTGGGCCCTAAATTCAATGACAAGTGTCCTTACAAGAAGCTGTAGGAATACGGAAGGTTTTTCTCCTACAGCTTTCAGAGGCAGCACAACCTTGTCAATACCTTAATTTTGGACTTCTGAGCTCCAGGATTGTGAGAGAATTATTGTTTGTTTTTTGTTTCCAAGCCACTAATTTTGTAGTGATTTGTTACGGCAGCCCTTGGGAACTAATACATCACCCCTGTTGTAATGTTCACACTAATACTGTAATGATTACCTTGGTATCTGTCAGTTCATTTTATTTGTAACTCTCCACGATAGGTGTGGTATAAATTTACTTCCTTAAGAGAAAGGTTTAAAATATTTTGTCTTGGATTTCCTAGTAGAGGTCTATTTGAGAAAAAGAAATTAGTCATTCTAACAGATTCATTTTACACCCAAATGCAAAGCTTATATTTTTTATTTTATTTTATTTATTTATTTCCAGTTTTATTGAGGTATAATTGACATACAGCACATGTATAATTTTAAGGTGTACAACATAATGATTTGACTTACATACATCATGAAATGATTGCATCGTCTCATGTAGGTACAACAAAGCTTGCAGTTTTGACAATTGAGATAAATTTGAAAACATTAGCAGAGCAGCAGCCATGGAAGAAACGTGCCCACTCCCTGTGCCTCTTGCCATGATGTTGGGTTCAGAAAACTTTACATTTAAAATTTTTAGACCTTCAGGGGATACTAATTCCACAACTGAATTACGTGATACTAAAATTTGGTAGAGATAGAAGAAATATTTTTAATTATTATAATAAAAATAGTCTAACATTAAAGTAATAATAGAAAGGACAATGATATAATTTTATAAATGCTTATGAAAATTTTAGAGACTATAAAAGTAGGACATGTATAAAAAGAGTCCTTGCCCAAATTGTTTTAGTAGTAGAACGTTTCAATACAAGCAAATACAAGAAAGCACTATTACTAGTTCAAAGGATAAAATAAAATACTGAGTACCTCAATTGAAGCCAAAACTGTGTTTATCAAATGTTAACATCCTACCATAATTTTAAACTTTCAAAGTAGAAGTAAATGGTAATAGTAACATCATGCTTTATGATACGATAGTGGAGTCATTCCCACTAAAGTCATCACAATATTCTGGAAATTCTATCCAAAGTGATTAGATGATACACAGAAATGAGAAGTGTAAATGCTTGAAAGGGTGAGTGAGAAAATAAGAATATTTTAAGATTATACAGTTCATTACATATAACATCAAGATAATCACTAATTTCCCAAAATGCCAATAGGTTTCCTACATATAAAATATATATAATAAAGAAAAGTATTCATTATTAAAGCAAAAAAGTAGTTGAAATGCATTGACAAAAGATCAGCATTTAATGTACAGAAATTATATATTGAAGAAATACTTCAAATTATAGTGAGGGATATCAATATATACTTTAATAAATGGGAAAAGATTTCCATTTATGGCAATAAGGTAGATCAGATTGATTATCTTGTTTAAAACATTTTTTCTAAAAATTTGCTTTTAAATGAATAACCTGGTTTTTAAAAAATGATCAGAAGAAAGACTTCAAAACAGACTGAAAATAGAATTTGGTAGTACTGAACATAGCTTTTGCTCCAAGGGAAACTATTAAACACTCGTTACCCTGAGCTTCTGTTTTGATGGTCAAACAAGATACTGAAGAAGGCATTTGGTGCCTAAGACTTATGAAAGGTGGGGAATGCAATAGGCCTCTGTATAAAGCTGAAAATCTAAATGGATCTCTTGGGATCAAGAAATCAACTTACCTCACAGAAAGAGAGGGCAAGAAAACTTGCCTGAGTTGACATTGGCACTAATGGAAAAAGAAAAACATCTTCCCTGAAATGTTTTATTTGCTCACATCATTTTATGGCTTAAATTCACAATACCTGTTTCATCTGAGAGGCGTCAAGTGGAAAATTAAAAGTGGTTGAAGTCAGTAGGGCCCCAAGCTAACTGGCAGAAGCAAATGAAAATCTGTTTTGAAAAAAAAAGAAGAAACCAAAGGTGTCCAATAATTCTCTCAGATAAAATTTGAAACAGTATATACATTCACAGTCTATGGCCATAAAACAGTGAGTCATCAGGGGAATGTATCAATAAATTAAAGTCACAGTAACATACTCCACACTCACTAACATGGCTAAAATTTAAGAGATTGACAATACCAAGTACTGATGAAAATGTAGAGTAACAAGAACTCTCATGGATTACTTGTATACGATAGTATAATTGCTTTGGTGAAATGCTTAACAATTTATTGTAAAGTTAATATACACTTACTATACAGCTGAGTAATTATTTGCCAAGGCAATTACCTAAGTGAACCGTAAATATATGTCCACCAAAAAAAGACATATGTGAATGTTCATTTCAACTTTATTCATATTAGCCAAAACACGCAAAGAACCCAAATGTCTATCAACTGCTGAATGGATAAGCCATTTGTTGTACATTCGTAGAATGAAATAATGCTTGACAATAAAAAGAAACAAACTATTGATACAAGTAAAAACATGGGCTTAATAAATATTGAGGTACCCAGGCAATTATTGCTAGGCAGTGGATATATTGGAGAGACTAAAAACAAACAACAAATTATGAGTTCACTTGGAAAGGTAATCAAAGCATATTTTACACTAAAAATAATTATACAAATAAACAATTTGCTAAACAGTGTATTTTCCATCTCATTTCTGATTTCAAAGAATAACTTCAAATATATGCAACTATAAATAGACAGATGGATGGATAGATGGATAAATGGCTAGATAGATATGTTTAAAAATTGACAAAAGTCTGGAAAGATAGGTTATCAAACCCTTAACAGGAGATGTCTGCTCTGGTTATGGGATTGTATAGAATTGATGAAGGAGTATATAAAAAGAGAACTTGCACTGTTTAATTTATAAGTAAGAAGAAAGTCTTCCGGTTCTGGATAATTGGTTTCCTTTGGTGTGAAATCTGAGTTGAGAGGCTGGCAGATATTCACACTGAAGTCAAGAAACAGACTGCCTACGCAGGGAACTCTACTCAGTATTCTGTAATAACCTATATGGGTAAAGAATCTGAAAAAGAATGACTATATCCACGTGTATAACTGAATCACTTTGCTGTACACCTGAAACTAACACAACATTGTAAATCAACTATACTCCAATAAAAATTTTTAAATGCTTGAAATAAATATGACAAAATTAATAGTTGATTCTGAGTTGTGGGAAATATAGGTTTTCTATGTGTAATGTTTTAAATATCTAAAATAAAGAATAACAAGGAAGAAAAAAAAGAAACAGGCTGCCTGTACCATAGGCAATATGATCAACATTATAGAGACTCAGAAAGGCCTGCAGTCAGCAAGAGCCAAGGGGTGCCCAGTTATAAGAAGAACCGAGGACATCGGCAGAAAACGCTATCAGAATACCTGAGATAGAACTGGGTCAATCAGTCGTATCCCTGGAGATGCTAAATATTAAACTTTCAAACAATTCTAGTGTATAAAAATCATCACATCAGGACCAAGTGGGTTTATCTCAGGAGTGCAAAGTTAGTTTAACATTCAAAAAAATGTTATGTGGCCATGTTAACAACAACAAAAAAAGGAGAATTATAGATGCAGAAAATGAATTTGATAAAATCTAACACGCAAACATTATAGAAACCTGAGGAAACTAGGAATATAAGAGAATTACCTCGGGCTTCCCTGGTGGCGCAGTGGTTGAGAATCTGCCTGCTAATGCAGGGGACACGGGTTCGAGCCCTGGTCCAGGAAGATCCCACATGCCGCGGAGCAACTAGTCCCGTGAGCCACAACTACTGAACCTGCGCGTCTGGAGCCTGTGCTCCGCAAGGAGAGGCCGCGATAGTGAGAGGCCCGCGCACCGCGATGAAGAGTGGCCTCCGCTTGCTGCAACTAGAGAAAGCCCTCGCACAGAAACGAAGACCCAACACAGCCAAAAATAAATAAATAAATAAATAAATAAATAAAATTAAAAAAAAAATTACCTCAATCTGATAAAGGATATCTACCCCAAAAACCTACAGCTAACACTGAAGACTAGGATGAAAGACTGAAGACTTTGACCTTTTTTTGTTAAATGTTTTAAATTTTTATTTGGAGGTCTAAAAAGAAACCTAGCAACCTTCTTCTCGTTTTTTAATCCACTATAATTCCTATTTGTCATTTATTTCAGGAAAAACATCAGAGAATGAAAGATCATATTTCATCTAATCTAAGACACAATCATTTTGTGTCATACCATTATTTATTATGCAATTAATAAAAAATTGCCAACTAATTATCAGATGCCAACAATTATGAGAAACATTTTAATTTTTGAAATCTTAAAATGTGAAATAAAAGTTCATCTCAGAGTTAATGAAATGAGATACTTAGCAGAGGACATGTAAGATGCAATAAACATATTATGGAAATGTAATACAAAAAGAATGAAAAAATACTTACTAGAACTGAAAATTTTTGAAGACTTTGCCCTTAAGATCAGGAGTAAGACAAGATGTCTATCCTTGCCACTTCTATTCAACATTGTACTGGAGGCTCTAGCCAGGGCAATATGGCAAGGGGGAGAAAATACAAGGTATTTAGATTGGGAAGGAATAGGTAAAACTATCTTTATTTGCATATGACGTTATCATATAAATTCTAATGAATCTACACACGAAAAAAACTATTAGAAATAATGAATTATGTAAGGTCACAGGAACAGTGCCCATGTAGAAAAATTAATGCATTTTCATATACTACAAAGAACAGTTGAAACTAGAAATTCCCCTTTGTAGATCTTGAGCAAATATTGAACTTTCCTGAGTCAAGTTTCCTGACCTATGAAATGAAGGAGTCGGAGAAGATGGAATGATCTTGAAGGCTCCTTTTCACTTGATTCTTTAGTGTTTCACTACTCTGTAACTTCGTGAGATCAGAGATTCTGTTTTCATCATCATTTTATTTCACCGAGCCCAGAACTGTAGGTGTAAATACATTGTCTGTTGAATAATAAAAGAATGAGACGCTAGGATAAGCCACCAAGGAACAGGAATGAGACTTCACTTGTGCAGATGTTTTATGAAGTAAGTAAAGAGCTGCCATCTGGAGAGCCTTGTAATTCTAAAGTCAGAGACTAAACTGTGTGGTCTTTTAAGGTTTCCTTTGGCTCTAGGAGTACATAATTCTTCCCATCTGAGACCTTCCATCGTGATAATGAACTGCCAATCAGAAAGCTGTTACTTACACTAACTTGAACGTCGCACTGCGCTAGGCACTGTGCGGGAAGAACAGTAGACCATTCCCTGCCAGAGACCAAGAGTCAGAGGCAGAAACCAGAGTGGAAATTATGTTCCATCTCCAACAGAAGCTCAAGTGTTTGTAAAATTACCCTCTAACTTCTCTCTCTTTCCTAAAATTATGGGGAGCAAAGACCTTTGGCTGTAATAACTTCAAATCACAGAATACTTAACCTAGTTTAATATGCAGTTGCCTTTGAATGTATCTGAGGTTTGCATGCTTCATTATTCTTTTGGCAACCAGGCTGTAAAAAAGTTTGCGTGTGTAAGCCTACAGAATGATCCCTGTTGGAATGTGTATTTTACCAAGGTTAGTTCTGCTTCATATCACCCCTGGGAGGCAGGTCAATATTAAACTTTATCTCGGAAGCAAACACACACACACACACACACACACACACACCCAGTGAACCAAAACCAAGAATCTAAATAGTAGGCAACTGAGATTATTTCCCCTGAGCCAACATAGACTGAACTCAGAGCCAGGCAGCTCCAAAGAATCAGGTGTCAGGTGACCTCCGAATGAGTCAGTAAATGTGTGAGTGCTAGAACACATGCAGAGTTGGTGACCAGGACTCATTTCAGAGAGAGAACAGGGAACCAGGGGGAGTAACAAACATGAAATTTCAGACAAAAACTAATGGCCCCTAGATTCCAAATGTACTCACATAGTCAAAAGCACTTATTAGGGTAAAAAGATATTAAAATGGAAATATTTAAAAAGATGAAGAGTATGATCATAAAGCAACCTAATTTTTTTTCCTCCCACTGTCCATTTAAACCCCTTCTGTATGTGAATGAAAAAAAGGGAAAAAAAATATATAGAGAGAGAAGGAAGAGTAGGAGGAGGAGGGGGAGGTGGGGAGATGGATTTATTTTAAGGCACTGACTCACATGATTGTGCAGGCTGGCAAGTCCAAGACCCAGAGAACAAGCCAGCAGGCTGGAATTCAGGTAAGACTCCTGAGTCTGAAATCCTTTAGACAGGCCAGACAGGCTCAAAATACAGGCAGGATTTCTGTGTTGTAACATTGGAGCCAAATTCCTTCTTCAGATAACCTGTCTTTGCTCTTAAGGCCTTTAACTGATTGGATGAGGCCCACCCACATGATGAAGGAGAGTCTGCTTGACTCAAAGTCCACTGATTTCAGTGTTAGTCGCATCAAAAAATACCTTCACAGCAACATCCAGACCGGTGTTTGGCCAAACAACTGGGCACCATAGCCTAGCCAAGTTGACACATAAAATTAGCTATCACAGTAGGTAATTCTCCCCCAGTCCCTTGGATGAAAATAAGAGTAGTAATTATGATTCTCTGCTTCCTCCTAGGAAATGAACAGTTCTCAAGTCATTTCAACCCACAAAACAGTCTCAATTCAAGATTTCAAATAGTCTAAACATCCAGGTCCATATAAGGTTAAGGCTTCATCCCTCAATCAGCTCGGGTGTGCTTTGGGCAGGCTGCCTGTATTAGTGGTGGGAGAGGGAGTGTCTGCTTCGACAGGTCCTAGCCTAGCACCTCGATTTTTCCTCCCTCATGCACTAGGCAACCTCTGGTTCTTCCAGGGTTGATATCAAAATGAGCAAGAGTCACTGATGCTGTCATGAGCTGCTTGGTATTAGCACTCTCTGGGCTTCAGAGAAATTTAAAGGTGATCTTTCTCTCAAGGGATGTTTTTGTCTGCTTTTATAGACACATCCCACCCCCATCTTGGAATGTCTCACTTGTCTTCCCTTGACACAAGTACATAAATGTCTTTCCTCTGACTTAACACTGGTATCTCTTTCTCAGCTCCTAGGAACAAGCTGGTCCCTCATCTTTATGTTGGTCGCCCCATTCTTCCAGGCAGTCATGTTCTTTCTTTCACAGGAGTCTCAGGTATGGGTCTTGGTAAATACACAGGCATCAAGACCCTGATAAACTGGGATCCTGCATAAAATGCTGTACTAACTTCCAGTCTCCTTCACCCTCTAAGCTTTCAGGGGCAGAAACTGAGGTCCTGGAATTGACCCATGAGGTCCCCTTCTCTTGTACAGTTGACCCTTGAACAATATGGGTTCAAACTGCTTGGGTCCACTTATACATGGAGTTTTTCCAATAAATATGTACTGTGGTACTACATGATCCGTTGTTGGTTGAACCCCTGGATGCAGAACCACGAGTACTGTGGGAGGATTGTCAAGTCGTAGGTGGATTTTCGACTGCTCCAAGGATCTGAGCCCCTAATCCTCACATTGTTCAAGAGTCAACAGGATTGAATTTAGGGACAACTCTCCCACCACTCCCTAAGGAAGGTGTGTTTCCTCTAAGGCTCCCCAACTACTGCCAGACCTGGGCTTTAAGCTTTCTCCCAGTTGTCCCCCAAAGCTATCAAACTCAATTTAGGAGATATGTAAATATAGGTCAGAGACAAGTTTGGTGTTCCCTTATGTCTCTTCTATGCATATAAAAATATTTTATGCAGGGTTTTTAGTTAGATTTTGAAGGAGGAATTCTTCAAATAACCTAGCCTAACATCATTTCTAGAAGCTAAATTTGAAATTTTCCAATTCTCCAATATAACACGCCACCTTGGAATAAAACTGCTTACTTATCAAAATATAATTAAAGTATTAACAACTGATGAAAATGATTATTTTAACTAAAAACCTTCTTAATCTTGTTCTACAGAATGACAATAGATGTGAAAGGAAAAAGGAGCGTGGTTTGTGGTCAAATAAATTTTGCAAATGCTGTAATAAACACTTTCTGGACAGGTTTCCTCTGAACTTTATTTATTTATTTATTTATTTATTTAACATCTTTATTGGAGTATAATTGCTTTACAATGGTGTGTTAGTTTCTGCTTTATAACAAAGTGAATCAGTTATACATATACATATGTTCCCATATCTCTTCCCTCTTGCGTCTCCCTCCCTCCCACCCTCCCTATCCCACCCCTCTAGGTGGTCACAAAGCACCGAGCTGATCTCCCTGTGCTATGCGGCTGCTTCCCACTAGCTATCTATTTTACTTTGGTAGTGTATATATGTCCATGCCACTCTCTCACTTCGTCACATCTTACCCTTCCCCCTCCCCATATCCTCAAGTCCATTCTCTAGTAGGTCTGTGTCTTTATTCCTCTCTTACCCCTAGGTTCTTCATGACCTTTTTCCTCTGAACTTTAATATGCATACTTATGTAAAGGAGAAGTGTGTATGTTGCTGTCCTTTCCGAACCTATTTTAACACAAAATTTCTTTTATACTGTAGCATCTCCAAGGACTAGTGTTCCACAGCATGCACTTCAGGAAAAAAAAAAAATCCTAAAAACTAATAGCTGCAGATTTGGGAAGATATGGTCATATATGTGTATGATAATTTATTTTTCCCAGTTTTTATGCACCTAACTTTGCCTGTTTTCAGCTTTTATAAAACCACTTTGTATCTTTTGCATATTGCAAAGTGGTACTTGTTAAAAGATCAAAAAACTGACAATAACTATTATATTATTGGCTGTAAACTGATTTTTCTGTTTTCAGGTTGATATTTAAGGACTCTTAAGAAATCTTGAGTAGATATGATTTCAAGATAAACATTGGCACACAGGGTCTCTTAATGATTTTCTGATGAGTCCCTATGGATTCTTTCAGGACCCCTATTTTCATATTCAGTTCTCTCAAAGGTGGTAGTAACATACAAATATTTGCCCTGGTGGTGGGGGCTAGGGGGGAATTGTGAGGTAATTCTGAGTTTAGAGAAGATAAATGTGAAGGAATACAAAAAATGAATGAGTTTTCGTTAAGTTGAATTCTAAGTGAACTTTGTAAATCATTTGGATTGAAAGTGTGGCCCCCCCTTCATTCTAGAATTAGCCCCAAGACATATTACTAGCACTGCTTGACACTTTGTTAAATATTCGCCATAAACGCCTACTTTCATAGACAGTTTTAGTTTTAATTAGTTTGCACTGGTGTAGCGTTCCTTACAGAAGGAACGTCATTGTGGTTGGGATTATGGATGGATTTCTCGAGTAATGATGAAGGTTACTAACAAAAGACCATGCAAACTCACATCATCTCCTCCCATACTCCTAATATAGAACAGCAAAGAAGTTTAACTTCCCCATCTTATTTGCAGTTATTTTTTTAAATTGCATTATATTAAAAGAAAAAGCTATAAATTATTCATATATCTCTTACCTAATCCTGGATTACATTTCAAAATGATGATAATCAACAGGCTATAGAAAATGGTACGATATTTATAGCAACATGGTAACCAACTTAATTAAGTAATATCAAAGACAAATTGAAATCTCTATGTTCTTTCTCTTGATTCAGACAATTTTCTTCATGATATGATAGCTCAGATGGAATTACATGGCTAGATTACTTTTTAAAGTGATTATTGAGTTCTCCAGATACTTATTGGTTCCTCAGGATCAGTTATCCACATCTATTAAGTGCTATATCTAATTGGCAAATCTATTCCACTTACACTTTTTAAATCGCTCCATTGTTGGTCAAATTGTGTTTGACGGTACCAGACTCCATTATACAAAGTAATTTAGTTATAAATATGATTTTAGGTTTCCCGAATGCTGTTTCTCTGATTATACATGACAACTTGGATAGACTAGAGCCATTGTAAAGACTGGAGCTGCCATATCATTTTCCATATTATGAAATCAGTCTATATTCTTTATAAATGTGGATCCCAGCAGCAGGTTTAAACTTGATTTGCTGCATCATCGTTTATACTATAGGCAAACTCAAGTGAGTAGCAGTACAATAATATCCATAGTTCAATAGATGAAGAAAACCCATAAAATCCAGATTGTTTGATTATAGAATCTAAGAGTTAAAAGAGACATCAATGATCTAGTACAACTTCTAACTAAGGCAGAAATCTCCTCTGCTATGTACCAGATAGGGGATAGTTATTTTTTTATTTATACAAGTTCAACAATTAAAAAAAAAACAATCACTTGCTAACAGGGAATCCCATTACAATTCAAAGCATCAGAGAAGTATCACATCCTCGTGGTTAAGCCTATAGCCTATAGAGCCAGATTGTGTGTTCAAATACCATTTCTACTATCTCCTTAATGGGAAGCTAAGTACATTTCATCACATCCCTGTACTTCAGATCTATGGTGTGGAAAGTAGATTTCTATAAAGATTAAATTCATTGAGACATACAAAGACACAGAGTTAATAATGTATAAACACACCTAGAAGAACTATTGGCATGAAAACAATAATATTTTTTAGAAAATTATTCCACATATTAAACTGAACCTGTCTCCCAGTACCTTCCACTCATCAGTTCTAGCTCTGACTCTAAAAGTGCACAATGTGAAACAGTCCCTCTTCTACATTTCCAGTCTTGGTCTTCCAGACTTCTTTTCTTCAGATGGAGAGTTACCAAGTCTCTAATATACATGAATACTGTCTTCAAGCCAGTGGAGGCCTAGGCTAAGATGCATGTGTTTGTTGATTTCTTTGCTGATTCACGGCACTCTACAATGATTTTTAAATTTTTTTTTGAAATTGAGATGTAATTGACATATAACACTATATTACTTTCAGGTATAAAACATAATGATTTGATATTTGTATGTATTGCAAAACGATCACCACAAAAGGTATAGTTAACAGCCATCACCATACATAGTTACAATGTTTTTTTCTTGGGATGAGCACTTTTAGGATCTACTCTCTCAGCAATGTTTCTTTTAATTAATTCTTTTTTATTGGAGTGTAGTTGATTTACAATGTTGTGTTTCTGCTGTACAGCAAAGTGAGTCAGTTAATATATATACACTCTTTTTTCAGATTCTGTTCCCATATAGGTCATTACAGAGTATTGAATAGAGTTCCCTGTGCTATATAGTAGGTTCTTATTCTCAGCAACTTTTAAATACATAATACAGTATTATTAACTATAGTCACCATGCTATACATCCTCATGTCTTATTTATTTTATAAATGGGAGTTTTTACCTTTTGACCTGCTTCACCCACTTTGCCCACCCCCTACTGCCAGCCCCTGCTTCTGGCAACCACAGAATCTGTTCTTTATGTCTGTAAGCTCATTTTTTTTTGTTGTTTTTGTTTAGATTCTACGTGCATGTAAGATCGTACAGTATTTTTCTCTGCCTGACTTATTTCACTTACCACGATGCCCTTAAGGTCCACTCATTTGTCGCAAATAGCAAGATTTCCTTCTTTTTTATAATGCTGAATAATACTCATATATATATTATGTGTTCTCTATCTATTCATCCAGTGACGAACGCTTAGGATGCCACCATGTCTTGACCTTTGTAAAGAATGCTGCAATGAAATGGGGGCACAATGACTGCTTTTAAAGAGCCTCAGCATGCCTCATATCCCTTCACAAACTTCACATTCATTTTAGCAAAAACGTAACCACTAAATTTAGAACGAGGAAAGTATGTCACACGCCAGATAGAGGCACACACAATGTGTGCTTTGTTGCTGTGGCTGCTGGGACTAGAGACAGAGCACATCCTTCCGGAGCACCACTTCCCTCTGTGGGGCGTCCTAAGGCTGCGGAAGAGCAACTGGATCAAAATACACAGTAAATATTTAGTCATCTTTTCACGTTCAGAAGGCAGAATCTTTTCCATTTCCTCATGTACTTCTATCAAGCCTTCAAGAGGTCAAAGACACTTATCAGGAGGAAGATTACACAGAAGAAAATAATATGTATTACTCCTAGAAAGGTAGACCGTAAAGCACACAGTGTCAACCATGGAGTGTGTTCTTGACACCTATGCAGGCCCTTCGCTCCACAGACACAATGGCCGTCACATGGCCCTCTGCCATTTATCTATGCAACTTGGTTCACATAACTCTGCGTGGTTACAGATTTCACAGGAGCCTTGTTACTACTCTTCTATTAATTCTAAGACCCGAAACAGGTTATTGAACTTCTTGTTGCCACTTCTAACGAATGATGTTGAAAAACAAGCCTGCTTACTTCACAGAATCGGGTTACCGTGAGACGAGAAACTTCGAGATATTGGAATCACTCTAAAAGTATAAAATTAAAAAATTACCAGGATTGTTGCTACTGACAGTCCTGAGAAGATGCTGAGTCCATTATCCGTTTTTTATTATCCAGCATATTCGGGTATGTCTAGTAGTTTCTTTCCAGAGCGTTCAGACACAGGATCTGCGTCAAATTTGTTCAGTTTTTCTCCAGCCATGACTGACATTCATATATTGTTTCTCCAAATTTGGATTGAGTTCTCAGAGGGCAAGAACAAAGACTTCTCATCAGGGAACCTTCACAAAAGCAGATATTTAATAACAGTAATTAAATAAATGTGTGGCCCAAAGCATTAAAAAACAGTAAATTTTCAGCATAACAGTTCTTTAGTGCTTCAAAAGCTGGTCTGAGAAAATCTGCCTAAAATGTCAGTGTGAACTCATATTAAGAAATTTTTAAAACTATGAAACATTAATATTAAACCAAAACATTAATATTTTTAGGCTGTAAGGGAATGCTAATACTGAGTAATCCCTATAGTACTTTGACAATAACAGGAACATTCTTGGCCATGATGGTACATTTTACTTTTGGTCTCCTTCTCTTGCAGATGTGTGTGACTTATTTGTTCATGAATACAGTAGCCCTGCATGGAGCACCCACCAGATGCGTGGCTCTGTTCTGAGCACTGGAAATCCAGTGACACATGAGACAAATTGCCTGCGCTTAAGTTACACTAGGAGAGACAGAAATGTGATAGTTAAACAAACAAGTATATACACGGATGTACTTTCAGATTGTGGTAACTGTTGCCAAGAAATTAAAGGGGAGAGAGCATAGGAAATGGAAAAGCTGTTTTTTTAAAAACAATTTTTTAGAATTTATCTTTATTTATTTATTTTTGGCTGCGTTGGGTCTTCATTGCTGCGCGCAGGCTTTCTCTAGTTGCGGTGAGCGGGGGCTACTCTTTGTTATGGTGCGCGGGCTTCTCATTGTGGTGGCTTCTCTTGTTGCGGAGCACGGGCTCTAGGAGCGCGGGCTTCAGTAGTTGTGGTGCCCGAGCTCAGTAGTTGTGGCTCATGGGCTCTAGAGTGCAGGCTCAGTAGTTGTGACGCATGGGCTTAGTTTCTCCCTGGCATGTGGGATCTTCCCGGACCAGGGCTCGAGCCTGTGTCCCCTGCATTGACAGGTGGATTCTTAACCACTACACCACCAGGGAAGCCTGGAAAGGCTACTTTAGAATGGATATCAGGGTGGGTGTTTCCGAGGAGGTGATATTTGAGCAGAGATCTGAAGATATGTAGGGACAGGCTGTGCGAAGATCTGATGAAAATGTTCCACAGAGAGAGAATACTGTGTGTAAAGTTCTCAAGAGAAGAGCTTGGAGTGTTGTAAAAACCTCAGGGAGGCCAGTGTGACTGAAGGGGAGAGTGTGAGGAGGAATAAAGTAGGAGGTAAGGCTGGAGAGTAGCAGAGGCCAAGTTGCATAGGCCAGGGGAGCCCCTGGTAAGGAGCGAGGCTGTTATTCTAAATGTGATGTGAGGCAGTGGACAAGTACTGCAGAGGAAGTGACAGAATCTGACCTGTGGTTTAAAGAGCTCTCTGATGGCTGTGTAGAGCAGAAACTGGAGTGTTGCAAGAGTAGACACAAGGGGACCAGTTGTGAGTCAATTTCTACTGTCCATGAAGGAGATGGTATCTCAGAGTATGATGTTTGCAGAAGTGAACAGCAGGAATGGGACTTAGATATATTTTGAGAGTGAACCCAACAGAGCTTTCTGATGGATTAGATATGGGGGAATTTTAGGCCAGAGAAAGATTTGAAATAATGTAGCCATCTAGATTTGTGCAGTGCACAACCTTCATCTGTGTACAGGTGAAGCTTTAGCAAGTGAATGAATGCTCGTGGCTGCAATGAGGAAGAGAGTGAAAAAGCAGACTTGGGCGGGGGGGTTGTGGTGGGAATATACAGTTTTGATTTGAACATGTTATGTTTTAGATACCTTTACTACTGTTAGTACTAACTACTTAGTTAAGGATGAGTCTGGAGTCAGGGAGAGGTCTGGATGGGGAATACAAATTGGGTATCATCAGCATGTAGATACTACATAAGACGATGGGATTGGAAGATCTCTGAGGGAGGTAGAGAGAGAACAGGGCCAAGGATGAAGAACGGGAGAAGGGCAATAATCAGGAAAGGATAGAGGAAAAGAAACTGGCAACTAAAACTGAATAGAAGTGGTCTGTGAAATAAATTTCATGGAGAATAAAGTGAAGAAGGTATATATTAGAAATCTCACTGAATGGAGGAGTTAAGGTAAAGACATTGAACTTACTGATGGATTTAGTGAGATAAAGGTGTTGGTGACATTGATGAGTGATTAGTGAGGAAAATCTCTGCTGTAAAGTTGAAAAGGAAATGGAAGCTAAGGAAGTGGAGACTGAATGTAGATGACCCATTCAGTGATTTTTTTCCCCCTAAAAATAGCAAAATAAATTGACAGTAGCTAAAAGGGGATGTAGGATCAAGAGGTTTTTTTGTTTGCTTGTTTGTTTTTTACAATGTGTTTGTATGCTCTATTAGTCAAGATTAGCTAGATTATGCTGCAGTAACAAATTAGGCCCCAAATCCCAGTGGTTTGCTACAACAAAGGTTTATTTCTCACTCATGCCACATGTTCTAGGAGAGTCAGCTGGAGGCTCTGCTTAGACTCCATTGATCTTAAATATGCAGACTCTTCAATAGCTACAGTAGAAGAGAAAGATGAGAAAAGAATGAACGAGATTTTCATTCTCTTAGCCTGAACTGATGCACGTTTAATGGTCAGAAGTAGTCACATGGCCCGCCTAACTGCAAAGGAGGTGGAAAATGTAGGAGAGCTAATGAAAGCTTTAGTGGCCATCACTGCCTCTACCACATCAGCCAATAAGAAGGATGCAATAGGAAAATACGTTGGATGTAAGAACCAACTTCCTGAGCAGACCAAAGGGCATGGAAATCAGTGTAGTTCTGGAGAGACTAGATTTAGCAGCCTGAGCGAGGATGTTTTACCCACTGTATCAGGAAAGAAAGTTGAGTATATGGATACTGAGTCATGGAGACTGGGAGACTTGATGACGGAAGGATGAGGGCATTGTCTTCTGAATACTTTATTTTCCTGGGGAAATAAAAAACAAGGTCATCCATTAAGAATGAAGGAAGGGGAGTGATTTCTGCAGATTTCAAGAGACTGTCAGTAATGGTCTCTAACAGTGGAAAACAAGTTTACTAGGAAAACAAGATAAGATGGTAGAGGTAGCATAGTGTACTAGTTACTCTGCATAGATCTTGGAGGCAAACTGTTTGGAATCCAGCAGTGTCTGTGTCACTTATGACTATGGACTCGGGTAACTTACTTAGCAGCTAAGGGCCTCAGTTTCCTGATCTGTAAAATTGTAGTAATAATAGTACCTGCATTATAGGGTTGTTTGGGGGATTAAAACAGCCTGACACCATGTTGTGTCAGTTGTTATTGTGAGGATAGCCTGACTGTGGGAAAACTTCAGGTTTATGGTCTAAAAATGAAATGATGCCACGTAGTACGGCTGTGGTTTTTTTCCTCCATCCATGTTCAACTGCTGAGTTGCTAGGAAGAAGGTGTGGAGTAGGCAGAAAATTAGATTTTACCACAGTTAGACTAGATGTGTATGAGAGGGTATTTTGTCCAGTGCGCTATTGCCAGGTGGTCTTAATCTTCCAAGTTTGAAGATGTCTGCTTTCACATTGTTTTATTTTTTATCTGAAATCCTAAGCATTTTTCTAGTTTCTCTGAGCTATGTGAGATTTCACAAAGTGGAACTTTGTAGAGGCCCTTCAGATTGTTTAGAAAGTTGGAATTCCATTTATGATTAAATTAGTCTTCTTCTCCAAGAAAAGCACCATTGATGATGTCTTAAACGTGGTACATTTGGGACTTCCGGGGACACGGGTTTGATCCCTGGTCTGGGAAGATCCCACATGCCATGCCGCAGAGCAACTAAGCCCGTGCGCCACAGCTACTGAAGCCCACACGCCACAACTACTGAAGCCTGTGCGCTCTAGAGCCCACAAGCCACAAGTACTGAAGCCCGTGCACCTAGAGCCCATGCTCTGCAACAAGAGAAGCCACTGCAATGAGAAGCCCATGCACTGCAGTGAAGGGTAGCCCCCGCTCGCTGCAACTAGAGAAAGCCTGCACACAGCAACGAAGACCCAATACAGCCATAAATAAATAAATAAATAAATAAATAAATAAATAAAATTTTTTGAAAAGGTGGCACATTTGACAGCAACCAACCTGCAAGTCTCTCCATGAGGAAACATCACTTAGAGCTACAGAAGTCAAGTAAATTATTTTCAAAGTTTCTCTCTTGGAAATGAAGAAAATTATTTCTTTACCAAATGAAGTTACATGACTGGGATAAAGCTTACAGTATTTTTCCCATAGGTAACTCCTTTTTCCTGTATTTGAGAATCCCTGAGTATTTGAACTTTGATCTTTATTGGGAAACAGCACACCAAGGATCTCCGCTTCAATTATCCTGCCAGCTTATACACTGCTTTGTCAGTTACTAATGATCTGAAGCAAATGTCACCAAGTAGAAAAGAGGAGTAATTCTAACGAGACTATATGGGCATGCCAAATCTATCTTCTCTCCTCACTCAGGAATCTGCAAGGAGGCCAACAAAGGAATTTATTATTGTGAAATACCAATAGGACAGTTTTCTCCATGTTTTTCTTTGCCTTTAGAAGTCTTTTTCCAAAATTCATCTCTAGTTTCCTTAGTAACTCAGTCTTTACAGAAACCCTTGTGATGTTTGATACTGGATATTACTCGCCATCTAATTCATTGGACTTCCTCATCCTACAACTATTAGATTTCTGATTTCAAAGGGCAAGTGGCTGGCAATATCCATGATGGCCTCTTCAGTTCTCATTAAAATATGATTGTAAATATATGAAGCAAAATATATGGAAACAGCAAAAGATGAAAACTCAGAATAAAGAAACGAAAATTGGAAAATAACCTAATGCCAAAATCAAAGAAAAATTGTAATTATTTCTATTGCAGATGGAGCCAGGTGGGAAGATGCTCCATATTCCATTCTTCTATTCCAAGACCTGGACGATTAAGGAAATAAGCAGTTCTTCTATGATGTCAGGTATGATGTTTACCTTATTTGAGTGGTGGAATTGTGAGTGATTTTGATATATTTGCCAATATTTATTTCTTTCTAATTTTTAAAATCTAAATAGCTTTAAGAAGAGAGTATCTATCAGCGAAGATAATCTCAAAAGTGAAGTGGTTGTTTTGGGGATTGGAAGTTTGGGTGATGATTTTGTCCTTCTATTTTATTATATTTCCAAATATTTTTTACTATATTCATATGTTATATTTAATTATAGAATAGAATATAGTTTTTAAAAGACAGTACTATAGAGGACTCTGAGAACATTGGTTTTATTGCCTCTTATTTCAAGTCACATTTGCAACAAAATATTTTCTTTCCTACTTGGTATTTTTTATTACCAAAGTGAGAAAGATTATCTTTTTTATGAACAAGACTTGTTTATGTGTATATATAAGAAATTCAAAATGGTTGTCTGGATTCTTACCCAAAATGGAAGGTGTGTTTGAGTGGTCTGCCTTAAAATATAGTCTAGGTTATCACGCAGAACTTACAATGGTTATTCCAGAGCTAGATTGTGTAGAAGCTAAAACTGAGGATGACTTTTTAATAATAATCATTTTAACAATGTGGAGAGAATTATTGAGATAATCTGTGTCATTAATAAAATATCTTTGGATGCATAAGGGGCTGTGGCATAACTTAAAAGATATAGGAGTCATCCTCAAAAGCAACTAAAACTGAGGTATGATAAGAGACTCTTGTAACTGCTTTAGACTTTATTGTTTTATTATTGTTATTATGATTAAGGCATAATTTACATACATTGAATGTACAAATTTTAAGTGTACAGTTCAATCACTTTTAACAAATCCATATAACCTGTATAATCTGCATCTATATGAAGGTATAGAACATTTCTATTACTACAGAAAGTTCTATTAGGCTTCTTACCAGACCATTTGGTTTCTTTCCAGTTTAGGGCTTTTGTGAATAAGGATACTATGAATGTTCTTGTCCATTATAGTAGATACACTCATTTCTGTTGGGCATATGTCCAGGATTGAGGTTGCTAGGTTATGGGGTATGTGTATGTTGAGATTTAGTAAGTACCTTAAAACATTTTTTCTATGTGACTGGACCAATTTACACTCATCCCGCTAAGTAAGAAATTCACAGTTGCTCCATATACTTGCTAACACTTAGTATTGTTCATATTTTAATTTTACTCATCCTGGTAAGTAATGACAACTCTTTTTGGTTTTAATTTGCATTTTTCTTGTGAGTAACGATGTTAGCCTTTTTTTATATGTTTATTGGGTGTTTTGATGTCTTCTATTATGAAGAGCCTGCCTATCATAGTGTATCGTAAATGTCTATTTGCTTGTCTATAATTATGTTCTAACAACTGGTCTGTGAATTCCCTAAAGGTAAGGAATGTTTTTAGTAGACCTTTCTTTTCCTGATACTTAGCACACTGCACTAGCCCACTGAAGATTCTAAAAAACATTAGTTTGAACAAAAAAGGGATAATTATTAAATAGCTCTTCGTATGTGTCAGATGCTCTTTGTGTATTACCTCAGTTAATCCCCACAGTAAATCCACTTACCGATGAGGAACTTGAAGCTCAGAGAGCTTTAAGTATTTGCAGTGGCCATAGAGATAGTGAGTGGCCTGCATTGCTATAGACTAAAACCAAGACTTTCTCATTTGAAAAGTGTCTCAATTGTTCCTTCCAATCCACTACAGTGGCTTCAAATTAGAAAGTGGTCTTTCATTGTATTCATTTTGCACCCATTTTTACTGCTCATGATGGCAGAGGATGGTGTGCTAATATCTAAGTTTCTCTTCTTTTCTCTGGGCACACAGCTGAATTACCTTTCCCAGGCCCCTTGACGTTGGGTAGGGTCTGTGACCAAGTTACAGCAACAGAATGTGATTTAATATTGTGTATACCACTTCCAGGTTTCACCTATAAAAATCTCCCACACGCAGTCTTCCACTTGCTGCCTACACGTTGAAGATGGTAGCAACATGAGCTATAAGGAGGCTGGGTCCCTGAGTGACTGTGTGGAACAGAAACTCCTCCCCTCCCCCCCCACCACACTGGTCTATCATGAGTGAACATGAAGCTGTCATCATGATAGACCACAGAGATGTCAAAGTTTGTTATAGAAGCCCAGTCACCTAAGTCTCTCTCTAGATATTGGTGATGTGGAGATGATGGACTTTGAGAACTTCAGTTTGGTAAATAAAGAATTCTAACACATGACAAATGTTATAATAAAGGTACAAACTAAGTTCTATGGCAAATGATGGAGACAGATCAGTTCTGCCTTGTAAACTTAAGGAATATCTCACTGAGGGAATAATATTTTTTTACCTTGTCCTTGGAAGATCAGATCAAAGTGATGGGCATTTCAGGTTGTAGAAACAGCGTGAGGAAATGTGTGGAAAGCTAAAAAGCATGGTGTACCGTTTTTGCCTGGAGATTTGTGAAGTTCAGTGTGGCTAGATTACAACTCCTATGAGGAGATGGTAGGAGAGAAATTTAAGAAAAGGAAAAAAGTTTGGTGGCCAAAATTGAAGCATCTACTCTACCATGAAAAGGAATTAGAACTTGGTGTTATGATCAACGGGGAGCCATTTCTTATGAATTGAAGGGAAAGAAACTGGACCAGGAGAATCATTTAAAGGAATTGCAATTATCCAGATGAAAAATAATGAGGATCAGAACTAAAACATTGTCAGTGGGTATTAAGAGGAGGTAGATTTTTAAAATTAATGTGGCTGTGGAGACAAAACGAATGACATTTAGACTGTTTCTTTTGCTGAATGTCACCCACTATTAGAAAAGTATTACATAAATCAAGTCCAAATGAATTTTTGGTATTTTCAGGTCTTCTTCTAGAGTCTGCGTTTCTTGTTAAAATGTCAGGTGTTGATTTCTTTCTCTAACTTCTCAGAACTTCTGGCAGCCTCGTTCTACTTAAAATGTGCTCAACAATAATATTCTGTCAATGAAAAAAACCAAGTTAAGATTTCTGTAATTGTTCCTTGCATGCTGTTCCCCAACATTTCAGTTTGTTTTCTGTTTTAGATGGAAGATAAACAATTTAACTCCACAAATAGTTATTGAGCTCCTATTACGTTCTCAGCATAGCAGTAGTCAATAATGATAAAGAGAGTATAATCCTCAATTTTCAGCCTTTATGAAATTCCTGGTCTAGAGTCGGTAGGGAAAAGGAAATCAAGAAGGATAACAACTCCAAATGGCAACAATACAGTCTAAAGCTACTACCAAAATGAAGTATTATGAGTGTTCAAAGTGCTAAGAAGATTCAAAGGAGTGACGTTAGGTATTTGGAATGGTAGGTGTGGTTTTGTGCAGACTTCACGCAATGTGGTATAGGTTTCAGTGATGAAGGTGATGATGATTGATGGTGGAGGACAAGTTCCTTTTAGCATCTGTAATTATATGACACTGTAGTTACTACTGACATGCCTGTGGGCATATGACCAGGAAGGCTATTCTTCCACATGCATGCCTGGTCTCCTGCATTAATGATTCAAATCACTGATTATGTAATAATAATAATGAGAATTGCTAGCCAAAGAGTCAATTTTCACTGTTTGTTTTGCTTCTCAGGCGAATAAAGGCAGTTTTAGAAAGGCTCCTGTGAATTAACAGAATAAAGCAAACACACAGGAGGAAAAGCATCACCAAGGATTAAGGAAGCTCACGTTAGAATCAGAGTAGGAGACACACAGAAGCTTAGCAAAAGGAATGAAAGAGCAGTTTCTTTTCTTCTGCCCCTGAATATATACTTGCAAACTGAATCACAAGCAGAGGAGGAAAAAGGTAGGCCATTGTATGATGAGAGGAGGAAGGAAAAAAAAAGCAGCAAGTAGGATTTTAGTTCGTTTTTTAGAGGATTAAATAAGGCTGATGCCAGGAACATGCTGAAGTAAATTTCCCAAAGGGGTAAGATTTTGGCAGAAAATCAGAATCATGTATTTAGAAATGAGCATTATTCTTCAACTATACCAACAAAAACTCTAAAGTATTCAGCCTGGAAATGAATTTGGGAAGAATATAATAGATGTATTCATTCATTCATTTATTCTGCAAACATACATTGAATGGCTATTATAGAACAGACACTCTGTGAGGCATTGGTAGGAAAAAAGGCCGAGACAGGCCTCCCTCAAGAAGTTCATGCAGGGTGACTCACAGAAAAACAAAAACAGAAAAACAATAAACATGGTGATGTGTATTGTGAAGCTAGGTATGAGCTAGCTGCTAAGGAAGTGTGGAGAAAGAAATTCTTCATTTGGCTGGGGCAGTCAGGAAAGGCATCCCAGAGGAAAAACTCTCTTGTGTTAGGATGTGCAGGATGAAAAGAAATTGGCCAAGAGGAAAAAGCAGGATAGATGTTTAGGGCAAAGAGAAAAAGAAGAGAAGCAGATCATGCACCAGTGATAATTGCTGCACATAAGACTCACTGTTGGATGCTAAAATTAGTGGGTAAAAGCTTTTGAATAAACAAAATTTACACAGTCTCAAAGTATCTCCCCCAAGGTATGTATTAACTACGAAGGCAAAGGTAGTAATTTTACAGTAGAAAAATTCAGCAGAAACCAACTTCTAGTAGCCAGAGATCAACATCACCAGTGAAAAGCCATGAGCGTTATGAACCCAGTGATACGATGCACTGAGAAGAACACAGCATTTCTGTATTGTTCTTGCCCAAAATGCATAACTTCAGTCCAATCATGAGAAGACATCAGACAAAAGAAAACTGAGGGGCATTCAACAAAACAACTGATCAATGCTCTTCAAAGGTGTCAAGGTCATGAAAGATAAGGAAAGACTGAGAAACTGTTACAGACTGTAGGAGACTAAGGAGAAGTAAGAACTGAATGCAAGGTGGGATCCTGGTTAGGATATGGAACAGGAACAAAGTTAGTGAAAAAAACTGGTGAAATTTGAATAAGGCTGTTAGCTTAGTTAATAATATTGTCCCAATGTGAATTTCTTTTACTCGATTGACAGGCTGCTGTTATGTAAGACATTAGGGGGAGTGAAGGATATATGGAAAGTCTCTGCACTGCTTTTCCATTTTTTCTGTAAGTCTACAGTTCAGAATTTAACAAATTTTTAAAAGACACTCAAGTTTAAGATAACAGAATGTACACATGGGAGAATGAGCACATTGATAGAATCTTCGTGTTGGATATTTGTGGGAGGTGAGGTTGGCCGAGTCCTTCCGAAGGAGTTTGGGTGTCGGTGACAACAGGCCATTGAGGAAGTTAAGCAGCAGAGCATCATAATCAGGTTTGCGTTTCATGCACATCCTTCTGGTGACAGCATGGACGTGAAGATAAGGACTCTGGAGTTGGAGACAGTGTTAAAGTAGCTATAGGTCCAGAGAAAGATGGTAAAGACTTGTACCATGACAGTGGTACAGGTGATGGAATGGAATTCTAGAGTTGTGCAACAGGCTTCTAAAAGATTCATCATCGTTCCCTTATTAAAAATCATATGTAAGGCTTCCCTGGTGGCGCAGTGGTTGAGAATCTGCCTGCTAATGCAGGGGACACGGGTTCGAGCCCTGGTCTGGGAAGATCCCACATGCCGCGGAGCAACTGGGCCCATGAGACACAACTACTGAGCCTGCGCGTCTGGAGCCTGTGCTCCGCAACAAGAGAGGCCACGATAGTGAGAGGCCCGCGCACCGCGATGAAGAGTGGCCCCCACTCGCTGCAACTAGAGAAAGCCCTAGCACAGAAATGAAGATCCAACATAGCAATCAATCAATTAATCAATCAATCAATAAATCTTAAAAAAAAATCATATGTAAAAGTTTCCTAAGCCGATTTTCTATGCTTATCACCCATATGCCTATGTATGTAGCCTACACTGTTGGCCATTTTATCCTAATTAGGAATTTACTTATCCTCCATCCCATATGTGCTCCTCCTTCCTGACTTCCAGCCTGAAGTTTGATGTCATTACCTGAAGATCAGCTGCTCCTTATATACAACAGGTCAGATTTCTCTCAGTAGACCATGCAACCTGGCGATGGGCTTTTCCATTCCCAGAACACTCTGCATGTAGGCGGCAATAAACAGAGATAAGGAACTTCCTCTCTTTCCCCGTGCTAAAGTTGCCAACCCATCTAGCTGATCAAGACCACTTGAATCCAAGATCAAATAAGTTCTTAGCCATTACTCCTTTGTTAAAGAAACAGAAAAGGAAGAAAAAAGACTAAGTGAGATTGTCAAGGAGAATATTTCTTTAATCTCAAAACCAAACAATACAACCCACCTTCCAAACCATTTCTCTTCGTTGACTCTTGTCACCACTTTACAGCGTTTTGCCACTGCCTCCGAAATTCACTACCTGGGCTTCCACTTGAGGCTGCTTAGTTCTGCATTGTATTGATAATTTACCCTGGAGTTTTGATTTTAAAAGACCCAGAAATGGGAAAGGCTTCAAGTAGGATAAAAAGGCTGGCAAATGTATCCTTCAAAACCTCTACTCCATCCTGCACCCTCTGCTAGTTTCTTGAATGCTTCCCTGTAAAGGGAGCCCAGGTGACCATCAGGTATCGTCATAAAAAAGCAGATTTGATTTGATAAGTAGAGGAAATAAGTTGCCTTCCCCAATGATATTTTATCTGCATTGTTCTATTAAGGACTTATTCCTTTTTAATTAAGCATAGCTTCCTAAATCTTTTTTTTCAGTATTCTTTTTTTAAAATTTTTTTATTGAAGTATAGTTGATTTACAACGTTGTGTTAATTTCTGCTGTATAGCAAAATGATTTAGTTATAAATATATATGCATTCTTTTTTTTATATTCTTTTCCATTATGATTTATCATAGGATACTGAATATAGTTCTCTGTGCTATACAGTAGGACCTTGTTGTTAATCCATTCCATGTATAATAGCTTACATCTGCTAACCCCAACCTCCCACTCCATCCCTTCCCCAGCCCCTCCCTCTTGGCAACCACAGGTCTGTTCTCTATGTCCGTGAGTCTGTTTCATAGCTAGGTTCATTTGTGTCATATTTTAGATTCCACATATAAGTGATATCATATATTTGTCTTTCTCTTCTGACTTACTTCACTTAGCATGATAATCTATAGTTGCATTCATGTTGCTGCAAATGGCACTATTTCATTCATTTTTATGGCTGAGTAGTATCCCATTGTATATATGTACCACATCTTCTTTATCCATTGATCTGTTGATGGACATTTAGGTTGTTTACACGTCTTGGCTATTGTGAATAGTGCTGCTGTGAACATAGGGGTGCATGTATCTTTTTTGATTAAAGTTTTGTCTGGATATATGCCCAGGAGTGGGATTGCTGGATCATGTGGTAATTCTATTTTTAGTTTTTTGAGGAGCCTCTATACTGTTTTCCACAGTGGCTGTACCAACTTACATTCCCACCGACAGCATAGGAAGGTTCCCGTTTTTCCACACCGTCTCCAGCATTTCTTACTAAATCATTTTCTAACGAAGCAAAGACTCCTGATAGGAAGGCTCTGCCAAGGCCATGTAGTGTGTTCAGTGTTATTGGATCTCTGTCCTCTTTGAGTAAAGCAGATGGAAAGCCTGAATGTGCTGGACACTTTAAGAGGAACAGTGGCAGAGGGTCAGGGTTAAAAATGTATAGTGGAGATTCTGGCCTTGAAGGATGTCACACCTCCACATATTAGCAGAATACCTGATTTATTCCCACGTTTGCCCCATTGCTTTGCATTATGTATGGGATTGCCTAAGACATTATTTTAAATACAGAGCTACCGACTGCTTTGAACATTGGAGTAGGTAAGGAGTAGCTTGGTCTTAGGTGAAAGAGATTAGAAAAGGATTTCTGAAAAAGATCTTGAAAGAAGGAGGGAAGAGAATGCACTCACAAGAAGAGCTGGAATTAATTTTTTTAAGTTAAGACACACTAAAAATCAGCTAAATGCCCAAGCTGAGACTGGGAACAAAAAATAGAGGAACCGGGGTTTGTAACCAGGACGGTGCAGAGTCGGGTGGCAGGGAAAGATGAATTAGAGAGAGAGTGTAGACATATAAGCATTTGCCTGAATCATTTGTCTATTTGCCTGAATATCTTGGGTCTAGTTACCTGGGGTGTAACTTTGCTCCCATCAACTGATGTAAAAAAACATGATAAATGTTGTCAAGTCTAACAAGTTTAGTATTAAGGTTATTGAAATCCTTGGCCTATTTTGTGACCCTGTGACAGGGCGGAGGAAGCCACTGTAGATGAGAAATCCAGTAACAAAACCATCCCAGGGAGAAATTGTAGGTGTGTTTCTATTTTAGGGAATTTTTTGTGCAAATATTATGGGAGATTCCCAACTCCTTCTCAGGCTCCGAATTAATTGGTTCTTCTTATAAGACAATAAGGAGAATTCAGAAAATATAAGGGAAACTTTAGACAGAAAGGTTTTCAGGAAACTCCTTTTATTTTCTACTCAAAATGACATTAATAATTAAATATTACCCACATTGGTTTCTCAGTTTGGTGTGGATGTGTTCTTTTGCCTTTAATTTTTCAAATGCCAGAGTACAGATTCAAGATCTCTTCTGTTTTAGGGGGAGGAAACAAAAAGAGACTCTTCTGCCGTCAAGCTTGTGGACGGTGCTTCTCCCCTCTTTGGGGAACTATCCTCTGTTACACCAAGACCAATAACAGACATAATTACCTGTTACATCATTCCCTTTCTCATTTGAATGTAAGAGGTAGGCTCTTTTCTGCTACCTGGCTTTTACAAAGTAACAAGCAGGCAGAATTCTTGTGATATGTAAGATACAGAGCTCAAAGAACATGCTACGTTCACTTCCATTCCCTTGTTGTAAATCGTGCACTGGAGTGCACCGTGCTGTTCTAGGGACAGTATTATCAGTTCCTTATACTCATAGATGAAGAAAGTACTGTCACATGAAAAGTGGTCAAGAAGAATTATTCATGGGACATGTGATACAGTTCCAAAGATAAAACTTCACCTAGCTCATAATTTTACCCTGAGCGAGCCCTGAGTTCAGGGAAGAGTCCTAACAGCAATATGGGAGTGGCCTCTCTCCATCATAATCCCACCACTCAGGACTCTGGGACAGTAGAGAATCATCACTCTAGGTACTCACTCTCCATCAGTGGTGTGAATGCTGCTGTTGGGATGTAGAGGTTGTCTATGGGGATTGGTGGGATTTTATAACAATTACCAAGAACTAATCTTCATTCAACCTCCATTAAGCATGATGTGCTATATATTAAAAATATTACTTACCAGGGATAATTTATCCATGACCTTTTGCAGCATGAGGAATTATCTTGTCATGTATTATCATAGTAAATCCTCTCTCTCCTTTATCTAATAGCAAACATTTTTAATAGGTCTCTGAGGATCTATTTTAAATATTCAACCTAATACAGAATGCTGTAAACATATATCTTTTGCAGATAAAGAGAGCTGCTTTTCTTTTTCATTGGAGATCCTGGGCTTTAGATAGAGGGACTGCTGGGGAAGGTGAAATGTTGAAAGCTATGTATCTGATTCAACCCCCTCACTTTGAAGCAGAAAGCTAAGAGGTTAGCCGATGGTCCAAATTCAAGGGCAAATCAGATGCAAACCTAGGCTCACGCTGAGTTTCCTTCATTCTCTGTCCAGCACTTTATCCTGTACATTGACTGAGAACAGGGTTTAGAAGCAGCTGCTGTCCAGCAAGCCAAGAGAGGAAAATTCATGCAAGAGTGAGAGGAAGGACTTTGTAACATATATGGTGAATTGTGTTGCTGTCTGTTACTATGCTGCTAGGAGATGAAGTACTCATTCTGTGGAGAATAAAGAGGTCTCCCTGGAATTCTAACATAGGCCAAGTTATATGTGCAGGAGTCATGGACGTTTGTTCTTTAAACAAATATTTATTAAATACCTCTGCACACCAGACATTGTGGTAATTGTTGTCTAGGAATCTCGGGGGCTGAGGTAGGCATCTCCTTTCCCCAGCTTCAGGGGTCTATGAGAAGAGACATCGCTTGATGTCTCTAACTTCCCCCCCAACCCACCACACACATCTTCCCCAGTTAGGTAGTAGAGGTGGACGGTGACCTACCTTGTTGAAGAGTTTCAAAGAGGAACCTGGCATGACTCAGCCCCCTTTTATTCTCTTTCTCTTGGGAATCTCTCTGGTCAGCTCTTGGTCGTGTGTTCAGCGTAACAGTAAAAGTTCTGTTCTAAAGGGGATGAATCCGCGGTTTCCCCTCCATGCTTATGACAGGAGCTGTCAATTTATCTAATACAAAGCCTCAGTTTTATGAAACCAAATTTGCCTCACACTTATGTGAAGTATTCCATCAGCTTTACTAGTAATAAAGTTGGTTGAAGTCAGGCAAAGGGGTGCTAGGTCTACAAACATCATTTGGGCCACTACAGTGCAGGGCTGGGGTCATGGGTGTACGACCAGTGCAGTCATACAGGGTCCTCTACTTGAAGGGCCCATGCTAGGCTTAATGCTATGCTGTCATTGTCTTGAAATTCTGAATTTTTGAATGAGGGGCCCACATTTTTATTTTTTTACTTGGCCTTACAAATTCTGTAGCCAGTCCTGCCAAGGTTCTTAGTTCAATAGTGGAGACTTAGACCATGGGCTGTGTGGCTTAATCTTAAGCTACTCAAGATGACCTTGGCCTGGTATTGCAAGATCATTTTAGTCATTAGTGGATAGAACATTTGCCACGTCTAAACCTTAAGGTGGCTGGGATCTGCGTACAGAGCACTGGTAAGACTCTAGCAGTAAAATGTTAGGTTGATCTGGATTTGCTACCCCCAAATTACATTCCATATTCAGGACTACAGAGGAGATTCTGTATTCCTGAGGCTTTTCAAAAGCCTGGTGTATCACTACCCCCACCCCCTCCCAAACATACAAATTGGCTTCAGATTGATTCAGGACTAGTTAATAACTAAGCTCTTTCTGCGTTTTTCTGTATTTGAAGAGCACATGTCAGAGATTTTGGTCCTCACAGGACCCCTACGTACAAGTTTCAGAAGCAATAAAGGCTTCAGCTCCAGGGTACTGGTCCTGCTAAAACCCAGGTAAAGAAAGTGAGAAGCTCTCTAGGAGGCAATTTCCTAGGCCTAATCAATTCCATAACAAGGGACTTTGTTAATAGACACTGAGGCATAGGAGTAAGAATGCCTACCAGCACTCTTACCGTAAAAATGTGCTTCTAGAACAAGCTCTACTCAATAGAAAACTGGGGTGCCAGGGACTCAGGGATTAAGGGAGAAATGGAAATTAGTAAAATTTAAATACACTGAATGGGGAAGAATGATACCTCAAAAAAGACTTGTTGATTGGACTGCTACGTTGCAAATTTCTAAACCCCCGAAGCTGTACTATATCAAATGGCACTCTGGGTGACAGAACCCCAGGCAGAATCCTCTCAGATATGATAAAGGCACCATGCCCAAAGAAGCTTTCTTTTAAAAGATCTCCCAACTGAGTTTAAATTTAAAGGTCTTGCTCTTCTTAAACAGGCACGGCCTAATTGACATTCTCTGGGGCGAAAATAAAAAATTTCCACACTTCTTTCAAATACCACTTCTTTCAAATACCATCAAATCTTTGCTATATTCTTTGGCAGCCCTAAATTCTGGGTTTCTTTGCCTGAGATGAGGACTTGAGGACTGAAAATTACCGTTGTTTCTATGTTTGCTAGGTTTGCAGCAGTTCTGAAATAATATCTTGTATTCCAATATACCTTTGAACTCTTTAAAGAGTGAGGTACATTAAAGATTTTATGTGGAACTAATTCAACTCTTGAGGTCCAAAGGAGCTGCCTGTATTCTAGTGATGGACAACACAGGCTGTGGCTTCTATAGGAATCCAGCTCCACTTGATCACTGAGAGAACACCTTCAACTAAGACAAAGCAGAATACAAAAAAGACTTCACTTTCTTTGGGCTTTTCATACCCAAGAACAATATCTGATTTTGGACTTTAATTACTTTCAACTTTGATGTATTTGAACTTGAACTTTCAAGGGACTTTAATCTATGGGTTTATTTTCTCTCAAGGAATTTGATCCTGGAAGGGAGTTTATATTCAGGTATTGGGAATTTTACTACTGAATTAACTTTAAGTTTCCCAGTGAGTTACATTAGGCAGTGTACTTGAACATAATTTAGAACTGGGCGAAAATAGGCAGACAAATTTCACTTGGCTGCCGTGGTTTTAGAATTAGTTTAATTAATGACCCATTTCAGTGGGGGAACAATCTACACTGTCATCTGCAACCTCAGGAGGGTCCTTAATGAAGGAGTGATTGGTATGGGGGAGAGCTTTATGAAGATAGAATCAAACCACCCTAATGGGCTGCCACTCTCCTCCTCCAATGAGATAATCATTCTGGTGTTGACCATATATTTAGGGTTAAGCCAAAGGAGTTAAGAGAACCAAAGTCTTGGGAATGTTGATTGGAAAGCATCCTTTATCTTGGTTCCTGTTTCCTGTTTCCAAGGGAAGAGACATCAATCAGTAACCTCTTGGCTTCTCTCCTCCTATCTTATTTTTTCCTCTCTAAGGCAGATAGAATGAATTATCAGATTGGTGTGATAGGGAGAGGGACCAGGGATTCTCAGTCCCTTGCTGTCTTTTTGTGCTCTCTCTGCCTTCAGAGAACGTGTATTCTTGCCTGCTCTTGGCCTTGTGCTAACTTTGTGCTTGAGGCTTCCTTTGGGGAGACCTATAGTTTTCTTATGCTATTTGAGATTGTGTGTTATGAAGTACACTGTTGCTTTTCACTTAAACTACAATCTCTTTCAGCTGTATAGTGGCAAGTTAACATTTTAACTCTCACTGCCTTGTTGTAGACACTGGAAAGACTTCTATTTTATAAGCTAGATGATCTTTCTCTAACTATTTAACCTATTTCTCAGTTTCCCCATGTGTAAAATGAGATAATACCTCTACCTACTTTTGCAGGATTGTTATAGATGGAAAGAGTTAGTGGCAAGTGCTTAGGAAAATGCTATATCAGTGTTTGCTATTACTATGTTATCTTACTATGTTATCTTATCTACCAATTTGTACAGAATTTGAGGAGTGGGAATGAGAGATGCATTTTATTGGGTTTCCCATGCAGTCCAACAATATGTCCTAGGTACACAAAAAGCAATGTCATGGTCCTGGCTTCAGTCTTGGGGCAGAAACAGACAAGTGAATCAATAATTGTAGTATAGCATGTGACATGTTATAATAAAGACCTGTGCTCTGTGCCATGGGAATTTGGAGATGGGACCAACTGACAATTTAAATGTTACTGCGGCTGTGCTCAACACTAGTCCAAGGCAAATTGTGAATTGGAGCCTCATATTTTTCAGCCCCAGAGTTACACCTTCATTTTAGTGCCTTCTGTCCCCCTTTTTCTGCCACACCATGATCCATGCTCTCTCACCACTGCCTGGCTGCCCTCCTGGAGTTGCTCCCTCTAATATTCAGTTGCAGACTCAGTCGCACATTGGGACAACAGCTGCCTGAGGCACCCATCCATATCAGCTGCCAAACCATCAGTTGAGGGTTGAAAACATCACTGGATATGTAACAAGACAGAGAAAACTGAGTTTATCAGAAAGGAAAGGAAATTGGGTACCAGATGAGGATTATAGTTCTAAGCAACAGAAGCTAGCTCAGAAAGATTGAGCAGACAAGGAATTTGTTTAAAAGATATTTAGCGGATCACAGAACCATTGAAAGCAAGCTGGAGACTATTATGTTCATGGCAGTGCTTTAAAACCACATTGTAATACTGGTCTGGGGAGGACACTGTAGCTGAGGCCACTCACTGTACACGAGATGACAAAATGTGTACCACGGTCACTAGTGCATCAGGACCTCTGCTCCTGCGGCCACTGTTGCTGCCTGCATGATGCCTCTTCTGTACAAAGCAACTTCACAGCTTCTGCAGCCACCACAGATCCCAAATGATGGACACCTTCTTAAATCTTGCAAAACAACAACAGTGACGACAAAACAGGACTGTGAATTCTGTGCAGTTCTTGCTTTTGCCACTGCTTACTTTCTACCAGTTTTGCAAAGGTGCATCCAGTTGGTAGAGACCAGGTCATATGCCTGAATTCCAGTGGCAAGGCAGCTGGCAAAGCCGGTTTTCTGGCTTCTCTCTTGGGGTGGTGTTGGGAAAGTATTAGACAGCCAGAAAACATGACAAATGTCTAGTATACTACCGAGAACCTTGGAGGAGGAATGAGACCCTTTAAAGACTTGATTGAATAATGATTGATGCCAGGAAGTATCTTATACGGTTTTTTTCCTTTCTTTTTCAAAGGAATGGAAAGGTTTTCTTTTTCTTTTCAATATTAGCCATTATTATTATTATTCATTTTTCCTTTATTTCTCTTGCTGTTGAGGTTCTCCCCAGCCTCCAAGTCAAAGTGAAATCCAGACGTTCCTAAAGGACCCCATCCCACCACCTCTCTCCCCTCAAACACAACTGTGCTTTGCTCTTCTTTTATAACTCATCACAGTTTCAAAGACTGACTTTTATTTGAGTCATATATTGTCTTTTGCCACTGCCATCACCTCCTTTGTGACCTTTCTAGAAGCCGGAATTGGCTTCATCTTGGGTTCTCCCGTACATAGGTAAGTTGCTCATATAGAGCAGAACTTCAGCAAATATTTGTTGGATTGAGCTAAATATTAATTCTTATTTTGTCTCATACCCCCTGCCTTTTGTTAATTAGGCATAGAGTATAAAGTATTTTAATAGGACACTGAGTTATCCCTTCATATAACTCATTTTAAATTTTTTAAAATTTTAATTCATTTATTTTTATTGACATAGAGTTGATTTACAATATTATGTTAGTTGCAGGTGTACAGCAAAGTGATTGTTATATATATATTATTATTTTCCACTATAGGCTTTTACAAGATATTGGATATTGTTCCCTGTGTTATACAGTTAATCCTTGTTGCTTATCTATTTTATATATGGTAGTGTGAATCTGTTAATGCCATACTCCTAATTTATCCCTCCCCACTCCCTTTCCCCTTTGGTAACCATCAGTTTGTCTGCAATGTCTATGAGTCTGTTTCTGTTTTGTAACTAGATCATCTGTATTATATAATATATAATATTTGTCTTTCTCTGACTTCACTTACTATGATATGCTCTAGGTCCATCCATGTTACTGCAAATGGCAATATTTCATTGTTTTTTTGATAGCTGAGTAGTATTCCATTGTGTATATATGTACCACATCTTCTTTATCCATTCATCTGTCGATGGACATTTAGGCTGCTTCCATGTCTTGGCTATTGTAAATAGTGAACATTGGGGTGCATGTATCTTTTCGAATTAGAGTTTTCATCTTTTCCGGATATATGCCCAGGAGTGGGATTGCTGGATCATGTGGTAGCTCTATTTTTAGTTGTTTTTTTTTTAAGTAACTCATTTATTTTTATAAGGGCCTTCTGGAACCACTTTGAAAACTTCTTAGGTGTAGGGGTTCCCTAAAAAGAATACAGGTAACCACCCTTGGGAAAGGTAAAGTAAAACCTCATGATCCAGAGGAGAGGTATATCCAGAATAACCCCCTGTATTTCACAGGGAAAAAAGGAAACTTTCCTGATCCTTCAGAGAAAGAGTGACAGTAAACTGAGAGAGCTGACTTCAGGAACCAAACAGGGTATGTGTGGGTTGAATTCAGCACCAAAAAGTAGAGTCACTTTCAATCTCTTCTTCCCTTGAAAAATCATTGATGGAAGCTAGTCGCGTGAAAACCTGCAGTGCTGGACGTTATCAGCCAAATTCTTCAGTGACACTTTCTGGTAGTAGAAAACCATGGGGTCAGAAGCTGCCACAGACTGATTAAAAAACCAGCCTCTCCTTCTTTGGACATGGAAGTCAAAGAAGAGGGTGGGCAACTCTTTTCTAAAGTTTCTCTGGGAGTTTGATCTGGTTTTATTTTAATTTGGAGAAATAAATTGTCATCGAACTTATAGGCTGACTTACAGTACTTGCAACCAAAATTATGTTTTTACTGCTATAGTTGGAAAGGACATGGGGAAGACTGGGGAGCTGGATGGGAAATGTATGACAGTATAAAATACAAGTATAGGTGATTTAATGTGATCACAGATAATAGCTTTTCTTCAGAGTAAGTTCTAGTTGCTGTTTATTCTTCTGCTGCCTAGTGAAGTCCTTTTGAGGGAAGGATTACAGAATGTTTGTAGAAGAAACTTGGAAATTGTCTAGTCATTTCATCTAACAAAGAAGTACCCCGAAGGCCCATGAGGAAGTGAGACCTAATAAAGGTCACACAGAGTAAACAGCAGAAGTGGAATCAGATCTCTTTTGGTACCACCTGGCCCTGATCAAAAACTATCTAAGAAATACTCAAAGACGGCATCCTTTACTTTTCCCCAGGCGGCAGGCAGACTTTGTTTCTAGCTCTCATTTTCAAAATGATTACTTTGTAAATTTTAACAACCATGTTGGAAAACAACAGAATTCCAATGTTAATTGCTCTTTGAAAGGGGAGGGGGACTTTGCAAATATTTTACCCCACCCATCAGCAAACCCAGCTATGAGGCTGATCTTTTCTTTGTGACCTTCCTCCCCAATCCCAGTCTAAAAATATTTGCTGATGAAAAATCTATTCCAGCTGGTCCATTTTTCAGAATACGAACACTTCTCTTTGCCTCTCTTTAACACTGGGCATCTGTGGGTCCTGTTTTGGCTTTGTTCCTAATTACTATGCTATTAGCTCACTCTTCATCTGTTCTTGGCCATTTAGTCTGTGTGGACTTGTTTTCTCTGCCCTACTGATAATGAGATGGGCCCGTGGGATAACTGAAACAACCCCACTCAGACCCAGTAGATAACCTTGTCCAAGATTAATTGTCTCTTTTGACCAAATTATCACTAGCCATCCCCCTAGCATTCCTTTTGAAATCTGTTAGTTAATAAAGTTCCCAAATGACCAATCAGGAGTCCATGTGGCTTAGGTAGACAAATCCTATGAGTTAATCCTATTAATCCAATTTGGGGCACAGTTTAGACCCAGGGTGCTTCTTGAGAAGTTATATCTAGTTTTAAGGTTGTATTTGGCGGCTTCATTTGGGGGAAGTTTACTAAACAACCTGGTATATAGTTTTCTCTGGAAACCTCTGTGTGTGATTAAGTTTTGCACACCATAACAAGGTGAGACTGGTTGATAACCTAGCTGTAGTCACCTAAATGGAAAGCACGCCCGTGGTTTGACCAATGGAAAGACATCTGAGATTCTCATTCAGATAAATCTGAAAAGTCCCAGTTAATTCATTCTACTTAACGGTCTCCATTTCCAGCCATTCACTGCTTATTATGGAACAGTGAGAGCCGGCCCTCAGAAGAACCCCACACTTAGTTTAATGCTCTACTACTGCTGTCTTGAAACTTAATAATTTAATCTTTGAATGTGTGTTTGGTAAGTGAAGCCTCATGGGACAATGGAGCATATACTTGAGCAAAGGACATACGCAGAAGAAAGGTAATTACCTTTTATTTCGGTACTTTTGATGGTACTTTTTTCCCTGATTTTTGAGCAAGGAATCTCATTTTCATTTCTCTTCTGAGTGAGAGTGGCATATATCGCAGAGTCCACACTTCACCTTGGCCACTTATATTTCCACAGGGCCCTGTCACCTTCTGTCCTGGCTTACATTGTACCCACCCACCTATATCACCTCAATGACTAAGGTTCCCTTTATCTCATTTTTCTTAACAATGATTTAAACTATTTTTTAAGTACTTTGCTCTGTGCCATTCACTTAACTCACATTATCCATGTAATCACCATGGTGCCTCTCTGGGACCACTGTTCTCAGTGGTCCCACTTTACAGAGGAGGCAATTGAAATTTAGTTTCAGTAACTTGTCTAAAGTCACACGGTAAGTGTTGGGGTCAGCATTTGAACCCTGGCAGACTAAAGCCAGAGCCAGTGCGCTGCATTCATAAGCATAAGTGAGAAATGTCTTTAAAATGCTCAGTCCGAGAATATGAGGGGAGTATTACATTTTTATTAATCCATTTCATTATTTACTCGTTGGCCTTTTAACCCTTTATTGATGTATTTTGACTTTTAAAAAATACAGTACTACATTATAGTAAGTTTATGGCCCACTAAAATCTGTCTTAATGAGGCATTTATGAGGTGATAGTAGACCAGTAGGCACCTGCCTTCTCTCACTTCATTTTCTTTATTGAAAGTGAGGAATATTTGAGTGAACTGTTGTTCGGCTGAAGGTCCTCAGGTCAATATTGCACTTTAATTCACTTAATCATCTCTGTTTCCTGGTCACTCCTTCTGTCTCTGAGACTCAGTTTAGAAAATTGTGTGCAGTATAGATAGTAAGTTCAAACTCCGTAGAACTCGATTTCTAGAACCTGATTCCAAGAAAGCATACATGGTCTCCATACCAATCTTGCAAATGTATCCGAAAACTGTTCTTTTCTGTCCTGTTCACCCTTTAACTCTGGGAACAATCCAAAGGCCCCGCTTCCAGGCATTCATTCTCTCTCCCTTGACTACTATACCAGTCATTCCAAATTCAAAACTTAGATGATATTTCAGTCTGTGAATGCAAGGGGACGAAAAGTTTCCTTTTCGTTTCTTTTCTCATCTTTCCCCACTGCTGTGAAGTCTAAATCTAAATGTTACCCACTCTGTAGGGCTCCCGTTAAATGGGCCCGTGAAGAGCTGGCAGCTGAGGTAGAGAATATGTAGATCTTATGCTGAGTGTTTCCTGTCCTGCCTAGAGGCTGCTGTATTGCTGGCACTGGACTGTGCAGGGTGGAGACGGTAGGGGAGGTGCTTTCCCTCTTGCAGTTACTGGAGTGGGCAACCCTGGTTAAAATGCATACATCAGTCTGCCTCTCCCAGTGATGAACACAATTTCGTCTTTCTTATGATCTTTGATCCGGGAAGTACAAAATGCAACTGTTTTCAGGAGAACAGATTTTCCTACGGAGCTACGTTCTGTTCCTCGTGAGTTTTCCTAAGGAAGGTGCTCTTGACGAGCAAGGAGAGGGAATGTGGCAGCAGCAGGAGACTGCAGAGAAGGGTACATTACAAGTTACAGGAACATCCGTCATCATCGAGAGGGCCTAGGCTGTGACCTCTGTGGCAGAAAGCAGTTCCAAAGAGAAGAAGCTCCTTTTTGCCACTTTACTGCTTATAGCAGCCTCTGGGCTGTTAGCCTAACAATATTTCTTGAACTTAGAGTGATTTCGTGATAGTTTTTATCTGAGGGCCTCATTTTCCATGATCATTCCCAACTGGACTAGGAAGAGGAAGCTGCAGCGCTAGCTGTGACCAAGAGTCAACTGCGCCCCTAGTAAAGAACCACCTGTTTTGAGCTCTCCCATTGCTGCTAGCCATAATTACACTCACCGAAGCTTCCAATACCAGCAGGCTGGGAAGTAAGGGAGGAGCAGTCTGGGCCTTACCTCCCGGCCACAGGCAGATCCTTTTAGGCCTAATGACCACCGTCCTCTGTCAGCATGCCATCGTACGCTGAAGTATAAGCGTCACCAGTCACCAGTCACACTCAGCTTTCACACCCGCTTCACTCCCCAACACGGAGGCTTCCTTTGCACACCCCCTTTCCCCAAACCCTTCCACCGGTCCTCTGGAAACATGACCCCATGGGCAAATTCCCCTAAGCCTCAGCCTATCTTACAGAGGTCCCTCTATCCCTTTGTTTTATCCGAACCCCATTTCCTGTAGCCTACTGAAAAGGAGGGTTTATCTAGTAATAGGAATAGTAGGTGGGGTTGTCTCCCTTTCTCCTTGGGGCTAATTCCAGACCATTCCACATGCCTTTGAGAAGGACAGACTCCTTCTGTATCATCCTACTGATCCTTTACCAACACTGAGACATCGCCTCTCACTCACTGAATATTGTATCCCTCGTTCACTCTCTTAACGTCCAGCTCAACATTGACCCCTCTTCCAGAAAACCTCAAAGACAATGTCTACAATTTGTTCAGCCCACGGGTCTCTCATTTCCTTGAATTAACTCTTCATTTCCAATGGCCTTCACCTCCATTTAACTTCAGCCACCCACTTCCACATACCTGTGTGAAAGTGTGATTGTAAATCTATGACCTGTAAATTTCAACTGAGCTTTCAAAAGTGCTTAACATTCTAACTTGACTATGCTACTATTACGCAGATTCTACTACATGCTTTAAAATATCGTTTGTATATTCTTCACCTTCTTCATAACACCTAAAGTTCCCCTCTACTCAGTTTCACTAACTGTTGAAGACTTTGCCTCATACCACAAAGCAGAAACGATGAGATGGGACCTCCATTTCATCCAGATCAATTTTCCTACATAAAACCCATCCTCCTCTTTTCCCTCTTACTTGAAGGAAAAAATATCCTTTACAGATATTAAGGCTCCAGATATACAGGTCTTCTCTCGCCTTCCCAGAGACCTCTCTGTATCAGTTATATCTTTTTTTCTCGTAAACTTGAAGTATTCTCCCTTAGCGGATTCTTCTCCTTAGCATTCAGACATGTTCTTGAACCACCAGCTTGATCCCCATCCCCATGCAGCCGCTGCCCGATATTTTCCACTGGTCTTCACCGTTAACTTCTTAAATCATCTTCCTGGGCATCCTTAACGTCTCTCTCTCACTCAGCCGTAGCATCCAATTTAATAGCAAATTAAATCCGTTGTAGCTTCAGAATATTTCCATAAATCTGCCTTTTCTCATCATGTCAACCACTAGCACCTGGTCCAAGCTGCTCTCATCCCTCACCTGTCCACTCCAGTAGCCAGTTGTGTGCTCTCCCTGCTTCCTTTACCTTGCCTCCTGCAGTGGCCTCTGCTGAGAACCCCCCAGTGGCTTCCCATCTCCGAGGAAAAGCCTGAGTCTTGAAAACAGACTTTCAAGGCCTGACATGATCTGCTCCAGCCCCCAGCCCGTCCCCACTCTGACCTCACCTCCAACCCTTTTTCGCTTTATGTACTTACTTCAGCCAACCTGGCTTCGCTGTTATTTCTCAAAGATGCCCTGTGCTCTGCTCAGTATTCTGTAACATCCTAATGTGGAAAAGAATTTGAAAAAGAATAGAGGCATGTATAACTGAAAAAAATAAATGTTCCTGCTTTTAAGAACATAAAGGCATTTATCTCAAGGTCCTCAATAAAGGGGATTTTTTTTTCTTTGTAATAATAATGAAAAAGGATACTTAGAGCAGGCTTCTCTCTCCTACCCACCAGACCAGGTAATGACCCTTCTTTACTTTGAAGAGACCTTGGAATATTTAACACTGTGTATTAAGATTATAAAGCAGGAAGATATTCTTCGAAAGAGAATGTATATGAGAAGTAAAGTTGACCTTTGCCAACCTGGTAAAAAAAAAATGCCCTGTGTGCAGCTGCCCCAGGTGTTTTGTATGTGATGCTTCTTCTGCCTGGAATGTGCTTCCGTAGAAATTCCCATGACACAGGCTCTCTCTCTTACTTCCGGTGGGTCTGGGCTGCAATATTACCCTAGAGAGAGGACTCCCCTAGATAAAACACTGCCACCTCCACTGGGTAGTTCCTCTCCCCCTTAATAGCACTTTATTCTTTCCACCTGACATATTGCATATTTAATTATTTGTATGCTTATTGTCTGTCTCTCCTCTATAACAAAAGTGCCTTCAGGCATGTTATTTTGCTTTTGTTTTTGATTTACATTTACTACTCTACCTCCAGCATCTAGAACAGAACCTGGCATGTAGTGGGTCTCAATAATCATTTCCTGAAAATGTCCCATCTTATTATTTCCACTTTACTCTCATGGTCATTCCAAACTGGTCTGCTTCTTTAACTTCTACATTTGTTCTTATTAAGGTCTGCAGCAACCTCCTTTGCTAAATCCTCATCTAACGTTACCTCACAGCAGGTTTTGATAGAATAGGTAACTCCCTTCCTCTTGAATCATTTCTCATGGCTTTTGTGATTTTCCTTCTGGGTCGCTGGTCCTCATTCGCATCCCTGCTGACTTTTATGCAGCCCTTAAGCTGTGGAATTCTTCAGAGACCTCTCTTCTCATGCTGCACTTTCTTTCCCGGTGATCTCATTTCCTCCCGTGGCTTTATAAATACCATCTATTATTACTGGTCTCAAACTTATTTTCCTGCCCAGCATTATCTTCTGAGCTTCACTAAGAATCATTAAGAATCTCAATATGATGTATGAATAACTAAAGGCCAAACTTATTATCCTTGAGAGTTACTTCCCTCAGAAAATGGTGTCATTGCCTAACTCAGAAAACTCAGAGTCTCTTCCCTTTCCCTTATTTCCTACGTTCTGTTCCCCACCAAGTCCTGTCCATGCTGCTGTCGCACCATACCTTGCGTCTGCTGCCTTCTCTTCATCCTTTGTCATACCTAAACCACCATCACTTCCGACCTGCAGCACTGCGACGGTCATCTAAATGGTCCTTCCACCTCTGCTCTGGTCTCCTTTCCATCTGTCCATTACACACTCTCTAGTATAATCGTGCCACTTCCTGGCTTAGAACACTTCAAGCAGCCTTCAGCACAGTTAGGTTATAAAGTCCATCAGGATCTGGTCTGTAGCTGTTTCTTTTGCATGATATCTTACATCTCTCCTTCATCCTCAGTCTCTGCCTACACACAGCAGTGCTCACGAATGGCTTTTCTTAGGGCACCTATTATGTGTATTATGGTAGTAATGTAACCTATATTATATCCTATCACATCTTTCATGCAAATGAACATTAATGTCATTAATTTTTAGATTAGAAAGGAATTTTTAGTTGAATTCCAGGGTAATTGATCCTGGCACTGAAATCATATTTATTGAATGAATGAATGAATGAATTTGCCCAAGACCACATTTCTAAACATTGCATAGCTTCTCTACCACGCAGGGTTGTTGGAATGATATACGTGTTAATTTTTTGAAAAGCATAAAGTACTAAAATGTAAATTTTAAAAAATCATGATACATTTTGGAAGTTTGGGTTACCCTGTATTACACAGGCATTCCTGCTGAGTGGAAAATAAATAACTAAAAGGCTGAGTCCCCACCTTTAAGGAGCTTATCTCCTCACTAGGCGGGCAAGGCTTACATATAGTAGAACTCATAGAGAACAGTATAATATGACACTAATAAATGCTGGGTAGAAAAACTGGGGCAAGTCCTCTTTTGCATTCTGTTGAGGAAGGATACAAATAAAGGGCCCCCGCCCAGTCAACCTAATCTACTGAGTGAACCAAAGGAGTGTCATCAATTATAGCCAGATCTCCAGTGTCCTATGTGAAAGTCCCCAGCACTGGACTTAGCCCAGCATACATAAGCCACAAGAATGTGTTACATCTGATCCTGCAAAATAGTATCTAACAAAAGAAGTTCTCTCTGACACTGTGTCCACCCAACCCTGCAACTCCCCACCCCTTTAACCTGGCTCCCCTTTAACATGATCTATTTTCTTTCTTCTCACCACCCGACACCATATGTTTATTTGCTTGTTGTCCGCTTCTTTTGTTTATTCTGTCTCCCCCAACTAAAATGTAAGCTTGAAGAAAGCAGAGACTTGTGTTTCGTTTGCTGTTGTGTCCCTGGTCAGTAACGGGGCTCGCAATTGGCCATCACTGAATAAATAACGTGTTAAATGCATGAAAATTGAGGCACTAGGTTGAATAGAGTCCATTCTTTAACTAAGGGACTCAGGGATTAGGATCATCATTTTAACAATGCTCTAATATTATCCTTTCTTGACTGGAAAATACCACCTGCTTCTCTGCTGTCAATTTCCAAGACTGGCTTTTTTTGCTCTTTTACCAAATCTCATAATAGGAGAAACTGCAGCCCGGCCACCCAGTGTTGCCAGGAATATGACCAGAGGCCTGGACCATGCCCTCTTCAGAGGCCCTCTGAGACCCTCCACAGGCAGCCGTCTGGCGTCTCAGTGGGCCTCACTTTGGGCATGGCTCCAATCCAGAGGATCACCACCTCATCTCCAAATGTGCTGTTTATGAGGATTGATCCAGATACTGCCCTCTAGAACCCAAGAGGCCCCATGCTGACTCCATTCAGCTATGACAGTGTGCCCCAAAGCTACCGCAGTTTTCACTAAATTACGGAGCAAGTGTCAGACTTCCTTTGCGTTATCAGACACATATTACATGGCCTCTTTATTGGGTTTTTATATCTTGAGGGGGTCCTAATAGGATGAAAGGGAGGCTTGCTAGGTGCAAATGAGTGCCATTTGACTATTTAAAGGCACATTTAATTAAACTGGATTCATTGCCTGCATGGGGCAAGTTAAATGAAAACTAAATAGATGGAGTATGATTACATATTATTAAGAAGAGAGGCAGCTCTGGAGACCAACTTCTTTTAACAACATTAAGCCGAGCTCATTTCATGTGCACAGTTTAGCACTGGCCTATAAGGAGAATGTGTTTTGAGAAAGTCAGAATGGTTATGAGCTCTAAACAGCTTTTAATAAAATGCAGTGTTTCAGGGAAGGAGCAGCTTCTAAGCTTCACTTAAATATGTTAATTAAAGAAAATGAAGTTTCCCACTGCTTCCAGGTTCGCTTTGTTTTCCCTCTATTTTTTACATTCATCTCAACCAGGCTGCTTTCCGCTTTAGCTTATAAACTCCTAGAAATGCTCCAGATTCCTTATTTACAAGATGTCAGGATTTTCTGTGAGTTGATCAGAAGAAGAAAGCCCAAGTCTGTCAAATCAATGACTTTACTCAAATTGGCTATCTGGGTCTGATTGTCTCTAGACTAACCCTAAGCTTCTAGCTGGTTTCTAAACCATTGTAACCAAATGGGCCCACCGAGTTTGGCAATAATAGTAAAAATAGCTGTGATCTGTTGACTGTCTGTAGTTGGGCAGGTGGTTTACATACATCATCTAATTTGATGCCCACCATCCCCCTAAAAGATAGGTATTGATAGTCTCACATCCCACAGAAACAGATCGAACAAGGCAAATAGATGTTGGTGCAGCTGGGATTCAGACTCAGGTCTGAGTGACTCCAAAATCCCTTCTCTCTCACGGGCAACACCTGCCCTGACCCCATCCGGGGAATCACAGCTCTGGGGGAGGGGGCAATATTTGAAAAGCATGTGAAATAGTCAGTGTGATTTGATATTACAAAATAGAAACAAAAAAAACCTTCCAATAACTTTCAAAGCGTGGACCCCTGTAGAGGAAGTTTTGCACAGTTCTCTTGGCTGCTGGTCCACAGGTTAAAAAACAAAGTTGAGAAGCGCTGATCTGATTTATCCACCCCAGACATACAACCTTCTGATTTTGCCTCACCAGTTCCCCCTTCTTCTGATAGCAACACCTTGGTGTAACTTCTTAGAGTCTGCTATCCTCCATTTTCAGTCCATGTGGCCTGAGCTGTGTTTACCCTGCCCTTTAGTTTCATGAGTTTGCACAGGTCCTTGGTCTGGTCAACAGGGTCCCAGGTTGATTCACGAGACCCACTCCAGGAAAGGAGCTCCAGCCCTCATACTTTTTCCGCTAGAACTATTGAGAAAGTGATACCCTCTAAGCCGGTAGGATACATACCTGGCATTGCTCATGGTCCTCTTGTCATCAAGAGGGAGAGCCTGCCTGAAAAGAAGCCAGACCCAGAGATGGAAAGGCTCAGAATCCCCGATGACATTGTTTGAGAACCCGTGTCCAGCCATGCATGAAGTCAAACATCTACACATGGACTTTCCAAGTTCATGAACCAGTTAATTCCATTTTGTTATTAAGCCAATCTGAGTCATTTTTCTATCACTAGCACCTGAAAAAGTATGCTTTCCCCATCCCCACCAATTTTATAGTTGTAGAACCTGAAGCTCAGAGAGGGAGAATGATTTTCTCAATTTTGTTACTCCTAGTTAGGGACATAGTTAGGTCTAGAATCTAGGGCCCCTTCTTTCCAAGTTAGTTTTATCTCCCTGGACCATGGATTCTCAAAGTGTGATCTCTGGACCAGTGGTACTAGCATCATCTGGCACTTGTTAGTAATGAAAATTCTCCAGACCCTTTCCAGATCTACTGAATCAGAAACTTTGGGGGTTGGACTAACAAAGTCCTTTAGGTGGCTTGGATGCCTGCCCAAGTTTGAGAACCACTGCTTTGGATCAGTGTTTTCCAAATTTTTGAAATGGCAGAGACATTTTTTAAAATAGAATAGTGCGTAGGAGCTCAATATATTGATAAATACCGATAAGGGCAACTTACTTTGCTTGAAGTGGAGGCAAGGAGCCCAGAAACCCGCTTGTTCCTGAAGACACATGACAGCGCTTGAGAACATTTCCAAGGAAGCTCTAGGACCTCATGAGTCACAATTCAGACAGAGAAAGATTGGAGAGATGCTATGTTACATCCACCCCAATTCTCATCACTTCAGGGTACTGCCCCATTACCATTTATGCTCAGATTTTCTATAATCCCTGAAGTGCTGTCTTAGGGTGAGCTATTCAAAATCTTTACATAAAAAAGGGGCCTTTTGAATATTTATAGAATCAGAGGGGAAAGCTGGGATTGGGGAGTTCACAGTAACAAAGATCTGCCTTGGGAAGTCCCAGGTCCTGTCCCAGCTCGCCCCAAATCCAAATGTGGACGTAGGAAGTGAAGAGGCAGCAGCTTTTTTTCAAAGAGCTAAAGATCCAAACCTTTGGTGTCTGGAAATGGTGTAGGAAGTGATTTATATTCCCCTCAAACATGGATTGCTGTAAACCTTGCAAATTCAATAGGGCTGCTCCTCGACAAATTTATGAAAAACGGAAATGTGTTACGGAACCTGGCACTCCTTGCCCTGTGCTCGCCCAGCCTTGCCTGGAGGGACTTGGTCTCTTCCAAAGAAAACTGTCTAATCACCCGTGTGTGCTGTGGCCTCAGACACCTGGTGCCCTGCCTCCCAGGGACGTCTGCAGGGGACAGGGCAGTGTTAAACAGAAAGGCAAGCATCTGCCGGGAAATATTTGGGGACAAGGAGATTTTACAGCCCTCCTAGGGACACTGGTAACCGCTTCCGTGTCTTAGCAATGGTTAGTCATTATCCCTGAAATGCCCTGTGATCTTCAACTCAGCCCATTTCCAAAAATTCTTATTATTTTATAAGTTCGATTATAATAAGTTCAATTACCATCTCCCTTATAAAACTATACATGGCTCCCTATCTCCCTGTCTTCCCGACATTCCTTTTTCAATGTTCCCATTGATTCTTGCACATGGCTCTGTTACAACATTCATCATATTATTTTAACACTAACAGCATTTTTTTTTGGTAATAATAGATAACACATTTTATATTTATTACTGTCATTTTGGGGATACATCGCTTCATTACGTGGTAAGAGTAGGGACCATATGGTGTCATCTGTGTATCTCAAGAGCCGGGCACAGCATCTGTCACACCATAGGTGCTCAAAAATATTTTTTCTGTGAAAAAAATAAATTTCTTGCTAGGCTTGTTCTCCCAAGGTCAGCTATGGAGTTCACCAGCTTGAGAACTTAATAACAGCCAGTGTGAATCTAATGCTGAATATAAGCCAGGCCCAGTGCCTGGTGAGTTTCAGATGAGGAAACTTGTGAACTTGTCCAAGATCAAGTAACTCGGGAGTGATGGAGGAGTGACTTAATTCCAGTCTTGTTTGATTCCAAAAGCTTTGCTCTTATCATTATATCTGTCTCGCCCTCTCATTCATCATTCATTCATTCATTTAACTCACGCTTAAGGAGAGCCCCCTTTGCTTCAGCAGTGTGGCTGGATATGTGGATATGCTGAGAGGCTGTCCTCATCCTCAAGGGCCCAGACTTCCATGAGCTCATAGAATGGTGGAGAGAAAGTCCCCAAAACTGCAACAAATAGATGGACAAATACAATCCTGTCTGATAAGGGCTCTTGTCTGGGATATACGTAGTACTTTTCTTCCAAAGAATATAAAACTCTGAGGACATAAGCAGTGAGATCATAAAGAGATTGACCTCGTTTCAATCCTTTCCCCCTATAGAAGTGAAGCCCATTTCTGTACAACATCCTGAGGCTTACAGGCAGACCAGATTAAGCAGGTTATCTTGGTGATGTTCATTATCCCAGGCCTGCCTGCCTGCCCGCCCGCCCGCCCGCCCGCCGGCCTGCCTATCCCCTGCTCTAATTGCTAGCTTTAGAAATATTTCCAAGCTGCGTGCTCTGCACTTTCTCCTCCTTTTTAATATCATCAGATTTGAAATAGACATACACTGCAGTAGCGTTGCTGGAAATATTATAGAAGCCCAGTAGGAGATATGTGCATATTTATGAAAATAGTTTACCTTCTGCTTTGACAATAACAAATGCTCACAGTCTCAGCGGTTTGTTCACTTTGTCCAAGGAAAGAACCAGGAGTATATTAACAATTTGAGGAGAACTTTTGGGGTATGGTTACAAATGATTTTATTTTCCTTAATGTTATTATTCCACGAAGTTTCTGTTTTGGCATAATTTCTCATGCCAAGTACAACCTTCTTCTGGCCATGATAGACATGGAAACTTTTGGAATTCTCCCCAAAATGTGCCAAGAGTTTAGGTCAGACTTTGCCAGACTTACCAACCAGTCTACACTCATTGTTCATCTTTGACAAATATAATTTTGTCAATTTTTATCAGTTTTTTGGATAACTACTTAAGATGGATCTGTTTCGTGAGTCACTTTCACTTTTCTAAAAATCTTTCTGAAGCCATTAAGCAAAGGGGGATGCAAATCTGACTCACTGATAGCTAGTTTTTAGCCTTTTTCCTAGGAAGAGAAGATTCCGGAAGAAATGTTTGAAAACAGAGAGATGAAAATTACAGTGCTTTTAATGACACTGCATCTCTGGCAGCCAGTGTTTGTGTTAGACTATCTCCAGCTACACCACCAGTTTACTGTAATTTTGAAATAGTTTAAAAGAAATGAGCCCCCTGTGGAATAGGCTGAATGACATATTGGAAAGACAAAGGTTTTGACGTTAGACAGACCTGGACACAAATCCCCACTCTCTCACCTACTTTGTCTTGGAAAGACAAAGGTTTTGACATTAGACAGACCTGGACACAAATCCCCACTCTCTCACCTACTCTCTCACTCTCTCCCCTATTAAGTTTCATCAGCTGTATTATGGGGCTGGTCTTGCCCACCTGCATGTTTCTATAAGTTTTCAATGACAAAGAAATATGGGAGAATTCTGAGTACGAAAAGCTCCAAAAATATTAGTAGGTGTTCAGTAAGCTTACTCTTGTTCAATAACCATATTCTTGGAGTATGTATTCCATCTTTTACTGTACTTGTGTTAGAGCTATTGTGTAGTTTCAGTGCCATTACCAATTGCTTTTGTTTCCTATGGCTACTGTGACAGACTACAACAAACTGGGTGGTTTATAACAATAAAAAATGATTGTCTCACAGTTCTGGAGGCCAGAAGTGTCAAATCAAGATGTTGGCAGGGCTGTGCTCTCTTAAGGCTCGAGGGGAAAAGCCTTCCTTGCCTCCTCCAAATTCTGCCAGCTCCATGTGTTCCTCGGCTTATGGCTGCATAACTCCAGTCTCCATCTGTCTTCATATGGCCTTCTTCTCTTTGTCTTCTCCTATTTTGACTACTATAAGGACACTTGTCCTTGGATTTAAGGTGTACCCAGATAATCCAGGATAACATCATCTTGAGATGCAAAGACCTTTTTTCAAAATAAGGTCCCATTCACAGGTTCTGGAGATTAAGGCACGGATGTATCTTTGTAGGGACCACCATTCAGCCCACTACACTAGGATACTGTGGAACTACAGTGAGGCAACTTAAAAGGTAAATTCCCTTAGTTGCATAAGAGGGTGGAGCAAAGCCTTGAAGTGAACTACAACCTGAGTGGACCCATGAAAGGTAATGGATGTGACGAGATGATAATACTGAAAAGTTAGGCAGGAAGACAGAAGAGAATGAATTTAGGTGAGACAGTCCCAGTTGTGAAAAGGCAAGTCTGGCTACTCCGAATGACTCTCTAACTCACCTGCAGTAAGCTCGGTCTTTCTAGAATCTCCCTGGCTCAAATATTTCTGAAATCCCAGAGTAGGAGTAGGGCCATGGCAGTGAGTTAACTAACACAGTGAATCAGTCTTACACTTTTTAAAGAACTGCTAGGGAATTTCCCTGGTGGTCCAATGGTTAAGACTCCTCGCTTCCACTGCCGGAATCAGGGGTTTGATCCCTGGTTGGGGCACTAAGATCCCACATGCTGCGTGGCCCAAATAAATAAATAAACTGTTTGGATCTTAAAAGAGACAGGGGGCTTCCCTGGTGGCGCAGTGGTTGAGAATCTGCCTGCTAATGCAGGAGACACGGGTTCGAGCCCTGCTCTGGGAGGATCCCACATGCCGCGGAGCGGCTGGGCCCGTGAGCCACGGCTGCTGAGCCTGCGCTTCTGGAGCCTGTGCCCCGCGACGGGAGGGGCCGCGATAGTGAGGGGCCCGCGCACCGCGATGAAGAGCGGTCCCCGCACCGCGATGAAGAGTGGCCCCCACTTGCCGCAACTGGAGAAAGCCCTCGCACGAACCGAAGACCCAGCACAGCCAAAAATAAATAAATAAAAAAAAAAAAAAAAAAAAAAAGAGACAGGGAAATTTATAAAAAAATAAATAAAGAACTGCTAGTTAAGCAGGAAATCAGACCCTCTTGAGACTCATTTTCATAGAGAGAGTCCCAAGCAACTAGCAGCTGAACTTCATAAATATTGGCCTCCATTATAGTTCCTTGGGGAAATTGCTAAAACACAATTCCTGTACTCAAGACAGTCTGTTACATCTCTCGATATAGAGCTCCGGCAATCTGATTCCCTTCTTTTTTTTTTTTAAATGATAGCTACTATTTTTTTTTTAAATTTTTAATTGATTAATTAATTTATTTATTTTTGGCTGTGTTGGGTCTTCGTTTCTGTGCTAGGGCTTTCTCTAGTTGTGGCAAGCGGGGGCCACTCTTCATCGCGGTGCGCGGGCGTCTCACTGTCGCGGCCTCTCTTGTTGCGGAGCAGGGGCTCCAGATGCGCAGGCTCAGCAATTGTGGCTCATGGACCTAGTCGCTCCGCGGCATGTGGGATCTTCCCAGACCAGGGCTCGAACCCGTGTCCCCTGCATTGATAGGCAGACTCTCAACCACTGCGCCACCCGGGAAGCCCCCTGATTCCCTTTTGACCAAATCTTTCTCACCCCTTATGCAAAAAGAGGATACAAATAGACATAGAAAAGTTAAATGCCCATGTCTACCCACCAGTATTATCCAAGCTCCAGACATGACCCAGACATGTTGTTAGGATTTTACACCTGAATTTTGGAGCAAGGGGTTTATACCTTCACTTAATGTCATTCTCCCGACCACATGCCCCCCACACAACTTTTATAGGGACAAAAAGGAGTACCAGGATCAGTGGGTGAGGAGCCGGTGGGGAGGTGTACTCAGGGAGAGAGTCAGAGACTAGGCACACAGCCATCACTTCTCCCCTAAATGTAACCTTCTGGAGACCTTTTCTGTGGCAATACTGAAGAAGCTGGGTCTCTGTGATTGTTGTTAGTATAGAGGGGAAACTTACAAACCTTGGAATCAGAGGAACTTGGATAAGAATCCTAATCTACCACTTACTAGCTTTGCTTTCTCAAACAAGTTGTTTAGCTCTCTTAATCATTTGTACCGTGATTAAGTCGAAGAAAATACCACCTAACTTAAAGCACTGCAGGGGAGATTAAATGAGAATTGAGAGCTTTGAGCTTTGTCATCACAAGAATCCATTACTTTATAATTTGTATAAGCTTTAGTAATTTACAGATTAACTGTCCATGATGCCTTTAACTCAGAGCATCTTTGCTGCTGGACCTACCTCTTTGGCTTATCTTTTCATCTTCAGATTCTCAGCCCTGCCATAAACTTTGCTCCCTGATAAGTTAATTGATGGGTGCTGAAGATTTAGATGAAAATACTGTCATTTTCAGAAATCTCTCCTTAAATAAATACATGAAATTCATATTCTTATCTTTCATTTGCCTTTAAAAATAAACTAATATAGGGACTTCCCTGGTGGTGCAGTGCTCAAGAATCTGCCTGCCAATGCAGGGGACGCAGGTTCGAGCCCTGGTCTGGGAAGGTTCCACATGCCGCAGAGCAACTAAGCCCGTGCGCCACAACTACTGAGCCTGTGCTCTAGCGCCCACGAGCCACAACTAGTGAGCCTGCATGCGAAGAACCTGTGCTCTGCAACAAGAGAAGCCACCGCAATGAAAAACCCTCACACTGTAACAAAGAATAGCCCCTGCTCGCCACAACTAGAGAAAGCCTGCACACAGCAACAAAGACCCAACCAAAAATAAATAAATAAATTAATTAATAAATTTATTTAAAAAAACTAATATAGATAGAACTTTCTGGCACACTTAAATGCTAGTTTGAGCTCACTCAGCTCATTTGCATGGATGACCTCTACTTGAATTCATTTCTCTGGAAATAAAAGTTTAGTGCACTACTAATTCAACTTAGTAATTGGAAGACTTCAGCAAATGAGGAAAATTCTAATTTTATAGGGACTGGGGACTTCATTCAAATGAAAAAAGCTTCACTGATGACATGAGTTAATTGTGCAGTTAACATGAAATAACCTTACCTAGCATTACAAAGATTTTAAAAGCATCAGTTTGCAGGTATCAATGATTAAAAGATTCTTTAATGGGAAATGGCATTTCCTGAATTTTCTCTGTGTTGTATATTAAAAGAGACAATCACTGGTCACTCGAGCGTCTAATACTCTCCATAATATTATATAGTAGAGCCCTATTATGTCCCCAAATCTAGGCCTAAAGATAGGGTTTCTTCAGATTCCAAGATACCGTACTCTTTCTTTTGTGGAATCCTTACCTTCTGCCTCTAAATGTTGGCGATCTCAGGGCTCAGTTCCAGACCCTGTTATCTAATTACATACCTGCTTGGAGATTTCATCCATTCCTCTGGCTATGAATACCATTCGTATGCTACTGATGCCCAGATACTCCATCTCTCTGAGGTTGAGACGTATATCAACCTGCCTACTTAACATCACCACTTGGATGCCTCATAGTCATGTCAGATGTAACATGTTCAAAATTAAATTCTCTCTCAGGTTGGGTTCCTTAGAAGCAGAGCCTCAGGCAGGAATTCTCAAGTGATTTATTATATTGATATTGATTTAGTGATATTCAGGTGATTTATTTGGTCAGTGTTCTCAGGAGAACGGGGCGTGGGGGGGAATAGGAGAGGGCTGGAGAAAAGAGCTAAGTGAGACTAGCTTCAGTATCATCCCACAGGGAAGCTCTGGAGTGCAAAGTGTGCACTAGGTTGGTCTCACCTTGAGGCAAGGAGGCTGGCCTTTTATAACCACGTGTCAGGTTTCTGGCTCCCTAGGAGTGGGAGGTTGGAGGACATAAGTTCCCAAGCACCGTTTTACTGGGGAAATTCTCCAGAAAAGGTGGCAGCTGTGAGCAATTAGCATCCAGCACTCATGGCAGCTGGGGAATGGGTGTATCTGCCAGTGGAGAGGGGAAGAACAGGGTAGCAGTAGCATCCACTAAAGATTCTTAATGGACCCCTCAATATGTGGCTCAAATTCTACCTACAACTTTTATCTGAAATCCACCCACTTCTCTTCAACCCTACGTCTAATACCTAGGCCACGCTACTATCATGTCTCACATATCTGGCACCCCTGGGTCTACTCTTACTCACCAGCAATACATTGTCCTAATAGAAGCCAGAGTTGTTTTCTTTGTTTGTGTGTTTGTTTAAAACACCAGTCTGATCACCTTCAAATCCTTTAATGGATTCTTATTGCCTTTGTAATTAATCTTGAACTCAAGGTCAAGATCCAAATTCACCAGAGAGTCAGGCCTCTGCCCCCAATGCCAACCTCAGCAGCGGCCTCTCTCCCTCTGCTGCTTCTGATGCTGCCCTTTGGTCAACTCCTCGATCATTAAAAGCTTCTTCTGCCTTGTGGCCTTCCCTTTTGTTGTTTCCTCTGGTGAGAAAGCTCTTTCCTCATCTCTTCATTTGCTTGGCTTCTCATCATTCAGGTCTCTCAAGTGTTCGAGGACACTTGTCTGAGAGAGGCCTCTCCTGACCTGTTAGCTCATTCACAGCACTAATCTCAGTCTGTGGGGTTATTTATTTGTTCTCTACAAACCTGACTATTGAATGAGCCAGACTGGTGTATGGAAGCAGAAAACAACTTTCTATTAGCCTTGATCTCTTAACTCATTATCCTCCACAATAGATAATCCCATAGCGTCTCCTGTTCCTCTCAGGTATTAAAATTCTAATCGAGGGAGACATCCACACTTCAATTCCTTAGACTTATACTATTTAAAGCTTTTTAGCTTCCCCAACTTGGGCCTGCCTCAGGCTGGAGAGGCTGCATTGGATAAAGAGGGCAAGATCAGCCCTCTTTACTATTTCCCTTAGTTTGCATCCCCCTCTCGCCCTCACTGAAGGGTGTAGGCTTCCTGTGTCTTCTTCAGGTTTGAAGCAAGGGCAGGGCCAGGTGGGGCGTAAAAGGACTTACTTCACTTGGATAATTGTAACCTGGCATCAGGGCTGTCTATGAGTTGTAGGCCTGACTGCTGATTCTCCAGCTGAGACTCCCCCCTCTGCAATTTTCTGATACAGTAAATGCCTTAGGTGCTGGTTGATTACACCTCCTTCAACTCCTGGGTTCCTGTGGCCTATTCCCCCAAGCAGCCATGTTGGTGTCTCCTCACTCCTTTGACCAATCCACTTTTGAGATAACCCAAGTACAGTTCCCTTTTGCAGAGACCATATCTGGAGCAGAGGAAATAATTCAGCTTTGTGTGGCCCACCTCAGGGCATGCAAGACTGTCTCAGTCCATTCAGGCTGCTACAACAAAAATACCATAAACTGGGTATCTTATGAACAACAAACATTTATTTCTCAGTTTTAGAAGCTGGGAAGTCCAAGATCATGGGGCTGGCAGATGCTGTGTCTGATGAGAGCCCACTTCCTCACTGATGGCCATCTTCTCACTGTAACCTTATGTGGCAGAAGGGGTGAGGAATCTCTCTGGGAACTCTTTTATGAGGGCACTAATCCCATTCATGAGGGCTCCACCCTCATGACCTAGTCACCTCGTAAAGGTTCCATTTCCAAATATCACCGCACTGAGGATTAGGTTTCAACGTGTGAATTTTGCGGGGACACGTTGAGTTCATCGCAAAGACTTTCCAATGAAACCTGCTACCAAAGGTTACACAGGGTTGGCTAGAGGCATTCAGCTATGAGTAGTAAGATATCAGAACCTATATCTCCCAGACTTCTGCTTTCTGAGGATTAAACTTTCTGAGGATGAAGGAATCTGCTCCCCTACCCTGGGCTGTATTCTGACAACACCTTGTTCATCACTCCTTACTCCCAGGCTTCTCTTATTTCCTGTTCTTTATAGCCAGGAGGTGAGTGTTAAAACAGTTGGCAGAAGTGATTCTATCCAATCTTCTTGTATAGCCAACATAGAAGATCTAACCCTACATTTAGAGTTTGGAGTACATTACACCTGCTATTCTCAGCTTTAAGGCCTCAGTTAAAACTCCAAGATAGGGAAAGCCCCATTTAACACCCTGTTATTTTTTTCCCTTTTGTCTGTAACTCTCACTAGAATATATATACTATGAAAGCTGATATCCTGTCCATCTGGTACTCTGATGATTCCTCACCACCTAGCCCAGTTCCTGGCACATAGTTTGTGCCCAGTAAATATTTGGTGAGTAAACTAACAGTGCTGTATATATAAACCTTTTTTTCTTAGTTCCTTTATGTGTAAAATCTGTTTAAAACTTAACTCTCAGGAAAAAAAGAGATGAGAAAAAATTATGCAGCACACAGAGAAAAAGTAGGGCACTGATGTTCAGATTATAAACTTTATTTAGGATTTGAAGGGTCCCAGAAGTCAGTATCAGGGATTTACAACCCCCGACGGATTCCCCAGGGGTCTTTTGTTTAAAATGTAGTATTTAAACTGTTTACTACTGTTTTCCTACCCTAGTTCTTGGTAAATTCTTCACATCACTCATCTCCACACCTGTTCTCCCTGGAAGAGCTCTTCAACAACAGTTAGTCTGTGTAGTTTCGCAAGGTAAGAGGCCCTTTCTTCTGCCACGGAGGCATCAATCTCACCAACCGTGTCCCACTTCAGCTGCTCCTGCCTCCTTCCCAAGAGTTCAGAGATCCACATTGAGAGCCCTCTGTCTTTATATGAGGCAGGAAAAAGAGAGTTACCTGGAAAATTTTCTCTATCATTGGGTGATCAACAAATCACAGTTATTGTAATAATTATCACATCATTATTATCATGATATGTTAGTAAGCCATCCTGCCAGAGTCTTTTATGTAGTGAAAGTAATGAACTTCCTTTCATCACCACTTTCCTTTGTCAACATGTATTGTTTCTGCAGCTAATTAAGCAAACCAGTGTGCATTTTCATGGTCAGAGTGAGCAATAAATTCTGCAAAAAAATGTTCAAAAGGAAGGGGTATCTGTCAAGGAGACCTGAGGATTTCACCCTGGAAGGTCAGTTGTCTAATGAGAGGGCATCTAGCTCCCTAAGGGGCTCCTTGTGTGTCAGGTAATGATTTTGCAGGGTCAGTGCAGGTGAAAATGCCGTGAAAGTGAAAGGTAAGTGTTGAGAGCAGAGAGTTGCAGTTTTAAACAGGAAAGTCAGGGAAGGCCTAATGTAGAATGGACTTTAAGTAAAGACCTGAAGGAGGTAAAAGAGTCATGGGGCTTCTGAGTAAAGAACATTCAGGCAGAGAGATGTAAAGGACTAATAGCATTACATCGGGGTGATTAAAGAGGGACTCAAGAAGGAATATAAAGTTTCTGGCCAGAGCTTCTAGAAGGATGGCATTCTTATTCATTGAAATGCAGCAAAGATGAGATGGAGAAGGTTTGCTTGGGGGTGAGTTTGGAGAGATTAGGAGCTTAATGTTTAGGTGTATTAAATTTGTGTAAAGCCTATTACACGTTTAAGAAGAGATTCCACAAAGGCAGTTATGTCTATAAATCTAGAACTCAGAGAGAGAGAAATCTAAGAGTTGTCAGCCTATCAAGAGTACTTAAATAAATTAAATGAAAAGCCCCAAGGTAATAAGAGTAAGCATAGATTAAAAAAATAAAAGACCCAAGATTGAGTCTTTGCCACTCCAAAAGTAAGAGGTCAGGGAGATGAGGAGGACCTCAAAAAGAAGCTGTATTAGTCAGGGTTCCCCAGAGAAACAAAACCAACAGGATTTATGTAGCAATATAGAGATATATAGAAAGAGATATATTATGAGGAACTGGCTCACATAATTATCGTGGCAGAGAAGTCCCATGATCTGCCATCTGTAAGCTGGAGGCCCAGGAAAGCTGGTGGTGTAGTTCCAGTCCAAACCCGAAGGCCTGAGAAACCAGGGGAGCCAATGGTGCAAGTCCTAATCTGAGTCTGAAGACCAGGAGCACGGATGTCTCAGGGCAGGAGAAGATGGATGTCCCTGCTCAAGCAGACAGCAAATTTGCCCTTCATCTGCCTTTTTGTTCTATTCAGGCACTCAATAGATTGGATGATGTCCACCTACATTGGTGAGGTGATGATCTTCTTTACTCAGTCTACCAATTCACATGCTAATCTCTTCCAAAAACAACATCATAGAAATAAAGTTTTGCCATCTATCTGTGAATCCCTTAGCCCATCTATCTGTGAATCCCTCAGTCAGTTGACATGTAAAACTAACCATCACAAAAGCCTTAGAAGGACTTCCTTGGTGGCGCAGTGGTTAAGAATCCGCCTGCCAGTGCAGGGGACACAGGTCTGAGCTCTGGTCCAGGAAGATCCCACGTGCCATGGAGCACCTAAGCCCGGGCGCCACAACTACTGAGCCTGTGCTCTAGAGCCCGTGAACCACAACTACTGAGCCCACATGACACAACTACTGAAGCCTGCTCGCCTAGAGCCCGTGCTCTGCAACAAGAGAAGCCACCGCAATGAGAAGCCGGCACACCGCAGTGAAGAGTAGCCCCTACTTGCCACAACTAGAGAAAGCCCGTGCACAGCAACGAAGACCCAACACAGCCATAAATAAACAAACAAACAAATAAATAAATATTTTAAAAAGGCTTATACTTCCTATTAAAAAAAAAAAGCCTTAGAAGTAGTGGCAAATGAGGTGTGAGGCAAAACCTGAGAGGGGGTGTCCTGAAAGTCACAGGACTGTGTTTCGAGATAGAATGTGACAAATGCTGCTAATAGACAGAATAAGGTGAGGGCTAAGGGTGTACCATTGGATCCAGTCATCTGGAGATCACTGGAGATGCTGAAAAGAGCAGGATCAGTGGAGTAGCATGAAGTAAACAGAATGGGCTCAAGGGAGAATGAAATAACATGAAAATGAATGACAGTGAGTGTAGAGAACACTTTTGAGGAGAGTTTCTGTAGAGGGAAAGACAGAAATTACTGGTAGCTGGAGGAGAAAGTAGAATTAGTTAAGAAATTTTTTATGTAGGAGAATAAACAGTAAATTATAATGTTGATGAGAAAGATCTAACAGAGAAAGGAAAATCATGGTTCAGGAAAAAGAGGGGATAATTGCAATATCTTTGAGCAGACTGGAGGAATTGGCACCCAGGGCACAATGAGAGACATTGGCATTAGCTAAGAGCGTGGACAGTGCATCCAGAGTACCAGGAGAGAAGGCGGAGTGTACAGGGACAGATGCAGGTAGGTCAGCAGATGTGGGGGGAGTTTGCAGAAGTTCTTTTGGTTGCTTGTACTTTCTCAGTAAAATACGAAGTTGAGGAAGATGAACCAAGTCATCAACTAAGAAAGGAGGATGGGGGAAGAGGTAATTGGAGATTTCAAGTATGAAATAGTCCACTGTTAGAGTGGGAGAGAAACAGATATGGAAATATAATTTCCAGTTAGCATGAAGAGCCCATTTGAGATGAGTGGTCATGAATTGAAAATGAGGCCATTTATCATAGTTTATGCTTTTCTTTAATCATGTTGAGTTGCACAGTTGCAGGCATGGAGTAGACAATTGAATTTAACTAGGACTGTGCTTTTCCCTATGATGAAGCTAGAGAGGGGCAAAGAAATCATGAATACCTGCAAGGGAAGGCTTATAATTCTTGGTCACAGAATTAAGGCTGGATGAGAAAGGGAGTGAATCCAGAATGGTCAGGAAAAGTGAAACATTGCTATCATTGATAGATTTTAGGTTCTGATGGGTTCAAAGGGAGGTTGGAGAGAAGATACTGGAAGGAGTGGGCTGGAAAGATAGCAGGTAGTCATCAGAGAGTGCAATGCTGGAAACAGAAAATATGGAGGGGACGTAGTTCAGATAATGACAAGGTCTGTGATATATTCATGAGAGCAAATGGCTGAGGAACACAGAGGAGCAGATCCTAGGAAGAGAGGAGCTCTGGGACTGAGAAGCCGGGTATTAGAAGGATCGTGTTGGACTAGAAGGGCGTTGATATTACCAAGAAGCAGGAGTGGTGCAAAAGAAAGTGACAATGAGCCAGGATCAAAAATCTTCCAAAACTCAGAAGTAGCCTGAGTCTGAGCTGACGACTAGCACAAGGAGCACTGGTGTGTGGAAGCACCTGATCCTCTGAGATTCAAAGTGTTTTTGTGGAGAAGGAAGAGAAAATACAAAGGAAGGAGCAACGAGGGGGTAAGAGGACATCCATCCCTCCTGCAAGCCCAGTGTAGGAGACTGCAGAAGGGCTAACAGATATCATCTGAAAGGGCTTTCTCAAGAGAGAGTCAGGGTCTGAAACATAAGGGGTCTTTAATTATAATAGACCAGGAGTCCTATAAGTCATAGTGGAAAAGTTTTAGGAATTGGGTACAGTTAGAAGATGTGATCAGAAAACAATTTCATGGGGTTTAGCCTATGGAGTACAGAGAATGAAAAGTTCTATGTGATCTCTTTAACGATGGAGACCAGGACTTCTGGGGTGGCTTTCTTTTGTTGAAACTTTGAGTTTCTTTAACTACTGACTGATAGTTTTGTCTAATTACGGAGGGACTAATTTCTTCTCATGGGGCAAGATGCACAGGCGTGAATACATATGTATTGGGCTGTGTTTAAGAGATAATTTTCCCTGTGCTGTGATGCACTGTGCCTAAGAGATAACGTATGGAAATTGGGCGGAAAGCAGAGTTTGGCTCAGGATAGCAAGATCTCTACAGATTAGGAGACATTTGCATGGCAGTGGGAAGAAGGGGTTATTAGAGTGTAAAACAACATATCTGAAATCAAGCCTATCTTATTGTTATGGGAACGTTCCTTCCACTGTCAACAGTATGTCATGCCCTGGTATCGGTAATATAGATTTCAAAGGTGGAAGGAGGAAGAAACTGACTTAAATAGATTTTGAGTCCTTACGTGAGTGATAGATTACATATTTTGAAAGTTACAAAAGCAGAACTTTATTTTTTCACAAATTGGACTTTGTTTTTGTTGCTTTCAATTTCATTTCCACCCAATGGTGGAAAATATAATCGAATTACTTTTAGGTAAATTCAGACAAATGATGGATTACTTAGCCATTTTGAGTAAAAGTTCAAATTCAGAAAGTCTTTCTCTACCCATCCTTCTCTGTAAGTTTCGGGTAGGGAGAGTTTGGCTGTCACTCTAGGGGAGAGCCAGCACTTACATTTGGTCTGTATAGTGAGAGTAAAGTGAACAAACACAGTGCCATGGCCTGTCAGCAATGAACGCTACGTGACCACTGGCATCCACCGTGCTCTCAGTGTCTTCCAGCCCCCTGCCCAAGAAACCCTCTCTGATTGCATCTCCTCATCATGTCTCAAATAGCTGATGAGGACCAGTGGCCATTTCTTGACCCTTGCACACTCATTTGGGTATTAGAGGGCAGAGTGAATAGGGATCTCAGGAATGCTTTTTTGTGCCACTCTGGAGCTTATGAGAACACATCCTGGGGTATGGTGTCCTCTGTTTCCCTCTCTTGCCCTTACAGGTTTAACCATGCTATGCTAGAAGTGACAGTTTTACTTTGCAGTAGCGCCTCATGATTAAAGAAAGATTGCTCTATGAGGTTTGCTGTCTCCCTTGCCGTGGCCCAGGATGGAAGACCCAGATACACTATACTATCAGATCTCCAAATTTAAAATGTATTTTTTTGTGTTACCTCACATATTTGACATAGAGTCGGGCATATGTGTTTCTTCTCCATCCCCCCATAACAAGAATTCTCTCTTATGTCTATCATTCCTTTTTTGCCAATAACCATATTTGCTATTCTGGGTTTAAACCATCTTTAGCTTATGAAGACATGGGAATTTGGTCAGGGCAGAGAGGAAATCATTCCTTACTGAAGTCATATGCTTTATCCTTGGAGTAAGACATTTGATGTCCTTGTTCTTTGGTTCCCCACGAAGAGAAAACTTTGGGCATATCATTGGATATGACACATAGTAGGTTTTTACATTCTCCTGAAATATCCATTTTTATTTTAGTGAGAAGCTTGGGTTGATAAATGAAATAATATACCTGGAAACTGGCAGACTCTTTGCAAGGAAGGTGCTATAGGAATGGGAATAATTGTTTCAGATTCTTGGGGATGGTAAAGAGAGAAAGAGCCGGTGGCTCATCGTGCTTTCATTGGCTTCCAGGTTGGTTCCAAATGGCAAACTATTGCCTGGGCAAATATTTGGAATCAAAATGACCCTACTCCATTTGTTCAGAATATTTCAGTACTCTGTGTACTATGTAAGTCATGTTCACCATTATAAAAGGACATAAAACTTGCTAGGGAAAAAAATGTGATTTATTAGAACACTAGGATGGAGTTTGAAAAGGAAGCAAGTGAAAGAACAGATATCTGTCACCGAATGACAAAGATGCTAACAGAGGAAGTAAAGTCTGAGCACATGGAGAAATTTGAAGTTAAGATGGCAGAACTTTTCTCTAGGAGTGGGGCAAACTCTATGTGCTTCATTGTGATAGAGACCAAAAGTATTTTCAAATGAAAAGTAGATCTTGAATTGTGGATTTTGTTCTAAAAAAGTCAGAGAATATTGTGTAATTTTGATAGAACTAATCATTTTTATTGAGGAAATAACATTATTTATTTATTTATTGCCTTTAGTTAAACATGAAATCACTATATTTTGGAATAGCTCTTGAGAATAAAAGAGCAGAATGATACCATGACTGAGAGCATCAATCAAATTAAGAGAGAGGGAGGAAAGAAGGAAAGAAAGAGAGAGGGAGAGAGAAAGAAAGGAAGGAAGGGAGAGAGGGAGGCAAGAAGGAAGGAAGGAAGAGAAAAGCATAGTTATTAAGTAACATGAATTAAGGTTTGGCGGGTGGAAACTGGCTCTCTGTTGAGCTCTCTCTAGTTTATTTCATGAGATTAATTTTAAAAACAACAATATGGGTGGTATAGAGCTAGTGTGTGGCAGAGTTTATGCTATCAGATAGGCCTTAATCTGAATTCCCACTGTACCACTTAATAGCTGGATATTAGGCAAATCTTAACCTGCCTTAGTTTCCACAACTTACCAAAGTATCAGTTTTTCCCTCTGTAAAATGGAAACATTAAAACGTACTTCATGATTTGCAGGAACGCAGTGAAATACATTGATTGCTTAGCATAGTATCTGGGACATGGGTTTAGGATTTTGCATCTAGTCCTTCTTAGTGCATTTGCTATGCAGAAGACTGCACTGATACCGTCTGAACTATTTGACTTTTCTTTCAAAGACATTTAGGAATAAGTTCAATAAAAGAGCCCATTTGCTCTGCTTTTTCCCACTTAATGACTGACTAAAACTGAAGGCCCAATGTCCCATTGAAAGAGGCTAGAAGGACCTAGATATTAGCGTTTCCTTGAAATAAAAAAGATTTATTCCTTCTGGCTACAGTTTAGTTGCTCACCTGCCCCCCCCCCCACCAAGCAATTGGTACATTCTGGCTCCAAGTTGGACAAGCATAAATTAGTCCGCCCCACCCCAAGCTAATGGTCATTCCGGAAATAGGAATCTATTATTCTCCTCTTGTTGTGACTTACCCCTGAAAAGGACATTGCACTGGGGGATGGGGTAGGGGAGGAGTCTCTAAAGAAAAGGAGGAAAAAAAAAAAGATGTAATTCTTTAAGATCCTTCTCAGGGCTTCCCTGGTGGCGCAGTGGTTGAGAATCTGCCTGCCAATGCAGGGGACACGGGTTCGAGCCCTGGTCTGGGAAGATCCCACATGCCACGGAGCAACTAGGCCCGTGAGCCACAATTACTGAGCCTGCGCGTCTGGAGCCTGTGCTCCGCAACAAGAGAGGCCACGATAGTGAGAGGCCCGCGCACCGCGATGAAGAGTGTGCCCCGTTTGCCGCAACTAGAGAAAGCCCTAGCACAGAAACGGAGACCCAACATAGCAATCAATCAGTCAATTAAAAAAAAAAAAAAATCCTTCTCAAAAGGGTCCTGTCCATGAAATCTGTTTCTTTAATCCTCTAGTGAGAATTGTGTTACATTCCCCCAAGTACTGAGAGTTTCTACAGCTAATTTTGCATTTCTGTCTCACTTTATCATGTATTATATTTTTCTTACTTGTCAGTTCACCGGAGCAGTCAGGAACCGCTGTCAGGGCCAGGCTGAACTTCTCCTTCGCCGTCACTTTCCCATCCTACCTAACTTCCGGTCTTGCGCGCAAGTGTCTAAAGTCAGCCCCTATCAATCACTCCCTCTCTGCAGAACCCCAAGACGTGAGTTTCTTGGCTACTGTGATCGTAGTCATGGAAATGCATGTTCTTAATTTGGGAATTGGGGAGATTTTTCAAGTAACCGTAATTATCTAACACCCCATTTTAAGGTAAGAAAGATCGAAGTTTGTGGAACCAGTTGCCCTTGTAATGCAGAAAGCCCTATTCTGGTCCTGCGGGCTTCCATCTCCTTGGCTGAGAAATATCACAGACTGGTAAAGTTCACCTCCAAGCCAAAGGCACATCTGTTTACACAGTTGTAGCTATTTCTGTTTCAATATTACATTTGCTTCTCCCATGCTCCTCTCCCTTCTCAGTAATGTTTTCTCACTGCTCCATATAAATTCTTCTATTTTTCAAGTTATTAATATGAAAGGGGCAGGAGTGGCGGCTCTTGCATGAAAGGAAAAATCACTTGGTATATGTCGTTAACGTGAATGCCTGACATTTGAGTTTAGTTGTTACCCTCCTAAAAATTAAATAATGTCTTTTTAAGGCACAAAATTGGGACTGCTATAAAGTCTGATCTTAAATAGTCTTAGGTATCTGGGCCAGGTATAAACATATTTTTCTTGGTGGGAAATGATTATGTCTCACAGGTCCCTTCAATACTGTTGTGCACAGGCCAGCAGACCACTGTTCTTTTTGATTGGAAAATGTAAATCATACTTAAGAATTGTTCCAAAAAGACTCTTGAGCTGAGTCCTTGGATGCAGAGTTGCAGCTCACTGCAGATTCTGATAGTTGAGTTACAACTCACTGAAAATCAGGGTTTTAAAATGGAGGCACTGACAAACCTTCAAGCCAGGGCAGCACAAATGGCGCCTTGATAATTTATAATCTACAGGTTTATTATTACAATGACAAATGCACTGTCATTGTTAATAGGATATTTCCCAGCAGGGACTTCTTGTTATGCAAGCCAGGTTCGGTATGTCATGCAGCGCGATAGCAATAAAGTCTACAAGAATTTGTAATGAACTTCAATTACTAATAGATTATGGTTAATGGGAAATATGTGCAGTAAAGATATGGGTTTTTATATGTGCCTTCTGGTATGCTACAAGGCAATGATTTATGCAACAATTTATGTTAACATTTTCCACTATGAAAAGGCCCAATTTGGTAGAAAGCCACTACATCCATAACAAATATTTAAGATAATTTTGCACATAATATAAATGAAGGTGTGAAATTAGATATTAACCTATTTAATTTTAGCATTTTTATCTTTGTTGAAAATGGAGACTTTTTTCTTTCCTGAGAAGTACCGTTGGTTAAAAATTCTTCCTATAAAACAGAAGCATGAGATTTATTGATGTCTTAGAGTTAAATGTAACATTTTGTATGTTAATTTCTTTTTTTAACTTCCTGCTGTAATTAGAGACCCACTTAAGATTTGATATATTCTGGTGTCTTACTTATGTAAGTATTATTTTAAATTAAGAAAACCCACAAGCATACATGTTAAATTAACATGAATTTTTAATCCACATCATGATTCCTCTTTCTACAGAGATTGATAGCTGTAATATGTAGACGTGCATATGTAAATGATTTATGTTTGTGTGTATATGGGCGGGGTGGCATACACACAAACACACACACACATACAGTTTATATACATGTATATACACTGTGACAAAAACTGACAAAACTGAAAAATTCTAACCACAGCTTAGTCAAGTATAGACCAAAAAATATATATATATAATTAAATTACAAAAAATGAAACAATTCACTAAAAGATTTTGAATTAAATGATAGTGAATTTAAAATTATGAAAATAGAGTAAGCACAATCTTCGGAAATCACTGAAAGCATTTTTATATCTATCAAATGTGCATGTAAGTGTGTTAACAGCTAAGATGGATTATAAAAAGCTTGGTGTTTAAAATTAGCACAATATGTTTTAATGCTCTTCCTTTTCTTTTAATTCCTGAATTCATTCTTTTCACGAGTCCTATATGATATCTTGCAAATAGCATTGTAGACTAATGAACACCGATGCACCTACTACTGTCCTTACTTGAATAACCTTTGAAACATGGTTTTTTCTGCCCGATCCATGATAGTGCTAAGAATGAGGAAAGGCCTTAGCATCTCAGAGTTACACTCTTGGACTTTGGAGCAGAGACCCAGTTCTGCCATGTCTTAGCTTAGATACTATGCAAGTCTATCTAAACTTATCAAACGTCATTGTCTTCATCAATAAAATGAGAAAAATTAGTAAAAAATGCCTTTTTATTTTGAAAATTAAATGAAATAACATGTCAAAAATTGTACATGGTGCCTGATACATAATTAGTTCTCACTTCATTTACATATTATTAAATAATAATGCAAATGCAACGTTCAGAGGATACTGGTTCAGATATGTCAGTGAATGATGTAATATTTCTATAATTATTCCTATTATTATTACCAATATTCCATACAAGTTTCCATATCTGGTGAGCCAGAGAATCAACTGGTTGATTCATACAAAGACAGAATCCTGGGCCTCACGCATGGTTCAGACCTAGGGTGGAACCAAGAAATTTGCATGTCTAATAAGGTGCCCAGGTGATTCGTCTGCCCATTGAAATTTTAAAAGTAGTGAGCGACTATGATTTACAGAATTTGTTGAGGTTCGTGTCTCCATAACTTGTTGAAACAGAATTAAATACTATGATGAATGACTAATCTGCTAGGTGGGTATTTGACATCATGCAGATTAAACATCTAGAATTCAGGTGATTGATAAAATAGGTACACTTATCTTGATATTTTAGCACTATTTGGGGAAAAGAAGTTTTTTTCTCAAAAATAGTCACCTACTCTCCTAGACCCAGTATAACATGTGTTGTATTTTTCAAAGTTTTTTCTTATTTTCTCAGTGTTCCTTTTGGCCTGCTTTATACATTAGAAGAAGAAAATAAGATTCTGAAAAAGATGGGAAAGACTTGGTTAAGATTAACCTACTTGTGGTAGGTAGGGCATGGATTCAGCCACTGCTACTTCAAATAAGTCAGCATTGTACATGGAAGGTAGAAAGTTATTTCTGTCTTTTGTAACAATCTGAAGGTAAGCAGTCCACCCCTAATGTGGCAACTCTGCTTCACCAGGTCTAGGGACCCAACTCCTGTTGCTCTGCATTTCCTAGGGCATTGCCACTCTTGTCTGCCTGGTCTGAGATTAACTCACTGTCACATCCACATTCCAGCCATCTAAAAGGAAGAAAAGCAGATGAAGAGAACATACGTCTTCCTTTGTTGGCATATCCCACAATGTTACTTCTCACATCCCATTGGCTAGAACTTAGTCGTGTGACTATATCTGGCACAAAGGGAGTATGGGAAATGTAGTCTTCATCTGGGCAGCTGTATACCTAATTAAAAATTAGATATTACGTTGTCACAGAAGAAGGGGAGAATTGCTACTAGGAAACAGTCTCTGCCATATTACCTTCAACTCTCTGGCCAGCTGGAGCTACACAGGCCTTATGGTTTGCCATTTCAAAGTCTCTTGTGTTATGGATACTCACTAAGTGAAAATATGTGTACACAAGATTAAAATAATAAATCAAGTCACTGGGATTGTCCTTCTCTGCCCAAGAGGGCAGGCCAGTCATACAGGAGCTGCCATTTGAGGATAATACATTGTTGGATCAAAGTTGATTAAGTCAAACAGGTGTTCTTTTTTTTTACCAGAGTCAGCAGTTGAGATCAGTCCCCAGGAAATAGAATGAAAATTCGAAGCTAGGAGATAATTCCTATAAGGAAGCTTGGATAGTTAGGATAGAAAGGAACAGAATCAACAAGGATCACCCTTAGGCAGCAAGATGTGATGGTTAAGAAAATGGTGTCTGTGGTTTATCGCTATGGCTTGGCATTCGCTGTGAGAATGTGGGGAAAGTTACATAAGCAACTTAAACCTCAATTTCCTTCTTTGTGAAATTGGGATAAAAATAATAACTATCCCATAAGCTTGTTACAAGGATTAGATTAAATAATGTGACACAATACCTAGCACATCATGAACACTCAATAAATATGAACTATGATTAAAGTTGAGTCCTTAAAATTCCTTAATGTCTGTTATTTAGCAAAGAATCTCCATGATCAACTATTTTTCAGGCTGGAAATCTATAAACTAGAGAGACCAAAGAAAACACAGGGAAAACAGCTAAGCCTGGAAGCTAATATTTACTCCCCCGTTCTGAGGACACACAGATGGGAAACCCATGGGTCACCAACCTTGCCCAGATAAATCCATCCCGTGAGGTGTCTCCTGAAGCAGTAAGCCCTAGCTAATTTCCTTGTCCCATTTTCTAGGTGTCTTTTATAAAATGAGAAAGAAGTCCAAACTCTTCTCCCAGTCAGACCTGGAGAAATAAAAAACCTAATAGATAATAATAAACCACAAAGACTGTTACACTTCTCCCATTAAAAGCTATTGTAGGGTAGATGAAGCCACTTGGAAAATGTGCAGAATGGTAGCAATCTCTTGATAAATAAGCCACGGTTGCAATGTGCTTGTGCTGATAATAGGTAGCATGGAACAACTGCCTCTTCTACAAAACTCTGGGATTTATGTCCAGTCCGCCTGCATCGGGGACTAGAGAATTAACTCATGAAATCCATCCATCAACATGTAGAATAAGGAATCACAGTATAGAAATGAAATTAGCATAAAATTAGTTAGCTGTAGGACATAAATAGAGGTGCTGACATTTTCCTGCCTCTTCTGTATCAAATGTCTTTGGAGAATTCACGAAGCTTGGACTGTAGTTGATAGCCCCTGTGATTTATTTCAACATTTTCTACCGTAGGTAGGTTGTTTGCAAAGTCCTTCAAGTATCATTAAGACAAATCAGGAAACACAGATAATTCTTCAGGAGAAGAATATGATCATGGGAAGACACTGCTTATATAGGGTAGCCTCCAGGACAGCACATCACTGTATTTATTAACCCATCGCTACAGAGATTACAGCAATCTGACATGGAATCCTAATGAATTTTTGGCACATTTGGAAATTGTGACTGTTGTTGCCCAGGGAGCCTCTTAAATCAACCCCCCTTTTACTGCAGTTGCCTTTTTACGGTGTATATCACGTTGAGAAATGGATTACATGATCCACAGCTTTAACTACCCTGCATTTGTTGATCGCATACTATGAATGCATATCGCACAGTGTATGAATCACGGGGGAGCTAGGATAGGGGTGACAGATAATTTAAACATGAAATGGGTGATGCTTGGGACCTGGTAGGAATAGAGGTAGAGAAATAAAAGCAAAAGTCAAGGCAAATGGATGAGAGAACCCAGGTATTTGGCAATAGATTAAAACTACCTTATTACTGAAGCATAGTGTTCAGAAAGAGTGCCATTTCACCATTCAGTGAGGTAATTTTTTTTTTTTTTACTACCCTTTGACCATCCTATTGCTTTTTCTTTTCTGCAATCAGATCCCTTCAGTTTGCAGATGGACATTTGGGGGCAAAGGCAATTTAGTCTGATGAAGTCTTACTCTTTAAGATAACCTACATCTATGATGACAGAGGATCATAAACTTAATTTTCCCAATGTATAGAGGCACAGTGTGAAGTCAGAATGTGTAAGGGCTAGCTTACCTTCTTTTACAAACTTATTTTGAGAGCGGAGCAAGTCATTTAACTTAGTATCTCAGCTTCATCACCTCCAAAATGGGATAATAATAATCAGTCTTTCAAATTCATTAAGTAAGAATCAAGTGAGATTGTACACGCTATTCTAACAATGACATTTGGGAGGCAAGAGGCAGACACCCACACAGACACCTTGGGGAAAGGGGTACTTGTTTTCCGGCTAAACATAGACAGGAATTGGAAATGGTAAGGAACATTACTCGAGACAACCAAAGCACATCTCCTGTTCCAAGGCCATGTGGTCTTATTCTCTCTGTAGGTCTGCTCCATTCCTCCCTTTCTAACTGTGGCATCCTAGTGAGGTCCTCCCACGTATGGCCACTGTGTTGGCTACTCTGGACTAGAATTCATCTCATGACTTTTCAGCCCACCTACTGTAGAAAGCCACCTAACCTCCTGACTGTCCTTCAAGTGTGTCAAGCTCATTCCCACATCAGGGACTTTGTACTTGCACTTCCTCCTTTCTGAAATGCTCTTCTCCCAGCTCTTTGCATGGCTGCCCCTTCACTTCATTTAAATCTCTGTTCGAATTTCACCCTTTTTAAAAAAAAAAAAAAAAAAGCCTTCCTTGACCATTCCAACTACTCTTATTATCCCCTCTAGTACTCTCTTCTCCTTATCTACTTTTGTTTTCTTAATCATGCCTATCATTATCTGACAAATATTGATTTTTCGGTCCACCCTCCCACTAGAAATCAGGTCACTGACGTTGGGAACTTTGTTTTCTTTACTACATTATCACCTTTGCTTAGAACAATGTCTCACACAATCAGTAGTGGTGGAATGTATATTTCATGAATGAATGAAGAGATGAATGCCTAATTTCCCCAGGTTTGGAATTCTAAATTAGTAAGAGAATTAAAGGGATCCCTTTTATATTTGTGAAGAGAACCCACTCCAGTCAATCTCTGGCCAGCCTGTGTATTGCCATCCTTGTGTCAGCTGCCCACCCTTTCTTTGGTCTACTCAGGGTTGAGATGGGGCCACTTTTCATAGTATGGAGCGCTGGTACTTATAGCATCAGGCAGGCAGATGCCCTCACGTGGGATTTGAGTGGCTCAGCCCTGGTGGCACTTGGGCTTCGTGAAGCACCAGTTCAGCAATAACAGAGAGGCCATCTACCTGTGGCTAGAAATGTCAAGGTCAGGAAATAGGTTGCTTCTTCCAGGTACTATCTCTCTCTCTGGCCTCAGTCATAATTTTCCTTAATTTTAATTTTTTAAAAATGTGTTCTGCATTTTATACTGAATTTTTATGAGCAGTTAATAATAATTATAGTTAATATTTTTGAAATTCCCTATGAGCCTGTCACTTTATGAGCATATTTCTGTACCTTAACTCCTAGAATCCTCATGACCATCCTCTAAGGTCGGTACTGTGATTATCATCTTCATTTTGAAGATGAAGAAATCTGATAATAGAGAAAATGAATTGCCTGAGATCTCTCAGTGAGTAATTAATAGAACCAGGATTTGAACCCAGGAAATCTGGTTCAAGCTGTCCATCTAACAAGACTATTTTAGGTAATCAGTCCCTTGTGGGGCTTATCAAGAAGTCCTTATTTTCTTAGAAATAACATGCTGATGGGGTAAATATATGTAAATATGCTTTTAAAATGACAAAGTACTCTGTGTAAGCTATTTTTATTAAGCAAACATTTTAAATACATTAAATATACATTTGGGTCTGTGCAATGTCACAGACTTAAGATCTAGTATTTTCTGTGACCTTTGCATCTGTTTTTTATGGATGCTCACCAGAAATTTAAATTTTTTCTTTTGCCCAGATTGGCAGAGTTTTCTTTTTTTATTTTGTTTTATTTTTTGTTTTAATTTTTTATTGAAGTATAGTTGATTTATAATACTGTGGTAGTTTTTGGTGAACAGGAAAGTGATTCAGTTATATATATATATATATATTTTTCATATTCTTTTCCATTATGGTTTATTACAGGATATTGAATATAGTTCCCTGTGCTATACAGTAGGACCTTGTTGTTTACCTATTATATACATAATAGTTTGTATTTGCTAATCCCAATCTCCCAATCCACCCCTCCCCCTCCCTCTCCCCCTTTGCAACCACAAGTCTGTTCTCTATGTCTGTGAGTCTGTTTCTGTTTCGTAGATAAGTTCATTTGTGTCATTTTATGGTTCCACAAATAAGTGATATCATATGGTATTTGTTATTTTCTTTCTGACTTCACTTAGTATGATAATCTCTAGGTCCATCCATGTAGCTGCAAATGGCATTATTTCGTTCTTTTTTTATGGCTGAGTAGTCCATTGTATATATGTACCACATCTTCTTTATCCATTTATCTGTCAGTGGACGTTTTGGTTGCCTCCCTGTCCTGGCTATTGTAAATATTGCTGCTATGAACATAGGGGTGCATGTATCTTTTTGAATAATAGTTGTGTCCAGATACATGCCCAGGAGTGGGATTGCTGGATCATACGGTAGCTCTGTTTTTATTTTTCTGAGGAACCTCCATATTGTCTTCCATAGTGGCTGCACCAACTTACATTCCCACCAACAGTGTAGGAGGGTTCCCTTTTCTCCACACCCTCCCTAGCATTTGTTATTCGTAGACTTTTAATGGTGACCATTCTGACTGTTGTGAGGTTGGTACCTCATTGTAGTTTCGATTTGCATTTCTCTAATAATTAGCGATGTTGAGCATCTTTTCTTGTGCCTGTTGGCAATCTTTGTGTTATCTTTGGAGAAATGTCTATTTAGGTCTACTGCCCATTTCTTGATTGGGTTTTTGGTTGTTGTTGTTATTGAGTTGTATGAGCTGTTTGTATATTTTGGAAATTAAGCCATTGTTGGTCGCTTCATTTGCAAATATTTGCTCTCATTCCATAGGTTGTCTTTTCATTCTGTTTATGGTTTCCTTTGCTGTGCAAAAGCTTGTAAGTTTGATTAGGTCTCATTTGTTTATTTTTGCTTTTATTTCTATTGCCTTGGGAGACTGACCTAAGAAAACATTGCTATCTATGAATTATGTCAGAGAATGTTTTGTCTATGTTCTCTTCTAGGAGTTTTATGTGTCATGTCTTATATTTGTCTTTAAGCCCTTTTGAGTTTACTTTTGTGTATGGTGTGAGGGAGTGTTCTAACTTCATTGATTTACATGAGGCAGTCCAGCTTTCCCAACACCACTCCCTGAAGAGACTGTCTTTTCTCCATTTTATATTCTTGGCAGAGTTTTCAATTAAGAAAGTTGCCAATTTTTACAATAAGCAAGGATCAAGGCCCTAAAATACTTTGCTCCACTCAATACTTTGTCTTTGGATTTGGCAGGACTCTAACAAATGCAGAAAAGTGTCAGAAACACTTTAAATAAGTTAAGGTTTATACTAAGGGCAACAAACAGTTTTGTTGGGTTTCTTGAGCTGTGGTTACAACAAGAATATAAACACATAGGTATAAGATAGGTGCTTGAGAAAGAAAGTAATCCATTACTTAGCATCTTCTATACGCATGGCCCCATGTTAAGCACTGGGAGATGTACAATGATGTATAAAACAACATTCCAAATTCATGTTGTGGGCTTTTTTTCTGAACCACAAAAAAAGACTTGAATATTCAATATGTGACTGCCTCAAGTCCTTTGTAATACCATGAAGTGCAGGCAGAAGCCAATAGTTCCATCCCTCGCACCTGTTGTACCCTTGTATCTTTCCACCACTGACTGGTAGGTAACTCCTAAGGATTTTCTCTTAAAAAAGGCTTGACTGTTCACATTACATTAAATTGAAGCAGGTGAGAATTTATTTATCCTCTTATTTTATAGTAAGGGCTGTATGAGAAAAAGGCCATATTTACAAACATCCGTCTATAGACTGCTAGTCTTCTTCATCTTTAAGCAGCATGTTAGTTCTATTCTTGTTTTGTTTTGCACATGTGCTTTTTAGAAAAGACCGTAATTTGCTCTGTAGTCTTGATTTCCATTTTTTTGGTGAAGTTGTTCAAGGTCGTCATGGTCCATATCCATCAATCATGCCTGCTTCACAGATTTCCTTTGTCAGTAGTACATATCAGTATGATTAATGGTTCAGGGTTCATATTCAGGAATCTGATTGGATAACTGTCATTTCATTTGTTGGAACTGACAATTCAAAAAACATTGATAAAGTTGTCCAAGAAAAGAGAGTAATGCAAGTCAGTTTTACTTATTATGAACAGTAAAGCTTGGTAATTTGTTGGTATAAATAGGCTCTATACTTCAGTGTATTTCCTGGGCCTGAGGGAAGGCATTAACCCTTTTTAAGTGACTGTACCACAGCATTAAGTGGTAGCTCTGTGATGTGAAAGAGTGAATATCATACTATGTTGAAGGCTTCATCACTGGTGAATCAGGGTCCGTGACCTCTTTAGTAAAACCTTACTTTTGTTCTGTTTCTAACAGGGAGTAGTAATTATTTACTTACTTTTTTAAATATATGTATTTATTAATTATAAAATTACTTAACTACTTAAGAGGTGTGCTGTTTTTTTAAGAATGATAGCTGTTTATTATTAAAGATAATGTAAAGATTATCAAAAACTTTTCAAAAATCCTCTGAAATACTACTGTTAAAGATAATTTTTTTAAAAATATATTTATTTTATTTTATTTTTGGCTATGATGGGTCTTTGTTGCTGCGAGCGGGCTTTCTCTAGTTGTGGTGAGCGGGGGCTACTCTTCGTTGCTGTGGCTTCACCTGCTGCAGAGCACAGGCTCCAGGTGCGCGGGCTTCAGTAGTTGTGGCTCACAGGCTCCAGAGTGCAGGCTCAGCAGCTGTAGCACACGGGCCCAGCTGCTCCGTGGCATGTGGGATCCTCCCAGACCAGGGCTTGAACCCGTGTCACCTGCATTGGCAGGTGGATTCTTAACCACTGTGCCACCAGGGAAGCCCTAAGGATGATTCTTGATCTTAGAGGAGATCTTAGACAGAGGGGCATAGGGATGATGGAGTACTGAAATAGACTCAAGTGTTTTCTAGAAATTTAGTGAATGATAAAAGGTGTATTTTAAGTCAGTGGGTTTTTTTTTTTTTTTGTCAATTGTGTTGATATAGATGGTTTTCTTTTTGAAGAAAATCAGCTTGTTCTCAACTCACTCTTGATACTTATGTAAACTTCAAACATATCAAAGATTTTTTTACAGTGAAATTATAAAATTATTATGATTAAATATGTTAATATTCTAAAACCTTGGTTTTAGGAGGCCTTTTAAAATGTGTCAGAAGTCCAGAATTAAAAAAGGAAAAAACTAAGTTTGACTGAATAAAGTAGAAAAACTTCAGTATAGCAGAAAACAAACAAAACACTACAAAATCATAGACAAAATTAAAAGAGAAAACAAAGTGGGAAGAAGTGACAACACATGACTAAGTTAATTAGAGTAATCAATAAAAATAAGAAACTACAATAAACAAATGCACATAGAGAAATACTTCTTCACAGAAGGGGAAAAATCAATAAACATATGCTTTCTTAATGTCCAAGGTATCAATAAGCATATACTTTACTAGTATTTTAAAAATCCATAGCACATATTTTATTAGTATTCCCAGAAATTCCATTATAATCAACAAATGGAAAGGATTTTATTGTCAATAAAGCCCATGAAACTTAGTTGTCTCATTTTTCCAGATTATGTGGTATGTAGACAGCATGTAGTCTCTTTACCGATAGAAGGGATGGGATAAGACCAGCAGTGTCATATATGATTCCACATGGAAGTCCAAGAATATCTTGGGATTTTCTAGATTTTACATATCAGAGAAAATGCTCTGTTTATGTTATGAGATATATTTATAATTTTAATACACAAATAAGTGAATGATCAAAATTGTTCAAACTATAGCTTTTGAATACATTCTCATGGTGGATATTTATGCCTCAACCACTATGAAACTCAGACTGTTATTGAAAAGGACCTTTCCCTCTTTCTTTACACTGAATTCAGGCTCTTGCAGATCTTTCATAATTTCTGCTTTGAGATCAGGTGGTGCTGTTGTACTAAAGTTGCAGGTTTCTGTCAAAAAATCCCAAAGCAGGTCTCCATTTTCATTGCCGTCAATAAAACAGTCAGATATGTCTATGGTGGACAGAAGGTCATAACACTCATACTTAATCCCCATCTTGTCCAGCATCTGCATGAGGTCAGATGACGTGACATACTGGCAGAGCTCATCCCGGTGTAAGTGAGATCCGTACTTTTTCCACAGCTTGTTCCAGCTACTGGTTCCTGTGCAACAGAACAAAATTCATGCTTTCAGTTATTCTTCTTTTCCTTTACCTACTCTGCCAACCAGTACACTAGATGCTTGGAATAGAGCAGTCAATTTAAAAAAAAAGAAATTCTTGCCTTTGTGTAGCTCAGTTCAAGGAGTGACGGGGATGGGAGGAGAGAAAGTTAAATAAATAAGTAAATAAATCATATATCAGATGGTGCAGAGTGCTAATGAAAAACAAATCAGAGCAAGGAATAAGGGGGATCGAAGAGTTGGATGGGTTGCTGTTTTATATCAGGTGGTCGCAGACAGTCTCTCTAATAATGTGACATTTGAGCAGAGACATGACAGCAAGCCACACAGATATCAGAGAGGAGATTACTCCAGGTAGAGAGAAGAGCAACTGCAAAGGACCTGAAGCAGGAACAGGCTTGGCATGTTAAGAACTAGCCAGGAAGCCAGTGAGATTGGAATTGAGTGAACAGAGGGGAGCATGGAAGGAGAGGAGGTTGTATGGGTGATGGTGAGGAGTAGATTGGGTGCTAAATCATATGGAAAAAGATGAGAAGCCGTTGTAGTGTGGTCTAATAGAACTTTCTGGACTCTTGGACATGTTCCATATTTGCATTGCCCAGTATCGTAGCCACTAAGCACTTTATGGTTATGGAACATGTGAACTGTGGCTAGTGTGACTAAGGAAGTGAATTTTAAGTGTTACTTCATCTTAATTCATTTCACTTTCAGTAGCCAATTGTGGCTTCCATATTGGACAACACAGTATTAGAGTGACTTAACCTGATTTGCATTTTCATAAGGTCACTCTGGCCACACAGATGGACTATTCTCTATTGAGAATAGACTATAGGGGCGTAAGGACAGAGCAGGAAGAACAGTAAGAAAGCTACTGCAATAATCTGGGTGCTAGATGATGTTACGTTGCACCAGCAAGATTGGAGGTGATGAGAAGTGGTTGAATTTTTTATATATTACACTCCTAGATCCAATGCCATTTGCCAATGATTTGGATATTGTTAACAATAATAATTTGGATAGTGAAAGAAAGAAAAGAATCAGTGATGACCCCAGTCATTTTGGCCCAAGCATCTGAAAAGAGAGAATTTCCATAATTGGAAATGGGAAGAATGAGGGAGGAACGTTTTTAAATGTGTTATCAGGCATCTGGTTTTGGAAACATAAGGTTGAGATACCCGTTGGACATTCAGGTGGTGATAGGAGGGAGGCAGTTGTTTATGTTAGTCTGGTTCAGAGGAAAGGGTCTAAGAGTAAAAATTGAAATAGAAAGAAAGAGCACAGCAAATACAATGATAGTTTACCCCAACCAAAGATGGGGTAGCCTCTCATGTCTGTACAATTACAGGATGCTGCCTTGCACTGCAACAGCTAGGCTGAGTCCTAAAAATTTTGTCCCCAGCTTTAGAAGATACATTAGCAGTGTATGTTGTATTTAATTGAAAACCTGGCCCAGTGTAGAAGCTAAGAGATACAGCATCTGTGGGAGAGATAGGTTGGACCGTTCTGACACTTCATGAATGAGATGAGGTTTGGTATTTAGTTTCTCAGAAGCTCAGTTTTCTCATCTATACGATAGAGATAACCATACTTACCTCAAATGCAACTGCAAGTATTAAATGAGATATTTGAAGTGAATCATTGCTCAGTGGTAAGCACATGGCAGATGTGTAATAAGTACTTACAAAATAAATGAATATTATGTGGAATTACTTTGATAATGTATTTCCACTGGTTGTAATCTTGAGAATGTGAAAAGACAAATTTGCTGTTCAGAAATCTGTAATAATACTAATAAATCAAAACAAAAGAACAGCTATTTATGGACTTTCTAACATATGCATCTAATACTGGGCTATTACAGAGATAGTGGATATGTGCAGCAATTAAGAGTGGTCTCTAAAGCCTGACTTTCTGAGTGTGAAGCCTGGCTTTTCCTCTTACTAGCTTTATGAACCTGTGCCTCAGTTTTGTCATCTATAAATCAGGGATAATAGCAGAATATCTTCATAGGATTGTTCCAAGGATTCACCAAGTTAATAAAGTAAGGCACTTAGAACCATGACTGGCACATAGTAAACACTGCTGAAGTGTTATGAAATTAAGTTGGACTTGGCCGAAGCAATATAAGAGAGAACTTACAACTCAATGAGTTTCCAGGATTAAAAGTTAAGATTTCAAAGGCATGAACTATTTTGGTTCCGAAAGCTCCTTTATGATGTAATGAAAGTAATCGGACTCTCCAGAAAACTATACAAACACTATATAGCCACACAATTCTGCATATAATTATAGGGCGTTGGCCTCATGAATAGGCTTGGCTAAAGTCTCCTGATTTAACTCAACAAAAGAGAATAACCAATGGTAAATGAAAATAATAAATAACCAATAATAAATAACCAATGGTAAATGAAAATTATAAATAATAAATAAATAAATAGCCTAGATAATTGATGTTCCAGTAACATTTCAGAAGAGGGAACGATAACTACAGGATAAGCTCTAGAAGAAGGTGGAATTGGAATGAAGCAGAAAAAAATAAAACCTCAGTTCAGTGAAAAAAAAAAAAGAGTCCTGAGCATGTACTACAAAAATCTTTCATTCCAAAGACAGTGACTGTCTAAATAAGAATTTGCCTGCAAACAAGACTACAAGAAAATAAATATTTCAGTGGTTGAGGAAAGGCTCTGTTATCATTCACCCTGGCAGAGAAAAAAGAACCAAACACTAATTGCGGAGAATTTGCTGGTGTCGGTGTTCTGTGACTCAGTGCAATTTCTGAGCTGAGCAATTAGAAACTTTCTGACTGATACATTATCATAATGGCTCCCGGTGGGCACAACATATGGTGTTACTTTTGTTTTCAACATGATATAAACCAGGTCCCTCACCCCCCCCACCCCCCCACCCCCGTATTAAAAATAACACACCATGATTTGCCTCCTTCCTTAGATAAGGAGAAGGCAGGACAGAAAATGTCACTGATCTCCTGGCTAATCTCCTGTAGCCAGATAAGTTGCATTTTAATTAGCAACTCTCTCAAGGAAAGCCTGGCTACGACATTTGCAGAAAAACATGCCACTAACATTATTTTAGTGTGGGATACTCCTCATTTCAAAAATCCACCTCTTCTTATTTCTCTTCGTTTTCATCCCCAAATCAAATCGTTTATCATTATAATCAGGAACTTCTGTTTGTTATAAATAAATAAATATTTACTGAGCTGGGCTAACTCTTTAATGGATACTTAGGAACCAGAGGAAAGCCTCTGTTCCCTCCAGCAGCATGTATTCAAACGGGCTGACCAGAAAAATACTGTCATTTAATTCTGATTTCAATTTCTCTTCCTTTTCCTAATTAGTTTCACTTGCCTACCCTTCATTGCTTTTGTCTGCCTATTTTGGTGTGCACTGTATGCGTGTGAGTATGTGTATCTTCTTTATTGAGTCTTTTATTCCTGTTTATTAAATCCATCTTCAAATCTCCAGAACTTTCTGTATTCTCTGTTTCCATGTCTATCATGTTAGCTAAAACATGGTATCTTTTCCTGAATGGACATTCAGAACTAGTTGTAGTTGGGATAGTATAAGGCAGAAATAATAAACAATTATTCAGTTCAATTCAAATACATTCACTGGGTGTCTTCTTCTAGGTGCCAAGGGTTTTGCAAAGATCTGGAACTAGAGATAAGAGGCAGAGCCTCCTGCTCTCCAGGACCTCTCCTTAAACTCCCTATCTGCCTCTGATCAGAAATTAGCACCTTTTTGAAAGTATGTACATGTCTGAATCCTCCATTAGATTAGGAGCCTTTCAAAGGCAGAGGAGTAACAGTCATCTTTGCAACCCCAGAGCCTAGCAGTGACCAACTAGAGGAGCTCAATAAAAGCTGAATGAACCAAATCTACACGACTATCCTATGCAGCCAACTTGGGACCAAGAGTGTAGGCTGTGTTTGAATATGCTGAATACATCTGTCACCTTAACCAAGCTAGGTGCCCTGCATAATTAAATCTAGAAACTGACCCCGTATTTCATTATCTTAGAATCTAATAAATTGCAAAAAAAAAATGGGTGTCCATATGGTGCTCAAATAACTGAGTAATTTAGTTTATTCAGAGAGAGAGCGCATCAGTTCAGTAACAGGTCAGTGTCTGACTTGGATGGACGGGCAGGAGCCTTAGCTGTGGGGCATATTTAAGATGACCTTTTAGAGCAAGATGTTAATCCAGACATACCATTATGTGCTTAGGTGAGATACTGGCTTGATGAGTGTTCTTAGAAATTTAACTTAGTGACTAGTTCTAGGCTTGCCGGACTCTGTCGGCATCGAGTACTCAGCTTGCTGTATTGCAGTGAGGCTATGGATGACCATATTGCCCCGAAAGAAAGGAAATACACAAACAGGCTTCTTCACTTCTGGGTAATTATGAAGCAAATTCCATTTAGAAAGTGACTGCAACAAATGTGATTAAAAACAGAGCCTAGTGTGAACCATTTTGGTGCAGGTGTTTCAAGTTTTAGGGTAATATTCAAGTTTAAGGAATGTTTTCTTTGGGCAAGTATGAAGAATGGGGTTTCAAGAATTATAGTTGGGGCTGAGAAAGTAGTTTAGGGTAATGGTTTTTCTACAGCGGTAAGGTAGGAAGTTGATCAGGCACCTCAGATGACCTGGGGAGCTTTCCCAAACTTGCCTGCTATCCACAGACTGGTCTGGCAGATAGGGATTTGCAGTGATATCATCAAATGAAAAAGTGAGTAATAAAAATGTGGATCAATTCTATACGTGTTAATTGACAACGATATAAAACAAATCTGATTAGAAAGTTCTTGTGATTAACTTTGTTTTCACTGTTGGAAATTGACCATGCTCTATTTTCCTGAAAGTTGACCCATATATTTGTATCCGCTTTATGAATGCGACAAAGCAGTTCTTGCTATTTTTACAAAAGAAGCCCATAGGCACTTCCGTACACCGAGGGGCCAACAGAATTTATCTCAGAGAAATATACTGTTGTTAAGATGGGTTTATAGGTGCACAGGTTTATCTAGGTCAGAGAGGCAGAGCAAAAGGGAGTTAAACTGCTCTAGGTAACAAATAAGAGGGGTAGAAGGGGGAAGTGAGGAGCTGGTATCTTAGGAAAAGCACGGGAGTTAAGAGGGTTGTGTGTTACCAGTGTTTTCCTCTTTGGGATACCTGCCTCCCACGCTGTGCGCAGTAATGAAAAATTGTAAGCTGTGTGCTGAAAAAGTTAGTAAAACATCTCCACCGTCAAACTACAGAAGGAATAAGTTTTGACTCAAAATACCTTTTTTTATGGAGGCTAACTGGTTTTTGCGCTTTTACTCCCTTTCTTTGATTTTTTTCCCCCATGAATGTATATAGACATAGTACATGTGAACTACATGTATGCATAGTTGCCATATTATGTAGGTATGATTATCTGGAAATAGTCCTTGCATGAACTAAGACTCACAGACCAAGTTCACACAGCTAGGAAGTGCCTCAGCATTCTTGATTTTATGTATCATCCTGCATTTCACTGGGCCTGTTGTGGTTTGCACATATCCTGATGCCAATAAACCATGGATTCTATTAACGTATTCATGATGTAGCCAGCAGAATACTGTATCCATAAGGGCACTTAGTCCATTCTCAGTTGCTTGTAGACTGCTCATGCCACTTTCTAAACCTTAGGCTGGCTTTTTCTTATTGGTAGGCGTATACTCATAGAGAGCTGCCTTCTGACACTCAAATACTTGACTTCTGAAAATATTTAAGCATAAACCAAATATATATAACAGTGGATCTGCATTTGATATGAAATATATCCTAAAATCAAACATATATGACTACTGGATGAATTGCTATTTCTGCCTGCAACACTGTTTCTTTATTATTGATACAGATTATCAAGAATAGACTGCCCTCAGTGTTGATAACTAAATTTACTTCTGTATTCCTAAATGCAGTACAAAGTGCTTTACCCAAGTGTCCTAATTTAGAGAGAGGTTGGTGGGAAACATCCAGTTTACAGAAGCCCTTCTAAATGGTAAGATAGAACTCTCCCACACAAATGAGTATTTTTAACTAACCTGAGATAAAAATAGTATATCAAATGTTCCCTTAGAGAAGAGGTTGTGTACAGGAACTCTCATTTGCCAAACTCCCACATGAGTTCAAACCCAGGATTACAGGCAACAGCTGTGTTTGCCATCCTTAAAGCCATTCCTCATATTTAAGAATACTTGGGGACCTCCCTGGTGGCACAGTGGTTGAGAATCCGCCTGCCAATGCAGGGGACATGGGTTCAAGCCCTGGTTCGGGAAGATCCTACATGCTGGGGAGCAACTAAGCCCACGCACCACAACTACTGAGCCTGTGCTCTAGAGCCCATGAGCCACAACTACTGGGCTCCGGCGCCACAACTACTGAAGCCCGCGCACCACAGCGAAGAGTAGCCCCCGCTCGTAGCAATTAGAGAAAGCCCACGGCCAGCAACGAAGACCCAATGCAGCCAAAAATAAATAAATAAATAAATTTATAAAGAAAAAAAGGAATAAGTGAATTTTGCGACATATGGTTTCTGAGTACGGGGTCTGGTATAAGCTGAGGGAGATAGAGGCTGCTGTGTACGTGGAGTGAACCTGCCTAGCAGTGTGTGGACAATCCACAAAGCCTGCTGAATGAAAGAAGTAATGAATTAATGAATGCAACAATGTCAGTGTTTCATTTGCTGATCTGTTTACTTATGTTCTCCGTGTGGTACTTATTGTATCATTGGAAACAACATGACATGATCAAGTGCCTTCTTTGGAAAATAACACGACAAAACAAAACAAGTGGACCATTTTTGATAGTTATTTGAGAAAACCTAAATGAACAACATTGATAATGGCTCTAGAAATGCAAATTAATCAAATATGATAGTGTCCCAAATATTTAAACCTTTACTTTATTGATATTTATTAATAAACATCACAGAAGAGAAAGAGACATTCCAGGGACAAAAAGGAGGTAAATAGATATATTTACTATTTTTAGTCTTGTTAAAAACATTCCTATCAGTTGTATCTGCTGTATGTTAAATGAATATTTTTTATATAGAGACAACAAGGATATATTTTCCCGAGAGAAAGAAGTAAACAGACATTTAATTCCACTGGAACTCCTAAATTGAAAGCTGTTGTGAAGGACTTTCCTACTACTGTGTTAATTAATTGACCCTGATCAGAAGCCAAATCAAGAATTTCATAATGAAGATGAAATATACCAGCTGCCTTCAAACACATCCATCCATGCGCTATCACTGTTTTAAAATTCAGGCTGAAGGAAAATAACTTACCGGACACAACAGTAATGAGAATCTTAGCACTGGTAGCTAAGAGACTATGGAAGAATTTCAGGGTGGCTGGGATGTCTTTTACGTAATACAGCATCTAGAAATGAAGGAAGAGAGAAAGGAGATGCTTTTCTATGTCAACGTCTTTGTTGCTTGGACTGAATACTCACTAGAAGGTTTGATGTTCAAGTTGAGTGGATTTTTATTCAACAAAACACTTAAGAAATTTAAAAATTAACGATGTTACATATAGAGATAGAATAATAGTGTGAGAAAATATTTGGGGAGGGGGAAACTATGGTATTTACTCAACTAGAGTCAAACAGCTTAAACTTTACTCTTTCTGGCTTCATTAACACAGACATTTATAGCTCGAGACAGTCTGCATTCCACATGGGGGCAGTGAATTCTAATGCTCACTCTATATTTTGTGAGTTTTAGTAGTTCTGGGCAAAAATGGTGCTGGAACCGTAAAAACATTCCATTTCATGGAGCGTTGCTTTAAAATTAAGCCCTTTGCACTAGCTTCACCATAGGCTCACAGATGCTTTTTTTAAAATCATGGAAAATGTGACAGGCTTTGATGTTGACAGATTCTCTAGGGAAATGGACTGGATAAAGCCTAAAGTTACATGCATGGTCCCAGGGTGCTAGGAGTCAGCCCACCCTTTTTTTTTTTTTTTTTTAAATCTTTATTGGAGTATAATTGCTTCACAATACCGTGTTAGTTTCTTTTGCACAACAAAGCGAATCAGCCATACGCATACATATGTCCCCATATCCGCTCCCTCCCATCCTCCCAATCCCACCCCTCTAGGTGGTCACAAAGCACCCAGCCGATCTCCCTGTGCTATGCTGCTGCTTCCCACCAGCCAACTATTTTACATTCGGTAGTGTATGTATGTCGATGCTACTCTCACTTCGCCCCAGCTTTGCCCTCCCACCCCGTGTCCTCAACACCATTCTCTTATGTCTACCTCTTTATTCCTGCCCTTCAACTAGGTTCATCAGTAGCTTTTTTTTTTTTTTTAGATTCCATATATATGTGTTAGCATACAGTATCTGTTTTTCTCTTTCTGACCCAGAGTGAAGTAAGCCCACCCGTTTTTAATAACTGAACCGTCTCTGGTGAAGTGCGGGGAGAGGTCTTTCCACCCAACACAGATAGAGCTTGGAATTAAACATTGGCAGTAGAAAATTTTCCCTAAGGACTTACATCCCTGGAATCTACCCCCATAGACACTTCTTAACGTCTCATCTTCAGCTCTCTTAAACAAGAATTCAATGTTTTATGTAGATGCCATGATAGAATTTATTGCATAAAGCAAAAGCAACCTAAGCTATGCCCCTCTCACACAAATGAACGCAATACAACGGAGCTGCACACGGCTTGTGCAGCATCACGGGCCATATTTAGTATCATGTCACTCCATGCTGTTCATCACAGGGACCATGCATAGACAGGCACCCAGATGCAGCTAATCCACAGGATGGCTAACAATCCGTGACATGACCTGGCTGAAAAGAGGAGGTGGGTCATAGCAGATGCTCTGAAATTTGATCTAATAGACATAGAATCTCTGCAGTTGATTATGAATATTAAGTTGAAGGATGTCATGAGAACGCTAGGACTGTTAGGAGCAATGAAAAGAGAAATAGCACAGAAAAGTGCAGAGTAGATGGAGAGGAACAGAGCAGTAATGCAGAGGAAGCAGAGTTGCTATAAGAAAGAAAGAACAGGGCTTCCCTGGTGGCACAGTGGTTGAGAGTCTGCCTGCCAATGCGGGGGACACGGGTTCGAGCCCTGGTCTGGGAGGATCCCACATGCCACGGAGCAACTAGGCCCGTGAGCCACAACTACCGAGCCTGCGCAACTGGAGCCTGTGCTCCACAACAAGAGAGGCCGCGATAGTGAGAGGCCCGCGCACCGCCATGAAGAGTGGCCCCCGCTCGCCGCAACTGGAGAAAGCCCTCGCACAGCAACGAAGACCCAACACAGCTTAAAAAAAATAAAGTAAATAAAAAAATAATAATTAAAAAAAAAATGATAGTGTCTATTAACTGTCGCTAAATATAAGCACTAATCCATTCCTAATTACTGTGTTTTAAAAGCCAACACTCTTCAAACACTGAGATATCTAAAGAAATGGGTTAAAATAAATAAATAAATAAAAGAAAGAAAGAACAAACGTGGAGCTTTTGACAGAAACTGGAGAATGATCTCTGAAGCTGCAACATTATATAAGAATTCTATAAGAATGGGATCCAGAGCATATGTGGAGGGATTGGCTTTTGATAAAGGGAGGCTTTTGTAATAAGAGGAAAGAAAGACATGGTGCGTGCGTACAGGTGCAGCTATGTTTGTAAATTTGGAGAGTGAAAGATGATTTTCTATCTGATGGTTTCTCTTTCTGCCACAGAATGGGAAGTGAGGTCATCAGTTGGAAATGAGTGGTGGGGGAGGGATTACAGGAGGTGTAAGGAGACAGAGGGAGGTATGAAATAGTTATACAGGCGACCCTTGAACAAGGCAGGGGTTAGGGGCAGCAACACTCTGTGCGCAAATATTCACACATAACTTAGAGTTGGCCCTCCCTATATGCAGTTTCTCTGTTTCTGGGGTTCTGCATCCAGTCATGTAGCATTTATTATTGAAAAAATCCACATATAAGTGGACCCATGCAGTTCGAACCTGTGTTGTTCAAGGGCCAGCTGTATGAGAAGGTGGGAAAGTAAGTCTGGTAGAGAAACATAGGTTTGCTGAGCAATGTTAAGCACTCCCTTATAGGTAAAAGATTTTGTCCGCTAAGAAAGCAAAGATGTAGGATTGCCTGGGTATGCTGATCTTGGAGTCATTTCTTCCTATGATTTTAAAAACTTTATTCCTGTGGGATGACTGTGCTTGTGGACTATAGAAAGCAAAAAGCATCTTGTTGTTCATCGTGGTATTTCTAAAATATACACATCTTCTAATGGTAGCCAACACCCAAAGCCTATACACCTATATGCTATCCAGATACGTTAGTGACCTCTGGAAGTATGTCCCCATACCACCTACTGAATTGTCTCCCCCTTTCCAAGAAATACACTATCGTATTTCTAGGAAATACACTATCAGTGCTGGACCATGGAAATAAATTCCTATTTAATGACTGACTAATGTCAGTAACACTTTGTTGACCTGAGAAATCATCTAGCCTGCCCTTCTGTCATGTGCACACGAGCCAGGTCATCAAAAGAAGGCAAAAGCAAGAGGATTCAGAAAAACTCTGGGATGTTGGTCCATCCAGACCATTAGAGTTACTGGAGAATTGTGTTAGGATGTGTTACACTCTACTATCTATGAACTTTCAATCCCACAAAAGTTAAGCCAGCATTGAAAAAAAATCAGTAACTATGGGGGTATTTTGCATAGAGAAAACTGGCTTTTTAAATATTACAGAGAATCTCTTAGTATTGTCAACATCTTTAACTTCAATTTGGACAGATAATGGTCACTTGTAAAATCAGAAATCAGATTTTCATTTTTCTTTTTAAAGTTAAAATATTAGGTACTCTGAAATATTTCTGAAAAATCTTTCTTCTGAGAGTATATAACAATAAATATTTCTTACCTGAATCATATGAATAAAGTCCCACTTCTGAAGTTCTTTTTTCTCCATCATTCTATTTTGATATTCAGATGATGTCTCCTTATGCCAAGTAAACTTTATGTTCTCGAGGTTTGATGTCTTGGCTACAAGCTCTAAAATACGGAGAAAAGGTGGCACACCATCAATTTTAACTGCAAATTCGGAACCCATTTCCATTCAGAATTTTAATGCAATCAGTGTTATATACATAACAGATATAAAGCACATTTTTCTTCTTTATAAGTCTCCAGAAGACCAAAGAGTTCATCCTAGTTTTTCCATTAGTGTTAAATGAAATTAGAGAATGGAGTCAATAAGAAATAATTATGAGAATCCTGATCAGACATAGGTACTATTATCTCAGTGTTAATGGGAAATCAACTGGTGAATTTTATCAATGGAAAATTGATGTAAGACAGGTGATATGATTCTGTAACTCAGGAATCAGCAAACCATGGCATGGGCCGTATCTTCCCACCACCTATTTTTAAATAGACTGCAAGCTAAAAATGTACACTACTTTCTGATTTCATGCTTCTTTCATATCTTGTGCCATTACACTTTTAAATGGGTGAACAAAATCAAAAGAAGAATAATACTTCATGATAGGTAAAAATGATATAAAATTCAAATTTTAGTGTTTATAAAGTTTTATTGCAACATACTCATTAGTGTATGTATTGTCTATGGCTGCTTTTGGGCTTCAGTGGCAGAGCTGATTAGTTGTGACAGAGACCATGTGGCCTTCTAAGTCTAAAATACTTACTATTTGGCCTTTTTTAAAGAAAAGTTTCCTGATTCCTGCTGTAAGCAATGAAACGCAAGCTCTTTAAGGGCAGGGATTCTGTTTAAATACCTCTGAATGAATTAATGACTCTGTCTCTAAGAATAAATATCAAAAATAATAGTTGATGACCAGGGGAGGGATGGAGAGTCAGTAAAAAAAAAAAAAAAAAAAGGGGGGGGATTCTAATCACTATTTATATTCTGAGATGTTTAGTCATTCCTGCCAAGAAAACAAATTAATCAGGTTCTTCTCTCAATAAGCTTACAAAGAACATACCACAGCAGCTATGTTGTTAATGATTGAAGGGACGCATTTGGGATGACAGGCCTTTCAGAATAGAATTTGATATACAGCACCATGGATTACAAGTACCTTTGTACTTGGTGATTTGTTCAGCACTTGGTTCAACAACTTCATTGTTGATACTAACTCCTGGGTATTGAGCCTGCACTTTGGAGAGGATATGAAGATCAATTTCACCTGGAAGAAAAGCATAGGGAACAGATCACCTCAGTCCAGAAAGAAATGATTAAGAATAATCTGAACGAGTTTATTATCTCTAGGAAAGCCCAGCGTAAATAAAGAATACTACTCAGCTGTTGCCCTGCCGCAATGTCTACGATGCAGAACAGCTAAGTTGTAAGTAGGAATAATAATGTGATTTGAGGAGGGCTATGATTGCTATTCATTCATTCATTCATATAGCCTTTATTTAATATCTATTATTATATTACAGTAAGTCTAAGATGCCCTTCATTATAGGATGCAAACAGCCCTTCTTTTTATATCCCTAAATCAGAAAAAACACCGTCAATTATAATTTTAAGATTTCATCAACGGGAAGATGTATATCAATTTCAGAGATGTTAAGTATGAAAAAAACATGCCAAAGAATTGATAAATTAGGCTAGGCCAGATGCATACAAAAAATATGTCAAATACAAAATATGTCAGGTATAAAAAAGGATAAAAAAGTATATCAGACATGTGCCCTCAAAAACACCATGCATGGTCTAGTGGTATAGACAGACATGGAAAGAACCCTGGCTGGGTTGGACCAAGGTGGGAAGGAGAAAGGAGACAGCGAGGGGGAGGATAGGAGGAGAGGCCAGAGAGAGGGAAAGCTTCATGGCAGATCACTCCTGAGCTCTTTGTTACAGGGTAAGTGGAAGTTAGCCCAGGGCCTTCTGGGGAAGTGGGAATTGCAGGTAGAGAGGACAGGAAGTCAGGAAACAGAATCGTATATGTGGGACTACTGGCAATTCAGAGTTTTGCAATGTTAGGCAAGGCAGTGCCTCCATGCAAGAGGTGATCCCAGAGAGGTAAATGGAGAGGAAGTTATGGCAGAATAGATATTTATGCATTAATTCATGCACCAATGATTAATTGATTACTTATTATGTACCAGGCACTACACTAGGCTCTAGCAAATGATGGTAAGAGGAGCAAATAGATACCTGCCCTGATGAAAATTTAGTCTGCAGGTGACTATGTAAGAGAGATAGATGATGGTAAGTTGGATAGACTTGAGTTCCAAACCTGTCTGATTCGCTTACTTGGTATTATGACCTTTGGAAATTTGCTTTATCTCTCCAAGGTGCATTTTCCTCATCAGAAAAACAGCAATATTAATAGTACATAATTTATTGGGTGAGAGGATTAAATGAGGCAATGCATATAAAGCACAGTGCAAAATAGAGTTGGCACCTAATAAATGTTAGCTGTTCATTATTTTTATTGTTATCATTGAGTCCCTCTCTTTAAAAATCTCTCTTCTTTCCCTATTACTGATGCCTCCAAATTAAGTTTGCACTTTTATTCTCTTAGTTATGATGTTGACCTTCACTAAAACAGACTTATGTGCTGGCAAGACTAGCATATGAAAATGACATTAGTCTTTAACATTTTGGCATAAATGGCATTAACAGAACCTTTCCAAGGTTAGATATGGCGGGCGAAAAAAGCATAGGTCATAAGACTGAGAGGTCTGAAAAGAAGGAGATGAGGAAGATAAATCAGGAACAAAAGATGCTAGGCTAGGGAAAGAGGGCCGTCTAATGGTATAATGAGAGTCCCAAGTACTGGTAATGGGAGACTGTGGGGATTAGGGGGGAGAAGATATGGGAAGGAAGCTGAAACAGAGGATGAAGAAGCCTATGTGACAGTTTTCTCCAAAGCCGGCCCCACCAACCTGACACCTTTTAGTCCTTCCTTAATCATTATTCTAGCCGTCATTTACCGGCCACCTATTATTTGTCAAACACTGTGCTAGGCACTTGACTTGAAACATCTCACTTAATCCTGACCACAATGCTATCACAAACGCCACAGTATTGTTCCCAACTAGATAAGGTGATTTGAGTAATTTGACACTGAGGGGACATTAATGTGCCTAAAGTTTAAGGCATACTTGTCTGACTCTGAAGTGTTTGTTTTTCTAACAGTTTCATACTAAGAAATAGGAAAACACCAAATACTAAAAGGACATAGGAAGTTTTTCTCTACAGTAATTATTTTTGGAGGGTACAAAAGATAACTAAGGCAAAAGGTTGATAGGAAAATCTGTGGGCTAATGAGAAATAGATTCCAGCTTGCCCCAAAGGCCCAGAGGCCAAAAGTTTTGTTCTTGCCTCTATCAGCCTAGCCATATATTTTATTTTATTTTATTTTTTCTATTAACATGCAATGATTTTATTATTATTATTTTTTTAACATCTTTATTGGAGTATAACTGCTTTACAATGGTGTGTTAGTTTCTGCTTTATATCGAAGTGAATCAGTTTTATATATATACATATATCCCCATATCTCTTCCCTCTTGCATCTCCCTCCCTCCCACCCTCCCTATCCCACCCCTCTAGGTGGTCACAAAGCACCGAGCTGATCTCCCTGTGCTATGCGCCTAGCCATATATTTTAGATTAAAAAAATCATTAATTCTGAGGCTCCCAAATCCAACATTTAAAATTCAGATAGTGGGATCTACCCAAATGGAAGAATGTATCTAGCACATCCCCAGGGCTTGTTCCAATCTTGTCCCTTTCCCAACCTGCAGAATGTTCTACCATAGAGCCACCCAGTCCCGCCTCCTATGGCAATGACAGAGGACACAGTGCTAGAATTGCAGTGGAGACTCGGAACCCATAGGTTCACGTAACAACCTCTATAGAGCGTGAGCCCACGTGTGGACACGAACCTTCTGTGCATTCACTGCTGGGTCCCTAGCAGAAATGAATGAACAACAAGAGGAGATAATGAAATTATTTCCTCAGGGGGTAGCACATAAAATGCAGTTCTGACTCCATAAGTCAGGTGACCACACTTCTTGTTTGCCAGGGACAGTTGCACTTGCTCCTGGTGCTAATGTCCCATCTGGTTTTGTTTCCCAAGTTTCTTTAATTTTTAACAAAATATTATCACTGCAATTTTATTTTTGAAAATACTTTTTAAAAAATAACTATATTTTAAAGTTTTTTGTATTGAGATATAGTTGATTTACAATATTATATTAGTTTTCAGGTGTACAACAGAATGATTCAAAATTTTTATAGATTATACTTCATATGTAGTTATTATAAAATATTGGCTATATTCCCTGTGCTGTTGTACAATATAGCTTATTTACTTCATACATAGTAGTTTGTACTTCTTAATCCCCTGTGCCTATCTTGCTCCTCCCCCCTTTCCTCTCCCCACTGGTAACCACTAGTTTGTTCTCTTTGAGTCTGTTTCTGTTTTGTTATATTCATTCTTTCATTTTATTTTTTAGATTGCACGTATAGGTGATAACCAAGTATTTGTCTCTCTCTGTCTGACTTATTTCACTTGGCACAAATACCCTCTAGGTCCATCCATGTTGTTGCAAATGGCAGAAGTTCATTCTTTTTTTATGGCTGAGTAATATTCCATGGTGATATATGTATCACATCTTATTTATCCATTCAACTGTTGATGAACACTTAGGTTGCTTCCGTATCTTGGCTATTGTAAATAATACTGCTGTGAACATTGGGGTGCATGTATCTTTTTGAATTAGTGTTTTTGTTTTCTTTGGCTATATACCCAGGAGTAGAATTTCTGGATCATTTGATAGTTCTAGTTTTAGTTTTTTGAGGAATCTCCATACTGTTTTCCATAGCGGCTGCACCAATTTACATTCCTACCAACAGTGTACTAGGGTTCCCTTTTCTCCACATCCTTGCCAACATTTGTTATTTGTAAACTTTTTGATGACATAAAAGAACTATTTTATAAATTGACTGATATAATAAAAACAATTTGTTCAATAAATAAATATTTTAAAAAACTGTAATAATTTTACTGCTTTTACTCACTCCCTCCCACTCTCACTCTTAAAAGTATCCTGGGTTTGACAATAAACAATGTCACCATGCTCATAAGGCACTTATTTTCTGTGTTATGTTTGTTATTTATAACAGACTCTATTATTTCTTATTGTGAGATTATATATATAGAGAGAGAGAGAGAGAGAGAGAGAGAGATCTCCCATAAGACAATATATTCCTTGATCTCATACCATATGTAGTTTGCATTCTTGTATCACTCAGAAATAAGAGAAATGCATTTAAAAAAATGATTTATATGAGCCTCTTTCCCCCAAAAAAGAGAGTCAGTAGAGAGGTAGTTCGGATGTTCTGTAGTATTACAGTCTAAACATTTAGCATTCAGTTCTAAATAAATTTAGTTACAAATATTTTCTTGATACATCACCTATACTGTTTACTTTCCATCCAGACATCCAAGCTTTGCTCTTTTCTTCATCTTCCCTCCCTGGCCACCTGTAAGTTTTCCTGCTATATGTTTCATTACTTTCTCTTTTCCATCCATACTAGCAATGTCCTTGTTTAGGCCCAAATTACCTATCTCTTGGAATACTAAAATAATAACCTAAAAATTCAGCCTGTCTCTGCTGAACTTGGTCTCCCTCAAAGCCATCACTACAACAACCATTTAAAACCCTGAGCTAATAAGCAAGCCCAATATTTCTGAGGTTAAAACCTTCTAATGACTAATCAACTGGATTAAGTCCAAACTCCTTAACTGAGCACAGACCACCTTGTCTGCTTTCTTATTCTCATCTCTCACAACTTCATATTTTGAAACTCTTGTCTCTAGGAACCCTGAATTTCTTGTATTTCTAGGCTGCGCTCTCCCCCTCGCCCCCCCATCGACATCATGACTCTTCCATACATTTTGCCTGCACTCTCTCCTCTGCCAGGAAGACTCTCCCCTCACTGCCTCACTTCATCTGACTGACTCTTAGGCATGAACTCTTCCACACGTCACTAACTACCTTGGTAGTCTTTCTCACAGAGCCTAGCAGTAGCATCAGAACCCATCAGACAGAAGCTGCCAGTTATTTGACTGGAGTTGGCAACACAGATAAAACCTTGTGTTCCCTGATCCTGAATTAGTGCTTTAATTCACTTATTTTATTCACTAGCAAAGGCTTGATTCCAATGAGTTTGTTAAAAAGTATCAAGGACTCTAAAATGCTAGATTAAGCAACTGAGCAGGTTGGTCATTAATCACTGAAAAGCATGTGAGGGGTTATCAGACCCTATAGTACCATGAGCCAGCAGTAAAGAGATTCAAACAACAAAAAAAAAAAAAGAAAGAAAGATCATTTGTTCTTTCTCGGCTGAATCCTTCTGAATAGGAGCCATAACATTATGAATGTGTTCCAGTATCAGACATTAAGTGCCCTGTAAAGGCTTTTAAAGAGCACCCAAGCCAAACTAATATGCCAAAAGAATGGGGGAAAGTAAACTAGAAATGAATCAGTCAAATAATTCAGAAATTCTCCACAAATTCAGGGGTAAACAAAAGAAACGTGGAAGCCAGCAGTCTGCTGCTTTTATTGTGCATCGCAGAGCCTTCTGGAAATCTTAACTTTCAGGTCCAGAAAACAACATTTAAGAGGAATAAGGCAGTACTTATTCATTTTATAGTCAGTCTCCTTTCATATATGATCTCTCCTTAGGCATTGCTTGATCATAATTCTGGCAATTGTAGACTACTTACTGATGACATCCGAAGCCTTTAGGCCAGCAGTTGTTTGAGTTAACTAAAGCCTTATTATTACATGTTTCCCCCTAAAGCTTTGGAACAAAATCTGCAAAGTTTCCTGTGACAAATGGAAAAATTATAGGGATTAAGCAAACTCTTTCCAATATATACCATCCTTCTTTTTTTTTTTTCTTTTCTTTCCTTCCTTCCTGCACCCCCTTTTGTGACTAGCAAAGCAAATTAATGATTTTGGAGTCTGGGCATTTTATGATGATGTAACTGATTTTCTCAGTTGATCAATATGTGGAGCTTGGGCTTCCCTGGTGGCGCAGTGGTTGAGAATCCGCCTGCCAATGCAGGGGACATGGGTTCGAGCCCTGGTCTGGGAGGATCCCACATGCCCGTGAGCCACAATTACTGAGCCTGCGCATCTGGAGCCTGTGCTCCGCAACAAGAGAGGCCGCGATAGTGAGAGGCCCGCGCGCCGCAATGAAGAGTGGCCCCCGCTTGCCACAACTAGAGAAAGCCCTCGCACAGAAACGAAGACCCAACACAGCCATAAATAAATAAATAAATAAATATTTTAAAAAAAAAATATGTGGAGCTTGAGCAAAGTTAGGAAAATCCAAACATGTGTCAGCATGAATCAAAAATTATTTTCTGTTAGGCTGGGTTGTGGGTTGTTTTTTTGTGTTTTTTTTCTATTAGGCTGGGTTGTGGGTGTTTTTTTTTTTTTTCTGTTCTGTTCACTCCTGTGTTATTTTCTATCCTGACTTTTTGATTTGGGAAGTTAAATGAAAACTAAATTTTTAAAATCTCCTTCCTTGCAAATCTCTTTCCTTTGTACTACTCCATCCCTCAAATCAGCTACAACTATAGAATGACTTCCCATGTCTCCTTTCTGACCTAAGTTGAGTGTTTTACTTAATTTCACAGTCAGATATTTTTGTGGTTATAATATCTTGCTTTCATATGGGCCATATTTTAAATGCATCATACCTATATTTGAAGAGCGACATATAATTGAAACCTCTGACAGTGGAACTTAAAAAGTTCAAAAACAGGGAAAAGGTGGGGATATTCTCTTCCAGACAACTTTTCTCCACTCCCTGAACTTCAAGGATATATTTCATGAGATAGCAGAGAAATGTTGCCTTTTTGCTTAAAACCCGAGGTCATTTGATTAAAAAGGAAAAAAATATATATGAAAAGGAAAAGTTAGAGGCTATAGAGAAAATTGAACTCAAATTTTGTATTCACTAGAAATATCTTATGCAAATTTGTTAATATCTCTGCCCTTTAAATTGCATATCTGTAAATTAGGGATAATATGGTCTACTCTTCAGGGTCACGCTGAATCTTAAAGGCATTATATGGAGATAATTTACCACAGTTCATGATATATAGTAATAATTCCATAAATTGAAGTTATTATACATTAAGTCAACAAATATTTTTAAGCACCTACTAAATGCTAGGTTCTAATCACTGGAGATACAGCAATGAATAAAATAGACAAAAACATCCAACCGTTATGGATGATGATAAGTCCCATGGAGAAAACCAAGGCAAAAAATAGCTAGGGGAAGCCATGAGGGGAAGCTCTGTGATTTTCAGTTAGGTTGTCATGTAAGCCTCCAGGAAAAGGTGACATTTAAGAGAAGGCTGAAGGAGACTGGGAAAGAAGGAAATGAAGATTTGCCTTTCTAAATGGGCAGCTCCATAATAAAATGACACTGTGAAAGAGCACTCATCATGTATTCGTGATGGCTTGTCTTTCTGACTGAGCTACATTCAATGAAACACAAAGCCCAGCTTGAGAACCCTGGGGCTGCCCCAAATAAGAACATCCTCCAGGCCAAGAAAATGGAGGATTAAAGACTGGTCAAGTTATCTCCAGCCATTTGATTTCCGTCTACTCTTGCTTCATTTCTAATATCAAAATATATGTGAATTCTTCAGATTATCAGCAGGAAAAATTTTATTCTATTACAGTTGCATTAAGATTACGATCTTCCTTTTTCCCTCTACTAGAATATCAGGCACAAAAAAATTGTTTCTAGGGAGAAAAATTGCCCAGATAACTCTCTGCTTAGTGATGAAAAATAATTTCAGCTATGGGTTTGCAACCAGAACAAGAACAATCTGATTCTGAGCTGTAGTGTAAAAGATAAAAGATTCTTGACGAGATCCCTTCTCTTTCCTTTCTCTCTCAATCTCTCTCTCTCTCTCTCTCTCTCTCTCTCTCTCTCTCTCTCTCTCTCTCTCTTCCTTCCCCCCTGGGAGCCTCAGTATGGAGGCAGTTCTGTCAGTATGCAAAGACAAGAGTAGAATATTAAAATAGCTGGAGAGTCGCAGGAAGGGGATTATAAATATAAATTCTGAGCCAAAAGGGCATTGCCATTTACTCTCGTGTGTATCCTGGCTGTTGGCCCAGGAACAATACTGCCTGATTGCTTTGCAACTTCAGAAGAAAAGCCATGCTACCAAAATGTTCTATGAAACACAAACATAGAGAAAATGTCCCAAAGGGTGCTGAACACTGAAGTGTAGAGATATTTGATAAACAACTCAAAAAAGACTTGCGTTTTGCCTTACCTTTCAATTTATACATTTTAAACATAAAGATATTTGCTACTTCAGCACATACATAGAGAGGTAAATTCTATACCTACCATATTATGATGTTTATAAGTCATATTGAATTACCCTTAATAAAGTACCAACTTTCTTCTACCTTCTTCATGCCCAAAGACAGGATTTATAAGATGAAACTACTTGAGCTGGCAAAGGTAGTCCAAGATAATCATGTAGTTGGTGTGATTTCATCAATATCAGCGTGCATGCGTGTTCTTACGCACTCTTAACCTTCACGATCTCTCATCTGACCCTTACACCATTGGCCCGCTACATTAATAGTGGTTAAAACACAAATGTTGCTGAGGAGAATTATCAGCCCTAGTGTGAGCAGAGTCTGAGAGCCTGTTGCCCTTGTAGAAAAAAAAGCAGGAAATAATCAACAGAAAACATCAAGGACCTGAAGGACCAGAGAGCCGACAACCACCATCCTCTTGATCCACATCACCCTCACTCTCATCACCATGGCCACCATGTCCTCGCAGCAGCCATGGGAGAACAGATGGACTCTGAAGAAAAGCTCTGCTAAGCTACAACACAAGCGAGATTGTTCTTAAAGTATTCATATGGGTGCAATACTATTACTGGTGAATCAGAAATAGCCAAAGGAAAATTGTTATGAAAACGTGTGTCAGAACAGTGCTTTGGGTGTCAGCCAAACAGCTGAAGGAACTGTCAGAAGTCAGTGAGTCTATTCGTTACCATCATCTCTCATCAACTATAAAATTATAATTTAAATTGGGTTTATTTTTCCTGTCCCTGGCTGTAAAATTAATACTATAGAAAACTCAAGACATAGAAGTGTAAAGTAAAAATAAAATAAATATCTCACTACTGGAGAAAGCAAAGGTATAATGTTTTGGTTTATTTTCTCCTAAGTTGTTTCTTTCCCCTTTGAGCAAATAATTTTCTTTAGTTTACCCAGGAGAGATTATTATGTATATGAATTATTTTGACTTTCCCACTTGAGAGTTAAACCATGAATATATCAAAATTTATTTGAAAGTGCTATTCGTATTCTCAAAAACGGATATGTGGAATAATCAATTTCATTATTAACATTTATATATAATATAAATAAAAGTATATATCTAAAAAAAATATAAATGTGTGCATTTATATGTGGAAATATATATGAATATGTATTTATACATAGAAATACATTTTTATATATAGTTTTATATGTATAGTTATACTTAGTTTTAAGTTTTTTGCTATTCTGAGGCATCTGACAATGAACCGTGAATTTTTAGGCAAAAATCTTTTTGCAGATTAATTGCAAGAACGAGAATTAATGATTAGAATGAGATCCTTGATCTTTGGTGATATAAAACAAAACAAAACAAAACAAACAAAGAAACAGGTGTCAGACGCTAGCTGCTGAGAAAGGATGCAGGCTAAAGAGCTAAAGAACATTCTTAGAGGCCCTCTGAGCAGTCAAGACCAGTCCAATTGTTGGGACCCTTGGAGGTGGGGGGCTGAGGTACAGGGTGGGTGGGGAGGATATACAGAATCTATGAGGAGAGGCTGAAGCAGCAGCAGGGGCTGTGTTGGGACATCAGGAATTGGCTATTTACCAAGTATGCCAGTATTTTAACAACCAGCATCACAAGGGCCTTGTGTGATAGATGAATATCAGAACTGTTCTTGATATATAATGCCACGCTACTTTCAGGAAAACTTCGTTTCATTTCAAACTCTTACCTTTTGTGCATGAAAGCTTTCATGTCACTGTAACCTCATCACTATTGCATATTTGCTTTTTAAATCTTCTCAAATTGTTCTCAGTAAAAATTTGAACTTTTCTTCAAATAGTTTTCTTATATTTTGTACTGAATATATTAGTAGCTCAGCCATCCAGTATTTTTTTACCATTTCTATCAGTTTGTTATTGTTAATAGAGACAAAGCCTCAGAAGACCCTGGGCATTGACCCCAATGTCTAGGACCCCCAATCCCCTTGTGGCATATATGATTAGGTTCACCATATATAAAATGAAGATGACAGCAGACACCCTACACCAGGGTTACGTGACTGTGTGTATTAAATCGCAAAGTTGTATTCAATAGTGTATGTCAAGTAGAAGCATATTCACCGACTAAGAGACTGTGTCCCAAGCTGGCACAAGAACTGGGAAGATACAAACTTGTCCTTCAGCAAAATTACACATAACCACATGCCACAGACTTTCTAGTACATTGTAAAATAATCAAAACTGTAAATGAAAAACACTCAGATGTTGACCAAAAAAGAAATGTGGATCTACCGTATTGCTTTCTTCCTATTTTACCTTTATCAGGCCATTACTGCATTCTTATTAATTTTAAGGCTATACAACTGAGTTTATTTGCTTTTCTAAGTATACAGTCATTTAATCTGCAGATAATGATAGCTTTGTCTTCACTCTGCTCTTTATCCCCATTTTCCTGTTTCAGGCCTTATTGAATTAGCCAAAACAATCTTGTTTATTTTGGTTTTAATGACAGTGGCTCCAGTATTGTAGCATTGTGTTCACGTCTCTCCATTCTGTACTGTATCTGTCTTTAACAGTACTTTCATGTTCACTGAAAGTTTTAAATACAATACAACGAGGTAAACTATTTTGGTAAATTTATATATGGAGAATAGTGTTTTTCAAAATAACATAGTTATGAATGCCTTTAACAATCCTTTATATCTGAGGCCCCAAAGTATCTGAAGTAGACAGTCCTAAATCCTACAGGTTAATAATTGGCTAGGGTCCATATCCTTCCGGTTATGGAGTAAGTGCTAGCATGCTGCACATAAGTTGAACAGTTCTTACTCATGTCAAGTTATAAAGCAATTAGGATCCAGACAGAAATCGTCTGCATGTCTACAAGTCCTGTTTAAACTCTGCTTCTTCAAGATAACCAAACGTGGTGTTAGCCACACCACTCTGAAGAAATGCCTACCTCTTTCTAGAAGGTTACTCATAAGATCATAGATTTTCTGGACTGAAAGCACCTTTAATGGCCCAAACACCCAAGAAATCAGTGCCTGATTCCTTTCCATAGCATATGTGCAAAGTGTTTTTCCAGCCTAAGCTAGTACTCCTAGAATGACTGCTCTTTATATCCCAAGATGTGTGCTTTCATTTCTGAACAGGTTTGATCATCAGTAAATTCTAATACCGAACAAAGAAATCTCTCTCTTTTAACCACTGACCCTTTAGGGGCAAATATTCTGTGGTTTGCTCAATAGGAAATATCTGCAGATGGCAATAAGCACATTCAAATTCTTTTTTTCTAGGCAAAAAAAAATCCCCCAATTCCCTGTATTTCCCCAGTCATTCCTTAGTTGCTGATACAGACTCTTGGCTTACTCTAGACCATTGGAAACATTAACCTTTGCTTCCTACCAGCTCCTGCTTCTCAACTGGATACACTGGCTCTTCCAGTTCTTGCCTTAATTACATGTTTCTACTTCTATCCACCTAGCTTAAACTTCAGGGTCACCTTAACATGTCATTTATGAAAGGAAACGAGATTCATAATCTGATAAAATTAGATTTTCAAATAGCTGGTCATTACTAAATACCGAATCTCTCTTTTGCCAGGTCGATAATTAACTTTTCTATCTGTTTAGTACAGTTTGTTGGACTGGACTACAATCAAGAGACCTGGGTTTTATTCTGCCTGATGGTTCTCAGGCTTTTTGTTTGTAGAATGAGGGTATTGATGGTCTCTAAATTCTCTTCTATTTTTTAATCTCTGTAGTAATGTTGGTGTCTATATGTTACAGAATAAGAAAACAACCTAACTCAACATATGTCAGCATAATTATTTTCCAAAAAATGTTATAAAAGGGTTTATACCACCTGTGTTTCATATGTGAGTTGCTTCAATGGATTAAAAATTTATCTATAAATATATACACTATTATATAAGTTATGACACCTGAGTTGGTACATAATAGGTTAATAAAAATAAAAGTAGAGAGCTGGATAAAATGAGATTATTTGAGTCCTGTCGAAACCTTATAAAATTTTCTGGCATTTGAACATAAGAACTGAACAACGCAGCAGATAAAATGATTCTCCTCGAAGCAAAGCCCAGAGCAAGGAGAAAACATTGCCCATTACTGCCTTCTGGAACCTTTTTCCATGTATAAATGTGCACTGTAAATTAACAGCATTCTCCCTTACCAAAAAGAGTATGGGTTTCTTTTTCTTCATGTACCATCAAACATAAAGACAACACTCATTAAAAGTTGAATAATGAAGAAGCTCCATTGGGTGGTTTAATTTTAGGAAGCATCAGTGTTGAAGATGGACCAAAAAAGCATGTTCTCTGAGACTTAGAATACAATGCAGTTGCTCTCAATAGCTAAAAACAATTGGGAATTCCCCAGCGGTCCAGTGCTTTTACTGCCGAGGGCCTGGGTTCCATCCCTGGTCAGGGAACTAAGATCCCGCAAGCCGCACAGCCAAAAAAAAAAAAAAAATTGTTGAAATAAGCATAATATGAATACTCTGAGACCTCGAATAAAGCATTCCCGTTGCTCACTTTGTTTCATGAAAGCATACAAACTTATGCACATACACATATAGCTTTACACTTCTCTATTTGGCCTTTGTAAAAACTATATGGTCTATATTTCTGTACATGATTTGTTTTTCTCCTGATTTCCTCTCTTTCTTTTGTGGATACACATAATATTTATTTCAAACATTCTCCTAACATTAAATATATAACCTATGAATAACAATGCTGCTTATCAATTGTATTTCACTGATGTAGTAGATCACTTACAGAAGACATGGAAAAGTTTTCCATCAATTTCCTTTCTTTTGAACTGCTCAGAGCCCTAATAATTGCTTGGCTTCTGAACTGAATTGCCAAACACCTTTTTCTAAAACCTTACATTCTCTCTTAAATTATGAAATCCCTCTCCACCCAAATACCAACCTCTACAGAAGAGACAGAAGACAGATAGGGTACATAGCAGCCCCTGCTCATGCTTCTGAGAAGAAAATCAAACAGGCCCCCAAAGAATATGAACATTAAGTGATATAAACGCAGCAATTTGATTTAGGGAAGTTTTCAGTTTGTTTGCTTTTGGTGTGTTTTTTCATCATGATGGTGAGAATGGTATCACCATTACAAATACAGAGATAGTATTTGCACCAAAGATATGCAGAATAGGATCTGTAGGTATATGGACATCCAAAAGAAAACATCTAGGAAGTGAAACCAGAGAGGCCCATAAGCTAAGACCAGAGTAGAACCCTGTAAGATGCATTATGGGAGCCGAGCACAAGGTGTCAGACGGGGCCAATGGCCTCATTTGCCAGGGACTGGAGTTCAGACACTGATTTGGAAGGATACCTAAGCCACAGGATAATGCAAAAGTCTCAGGCACACTGTAGATTGTGAAACATGCGGCGAACCCATTTCTCTAAGGCAAGTACAGGAAGTTCCTCACTATATAATAATATATTTTTCTTCTGTGCACGCAGTCCTTGCAGTTAGGCAATGACAGATTATTAGATAAGCATCTCCCAGTTGGTATATAAGCACTCAGACTAACTGAGTGAGGTGTCCTTTCCCCCCAAACACTACTCTTTCATGCCAAGGACCTCTAGACCTAGGGGTTTTAAGTGCCTTGCTTTTGATTTCATGTAACTTGCTTGAGCAGTGAAGACTAAGTATTTACAGCTTGAATTTCTCTTGCAATTCTTATGTTTCTGATCAGTTTCTTATGAAGAATGAGCTTAAAGGGCACCCATATTCTCCCCAAGGCAGAGCTTGTTATTAATACAATGTTAGGGCTCAGTCAGAAGAACACCAAGTGCTGCTCCCTGTGTTTGGAAAAGTTCTCTATATTAGCCCCTCTGTGCACCTTTATGTAAGGAATCACTGTGTGGGGCAAATGTTCCTTTCTCTAGATAGCTTATAAGCATCTTGATAAATTTACATTAGAAATTCAATTAACTTTATATTAAAAGGTCAATTAACTTGGCCACGGTAGAGATTGTTTTTAATTACTTTTCCTTCTAGGGCTTCTTTTCTTGTCCAAGCACAAGTGACGCTATCAAATGATAGTCTCATTGCTTGTGGTTGTCTGAAATTCATTTGCAAAACACACTGGAAATGACTGTCTTGGTGAAATGAATTAATAGGACACTCTTTGGGCAATTCATCACTCTTATAAACCTTAGGACATAAAATATCACAAGCAATAATAGAGTATTTTAGCTTAAACACACTGTATTAGATCATTCATGACAGTATCTTTCATTACCTGTCCTTGATGATTTCTGTTTTCTTGGTGAAAGATAATAATGTAAAATTATTTTAAGAGTCAGTCCTTATTACATTATATTACAGTGTATTTTATGAAAAATGAGCAAATGATGACATGAAAAACTAGCTATCCTATTCCATTAGAGGGTTCTTGGTTATCTTTGTGTTAAGATGGGCGCAATTCAACTCATTCATGTAGGATTAGAACACTTACACTTAGAAGACAGAAGAGATTACCATTTGGCACTATGTGACAAGTGGTAATGTAGTGTCCACTTGTTACCAAGTTGTAACCTATACTAACCATCACTCTGTGGTTACTTCAAATGAAAACAATAATAAGGATATAAACATATGAATAATATGTTTAAATATTATATATGACTATATATTATTATATATGGATATATTATATAATATAAATATATGACTGACTATATTATATTATTATAGTATTAACATATCATATATATTATATAGTATATATAATATATATATTATTATTATGTTAACTCGGACCTCCAGATGACTAGCAACTTAAAAGTAAAGCAAACACTACTCAGGAGTTTGATATGAGGCAAAGTTTGGAGATGAATTTTCTTGTTTTATTTTTGCAGAAAGGACCTACCTCCACCTTATAGAAGCACTTTATAAACTAATCTATATAAATCTCACTACAACCCTATGAGACATAATTCATTGCTCGCATTTTACTGATGAGCAAACTGAAGCTTATGTTTCAGCCAAGTTCACACAGTTCATTAGTGGCAGAGTCAGAAACTACACCCACATTAGCCTGTCTTTCCAGACTTCCCATTTCCCCTAGGATAAAAGCACTGGCTCTAAGTAATGAGAACATGAACCGCTTACGAAAGGGAGTTGGGGAGTGTGCTGAATTCTTAGAGGGCAGCTTTAGAACTGAGCCAGAGGAAGGGAATGGTTTAGGCCAGTGCAACTCAAAAAGAGTGGGGTTACAAGAGTGTAAATTAACTATGTCATTAAGCATATTTTTCCCCATAGCAATGCTTTCTCAATGAAAGGAGCTGTGCATTGATTTACATTCCAGTGCACACTTATCTTCTCATGCACCAGCAATAGTTTGTGAACCATTAACCAGTCTATGGACCTTGCTTTAAGTGGCACGAGCTTAAGGAATGTCTTATGAAATTTCTCTTTACTGTGAACAGTTAAATCATTTTGGATCAAAGTTATCCTTAAAGTTATCCTATATTTTTTCCATTTATATTAAAAAAAAATAAGAAAGCCACACGTATCCGTATCACAGATAATAATGAAGGCCGATGTCCTAAACCCTATAAATCTATGTGGACATTAATCTTAGTTGAAGTGGTATGTCTCTTACTAGTTTTAGTAAACTAAACTCTGCCAAAAGCAAAGGAAAATGGCTTTCCTAAAGAATGAACAATATTGCTGTCAGACAACATGATGTTTGGAGTGAAATACAAATTTTAAAATGTGTTATTCATACCTGCACCTCCGCCAATGCTTAGAATCTTAATTTCAGATTTTGTGTCTCCAATCCTGAAAAAAAAAAAATTATGTAGTTTAAGAAAAATGTGCCAGGTGGTTTGTAAAATCTGATTATCAAGTCTAGTTGAAGAGAACAGACTAAAATTACAGTGAACAAAAACTAGGCCAACAAGAAAGGCCTCGATCGTTTCAGTGGTTATATTGCTATCTTCAGAAATCTTTAGAAGTAAAGGTTCCATTTATTACCAATCTTGAACTGGGAGACTTTTAGAAACAGCACTATAAACATCTCAGAGGTAGGAAATAGCATTTGTTTGAAGATTGTTTGGAGAACAAAAACAGAAAATGTGGGCCTTTGAGTCTGGTAATATAATAAGCCATTCATTGTAGATGGGAGAAAAGCTAAGGTGATTCATACTATCTCTGATATTTGCCTTCTTTCCTTCTTCTTGCTAACTTCCTTTCAATAAACAAATGTTTATTAAACATTTATTATGTGCCTATCCTAAGCACTGATACATAAAAATGAAAAGACCACTTTGCTCTCAAGTTGAAATGTGAGACAATAAAGCCCAGTATTATGGCTCTATACAGAAATAGAGTGGAATTGATGGGCTGGGATGCAACAGTAGGACTTTCTTTAAACTGATGTAAAAAAAAAAAAATAAGGGGTCAGAAAAAGGACGAGGTGCACGATGACTGCCACGTTGTAAATTTGGATGACTGGGTGAAGCGTGGTATCGAAAAGGAAGCTGGACAATGTGTTTTTATGGCAAGTTTATGTTTTGTCAGTTTTTTGTTTTTGTTTTTGTTTTTGGTTTTTGATAAATCTGAATTCAACAGACATTTGGATATGCAAGATTGATTGATGATGTGTTCTGGAGAATTATCATATAGTAATGGTCGAAACTAGGAGAATAGATTCTATCACCCAAGGGTATTGCAAAGAGAAGAGCAGTGGGATTATGACACGATACCAACTTTGAAAAGTCATGGGATAATGGGGAACACACAAAGAAGACAGAGAGGAAAGCAGTAAAGCTCAGAGAGATGCTAAGAGAATTAGAGAAGGAAAAGGCCATTGTACGTGTCTGACTGTATTACTAAAACATAAAAAAAGGACAACTCTCCATTGAATTTGGCAATATGAATATCTTTGATAATAGCAGCTTTAAAAGGTGGTTGAGGGCAGGAGTCAGATGGCAGTGGGTTTAAAAGTGAACTCAATAAAGAAGAAGAAGATCTAGAGATTTTTGAAAAAGGATGAAAGAGTGAGAACGAAAAAGGGAGACTGCTAGAGAGGAAACATGAACTGAAAGAATGGTGCTTGTTTGTTTGTGCTTCAGGATGGTAAACAAGCCTAGTTTTTGGCTAAAGTGAGGAGCCTGCCCAGAGTAATAGGAAGAAGACAGATTGAAGCAGAGTTCTTAAGGACACTGGGAAACACAGAGTCAAGGACACCTATGAATGAGTTGCCTTCCTCAGTTCTAATTATCTTCCAATTCATAATCATGAGTCCTAATACACCCATCCTTGTCTGTGCTCTTGGTTAATTCTTTTTTTTTTTTTTTTTAAGATTTAGTGTTTTTTTTTGGTTTTTATTTTATTTATGGCTGTGTTGGGTCTTCGTTTCTGTGCGAGAGCTTTCTCTAGTTGCGGCAAGCGGGGGCCACTCTTCATCGCGGTGCGCGGGCCTCTCACTATCGCGGCCTCTCTCGTTGCGGAGCACAGGCTCCAGACGCGCAGGCTCAGCAATTGTGGCTCACGGGCCCAGTTGCTCCGCGGCATGTGGGATCCTCCCAGACCAGGGCTTGAACCCGTGTCCCCTGCATTGGCAGGCAGATTCTCAACCACTGCGCCACCAGGGAAGCCCTTGGTTAATTCTTAAAAATGCTTCTATCATTAGCTAGCATAGTGAGGTTACGGAGCAGAGCACCTAGGTTGAAATCCTAGCTTACTAATATGTAACCTTGAGCAAGTTATTTAACTTCTCTGTGCCTTTATTATTGATTCTAAGAAATAGGATAATAGTACCACCTACCTTATAGGGTTGTAATTATAGTATCTGCCTTATGGAGGAGTTGTGAGGATTAAATGATATAACTGATGTGAATCTTTTAGAAATGTGTCTGCACGTGACAAGCACTCAACTTATTATTATTATTCCAGGCACAGCTAAGTGATTTATACGACTTAACTCTTTTTAAAAAAATTTTTTTATTGAAGTATAGTTGATTTACAATGTTGTGTTAATTACTGCTGTACAGCAAAGTGACTCAATTATACATATATATACATTTTTTTAATATTCTTTTCCATTATGGTTTATCATAGGATATTGAATATAGTTCTCTGTGCTATACAGTAGGACCTTGTTGTTTATTCACTCTGTATATAAAAGCTCACATCTGGGACTTCCCTGGTGGCGCATTGGTTGAGGGTCCGCCTGCCGATGCAGAGGACACAGGTTCGATCCCTGGTCCGGGAGGATCCCACGTGCCGTGGAGCGGCTGGGCCTGTGCGCCACAACTACTGAGCCTGCGCTCTAGAGCCCACGAGCCACAAGTACTGAGCCCACGTGCCACAACTGCTGAGGCTGTGTGCCTAGAGCCTGTGCTCCACAGTGGGAGAGGCCACCGCGATGAGAAGCCTGTGCACCGCAATGAAGGGTAGCCCCTGCTCGCCTCAACTAGAGAAAGCCCGCACGCAGCAACGAAGACCCACGGCAGCCAAAAATAAATAAATAGATAAGTAAGTAAATTTATTAAAAAAAAAAAAAAAAAGCTCACATCTGCTGACCCCAGCCTCCCACTCCACCCCTCCCCCAACCCCTCCTCCTTGGCAGCCACCAGTCTGTTCTCTGTGTCCGTGATTCAGTTTCTGTTTCCTAGGCAGGTTCATTTGTGTCACATTGTAGATTCCACATATAAGTGATATCATATGGCATTTGTCTTTCTCTTTCTGATTTATTTCACTTAGTTTGATAATCTCTAGTTGCATCCATGTTGCTGCAAATGGCGTTATTTCTTTTTTTTTTTTTTTGGCTGCACTGGGTCTCAGTTGCTGTGTGCAGGTTTTCTCTAATTACTCTTTGTTGCAGTGCACAGCTTCTCACTGCAGTGGCTTCTCTTGTTGCTGAGCATGGGCTCTAGGAGCACAGACTTCAGTAGCTGCAGCACATGGGCTCAGTAGTTGCGGCACGTGGGCCCTAGAGTGTGCAGGCTTCAGCAGTTGTGGCTTGCGGGCTCTAGAGCACAGGCTCAGTAGTTGTGGTGCACAGGCGTAGTTGCTCCACGGCATGTGGGATCTTCTGGACCAGGGATCAAACCCATGTCCCCTGCATTGGCAGGCAGATTCTTAACCACTGCGCCACCAGGGAAGTCCCACAAATGGCATGGCTAAGTAGTATTCAATTGTGTATATGTACTACATCTTCTTTATCCATTCATTTGTTGATGGACATTTAGGTTGTTTCTGTGTCTTGGCTATTGTGAATAGTGCTGCTATGAACATAGGGATGCATGTATATTTTTGAATTATAGTTTTGCCTGAATATATGCCCAGGAGTGGGATTGCTGGATCATATGGTAGTTCTATTTTTAGTGTTCTGAGGAACCTCCATACTGTTTTCCATAGTGGCTACACCAACTTACATTCCCACCAACAGTGTAGGAGGATTCCCTTTTCTCCACACCTTCTCCAGCATTTGTTATTTGTAGACTTTTTAATGATGGTCATTCTGACCAGTGTGAGGTGGTACCTCATTGTAGTTTTGATTTGCATTTCTCTAAGAATTAGCAATGTTGGGCATCTTTTTATGTGCCTGTTGGTCATCTGTAGTGAATTAACTCTTTGAATTCTTACAACTCCTCTATGAGTTAGATACTATTATCATCCCATTTCATATATTATGATGATAACTAAGAATTATTGAAAACTTGCTATTTTCCGGGCAAGGATCTAAATGCATTATATGTGACAACAACAAACTTTACTATTTACAGCTGTATGCTATAACCATCCTCACCCTGCTTACCACCTCCAGATAGGGGATTGAATAATTCCTCCGTGAAAAAATAATCCATTTCACTAAATAAACTTATCTATATTGGCATCTGAGAATCTCCCATCAAGTGCAAAATCTACATCGAATTACTACAGTGAGCCAACTGCTCAACAGACTGTTCCTGTACATACACAAAGAGGACCTGAACTAATTTTTAGTGCCTTATTATTTGATTGGATGGACAATCAAGACTCATCAGTAGTTGGGGAGCTCCCCTAACATGAGAGAGACCAAAAGAAACAGAAGAGGAGAATTCAGAAGAAACATGCAGAGAGCAGAGGAAAATTTTATAATAGATAAAAGATGGTATTATATCTATGAAAGATAAACAGGATGCTATAAAAAAGGAACATTCTTGGAAATTAAAAATACAGTAGCAAACAATAGAGGGCTGAAAGATAAAATTGTGAAAACTGGAAATATAAGAAAATTAGAGAATCAACTGAGAAAGTCTTCTGTTTGATGAATAGAAGTTCCAGAAAGAAAGAAAAAAAACAAAAAACAAAAAACAGAGGGCAGGAATGATTAAATAATACCAAAGCTTCCCTAAACTGAAGGATCTGAATCTTAATTGAAATGGCCCAGGGACTGCTCACAAAAATGGGTGAGAAAGACCCACACCATAACTCATCATCTTAAAATTTCAGAATATTAGATATAAGAGAAGATCGTAAAAAACAAAAAACAACAAAAAGGTCACAAACCAAAGATGAAGAATTTGAATGGCATTAGATTTCTCAACAGTAACTACAAGACCATGGAAAAATATCTTTAAATTTCTGTTATAAAATCATTTTCATCGTAGAGCTTTATACCCAAACTATCTAACTATCTAACAAAGATGAGCAAGGAGTGAAAGCATTTTTAAACACACAAAGTCTCAAAAAATTTACCTCCCATGCACTCTTTCTTAGAAAGTTCTTAAAGGATTAGCAGGGAAGAAAAAAAAAAAAAAAAAAAGACTAAAGAAACCAAGAAAAAAACAGCATGAGATCCAGAAGCCGGGAATTCAGTACTGGAAAGAGAAGGGAATTTCTAGAAGATGAAATAAATTCCTCATCAATACTTGTATAGCAGGCCAAAAGCAAATCAGCCCAGACTGGAAAAAAAGAACAGAGAACTCCAGAAAAGATGTTCCCATGAGGAAAAATCAGCAGGTTACTTGATCTGTTGGAATATATTGAGAGGAGATTAATACTTCTGCTTGGGGTATAAGTAGTGATAGGTACATAGGAAGCTAAGAAAATAAACTAAAATCAAGACAATAGTTAACTCTAGGAAAACAAAAGCCTGTACATGAAAGGAGATATAATGATAGTAGTAATGATAGTATAAATGCATTGTTCAATTATGAAAAATATTTACACAGGCAAAATGATATGATATAAACAAATTAACCAAAATTTAGACATATATATGTATATATTTATATATATATATACATACACGTATATATTATATATACCCACTATATATATATATGTTGTATTGACATAATGGGGAGAGGGATGTGCATGTTTATGTAGCTACTTTAATACATCAAAATTAAGAAAGAGAATAACATGTTATTTAGAATTAGGAAAGAAAATTCCATAAGCAACAACTAAATGATTTCAGAGTGTTGAAAGTGGTTGTCTCTGGAGAGCCCAAATCAGGAATGGAATGGAAGTGGGTAAGGCAAGGAACCACTATTTTTGTTGTTACTCTAAGCATCCATAGTATGTCTTCAAACCAAACGGATGGCTGAAGTAAACCAAGGATCTGCATAAGCCACAGACATGAACCCAGATGCTTAGTATTGCGAAAGAACTCAAAAATTAACTCATTACCTTTAATTTTAGAAATGAACAAAAAGACTCAAAGAAGTAAACTATAATTAGTTCCTAGATAAGAAATTGTATTTGCTGTCTGCTTTGACTTTTGCATTGTTATCCTATTACTTATTACTTATTAATATATGATACTTAATTTAAAAAAAACATTTAAAAACTGAACCATGAAAAATAGAAGATAGAAAGGGAAATAAAATTCCATATACATCCAACAATGCCTTCTCTGGTCAGGTGGAGTTAACTATCCTGGTGAAAGAATTACAGGCCTACAATAGAAAAATCCAGCAAAAGATAAAAATATCAGTTTCCTTTGCTGATAGGAAACTTTCCTTTCCAGTTGCAAATTGGATCCCCAGCCATTTTTCCCAGTTTTCCATCATTATTTCCTGAAGCGCAGAGTAAGTTCCAGCAATCCACCCCCAGATAGGTGATTTGATTATCATTGCCATGTGAAATCTCTTACTCTCATAATACTTATCAGCTCTGGCACAAATTGAACACATTAATCACTAAAAAAAAAAAAAAAAAGGAGTCTGTGAGAAGGATAGGCACTAGTGAGTTTCACTGATAATGGGAAAATGCTTTTTTAGGGCCACATTGCTAATATTAAGTTGAAAGTAAAAGACAATTATTATTATTTTTTTTTTCTGGAGAGTGATAACTATAATAATGGATAAGGAAAATGAATTTAAATGGGTATTAAGAGAATTGAGAGGCACCCACTCAATCCTCAGGGGTAAATAGTATTTGGTAATTACTCGATTCTAATGCAAAAATACTAGACTCCGTTGGGGATTTTTTTTTTTTTTTTTCGGAAGGTAAAATTTGGAGGAGGGCTGAAAAATCTGAGCTCAAAGATTGGGATCTTATCTTTTCCCAAAGGAACGTGGATTTGTGCCTTCCGATGGTTAACGCTAATCTCCGAGCAGCTGGAAATCCAGCACAAATCAGAGCCTTTGAACGTTTCAAGGGAGCGTCTAACTGAAACGCGGCAGGAGAAGGGGCTCAGGGCGGCGCGGAGGGTCGAGCGGGGCGGCTGTCAGTACCTCGTTCTTATCCCCGCGCCCAGCCTCCCGGGATGGCCTTGAACCATCTATCACTGCACAGAACGAGACCGAGGCTTGTCCCTGGGACAAAAACGGCCTTTTTTTTGTTGTTGTTGTTGGTTACCTTGCTATTATGCCCGGCAGCTTCTCGTCCATGAATTGCTGCATGCACTGATGCTCCGTGGAATTGTCGAGAAACCTCCGGAAAGATTCAACATATCTGCTGTGGTCAGAAACCAAGCTCTTCATGGAAGATGCCATGTTTGGTTTTCTGAGAAAGACAAGGAGGGAGGGGAGGTCTAACTTCCCTTTTCTCTTCCCAGTTCCTTCTTTCTCTCTTCACCCGCACCAGTTTATATCCAAAAAAAAAAAAAAAAAAAAAAAAAAAAACACAAAAAAGCCCTGCTTGGAATTTAACGTGCTGGAGAGGCTGGGTTTGCAAAGATCGTTACTAAGTGACTAATTTGTACAGGACTTTGCCCCTGAGACTTTAACCCCGACACGGGCGTTTTGGAAGAAATGAAGTAGTAAAGCAAAGCAGTAAATCCACTGCTGAAACTTGTTTTAAAACTCTTGAAGTTCAGAAAGTCCTAAAAACAGACGACATTCAAATCACTTCCTGTTTTGGCAGCAGGGGCCAGCCGGTAAGTTCCCAGTGGGAAAGTGGCTGCTTTCAGGGCCAAAGGCGGCAAAGGCAGGAATAAACAGGCCAGCTCCAAGGTTACAGACCGCTTCCAGAAATTGACAGCTGCTGAATCTTTGACAGAAGATTGTCATCTGCCTCCGGGCTTTCTGTTAGGAGAGTTTCATGCCTTCACATCCCTAAACACTTGAACTTTAAACTCTGCTGCGTTTCTTCATATGCTGATTGATTTGTTGTGATTCAGGAACAGAGCTATTAACTGAAGGGTCTGAGAAGCCTAGTTGGGAGGTGAAGATGGGGGAGAGGAGGAGGGGGCAGAGAAAGAAGTCTCAGGGAAGAATGCAGGACACTGGAATCCTTCAATCCATAGGAAGCCTTCCCTAAGTGCTTCTGAAAGTGGGATCCTAGAAATGTAGGATTGGATGAGCCTTTGGAGGCCCAGTGGTGTCACCCATCAAAAGAGCCAAAGCGTTTGAGTATCCACATGCTGGGCCTTTTACCTGGGAAATGGTCTTTAAGAAATCCACCCCTTATCCAACATGGGATGTTAATAATAGTATCCAAATCATGAAGGAGTTAGGAGAATTAAATTCATATACCTCTCTTAGAAATGTGTCTGCCTAAACCATTCTCTTCCTCTGATTCAGGTCCAAAGCTGCCCTCTAAGCATTCAGCATACTCCTTAACCCTCTTTAATAAACATCTCATGGTCTCACTACTCTTAGAGCCAGTGCTTTCATCCTAGGAGGAAATGGAAACTCTGGAAAGGCAGATTACTGTGGATGTATTGATAGTTTCCGACTCTGCCACTAATAAACTGTGTGAACTTGGCTGAAACATAAGTTTCAGTTTGCTCATCAGTAAAATGGGAACAGTGAATTATATCTCATAGGTTGTAGTGAGAATTATATAAATAACATTTTTAAAGTGCTTAGCACATTATTAGTGCTTAATAACTGGCTCCTTCTGCAACAGTAAAACAACAAAAAAGCAGTGGTTTTATGTATGGACACTGAAAATTTAGTTTTATATTATTTTCACATGTCACAAAACATTACTCTTCTTTGGATTTTTTTCAATCATTTAAAAATGTAAAAGTTATTCTTAGCTCATGGGCTGCACAAAATCAAGTGCTGGCCTGGATTTGGCCCAATGGCCGTGATTGGTCGACCCCTAGGCCTCTATACATGTGCTACTTAACGCCCATCTCTATGCAAAGAGCCTCGCCTTCTTCATGCTGACTCTCACAAGCTTTTAATTCTTATATTACCATTTTCCACCCTTCTCTTTAGAACTTAATCCAAATCATTCATTCACGTATTCATCTACTGAACAAATATTTAGTAAGGGTGTACTGTGTGCCATTCTGCTGAGAAGAAATAACCTTAACCTCTGTCTTCCTACTAAAAACTACCTTTAACTAAAACTCAGTCTTCACCCGAGGCCCTCACCTGCCTCACTTGTTCGCACGTCTTTCCCAACAATCTGCTCTTCGTGTGTGACTCGTTAAGGATTTCCTCTCCATTCTTGTTGCTTCCATGATACTGAGATTCTCTCTTTTTTTTTTTTTTCACCCACTTTCCTGCATTAGGAATCACACTTTCAGCATGACTTGCACTTGACTAAATGCTGGTTTTAGCAATCACAACTACCTTTTAAAATTGCATTTAGAATATCCATTTCATAATCCATAATGCATCTGGAATGTCCCTGGAGATTAAAACATCTAGCTGGCTGGTTGGAATGACGAAGTTTTCCCCTCTTTTTTTGAAAATTGGGGCAAACAATCCAGCACATCTATCATTTGCCATGACTTCTCAAAGGTTACTGGCCATAGCATCATTATTGCTTTTATAAATTATTTTAGTACATTGGGATACGATTCTTCTAGGCCTTGAAGGATTGTCAAGTTTAGAATTCTTAGGTATTCTCTTACTTACTTTGGGCTTCTGTTCCCTGTTACCTATCACTTATTAGGCTGTTACTGTGTCAAAGTGCCTTCCACAAATTATCTCCTTTAATACTCCTAACCCTCCGGGGATGAAACTATTGATATCATCAAGCAAGATTCAGAGCAAATAAGTTGTACAAGATCATATAACTCATGAGAGAAGAGTCTGGATCCAAATTCATGTTGTTGAACTCCATGGACCATTTTTTAAAAATTACATCCTATTACCTCTCACCACTTTGTAGCTTTCCAACATAAGGATTATTTTCCATGGTAGAGAAGACTAGAACAAAGCAAAAGTGCAGTAGTTCTGTATTGATCCAATCACCTATGAATATAATACTACCTGTGCTAGGTCAAAAAGCAAAGGGTTTCCCTTGTTTATTCTTATTGCTCTTATATTCTTATTCCATTGCTTTATTCTTATTAGGCTATGTGCTATTCCAAAAAAACAAACAAATGAACCAAAGAGAAAAATATACATTAGCAGAATTCTAAGGACCCATTTTTATTGTACATAGCATTTTTTGGCTCTCTCATTCACCCTGGTATATAGTCTTCTGAATACAGTTCTTATTGGACTGGCTTCTTATCCTTAGTAATATGCCCCATAGCATAGCATATATGTATATGACAATGGTAATATTGTTAAATTATCATAATCAAATAGTTAGAAGAGTTCCATTTTATTTTCTCTTAACAAGAAAAGAGAAGGAAGATGTTTTTATACAAATTGATTGGCTCACTTGGTATGTTGGTTTGTTTGAAATTTAGTAAGTAGGTGACCACAGTAGTCTCGAAGGGAGGTTTGAAATCATAGTACATAAGATTTTAGAGCTCAATTAGACTGGCAATTTCAGGCAAATATAATAGGTATCAGGAATCTTAGTTTCAACAGGACATTTGGCTAAGTTTCTCATGAGTGTAGAAACAAGCCAAGAAGCAAGAGACCTGAATGCTATACAAGCTTAGCCTCTTACTAACCAAACAACATTGGATAAACAACGTAAGTACTCTAAGCTTCCTTCCCCCGCATCCATGTTATATGTAAATATGGGGAAAGAAGGTAGACTAGATGATCTTTAACGTTCCTTGAAGTTCTGATTAGTCTTCATCTTTTTAAAAAATAAATTACTGTGAGCTTGTGAAACTGAAAATAGATAGATTCATACCTAGGAGAGCCACTGTATTCCAAAGACTGCCAATAATTGATAACCTAAAGATAGTCTCTGGATAGGCAGCCCCTTGACTTTATATGAAATGTCACTGGCCATATTTTATCAATGTAAATTGCTTAAGCTCACATAGGTGATGATATGCCATATGTCTTGTTTTTAATGGCATAGTTGTTTCAATTGCACTTTATTGACATGCAGTTTATAATGGTTTTGTTTTAATTAACTTATAACAGAAAAAAAAGGCCCAAAATACCCAGAGAGGAAACAAACCAAACAAAATAATGCCAAAGAAATATTTGTGGAATCATTAGTTAAGAGGGAGAGGGGTGGATGGGTAGATGAATAATGTTAAAAGCTGTAGAAAACAGTGATATTCTAGAGATGTAAAGCTTATATGAAATGTTCAAGGGTGATTATGAGACAAGACAAAGAAGAAATAGTCTAAGAACTTAGTTCCTATTTAATAAGCCAAAAATTTAAAAAGTCACCTGCAAAAGTCTAGAATCCCTTGCAAAGATAGAGGTTGGTAAGTATTTAGAACCTGGTAAATTATCAGGAACTGGACAATTGTCAAAAAAAAAAAGAAAGAGAAAAAAAGAAAAGAAAAACATAAAATAATACAATTCATCAAACAACCTTTGCCTGAGTCTGTGATACAGATCACCTCGGTTACTGACTCAGTGACCCTAAGGAGTAGGTCTCATGTTGAATTAGGGATCTGGTGAAGGTTAAGGGTTCATGTAAGAGAAACTTTTATAAAGAGAGTGGTCATGGTAAATAAACTTCTCTGGCATTTGGTACAGGGGCATGTGCTCAAGAATGTGCCAGGCTAAAACATCCTTCCACCTGGGACCTTGCCTGTGAATGATCCAGAGAATGAAAGGATACACATGCCCAAGAGGTCGCAAAATTACTTTTATTAAAAAATGAAAGCATAATTTACATACAATAAAATACATAAATCTCAAGTGTACAGGTTGCGGAAAACTTGCACATGTATACATCCTAGAGATTAACTCATGTCTGTAATCAGTAATACTGCCCGCCCCCTACTCCAGAGAGCCACCATTCTGACTTTTATCCCCATAGATTAGTTTTTCCTGTTCTCGAACTTCATGTGAAAGCTCCACACAGAATACATTCTTTTGTGTCTGACTACTTTTGCTCATCATCATATTTTTGAGATTCACCCATATTTTTGGGGGGGGGGGAGGCATCAGCAGTTCATTCTTTTTTATTGCTAGACATTATATTTTATAAATATTTCATAATTTTTAAACCATTTTTCTCTTAATGGATATTTGGGCTATTATGAATAAAGCTGGTAGAAACACTTTTGTACATATCTTTCAGTGGATATAGGCACTTATTTTTGTTACCGTGAGTAAAATGTCATAGGATAAGCAAATGTTTAACTGTAGAAGGCATCGCAAAAATGTTTTGCAAATGTCCACAATCACCAGCAAAATATAAGAATATTAGTTTCTCCATATCTTCACCAATTCTGGTATTGCCAGTCACCTTTGCTTTAACTCTTCTGGGGTTATATAGCAGTATCTCTTTGTGGTTTGCATTTGAGTAATGATTTTTTCCAATACTTGTGGGCCATAAAAGTTATGTAGTGTTTTATGAAGGGCCTGTTAAAATCTTTTGTCCGTTTTTTAAACTGTATCATTTGCCTCTTTTCTTATTGATTTATGTAAGATTAATTTTTATATTCTAGATATCCTGTTATATATATGTAAATGTCTGTGTATGTATGAAATGTCTTCTCCCAGTCTGTGGTGTGCTGTTCATTTTTTGCTGATGTTTTTTGAAGAATAGAAATTCATCAACTTGTCCTTTTTAAATCCCGACTTAATCTGGAAATATATGTGTTTAATAGAACCAAGTCAACTAAAACTACGCTCGTGCCTTTTATACCTTTAGCCATTGGTGTGATGGAGCTGATTGTTAGAGTTTCAGGAATCTCATGAGCTGGTTGATATCACATTAGTAGCTTAAAATCACCCATAGTGGGACTATTTACACCATGGAAATTGGCAAAAGAAAGGAATCAAGACTTTCTTTTTCCTGGAGCGCAGATTGTTAAACCATTAACAGCACCTCACTGCTTTTAGGCCTGTGATTATTTGCACAGCAGCTGTGGAGAGCCTTCTGGTAAACTGCCTGAGCGTGGTAATGCAGCAGAGGCCTCCTTTTCCAGTCTCTAGCATGCACTTCCTGAAGAGCTTGACCAATCAAACTCCGGAAGAGGTGGTACCATCTTCCAGCATCTCTTAATTAATTGGTTGTACCCTCACTGTGATCTAGAATGTCTAGAATGTTACCGAATGCAAATTTGTGTGCCCTATGCACAGGGAGGCCAAATAATACCAAAACGTCAGAGTTTGGAGCAGAGAAAGGTTTATTACAGGGCCGTGCAAGGAGACGGGTGGCTCAGGCACAAAAGACCCCGAACTCCCCGAAGGGTTTCAGCAAAGCATTTTTAAAGGCCAGGTGAGGGAGCAGGGTTGCAGGGTTTGTGAGCAGCTCATGCACAATTCTCCGGTTGGTTGATGGTGAGGTAACAGGGCAGTTAACATTATCAATCCTTAGGCGCCAGTAGGTCTGGCGGCTATGTGGTCAGGCTCGTGACCATCAAGTAGTTACTTCCTTTCATTTGGTGGTGGTTTTTTAGCATGTGAAAACCTCGGGAAACATGCCTGAGATACTATTATTTGGGCACTTCAGAGAGGAGCTACAGCAGAGGATATGGGGGAGGGGGTCTGTCCCAGGCAGACCCCATAGGGTCGTGCTTGGTTATAAGCATAGCTCCTAGGTCTGCCACTAACTATTATGACGTTAGGTAGGTTATTTATGTTCCCTGAGCCTTATTTTCTTGTCTGTGAAATAGGAATAATCACATCTACCTCATAATATTTTTGTGAGGATTAAATGAAATACTGTGTAAAAGTGTTCGGCATAGTGTCTAACACACAGTACTCTCTCTGGTGTGAGACAGGCCTCTCTAACCTTCATGGCCTTCATTTATAGGATGAGGACAATCATGAGATTCAAGTCCAAATGGCAGAATCCACGTCAAGTGGTCCAGAGGGCATTTTTCATAGTGCGAACTAATTGTAAAGGTACTGGGAGAGCTGAAAGGGCCAACCGAGACGGTAAGGCAACCCACCAGGAAGCTCCTACCACCTGTAGGGCTGTTACCAAACCCCTGGAGCCTGGGCTACGCAGTCAGAGCCAGAACAATGGAGGGGACTCAGCCGCTCTTGGAGACGCTCCCTGAAACGGAAGGAAGTGGGCAGAAATGTCCAGTGTCTCTCCTCTTCCTACCTTCTCGTCTTTGTTACTTTCCCTCTTTACTAAAACTAACTGAAAACCAGTTGGCAAGAAAGCTCGGGTGACGTAACTTGCAGGGTTCAGCCCCCTTCAGTATGGCATAGAGCCGGGGAAAAACCAGAAGCGGCTCTGACAGAAAATAGGCAAAAACCAGCACAAGTGCCTACTGGATTAATTTGCTGTGAGAGTTAAATTTTTTAAAAATGTAGAAAGCGAAACACCTAGAACATGTTAAATGCTCAATGAAAATCAACTATACTTCAATAAAATATTTTTTTAAATGCTCAATGAATGCCAGATAATCACAGTAAAATAGTGAAAATAAAAGCTGTTTTCATTGTATGATGCTATTTTTGTAGCTATTATGGTATTATCATATATGTTCTATATTATGATGTTATTATAGTTATTATGATAGCTGCAGGGTCAAAGGAAGGCTGACATTTATAAAATCTTAAAAATGAGGAGCTGAGATATGATCATTAATTCCCTCAGGTCATCAGGAAGATTGGCTTTGTTTTAGGAGGGGCGTATTTGGTTGGTGTTTCTTGGGAATCTGTCAGGGTTCTGTAAGCTCATCACAAAGAGCCATCGTTGGGCACCGGGGGCCCCTCTAACCTCTGAACGTTTCAGAGCCAGCCAGGAGCAGGGTCGGGTAAGTCCCCTCTTCTCTGTGCACATGGGGTTAGTAAGCAGAGCAGCCTGTGACTCCTGGCTCTACTTCTTGCCACTCTGCTTACTAACTCCATGTGTGACTTTGAGCAGGTATTTAAATCAGTTGGCCTTGAGTTTCTTCAGATGTAAAGCACTAGATTCCATCATCCATTTCCGGTTCTAAAATTCTAAGATTACTTGGGTATAAACCTGTTACTCAGAGCCAGTGGCTAGGATTTCAGGTAGGAAAACAGGATGCCACTTCTCAGAAAGGTATGCCTCGTTCTCTGACTCTTTGGTGTTCCTCCTTCACTAAATTCAAAGCTATTTTCCATTTTTAAGCATAAATGATATCATCATAATGCACTAATTATTTGGTAAACATAAGGAGAGTATAGTAATTACCCATATGCTCTCAGGCAGTAGAAAATAATGAAGATCTGTTTATCAATATGGCTACTTAAAAGCAAAAAGCATGTATATATATCAAAGTCTGTTTTTATTATTTCTTATATAGGCCTCTAAGAGTTGTTGATACCTGCAGGACCTGAAGAACTAACTCTTTTCCCAGGATGTTCTGTAATCAGACATTAGACATGGAATGTTAGCCAGTTTCAGTAGCTAGAAGATGGGCTCCCATAAACACAATTGCTGTTACATTTCAGAGTTATCAATTCTGAATGCATTTTGTGCAGTCAAGTGAAATTTGCAGTCAATAAACACATGATTTAAGGAAGTGGCATCGTGTGTACAAAGTGCATATGAAATCTCTCTATTCTGCTAGTCCAAAGAAATGCCTCCACCTGGGACAGTTCTAGCAGCAGTGAAATGCATATTGGGTCAAAGATGGTGAGAGTATGTGGAATTAACTCAGTTAATTTTGAAAATTTGCTTTGGGGAATTCTGAATACATGTGTGGGCTACCTTGCCTCCGAAACATCATATCACTCCCTCCTACCCCCCAAAAAAGATCACAGAGTGATTTTTGCCTTCCACAAATGCCCGCTCTATTTTATAGTCTGCCTTTAGTTTGGATGCCAGAGGAAACACTGGTTGGAATTCCAAAGTTGATTAAAACTTTTCACAGTATTTGGTCTTTCACTGGCCAGATACACACCGAAAAGCTCATCTGTTTTTCATAATATTGCTGTTAGAATCATTTTCTTAAGGTTCATTTTATCACCTTTTTATCTCCAGTCAGGATAAGAAATGAATGCATACTGGAATTTAATTTGTGTAGGGAATTCATTTTGTTTAATTTGGTTTTAAAATACTAGCTGTAATCCAGTATTGAGAAGAGATAGCTTACACTCCTTAATAGCCTTATCCAGAGAGATTTTCATAGTGAAAATGGAGGGAGAGGGGGAGATAGATATTAATGATATTCAAACAAATAATTTTAGAAAACCCATGGAACGAACCAAAATTATGTATAAAGACTCAAATTGGAATTAGAATTCAAAGCAAGGTCTTGCTGAATATGGGGCCTTGCACACTGCTGCTAGATGGCAGGCAGAGGGAAGAATAAATGAGCTCTAGCTTTTGAGAAACTTAATTAAAAGTTGTATCAAACCTGGGATTCTCCTGAAAGAATTTGTACTTTCTATAATAAAGGCTGTTTCTCATTGAGAAGCAATTCTAATTTTATACCAGGCTTGCAATTCTATGCTGAAAATGGCCTTTCTATGAGATCTTGTTCATTTTTGCAAAAACAGTATATCGCCACCCCCAGGACCTTCCTCTGGCACCCAGACAGGAGAGCATTTGCCAAAACCATAGGAATGCTTGGAAGATAATAGTTCTTCTCTGAACCTTATTACTGTGAGCTACAGTACAACCAAAAATCCAGACCAAGGGCAATGCCAAGATAAAAAGGAAACCACATTTACCATCCAGACGAGAAATTTTCATTTCCACTTTTAAAATTCTGGTAGAGCCAGAGAACAGATGGGTGATGGCCAGGGGTTAAAGGTCGGGGAGAGGGTTTGGACTATGAAGAAAAAACAAGAGAGAGAATTTTTGGAGTTAATGGGACTATTCCGTAGTCTGAGCGTGGTCATGGCATTTGTCAAGACTTCTAGAACTGTACGCCCAAAATGAGGACATTTTACCATATGTAAATGTAAAAATAAATAAACAAGCAAACATTAGCAACTTTGACATTTTAAAAAAGTGTGTCAGTTTAGCTTTCTGTTACCTAAGTCCATCAATAGACTTGACATCTTACTGGTACTTTTCCGCCTCCCTAATTACGATTTCAAAGGCCCCCTCCCTCCCACCTCTCCTCAGTTTCCCTTCTTCCTCAGGGCTTGCTATGATTTCCTGATTTCTCTTCTTTTGCAAAAAACCTTTGAGAATCAAGGCATCAAATTAATGATGAAAAGAATTCAGACCTGGGATAGAGCATCAGGGGAGAAAATGTGCTGATGGAAAAGCTTCGCACGGAAAGTTGGTGGGGAGGCAAGGGGTTCCTTTTTCTGCAGGACCCCTGAAAGTGGGGAACTAGGGAAGGAATGATGAGAAGGATAGAATAATCCTACCTTTTTGTAAAGTGTGTTACAGTTTATGATAATCTTAAATGAGCTCCTGTAATATTCCATCCATCTGCTCGTGTAGGTAGGGGTCATTAACCCCCCCATTTTACAGATGAGAAAACAGGGCTAGTATATGAAAATGCTTGTATGTGAGCTAGGATTCCTGTGCTGAATGAAATGAAAACATACAACGTGAGAGTTGTGAGTTTCAGTTTTATTTGGATACTGTAGTCCCAGGAGACTATTTCTCAGGTAGCTCTGAGGAACTGCTCTGAAGAGGTAGGGGGAGAGACCAAAATCTATATGTGATTTTGGCGAAGGGGTATGTGCAATCAAGCAAACATCTTGGTAGAAGATCACTGCTAGTCACATATCTCAGTTAAATGATTTTAGTGCTTTTCTAAGTATGGGAAGATGCAAGAACCTAGGTTCATAAAAAATTTCTCCTGAAATATTTCTAACTGTCTAAGGGCTTGTTTTGCCTGTTTTCCCAGAGTACAGACTGCCTCATCCTGATCTTCACCCTGGATTCCTTTCAGGGTATATTGTAGGTCAGTGACTGCAGTGGCTAATGACTTGATTCATGTAGGACTGGATGGTGGGCAACATTCTTTGTTTTACGCCTGGTTCTAAGCACTGGCTTCAATCTAGAACCCCATGTAGCCTCTGCCCAAATGCTATGAGTCCAGAGCCACTGACAGGGATGTCACCCCAGTGAAATCCTTGTGGACAGTTGTCAAAGGGTGTGGGTGAGAATGAGTCTGCAGTCTCCACTTCGGGTGCATCTTTTAGTGATGACGTTGCAGCCAATGCTGTGTTGATGGGTTTTCTCTTACTATTTTAATTTGGTCTAGAAAAGCCATAGAAATAGGTAGCTCAGGCTGGGGCAGTGTTCTCTCAGTCAAAGGCCATCTGCACAACAGGCAGCATCAATTTGAAAATCCAAACCCAGAAAAGAGTGCCTGAGATCTCATCTCCCATGTGGTGTAGGAGAGGGATTTGACCAATTCAAAAAGTGTGTCAGGCACGTTTTCCCTCAGGAGGCAGGAAGTAATTAACTAGAGATTAATATCTTTGTTTATGCTGTGCCTTGTTCCACAAATGATTTGAGAAGGCTAGCTAGGAAATCCCAGATCTAGTCCTGTTAAGCAAACATAGTTCAAGGAAGACGGGCCCCAGCACTTCCTGAGAAATTTCCTCAGGAGACTTTGGTTTGGCCAAATGTTGTGTGTTTTGCTCTCTGTAATGGATTCAGTATTTCTCAATATGTTTCACTGTATAAATAGGAAACCAGTTGAGCAAATGCCTATCTGATTGTCTAATCTCCTCTTTTTAGATAGAGGAAAAGAAATTTGCCTCTGACTTAAAAACTTGGAAGAGAGTTGGTGGCTCTATTTCAAATCTGATCTGGCCACATTAACTCATACCTGAAAGTCATTTCATCAGACGGACAATCCCTGACCCTCCCCATCCCCCTTTCCAATCCCCTTCCTGGCCTCCTCCAACCTGTTATTCTCCAATGTAACTTAGATCTTTCCTTTCAAGGGAAAAGATCGAAGATCCCTTAGATCTTCATTAGGCTGAAATACCAGGAGGGCCAGGAACTGTGTGTTTGAGCCATAGGTGGATCTCTGTGTATTACTAGGGCCTCTCACAGTCCTTGGCACATGAGATAGATTACAATAATAAATGGAGCAGACTGCTATGGAGTGCCCATAACTATGGGCCAGAAAAGCTGGGCTGCCTTCCCTTTATAAGCAGAGGAAGCCTTTTCCTCCCTCCCTTTCATGCCTCCCTTTACATGGTAGGAAAAATGTCTCTCGTGTCAGACGATTCTGGATACATGGGCAGCCCCCCAGGGGTGTATGCAACCATGAGAGAATATAAAGCCACTCTTCTACCTTCAAGGTCTCTTCTTGTGAAGGTTGGACAGGCTAGAAGGCAAACATTAGGATGATTATTGCCGGGGTTTGCTCCATTTTTGTGTGAGAAACTCAGTTTCTTAAAATGTAAAATGTGCAAACACTTGTGGAACGAGCACTGGACTTGCTGTATTGAAATCCTAAAAATAGAGCTGGAACTACTTTAGACACCATCATGGCTGTTGGTTTTCAACCCTCACCATGTGTTAGAATTGTTACCGAAAGCTTGGCCTCTCTGTACACAGGTGCTGAATCAAATCCTAGAGACAGAGTTTTGGGTGAAGTAGAAAAGGATAGCTTTATTGCTTTGCCAGGCAAACGGGGACACACTGGGCTTCTGCCTCGAAAAACGATGTGTCCCAACACCAGAGGATTTGATGATGGGTTCATAACAGTGGTTCAGGGTATGGTCTCTGACAAGATTAGAGTCTTTGTAGGGCTTACACTCCCTTCATCTCATCTTGATGAGCTTCTCTGGTCCCTTTAATCTTGCCTCAGGTGGTCCTTGGCTGCTCTTCCCTTGATTAGCAACTGTTTGATAATCTGCCCTCTGGAACTCAGGGAAGGTCATGGAGGCTGGAGTCTTGCCTGCAAGAAATGGGGGACAAAAGTGCTTCCGTGCCTGGGAGCCACACAGGGCCCCACTTGGTTTCAGAGTCCCCAGTAGAGACAGAAATAAATGTATGGATGCCTGGGCCCCATGTTTAGGGATTCAGATTCATTTGGTCTCCTTGGTATTTTGTCATTTAATTCGTCCTCAAAGCCCTCCCCACCCCCCCGCCCCCACCCTCCCGCCAGGTGATCTGGCTGTGCAGCCAGGTTTGAGAATGACGCCTGTGAACCAAAGATTTGAGATACTCTGGTCACCTGCTTTGGCTGCCCAGTAGCATCTGATCCCGGGCTCTGTGTTCAGGGAATTCCCCACCTCGTGAGTTGTGGTGGTGGCAGCACCTTTTCCCAGGTCCCCAGCCTCCCTTGCAGCTAGAAGGTCATGAGGGCCTGAGAGTGAAACCCTTTCAATCAGACGCACCAGCCTTGGATTTTGGGAATTGGAATGGGAATTGGAGATCCCAGGACGCTAAGGTCACAGCAGGTCTCTCTGCTGGCAGTGGCTGTGACACCAAGAATGAACTTCTTGGGCAACAGTGGAAGCAGGTCCATTCCAGCATCAGTTGCAACAGCAGCAGTATCCTTATCGCATCAATTCTGGCTTGGTCCTGGCAAGCAGCCCTCAGATCCACTTCTCTAGGCCTCCCTGGGAGAGAATCAAAACCCTTCAGAATATTCAAGTAAATAAATGCCTTTTCTGCCCAGATCAGCTAGACTCAGGTTCTGTTGCTTGTAAAGGGGGATCTTGAATACTGCAAATGCTTTTTTTTTTTTTTTCCTGACTATATTTCTTGGAATCTTGTGGTTCTGTGGGTACCCCAGGAGCAATGTGGAGAAGACAAAGTAAGCCAAGCCTGCATTTCTCTGGGTTCACCGTCCCCTTCAACCAGAGCCGTTCCATTTAATATTTTCTTATGAAAACGGGTTTCTACTGCCAAGAAAAAAGTTTGGAACCCACATTTGGGTAGCAGGGAAGACGTTCTTTAGTCTCTACCAAATTCCATTAATTTTTCTGGACTTTCCCTGAATACCAAGACAGAGCTGTTCTTCCGGTCTTGGGTGAAAGATTCTAGTAGTGAAGTAAGCCAAAGTGGCCACCTGTTCCTTTTCCAACATTCAAAGTTTGTCCAGCTTATATTTTAACTGGGGGTCTGGAGACCCCGTGGAGATCATATTTCTTAGCCATGTCACCATGGAAAAATACCTTATTTCCACTAAAATTACATTCCCCTTTCGGTAAAATAGAACAACTAACACTCTTCTGTCAACTTCATATGAGACCTGTATGGCTCAAATGATATAATAACTTCAAATGATATAATAAGTAAAGATATCTTATGTACTTATAAACTATTCTATGCATGCAAGATGAAATTATTATTATCATTACTGTCAGCATGAAATCTTAAATCAGTTGGGGAGTTTATTTCCTGGATATGAGTGAACTAAACTAGTTAACCCAAATGGAAGAAAAAGCTGGTTCTTGTCACAGAAAGATGTATAGTGTTCTACTGTGGGTCTGTGGTTAAATTCTGAGGTGACACTGACATTTACAATATACAATCTTTATACTTCAAGGGCCTATAGGCTCTGAATGACTTATTTGCTTTTGGTATATTATTTGCAGAGAGAGCTAGCAGTAATACAAATGGTTGAAAGACAGTATCCCTTATATTTTCATTTATATAAATTTGTATATTTATAATTATATACAAATGTCAATCAAAGAACAAATTTTATTAAGCACCTTCAAAGTATAACACAGTGTGATTCTATGTTTATAAAAAGGCAAGGTTAGGAACGAAACTGGGTCATTTGTAGAGACGTGGATGAATCTAGAGACTGTCATACAGAGTGAAGTAAGTCAGAAAGAGAAAACCAAATATCGTATATTAACGCATATATGTGGAATCTAGAAAAATGGTACAGATGAACCGGTTTGCAGGGCAGAAACTGAGACACAGATGTAGAGAACAAACGTATGGACACCAAGGGGGGGATAGCGGCAGGGGGGTGGGGTGGTGGTGTGATGAATTGGGCGATTGGGATTGACATGTATACACTGATGTGTATAAAATGGATAACTAATAAGAACCTGCTGTATAAAAAATAAATAAAATAAAATTCAAAAATTCAAAAAGAAATAAAGGCAAGGTTATATAAAGGCAAGGGTTGTTAGAACTCTGGTTATTAGTCTGAAGTGCTTGGATTCTGCTCAATAGTTAAGAAGCTATTGGAAGTATGTGAGAAGATTCAGACGACAACAGCACTGTTTTAGTAAGAAGTAAAGATTAATTGGATAATGATTAAGGCATTAGAAGGGTGAAATATAATTCAGATTTCCTAACTGGAGAAACTGAGAGCATGACATTGCCCCTAGAAAAGAAATATCTGGCTCGGTGTTTTAGATGAACCTTTAGAATGTGTAAAAGTCTTTAAATATGGCCAGAATGAAAAGAAGAACAATGAGTACAGAGTATTCTTGATTTGCATCCACTTTTTTTGTTTGTTTTTTTTGTTCGTTTTTTTTGCATCCACTTTTAACAACCACTGCCACCTGGTGGCTTGTGACCCTGTTTCCACTGAAAGAAGAAATCTTGTTGATTCTTGATCCTGTGGACCTAGGCAGGGTTGACGCAGAATAGAAAGAACGCTGAGCTGGTATACCGGAGATCTAAGTTTCTGGAGCATTAGGATTAAGAGCCATGTCACCTTGTGCAACATTATAACATGTCTAGTCTGTAAAGTTCCTCCAGCCATAAATATCTATACTTTAATGATTTCTTATGAAACTCACAGCCAGAGCTGGAATCCAGCAAGGTTTCTGATAGCAGTAGATGTGAATTAAAACTGCAAATCCCATTACATATGTTCGAATTACTCCCTTCTGTTTCCTTTTGATTCAATAAGCCTCAGATCTCTCTTTAATTACTGAGTAATAGAAGACATAAGAACCCCAGTAGTTTAGGAAAGAAGTAATATGTGGACAAAGTCACAGTGAGAAAGACAGTGAAAATGAGCAGCACAAAACATTTCAAGGAATAAGTTAACAATTGAATTTTACTGAAGTAATATCATAGTATAGGTACATAGCTGCTGATAATCTTGATTTCTGAGAGTGAATATTTACTCTCAGGGCCAACATTCCATCACCCATAACTCCTTATCATTTTCCAAAAATAACAGGCCATTTTAAGATTTCTTGGTACCTTTCTTAATGCCTCCTGCTGCTTGGAAATTCCACCCTACTGTCTACACATTTCTTTCAGAAACTTCTTGTTCAAAAGGCTTTCCTCATCCTGGAAAGCCTTCTAAAACTTTGCCCAAGCAGAGACAACACTTCTTCCCTCTGTGACATCACTGATTGCATTTTGTTTTCATCTTACTATGCTCTTATCAACTCCTCATTATACTTCTATCAAAGCAATGTATATTAGATCAGTTTAAATGCATATCAGTGTCACCGTACTTTGGCCTTCTTCAGATCAGACACTTTGTCTTTCAGTTCTATATTCCACATATTCTTTTGGTTGACAGCTGCTAGAATAGATAACACCCCTCTCTCACATCCCAGAAGGATAATTCTGGGGAGAAATTTGATAAGCCTGTGATAGACCTAGATACCACTTTCTATGAGGGTTAGGGAATGAAGACAGTTTATGTAAACATCTACATGCTTGCACCCATGGACCTGAGCTTCTAAATAGTTTTTTAAGGCCTCACTCAGGATGCATAGGGAGAGTTTGCCAGCAAGTAGATTTTATCATGGAGGTTTACCAAATTTTGGCTTTTTTTTTTTTTTTAAACCAAAGGTCCTTTTACTGACAATATGTAGACATAGTTTCTGGGGCTCTTCCGTTTCTCTAGAGAGGAACCCTCTGCCTTTGCCCAGGGGTATAGCTCCTGACTGCCAGTCAGTGCTCTGGAAGCAAGACAAGAGAGAATGTCCAGGAAACCTAAGGTTAAATATGTAGAACATGGAGGAAACAGAGATCATCAGAGAGAAGAAACAAGATTAAAAAGCAAAATAATGCTATCATTAACAATCTCAAATGGATAAGAGAAGCTAACATATCCATAAGACTAAGGTGCTATGAAAAATGAAATATACAATAGCCAAGATAAATGCAATAGAAAGGTTAGAAGATAAAATTAAGGATATCTCCTCAAAAATAGAGCAAAAAGGGAAAAAGAAGTAGAAGAAGGAGGCAGAAGAAGTAGAACCAGAGAAATAACATCATGAGAAAGATTTGATGGAAGGGGTCCATGAGCCAAGGAATGCAGGCAGCCTCCAGAAGCTGGAGAAGGCAAGAAGATGGACTCTCCCCTAGGTCCTCCAGAAAACAAGGCAGCCTGGCCAACACCTTGATTTTAGCCCAGTGAGATGCATTTTGGACTTCTGGCCTCCAAAGCTAGAAGATAAAAAAATCCGTGTTGTTTTAAGCCCCCAAGTTTGTAGTAGTTTGTTATAGCAGCAATAGAAAACTAAAAAGGACCATATTGCATTTGTTATTTATTCCCTTCCTTGGTTGCTTTAGGACACTGACCCCAGTCCTGCTGTCCTTGTCCATAATCCTTGATACCCAGAAGTCCATCCTTCCCACAGGATATGGTCTCTGTTTTGCTAGAACACCCAGCAACCTGTACTCACTGCACTTGGACCAGTCCTAACTCCTCGTTGGCTTTGAAACCCAGTACTGCAGAGTGTCACTGAGTTAGCTCAGACTCTGGCTGTCCTCACTCACGCCCACCTTAAGCCCCTAATGAGAAGAGCGTCGACAAGGATAACAAACCCCCTGGGATTCTTTGGCATCATCACATGGACAAAGAGGGTTCCATCCTGTGTCTTCTTTTCCCCTCTCAGGGCTCAAATGCACATATATGACTGCTTTCAACACATGGATGAGTCTTAGTTGTCTTGATTGAACTCTCCATGCATGGTTTTTAAGCAAAAATGCCTTTAATTACCCAGCTCATCTCTGACTGAATCCTTCATGTCAGTCAGAAAAACTATCCTACTGGGATCTAGCTCTTGCCAATCCACAAATAATTATTAAGTTGAGTGTTTCTTTTAGAGTTGCAAAGGATTGCAAAGACTGCTGAAACCTGGGAATCTTAGCCAGAGATCTAAGGGGAAAAGAGTCAGTGGGCCTATCAAGAAAATAAATAATGACTGAGAGATCCCAAAGAGGACTGCTTAGTGCAAAGGGCCATTAGTAGTGGGGGAGACACCAGGAGTGGCAGGAGAGATCCCAGAGAAGCAGAAATCTTCAAGACAGGCCAAGCTCATTTGAGTTCAGAACCTAAGTCATACGCCAAGTGCCTGGCTTGATAACATTTTGCCCCAATTACCGTTTTCCTTCTGACCGCAGACTAAAATCTAATTATAGTCAGCACGAAAGAGGTCTGGTGGGAGTTGAATACCCACAAGCTCTCTCCCGTCTCTTTTATAGACGGCTAAGAGGGGGCCTGCAAATGTGAACAGAACTAGCAGCCAGGATTTCGCATCAGGCTAGCAGAACCTCATTGTAAGAAACAACCAAACTGTCAGGGACAGAGAACAGGTTCTCCTGTCGCCTGTGATTCTCCAAGGTTGTTTTTATTAAAATGGAAATAGCGAAGGCTTTATGCAGGGCTCACATGTCGATGAAAGAGCTGCCTCACCAGCAGCTGAGCTATAATTGTCTTCTCTTATTCCTGAACTCAGCACTTGGCTGTTCATTAATTAACGGCACACTCACGGGCATAGCGTTTCCAGACCGTGGGTTGCTAAGCAGTTCCTCAGCAAACACTGTGTTTCCTGCATTAGTATCGCCGCTCCTTGATGTTATGGACTTCTAATTATAATTTTATTCCTTTTTCATTTTGCACATTAGTGTTGAACTTCTAGTGTAATAAGCCAGTTTTTGAGCTGTTGTGGAGGCTTTAGAGATAAATAAGACGGAATCAATGCCTCAAGGTACTGAAAGCTGGCAGCTGGGCTGACCCCCGGAAGAAACATAGAGGGTGTGGCCACCACCTTGGAGTAAGAATACAAAGCCCAGATTACTTCCCTGTACCCTAAGCCTTCTATTTTTACTATCAACAACAATTTTTTCTTAATAATTTTTGTTGTAAAATAGATTTAAGAAAAGTTTAGGCACTGTATATTTTAAATATGTGCACCTTATCGTCAATTATATCTCAATAAACCTGCGAAAAGTGACAAGTAGAGAAAGGTTTAGGCACTGAGATTAGATTCTGTTGGATGCTCATAATAACCTTAATGAGGAAAATGATATACTTTCCCATTATATGTAAGCTGCATTTCCCAAGTTTCTATGAAACTGGCACAGATGAGGTCAAATCATTGGCTGTAACCTAAGTTTTACTTGATTTTTGCCAACATTCACCAATGAAGGACTTCCAGGAACATGTGTGTTTTGAGTCGAACAAAGCATCGTTCATGCAAAATGAACGCAAGCCTGTCCACTCCTGGTCGGCTCACACCACTGGCCTAGCAAAGCCTGCACTACTTTTGGGATCCCTGCTCTGCAAAGATGAGGACATTTGGGCTCTGAGTCAGTGAGTTGTGTGAGGGCACATGCTTGTAAAAGACAGACCCGGACGGACTGTACTTTGCACTCCAACTCCAAGTGCAGTATCTTCTCTCTGCGTTAGAGCTGATCAATCTCTTGTCGAAAGGCGAAGCCCTCACACATGATCCCAGTCTTGTCTATTACTACAGACTTTCACAATCACACAGATTTGTTTCCTTTGGCAGATAAACTGGAATTGCAGCAATTGGCAGGCTACGAGTGTAGGTTGGGGCCGAGGAGTCATGTCCTGAAAGAGGCCTCATGAAACTAAAGGGCAGGTGTACCTGAGGACAGTGAACCACAGGGACTCCACGTGCAGACCTGAGGAAGAGGCAGTGCCAAGTCCAGGCCTCGCTCTTCATCTAGGCTGAGCATAGTTTAGATGATACCATGTACCTAACATCTAGTACGATCTAGCAGCTAGACCGCACGCTTTATCACTAAGCAGAAGTCCCTATGAGCATTCACCTATTGCCCATTCTATGCCAAATGTATACACCATGGTTTGCTGACTTTCATCTATTTATACAATCTTCTCAAAAGTCCTGACAGTCCTTTGGGACAGAGAATGTCTCTTGCTTCTTGTACTCCCTTACTACCCTGCTAACAATGCATGAGTAATAGATTTTGTTGTTTCAAATGCCAAAGGGAGTGGAAATTCAACCAGTGTTACCCAAATTAATCTTCCTTGAACAGGGCCAGTGCCCTTCCTTGGGATGCAAATCCCATGTACCCCTGCAAATCCTGTGAACAACTCTGCAGTCATTGATGTGGTCATTTCTGGCTTCCCTCCCCCTCTTTGAACATCAGTGGATGCATTTTCTTTTTCTTTTTCTTTTTTGCAAGATTAAGGAAGCCAAACCCTCAGCTTCTTGGAGAACGTGCTCATCTAGTGCAGCTCACATATCTCTTCTTGGAAGGCCAGGTCCTCAGAAAGGCGAGCACTTGACTTTTCCTAAAGCAGTGAACATTTTATCTCCCTTCCCTTAGACAAGCACCGAGTCATGTATCATTGCTGCTTGATGCCCCAGCCTGTTCTCTCTTAGCTCCTTTTCATCCTCTCTCACCTTCAGGCTTGAGCTCCAGATTATTCAGGGATTCCAACTGCATCACCCGTCTTCCTCTTGACATTTCTCTGAGCTTCAAGTACTCAGGAAAGATTCTGTTTCTCTGTGTTTACCAACTGCATTGGTGTGGACAGAAGGGTACATCCCACACACCATTTGCAGCAACTGTTTCTTAGGATCAGTCATTTTAAAGCAATACACCTCCTCAGTCTCTTAAATATGTCATGGCAGGAACTGCTGCGCCCTTTCCCCATCTTCTCCATCATGCATATGTCAGACATGCCTTAGGTCTGCTGGGCATCTGCTCTTCACCAGTGGACCCCTCTCCACCCCCAGGCCCTTGGTAAAGTCCTCTGAGGAGTGACTTATGGAAGACACAGCAGCCTACAGGGAATATAATCTAAAATGTTTTAGTTCCCAGCTTGGCAAAAAATAGGTAGGGAATTAACTGAAGGTTTGCCCACTGCAGGCTCTGTTCATAAGCATAATATTTATTTATTTATTTATTTATTTATTTATTTATTTATATTCAAACAGAAAGTCACAAAAATTATACTCATCCTCATCAGTTCACTCAGTCCCATGTAATTAATTTTTTTTTCATCTTGATCTTTTGTTAGCACTTTTATGAATTCATCAGTTTGCCATTAGAGTTCTGAAAATGCTTATTCATTCAGTTCAGCAGTATAGTCAGTTACCAGAAACCTGTACTTGTCAGAGTCTTTTCCATGAATTCTTTGAAGATGAAACACTTTTATAGGAACATTTTTGCAAAAGCATCAGAGTACACCCAGAACTGTCTGTAAATGACAAAAGACTTAAAAATAACCATGGTTAAAGATTTGATGCAAGTTCATAATAATGCAATTGACAAGGAAATTTAGTTATTTCTGAGATATACATTTTAAAGTAATAACTAGAATTATGACATAACATTATACCAGAACATATAAGATTTTTAGAAATTTCATGTAATGTCTGAAACATTTTTATTAACATATTTCCATACAAATAACCCAAAGAAAGTTTAGTATTAGTTGTTTTTTTTTGTTTGTTTGTTTTATACTGCAGGTTCTTATTAGTCATCAATTTTATACACATCAGTGTATACATGTCAATCCCAATCACCCAATTCAGCACACCACCATCCCCACCTCACCGTGGTTTTCCCCCCTTGGTGTCCACACGTTTGTTCTCTACATCTGTGTCTCAACTTCTGCCCTGCAAACCGGTTCATCTGTAACATTTTTCTAGGTTCCACATACATGCGTTAACATGCGATATTTGTTTTTCTCTTTCTGACTTAACTTCACTCTGTATGACAGTCTCTAGATCCATCCACATCTCAACAAAATAAGCATAATATTTAAAAGTTAAAAATAAATAACCCCTTCGGCTCCTCTGTTTTCTAAAGTGCTCTGGGTAGCTCAAAATGGTGATATTTTACATTTCATTTCACCAATCAGTTTTTGGAGAGAGAACTGTAGCCTGGGCATTTTATATAATTCTGGTAACACTTTGATGAATAAGGCATGGGCAAGACCATAGACTTATTGGGGGAGACAAACACCTAACGAGGTCATTAGAGCAGATTGTGGTTAGAACAATGGCAATGCTGTTTACCGGTAGGGATGCAGAGGAGGGTCACTTAATGTAGCCTAGTAGAGGGCAGAAAAGGAAGACTGAGAAATTCTCTAGAGAGAAGAGGCACCTACATGGAGAGTTAAAGACTGAAGAGTTAGGGAGGAGATTGGTAGAAAGGAGGGAAAAAAAGAATTCTTAATTCTGTTGTCCCCTAACTTGTGTGTATTATTAGCACACCCTGGGAAATCTATAGCTACTGCTTCTTCAGAATTCTTTACACCTGGTGAATTCTGTGGCCCTCTGCCCCCATGTAATTTCTGTGCATTTGCTTAAATAAGACACTGTGATAGACTGGGCAGACATTTCCTGGCAGTTAATAATCAGCAGAGAAGTTTAAGTCTTGAAGCAAAGCTGTGAAAATATGCATGTATATTTGTATAAAAAGTAGTCAAATTATTACCTTTTCATGTCTTGATCAGCCAAAAGTTGAAAAGGCACATTGTTGTGGTCGACGAGCTGCATGTATGGTTGGTTCTTTTCCTGATCTCTAAAAGCCAAATAAACAGGAAGAGAGAAGCACACGCTCTTTTGCATTAGGTGTTTGGAATCCAAGTTACCATGGAGAACTTTCCTAAAAGTAGCTGCTGATTAATACTGGGATTAATTACTTAGAGAGATTTGTGGTACAACCATCATAAAGTCATTTGTAAATGTCTTTATTTAATCAAGGTAGGTTTGACAGAGTTCTGCCTAGAGATGGTGGAGTGGGCCAAATGAATCTGGTGATTGGCTTATAAAATGTATAAAATGTTCTGGGTTGATAAATTTAAAGTGTAATAATTGAATTATGCACAGAAATGACGTATAGTATGGGTTATTTCTACTTCTATGAATTCATAGAAAATTGGGCAATTCAGTGCAACAGACATTTATTAAGCTCATACTATATACGTGGCACAATGTGAGAATAAGATGATGCACGGACCATCACAGGGCACTCCAGGATATACTACAAGCCAGTGCACTGAAACTGATGTTTTCCTTCTGTTTTTAAAGCAGCTTCTTTCTTGCTCTAATCTTTGTAAAACTAAAGGCACAATCTGCACCTGTGCAAAGGAGATATGGCAGAGATCTCTCAGGAAGGACTGAGCCACGTAATAAATTCGCAGCTTCTTTTCACCTTGTCACAATCTTGCTCTCCCTCCTCGCAGTATCTGTGGCCTCTCTCACATATTATGCTGCTTTTATTTTCTTTACACTCTTATCCCGTTCAGCTTTGTTTGTCAGCTCTTATGCAACCTACACAAGTGGAATTCTCCTTGGACTCTTCTGTCTCAAACATGAATTGAAATACAGCAACTTTGGCAATGCCCTTTGGACACATTTCAGTACACTCATATCTCAGTGAACTGAGTCAAAGAGGCCGACTTGTTTTTACTGACAACCTAAAGACAAAAGCATTTCAGGGTGATGAAAACGGCTTACTTTGAAAGTACAGTAAAGAGGATTGTATGGGGGGAAAAAAATGGATGGCAATGAAATTTTACTGTTTTCAGGAAACAAAACATTAAAAAGTTTAGACTGTTATACCCAGATTGCTGGGGAAAAAAATTGGGTCTTCATTTGTACCCTTTAAAGAATAGCAAAAAATACTGCGTTTGATTTTACTAGGAGAATTAACTGGAAGGGGACGTGTGTTCTTAGGAATTTCTCACAGAGGAACGAACGGCACACCCAGCCCCCCCTGCCAGCTGGACCAGCCTGCTTCCTCGGCTGGGAGACCAGGATCATCACCTCATCTCAGTGGCACTAGGAGGTCCCCTACATACTCGACCCAACCAATAGCTTATGCTGAGAGTGGTGCCCTGAAAGGGCCCCAGTGGCATTGGGGAAGGGCTTGGGCTTTGATACTGGGGAGATAAACGTGTCTAAGCCAGGGCTTTGCAGTGTGCTTAAGGTTTACATGGGATTTCTTGGAAAGATAGTAGAAGGGATGACAGAAGGTATCTGTGCTCTGCCGCTGCCTCTTTTTCTAGGGTCTTATTCTAGCTCTCTCCTACCGCTTCCCACCATGACAGAAAACATGGAGTGCACGCAGGGGCTTGCTTCTCTTTTCTTGTGTACACGGAGATACTGTACACAAATCTGGTGTATCTGCATGTGCAATGTGAGGGCTTCAAGACTTCTCAGGTTGAAAGCGGATGAAGCACAACAACGTCCTACTGTATAACACAGGGAACTATATTCACTATCCTATGCTAAACCATAATGGAAAAGAATATTAAAAAAAGAGTGTGTATATATGTATAACTGAATCACTTTTCTGTACAGCAGAAATTAACACAACATTGTAAATCAACTATACTTCAATTTAAAAAAAAGAAAAAAAAAGGAAGTGGATGAAGCTTTTCACCACAATTGCACATACATCCTCAGACTGACATCTTTTGTCATTCTCTAGATCTAAAACATAAGCTGTATGTGGTCTTACACTCCCTTTTCCCTACATGAACACATTGCCCATGCACTTCCTGAGTCACATGGCTCTGTAGACAAAAGCAGGTGGAAAATTTGGGGAAAAGAACTTGAAAGTAACATGAGCTAGAGAACACTCTGGGAGAGCTAATATAAAGTATACTTTTTCCTTTCTTCTCTTTTCTTTTTAACCATGTCTAGGAGTACCAAGGGCTGGAGTAGAGATTTCTTTTACCCTAGGCACACACTAGACAACATTTCTCAATCTCCCTTGCAGTTAGGTGACCTACGACTGCATCTGGCCAGTGGGATGCAGGCAAAAGTGATGACTACTCTTAGCCCCTTACCCTCCTGTGCTCTGTCCTTTCTCTTCGCTTGTTACTGTTGGATATTGACACTCAGGGAGACCTTGGAAGCTCTGCACTGAAGATGTTGGATTCTCTTTCAGCCTGAATCTCTGAGAGACTGTGTACATCACTGTTATGGACTGAATTGTGACCTCTCCCCTCAAAAAAATATTTTATATTTTGAAGGCTTAACTCTTAGTGTGACTTTATTTGGACGTAGGTCCTTTAAGGCGGTAATTAAGGTTAAATGAAGTCATATGGGTAAGGCTCTAATTCAATAGGACTGGTCCTTATAAGAAGAGGGACCCCAGAGCTCGTGCTTTGTCTTTTTGTGCACACACAGAGAAAAGGCCATGTGAGGACAGAGCCAGAAGGCGGCCATCTGCAAACCAAAGAGAGAGGTCACACCAGAAACCAACCCTGTGGACACGTAGATCTTGTACTTCCAGCCTCCAGAACTATGAGACAATAAATTGCTGTTGTTTAAGCCACTCAGTCTGTGGTGTTTTGTTATGGTGGCCTGAGCTGATAAATCCAACATAGATCTCACTCCCATCCCCACCCCTGTTGCATATTGGATTTTACATGATGAAAAATAAACCTCTTTTTTTTGTTAATCCACTGAGATTTCAGGCTTTATCTCTGAAAACAGCTGGTGTTTTTTTTTTTTCTAATGCAAAGACCAAGCAGAGCTAATCAAGTTTGTGATATCCCTTTTCTCATAGTGTATAGGTTGGAATTTATGCAAACTTTACCTCAGTGCAAAAGGTTCCTTGGGGTCAACTCCACAGATTATTTTTTAAACAAAGAAAGAAAAGCTAACACCTCTTTATTTAGTTTTGTTTTGCTTTGTTTACAGTGTACAACATGATGATTTAATATACATACACATTGTGAAACGATTACCACAGTCAAGTTAATTAACACATCTGTTATGTCACAGTTACCTTTTTTGTTGTTGTTGTGTTGGTGATGGGAGAGATCCCAAGAAACTTTCATCTTATGAATGAAAATGTGTACCATTTTGTCAACATCTCCCCATTTTCCCACCACCTGACAACCACCATTCTACTCTCTAGTTCTATGGGTTTGACTTTTTTAGATGCCACATATAAGTAAGATCATACAGTACTTGTTTTTCTATGTCTGGCTTATTTCACTTAGTATAATGCCCTCCAGGTTTATCCATTTTGTCACAAATGGCAGGATTTCCTTCTTTTTAAGGTTAAATAACATTGTGTGTGTGTGTGTGTATGTACATACATATACCACATTTTCTTTATCCATTTAGTTGTTGATAGAAACTCAAGTCGTTTCCATATCTTAGCTATTGTGAATAATGCTGCAATGAATATGGAAGGACAGATATTTCTTTGAGAAATTGATTTCACTTCCTTTGGATATATACCCAGAGGTGGGATTGGTAGATAATCTGGTAGTTCTATTTTTAATTTTATGAGGAACCTCAATACTATTTCCTGCAATGACTATACCAATTACAGTCCCACCAACAGTGCACAAGGGTTCCCTTTTCTCCACACTCTTGCCAGTACTTGTGATCTCTTCCTTTTTTTGTTAATAGCCATTCTAACAAGTGTGAGATGGTGATATTGTGGTTTTGACTTGTATTTCCCTGGTGATTAATGATGCTGAGTGCCTTTTGATATACTTGTTGGCTTTGTAAGTCTTCTTTGGGAAAGGGTCTATTCAAGTCCTTTGCCTAATCTTTAATTGGGTTTTTTTTTCTATTGAGTTGTATGAGTTTCTTATATACTTTTGGATATTAACACCTTATCAAATACATGGTTTGCAGATATTTTCTCCCATTCCATAGGTTGCCGTTTCACTGTGTTGATTGTTTCCTTTACTATATATAAGCTTTGATATAGCTTCTTTGCTATAGTCCGATGTAATTCCACTTGTTTATTTTTGCTTTTATTGCCTGTGCTGTTGGTGTCATATTCAAAATCATCATTGCCAAGGTCAATGTCAAGGAGGTTTTCTCTATTTATTTTAATAGGAGTTTTACAGTTCCAGTTCTTCATTTAAGTCTTTAATCCATTTTGAGCTTTTGTGTGTGTGTGTGTATAGTGTAAGATAAAGGTCCAGTTTCTTTTCTTTTTTTTTTGTATGTGGCTATCCAGTTGTCCCAATACCATTTGTTGAAGATACTACCCTGTCTCCATTGTGTATTCCTCATGCCCTTGCCAAATATTAGTTGGCCATATATGTAAGGGTTTATTTCTGGGCTTTCTATTCTGTTCCATTGGTCTATGTGTCCGTTTTTATGCCAGTATTCATACTGTTTTCACTACTATAGTTTTGTAATATAATATGAAATCAGGAAGTCAAGAGACAAAGAAAGTCACTACATAATGATAAAGGGGTCAGTTCATCAAGAGGATGTAAAAATAGTAAATATATATGCACTTGACATCGGAGCACCTAAATATAAAAAGCAAATATTAACAGAACTGTAGGGAGACACAGATAGCAGTAAAATAATAGTAAAGGGCTTCAGTACCATACTTTCAACAATGGGTAGATCATCCAGACAAAAAACCAATATGGAAATATTGGTATTAAATAACAATATATACCAAATGGCCCTAATAGACATATACAGAGATTCCATTCAATGGTAGCAAAATACACATTTTTCTCAAGTGCACATGGAACATTCTCCAGGACAGATCATCTGATAGGTCACAAAACAAGTCTTATCAAATCTAAGAAGATTGAAATCATATCAAGTATCTTTTACCACCATAATGGTATAAAAGTAGAAATCAATAGCAGGAGGAAAATTGGAAAATTTAAAAATATGTGGAAATTAAACAACACACTTCTGAACAACTATTTTAAAGGCCTAATGTTAACTTGGCTTACTCTGAAAAGGCTTCCAGCACAGGGCTGGATTAGGGACAGATGTAAATGAAGAAGCAAAAAGTGGAGCTAAGGTATTTAAAAAGTTCACACATGTTTGTAACATTTTTCAGAGGTTGTCTGTACAAGTTGGAGCCTCACCTCAACATTTATAAATAAAAAGCGTGTTTTAAGTGTAACCAAAGAACTTTGTAATTAAAATGATACCTTTTTTTTTTTTTGGCCATGCTATATGGACTGTGGGATCTTCGTTCCCTGACCAGGGATCGAACCTGCACCTGCTGCAGTGGAAGTGCAGAGTCTTAACCACTGGACTGCCAGGGAAGTCCCCAAATGATACCATTCTTAACTTGTGTTTTGAGGGTAATGGAGGAAGGATCAGGGTAGAATATATAAATTTGAAAATAAATCTATTTTTCAACCACAGAAAAATAAAAGCTCAATCTGACTAGTGTACACAGAAAATAAGCCATCTTCTAAGTATACCAGTGACTGTAAAGGAGCTGAAGTATGGGGGAAGGGAGAGAAGCTGTCTATAATAAACTCCATGCAACTTCACAAAACTTTTATGTTTATCTGAAGGGAGTATTAGTTTTAAAAGCCTGAGAAACAAGAGCTTAAGGTATTCTGTTAAGCTCTTCATTAATGCTAAAGGCATTAATGAGCTGCGTAGGCTTGGATAAGTCCCATAACCCACCTGAGCTTCAGTTTGCTCATCTGTTAAGTGAAGATATATTGAAATAATTATGTGTAAGATATGTGTATGTGTGCTTACGAGCAAGAACATATATTTGCAAATGTCAGAGTTTCTCAGTTGTGGTATAAATGTGATAAAACAAAGAAAATATTTTGTTTTCGTGACAACTAGCCCATCTCATCAGGTAATTCAGGTCTTAGGACAATTTTGTCTCCAGTTTCCAAAGCCTAGATCTTATGTCTCAAAAATAACAGTACTGAACTAGAAACACTTTTTTTTTTTTTAATCATCAACAATTTTTATTTTATTTTATTTTTTTTAACAGGCAATAAGTCTTTTTTTTAAAATTTATTTATTTATGGCTGTGTTGGGTCTTCGTTTCTGTGCGAGGGCTTTCTCTAGTTGTGGCAAGTGGGGGCCACTCTTCATTGCGGTGCGTGGGCCTTTCACTATTGCGGCCTTTCTTGTTGTGGAGCACAGGCTCCAGACGCGCAGGCTCAGTAGTTGTGGCTCACGGGCCCAGTTGCTCCACGGCATGTGGGATTTTCCCAGACCAGGGCTCAAACCCGTGTCCCCTGCATTGGCAGGCAGATTCTTAACCACTGCGCCACCAGGGAAGCCCTAGAAACACTTTTTGTGTTCACCTTGTAATTAAAAAAAAAAAAAGAATCAGCTCATAAGATTAACTATAGTTGACAGCCATGTCCCTTGAAAGGCCACATTTTCTGAACATTAGTTTTATCTCCTGGAGGAGTAAGACACAACACATGTATCTAGTCCTCCCAACCTAAAGCCTCCACCACCACAGTGGGAATCAAATCATACCTAAGAAGGGCAGTCATTCTAAAGTCATTACAATTCAACAGGAGCAAAGGGAAGACTTAATCAGAAAATTTGATTCCTGAGACATAATAAAGTGGGTTAATTTAGGAATGAGAAATGACACTGTGAGGGACATTTAGCATCATCACCCTCGAGAAGCGTGTCAGAAAGATCCAGAACATTATTCTCTGGGTGGTACAGATTTGGAAGGGGGCATCTACTTCAGCTCTCCTTTCCCTCCCTGGGACAGTGATACTACCTAGCATATAACTCAATTCAAAACAGGAACAAAGTCTGGAATTTCATCTAACACTTCTAAAGGATTGAAAAGTCTGAATAAAAATTAAAAGATATTGGTGGCAGTAGAGGAGGGTGATGGGGCATTTCTTGGGCAGGAAGTATTCATGTAGAGATAAACCATGAAGTCACACTTTCTCAACTCCTCTCTCGCCTCTGTCTTCACATGGCCTTCTCTCTTATGTCTCTGTGCCCTTCCCTTGCTTTTTAAGGACACCTGTCTTGGATTTAGGATTAAAATCCAGGTAACCTCGCCTCCAACGGAAGCTCGAGCGTCCTCAGAAACGACCCTGGCCAATGTCACCGCAGAGCAGAGGCGGTGTCTTCAGGGCTAATGTGAAATCTCTTCCCGTGGAGCCGATCCCCTGGCTCGGCAGCACCAGCTCGGACAGACTGAGGTCTCTGCGGCTTTGGTGACGCTGCTTAAGCATTCCCACCGTGTCCCAGCTCTGCTCTCAGCCTGCCGCCCACTGCAACCCCTCTCACCTGACCTCGGGGCTTGAGGAGGGGGCCAGTGACCCCGAGGCCAGGGGCTTTTGCTCAGGAGAGAGGTCAGGCTTCTTGGGGGCTTTGAGCTCTACCGGGGTTCAGCTGACCTGGGACCAGGGGTCGCCCAGAGATGCACCTCATCCTGTGCCTCAGGAAGGGCTAGGGAGCAATTTTCTTGTTGTACTACCTTTACTCGCTTAACTCACTTGAGAAACTAAGCAATTTTTACTTTCTGTTTAGAATGATGTATGTGTAGGAGAGTGAGCCGGCATGCTCCCAAAGTGCCTTGTTTTCTCTGATATAAATATATTTGTAAGGACCAGGTCCAGAGGATTCTTGGGTGTGTTTGCCACATGAAGACTTTAGGGACTGGGCTTGTTGTGTAGTGGGGTTACAGTCTGAAAATGAGTCTCCTCCCCGTGAAGATGGAAAAGGAGCTTGAGGTGGAGCTCTGAGCAGTGGACTTAAGCCAAACCCCTGAAATGCCCTTTCCTCTTCACCCTACTGCTCTCAGGTCCTTAGAAGCTCGTCCAGTTTTTCAAAGCCCTGTGCCTCCAAGCGTGGTCTCACTTGAGTCCCTGCCAGGCTCATGTGTGTACCACATTAGCACCCCAGTGACCTGAAGATTCTATGTACTTGTTTTATGTATACATGCGAATACATAAATGCCAACATTTGAAATAGTTTGATAAAGTCTTTGTAACCACGCAAAAAAAAAAAAAAAATCCAGGGCGATTTCATCTCAAGATTCTTTTTTACTTCCTAATTACATCTACAGAGACTCTTGTTTTTAAATAAGGTCACATTCTGATGTTCAGGGTGCACATACATTTTGGGAGGACACTATTTATTCCACTACACCGCCTTCCTTTTTATAATTTATATTTGATTAATGATAAGCAAGGTTTATTTAGTGACAAGAACATCTATGGTTAATTGCTGCGTTTCTGATTAGAAAAGGAAGAATGGTCCTCAGCAGCCAACAGAAAATGTGGACCATAGACATCGTACCTCGTTCTCCATGTTAAAGAGAAAAAAAAAATCAAGACATGGAGACATGAAATATGCTTTGTGGGTCTGTGTTTTTCTGTAGCTTCTATATATTTTAATCTTTTACTTTGAGCTTTCTTTTTTTAAATTTTAGCATAAATGAATGTTTTATTGCCTTTGATTTACCATTATTATTAATTTTTTTTTACAAAAACTGGTGTGTGTGTGTGTGTGTGTGTGTGTGTAAGTCTTTTTCCAAAGGAGGAAAAATACTGACATTTAAAAATTAGGTCATAATTAGGGGGATAAATTAGAAATAAGGAATTTGGGATTAACAGATACACATTCCTATATATTAAATAGATAAAGAAGCACCTACTGTATAGCACAGAGAACTATATTCAATATCTTGTAATAACCTATAATGAAAAAGAATCTGAAAAAGAATAGATATATATGCATATGTATAAATGAATACTTTGCTGTACACCAGAGACATTGTAAACCAACTATATATTTTTTTTCAATTTAAGAAAAGGAATAAGAGAGAGAGAAAAAAATTAGGTCAACAGAACTGACTTTATTAAATGCCTACCGTGTGTCCAGGTACAAAGCTAAGGAATAAAGAACAATGATGAGTAAAGACTTCCCCTGCTCTCAGGGTGCTCATAGGCTACAAAGGAGCCTGCACCCTTGCAGCAGAACAAATAAACACAAAACCTTCAGAGGTCTTCCATCTTCACCACCTGTGAAGGCTCTGGGAGGTGACTGGAATTTTGTAGGAGAAAATGCAAGATCGTTGCTGCTGCATCTGTGGGTCACCATGACTTCCTAGCACCCTGAGAGACAAGGGTCCCCTCTCAAAGCAGACTCTGACCACAAAGAGCCTCTGTCCATCCTTCTCTGCTCTAAACTTTCCTCAAAATTTCCTTTGTGAATTTGTGCTTTTGGAAAGAAGTCTCCCCAACTTGGGGGCATGTCTGTTTGTAAGAAATCAGATTTTTATAATTTTGTATATATTCTTTCCTTTTTGTTACCCTGTCATTAAATAAAGCTTCTGTCTTCCTTGGCCGTTCCAAGTCAGTGTTTAGCCTGCATGCAAATGCTTCGTTGTGTTAGATTCTTCCCACAAACCACACTGCTCATTTCTCCTGCATATCGGATCTTCTGTGATTCTTCACATAAATGGACAATGCAGAACTGAAAGCAGCTCTCTCTCTCAGCAGGACTTGGCTGGCCCAATTTTCCTTCTTGCTTTGCTGAGCTGGATCCCAGTGTGTCAAATCTCAGATGCATTTGTCTTTCCTGCCTATGCCTTTAATTGCAGTTTACTCCTGCTATGATTTTCCATTTAATTTCTTAAGCTTCTTAATTTCATAATGCATTTTTGTGCATCATTTGGGTAAGGAGATATCATGAAAAGGAAGTGAGAAGGGAATGAGCTTTTGCACCCTGCATCAGGTGTGTTTGTTTACCCTTACACATTTGTTTTTGTGCCTTCCAAACACTGTATGTCTGGAAGCCCTGGACAGCAAGCCAGGGCTTGTGCACTTATATTGCTGAATTATATTTCCATGAATCTGGTGCTGGAGCAAGTTTTATGGTAAAGAATTAAAAGTAATCATGTAACTTAAAAAAAACTGTTTACATTTATAGCTGAGGGTCACTGAGGGTGCCTCTCATGACTCCTGTACCCGTTGCTGACCTTCCTCAAAGGACTAAGGTTCATTGAGACCAAGTTTCCAACGGACCCCTGTTTTCCTCCACACAAAACTACGTATTTCCCCAAAAATAAGACCGAGAATTTTACTCTTTCATGAGTTAATTCGCAATTTACTCTCAGAAATGTATAAGGAGAGGGGGAAAATTATAACTGCAAAACTTACTCTTTGTACAGACTTATAAAGGTCCCAGATCTCCACAGACGATGAGAAATTGAGTATGTGTACAACCAAAATAAAAAAGCCAAACTGGATTCATCAACCAGCATGAGTGGGAGGTGGGGTGGTATTCTCCATCGTATTCCCTTTTGCCCTTTAACATAAGAGCCATTTTGACTGTAGGAGCCAAAAGCACTGTCTGCCAGGTCCATCATATTTGTATAGTCAGAACAGGTAAATGACAATGAGGTATGTGCTCTAGGGTTTATGTATCTGTCAAAAGGAGAGAAATTGTTATTTTAGAATCCAGACTTTGAAGGTAGACAGAGTCTACTGTGATTAAAACTGGAGTTTCAGTTTTAATCCCGGCCCCTCCTATCTGTGTGATCTTCAGCAAGTTTCTGAAAATATTGAAGCTTTGGATTCCTCAGCTATGATGTAGGAATAATAATTTCACCAGCAAGTACCAGATCCCTGCTGGGGGCAGTTGGCATGCTAGAAAGAGTAACTGCTTAAAATTCAACAGTAAGAAAACAATACATGGGCCAAAGACCTTAACAGACACCTCACCAAAGAAGGTATACAGATAGCGTATAAGCATACGAAAAGATGTTCTACCTCCTATGTTATCAGGGAAATGCAAATTAAAACAATAAGAAGATACGACTACACACCTATTAGACACTGGAACCTTGACAACACCAAATGCTGGTGAGAAAGTGGAGTGACAGAACCCTCACTCATTGCCAGTGGGAATGAAAAATGGTACAGTGACTTTGGAAGACAGTTTGGCAGTTTCTTACAAAACTAAACATACTCTTACCATATGATCCAGCAATCACATTTCTTGGTATTAACTCAGTGGAGCTGAAAATGTGTGTCCACACAAAAACCTGCAAACGGACGTTTATAGCAGCTTATTCATAATTGCCCAAACTTGGAAGCAACCAGGATGTCCTTCAGTAGGTGAATGGATAAATAGACTATGGTATATCTCAACAAAGGAATACTATTCAGTGCTGAAAAGAAATGAGCTATCAAGCTGTGAAAAGACATGGAAGAAACTTAAGTGCATGTTGGTAAGTGAAAGAAATCAATATGAATAGACTACGCATTGTATGATTCTGAATATATGGCATTCTGGAAAAGGCAAACTATTTAGATAGTAGAAAGATCAACTGTTTCCAGGGGTGAGGGTTGGATAGAAGGATGAATAGGCAGGGCACAGAGGATTTTAGGGCAGTGAAGATAGTCTGTATGATAATACAGTTGTAGATACCTGTCATTATATATTTGTCCAAACCCATAGAATGTACAGCACCAAGAGTGAACCCTAATGTACACTGTGGACTTTGGGTGATGATGATGTGTCAGTGTAGGTTCATCAGCTGTAACAAATGTACTACTCCGGGGTGATGTTGATAATGGGGGGGGGGGTCTATGCATGTGTGAGGACAGGGGGTATATGAGAAGTCTTTGTACCTCCCTCTTTATTTTGCTGTGAATATAAAACTGCTCTTTAAAAAAGTCTTTTTTTAAAGAGTAATTGAAGGGAGTTTAAAGAAAGAAGAGGCCATTTAGTGTGTGGACAGAGTTAAGGGAACCCACCAGGAGTAATGAGGCACCCAGGGACTAACAGTGGTAAAAGCCATTACCACCCTAATGAAGGCAGGACAGTGGCAGCTCTTGGGAGAACACTGTAGAACGTGTGAGTAGGAGAGACTGCCCAATAAAGAGCTGTTATAGTGAGGGATGGGGCCACCTCCAGATCAGTGCCTGGCAGGGTGGGGTGAAATATACACCCTGAAGCCTCTTTCCATTTGCTTTCCCATCACCTGGCAATATGCTCCATTGGCAGCACTCAACAAAAAGCCAGAGGACAAAGGAGGACAGGGGGTAGAGGTCAAAGAGATCAGGTTCCTGGACATAAATTTGGGTCAGAAAGGATGAAGAATGGATACGGAAGGGCAAATGGAGAACATTCAGCATCCCCCAACATTAGGTGCTTGTTGTTTGTCTAGAATGCCTTCTTTTGAGTTACCAGTACTCCTCATTCAGTGAACCTCTGATGAGGCTGGAATAGCAACCCTCTACACCCCATGACCAAGACCAATCAGAGAATTGAATTCTCTTGAACTCCAGGAAATCAGTCAGACTCAACCTTGAAATTTAATACAGAGTTTTTGGAAAAGGGAGTCTCTTTTTCATTTGGATTATGAACTTCAAGGGTGTAGACTTAGGTCAGCCAACAATCAGCTTTCCGGCTGTGTAGAAAGACCTAGCCTGACGGTGAAGACAATGCAGAGAGAGCACAGCAGGGTCCAGAGATGGAGAGAAAGAGACAGATCCATGGTGACTTTGTTGGAAGCCCTGTTTCTAATTATATCTCAAGACAGTTTCAGTTTTAAATATTCCAGTGATGTGAATCTTTCATTTCCTGTGCTGGAAGAGTTGAAAGGGCAAAACAAGGAGCTGTGAAGCATCCAGAGGTGAACATCATCGGGGAATCTGTCTTGTGCTGGAATCAGGACCCAAAGGAAGGCTTTGGTACCTACCAGATTCCAAGAGCTAGGGATGCCCAGCAGGACCTGGGACCATGGAGAAGGAGCTGCCTGGAAAGTGCTGAGTCTGCTAGGTTCAAACTGGAACCACGGCAACAATGGCACAAGAGCTGAAACCAAAGGAGAGATGTGACCCCTATGGAGCTACTGCCTTAAGCACAGAGTGATAGGAAATTTCCTGACTTTTCTTCTCCTTCCACCCTTTGACGCGAGTGCCCTCTCCTGCCCCCATTAACTGAACCTAACTGGTAACCATTTAATAAAGGGAGCCTGGGGCATCTGTGGAGGTAAGACTCTTCAATTCACAGCAGAGCAGGAGAGGGGGAGGGGGTGACTTTGAGAGCCAACAAACAAATGACCAGTGGTTGGGGTACACTACTTCTTTTTTCCTCTTTCCTTTCAGGATGCATTGTAAACTTAGATAAAGCATGCACAACTTGTTTTTGTTCTCCAAGCCCAGGGTATGGTGATCAAGTTATTTGCAGCTTAGAGACTTCAGTGAGTTACTGTGTAAGACAAGGCTATTTGGTCTGATATTTAAGTTCCTTTAAAATATGGTCATAATTTATGGGCATGAAATAACGTGACAGGAAAATGTGAAGGTAGATGATAATCCAGTCACATTAGGTGACTTGCTCTTCATCACTGTGTACTTTCCCATCCTTGCTAATGATAATCCCTCTGCCAGGCTCACCAACCTCTTCCCCATCTCTCTTTGATGAAAACTTAGCTTCACATTACAAGTTAGGTGCCATTCTTTGAAGGAAACTTCATTTTATCTTTCCCTTCTTTAACCTTTATATCACTCTCATGGCACTTAACAAAATGAATCGTGTATTTTAGATATTGAAATTTCTATCTTATCCTTTGATAATGGGCTATGAGTTCTCCAAGGGCAAAGGGTGTTTTCCCCAAGTTTGTATCCTTCAGAGAAGGTTTGAATGACTCTTGTACCTGCTAAGTGCTTGATAAATATATGTTGTAGTAGGTGGACACCTGGAACACTTGTTGGATGGATCAGTATCCCTCCAGATTGATACTGGAACTGTATCAGAAACCTAGGTTCCATTATTTTCTATGTCACATTAGGGTGACCTGCAGAATAACACTGCTCAGCTTTCTTATCTGCACAGTGAGATCAGATGACATGAAATCAGAGGTCCCTCCTGGCCCTTCCGTAATTCCCTCATTTCAATCAGAAGGTAGATAATTAAATTTGTAAGCAGCAATTTTATAATTCTGTTCCAGAATTTTTACTTGAGGAAAGCTACCATTCCACGATCTCACTCCTTCTGTATTCATTCTGAAGAGTTTCCATGGGGCTAAAGTCTACCCACACTTTAAAAGTAAGTGGAAGTACCCCATGATCCTCACTCGACTTTCTCTTCTCTTATGCCTCTACCCTGGCGATTGCCCATTTTGCACCAAAAAAGCACCTCATTTTATAAACACTTTGTAAAGCATAACAAGAAATAAAGCAATAAAAGATTATAAAATGTTACATTCTATAGGGGATATACTACTAAAGGGATACTACTCCTAATGCATCCATAAAGAACCAAGTTTATAAATGCTAGTATGTCAATTATGATGGTAAAATATGTATCTATATAATACATGTGATAAGATGGATGGTATTGGAGTGGCTTTGGCATATTTATTAAAATGTATTTTTTATGGAATTGATAAAAAACCAAAATGTCCACTGTAAGCAGTCACATGAAAATGGATAAATACAAAAGCAAGCATCAGAGTATTCGGCAGAGAATTTTGAGCCTGAACAATCAAGTTTCAGGCAAATCGTATGTGGTTCATAATTTTAGCCCGTTATTATGCAAAGCTGCCGATTCAATTTTACAATGCAAAGAAATGTTTGGCATGATTATCAAGTTATATTTACTGTTCTGTGGTTCTACTGAAAGATGCACTATCTTCAAAGAGTCTGTTCAAATTACCTCTGAACACACTTTCAGATGCTCAGTGGCAAGCAGAAGTTGGCAGAATAAAATGTATTAGTCTTAACTAGCATCAGCATGTGAGACTTTTTAAAAAAACTGGTAAATGATGATTCAGTTGCAGAGCCAGACAAATGATTTCCAAATCAACAAATTCAGAGAAAAAGTTGCTGATCCTAGTTGAATTGCCGCATGTTGCGGCTTCCTGTTACATGTGTCTTGCTGGAAAAAATCTCTCGTAGAACTTTTCTCACCCATCAGAATAAAGTGTTTGTTATTTCGAATCCCTACCTGCTGAAAACTCAGGATCTCAGAGGACCTGTTGGAAAACCCAGCCTCAAGAGGTTGGGAAGTTTGAGAAACTGGGCGAGCACTAAACTCTGTGCCCTATTCCCCCTCTGGATTCTCCTGTCCCTCTTCCTTGGAACTAACTCTATACTTGCTAAATTCAATTCCCCTTCTCCTTCTCCTCTCTCTGATCAATGTACTCTGTTCACGCTTTTGTTCCCATCTCTCCACCAAAACTGTTTTTAGTGTCATCAATGACCCCCATGCTCTGGATGCCAGTGTTCCAGTCTCAATCCTTATCTAACCTGATACAGCAACATGAAACACGATTGGTTATTCCCTACTCCTTGAAGCATTTTCTTCACGTGTCTCCCAGGACTCTGCACTCCTAGTTTTCCTTCTCCCACTGGCTCCTCTTTTTCTAGGTCCTTTGCTGGGTCCTCTTCTCTCCTACAAATTAAAGTATTTCCTGTCTCACTCCTTGAACCTCTTATCTGTCTATCTATACTCACTGCCTTCATGAATTCATCTAGTCTTGTGTTACCCCCCTGATGTATAACTTTCGTCTAGACCTCTCCCATGAGATATAGAATCAGTGATCCCGCTGACCACTTGCTACCTCTACTTGAATGTTCAAGAGCCATCTTGAAGTCAACATGTCTAGAACCAGACTTCTTCTCTTCACTGCACTCTCACCAAACCTGCTTCTGCACAGCCTACCCCAACTCAGTTCATGGTGACACCATTCTTCCGGTCAGGACTGGGACCAAGGTGAAGCAAGTGAGTTGCTTAGGCACGAAATTTAAGACAGGGTATTATGCAAGTGCCAACACTGCTTTTGCATGATCCTGAAAGTGGGCCTTCTGAAAATGTATGTTCTCAATACCTCACTCGCCTCACCCTGGTCCCACCCTGCTTTCACCTGCTCAAGCCAAAAAACCTCAGCATCATCCTTTATGCCTCTGTTTCTCTGACATCCATGTCCCATCTGTGAGGAAATCCTGTTGGCTTTACCATCAGAAAGAGAGAGGAATGCCCTAATTCTACACTTCAAGGGAAAGGCTTGAGGAACAGGCAGCGATGATCTCTGGGGGTGAATGTTAGACAGCTCTCAACTGCTGGAAGGAATAGCTGGCCCCAAGGTGTGCAGTGGAACAGTGTGTTTGGGTTGCTGTGGCCTTGGACCTTGGCAGACGTAGGATTAGGGCCCCAGGTTTCCACACTAGAAGCCTGTGTGCTGCCTCTAGGTCCTTTGGGGTCCTGAAAGGCTATAGATTTGCTGCTCGCACATGTGCAGTTCTCTCCCCTGTTCTGGCATCGGGGGGGAGGTAGGCAGTCTCTCCCCTGCACAGCCTTTGGGCCAGAGCCTCCACCCTTCCTCCGCCTGGAGCCCTTTGAGGCAAGTGGAGGTGGAGGTGAGGTATCCACAAGTACTGGGGTTTGCATGATAGGTGGTATGATCCAGCTTCCTTACCCACGAGTTTGAAATGAGGGGCTCCAGCACCAAGGCAACCCAGGTCCATCCCAGGACTCCCCTGTGAGTCCTGAGATCCCTAGAAACTGAGCTTCCTCTGGGAAGAGTGGTCGTGGCTGCAGCTCCTCGGGACTGATTCCACCATTCTCTGAGCCCCTGCCCCCCGCCATATTCAGTATATCCCATCCCATCCTCTTCCTGCCCCTCCGTCAGGACCTGCACTTACTCTGCCACACAGCCAAAGTCACACAGCACACGCTGTGGGCTCCAACTGCGCCTTTTGCCTTCCTGACAAACCCCACACTCCATCCAGCCGGACCAGACCCTGGCCACAGCCCATGAGCGTCCCCAACCCCTCAAAATCTATTTCTGACCCACTTTCCTCCAGGCATTTGTAAGATTTGCTTCTCCTTCCCCTTGAAATTAGGCATGGTTATGTGACTCATTCTAGGCAGTGGATTATAGCTGGATATGATGTGTGCCATTTCTGGCCCACATTTGTCAGTTGATATGTTCTAGAACCTTCTTCCCCTACTGCCACAATTGGAGATGCTCCAGATGGTACAACTTCCATTAGCCTGAGCCCTAGAATAAGGATGATACAGAGCAAAGCCCCCAGACATGCAATTTCCATATAGTATGATCTAGGAATAACCCTTGGTGCTTTAAAGCCACTGAGATTTGAGGATTTGTTACCATAGCATAGCATAACCTGTCCAGATTAATATAACCAGGTTACCTCTTGCTTGAAGGCAATCTGATTAAATAACAAATTATATAAAATAGAATCAATAATAAAAAAACTCTCTAAACTTCTTGTGAAATATCCAAAGTTTGAGAAACACGCTTTCAGTTCCTTAGAGGGAAACACACACATGCACACACACACTCCTGATAGGCCTCAGAAGCTTCATTCTAGATGCAGCAAATAGTCTGGTGGTTTTGCCTGGACAATTCTAATGATGTCTGTAGTTACACACCTACCTGTATGAGCCTCATCGTGCTTGTTCCTTCCTGGCAGCGTGATCAGTACCTATCTATTCGCCAAGTATTGACCTTTGAGGATAAGCCAGAGTGAAGGGTAGTGTGTATAAAATGGGGGTATCCAAGCATTTGGTCTAATTTATGAAGAAATCGTTACAAATGTCAAAAATAATGGAGTAATTTTTAAAAATATATTTAAAGATTATGCTTCTCCTAAAGAGAGGAAATCAAAATTCTGAGATCATTTTTTACAAAGGCAGGGAACTAATAGAAGCTAGATGCATTGTTTCTTTCTTTTTAAAAAATTTATTTTATTGAAGTATAGTTGATTTATGTTGTGTTAATTTCTGCTATACAAAGTGATTCAGTTTTATATATATACATATTTATTATATATATAATATATATATAATATTTATTTTTTATATATATATATATATATATATATATATATATATATACATACACACACATTCTTTTCCATTATGGTTTATTAGAGGATAGTGAATATAGTTCCCTGTGCTATATAGTAGCATCTTGTTGTTTATCCATCCTATATATACTAGTTTGCATCTGCTAACCCCAAACTCCCAATCCATCTCTCCTTTCCACCCCCTCCCACCTTGGCAACCACCAGTCTGTTCTCTATGTCTGTGAGTCCATTTCTGTTTTGTAGATAAGTTCATTTGTGTCATATTTTAGATTCCACATATAAGTGATATCATATGGTATTTGTCTTTCTTTTTCTGACTTCACTTAGTATGATAATCTCTGGGTCCATCCATGTTGCTGCAAATGGCATTACTTCATTCTTTTTTATTCCATTATTTCAGGGGCATTTTCTTCCCCTCAGCCAGCAGTGACATATTTAGGTACAAGTGAAAACCACTTTATTACAACTTTATTACTACTGTCTGTGTTAAGCGGGATAGACACTGAGGGCAGAACGACATCACCTGCCCTCCAGGTTGCAGCCTGTGTTTGATGCAGTCAGAACCCAGGGCCCATCTGTCCATGTGCCCCAATAACCTTCTCCCACACTCAAAAGGAATGACCTTCCAGACATATCATAAGTACTGTCTCCTCTGTAGAGCTGTCTTGATTTCTCCTAGCAAAATTAGTGGCTCAGTTTTCTTTATCCTGCTAATGATATTAGATACATAATTACAGCACTCATCAGGCTGTCTAATTCTTTATTTACATGTCTGTCTCCCTGACTAAACTGGGGGGTTTTCAAGGGCAAGAGCTCCATCTTAGTCATCTTCAAGACCTATAGTTGTCATTTGGTTGGTACACATTTGATAATGTGGGAAAAATTTGGGGGTTGAGCAGAGGTGGAAGGAAAGGGGAATGAATAAGTGGAAAATAAGGCAAGCAGAAAAGAAGGAAGCAAATGATCAAGGCTGCAAGGAAGGAAGGAAGGGAAGGAGTTTGCACCTGTGTGCCTTTTACACATGTCTCCATGGACTGATACAGGCTTAGGCCCCAGAGCAACAGGAAGATGACGGAGCAGGTATCTCTGAGTCAGGACCAGCACAATCCTCACACCCAACAGTGTAGCCACATAGCTGATTGATCCTGGGGTATCCTACTTCTTCCCACCATTTGCCCTGGTTTAACAAGTGAGACTATTGCCTGTTATTTCACTGACTTCACAGAGTCATAAAAGCTAAGGATTCATACATTTTACAGTTACATGGAACAGCTTAGTTTGATAGGTTATTGTAGTTTTATATATAAAGAAACCCAGCCATCATTGAAATCTTTGTGGACTTAAAGAATCAAAAACTCTTAAGTTTAAAATAGAAATATTATTAAGGGAAAAAGTTGAAGTTTATGAGTTATTAAATTGAAGATTCCAAATTGTTCCTATACCTGAGAATATTAATTATGGTTTTAATATTCATGTCCTTGGATCTAACAATACCATTTCCAAAAATTTATCCTACAGAAACACTGAAACGTGCACAAAGTTATAGCAAAAAAAACATGCGTGGCAAAATTATTTGCAGTCATGCAAAATTTGAAACAATGCAAACGGTTTTAATGGAGGGTTAGATAACTGTATTTAATGGAGAGTATGTAGTAGGTTAAAAAAAGGATTATTTTGAATAACTAAAAAATAAAGATTCTAAGATACATATTCATTGAAAAAAGTTTAAGACCACATGTATACTATCATTCCATCTTTGCAAAATGAAACAAAAAAGAATAAAAACAAAAGCTTTATATAGGACCACATGTATACTCTCATTCCATCTTTGCAAAACAAACAAAAAAGGATAAAAACAAAAGCTTTATGCATATATACATATGCACGCGCACACACACACACCAGGACACTTTCCACTTTTGTGAACTAAAGGGGGAACTGTTAATATTTATACCTGAACCTGATATAATGATACAGGAGTATCTAGAAGAGACAGGGTGTGTAACCACCTTGATTTAAGGGACTTTATTTTCTTGATTATACATTTTTGTAAGTTTATTTAAATAGTAAACATACACTAGTAATCATAATAAAATTAATTTTTCCATACTTAAAAAGTATCTGTGAGAAGAACATTGAGTTAATCAACTTGGATCTCAAGTCTGGTACCTCCAGTTCACTCAGAACTACCTCCCTTTGTTCCCATGCCCATAGGTTGATCTGTCTTCTTCAGAATGCTCCACGGTATTTCAAGTTCATGTATCAACAGGACATTCTTTTCTCCTGTTCTCTTATTGTCAGAACACACTGTTAATTCTTCCTGATAGTCTGACCATTGCAAAGCTACCAGCCTTGTCAATTTTTTTTTTAATTAATTAATTTATTTTTGGCTGTGTTGGGTCTTCGTTTCTGTGCGAGGGCTTTCTCTAGTTGCGGCGAGCGGGGGCCACTCTTCATCGCGGTGCGCGGGCCTCTCACTATCGCGGCCTCTCTTGTTGCGGAGCACAGGCTCCAGACGCACAGACTCAGTAGTTGTGGCTCACAGGCCCAGTTGCTCTGTGGCATGTGGGATCTTCCCAGGCCAGGGCTCGAACCCGTGTTCCCTTCATTGGCAGGCAGATTCTCAACCACTGTGCCACCAGGGAAGCCCAGCCGTGTCAATTTTATCTTTTATCATTCAGGTATCCAGAGCAGCAGACTTATGGTAGTATATATTCTTTATTTTTGTCCTTTGGATTTTTCTGAAGATAAAGTATCTATTTAAATGGATGATGGGTGATCACCCATTTTGCTGGTTCCTGTTGCTAGTGAGGCCAAAGGGCCTTTGCTGAATTCCCACATCAGCTTGGTTGATCAGTCCTATATTTGGTATAAGTTGCAAGCCACACTCCCATCATGCAGATGGTGCTATTGGTCACACAAAGACTGAAAAATAAACTGTAGTGATAGGGATCAATACAAACTGTTCCTCTAGCAAAACACAAGAACTCAAGGCATATGCACTATGAATACTGGATCAGAGGTATTATCTTCATTTTCAAATGCTAGCATATAATTATTAAGAACAGACATGTAAAGAACATGAACAACTTGATGATGGAATTGGTTCACATTTATTATTAGAAATCTTGTTTGAAATCTGGAGAACAACTGAGTGTATAAAAACATGTCAGACAGTAGGTGACAAAGAATGTGAGAAAATTATAGAATTTTTTCCCCACTAAATTTAATAATGTTTTGTCCCAGATCCCTCACTTGCTTGGCTGAGTACTTTGGCTCTGCAAGGATATGGACTCAGGGAGATATTCTTTCTGCTATTATTTCAATCTGTGATGCAGCTGGTCTGGGATTTGAATGCTGTACTGGTCAGCATGACTCCAGAAATGCTCATCAGAACACAGCCACATATTCTCTCTTTCAACAAATACCAATTGAACATGAAATCAGACTTCTCCTGGTAGTGAGGGTACAATTCAGAATAAGTCAAAGATTATGAAGTTTGCATTTAAGTTTAAAAAGTTAAAGCTTTTGTGTGTAAAAATTGCCACCCTGATGATCAAACACATGAGATAATGTCATTGTGAAATCTGATTCAAAATCATCAGCTTCTTCAGTATTGTCCTGTGCCTCAGTTGGAACATGTTTAAAAGCTAACGAAGCGGAAGATGGCAGAATGAGAAACACCAGGAATCTGTCTCCCTACCTAGACAGCATTTGTACTGGCAGAATCTGTCTGATATAACTATTTTGGAACTCTGGAGTCTATTGAAGACAACTTCCAGGAGAATACCTGGATAGTCAATTGCAGTTAATTACAGTTATCAGCACTTAGGACAGTAGCACCTACCCATCCCCGCCACAGCCACATGGCAGGCAACAGTGCACAGTACCTTGTACACAGCTGGTTGGAGGCAGGGTAGACAAAGAGGACCCTGTCTTCCAAATATCAAAGATCTGTACTCTGACCACTGATTGCTGCTTCTGATCCCACAGTGTATACAAAGGGGTGAGCAGCCATTGATTTTGCACCCACTCCTTTGTTTCAAGCCCCTCCCTCTCTGTTGAAGTTACTTCCAAGGTATTTAAAAGGCTAATGCCATTTTATGCTTCCCTTCATTTTTCCTCCCCACCCCGCCATGTTTTGGGAGCCAGACATTAAAGAAAAAGACATTCAAAAACAACTGCACATACTGGGAAAATTAGAAAGTGACCACACATGCCCAAGAAAAGGCTCAGAAAAGACTTTGAGTTCATACCTGATCCTCAGCACAGAGACTACCTAGACAATCAAAAAATAAAAACAATAAACAAAAACAAAACAAAAAACCCTGGAAGGGGGAGAATCTGATTTCCAGAGATACCATGTTGTTAGAGTCAAATGGTCAATTTTCAGCAAAAACATCACAAAGCATACAAAGAAACAGGAAAATATGTCCCTTTCAATGAAAAAATAAACAGAAACTGCTGCTGAGAAAGACCTGATGACGATATACTAGACAAAGACTTTAAAATAACTGTCTTTAAAACACTCTAAGAACTAAAGGCAGATGTGGAGAGAGTAAAAACAAAAGAAACAAACAAAAAGCAAACAGACAAATGAAAAACAATGTATGAGATAAATATGCATCCTCCCGGCAGAAAAGTATGAAAGTCATGTAGCAGTCATGGTTACAGTCATTAAACAAAGAAACACATTCTTTGCTTTATGTCCCATTCTGTACAGTTGATTTATCAACTCTGCCCAGTGGTAAGATTCCTCCTAATACTACCAGTTGTGATACTGTTATTGTGGTTAAATGGAAAGTTATAAAAGGGGTAAAAAAAAAAAAAGTATGAGTAAAATGGGAATATCAAGGAAGAGATAGAAAATCTAAAGTAAAACAAAAAGAAATTCTGGGACTGAAAAGCACACTGACTAAAATGAAAAATTTACTAGGGAGATTCAAAGGTAGATTTGAGCAGGCAGAAGAAAGAATCAATGAATTTGAAACTAGGACAATGAAAATTATTAAGTCTGAGGAACAGAAAAAAAAATATTGAAGAAAGGTAAACAGAGCCTAATATATGCATTGTGGGAGTTCCAGAGGAGAGGAGAGAGAAAAAGGAAAACAGAGAATGTGTGAAGAAGTAATGCCTAAAACTTCCCAAATTTGGTGAAAAACATGAATATAAACATACAAGAAGATCAATGAACTCTAAGTAAGATGAACTCAGAGAGACCCATATGGAGACACATTATAATCAAACTTTTGAAAGACCAAGACAAAAAGCAAATCTTGAAAGCAGGAAGAGAGAAGCAAATCATCACATGCATGGGATCTTCAATAAGATTATCAGCAGATTTCTCATCAGAAACTTTGGAGACCAGAAGGCAGTGAGCCAATATAAAAGGAAAAAAACCTGTCAACCAAGACAGGTTTTTTAACTGTCTATATCCAGCTAAACTGTCCTTCAAAAGCAAGGAAGAAATTAAGACACTCACAGATAAACAGAAGTTGAAGGAGTTCCTTACCACTTGACATGCCCTGCTCAAGGAGTACTGCAAGGTGAAATGAAAGGACAGTAGACAGAAACTCAATGTTGCATTGAGAAATAAAGATCTCAACAATAGTAAATACGTGGGTGATTATAAAAGCTTTATCATATAATTATATTATATATGTAATATAATAATATTGTAAAAACACATTTTATAATTAAAAATTTTATTATTGTAGCATTGGTTTGTAACTGGACTGTTTGTTTTCTACATGATTTAAGAGATCTATACACTGAAAACAAAAAAAGTATTAGTCTGAAAGCTAGTATTATTGTAATTTTGCTTTGTAACTCTAATTTTGTTTCCTAATAATTTGAGACTAATGCATTTAAAAGAATTATTAGTTTATGTTTATGGACACACAATAAATAAAAATATAATTTTGGGGACATCAGCATCTGAAAGGAGTGGAGACAGAGCTGTAAAGAAACAGTGTATGTTACTGAAATTAAACTGGTATAAATTCACATTATAGTGTTATAAGTTTAAGATGCTATATGTAATCTCCATGGTAATCCCAAGGAAAATACCTATAGAATGCACATAAAAGAAAATGACAAAGGAATTTAAAAATATCACTATAAAAAATCAACTAAACATGAAAAAAGACAGTAATGCAGGAAATGAGAGCTTAAAAAGCTATAAAGCATATAGAAAACAAATAGCAAAATGACAAAAGTAAGTCCATCCTTATTAATAAATACTTTAAATGTAAATGAATTAAACTTTCCAATCAAAAGATAGAGATTTGCAGAGTGGATAAAAACACATGATCCAACTATATGCTGTATACAAAAGGCTCATTTTAGATCCAAAGACATAAACAGATTGAAAGTAAAAGAGTAGAAAAAGATATTCCATGCAAACAGTAGCCAAAAGAGAGTGGGTGTGGCTATACTAATATCAGACAAAATAGACTTTAAGTCAAAAAAATAATGAGACAAGCACATTACATATTATTAAAGGGTTCAATAGAGCAAGAAGGTATAACAATTATAAAAATTTATGCACTAATGACAGACCATCAAAATTTATAATGTAAAAACTGACAGAATTGAAAGGAGAAATAGTTCTATAATAATACCCCATTCAAACTGATGGACACTTCACTACCACACTCACAATAATGGATAGGACAATCAAACAGGGTAAATAAGGAATTAGAGGATTTTAACAATACAATAAACCAACTAAATCTAACAGACATATACAGGATACTCTATTCAACATAGCACACATTCTTCTAAAATACACATGGGACTTATTCCAGGATAGACTATATGTTAGGCCACAAGTTTAGTCTCAATTGATTTTAAAAGATTGCTGTCATACAAAATATCTTCTCTAACCGTGATGGAATGGAGTTATAAATTTTTTAAAGTTAAAAGAAAAACTGGAATTTTCACAAAATTGTAGAAATTAAACAACACCCTCTTAACCAGTGGATCAAAGCAGAAATCACAAGGAATATCATGAAATATACTTATAGACAATAAAAATGAACACACAACATACCAAAACTTAGAGGATGCAGCAAAAGCAGAGCTAAAGAAAAAATTTATAGCAGTAAATGCTTACATTAAAAAACAAAATCTTAAATCAACAACCTAAATTTACAACTTAAGGAGCTAGAAGAAGAAGCATAAACTAAACCCAAAGCTTGCAGAAAGAAGGAAATAATAAAGTTTAGAGCCAAGATAAATGAAATAGAGAACAATAAAATAGTAGTGAAAACCAATAAAACCTAAAGTTTGTTCTTCAAAGCAATCAGTAAAATTGACAAATCTTCAGCTAGATGGACTAAGAAAAAAAGGGAGAAGATTCAAATTACTAAAATCAGAAATGAAAGTGGGGACATTACTCCTGATTCTACAGAAATAAAAAGGATTATAAGAGAGTACTATGAATAATTGTACACTAACAAATTGGATAACCTAGATGAAATGGACAAATTCCTAGAAATACAAAATCTACAAAGACTAAATCATGAAGAAACAGGCCATCATAAACAAATCTACAAACAATAATTGCTGGAGAGGGTGTGGAGAAAAGGGAACCCTCCTACACTGTTGGTGGGAATGTACATTGGTACAACCATTATGGAGAACAGTAGGTTCCTTAAAAAACTAAAACAGGAGGTTCCTTAAAAAACTAAATATAGAACTACCCTATGATCCAGCAGTCTCACTCCTGGGCAAATATCTGGAGAAAACCTTAATTCGAAAAGATACATGCACCCCAACGTTAATTGCAGCACTATTTACAATAGTCAAGACATGGAAGCAACCTAAATGTCCATCAACAAAGGAGTGGATAAAGAAGATGTGGTACATATACACAATGGAATATTACTCAGCCATAAAAAAGAATGAGATAATGCCAATTGTAGCAACATGGATGGACCTAGAGATTGTCATACTGAGTGAGGTAAGTCAGACAGAGAAAGACAAATATCATATGATATCACTTATATGTGGAATCTAAAAAAATTGGTACAAATGGACTTATTTACGAACAGAAATAGTCACAGATGTAGAAAACAAACTTATGGTTACCGGGGGAATGAGGGAGGAGAGATAAATTGGGAGATTGGGATTGAGATATACACACTACTATATATAAAATAGATAACTAATAAGAACCTACTCTATAGTACAGGGAACTCTGCTCAATACTCTGTAATGACCTATATGGGAAAAGAATCTAAAAAAAGAGTAGATATATGTATATGTATAACTGATTCACTTTGCTGTACACCTGAAACTAACACAACATTGTAAATCAGCTATACTCCAATAAAATTATTAAAAAAATACAAATAAAATAAAAAATCTGAATAGACCTAAAACTAGTAAGGAAATTGAATCAGTAATCAAAAACCTCCCAACAAAGAAAAGCCGTGTACCTGATGACTTTGCTGGTAAAATCTACCAGTTAAAGAAGAACTAATACCAAGCCTTCTCAAACTTTTCCCAAAAATTGGATAGGAGGAAACACTTCCTAACTCATCCTATGAGGCAAGTATTACCCTGATACCAAAGCCAAAGACACTACAAGAAAGGAAAACTATAGATCAATACCCTTTATGAACATTGATGCAAAAATCCTCAACAAAATACTAGCAAACCGAATTCAGCAGCATTTTAAAAAGATTATTACATCATGACCAGGTCGGATGATCCCTGAATACAAGGATGGTTCAACATATGGATATCAATCAATGTAATACACCACATTAACAGAATAAAGGAAAAACACCACATGATCATCTCAATTGATGCAGAAAAAGCATTTAATAAAATTCAATACCCTTTCATGATAAAAACACGAATAAGCTAGGAATAGAAGGAAATTACCTCAATATAATAAAAGCCATATATGGAAAACCCACAGTGAACATCATACTCTGGTGAAAGACTGAAAGAAAGCTTTTCCTATCGGAAGAGGAACAAGGCTAGGATGATCTCTTCTATTTGACACAGTACTGGAAATTCTAGCCAGGTATGAAAAAGAAATAAAAGGCATCCAACTTGGAGAGTAAGAAGTAAAATTATCTCTGTTTACAGATTATATGATCGTATACATATGGGTTGGCCAAAAAGTTCATTCGGGTTCTTTGTAAGATGTTATGGAAGACCCGAACGAACTTCTTGGCCAGCCCAATAGAAAACCCTAAAAATTTCACAAAAAACTATTAGAGCTAATAAATGAATTCAGTAAAGTAGCAGGATACAGTCAACACATAAAAATCAGTTGCATTTTTATATACTAACAATGAACAATCTGAAAAAGAAATTATAAACACAATTTCATTTATGATAGCATCAAAAAGAATAAAATACTTAGGAATCAGCTTAAGGAAATGAAAGATTCGTATAATAAAAACTATAAAACATTGCTGAATGAAATTAAAGAAGACATAAATAAATGGAAGCACATCTCATGTTCATCAACTAGCAGACTTAATATTGTTAAAATGTCAGTACTATCCAAAGCAATCTACAGAATCATTGTAAACCCTTTCAAAATCCAAATGACTTTTATTTGCAGAAATAGAAAAAATGATCCTAAAATTAATATGGAATATTAGTGGGCCTTGAATAGCCAAAACAATTTTGAACAAAAAAAAAACAAAACTGGAAAACTCATACTTCCTGATTTCAACAATTAGTACAAAGCTACAGTAATCAAAAGAATGTGGTACTGGCACAAAGGAAGACATGTAGACCGATGAGATAGAACAGAGAGCTCAGAAATAAACCCTCACATATATGGTCAAATAATTTTTGACAAAGGTTTGAAGACCTTGAGGTCCCCATTCAGTGGGGAAGGACAGTGTTTTTAAGAAATAGTGCTGGAAAAGCTGAATATCCCCATGCAAAAGAATGAAGTTTGATCTTTACCTAACATTATATACAAAGATTAAGTCAAAATAGATTAAAAACATAAGTGTAAAACCTAAAACAATAAAATTGTTTGAAGAAGACATAGGAGAAAAGATTTGTAACATTTGATTTGGCAATTTCTTGGATATGACACCAAAGGCAAATAACAAAAGAAAATATAGACAAATTGGACTCCATGAAAATTAAAAAATTTTGTGCATCAAAATACACCATTAACAGAGTAAAAACACAAACCCTAGAATGGGAGAAAATATTTGCAAATCATATATCTGATAGGGGGTTAGTATCTAATACATAGAGAACTCCTAAAACTCAACAACAAAAAATGAACAACCCAATTCAGAAATGGTCCAAGGATTTGAATAGACATTTCTCCAAAGAAGATATCCAAATGACCAGTAAGCACATGACTCTCATGAAAAGATGCTCAACATCACTAATCATTAGGGAAATGCAAATCAAAACTACAATGAGATACTACCTCACACCTATTAGGATGGCTACTATCAAAAAATCAGATAACAACAAGCATTGGTAAGGATGTAGAGAAATAGGAACCCTTGTACATTATTGGTAGAAATGTAAAATGGTACAGCCTTTGGGGGAAAACAGTATGGCAGTTCCTCAAATAATTAAAAATAGAATTACCATGTGATCCAGCTATTCTACTTCTAGGTATATACCCCACAAATTAAAAGCAGGGTCTCTAGGACATATCTGTACACCCATGTTCATAGCAGCCTTTTTCACAACAGCTAAAATGTGAAAGTAAAATAAGGATTCACTGATGAATGAATGAATAAGCAAAATGTTTATATATATAATAGAATATTATTCAGCCTTAAAAAGGAAGGAAATTCTTCAATATGCTATGCAATGGATGAACATAAAGGACATTATGTTAAGTGAAATAATCTGTTCACAGAAAGGCACATACTGTATGATTCCACTTAGAGTATTCAAAATCATGGAGACAGAAAGTAGAATGGTGGTTGCCAGGGGCTGGAGTTTGGGGGGATGTGGAGTTATTGTTTAATGGGTACAGAGTTTAAGTTTTATGAGATGGAAAAGTATGGAGATAATATGGTGGTGATGGTTGCACAACATTATGAATGTGTCTAATACCACTGAACTATGCATTTAAGAATGATTAAGAAAGTGAATTTTAGGGTTTCCCTGGTGGCGCAGTGGTTGAGAATCTGCCTGCCAATGCAGGGGAGATGGGTTCGAGCTATGGTCTGGGAAGATCCCACATGCCGCGGAGCAACTAGGCCCATGAGCCACAATTACTGAGCCTGCGCGTCTGGAGCCTGTGCTCCGCAACAAGAGAGGCCGCGATAATGAGAGGCCCGTGCACCGCGATGAAGAGTGGCCCCCACTTGCCACAACTAGAGAAAGCCCTCGCACAGAAAGGAAGACCCAATACAGCCATAAATAAATAAATAAATAAATAAATAAAATAAACCCAAAGTTTTAAAAAAAAAAAAGTAAGCTGAAATATTTAGTTAAAAAAAAAAGAAAGTGAATTTTATGTTATATATATTTACCACAATAATTTTTTTTAAAAAATAATGCACATTATGTTTTAAAGAGGACAAATAGACTAATATGACACGTTTCTAGCAACTTCAGATATTCAAAGGAGTAAATAGTTCATATATATCTCAGTTTGCTTTATTATTTTTGAAACATTTATTATTTTCATTTTGATGAAAATATCTCCAAAATGCCTTAATAATTTATTCTTTGATCAGAGGAATTTGGATGTAATGAATGTGAGTTAATCCTCTCTTTGTGACTAAGGATCATCACTGGCAATCATCAGTTTTGTGGGTGATGCTCATGTTTTTTTTTTTCTTGTTGCATTTTAAAAAATCTTTATTGGAGTATAAGTGCTTTACAATGTTGTGTTAGTTTCTGCTGTATAACAAAGTAAATCAGCTATATGTATACATATATCCCCATATCCCCTCCCTCTTCTGTCTCCCTCCCACCCTCCCTATCCCACCGCTCTAGGTGGTCACAAAGTCCCAAGCTGATCTCCCTGTGCTATGCAGCTGCTTCCCACTAGCTATCTGTTTTACATTTGGTAGTGTATATATGTCAGCGCTACTCTTCATCAGAACTTTTTTTTTTTAGAGTCCATATATATGTGTTAGCATACGGTATTTGTTTTTCTCTTTCTGACTTACTTTACTCTGTATGACAGACTCTAGGTCCATCCACCTCACTGCAAATAGCTCAATTTTGTTTCTTTTTATGGCTAATATTCCATTGTATATATGTGCCACATCTTCAGGTATAATGCCTGCCTACCCCTGAACTTAATGACTGCAACTCCTTTATAGTTGTTAATTTTAGTACCAGTATTGTCTCCTGCTTCACTCCCATTTTGTATTTCAGTGTATCAAATTCTAAATGTTTCTGTTGCCGACTGAAAGATCAAAAGTTACCAAGATACGTATAAAGAGTAAATGCAGTGATGTGTTTTTGCCAGAGCATGGATGGATAAACTTGCTGTATAGCAGCAGCTTTCAACCTGGAACATACCTCGGAATCATCTGAAGGGCTTGTTAAAATACAGGTTGCTGCGCCCCACCCCAAATGTTCTGATGCAGTAGGTCCAGAGTGGGACCTGAGAATTTGCATTTCTAATAATTTTCCAGCCGATTCTGCTGCTCTGGGAACCATACATCGAGAACTACTACTGCAGAGCAAAGCGGGTTGGGGACAGTTTGAAATATCAGTAAGAATTTGGGGTTTTAGGAAATAGTGGAAATGTCTAGAATTCTGAAAGTAGAAAAAGGGGAATGAAACTTGCAACACAAAGGAGGGAAATAGAAATAAAAATAAAATTCAGGTGTTTGCATAAAATGGTAGATTAGAGTTACAGGCTGGTTCACAAAGAGATTTTAGGAAGATACATTAAATACTTCCGTCATTATAAACTGATACTGCACCAGACAGCCTTGATCTCCAAAAAACATCTTACGGTGACCTCTGTAATAGGCTGACCTGGATGGACCATTGGTTTGACCCCGTGCAGCATTCCTAATGTCTCTATATTCTAATTCATTGAATGCTACTAAAGTGCTTTGCCAACAGAATTTATTCTCAGATAGTGCACAGCACTGAAAAGAAAATCACTTTGCAAATCCAGTGATTCCATGGGCCGCTAGGCTCTCTGCATTCTCTATTACCCAGTTTATCTTTTGTTCATTTAATGCATACCAACAACACTGAATTAGTTTGTTGGACAATTAGGTAAGATATTAAGCTAAAGATGTACATATAAATATGTCAAGTAATCATTTTAAGAATACATATGTAAGGAGTAGCTGGAGAAGGCACTTGGTGAAGACATTCCCTCCTGCTTTCTCTAACAGAGAAAGCCCCAACTTTGTGTAAGTAATACACGTTTTTCTAAAGTGTGCACAGTGAAATAACTTTCTATAATTAATGTTTAAAAATCACTTCCAAGGAAATTAGGTTTTATAAACATCCTGGAAAATCAGGAAATTAAATTGGTGTTTGTTAGAACAAACATCCCAAATCAAATCCACTATTGCAAATGTTGGCTCAGGCCTGGTTTCTATTCTCTCTGAGACTCATCCTTCCTGAGCTGTGTCTGCATAAAGCCCTCCTGCAGTTTTACCACTGCCTAGACTTTCAGCACTAATCCTGAAATGTTGCCGGGGAGATTTACATGGCTGCATATCTGGAAGCCGTGTTTTGATCCTGTTTCCTTTGCCTCTGCTCTAAAGTCATAACTTAGTTTTGCTAAATGGATCTCAGTCTCATACTAAGTCTTATTTGCCTATTCTCTGGACGTTTAAGTTTGGTGACTAAGCTTCAGCTAGATCCCTGTTCCGAAGCTCTCTTTTGTTATCTGCTATCGCCCATCTCAGGAAGGGGTAATGCAGTCCTAGATCCTATACCTTTGGCTTGGACCCTCCTGTGTAATGACAGATGCCCCTCATTCTGATTTGCTTGTACTTCCTGTAAGAATGAATCGTCTCATAAGCCACTTATCTGTTTGGATAGGCCAACATTTCATTTGTAACCCTTTGTTGATATTTACTTAACCAGGATTATTACCTGCTATCATGCTATTCTGTTGGACATGCTGCTTTGGTCTCTGTTTACATCTGTTATGGGATCCATTCACCCAGATCCAATGTAGTGATTGAGTCTTTTTCCAAATCCTGGCCCTTCCTCACCTGAGCTATATAGGACACTGAGTAACTAGATTTACCTGGTTTGTTCATTCTGAAAACATTGAGTGCTTATTGAGTGCCTGGAATGATATTGGCCACTGGGAGATGGACCTGAGCAAGACCTAGTTTACTTTTTGAACAGCTCATTCTGATTGACAGAATAAATAAGCAAACGATTGAAATATGTTTTAATAGTAAGTTCTAAGAACCTTTCTCAACAAGGTATCATAGGTCAGACAGTTGTCCTTGCATAAACATTCATTCTACTAATATTTGCTTAAAACCTATGCTATGCCAGGTATTTTGTTAACACATTGGGACTGGAGCCAGAGGTCCCTTCTGAGAATTGTGAGTCAAACCTAGACATTCACCCTGACCTGGAGTGCCCAGACCTTTCACCTCTGAGAGACAAATATTATGCATCTTCTGGCCCTAAAAAGTCAATAGGAGCCCTTTATAACAGATAATCTGTGAACCTGACTCCTGCTCCCTCAGTCTGCAGGTGATCTACCTTGAACCTGATGACTATAGGATGGGGAATTGTAAATTCAGTCACTCTGTTGGCAAATCTACTTTCTTCCCCCAAACCTCCGAATCGAGTGCCACCTTGTTTCGTTTCACCCTTCTGGATTAGCTGGAGCTGGATATCTTGAAGGGATGAAAGTTTTCCAATCTGATTGCAGTGCTTGTTGGAGCAGGTAGAAGGAGACCCTGGTGATAAACCTACTGTAACTTTCAAAAGTCAGCATTAACCTCTGAGTAGCAGGCAGCTGATGTTGTGTTTCCAGTGGAAATGCCCGCCAGGATGTCCCTGCTACCTCCTAACTTCTTGAGGAAACAACCGAGAAATCCCTGGAACGCCCTGACTGCCCAAGGGCTTCTAAAATATTCCTTACTCCGAGTGGTTAAGAATGGCCATGGCCTTTGGCTGATGGAATGATATTTGGGCCTGAGATGGATATATCAGGGGTTTTAGGACATCCTAGGGAAAGGTGAGATTGCCCCGGTGCCTCTAACCCAAACTCTGGAACTGATATTCACTCTCCCATGCCCTTTTGCTCCTCTCCCCCAGTTCTAAAGCATCCCTAGCTCACTGCAGGATAATTCTGAAACAAGCCTCAAAATAACTTCCCTACCTATCAATGTCCTGAAGTTTCTTGAGGATTCTGAAGAGAGGAGACAGGTGTTTGGCTTAGAGAAGGTAGGAAGGCCAAGGTGAGGAGAGGGCTTAGGGGTGGTGTGATCAGTGTTGGGTACCCTGGAGACTTGCAGCAAATAGGACTAAAGCAATGAATGGCCCCAGACACAAAGGACAATCCAACGTAGTTACTTCAGCTGTGGAAATACAAGATCAGTTATTTAACCCCTTTCACATCAGTTTACTCATCTGTAAAACATATATCTTCTACCTCACAACATTCTTCACATAATCTAATAAGAAAAAGCATGTTAGACAACAGGTTCCTGGGACTTCCATGGAGTCCAGTGGTTAAGACTCCACGCTTCCAATGCAGGGGGCGCAGTTCGATCCCTGGTCGGGGAACTAAGATCCCACACGCCACGGAGGCGTGGCCAAAAAGTAAAACAAAACAAAACAAGATCCTACTGTATAGCACAGGGAACTATATTCAGTATCCTGTGACAGATCATAATGGAAAAGAATATGGAAAAGAATGTATATATATGTATAACTGATTCACTTTGCTGTGCAGTAGAAATTAACACAACATTGTAAATCAACTATACTTCAATAAAATTTAAAAAAAGAAAAAGCATGTTAAAGTGCTGGAAGTATTTGAAGGGGTTATGTAAATATAACATACTATAGGGTAGATGATAGATTATACTTCTATCATTTCTCTCTTTCCTATCTGCATAGTCCCTGAGAAGCTTTTATGAACTTTCAGTTAATTATTTTTCCTCCCCCACTTATATATGAGCATGCATGTCTTACTTAAGTTTTGAAATATCATTTTAAAGTTAGTAAGGTGTTTCAAAAATCTAGCCATGTCCTTTATTTGCTTACAATATTTTGTCTGGAAAAGTTATTCTTAAAGAAAAATAATAGGTTTGTTCATAAAATTGTGATGTGATCAAAGCCAACTCTAAACAAATGCTCACAAGCTAACAGAACAAGTAGGTCGTGCAACGTGGGTGACTTTCCCAGCGTACCATAATAGTTCCTTAAAGCTGTTATGAATTATTCCAGATACCCATCTCAGAGACTTTTAAAAATGCAGATTATTGGCCTGAGAAACCATTTTGTCTCCAAAGGAACATTTGCAGGCTGTCGTGCAAATCTGTATTTGAGCTACTTTCGCATTATGACCTTAGTGCATTCTTGACCAGATGGACTTGAACAGCTGCCACCCATGCTCGGTAAGTCCCTTTGCTTGAGAAAACAAAATATCTCATTTGTTTGCAGTTCCTTCCCGAAAGCACACAAGGGCAGTTTTCTACATTGGGAATTACTTCTATGAGAACAATATTTTCCCTGAAAGACCATAGTTCCTTATGCTATTTAGAAGCAAACAAAAAATATGCACAAACACTTTTTTCAGGAGTCTCATAATGTGCACCCAGAAGGGACAAGTTCCTTTTCAGATGAAGTTTTTTAAAGACGAAGACGTAGAGAATGGACTTGAGGACACGGGGAGGGGGGAAGGGTAAGCTGAGACGAAGTGAGAGAGTGGCACGGACATATATACACTACCAAATGTAAAATAACTAGCTAGTGGGAAGCAGCCTCATAGCACAGGGAGATCAGCTCGGTGCTTTGTGACCACCTAGAGGGGTGGGATAGGGAGGGTGGGAGAGAGACGCAAGAGGGAGGAGATATGGGGATATATGTATATGTATAGCTGATTCACTTTGTTATACAGCAGAAACTAACACACCATAGTAAAGCAATTATACTCCAATAAAGATGTTTAAAAAAAAAAAAGGGAAATAAAATAAAAATGTTCCTTAGTTTGCCATTATGTTCAAGCTGACATGGAAGGTTATAACTGAGAGAACCCCCTTGGAAATAATAATGCCTTCCATTTGTATAACGGTTTATGCTTTTCAAAGTGCTTTCAGACACATTATCTCATTTGATCCTCAAAGCAGCACAGAGAGGCAGGGAAAGTGGGTGTTTGTTACTTTGTTACTTTGTAGATAAATCTATTCACTCCACAAATACTGAGTATCTACTAACTCCATTGTATTGCAGTAAGTATTATAGAGGATAAAATAACATGTATTCCTAAAAGAGGAATCTATTTTGTAGATAGGACATAGAAACACAAAGCTGAATAATATAAAAATGTACAATATGTTTCAAAAGATGACAAAAAGCAATATATGGTTAAAATATGAGAAGTATTTATGGTGAGTAAACTGTGTTCTGGAGGATATGGGGAGACTTTTTAAAGCAGGTGGCCCCCTAGAATTATATATGCCTGGAAGGAGGCTTAGAATTTGTGGAATCTCCAAGAATGTTTACTCTTTGGCATCACAATTATATACTCATATAACCTTCGAAAATGTAAAGATTTTGGCATCTAGATTATCCTGATAGACCATGCTGGAACTGTTTCTTTGGCACCCTGGGCAAAAGTGTTGGAACAGCTATAGTTTTTAGAAAAGTCTAGCTCAAATGAAGTTGCAGTCTCTATCTCTATAATTCCACCCCTTGCTGACTGAAGCAACATAACACAAATCTATTTTCTCTTCTTGTGGAAAGCCTTGAATACATCTGTAGACTGCTATCGGATCTGTCTTTAGTCTTTTCTTCTTTCCATTAAATCTTTTAACTTCTTTAGGTACCACGGTCATTATTATACTGCTGGACGTCTGTCTTATTTGTCCACAGTATCTGTAACTTTTGCCACCTAAAATTGATATGCTATTGTAGGTATACAGAGTTAAATAAGATTCTTACTTGCTGGCTCTAAACACTAGAGGGTTAAGTGTTTAGACTCTACCTTTCCAATACCCTTTCAGTATGTAAGTTAATATTGTTAGTTACGAACATTTCTCACACATAAGGGTAACTATCATGTGAAGGGTACTTAATTAATATGCCTGAAATGAGTTATGAACATTTTCCTAAAGAACAAAGGCCACTTTCATTGCATGGCTTTCCCCCTGCCCCTTTATTCTTTTTCTTCTTTTTCTTAAGCCATTCATGATCTATGCATATCCACCCATACGATGCTTGCTTAAGGGATGTTTTAAAAGTACCAAAGTTCCAATATAACAATGGTCCTTAGTATTTTGTTTCTTATTGTTATTAACAGAAAATAAAAATTAATAGCTCATGTAAATTAATAAGCCAATACTGACCTCTGGTGTGTAGTGAAGAAATTGCTTACTGGATGAACTAGTGGACACTTGGGAAAAGCTTTATGTTTTAATGTTTCTTCATCTTTGTCCAAGCAAAGAAGTTTCCTGAGTTATAATTACAAATGTGGAAACTGGGGAATGTAAAACTAACTAACTGAATGGGGAGAATTTCTCTGTGTTAGCCCCCTGTGGTAGGTAAGTAAAAAGAAAAAGAGAGAACTACTAACACTAGAACAGCCCCATTACATGATGTTTTTGCCTGATTCAGTCAGTTTTTAAGCAACTGTAAACACAGCGAATTGAGAAGTGATCTACTCTCCCTCACTTGACTCCATATAAACTGGATTTTATGTTTCAGACCTGTCGTGAATTTGTCTAGGTTCGTCCTCAGATGGTAGATGTGTATTCATTGCTTGCTATGCCCCAAAATACCTCTCTACTTGTTTCAGACACAAGGTCCCAAAGTCATCCTTTTCTAGTCTTATTTGCTCTTGTTCATTCTGTAATTTTCCAAAGCTATACCGTATACCTGGGCTATACCATGCAAGTTCAGGCTTCAGTCGCCACCAGCAATTCTGTTGCTGCCTTACTTTCTTCTGTAGGAATGCTCACAAGATCCTAGAAACTCACTTATTGGAGGAGTATAACTGGACTTGTAGCCAATGGACCAGATTCTGATTTAATACTGGCGCTGCCACTGACTTGGTATGAGACCTTCTACAACTCGGTTCAACTCTTAGACTGCTAGACTTCTATTTCCTAATCTGTAACGGGGTGATTAGACTAGGATCACTAACATCCCTTGTGGTGCTCTAATTCTATAGTTCTATAAATCTGGACTCAGGAAACCAGCTTAGAACCTTGGGCTCTTTACTGCCTGCAGTGCTTCCTCACCCCTCTCCCCTCCCACACTCTAGTTTATTTAGATGTTTCTGCTGTATACTTCCTATGTTCACTAAACCGTTGTACTGATTACACTATCTTGTAACTTGTTTTTTTCTTTTTTTATTTATTTGTTTGGCTGTGCTGGGTCTTAGTTTCGGCACGCAGGATCTTCATTGCCACGTGCGGGATCTTTAGTTGCAGCAAGCGGGATCTTTTAGTTGCGGTATGCGGGATCTTTTAGTTGCGGCATGCAGGCTCTTAGTTGCGGCATGTGGGATCTAGTTCCCTGACCAAGGATGGAACCTGGGCCCCCTGCATTGGGTGTGCAAAGTCTTAACCGCTGGACCAACAGGGAAGTCCCCACTATCTTGTAACTTCTGTCTTTTTTCCTTCATTGGCCTAACATATGGCAGGCTCTTACTATCTATTGAGTGAATGAAAAAAGAATAAAGATATTATCCCTATCCTGCAAGTCTGTATCTGTCATGTATTCTTAGAAGCTTCTGGACCCTGGAAGCTGTGGAGTCAGATCAACCTTTTGTCCTGATTCTACAGACCAGATAATATGCAAGGATGTTGCCTCTTGAAAACTCTCAAAGGTGATAAACAGCTATAGTCCACACTGGAGGAAAATGGGAGGACACCAGATCATTATTGGGAGCTAATTCACAGTGCATAATAGAATGAGATGTTTCAGTTCCTAGAGTCAGGGAGACTAGGAAGAAGTGGGTAAGAAGAAGCGATTAAGTCAAGGGGAAAGTGGAGTTAGTGAAATGGTTTGAAGTTGGAGATAATAATATGGGCTGAAGACCCAGTGAATGTTTCTTGCTCTTGGGGCGGCCGCAGGAAATTTTTAAAACTAGGGATGAAATTTGATTTGACTGAATTTGTTTGCCTGTTCAACTCCCAATTTCCAACTTTCAGTAAACCCTTCAAAGCTCACAAATGCCTTGCCTGGACAGCTTTCTGTGGAAAACAATGAGGGGAATGAGTAGTACATCTGGGCCTGTGTTTCTCAACCTTTAGAATCACTTAGGGCGCTTTGAAACTCTGGAGGCTGACGTCATACTCCAGCACAATTACAGCAGAATCTCTGGGGGTGGGGCCCAGCAATCAGCATTTCTTCAGAGATGCCTGGGTGAATCTAATGTGCAGTCAGTAATCAACCATGGGCCATGGTGTATAGGAGAGAGCTGGAAAGCATCAGAGCACAGCCTGCTTTGGAGTGAGTTGTTACGCAAGGATAGATTATGGCGAGTTATTAACGTAAACTCATTCAAAAACTACTCAGCAACCATGCATGCTCTGTTTTTTAATCAACTCTATTTTCCATTATTTGCAATAACTTTTAATTTTGTAAACCTTCACTCCTACCAATTCTATTGTTACTTTCCATAAATGATGTATCTTCCACTTTTTAGAGATAATTGGTGCCTCAAATGAAAAATTCGTCTATTTTTTGCCACCAAAGCTGTAAGTCTGTTTTTTTTCCATATTCTTCTTTTACTAGTGCCTTTCCACCAATGTGTAACAATCCAAAGTCATCCCTGTCTTTAAAGCAAAGATTCAGAAACACAGGTGTGTGTGTGTGTGTGTGTGTGTGTGTGTTTGTGTGTGTTGAGGGAAGTAAAATAATCCTGCCAACAAAAGACCCCTCTGAACTGATATAGAAGAGTGGACAGTTTATTACTAAGTAAGCATTATCAGATTTACATGAATGTAAGGTAGCAGAAAAAGTGACTAAAAAGTCTGGACAGATTTTCACATAATTTATTTAGCAAAGTAGAAGCAAGAATAACTTATTTAATTTCCTCAAAAGACAAAGCGCTACACCTGGTGATAGTCTCCTTGTGAAAGTCTCCTGAGTTAATTTTGGAGGTGTGTATTTATAGTTCCAAGATGAGAATGTCCCCAGACTTGCACTGTAAAATTTAGGCATCTTATTGGGCATATTAAGATTTCAAGGAGCAGAGTGTGAGGAGATAGCCAGCTCCTCCTCAAAGTTTCATCATTTTAGCCTTATAGTATGCACTGGGAGGTATATACATTGATGTTTCCTACCTCTGTCCAGTGAGAGAGCCTAAGAGCAATGACACTCAAGTAGAACATCTAGCACTAGACCTTGGTGTCTAAACACTATTTTTCAATAAAAGGTGTCAGTGCTCATTTGAAAAATGATGATTCCTGGACTGGGTAGGGAAAACACAAGATGACCCTGGAACATCTCATGGTCCCAGAAAATAAGGGAGTGCTAAAAATAATTAAATAAAAAATAAAAGAAAAAGATAGGTACTTGTTGAAAGAACACAGTGGACACCCCGAAGGGGCTCCTAAAGGCCAAAGCTCAAGCAGTTTGAGCAACAAAATAAATAATGATATTATTGGATTTTGTTCCATAGCATAGAATATTTGTGAGTCTATACCCATATAAATAATTGAATAAATAAATAAATGGAGGGGGGTAAGAGAGCTCTTGCTTAAGAAAAATTCTGAATAATAAATGTAGACAGAAAGGAGATGGATAATCCCCATTAGGCAATCACTATAATAATAGTCATTAGTGACAAGATCCACCAATGGATGCTCTAATTAGTGGACAAAAGTTGGAGGTAAAAGGACATTTGCACTGTCTTGAAATATCTCAAGAGATTTATTAGCTACAATGGGAAAGATAGTACCTTTAAACAGTCGGCAAATCTAGCAGACACAACCTTAGCCAAATGATCAAGGTAAATGACATCAATAATAAGACATACCATCACCATCATAATCCCTGCTATGATGTACTGAGAACGGGACATCACTTTTGATTATTCTTGAGCGAAATGCATATCCTCAATCCAATCGCGAGGAAACATCAGACAAACCCAAATTGAGGGACAGCCTACAAAATAACTAACCAATAGTCTTCAAAGGTGGCAAGGTTCTAAAAGACAAAGAAAGATTAAGGAAATGTCATAGATTAGAGGAGACTAAGGAGACATGACAACTAAATGAAAGGTGGGATCCTGAATAGAATCCTGGAACATGGAAAGGTTGTTAGTAGAGAAACAGTTGAAATTTGAGTAAGATCTGCAGCTTAGTTAACAGTATTTTACCAATGCTGTTTTCCTAGTCTGGATGATTGTACTATGGTTATATAAGATAAAAACATTCAGGAAAGCTTGGTGTGGGGCATACAGAAATTTCCGGGGTATATAGAAATTTTCACAACTTTTCTATAAGTCTAAACTTAGTTCAGAATTAAAGTTCAATCCCTCCTTCCCTCATGAAAAGCTCCAGGGGTAAAGACAGTATGGTATTGGACAATAGGAAAATAGCCAAAGGAACAGAACTAAGCAGAGATCAACGCATATATGGATATGTAATTTATAACCAAGTGGACACTGTAGAGCAGTGGAAAATGAAGGTATTTTATTTAAAAAATAGTTTTGGGTGAAATACTTAATCGTATGTGGAGAAAAAAAAGAAAATTGACTGGTATCTCACATATGCAACAATTAATTTGAGGTGAATTCTAGATCTAAATATGAAAGGGAAATAGTATTTTAGAATGTAATATATGAGAATATCTTTGTGATTTTTATATAAATAAGATATCTAAAGCTAAGCAAACAAACAAATAAAAACAACAAAGAAAACACTGACCACAAAGGCAAAGATATAATTTGGACTACATTAAAATTAAGAGGGAAGAGATATGGGGATATATGTATATGTATAGCTAATTCACTTAGTTATAAAGCAGAAACTAACACACCATTGTAAAGCAATTATACTCCAATAAAGATGTTAAAAAAAAAATAGAGACTTTTAAAAAAATATATGATTAGGTACCTGAAAAGTCAAGCCACGTATTGGAAGAAGATATATGCAATACGTATAACTGTAAAAGTCTCATATCCAGAATATATAAAGAATTCCTACAGATCAATCAAAAAATTTTGACAGTTGGGCAAAAGACTTTTAACAGACACTGCACTGAAACAGATACCAAGTGGTCAATAAACTCAGGATATGTGCTTGACCTAATAAGTATCAGGAAATTGCAAATTAAAACCAAAACGAGCTTTTTCTCTTCCTCTTCCTCTTCCCCTTCTCCATGCCTTCCCTTTCCTTCTTTTTCTTTCCCTTCCCTTTTTTTCCCTTCCCTTCTTGCACAATTCAGTCCTAAAATCATTAGGTGGGACAGAATAAGGAATGCATGGTATCCACGTATGAAGGATGTCTAGTGTGGGTTGAAGCCAGAGCTAGGTAAGGGCTTCAGTGCCTGTAGGTGACCCCATATGGGGTGTCAGAATCCAAACAGGGGAGGAGACCATCCAGATAGAAGTATTTTCTAGCATTTGTTTCTAAGTCCCAGGGGCTAGTAGGAGAAGAGCCCCATTCAGGGCAGTGGCACAGAGTGGAGCTTCAGAAAGAGAAACGGGAATAAAAAAGGTGTCTCTGTGGAAGAAGAAGTTCATTGTGGCATTTCAGGGTCCAAGCAGGGTGAGGAGGGCATCGGTATTGGAAGGCTGTACATGGTGCAGGCTACTGAAGCCAAGGAAAGGGAGAAGGAAGGGGTCCATGTAGAAGTGGAGGCAGGCCAGCGAGGGATGCTGGAGCTGAAGCAAGATGAAAAGGACATTGCCACCACAGTGTGGCATGCTGTGGAGTGTCAAAGCTGGAGCAGGGTGGAACAGGCCCCCACATGAGTCTAGCTCAGGAAGGACGAGAAGAGTATTACAACACATCACTGCACGAGGTAGTGACTGACAGAGCAGCTCAGAGCCTGAGTAGGACAGTCAAGCGGTGTTGGAGTCATAGTAGTGTAAGAAGGGTGACTGTATACAGGGGCAGCTTAGTGTAGAATGCCAGGGTCTTGAATGGGGTCTGAGGGTTAGATAGTAGTGGGGTATTAATGACAATACAACCTATGCTGACTGTTTGTCGTGGATATGTAGGAGAACTCTTTTTCTTGTAAGAAGTATACCCCAGAGTATTTAGGGGCTATTGGGCTTCAGGTCAGCAACTTACTCTCAAATGGCTGAAGAAAAGATTTCTTTATATTTTACTTTCCACTCACTTTTGTCTAAGTTTGAAATTATTTCTAAATTAAAAAAATTTAAAGAGCTACCACTGGATAATGAAAAAGAGAGAGAGAGACACACACACAGAGACTATACCAAGTAATGACAAGAATGCGGAGAAATTGGAACATTAACACATTGTTGATAGGAGGGTAAATTAGTACAACATTTGGAAACCTATGCTGTATCTTCTAAAACTCAATATATGTGTACATTATGAACCAGTAAATTCATTCCTAAGTATATACATAGGGAAGTATATACATTGCAAAGTTTCCCAAAGTTTGGATACTTGAAAGGAGCCATCACATTCCACAGAACCTACTTATATAAGGTGTTCATTTAAATGCAGAGAATATAGTGTAGCAAGTGAAAGATAGTGCAGGCAAGCACTGAGGGTCTGAAAGACATCCCACAGGCAAGCTTTCCAGGGTTGTCTTTATTCACACACACAGACTGTACTCTATCACCAGCTTGAACCACCAGGATCTGAGCTAGGAATCCTGCTTTCTGGAGAACTCAAAGGAGAAACACTCAGCAAGCCATTTACATGACCTTGTAATCAAGCTAGGTTGTTAAACCAATTAGACCAGTTATAAACCATCAGTAAAACCAAAACCAAAACCAAATAAACAAAAATACCTGACTCTGCAGGTCACCAAAGGACGCTTATTGACTTTAAATTGCACATTATAAATCTCATTTTTGTTATCTTGGCTAAGAGTTGAAAATCCAGATATCCAGTTTCCCCCAGAGATAAAGACAGAGCTTTTCTGATTCAGCTGTAAATCCATTCATATTTTCACATAAAAATAAAGGATTAGAATAGTTAAAGCATCATATTCATAATAACCAAAAATTGAAACCAATACAAATATCCATTAGAAAGAAAAACAATAAATTGTTGGTTTGCACATGAAATACTATAGAACAATGAATAAATATGCATTACTGCTATGTAAAACAGCATAGATGGATATCAAAAATAATGTACTAAGTGAAGATATCTAAAGAAAAAAATATATGTAGATCGATAGATAGATAGAGAGAGAGAGAGAGAATTCCATTTATATAAAGTTCAGAACCCAGGCAAAATGAATCTTTTGTGTGAGAAGTCAGGATAATAGTTGCCTTTGGGAAAGAGAGGACTAATAATTGATAGTGAACATGAAACGTGAAATAGTGTAAGAGTTGCCGGTTAAGTGTTATTTCCTGGCTTGACAGATAGTTAAAGGGCTGTGTTCACTTAGTAAAAAATTATCAAGCTTAAAATTTGTCCTTATATGTATATATGTGATATTTCAATAAAAGTAATTTAAAAAATGTTATATGTACACACACACATACATATGCACACACATGTACTCCAAAGCTATACCTATTTTTAGGGTCATTTTACTTAGTACTGAGTTGGTAGTGACTCATTGTTTCTTTATTGTTATAGGATGTATTTCTTTATTATTCTACCTTTTAAAGTTTTCCTCTGTTACTTCTTTGAGTGTTTCTTTCTCTTCATTTTCCTTGTTCTATCCCTTGGTGACTCCTTTAGGTGGGTATATAATTTATGGATTTAATTTCCATGTCATTTAACTGTTCTTTAATATTTTTTTATCTTTTTACATATTTTAAAATTTATTTTGGAATAATAGGTCACTGAGGTTGATCTTCTAGATTACTAATTCCATACAAAGGCATAGTATACTCATGCATAGAATACTAGGCAGCTGTTTTTAAAAAATGAAACAGGTGTTGGTCTTACAGTATATAGGTGCTATAGTATAGGAATATCCTTTTACACTTTTAAATGAAAAATAGTACAATTTATGTAATATGTTACTTTAATAAAAATTTCTGTGTGTGTATGTGGTCTGTGTTTCTTGGCGTATTGTTAGAAATGTATAGTATTAGTTGAGTGATTTGGTTGCATGTAACAGAAGTGGGAAAATGCACCAAGATGGAAAAGCAACTCAAATATTGGTGAAAATATCAGTGGTTTATTTATTGATTAAGCATTTTAATTCAACAATTTAGAAAGAGACTCTCTGTCTTCCAGAAGCCATTCTGCCTTATTTCAAAAAGGCTGAAATCTATATTTTGAGTTTTAATTTCACATTATATCCAACAACTCTCTGACACATTGGGTGAGAAACTCCCAACTGGTCTTACCTTAAGGACAGCAATATTTTTACCATTTTCATTCTGGCCCAGCCACTGGTACAGGCTGTTCACTTATGTTACTGTCATGAGCAAGCGATGCAGGAAGAGAAACATTGCTGATCTGTGAAATTAGACAGTACATTAAATCTGTCTTGGTATTTAAGCCACAGTAAGTACCATGTTTAATTAGGTTTATGAAATGACATCTTGTTCAGGGCAAGGATCAATATAGTAGAGAAGCTATAATGGATGCTAAATTAAATGCCTAAGTTGAAGCTAAACTGTTACATGCACAAGTCAGTAATTTCAGAACTATGCCTCCCAAGTGAATCACAAACTGACCTCTTTGAGCATGCCGTAGGACATAGTTTGCGTAACATTATATGGCATTAATTTTAAAAGCCCAATCTGACTTCTTTCCAATTATATACCCCAAAAACATAACTGGGAATGCTTTCTTTTCTGCATTTCCTGACATTTCTTCCATAGTACTAAGTTGATGGATGGCTTTAAAGCTAAAATCATGGGAAATGCAAGAGCCTACCCAATTGTTAATATCTGAGTCTTAGGATTTATCAACTGTAGCGTATCTAAAGATACAAAACCCACCTTTTCTGGTTTTCTGGAACCCCTTAGATGTGGAAATAAAGACCTCATTGCATGTGGAAGTGCGCTACGAGGCACAATTTTCATAAAGGGAATTTAAATGACTGCTTTAATTTGTAGACCAGACTATGTGTGCCTGAAGTCTAAGATTAATGAGACACTTTTTCAGAGAATTGTCTCTTCTAAATAAACAAGGCCTTTTGTGCTGACCCAGGAATCTGAGTTGTAGCTGAAAGACTAATTATACCAATATTATAATGGGCACATCTACAACAGTAAAAGGAATAGTCTCTCCATCTTCAAAGTTAGATGCTCATTCAAATGAAATCCAATTTATCTGGATTGTCTTTCATGTTTTCCTTTGCACCTATGAAGAAACTGAAAGACTTTTCCTTTTAAGAAGCATTTTGAAAATTCATTATTTTTACTTTTTTTCAATATATATAAAAACTCCTCTATAAATGAATTCCCAAACTAAATTTTTCTCTTGGTAATTTGATTTAAAAGAAAATTAGAACAAGTCATTATGAGCAGAATGCTTTCAATTAAGACATAATTAATTTAAATGTGCAAATGCAGAATACATTTGGATGTGCAGTTAGATGACTGATTATACTGGAAATCTAATTTCATACTTAAATTGCCAGCCACACCCCCATCTTGAGCTATTGACCCACCACAATTGACCACAAGGTTGGCTCTTACCCTCGGAGGAAGTGACCTCAGTGAATAGTGTTTTTGCAGTGATTCTATAATCATCTGTTAGTATCTGTCTTTAGACAGTACTTAGAGACAACACCCATGAAGAAGCTTCCTTCCTACCATTCTCCATATTTTTCAACAAACATCTTGTTTTATTTTAAATAATTGATGTGTAACTCGGCAAATTGTGAAAGGCCTCTTTTATGCCATTGTACTTAGTAGCTCTTTTCTATTCAGGTACTCTTTAAAAGTAAGCTGATAATCAAAATGTTAAACATGTATGAAAAGTTACTGAGCTTTGAATTTTTTACTTTGAAATTATTTAGTATGGCATTGCAAATTGTTTGTTATAGATACAAATGTGTGGAAGCTATACTTTGCTGTTGGCACTTACGGGTTTGGAATGTCCTCAAACTAATCAAGACAATGAATTTTAGTGCCATAGGAAGTAGAGGGGGTGATTTAGCAAGGTTTGGACCTGATAATGTTTCAATGTTGCTCTAAAAATTGAAGAGATTCCCCAATCATATGAAAAACTATTTATAATTCCAGAAATTAGCCAAAGTCAATATTTGTCCTCTAAATCAGACATTGTTTTAAATTCCCTGAATAGTTGAAAAATTTGTAAAGTGTTTTCAAGGATTCTAAAAAATCATAATTGGGAAAGGAGGAAAACGTTTATGAAAGTGAGGACATTTGTTGAATGTCTACTCTGTGCCAGGACATGAGCTAGATATTCTCTAGTATCATGTCTGTACGTGTCAGTTATTAATGTATCATCTCTCAGCTCCAAGCCCTTACTTCATATCTTTTCCTGAGATGCTGGGCCTGGAAATCTGCAACCTATCTTTCCCAGAGCCAACACACAGAGCATCGTGGGAATATCTCTTGGATCAAAGAAATCTCCCTAGCCTGAATCATAGACATTAGCATTTCAGCTCATTGAGTTAGGTGTTTTCCTGTTCAGATAACTTTTGAAAATACAAATGTCTGTCAAAGAGAACAGTAGTCCCCTTTTGGGTCACTGAAGCTTCAATATTAGCAGGTCGTCCCATAGTTTTCTTCAACAGTAGTGGATACTTTGTCACAAAGGCAGAGTGGGGATCCTGGGTAGATAGGACCAAAAAAAAATAGGTGTAAACGAAAGGAGATAGCATCAGAGCTTATTGATCTTGTAATTGTGTCTTGTTTTGGTCCTAGAGCTATTGACAGATGACTCAGTTTCCCTTTTTTGTGTGGTTCTTGATCCAGCTGTGGTCTGACCTTTGGGAGCTGACTGTAAGAAGAACATTGAGAAATAAGCAAAAATACCCGATAGTTAACAATCCTTAACTAGGAAATCCAAAACAATGGTTCTCAACCTTAGCTACTCATTGGTACCACCTGGGAAATTTAAGCGTCACTGATACCTGGGTACCATGCCCAGATATTAAAAAAAAAAAATCTCCCAATGATTCTGGCATCCTAGTCAAGGTGAAGATTCACTGCTCCAAAGAGCTGATTTATCATATGCCCACAGGACTTATGATTTAGGAAGGCCTAGCACAAAGAAAAGATTAGAAAAATTCAGTGTTCTCCTACTTTGACAATCAGCATCCAATTCAAAATCCATACTTTTCCTTACTTCCAACTCCCATTCCCCACTCCCCACTCCCCGGTAACTTATACCTCCTGCTGCTGCAAGGAGCTAGCAGTTAAGGGACTGTTCCACTGGCTGGTAAAGACTATGGTAGTAATAGAAATGTGAGATATCAGAAAGCCCCACCTTTAGTGAAGAGGTGCAGAGAAGCAGGTTTTGCTGGAGAGCTCTGTGAATGATACAAGATTCCCTGTAAATTGTGCTTATAGTTGGTTTTCTGTGGAGAGATAAACTGAAATACGAATAAAGGATGGAAAGTTAAAGATGATTTTTTTTTTTTTCAGGACCTGTATGTAACCTTGCAGAAGGCAACCAGGAGAGTCAGAGAGGTATGTGGAATCACATAGCCTGGATGAGACAAGGTAGGAAAACAAACAGGAGATAAGAAATAGGTATGTTATATACAACATAATGATTCAATATTTGTATATGTTGCAAAATGATCACCACAATCCGTCTAATTAGCATCTCTCACCATACAAAGTTAGAGAATTTTTTTCTTGGGATGAGAACTTTTAAGATCTATGTGTTTGTAGTTTTAATAGCATTGTCAAGTGTCTGTTTTTGAAGACTCAGCTCTGTCTCTGAGCCTAGAGTTCTGACTGAATTCTTTGTGTCTTTTTCCCATTTTTTTGCCCAGAATTGTGGGGTTCCCTTAATTTTTTTTTTTTTTTTGGCTGCATTGGGTCTTCGTTGCTGCGTGCGGGCTTTCTCTAGTTGCAGTGAGCGGGGGGCTACTCTTCGTTGCGGTGCATGGGCTTCTCATCGCGATGGCTTCTCGTTGCAGAGCACGGGCTCTAGAAACGCGGGCTTCAGTAGTTGTGGTACATGGGCTTAGTAGTTGTGGCTCGCTGGCTCTAGAGCACAGGCTCAGTACTTGTGGCACATGGGCTTAGTTGTTCCACAGTATGTGGGATCTTCCCAGACCAGGGCTTGAACCTGTATCCCCTGCATTGGCAGGCAGATTCTTAACCATTGTACCACCAGGGAAGTCCCTGTTCCCTTAATTTTAACTTTAGCTAGAGAAGAAGGATTGGCAGGGTCAACCTTACAGACATTTACTGAGATACTACCCCGGGGCAATATCCCAGGTAACTGGTTGTCAAATTTGAGTATGTGGTCAGAAACACCTGGAGGGCTTGTTTAAACAGACTTCTGGGCGCCACCCCCAGAGTTTCTGATCCAGCAGGTCTGAGCTGGGGCTTGAGAATGTGCATTTCTAACAAATTCCCAGGTGGTGCTCCTTCTGCAAGGTGTATGAGGGTCACTCAAAGCCCCTAGTTGTTAATCAGCTTCAGCTGATTAGGACCCGTTGTAATGAAGCATGACACTCGATTTTGTTATCTCTTAGGCAAGTGCTGCTGCAAGTGAAAAAAATTCATTTTATAGAAAAGAATACCTGGAGGGGACATCCAGAGTCAGGTCTCAAAAGCAGTGCTAGACAGGGATTGACAAAGTGTTGAGGAGGGTCATTTGGCCCCAGGATTATTTGTGACATAAAAAGTACCCTGAAGTTGGAGATATCAAGACCCTTGGAGAATTGCTGAGCAGATTGGGTTGGCTTCAGTGAAGGGACCATATGGGTCTAAAAGAATAAAGATATTTATGTGTCTGTGCAGCATTAAAAGGTGTGGCCATAAGGTAGTAAGTGTAATCCCTCCAAAATGACAGTTGTATCCCAAGTGAGTGGTGAGCTTCAATGTAGTTACCTAGAAACATTAAATATTTAGAATTATGTTGAAAATAAATTTGAGACACCTAAGAAACCTGAACTTATTACTTTTTTACAGGTACATGTGGGTGCACACAGAGTATTATTCAAGGAGTTTCCCCAACTCTATTCTATATAACGATATATACTTTTCCCTTCTTAGCCTATATATGACTATGCAGGTATTACTCTGTATGAGTTTGGCTGTTTTCAGATTGCACATTTAGCTTCAAAGTCTCACTTAAGAGATTTAAAGAATCTTTGACAGGATCTAAGGAAAATTCTGAGAAAAGAGCAACAAACCTATTATTAGTAACAACAATGGCAATGTCATGGGATACTTTGGAAAGGCAGCACTTATTTGAGTATATAAATTCTGGTGTGTTTCATAAAGAAAAAAATTCCTTAATAACATAATTCTGAGCATCTACATTTACACCATTGTAAAATGTTTATAAGTGTTTAAGTATGAGAAGAAATTAGACCCAAAGCATGCATGGGTATCCAATATGGATGCACTGTGTAATCAAGGTCAGTATAATTTCCCACAGGCTGTTCTCCTGGGTTAGCCAATATACTGAAGCCAATTTACCATAGAGATTTCCTAATTTAGCCAAATTAATTTCTAGACCAACTAAACAGCTTAAGATAGCAAATGCTTTTCTTTCAATTGAAAAGTTAAAGAGAAAATCTATTTCTAGAAGTAGGAAAAATGAAAGGCAAAATAACCCTTTTTCTTCCAGTCGTGATGAAGCTAGTCATGTGATAAATTCTAGACTCAAAGTGGTCTTCATGCCCTGATGCTTCAGGGTGTGGGGAGGGTATCTGGAAAGGTGCTGCATATGAATGACCATTCTGGACTTTATTTACCTTTTACTGTGTACATAAAGTCTCTGGTAGAAGAACAGATGGAAATGGTAAGAATTTCTAAATAATTGAATGGAGCAGGATGCTGTTGGAGATATAGGTTTGTGTGCCTGAAAAGGATAAAGGAGAAGGGGAAAAATTGAGATGATTGCTAGAGAAAAATAGAGAAGGGGAAGCTGTCCTGGTTAAGAAGGTCCCACCATCCCTATTTTTAACATAAAGTCCCCTAGAAAGTCTACATATGTATGTATGTATGTATACATTTATTAATTATTTTATTGCACGTTTAAAATGATAAGTAATTATGGGTTTACTGGTAAACATTAAAAGATGGAGGACTTTTCCAGGTGTACATCTAGTTGTATCAGTACTATTTATTAAATAATCCATCATTAACTCATGTAATTGAACTACCACATAGATCTTCTGATACTTCTCTTACATATTGGATACCATTTCTGGCTTCTGTGTTCTGTGCCACTGATCTGTTTGTCCTGTCTTACACAAATAACAATCATGAATTAATTATTCATAGTATTTTCTAATAACTGGTAAAATCATCATGTCTTTTTCTTGGCTCTTCCTTGGTAATGGTTATCATCTTTAATGTAAACATTAAATTTATAAGAGTTGAAAAGAGTTGTTGAGTTTCTGATTGGAGTTTCATTAAATTTATATATTAATTCAGGAGAATGAACAATGCCATGAAATTAAGCTTTCTCATCAAAAAGATTGTGTGTTCCTTTCAGACTTTGCCTGATATCTTTTAATACAATTTTACAGTGTTCTTCATGTAGACCAGTGACTCTTGAACTCAATAGCACACTGGAATTACTTACAAGCTTTAAAAAATGTCGATGCATGGGGTTCACACCTAGAAATTATGATTTGTTTTGTCTGAGAACATCAGGATATTTTAAAGCTCCCCAAGGTAATTTTATGTAAAGCCAAGGTTGAGAATCATAAATGTAGATCTTGTGCCATTAATGTCAAATTTATTCCTAAATATTTTATAGTTTTCTTGGAGCCTTTTCCAATAATATATCTTTAATAAACTTTAACTCTCTTCTATTGGGTTTGGTCCACCCAAGTCTCCCGCTTAATTTGGTAATGGGTACTTTGTTAGGAATTCATTAATTTACTCTAGGTTTTCAAATATATTCCTATAGAGTTCCATATTCTCTTTTTGTAGTTTTTTGGTGTTGCACTTGAATCTCCTTATATACTTTTTCGTTATAGGTTTCCTTCTTTTCCTCTAGCAGTTTTATTTTATTGGGTGTATATTAAAATTGCTCTGCCTGATCGTCCTCTCTCTTGCTTTTTGCCCTACTTTACTTTGTCATCTCATAGGGACCCGTTTCTGATTATTGGAAAAATACAGATGATGCAAGAAAGGAACTTTGTCCCTGTAGGCCTGCTCTTGCAGGTTTCTTCCAAGGTACCTGGAGAAAGTCTCTTGGCTCTTTATACTTCAGATACTCTTTACTACAAATGCACAAAATCCTCCAATTACCCCTTGGCTTCTTTACTTTTGGGGGATCAGGAAATCTAGCACCTTGTGGGAGACCCGTGTTGCCATTCTCCCAGATGTACCCTCAGATCTTTGAAAGCCAAGCTCTTCCCTGGGTAGGCCACTTTCTTGTCAGTGTTCGTACCTAGGCTCTCATGCTCCTCTCTTGTCCTTTGGTCCCTTGCCTACCCATGAGGGAGAAATCTCCACATCAGTGTTTTCTGTTGAAGCCTGACCAGAGGCTCAGGTGAGCCTGTTCCCTTCCTGCTGGGGTGAAGAGAAAGCTAGTTGTATGTAGGATGCCACATTCCCTTTAGTGGTAGGATAAGATATCACTTATAACATACTTCACATCCTTTCACTGAATCTTTCAACTTGCCTGTCTTTGGCAAACATTCAACTTCACCCTCCCCGGAACTATGTTGTCCAAACTCATATCACAAAGATATTCTTCTCAAATTTATAGGTATCTCTAGTTGGCTTCTCACATTTATTTGCCTAGTGTTGTGTAAGGTGAGAAATTTAAACAACTCAGGCATGTGAGTACATATTAGGGAAACACAGTGCTTAATGGGCATCTAAAATCTTCTGTAGATTAACTTTAAATACACTGCATAAAATTTGATCCTTAAAAAAATTTATTTCAGTGTGGATGACAGACCAATGCTCTATGTCAGGGGGAGTGTTGTACAGTTATAAACATCAAAGGAGCATCATGAGGTTAATTGGGGAGCCTTATATAAATAGCCATTTACTGTACTGAACTCATTTTGGTAGTGAATGATTTATAATAGATGGTGGAACAGTTATTTGTAAATTACTGTGGTTGCATAAATTTCTGAGCTGGTATTAGATTTCTTGATGGAACTTGAACACCCTAGGTCAGCTACCAACAAAAAAACATGAAAAATGGAGATGGGGATGGAAATGTAATATTACTTTTCTTCTCCTAATATTTCTGCTTTAGCTTATAGACAAGTGGATTTTTGCTTCTCTTCCAGTTCAGGAAGTGTGAAGAGAACTATTTTAGTCTCTTTTTATCTCCACACTGAATAGTTACCTATTTTGTGAGGCTGGTGTTTGTGCGCCTGAAAAATACTCTGTCATATTATTTGTAGTAAAGGTAACTAGCCCAAAAATAAAATAACTTCTCCCAGGTTTTTAAATCTAGTTTCTTTCCTTTTGCTCTGTCTGGACTCAGACACAGCAGGTCGTAGCAGAAGTTTAAACTTCTGGTCCCATGTTGCAAGCCACTAGGGGGGAAGCTACAACATTTTGCAACTTTTCTGCCTGAGTTTTGATGGGTAAGTCATATCAGCTCTGCCTCCTAGGATCATCTCTCTTTATTCTTATGTCTCATTTTGATCAGAAGTGTTTCCAATTAAGCAGTAACAGAGAAGCCTATCCAATGGGATAGCCAATCTTGCTTGGCTCTCTCTCTTCCCTACCCTTCTTCCTCCATCCCTTTCCTGATTTCCTCTGAAATCACTTTCTTAATAAATCACTTCCACCTGAATCCTCATCTCAAGGTCATCTTGAGGAGAATCTGACCTAAGAAACATGGTAACAAAGAGCTTTATAATAAAATAACAATAACCAGAATATGATCAGGGTTCTTCATGGAACAGACTACTATATACAGATTTCATCTTAAACCAGCAGCCGTGCAGTACTCATTAGGGATCCCTCAGAAATATTTGGGTAAGATTAGAAAGGAAATGAGGGCTTCACACTGAATAGGTAACATGAGACCAGTCCAACAGGTGAAGGAAATTGGCAACCCATTTTATATCTAAATTTGTAATGCAACATCAGAAATCTGTTTTATATGTATATTTGGAACATAATGACAGAAAGTATCTCCTTTAGGGGTTTTTCACAGAACTTGAAATATAATTATAGGTATCTACTGAACTTAAGATACAGTTTTGTTCAGAAGAACTGAAGCAATGGAGCATGGGGAAGATAGATCTGGAAAAGGTCAAAGATGGCAGAAGGCTTCTGGAAGCTAGAAAACAAGTGTTACAAGTGATTGCCTTAGTAAGGAAAGAAATGGAGATAAAATTTGTTTATAATTTGCTATAATTTTCTTTATTCTCCATCTTTTCCACAATAACATGTATTAATTTTATAATCTATTAAAATTAAATTTTGATTACTGCATAACTTTATAGTTATAAGATACCTAAAAATAAAATAAAATTCCCATTATTAAGGAATTGTTAGTAATTGTGAACATTCATAAAGGGAACATTTTACAATCATTAAAAATGTTTATAAAGTGTTTTGAATGACATTGAAAAACATTATGAAATAATATCAAATAACAAAGGCAGGATTCAAAACTTTATATACTATTTGATATCCTCTGTGTTAACATATATGAAAAATATACTAAAAAGAGTTATCCTGTACCATGAGTTAATTTTTACTAGAATATGACTTATGAATTTTTCTTATCATTTACACTTTATAATTTTTCTGTATTGAATTTTTATAACCAGACAAGAGTAAACTTAGTAAAATTTGGAAGTGTGTGCTTAGATACTGCTAGGTCTGAAATGCTGTCATCCTGAGGTAGAACTCCTTACTTAACAGGCCTAGGAATAATTAGTTCTATCTAAAACATTTGAAGTAATTTATGCTTTTAAATTGATCACATTTTTCTCTGTTACACTTCCCCATTTTCCTCTCAGCATCTATCTTCCTTTGAATGCCTGCCACTTCTTTGTCTCTGGAACGCTTAAATTTATTTCTAGCAGTTTCCCTCACATTCACATGAAAAATACACATCTGCTTGTGTGAGTGTGTGTTTTCTTTTTTGTGCATATCTCACTGAGAATATGCTAGCATTTTTCTGATGATTTATGGAAAAGTAAATATAGTTTTCCAGTGCTATTCACCCCATGTAAATGTCTAATGATCCCAAATGTGAGGGTGTGTATGACAATGATGCCTTGGTAAAAAGCCAGCTGCTCTTTTCATTTGAGCAATAGTTTGATATTATTCAACTCACTAAGTGAGCTTGTTTGTTTCAACAGCTGTTGACTTCATCTCCCTCTCAATGGAGGAAAAGAAAAAGACAAAAGGAAAAGTTTCCCTCCATATTTTTTGCCTGACTACCTTTCAGCAGGGCTGTTTACTAGGTGGTAGACATCTTACTCATTATTAGAGTCAGGGACATTTGGAGCTAGAAAGAATCTAATAGATTATAACTGTCAAGCTTCCTCTTTGTGAAGTAATTCTACATTGCATACATTGTGGTGTCATTAACCACTTTCCATCAGATAAGAAAACTGAGGCTCAAATCCATTAAGAGGCTTGCTTGTGGTCACAAATCTTGTGGAGTGAGAATTTGAATCACTCTCTTCTTTCTCACATAGATGGAACTGCAAGGTCTAATAAACTTATTAGACTTAGGGTCTAATAAAGGATTACAAGCCAATTTCATTACTGGTAATTGATCTATTCATATTTTCTATTCCTGATTCGTTGTTGGGAGATTGTATGTTTCTAGGAATTTATCCATTTCTTCTAGGTTGTCCATTTTATTGGAATATAATTGTTTGTAGTAATCTCTTATGATCCTTTGTATTTCTTATGATCCTTTGTATTTCTGTGTTGTTTGTTGTAAGTTTTCCTCTTTCATTTCTGATTTTATTTATTTGGCCCTCTCTTTTTCCTTGATGAGTCTGGCTAAAGGTGTATCAAATTTTTTTTTCTTTTTAAAGAACCAGCTCTTAGCTCCATGATTTTTTTTTCAGTCCCTATTTCATTTATTTCTGCTCTTTATTATCTTTATGATCTTTCTGCTGTTTATAATCATTATTATCTCTTCACATCTACCAACATTGGGTTGTGTTTGTTCTTCTTTTCTAGTTCCTTTAGCTGTAAAGTTAGATTGTTTATTTGAGATTTTTCTTGTTTCCTGAGGGAGGTTTGTATTGCTATAAACTTCCCCCTTAGAACTGTTTTTCTGCACCCCATAGACATTGGATCATTGTGTTTCCATTTTCATTTGTCTCCAGGTATTTTTTATTTCCTCTTAGATTTCTTCAGTGACCCATTGGTTGTTTAGTAGCATATTGTTTAGCCTCCACATGTTTGTGGTTTTTGCAGATTTTTTTTTCTTATAGTTGATTTCTAGTCTCATAGCATTGTAGTCGGAAAAGATGCTTGATGATTACAGTCTTCTTAAGTTTATTGAGATTTGTGGCATAGCATGCGATCTATCCTGAAGAATGTTCCATGTACACTTGGAAAGAATGTGTATTCTGCTGCTTTTGGATGGAATATCCTAGATATATGTATTAAGTCCATTTGATATAATGTGTCATTTAAGGCCAGTGTTTCCTCACTGATTTTCTGTCTGCATGATCTGTCCATTGATATAAGAGGGATGTTAAAGTGCCCTACTATTATGGTGTTGCTGTCAATTTCTCCCTTTATGTTTGTTAATATTTGCTTTATATATTTAGGTACTCCTATGTTGGGTGCATATATATTTACAATTGTTATCTCTTCTAGTTGGATTAATTCCTTTATTATTATGAAATATCCTTCTTTGTCTCCTGTAATAGTCTTTATTTTAAAGTCTATTTTGTCTGATATGAGAATTGCTACTCCAGCTTTCTTTTTATTTACATTTGCATGGAATACCTTTTTCCATCCCCTCACTTTCAATCTGTGTGTGTCCTTAGATCTGAAGTGAGTCTCTTGTAGGCAGCATATATATGGGTCTTGTTTTTGTATTCATTCAGATACACTGTGTCTTTTGATTGGAGCATTTAGTCCATTTACATTTAAAGTAATTATTGGTAGGTATGTACTTATAGCCATTTTGTTAATTGTTTTGGGGTTGTTTTTGCAGTTCTTTTTTTTACCTTTCTCTTTCTTTTGCTCTCTTCCCTTGTGATTTGATGACTATATTTAGTGTCACGTTTCTATTCCTTTCTCTTTCTTGTGTGTATCTGTAATAGATTTTTGGTTTCTAATTACCATAAAGTCATATATAATGACGTATATAATCATATATATGTAGTTATTTTAAGTTGATGATCTCTTAAGTTTGAACAAATTCTAACAACCCTGCATTTTTACTCCCTCCCACACACATTTAATGTTTTTGACATCGTATTTTACATCTTTTATGTATCCCTCGACTACTTATTGTGGATAGTAGTTGCCTTTACCAGTAGTTTGCCTTTACCAATAAGATTTTTTCTTTTGTAATTTTTATATTTCTAATTGTGTACTTTTCCACTTAGAGAAGTTCCATTAACATTGCTTGTGAAGCCAGTTTAGTGGTGCTGAACTCTTTTAGCTTTTGCTTGTCTGTAAAAATCTTTATCTTTCCTGCAAATCTGAATAATACCCTTGTTGGGTAGAGTTTTCTTGTTTGGGTTTTTTTTTTTTTTTTTTTCTTTCATCACTTTGAATATATTGTGCCACTCCTTTCTGGACTGCAGGAAAGTCTGCTAAAAAGTCAGCTGATAGCCTCACGGGAGTTCCATTGTACCTAACTTGTTGCTTTTCTCTTGTTGCTTTTAAGAGTCTCTATCTTTAATTTTTGCCATTTTAACTATAATATGTCTTGGGGTGGACCTCTTTGAGTTGATCCTGTTTGAGACTCTCTGTGCTTCCTGGACCTGAATGTCTGTTTCTTTCCCACGTTAGGGAAGTTTTCAGATATTATTTCTTCAAATCAGGTTAGTGAACTTTTCAGCTATTATTTCCTCAAATAAGTTCTTTGCTTTTTTCTCTCTTTTCTCTCTCTCTTAACCTTCTGGGACTCCTGTAATGCGAGTGGTAGTACGTTTGATATTTTCCCAGCGGTCTATTAAACTATCCTCATTTTTTAATTCTTTTTTTTTTTTTTTTTTCCTATTCAGCTTGGGTCATTTCCACTATTCTATCTTTTAGGTTGTTTAACTGTTCCTCTTTATTATCTAATCCATTGTTGATTCCTTCTAGTGTACTTTTTATTTCAGTTATTATGTTCTTCATCTCTGTTTGGTTCTTCTTTTCATTTTCTAACCCTCCGTTAAATTTCTCACTGGGTTCATCCATTCTTCTCCCGTTTGTTGAGCATATTTATGATTATTACCTTGAACTCTTTATTAGGTAGATTGCTTATCTCCATTTCACTTAGTTCTTCTGGGATTTTGTCTTATTCCTTTATAGGAACGTATTCCTTTGTCTCCTCATTTTGCCTAATTCTGTGTTTATTTCTATGTATTAGGTAGGTCGGTTACATTCCACAGTCTTGGAGAGATGACCTTATATAGGAGTTGTCCTTGGGGCCCAGTCTTTCTGGCCTGGGGCTTGATGACAGGTAGCCAAGGTCTGCCTCTTTAATCTTTTGGATATGTAGGGAGAAAAAAGAAGTTTTCCTCTACCCTCCTAAATTCAGTGTTTGGGGCCTTACAAACAAAACTGACAAGACGCAGATTAGCAGGAGAAAAGAAAACAGAGTTTATTTACATGTGTAATGTGTACATCCACGAGAGAAACTCAGTGATGAGTAACTTCCAAGGATGGAGAGAGCTTGGGGTTTATATACCTAGTTAGTAGATGATGGGGAGGGAAGAAAGGGCACTTATGGGAAAACAAATGACTCTTTGGAAAGATAAATGAATTTTCAGGAGAACAAAACAGGAAATTAGAAAGTTTGTGATAATGTTTGTCTATACAGGTCTACAGGTCAGAGTGATCTTTCTGTCTCCTTCAAGGCCATAAAATTCTGGTAGGTTTATTTGTGTTCTCCCTTCTGGGAGTAGATCTGCCCTGAAGAGGAATTTATGGCAGCCCTATTTCCCAGACGTGGCTGCTTTTTGTCAGGTAGTGGAAGCCCTTAGAAGGCTGGTTGGTGGTTTTGTTTTGGGGTGTTTTTTTTTTGGCATCTGTTGACTCTCAGATGGCTTCAACTTAAAATAATCTTTATACCAAAGTGACATGTTTGAGGTGGGGGGCATATTCGGAACCCTTTCAGGTGCTACTGTCTGTTCTTTGGGGAGGGCCCACTTCAGCGGGCACCCCCCATGGCACCATTGGTTTGCAGGATCAGTGCGTCCCCTGGCAGACTCTGAGTCACCTCATCCTGGCAGGCCCCCCTCTGGCACTGGGGTCTTTTAAGATGACTACAGTTCTGCCACCTCCCATGAAATGAACTTTTCCCACCTGAAAATCTCACTTTTCTTATCTTTCTATATTCTAGAACTACAGAATTTAGTAGAATTTATATTGTTTTCTCCTCCCTCCACAACACAAGACACTTTGGCCAGCTTCTCACAGAGAGGTTTTCTGGAAAGAGTCAAGCAATGGTTGCTATCCCTTCAGACACCAGGGTTTCCTTCCTTTAAAGTGATCTTTGGGGGCAGGCTTCACGTTTCTTGAGGTGATAGGGGAGGGGTTTGAGGGAAAGCCTCACCAATCTCTTCTCCCCAATTTTTTGGCCTCTCTTTACACATACTCTTTTTTAGAGGTGTGTGATGGGCTGACGACTGCAGAGCCAGCTTGGGGACGGCCCAACAGAGAAGCCCTGTAGATGGCCTATCCTCTTCACCTAGCAGCCATTGTTCTTACTGCTGAATCTCAGGAAAATATCCGAGGCCTTTGGGGAAAATGCAATTAATATCCTGTTACACAATATATTTTTGATTTACTAATTTGTGCACAGAACTACTCCTCCTCAACCCCAACACACACACACATACACACACACACACGTACACACACACATGCATTATCCACACATTGAGAACAGAGGTGGAATGTATTTCTTTGTATCCAAAGTGCCTAACTCAAACTTGACATGGCTTGATACTTAACCAGGTTTACGTGAGAGTTGTGTTTGTTTAGGAACACACACCAGTCTCACATTTATTACAATTTAAACATTTATAAAAGTGCAATCTCAGTACCTTTGCATCTGTCAGAACAAGATGGGTTATGCTACAAGAGTAAATAAAACAAAAGTCTCAGTGACTTAAACATAAAAGTCTTATTTCTCACTCATGCTACATATCCATTGCAGATTTACAAGGAGGTTTTTCACATCATAGTGGCTCAGGGCCCCAGGCTAATGGGGGCTCCATCTCCTCTTGTTTCCATGATCACAGATATAGGGGAAAAGGGAAAAAATGTGAATCAGATACTAGTTTTTCAAGATTTTGCTCAGAAGACTCATGTTAATTTCCCTCACATTTCGTGGACCAAAGCAAATTGCAAGGTGAAGATACATGTCAACGAGATGGAGGAGTCCAATTCTTCCCTAGAGAAGGGCAATGAATATTTGTGAACAGTAATTCAAGCTAGCATAAATCATGTTTCACAAACTAGAATTAACCATTATTCACATTTACTATATTTGCCTTCAGTGCTTTTTCTTCTGTTTATAAAATGATTATGATATTTCATATCTATGGATTGCTATATTGCCTTCACTGTTCTAAACATTTAAATATATAAATTAATTTAATACTCACAATAAACCTATGAGGTTAGTATTAATATCATCAGAGTTTTAAAATGAGGAAATAGTTTAGAGCAGTAAGGTCCCTTGCTCAAAACCACACAGCTAAAAAAAGGATTCAAACTCAACAAGTTTCATGCAGAGACAATAACCTTAATCATATCTATCTACCTCTCTATATCTACCTGAAACGTACTAGATACTTACTACATTAATTCTATATAGTATATACCAGAACACACATATGTATTGATATACACACATGTATGATATATGCCCCTTTTAAATTTAGAATATTATAAAATGTTGCAACCTTTTATAATGTTATAAACCTTTACTACATTTCTGTCTTCATTGGGATTCCATGTTGTCTGAGTATTATGAACTTGGTGCGTGTGCTTACAGTCTTGTTCTGCATACTTTCATAGTAAAGTTATCCATAAAAAATAAAATATTGTTTTGTGCTTCATGAATGATAAATATTTTTGCCAGTTTTTTTTTTACTCAAATATATACATATATATGTGTATATATGTGTGTGTGTGTGTGTGTGTGTGTGTGTGTGTGTGTGTGTGTGTGTATTTATCAATCTCTCCCCCGTTTTCCCCTTTGGTAACCATAAGTTAGTTTTCAATGTCTGTGAGTCTATTTCTGTTTTGTAAATAAGTTCATTTATATCATTTTTTTAGACTCCACATTTAAATGACATCATATATTTGTCTTTCTCTGTCACTTAGTATGATAATCTCTAGGTCCATCCATAATGCTGCACATGGCATTATTTCATTCTTTTTTATGGCTGAGTAATATTCCATTGTGTGTGTGTGTGTGTGTGTGTGTGTGTGTGTGTGTATGTGTATGTATGTATATCACGTCTTTATCCATTCATCTGTCAGTGGACATTTAGGTTGCTTCCATGTCTTGGCTATTGTAAATAGTGCTGCAGTGAACATTGGGGTGCATGTATCTTTCTGAATTAGAGTTTTCATCTTTTCTGGATACACACCCAGGAGTGGAATTGCAGGATCATATGGTAATTCTGTTTTCTGTTTTTTAAGGACCTCCATCCTGTTATCTATAGTGACTGCACCAATTTACATCCCAACAGTGTGGGAGGGTTTCCTTTTCTCCACACCCTCTCCAGCATTTATTATTTGTAGACATTTTGATGATGGCCATTCTGACCAGTGTGAGGTGATACCTCATTGTAGTTTGATTTGCATTTCTCTAATTAGCGATGTTGAGCATCTTTTCATATGCTTGTTGGCCATCTGTATGTCTTCTTTGGAAAAATGTCTATTTAGGTCTTCTGCCCATTTTTTGATTGGGTTGGTTGTTTTTTTTAGTATTGAGTTATATGAGCTGTTTGTATATTTTGGAAATTATGCCCTGTCAGTTGTATCATTTGCAAATATTTTTTCCCATTCTGTCAGTTGTCTTTTTGTTTTATTTATGGTTTCCTTTGCTGTGCAAAAGCTTTCAAGTTTGATTAGGTTCCATTTATTTATTTTGGCTTTTGTTTCCATTACTCTAGGACACAGATACAAAAAAATATCGCTGCAATTTATGTCAAAGACTATCCTGCCTATGTTTTCCTCTAGGAGTTTTATAGTATCTGATCTTACATTTAGGTCTTTAATGCATTTTGAGTTTATTTTTGTATATGATATTAGAGAATGTTCTAATTTCATTTTTTTTTACATGTAGCTGTCTAGTTTTCCCAGCACCACTGGTTGAAGAGACTGTCTTTTCTCCATTGTATATTATTGCCTCCTTTTTCATATAATAATTGACCATAAGTACATAGGTGTATTTCTGGGTGTTCTATCCTGTTATGTTGATCTATGTGTCTGTTTTTGTGGCAGTACCATACTGTTTTGATTACTGTAGCTTTGTAGTATAGTCTGAAGTCAGGAAGCATGATTCTTCCAGGGCTGTTCTTCTTTCTCAAGATTGCTTTGGCTATTTGGGGCCTTTTGTGTTTCCATACGAATTTTAAAATTATTTGTTCTAGTTCTGTGAAAAGTGCCATTGGTAATTTGATAGGGATTGCATTGAATCTGTAGACTGCCTTTGGTAATATGGTCATTTTAACAAGGTCCTGGAGCTACACTCCACTGTGTGCAGCACATGGCAGTCAGGATATGGCAGCAGTCTTCACTCACAACATTATATTAATATTTTTGAACTGTATCCTTCATTGATACATACAGACCTAATTCATTTCTTTCAAGTTCAGTTAACTCAGCATTTTCCAGTCACACCTCAGAGTCACTTGATCCTATACTTGATTTCTCGAGTGAAAGGTTTGGGGTTTGGTTGTATTTTTGTTTGTTTGTTTTTGTTGCTTTTTGGGGGGGGTTGTTTTTTTTTACTTTAAGATTTCTTTTTTAAAAAAAAATTAGGCTCAACAAATACCAAGGAAAATAGGTTCTGTGTCTTCTTTCAGTTTTGTCAGTGGGGTCATAAGGAGGGCTTAACCTGAGAGAAAAGATCAAAAGCTCCACATACCACAAAAAATCCAGCAATTTGGAAAATACCCCATATCATGACATGTCCAAACATGTCCCAATATATGACATCACAAAGACTAAAAACCTGTTTATTTGTCAGTTATCAGGTTATCTTCTGGATAGTCTATATGATATAAATAGCTGATATCAATTCTGTAGATAAGAATTTCAAGGGTTCAGATCTATGTTTTTTTTTTTCCAACAAAAGTTAAAATCTAAAATAGTCATTGATCTCTGATACAAAATATCCCTGTTAGAAAATACATGATCAAATGACATTTCAAAGGCACAGGTAAAAATATGATTTTATATATCATTCAATAAAAGTTTGAGAGGAGGATGGTAAATATTTTAAGATTTATATTTTCTTTTAACATTGGAGATAAAATTTTTCTCCCTTGAACAGAAACATTTGGTTTCTTGAAACATGTTTAGATTTGACACCTTTACTTTTCCTGTTTTATGACCTAATTTTAATTTGCTCATATATGTCACACATGTTGGACAATATATTTTACAATTAAGTCAAAACCTGACAGATTTCTCATTCAGTTTCCAATGATTGGACAGGGACTGTAGAATGCTGTAACTCACTCTTATAGGTAGATTAGTGATTATCCATTTTGCAATAGGTATTAATAAAACAATCAGTTTGATTGTTACAAACTTATGCATTTCTTGGAAATATTGATTTTTTAGTTTAAAATGTTGGTAAAGACCTCTTCTCTTGTTAAGAAGAAAAGGTATGGACGGAAATTTCACCTTCAGTAATTTCCACCTCCTCAGGCCACTTTTATATTTGAATGCAGAAGGAGGTTCAGAAATTATATATACACACACACACACACACACACACACACACACACACACACACATTCTGGAGGTATTTCTTTTGCAAATGGTTATAAACTTTCTGTGATTAACTGAGAAAAGCATTGTATTCATGGACAAGATTTTAATAAGTTATAAATAGTATTTTATCAAATCTAAGACACTATCAAATATACTACTCTTCCTTCTCTTCTTCCTATTTCTTCTTATTTCTTTTCTCAGAAAAGTAAGAGCAGATATATGAAAGCCTCTTGTTTTTCTCCAATGTGTACAATATTGGCTGGTTTGAGTCATGCATTCTTCGCTATTTTAGGGAAATATTCTGTTTATTAAAAAGGTTTATTTTTGTGTTATTTCATATCAAGAATGGATTTAAATTTAATTAAACACTTTTTGTGGGGCCTCTGACTTACTGATATGATGAAAAATATGACTTAATATTGAATTATGCTTATAGTTCTAGAGTAAACTGCTTGATCCTTCATATTCCTTTTGGCATCATACTCAATTCAATTGCTAATAGTTATGTACAATTTTTTTTGTTTGTTTTTCAGCGATGTTTTATTTTTTAATTTTCCTTTTTGTTAATATGAGCTCAGAAGGAATTTGTTAGCTTTTAATTTATTTTTTAATATATACACTGGAAATGTTTAAATAGCATAGAATTTGTTCTTTAGTTTAAATCCCCTTGGTAAAGGATTCTGGGTCTTGTGCAACTCAGGGGAATAAAGTTTTAGATCTTTCTTCAAAGAATAGAGTCGTTTAAATTTATAGAGTATTATTCTGAGTTTAATTTGGCTGTTCACAAGTTTTGGTAAGAATAATTTTGTTACTGTTTTTATTTTCAAAGTAGTGTGCCATTGTAGTTTTTATTTCTTATTTGATGTGAGTTATTTGAGATTTTAAATTTTCCAGTAAGATAGTTTGGGGAACTTACTCTCCATTTGTTATTATTTCTCAATTTATTGCAATGTGTCCAGAGGATATTGGCACTGAAATTTCATGATTAGGTTTTTCTCTATAGCCTAAGTATGTTCGATTTGTATAAAAGTGCCATGGATATTAGAAAAGAATATCTGTACATTTTTTGTGAAGTTTCATATAAGATATGTATTATTGATTATATTGGGTTGGCCAAAAAGTTCGTTTGGTTTTAAATAAAAATAAAAGACATTTTTCATTTTCGCAAAGAACTTTATTGAACAACATATTCACTAACCGAAGGAACTTTTTGGCCAGCCCGATACAATCACATATGCTATATCTGTATTTTCTTTTTGTTTAACTTGTTTAAATGACTGAAGGATGTGTGTTAATGACATTTCCTAGTTTGTCTTTTTGCTTTACATATTGCAATGCTATGTTATTATATACATGTTTATAAACAATACGATAATCCATAAGAAACCTTTTTATCCTATTTATTTTGGCTTTAAGTCTTCTTTATCATACAAAAATACTGATGCTTATTCATTCTTTATTGATGCATGTTTGTAAGTATGACGCTCATCCCTTTCTCCTCACACCAGCCCATAAAATCAGAAAGCCATATTACAGCTTTGTAACCAAATGTAAAACTAAACACTTGTATGGATGTGAGTGGGCTACTTTTTTCACTACAAACAAAGCTACAGTTGTGATGAGAGGTTTGATTGTGAGTATGGAGTCAAGTAAGGGGAATTAATTAAGTGACCAGATACCTAACTGATCATCTAATTATTCTAGTTAATAATAGTTAATAACTGGTCATTTAGTATTCTATTAAGAGAAGCAATATATCCATCTTTATATTTAATGACTCTGAAAAAGGGAGAATCTTTAAAATTATAGGCTTAAGTTTCTTTTTTTTACCCCTTTGTATAATTTTGTATAATTTTCTCTTTTTATCATTTTAAAAGTTTGAGTCTTAAAAATAACATACTATAACTTTCTGACTCAATACAAAATAGATTCTCGTGGGGTAGACTGTAGACTCTTGTTCCCTGTGTCCTGAGGATTGACCACCTGAATTACAAGACTGGGTTCCAATTTCCATTGGCCATAAAATATAACAGACCTCATTGCATGTTCCAACTGGGGACATTCACATTCTTTTTCTTGAAATATAGACTTAAAATTTTTTACTTTAATAATTATTATTCTGTAATTATTCCAAAATAGGTGATAGCTACACAGAGTGTAAGTTTCTTACTTTGAATGATACAGTATCTTCATGTTTATGGTTATGACATGGTTTCTGTCAGGTTGTTCTGGATATCTGTTCAAACACTTGGGTCCCAGGAAGTAAGAGAATGGAAACATTTGGATTATAGTATTATGATGTCAGATGACAAATCCATTTTTTAATTATCAGTAAAGAATGAGACTTGGTTGGAGGAAGCGTTGTGGCACTGTGCTGAAGTTGCCCTGTCCATGTCAGTTGTTACAAACCAAATTAGCTGGAGTACTGCTTTTCTACTACAAGACTATGGATGACAGTGGCTGGCCCCCAACTCCAGCCAGTTATACACACCCCCATATTCACAGAGAGCCCTGCACCCCACAGGAAAGGCAAGCTAGAACTGAGTACTTCGGCTGACATTGTGTGTACCAGTTCTGAAATGCTCCTCTCAGAAGAACTGGAAAGATTAATGTTTACTTCTCATCTACTGCCTTTGCCCTAGCACTTACCTTTGAATTTGGTGGCATTTGGTTCTGCTGGCTTCGACTTTGACTTAACCCCTTGTGTCTTAACTGTTGGTCAGCCTTCCCTTGTTCTGTTCTCACCTGTACTATATCTTGCAAAGATTCCACAAAATTTCTGGCATGTGGCTGGCACCCTTCCTCTATTTCCAATGTGGTATAAATATTTCTCTATGGATTGGGGGAGTTAGAAAGGTAGCAGGGAAAGGAGTTAAATGTGCAAGGCCAATTTGCGATGTTATACTGAAATATGTCATTTAGTTAATTTAGACTGTTTAATTAACCATATCAACATTTTAATGAATTTCTATGTAATAGTTGCAGGTGTATGGGCCTGAGATTAAGGGCAAACAGGCCTGTTAATAACTTACTACATGACCTTAGGCAAGCCACTTAATCAATCTGGGCTTTAGGTTTCTTACCTGAAATACAAAATTAAAAGGTTGATCTCTAAAATTCCTCTCACCTGTCTTATTTTTATGACTCTCATGTTTTTAACAGTGCATTTAACTAAAGCATTCCACCAGGACTATAATTCACTGTAGTGTGATTGTTATGAGGTAACCCTCACATGTATATAAAAGTCTATTCCTTCATAAAAAGGGAGGTCATTTTGTTTAAATTTTGAGCAGATCACAGTAATAACAACCTGTGTGCTCACACTTGGCTTATCTGTCACATAGTAATTGTTCATTTACAATACTTGATACTGTAGATATTTTAAGGACCATTTCTCCTGGATGTTCTTGATGAGACATGTTATGCTCCGTTACTCAGCATTTAGAACTAATGACTGTTACTCTCAGCTTGTTGTCAGCCAGCTCCCACTTTTCTCTCCAGAACACTTATGATGGCAAAGGGCATTTTCTGAGATCTTTTGAAAGATTTTAAGGTCCAGAAAGCTCATGCTCATGAAGTCCTTGGTCCCTATCAATTCTTCAAGAAAATATTTAGTCACGTGTCAGCTGATAGGAAGGCAAATGGCTATTGGGAACTCCATTTCAATAAGGAAATAGCAAGCAAGACTATTGCCTGTAAAAGGGATGTAGCACTTATGCTTTCCTAACAGTGTAGTTAATTCATTGCTTTATGCTATAGTAAGTTATGCAGAAATGTCAGATGCAGAAAATGTTCATTTGAATTGGAATACAAGATGACAGAATCAATTATATTAACTAAATTGGCCAGATAATTTTTTCAGACATCTTAATTATTCATTATCCAAAGAGGTTTCTAAAAATTGTGGTTTGAAATACATTTGACTATTAGAAGGATCATAGATGTCACCTTGAACACCCTCCCAGCCAGTGCAGTGAGTCCTTCTAATACTGCCATCGCTGTGGTGGGGGCCATCTAACCTTTGTTGAACATGTCTCATTCCAAAGAAATTTCTATTACGAATATAGATATTTTTTACATTTTTAATCGAAGTATAGTTGATTTACAATGTTGTGTTAATTTCTGCTTTACAGAAAAGGGATTCATCCACACACATATATACATTCTTTTTAAAATATTTTTTCCATTATGGTTTATCATAGATATTTCTATTTTTGGACAAGTTTTAAAAAATTTAGGTTTACTAATTTTCTCTTAGCTCTACCAGTTGGTCCTAATTTTTCACCTATACCCTTAACCCCAACCTTTTCCTCCACCCCTATATCTGCATAGAGAAAGGAAAGGTTTTCCTCTTTGATTCATACATGTAGTCATCTGCCAAGTCAACTATTGTGTGTATCAGGTGTGTGTTTGTGTATTTAGTGCCTACTATATATTAAGCACCATGCCAGATACTAGAATAAAACAATGATTAAGGTAAAAAGTGCAGCAGCCCTTAGAGAATTTACTGGCTAGGAGTAACATGGACAAATGAACTGTCCATTTCAATATATGGTCAGTAGTTCAAATCTTTGCATACAAGTTTTGGGAAATAACTTTGTATCGAATAACCTTTTCTGTGTTTGAACCTTTGCACTTTTCAAATTATTAATATTAACAATATATTATATTTGTACAGTGCTTAAGATATAATACTGCTTACACCTGTACCATACTTAATAGAATAATAATTACAGACCTTGTTTATAATAATTGAGAGTGCCGTTTCAATAGTAGTTTAATGTGTATTGTTACCCTGACTTCATGAAGTATGAGGAGACTGAGATTCATCCAAAGGACTTATTCAAAGTCATAGAATCAGTGAGTAGAAGAAAGAGATTCAATATTCACTTCCCCAACTCTTAGGCCTCTGCTGAATATCAGCTATGGAAAAAGAACCTTTGCTTTTGCACGGGGAAGGGAGATTCTCCACTTTTGGAACAATCTTATAAAGTGATAGTAAACAGTACAAATGGCAAGCAGCTCCAGCAGTGAAATGGACATTTAAAAAGGACTTCTTGTATATGTGTATTTAAAATATGAATCTTTATAAAAATGGTTTTAATTGATGCTCAAATAATAATGATATGGTGATTAGAAATACAGCAGTGCAATTTTAGAACTGAATAATTTTAAATATGTTTATAAGAAACAAAGACACTTCTTTAAGTAGCCCTGGGAAAAAGTATTGAGGTTATCTCCATTTACTATTCCAGTGGACTTCAGGATTCATCCAGTCAATTAAACCTACTGTAAATAAACTATAAAAATAGTTATAAATACCAAGGAGCATCACAGAACATTTGGACTTCACAACTCTCAGTATGTTATCTTGAGTAATTTTGAGAGTGATGTCTGGTAAATACATATAGTCCTGAAATGTTAAGGACAGAAGAGGCAGGGTAACTCAGTTATTCCAGGGACATTTTTCAGACATCACCCCAAATTTAATGTAAAATATTAATTTCGCTCACTTCCCACCCCCGCCTATGATGAGCACCAATCTGTATCTATGAGTTTAGTTAGGTTTCTTAATTTTTAAATCTTTTAAGTTTTAATCATTTAAGTTTAGATCATTAGTTTAGTTCATTAGTTTAGATAATTAAGTTTTAATGATGATTTTGGTAGAAAAAATTTTGCCCTCCATCCCCATGTTATTGAATTTCTATTTAACATCTGTCTCATTAACAACAGCTCTATTATCGTGTCAAGATGCCCTGTTGGCTCTGGCAGCTCGATCATACTTTTCTTGCTCTTAGTTGGCCACAAACGTGTAGACTGACAACCTCACTGAATAAATAGTTGAAGAATGATTTTTTTTAGTAAAACTTAAGAGGACATATATTATTTGTTTGATACCTGTAGTTCCAAAATACATTCATTTGGTACTTTGCTTAAACATGATTCACTTTAACACTAACCGAACAACTACTCCCATACAACCAAATTTATCTAATCATAAAGTATAGACACCAATAAATCACTGTTAGTTGAGACCCCTGAATGGAAAATGCTATAAAGGGGACTAGAAAATACATGTATCGTGTATTTCAGATGTCTCCACTTTGAGAGTTAACTGCAGTCACAAGCAGTTATTTATTTCCTAATGGATAATGTTGATGGAACATATTACTTTGCTTGCATGCTGTAGCCAAGCCATTGAATATAATCATGTTATTATTCCTGCAAAGAAGTGAGGTTGGTGTTCTAAATCCTCTTACTGTCTTCTCTAGGAGTAACTGCAGAACAATGGGTATATAACAATTTATTTTTTATTGTTTGGGATATAAAGAAATATCTGTAGGTAATGCTTCATATATAGATATGTATATATAATATACCCACACCAAAAAATCCACCAAACGAGATTTTAAACAAAAGGATCAGTAAGTAATGTGTTCTTCCTTAGCACAGATTTGCAAGAGACACAGAAAATTTGAAAATAACTTGTGTTGAAAACAATGAAGCAATAGTTTCCTAGACCCATACCCTTTCCATGGGAAGGGAAAAGGCCATAGTAGTCACCAGACCCCATTTGAGTTTGCCCTGAGAGTTTCTAAAGACAATGCCAAAATTAATAGCTCTTGCTTCATATATATGCTGCCATTGAGGGTACTGTTGAGAAAAAGAAAATATGGAAGCAGAAAATAAGCATGTTCTATGGAAGCCCATCTATAGTCTTTTTCTTTGTAAAAATTTCCTTTCATTGGTTACATCTAAAGTAGCTTGAATTAAGAAAAAATCAGAGCACGTGGAAAGGAGGGCCTCTGGAGTGTGGAGTTCCAGAGTTCGGAGAGACAGGACCTTCAAGATGGCGGAGGGGTAAGACGTGGAGATCACCTTCCTCCCCACAAATACATCAGAAATACATCTACACGTGGAACAACTTCTACAGAGCACCTACTGAATGCTGGCAGAAGAGCTCAGACTTCCCAAAAGGCAAGAAACTCCCCACATACCTGGCTGTGTGGCTGACATGGTCTTGGTGCTCTGGCCAGCTGTCAGGCCTGTGCCTCTGAGGTGGGAGAGCCGAGTTCAGGACATTGGTCCACCAGAGACCTTCTGGCACCACGTAATATCAAATGGCGAAAGCTCTCCCAGAGATCTGCATCTCAATGCTAAGACCCAGCTCCTCTCAATGACCAGCAAGCTACAGTGCTGGACACCCTATGACAAACAACTAGCAAGACAGGAACACAACCCCACCCATCAGCAGAGAGACTGCCTAAAATCATGATAAGGTCACAGACACCCCAAAAACCACCACCGGATACGGTCCTGCCCACCAGAAAGAAAAGATCCAGCCTCATCCACCAGAACACAGGCACCAGTCCCCTCCACCAGGAAGCCTACACAACCCACTGAAACAACCTCAGCCACTGGGGGCAGACACCAAAAACAATGGGAACTACGAACCTGCAGCCTGCAAAAAGGAGACCCCAAGCACAATAAGTGAAGGAAAATGAGAAGACAGAGAAACACACAGCAGATGAAGGAGCAAGGTAAAAACCCATCAGACCAAACAAATGAAGAGTAAATAGGCAGTCTACCTGAAAAAGAATTCAGAGTAATGATAGTAAAGATGATCCAAAATCTTGGAAATAGAATTGAGAAAATAGAAAAAACGTTTAACAAGGACCTAGAAGAACTAAAGAGCACACAAACAATGATGAACAACAGAATAAATGAAATTAAAAATTCTCTAGAAAGGATGAATAGCAGAATAACTGAGGCAGAAGAATGGATAAGTGACCTGGAAGATCAGTGGAAATAACTACTGCAGAGAAGAATAAAGAAAAAAGAATGAAAAGAACTGAGGACAGTCTCAGAGACCTCTGGGGCAACATTAAACACACCAACATTTGAATTATAGGGGTCCGAGAAGAAGCAGAGAAAAAGAAAGCGACTGAGAAAATATTTGAAGAGATTATACTTGAAAACTTCCTAATATGGGAAAGGAAATAGTCAATCAAGTCCAGGAAGCACAGAGAGTTCCATACAGAATAATTCCAAGGAGAAACACGCCAAGACATATATTAATCAAACTATAAAAAATTAAATACAAAGAAAAAGTATTAAAAGCAGCAAGGGAAAAACAACAAATAACACACAAGGGAATCCCCATAAGGTTAACAGCTGATCTTTCAGCAGAAACTCTGCAAGCCAGAAGGGAGTGGCAGGACATATTTAAAGTGATGAAAGGGAAAAACCTACAACCAAGTTTACTCTACCCAGCAAGGATCTCATTAAGATTCGACGGAGTAATTAAAACCTTCACAGACAAGCAAAAGCTAAGAGAATTCAGCACCACCAAACCAGCTTTACAACAAATGCTACAGGAACTTCTCTAGGCAGGAAACACAATAGAAGGAAAAGACCTACAATAACAAACCCAAAACAATTAAGAATATGGTAATAAGAACATACATATTGATAATTAGCTTAAATGTAAATGGATTAAATGCTCCAACCAAAAGACATAGACTGGCTGAATGGATACAAAAACAAGACCCGTATATATGTTATTTACAAGAGACCCACTTTAGACCTAGGGACATATACAGACTGAAGGTGAGGGGATGGAAAAAGATATTCCATGCAAATGGAAATCAAAAGAAAGCTAGAGTAGCAATTCTCATATCAGACAAAATAGATTTTAAAATAAAGACAATTACAGGAGACAAAGAAGGGCACTACATAATGATCAAGGGATCAATCCAAGATGAGGATATAACAATTGTAAATATTTATGCACCCAACATAGGAGCACCTCAACACATAAGGCAAATGCTAACAGCCATAAAAGGGGAAATCGACAGTAACACAATCATAGTAGGGGACTTTAACACCCCACTTCCACTAATGGACAGATCATCCAAAATGAAAATAAATAAGGAAACACAAGCTTTAAATGATACATTAAACAAGATGGACTTAATTGATAGTTATAGGACATTCCATCCAAAAGCAGCAGAATACACTTTCTTCTCAAGTGCTCATGGAACATTCTCCAGGATAGATCATAACTTGGGTCACAAATCAAACCTTGGTAAATTTAAGAAAATTGTAATCATATCAAGTATCTTTTCCAACCACAACACTATGAGACTAGATAACAAATACAGGAAAAAATCTGTAAAAAATACAAACACATGAAGGCTAAACAATACACTACTAAATAACCAAGAGATCACTGGAGAAATCCAAGAGGAAATCAAAAAAATACCTAGGAACAAATGAAAGTGAAAACATGATGACCCAAAACCTATGGGATGCAGCAAAAGCAGTTCTAAGAGGGAAGATTATAGCAATACAATCCTACTTCAGGAAACAAGAAACATCTCAAATAAACAACCTAACCTTACACCTAAAACAATTAGAGAAAGAAGAACAAAGAAACCCCAAAGTTAGCAGAAGGAAAGAAATCATAAAGATCAGATCAGAAATAAATGAAAACGAAATGAAGGAAGCAGTAGCAAAGATCAATAAAATTAAAAGCTGGTTCTTTGAGAAGATAAACAAAATTGATAAACCACTAGCCAGACTCATCAAGAGAAAAAGGGAGAAGACTCAAATCAACAGAATTAGAAATGAAAAAGGAGAAGTAACAACTGACACTGCAGAAATACAAAGGATCATGAGAGACTACTACAAGCAACTATATGCCAATAAAATGGACAATCTGGAATAAATGGAAAAATTCTTAGAAAAGCACAACCTTCCGAGACTGAACCAGGAAGAAATAGAAAATATAAACAGACCAATCGCAAGCACTGAAATTGAGACTGTGATTAAAAATCTTCCAACAAACAAAAGCCCAGGACCGGATGACTTCACAGGTGAATTCTATCAAACATTTAGAGAAGAGCTAACACCTATCCTTCTCAAACTCTTCCAAAATATAGCAGAGGGAGGAACACTCCCAAACTCATTCTATGAGGCTGCCATCACCCTGATACCAAAACCAGACAAAGATGTCACAAAAAAAGAAAACTAAGGCCAATATCACTGATGAACACAGGTGCAAAAATCCTCCACAGAATACTAGCAAACCGAATCCAACAGCACATTAAAAGGATCATACACCATGATCAAGTGGGGTTTATCCCAGGAATGCAAGGATTTTTCAATATATGCTAATCAATCAATGTGATACACCATGTTAACAAACTGAAGGATAAAAACCGTATGATCATCTCAGTAGATGCAGAAAAAGCTTTTGACAAAATTCAGTACCTATTTATGATAAAAATCCTCCATAAAGTAGGCATAGAGGGAACTTACCTCAACATAATAAAGGCCATATATGACAAACTCACAGCCAACATGATTCTCAGTGGTGAAAAACTGAAAGCATTTCCTTTAAGATCAGGAACAAGACAAGGATGTCCACTCTCACGACTGTTACTCAACATAGTTTTGGAAGTGTTAGCCACAGCAATCAGAGAAGAAAAAAAAATAAAAGGAATCCAAATCGGACAAGAAGAAGTGAAGCTGTCACTGTTTGCAGATGACATGATACTATACATAGAGAATCCTAAAGAAGCTACCAGAAAACTACTAGAGCTAATCAATGAATGTGGTAAACTTGCAGGATACAAAATTAATGCACAGAAATCTCTTGCATTCCTGTACACTAATGATGAAAAATCTGAAACAGAAATTAAGGAAACACTCTCATTTACCATTGCAACAAAAAAAATAAAATACCTAGGAATAAACCTACCTAAGGAGACAAAAGACCTGTATGCAGAAAACTATAAGACAGTGATGAAAGAAATTAAAGATGATACAAACAGCTGGAGAGATGTACCATGTTCTTGGATTGGAAGAATCAACATTGTGAAAATGATTCTACTACCCAAAGCAATCTACAGATTCAATGCAATCCCTATCAAACTACCAATGGTGTTTTTCACAGAACTAGACCAAAAAATGTCACAATTTGTATGGAAACAAAAAAGACCCCAAATAGCCAAAGTAATCTTGAGAAAGAAAAACGGAGCTGGAGTAATCAGGCTCCCAGATTTCAGACTATACTACAAAGCTACAGTAGTCAAGACAGTATGGTACTGTCACAGAAACAGAAATATAGATCAATGAAACAGGATTGAAAACCCAGAGATAAACCCATTCACGTATGGTCACCTTATTTTTGATAAAGGAGGCAAGAATATACAATGGAAAAAAGACAGCCTCTTCAATAAGTGGGGCTGGGAAAACTGGACAACTACATGTAAAAGAATGAAATTAGAGCACTCCCTAACACCATACACAAAAATAAGCTCAAAATGGATTAAAGACCTAAATGTAAGGCCAGACACTATAAAACTCTTAGAGGAAAACATAGGCAGAACACTCTATGACATAAATCACAGCAAAATTCTTTTTGACCTACCTCCTAAAGAAATGGAAATAGAAACAAAAATAAATGAATGGAACCTCATGAAACTTAAAAGCTTTTGCACAGCAAAGGAAACCATAAACAAGATGAAAAGACAACCTTCAGAACGGGAGAAAATATTTGCAAATGAAGCAACTGACAAAGGATTAATGCCCAAAATATACAAGCAGCCCATGCAGCTCAATATCAAGAAAACAAACAACCCAATCCAGAAGTGGGCAAAAGACCTAAATAGACATTTCTCCAAAGAAGGTATACAGATTGCCAACAAACACATGAAAGGATGCTCAACATCACTAATCATTAGAGAAATGCAAGTCAAAACTACAATGAGGTATCACCTCACACCGGCCAGAATGGCCGTCATCAAAAACTCTACAAACAATAAATGCTGGAGAAGGTGTGGAGAAAAGGGCACCCTCTTTCACTGTTGGTGGGAATGTAAATTGATACAGCCACTATGGAGAACAGTATGGAGGTTCCTTAAAATACTAAAAATAGAACTACCATGTGACCCAGCAATCCCACTACTGGGCATATACCCTGAGAAAACCATAATTCAAAAAGAGTCATCTAGCACAATGTTCATTGCAGCACTATTTACAATAGCTCGGACACAGAAGCAACCTAATTGTCCATTGACAGATGAATGGTAAAGAAGATGTGGTACATATATACAATGGAATGTTACTGAGCCATAAAAAGAAACAAAATTGAGTTATTTGTAGTGAGGTGGATGTACCTAGAGTCTGTCATACAGAGTGAAGTAAGTCAGAAAGAGAAAAACAAATACTGTATGCTAACACATATATATAGAATCTAAAAAAGAAAAATTGTTCTTAAGAACCTAGGGTCAGGACAGGAATAAAGACGCAGATGTAGAGAATGGATTTGAGGACACAGAGAGGGGGAAGGTTAAGCAAGGATGAAGTGAGAGGGTGGCACTGACATATATACACTACCAAATGTAAAACAGATAGCTAGTGGGAAGCAACCTTATAGCACAGGGAGACCAGCTCGGTGCTTTGTGACCACCTAGAGAGGTGGGATAGGGAGGGTGGGAGGGAGACGCAAGTGGGATGGGATATGGGCATATATGTATACGTATAGCTGATTCACTTTGTTATACAGCAGAAACTAACACAATAATGTGAAGCAATTATACTCGAGTAAAGGTTAAAAAAAATTCAGTGGTTTTTAGCATATTCACAGAGTTGAATATAATCACCAAATCAATTTTAGAACATTTTCATTGTCCCAGAAGGAACCTTGCCCCCTTTAGCCATAACCTCACAATCCCCCATCACCTCCACCACCCCTGCCACCAGCCCCAGATGTCCACTAATATACTTTTTGTCCCTATAGAAAATTTTCTATCTGAAAATTTCATATGAAGAAATCACATAATATATATGTGGTCTTTTGTGACTGGTTTCCTTCATTTAGCGTAATGTTTTCCTGGTTCATCTATTCTATAGCAGATATCAGTGATTCATTCCTTTTTATTACCAAATAAAACTCCATTCTCTGAATATACCACCTTCTGTTTAGTAGTTCATCAGTTGATGGACATTTGGGTTGTTTTCACTTTTTGGCTACTGTGAATAATGCTGCTATGAACATTCATATATAAATTCTTATGTGGATGTATGTTTTCATTTCCCTTGGGTACATATCTAGTAATGGAGTTGCTGGGTCATATGTAACACTGTGTTTAACCATTTGATGAACTGACAAACTTTTCCAAGGTGCCTGACCATTTTATTATTCCATAAGCAATGAATAAGTGTTCCAATTTTTCTCACATGCTTTTCAATACTTGTTATTGTCTTTCTTTTTGGTTTTAGTCAACCTAGTGGATGTGAATTGGTACCTTATTGTGGATTTAATTTGCATTTCTCTAATGATGTTGAGTATCATTTTATATGCTTATTGGTCATTCATGTATATTACTTGAAGAAACATCTAACTAAATCCTTTGCTCTTTTTAAAATTGGGTTATATGTGTTTTTATTGTTGAGTTTTACATGTTCTTTATATATTCTGGACATCAGATATATGGTTTTAAAATATTTTAACCCATTTTGTGGGTTGTCTTTTTATTTTCTTGATAGTGTGTTTTGAAGCACAAGTGTTTTTGTTTCATTTTGTTTTGTTTAATTTTGATGAAGTCCATTTTATCACTTTTGTTTTTGTTTTTTGGTTTTCTGTGCTTTCAGTGTCATATTTGAGAAACCACTGCGTAATCCAAGGTCATGAAGATTTACACCTATATTTTCCTCTAAGAATTAAATAGTTTTAGCTCTTACATTAGATTTTTAATTTTGAGTTAATTTTTGATAAGGTGTGAGGTAAGCGTAATACAACCTCAGTCTTTTGCATGTGGATATTCAATTGTTTGAGTACTATTCGTTGACTATTCTTTCTCCATTTAGTTGTCTAGGCACCTTGGTTAAAATCAATTGACCATAAATATATGGGTCCATTTGTCTTCATTCTCAATTCTATTCCATTGATCTATACGTCTGTCCTTACACAAGTAACACACTGTCTTGATTACTGTAACTTTGTAGTAAGTTTTGGAAATGGGAAGTGTGAGTCCTACAACATTGTTCTTCTGTTCCAAGATTTTTTTCACAATTGTGTCTTTTAAATATCTATGAATTTTAGGATCAGCTTCTCAATTTCTGCAAAACAATGTCAGCTGGGATTTTGATAGGGTTTACATTGAATCTGTAAATATTTTGGGGAAGTACTACCATCTTAAAAATATCAAATCTTCCAATTCATGAACAAGAAAGGCTTTCCTTTTTTTTAGGTCTTCTTTAATTTTTTTTCAACGATGTTTTATACTTTTCAGAGTACAAATTTTGCACTAGTTTGGTTAAATTGGTTCCTATTTCATTCTTTTGGATACTATAATAAATGAAATTTTTTCTTAATTCCATTTTCAGATTTTTTATTGCTAGTGTATAAAATATAATTGTTTTGGTGTATTGATCTTGTATCATGCAACCTTGCTGAACTTGCTTGTTAACTCTAATATTTTTTGTTTGTTTATTCGTTTGTGAGGCTTCCTTAGGTTATGTCATCTATAAATATAGATTATTTTACTTCTTCTTTTCAATCTGGATGTGTGTGTGTGTTTGTGTGTGTGTGTCTAGAACCTATAATGTTAAGTAGAAATGGCAGTAAGGGACATCCTTGTCATGTTCCTGATCTCAGAGGAAAGCTTTCAATCTTTCACCATTAAACATAATGCTGGCTGTGCTTTTTCATAGATGCCCTCTATCAGATTGAAGTAGTCCCCTTTTATCTCTAGGTTGTTGAGTTTTTTACTAGGGTGTTAATATACATTGATTTTTCATAGCTCTGAATAAATTTTGCATATTTGGAACAAATCCCACTTGGACATGGTATACATCATTTTTTTGTGCGTATTGCTGGATTCATTTGCTAGTATTTTGTAGAGGGTTTTTGTATCTACGTTCATAAGAGATATTAGTCTTCAGGGTTTATTTTCTTGTGATGTCTTTGGCTGGTCATGGCATCAGGGTAATATTGACCTCATAAAATAAATTATACTTTCTCTCCTCCTATTTTTGGAAATGTTTTAAAGTATTGTTGTTAATTCTTCATTAAATATTTGGTAGAATTCACAAGTGAAGTCATCTGGTCCTTTTCTTGTGGGAAGTTTTTGATTGGTAATTTAATTTCTTGTTTTAGATCTATTCAGGTTTTCCATTTTTTTTCTTGAGTCAGTTTCAATAGTTTGCATCTTTCTAGGAATTTGTCCATTTAATCTAGGTAATCTAATTTGTTTTCATACAAGTGTTCATAGTATTTCCTTAAATCTTTTTTTTTCTATATGATTGGAAATAATGTTTCCTCTCTATTCCTAACTTTAGTAATTTGAACTTTCTTTTTGCCCCCTTTGTCAGTCTAATTAAGGTTTGTAAACTTTGTTGATGTTTGTGAAGAACTAATATTTGGTTTTGTTGATTTTCTATATTGTTTTTAGTTCTCTATTTTTCTCACACACTAATATTTATTACGTCCTTCTGTTTGCTTTGAGTTTAATTTGCTCTTTGTTTTTACTTTTTTAAATAAAAATTTATTTGTTTGAAACTTTCTTTTTTAATAAAGGTGTTTACTGATATAAATTTTCCTTTAGGCACTGCTTTCATCACCTCTCATAAATTTGGTGTATTGTGTCTTCATTCTCATTCATCTCAAAATATTTTCTAGTTTTCCTTGTGATTTCTTCTTTGATGCATTGGTTATTTAGCAGTATGTTGTTAATTTCCACATATTTGTGAATTTCCCAAATTTCCTTCTTTTATTGAATTCTAATTTTATTTCACTTTGGTCTGAAAGCATACTTTGTATGATTTCAATCCTGTCAATAGTTTATTGATACTTGTTTTATCTTCAAACATATAATATATTGTGAAGAATGGTCCATGTGCACTTCAGTAGAATGTATAACATGTATTGTGGGTGGAGTGTTCTATAGATGTCTGTTAGTTCTAGCTAGATAACAGTGCTGTTTAAATGTTCTATTTCCTTTTGATCTGATCTTCTGCCTGGTTGTTCTTTTTTTTTTCTTTTAACATTCATCTAAGTGCTTTATTTGATGCTCACCAAAACTCTGTTGGGTGGACACAACAGCACCAGCATTCAAAGCTAAGGTACCAGAACTCAGAAAATAAGGTAGATGAGATCACATGTTTAATAAATTGAGGAGCTTCCTTATAGCTACACTAAGTCTGTTTTTTCTATTCTTTTTCAAATTCTTTTCCCACTTAAGTTATTACAGAATATTGAGCAGACTTCCTGGTGCTATACAGTAGGTCCTTGTTGGTTATCTGTTTAAAATATAGTAGTGTGTACATGTCAATCCCAAACTCCCAGTTTGTCCTGGTTTTTCTATCCATTATGAAAAGTGGGGCATTGAAGTCTCAAACTATTGTTGAACTATCTATTTCCCCCTTCAAGTCGGACTATTTTGCTTCATAAATATTAGGGCTCATTTATTAGGTGTATATATATTTATAATTGTTATATCTTCTTAACGGATTTGCCCTTTTAGCATTATAAAATATCCTTCTTTGTGTCTAATAACAATTTTGTGTTAAACTCTATTTTGTCTGATATTAGTACAGCACTCCAGCTCTCTTTTGTTTACTCTTTATGTGGTATATCTTTTTCCATGCTTTTTCTTTCAAACTGCTACTTTCTTTGAATCTAAAGTGTATCTCATGTAGGTAGCTTATAGTTGGATCATATTTTTTGTCCATTATGTTAATATCTGTCTTTTAATTAGAGTATTTAATTTAAGTATTATATAATTAATAAGGTAAGGTTTACATCTGTTGGTTTGTTTTCTGTATCACTGATGTCTTTCTCTTTCTCTATTACTTCCTTCTTCTGTGTTAAATAGACATGATCTAGTGTACCATTTTAATTCCCTTTTTATTTATTTTGAGATATATATGTGTGTGTGTGTATGTATACACACACACACACACATGTATATATTTTAATTTTCTTAACAGTGACCCTGGGGATTATAATTGACATTTTAATTTCTAATCATCTATTTTGGGTTAGTATCCACTTAATTTCAATAGTATATAAAAATTTTGCTTCTATATTAGTTCCCTTCCCTCCCCATCTTTATGCCATTACTGTCATACAGTTTTTACATCTTTATATATTGTATGCCAATTAACACAGATTTATAATAAGCACTTTATGCAGTTGCCTTTTAAATAGGAGGAAAAAAGATTACAAATAAAAAATACATCTCTTCTCTCTTTTATACTTATTTATGTAGTTAAGTTTACTGGTGCTCTTTATTTTTAAAGAGCTTCAGTTACTGTCTAGTGCCCTTTGATGTCAGCCTGAAGAACTCCCTTTTGTATTTATTATATGCCAGGGTTTGCTAGTGATAAGTTCTCTAAGATTTTTCTCATCTGGGAAACTCTTAATTTCTACTCCATTATGAGTGATAGTTTTACTCGATTTATAATTCTTGATTGACAGTCTTTTTCAGCACTTTGAATATGTCATCCCACTGCCTTCTATCTTCCATTAGTTTCTGTTGAGAAATTAGATGCTTATGTTATTGAGGATCTCTCGTACAAGATGAGTTGCTTCTTTACTGCTGCTTTTAACATTCTCTGTCGTTAGCTTTTGATAATTTGATTATGATGTGTCTAGATGTGGGTATCCATAGTTTATCCTATTTTGTGTTTGTTAAGCTTCTTAGATGTCTAAATTTATCTTTTTCATCAAATCTGGGACATGTTTGGATGTTAGCTCATCAAATATTCTTTCTACCTCTTTTTCTCTCCACTCCTTTCTGGAGTCCCACTATGCATATGTTGGTATGCTTGATTGTGTCCCAAGGTTTCTGAGGCTCTGTTCATTTGACTCCACTCATTTTTCATTCCTGTCTTCAGACTGAATCATCTCAATTGATCTATTTTCAATTTCATGCATTTTTTTCTTCTGCCTGCTTAAATCTGCTGTTGAGTTCCTGTAGTGAATTTTCCATTTTATTTGTTATACTTTCCAACTCCAGAATTTCTATTTGGTTCTTTTTCATAATTTCTACATATTGCTATTCTCTATTTAGTGAGACATTATTTTCACTTTCTTTAATTCTTTAGACATGGTTTCTTTTAGTTCTTTGAACATATTTAAACAGGTTGATTTAAAATCTTTGTTAAATCCCATGTCTGGCTTCTTCAGAGATAGTTTTATTTCTTTATTTTTTTTCCCTGTGTACGGGTAATACTTTCTTGTTTCTTTGCATATCTCATAACTTTTTGTTGAAAACTGGACATGTCAAATAATATAATATGGCAACTCTGGAAATCAGATTCTCTCCTATCCCCTAGGCTTACTCTAGTTGCTTTTTGTTGTTATTTGTTTAGTGATTTTTTTTCTAAACTAATTTTGTAATGTATGCACTCTTTGTTGTGTATGGCCACTCAAGTCTCTGCTCAGTTAGCTTAGTGGTCAGCTAATGATTGGATAGAAATTTTCTTAAATGCCTGGAACGAATATGTCTCCCTGTCTTTGTCAAGGGGTTCAGTGTGTGTGTTCAGGTATGCCTTCAGCACCAAACCAGGTAGGTGACAACTCTACCTTAGCATTCACTTCCTGCTTTACAGAGCCTCAAGTTCAGCCAGAAGTGAGAGGCTGGACACGGGCATGTCCTGTTACATTCCAAGGAAAATGTCAGGGCTTTTCAAAGTCCCTATGGACATCTTATTCCCCCACTTTTCCTTTGTAGCTTTTTGGTTAGCCTCTTGTTTGTACCTTTGTTATCTACCACCTCATGCAGTTTGAAGTTAAGTCATTGTCTCTAAATATTTTCATCACCTGTGGGAGAAAGGCTGTTCATATTGTGTGAGCTCTGAGTCAGGTAAAATAAAGACAGCCTGTGTGTGGGGTCTTCCAGGGACCCACCAGATGAATAAAATAATGACATTTCTCTGAGAAGAGTAATTTCGAGGAGCTTTAACCCATTATGCCCTTTACAGTGGCTACCAGGCTGCTGTTCTTCACTGAGATTGCAGGCTGTTTTGAAAGCCATAGCAAATTTGGAGGGGTGGAATCGGAATACAGCAGGTAAAAGAGTCACAAAACTAAATGTTTTTATTGATGTTCTGCCATTTCTTTGCATAGCTGCAAATCTTATTTAATTTTCAGAGTTCTGAAAACATTGATTTCGATCATCTTTGCCAGTTTTCTCATTGCTTTTATAGAAATGGGAATTTTTGAAGGTCCTTACTCTGTTGTTTTTATTGCCACCACCCCTGAAAAAAAATCTCCCGAATTTAATTGACAATTGTGTGTCTGTTATAATGAAAAGTATTTTATGATAATAAACTACATATGCTTTGCACAATGAAGGATACGTTTTTAGTATGAATTATGAGAAATGTTTTAATAATATATGTCCAACGATTTTGGATTTTTTTTTTAGCAAAATCCATCACAAAGGTAATGAATTTCTGAGGCAAGCAAGAGTGCATCAGCCTATCCTGGATTCAGCTGTAGGTAATCTCATGGCACAGACAATAGCAACCAACCAAACAGTTTATGTACCCCAAACAAAAAGAGCGTGCCCATTTTAAGCAAAGTCTCCAGAGCATGTCCAAGACAAACAAGAAGTAGGTTATAAAAATAGCAGAGGCTATGTTTGCCAATAGAAAACCATCCCTAGATGAAAAAGCTTCAGTCATACAATGAAGCTCTTAGACACATCTGTGAGCACAGCTGTGTCAGTTTGAAAAGTCATATTAAAATAGGAAGGCCAAACATCAACTATTACAGGAGGATTCTAATAGCCAAATATTCTGAGGGGCTGTTCTTGTGTTTGAGACTTCAGGTAACATTTTGGGAATTGTCTTTTATAGACTTATGAAAAACACAAGGTTGCTCAAAAGGATAATCCTATATTGTAAGCATTTTTCAGTTTTCATATTTGAGAATGCTATTTGGAACTAAACTATGCATTCTACCACTGCAGTATTTAACTATCTAGTCATTTTTCTAATTTGCATTTAATGTGAATGTGACCTAACAGTGATTGGTATGCTTTGTTGTTTGAAAAAGTTCCAAAATAATTCAGTTAGATCAATATTTAATAGAAGCTTCCCTGAAAATCAATCTAGTTTACCAGTGGAAAAATGTTGAATAAATCATTTGACTTGTTTCATTGTGAAATATATGTATAGGCATGTGTATACAATTATATGACTTATATGTAAAGTCTAAAAAATATTTATGTAATATCTTGCAATCAAATATAATTATTACAATCATGGTAATGCTGCTGCTGCTGCTGCTGGATGCCCAAATTATACAAAACTGATGAGTGGGAATCCTTCAGGGTATCTCCTTCAGGGTATCTCCTATATCCTTTTAAGATGTCCAATTCATTTTTTTAAACACGACTTAAGATATCCAGACTCACTTTATATTTTCCCTGCCTCAAGCATGGAATTAGCCAGTAGCTCTGATTGTTTTTAGTGAAGAGTGATATATAGAAACCAAATAAGGGTGCCAGTTATACCCATTGCCACTAGCATGAGATTGCTTCCTGAAATGTTCAGTGAACTGAGCTAGAAATATACTCATACACACATATATATTTAAATATCATAAGTTAGTTCTGATATTTTCAATTCAATTTTAACATGATGTTTATGTTTATATTTTTATTCACTGAATAACACTATTTCTAATAGCATTAACAAATTCACTCATTTACTTTATCCTACAACACAGGATTTTCAAATGTTAAAAATGGTTTTAAAATTACAGTATCATTATTTCTGTTAGCAATAACAACACTAAATGAAATTTCAAATATCTTTGCACTTTTAAAATAATTAGACAGTTTTTGGTCCTTTTAATTTGTTTAACTTGTTTTCACTATGTAAAACATTACATGATTCAGAAGCCAAAATTAATATAAAATGGCAGACTCCACATTCTCACTTCAATCCCCCATACTGTGAACTCCCCACTCTCACTTTTTTAAAATAAAATTTTAATATTAAAACAGTTTTAGATTTATGAAAAAAAGCCCAAAGATAGTAGAGAGTTCCCATGTGTCCTAAACCTAATATCCCTTACTGTAACACCTTACATTAGTATGACACATTTATTTCAATTAATATATTACTACTAACTAAAGACCATAGTTTTTTCAGATGTTCTTTGATTTTTATTTAATTTCCTTTTCCTGTCCCAGGATCCTGTCCAGGACACTACATTATATTTAGATGTTATATATCCTTTGGCTCCTCTTGACTGAGAAAGTCCTTCAGACTTTGCTTGCTTTTGATGACCTTGACAGTTTTGAGGAATACTGTTCAGATGTATTATAGAGTGTCCTGATATTTGGATTTGTCTCTAATCCATTTTGAGTTTATTTTTGTATATGGTGTGAGAAAATGTTCTACTTTCATTCCTTTGCATGTAGATGTCCAGTTTTCCCAATACCATTTATTGGAGAGACTGTCTTTTCCCCACTGTATATTCTTGCCTCCTTTGTCATGGATTAGTTAACCATATAAGTGTGTGTTCATTTTGGGGCTTTTGTGTCTGTTTTTGTGTCAGTACCATACTGCTTTGATTACTGTAGCTTTGTAGTATAGTTTGAAATCAGGGAGCATGATACCTGCAGTTTTTTCTTTATCAAGATTGTTTTGGGTATTTGGGGTCTTTTGAGTTTCCATACAAAATTTTAAATTATTTGTTCTAGTTCTGTGAAAAATGCCATTAATATTTTGTTAGGGGTTGTATTGAATCTGTAGATTGCTTTGGGTAGTATTGTCATTTTAACAATATTAATTCTTCCAGTCCATGTGCCCAGAATATCTTTTGATCTGTTTGTGTCATCTTCATTTTCTTTCATCGGTGTCTTACAGTTTTCGGAGTATAAGTTTTTACCTTCTTAGGTAGGTTTATTTTAAGTATTTTATTCTTGATGTGATTGTAAGTGGGATTATTTTCTTAATTTCTCTTTTTGATAGTTAATTGTTAGTCCATAGAAATGCAACAGATTTATGTATATTAATTTTGTATCCTGCAACTTTACCGAATTCATTGATGGGTTCTAGTAATTTTTTGGTGGTGTCTCTCGGATTTTCTATGTAGAGAATCATGTCATCTGCAAACAGTGACAGTTTTACTTCTTCCTTTCCTATTTGGATTCCTTTTATTTCTTTTTCTTGTCTGGTTACTGTGGCTTTGACTTCCAATACTATGTTGAATAAAAGTGGTGAGATTTTGCGTCCTTGTCATGTTCCTAATCTTAGAGGAAATGCTTTCAGCTTTTCATCATTGAGCATGATGTTAGCAGTGGAATTATTATATATTGGCCTTTACTATGTTGAGGTATGTTTCCTTTATACACATTTTGTGGGGAGTTTTTATCATAAATGAATGTTGAATTCTGTCAAAACCTTTCTCTGCATCTATTGAGATGATCATATAATTTTTATTCTTTAATTTGTTAATCACATTGATTGGTTTGCAGATATTGAACTGAACTTGCATCCTTGAGATAAATCCCATTTGATCTTGGTGTATTAACCTTTTCAGGTATTGTTGAATTAGGTTTGCTAATATTTTGTTGAGGATTTTTGAATCTGTGTTCATCAGTGACATTGGTCTGTAATTTTACTTTTTTGTGATCTTTGTCTGATTTTGGACATTTTGTTTTCTGGGAGGTTTTTTTCTTAACTAATGCAATTTCATTACTGGCAATTGGTCTGTTCATATTTTTTATTTCTTCCTCACTCAGTCTTGGGAAATTTTACGTTTCTAGGAATTTGTTCATTTCTTGTCAGTTGCTCATTTTATTGGATTATCATTGTTCATAGTAATCTCTTACAATCCTTTGTATTTCTGTGGTGTCAGTTGTAACTTCTACTTTTTCTTTTATTTACTTGTGCCCTCACTCTTTTTTTTCTTGATGAGTATGGCTAAAGGTTTATCTGTTTTGTTTATCTTTTCCAAAAACTATCTTTTAGTTTCATTGATCTTTTCTAGTCTCTATTTCATTTATTTTTGCTCTGATTTTTATGATCTCTTTACTTCTACTAACATTAGGTTTTGTTTGTTCTGCTTTTTCTAATTCCTGGTTGGTGAGTCTGGGTCATGGGCCCTCTGGTGGGGTGGGGCCATGTGCCAGGGCTCCTAGGGGCTCAGTGGGTATAAAGGCAGCAGCCTGCTGGTGGGCAGGTGGGTCCAGTCCCAGCACTAATAAGCTTTGGAGGGTTCCAAAATGGCGTTTACCAACACTAGTGTCCTCATGGCAGAATGAGCTCCCCAAAATGGCTGCTGCCAGTGTCTTATCCTCAGGGTGAGCTTCACTTGCCTACTGCCTCTCTGAGAGGCTCTCCAAGATCAGCAGGTGGGTCTCACCCAGGTTCCTTTCAAATTACTGCTTCTGCCTTGGGTCTCAGAGTGTGTGAAATTTTGTGTGCACCCTTTAAGAACAGAGTCTATTTCCTACAGCCCTCTGGCTCTCCTGAAAGTAAGCCCCACTGGCCCTCAGAATCAAATGTTCTGAGGGCTTATCTTCCCAGTACATGACCTCCAGGCTGGGGAGCCCAATGTGGAGCTCAGATTCCTTGAGACTTGGGGAGAAGCTGTGCAATTGTAACTATCCTACAATTTGTGGATTACTCACCTGTGGGTGTGAGTCTTGATGATCTTCTATCTCTGCCCCTCCTACCCATCTTGTCGTACTTTCTTCTTTATATCCTTAGTTGTAGAAGATCTTTTCTGCTAGTCTTCAAGTCTTCCTCATCAATAGTTGCTCTGCAAATAGTTGTAATTTTGGAGTACCCATGGGAGGAGGTGAGCTCAGGGTCTTCCTACTCTGCCATTATGGTCACTCCTGTACATTACAATATTTCTTTACATTTCACTTTGTGCACATTACAATACACTTACATGTTTATTTAAAGTCCTATAGGATGATATTTGGATTTACAATGGAATGGGTGCTTTTTTGATTAATCAATAAAATGCATTACTGTTCAAATTTTTACCTTACTCATATTCAAAGGAAATTACATGTATATAGTATCTTCCTAACTAATATTTAGGATTCGTAAAGAGCAGCTATTGGTTTATTCTAGAGACGTCATTTGAATTCAAATCTACCACTGTCTTGCTACAAAAAACAAAGCAAAATGAAAAAGCCCAAACAACAGCAACAACAACAAAAACCTTGCAAAATATAACCATGGCTTACATATTGTCTTCTTTACGATGAGGAATAATGGGACAGCTGAAAATTGTCTCAGCCTCATGACAAAGATGGGAGAATTACTTTATGGTTTCTAATTATACTAGCTAGAACAAACATGTGAATTGTCCCTGTAATATTCTAGCTTTTGCAGAGCCTATGCTTGCATCTTTTAAACACATTTCCATTGTGGTTGAATAATTAAGTGCACTTCATTTTGCATTTTTATTCCTGTGATATTTACATGACAATGGCAAAGTAAGATAGGACCAGAATAGCACAGTGGTGTCCCAATATCAGTTCATTTTAAAAGAACAAGTACCTTATAGTTAAAGTAGGCAACAGCACTGGTTATTAATCCCCTTTCAACCCTTTTTCATCCTGTTCCTGTGTCATTTGCCCTTTGGATATGACTAAAGAGGGCATTGGCAGATGGTCAGAGGGCAGGAGGAGAAAAAGTTATATATTCCTCAGATTGCCTCTCACCAGTTAACAGTAGTTGTGCTGCTGCATCTACACCCAAGGCTCCTGTTGGGCAACCCCTCTGTTACAGCTGTAGCTCTCACAGGTTCTGGCAACCACTTACCCTCTTCGCTTCAGGCCTTGCAGCGGTAATGGCTTTATACTGTTGTATTCCTTTATGCTTCATGTTTCCTTGTTGGTTCCCTTCACCTGGCCTCCTGCTTTCTAAATAGTCCCCTCATTAAACTCTTTCAATAGCCATGCTCTCTACACCATTTGTTTCCTGTCCAGGTCCATGATTCATACAGTCATCTATTATGTACTGCATCCTACAAACATGGTAAGGATGAGAATAAGTTATAGTTTTCCAACTGGCAAGTCTTTTTAAAATCATAAAAATGAGAATCAATGAATCTAGCCTCTCTTTCTAGTAGATTTCTTTTGACATGTTCTTTTGACAACTGGGTTGACTTTAGTTTGCTAATCCTCTTCCTCAGTCTAGGTCCCAAATACTTTGACTCCCCAAACCTGTTGGGACCTGATGTCTGTTGAGGGAACCCAGGTGGTTTACCTGATTACTTGGATTTTTTTAGTATATTGGGATAATTTATTCACTTAAAAGAATCCTTTTGTATAGGAAAAAGATTTTTGCTGTGGTTATTTAAAAATATTAGTCCTTCTTTCTAATGACATGAGTAATACATGAATATATTATAATATGAAAGTGGTATTTCAAATATCAATATAAAGCATACAGAGTAGCATATAAAAAGCCCTCTTGGTTACCTCCCAATCTTCAGTCCCCAGAAATAACTGCTCTTTGACAGTCAGTTAAGCCTCCTTTCAGTCTGTGTCTATGTACTGATGTGCATAACTTATTTTTGTCCTTAACATCAGTGGAATCATATTATATGTAAAATTATGTGGCATATGCATTATATATATATGATATATCTTATATACGATATATGTATGTTGTATAAATGCATATCTTGACATGTATATTGCTATATGCCATATACATATTATCATATAAAAGGCATATCTCTATATCTCAATCTGTCTGTATAGTCTATCTATATATGGCTTTGGTCTCTTTCCAAGTCTGTACATATCATTATAATTTGTAAATGCTGCATAATATTCCACAGAATTAATATATTTTCTCACTGTTGCAAACAATGTGTTAATAAACAACTTTCTCATAACATGTATAATTGTTCACTTTCTTTGTACACTTTAGATCTCTGAAAGTAGATTGCTGACTCAAAAATTAAGTTCTGTAAAATTTTTGATAGATACTCTCAAATTGCCATACCCATTAGCAGTCACTCCCCATTCTCCCTCAGCTCTGGACAACCACTAATCTACTCTCTGTCTCTGTAGATTTGCCTATTCTGGATGTTTCATATGAATGGAATCATACACATAGCCTAATGTTTTTAAGGTTCATCATATAGCATGTGTCAGTATTTCATTCCTTTTTTTTGCCAAATAATATTTCATTATATGGATATACTACATTTTTATTTATTCATCAGTTGGTAGAAATGTAGGTAGTTTCTGCTTTTTGACTATTATGAATAATGCTGCTATGGCCATCCATGTACAAGTTTTTGTGTAGACATATGTTTATACTTCTCTTGGGTATATAAGACTGGACATGCTGGGTCATATGGTAACTCTAACGTTTAACATTTTAAGGAACTTTGCTAAGAATATTCAACAATACATTTGGTTGTAATTCTGTTGGTGACATTTGCAATAGTATCACTGTGTCTATAAGATAAAGTTTTATGAAGATCATAAATATTTTGTCTGTATAATTAATCAAGAGATATTATAATTTTGCTCAAAATTAGATTTGCTGCTCCAAAAATACTCGTAGAAACTATAAAGAGAAAACTAAAAAAATAAATTCTATGTTTTGAACCAATTCAATTTAGATTATGGTCTAGGTTGAATGATTATTAGATATGTTTAGAGTTTGAATTCAAGAGCATTATAGATCTTAGAAGTCATTATTTCAGATTTTAAAATTTTACATTAGAGGAAAAAGTAATTATTGTTCACATATGACAGAATTGGGGACGAAACTTGGGTTTTACATTATTAAAACCCCATTTTTTATTGTGAGGGTCATATGATATTATGTTGTATATTTGTTTTTGTTTGTTTGGGGGTTGTTTGCTCAGAATATCCATCCATCTCTAGATGGTTTGGAGTAGACAGAGATTTTTCAATAAAGCCTGACTTGTTTGGTGTTAAATAAAATACTATTTGTACATAGTGGATGACTTCTTGACACTGATAAAGGTTAAAAATCATTATATGTAATTTTATGTGGAAATTTTAGTTTATGTCTATGTAAAAAAGGTATGTTCAATATAATAGTTTCTATATGCTAATCACCATAATAAGTACTTTAAAATATTTAATTAATTAATTTTTAGCAAGTTATGCTACAAATATATTATTGTGTTGATGTTTTAGGTAGAAACCAAATACTGAGAGTGGTAATTGATTTTTTAAAAGTCAAATGGTAAGCAGCTGTAATTTTAATCCCCTTCTCCTAATTCTGTATGTAGATTTTTATATCACAGCTACAAAGATTTGAAGATATAAAGTAAATTCACTTTCTGGATTAATTACCCATGACAGGTGACTTTCAGTGAACTGTGAATGCTTCAGGAGAATATTATTTAAACCTTATTATACTGCTACAGGTTGCCTAGGAAGAACTTTGGTGAGATGTGGTGTTTCTAAGGGATAACTGCTAGGATCACGGAATATATTTTAGACCTTCTCAAAGGGTTCATAGGGGTAACTTTACTTTAATTGCAACCTTAGTTGAAGGATATGTAATTTGTGATAAAGAAAAATGCTTTAAATCAAAACTGTCTTGCAGTGTTGTGTCACAGCTATGGTTATTCAATGATATTTTCTAAAAAGGTACTGACAATTAATACTGACATTTTCATGTCAAAAGCTCTCAGGCTTGTAGGATTCATCCAAACGTTTTTCTTTTTAACAAACAATATCAACAAAAGACATTAGAAGTGATGACTTCTAAGGTGTATAATGCTGCTTTTATAAATTCAATATATTCTGGACTCTCTGTAGGTAGTAATCAATATTATTTTTTCTTAATTATTATTTTATTTCCTAGTCTTTGAATTAACTACTTTCTCTGTTCACCCTTTTGACCTTCCTTCCTTTGTATTTTTTTTTTTTTTGTATTCATATTGTCGACTTTTCTTGTATGCCTATAGATTCTTGGGTTTCTATTCATATTTAAGAACAAGGTAGTTGAAAAGTTGATGGAGGCTTTGGTTTACACGAATGGGCATTGTTAATTGGCAGGAATAACTAGGGGAGAAGTAGATAAACTATCCCATTAGTTGGGGAAATTGTAAATGACTGAAGCCAGATATCTTTGAGTCAGGGCACCAATCCCCACAGTAGTTGAACTACTTCATCAAACGGTATGTTTAGTTATTGCTGTGTATTCTTATCTTAGGAAGAAGCGAAGATAAGCACTATGCTCAAGCCACCATCTAGGAACAATTTATGTAACACCTATTAACATTATTTTGGGAATTGCTAGGCTGAAAGGATATAATTCTAAAACTTGGATTTGGCCTAAAATGAGTTCATACTGTTTTCTTGTTGTTAAACCAAAACTTATTTTATTACTGGAAACCAGCTTGTTCTCTAGTTTTTATAATACTATTTCCATTAGTGGCCCTACTCTATCCCATATTAAACACTTGAAGTTGTCCTTGGATCCTCATCTCTCTTCTAGAATTCAATTTAGTGATTTAGCTTGCATCCGTTCCTCATCTGTTTCTCCTGGAGCCACCCTTTGCCTGGACTTCTATAAAGTTCTTTTAATAAGTAAATCATACTCATCATGAGTGTGTCCACACTTGAAGGAAGATAGTGTATATACTCTAGAGCCAGGTAGAACTGGGTTCAAATCCTGGTTTTGTCACTCATTATCTGCATGAAATAAGGAACTTATCCTCTGTAAACTGCTATTTCCTCTTTTATGAAGTTGAGATAATCATAATTCCTACCATAAAAGGTTTTGGGGAAGATTAAACAAGATAAAGAACATAAAATACTTCATTCAGTGCCTGACACATAACAAGCACTAAAAATGTTATGTATGGTTATTTTTAATTTTATTATCTGTCAAAATTTAAATATTATATTTAATCCAACATTCTTAACACATAAAAGAAGAACTATAGTTATTTCTTTCAAGTACTTTCTCTTTTCTATGGCAAACCCCTTCTAGATTCTTAATCACAAATCAATGACTTCTGGCATTTTGCTTTTTTAAACCCCTTACAATCTATACCTTACTTGCAATCTAAAAATCACAGATTCCTATAATGACTTGTTGCATGTCCACCTCATACTGAGAAATCTTGACTTTTCTTCAGATTGCCTGGATAATAAAGCTAAGATGTCTTAGCTGATATTCAAGGTGCTTTCCTATCTGGTCTCTACCTACTTTTGATACCCTGTTATTTCTGTATAGGAATGAACCATTCATTCCAGCAAAATTCATTTGTTTATTATATGCAAGTATACTATTATATATTCCTATCTTTTTTTCTGATGAAATGATCTAAATTATTCCTTGAATTCACAGTTCCAGATTCAGTTCCTACTTTAAGTCTGAAATTTTGGTCCTTAGTTTCTGCATCATAGTTTTTTCACATTTTTGACATGCTATGTAGTACTTTTATTAATCTTTTTTACAAATATGACAAATCTCTAAACATAAAATCAGGTACCAGATATAGTTCACTATTATCAGTAAATAGATGGTAAATAAGGAGAGGAAGGCTATTTGTAATAGAGTGTTTAAAAAGTACACCCCTTAAATGCAGCCAATCCAGTTGGCAAAATCTAGAATGAAGAATGACCCAAAATGCAGAAACAGTGTTATGCATACAGATGTTCATGATGAGTTTGTTTACAATTGCAAAAATTTCAAAATAACCTAAATGTCTAACTATAATTAGGCCATTAAAAACATCCCAGTGCATTCATTTGGTGAAGAAATATTAATATGTATTCTTAAAAATTAAGTAGCAATCTGTCTGAAAAACAGGGAAATACTTCTCATATTCTTTACCACTTATTGAATACTTACCCTATGCCAGAGTTGGGTTAAGAGGTTATACATCCATTAATTTCATTTTCCCTATATCACCTGATGAGGTTGGTGTTACTACTCTTTTGCTATTTACCTATTTATAGCACTGTAGCCACTACATTTGCAAATACTCTGGAAAGCTTGCTGACAGTATTCATAATAATCACAGGACCTGTCTATCAAACAAAATATGGAAAAGTAGAGCGCTACCACCATTTTGCATTTTGATCATTTTTGGAGGGTTTTGTCTTCATGGGTTTAGGCTGTTATAGATAGAAGTAAGGTTGAGCTTCCGTATCATTGCCAAGATAGGTGACCTGGAGTCATTATCTTGTTATGGGTTCTAGCTTCCTCTAAGGGTAGTCATCCATTTGTGGAACAGATGATCTTCATAATGTTTACAAACTAAAACAGCATGGACACTGACCAATCAGAACAATGCCACAGTCAATCAGAATGTATACCTGCCCAAGTAAGCAATAAGACTATACCTGTGCATACTGGGTGAATATCTGCCCTGGTGATCAGAAATTAGAGAGTTACTTATGCTATCCTGTGCCCTTTCAGTCACACTTCACCAGCAAACCCAAAACCATTAGACTCGTGGGAATCAACCTGTGCTTCCACAGACAGCTGAGCAAAGGTTTAATGAGATGCTCCTCTAACACACTGAAAGCAGTTTCCTCATGAAATGGCAATAACCAAGATACATAGGGTTTCCAAAAAGTTATACTGGGAAATCTGTACAGAGTTCTTAATGATGTGGCAAAGATAATTACAGACTTCTAATTAACTACTTAATTGCTATGAATTAGTAAATCTCCCAGCTTGGATTGCTTTTACTCAGTTTTGTAGTTGAAAAAATACATTCTCTTCGACGTTCTTATTCTTATTCTTTCAGTGTAATTAACTATTTCCTTGAACCACTGACCTTTCTAAGAGACACTTAATTATTGTTAATCCATAGCTCTTATTTTTAATCATCCAAAAAATTAATGGCTTTAACAGCAGTAAGCACCTTAGCTTAGAACTGGGTCTATGTAAATTATAGAACATTGAGTCACATGACCTTGGGACTAATACAGCCTATTTCTTAAATAGATAAGAAGCTATCCCAAACATCAATTACCAGGAAAAGGAAAACATTAGCTAATATTTTATGATACATTCTGGGCCTTATTATGCATTAATGCATTTCTATTTATCATCACCTTTTCATTATAAGATAAAGAAGTGCATTGTTTTTCTTTGTTTTTTTTGTTTTTTGTTTTTTTAGCTCCTTGCTTCTATTTATTTACTTATCTTCCTACTGCTCAGCTATCCATCTCAGAAACCTCATCTATTCTGATTTGGTTAACTGCCTCTCTTCCCAACCAGCACATGGTAGGTGTTCAGTAAACATTGGTTAACTAAATAAACTAATACTAATGATCATCCTCCAGAAAGTAGGGCCTGCCCCTGTGTCACATGTTCTGTTTTTTGTCCTAGAAAGTAAAAGCATAGACTACAGCTAACACCAGTTCCTCCTGAGCTGGCATGATAAGATAAAGGAACGAACTTCTTTTTTTTTTTTTTTTTTTTAAGATTTAAAATGATTACTTATTATTGTTTTCTTGTTTTAGCTCAAGTAGATACCTCAAACATTTACAGAAATTTTAAACACTGAAAGTACCAATTCAAAACCTGACGAAAAAGGAGAAGACATAGCAAAATATTCAGGAAGTATTCAGGAAATAGCAAGTATCCTGGGTGGCTAAGGCACTGAGCATGAGCAGAGGGGAAAGACTGGAAAGCCAGGCTGGGCGTATTGTAGAAGGGCTGCATTGCCAGGCAACGTAGTTTGTTCTTTTTTTTTTTTTATTAGTTGTTTTTGTTTGTTTGTTTGTTTGTTTGTACTGCAGGTTCTTATCAGTCATCAGTTTTATACACATCAGTGTATACATGTCAATCCCAATTGCCCAATTCAGCACACCACCATCCCCACCCCACCGCGGTTTTCCCCCCTTGGTGTTCATACGTTTGTTCTCTACATCTGTGTCTCAACTTCTGCCCTGCAAACTGGTTCATCTGTACCATTTTTCTAGGTTGCACATACATGCGTTAATATACGATATTTGTTTTTCTCTTCCTGACTTACTTCACTCTGTATGACAGTCTCTAGATCCATCCACGTCCCAACAAATGACTCAATTTTGTTCCTTTTTATGGCTGAGTAATACTCCATTGTATATATGTACCACAACTTCTTTATCCATTCGTCTGTCGATGGGCATTTAGGTTGCTTCCATGACCTGGCTATTGTAAATAGTACTGCAATGAACATTGGGGTGCATGTGTCTTTTTGAATTACAGTTTTCTCTGGGTATATGCCCAGTAGTGGGATTGCTGGATCATATGGTAATTCTATTTTTAGTTTTTTAAGGAACCTCCATATTGTTCTCCATAGTGGCTGTATCAATTTACATTCCCACCAACAGTGCAAGAGGGTTCCCTTTTCTCCACACCCTCTCCAGCATTTGTTGTTTGTAGATTTTCTGATGATGCCCATTCTAACAGGAGTGAGGTGATACTTCATTGTAGTTTTGATTTGCATTTCTCTAATAATTAGTGATGTTGAGCATCTTTTCATGTGCTTCTTGGCCATCTGTATGTCTTCTTTGGAGAAATGTCTATTTAGGTCTTCTGCCCATTTTTGGATTGGGTTGTTTGTTTCTTTAATATTGAGCTGCATGAGCTGTTTATATATTTTGGAGATTAATCCTTTCTCCGTTGATTCGTTTGCAAATATTTTCTCCCATTCTGAGGGTTGTCTTTTCGTCTTGTTTATGGTTTCCTTTGCTGTGCAAAAGCTTTGAAGTTTCATTAGGTCCCATTTGTTTATTTTTGTTTTTATTTCCATTACTCTAGGAGGTGGATCATAAAAGATCTTGCTGTGATTTATGTCAAAGAGCGTTCTTCCTATGTTTTCCTCTAAGAAAGTAGTGTCCGATCTTACATTTAGGTCTTGAATCCATTTTGAGTTTATTTTTGTGTATGGTGTTAGGGAGTATTCTAATTTCATTCTTTTACATGTAGCTGTCCAGTTTCCCCAGCACCACTTACTGAAGAGACTTGTCTTTTCTCCATTGTATATCTTTGCCTCCTTTGTCATAGATTAGTTGACCATAGGTGTGTGGGTTTATCTCTGGGCTTTCTATCCTGTTCCATTGATCTATGTTTCTGTTTTTGTGCCAGTACCATATTGTCTTGATTACTGTAGCTTTGTAGTATAGTCTGAAGTCAGGGAGTCTGATTCCTCCAGCTCCGTTTTTTTCCCTCAAGACTGCTTTGGCTATTCGGGGTCTTTTGTGTCTCCATACAAATTTTAAGATGATTTGTTCTAGTTCCATAAAAAATGGCATTGGTAATTTGATAGGGATTGCATTGAATCTGTAGATTGCTTTGGGTAGTATAGTCATTTTCACAATATTGATTCTTCCAATCCAAGAACATGGTATATCTCTCCATCTGTTGGTATCATCTTTAATTTCTTTCATCAGTGTCTTATAGTTTTCTGCATACAGGTCTTTTGTCTCCCTAGGTAGGTTTATTCCTAGATATTTTATTGTTTTTGTTGCAATGGTAAATGGGAGTATTTCCATAATTTCTCTTTCAGATTTTTCATCATTAGTGTATAGGAGTGCAAGAGATTTCTGTGCATTAATTTTGTATCCTGCTACTTTACCAAATTCATTGATTAGCTCTAGTAGTTTTCTGGTGGCATTTTTAGGATTCTCTCTGTATAGTATCATGTCATCTGCAAACAGTGACAGTTTTACTTCTTCTTTTCCAATTTGTATTCCTTTTATTTCTTTTTCTTCTCTGATTGCCGTGGCTAGGACTTCCAAAACTATGCTGAATAATAGTGGTGAGAGTGAGCAACCTTGTCTTGTTCCTGATCTTAGAGGAAATGCTTTCAGTTTTTCACCATTGAGAATGATGTTTGCTGTGGGTTTGTCATATATGGCCTTTATTATGTTGAGGTAGGTTCCCTCTATGCCCACTTTCTGGAGAGTTTTTATCATAAATGAGTGTTGAATTTTGTCAAAAGCTTTTTCTGCATCTATTGAGATGATCATATGGTTTTTATTCTTCAGTTTGTTAATATGGTGTATCACATTGATTGATTTTCGTATATTGAAGAATCCTTGCATCCCTGAGATAAATCCCACTTGATCATGCTGTATGATCCTTTTAATGTGTTGTTGGATTCTCTTTGCTAGTATTTTGTTGAGGATTTTTGCATCTATATTCATCAGTGATATTGGTCTGTAATTTTCTTTTTTTGTAGTGTCTTTGTCTGGTTTTGGTATCAGGGTGATGGTGGCCTCATAGAATGAGTTTGGGAGTGTTCCTTCCTCTGAAATTTTTTGGAAGAGTTTGAGAAGGATGGGTGTTAGCTCCTCTCTAAATGTTTGATAGAATTCACCTGTGAAGCCATCTGGTCCTGGACTTTTGTTTGTTGGAAGATTTTTAATCACAGTTTCAATTTCATTACTTGTGATTGGTCTGTTCATATTTTCTATTTCTTCCTGGTTCAGTCTTGGAAGGTTCTACCTTTCTAAGAATTTGTCCATTTCTTCCAGGTTGTCCATTTTATTGGCATAGAGTTGCTTGCAGTAGTCTCTTAGGATGCTTTGTATTTCTGCAGTGTCTGTTGTAGCTTCTCCTTTTTCATTTCTAATTTTATTGATTTGAGTCCTCTCCCTCTTTTTCTTGATGAGTCTGGCAAATGGCTTATCAATTCTGTTTATCTTCTCAAAGAACCAGCTTTTAGTTTTATTGATCTTTGCTATTGTTTTCTTTGTTACTATTTCATTTATTTCTGTTCTGATCTTTATGATTTCTTTCCTTCTGCTAACTTTGGGTTTTGTTTGTTCTTCTTTCTCTAGTTCCTTTAGGTGTAAGGTTAGATTGTTTACTTGAGATATTTCTTGTTTCTTTAGGTAGGCTTGTATAGCTATAAACTTTCCTCTTAGAACTGCTTTTGCTGCATCCCATAGGTTTTAGATCATCGTGTTTTCATTGTCATTTGTCTCTAGGTATTTTTTGATTTCCTCTTTGATTTCTTCAGTGATCTCTTGGTTATTTAGTAATGTATTGTTTAGCCTCCATGTGCTTGTGTTTTTTACGTTTTTTTCCCTGTAATTCATTTCTAATCTCATAGCGTTGTGGTCAGAAAAGATGCTTGATATGATTTCAGTTTTCTTAAATTTACTGAGGCTTGATTTGTGACCCAAGATGTGATCTATCCTGGAGAATGTTCCGTGCACACTTGCGAAGAAAGTGTAATCTGCTGTTTTTGGATGGAATGTCCTATAAATATCAATTAAATCTATCTGGTCTATTGTGTCATTTAAAGCTTCTGTTTCCTTATTTATTTTCATTTTGGGTGATCTGTCCATTGGTGTAGTTGAGGTGTTAAAGTCCCCCACTATTATTGTGTTACTGTTGATTTCCTCTTTTATAGCTGTTAGCACTTGCCTTATGTATTGAGGTGCTCCTATGTTGGGTGTATATATATTTATAATTGTTATATCTTCTTCTTGGATTGATCCCTTGTTCATTATGTAGTGTCCTTCCTTGTCTCTTGTAACATTCTTTATTTTAAAGTCTATTTTATCTGATATGAGTATAGCTACTCCAGCTTTCTTTTGATTTCCATTTGCATGGAATATCTTTTTCCATCCCCTCACTTTCAGTCTGTATGTGTCCCTAGGTCTGAAGTGGGTCTCTTGTAGACAGCATATATATGTGTCTTGTTTTTGTATCCATTCAGCAAGCCTGTGTCTTTTGGTTGGAGCATTTAATCCATTCACATTTAAGGTAATTATTGATATGTATATTCCTATGACCATTTTCTTAATTGTTTTGGGTTTGTTTTTGTAGGTCCTTTTGTTCTGTTGTTTCCCACTTAGAGAAGTTCCTTTAGCATTTGTTGTAGAGCTGGTTTGGTGGTGCTGAATTGTCTTAGCTTTTGCTTGTCTGTAAAGCTTTTGATTTCTCCATCGAATCTAAATGAGATCCTTGCCAGGTAGAGTTATCTTGGTTGTAGGTTCTTCCGTTTCATCACTTTAAGTATATCATGCCACTTCCTTCTGGCTTGTAGAGTTTCTTCTGAGAAATCAGCTGTTAATCTTATGGGAGTTCCCTTGTATGTTATTTGTCATTTTTCCCTTGCTGCTTTCAATAATTTTTCTTTGTCTTTAATTTTTGCCAATTTGATTACTATGTGTCTCGGCATGTTTCTCTTTGGGTTTATCCTGTATGGGACTCTCTGCGCTTCCTGGACTTAGGTGGCTCTTTCTTTTCCCATGTTAGGGAAGTTTTCGACTATAATCTCTTCAAATATTTTCTCTGGTCCTTTCTCTCTCTCTTCTCCTTCTGGGACCCCTATAATGTGAATGTTGTTGTGTTTAATGTTGTCCCAGAGGTCTCTTAAGCTGTCTTCATTTCTTTTCATTCTTGTTTCTTTAATCTGTTCTACAGCAGTGAATTCCACCATTCTGTCTTCCAGGTCACTTATCTGTTCTTCTGCCTCAGTTATTCTGCTATTGATTCCTTCTAGTGTAGTTTTCATTTCAGTTATTCTGTTGTTCATCTCTGTTTGTTTGTTCTTTAATTCTTCTAGGTGTTTGTTGTTTAATTCTTCTAGGTATTTGTTAAACATTTCTTGTATCTTCTCAATCTTTGCCTCCATTCTTTTTCTGAGGTCCTGGATCATCTTCACTATCATTATTCTGAAGTCTTTTTCTGGAAGGTTGCCTATCTCCACTTCATTTAGTTGTTTTTCTGGGGTTTTATCTTGTTCCTTCATCTGGTATATAGCCCTCTGCCTTTTCATCTTGTCTGTCTTTCTGTGAATGTGGTTTTTGTTCCACAGGCTGCAGGATTGTAGTTTTTCTTGCTTCTGCTGTCTGCCCTTTGGTGGTTGAGGCTATCTAAGAGGCTTGATGGGAGGCTCTGGTGGTGGGTAGAGCTGACTGTTGCTGTGGTGGGCAGAGCTCAGTAAAACTTTAATTCACCAAAGAAGTGCATTGTAATGAGACAGTTGAGTTTCACCTTTAATTCAGGCCGATGAAGGGGAAACGTTAAGTATCTACTTCAGAACAGTCCTTTTCACTTACTGGACTTACTCACAGAAGCTTGACACAAATACCTATTGACCCTTTCTGCTGATTGTAGAAATAAAGAATCATAGAGCAGAAATGAAATTTTAATTCAATGTGCTGATAGAGGAAACCAAGCAATTTTGTCATATTTAATATATGCCATGTAATGTATCTTATCACACAACTGTCCTTCCTTCATCTTGTAGATGGGATAAAACATTCTATTGACTTCCACTTTCTCCCACCGGTTACTCTTAGTAATTATTGTACCAATCTGCTCATCTATCCTTATATGATTTTATTTGTTTAAAAATTATTTTTATTATTTAATTTTTTTATTTTAAGGTAAATAATTTAAAATAATTAAGATATATTTATTTTATTATTTTTATTATTTATTTTTTTAATTTAATAATCCTGTTATTGCCTGGATTATCGTTTGTCCAAAGGGAAAATGATAGTTCTTAACCCATTATGAATGCTCTCAATGAAAATCCATCCCATAAACAATCCAAATGAGACAGACCCCTCTGGGACTCACTTTCTACGATGTAGCAGGGAGGGTATAGAGGCGACCAAAGTTGAAGAGGGGACAAAGATAAACTGTGTCTGAGGAGACCAATCAGTTAAATAAAACTGAAAGTCAATGAAATATGTTTAAGACTGATTAGTTTGTTGGTTTATATATATATATTAGCTGCTGTGTTCTTAGGCAACATAGAGGATATCAAAGGGGTTAAAGATGTGAGGGAAATATCAACATTCATCTTTACTCACAGTGTGAACTTGGGAAAATCATTTGACTTCTTTAGACCTCAGTTTCATCAGTGATTAATTCTGCCCACCTAATAATGTGGTTAATAAATAATGCACGTATGTATGTATGTTTAGTAAAGTGCTCACCATTTATAAGGAACTAAATAGATATTATCAGCCAGTCTGATCTAAGTTCTGAATTGAACTAGCTGCTTCTTTCTAAAAGCTACACTCCATACAACTTCAGGGTTCAAAAAATTCCCAGTGAGGCAGAGAGGAACAAAATATGTTGGATTTTTGGGTGAACCCTTTCCAGCATGACTCTAACAGAGCTCACCAACTCCCAGGTCTGCTGCAGTGTGGCCTTAGCTACCACCTACTGGACTGAGCTGGCAGTCTTGCCACACTGAATTAGTGTGCTGCCTGGCATTTACATTGAGCTGAGGGTTGGAGACTTCTCAAATATAAAGCTCTGTGACTTTCTCTGAGGGAGAAAGGTGCTTGGCATATTCACAGCAACGCCATGGGACGTTCTTTCCAAGGTACAGCTGCCTCCATACTCTGCGGTAGCCTTGTTACCCAAGCCATGACCACCTCCCCCCAAAGGCAGCCTCAGCCTCAGCCGTGTAAAGTCAAGATAGAGGTCTGGTTTGTCCAGCCGCATGCGATATCCTCATGCTGAAGTCCCTGGGATTTAACAAACATTAAGCTTATGCAAACCCGAGAAATATGATCTTGCTGTAGGTTCTAGGTTTTCTAGTTTCCACGTAGTCCTCTGTCTCCTGAGGTTTAGAGATGTCATCAGAAGTAGAACTGTAGCCACATTGAAAATGCAGAGACCCTTCTCAACGCTGCCACCTAAGTGAGAGGGTTGACAGAAAGTCAGGAAGGACTGGTCATGGCCAAATTCTCCCTTTTTGTTCCAGGAAGCTCTAATAGGCCTGGAGGGAAGTGTTCTGTTTTCTGATCCTCTTGGGGGAATCAAAAAGGCCATAGGGATAAAAGAAAAGCTTAAAGTTTTGACGTCTTTTTTTAATATTTCTAATGTGCAAAATAACTTTTAACTTCGTAAGTTTCTATATTCAAAAAATTCATACACTATAGGCGTGAAAGAATTATAGAAAATCCTAAAATAAAATATGCATTAAAAACAGTGTATGCTACAAATTCAGAAATTTTTACAATAGTTGCAGAAATTACCTTCTCGAATGAACATGTTCCTAAATAAACTTATTATTGAAATAGCATTATAGGAAACACATAGATTTAGCCTATGTAAAAGCATAATTTTTTTCATAATTTGAGTACATTGTATATGGATGGCTTATAACCAATGAACTTCTTCATTCATTATTCAGAACTTCCACTTGAAAATAAATTTTAGTATCCTAAGAAATTTTTTGTTTTTGTTTTTTAACATTTTAACTTCATTGCCCCAAATTTCTTATTAGGGTTAAAAGAGATTTTGGTATAATTTGATGGCATATATACGTGTATGGTAGCTATAAACATACATACATATATATGATGTTGCTGCCCTCAGTTAGCTTTAAGGAACAAGTCAGGATGAGCATCTTTCTGTGTGTACCCTTATGCAATATATAAATAGTCACTGAAGTGTTGACATAGGTATGCATGTTCTAGAAAATGAAGACTAGGCAAGAATGAAGGAAACATTGTGTTTCTCTTCTGTGACGTCTTCACATGCACCCACGTAAAGGTGTCTGGTTGGGCAGATGCTATACCTATACATAAGGTACAACAGAAGCCTTCATTTACCCATTTCAGAAGAAGAACCTCATGGTACTACAAGTTTTGGTCTCCAGTTTCACATATGAAATCTCATCCCATCCACTGGAAGTTAACTCAGTGAGGATAGGCACTGTCCTTTCCTTGTTCCCCAAGCATCCAATGCAGTGGTTAGTTAGGTGTTTAGTTAACCTCCCTTTGAAGATTGAATGGAAAAATCCTCATTCTCAGAAATTGTTCCTTAGGACAATCTGAGATCATCACATAGTGCCATGTGCTCTGCTAAGTGCTCTTTGGAGGTTCTTTTATTTAAGCCTTACAATGATACTATGAGGAAGATATAATGCCCTTTTTAAGGATGAAGAAACTGAGCTTAGAAATGCTAAGTCAAATACTAAGTAATGTACTCAAGCTTTCACGTGTGGGGATGAATCTTAAACTTAAGTCTATCTGAATCTATGCTCTTATCTACTACTAAAGGTGACTTGGAAAAAGTGAAGGTAGAATTTCAGGGTGGATATGTCCTCATGCATGCCTGCGAGGCTCCTTGCAGTTTGTGAACGTGGGGAGGGGGTGGGAGGGGAAAGAAAGGACTCTGCATGGTGACTGGCTCACCCAGTGCCACCATGACCCAGTATGAAACATTCCAGTCAAGATTTCTCTTCTCTTGGATGTTGGAGGGGAAGAATCCCCCCACCGCACCCCTTGCCAATGCCAAAGATGTCCATACCTTAATTCTTGGAACCTGAGAATATATTACATTATATGGCAAAGGAGAATTAAGTAGCAGATGGAATTAAGGTTGCTAATCAGTTGCCCTTGAAATGGGGATATTGGCTATTATCCTGTATTATTGTAGTGGGTCCAATGTAATCATAGAGTCCTTTAAGGTGGAAGAAGGAGACAAAACAGTGAGAACCAGAGAGGTGGAAGTGTGAGTAGGTCTGGGACCCATGTTGCTGATTTTACAGACAGAAGAAGAGACCGAAGCCTGCAGGTAGTCTGTAGAGGCTGTAATAGGCTAGAGATCGGATTCTCTCTTGGAGCCTGCAGAAGGAATACAGACCTGCTGACATCTTGATTTTAGCCCATGGACACCCATTTCAGTTTGTTGACCTCCTGAACTGTAAGATAATAAACATGTATGGTTTTGAGCTAGTAAATGTGTGGTAATTTGTTACAGCAGCAGCAGGAGACTAATGCTAATACTAAAAGACGTCTTAGGGGCCTTAGAATGTATATTTTATAGTGGGGTGATCAGAGCTGCACCTTCCTGTTCTACATTTACACAGAGGCATTCATCATTGCATTACCTATGTCGAGGAGGAAGAAATTCTCCTCTACCCTTCTTGGTTCTTCTGGCTGATATAAGAATTAAATTGACGTGAGACAGATTAACAAGAGAAAATCAAACCAAAGTCTAATAACATGTATACATGAGAGAGACTCAGAAAAACTGAGTAACTCCCCCAAATGGCTGAAACCCTCACCTTAAATATCATCTTCAGCTAAAGACAAAAGAGGATGTTGGGAGTAGTGGTTTGGGACTTCAAATGGGGAAGAAGGTAATTCACATGGAGATGGAAAAGCAAATGTTTGGTAAATAAATGTTTGCTGGGTTGGGCAGAGACAAAGGGACAGAGAGAGGAATTTTAACAGACTTTGCTAGGTTTCTCCCTGCCTACTCACTTAGTTTGTACCATAATTATATATGGTGATAGCTCCCTTCCTGGAATAGGTCCTCTATCTATTGACAGGTTCATATAAGCAGTTAGGGGGAAGGTCAAAGTTTTCTTCCTGAGTCTTTTGGGCCTTGACTGCTTTCAGCTCGAAATAATCAGCATGCCAAAGAGACACTTCGAGGTGGCAGGATTTTGTTCACCTACAGCTAACGGTGGTTATCTTACTCCAGGGGCCAACTCACATCCATGTGTCCTGGGTACTATTAGTACCACAATCAGCTCTGCCATCAGCTTAGCATAGAAGCTATTTTTGATGGACAGAAATTGTGTTTTCAGGTATGAAAAATGATTAAAAGCAAATCTGTTAGTCTTTTTGTCTGAACTCCTCCCTAAAATTGTTGTCAAATTAGTGTCAGAGGGTCACAATTTAGTTAATGGGACGTCAGGAGAGCATAGGTTTTTTGCTTGTGATTTTAACTATTGCACAACTGCAGTCGTAGTCTGTTGAAGGTGAGCCTAATTCTCTCTCTCTGTTATAGGTGGAGTACATTTATGTGAGACTGGTGTACAGGAAAAGTGTGTGTGTATGTGTAGAGGCAGGGGCAGGAATTTGATGTGGATTTTGATTGGGTCACAATTTCAAAAGCAAAATTTAAATACAAATTAATTACCAATACCAAAAAACTAAGATGCCAGAAATGGCCTGTCCTGCCATTAATTATTTTCCCACTAGATGGCAGTGTAGTGTAAGCAAAAAGAAAACCAGGCTCCTTACCCTTGGCTTTTCTTATTACTGGTAGCAATGCTTAATTGCTGTTTCAGGAGAAGAGGAAAATCAGCCAGGTCAAGGCAATCAACGTAGAAGCGTAGGACTCATCTAGACTGATTCCAGGGCAGTGGAGTCCTAGAAAGAGCATGGACTTTGTGGGTCTCAGCACCTGTAATTCCTAGCTGTAGGATCCTGGCAGATCACTTAACATCTCATGGCCTCAGTTTCCACATTTGTACAATGGATGTGAATATTAATATCTTCCTTGTAGGGCTATTATAAAGAGAAAATGAAGTAATATAGTTAAAAATCTTAGGACATAATAGGCAGTCAATTACTAATAGTTCTTTCTCTCCCCTGCTTAGGGGAAAAAAATAAATAGCATTTAAATTTTGGATCGTAAGCTCATATAATCTCGAGGTATGGTTGTGAGAAGATGAAGGGTCTTGTAAAATAAGGAGAGACGATTTATTCTTTACTCTGCTTCAGTTTGGCAAAAACTTTCCAAAAATCAATGCCATAACCTTTGCTTCATGCTCTCAAGTGCTGTAGCTCTATCTCATCTCTCCGTTACAGTTGAGGTTCATCTCCTGTGAGAAGGTCTGTCAACTTTCCCTGAGGTCTGCAAGGCTGGACTAACATTTCCTTCTTCCTATGCCTGCAGCAGGTTGGCCTTTAGTGTGTGGGGCTGCAAGAATGATGTCCATATAGCAGAATTTGATGGTGTAGTGAGTTGAATGGTGGCTCCTAAAAGATATGTCTACCTGAAACCTGGGAATGTGACCTTAATTAGAAACAGGATCTTTGCAGTTGTAATCAAGTTAAGGATCCTGAGATGGATCATCCTGGATTATCCAGGTGGGCCCTAAATCCAATGATAAGTGCGCTCAAAGAGGCAGAGGGAGATGTATGAGAGAGAGAGAGACAGAGAGGAGAAGGCCATGTGAGATTGTTACCGAACCAAAGTTGGTCCACTCGGGTTTCAGGAAAGCATTTTTAAAGGCCAGGGGAGGGAGGGGAGTCGCGGGGTATGTGATCAGCTTGTGCGCAATTCTCTGATCGGTTGATGATGAAGTAACAGGGTGGTGTCAATCGTTAACATTCTCAATTAACATGATCAATCCTGGGGGAGGGGGTTAACATTATCCTTCCTCAGGCTCTAGTAGGTCTGGGGGCTACGTGCTCATGGTCATCAAGTAGTTAATTTCTTCCGTTTGGTGGGGGTTTTAGCATCTGTAAAACAACTCAGGAAATGTACATCAGATATCGTTATCTCTGTAATTCAGGGAGGAACTAAAGATTCTGTGACTGCCATATGGCTAATTTACTGCTTAAATTGTTGCCAGTTCTTCTGGCCCAACTGCCATTTTTGTCACTACATGTTCACATCCTTTCAGTCATTAATTCTTGAGCCAGGCTTTTGTGACTCAGGGGAGGCCTGGGAAACTACAGCTTTTCCCCAAACAAGAGGCAGGCAGAGGACATGGAGGGAGGGATCTGTCCCAGGAAGGCCCCATAGGGTCCTGCTCAGTTACAGGATGGAGGCAGAGATTGGGGTGATGCAGCCACAAACCAAGGAACAGCTGGAGTCGCCAGAGGCTGGACGAGGCAGGGAAGGAATCTTCCCTAGACTCTTCAGAGGAAGCACGGTTCTACTGACACCTTGATTTCAGACTTCTGGTCTCCACAACAGTGAGCAAATTAATTTCTGGCGTTGGAAGCCACCAAGTTTGTGTTAATTCATATGGCAACCCTAGGAAATGAACACAGATTTATAGCAAGAAAATTCCTGTCTGCAAATACATTTCCCCTGTTGTTAAAAAATCTATTAGCAAGTTTATTCCTTTGGTTTAAATAGCAGCCTCTTTTAAAACAAAATTCATAAGGTCCCTTAGGAAAAGTAACATATTTCAAGAATGAATTTTCACATTATGTCCTCCGTGAATGGAAAGCTTGGCTCTGCAGAAAAGCCGTTGAGTACTTGGAAGGAAGTGAGTCTAAAGAGGTGAAGGGAATTGGCTTTAAAAGACCAGCTTGACTTGCAAAGCCACTTCTCTGGCATTGGGCCCGGTGATTCCTCATTATTTCAATGGTTCTGATGAGAGAAGCCAGGATTTGGAGAGATCTCAAGCAATATTGCCACGTAAGAAGATCCCACTCTGTACTAATTGCCGTGTGCCCTTTGCTGCAAGATAAAGCCTCCGTGAGGCCAGTGCAACACGCCCTCAGAACGGGCACCTGCCCCTCCCAGACCATCATCCAGGTGCCCAGAATCTCAGAATTCATTGCCCAAATGGCCCCCAAGCCCTTTCCCAAGGCCCACACAGCCTTCTTCTCTAGGGCTGCTCTCCCTAGGGTGGACCACACCACAGGCATGCACAGTCCTAGACCCAGGGCGGTGAACACGAGAGGCCCTTCTCAGCACAGAATGGAGCCAGAAGTGGAGAGAAGAGGCTTACTGGGGCCCAGGGCCTGTCTCTTTTGGCATCACCACATTATCAAGGAATCTGATAATTCTAAACTCAAACATAGCCTTCCTGGTTATTGTAAAGGTACGCTTGTCAAGGTAGAAGGACTGAACATGTTTTATTAAACAGTTTGTTATCTTGGTCTATAAATTAAATATTTCGACACAAGGAATGTGGGCCTGCACTGATACTCTTCCCCGTGCCAGCAGAAGCCAGGGGTGGCCCTGACTCTGAGATAGGCAGGCTTTAAGAGCGCTCTGGGAAGGCGGAGTAGGCAGCTAGCAGCAGTCCATAAAAGGCAGGGCATTAAAAACAGAATCATAGTGCTGGAAGTGCCCCAAGGAAAAACACAACAAAACAAAAAAGGAAAGGAATCGGTAGTAAAACCTAAGAATTGTACCAGGCATGCAAATAACTCCATGGTAGGAAGCAGATAGAGCCTCCCCTGTCTCTCAGGTATTTGACTTTATTAAAGATTCTTAAAGGCTTTGAACTGCAGTTTCTTCAAAGTTAAAATTGGGATGATTAGACCTATGCCAGAAAGCTTCTATGAGAATTCAGAAAGGAATAAACGAAAGTCATTGCTTTAATTGAGGACACATACTGAGTGCCATATGAATCGTAACTATCCTCATGATATTGATGATTTCTCTCATGATATCACTGGGGCTTGCTAGGGTGAGACTTGGCACGCGACGCAGAACTAGAAGGGACACCCTGCTCCAAACATCATATATGAGGCAAACTCTGCTAGCCACAATTGAGATTTACATGGACATCAACCTATGTATGGTGAAAGTCAGCTGCATGAGACAGCATTGCAAAAGGGATTGCTTATCTGCTCTGCTCGTTGTAAGCCCCAGAGTCATAAGTGTGAGTCTTAAATGTGATTTTCAGCTTGGGTTAGCTCAGATCAGATCTCTCTCTGACATGAGACAGGGAGAGTAATTATTGTTAATTTTTAATAATAGGGTACTTTACGAGAAAATAGATGGGCTCTTGCGAAATGAAAACTACATGTAGGTTATTAAAAAGTGACTTGAGAATAATTACATATAGTAAACTAAAACTGATAAGTGGCATACTCTTACATTTCGTTCTCTCTTTAGTCTTATCTGGTGAATCTTTGGTCAGCTGGGAATGCTGATGGGCATGGCTTCTGGCTTGGTTTAGCTCAGAGTTCCTTCCTTCCTTCTCTGAGCAGAACTTAATTTCCTTTGTGGGTTGCATCCCTTTGGGTCCCAGGAGGCTGGGATGATGGCTTCCTTGTATCACAATGTTTGTTGTAATTTCCGAGATATTTCCTCTCTATAGCTACAACCAGTGAAAGAGTTTAAGTAACAAAGCCTTCACCAGGTGTTTCTAAGGGGGACTCTTTCTCCACTAGAGTCTGCAAAAAGCCAGCCTGCCTGCTGTGGGTTATTCAATGGCCAGGAGTGAATGGCCTCTTTCTCTGCTTTCTCGGGTCAGTGTCCTCATTCTGTCTCGGCCTCATGTATTTGCTCTGTGTTCTGCCCAGTTGACTCCATGTTGTTCTTAAAGCTGTGGCAGTGGGTAGGCTTTTAAGATCCATGAAACGTTTTCTTTTGGTATGCAAGAGGAACTTTCCAATGAGATCATTACTAAATATTGATTCTCCACTAAGCAGAAACATAAATACCACTTTATTTCCTTTGTTAACACCATTAAATGTCCTCCCTGGCTATAGTAGTCCAAATTTTATGATGTTTATTATTTATTACCCAGTGGCCATTTGGCTGCTGAAGCACCCAGGATAGTGCAGAATGAGAAAAAGAAGAGACTAGCCAATGTTCTATCACTAGGCATGAATACTGTAACTTAGTGGTGATCGATGATTTCAATTCTAATTTTTAGGCACGATCCAGTAAGATCTTTCTTAGGAGCTTGTCGATAGCTTGATTAAAGATATTGTTAAATGTGGAAAGCTGGAAAAGGTAGCTAATACACAAAAAGTCAGAATCAGGAGACAAAAATATCTTGATGTTGGAATGACGAGGGGAAACCAAGAATGTCAAATGCAGGATGGATACGTGTAAATTCCTGCACTGAAGTTAGAAAACCTGCCATCCAGGTGCAGGATGGGGAGATGTGTCTTCACAGCTGGGTGTTTACCGGCGTTTCAGTCTCCCCGTCCGCATTAGAAGCTGGTGTGGTCTTTAAATCACTACACGCTCTGGTCTTTACCTTCCCGTCAGCCTCATATCTAATGACCTTTTCTCCCAATCCCACTCCCTTCACACAGGTAATGGGGGAGGTAGATTTTAGCTCAATATAAGGAAGAATTTTCTAACGACAGAGCTGTCCAAAAATAGAATGAACTTTCTCCAGAAGCAGCCAATCCCACTCCCCCTGTGCCCGCCCCCCCCACCCCCGCCAGTAACAGGGGTTCCAGCTGAGGCTTAATAACCTTTTGTAAGGTAATTGGAAAGGGGATTGAAACAGTGTAATTAAGAAAATAGACTTTGGAATAAAAAAGTTCAAAGGCTGTCTCTAAATAGATGCGTTATTTGGGGCAGAGTGGTGGTTTCTAGAGCTCCTTGGCCTCTTTTCAATACAGGTCTGCCACTTACTAGCTGTGTGACCTTGGCAGGTCATTAGAACTCTCCTGGTCTCAGTTATCTCATCTATAAAATGTAGACAAGAGTACCTCCTTCCCAAGGACTGTGCTCAGTGTTGTGTGAGGACTAAGAAGTCAACATAATGTAAAACTCTTGGAATATCATCTGGCATATAATAAGTACTTAATAAATGTTAATAATGATTATTATTATTTACCTACTTAAACCTATGTTTTCTTGTTGGTAAAAATAAAGATAATGTTTATCTCATAGATTTCTTTTGAAAAAGAAGTGATGTATGATTAACATAATTCTTAACACACTGAACAGCTGTGGTTATTAGTTTGAGGAAATGTTTTGCAGTATATAATATCTAACATTTCTTATAAACCTGAGATTCTGTGATTAAATGACTCACCAATGGCCAGATAACAGGAATTTTTTGGGCATACTCTGTGGAGGCAGATGCCTATAACTTGCGTATAGAAACAAAACATTCCATCATTCCATCCAATACATGAATGATGAAAGAGGAAGAGAGGGAGAGAGAGAGAATATGAATGAATGAGAGAGAGGAAGAAAGAAAGAAAGAAAATGAAAACTCGAAGATTATAATCCTTATTCCCAATATTCCATGAAACAATATATGGACAAATGGGTACCAAAAGAGAGATTAAAAAACTGCACTGGTATCATAATCTTTCTGATATGCAAGGTATTTGTTTTTCCTCATTATCAGTGTATTTTTATTGGGTTTGCAAAATATGCATTTTTTAGGCTGAAGGATGGAAACTGATTTTAAAATTCCAACATAATTTTTCAGTTATATTCTAAAAACTGTGAATTCCTTCTCAGTTTAATCACTTATACTGAACTATCAGTATCAAGACACATGTGAATTGTGCTTCTCTGTGAAAAATATTTTTAGTATATAGTTTTTGTCATTGTGGATTTAAAGATATTTCTATCTTTTAACTTAGCTCTTCTATTCTGGTATTAAAAAGTTAGAATAGAAACACCCATTTTCATGGGTTGCAAGCTCCTATGAATTGCAATTGAGCTCTTCCCCCAGCTGCTTTCAGTTGACAAAGGGAGTGTAAGATCTCATCCCAGATTCTAGTTTAATATACTCCAGCTGGGGTGGAGCAAGGGGGAGGAAATAAGAAGTGTGTCTACAACATAGTTAAGTAATAGCACAAGCAGTTGTCTGTTTACAAGGTGGGCACTGTCAGTACTTTGGGGTTCAGAGATATCGCTGGGCAGATGTGGGAAGGAGTTATCATTTTTAAGAGGTGCTTCTGCAGGGCAAGAGAAAATGCTGGCTCCTGACATCTGTGCTCTGTGATAGTGGGCAAAATAACCTCCCAAAGCTTCCGCTGCTTCATCTATGGAATGAGCATAATGATGTCTCCCTCTTCTGGTGGCGTAAGAACCAAAGATAATATACATGTACACTACACACACACACACAGGAATACTACTCAGCCATAAAAAAAGAATGAAATAATGCCATTTGCAGCAACACGGATGGACCTAGAGATTATCACTAAGTGAAGTAAGCCAGATAGAGAAAGACAAATACCATATGCTATCACTTATATGTGGAATCTAAAATATGACACAAATGAACTTATTTATGAAACAGAAACAGACTCACAGTCATACAGAACAAACTTATGGTTACCAAAGGGGAAAAGGGTGTGGTGGAGGGATAAGTTAGGAGAATGGGATTAGCAGATACAAACTACTATATATAAAATAGATAAACAACAAGGTCCTACTGTATAGCACAGGAAACTATATTCAATATTTTGTAATAAACCATAATGGAAAAGAATATGAAAAAGAATATATATATATGATTGTATATACGATACACATATACATTTGAATCACTTTGTGTACACCAGAAACTAACACAACATTGTAAATCAACTATACTTCAATTAAAAAAAAGGAACTAAAGACAATGTATGGACGATGCCTATCACATGAAAATAACCAATAACTATGAGTTTGGTTTCTTTATCTTTGACATGCAGTGTGGCTAGGGTGCCAAAGGATAGGTAGAATTCAGACAGATACCCAAAGGTTTGAGGGGAAAAGGAGTAAACAACAGGAGTAGAAGTTCTATGCTGACAGTCATGGGGTTGGGAAAATTTGGAACAAATATGAGCATCCCAGAAGAGAGGGCATTGAATCCCAAACTAGTTGTATTTAAAAAATATACATAATATAAGCAGGAGTGGATCTTTTTTTTTTTAATCTTGAAGCTTATATAATTGGGTACCCTCATAAGAATTTTCATACAAAATTAGGTACGAAATGAATGTGTATTTCAAGTGGGGAAATAAATCACAACATATAACAAATTTTTAAAGGCTGACAGATTTCAAAAACATTACAAAATTTAGGAAAATAACATAATGTGATTGTGAACCAAAAAGGATATATAGCAGTAAATTGGATTGAAGTGTATTCTCTAACTAAAATTCCTGTTATACAGATCCAAAATTGTCCCACTACTCCATCACCTCCTGACAAAAGGGGGTGTGTCAACAAGGGGAAGCCAAAGCAGAAAGACATGGCAGTCTTAATGGATTTGGATTAAAATATCTTACTTTTGCTAATTTTGCAATAGCATATGACCACGTGAACATGGTGCTGGATTCCCTGCCAGGGAGTACCCTCAGTGTTACGCCTCATTAACTTTGTGGCAAATTCACCTCTGCCTGAGGACAATGGGAAAACCACTGGAGTGAGTCATCAGGATTATCATTTAAGGAAGATGAATCTAGTGTTGTCATAGCTAGAAAAGCAACTGAGTATGGAGAGAGCAACACTTAGAAGTCAAAAAGTGAGAGACATCAGAGAGAATATCAACACTTACTAGGTGTCTGACAAGATACAGACAGTGACAGAGAAGAAGGAGCCCAAAGTGACAGGAAGGTTGAGCTCACATGACCGAGAGAATATACACTAGAGGGTTTTAGCAAGGAAACAGCTATTGCTTGTAAGAAAGTCTGTCCACTTTATATTGGCCATGGACCTCAGGAGGTAAGAACATCCAGTGGTTGAAGAAGAAGAAAAAAATGCCCCTTTTCTGGCCTGAATGACCACATCACACATGGAAATAACATAACTAGTCATTCCCGTTCTTACGGTGGTTAGCAATCAGGAAAAGTATGCCATTCTCCTATGGCAGTACTATTTCCAGAGTCTAGGGATACCCAACATAACCGAGACCTGGTTTTTAGAAGATCGCAAAGGAAACTACTCATAGCAAATAGAAGGTACGGTATTCTTGGTTACTGTGGGTGTTCTTTGCCAGTCACTGAAAGAGAACCGTAGAAACTGGCATCCACCATGTGCAGAACTCCTTTTGCTCAGGTTGGAAGCCTGGTCCTTAAGTCCGATCCTGAATCCCAATCCCAGCCATGATGGGGGTGGAAGCTGATAGACAGCAAGAGAAAAAGCGTTGGCCCCTAGTGTCTCTGCTGAGCTAGCCCGTGCAGGAGCCTGGGTACTAGCCCCACCTGGCTTCCAGGTGAGATGAAGAGTGAGCATACAAATTAAGAGGGGGTAGCTGGCCAAACCCAGGTAAGATGACCACTCCAGCCATGGAAAGGAGAAGCAAGAAGGGGACCACATCCAAGTTCTGTCTCTAGTCGGCAGCTGGACTCAATTTGCCATCTTCCTGGACAATGATTAACCTAGAGAATGATTCCAACTCCTTGGCAGCAAGTTTATTTTTTCATTTAATCATCACATTCACTAACAGGCAAGTATTGTTATTCTACTTCACAGATGACCTAACAGGCTCCAAGGTCAGCTACTTTATCCGAGACTATGTAGCTACAAAGACAGCACCAAGCTAATAATAATTGTATGTAGTTATGCTGTGTTAGCTCAGTTAATCATCACCACAACCCTCTGAGTTGATGCTGTTATTACTATCCCCTTTCCACAGGTGAGGCAACTGAGGCATAGTGATGTCAGGTAGCTTGTCTGAAGTCACCAGCTTATGAGAGGTGAGGCTGGGATTTGAATAAATGCTTTAGGTTCCAGAACATATGATATTCACCATGTGCTATTCTGCCTCTCCCAAGATTTCAAACTGTGACTTCTGATTCCACAGCCATCCTTCTTCAGCTCATTCCGTCACCCTGTCCTTCATTCACCTAAAGACAGAGAGGATAAATCTGTCCCAAGAATCAATAAGAGTGGTAGGAAGAGGAAGAAGCACTTGGAGGGAAGATGATCAGTCCATTTTTGGAAATGTAAAATGGAGATTGGTGAATGTCCCCAAGGAAAAGGGGCCTTTAGGGATTTGCCCTAGAAATGCAGATTTGAGAGTCAGCAGCAGGAGGTAGTAGTCAGAGCCTTGAGATAGAATCTGCTCGTGTATAATTATGTAATTAAAATAATGATACCTTAGAGTCATTTAGTATTTGATAATTTTCAAAACACTTTTATATATACCATTACATTTAATCACCTGCAATGTTTTTAAATGTAAGTGATTCGGAACCTGCTGCATATTACAAAAATGTTTGAATATGTTTCTATTCCAGAGATAAAAGAACAGGATGATACAGGAAGGTGAGGAAAGCAGCACGTGTTGAACTCATGCTGTGTGCCAGGAAATGGGCAAGGTGTTTATGCCATTATCTTACTTAATCCAACAACAGATTAATGAGAGCAAATCATGTCCTCACTTTACAGACAAGGAAACAAAGGCTCAGAACATTTAGGTCACTTGCCCAACATCATACAACTAGCAAGTGTTGGGCCAGGCTCTTTCAGGACTGTCATCTAGCAGATGACACTGCCCAAATATATATTCCCACTTTCGGTGCTTCACAGTGTTCATTTATGAAGTTCTCTTTGTTCTGGACACATATCATTCACACACTCATACAAAATAAATAGAATGAAGATTAGAAAATCTGTGTCAGTACATCCCCCCCACCCCCGCCCATGACCACTAAAGTCCCTGCTTCAAGCCCAGATCATCTGCTTGAAATTGTCTTCCACATGGACAGCCTTGGCTCTGGAATCAAGCAGTATCCCCATCATTGTTGCTATTTCTTATGTACCAAGACTTGCTGAACTAACACATTTTTATTTTCCTCTTCCTTTCCTCCCATATTCTTTACTATCTGTTTCCCAGGATTTCTGTTGACCTTTAGAACTCATCAGTTTTGACCCTGACACCTGCTATGTCTCCTGTAAGCTCAGTCCCCAGTTGACCAAGCCAGATTGTTGACCACTGTTGTTAAGAGATTTAGGGGTCAGGAAGACCACTCAAACAGCATGACATCATAGTAGATCCAGATGGAAAAAGACCACCATGCCAACTTGAATAAATGTGTTTGTTGGACCCAGTCTTCCCTGGGCCAAACCCTTTTCTGGGCAGTCTCTAGGCTGCATGTTCAAAGCTACTTTTCAAGCACCTAGATCAAGGAGTCCTGGATAGGGGCAGTATGATATAGTGGTTAAGACTAACAGCTTTGGGGTGAAACTTGTGTTCAGATCCTGCCCCCGTTCTTTACCTACCTTGTAAGTTTGAATCATGTTTTTTAAGATATTTGCGACTCAGATTCCCCATTTATAAAATTGAGGAATAATATCTACCTCAGGGTGGTTACATGAATGAATGAGTGTGAAACACTTGTTACCTATGAAGCACTCCGTGAGGCTGCTACCGCTGCTATTACTTTTATCCCTGAGAGTGACAGGCATAAAATTCTTGAAAATTTATGGCCTGTTCGTAATGTTACTATAGCTGCCTAAGGAGCTAAGTGTGACGTAGACCAGTGGTCCCCAAACTTGGCTGCATATTAGAATCACCTGGGGAACTTTTCAAAATTCAGATGCCCATCTCACCCTGGTTTAATCAGAATGTCTGGATAAGGGAACTAGGCATCCATAGTTTTCAAACATGCACAGGTGATTCCAATCTGCAGCAAAGTTTGGGAACCACTGATGTAGATAGAGTTGCTTTCAGTTCTCCCAACACCAGTTTCAAGGACCAATGTCTCTCCATGCTCACCTCCACGGCCCGGCAAGGAAGGGCAGTGACCCCGGCTCCCCTGCTCTGGTCTGCCTTCTTCCCCTCCGTACATGTCCTTCATCAATGGAACCATTGCTGAGCCTTCTTCAGTAAAATGGTGATGGCAGAAGAATGTGACATATTAAACAAAAAGCAGGTGGGGAGGTGTGGAGGCCACAAGTTCAGCAAAATAACGTATGAGGAATTTAGGGCTTTGGGGCTCCAAGATGATAAGAGCAGTTATTTAAATCCTAGTCTGTCCCTCTCTGGAGCCAGAGCCCTTTCAGTGCCCCCAGGATAATTTCACTCCCACTTCTGCTCCTGCTAATGGGCTAAAATGGAAAAATGCAGAGGAACTAATGAATAGGGAAATTAAAGGCTCTAGAGAGGATATTTCTGTGGAGATTGTCAAAGAGAAAGCCCAGATACTAGTTAGAAGTGTAGGGATAGCTTTTAATCTGTAGTAACTGTTGCAAAAGCAGAGTCCAGCATGAACCGGACTCAACTTCTGACTTGTGACTGGGTGTTTGAAGGGGAGGATGAAGGATTAGCAGGGGGTGGGGGGGGGCTCAGTAGAGTCAGTAGAAAATGACAACAAGCTAGAAGGGGCTGGTCCACGTGAAACCCAACTGGGTTTGCTAACTGGAGCTTCTTGAAGTTGGATTCCAGCAGTCCCACAGAGCCCGGGAGGCAGGGGCCGTATCTTCAGGTGTTGGCTGGAACGAACAGTAAATTCTTTTAGCAGCCTTGAGTTTTCTTAGACAGGCACTTTAGTGGGACTAGGGTCACACTAGGGATGCGGCCTTGAGCTATGACAACCATGTTAGTGCTTCTTCAAGTCTTTATAGGCCAAGGTTGAGGTCTCGTGGAGAAGACAGCTCGGAGGGGCCTGGCTGGCATTTGGTCAAGGAGGGTCTTTGGCAAGACAGAGGATTGGTGAGTGTTGTTTACAATCTCTCCTTTCCTTTGGTGCCTTTCTGCCATTCTGCACAAGTAAGGTTCAACATGTATGTAGCGTGAGCTAGGTAGCCCAAGCAAAACAAGGAGCAAGGGCCTGACACCTAATGAAAGAGGTTTGATGTCGGGACCTCCTCTTGTTCAGCACTGACTCAGACCCCTTGTTCTTCTCCAGTGTCCTCTCTGCTCCTTCTTATCAAACATATGGCTCCACTTGGCTTCTCTGCTCTTTCGGGGAGAATATGCCAAAAGGAAAGTGGCAAATAGTCAAAGAAACCCTCACAGTAGTGATGGTCCTGGCCTTTGAGGTCTCAGCCCATTTGTCAAGATCCAGCAGCCCCAGGGCCGCAGAAGCTGCATGTTGCCATGGCAACACGAGTACACTGACCTTTCCTGGACTCCTGGAAGTATTTTTTTTAGGACTGGAAAGGAAAAAATACAGAAAAGGAAGAATGCAAGCCAGGTTATTCCGTAAACCGCCACTACATATCCAGATGGGAAAAGCTATCACTTACTTAACCATTTTTTTTTAAACATGCTATAGTCTGGTCAGCGCAAGTGCCATTCTCCTGAAACTGTGGCATGATGGAGAAGGATGGACGTGCTTGTACCAGACTCTGTGGGTGGCATTGCAGCTCCGCTACTTACTAGTTGGCTGACTTTGGTGATTGCTTCTCTCTGCATCAGCTTTCGATCTGTAAAATGGGATGATAAGCTTGTGATTATTATACAATTAATATGTATAAAGTAGTTAAAACAGTTCCTGACATATAATAAGCACCTTTAAGTATTTGTCATTGTTATCCCAAAGTTTCCAATACCCTTCCACTTGTTTTTCTCCCTGGCAAGAATTTACACTGTGAATTATGGATTTTTCTTGAAATTTATTTCTGTGACTCAGACCCACTTCTGTCTTCTGGTTTCCTCTCCTTCTCCATGTTCTTACTCTTTCCTACTTCCCACTATCCACCCAAATTCGACTATCTCAACATTTTGTTCATGGCCATCTTTCTCTTGATTGCTATATGTTCCCTTCAAACAATTTTACTTTCTCCCTGTAGTTTCTCTCATGATAGGGTAGGCAGGGTTTCTCTCTGTCCCTGCCTTCAGATGGAGCTTGAGATCTGGCCTTTTGTTTGGATCTTGTGTATTTATTTATTTAATGGTTGATTAGCTTTGGCATCAGAAAGACTTTGTTGTTGTTGTTTGGGCTTTGATAGATGAACGGTATAATTAGCAAATCACTTAATTTCTCTAAGTCTTCATTTTTCTCCCAATAAAACAGGAGGTAATAATAATAGTTTCTAGTGCATAGAATAATTGTAAGCACTAAATGGATTTTTTTTTTTAAAGTGAATCTCAATTCACTGGCCAAATTCTTTTTTTTTTTTTTTTTAACAGATTATTTTTTAAATTTATTTATTTATTTATTTATGGCTGTGTTGGGTCTTCGTTTCTGCGTGAGGGCTTTCTCCAGCCGCGGCAAGCGGGGGCCGCTCTTCATCGCGGTGCGCGGGCCTCTCACTATCATGGCCCCTCCCGTTGCGGAGCACAGGCTCCAGACGCGCAGGCTCAGTAGTTGTGGCTCACGGGCCTAGCTGCTCTGCGGCATGTGGGATATTCCCAGACCAGGGCTCGAACCCGTGTCCTCTGCATTGGCAGGCAGATTCTCAACCACAGCGCCACCAGGGAAGCCCAGCCCCTAAATGGATACTTTATAGCAATTGCTTGGCAGAGTGCCTGGTGTACAGAATGTGTTCTAGGTGTTCTGGTTGACTCCTCAAATCTCACGTGTCTAAAACCCAGATTATTGCCCACTTCTCACAAAACCAGCTCTTCTTCTAAATTTCTTAATACTGTTAATGATACTGTCATGTTCTTAGTCACCTGTTTTCATGAGTTGAGTCACCCTTGACTCTTCCCTCTTTTTCACTCCTCTGATGGGTCAGCAAATTCTGCTGACCTTCGCTATTCAGGTTCTTGCTAATATCTACACTCCCTCCCCCATTTTCATTGTCACTGTCCTATATCTTGTTTGGTGTAATTCAGTAGTCTCCTCAATTATCTCTTTGATTTCAGAGCCCCACTACCTATATTAGTATCAGCAATTGCTACTGGCAAAATCAAGACACGGAGTGTTAAATGCCTGAACAGGATGAATATGTGTGTGTGTGTGTGTGTGTGTGTTTACAGTTTTAACACTGAATGTTCTTTCTCTTTCCATTATGTCACAAACCCCACTACTTCCTTTACTTTTTTATTCTGTTTGGCGCTTGAAGATTTTTGGACTTGTAACATCTGTTAACCCACTTAATTCCAATCCTTTGATTTAAGGATCAAAGGACCTCATTTCCTAACCAGCCTGCTTATCAGTAAGCCAGCTGTTTTCTGTATATAGACCACCACACCTATTTTATTGTGTGACTGTCTTTTTTATTCAAATATATTTCAAATATGAGTGAATACTTGAGAAGAAATCTGCATGATAAAATATCTTTCATCTTATTTAAGTAAGGCTTTATCAAAAGGGTGTAAAACTTCTGGGTGTGATGTCAAAACAATATAGGTGTTTGACATAAGCCCTACATCCTCTAAGTATTGGCTTTTTTCTCCCACAAGATATTCAGGATCGTTTAAAATTTGTGATCTTTGGACTGATTTACTGTGGCCTAAAATAGGGATGAGTGGAAAGCAAAGCCATCTATACTTATGTTCTGACTAACAGCTAGTTTTTGACCAAAACCAAGTGGACATGACGTAACTAAAAATTGCAGAGGAACAACTTCCACTCCCAATCAAGAGTAGCAAGATTGAATTTCTCTCTATATGGACTGAATGTATGTGTTTCACTAAAATTCATATGTTTAAGCCCTAACCCTCAATGTGATGGTATTAGGAGGTGGGACCTTTTTAAATGAGGTCATAAGAATAGAGACCCCCTGATGGGATTAATGTCTGTTGTAGGGCAGAGATATTGAATAATATTCTCCAAACTGAGAAGGAACTTTAAGACTGAAAAAACAAAGCAGGCAACTCTGTAAAATGCAATTCTGAAGCTTATTGTGGGTAACTCACATACAGGCAGGATCAGTTGGACTGCAATCTAGAAGCATTTACAGCTGTGTTCTACACCACCAAAACGGGCGGGTACAAGGGAATTTAAAAGGGCCAAAGCTAAAGACAGGATCTGACTACTAAGGGAGAATCATATTCACACCAATGGGAACCAGGGGTTTTTCCTCCCCCGAGGTAACCATCTGCATCAGCAAAAGGCATTCTTCCAGCTTTCATATCAACTGAAGGCTCATTCCTTGTGAGTAGCTCAGTCATGCAGAAATGGCAGGGGATAGGGCTGTGGGACCTAAGATGGAGCTGACAAAATGGAGTCAGTGAGGTTCAGCCACACAATGTCCTTATAGGAAAAGGAAGAATGACCAGAACTTGCTTACTCTGTCTATCCCCACTATGTGAGAACAAAGCAAGGAGGCAGCTGTCTGCAAGCCAGGAAGAGAGTCCTCACCAAGAACTAAATACAGGGAATTCCCTGGCGGTCCAGTGGTTAGGACTTGGTGCTCTCACTGCTGGGGCCTGGGTTCCATCCCTGGTCAGGGAACTAAGATCCTGCAAGTTGCGCGGCACAGCCAAAAGAAAAAAAAAAAACTAAATCTTTTGCCATCTTGATGTTAAACTACCCATCCTCCAGAACTGTGAGAAATAAATGTCTCTTTTTGAAGCCATCCAATTTATGGTACAGAGCTAAGACACTCTCCTGTCTTAAACAACTAAAAAAGACAAAATATGTGAAGTAATACTTTTCAGATATTGAACAATAGAGAGTGCAGACCACAAAAGACCCTGAATAGCCAAAGCAATCTTGAGAAAGAAAAATGGAGCTAGTGGAATCAGGTGCCCTGACTTCAGACTATACTACAAAGCTACAGTCATCAAATCAGTATGGCACTGGCACAAAAACAGACACGTAGATCAATGGAACAGGATAGAAAGCCCAGAAATAAACCCACACACCTATGGTCAATTAATCTGTGACAAAGGAGGCAAGAATATACAATGTAGAAAAGACAGTCTCTTAAATAAGTGGTGCTGAGAAAACTGGACAGCTACATGTAAAAGAATGAAATTAGAACATTCTCTAAAACCATACACAAAAATAAACTCAAAATGGATTAAAGAGCTAAATGTAAGACCAGACACTGTAAAACTTCTAGAGGAAAACATAGGAAGAACACTCTTTGACATAAATTGCAGCAGTAGCTTTTTGGATCTTTCTCCAAAGCAAAGGAAATAAAAGCAAAAATAAATGAATGGGGGACTTTCCTGGTGGTGCAGTGGTTAAGAATCTGCCTGTCAACGCGGGGACATGGGTTCGATCCCTGGTCTGGGAAGATCCCACATGCCACAGAGCAACTAAGCCTGTGCGCCACAACTACTGAGCCTGCACTCTAGAGCCTGTGAGCCACACTTACTGACCCCACGTGCCTAGAACCCGTGCTCCACAACAAGAGAAACCACCACAGTGAGAAGCCCACACACTGCAGTGAAGAGTAGCCCACACTCGTCACAACTAGAGAAAGCCCACATGCAGCAACAAAGACCCAACACAGCCATAAATAAATAAATAAATAAATTTATAAATAAATAAATAAACTAATGGGACCTAATTAAACTTAAAGGCTTTTGCACAACAAAGGAAACTAAACAAAATGAAAATACAACCTACAGAGTGGGAGAAAATATTTGCAAACAATGGGACTGACAAGGGATTAAGCTCCAAAATATACAAGCAGCTCATACAGCTTAATAAAAAACAAACAACCCAATCAAAAAATGGGCAGAAGATCTAAATAGACATTTCTCCAAAGAATACATACAGATGGATAATAGGCACATGAGAAGATGCTCAACATTTCTAATTATTAGAGAAATGTAAATCAAAACTACAATGAGGTATCACCTCACACCAGTCAGAATGGCCATCATCAAAAAGTCTACAAATAATAAATTCTGGAGAGGATGTGGAGAAAAGGGAACTCTCTTCCACTGTTGGTGGGAACGTAAATTGGTACAGCCACTATGGAGAACAGTATGGAGGTTCCTTAAAAAGCTAAAAATAGAGCTACCACATGATCCTGCAATCTCACTCCTGGGCATATATCTGAAGAAGACCATAATTTGAAAAGATACATGCACCCCAGTGTTCATTGCAGCACTATTTACAATAGCCAAGACATGGAAGCAACCTAAATAAAGATAAAGATGTGTTACATATATACAATGGAATATTACTCAGCCACAAAAAAGAATGAAATAATGCCATTTGCAGCAACATGGATGGACCTAGAGATTATCATACTAAGAGAGTGCAGAACAATGATCCTCCAGAGAAAAGGTACCAAAAAATATGAGTCCTATGATTGTCCCAGCCCACAGACTGGAGAGAATTTTCAGGCAATGATGTAGGGAGGGGAACCAAAATGGAGCCTGGCAGTCTTTCTGAGTTGAGGCAAACACATTTGAATTTCAGGTAGACCAAGACAACTAGAATTTATGGGGCAGAATACTAGAGACAAAATAGCTTCAGAGAGAGTTAGTTCTAAAGTTCTTCAGAGGGTTTTCCTTAGGTCTTTAACTAAGTACTGATCAGTACATGTGAAGGAACTACCAATACCAAGCAAAGAATTATCAAAAAGCAGCAGGAAGTATAATACTCAGAGCACATAGAAGTCCAGAAATAGTTTGTTTCCAAGCAGCCAAAGTGGAAATATCTCCTAATATATGTGCCTCAAGTGGGGTCTTCAAAAGCCCCCAATCAAAAGCTATTTTATCCCCAACTAACACATTTAAAAGCAAGTCTCAAAAAGATAAAACAAGTGATTTAACTGCATCCCAGAACAAAGCTCCAAAATATTTAAAGAAATAGGAAAAAAAAAAGTCAGACCCACCAACATAAAATTCACAATGTCTGGCATGCACTGATAATATCATGTATACCCTAACTCCCTGGGGAAGGAAGAAACATACTGCTTTTTGACTGAATGAAGTGAATGGCACTTGAGCTATCCTTTGCTAATGTTTGATTGGTGAAGAGGATATGGTGGAGGAGGACTGAATTAGGTTTAACCTCCTTTACTGTCTGTCTCATAGTTTGTGGGAACCAATGCACAGCATCTGTTGTTTTAGCCTTGATTTGACATTGAACAATGCTAATATTGGCATCTTTGTCACTACCTCTGAATAATCTACAGAGAGGAAAAGAATATATAACTGCTTGGATCTCAGTGAACAACAGGGAAACAGTATACCCACTATTTATGCCGCTGATAAAATGCATTTTAAAAATGTCTCCTTTATATAGAATTTCTCTGAGTTTGGAAATTGCAAATAAATAAGATCTATTTATTGTGTTATTCTCTTATTTTGAGAAACAACAAGATACAAACAAACTACAGTGTTACAGCATTCAGTCTAAACCATTTAAAATCATTCAGCATGCTGTGAAGGAACTAGCAGGTGATTTGAAGCCAGACACATCCAGAGTTGGTTCTACAACTTATTATTCCTATGACATGGACAATTTATTTAAACTCCCTGAGCCCCAATATATACCTTTATAAATTGGAGATAGTGACACCTAACAGAGCTATTGTACAGGTTAAATGAGGTTATGCAAATAAAGAATCTCTCTCACTCAGTTCTTGGCACTCAGTAGGTGATCACCAAATGTTAGTCCTCTTTCCTTCCCTTCTTATATCATTCTTGTCTAAATATCTTAGTATAATTAAAAATTTTCATCTAGTAATGAACAGATTCATAGTTTTATTCAATATTCAGAAAAACTAATTTGGTAGCTTCCTAAGCAAGAGAGCAGCCTGAGATACATGGACACAGCAATCAGAAAAGAAAAAGAAATTAAAAGGAATCAAAAACAGAGAGGCAGAAGTAAAAGTGTCACTGTTTGCAGATGACACGATACTATACATAGACAATCCTAAAGATGCCACCAGAAAACTACTAGAGCTCATCAACAAATTTGGTAATGTTGCAGGATACAAAATTAATATAGAGAAATCTGTTGCATTTCTATACACCAACAACAAACTATCAGAAAGAGAAATTCAGGAAACAATCCCATTTGCTATGACAGTAAGATACCTAGGAATAAATCTACCCAAGGAGGTAAAAGACCTGTACTCAGAAAACTATAAGACATGGATGAAAGAAATTGAAGACAACACAAGCAGATGGAAAGATATACCATGTTCTTGGATTGGAAGAATTACCATTGTTAAAATGACTATACTACCTAACGCAATCTACAGATTCATTGCAATCCTTATAATTACCAATGGCTTTTTTTCACAGAACTAGAACAAATAATTTTAAAATTTGTATGGAAACACAGAAGACACCGAATAGCCAAAACAATCTTGAGAAAGAAGAACGAATCTGGAGTTTCACACTCCCTGACTTCAGAATACATTACAAAGCTACAGTAATCAAAACAGTATGGCACTGGCACAAAAAGAGATATATAGATCAGTAGAACAGAACAGAGAGCAGAAATAAACCCACACACCTATGGTCAATTAATCTATGACAAATGAGGCAAGAATATACAGTGGATAAAAGACAGTCTCTTCAATAAGTGATGCTGGGAAAACTGGACAGCTACATGTAAAAGAATGAAAATAGAATATTCTCTAACACTATATACAAAAATAGACTCAAAATGGATTAAAGACCTAAGTGTAAGACCACATACCATAAACATCCTAGAGAAAAACAGGTAGAACACTCTGACATAAATCGCAGCAGTATCTTTTTGGATCTATCTCCTAAAGCAAAGGAAATAAAAGCAAAAATGAACTAATGGGACCTAATTACACTTAAAAGTTTTTGCACAGCAAAGGAAACCTTTGACAAAACAAAAAGACAACCTACAGAATGGGAGAAAATATTTGCAAATGATTTGCCCGATAAGGGGTTAATATCCAACAAATATAAACAGTTCATACAACTCTACATCAAAAAAAAAATCTGATTTAAAAAAATGGGCAGAAGACTTGAATAGACATTTTTCCAAAATGGACATGCAGATGGCCAATAGGCACATGAAAAGATGCTCAACATCACTAGTCATCAGGGAAATGCAAGTCAAAACCATAATGAGCTATCACCTCACACCTATCAGAATGGCCGTCATCAAAAAGAACACAAATAACATGTTGGCAAGGATGTGGAGAAAAGGGAACCCTCATATACTGTTGGTGAGAATGTAAATTGGTGCAGCCCCTGTGGAAAACAGTATGGAGGTGTCTCAAAAAACTAAAAATTGAACTACCATATGATCCAGAAATTCCACTCCTGGGTATATATCTGAAAAAACCAAAAACACTAATTCAAAAAGATACATACACCCCAATCTTCGTAGCAACATTATTTATAATTGTATATGGAAGCAACCTAAGTGTCCATCAGTAGATGAATGGATAAAGAAGATGTGTGTATACACACACACACACACACACACACACACACACACACACACACAATGGAATAATACTATTCAGCCATAAAAAAAGAAATTTTGCCATTTGCAACAACATGGATGGACTTGGATGGTATTACACCAACTAAAAGAAGTCAGACAGAGAAAGACAAATACTGTCTGATATCACTTATATGTGGAATCTAAAAAAATAAACCACTGAATATAACACAAAAGAAACAGACTCACAGATACAGAGAACAAACTAGTGGTTACCAGTGGGGAGAAGGAAGAGGGGAGGGGCAATATAGAGGTATAGGATTAAGAGGTACAAACTGTTTTGTATAAAATAAGGTACAAGGATATATTGTACAACACAGGGAATACAGCCAATATTTTATAATAGCTATAAATGGAATATGACTTTTAAAATTGTGAATCACTATATTGTATACGTGTAACTTACATGATTTTGTACATCAGTTACACTTCAATTTAAAAAAGAAAAAAAAGAAGAAAGAAGGGGGAAATTAAGGAGGAAAATTAATTAATGAAGAAGGAGGAAGATAAGAAAATTTATTGGAACTAGCGGGAATCAGAAATGTTTAATTGAAGTATGAATGAAACAAGGTTGATACCTAGACACATCCTTGTGAAAGTTCAGAACACCAAAGATAAAGACAAGATCTTAAATTTTCTTGAGAAAATATCTCAATAGCAAATAAATGATAGTTAAATTGGTATCAAACCTTTTCTCAAAAGTATTAAATGCTGGAATAGTAATTCAAAATTACTTTAAAAAAATCTCAGCCATGCATATCAAGCCCATATCAGTCAGAATAGGCTACATAATGCTGAGATAACAAATGATGCCACTTGCTTAAGTTACAGGTTAAAGAGCTATGACTGTTCCACAATGTCTTCACCCCAGGATCCAGGCCTTTTTCTGGGTTATGGCTGTTCTGGGGAGAGGTAAAGCCAGTACAAAGAAGACTGACTAAAAAATGGAAGTGGCCTTATTCATCAAATATTACTACTTAAAAGTTGGAAGATTTCAGTGATGTTATAAAGAAAACATGATTTCTTTTAATCAAGAGAAGAGACATGGGACTTTTCCCTGGTGGTCCAGTGGTAAAGAATCCACCTTACAATGCAGGGGACGCAGGTTCGATCCCTGGTCAAGGAACTAACATCCCACATGCCGCAGGGCAACTAAGCCTGCGTGCCATAACTACTGAGCCCATGTGCCACAACTAGTGAGCTTGTGCGCCTCAACTGGAGAGCCCGCGTGCCACAAACTACAGAGCCCACGTGCCCTGGAGCCTGCGCGCCACAACTAGAGAGGAGAAAACCTGCCTGCCACAACTAGAGAGAAACCCACGCACCACAACAAAAGGTCCCGCATGCCTCAACAAAGATCCTGCGTGCCGCAACTAAGACCTGATGCAGCCAAAAATAACATGAATAAAATAATAGATAAATCTTAAAAAAAAAGAGAAGAGACGTGATTGCAAACCATCAGACAAACGAAGATCTGTACAAGAAGGTCATGCTTGAAATATACAGCAAAGCAAAATGTGGCATGCTTTGAACAATTGATAGAAAATTGTAAAAGATAATTATTTTGATTAATGCAAGGCACATTCTCTTTTCATCAACGTATTCTACATGATGTTGAATTATATTTCTTTCTGTGGGTTCAAGCACACTACTTGGTTCTAAAAGGAGTAGTATTTAGTCAAAATATTAATACTGTTTATTGGCATTCTGATTTTTAGAATCTCAAACTGTGAGGTATCTGAATTTTGGTTTTATACTATAAAGTAAATTTCATAAGTCTTGAAACTCCAGTAATGGTACAGGAGGAAACAGGGTGTGGAGAGAGTAGAGTAGATTGGTGTATGAATTTTCTTCTCTTTTTTAGGCTTAAAGTTGTTGGAACAAAAATACTGGCCCAGGTATCTTATTTATACTTTAAGGAAATGTGTAGAAGAACTAAAATAATCTCTCTCAAAACTTAGAATAAAGGGAAAGACTTGGTGGGTGGTGAACTGAATTTTTAGTCTTCAATAGCTGAATAAAAGATCACTATCCTAAGATGGTAAATCAAGCAATGGACTCATATCCATATTATTAAAATATGGTTAACCGCTAGAAATCTAAAAATGCAAACAGTTAAAAGTATGAGGTTAGCTGTGAGGTAAGTGAGAATGGCAATCATGCCATGGCTTTTTTCACTGCATTTTATACCATTATGTGTACGTACTGTTTTATAATGAAAATATTGATCAAATTCGACCAAATGTGATAGAATTTAGACAATTTTAAAGTAGAAAGTGCCTGTAAGCGATCATAATACTTACGCGGCAGTTATTTGAGGAGTAAATGGGTTACTGAATTCAGGAATGATTAGCAGATAGTAGCTACACATCCAAAAAATTATGTTGTATGTCGTTTTTTCACAATTTATATGTGTCATCCTAGTTTTTCCATAGAACCTAGTTTTATTTATTTATTATAATCACATTTATCTCCTCACAGGCCCTAAAGGAAACCATACTGCTTTTGACTATCATGTCTTTTGTTCACTTTTCTGAAACGATTGACAAGTTGATGTCCCATTTAACTAGAATATTCTTCTTATCATTCAACCACGTGATAATTTTTTGGAGTACCCTTGAGGTGCCAGGCATCATTCTAGGGGCTGGTGATGGAGCCCATTTATATACCAAGGATGTGCTGCCTTTGATGAGCTTACAGACCGTCGAGGAGAAGGCAATTTCAGGACATTGTGGTAACTTCTAGGACAGAGGTAAAGGAAGATATCTTAGCAACACACAAAAGGGGTTTCCTGATCCAGCCAAGTGGGGTCTGAGAAGCATCCCAGAGTAAATGATATTTGAGTTGCTTTTGAACGGCTAGAAATTTGCGGTCAATATAGGGTGAAGAGTTGGGTACAGCTTTCTAGGCAGAAGGAGTAGCAAGTGCAAATCATGGAGGCATCAAACCAAACGGGGTTTGGGGGTAACATTAAGTAGTCTGTAGCCTAATCCAGAAGTTTCATATGAGGGAATGGATGAGGATTAAGCCAGAGATGGCAATGGCTCAATCATGGCAGAGTTTATTCTGGAGCATTATTCTAGAGCCGCTGCTTCCTGGAATAATAACTGGATCTTACAGGCCAGAGTAATCACTCCCTACTCAAGCCTTTCTCTGCCACTTATTCAGGCTTTTATTCAGCTTGTCTTGCACTCATCAAAAATGTCATGCATTGCACTTTTCCTCTGCACGATTATATTCCAGGAGGCATAGACCGTGCTTCATTTGTATCTTCTATCGATGTTAGTATTGTTCTTGGTATACAGTGGCCCTAACTATATAGTTGTTGCATTAAAATGTATAGGAACATATTTATTAAATACAGTGTGATTGATCTGTGACAGTCTGCTTCTTAGGATGTCAGCTAAACAGATAAACACAGTGTCATCGTAGATGTTTTTATTTCTTCCACGTGAATTTTGGCACATCTGATTTTAGAATATTTCTCTTTTTTGGGTTGCTGAGATTGAATGAGAAATACAAATGAAATGCTACACTATTTTCTCAATTTGCTTCTACACTCAAGACTTTCCCTAAGTTTAAAATGGAAATGCTCTCATCAGAATATGTCTACATAGTCAAGAATAACATCAGCATAAAATGAATGTTAAAAATAGCTTTTTGTCCTCTTGTCAGTCCAGACTGCCATAGTATTGTGGCATTTTTAGCAAAGTCTAGATCCTCATTTTCAGATGAGAGCTTGATTTTGTCATCTAAATTCTGGGCAATGTATCAGCCAGACACCTCATTAAAGCCAAGCTTTACTAAAATAGAGGAAATAGCAACTCCTAGCATTGCTTCTATAATGTGCACTATCTATAACAAGCCCAACAAATAAAACTTGAATGGCTGTAGAGTAAGGAAATAACTGATTAGTAAGATGCATTATAATGAACTATGAGAAGTTAGAATATACAACCTGAATAATATAAAGCCAGAATGTTTTGTATATAATCACAAGGGAACTCTAGGAAAATATCATACTATTTCCAAATAATGTAAAACATTATTATTATTATTATTATTATTATTATTATTATTATTATTATCCCTATGGGAGAGCAGATAATCAAAGCTATCCCTTTTACTTTTGATTTAATTATCTCTTTTTATGCCATGGTAAATGAAACTATGGTTTATTTTTTTTGGAATTTTTGAATTTTATTTTATTTTTTATACATAAATGAAACTATTGTTTATTTTATAATACAAAATAATCTTCCTCTACGACTGCATCTCTACTATCCAGACCACAGAAGAATATTCTAGTTAAATGGGACATCAACTTGTCAATCATTTCAGAAAAGGGAACAAAAGACATGATAGTCAAAAGCAGTATGGTTTCCTTTAGGGCCTGTGAGGAGGTAAATGTGATTATAATAAAGAAATAAAACTAGGTTATATAACAAGTGCTCGGTAAATGTTGGTTGGACCGAATTGAACTCCCAGATCCCCCATCTTTTTCTTTGTATTTAAAAAAAGTTTTACTGAAGTATAGTTGACTTACAATGTTGTATTAATTCCTGCTGTACAGCAAAGTGATTCAGTTATACCTATATATTCTTTTTCATATTCTTTTCCATAATGGTTTATCACAGAATATTGAATAGAGTTCCCTGTGCTGTACAGTAGGACCTCGTTGTTTATCCATCCTCTATATGATAGTTTGCATCTGCTAATCCCAAACTCCCAATCCTCCCCTCCCTCCACCACATTTTTCTGAGACGAAAGACAAGAAAGCCAAGTCAGAATAAATCCTTTTTTAAATTTTTTAAAAGATTTACCTCCCTGCTTCCCACCTTAACCTTTTCAGAACTGCTTTGGGTCCACATCTGTTAACTTTTCCAAGTGCCACATCATCTTCATACGGTTTCCTAAGTGGAATGATAACCTATCCCCACTACAGACCTCTTCCTTCTCAATTTTCTCTGAAGAAGTCCTCCAGCTAGGCAGTCACTGCATTTATAAATTTGTGGTCACCAACCTTAACCAGACTGTCACTTCTACTGTGTTTCTGTACTCAACTCTGTCCCATTTTCTTTAATCTTCCAGCACTTACCTCTGTGGGACTCACGGCAGAAAATCTAGTCTTCTGTTTCTTTGAGTAAACAAATGCTAACAGAGGCAAACTATTTCAACTTCTTATGAAAACCTCAAATCTCCCTGCCCCTAAACCCACCTGCTCTGCCTTGCCTTTTGTCAAAATGAAAGCAAAGTCCCTCCTCCAGGCTAAGGCCAGTCTTCCCTCTGGTACACTGATGCCTCCTCAGAACTGTCATTCGTTTGATTATCTTCTTTCTTTTTGGTACCGTTAACCTCTCCTTCTCTTACCAACTTGTACATACTATGTTTGCAATATGCTCCAGACTTCCTTGTTTAAAACAAACACACTTACCCAACTTTCACTCCTAGCTACTACGCTCTCTGGGCTCCCCTTCACAACCATATCTTTTTGGAAGAGTTTTCTACACTGACTATTTTCAATTATTTAACCCTTGCTTATGCCTCAACCCATGGCAAACTAGCTTACCCTACCCTATGCAGAGACCGCTTTACATCACTAATAAGAGCCTTGTTACATTATTTAATCAGGCTCTTCAGCTCCCTCTAGCTTTAACCCTCATAAACAACATCTTACCCTTTGACGCTGTGCAGAAAAGAGTTAACAAAACAGGTCTGACTGCTTATCCTTAGGAAGGCCTGTTTGCAAGGTTGGCCCTTGGGAAACATCTGGGGAGCTTGGATTTCAAGAGGGTTCCTACCACTCCCAGAACTAATACGAGTGGCTCTCTATACCTAAGCTGTCTGTACAGACAACAGGATTTACGCTGAACACCTGCTTTCCTTCAGGAACCCTGGCATTTTGATATGTACCATGCAGAGGGCGCCTACCTGACCAGCCGCTAATAAAACCTCTGGCCGTGGAGTCTCTAATGAGCTACCCTGGTTGACTGCATTTCACTAATGTTGTCACAGCTTCTGGGGGAATTAGGCATGTCCTGTGTGACTGCTCCCAGGAGAGAACACTGGGAAGCTTGTGCCTAGTTTCCTCTGAATTTCATTCACGTGCCTTTTCCCTTTGCTGATTTTGTTTCATGTCCTTTCACTGTAATAAGTCATGGTCATGAGTACAGCTATATGCTGAGTCCTGTGAGTCCTTCTAGAGAATTATTAAATTCTCTAGAAGGAGAATAAAGGGGATGGTCTTGGGGACTCCAACACAGATACATACCCCTTTTAAAAACTCTCTCCACCTCTGGAAACACACTTTTCTGGTTTTATTCCTGCCTCTCTGTCTCTTTTTTTTTTTTTTTTTTTAGATGAGAGGTGTTTTTTTTTTTTTTTAATTTATTTATATTTGGCTGTGTTGGGTCTTCGTTTCTGTGCGAGGGCTTTCTCTAGTTGCGGCAAGCGGGGGCCACTCTTCATCACGGTGCACGGGCCTCTCACTATCGCGGCCTCTCTTGTTGCGGAGCACAGGCTCCAGACGCGCAGGCTCAGTAATTATGGCTCACGGGCCCAGTTGCTCCGCGGCATGTGGGATCTTCCCAGACCAGGGCTCGAACCCATGTCCCCTGCATTGGCAGGCAGATTCTCAACCACTGCGCCACCAGGGAAGCCCTGTCTCTTTCTTAATTCACTTTTTAGATGCCCCTTTCTCTCCCAATCCATTAAAGGTTACTGTGCAGTGGGCCTTCTCTTTTGGTGATACTTCATTCACTACAGCACCATCAGTGACAGTTTTTAGGCCAATGATTCCCAAATTTGTATCGTCTCTCCAAGTCTCTCTTCTGAGTTCCAGTCTTTATATCTGTCAAACATCTCCACTTTAGTGGCTCACAGATTTCTCAAATACAACGATTCCAACACTGTACACCTGCTTTCCTCTTCCAAGTCTTTCCTCTCCTTGGCTTTCCCACCTTAGCAGTGGCATCACCTCCCACATCCAAACCATTTACAAGTTCTAATGTTTCTACCTCTAAGCATTTCTTGAGTTCATCTACTTTTCTCGAACACGCTAGCATTAATTGCTCCAAGGCACAGTCATTCTCCTAGCATACTTGTGTCTTTCCATTTCTGTTCTTGATCTCTAATCTTGTTATGGGCTGAATTGTGTCCCCAAAATTCATATGTTGGAGTCCCAGCCCCCAACATGACTGTATTTGGACATGAGGCCTTTAAGGAGATAATTAAGGTTAAATGAGGTCATAAGGCTGAGGTCCTAATCCAACAAGACTAGTGTTATAAGAAGGGGAAGCGATACCAAATTTCTGCACATGCAGAAGGAAAGAAATGAGAGGACACAGCAAGAAGGTGGCCATCTGCAAGCTAGAAAGAGAGGCCTCACCAGAACCCAACCCTTCTGACACCTTGGTCTTGGACTTCCAGCCTCCAGAACTGTGAGAAAATAAATGTCTGTTGTTTAAGCCCCCCAGTCTGTGGTATCTTGTTATAGCAGCCTGAGCTGTCTATTGGAAATCAATTCCCCATACAGCAAATAGAATAATCTTTAAAAAACTAAAGCATAAAGGTAATATAGCAGGTCATGTTACTTTCTGTTTAAACTTTCAGTAGCTTCTCATTGCTCTTCAAATGAAATCTAAAGCCTTACTGTTGCCTGAAAGTCATCTATGACCTGGTAAACCTTCAGCTTCACCTCCAGTCACTCTCCCTTCCTTTTACACTCCAACCACAGTGGCTGTCTTTCATTTCCTCATATTTCCCAACATATTTCTCTCCTCTGGCCTTTACATATATTGTTCCTTTACCTAGAATCTTCTTCATCCCACTCTTCATGTAGCTGCCTTCCTTCTTATCCTTCACTTATTAGCATAAGTTATAATTCCTCAGAGAAATCTCCTACACCACCTTATCTAGGTGGGTTACCTGTTATTAATCTCTACCACTATAAGAAGCTTTGTTTCTTCATTATACTGATAGCTGAATTACATATTTGTTTCTTTACTTATTTATTGTCCATTTCTCAACCTTATTTCACAAAGACAGGAAGTGTGTCTCTTCCCTCATACAAAGCTAGTTCCTGCTACAGTGCCTGCCACATAATAGACACTTAATAAGTATTTGTTAAATAAGTGTGTGTATATATATATATATATATATGCTTGTTTAAGCATATATAGGATAGATGAATGGGTGGAGAGCTATCTTAAATTTCAAACACAAAATCTAAATTCTTTAAAATAATTTATAAGACTCTCCACAACCTGGCTCCTAGTGACTAGTCAATGAGTGGCTGAACAAGAAAGCCTTGGTGTTGGAATTGGACTCTCCTGAGAGGACACTGATCTGATCCATGGATATATTCACTGATCGATATTTTTTGAATAATTGTCTATGCTAGTTACTATGCTAGCTCCATCTCTCCCCAGTCTCCCTTTACCCAACTCTTATGTGCAAATCATAGTGAACTCATTGTATTTCCACCAGGGTCAATGCTCCCTTTCTCTTGCTTACCCTTCACACATACTATTCTTGCTGCCTAACACACTTTCTACAGCCACTTTCACTTGGATCATCCTATTCATCCCTGTGGTTTTGGCTTTGATAAAAGAAAATTTCACATATTGAGATATAGGGAAGTCATGCTGGCTTATACATGAGTTAACTTGAATTTTATGCTAACTAAAACAGCCTGTTCGTGGCCTATCACGCATACATTGTACATCTGCTTTAATTATTAAAGAAAAGGGCGCACCAGAAGTAAAGAATGTCCATGTTAAAAATAAAGACGAAATGCCCCTCTTCTTGGGACACCAATGCTGGTCCTCCTTCAATGATAAGACTCCCTTTCCAGATGCCAAGGCCGTACTGACTTGGTGTATATGTGCTGATCTGGTGGGTTTTTTTTTTTGAAATCTTCAAGGAATGTATCCCTGACTTGTTTGATATTCTTTGTTCTGAAAATATATAAAACTGTGCTGAAAACACTGCTTCTCTGGAGCAGTTTCTAAGAGTTATCTGGAAAGCAGGCTTCCAGGCTAGTCCTCAGTTTGGCTCAAATAAAACTCTTTATTCTTATTCTTATTATTGATTGTTTATTAATTATTTTCATCAACAGCTTAAACATCAATTTTGAAAGGAAGACTTTCTACGCTCCTAGATTAGTCAGGCCTCCTGCTGTAACTTTCCCCAACCCCTTGAACTTTTCCATAACTCTCTTCTCACAACGTCATTATTACTTGTCTTAACTGTCTGCCCTCCCCTTAGACCAACAGCGCTATGACATAATGGGCTAGGACACACACTTGTGCCCTGCCAGCCTCTAGGAGGTAGCACAGTGACTAGCAAAAACTGCCTGTGGGATTAGCTTGGTGTTCTCTAAGTTAGCAAAGTTAGATTCCAACTCTAGACTTTCTGGATCAACCATCCATCAACTGGTGGTTGTTAATATAAAGACCCTACTTACCAAACTAACTTCAGAACTAACAGGTTATAAAACTCTGCCTTTAAACAACGTGTCACAATGTTTTGTGATAGGGCAGGCTTTGTACCAAGGTACTTGACTCTCTACCCTTCATTCAGTCCTTCTTAAGTCAATGGTTCTGAAACGGTGGGTAATCAGTCAAATCCATTTCACCCGCCTTTAATAATCAAGGTCGTTTTTTTTTGGTTTTTTTTTTAACATCTTTATTGGAGTATAATTGCTTTACAATGGTGTGTTAGTTTCTGCTTTATAACAAAGTGAATCAGTTATACATATACATATGTTCCCATATCTCTTCCCTCTTGCATATCCCTCCCTCCCACCCTCTCTATCCCACCCCTCTAGGTGGTCACAAAGCACCGAGCTGATCTCCCTGTGCTATGCGGTTGCTTCCCACTAGCTATCTATTTTACATTTGGTAGTGTATATATGTCCATGCCACTCTCTCACTTTGTCACAGCTTACCCTTCAAGGTCGTTTTAATTGTTGCCACAAAAGATTTGCATGTCTTCTGACCACTGGTAGCCTAAACAATAAGACGTTGCCTGAGTTGTTTCCCAGGAACTTGGAGTCAGCTGTGTCTAGTTCAAGCTGAGCTGGTTAAGACTGGATAGGACCAGTGACCCTTTAACTGGGCATGCGCGAGTGTCTGCTTGGTGAGCTTTTGAATGTGTGGAGGCCTGTAGCTTAGTTACACCTGCGCAGAACGATGATTATCGCACGTTTTTCCAACCACATTTCCCCATGCTCCCCACGCCTCAGACCACCCTGCTCCTTTATTCTTTATCCCATAAATACCCCAATCCCCTTGCTTTTGGGGAGGTAGATCTGAGGCTTGCTCTTTTGTCTCCTCACTTGACTGCCTTGCAGATAAATCCTTTCTGCTGCCAAGCTCGGTGTCTCAGCATTTTGGCTTGCTGTGTGTCAGGCAAAACGAACCTGGTTCGGTAACAGTTCTACTTCAGAGGCAGTGATCCTTCAGCAACCAAGAGATTTTGTGAATGCTTAAGTGAGCACAAAATGGAATAATCCCCGTTTTTCTCCGTGTTTTAATTTCTTGGCTCCTTAAATAGGATTTAAATAAGCCCAGTGCTTCCTGGAGAAAGCAGGCTTCTGCTGGCTCTGGATTTTCACATATGATTGCAGTGTTAAAGAAGACTGGTTGGTACCCTTGTCCAAAGACGGACATTTTACTAGCAAACCAAGCACTGCATTGGTTCACTGAGGCTGGCTGGTGGAGAACAACATGCAGGAGTATAAGATCAAGAGGCAGAGACCTTGGTTACTGGGGACGTGTGGACTAGTGCACCCTGCAAGACATCCACTGGTTTACTGGATGCATCGGGTGAGTGGACCAAGTTGTGTGCCTCAGACTATTCCTTGACCTGTGACCTGTCCTCAAATCGTTGATGCTGACACATGTCTCATGTTAAATGCCAGCCTTATCTTCCTCTGCTTGTTTCCTCCACACGTCCTTCAGGCTCTCTTCTTTGACACAGAACCTTGATTACACTCTAGCAATGCTGCTTTCTTCATCTCCTAGCTGATTCCACTCTTTTAGTCCCTATTTTTTATTTTAATTTTTGTACAATTTTAAAGGTTACTTTCCATTTACAGTTATTACAAAATATTGTCTATATTTGTAGAGGATGTTTTGAGTCTCTCTCACACCCAATAGTTTGTACCTCCCACGCCCCGACCCCTATATTGCCCCTCTCCCTGACACTGGTAACCAGTAGTTCTCTATATCTGTGAGTCTGCTTCTTTTAGGTTATATTCAACAGTTTGTTTTTTTCTTTAGATTCCACATATAAGCGATATCATACAGCATTTATCTTACTCTGTCTGACTTATTTCACTTAGCTTAATGCCCTCCAAGTCCATCCACGTTTCTGCAAATGCAAACTTTAATTCTTTTTATGGCTGAGTAGTATTCCATTGTGTGTGTGTATATGTGTATATATATATGTATGTATATATATATATCACATCTTTTTTTTTAACATCTTTATTGGAGTATAATTGCTTTACAGTGTTGTCTTAGTTTCTGCTGTATAACAAAGTGAATCAGCTATATGCATACGTATATCCCCATATCCCCTCCCTCTTGCATCTCCCTCCCACCCTCCCTATCCCACCAGTCTAGGTGGTCACAAAGCACGGAGCTCATCTCCCTGTGCGATGCAGCTGCTTCCCACTAGCTAGCTATTTTACGTTTGGTAGTATCACATTTTCTTTATCCATTCATCTGTTGATGGACACTTAGGTTGTTTTCACATCTTGGCAACTGTAAATAATGCTGCTATGAACATTAGGGTGCATGAATCTTTTTGAATTAGTGGTTTTGTTTTTTTCGGGTATATAGCCAGGAGTGGAATTGCTGGGTCATATGGTAGTTCTAATTTTAGTTTTTTGAGAAACCTCCATACTGTTTTCCACAGTGGCTGCACCAATTTACATTCCCACCAACAGTGTAGGAAGGTTCCCTTTTCTCTACATCCTCGCTAACATTTGTTATGTGTGTTCTTTTTTTAAAAAATTAATTAATTTATTTATTTATTTATTTTTGGCTGCATTGGGTCTTTGTTGCTATGCGCCAGCTTTCTCTCGTTGCAGAGAGCGGGGGTTACTCTTCATTGTGGTACACAGGCTTCTCATTGAGGTGGCTTCTGTTGCGGAGCACGGGCTCTAGGCACGCAGGCTTCAGTAGTTGTGGCACGTGGGCTCAGTAGTTGTGGCGCCCAGGCTTAGTTGCTCCGCGACATGTGGTATCTTCCCAGACCAGGGCTCAAACCCGTGTCCCCTGCATTGGCAGGTGGATTCTTAACCACTGTGCCACCAGGGACGCCCCATATGTGTTCTTTTTGATGATAGCCATTCTCACAGGCGTGAGGTGATATTTCATTGTGGTTTTGATTTGCATTTCCCTGATGATTAGCTATGTTGAGCATCTTTTCATGTGCCTGTTGACCATCTGCATTTCCTCTTTGGAAAAATGTCTATTCAGTTTTTCTGCCCATTTTTTAAATTGGGTTGGTTTTTTGATGTTGAGTTGTATGGGCTGTTTACATATGTTAGATATTAATGCCTTATCGGTCTTAACATTTGCAAATATTTTCTCCCATTCAGTAGGTTGTCTTTTCATTTTGTCAATGGTTTCCTTTGCTGTGCAAAAGCTTTTAAGTTTAATTAGGTCCCATTTGTTTATTTTTGCTTTTATTTCCTTTTGTACTCTGAGTAAAAGATGATTTATCATTTTACCTTATTATATTTTAATACATCAGATATTGCAAGGGAGAACAACACAATCTGAAGCAGCTTAAACAAACTAATAAAATAGAAGGCATTTATTGGCTTAGGAAGCTAGAAAGGATACCAAGATTTGAGGAAGAGCTGGAAGAATCAAGGCCTCACCCCACAGAATAACCCTGGGATTCAAATCCCATTTCTGGTTTTTGTTTTTAACCTTCACTTTGAAAATATCCCTCTAAATGGATGGAAGACACCTTCCAACAGCTCCAGATTCATACCACCAGTTTATTAACTCCTGTGCAAGGATGGCTTCATTTTCTCAGCATCTGCATATGCAAAAAAAAAAAAAAAAGCTAAAAGTCAAAAAACAAAAAAGGAATGTCTATCTCTTGGACCAAATACTTGTTCAGTTAGAAGGTATATAAAAATTGGCCAGACTTAGAACATGTGCCCATTCCTATATCCTAAGGAAAGTAGATTAAGGAAGTGCGGTTCTCTGGAGGGAGTGGGAGAGACCTACACTGGGCACATCTGCTGATGTGCTGTAAGAATCCTGTGATAGTAAAGAGCTCATGGACTGACTCAGCCAATAACTAGCTGAGTGGCTTACCTTCTCTGTGTCTCAGTGTTCTCTTTTTCCATCTCACCCAATAGATTTATTGCATTATGAGTGCAAGGACATAACAAACTATTTGAAAGCTTTTTAGAATGCTGTACATAATTAGGGGGTTGACATCTTCCAAATATTGTGTGATAACTTTTAGCTTTTGATGGTCGTCATTTTTTTTTTTCCTCTTTACCATGGCAAATCCTGGCTTAGATGACTTCTGGGGCCATTTCACATCTGACCAATTTGAGTTTCAAAATAGGACAATTTCTGCTATGTTGTTGTAACAAAGTTGTATCATAGATTCATTAAGCCCCAAGTAGTCCTGGAGGATTGTCACTCTCTGCATGTCCCAGGAGAGGGCTGCAGATGTGTTCACCTGCCTTGGCTCGATAGTCTGCTGCCTGGTGGCTGCTTTGTAAGTTACTCTATCTTAAATCTGAGAGATGCCCTGCATCCTGGAGGCTGGAGCATATCCCCAAATCAGACTAGGGATAGCAGTCATTATTCCACAAAGCAAGTGCACCAAGACACCTACAGATACAAGATGACGCAAACTGAAAGTTCAGGGTCACATCACTCAGGTGTCAAACCAGACAGCCAAGGAGGTTGAGAGAATATATTTCAGGACATGATCTTCCTGCTCCTGTTCCTCACTTGTTCTGACACAATGATATCTCGCTTTGAACTCAATCCATTTATCCACATCTGTATCTGAATTTCTTTGTTTTTATTTTTAAGGTTGCAAGCAGGAGGTGTAAACATGTTTCATTTGGTAACACAGCTCTTTCAAAGATACAGAGATATGAAGGGCAGCAAAGAACTTCAGTGCTTCATCCAGATAATTTTTCAGGCTTCCAGTATTTCTAAGACTGGGAGGTAGGCAGGTCCTATGGAAAACTACAGAAATGTCGCAGAATTCTTCAGGGATCACACCATAAGCATATGTATTGCCTCGTCTTTGCACCTATGATTTTATTTCCTCAAGAGTGGAACTGATAGGCTCTATGGCTACCATACAAAAGAGCAACCCTACTAGGTAGAATTTTGCCCCAATGTATTTTACAGGCTGCCTTTCCTTCAAGCGCTAATCCATGACCTAATGAGTTAAGACTAAGAGAAAAAGTTTGCGATTATACAATACATGAACCACGGTTATTCCTGCAACTTCTTTTCTGCAAAAGTAGCTGGGCTTCTGGCAGGAACATGAGGCTTCATTGTCTGGTGAACATCCTTTCCCTAATCTAGAAATTCAGACCTAATTTCCAAAGGGAATAGACCCAAGAATTTATGCATGAAATTCACTCCTTCTTTCACTCACTGAATGAATATCACTTAAACATTGCAGGTGCTGTTACACTCTGGAAATTGAAAGATAAATAAACCAATGTCCTTAGATCTGGAGGAGCTTACAATCAAGTGAAAGAGACAGAAATGTCAATTGTCATTGTGATTTAATATGCTATGTTCTGTGAAAGATATACAAATAGAATGTTGTGGAAACACAGAAGGATGAGTTGAAAACCCTGGAGTCACTTCTAGAGTGACTAGAATACTCCAGTTGTCCGTCTCCTAGAAAATTGCAAGAAGAGGAAGTGAAGGACTATTTAGAACTGTTGGCTCCAAACTAAATCTTGAAATAAAGGTAATATTTTCTGCAGTTGAGTCCAACAATGATATATCCTGATATATAATGACAAGGATGACTATCTATCAGCCATCTATCTCTCCACACATAAGCTGAGAAACCTGAGACAAAGAAGGCTCTTTTCAAAATTACCCAAGGACAGCAAGCATGTCTCAGGGTTTCTTCCACCAGGTGCAGAATTGGAGACAAGTATTTGAAAATAAGCCACTTATTTGGGAGATTCCAGGGAGCAGCAGTGGGACAGAGGAACTAAGACAAGGACAGGAGGGAGGCCAGTAATAGATACACATCAAGCCAATTACCATTATAGTCATCAGGGGCCCAATCCCTCTGAGAAGCTCTAAAAAATCACTTTAGAATATACCTCAGAGTTACCCTCCAAGGTAAAAAGTGTTTATTCTTCATCTTCCATCTTTCATTGTCTGAGGCTCAATCTCAGAAGCATAAACAACTATACACTCTGGCCCACCTCTATTTTGAGCCAAGAGAAAGCCCTTATAGAGGAGAGTCCCAGGTGCCTACACTGGGACACCTTAGACATGGACTTGAATGTGACGCCAAGGTGTTATAGGTGAAAACCAATAGCATCTTCTATAAGATGTTAACTGAGATTGTCCCAGGCAAACTGGGACATATGGCCTCCCTACCGTTGGCCTCATATATTAGGAATATGTTTGTCTTTCCCTCCTTGAGCTGAATATGAATCTAGAGTTCAAAACAATTAAATTTGGGGGAGGCAAATCTTCCATTATTAGATTTCCACTAAGATCCTCTCCTGATATCTTGCTCATACAACCCACAACTATATAAAAACTCAGTGGCTTGCATTTCTTCATTCAATTACATTTGCTCCATCTGTACTTGCTTGTGAAAATTCTCTAATTATCAAGCACACATTTAATTAAGCACCTTTTTAGTCACTTGGCATGAAGTTGTGAAAGTTGAAAATGTGAGAGTCATATGAGACGAATAGCAAAAAAGCATAACAGACACCTGTTCAAATTGGTGGGATAAAATGAGTGTGTAGAATATTAAATATTCTGAGCAACTTCCACTTTATTGTTTTGCAAAATGGCTTTTGAATCATCATTAATGTTCTTAGTAATTAATGAACACCAGATGGAATATGCACGACAGGACCACATCCATCAGGAGGTGTTTTCTCAGAGTTAAATGAGGCAGATCTTGGAAAGTTTTCTCCTCCCTTAGTCTTGGATCAAAAAAGGCCCTTAGATACATTTTTACATACTTTGGAGGAAACCTAAATGCATGCCTTGGCTTCTCTGATACCCAGATATGAGACACTGCACTTTCCTGCCACCCATCTATTTCTAATACAGAATTCTGCGATCTGGCTCCAAATGTCTTCAAGCAATTTTCCTTCTTTCCCGCTAGGTAGAAAGAACAGTTTTGAGAAACTACAAATGGGTGAAAAGAGGAATAAAGCAAGCCATATCATTCCATGTGGCTGGATCATGAAAATGAGTGAGCCAGTTGTTACTCCATGACTTGGGAAAGCAGGTATACATCCACAGCTAAAGCATATTAGTATTAGTACTTCCAAATAGTAATAGAAACACAAGTTTTGAGTTTCTCTACAGTCCTGAAGGACAGGGTATCAGGGGCATAACCTAGGGAACTTCAACGTGCAGGGGACTGATAGAAGATGAGATATTGTGGGATTAGGTAGTAAATCAAGATGCAGTGACTATGCACCATAATACAAGAATGAGAAGGTGATCTGTTCTTTAGACTTTTCTATAGTTTTTCTTTTATCTGAAACTTGGAGACGTCTCAGAGAATGGAATAAACTCTTTAGTTCTAAAAATAAAAATTATTAGAAAAGTTTCTGAGGAATCTAGGTGGAAAAGAATCAGAGATGAAGCAAGGGAGGATGAGCTATAATGTAGGGAAGTTCTCCTAAGAAGTGAATAACACACACATGTATATAGATAGCTTTGTTGATTATACTCCAGGCCCTGAGTTTGCTTCTTATCCAAACCAGTTAGAAAGTTGGAAATAGGTGTTATGTAAGTTGGAAATAGGGGTTAAAAATGAACAAATTTCTACCTTTCGAGAATAATGATATATTGAGCTGTTTGCTTGTTTGACCTTACCATGCTCACTCTCAAATCTGGGCTCCTGGTCATGTAGTCCCCATTAATTGAATTACTGTTACCCATTATCTTTGCCCTTTCATCTATCTAAATGATGGAACTACCTACCTTAAAGGCCCAACAAAAGTCTAACCCTCTCTAGGAAGATTTTCTTTATCCTTTGAGTCCACCCTGATCTCTCCCTCTTCTGAAATATGTTCACACTCATGATCTGTTCCACCCAATTCATGACTAAAATACAGTCTGTTCTATAATGCTTGCTATTACTTTATGTGAATAGCCTTATATCTCCAACTAGACTGTAGGTTCCTTGAGTCATGACTGTGATTTATACTTCTTCTGTATACCCATAGCACTGAACGTAGAACAACATGGATTCATGGACTGTTTGAGCTGAAATAGATTTAAGTTAAAGTCCTGTATTTAAGGATAAGGCAGCTGAGACCCATAAAAGGAAAAATACTTTTCCAATGTCTTTTAAAGAGTAAGAGTGTCAAAACTTGGATATAAAATTCTGACCCAAGTCTAATGCTTTTTCTTTTATACCAGATAGCCTCCAACATCTGATATGTATTGGGACAAATTTAATGACTTTAAAGACCTGGAAATGCTTAGGGGCATTCTCCAAAACACAGGGATCGGAACCCACCACTTCTTTTGTGGGGGGAGCATTTTTCAAAGTTGGCAAACTGAAGAGTTTTCACTGAAAGAACATTTAATCCGTTTTGGTTGGAGCAGAGAGCTTTGGCTTTTCTCACCACTGTCTGTGCTTTTTGGTTCTATCTAGTAATCAGCAAGAAGGAGAGTTAATATCATTTAAAGTAAATCATCTACATGACTATGAGAGCTTCTTTCTGTCTTCTCTAGCAGTTAGGAAGTCTGAATTTGGTGCCAAGTGACAAGTGGAAAAGGTCTAGCTCGAACTTAAGACTTCATCCAAACCCCGCCTGTCCCTTCCAGCTATAGATCACTCAGCATTTGCCCAGCAGCATATGAACTTTCTTCCAAACAAAAAGGACCAAACATGCAGTAAGAGAAGGAAGGAAAAGGGCAGACAAAAAGCAAAAGTGACAGAAAACACCAGACAGGTCTCTCTCTTGCAGAGATTATACTACCTGACCCCCATCCCAAACCTTACCCACAGACAAGTATGTGGCAGCTGCCAGCCTGCAGACACAGGTGTGAGCTGCCAAAAAATGTACATTAGTTGGGTTTCTGAAAACCTGAAAGCAAAGATTAGCCTGATGGAGTTTTATAGGGACAGTGCACATTGAACATAAGAATGTAAGCTGCTTGAAAGTAGCAACGATGGGGATTTACAGAGCGCTCTGTGAAACTAACAATCAGTATACATTTCCCTTGAATCCTGAGCAAAATAGCTGAGCCTTAATCTTAGGGGAAAATGTTGGCCAAATAATTAGTCCTAGGCTTGAAAACTTGAAGTGCCGCTAATCAACTTCTTGATTTTTAAACTTATTTTGGACTAATATCTTTTTCTCTCTGCTGGGCTAGGAAGCTATCAGAGCTGCCTTAAAATCCTCTCTCACATTTCTTTCTCTTTTCAAATGCGTTCACAAAGTTGGATTTCTCAAATGTGCCAATTTATAAAAATTAATTCACACAGGAGAGAAAACACCAGGTATCTTTTATGTTCTGAATATCTCAGAAAAATAATTGAGGCTATACTTGACAACTGAAGCAAGTTAGAAAACATTTTATGCTTATGCCTCTTTGAAAACCACTCCTTCACCATACCTATGATTTTCTTTGTATTGTACTGAACCACAGTGGTTCCTGGAACCAAAGATAATAAAGGCATGTCCTACATGGTGTTGATTAATTATAAAATAGTTTGTTACTGAAATATATTTGTGTATGGTGTACACAGTTTAGCACTGACTTATAGTACAGTTCACGACAAGTTAAAGCTGATATTTTTTCCAAGCTTCAAATGCTATTACACGTTTATAGCCAAATGTGACGATACTGTCACAGTTCAGGACCAGGACTAGGGTGAAATTCAGGAGACACTCTCAGAGCTGACACTGTATTTACACGACTCTCTGAGTGAGCACCTTCTTAAATTTTGCACCCTAGGAGTTTCACTGGCCTCACCTTGGTTCCAGCCCTAGTTGCAAATTGTGTTCTTCACTCTTTGCTAATCAATGATCTGCCATATTCTCTTGAACTGAGTATTGCAGTGTTGTCTTACCTGATAGTCTCTCTTCTTATCACCTCTTTGTGTTCTAGTAAAGAATTTAGACCTATAAGTGTCTGATTAAATGTGTACAAGGGATAGGCATGGATCAAAGGCACAAAAGAGAATATCACACTAGAAGCTAAAATGCCAACTTCATGGTGACTGAAAGAAATGGAGGAGATCATGGTAAAATTCCAGAAAGTAACTGGGATGGGGGAAGAGTTTTGGAATTATTATTTTTTTTGTAGACTTTTTTTTTAATCTTTGAGATGTGCTGTGCTTTATTAATTGTGTTACTGAAATCCCATTGCAGTTTATGTTTTCCTAGGTTGAGTTTTGGAATTATAAGGAGCATTATAAATTTCTCCATCTGGGATTATTTACCAACAGTTATTTCAAGTGTAGCTAGAAGAAACTGTGGGTGGGAACATGTTCTAACATCAGGGGATTTGAAGAGAATAGAAGAAAAATTGCCAGTTTATGGATCTGGCAACCATCTCCTCAGAGACTAATCTGTAGAAGCTCAGCATAGCCATGATTCAGCGATCTCTGGAGCTCACCATTTTGTGAGCGTTATTGACCTTGTTCCAGATATTTTGCTAGATATCCATCACAGATTATCTCTAATTTTCACTGCAACTTGTTTTACAGATGATATTACAAAGTATCAGAGTGATTGGAGTAATTGTTTGCACCCATAAAGCTAACAGGTGTCAGAACCTACATTTTAAGCCAACTTCATCAAACTCCAAAGCCTTCAGTATAAACCACTGTTTGTGTTACATGATCGTAAAATGTAAACAAACAAACACTACCATAATTAAAGAAGCCAGAATGATGTTATAATCCATTAGAATATATTGTGATTAGCCTTATGACTTGGGAAATATTTAAGCATCTCACCCTAAAACTGTTGCTGACACTTCGGCCTCTGTTCACTGGTGCTGAATAGAAATGTGGAGGCAGAGTTTTGGGTGAAGTAGAAAAGAAGAGCTTTATTGCTTTGCCAGGCAAAGGGGGCCACAGCGGGCTAATGCCCTCAGAACTGTGTGTCCCACCCTGAAGGGGGTAGTGAGGAGACTTAGAGTGTTCAAGGAGCAGGGCCTGATCAGCTCGTGGGCACTCTTCTGATTGGTCGGTGGTGAGGTAATTGGGAGTCAGCATCATCAACCTTCTGCTTCCAGCCGGTCTGGGGTCTGCGTGCTTGTGGGCCGCATACAGTTAACTTCTCCCACCTGCTGGGGTTTTCTGTATCTGCAAAACAGCTCAAAGGTCGTGGCTCAGAATATTATCTATAGCCCTTGAGGAGGAACTAAAGGTCCTTGGCTTTGTTTGATGGCTAGAGTATTATTATTTTGTCTTGCTTGACTGTTTTCCTTTCTTTCTGCATTTTCTCACTTCTCTGATTAAATTTATTCTTTGACTAAAGTTTTTCTACAGACAGAAGGCAGGCACAGGACATGGGTGGGGATCTATTCTGGGAAGGCCTCATAGGTCCTGCTCGGTTACAAAACCAGATCACTAGACTCTCTTTATTGGATGTATTCTCACTGGGTTTCCCAGTAGAAACACTCAACTACACTGGAACACAGACTCAAACAGAAACATGTTTTTCTCATCTCAGTACGCAGAATTAAAGATCATCTTGCTTCCTCAGTGCTTTCTGGGTTAGTATAACCTTGCAAATAATCAGCTATATAAACTTTTAGCAAAGCAAATATCTCAGCCAACTGGTAATCACAGCAATGTTGCATGGGTTCAAGAAGATTAAAGTTCCTCATATTTTAGCATTATGAGCCTTATTTATCAATAGGAAAATTTTCATTTGCATTTGCTTTTCACGTATTTGAAGAGGAGCCGCTATATCTAGTGTTTACAGAAAGTGAAAAGAATAACACTCTCCTTTACGAAGAACACATGTGCCTGACCCCATAGTTATTAAGATATATTTTTCTAAGTTGTTCCTTTCTGATTTGGAGGATACATTTGAATTACTCCATCTATTCTCATACATGTATCACTATTTGTGTTAGAACAGAAAGTGTGTATGGGGGGAGGGTGGCAATCTGTTAAACATCTTATTACATGTGATCTCCTGTTCAGTTCTTTACCTTGTTTTTCATTTCATAGTCACAAAATTTGATGATGCTCTATATTTTTCAGAACTTACAAGTGACAGAAATACAACTCAACATGGCTTGAGCAAAAAAAATGGTTTATAAAACAGGCTTATATAACCGCAAATTCAGGGGCAACCTGGCTGCAGTCACAAGCGAATCCAGGGGCTCATATAATATCATCAAAATGCATTAATACCCTCCAACTCTGAAGTCTAAGCAGTGTCATCTTGGCTCGCTTGTCCAGCAATCTCAAATCATATTAGCAAAACGGCTGCCAGCAGCTTCTGGCTTTTATCTGTATCTCATCAGCCCCAAGAGAAACCAAATTCATCTTTCGGAGTTAACTTCATTGTGTCCCAGGATTGAGTCCAGCTGGACCTCTTTGGGTCACATGACCAACTTTGAGCAAGAAACAGTGACAAGGAGACTTTAGTGCCTGATTAGCCAGACCTGTGTTCTATTGCCTGTTTAGTGCTGAGGCAAGAAACTCTCTACCAGAAACACATGGGCTTACTTTGAGGGTTGGGTAGTTTCCCAGGGAAAATCAGGAATTCTCAGAGAATAGGGGGATGGGCAAAGCATAGGGTTGCTGGATAAAATGACAGGATTCTCATTTAAATTTGAATTTCAGACAAACAACGAATGTTTTTAGTATAGGTATGTCCCAAATGTTGCATAAGTTTTAGTATAAATAAGTCCCATGCCATATTTGAGACATTCTTACACTAAGAAATTATTCATGTTTCCTTGAAATTCAAATTTAAATGGATGTCCTCTACTTTTATTTGCTAAGTCTGGCAACCCTAAATAAGCAGAAACAGCAGAGGTCCGCTACAGAGATCCTATTATTTACATTTTTCACATGAAAATATTTTAGCCCAGAGAAATTTCATAACAAGCCCCCAAATCATACACATATCACAGATCTTGACAGGATATTATCTCATGGCTACCTGGTTATAAAGCCCCTGTTTATTCTACTCCCAACCTTATTCATCCCAAACCCCTTAAAATAAGAGGTACCAGGCATTCCCTGGAACTAAGGAACTAATCTTGGCATTCAGCTTAGTAGTGCTTACCTGGGGTTCATTCAGATTAGCTCCTGACTCATCAACACTAACTTCAGGAGGATCAGCAAACATTTGCAGCTTCACTTTTTTCTAAGAATGCAAATTAGCCAATATTGTATAAAACGTGCCTTTTCCCACTGGGTCCCTTGAAGAGAAAGATAATCTGGGAAGGAACACAGAGATTACACAGAAATTGACCTCCATCACACACAGTTTACTGATAAAGCAATGAAAAAGGGGTTTTTGTAGTGTTGGAGCCAGAGGGTTCCTTGTGACAAGAAGAGCTGACAACTTGGATTTTACAGACAATCAGGAAGGTAAAAACGTAATAGAGGGCTTAAAAAGAAGAAAAATCTTGTTTCATTGGCTTTACGTACATAAAGTAAACACCTAATTTTAGACTAAGTTTTATCACACCAGTGTTACCTGCTTTGCTGTCATTTCAGGAAGAAAAATGCAACTGGTTCCATTTCGTTTCCTGATACAGTAGATCCATAGTTTTCTTTAATCACCTCACACAAATTGTATATTAAGGTTAAATGAACCTTTATTTTAACTACCGATCTTCTCACTGTGCTTACAAACGTCCCTCTGAAGACAAAGTACAAAGAATTGAGAATGTAGACAGGGAAAGAGCCAAGAGAACGCCTGCTTAAATGGATTTATTAGCTCATTCGGATGAAGATTAGCCCCTGTCACTTACGGACACTCCGTCTAGATGAAACCAAAACAAGAGGTCACTTCAGACAAAATGGTAAGATGTAGTAATGAAATCAATAATTGGATTCAGTTAAGGAATAATAATTGGAGTCAGTTAATGATGACTGAACAGGTCATCCTGTTCAGTCCATCCATGTTTCAAGAATTGAGATAGGCTGGTACCTGGAAGGAACCCTTTCCCAGAGTGCTTGCACTTGCACCTGGACAGATGTCTCCTCCAGCAACAGAATACAAAGAGACTACAAGGGACTAAAAGTAACTACACAAATATTATAACTACAGGCATGGGCGGGGGGGATGGGGGAGCAATTATGAACAATAAGATACAAAAAGGGCACAAACTAACTGCCACTTCTGAAGTGCTGGGAGCAAAAGCAGGGTACTCCGCACACGTAGTACCACCAAGGAGGTGGGCAGACCACCTAAGCCACTCTCCAGCCCGACCCACCAGCCCGCCTACCCTCACCCCATTTAAGCACCAGGGCACCAGTTTCTTGTTCTTGCTCCCTCCTGCTGCCGCACAAGCCCCAATAAAGCCTTGCCTGAATTCCTCCTGTGGTCTCCTATCAATTTCTATTGACTAAAGAGTCCAAGGACCCTAGTTGGTAACAGAACGATCCAGCACCACCAAGTTGACATAATCAGGAAGAAAACAATCATAACCATGACAACAACAGCACTTTCAATGTTGTAGGCTCTAAATACTTGTATTAGCTTATTTAACATTTGCAACAATTACATGAGGTAGGTTTTATTTTCACATTTGACAGATCAGGAGCCTAGGGTTGCAGGATCTGTAATGAAACTTGCTCAGTGGCAGAGCTGGGGTTTCAACACAAATCTATTCAGTTTCAAAATCCATGCCATTTACCACTGCACCATATTGCGTCTCTAGGTTGCAAAATAAGTATGAAAGCAAGGTCAGAAAAGCTTTAAAAAATCTTTTAACAATGTTCGAAGGCATCTTTTTTCACACACGGGCTACTCATCAAAATCATGTTAAGTAGATGACCTCTAAGATTCTTTTCAGGAAAATAATCACCTTGGGCCTGATATGCTCTCAGGGAATCTGTCATAACTGTGGGATGCAGAGCTTTTCCCTGTGCTCTGATGCTCAGGGCTCTCATCTCAGGGCCTGACCTAGCACTTCCTTCCCTGTTTGGCACCTGAAGGTCCCAGCAGAATTCCCCCGCCCGGAATGGGCACTGCAGCTCTTATTATGTGGAGAATCTTGGGTGGCTCTTGGGTGGCAGAAGGGGATGAGACCCCCTCATCAAACACCACCTCCTGGGTCCTGTATTCTCAGCCCTGCTGCTCTTCTCTGTACCCCCTTTTATTTCCAGTCCAGGATGATCCACCAACTAGTTAATATAAAAACTACTCTTCTTCAGGATACAATTAAAGAACCATCCAGACATATATTTTGGAGGTAAAACTCATATAGGGGCTGGTATTCATTTTTCCCGATGCCCCCAAATTCCCAACCTGACCCCCCACCACTTACTCAGCTGTTCAGACCACCAATCCTAATGGATTGGTCAGATAACTAATCACCTATGGCCGTGGGGTTGTTAGGGGTGCGTGTTAGGGTGAAAAATAAACCACAGCCATCTGGCTGAGGACTCACAACTTGTTTAACTCTCTGATCAGTTTTGTGCGTGGTGTTACCTCTCAGATTAACTGTGCGCTCTTTAACAAGGACAATAAGGGGTGACCTTAAACCCAGGAGAGTGAGTCCCCAATCCCTAGTGATAAGTACAGGAAGTTATATAAGGAGAACTGATACTTTTTTCATACCTCAAGTCATACTTTCACATGTGGATGCCATTTCATGTTTATCCAAAGCCAACTTTAGCAAGGTTGAAGGAAAGAGCCTGCACTGGGAACTGAATCCAGAGACCCCTGTTATTATATTGGCTGCCACTAAAAAGGGGGGGATTTAGGGGGGAAAAAGCTTTTTAATCCCTTTAAGACTGATTACAGAATTGTAGAAATCCTCTAGAACTTTGTCCAGATTGCTATGCTTTTATGATTCTATATAATCTAGTAAGAGGAATCTTTTTACCTAGAAGCATCTGAGTACTTGACTCAGTTCAGGCTGCTGTAACAGAATGCTGTGGTGGGATTGGGGGAGACCGTGTCTCTGGTTTGCAGCTGGCTGTGTTCTTGTTGGGATCTCATGGAGGCTGTGCAAAGGGGGTAGGTCTAGTGTCTCTTCCTTTTATAAAGGCATCACTCCCATCATAAAGGCCCCATTCTCATGGCCTAATCTAACCCTAATTATCCCCTAAAATCCTCATTTCCAGATACCTTCACACTGGCATCAGGGCTTCAACATATAAATTTTGGGGGGGGGGGACACACATTTAGTCCATAACAGTACTTTCTGTCTAAACATTATTATCATTATACTCATTAAAAAGTATTTAAGTGTCTGCTAATGTTTCTGTGCCCACAAGAATTCCACAGACAGGGAACTTTCCTGGGTAATTCTTAAATAGTGCTTATTAAGCACTTGCTGTGCTCCAAAAACTGTGCTAATACATGTTCTAATCTTTAAAATAACTCTTCAGGGTAAGCATTATTACTCCCTCTTTGCAGGTAAGAAGACTAAAGCTCAGTGAAGTTTGTAACTTACCTAAGGTTAAAAAAAGCTAGTTGGTAGATGCAGTAAGATTTAACTCTAAAGAACCAGATTCTGCTTCTTATCATAGGTATGAACAGAAAACTAGTATCCTTTCTGTATTACTGTGTCGATGAAAGTAATAAACAATCTAAAATAGGAATAGAGAAGATTTTTATTGGAGCCAAACTGAGGACTATAGCCCAGAAACTAGCTTCCCAGATTACTCTGAGAAACTGATCCAGAGAAGCATCATTGAAGGAGGACCAGCATTGGCGACCCAGGAAGGGAGGCATTTAATCTTTATTTTTAACACGATATTCTTTACTTCTAGTCAGTGTGCCCTTTAATAATTAAAGCAGATCTACAATGTTCGATAGACCACAAACAGGCTGTTTTCATTAGCATAAAATTCAAGTTAACTCATGTATAAGTGGGAATGATTTCCCCATGCCTCAATATGTGAAAATTTCTTTTATCAACTGTAAAGTGGAGTAAACTGGACAGAAAATGCAAGAGATGAAGCAATATCATGTCCTTCCTCTGATGAAGTATAGCAGAGTCATTAAGGGACTGATAGTGCCGTAGCCAGGGTTCAAATTCTGCTTCTGTGTTACTAGCTTTGTGACCTTGAGTGTTACCATGTGTTTCTGATGTTCTAACATCTGAGACCCCTGGAGAGGCTTAAGCCTCTCCCAGGCTTAGCCTATTTCTGAGATCCCTGGAGAGGCTTAAGCCTCTCCCAGGCTTAGCCTATTTCTAGAAATATTAAAGGACTCACCTGGAAGTTCACCTTTTCCCTGCAAACCGACCAATCCAGAGCCTGTATCCTCAACAGCCTCCATTATGTGACTCCTACACACCAGGCCACTCTCCGCCTGCCTTAATCACCCCTACCAGACAGCTAGGGGCGGCCCTTACACCCTAGAGCCAGCTGAAATTGTTTAAACTAGCCAATCCTAAGCCTGTTTACCCTGCCTCGCCCATTCCTTGTCCCGGAAGGAGAATAAAGGCTCTGCCCACGTCTTCCTCCTGCTCTTTCTGCCTCCTGACCAAGCCTGGTGCTTCTCTGTGTGGCCTTCCGTGGCGTGGCATCATCAGCGTGGTGTGGCATCTCCTCCTCTCGGTAACTGTAACAAGCTCTTTTTTTTTTAATTACAGTCGTTTCCTGATCTGTTGGCTTTTCCATACCTGAAAGTTAATGAAATCTACGTGTTGAAACACCTTGGGAAATTCGTTTAGCCTCTTTGAGCCTCAACTTTTTTCTTTTTCTATGAAATTGTTGCTCACAGGTTTCTATATGAAAATGTGCATGAAAGGCTCAGTACAGAGCCAGGCTTGTGGGAAGAATTCAACTGGTAGTATTGATATTATCCTTAATCAGATTATTAGTATCGTTACATGCATAGTACGCCTCTGGCAAGCATGGGCCAAATCTGGTTCACCTCTGCATGCACCTCTAGTAGCTGACAGAGAGAAGACACTCAAAAAAAGTTTGTTGAATTTTAAGTAAGTTAAGGCGTTTATTCTTCTCAGAGGTCCCTGTGACTGAAATTTAAGACCTAATTAAGCAATCTGCCTTTACGAGCAAAGTGCTATGAATTAGCAGCACCTTTGCAGGATAGCTAAGCAAAACCATTCGTTCTTGGGTATATGCATTTTAATTTATTTTCTAGGTAACACATGAACATAGCTAAACACACAAAAACAATAAAGTGACAGGACAATTCTTCCACGTACACTTTTCTCAATCCTGCACTCCACACTCTTAAGAGTTTGGAATTTGGGATATATCCTTTGAGGAAAAGAATTTTTAAAAATGCAATAAATAATAAATGTTCTTCCCTCAGAACATGGTGTCTGCCAGGGACGAATGATTGCCACATTAAGTGGAAACAGCATGCATCCTTTATTAACAGGGCTCTTCTAAAACTGCTGCGTGTTCCTTGTTTTATTCTGATTGTGAATTCCAGAGGCATAGCATAGCAGGGAGTCCTGGTAAGTGAAGCGGAGCCACTCTCAGGAAGGCTTTGGACTCAAATGACAATTAGTGAGGAATAAGATGGTCTGAATTTCTGTCCTATATGTGCAGGCTCTGATCTGCCTCCAACATGGATTTCTTTGCTGTGCTGGGGAAACGTTACCCAGCGCGCCAAGCAGGAAGTGTTAAGAGCAGATACTGTGTGTCTGGGTAATCATTTCTTGGAACCTAAAGTTCTCTATAATAATTTCAGAACTTACGGTGGCTATGGGAGAACAGGATATGAGAGAGAAAAAATGTGGTGCTGTTGGAAACTCCTAAATACCATCAGCTCTGATGCTGACCGACAAGGTGATTAAGCGGTAATGGCTACAGGATTGCTCAGGGATCCCCTTCTCTCCTTAATCTTGCCTCTCAGGTTGCCCTCTCTGTGGGCTGATACGGATTGGTTTAAAAAGGAACATAAGTTCTCTTTTTCCAGGTCATAGAGTCTCCCTTCTTTTCTTGCTGGTTTGTCTTTTCACTTGTGTTGCGACATTTAGCCCTTATTTCAATATATATTAGGGCAATAGACAAGTTTGGACCCATATCAAGAACACATACCTTCTTGAGAATTTATGATTTTTTTTTTTTTTAGAATTTGATTTTTTAAAGTACTTTTAAACACTGATTTTACATGGCCGATATTGCTTCTGTTTTTTTCAACAATGGCTAACTATTAGGGTTGGCCTGAAAAAAATAATCTCTAAATAATATTTAAATCATTACTTACTGTGTGCTAGACACTGTGCCAAGTTTACTGCATTTATTACCTCTTATCATTACAAAAGTTCTCCAGGTTATACATACCCATGTTACAAACGAGGAAACTGAGACTCAGGTTCAGGTGGGCAGCAAAAGTCACTCAGGTATAAGTAGTGGCTTATAAACCCTACAACTTAGATATTTTTCTGTCTGCTCCATTTTGTGCTTCAAATCACTATCATTTTCGGTGATTTCCTAAAGTATGAAAAAAGCATTTATTTGGTTATTTAACATAGACATTCACATTATTTGTGTCCTTGGGTAGATTAAGAAACAAGAAAAAAGGATAGATTTTCTGGTTGATTCAGATATGTCTAATTCCATAGCATTTCTGAGGAAAGCTGATCTTTTCAGTCTTGTCCAGACTCCAAATTGCATGTCTAACTGGATGCTTTTTCATTTCCTGTGGAAACTTTCTCCTCAATTGTGAGGAGTCCCAGGAATGCACCAGGCCCCCTCCTGATGTCACAGTCCCCAGAGCTGAGCTAGGATGGCAGACCTTACAGGATTTCATGAAGACCTGGGATTAGGTGGGTCTTTTGATGAGGCATTTAATTTGGAGTTTAGCTTTAGCACTCTTTCACACAGCAATTACCGCTGAGTGGTGGATAATGCCTGGGGCCTAGGCCTTTAATCACCGGATGTTTGTTCTGTCTTGCTAGAGTGATTTCTTCAGCTTAGCATAGAAAACAATACAAATTATCAAGCAAAGCTGCTAGAATGCCAGGGAACAAGCACTAAGATATAAGCTATGTCTGAAAAGTTTAATAAAAGTCGCCCACAAAAGGCTCATCCTAGGGATAAACAGTGAAATACAGAGGAAGGAGAGGGCTGAGTTTCTCCCCTCCCCCTGCCCAGGACCCAGGGAACCAAAGGGCAGCCAGCTTTCTGGTTTCTTCCCTCTGTTAGCACCCGCATGAACCAAAGGCCATTGTGGCTGTGATTTTTTTCCCCCCATCTCTTTTTCTTTCCTTTGTTTTTGCTTCTCAAGTGTTCAAGGCTTAAGCAGAGGGGGTTTGCTTGTTTTTTTTTCCCCCAGCCTTATCATAAAGTGTTAATGCTGAGAAACTGGAAACCTCTCAGGACTCATGCCCCTCTGTGGCTTCGGCTGTTCAGTGGTGACAATCCAAAAAGGCTACATACTGTGCAATTCCAACTATATGGCATTCTAGAAAAGGCAAAAATATGGAGACTGTAAAATGATCAGTGGGTGCCAGGGTATGAGGGAAGAGAAGAGTATATAGATGGAGCACAGAGGATTTTTAGGGCAGTAAGACTACCTGTATGATACTATAATGGTGGATATATGTCATTAAATACGTGTCAATACTCATAGAATATACAACTCCAAGAGAAAACCCTATTGTAAACTATGGATTTGAGGTGATAATGATGGGGCAATGAAAATTCATCAGTTGTAACAAATGTGCCACTCTGGGGTGGAATGGTGATAGCAGGGGAGCTTCGTGTGTGTGGAGAGGGGGACAGGGCAGATGGGGCATATGTGAGAACTCCCTGTACTTTCCACTCCATTATGCTGTGAATCTAGAACTGCTCTAAAATATTATTAAAAATACACACAAAGATGAAGTGTTAACAAAAATATAATGAGAATTTTTTTTTAATCAACATAGTTGGATGTTATTTTCTAGATATCAATCAAGATAGATGACTTATAAATAGATGGATAAGATAAATATAAGTACTTGTATAAAATTATAGAGTACATGCTATTTTAATAACAAGGTATTGACTATTCTGGGTGTTTTGCCTCTCCATATATACTTTAGAACCAGTTTGAGATAGCTATAAAATAACTCGCTGTTAATTTGACTGGGATTGCATTGAATCTATAGCTCAAGCTGGGAAGAACTGACATCTTGACAGTATTGAGTCTTCCTATTCATGAACATGGAATATCTCTCTCTTTTTTAGTTCTTTGATTTTGTTCATTAGAATTTTATAGTTTTCTTCATATAGATCTTGTATGTGTTTTGTTTGATTTGTATCTAAGTATTTCATTTTGAGGGGAGGTACTAATGTAAATGGTACTGTTTTTAATTTCAAATTCAACTTGTTCATTGCTAGGAAAGCAATTGACTTCTGTACTCAAGCTTTGTATCCTGCAACCTTGGTATAATCACTTATTAGTTCCAGAAGATTTTTGGTCAGTTCTTTCAGGTTTTCTGCCTAGATGATCATGATATCCATAAATAAAGACAGCTTTATTTCTTCCTTCCTAATCTGTATCTCTTTTATTTCCCTTTCTTGTCTTACTGTATTGACTATGACTTCCAGTATGATATTGAAAAGGAGTGGTGAGTGGGGACATCCTTGTCTTCTTCCTGATCTTAGTGGGAAAACATCTAGTTTCTCACCACTAAATATGATGTTAACTATAGGGTTTTTGAAGATGTTCTTTATCAAATTGAGGAAGTTCCTATCTATTCCAAGTTTGCTAAGAGTTTTTATTATGAATGAGTGGATTTTGTCAAATGCTTTTTTCTGCATCTGTTGATATGATCATGTAAATGTTACTGACTTCCATATATTATATATTTTTTGAAATTGATACTTTTACAGTCAATTTCTCTCTGACTGATTTAATCTTCACCCCACCCCTCCCAAAGATTGACTTTGCTTCTGTTATGAGGTTAGGCTAGGGCAGATTAATTTAATCCAGTCAAGAATTGAGCTAATTTGAAATTGGGTTTCTGTCTTTGAAAACTCCCTATTTCCAGTTTACCTTTATTTCTAGTGTGTGGCCCGCCTATTGTGTGGTCCTTTAAGGTTGGTTACAACTGGAAATCTGAAATACTTAACAAGGCTCTTTCTCCCTAGTGGTTCCTGAGCTCTAAGTTTTGTTGTTCATTCCTGTGAAATAGCCCAAATCCCTGCTCAGATTCTCAGTTTCTCTACCCTCTGCTCACATTCTCAAACTCTGTGCCACAACTTTGAACTAGCAAAGTCTAAAGTGAAAATGTGGCACAAATATGAGTTTCCCCTCTCTGGGATTCCCCTCACTCTATGCTTTTAGCCCTGGACTAACTTTTTGCTTTGTTTTTTTTTAATCTCCAGTAGTGAATTTAAATATATTTAATAATATATTCATTTTTTAATTTACTGAAGGAGAATTGGTCTGAATTGTTTGTCCAGCAGTGCCAGAAATGGGATTTTTGTTCTTTGTTTTTGAAAGATATTTTAGCTAGGCAAAATTTTTTTGACTGTCTTTTTTCTCAGAACTTTGAGGTCATTGCTGTTGTCTCTGACATTGAATAATGCTGGGAGAAATCTCAATCTCACCTTGACAATAGATTTGAGTTTTCTGCTTAGGTACCTAGCTTAGGTATCTAAAAATAACTTTTCTGTTCCTGACCTTTTACAGATTGCCTAGTGTATGTCTTTGTAAAAAGCTTTTAGGATACATTTTTCTTAAAAATGAAATAGAAATTTTTTGATATACAAATTTTTGTCTTTAGAAATTAAAGTATTCTTGCATTATATTTTTCCTATTTCTTGTAGTATTCTCTACCAGTTAACATTGTGGTATACTGTTGTCTGTTGACTTTCTTTAACTTATTTTTACTATCTTTGTCTTTTTTATTTTCTGTGTTTATATTATGTTTTACATCTATGTCAGTAATTTGAATAACAAATATTCCGTTACTTTCTAATTTATTTAAATGCATAATGTTTTTGGTTTTCTTTCTCATAATAATGGTTTTTGTACTAGTTCCCTTTTTATGCATCATTTTGTTTTAATATGTTGTCTTTTGAGTTCTTTTTGCACTAAGATTTTATAATTTGAAACAATGAGACATTTACTTCTAATCTTTGAATTATATTTTCATCTATCATGGACTTGTCTTCTATTATTTGCTTACACAGTGCATTTGTTAAGGTAATGCTAGCTGCCATAACAAAGAAATAAAAAATATCTGTAATGTTTCATATGCAGCATAAGTTTATCTCTTATATGGGCATTCCTGAGAGTAGGCAGCTCTGACAGGTTTCTTCCCAAGAACCCAAGCTCTTTCTCTGTTGTGGCTTTACCATTTTCAACACATAATTTGCAGAGTCAACATATTTGTCTGTATCAAGCTGGTAAAATGCAAGCAACCATATTGTATCTAATGTGGAATTTTTGAATGGGCCAGTTCTTTCTTCCTTCTTCCTTTCACTCTCCCTTCTCTTTCTTTCTTTCTTCTTTCATCCTTTCTTTTCCTTTTATTTTTTCTTTAAGCTAGCCTAGTAGCCAAGTTTGCTTTATTTTCTATTTTGCTCCTTTTTGGGAGTCTGAATCTACACATTCTATTTCTTCTGATAAATTGTGGTTAACTTTTAGACATGCCCCATAGAAGTATATCTTTGCTTTATTATTTTATTTTTATTTTTCATCATGAGCTATAGTGAGAGATGAATACTTTGTATTATTTCCATTTTTCTGCAGCCTGAGGAAATGGCAAAGAAATGGGTAAAACTTAGCTGAGGTGCTGTGTATTCTTAGTTGGAATAGCTTTAATCTGTTCTCTCTCCTGAGACTTTCATAATGGAAATAATGAAGTAGTAACATTTATTACTGTGGCTAGGGTGAACTGGTTACACCATTCTGATGGGAATAGACCAGAGAGATTGGTTTTCCAGGCTTCATTGCACTTAATCTAGGTGGGGGAGGGAGGGATGCACTATTTCCTTGGCAACACACCTTTATATAGCCCTCAGGCCTTTCCATCTCTACAAGAAGGTTAGTTCCCTACTTCACTTTTTTCAATTACCTATTATAGAGATTTACAGTCTTCTTTCCAGTATTCTTGCCATTATAATCCAGAATTTCCAAAGTGTTCTCAAGTATGCAAGTTGTTCAGTTCCTCTGGATCCTTAGAAGCTAGAGTAAATATCCATTACCATACAGTCACATAAAGCAAAATAAACATGTCACCTCATGTCCCCTGACTACAAACAGGGCAACAAATAATAGATTCCTGATAGATAAGAAGCCACCTTACTGTAAAAATAAATGTTCTACCTACATCTCTAATAAAGGAAAAGTGATTCCTAAATCTTATTGCCTCTAATTAGGCTTTTGAATTATTTCCTTTTGCCAAAGCCACACAGAAAACTTAAGGCTCCCCTAAAGAAAAGATTGCCTTGGATAAATTGGATCTAGCCTGGCGTTAAGTGAGGGTTTCTACCTCAGAACTCTCCTTTTGGCAACATAAATAATATATTTAAGGATAAGACATTTATAGTCAATTTAGATTTATTGATGAAAAAAAAAAAAGAAACAACTTTTATATTCCCAAATAGAGAAACAATTATGTAAACAATTGTAGTTCTCAATCATGGAAGGATTGTGATGCCTAAAAATGCTTAAATAGTTGTAAATGACATAGCAAAAACTGTGATAAAATGTCATACCAAGTTGTCAAGTCTGCAAAGTCAGATACAATGTCTGCTCTTCACCATTTTATCCCTATGCCTATTACAGTGTCTGACTGTATAAATGGACTGGAGGAGCAAATAAATGAAAGGTCAGATCTGACTATAGTTGACCCTTGAACACATGGGGGCTGGGGCGCTGACCCCCGCACAGTTAAAAATCTGCATATAACTTAGAGTCAGCCCTCCATATCCAAGGTTCCACCTCTGCAGATTCAACCACCCACAGATCATGTAGCACTACAGTACGTTTTTTTGTTTGTTTGTTTTTGTTTCTGTTTTGGATTTGCTTTTGTGTATTGTGTTAACTTTTTCTGTGTAACAGATTTCCCCAGAACTTCGAGGTAAAATTTATTATCACACACTTTCTGTGGGTCAGGAACCTGGGCATAGTTTAGTATGTGTCTCTGACTCAGGGTCTCTTAAGGGGTTGCAGACACACTGTCAGCTGGGCTGGAGGTCTTATCTGAAGACTTCACTGGTGAAAGATTCATTTCTAAGCTCACTCATGTTCTTGGTAGGATTCAGTTCCTTCCAGGTTGTTGTTGAACTGAGGGCCTCAGTTCCTCACTGGCTACTGGCCAGAGATACCTTTAATTCCTTGACACATGGGCTCCTCCATAGGGTACTGTACATATTTATTGAAAAAAATCCACATATAAGCAGATCCATGTAGTTCAAACCCATGTTCAAGGTCAACTGTACTTTCCTGCAAGAAAAGGCAGATCAGGTGATAGGTGCTCAATGTAATCAATTCCAAGACACCAATTCCAAATAGAGGTACCTATCTAAAGGACACTACCTAAGATACTACATAAATTAACTTTTTTTTTCTCCAAATGGAGCTTGAAGTTTTTGAGTCTTCTTAATGAATTCAGTCCATTTAAAAATCTCAAAAGAAATATACATCACATTGAAATTCTACCAAGTTTTAAGCAGCCACATTCTTTTTTTCTTAGCTCAGCTCCTAATTACTATAAAATTTAAACAAGTAGTTCACACATTCAAAATTCTGTGCTCTGCTCTTCAGATACCCCAAATCCTTTAATCATCTCAGCACTGCCAGCTGTGTCAGCACAGAACCAGGGAGGAGTACCATAGCCAATGAGGAGTGGAGTGGCCCAGGGCTTCCTTCTTTCAAGCCTAGAGTAGCAGACAGGATGCAAAGTAAAGCACAGTCACAAAGCTTGGGTGTGTTTTTCAAAGACCAACTGAATATTTAATGAAAGGGGAACGTTTTCATTAAGCTGAAGAATCAGAGAAACCAAAAAAGTTTGAGACATTTCTCTTTTAGAAGAGTCAGGAAATAGCAACTTTGAAATCAAAGAATGTTTAGGGCTTTGAATACATGGTCAGGTATTTTTAAAATACCGACTCTGCAAAGTTACCTGTAAGAGTACAAAGAAGGAGAACAATATGACAGTTTTCATTTCTCAACACTTCAAAGTTTATTCATCTGATCATCACAAGTTTGTGAGTTATTTGACTTATACTCAATGAGCTAATAATTCATAAAAGAGATATGTTGTCCATTCATTTATTTATTCATTCAGATCAGTGTAGAGTTGCTTTCTAAGCACAGGAGAAAAATACACATCCAGACCATGTTGTGCACAGGCAGACATATGAACAGATAAGTAAGTGCAGTAAAATTCTGGCTGGCTATCAGGAAAAGACACATAGTTTGATCCCTACCTCATTCTGTGAAGTAAAATAAATCCAAAATATTCGTGTGGCATTGCTTAAAATGCATACAGAAAGACTCAGCTTAAATGTTTATGCCTCACCTTTTGAATGGTGGGAACAGATAAAAATAGTTAAGCAGGAAACATGCTATTATATGTAAAGACTTGAAGTTCTTCCAGCTTTTCTAGGGCCAGCCAGCAGAGGGAGAAGAGTGTGATCACCTGTGTTTGCATGCCAGCTCTGCTTCGTTCCAGCTGGGCGAACTTGGCTAAATTATTTAATTCCACATACCTCATCATCCTGAAATTTGAACAGTAATAGCACTTAGAGGGTTTGTGTGGGAATTACATCAAGTTAAGATACCTAAAGAACTTAGACTGTTGCCTGGCCCATAAAAAGTGGTATATAAGTAAAAGCTATTATTACTCGAGATAACGTCATTTCATAAATGAAACACACAGTCTGAGCACAATAATGTAAAAACTATATATATTCATATATGTAAGTAAATGCACATATAAAACCATTTCTGAAGCATATAAGTTCAACTGTTAACAAGAATTAACCTTTGAGTGAAGACTAGGAGTGTGAGGAATTTTTTTTGACAATGAGAAGCTTTCCAATTGTCCCAGCAACATGTATTGAAAAGACTTATTTCCCCCACTGAATGTTCATGGCACTCTTGCTGAAAATAAGTTGACCACAGACACATGGGTTTATTTCTGGACTCTTGCTTCTATTCCACTGATCTTTATGTCCTTATGCCAGTATCACACTGTCTTGATTACTCCAGCTTTGTAGTAAGTTTTGAAATAGGGAAGAGTGAGTCTTCCGATTTTGTTCTTTTTAAAGATTATTTTGGCTACTCTGAATCACTTCCAATTCCATATGAATGTTAAAATCAGCTTGACAGTTTCTTCAAGAAATCATCTAAGATTCTAATAGGGATTACTTTGAATTTCTAGATCAATTTGAGGAATATTGTCATCTTAATAATATTAAGTCTTCCAGTCCATGAACATGAGATGTTTTTTCCTTTTTATTTAGATCTTTAATTTCTATCAACATTATTTTGTATATATTGTGAGTATATATTGTGCACTTCTTTTGTTAAACTTATACCTGAGTATTCTTTGTAATGCTGTTGTAAATTGAATTGTTTTATTTGATTGTTCATTGCAAGTATATAAAAATCCAGTTGCTTTTTTGTATATTGATCTTGTATCCTGCAATCTAGTCAAACTCACTTATTAGTTCTAATAGTTTTCAAGTGGATTCCTTAAGAATTTCTGTGTTTATAGTCATGTCATCTACAAGTAGATACAACTTTACTTCTTCCTTTCCAATTTAGATGCCATTTATTTTGTGCCTAATTTTCCTGGCTTGAACCTCCATCACAATGGAGGCAAGAGTGGACATCCTTGTCTAGTTCCTGGTCTTAGGGGGAAGAAACCAGTCTTTCAGTATTTCGTATGATGACAGCTATATATTTTTCATAGATGCAGTGGATCAGGTTGAAGTTCCCTTCTGTTCCTACTTTTCTGAATGTTTCTTTAATCATGAAAGAGGGTTGGGTTTTGTCAAATTCTTCTTCTGTATTGATTGAGATGATCATGTGGGGTTTTTTGTTTGTTTGTTTATGCTTTTTTATTGATAATAGTGTGTTAATTTTCAAATGATAAATCAACCTTGCATTTCTGGGACAAATCCCACTTAGTCATGGTGTATAATTCTTTTCATATGTTGCAATTTGGTTTGCTTGTATTTTGTTGAGGATTTTGATGTCCATATTCATGAGAAATTTATTTGTAATATTCTTTATCTGTTTTTGGAATCAGGGTAATATCAACCACATAAAACAAATTGAAGAGTGTTCCTTTCTATATTTTGGTATACTTCATGAAGAATTGGTATTAATTCTTTAAATGTTTGGTAAAATTCAGCCATGAAGCCATCTGTTCCTGGGCTTTAATTTGTTGATAATTTTTCGATTACTAACTGAATCTATTTAATTACTGTAGATTTACTTAGATTGTCTCTTTTTTCTTGCATCAGTTTGAGGAGTTTGTGACTTTTTAGGAAATGTGTTCATTTCATCTTAGTTATTTAAAAATAACTATACAACTTTTCATAGTATTTAATTTTTTTGTGTTTCTGTAAGATCAGTCATAATATTCCCTCTTTCATTTCTAATTCTAGTAATTTGAGTCTTCTGGGGTATTTTCCTTAGTTAATCTAGCTAAAGGTTTGTGAATTCTATTGATCTTTTCAAAGAATCTGCTGTTGGTTTCATCGATTTTTTTTATATTTTGCTATTTTCTACTTCATTAACACCTACTCTAATCTTTAGTATTTACTTCTTTCAGCTTGGTTTAGGGTTAGATTTCTCTCTCTTTTTTTTTTTTTTTTTTTTGATCAGTTGCTAAAGTGAAGGGTTATGCTATTAGGCTGAGATGTTTCTTATTTTTGAAAATAGAATTTCCCCTAAAGATTGCTTTAGCTGCATCCCATAAGTGTTGGTATGTTGTGTCTTCACTTTCATTAATCTCAAAGTGTCTTCTAACTTCTTTGTATTCCTGCAACCCGCTGGTTGTTTAGGAGTGTGTTTTTAAATTTCCACATATTTTTGATTGATCCAGTTTCCTTTCTGTTATTTCTGAATTATGCATATTTTACCACAAAACCAATAGACAAGATGGGATGAAATACTGAAAATATCCTATTAACTAAAAGACATCAGTAGTCAAATAGTGACATGTTAGACTTACACCCAATCATAGCAGTAATTACATTAAATATAAATCAACAAAACACTTCAATTAAAAAGCAGAGACTATCAGATTAGATAAAAAGCAAGATACAACTTTATGATGTTGATATTAGGTACTATAAATATACATACTGTAGGTATCATTAAATATAAAGACATTAAAAGTAAAGAACAAAAAATATATATTATGCAAATATCAAGCATAATACAGCCAGTATGACTGCATTAATATCAGACAAACAAACTTCAAGACAAGGGATATAACCATGGAAAAATAAGGCAGTGTTATAATTATAAAAGAGGGAAAATCCTTTATATAAACATGTATACATTTAATAGAATTTCAGAATATATAAAGCCAAAAAAATAAAAGTTAGAACTAAAAAGAAAATAAGCAAGTCCACAAATACCTTTGGATATTTTAACACTTCTTGCTAATTGATAGCAAAATCCAATAAATGATTAAGTGTACAGAAGATCTGAGTAACACTTGGATTTTTCTAAGGTTAGGTTTCCTGAGAAACAGACTCAGACAGATGTTAGTGCACAAAAATGTAATGAAGACTACTTTTGTAAGCAACTTTAAAAAAGTGAAAGAAGCAGAATTGAACAGAGAACTAAACTGCTACAATATAAAATCAAGTATGGTCTTGGTGTAAGGATAGGCAAATATTACAGTCAGAAATGACCAAGACATATACAGTTCAATAGGTAGCTGATGATGCCAGGATAACTCAATGAGAAAAGGATGGCCTTGTTGACAAATGTGACTTGAAAAGCTGGTTATCCCTATAGAAAAAAATGAGCATAGATAAATATAGCATATTTTTATATCTATCATGACAAACGACTTTTGTCCAGCATATCAAAACTATTATGAATCAATTTTAAGAAGAAAATAAATTTAAAATGATAAAAGTCTTGAACAGGCACTTTTCAAAATATAAGAATGGCTTATAGGCACATATTGTTCAATTTTATTAGTTGTCAGGAAAATGCACACTGAAATCATAATGAAAAATGGAATCAAAATCAAAAAGAAATTTAATACATTACTTTTTAATTCTTGAAAAAGAAAATTAAAGATGAAATCTCAAATCAGAAATTGAAGCTAAGACACAATGGATGAAGTCATGGTTTAAAAAAATTGAATTTTTTAAAATATAGAATTAAAATTAAATGATTGTAGAAATTATGGTCATGGTATAGAACATAAATTTTTAAGTTTGATCATGAAAATATCATGCGCATATTAGGATCAGAAGTGGGAAGAGAACATTAAACACTTTAATTTCATCAGCTTTTATATAAATGACATTCTAGCTATTGTAGGTAAATTTTTGCTACAGATGTCAACTAGATGCTTATAGATATACAAGTAAAATACTTTGGTCAAAATTTTCAAAATAATTATTTTTCTGTACATATATGAAATAACTGTAGATGTGATGAGGTAGCCCAAGGATGCATTTATGTTGAAGTACCATGCTCAAACTCATCGTCAGGCTCAATGATGAAAGGCGTGCCTTAGAGTCTATAGAGGTCTTTCATGTACCTACATACGAACAAGTTCTGTTAACGAGAGAGCGTTCGTAAGTCCAATTTGTTCGCAAGTCCAACAAAATTAGCCTAGGTACCCAACTAACACAATCAGCTATATAGTACTGTGCTGTAATAGGTTTATAATACTTTTCACACAAATAATACATAAAAAACAAACAAAAAATAAAGAAAACATTTTAAATCTTACAGTACAGTACCTTAAAGTACAGTAGTACAGTAAAACAGCTGGCATACAGGGGCTGGCATTGAGTGAACAGGCAAGAAGAGTTACTGACTGGAGGAGGGAGAGGAGATGGGAGATGGTAGAGCTGAAGAATCGTCAGCAATAGGAGATGGAGGGCAAGCTGCAATTTCACTCACGCCTTACGTTGACAGAAAGCACGTTCACATCTTTGAAAGTGTGGAACTTGAAGGTTCGTATGTAGGGGACTTACTGTATACGAAAAATGAATATTTAAATAAAGTAGTGAAACAAAGGTAGAAAAAAAATCCCCAGAAAGCCGAGGTACCAACAACAAGGTTACAGGAATATATCATGTATTTGAAATAAGCTTGGAACTGGCAGAAACTAAAGAATTTCTGCTAAACTCAGCAACATAAGTATATGTGAATATTCTAAGAGCTTTGCCATCATCAGTATGACTCGGCTCCAAACTCCCAATCTCTATATGCTTCTATTACAAGTTACATATTCCCTGAAGGAAAACGCTAATGGGCCCATCTTGGATCAGGATATTTGGCTGTGGACAGGAAGAGAGGGTGATATTAAGCAGACCTGGGCTAGTAGCACCCTCTCCAGTATTCTCAGAGAAGAGGAAATAGTTTTGAGCTGGGAAGACACACCAAGGTATGCATACTACATCAAACGTCCAATTTTCTTTTATTATTCTCCATCTTTTATTCCCAATTTAGAACATTTGTTATTTCTTTTGTTGAAATTACCTTCTTGCATGTATCTCAGAAAAAGCCAGACAGGATTTATCTAGTTCCATGCAAGTCATTTTTCTCCAGTTGTTCTAATGGTGATAACAGTTTTCTTAAAACATTTATTTGAAGAATCATCTAGATCAATTAAATAATAAACTAAATATGAGACTTTTCACATTGTTTCTCTATGAGTCTTATATCATTAAATTAAAAATCAGTTCTAGGCTTACATTGAGTAAGCCCAGTTTAGCTCTCAAATAATTACTAGGTAGGTCATGTGAAATTAATTTTTTAAAAGTTACATTATGAGGCAATTAATTTTATCTCAGTTACCTAGATTTGTCCAAAGAAATTCTTGAACCTTAATTATTTGCCACATACTGTCAAATTCAACAATTCTATAGCATTAAATCAAGAAAGTAAATGACTTTAAAGATATACATATTAGGAGTAAAAATATTAATTGCAATTTATCAGTTTCTCATTGTTAATATTCATTGCTGGCTTCATGAGGAAATTAGATTTAATAATCCATATAGTTTTCTCATGCTACCATTTATAAAAATGGTGCAGTAGAAGGATCATTGGCTTTAGGACTAGACAAACTGAATTCAAATCTTAATTCTGCTCTTTTAGCAGGCATATAATTGTCTTCAATTTCCTTAACCACGGTGATCTCATTTGAGTCACATATAATAGAAAAATGATGTATAAATGATTTGTTATGAAATAAATTGATAATGAAAACATTAAGGCAGAACCTCACACATAGTGGTTGTTTCATAAATGGTTACACTTATAAGTTTTTCTTATAAGATATGAGAAGGAATGAACAGAGAAATGCTGACACATGGCTGAACATAAAGGATAGTGAATGAATCCTTGCTTAAGGGGGAGGGGAGAGAATGAGAATGAATAGAGAGAATTTTATGATTAATAGTAGGAGACATCAACAAAGGTATGGAATAGACAATCTTAAAAACAGCAAATGGAAAACAAGAGGAAAAGCTAATAGTTTTCTATTTCCAGAAGCTGTATTCTTCTTCAAATATACAGAATCTGTGGTGCTTTACAAATAACAAAATGCTCTTTGATAATTTTATCTACGTTCTGTGGTGATAAATAACCTTTCTTACTGCCCCTATGTCAGATAACTTAGACTAAGTGTCAAATAACTCACTAAATCTCAGTGACTTCAACAGAAATTTCATTTTTGCTCGTTATATGTTCATTTGGAGTTAAATTTAACTCCTTTTCTTCATTCTGGGACACAGGATGAAGGAACGACCCCCATTTGGGACATTTCCAATCTTATGGCAGAGGAAGACAGGAACAATGACAGAAGTACATGATAGTTCCAAAAGCTTCTACTCATCAATAATACCCATCACTTCTGCTCACATTTATTGGGCAAAAGAAGTTATGGATAAGACCGAAGTTAATAATTTGGGAAATTTAGTCTTCCCACAGGAAAAGTAGAGAATATGTTGTGTAGTAATATAATAATCTAAAAGAGGCTCCATCCCTTTCTCCTCTTCCAAAAAAAAATCTTATGGATTAGATAAGTGCTTAAATACTGCTATGGACGTAATTTGATACTTTGCTTTTCATTAGCAGTAGAATGCAGTATCCTTTCACTGTATGTCAGGTATATCCTAAACAAACAAGAATTCTCTCAAGTGTCTGGTGATGATCTCAAGATATATAAAGGGTTGAACACTGGCCTTTATCATGCTATCAAAATATTATCTTTAGCTGACATGGATTGTTATACTACCAAAATATTTGGAGAACTATTGAAACTCAATTCTAAGGAAAATTTCTGAAGTCTAAAACATGTAAGAGTTAGGAAAAAAAAAAAAAAAACTTTAGAAGGAAATAGAGAAAACTAGCCTTGTTAGTTCAGCAAGTTCATCGCTGACATCTACTGGATAGAAAATTAAGCAAAAAATTGAGTCAGCTTAGGAGAACTGTTCTGATTGGCATGTGTTGCATTAAAAAAAATTCTAGAATTGGCTATTAATTTTGGGGGGGGGAACCCATCCAATTACACTTGGAAGTCACTCTTTTATGGTATTATGATAGTAGCTATGGCCAAAAAAAACCCCTCTATTTCACAGTAATAGTTTATTGAAAAATTTGACCAATCGCTCTGTCAGTATACATTAAGCTTTCCTGTGTGCCAAGCATTGTGATATGCATGGGAGTGATCTCTAACAGCTTCCAGTATTAAGGTTACTCACTGTATTAGAAACTTGATTAGCTACCTATGTATAATGTTTCACCTTGCCTTATTGTCATGAATTCTGAAGGTTCTGAGATTTTACTCTTCTTGCAGACTAACAAGTTAACCTGCCACAGTTTTATGGATACTGGTAGATTATAGAGACTCCTGGTTCAGAAAAGGACTGTTTATTACTCATAGTAATAGTGATAGCTAGAGTAGTTCCCTTTTATTTTTTTCTTTTTGCACTGTGAGTCCAAATCCCAATTCCTATGTGGTTACGTGAAGAGGAACAGAAAGTACTTGCACGTGTTTTACAGGAGAGAAACTGTGATTAGAACCCTAATATTTTGTAATAGGAACTAAGCATGCCTGTCCTTTGCTCCAGTGAGAAATGTTACTGTCATTATATTTGAGAATAAGCATGTTTTTTCTTAGTTCTGGTGGAGGGGGTAACACTGTATCTTCAATGCTGTTCTCTCTGCAAACATCTTTAAAAGGATCAGAATAAATGACTGTAAATTCCTCCTTTTATAAGACATGCAAAAATAGGAGAGGTCCCTGGAGAATTCTTTCCCAACAGTATCTGCTCCTCATTGGCACTCATCTTGGCTTCTGGTGAATTTCCCCATGAGTACGCCACTGTTTTTCATGCTTATTTATTTATTTATTTTTCGCTATGTATTTATTTATTTATTTTGGCTGTGTTGGGTCTTTGTTTCTGTGCGAGGACTTTCTCTAGTTGCGGCAAGCGGGGGCCACTCTTCATCGCGGTGCGTGGGCCTCTCACTGTCGCGGCCTCTCTTGTTGCGGAGCACAAGCTCCAGATGTGCAGGCTCAGTAGTTGTGGCTCACGGGCCTAGTTGCTCCGCGGCACGTGGGATCCTCCCAGATCAGGGCTCGAACCTGCATCCCCCACACTGGCAGGTGGACTCTCAACCACTGTGCCACCAGGGAAGCCCCCTTTTCATGCTTACTGATCTGAACAATGTAGGCTGGGACCAAGTCCATTGATTTGCTTTATATGCCTTAGCTATTTACTGTAGTTATAGTTGATTTTACGTTTTTTTGTCTTTTAACCTTCATACTAGCTTTTTAAGTGGTTGATCCACTGTGCTTACCATATATTTGCCTTTAGTAGTAAGATTTTTTTTCTTTCATATATTTTCTTATTTCTAGTTATGGTCTTTTTTTGCTTAAAGAAGCCCTATTAATATTTCTTGTAAGGCTGGTTTAGTGGTGATGAACTCCTTTAGGTTTTGCTTGTCCTGGAATTCTCTCTCTCCAATTCTGAATGATAACCTGACCAGGTTGAGTATCCTAGATGGTAGCTTTTTTCCTTTCAGCACTTTAAATGTTATCACACTGAATGAAGGAGGTGGGAGAGTTGGGTGAACTAGGTCAAGAGGATTAGGAGGTACAAACTACCAGTTATAAAATTATAAAATAAGTCACAGGGATGTAATGTACAGCTCTGGGAAAATAGTCAATAATATTATAATAGCTTTGTATGGTGTGTAATATATAAAAATATCACTATGTTGTATATCTGAAATTAATGTAATGTTGTAAGTCAACTATACTTCAATGAAAGAAAAAGAATGCATCACCAGGACCCCAACTAGCAGGAGGCAGCCCATCTGCAATATTGACTATTCCCCACAGCTGGACTCAGCCAGCTGAATGAATTCCGTAAATCTTCAGGGTCTGTTATAGAAATACAAGTGATTTTCTTAAAAATATGCATTGACCTTTCTACTTGGTCCAAAATCGTAATCCAGGTACAATAAGGGGCATCAGTGATTTCAAGTTTCATCTTGTCCCACAAAGAGGAAGTCTGTGGCAATTCTATCCCATATCACAGCTCTGGCCATTGAGTTGTTGCTTACCTGAATGAATTTTAGAGCTGAGATGGTATTATTGATCATGTCAGCCAAGTTAAGAGCCAATTTCATACAATCTTTCCTAACTGTATATCTCCCATTATAAGAATAACTGCCCACAAGGTGTGTATAAATAATGAGCCATTTATCTCTCAAGAAGTCTCCTGAGTAAGTAAGGGTGACCAAATTTGGGGGAGATTTCCACAGTCATCTGAGGGTTATGTGGTCTACTGATAGTGTTTTCTTAAATACTTGAAGGTCTTCTGAGGTCAAGTCATCGTGCTTTCAGGAGGAAGTCAAGTTAAAGCCTGACTTACACACAAGAAGCAAATGGACATGGTACCCTTGTGAATAAAGTGCTATTTACAATTGTTGGTGCCCCCAAAGTAAAACCTCCATTGGTCAGGGTCACAGGTTAACAGGGCATCCAACATGGTCATTTGTTTAGTCGATAGATCTTAGGATCCCCAGCTCAGTTAAATGAGGACTTGTCTCGATTATATTTGGAGGAACTGCTTGAGAAAAGCCTGTCCCGTTTGTCTGTGCTACCAGTTGGGAGGAATTAACCTCATGGGACTGAGAAGGGGCTTTAAGAATGGAGGTGGGAAAAAGATCCAGATGTGTTGACAGATGTACTAAATGGGAGATATAGGAGATGCTTTTTCCAATAGACTTCTCAGTGAGGTTAAGAGAGATGGTGATCAAATCATGGTCACAGATACCTGGTGGGGGATGGAGGCTGGTACCTCAAGTGGTCAGTTCAATTTAAAGCTCTTACAGCATTTTGGGAGGACAAAACCAGGAAATTTTCCTTTGTGAAAAGGCTCTAGAGGTAGTTCTGAAAGACAAAGATTGTTAACATTCCTCCCTTCTGGTGTCTGAGCCATTTCTCGCTCTAGTGCCAGGACGTTGTTCTGTCTCCACTGCCGCAAAATCAGTGTGCCCCACTTCATTATCAGTAACTTCACTAATTTTTTTTTTTTTTTTTTACGATCATCCCCTCCTCACAGCTAGACTTCTCATTGAGAAAGGCCATGTATGAGAAAAAAGGTCATTTTTACAAAATTACAGAAACCTATTATGTTCCCCAGTTTGGCCTGGATGGGCCACTGCAGAGGGACTCAGTGAGCAATGTAGTCAACCATTATCCTGATAAAGGACAATGTCAGTCCAGCAAGAGAACTCAAGTGGTTGAACCAGAATTAAGCTTATGTCCTTTATTCCCCCTTTTGGCTGGGCTGCCATCCAAAGAGTATACCAACCAAGCTGGCCTGGGTTTTCCCTTAGGGGAAGGTAAAAAGCTTCATGCCCAGGAATGGTAAGGGAGGAATCCTGAATTTTTAAAGTAGGTTTGTATAACCTTCTACCCCATTGATTTTGATCATTACCCAAGAAACAGCTGAAAGGAGATGATACCTTTCTGGGGATAGTTGCATTCAGTGTCCAAACTGCCTTACTCTAAGGTAGGTTGGAGCAGGAAGAAATGAGAGAGGGAGAATTAAAAGCTGACAAACAATTTCAGGGAATGATTTCGCAATGCACAGTATCAGATATATGTGGATGGAAGGAAACATTGAAATTTCATCAAATATCTTGATAATCAACTCATTAAGTGATTTTTTTGTGATAAAAAAACACTTATTAGACTGCAAATGATTTGGAAGGCCAAATACATGACAAGGATTGGTTTCAAAGGACACAACTGTGGCCAGATACAGCTGATCATACAGGAACATCATAACAAAAAGTGTAAGGAGGGGGCTTCCCTGGTGGCGCAGTGGTTGAGAATCTGCCTGCTAATGCAGGGGACACGGGTTCGAGCCCTGGCCTGGGAGGATCCCACATGCCGCGGAGCAGCTGGGCCCGTGAGCCACAATTGCTGAGCCTGCGCGTCTGGAGTCTGTGCCCCGCGACGGGAGGGGCCGCGATAGAGAAAGGCCCGCGCACCGCGATGAAGAGCGGTCCCCGCACCGCGATGAAGAGTGGCCCCCGCTTGCCGCAACTGGAGAAAGCCCTCGCACGAACCGAAGACCCAACACAGCCAAAAATAAATAAATAAATAAATAAATAAATAAGAAAATCCTTTAAAAAAAAAAAAAAAAAGTGTAAGGAGTAGTGAAACACCACTGTTAGCCTTCAGAAGGAGTCAAAGCTTTGATCTAGTCAAGCTATATGAGTGGGTAAGAGCTATGCCTTGTCCAGTGTGGTTTCCCACGCTACAAGACAAATGGGTCAACTTTTCTCATGGGTAACAAATCTGGCAAGTGGTGGTAACAAATGGTACATGGGACTTCCCTCGTGGCACAGTGGTTAAGAATCCACCTGCCAATGCAGGGGTCGTGGGTTCGAGCCCTGGTCTGGGGAGATCCCACATGCTGCAGAGCAACTAAGCCTGTGCACCACAACTACTGAGCCTGCACTCTAGAGCCTGTGAGGCACAACTACTGAGCCCACATGCCACAACTACTGAAGCCCACGTGCCTAGAGCCCGTGCTCCGCAACGAGAGAAGCCACTGCAATGAGAAGCCCACACACTGCAACGAAGAGTAGCCCCCGCTCGCTGCAACTAGAGAAAGCCTGTGTGCAGCAACGAAGACCCAACGCAGCCAAAAATAAATAAGTTTATATATAAAAAAAGTGGTACATAAAAAATGGAGTCCTTGAAATTGTGCCCAGCCTATGAGGGTGGCTGTGTTGCCCTATCTGGTATGATGCTGAACTCAGGCAGCAGTGATGGCAATCTGAATAGCACAAGCTCTAGCAGTCAGTCTTATCAAAGAACGGACCCTGACCATGGTCATCTACATGAGTAACCAAGATGGCTCCATTAATAGCCATGATTTGTTTTCACAGTTTGTGGCCCCAAAGAGGGTTTACTTTAGTCTACCAGTATGTAATGTACCAAGTGGCAGACCAAACAGCTAGGCCATTAGCAAGAGCCCAATGGCCAGTAAAAAAATAGGAAGGTTCACCAAGGCAAGTATTACCCGCCAAAGAGAGCGATCGCATCCATTTTGGTTCTTCATAGCTGGTGCTGAGGTTGAACAGCACCGTTGGGTTTCAGCTTAGGCGTGCCATCACACCAAAGACACAGCCCAGGCAGTGTATTGAGAGCACAACTGCACCAGCAGATTTGCTTCAGACGGTGGAGTAAAGGATAAAGATTCCCCCAAAGTGATAGTTGTCAGGTTAATGTAACGCCAAGTTGCTGCCCGGGACAGGCTTACCGATTCCATTTGGCAAGTGAGACTTGATGGGCCCTTTCACAACCTGTTAGCCATTGAGTCTAAACTGACCCATGCCAAGATGGGACTATCGGGCTGGAGAGTCATTAAAGAGTCTAAACTGACCCATGCCAAGATGGGACTATCGGGCTGGAGAGTCATTAAAGAGTCTAAACTGACCCATGCCAAGATGGGACTATCAGGCTGGAGAGTCATTAAAGCCGCCATAGGGCCAACGTTCAGTATCAACAAGAACCCGATAGCAAGCCAGTAGCTGCTTTTCCTTAAGAATCTTCCTGGTAGCCATGGGAAGAAGTGGCAAGTCCAAAACCCAAAGGAATGCCTGCAGATGGAGGCTGTCTCTCTTTGCAAGGGGATCCAATCGACAGAATCATCAGTTACAGAGATTTGTAGCTTAAAGGGTCATTAGAGAAATCCAAGCAAGATGAATATAATGAAAGCTATACCCAGGCACAAACATAGCCAACCTGCTGAAATCTAGGGATTAAAAAGAAATTTTTTAAAGAAGAGAAAAAGTGATACATTATATAAAGAATAATAACCATAATAGCCAACTTCGTGTCAGAAGAAGGTCAGCAGAAAATGGAAGGGCATCTTTAAATTGCTGAAAGAAAAAAAAATTCTTTATCTAGAAAAACTATCCTTCAAACCAGAGGGCAAAATAAAAACATTTTTAGATTAAAAAAAAAAAAGTAGAGATTTTATCTCAAGCACCTTGTGTTGTAAGAAATGCTAGAAAAAATCCTTCAGTCTAAAGGAAAATGATACCAGATGATAACTTGAATCTCCAGAAACAAAGATCATGGGAAATGGTAAATACAGAATACTATATATATATCAATTTCTTCTCTTAATTAAAAAAAACATATATTTAAAACAAAAATTTAACACTGTATATGTTAATATATATGGATATGAATATATGATAGCACAAAAGGCAGGGTGTTAAATGAAAATATTACAAAATTCTTATACTTTACACAAAATAAATATTAAATTTAAGTAGATTGTGATAACTTAATGATTCATACTGTAACCCCTAGAGCAACCACTAAAGAAAGCAATGCAAGGAAGTACAGCAAAAAAGCCAAAAGATGACACAAAATGGAATACTAAAAGTATATTTGTTTAACCTAAAACTGGAAAGGAAAGAAGGAACAGAGTGGCAAACTGATGATCCAAATAGAAAAATATTAAATGGCAGATTTAACACATGCATATTAATATATAGGTGGGCATCAGCTCGGTGCTTTGTGACCACCTAGAGGGGTGGGATAGGGAGGGTGGGAGGGAGACGCAAGAGGGAGGAGATACGGGGATATATGTATACGTATAGCTGATTCACTTTGTTATACAGCAGAAACTAAGACAACACTGTAAAGCAATTATACTCCAATAAAGATGTTAAAAATAAAATTTTAAAAAAGTGTTGAAAGAACTTTAAAAAAAAAAGGCAGAAATCAGACCGGATAAAAAGCAAGACGCAACTATTCTCACAGAGATGCATTTTAAATATAGAGTAATTTGTACTTGATATTCTCATTGACAGTAGTCACACTATCTTAGCTAAACTTAAGTCTACAGTTTGCAAATATATAGGTAAAAAGTGTAGAGATTGAGTCAGAATGGAATTTATTATTGTTATTATCACAAGAGAGCAGTCCTAAGTCCTACAGAGAAAAACACGAAAATCTGAAAGACAGAAGAAGAAAAAACTGGAATGGGTGACAAATTGGATACAAAATGGGATGAGAGTGTGAGAAATGACTTAGGACTTATTCCAGAGGCATTTTGAAATTAACATTGAGCAGCGTTTTTTTGCCCAGTGATTTTAGTGGTTAGCATAAAGAGAGTAAATATCGTTTTGTGCATTTGATTTCTTCTCCCTCTTTCCCCCCCTTTTGGCCTCAATTAGTGACAAATATGTTCCAGAATGGGGAGAAGCTACCGTCCAGAGCCTTAAATTGTAAGAAATGGCAGAATTCAAGCAATTCATGAGAGAAGAGAAATTAAGTTTCTACCAATTTTGTTCATAAAGGTTTTTTTAATTCCTCAGTTAAATTTCCCCTTCTGGTACTGTCAAAATGCTCAGCTATCTTTTTCTCCTTACTAATTCTTACATATGATCTTACATGTAATGGAAAAGCTTATCTTCCCCAGGAAGTAAAACTCCAGGTACATAATTTAGTCATAGTACAAAGAATCCATAGCGTGTTTGCCATCTCAACTCAATATACAGAGACATGCACGTTACCACATTATGAGAATCCGAAGTGAATTCCACACGTACAAACCTATTCAACTTCAGTATCTCTACCTTTTGAATAAATGATACCTAAAATCAAATTTGCTTTGGTTTTTCCATGAAGCAAAAATAGGATTCATCCTATAGGATGAATCCTATTTTTGATCCTATTATAGGATTCATCCTATAATCATTCTAGGAACCCGCCTGGAGGGTTGAATTGATTGGAGAGAATGTTGTGTTCATTACCCTTTATATTTGTTATTTTTTGGCCAAGTCTCATGGAGATGTTTTCTGAACAGATTTTTTTTTTAATGTCAGTGGTGCCCCTATGTTCAGATTAGTTTTATAAGCTCACAGCAGGATAAAAAATAGACTCATGGGGAGAATATCCCTGAAAAAGAGACATTAATAATCCAAATAAACCCACTGTCCTGAAGAGATAAGATATGAAGGAATGAGTAGAAGGCTGAATGTAGATTGAACAAGAGGCATCAGGTACACAAAAGACTATTCTAGGAAGGAAACTACCTAATATTCTCCATTTGAATACAAACAGTGTTGGACACTGATGTAGTGATTTACTAGAGCAAGCATTGCAAGGCTGATAAGAGTTCCTGTATCTTCCAAAAGCACATACCCTAAGTCTTAAAACATATATTGTATTACAAAGTCAGTTGAGAGAGTACCATATAAAGTAATTCTACCATTTTCTTCCCTTCCCAATCCTGCTGAGATGTCATCAGCTGAAGCAAGGAGACTTTGCATTCAATGGTAAATAGAAAATATTTTGGAATGTAAATCTGTTTCCAGAGTGTTAAAAAGTACAGTCTTGGATAAAATATATATTTTTGGAATAGTTATTGATTTTTTGTCTTGGGCTATGTTATTCATTTGTGTGGAGTGTACAGGACAGAATTAAGCCATATTAGGACTGTGTTCTATACACACAACTGCTTACCTGTTCCATCCACTCAGGGCACCAGAGTTTTGACTCTATAAGATGGTTTCCATTCAATCCCGTATCAAAACAGGGAGGGCTCTTTAATTTGGTAGTGTATGAGAGGACAAAAAAGGACAATAAGAACTACATAACATTTCATGTGCCCGCATATAATGAACTCTAAAGTAATTCATTGGCTTTTGGTGTTTATTTGCTGTTCTAATTACCAAGGAGCTGATAATAATTTCTAACCATGTAGTAAGGGTCTAGTTCTGCTCTTCTCTGTGTTCTCTTTTTGGGTATGCTCAAAAAGAGAAGTCTGCTTCTTTCTTTAGGTTCTAATGCCTTATTTTGTTTTCACTTTTGCTCATGGGACAGCCTTTAGCAGTTGATTTCCGTAGAAGCTGTATTTTACTCCCGTGCGTTCTGCTCAAGGCTAGCTTCCAATTTTTCATATTATCAAAAATAGCTGTGGGCTCTTGCAAGCTTCTCCCCTCTCCCTGAAGCCTGTGGCTGTGCTCTCTGTCATCTCTGTCCTCTCTGTGAGGTCAGTATTATCCTGGGTGCTGTTGAGATGGGAGGGGCATTTCAAAACCTCTTCAGTGGAGAAAGTCATTTTCTGCCCAGAGACTTTATAGAAAAGGCACTGCACTCTAGTTTAAGCCAATGTAATATGATGTTTCAAAATTGTGAGACTCTCTTTTGGTTGATACTGGGAAGTCTCCAGTACCTTGGAGGTGGTTGAGAGCTATAGGTATTTCCCTTACAGACTCACTATGAGGTAGTAGGTTACAGTGAAAACAGATTCTGTTATGCATATCAGGATTTGTTAGCAAGTGTGCACAGAAATAATCATGGAACATGTTCGGTAATATTGATGTGGTCCCAGGTCTCTGTCCATTTCACTGTTCCAACATCACCGTATGTGATGACTAAAGGCAGATGTGACATCACTCTAGAGGCAGCACTGACTTAATGTTATAGTTGGGGCAGATGTCAAATTCTCTGATAGGTGATTATGATGGTTAATTTTGTATGTCAATTTGACTGGGCCATGGGGTGCCCAGATATTTGGTCAAACATTATTCTGAGTGTCTCTGTGAGGGTGTTTTTGCATGTGTTTAACACTTAAGTCAATAGACTGAGTAAAGCAGATTGCTCTCCCTAATATGGGTTGGCCTTGACCAATCAGTTGAAGGCCTGATAGAACAAAACAGCTGAAGTTCCCCCAAATAAGAGGGGAATTCCTTCTGCCTAAATGCCTCTGAGCTGAGACATGGGTTTTATCTTGACTTTGGACTCAGACTGAAACATAGCTCTTCCTGGGTCTCAGACCTGCCTGCCTTCAAACTGGAGCTTTCACCATCAGCTCTCCTACGTCCAGCTTGCCTCCTGCAAATCTTGGATCTTGTCAATCTCTGTAATTGCTTTAGCCTGTTCCTCATAACAACATAATCTCCTATTGGTTCTCTCTCTCTGGAGAATGCTAATATAGTGATAAAATACAGGTCTCATTACAGAATCCTAAACCTAACACAACATTCTGTAGGACTGGGTTTGCTGTCTCTTACCCTCTGTTCTTACAAAGGTGCTGGAGTGGGCCCTGCTGCCATGAGCAATAACTCTCCTCCACACTCATATTAAATGCCACTCAGTTCACTGATGAAAACACATTGTATCACCCAGTATGTTAACTTTGAAGGGCCCTCATGGTGATTGGAGATAAAGATAGCTAAAGCCTCTGGACAGGAGAATACAGAGTTATAGGCTGGTGTATTCCCAGTCAAGGCACTTTAAATATTCACTCAGTGCCCCTAAGTTATAAATTAAAAGTAACACACACACATATATTGTCTGTACTGAGGTATTTTAAAAGTAAGTACAGACAATATAACAAAACAGGCTCCCTATTGCCGGTACATGGGCAGCAGAACCCTTTCTACATAAGCTAGTAATTTCCTCTCAGCAGCATAACTTGAGCCCTTCCTGTTTTATTCTACATCCTATATTATGGGGCTTTGTGAGAAATATAGCATTTCATATTTTGTACAAGACCAAATCTTCAGATTCAGGCTCTCGTATCAACTTTTAAGAGCATTTAGAGACAGGTGTCTTAATGTGACACATTCTCACAGGCTTGTATTCAGAATCTTAGTGCACAGGGTTTTCTGAAGATAGGCCATTTCATTGCCCAAGTATAAATGCATCTTGCAGCATTTCGTGGAAGCAAATTGCATGGCTTCTGGATTCTTTTGAATACATGAATTCACAGACACAAAACAGATATTCACTCCATATTATCCCAGCCTCTCAGTTGGATAGCTCTTTCTTTAAAATGATTCCAGTTCCTACACACTTCCCTTCATATTCATATTCATTTCCTTGGAGTAAGAAAATAATATATACTTCTCTGTCTTTTTACAATGTTTTAAAAAAAGAATACCTTAGGACATGGGGCTGGTGCTCACTGCCCCCCGGTGAAACCCTGGCATATAGATGGGATGATCTGGGGACTAAAACGTCTTCTCTTTTTTTCTTTTTTTAAGGAATTCCTTTATTTTTTTATTATTTATTTATTTATTTATGGCTGTGTTGGGTCCTCGTTTCTGTGCGAGGGCTTTCTCTAGTTGTGGCGAGCGGGGGCTACTCTTCATCGCGGTGCGCAGGCCTCTCACTATCGCGGCCTCTCCTGCTGCGGAGCACAGGCTCCAGACGCGCAGGCTCAGTAGTTGTGGCTCACGGGCCTAGTTGCTCCGCGGCATGTGGGATCTTCCCAGACCAGGGCTCGAACCCGTGTACCCTGCATTGGCAGGCAGATTCTCAACCGCTGCGCCACCAGGGAAGCCCAACCTCTTCTCTTTTGATAATAACCTTTGTACTTTAACATAACCATTGCTGGTCACCTTCCAGTGTTGGCTCAGCTTAGCAATGCCACCAACGCACCAATTATCGGTAACCACTAACTAACCCTGCTAACTGTGCTGGTTTTCAGCCTCACGTGCAGTGACCAATTTAAATTCCACATATATGAAAAATATGTGGAAATATCAAGCCAAAGGCGATATCAAATAAAATGTCTCTCCCATCAATTTGGTACTCAACACAAGAGAGCAACACATTGAGGGAACTTCTGCGTCTAACCTGAGTGCTTCTGGGGAAACAGTTGGTTCCTTTCTCCTGGATCCTTCTCGAGTCTCATCAGGCCATCAGGAAAGTTTCAGCTCCATTTTGGGTTTTTCGGTATAATAACAACATACTCCTTAATGAAGCTCACAGCTTATTATTGGCGGTAAAATGTGGGCCATTTCACTTGGATACAATCTGAAATGAAGGCATCGGGCCTGGTCCCCAGGTTCAGCCAACTAATGTGCAAAAATAGTTTTCACAATTCCTTAATAACAGGCCAATTAGCTAAAAGCAATAGGCCAGTGAGTTATTTGACTGAGTTTCCCTGTTAATTGATTGAATTTAGCAGCCTGTTTAGTTAAAATAAGTAACCTGGAAATATCAAGTTAATTAAGTGGGATCCCTTCTACTATGTTAGAAACTACTAGCAATCTCTGTGGCCTGATTGGATAGATTGTTACAGCACTTTCTAAATTCGTTGAGACAACCAGTGGGAGAGGAAACAGTGATTTTATGATTAATTTTGCTCTTGCATCTTCCTTCCCATCTCCAGAGTGATTTTGGAAGCCCCTGTGAAGTCCAGAGAGGCTGCTAGAGGCTACGAATGTCAGTTTTATTTTGGCAAGTTTTAGTTTTACTCCATGGACCTGAATGCCTGGAGGCTATGGGAGGGTACAGGGCTGCAGCTTCAGACTGCCTTTGGGTCTCAGGCAGAAAAAGTATCTTGAAGTAAGATTTCCAGGGAAGAAAAAGAAGAGCATAGTGGAAGCTTATGTGGGTGACAGGGAAGAAGTACAGTGCAGAAGGCAAAGAACGTAATGACCTGGGGTGACTGGGCATCACCCCAGTCACCCCGAAAAGTGACACAGCTGAACTGGTTGGGAGGGATTAGAGCACCTGCACGGGCTGGGGCAGCAGAGTGAAGTGCCTATTATTATTATTATTATTATTTTTTGGCTGTGTTGGGTCTTCGTTTCTGTGCGAGGGCTTTCTCTCGTTGCGGCAAGCGGGGACCACTCTTCATCGCGGTGCGCGGGCCTCTCACTGTCGTGGCCTCTCTTGTTGCAGAGCACAGGCTCCAGACGCGCAGGCTCAGTAGTTGTGGCTCACGGGCCTAGTCGCTCCGCGGCATGTGGGATCTTCCCAGACCAGGGCTCAAACCCGTGTGCCCTGCATTGGCAGTCAGATTCTCAACCACTGCGCCACCAGGGAAGCCCTGAAGTGCCTATTTAATAATCAGATCAGTAGCTGCCTGTGCACTGCGATAAGGAAATGCAAATGTGACAGAGTTAAAGTAGGGGGGATAATGCACCATGTCTTTAACTGACAAGTTCTAATTGTCCTGTAGGGCTGGGAAAGGCTCAGCCTTCTAAGGAATGCACTTCTAAAAATACCAGGCAGAAACCTCAGGCCTTTCAGGCTGCTTAGAAATCTGCGTGCCCTTTCCGTATCTCTCATTTAAAGGAGCACTCAGCCTTGCAGCGTTCAGCTGGTGTTAAAGCCACCCTGAACAAATGGGCATATAGCAGGCTGAACTTCCAGGTCAGCATTTTGGAAGCCAGGGTTAAGGCTGCTTTTGTTTTGTTTTGTTTTGTTTTTCCTTAAAGCAGTATTGGTAACTGTTCAGAAGAAAAGTTCTGGAGTCATATGGATTCACATTCTAAGAGCTCTGCCACCTGCTCTGCGACCCTGAGTCACTTACTTAATTTCTCTGCCTTGGTTTACTCAACCTGTAAAATGAGGAGACTAATGTTGTTAGGAGGATAAAAGGGATGATGGGTACGGAGGGCTTCGAGGTACTTGGCACAAGAGGATTGATCAACCAATGTTCGCTGTGATTTCTCTTGGAGCCCACATCCTGTATGTGCCTCGGCTGAAAGAAAGCCTTTAGAATTCTATGCCTATCTATGAAACAGAAACAGAATCATGGACATAGAGAACAGACTGGTGGTTGCCAAGGGGGAAGGTGTTGGGGGAGGGATAGAGTAGGAGGCTGGGGTTAGCAGATATAAGCCTTTTTATATAGAATGGATAAACAAGGTTCTACTGTATAGCGCAGAGAACTATATTCAATATCCTATGATAAACCATAATGGAAAAAAAAAATAGAATTCCATGCTTTCTCTTGAGAATGAGAATGTGCATGGTGGCATGGTCCCTTCCTGTGTGCCTTTTTAAGGGAGGGATTTGGGTGGTGATTAAAGGAAGGAAGCTGAGAAAGAGACCTCCAGGGAATGGGGGTCTCCCTCAGAAGTCTGCTCCGAGGAGAGTACCAGGCTCCCACACACAGACAGGATTGGGGGATTATTGCTGTTTTTGTCTTCTTTTCTTTCCATATTTAACTGAAGCAACAAAGCTTCTTCGTGTCCATTCTTGGCATTTTCATCACATGCCTTTAGCTGGTCCCTGGTTTCACAGTGGGCTAGCTTGGTGGTGCTAAGCTATTTCCAAAAATCTGTTGGAAAACAGCTTTTGAAAGAAAGAGGCCAAGCACCTTACCCAGCTAAACTACATCACATGCTGTGAGGAGCTAAAACCTTTTGCTCAGTTAATGAAATAACAGTCTTTCACCCACGGCTTACATCACCTTGTCAGTTCAATTTACCTTCTTGCCCATTTTCCCTTCAGAATGCAGTGCTGTCGGAACTGAGCTTCATTTCTTTTTGTGGAGGCACTTTTTATATTCATTTAGTTACTGTGTGGCATTTTTCTGTCAGGAAGACCACATTTGCTGTCATGAAATGACCCTAACATAATAAACCATGAATTATCTTTAAAACCTGGTAAAGGATTTTGAAGTTATAAACAAGTAATAAAATAATTTGCAGGCACTGTTATTTCCCTGCCAGATTTCCCTAAAGAGACTATTTTGTGGCAAGATCGATTTATTATACAAATCGTTGTAACGCTGGTTAATGGCTATTCCGATTTTCATTTACTTTGCTTTCAAACTGGGAGAGAGCTGCAGGTGGAAGTATCAGGTTCACTGAAGAATTAGAGAAATAATTTTAAAGTGAGTAAGCACTTTTAAGGTCTCACATCATGTTTAAGTATAAGAAATGGAAGTTGCTTTGAATCTGGTATGGAATAAAATTTTAAATGTTCGTGTATATGCATACACATTGACATTTTATGACAGCAACTGGTATGTCATGCTATGAAAATTGGTAGGATCAAAGAAGTACCAAGAGGACTTCTATTTTTCTATTTTTTTTTTGCCAGTAATATGTGTTCTTATCATTTTATAACAAAAGCTCTCTCCAAAGAACACTGACCAAGTGTGTGTATAACACACGTGTGTGTGGGTGTGCGTGTGTAGCTGGTTTACTGGCACTGTTAGTCATTGTGTTTGCCTGCTAAACTATCTCCTCTTTTTATTTTCCAAAATTTCAGTACCGCAGGCATTTGGGATGGTGAGAGAGAGAGAGAGAATCAAATATTAACTGATTTTTCAGAGTTGTATTTTTTAAAATGCATAAAATGGAAAAATAGATTAAAGAAGAAAAGAAATGGAGGTGAGGAAGAAAAGATAAGAGAAAAAAGGCAAAGGAGAAAGGTAGAACAAGAAGGAAAGTAATGGGATATTGAAGAAAAAGAACTGGAAATCAGGGAAAGGAAGTGAAAAAGAAAGAACGAGGAGACACAGTCTCTCAATTATCCACAAGTAAGAGGCTCAGAAATAGTTCCTTGAGGGAAGAACATCTTTATTAAAGAATGGGAGAAAAAGGCAAGAAGGAAATGACTACTTCCTCTCTCATGATTGAAGAGATAATGGGAAAAGGAAATCTTGCCAACCGTCTACTAAAAGGACAGAAAGCAGACCTGAAAACAGTTTTGAAAAATCATCATCTCTTATACTCCACCTCCTCAAATACACATAATTCCCTCCCTTTTTATTTTTTTTTTCCCTGAGCCCTGTAAATATTATGGGTTGAATTTGTCTGCCTGGCTTCCTGTCATTTAAACAAATTGGGGATTTATAGTCCACTCACACAGGAAGTCTGAAGCCAGGTACTTGCAGACATTGGTCCTGCTGCTAAAAGGTATCCACACCAGGTTTCTGTGTCTCTCTTGACTTTTCATGAATAGTTTTAAGATGACTATTGCAGCACCAGCTCTCATTCTAGCACCAGGCAGGAGGGAAGGTGATGGCAAAGGGTAAAAGGGTGTGAATCCATTGAGACTATTCCCTTTAAAGAAGCTTTTAAGGAAGATCTGTTAATTACTTGTACTTAGATCTAGTTGGTCAGAATTGCTCACTTGGCCATCACTGTTTGAGAGAGGGACAAGCTAAAGCAGGGGTTTTGGTTGTTTGTTTAAGCTTAGCCCTTTGTTGCTGCCCTTAAAATTGGGATGCCAGTAAAGAAGGAAGGAATGAAAGCTAGGTAGACAGCTCTTTTCAAACTACGTACATTAAATATACTGATGTTAAAATAATAGGTGGGACTGGCCTTACCATTTCGTTACTGATGATATAAAAGTATTGTATATTTCAGTGACTACTTATGTCTTAGAAAAAATAATTTGTCCTAAAAGAGAACTAAATGTTTACCAGTGGCTGCATTTTCTTTCCTTTTTAATATACTCCAGATAATCACTGGGTAAAGTTGAAAAATTGATTTAAATAAATGTAAAGGAATGAACTATCTACATGAATGAAATCAACAGGAATAAAAAATATGAAAGTACTTGTGTCCGTGACATGGATGTCCACAAATCTCTGGAAACACTTGGGAATCGTTTGTAAGCAAGATTCCTTATTTTAAAAATAATAACAAGCATGTTTGGCAGTTTCTAATGGTGTTTTATGATGAAATAAGTTAGGATTAGTTTGGCTGCATGAAAGAAAAAAAATAACAATGAGATAAAAACACATAAAAGGTAGCTAACCCAGTCTCATCTGATGATTTGATGAATGACTCAGCCACCTCACTCCTAGTTTTCTGCTCAAATATCTTCACTACAGGGCTTCTATTTTCAAGTTTGCTTCATGGACAAAGATGACTTCTAGGGTTAAGTCATCTTTATCTTCAATACAGACAGTACACAAGTAGAAGGAAGGACAGAGAGGCTGTGGAGCTGAGTCAACTCCCCCCTAAGTAACATTCGTGGATGTCCCACACCTCACACCTGTATATGTCTTATAGGCTGTAATGTAGTCTCATGCCCACACCTTGTGGAAAAGAAGGCTGGAAAAAGTAGTAGAAGGTTGATTATACTGTCACTCGAAATAAATATTGAGTTCTGTTTTTATGGAAGAATTAGAGAATGGATATTGGGTGGCAATTATCAGCATCTCTACTTCCAGCAGCGAGCAGGGTTCTTGACACACTGTGTACCTCAGTAAATAGGGCAGTGGCCACCCAGCCCAATGCATGCTTAGAAATAGCAACTTCATGGCATACATAATGCAACAATTACAGCAAAGCAAAAAGGTTTCGGTTGCTGACTGTAACATGTGTACCTTTGTAGCCTCTGCCCTACCTGTGCTCATGTTCAGGCTAGGCTTAGCTGTTGATAGCCAAACCCCCAAATCCCAAATATCCAACCTTGAAAGCTTTGCTAAATAATAAAGATATCAAGGAAGCTTTGTGTGGGGAAAGAGATGTTGATCACTGCACATCATGCAGGAAATGTCCCTGGATGACACTTTAAACCACTTGGGATTTCCTTCATGGGTGCTTCCCTCTGGTAGCCACATCTCCCCTCTCTTCCAATCCTTTCTTCAGAAGTTTCTCCTGCCTTCTGTCCAGGCCAAACTCTTACTCAAATTCCCAAAGCCTTCATATCTCATTTATGGTAACACCAACAGCCCGGAAGTCCTTCAAACGAGGACCAGTGTCCCTTATTTAATCTAATTACTTATTAAACAGTTGTTAGCTAATAGATATGACAAGGTTCTGGATTCTTAGCAGAGTACAAATGTGTATAAAGCATGGTCCCAGGGCTCCAGAAGTTTGAACTTTGGTACAATGTGGAATGTCAATTCCATGAGGACAAAGACTTGCTCTGCTTGGTGACCAGTGAGTGCTGTGAGCATCAGTGAGAAAAATCGTGAGTGAGCCTTTATTTCTAATGGGGCCCAACATACCTTTTCTGCAGCTAAGTATTCTCTCCTTGATGGCTTCTTTCAACGAACGTTATTCTGGAGTCATTTTTGCTCACGTTTTTCTGGTTGCTTTTGTAATTAACATTAGAGAAATCTGATTTATTTGTAACAGTAGCAGAAGGTGTGCTCCCCACAGGGCTAGTAAACATAGCTATATTTATTATACTTTAATGTGTGCCAAACACAGTGCTAGGTACCTTACAGACATCATTTCATTTCATTTCATCCTCTAAACAGTACATTGAGCTAAGTATTTTAAGCAGAGCATAACTAAAATACTTGAGGGAGACAGGGGTCTTGACTAAGATTTGGTAGTGTTTTCACCAATACAGAAAAAACGATAAATTGTGTTTCATAATTGATATGGACGTTGTTTTCTACTTTTGACGGTTTTATTATGATCTCAGTGATTAAGATATTTCCTACCCAGCGATCCCTGGCCTGCATTTTGGAGGTTGAGAGCAAGGTACCTGTCTCTGTTCTCTGTACCTGGACCACATATACCTTACCTAAGATAATTGACATATCTGTGAAGTATAGGTGAAGAAGCTGAAGCCTAGAGACATTAAATAGCTTGCCCAAGGTTATGTAACTAGTAGCAGGAGAGGGATTTAAAGCAAGAACTGACCAACCACCGGAAAGTTCATTCTCTTAATCATTATGCTATTCAGTTTTTTAGGTTCTTAATATTAGGGGGAGGCTTTCCCACAAAGAAAGAATTAAACTTTTGGGGGTCAAACTGTGAATGACCAGATTACTCATTAAAAAGAATATTCTGGTAAATGTTTAATGACTGGCTGTCAAAGAAAGAAAACCAGCCCCAATTTTTAGCATTTACCGATTTCTGTGCCATAAATACCCCTCTCCTGGCTGATTTCAAGCAACCAAGGTGACAACATCCAAAGAGGGGCTGGGAAAAGATGTACACAAGAGGCTCTTGTTAGCCAGTGTGAGCCTACATGTCACTGATCTATGATCATTAGTAACAATATCTGTGTTCTGCATTAACAATTAGTTAGATAATTAACCAATCTGTGAACTAACAAAGGCAGTATGTTGTGTGGCAAAGGCTTAGACGGTTTAGCCAAGTCAGTCAGAATTGAATCCTGGCCACACTACCAAATAGCTACGTGCCCTTGTGATTGTGGGCAATTCACTCACCCTCTTGGAGCTTCAATTGCTTTATCTCTTACATGGAGGTAACACCGCCTACCTCAGGAGATTTGGTGAGTTTTTAATGTAATAACATATGGAAATTGCCTGATACAGGGTGAGTGTCAAGTATATTTAGTTGCCTATATACTAACACTTATTTCTCTTCACTCATTTCATTGACAAGCACTAATTGATTACTAAAAATAAAAGAATAATATTTACTGGCTTTATGAAATATTTTTTTTTCTTAATCATATGAAATCTTATTTTACCTTTTATTTTCCAACTTTTCAAAGAGATGCTAATGTAAGAAATATTTTACTTTCCTCTAATGCTACTGTTAAGCAAACAACAAACAAAACAACACACAAAACTAGCACAGGTTAAATAGTGACTATTACCTTGGTCTCAGTAGGGAGTAGTGGGGTTTGCTCCATCTAAATAAAGCAGCAAATACTCAGATCCTGCCAGTCATTCAATACTATGAGACAGGGGCTTCCCTAGTGGCGCAGTGGTTAAGAATCCGCCTGCCAGTGCAGGAGACACGGGTTCAAGCCCTGGTCCAGGAAGATCCCACATGCCGCGGAGCAACTAAGCCTGTGTACCACAACTACTGAGCCTGCGCTCTAGAGCCTGCGAGCCACAACTACTGAGCCCTCATGCCGCAGCTGCTGAAGCCCACACACCTAGAGCCCACGCTCCACAGCAAGAGAAGCCACTGCGATGAGAAGCCCGTGCACCACAATGAAGAGTAGCCCCCCGCTCACCGCAGCTAGAGGAAGCCCACGCACAGCAATGAAGACCCAACACAGCCAAAAATAAAATAAATTAATTAAAAAAAAAACTACTATGAGACAACATGCAGGCTCAATCTTTCCATTTCGCTGAAGAACCAGGAATCAATCTTTTGGTGAAACCTCCTAATTTTTAAACATCTTCTTTTAAGACACTATAAAACCAGTACTCTGTAAGCCAGATCTGACAGATCAGCTACCAGTTTGCAGCTTGTGAATTAATGGATAAGGAGGACTTGGGTAGTAGAAAAAGTGGAGAGAGAAGCCTGAACCAGGCAGAGAGGCAGGAATGACGAAGGGAGGGGCATACTCCAGACAGAGTAGGGAGCCTGCCATGCTGGAGAGAAGCGCTCTTGCGTAGACAAGCTTAGACCAGTACGTTTGGGAGAAATTGAGCCTCGTCTATCTAGTAGTCCAAGAAATAGGGTTTTTCTTCCATTAAAAAAATGGAGAATTTTTTTGTCATGGAAAGTGATATAATTAATCTGATAGTAGTTGGAGATGAATTCAAGAATGGGAAGCAGAACATGTGTTTTCAGAGCCTCATCCTTGGTGCCAAGTTTATATCTGGCTTAGCACTTTATAGTTCTGCTACAAGTGGGGAAGATATTTTATCCCTCTGGGTCTCACAGTAATAAGACTGTTGTGAAGATTAAATGAATTACTGATTCTGAAGTGTTGAGGCAGTGCCTAACACATAGGAAGCATTCAGAACAAACTTAGCTGTTACTGTCAGTGTTCAAATAAAGGAAATGAGCAGCGGGAACATTAGTTAAGAGGTTGCTATAAATTGCAGGTGTTGTAAATGGTTCGATGAAAGAAAGTCATTTATGGCCATAGAGAAAGAAATGAAAGTGTAAAAGTAAGGACAGTGTTTTTACATTTTTAAAAACATGGTTAATAAGAAAAATGTCCTACCTTGACAAATATAAGGACTTGTAAAGGAGGAATCTTATGATCATGGGAAGATGAGTTCAACTTGAGATGTGAGTAGAATTCGAGATAAAATATATATAATGTGCTGTCAGAAGTTGTGTAGAGCAAGATAGATTGCACTTTAGATATGACACATTTACTGAAAAGGGAATGATGTGCAGCACCTTGTGTTCAGCGCTTTAGAAGAAAACCAGATATGTGAAATGCAATCTAAGCCCTTCATCAAACGATATGCATTTTATTTAACATGGCAAATTAGACAAGGACACATATGGCCATTCCACCAGTAAACGCTGAACAAATGGCGGCCACAAGTGCTCTGAGTGTTCACAGGAGAGAAGGATAAAGTAAGTTGGAGATGGAGGAGCGTGGGAGACTAAGTCTTCCTATGGGATGTGTGACAATGCGGTGCAGAATCTGGAGGGAAGAAAGTAAGCTTGAGAAAAGATACACAGGGGAATATATAGGTACGTTGGGTTGGGGATCAAGAATCAGGTTAGTTTGGCTGGAATGTGGAGTCTTTTGGGTGTGTGTACACATTGTTGAAGCAGGAAAGATTGGTTAGGGGCATATTAAAGAGGGTTCTACTGTCAGGATGAGGACTTCCCCTGTATAAGGTGAGGAGTTTGCGCTGTGCATTTTGGCAATGCAATAATACAAGGAATCTCTGCTTGTGAAACATGGCCATTTGTCTATGGGACTGAGTCGACAGATGAGGTAAGTACATGAGGTACAAATCTGCATGATTTTGTACTATATGAGGGTGCTTGGAGGAGGAGATTAGATATGCCTTTAAGAAAAGCAGCAAAATTCTGCAAAGCAGCTGGTGCCCAGGAAAACATCTGTAATTCAGGAAAGAGAATGGGATTTAAATTGCAAATTTAATAATCACCTAGAAAGCATTGTTGAAAGCAGAAAGTAAATGAGATTTTCAAAGGAGCATATTCAGAAAAAAAGAGATTCTGTGTTAGAGCCTTGGGTGATACCCACATGGAAGGAATGGGAGGAAGAAGAAAACTTAGTGAAAAAGACAGAGAAAAAGGGTCATTGAGGCGGAGGAAAAGCTGAGACAGGGCCCTGTTATGGAAAACAAAGATGCCAGAGTGCTGGGCAGCAGAGAGCCAAAATCATGCTTGGAGGTGAGTTCCTGGGGCACCTCCACTCTTTTCCCTCAAGGAAAAGAGGACCTGTGGAAAAAGGATAAGGGACCCCTGAGCTCAGCCAACTCTGCAGAAGTCCATAGTATTCCAAATTATAACTAAAATTGCAATTGGATTTATTGGAAATTCATCTATGTGATATATGCCTATATAAATTAAACTTATTTAGATTTTATAAAGTTGCTTACTTTTAATGGAAATGTCTGGTTCTATGTAGACATATCTTGATAACGAAACTCCATAGCACTAAGGTAATAATTCTATAGTTCAAGATTTATCAAACTTGGCACTAGTGACATTTTGGACTGGATATTTTGTGGTGTAGGACTGTCCTGGGACTTGTAGGATGTTTAGCAGTATCCCTAGCCTCTGCCCACTAGATGCTAGAAGCACCTCTTAACAGTTGTGACAACCCAAAATTTCTTCAGTAGCCAAATATCCTTTGGAGGGCAAGATTGCCTTCTTTCCCCTGCATTGGGAAGCACTGCTATGGTGTAGCAGTAGCCAAGGAAAGTTTTTTTTTTTTCTCTCTTTCCTTCTGCAAGGGGAGAGAAAACATACCTAGGCAATGAAGTTCTTGGAGTAATAAAATTATAGTTGCCATATTTGTGACATCAAGATCTTTATGTATATGACATAGACATAGACATATACATATACATATTCATATATTTGCAAAGAGAAAGTTACACTTTCGACCGTGGAGAGGAAGAGGTTGAAGTTATAAAACCACAAAATAAATTATTATATCTAAACAGATATGCCAGAGGGTAGTATTTTCATTTAGTGGCAAATACAATTAAACAGACATTCAGTTTGAAGCAAATAAAATCCTCCACATATCTGGTGGCATCTTTATACTGATATAAATTACAGTGAGAAGCAATTTGTATAAATCACGATTTTTCCAGAGAGAGATATATAGACCAAGCAAATCTAATGTAACAGATGTTATAAATGTCATCATTATGGTTTTTCATTTCAATTTAAACAGTTCATAGACTTCTGATGGTATTAAATAGGGGATTGGAGCTTCTACTGTCAAAAAAGACAGTAGGCTTGTCACATAGCAACTTTGTTCAGGTTGAGCATCTTTACCTTTTTGTGGATAAAATGGGCTCCATTATATGGTCTTCAAAGCAAGTATCTTAGATTCTCAGCCTATTCCTGATCCATCTGAAATAACAGATTAAGACAGAACAAGAAAGAAAATAATTCTAGTCAGTATGTAAACAATTTTTGATGTCTATGTAGAACAATAGTGGATTTTATATTTTTCATATCAAAAAATATTAAAATGCACGATACAGGGCCATATCCATAGTTCACAGGGGTCTCAATTCTCATATGCAGAGAACATAAAACTGTCTTGTGCAGAAGTTGGCAATTTCTTTTTACTCCCTCAAATGCAGTGGATGATGCAGAGCAGAATTTATGTGTCTATAAATGTAGGTTTGTAAGGCTATTTCATGAGAAATATTATTTCTCCTGAAGATCTTTCCTAAAACAGCAATATATGGCTGTCTACTGGCTAGAGAGTCCATCTTCCATATTTGTGGGTTTCTCATCTGCTGATTCAACCAACGGCAGATCCAAACGTGGTTAATTGAACTTGTGGATGCAAAACCAGCGGATACAGAGGGCTGAGGGTCAAGCGTATTCCTTGCACTGTACCATCTTATGTAAGGGACTTGAGCATCAGGAGATTTTGGTATCCAGAGGGACTCTTGGAACCAATCCTCTGTGGATACAGAGGGAGGACTGTATGTTCTTTTTTTTTTTTTTTTTTTTTGGTGGAGAAAGTTTAAGGAGTTTATTTTAGGTTAATACAATTTAAAATATGTGACAGCATGATTTACTATTCTTTTTAAAAATTAACTGTAGTTGACTTACAATATTATATTAGTTTCAGGTGTACAACATAGTGATTTGATATTTTTATACATTACAAAATAATCACTAGTGATTTAGTTACTCTGAGTCTAGTCACCACCTAGCAGCAAAGTTATTACATTATTATTGACTACATTGCCTATGCTGTACATTATATCACAGTGACTTATTTATTTTGTAACTGGAGGTTTGTATCTCTTAATCTCCTTAACCTATTTCACTTATGCCTCTGCCCCCTCCCCTTTAGCACCCCCTAGTTTGTTCCCTGTATTTATGAGTCTGTTTATGTTTTATTATGTTTGTTCAATTGTTTTGTGGGTTCCACATATAAGTGATATCATACAGTATTTGTCTTTCTCTGTCTGACTTATTTCATTAGCATAATGCCCTATAAGTCCATCCATCCCTTATTGGAGATATTTTCAAATATCTTCTCCCATTCAGTAGGTGCCTTCTCATTTTGTTGATGGTTTCCTTTGCTGTGTAAAAGCTTTTAGTTGAATGTGGTTCCACTTGTTTATTTTTGCTTTAGTTGCCCTTGTCTGAGGAGACAGATCCAAAAATTACTGCTAAGACTGATGTCAAAGAGCATACTGCTTATGTTTTCTTCTAGGAGTTAATGGTTTCAGATCTTACATTTGAGTCTTTAATCCATTTTGAGTTTATTTTTGCATACAGTGTAAGAAAGTGGTCTAGTGGCCATTTTTTTACATGTCTAGTTTTCCCAAAAACATTTATAAAAGACTGTCTTTTCCCCATGGTATATTCCTGCCACCTTTGCCATAGATTAATTGACCATATAAGCATGTGTTTCTTTCTGGGCTCTCTATTCTGTTTCATTGATCTATGTGTCTATTTTTCTGCCAGTACCATACTGCTTTGATTACTATATCTTGGTAGCATAGTTTGAAATCAGGAAGCATGATACCTCCAGTTGTGTTCTTCTTTCTCAAGATCGTGTTGACTTTTCAGGGTCTTTCATAGTTCAGTACAAATTTTAAGACTATCTGTTTTCATTCTGTGAAAAATCCCATGGGTATTTTGATAGGAGTTGCACTGAAACTGTACTTTGCTTTGGATAGTATGGACATTTTAACAATATTAATTCTTCTAATCCATGAACACGTTACATCTTTCCATTTATTTGTGTCATCTTTCGTTTCTTTAGCATCTTGTAGTTTTCAGAGTACATGTCTTTCCCCTACCTGGTTAAATTTATTCTTATGTATTTTATTCTTTTTGATGCAATTGTAAATGGGATTGTTTTCTTAATTTCTTATTCTGATAGTTCATTATTAGTCTAGAGAAATGAAACAGATTTCTTCACATTTATTTTGTATCCTGCAACTTCACTGAACTCATTTTTTCTAATAGTTTTGGGGTGGAGTCTTTAGGGTTTTCTAGATATAGTATCATGTCATCTGAAAATGGTTGACAGTTTTACTTCTTCCCTTCCAATTTAAATGCCTTTTATTTCTTTTTCTTGTCTGATTGCTGTGACTGGACTTCTAATACTATTGTACATTGAATAAAAGTAATAAGAGTGGGCATTCTTGTCTTGTTCCTGATCTTAGAGGTAAAACGTTCAGTTTTTACTGCTGAGTATGATGTTAACTGTTGGCTTGTCATATATGGCCTTTATTATATTGAGGTATGTTCCCTCTATACCCACTTTGTTGAGAGTTCTTTTTTTTTAAACCATAAGTGGATGTTGAATTTTGTCAAATGCTTATTTTGCATCTATTGAGATGACTGACCATGTGATTTTTATCCTTCATTTTGTTAATGTGGTATATCATATTGATTGATTTGTGGATATTGAACCATCCATGCATCCCTGGAATAAATCCCACACAATCATGGTATATGTTCCTTTTAATGTATTGTTGCATTCAGTTTGCTAATATTTTGTTGAGAATTTTTGCATCCATGTTCATTAAAGATATTAGACTGTAATTTTCTTCTTTTGTAGTGTCTTTGTCTGGTTTTGGTATTAGGTTAAGGCAGGTCTTATAGAATAAGTTCAGAAGCTTTCCTTCCTCTTCAATTTTTTGGAATAATTTGAGAGAAACAGGTATTAACTTTTCTTTAAATGTTTGGTAGAATTCACCAGTGAAACTTTCTGGTCATGGGCTTTTATTTTTGGGGGAGTTTTTTGATTACTGAATCAATTTTACTGAAAATTGGTCTGTTCAGATTTTTTTATTTCTTCCCGATTCAGTCTTGGAAGATTGTATGTTTCTAGGAATTTATTCATTTCTTCTACAAGAGCTATCCAGTTTTTTGATGTATAATTTGTATTTTTATTTTTGTGGTATTGATTATAAATTCTTTCATTTCTGATTTTATTTATTTGAGCCCTCTCTGTTTTTCTTGATGAGTCTGACCAAAAGTTTGTCAATTTTGTCTTTACAGAGAATCAGCCCTTAGTTTCATTGATCTTTTCTATTTTTTTTGACTTTATTTCATTTTTTCTGCTCTAATTTTTTTTTCTTTCTTTTACTAATTTTAAGCTTTGTTGTCTTCTTTTTTAAATACCTTTAGATATAAAGTTAGGTTGTTTATTGAGATTTTTCTTGTTTCTTGAGGTAGGCCTGTATTTCTGTAAACTTCGCTCTTAGAACTGCTGTTCCTACATCCCACTGATTTTGGAACATGATGTTTCCATGTATTTTTGGATTTTCTCTTTGATTTATTTGTTGACACATTGGTTTTCAGTCACATGTTGTTTAGTCTCCACATGCTTATTTTTTTCCAGTTTCTTCCTATAATTCATTTCTAGCATACTTTTGTAGCCAGAAAAGAGGATTAATATGACTTCAATCTTCTTAAATTTACTAAGACTTGTTTTGTGGCCTAGCACGTGATCTATCCTGCAGAATGTTCTATGTGCACTTGGTAAAAATGTGTATTCACAGTTTTGGGGTAGAATGTTTTGTAGATGTCTATTAGGTCATCTAGTTTAATGGTGTCATTTAAGGCCAGTGTTTCCTTATTGATTTTCTGTCTGGATGATCTATCTATTCATGTAAATGGAGTATTAAAACCCCCTACGATCATTGTATTGGTGTCTGTTTCTCTCTTGAAGTCTGTTAATATTTGCTTTATATATTTAGGTGCTTCTATGTTGAGTGTATATATACTTACAAATATTATGTCATCTTCTTCGATTGGCTCTTTTATCATTATGTAATGCTCTTCTTTGTTATAGTCTTTGTTTTAGTTGGGCCTTTTTTTTTTTTTTTTTTTAATTTAATAGCTACTCTTTTTATTTATTTATTTATTTATTTATTTTTAGCTGTGTTAGGTCTTCGTTTCGTGCGAGGGCTTTCTCTAGCTGCGGCAAGCGGGGGCCACTCTTCATCGTGGTGCGGGAGCCACTCTTCATCGCGGTGCGCGGGCCTCTCACTAACGCGGCCCCTCCCATTGCGGGGCACAGGCTCCAGACGCGCATGCTCAGCAGTTGTGGCTCACGGGCCCAGTTGCTCCGCGGCATGTGGGATCCTCCCAGACCAGGGCCCGAACCCGTGTCCCCTGCATTAGCAGGCAGATTCTCAACCACTGCGCCACCAGGGAAGCCCTAGTCTTTGTTTTAAAGTCTATTTTGTCTGATATGCATATTGCTACCCCAGTTTTTTTGTTTGTTTGTTTCCATTTGCATGAAATATCTTTTCCCATCCTTTCACTTTTAGTCTTGGTGTGTTTTTAGATCAGAAGTGAGTCTCTTGTAGGAGGCCTATACAAGGGTCTCATTTTTAAAATCCATTCAGCTACCATATGTGTATGTATATATGTGTGTGTGTATATATATTTTAATTGAAGTACAGTTGATTTACAATGTTGTGTTAACTTCTGCTGTACAGCAAAGTGACTCAGTTATACATATAGATACATTCTTTTTTATATTCTTTTTCATTGTGGTTTATCTCAGGATATTGAATATAGTTCCCTATTCTACACAGTAGGACCTTGTTGTTTATTTGTTCTATATGTAATAGTTTGCATCTACTAACCCCAAACTCCCAGTCCATCCCACCGCCACCCCCCACTTGGCAACCACAAGTCCTTTCTCTATGTCTGGAACTCTGTTTCTGTTTTGTAGATAGGTTCATTTTTGTCATATTTTAGGTTTCACATATAAGTGATACCATATTTGTCTTTCTCTTTCTGACTGACTTCAATTAGTATGATAATCTCTAGTTGCATCCATGTTGCTGCATATGGCATTATTTCGTTCTTTTTTATGGCTGAGTAGTATTCCATTGTGTATATGTACCACGTCTTCTTTATCCATTCATCTGTTGATGGACATTTAGGTTGTTTCCATGTCTTGGCTATTGTGAATAGTGCTGCTGTGAACATATGGGTGCATGTATCTTTTTGAATTAGAATTTTGTCTGGATATATGCCCAGGAGTGGGATTGCTGGATCATATGGTAATTCTATTTTTAGTTTTCTGAGGAACCACCATACTGTTTTCCACAGTGGCTGTACCAACTTACATTCCCACCAGCAGTATAGGAGGGTTCCCATTTCTCCACACCCTCTCCAGCATTTGTTATTTGTAGGCTTTTTAATAGTGGTCATTCTGACTGGTTTGAGGTGGTACCTCATGTACCTTTGATTTGCATTTCTCTAATAATTAGTGATGTTGAGCATCTTTTCATGTGCCTATTGGCCATCTGTATTTCTTCTTCGGAGAAGTGTCTATATAGGTCTTCTGTTCATTTTTGAATCGGGTTTTTTTTGTTTCCAGCTTTCTAATTGCTGCCTCTACACTTGGACTTGGAGTGAGTTTGTGCATGAGCCCTTTAAGAGCAGAGTCTCAATTTAGTACAGCCCTCTGGCTCTCCCAGACTGAAGCCCCATTGGATTCCAAAGCCAGTTATGGGAACTTATCTTCCATGTGCCTATCCTCAGACCTGGGGTGTTTGATGTGGGGGTTCAAACCCCTTGGTCCTTGGGGAGGACCTCGATGGTTGTGATGTCCCCTCCTGTTTGTAGGTCACCACACTGGGGTTTGGGTCCTGACTAGATGGTGTCTCTGCTCCCTTTATCCATCTCAATGTGTTGTTTTCCTTTATATCCTTAATTGTAGAGGAGACATTTGGCTACTCTTTAGGTTCTTCTCAGAGTTGCTCTATATATTGTTGTGGCTTTTGTGTGTTCGTGGCAGGAGGTGAGCTTAGGATCTTCCTACTTCACCATCTTTTTTTTAAATTTAATTTTTATTTTTTATTGGAGTATAGTTGATTTACAGTATTGTATTAGTTTCAAGTGTACAGCAGTGATTCAGTTATACATATACATATATCAATTCTTTTTTAGATTCTTTTCCCATATATAGAATACTGAGTAGAGTTCCCTGTGCTATACAGTAAGTCCTTGTTGAATATTTATTTTATATGTAGTAGTGTGTATATGTTAATTCCAAACTCCTATTTTATCCCCTGCCTCAACATTTCCCCTTTGGTAACCATAAGTTTGTTTTTGAAGTCTGTGAGTCTGTTTCTGTTTTGTAAATAAGTTCATTTGTATCATTTTTTTAGATTCCACGTATAGGTGATATCATATGATATCTGTCTTTCTCTGTGTAACTCACTTCACTTAGTATGATAATCTCTAGATCCATTCATGTTGCTGCAAATGGCATTATTTCACTTTTTTATGGCTGAGTAATTTTGGATTGACAAAAAAATTCTTTTGGTTTTAAGTAACAATAAAAGACACATTTTTCATTTTCACAAAGAACTTTATTGAACAGTGTATTCACTAACTGAACAAACTTTTTGGCCGACTGAAGACATTGTATATATGTACCACATCTTTATCCATTCCTCTGTTGATGGACATTTAGGTTGCTTCTATGTCTTGGCTCTTGGGAATAGTGCTGGGATGAGCATAGAGGTGCATGTATCTTTTCAAATTATAGTTTTCTCTGGATATATGCCCAGGAGTAGGATTGCTGGGTCACATTGATAGTTCTATTTCTAGTTTTTAAAGAAACCTCCATACTTTTCTCCATAGTGGTGGTACCAGTTTACATTCCAACCAACATTGTAGGAGGGTTCCCTTTTCTCCACACCCTCTCCAGCATTTATTGTTTATAGACTTTTTGATGATGGCCATTCTGACCAGTGTGAGGTGATACCTCATTGTAGTTTTGATTTGCCTTTTTCTAATAATTAGCGATGTTCAGCATCTTTTTATGCTATCTCACTGTCTTGATCACATCTCTTGACCATGTAATCTTAACAGCAAAATGCAGACTTTATTTTGAGATTCTTTCCAGAATTGTAAGTGTAATACTCATTATATGCATAAATATGTATTATATAATAATCTTTATATGATTTATTTTATGTCAAAATGCAGCAACATTAAAAATTATTCCTTTGACAGGGCAGATACCCATGATATCCAAGAATCCTGAGTTTTATTAGATCTTATGGGCTGGATTGTGTCCCTCCCAAATTCATGTATAGAAGAAGCCCTAACCCCCCACTGTGACTGTATTTGGATATAGGGCCTATAAGGAATTAATTAAGGTTAAATGATGTCCTAAGGGTGATGCCCTAATTCAATATAATTAGTGTCCTTATAAGAGGAAGAGACATCAGGAGCGCACATGCTCAGAGAAATGGCCATGTGAGCACACAGTAAGAAGTTGCCATCTGGAAGATGGGAAGAGAGACCTCAGGAGAAACTTAATCTTTTGACACCTTGATCTTGGACTTCCAGCCTCCAGAAATGTGAGAAAAGTAAATTTGTGTTGTTTAAGACACTCGGTTTGTGATTGTGATATTTTGTTATGGCAGTCATAGAAGACAAATACACCAAAGAAGGTCACCTTTGCCTGAATTTCCCAAAAGTCCTATGCTCACTGCTACCATCTCTTAGACTTACAGGAACATGCGGACTTTGAAAGATTCTGCCTCTTCAAACATCTCCAAAATTCCCTAGGAATGCATATGTTTTTATCCACAACTGAGAATTTAGTGAGACTTGCTATTCTTTCCCAGTAGAATAGCAATGCATGTGTGCCTGTCAAGAGAGGATTCTACAAACCTTTGATTTAATGATGTTACCCAGGAAAATTTGGACTACTACCATCTTGTCCATTGCTCCACAAAGATAATCATATAAAATCTGACATAAATGCTACTGTTCCTGAAGGATTATCCTGCCATGATATTCTAGATGCCATTTCTACAGAAGTGAATGGGGCTGCTGCTACCACCTCTGTGGTATTTTTAGGGCACAGATTTAAGAGCAGCAGGGGCAAAGCCCTTAGTCACATGAAGCTTGTAATATTGTGAGAGAAGCAGCAATTAAGTAAGTTATCTTGTAATTAAAATGAGAGCATTTTCATGTAACTGAAGTACCTAATCTTGGAAGTTGGGGAAGTTTTCTCTGAAGAAGCACCTTTAAGGCTGAGTCCAGAATGATGAATAGGGGAAGCACAGAGGTGGGGGAACCCAGGCAACCGGATACCCATATGCTAGACCATAGTGAGCATACTCAACGGGGCTGGGTTGGCAGTGGGAGAAAAGACTGGTAAGAATACACACTAGAGGAAGATGGGGAGAGCCCATGTGACATGATATCTTGGAAACCACTTTTTGTGTCTGGCAAAAAGTGAAATCTACTTTGTAATACTTCCAGGTGATTAATTTTACTATGCTAAGTAATCATAAAACAAATTACCTTGAAGTGATGATCTAACATGTGTATTGGCAGTAACTGAGCAGTCAAGTAAGATTAATTCAATTGATTTCGTTATGTGAGAGTATTTCTTTGGAGCTGGTGAAGAGACTACCTGTGTTGGATCTGTTGCTTGAAATATATGCCTGTGGGAAGCATTTAAGGTGTTGCAGACAGAGCTAGAGACTGTGTTCACAGTATGTAAAAACTCTGACTCTTGATAAGAGTCTCTGCTTGCCCAGAAAAGAATGGGGCTGTCTCTTAGTTTGTGGCAGCCCCAGAAGTCAGCTGCCTGAAGACCTCTGAGACTAATTCTTTGCCAAACCAGAGAGTTGCCCAGACTCTGAGAATTGATACTGCTAGGACCAGAACTCCACCTTTCTGCCATACGCTGTGTCTCCAGCAGGAAGGCAGAAGTGTGTGGTTCCTTCTGCTGCGTTAAATGCCTCACTTAGTCTTAGATACAAGAACATTATCTTTTATGACTGGTGAACAGAGCTAGTAAGTTTATCCTCAGTTCACATTGTTAGTAGAGAAATACTCCTGCTTACTTTAGAAATCATTTCTAAGTCAAAGTAGCTTTTGAAAGTCTTAAGCAGCAGGTGCCTCAGCCACAGTCTGTTATAACGCAGCCTGATAATTTCAGCAAATGAGTCTTAAATGCAAATGGCTCAACAATGCCTTTAGCTTATAATTTATTTCTAAGACACTTATTATTGTCTACCCCAGAGCTGTTGAAATTGTTTAAGCTAGAAAAATAAGGATGCCTTTAAAAATGAAAACTAGGTAATTAGGGATGGCCCTCAAAATATCCCCTGGGTAATCACTGGATCCATAAAGCAAAGATAATTGGTGAAATAAGACTTTGTTTTAAGTGTGTATCATTGCGGAACTAGTTGGTAGTCTCTACAGTAAAGATTGGGACATTGTAGGTAAAAGAAATTTTGGTTTGCCCAAACTTTATTTTCACCTATTTCTCACTCAACCATGCACTGAATTCTTTTTTTTTTAATCAATTGCTCCTGGGTCACATGCATGGCACAACCTAGCAACTTATTACTGAGCACTGACTGTACATCAGACATGTACTAGGGGCTGCCTGGGTATAATGGGGAAGGTAAAGATAAATAAGAGCAACAATTTTTTTCCTCAGGAGAGTAACACTTAATGGAAGACAGAGAAAGATACATTAATAAATATAATACTGTGAAATGACAGGTACTAAAAGTGAAGAATGAAACATGCCAGCAGACCAGGGCTTTGGTGCCAGTTGATCATGAAATAAGGAAAATATATAGAAATTTTTCATAAAGTTAAATATTTAATTGAAAGGACTTAATTCTAAGGTAAATGTCCTTCCTGATTTTTTTGAGGTGAACATAATTCTTTATTATGAAAGAAAAAAGATGGTGATATAGATGGTAACATGGGAATTTCTGTGATGGACTCAATCTCTTTCCTTTAATGGATAGAACAGCTAAATATCTGAGATCCACTGTTTCGAGAGCTGAAGAGGAACCATTCTGTGCCTGTATTTAAGGATGTCTTCAGGAAGGAGGTAGCTTTGAGGTGGGTCTGCCTTGAGTGAACTACTCAGCATTCTATCTGATTTTGTTCTCTGCTGCCCACAATTCAAAACTAAAATGTTGTTGATAGAAGATTAATGTTGAACAGATCAATCTAGTCACCTTAGCATTCTGAAAATGTGAAAATGTTCTTTAGAATCAAGAGATGTAACTCATACATATTGTATTAGTAAAGTCTCTTTCATTGAAAGAAAAAGAAATCAGGTCAAGGAAAAATGTAAACACTAAATATAAAAACCCATAAGTATTCCCTAAAACTCAGTCAAGAAATAACTACAGCTGGGCCTCAACAACAACAGCAAAATTAAGCATAGCCACAACTACAACTCCCAAGTTCACTTGTTCCAATTCAAGTTATGAACAGACACTAACCTGTTCTCTCAGTATAAATTCCATATTCCCAGGAGATCATCTGCTTAACTCAGCATGAAACAGTCAAATTAATTCCATCCTGCGATGAAGATGGGGAAATGGACCCATGGATTTCTGTAAAGTAATAATCATATGTCAGATACTCTCTTAAAAGCAGTACTTGTATCAGTATTATTTAGTTACATTAGAGAATCAGTATTGTATTTATTATTTAGTCCACCCAGCAATTCAGTGAGGAAGTATTATAATTATCATCCTCAATTTGGAGAAAGGGAACTAAGACCAGTAAGGTTAAGATCTTTGTTCAAGATCATATAACACTTAAGTAGAAGAGCTGGTATGAAAACTTATGTAACTTGGCTGTGGAGCCAGAGATAATGTGACATAACTCCTAGGCTCTCATGCCTGTGGATGAGAGAGCAATTCCCTCAAAAAGGGGGATCATTGTGAGCTGGAGAGTAAATATATGAGAGCTATTCTAACTGCAATCACTGAAGGATTTAATCATCCAAATGGCAGGAAGAGCTTTATTTTTTTAAGACAACTACAAATGGAAAGTTAATTTTTAGAATGTGCAGTTAGGATATGACCACAGATATAGCATATTATTAATCTTGTTCTCATTTTGATCCAGTTATGTAAATATGTTCTACCTGACAGAGAAAAATCAATTACTCTGTATTAAAATAGGAGTAGAATAATTGTCATGCTGAATTCTTTCTTATTGAAATTACAATGTTTTATAATCTTAAAATTAAGAGAGAGAAGAACAACTTATGGATATTTTAGTATCCACACATTAATGAATACTGCTGCTTTGGACATTAGAATATATCTTGACCATAACAGTTATATATATCAAGTCATTTTAAGTACCATAAGACAATGCAGGGTTATCATTGTGATAAAACACAACATCCAAGATGAGATGGGGAAATAAATGTTATTTAAAAAGATAAATTTGTGCAGTCCCTCCCATCAGGAAACTTGCACAAGCCTCTTAGATAGCCTCATCCACCAAAGGGCAGATAGCAGAAGCAAGAAGAACTACAATCCTGCAGCCTGTGGAACAAAAACCACATTCAAGAAAGATAGACAAAATGCAAAGGCAGGCTAGGTACCAGATGAAGGAACAAAATAAAACCCCAGAAAAACAACTAAATGAAGTGGAGATAGGCAACGTTCCAGAAAAAGAATTCAGAATAATAGGGAAGATGATCCAGGACCTCAGAAAAAGAATGGAGGCAAAGATCGAGAAGATGCAAGAAATGTTTAACAAAGACCTAGAAGAATTAAAGAACAATAACCTAGAAGAATTAAAGAACAAACAAACAGAGATGAACAATACAATAACTGAAATGAAAAATACACAAGGAGTAATCAATAGCAGAATAAGTGAGGCAGAAGAACGGATAAGTGAACTGGAAGGCAGAATGGTGGAATTCACTGCCACGGAACAGAATAAACAAAAAAGAAGAGAAATGAAGACAGCCTAAGAGACCTGTGGGACACATTAAATGCAACAACATTCGCATTATAAGGGTCCAAGAAGAAGAAGAGAGAGAGAAAGGACCTGAGAAAATACTTGAAGAGATTATAGTCAGAAACTTCCCTAACATGGGAAAGGAAATAGCCACCCAAGTCCAGGAAGTGCAGAGAGTCCCAGGCAGGATAAACCCAAGAAGAAATATGCCGAGACACATAGTAATCAAATTGGCAAAAATTAAAGACAATGAAAAATTATTGAAAGCAACAAGGGGAAAATGATGAATAATCTAAAAGGGAACTCCCATAAGATTAACAGCTGATTTCTCTGCAGAAACTCTAAAACCCTGAAGGGAGTGGCATGATATATTTAAAGTGATGAAAGAGAAGAAGCTAAAACCAAGATTACTCTACCAGGCAAGGATCTCATTCAGATTCGACAGAGAAATCAAAAGCTTTATAGACAAGCAAAAGGTAAGAGGATTCAGCACCACCAAACCAGATCTACAACAAACGCTAAAGGAACTTCTCTAAGTGGGAAACACAAGAGAAGAAAAGGACCTACAAACACAAACCCAAAACAATAAAGAAAATGGTAATAGGAACATACATATCGATAATTACCTTAAACGTGAATGGATTAAATGCTCCAACCAAAAGACACAGGCTTGCTGAATGGATACAAAAACAAGACCTATATATATGCTATCTAAAGAGACCCACTTCAGACCTAGGGACACATACAGACTGAAAGTGAGGGGATGGAAAAAGTCATTCCATGCAAATAGACATCAGAAGAAAGCTGGAGTAGCAATACTCATATCAGAAAAAATAGACTTTAAAATAAAGAATGTTACAAGAGATAAGGAAGGACACTACATAATGATCAAGGGATCAATCCAAGAAGATATAACAATTATAAATATATATATGCACCCAACATAGGAACACCTCAATACATAAGGCAACTGCTAACAGCTATAAAAGAGGAAATCGACAGTAACACAGAAATAGTGGGGGACTTTAACACCTCACCTACACCAATGGACAGATCATCCGAACAGAAAATTAATAAAGAAACACAAGCTTTAAATGACACAATAGACCAGAAAGATTTAATTGATATTTATAGGACATTCCATCCAAAAACAGCTAATTACAGTTTCTTCTCAAGTGCACATGGAACATTCTCCAGGATAGATCACATCTTGGGTCATAAATCAAGCCTCAGTAAATTTAAGAAAATTGAAATCATATCAAGCATGTTTTCTGACCACAGTGCTATGAGATTAGAAATCAATTAGAAGGAAAAAACGTAAAAAACACCAAAAACATGGAGGCTAAACAATACGTTACTAAATAACTAAGAGATCATTGAAGAAATCAAAGAGGAAATTAAAAAATACCTAGAGACAAATGACAATGAAAACACGACGACCCAAAACTTATGGGATGCAGCAAAAGCAGTTCTAAGAGGGAAGTTTATAGCTATACAAGCCTACCTGAAGAAACAAGAAAAATCTCAAGGAAACAATCTAACCTTACACCTAAAGGAACTAGAGGAAGAAGAAAAAACAAAACCCAAAGTTAGTAGAAGGAAAGAATTCATAAAGATCAGAGCAGAAATAAATGAAATAGAAACAAAGAAAACAATAGCAAAGATCAATAAAACTAAAAGCTGGTTCTTTGAGAAGATAAACAAATTGATAACCATTAGCCAGACTCATCAGGAAAAAGAGGGAGAGGACTCAAATCAATAAAATTAGAAATGAAAAAGGAGAAGTTACAACAGAAACTGCAGAAATACAAAGCATCCTAAGAGACTACTACAAGCAACTCTATGCCAATAAAATGGACAACCAGGAAGAAATGGACAAATTCTTAGAAAGGTATAGCCTTCCAAGATTGAACCAGGAAGAAATAGAAAATATGAACAGACCAATCACAAGTAATGAAACTGTGACTAAAAATCTTCCAACAAACAAAAGTCCAGGATCACATGGCTTCACAAGTGAATTCTATCAAACATTTAGAGAAGAGCTAACACCCATCCTTATCACACTCTTCCAAAAAATTGCAGAGGATGGAGCACTCCCAAACTCATTCTATGAGGCCACCATCACCCTGATACCAAAACCAGACAAAGATACTGCAAAAAAAGAAAATTACAGAACAATATCACTGATGAATATAGATGCAAATATCATCAACAAAATACTAGCAAACAGAATCCAACAACACATTAAAAGGATCATACACCATGATCAAGTGGGATTTATCCCAAGGATGCAAGGATTCTTTGATATATGCAAATCAATTAATGTGATACACCATATTAACAAATTGAAGAATAAAAACCATATGATCATCTCAATAGATGCAGAAAAAGTTTTGACAATATTCAGCACCCATTTATGATAAAAACTCTCCAGAAAGTGGGCATAGAGGGAACCTACCTCAACATAATAAAGACCATATACGACAAACCCACAGCAAACATCATTCTCAGTGGTGAAAAACTGAAAGTATTTCCTCTAAGATCAGGAACAAGACAAGGATATCCACTCTCACCACTGTTATTCAACGTACTTTTGGAAGTCCTAGCCACAACAATAAGAGAAGAAAAAATAAATAAAAGGAATGCAAATTGGAAAAGAAGATTAAAATTGTCACTGTTTGCAGGCGACGTGATACTATACATAGAGAATCCTAAAGATGCCACCAGAAAACTGAGCTAATCAATGAATTCGGTAAAGTTGCAGGATACAAAGTTAATGCACAGAAATCTCTTGCATTTCTATACACTAATGATGAAAAATCTGAAAGAGAAGTTTAGGAAACACTCCCATTTACCATTGCAATAAAAATAAAATACCTAGGAATAAACCTACCTAGGGAGACAAAATACCTGTATGCCAAAAACTGTAAGACACTGATGAAAGAAATTAAAGATGATACACACAGTTGGAGAGACATACCATGTTCTTGGATTGGAAGAATCAATATTGTGAAAATGACTATACTACGCAAAGAAATCTACAGGTTCAATGCAATCCCTATCAAATTACCAATGGCATTTTTTACAGAACCAGAAAGAAAAATCTTAAAATTTGTAAGAGACACAAAAGATCTCCAATAGCCAAAGCAGTCTTGAGAGAAAAAAACAGAGCTGGAGGAATCAGACTCCTTCACTTTAGACTATACTACAAAGCTACAGTAATCAAGACAGTATGGTACTGGCACAAAAACAGAAATATAGATCAATGGAACAGGATAGAAAGCCCAGAGATAAACCCAAGCACCTATGGTCAATTAATCTATGACAGAGGAGGCAAGGATATACAATGGAGAAAAGACAGTCTCTTCAATAAGTGGTGCTGGGAAAACTGGACAGCTACATTTAAAAGAATGGAAGTAGAACACTCTGTAACAGCATACACAAAAATAAACTCAAAATGGATTAGAGACCTAAATGTAAGACTGGACAGTATGTAACTCTTCGAGGAAAACATAGAAAGAACACTCTTTGACATAAATCACAGCAAGATCTTTTTTGATCCACCTCCTAGAGAAATGGAAATAAAAACAAAAATAAACAAATGGGACCTAATGAAACTTATAAGCTTTTGCACAGCAAAGGAAACTATAAACAAGACAAAAAGACAACCCTCAGAATGGGAGAAAATATTTGCAAATGAATCTTGGACAAACGATTATCCACCAAAATATATAAACAGCTCATGCAGCTCAATATTAAGAAAACAAACAACCCAATTGAAAAATGGGCAGAAGACCTAAATAGACATTTCTCCAAAGAAGACATACAGATGGCCAAGAGGCACAGGAAAAGCTGCTCAACATCACTAATTATTAGAGAAATGCAAATCAAAACTACAAGGAGGTATCACCTCACACCAGTTAGAATGGGCATCATCAGAAAATGTACAAACAACAAATGCTGGAGAGGGTGTGGAGAAAAAGGAACCCTCTTGTACTGTTGGTGGGAATGTAAATTGATACAGCCACTATGGAGAACAGTATGGAGGTTCCTTAAGAAACTAAAAATAGAATTACCATATGACTCAGCAATCCCACTACTGGGCATATATCCAGAGAAAACCATAATTCAAAGAGACACATGCACCCCAGTGTTCACTGAAGCACTATTTACAATAGCCAGGTCATGGAAGCAACCTAAATGCCCATCGACAGACGAATGGATAAAGAAGATATGGTACATATATACAATGGAATATTACTCAGCCATACAAAGGAACGAAATGGGGTCATTTGCAGAGACGTGGGTGGATCTAGAGACTGCAATGCAGAGTGAAGTAAGTCAGAAAGAGAAAAACAAATATCTTATATTAACGTATATATGAGGAACCTAGAAAAATGGTATAGATGAACCGGTTTCCAGGGCAGAAATAGAGACACAGATGTAGGGAACAAACGTATGCACACCAAGGGGGGAAGTGGTGGGCAGGGCATGGTGGTGGAATGAATTGGGAGATTGGGATTTACATATGTACACTAATATGTATAAAATGGATAAGTAATAAGAACCTGCTGTATAAAAAAATAAATTTCAAAAATCCAAAAAAAATTTAAAAAGATAATAAATACAAAGATAAATTTGTGTATGTGTTTGTGTGTGTTTGTGTATGTGTGTGTGTATGGTAAATTATCTTGATCCAGGAAAATACTATGATAAACTAGAATTTGCTATGGAAAAACTATGATGTATCTCAATGTTTTAAATGAATATCCAAGAAAATGTAATAAATAAACTGAAGGGTGGAAGAGGCCAATTATTCTTTTATATAAACATAAAAGTAGGTTGAAAAGTAGATTAAATATACTTAAATCATATAAAACAGCAATTTTTATTGTAAAATATTTGCCATAAAGAGAGGAAGAAGAATAAAAATATATTCATAAGGAAGAAAAAATCAGGGTTAGAAAAGAGAAGAGTGGAATCCTCTATGTAAGTATTAACTATTCAAATAAACATATATTGAGTATTTCAGATGCAAGGTAGCTGAATAGAAAATACAATTTCATTAAATTAGTAGGTAAATGTTTTGATTATAAAAATTAATTCTATCATGAAAATGCTATTTTTATAAATGTATTAAAAGTCTTGGGTAAACAAATAGTATGAAAAGTACACTTATTTTTAGTCAATTAAAGTGAACATAAAGAGGTTTTTAACCCTTAGGAAGTTGGAAATAGGAAAAAACAGCCCTATTTTTTCAGCCTAAAAAGGAGGTGGATTCCCTCTTTTCCCATGTTGCAGGTCTAAAATCTAGGCCAGCTGATCCTACAGGTACTTCAGGTTAGATGTGTCCCTAAATCATCTCATCATGTTTTTCCTCAAACAAGACCCACATTACTTTTCAGTTCATCTCCTTTTCATTTCCATAGCAACTTCCTCCTTGCCTCTATTACCCTGCCCCTATTCCATGTTACTAAAAGATCAGAGTTGTGTTCTGCTTAAGTATATTGAATGGATCTCCAGGCCTTTGGATAATTTGCACACTGCTTATTATGCTATGGATAACTCTCTAGAATTCAACTCTTCTCTACTTCTCAAGAAATTCATTCCATATTCCCACTTATATCTATGCTCCTGTAATTCTGGTCTAATTATAGTTTCTAAATATTTCAGGTATCCTATACCTCCATGATATCCTGCCTCTGTTTCATTTGCCTGGAATGCCATTCCCCAATCTATCTCGAAACTTAGTTCTAAATCCTTTGAGAAGACATCTCCTGATCATTCCAGGCAAATTTAGCATCTTTGCGCCTCTAATATATTCTGAACATGCTTTTTATAATGCTAAATATTTTATTGCTAAATGTTTTATTGTACCATACCATTCATGAGTTTTTCTTCCCCATAATAAACCATAAGTTTCTTGAGCATAACATGCGTATCTATTTCATCCTTCTGTCCCCCAACCCCTAATGTTGAGTAGGTGTGGTTACATACTAGTATCCTTGCAGTTCTGGCTACACAATGTCCTAGATAAACTAGAAAAGACAAAGACATTCTGGATTGTAATGACTTGTGAGATTTTATTATCTTTCTGAAGTCAGGACTGTCAAAGCAGGTAGCAAACAGAACTCCCATGGCTCTCTCAAAGGTATATATTTTGACATAAGTTTATATCAGAAAAAATATTTCTTCTCTCTTTTTAGTTATAATTTGCTTATGTATTTTGGCCTTTATATGTTAACAATCGCATCATTTTGAATAATGACAGTGCCTTTCCATTATTTGTCTTATCTTACCACACGCGATAGGACATTTAAAATAATATTGAATAGTAGCAGTCATACTGTGCACCTTGAGTTACTCCTAATTTTCAGAATACCTCTGACATCTCTATTAGCAATGATACGTCATGTAGATGACTCACATTAGGCTACGGGAGTTCCCATTTATTGTTAGTTTGCTAGAAGTTGTTATCATTAATGAGTATTGAATTTAATCAAATGCTTTTCATAATTTTGAGATAATAGATTATTTCTCTTTAATTTCTAAATGTAGAAAGTTACACCTATAAATTCATTTTTAAATGTTCACCATCATTGTATTCTTGGGAAAAACTGATAGAGTCATGACATTTAAAAAAATTTTTATTTTGTATTGGAGTATAGTTGATGAACAATGTTGTGTTAGTTTCAGGTGTACAGCCAAGTGATTCAGTTATACATATACATGTATCTATTCTTTTCCAAATTCTTTTCCATTTAGGTTATTACAGAATATTGAGTGGAGTTCCCTGTCCTATACAGTAGGTCCTTGATGGTTAATTTTTAAAATATAGTAGTGTGAATATGTCAATCCCAAACTCCCAATTTATCCATCCCCCCCCCCCCACCACCTTTCCCCTTTGGTAACCATAAGTTTGTTTTCAAAGTCTGTGAGTCTGTTTCTGTTTTGTAAATAAGTTCATTTGTATCATTTTTTTCAGATACTGCATATAAGCAGTATCATACGATATTTGTCTTTCTCTTTCTGACTTACTTCACTTAGTATGATATTCTCCAGGTCCATCCATGTTGCTACAAATGGCATTATTTCATTCTTTTTAATGGCTGAGTAATAGTCCATCATATATATGTATCATATCTTCTTTATTCATTCATCTGTTGATGGACATTTAGGTTGCTTCTCTGTCTTGGCTGTTGTAAACAGTGCTGCAGTGAACATTGGTTGCATGTACCTTTTGAACCATGGTTTTCTCCAGATATATGCCCAAGAGTTGGATTGCAGGGTCATATGGTAGTTCTACTTTTAGTTTCTTAAGGAACCTCCATACTGTTCTCCATAGTAGCTGTACCAATGTACATTCCCACCAACAGTGTAGGAGGGTTCCCTTTTCTCCACACTCTTGTCAGCATTTATTGTTTGTAGACTTTTATGATGGCCATTCTGACTGGTGTGAAGTGATATCTCATTGGACTTTTGATTTGCATTTCTCTAATAATTAGTGATGTTAAGCATCTTTCCATGCGCTCTTGGCCATCTGTATGTCTTCTTTGAAGAAATGTCTTTTTAGGTCTTCTGCACATTTTTTGATTGGGTTGTTTTTTGATACTGAGCTGCAAGAACTGTTTGTAGATGTTGGAGATTAATCTTTTGTCGGTCGCACCGTTTGCAAATATTTCCTCCCATTCTGTGGGTTGTCTTTTCATTTTGTTTATGGTTTCCTTTGGTGTGCAAAAGCTTTTGAGTTTAATTAGGTCCCATTTGTTTATTTTTGTTTTTATATTCATTACTCCAGGAAGTGGATCCAAAAAGATATTGTTGCAATTTATGTCAAAGAGTGTTCTGCCTATGTTTTCCTCTAAGAGTTTTATAATATCCCGTTTTACATTTAGGTCTTGAACCCAGTTTGAGTTTATTTTTGTGTATGGTGTTTAAAAATGTTCTAATTTCATTCTTTTACATGTAGCTGTCCAGTTTTCCCAGCACTACTTATTGAAGAGACTGTCTTTTCTCCATTGTATAGTCTTGCTTCCTTTGTCATAGATTAGTTGACCACAGGTGCGTGGGTATATTTCTGAGCTTTCTATCGTATTCCATGATCTATATTTCTGTTTTTATGCCAGTACTATGTTGTTTTGATGACTGTAACTTTTTAGTATAGTCTGAAGTCAAGGAGTCTGATTCCTCCAGCTCCATTTTTCTTGCTCAAGATTGCTTTGGCTATTGGGGGCCTTTTGTGTCTCCATACAAATTTTAAGATTTTTTTTTCTGGTTCTGTAAAAAATGCCATTGGTAATTTGATAGGGATTGCATCGAATCTGTAGATTTCTTTGGGTAGTATAGTCATTTTGACAATATTGATTCTTCCAATCCAAGAACATCTTATAACTTTCCATCTGTTTGTGTCATCTTTGACTTCTTTCATCAGTGTCTTATAGTTTTCTGGGTACAGGTCTTTTGCCTCCTTAGGTAGGTTTATTCCTAGGTATTTTATTCTTTTGTGGCAGTGGTGAATGGGAGTGTTTCCATAATTTCTCTTTCTGATCTTTCATTGTTAGTGTATAGGAATTCAAGAGATTTCTGAGCATTAATTTTGTATCCTGCAACTTTACCAAATTCATTGATTAGCTCTAGTAATTTCCTGCTGGCATCTTTAGGATTCTCTGTATATAGTATCATGTCATCTGCAAACAGTTACAGTTTTACTTTTTCTTTCCAATTTGTATTCCTTTTATTTCTTTTTCATCTCTGATTGCCATCACTAACATTTCCAAAACTATGTTGAATAATTATGGTGAGAGTGGACATCCTTGTCTTGTTCCTGATCTTAGAGGAAATGCTTTCAGTTTTTCACCCTTGAGAATGATGTTTGCTGTGGGTTTGTCATATATGGCCTTTATTATGTTGAAGTAGGTTCCCCCTGTGCCCACTTTCTGGAGAGTTTTTATCATAAATGCGTTTTGAATTTTGTCAGATGCTTTTTCTGCATCTATTGAGATGATCATATGGTTTTTATTCTTCAGTTTGTTAATATGCTGTATCACACTGATTGATTTGCATATTTTGAAGAATCCTTGCATCCCTGGGATACATCCCACTTGATCATGGTGTATGATCCTTTTAATGTTTTGTTGGATTCTGTTTACTAGTATTTTGTTGAGGATTTTTGTACCTATATTAATCAGTGATATTGTTCTGTAATTTTCTTTTTTTGTAGTATCTTTGTCTGGTTTTGGTATCAGGGTGGTGGTGGCCTCATAGAATGAGTTTGGGAGTGTTCCTTCCTCTGCAATTTTTTGGAAGAGTTTGAAAAGGATGGGTGTTAGCTCTTCTCTAAATGTTTGATAGTATTCACCTGTGAAGCCATCTGGTCCTGGACTTTTGTTTGTCGGAAGATTTTAAATCAGAGTTTCAATTTCATTACTTGTGATTGGTCTGTTCATATTTTCTGTTTCTTCCTGGTTCAGTCTTGGAAGGTTATACCGTTCTAAGAATTTGTCCATTTCTTCCAGGTTGTCCAGTTTTTTGGCATAGAGTTACTTGTAGTAGTCTCTTAGGATGCTTTGTATTTCTGCGGTGTCTGTTGTAACTTCTCCTTCTTCATTTCTAATTTTTTTGATTTGAGTCCTCTCCCTCTTTTTCTTGATGAGTCTGGCTGATGGTTTATCAATTTTGTTTATCTTCTCAAAGAACCAGCTTTTAGTTTTATTGATCTTTGCTATTGTTTTCTTTGTTTCTATTTCATTTATTTCTGCTCTGATCTTTATGATTTCTTTCCTTTTACTAACTTTGGGTTTTGTTTGTTCCTTTTTCTCTGGTTCCTTTAGGTGTAAGGTTAGATTGTTTGTTTGAGATTTTTCTTGTTGTCTTGAGGTAGGATTGTATTCCTGTAAACTTCCCTCTTAGAATTGCTTTTACTGCATACCATAACTTTTGGATTGTCGTGTTTTTGTTGTCATTTGTCTCTAGGTATTTTTTCATTTCCTCTTTGATTTCTTCAGTGATGTCTTGCTTATGTAGTAACATATTGTCTAGCCTCTATGTGTCTCTGTTTTTTACATTTTTTCCCGTATAACTTATTTCTAATCTCATAGCATTGTGGTTGGTATGAGTTTAATTTTCTTAAATTTACTGAGGCTTGATTTGTGACACAAGATGGGATCTATCCTGGAGACTGTTCTATGTGCACTTGAGAAGAATGTGTAATCTGCTGTTTTCGGATGGAATGTCCCATAAATATCAATTAAATCTATCTGGTCTATTGTGTCATTTAAAGCCTTGTTTCCATATTAATTTTCTGCCTGGTTGATTTGTCCATTGGTGTAAGTGAGGTGTTAAAGTCCCCCACTATTATTGTGTTACTGTCAATTTTCTCTTTTATAGCTGTTAGCATTTGCCTTATGTATTGAGGTGCTCCTATGTTGGGTTGATATATATTTATAAAATTGTTATATCTTTTTCTTGGATTGATCCCTTGATCATTATGTAGTGTCCTTCCTTGTCTCTTATAACATTCTTCATTTTAAAGTCTATTTTATCTGATATGAGTATTGCTACTCCAGCTTTCTTTTGATTTCCATTTGCACGGAATATCTTTTTCCATTCCCTCACTTTCAATCTGCATTTGTGCCTAGATCTGAAGTGGGTCTCTTGTAGACAGTATATATATATTGGTCTTGTTTTTGTATCCATTCAGCGAGCCTGTGTCTTTGCTTGGAGCATTTAATCCATTCACATTTAAGGTAATTATCGATATGTATGTTCCTATTACCATTTTCTTAATTGTTTTGGGTTTGTGTTTGTAGGTCCTTTTCTTCTCTTGTGTTTCCCACTTAGAGAAGTTCCTTTAGCATTTGCTGTAGAGCTCGTTTGGTTGTGCTGAATTCTCTTAGCTTTTGCTTGACTGTAAAGCTTTTGATTTCACCGTCGAATCTGAATGAGATCCTTGCCGGGTGGAATAATCTTGGTTGTAGGTTCTTCCCTTTCATCACTTTAAATATATCGTGCCACTCTTGTCTGGCTTGTAGAGTTTCTCCTGAGAAATCAGCTGTTAACCTTATGGGAGTTCCCTTGTATGTTATTTGTCGTTTTTCCCTTGTTGCTTTTAATAATTTTTCTTTGTCTTTAATTTTTGTCAGTTTGGTTACCATGTGTCTTGGCATGTTTCTCCTTGGGTTTATCCTGCCTGGGACTCTCTTCACTTCCTGGACTTGGGTGTCTAATTCCTTCCCCATGTTAGGGAACTTTTCAACTATAATTCTTGAAATATTTTCTCAGGTCCTTTTTCTCTCTCTCTTCTCCTGTGACCCCTATAATGCGAATGTTGTTGCATTTAATTTTGTCCCAGAGGTCTCTTAAACTGTCTTCATTTCATTTCATTCTTTTTTCTTTATTCTGTTCCACAGCAGCGAAGTCCACCATTCTGTGGTCCAGGTCGCTTATCTGTTCTTCTGCCTCAGTTATTCTGCTACTGATTCATTCTAATGTATTTTTCATTTCAGTTATTGTATTGTTCATCTCTGTTTGTTCTTTAATTCTTCAAGGTGTTTGTTCTTTAATTGTTCTAGGTCTTTGTTAAACATTTCTTGCATCTTCTCGATCCTTGCCTCCATTCTTTTTCTGATGTCCTGGATCATCTTCACTGTCATTATTCTGAATTCTTTTTCTGGAAGGTTGCCTATCTCCACTTCATTTAATTGTTTTTCTGGGGTTTTATCTTGTTCCTTCATCTGGTACATAGTCCTCTGCATTTTCATCTTGTCTATCTTTCTGTAAATGTGGTTTTTGTTCCACAGGCTGCAGGATTGTAGCTCTTCTTGCTTCTGCTATGTGCCCTCTGGTGGATGAAGCTATCTAATTGGCTTGTACAAGCTTTCTGATGGGAGAGACTGGTGGTGGGTAGAGCTGCATCTTGCTCTGTTGGGCAGAGCTCAGTAAAACTTTAATCTGCTTGTCTGCTGATAGATGGGGCTGAGTTCCCTCCCTGTTGGTTGTCGGGCCTGAGGCAACCCAGTACTGGAGCCCATAGGCTCTTTGGTGGGGCTAATGGCGGACCCCAGGAGGGCTCATGCCAAGGAGTACTTCCCAGAACTTCTGCTGCTAGTGTCCTTGTCCCTGCAGTGAGCCACAGCTGGCCTCCGCCTCTGCAGGAGACCCTCCAACACTAGCAGGCAGGTCTGGTTCAGTCTCCTGTGGGGTCACTGTTCCTTCCCCCCTGGGTCCTGATGCACACATTGCTTTGTGTGTGGTCTCCAAGAGTGGAGTCTCTGTTTCCTCCAGTCCTGTCGAAGTCCTGCAATCAAATCCCACTAACCTTCGGAGTCTGATTTTCTGGGAATTCCTCCTACCATTGCCAGACCCCTAGGTTGGGAAGCCTGACATGGGGCTCAGAACCTTCACTCTAGTTGGTGGACTTCTGTGGTATAACTTTTCTACAGTTTGTGTGTTACCCACCCAGTGGTTATGGGATTTGATTTTATTGTGATTGTGCCCCTCCTACTGTCTTATTGTGGCTTCTCCTTTGTCTTTGGACGTGGGGTATATTTTTTGGTGAGGTCCAGTGTCTTCCTGTCAGTGACTGTTCAGCAGTTAGTTGTGATTCCAGTGCTCTCGCAAGAGGGAGTGAGCCCATGTCCTTCTACTCTGCCATCTTGAACCAATCTCTACACTCTCTTGTGTATAACTGCTTTTGCTTCCTCTGTGTGTGAAATTAATCCTTGTTGCAAGTAAAAATGTTTGCATCCTTCTCATTGTATGGTAGTGATTGTATTACCACATTTTATCCAATTTACAGTTTAACATTTGAGTTGTTTCTAGTTTAGGGTTATTAATAACAGTGAGGTTATATATTCCTCTACATATCTTTTGGTGCACATAGTTCCACACATACATACAAATGGAATCAACGCATTGCAGGATGTGCCTTTATTCCACTTTGTAGAAGTGTATCTCAACTTGCTGTACCAATGTACACTCCCAATTGTATTAATAGTATATGAGGGTTTTTATTGCGCTACATTTTAACCAACATCTGGTACTATCTTATTTTTTTTAATTTTTATTTTTATTTTAGCCATTTGGCAAATGTGTAGTGATATCTATTTGTGGTTTTAATTTCAATGTGTTGAGGACTAATGAAATTTAGCACTTTTTCATTAATTGGCCATTTAGATATTCTCTTCTATAAATTGGTTTTTCAGGTCTTTTGTTTATTTTCCTGTTGTGTTGTCTTCCTTTTATGGACTCATAATAGTTTTTCATATATTCTGGCTACATATATATCTTCTACTTCTTGTTTTACATTTTCACTCTCTGCAATGGTGTCTTTTGATGAATAGATATTTTAGATTTTTATGTAGTTCATCTACCAATCTTTCATTTCATGGTTTATGTTTTTATGTCCAGTTTAAGAAATCTTTCCTAATCCCAAGCTTATTAAGATATTCTAACATATCTTCTTCCAGAAGTTTTATTGCTTTATCTATTACATTTTATAGACCTTCTGGAATTGATTTTTGCATATGATGTGAGGTACGTGTCAAAATTAAATATTTTTCTATATGTATATCCAATTGACTGAGCATCCATTATTGAAAAGACAGTTCTTTCCACACTGTAGTACAGAGTCAACTTTGATATAAATCAAGTGACTCTATATATATATATATATATATATATATAATATATTATATATATATGTAGTTTTTAATATTTTATTTTATTCCTTTGATTTATTAGTCTGTCTTACACCAACACCACATAGCCTTAATTGGGGTAGCTTTACAATATATTTTGATATCTGGTAATAAAATTCCTCCAACTTTGTTTTTCTCCTACAGATTTGTCTTATTTATTCTTGGCCCATTGCATTCTCACATATGTTTAAGAACCAGCTCATGATTCTCCACACACACACACACACACACACACACACACACACACACGCATTCTGAGATTTCACTTAATTTATGGATCAATTTGGAGAGAATTGGTATCTTTACATCTCAAGATTGCATTTAATAAAGCTCCATTTACTTAGGCAGGCCACCTTTAATTTATCTCAGAAATGTTTTGTAATTTTTCTTTGTATGTCTCAGACAACTTTCAGTTTTACTCTTTGATATATGATGGTTCTTGACGCTAATGCAAATGGTGTCATTTTTAAGAAAACATGGGTTTATAATTTTATCTGTCACTACATAGTAATATATATTTATTTATATATTGACCTTGTATCTAGAGACCTTGTTAAATTCATTTTTTATTTCTTTTTAAATAAAATTTTGGATTTCTATATACATAATGTCATACATGAATTATGACCATTTTGTTATTTTTTTTTCCTAAACCTTATGCAATTTCTTTTTTTTCCCTTGCCATATTGTAGAACAGAGGACTTTCTGCAGTGTTGTAAAATGTTGGGTAGAGGCAGAGAAAGTGGACATCTTCGTTTTGTTTTTGATCTCATGAGGAAAGCTCAGTAGTTAACTATTAGGTAGAATGTTATAGATACATTTTTATATCTTTTTAATTGAGATAGAGCTTATATACAATGAAGTATACAAATATTAAGTATTCAGCCTAATTACGGTTTACATATGTATATACTTTTCAAACCACTACTGGATAAACCATCACTGAACACTGCAGGTATCTCAGAAAGCTCAGGTGTGCCCCCCCTCCTATTCCTACCAGTGCCTCCTGCCTAGTGACTGAACCCAACTGGTGTTAAGTGTATAAGGAGGCTCATTGAAGAAATTTATAAATCATTTTTATGAGCACAGAGCATAGTGGAGAAAGGTGAAGGTTAAATCTTCAGGGACATAAGGTAAACATGCATCCTTTTTCTTCATCGGAATTAACTTTCCTCTTTTGTCCCCATACAAAGTCCCAACAGATAGCAATTCAGTCATACTTCTTTCTGAAATCTAAAACACTGCTCTTTACTCTTTTTTATGTGACTATCTATGACTTAACTGAGATAGCAAGAAAAAATGGACATTGCAGTCTTGATATCAGTTAAGTCATAGATGGTCACAAAATCAATTGATCACTCTATAACATTAAGAAAAAACAGATGGACTTTAAAAATATATACTTTTTATGCTACAGTAATCAAGACAGTATGGTACTGGCACAAAAACAGAAATATAGATCAATGGAACAGGATAGAAACCCCAGAGATAAACCCACGCACATATGGTCACCTTATTTTTGATAAAGGAGGCAAGAATATACAGTGGAGAAAAGACAGCCTCTTCAATAAGTGGTGCTGGGAAAACTGGACAGCTACATGTAAAAGAATGAAATTAGAACACTCCCTAACACCATACACAAAAATAAACTCAAAATGGATTAAAGACCTAAATGTAAGGCCAGACACTATAAAACTCTTAGAGGAAAACATAGGAAGAACACTCTTTGACATAAATCACAGCAAGAGCCTTGTTGACCCCCTAGAGAAATGGAAATAAAAACAAAAATAAACAAATGGGACCTAATGAAGTTTAAAAGCTTTTGCACAGCAAAGGAAACCATAAACAAGACGAAAAGACAACCCTCAGAATGGGAGAAAATATTTGCAAATGAAGCAACTGACAAAGGATTAATCTCCAAAATATACATGCAGCTCAATATCCAAAAAACAACCCAATCCAAAAATGGGCAGAAGACCTAAATAGACGTTTCTGCAAAGAAGACATACAGATTGCCAACAGACACATGAAAGGATGCTCAGCATCACTAATCATTAGAGAAATGCAAATCAGAACTACAATGAGGTATCACCTCACACCAGTCAGAATGGCCATCATCAAAAAATCTACAAACAATAAATGCTGGAGAGGGTGTGGAGAAAGGGCACCCTCTTGCACTGTTGGTGGGAATGTAAATTGATGCAGCCACTATGGAGAACAGTATGGAGGTTCCTTAAAAAACTAAAAATAGAACTACCATACGATCCAGCAATCCCACTACTGGGCATATACCCTGCAAAAACCATAATTCAAAAAGAGTTATGTACCACAGTGTTCATTGCAGCTCTATTTATAATGGCCAGGACATGGAAGCAACCTAAGCGTTCATCGACAGATGAATGGATAAAGAAGAAGTGGCACATATATACAATGGAATATTACTCAGCCATAAAAAGAAATGAAATTGAGTTATTTGTAGTGTAGTGAGGTGGATAGACCTAGAGTCATACAGAGTGAAGTCAGAAAGAGAAAAATAAATACCATATGCTAACACATATATATGCAGTCTAAAAAAAAAAAGTTCTGAAAAACCTAGGGGCAGGACAAGATGCAGATGTAGAGAATGGACTTGAGGACACAGGGAGGGGGAAGGGTAAGCTGGGATGAAGTGAGAGAGTGGCATGGACATATATACACTACCAAATGTAAAATAGATAGCTAGTGGGAAGCAGCCACATTGCACAGGGAGATCAGCTCGGTGCTTTGTGACCATCTAGAGGGGTGGGATAGGGTGGGAGGGAGACGCAAGAGGGAGGAGATATGGGGATATATGTATATGTATAGCTGATTCACTTTGTTATAAAGTAGAAAGTAACACACCACTGTAAAGCAATTATACTCCAATAAAGATGTTAAATATATATATATACACACACACATACTGTTTAAAGTCATCAGAGAGCCAGAGAGCCATGGGCACAAAGAAGTCTAAATAAAATAATTTATAATGATGGTAGCCCTTCAGAAATTATCAAAGTCCAGCAGCATTCTTTATTTCCCAATGCTGTTGCCGAGTGTATATAAACAACTGGATGGGAAAATAGACTGTTCTATAATGGTCTTACGTTAAGTAGAAGAGATTCGCTGAGATTTTACCACTAGAAAATGGCTTACATGGCTGCTTACCAATTCTCCACTTAAAGAATTTCTAGTGGTCCTAGAAAATTGCAGGCTGGTTGGAAAATAAAGAGAAGTTGCTTAATTTCTCTTTGATTAAATTTCAAAGCCCTGCTGGAAGCCAGGGCTTGATCTCACTGTGGAGAATCAGAACACAAATCACATAAACTACTAATTAAATTGAAGTTATAAGCACCTAGCTGCATAACAAAGGAACAGAGCAAGTCCTTTCTGGAAGAATTTATTATCCACGTGAGTCTCTACTGCTATTTTATACCCAAAGTACAGTGCATACACAAAAATCTAGAAGACATGAAAAGTAGCAGAACAGTGTGACTCAAAATAAAAAGTCAAAAAGTTAAAAGAAGCAGACCATAGATGACAAATGCAGGAAGTAGTAGGCTAAAAAATAAGAAAAAGGTGGATGAAATGGTGTAAAGATGAAGAATTTCAGCAGAAAAAAAGAAAACTAAAAAATTGTAAATTCTAGAACTGAAAAATGTTATATTTGAAATGATTAATTCATTTCATTGGCTTAAAAGTAGGCTGGACACAAGAAAAAAGGATTATTAACTTCAAAGAAGGTCATTTGGAATTGTCTAAAGTGAACCACAGAAAAAGAAATAATAATTTATAAACAGGATAGGAGTTCATTAAGAGACTGTAAAATGTTCTTACATAGTTTATTAACAAATAAAAAGTACAATTGTAAAATGATACAATTGTAACCCTCCAAAACATGAAATACTTAATAATTTTAAAGACCTATGTTTAACACCTATACATTGAAAATTGTTAAAAGAAATTAAAGATCTAAATAAATAGATATACTGTGGTCATAGATTACAAGTCTGAGTATTAAGATGCCATTTCTCCTGAAGTTGATCTATAGATTCATATTTATCCCATCCCATTCCTATTCAAATTCTTTTTTAGAACTGGAAAGTTTATTTTTAATAAAAGAATTGTAAAATTATAATATATAATTATACATTAATATATAATTAATGTAATAATTGTAATTATAATATGTTATACATTATATAATTATAAAACATAATACATATGTGAGTATATAATGTATACATAAATGCAAAGAAAGAAGAGCCAAGGCAATCTTGAAAAAGAAAAATAAAGATGGAGGACTGACTGACCATGTTTCAAGACTTAGAATAAAACTACATTAATTGAGCCAATGAGATAGTAGTAGAGACAGACAAATAGATCAATGAAACCAAAAAGAGAGTCTATAAATAAACCTCTATATACAATTACTTGATTTTGACAAAGGTATCAGTGTGATTCAATAGCTTAAGGAAGGGTTATTGAATTAAAAAAATTATTAGGGTTCTTCAGAGTAGAACCAATAGGAGAGATGATAGCTAGCTAGCTAGCTAGATAGATAGATAGGAAGATAGGAAGAAAGAATTATAATAGGAACTTTCACACAGTTATGGAGGCTGTGTCCCATAATCTGCTCCATCTGCAAGCTGGAGGACCAGGAAAGCCAGTGATATAATTCAGTCTGAGTCTGGGGCCTGGGGCTGGGCAGGACTTGTGTATGTCCCTAGGTCCCAAAGCCCCAGAACCAGGAGCTCCAAGGTCAGAGGACAGGAAAAGATGGATGTCCGAGCTCTAGGAGAGAGAGAGAGGAGGGGCGGGGGGGAGGGGGGAATCCACTCTTCCTTCCCTCTTTTGTTCTATTCTGGCCCTCAGTGGATTGGATGATGCCCGCCCTCTTTGGGGAGGGTTGATGTTTTTACTCAATCTACTGAAACAAATGCTAATCTCTTCCAGAAACATGCTCATAGATACACCCAGAAATAGTGTTTTATCAGCTATCTGGGTCTCTCTAAACCCAGTCAAATTGATACATTAGGTTAATCATCACCACAAATATTGCTGGATATCCAAATGGAAGAGCGTTTACAAAATCAGTTACTATTGGCCCCCCCATTCTTACTCCTTACACCAAAATTAATTCAAAAATGGATCATAAACCTAAATGTCAAAGCTAATATTTGAAAGCTTCTTGAAGGAAACATAGACAAATCTCCTGGTCTAGGCAAATATCAGTATTTCTTAATTAGAATGAAAAAAGGCACTACCCATAAGATTTTTTAAAAATCGGGCTTAAAATTGAAATCTTCTAAACACGAAAGATAAAGAAAAGGAAGTAAAGAGACAAACCACAGACTCAGAAAGTATATTCATAAAACATATATCTGGCAAAGGATTCATATCCAGAACAGATAAATTCTACAAATCAATAATAAAACGACAAGCAACTCTATTTCTTCAAATTAGCAAAAGATTTGCATGAACACTTAAGAAAATGAGATACTGTATGACCACGAAGCATATGCAAAGTTTCTCAATGTCATGGCTAATGCAAATCACACTCACAGTGAGATTTTAGAATTAAAAACAAGCAAAAACAAAAACTACACCTATCAGATCAGCTAACCTTAGAAAGAGTGAAAACTCCAAGGATTTGTGAGAATGTAGAGCAACTTAAACTCTTGTGTTGAGAGTCTAACATTGTACAACCACTTTGGAAAACTATCTGCTAGTCTTTCAGAAAGATTACCAAACTTTGATCATGTAACAAGCATTTCTGCTCTAAGACTGACTTGCACAAGGATGTTCATTAAAATTCAACTTACAAAAGCTCATAACTAGAAACAACCCAAATTTTAAGCAATAATAGATTGGCTAAATAAATTGAGGGCTCTAGGACCTCCAAACACATTAAATCCCCAGCTGCTATGAATAAGGAGGCAAAATTTCTTTGTTGGATGATTTGGTGGAATCCTAAGAGGAATCGCTCCTATCCTGCAATGGACTGAATATGTGCCCAAATCCCACATTCATATGTTGAAGCCTAATCCCCAGTGTGATGGTCTCTGGGAGGTGATTAGGTCATGAGAGTGGAGCCCTCAGAAATGGGATTAGTGCCCTTATAAGAAACACCCCAGAGAGCTCCCTATTCCCATCATGTTGAGGTTAAAGTAAAAAGACTGATGTCTAGGAAGTGGGCTCTCACCATACATTGACTCTGCTAGTGCCTTTATCTTGGAATTCCTAGAACTATAAGTTCTTATACTTCCGAACTGTAAGAAATAAATTTCTGTTGTTTATGAGCCATGCAGTATATGATATTATGTTATAGAAGCCCAAACGAACTAACACACATCCCCCATTTTGATTTTACAACCTGTTCATGGGGGAGACCATTGCTGGTGTAAGACAACTTAAAGGGACTTGCTGTATCCACAGTCTCCTAATTGTTACCATCCATAAGCAATTCCACCATTTGAGCCAGCTTCTTATGCTTTATGGAAGCATGTGGTAAGACTACTGAATTTAGTGAGCCTATTGTCACATCTCATGTGTCATAAAATGAGTTCCATAGTTCAAGGTGATATTTTTTGGAACATTGGCAAATAAGAATACATTCTGTAAGTCCTTTAATGGAGGTGCTGAAAGAGGAAAGGGATACTAAATCTGACCCCAGAATGTATGTTAGTCTCTGTAAGATCAACTTTTTGTTCCCCTTCTTTTTTTTTTTTGAATTTTATTTTTTTAATTTTTTATACAGCAGGTTCTTATTAGTTATCCATTTAATATATATAAGTCTATATATGTCAATCCCAATCTCCCAATTCATCACACCACCACCTGCCAATGCCACTTTCCCCTCTTGGTGTCCATATGTTTGTTCTCTACATTTGTGTCTCTATTTCTGCCCTGAAAACTGGTTCATCTGTACCATTTTTCTAGGTTCCACGTATATGTGTTAATATACGATGTTTCTTTTTCTCTTTCTGACTTACTTCACTCTGTAAGACAGTCTCTAGATACATCCATGTCCCTACAAATGACCCAATTTCATTCCTTTTTATGGCTGAGTAATATTCCATTGTATATATGTACCACTTCTTCTTTATCCATTCATCTGTTGATGGGCATTTAGGTTGCTTCCATGTACTGGCTATTGTAAATAGTGCTGCAATGAACATTCGGGTGCATATGTCTGTTTGAATTATGGTTTTCTCTGGGTAAATGCCCAGTAGTGGGATTGCTGGGTCATATGGTAATTCTATTTTTAGTTTTTTAAGGAGCCTCCATACTGTTCTCCATAGTGGCTGTATCAATTTATATTCCCACCAACAGTGCAAGAGGGTGCCCTTTCTCCACACCCTCTCCAGCATTTATTGTTTGTGGATTTTTTGATGATGGCCATTCTGACTGGTGTGAGGTGATACCTCATTGTAGTTCTGATTTGCATTTCTCTAATGATTAGTGATGTTGAGCATCCTTTCATGTGTTTGTTGGCAATCTGTATATCTTCTTTGGAGAAATGTCTATTTAGGTCTTCTGCCCATTTTTGGATTGGGTTGTTTGTTTTTTTGATATTGAGCTGCATGTATATTTTGGAGATTAATCCTTTGTCAGTTGCTTCGTTTGCAAATATCTTCTCCTATTCTGAGGGTTGTCTTTTCGTCTTGTTTATGGTTTCCTTTGCTATGCAAAAGCTTATAAGTTTCATTAGGTCCCATTTGTTTATTTTTGTTTTTATTTCCATTACTCTAGGAGGTGGATTAAAAAAGATCTTGCTGTGATTTATGTCAAAGAGTGTTCTTCCTATGTTTTCCTCTAAGAGTTTTATAGTGTCCAGTCTTACATTTAGGTCTCTAATCCATTTTCAGTTTATTTTTGTGTATGGTGTTAGGGAGTGTTCTAATTTCATTCTTTTACATGTAGCTGTCCAGTTTTCCCAGCACCACTTATTGAAGAGACTGTCTTTTCTCCATTGTGTATCTTTGCCGCCTTTGTCATAGATTAGTTGACCATATGTGTGTGGCTTTATCTCTGGAGTTTCTATCCTGTTCCATTGATCTATATTTCTGTATTTGTGCCACTACCATATTGTCTTGATGACTGTAGCTTTGTAGTGTAGTCTGAAGTCAAGGAGTCTGATTCCTCCAGCTCCGTTTTTTTTCCCTCAAGACTGCTTTGCTATTCAGGGTCTTTTGTGTCTCCATACAAATTTTAAGATTTGTTTTTTTCTAGTTCTGTGAAAAATGCCATTGGTAATTTGATAGGGATTGCACTGAATCTGTAGATTTCTTTAGGTAGTATAGTCATTTTCACAATATTGCTTCTTCCAATCCAGGAACATCATATATCTCTTCATCTGTTTGTATCATCTTTAATTTCTTTCATCAGTGTCTTATAGTTTTCTGCATACAGGTATTTTGTCTCGCTAGATAGGTTTATTACTAGGTATTTTATTCTTTTTGTTGCAGTGGTGAATGGGAGTGTTTCCTTAATTTCTCTTTCAGATTTTTCATCATTAGTGTATAGAAATACAAGAGATTTCTGTGCAATAACTTTGTATCCTGCAACTTAATAAATTCATTCATTAGCTGTAGTAGTTTTCTGGTGGCATCTTTAGGATTCTCTATGTATAGTATCACGTCATCTGCAAACAGTGACAGTTTTACTTCTTCTTTTCCAATTTGTGTTCCTTTTAGTTTTTTTTTTCTTCTCTGATTGCCTTGGCTAGGACTTCCAGAACTATGTTGAATAATAGTGGTGAGAGTGGACATCCTTGTCTTGTTCCTGATTTTAGAGGAAATGCTCTCAGTTTTTCACCATTGAGAATGATGTTTGCTGTGATTTGTCATATATGGTCTTTATTATGTTGAGGTAGGTTCCCTCTATGCCCACTTTCTGGAGAGTTTTTATCAAAAATGGGTGTTGAATTTTGTCAAATGCTTTTTCTGTATCTATTGAGATGATATATGGTTTTTATTCTTCTATTTGTTAATATGGTGTATCACATTGATTGATTTGCATATATTGAAGAATCCTTGCATCCCTGGGATAAATCCCACTTGATCATGGTGTATGATCCTTTTAATGTGTTGTTGGATTCAGTTTGCTAGTATTTTGTTGAGGATTTTTGCATCTATTTTCATCAGTGATATTCTTCTGTCATTTTCTTTTTTTGTAGTATCTTTGTCTGGTTTTGGTATCAGGGTGATGGTGGCCTCATAGAATGAGTTTGGGAGTGTTTCTTCCTCTGCAATTTTTTGGAAGAGTTTGAGAAGGATAGGTGTTAGCTCTTCTCTAAATGTTTGATGGAGTTCACCTGTGAAGCCATCTTGTCCTGGTCTTTTGTTTGTTGGAAGATTTTTAATCACAGTTTCAATTTCATTACTTATGATTTGTCTGTTCGTATTTTCTGTTTCTTCCTGGTTCAATCTTGGATGGTTATACCCTTCAAAGTATTTGTCAGTTTCTTCCAGGTTGTCCATTTTATTGGCATAGAGTTGCTTGTAGTAGTCTCTTATGATGCTTTGTATTTCTGCAGTGTCTGTTATAAGTTCTCCTTTTCCATTTCTAATTTTATTGATTTGAATCCTCTCCCTCTTTTTCTTTTTTTTTTTTTTAATATTGACATTCAGTCCAGTAATCCTCCACTGTAACAGCTCCTTTACTTTGCAGTGAACATTGATTTGTATATTTTTTGCCTCTGAGTCCTTGTGGGATTTTTTTTTTTTAATTCAGACAGAAAGTCACAAAAATTATACTCATCCTCATCAGTTCACTCAGTCCCATGTAATTAATTTTTTTTTTCATCTTGATCTTTTTTTTTTTTTTCTCCACACACACACACTGTATTTTATTTTTACAAGAGATAGATAGACTGACACCAAGCATTGTACATGGATGACCACAACAAAAGCAACAATGATTGCAATTACCAAACATGAAACACACTTATACTATGTCATAATATTGACATTCAGTCCAGTAATCCTCCACTGTAACAGCTCCTTTACTTTGCAGTGAAAATTGATTTGTATATTCTTTTCCTCTGAGTCCTTGTGGGATTTTTTTTTTTAATTCAGACAGAAAGTCACAAAAATTATACTCATCCTCATCAGTTCACTCAGTCCCATGTAATTAATTTCTTTTTTTTTTCATCTTGATCTTTTGTTAGCACTTTTATGAGTTCATCAGTTTTTCATTAGAGTTCTGAAAATGCTTATTCATTCAGTTCAGCAGTACAGTCAGTTACCAGAAACCTGTACTTGTCAGAGTCTTTTCCATGAATTTCTTGAAGATGAAACCCTTTTATAGGAACATATTTGCAAAATCATCAGAGTACACCCAGAACTGTCTGTAAATGACAAAAGACTTAAAAATGACCATGGTTAAAGATTTGATGAAAGTTCATAATAATGCAGTTGACAAGAAAATTAGTTATTTCTGAGATATACATTTTAAAGTAATAACTAGGATTATTACTTATAACATTATACCAGAACATATAAGATTTTTAGAAGTTTCCTGTAATGTCTGAAACATTTATATTAACATATTTCCATACATATTTCCATACAAATACAAATATAAGATTTTTAGAAATTTCATGTAATGTCTGAAACATTTATATTAACATATTTCCATACAAATAACCCAATGAAAGTTTAGTATTAGTTGTTTTGTTTGTTTTTTTATACTGCAGGTTCTTATTAGGCATCAGTTTTATACACATCAGTGTATACATGTCAATCCCAATCGCCCAATTCAGCACACCACCATCCCCACCTCACCGCTGTTTTCCCCCCTTGGTGTCCATATGTCCATTCTCTACATCTGCGTCTCAACTTCTGCCCTGCAAACTGGCTCATCTGTACTATTTTTCTAGGTTCCACATATATGCATTAATATACGATATTTGTTTTTCTCTTTCTGACTTACTTCACTCTGTATGACAGTCTCTAGATCCATCCACGTCTCAACAAATGACTCAATTTCGTTCCTTTTTATGGCTGAGTAATATTCCATTGTATATATGTACCACAACTTCTTTATCCATTCGTCTGTTGATGGGCATTTAGTTTGCTTCCATGACCTGGCTATTGTAAATAGTGCTGCAATGAACATTCGGGTGCATGTGTCTTTTTGAATTACGGTTTTCTCTGGGTATATGCCCAGTAGTGGGATTGCTGGGTCATATGGTAATTCTATTTTTAGTTTTTTAAGGAACCTCCATGTTGTTCTCCATAGTGGCTTTATCAATTTACATTCCCACCAACAGTGCAAGAGGGTTCCCTTTTCTCCACACCCTCTCCAGCGTTTGTTGTTTGTAGATTTTCTGATGATGCCCATTCTAACAGGAGTGAGGTGATACCTCATTGTAGTTTTGATTTGCATTTCTCTAATAATTAGTGATGTTGAGCATCTTTTCATGTGCTTCGTGGCCGTCTGTATGTCTTCTTTGGAGAAATGTCTATTTAGGTCTTCTGCCCATTTTTGGATTGGGGTGTTTGTTTCTTTGATATTGAGCTGAATGAGCTGTTTATATATTTTGGAGATTAATCCTTTGTCCGTTGATTCATTTGCAAATATTTTCTCCCATTCTGAGGGTTGTCTTTTCGTCTTGTTTATGGTTTCCTTTGCTGTGCAAAAGCTTTGAAGTTTCATTAGGTCCCACTTGTTTATTTTTGTTTTTATTTCCATTACTCAAGGAGGTGGATCAAAAAAGATCTTGCTGTGATTTATGTCAAAGAGTGTTCTTCCTATGTTTTCCTCTAAGAGTTTTATAGTGTCCAGTCTTATATTTAGGTCTCTAATCCATTTTGAGTTTATTTTTGTGTATGGTGTTAGGGAGTATTCTAATTTCATTCTTTTACATGTAGCTGTCCAGTTTTCCCAGCACCACTTATTGAAGAGACTGTCTTTTCTCCATTGTATATCTTTGCCTCCTTTGTCATAGATTAGTTGACCATAGGTGCGTGGGTTAATCTCTGGGCTTTCTATCTTGTTCCATTGATCTATGTTTCTGTTTTTGTGCCAGTACCATATTGTCTTGATTACTGTAGCTTTGTAGTATAGTCTGAAGTCAGGGAGTCTGATTCCTCCAGCTCCATTTTTTTGCCTCAAGACTGCTTTGGCTATTCGGGGTCTTTTGTGTCTCCATACAGATTTTAAGATGATTTGTTCTAGCTCCGTAAAAAATGCCATTGGTAATTTGATAGGGATTGCATTGAATCTGTAGATTGCTTTGGGTAGTATACTCATTTTCACAATGTTGATTCTTCCAATCCAAGAACATGGTATATCTCTCCATCTGTTGGTATCATCTTTAATTTCTTTCATCAGTGTCTTATAGTTTTCTGCATACAGGTCTTTTGTCTCCCTAGGTAGGTTTATTCCTAGGTATTTTATTCTTTTTGTTGCAATGGTGAATGGGATTGTTTCCATAATTTCTCTTTCATATTTTTCATCATTAGTGTATAGGAATGCAAGAGATTTCTGTGCATTAATTTTGTAACCTGCAACTTTACCATATTCGTTAATTAGCTCTAGCAGTTTTCTGGTGGCAGTTTTAGGATTCTCTATGTATAGTATCATGTCATCCGCAAACAGTGACAGTTTTACTTCTTCTTTTCCAATTTGTATTCCTTTTATTTCTTTTTCTTCTCTGATTGCTGTGGCTAGGACTTCCAGAACTATGTTGAGTAATAGTGGTGAGAGTGGACATCCTTGTCTCGTTCCTGATCTTAGAGGAAATGCTTTCAGTTTTTCACCATTGAGAATGATGTTTGCTGTGGGTTTGTCATATATGGCGTTTATTATGTTGAGGTAGGTTCCCTCTATGCCCACTTTCTGGAGAGTTTTTATCATAAATGGGTGTTGAATTTTGTCAAAAGCTTTTTCTGCATCTATTGAGATGATCATATGGTTTTTATTCTTCAATTTGTTAATATGGTGTATCACATTGATTGATTTGCGTATATTGAAGAATCCTTGCATCCCTGGGATAAATCCCACTTGATCATGGTGTACTATCCTTTTAATGTGTTGTTGGATTCTGTTTGCTAGTATTTTGTTGAGGATTTTTGCATCTATATTCATCAGTGATATTGGTCTGTAATTTTCTTTTTTTGTAGTGTCTTTGTCTGGTTTTGGTATCAGGGTGATGGTGGCCTCATAGAATGAGTTTGGGAGTGTTCCTTCCTCTGCAATTTTTTGGAAGAGTTTGAGAAGGATGGGTGTTAGCTCTTCTCTAAATGTTTGATAGAATTCACCTGTGAAGCCATCTGGTCCTGGACTTTTGTTTGTTGGAAGATTTTTAATCACAGTTTCAATTTCATTACTTGTGATTGGTCTGTTCATATTTTCTGTTTCTTCCTGATTCAGTCTTGGAAGGTTATACCTTTCTAAGAATTTGTCCATTTCTTCCAGGTTGTCCATTTTATTGGCATAAAGTTGCTTGTAGTAGTCTCTTAGGATGTTTTGTATTTCTGTGGTGTCTGTTGTAACTTCTCCTTTTTCATTTCTGATTTTATTGATTTGAGTCCTCTCCCTCTTTTTCTTGATGAGTCTGGCTAATGGCTTATCAATTTTGTTTATCTTCTCAAAGAACCAACTTTTAGTTTTATTGATCTTTGCTATTGTTTTCTTTGCTTCTATTTCATTTATTTCTGCTCTGATCTTTATGATTTCTTTCCTTCTGCTAACTTTGGGTTTTGTTTGTTCTTCTTTCTCTAGTTTCTTTAGGTGTAAGGTTAGATTGTTTACTTGAGATTTTTCTTGTTTCTTTAGGTAGGCTTGTATAGCTATAAACTTCCCTCTTAGAACCGCTTTTGCTGCATCCCATAGGTTTTGGGTCGTCGTGTTTTCATTTTCATTTGTCTCTAGGTATTTTTTTATTTCCTGTTTGATTTCTTCAGTAATCTCTTGGTTATTTAGTAACGTATTGTTTATCCTCCATGTGTTTGTCTTTTTTACGTTTTTTTCCCTGTAATTCATTTCTAATCTCATAGCGTTGTGGTCAGAAAAGATGCTTGATATGATTTCAATTTTCTTAAATTTACTGAGGCTTGATTTGTGACCCAAGATGTGATCTATCCTGGAGAATGTTCTGTGCGCACTTGAGAAGAACGTGTAATCTGCTGTTTTTGGATGGAATGTCCTATATATATCAATTAAATCTATCTGGTCTATTGTGTCATTTAAAGCTTCTGTTTCCTTATTTATTTTCATTTTGGATGAGCTGTCCATTGGTGTAAGTGAGGTGTTAAAGTCCCCCACTATTATTGTGTTACTGTCGATTTCCTCTTTTATAGCTGTTAGCAGTTGCCTTATGTATTGACGTGCTCCTATGTTGGGTGCATATATATTTATAATTGTTATATCTTCTTCTTGGATTGATCCCTGGATCATTATGTAGTGTCCTTCCTTGTCTCTTGTAACATTCTTTATTTTAAAGTCTATTTTATCTGATATGAGTATAGCTACTCCAGCTTTCTTTTGATTTCCATTTGCATGGAATATCTTTTTCCATCCCCTCACTTTCAGTCTGTATGTGTCCCTAGGTCTGAAGTGGGTCTCTTGTAGACAGCATATATATGGGTCTTGTTTTTGTATCCATTCAGCCAGTCTATGTCTTTTGGTTGGGGCATTTAATCCATTCACGTTTAAGGTAATTATCGATATGTATGTTCCTATGACCATTTTCTTAATTGTTTTGGGTTTGTTTTTGTAGGTCCTTTTCTTCTCTTGTGTTTCCCACTTAGAGAAGTTCCTTTAGCATTTGTTGTAGAGCTGGTTTGGTGGTGCTGAATTCTCTTAGCTTTTGCTTGTCTGTAAAGCTTTTGATTTCTCCATCAAATCTAAATGAGATCCTTGCTGGGTAGAGTAATCTTGGTTGTAGGTTCTTCCCTTTCATCACTTTAAGTATATCATGCCACTCCCTTCTGGCTTGCAGAGTTTCTGCTGAGAAATCAGCTGTTAACCTTATGGGAGTTCCCTTGTATGTTATTTGTCATTTTTCCCTTGCTGCTTTCAGTAATTTTTCTTTGTCTTTAATTTTTGCCACTTTGATTACTATGTGTCTCGGCGTGTTTCTCCTTGGGTTTATTCTGTATGGGACTCTCTGCGCTTCCTGGACTTGGGTGGCTATTTCCTTTCCCATGTTAGGGAAGTTTTCGACTATAATCTCTTCAAATATTTTCTCTGGTCCTTTCTCTCTCTCTTCTCCTTCTGGGACCCCTATAATGTGAATGTTGTTGCGTTTAATGTTGTCCCAGAGGTCTCTTAGGCTGTCTTCATTTCTTTTCATTCTTTTTTCTTTAGTCTGTTCTGCAGCAGTGAATTCCACCATTCTGTCTTCCAGGTCACTTATCCGTTCTTCTGCCTCAGTTATTCTGCTATTGATTCCTTCTAGTGTAGTTTTCATTTCAGTTATTGTATTGGTCATCTCTGTTTGTTTGTTCTTTAATTCTTCTAGGTCTTTGTTAATCATTTCTTGCATCTTCTCAATCTTTGCCTCCATTCTTATTCCGAGGTCCTGGATCATCTTCACTATCATTATTCTGAATTCTTTTTCTGGAAGGTTGCCTATCTCCACTTCATTTAGTTGTTTTTCTGGGGTTTTTTCTTGTTCCTTCATCTGGTACATAGCCCTCTGCCTTTTCATCTTCTCTGTCTTTCTGTAACTGTGGTTTTTGGTCCACAGGCTGCAGGATTGTAGTTTTTCTTGCTTCTGTTGTCTGCCCTCTGGTGGTTGAGGCTATCTAAGAGGCTTGATGGGAGGCTCTGGTGGTGGGTAGAGCTGACTGTTGCTGTGGCGGTCAGAGCTCAGTAAAACCTTAATCCACTTGACTGTTGATGGGTGGGGCTGGGTTCCCTCCCTGTTGCTGTGGCGGTCAGAGCTCAGTAAAACCTTAATCCACTTGACTGTTGATGGGTGGGGCTGGGTTCCCTCCCTGTTGGTTGTTTTGCCTGAGGCAACCCAACACTGGAGCCTACCCGTGCTCTTTGGTGGGGTTAATGGCAGACTCTGGGAGGGCTCACGCCAAGGAGAACTTCCCAGGACCTCTGCTGCCAGTGTCCTTATCCCCACGGTGAAACAGAGCCACCACTTGCCTCTGCAGGAGACCCCCCAACACCAGCAGGTACGTCTGGTTCAGTCTCCCCCAGGGTCACTGCTCCTTCCCCTGGGTCCCGATGCACACATTACTTTGTGTGTGCCCTCCAAGAGTGGGGTCTCTCTTTCCCCCAGTCCTGTCACAGTCCTGCAATCAATTCCTACTAGACTTCAAAGTCTGATTCTCTAGGAATTCCTCCTCCCGTTGCCGGACCCCCAGGTTGGGAAGCCTGACGTGGGGCTCAGAACCTTCACTCCAGTGGGTGGACTTCTGTGGTATAAGTGTTCGCCAGTCTGTGAGTCACCCACCCAGCAGTTATGGGATTTGATTTTACTCTGATTGCGCCCCTCCTACCGTCTCACTGTGGCTTCTCCTCTGTCCTTGGACGTGGGGTATCCTCCTTGGTGAAGTCCAGGGTCTTCCTGTCAATGATTGTCCAGCAGCCAGTTGTGATTCTGGTGCTCTCGCAAGAGGGAGTGAGAGCACGTCCTTCTACTCCGCCATCTTGGTTAATCTCCCCCCTCTTTTTCTTGTTGAGTCGGGCTAAATGTTTATCAATTTTATCTTCTCAAAGAACCAGCTGTTAGTTTTACTGATCTTTGCTATTGTTTTCTTTGTTTCTGTTTCATTTATTTCTTTATAAATTTATTTATTTATTCATTTATTTATGGCTGTGTGTGGGCTTCCTCTAGTTGCAGCGAGCGGGGGCCACTCTTCATCGCGGTGCACGGGCCTCTCACTATTGCAGCCTCTCTTGTTGCGGAGCACAGGCTCCAGACGCGCAGGCTCAGTAGTTGTGGCTCATGGGCCCAGTTGCTCCGTGGCATGTGGGATCTTCCCAGACCAGGGCTTGAACCCATGCCCCCCGCATTGGCAGGCGGACTCTCATCCACTGCACCACCAGGGAAGCCCCTGTTTCATTTATTTCTGCTCTGATCTTTATGAATTCTTTCCTTCCACTAACTTTGGGTTTTGTTTGTTCTTCTTTCTCTAGTTCCTTTAGGTGTAAGGTTAGATTGTTTATTTGAGATTTTTCTTGTTTCTTGAGGTAGGATTGTATTGCTATAAACTTCCCTCTTAGAACTGCTTTTGCTGCATCCCATAGGTTTTGGATTGTCGTGTTTTCATTGTCATTTATCTCTAGGTATTTTTTTGATTTCCTCTTTGATTTCTTCAGTGATCTCTTCGTTATTTAATAATGTATTGTTTAGCCTCCATGTGTTTGTGTTTTTTACATTTTTTCCCATGTAATTGATCTCTAATATCATAGCATTGTGGTCAGAAAAGATACTTGATATGATTTCAGTTTTCTTATATTTACTGAGGCTTGATTTGTGACCCAAGTTGTGATCTATCCTGGAGAATCTTCCGTGCATACTTGAGAAGAAAGTGTAATCTGCTGATTTGGATGGAATGTCCAGTAAATATCAATTAAATCTATCTGGTCTATTGTGTCATTTAAATCTTGTGTTTCCTTATTAATTTTCTGTTTGGATGATCTGTCCATTGGTGTAAGTGAGGTGTTAAAGTCCCCCACTATTCTTATGTTACTGTCGATTTCCTCTTTTAGAGCTCTTCGCAGTTGCCTTATGTATTGAGGTGCTCCTATGTTGGGTGCCTATATATTTATAATTGTTATATCTTCTTCTTGGATTGAACCCTTGATCATTACATAGTGTCCTTCCTTGTCTCTTGTAACATTCTTTATTTTAAAGTCTATTTTATCTGATATGAGTATTGCTACTCCAGCTTTCTTTTGATTTCCATTTGCATGGAATATCTTTTGCCATCCCCTCACTTACAGTCTGTATGTGTGCCTAGGTCTGAAGTGAGTCTCTTGTAGACAGTATATATATGTGTCTTGGTTTTGTATCCACTCAGTGAGCCTGTGTCTTTTGGTTGGAGCATTTAATCCATTCATGATTAAGGTATTTATCGATATGTATGTTCCTATGACCATTTTCTTAATTGTTTTGGGTTTGTGTTTGTAGATCCTTTTCTTCTCTTGTGTTTCCCACTTAGAGAAGTTCCTTTAGCATTTGCTGTAGTGCTGGTTTGCTGGTGCTGAATTCTCTTACTTTTTGCTTGACTGTAAAGCTTTTTATTTCTCCGTCAAATCTGAATGAGATCCTTGCCGGGTAGAGTAATCTTGGTTGTAGGTTCTTCCCCTTCATCACTTTAAATATGTCATGCCACTCCCTTCTGGCTTGTAGAGTTTCTCATGAGAAATCAGCTGTTAACCTTATGGGAGTTCCCTTGTATGTTATTTGTCGTTTTTCCTTTGTTTCTTTCAATAAATTTTCTTTGTCTTTAAGTTTTGTCAGTTTGATTACTATGTGTCTCAGCATGTTTCTCCTTGGATTTATCCTGCCTAGGAGTCTCTGTGCTTCCTGGACTGGGCGGCTATTTCCTTTCCCATGTTAAGAAAGTTTTCGACTATAATCTCTTCAAATATTTTCTCGGGTCCTTTCTCTCTCTCTTCTCCTTCTGAGACCCCTATATTGCGAATGTTGTTTCACTTAATGTTGTCCTAGAGGTCTCTTAGGCTGTCTTCATTTCTCTTCATTCTGTTTTCTTTATTCTGTTCCGTGACAGTGAATTCCACCATTCTGTCTTCCAGGTCACTTATCCGTTCTTCTGCCTCAGTTATTCTGCTACTGATTCCTTCTAGTGTATTTTTCATTTCAGTTATTGTATTGTTCATCTCTGTTTGTTTGTTCTTTAATTCTTCTAGCTGTTTGTTCTTTAATTGTTCTAGGTCTGTGTTAAACATTTCTTGCATCTTCTCGATCTTTGCCTCCATTCTCTTTCCGAGGTCCTGGATCATCTTCCCTATCATTATTCTGAATTCTTTTTCTGGAAGGTTGCCTATCTCCACTTCATTTAGTTGTCTTTCTGGGGTTTTATCTTGTTCCTTCATCTGGTACATAGCTCTCTGCCTTTTCATCTTGTCTGTCTTTCTTGAATGTGGTTTTTGTTCCACAGGCTGCAGGATTGTAATTCTTCTTGCTTCTGCTGTCTGCCTTCTGGTGGATGAGGCTATCTAAGAGGCTTGTGCAAGCTTCCTGATGGGAGGGACTCGTGGTAGGTAGAGCTGGCTTTTGCTCTGTTGGGCAGAGCTCAGTAAAGCTTTAATCCACTTGTCTGCTGATGGGTGGGGCTGGGTTCCCTCCCTGTTGGTTGTCTGGCCTGAGGCGACCCAAGACTGGAGAGTACCTGTTCTCTTTGGTGGGGCTAATGGCGGACTCTGGGAGGGCTCATGCCAAGGAGTACTTCCCAGAACTTCTGCTTCCAGTGTCTTTGTCCTCAGGGTGAGCCACAGCCACCACCGCCGCCTCTGCAGGAGACCCTCCAACACTAGCAGGTAGGTCTGGTTCAGTCTCCTATAGGGTGACTGCTCTTTGCCCTGGGTCCTGATGCACACACTACTTTGTGTGTGCCCTCCAAGAGTGGAGTCTCTGTTTCCTCCAGTCCTGTCGAAGTCTGGGATTTCCCAGACTAGGCTTCAAAGTCTGATTCTCTGGTATTCCTCCTCCCATTGCCAGACCCCCAGGTTGGGAAGCCTGACGTGGGGCTCAGAACCTTCACTCCAGTGTGTGGACTTCTGTGGTATAAGTGTTCTCCAGTTTGTGAGTCACCCACCCAGTAGTTATGGGATTTGATTTTATTGTGATTGTGCCCCTCCTACCATCTCACTGTGGCTTCTCCTTTGTCTTTGGATGTGGGGTATCTTTTCTGGTGAGTTCCAGTGTCTTCCAGTTGATGCCTGTTCAGCAGTTAGTTCTTTGTTCCCCTTCTGATGAGAGGTCTGTTAGAAGCAGTCAGCCATCTAGTGCCTAGCTGCTTTCCTTGGAAATGGTGTCATTTGGATCTCAGTGTTGGTCTCTGTTATTAACAGGTTTTGCACACAATAATTTTGAGCTTTGGTGAGAGAAATTTCAGGCTACTGAAATTTCAGGCTACTACCCCTCTATCAGGGGCTCATTGCACATGAGCTCATTGAGCAAACATCAGAGTGCCTGGAGAGAGAGGCTGACTTCAGAGAATGAATGTTGTGCATCTAATTATTGAGAGTGTCTGATGTTGTGGATAACCTCTGGTGGGTATTTATATAGAACATCTTTATACTCTGTGCCAAGATATACATCAACTTACTTCAGTCTCAGACCTCATTGTCAGCTTTTTTCAAGTCTGTAATTTATCAGCCAACATATGGTGTCACCTAGGAATTGGTGTCAGTCTTTACCATGAGCCATCTCCATCTTATGTAAAGTGGAAAACCAACCCACTGGGAAGATACCCCATCACCACTCTCTTTCTCTTTTCTCCATTTCCACCTAGGACAGAACACTGTGTAGATACACTTAATAACGCAGAACTTTCCTTTTTTCCTTTTCCATTAACGGGTCTTACAGTATTTTCTGTGAGGCTATAAGTCGGATGAGGAAGAGACAGTGAAGCAGAAGGAGTAGGCACTGAAATCTGAACCACTTTCTGCATTTTACCCACACACTCTGGATTGCTAGTGTTGGATTGTGTGCAATTTCCACTTTACAATGCAATGACTGCTGAAAATGTCCCAATTTTATGATTGGTAAATGTACAACACCAAGTACATAATAAGTGATTTAGATTGCATAGATACTTGGTACCCTGTAGTCATGTATTCAGTTTCTCCTAGTGCCCAGTCAGCAAAGCAGAGGCTGCTTTCCAACTGGAGTATAGTTGTCAGATAAAGAAGGCCAGCAGGACATAACCCAGCTCCAGAGTGCTCAGGGTCTGCACTGTGGTTCTTCTATGGGAGCTTGCTAGATGTTTTATTCAGCATCTCCCTAGCACAGATATTTCCAAAACAGTATTTCTACAAGTCCCAAGTCCCAAATGACAGGGCAGCATGCACTGCACTCTGTAGTTGCCGCAGACCCCTTTTGCTTCAAGGCCCCACTCAAAATCAGGAGGTTTTCAGTTAACACAGTAAACACCTTGAAACAGTGTGCTGGAATAAATGATAGGTACCCCCAAATTTAGAGTACCACTACCATTGGGTCTCTTTCTTCATTGGTGAGCCAGCAAAGTACAGTCAGCCATCCCTATCCACGGGCTCTGCTCTCACAGAATCCTCTGTGAGAACCCATGCAGAACCCATGGATACGGAGGGCTGACTGCACTACACCATTTTATATAAGGGACTTGGGCATCCACAGATCTCGGTATCTTTGGGGATCCTGGAACCAACCCCCCGCCCATACCGATGGATGACTATGTAGCAGGGTTTTTTTGGTGGTGGTGGTGGTTGGGTTTTTGTTGTTATTGTTTTGTGGTGGTGTTTTCTGTTTGTTTACTTTATAGAAGATACACCAGTGTGTTACAGATCAGTGGGTCCAGAAGCCTCAATGTGGCAGGCCTCTAAATGTTCATGGGTATTTGGTGCCCACCTCTGGCACACATATGTTAATTCTTACTCATTAGGTTCAAAGAGGAAAACGTTATCAATATAAGGAGCCAGAATAATATTTTTTTGGCTATCAGGAAAATCAAGCTCCCTTTGGAATATATTATGGACAGAGAATAGGAGGGTTAGTATAGTTCAATGACAAGATAATAATAGCATACTGTTGTCCCAAAGATGTGAGGACAAACAGCTTCTAACTAACTTTGCACATAGTAATAAGGGAAGAAATCGTCAGGTTAATATCTGTATACTAGGTGCCAAGGAATGTGTTGTTTTGTTCCTGAAAACTATCACATTCACGAAGACCACTGTTATGACATCATTGCCTCATTAAGTTTGTGCTGATGTATACTAGAAAACATGATGGCTTTTGCACTGTTCAGACAAGATAAAAGGGAATGAATGGCTCTCATTACGAGGGTCAGAAGATCATTTTTTGAGGACTGCTGACTTAGAACACCAGTTGGTTACCTGAACCAAAGAACAAGGGCTATTATGATAGGTAGGGTTCTCAAAATATGATGCCCAGACTAGAAGCATTGCTATCACTTAGAAACTTAGACATGCAGATTGATGGGCTCCATCAAAGCCCTACTGAGGCAGAGACTTTGGAGGTGGTACCCAGCAATCTGTTTTAACAAATCATCCAGGTGCTCTGGTGTGTGATAAGATTTGAAAACTACTCTTCTCTACTTCTTAAATCTATACCAAGTCTTAATTCTTGGACAGCGTAAATCATCACAGGATGTCTTTGAGCTTTTGAGAGGGATTGGAGTCATCAGTCTACCTATCGCCTGACCTCTGTAAGTCCCCTCTGTGATTTGTGAAACATATTAATATTTTCAGTACTTAGGGATTAGCATTAGTGACTAGCCAGTACCTAATTATATCCAGAAGGTCTGTGCATTTCCACTTGTGTAATGCACAGAAATGCTGGGAAATGGCCACCGGCATCTCTGGGTAAAGCTCGATCTATGATTTTTAGTATACTGCTCTGGTTACATTGTAAGGTGTGCTTTTCTATCAAGGGATTCTAGGTCCCTTAAATTAGTTTAAGTCTGGGTATTTTATAAGAGGCCACAATTCTCTACTGTAGTTAGTCAGATCTGTGCCACCAGACATAGACTCTTTCTCCCTGTATATGTAAAGCACTGCCTTAATAAACTTTAATCTATCTTTTAATTGAAGTATAGTTGATTTACAATATGTGTTAGTTCCAGGTATACAGCAGAGTGATTCAGTATTTTTACAGATTATATTCCATTATAGGTTATTACAAGATATTGGGTATAATTCTCTGTGCTATACAGTAAATCCTTGTTGCTAATCTATTTTATGTATAGTAGTTTGTATCTGTTGCTCCCATAGCCATACTTTGTCCACCCCGCCCTTTGGTAACCACAAGTTTGTTTTCTATGTCTGTGAGTCTGTTTGATTTGTATATACATTCATTTGTATTGTTTTTTAGTTTCCACACATAAATTATATAGTATTTGTCTTTATCTGACTTATTTCACTAAGCATAATATTCTCTAGATCCATACACATTGCTGAAATTGGCAATATTTCATTCTTTTTTATGACTAATAATTTATGGAGATTTTATATATATATATAAAATCTCCACATCTTCTTAAGCCAATAACTTGTTGTTTCCATGTCTTGGCTATTGTAAATAGTGCTGCTATGAACATTGAGGTGCATGTATCTTTTTGAATTAGTGTTTTCATTTTTCCAGGATATACACCCAGGAGTGGAATTGCTGGATCATATGGTAGTTCTATTTTTAGTTTTTTTGAAGAACCTCCATACTCTTTTCTGCAGTGGCTGCACCAATTTACATTCCCACCAACAGTGTATGGGGTTCACTTTTCTCCACATCCTCTCCAACATTTGTTATTTGTAGACTTTGATTCTGACAGGTGTAAGGTGATATCTCATTGTGGTTTTAATTTGCATTTCTCTAATAAATAGCAATGTTGAGCATTTTTGTGTGTGTGCCTGTTAGTCGTCTGTATGTCTTCTCTGGAGAGATGTCTATTCAGGTCTTCTGCCCATTTTCTGATTGGGTTATTTTTTTGATACTGTGTTGTATGTATATGTTGGTTGCATTGTTTGCAAGTATTTTCTCTCATTCCATAGGTTGTCGTTTTATTTTGTTGATGGTTTCCTTTGCTGTGCAAAAGGTTTTAAGTTTAATTAGTTCTCATTAGTTTATTTTTGCTTTTATTTCTTTTGTCTTAGGAGACTGATCCAAGAAAATATTACTATGATTTATGTCAAAGAGTGTTCCTCCTGTGTTCTCTTCTAGGAGTTTTATGGTTTCAGGTCTTACATTTAGGTCTTTAATCCATTTTGAGTTTATTTTTGTATATTGTGTGAGGGAATGTTCTAATCTCATTGGTTTACAAGTGGCTGTCTAGCTTTCGCAGAACCACTTGTTGAAGGGACTGTCTTTTCTCCCTTGTATAATCTTGCTTCCTTTGTCATAAATTAATTGACCTTAGGGGCACAGGTATATTTCTGGGCTCTATTCTGTTCCATTGATCTGTGTGTCTGCTTTTAGCCAATATCATGCTGTTTTGATTACTGTAGCTTTGTAATATAGTCTGAAGTCTGGGAGGGTTAAACCTCCTGCTTTTTTCTTTTTTCTCAGATTAGTTTGGCAATCCAGGATCTTTCATGGATCATATACATTTTAGGATTATTTGTTCTAATTCTGTGGAAAATGTCCTGGTATTTTGATAGGGATTACACTAAATCTGTAGATTGTTGTGGGTAGGTTGACCATTTTATTGATAATAATGATTCTTCCAATCCAAGAGCATGGGGTATCTTTCCATTTCTTTGAATCATCTTCATTTTCCTTCATCAGTGTTTTATAGTTTTCAGAGTATAGGTCTTTCACCACCCTAGTTAAGTTTATTCCTAGGCTTTTTTATTCTTTTTGATGTGATTTTAAACAGGATTTTTAAAAACTTTCTCTTTCCTATAGTTCATTATTAGTGTATAGAAATGCAACAGATTTTTGTATGTTAATCTTATATGCTGTAACTTTGCTGAATTCATTTATTAATTCTAATAGTTTTTAGGTGGAGATTTTAGGGTTCTCTATACACAGTATCATGTCATCTACAAAGAGTGACTGTTCTACCTCTTCCTTTTCAATTTGGATACAGTCTATTTCTTTTTCTTGCCTGATTGCTGTGGCTAGGACTTCCAAAAATATGCTAAATAGAAGCGGCAGGAATGGGTATCCTTGCTCCTGGTTTGGAGTGCTAAAGCCTGTACAGGGCTTAAGGCAGGACTTCCTCTCTGCACCAGGGCTGTCAGGGGCAGGGTCTGTTCCCCAGATGCTGGAGCGGAAGCCCTGAGGGTCAAGTTTGAGCAGGCTCTGTTCCCTTAGAGTGCATGTTTTGCCCCAAAGGAGGGGAGTGCTGAAATAAGTGAGGGTTGTGCACTCACTAAGGTTCAACATGCTGCCTGTGCAGGTGTTCACTGCTCTGCTTTGATGAAGCCCAAGGTTGTGTCCCTTCCCCTGTTGTGGTTGTCCCAGATCTAGTACCAGACTGTGGCATGGGTTAGGTGGGGCTGACACATTCACTAGGCTGGGGCTGGGTTTCGGGCCATCGTGGCTGCAGGAATTGAAGGGGTGGCACTGCTGTCAGAAGTTTGTGTTGCTTCTGTGGTGCTGATTGAGTATCAACACTGGCTGCTGCTGGCCCTCCTGGACCACACCCCAGGCCCCTGAGCCTCCTCTGCATCCCTGGATCAAGTATTCTCCCAGGACCTGTCTGCCCCAGATCCCACACCAAGCAGTGGTGTGGAGTGAGTAGAGCAGGGCTGTTCACCCAGCTTGGACTGGGGAGTGCAGCAAGGTGGCAGCTGCCAGTGCAGAACTCTTTCTGCCCTGTCTATTTGCTAGATGGCACCCACACACTCCTTGCAAGTGGAGTCTAGGCTTCTCCACCCCTTTTATCTATCCTAGTGGTTTTCCCAGCAACCAAGGGGGCTTGTCTCCTCGGCAGGGGACCCCAGGACTGGGACTCCCAGTTTGAGGCTCAACCTGATGACTCCCCAGGGTGAGGATCTGACCTTGCTGCCCTTCTTTTCCTTTCAGATCCCTCCCAGGGTCACTGGTCCCAACCTGATACCCCTTTTCCATCTACCTGGTTATGTGGAAATCTCTTGATTATGTAGGAGTTCTTCTGGTTTCCAGTTAGTTTTCTGTAAGAATTGTTTTACATGTAGATGTATTTTTGATGAGTTTGTGGGGAAAGGTGTGCTCCATGTCCTCCCACTCCACCATCTTGGTCCAACTTCTCAATCTATTTTATTTCTAGGGAACTTGTGATCAATTAACAATCACCACAGACCCCTGTGGGTCAGAATATTCTGATTACCACACTGTTCCTGTGAATTTTGGTGAAAATTGTGCCAAATTTTTGTTGCTGACTTTTCAGTATAACAACCTGACCCTTCCCATGTAGTCTTATTATTCTCTTTAAAAACAGGGATCTCAATTCCATTGCAGCATCCTCCAGCATTATCTCTGACCTGCAGAAGGTAGCTACCACAGAACTTGTTTTGGAAGCTGGTGCTCTTTTGTCAGTGTATTTCTTTTTAAATTTTTCTTTCAGTTTTATTGAGATATAATTGACATAGAACACTGTACAAGGTTAAGGTGTACAGTATAATGACTTGACTTACATATATTTTGAAGAAACGATTACCACAAGAAGTTTAGTTAACAGCCAGCTGCGGGAGCCAGATGTCCACCCCGGGTTCTCTTTATCCCACCAGAGGAACTACCTGTTGGCTCAGGGGAGTCCTCTAGGTTTGGTGCTGTGCCAGCCTGGGGGAAGGGCGAGGTGGTCAGTGTGTAGCCATTACTGTTACCCTTCTCATGCCGTCCATCTCTGTCTCTGAGGGGCAGGGTGTGCTTCAGCCACACCCCCATGTGCTAGGATTTTCAGTGTGTCCATAAATAGTTCTTAGTTGTTCCTGGAAGGGGAAGTGAGGTCACCATGTTGGTGACCTCACTCTCCCAATTTGCCAATGTATTTCTTAATGCATTTCTGAGCCTTCCATGAAGATAAACTTACTGGGTGGCTGAGCGGCTTCAAAGTAGTTCCATTCAGACATCTCCATCTCCTTGAGCTTTTGTCCTCTTCTTCTAGAGCAGGGTTAATCCACCATTGAATCCAAGCTTAAATTAGCCAACCTAGATGTCTATTAATATGACTCCTAGATGCTCAAGGTAACACATTAAATCATGAATTCTAGGTGACAATATAAACTCAGGTTAATAAAGTCTTATATTGTTTTGTATTTTTGGTCTAACATCCCTAGAATCTACTCACATGAATGCTCCTCAGATTCCTGCCTAAACAAATTTGGTGAATATTTTCATTTTTCTCACCAGGTCTATACTTGATATTGTGATCTAATTCTCCTATGAACCTCTAGGAAATAAGTAGTGATGGTAATTGGTCCTGAGAAGAGTTGGCATCTTCTGTGATAACAACTTTCAAATGTTTCTATGCAGGGAGAAAGCTAGTTCCATTAAACAAACAAACAAAAAAAAAATGGGGAGAAGAGGTGTCTGTTTGGTAAAGGAGTCCTAGGGGTATTTGACGGTTTAAAGCAGCGGTCCCCAACCTTTTTGGCACCAGGGACCAGTTTCATGGAAGACAGTTTTTCCATGGATTGGGGGGATGGTTCAGGTGGTAATGTGAGCAATGGGGAGCTGCAGAGGAAGCTTCGCTCGCTCCCCCGCTACTCACCTCCTGCTGTGTGGCGGTGGTTGGGGACCCCTGGTTTAAAGTTCACAAGAATATTTGTGTCTGCTTAAATGCCCTGTCCCCATATCTCAGAGTCCCATGCGTATAGTCAATACTTGGGCTTATGTCTCAGCCATAATTGTCTGGATTCACCAGCTGGCATATAGGTGTTCTTATTTTTCACCTAAGTTCTAAATTGGCATTCAGGGCCCTTGATTTCTTTCTTTTCCTTGTTTGCGCTCTCCTGCATCTTTTTAATCACTTTTGTCATCATAACAATGAAGAGTCATACATGATCTCTCAGTGTCTTACATTTTATTTTCATTCCATGACACTTTACCACAAGTGTTAATCTGGGTATTTGTGAATCCATTACATTGTCATCAATTACTAGAGCAAGAAAGTAATTTGTGTTCTTCTTAAACATATGAGCAATGCAATACTGGAGTCCCATTTCCTAGGGTCACTTGTACAAATTACTTGATCCCTCAGAATTTAAGCAGAAAAGAAGTAGCTTACTCAGTTGATTAATTTGAGTTTAATAAAAAAATTTTAAAGTAAGTGAGCAGGATTAAGGGAAACCAACAGTCATGGGCAAATATCTCTCTTATGTCTGAAGGGACAAAGGACAGGAGACAGAGTGAGTGGGAACCAGAACCAGGAGGGAGAATCTCTAGTCTTATGAGAGAGTCACTTGACAGAAGCTGTGACCTTCACTAGAGGGATGTAATCAGTCCATTGCAATCCAGCAGGGAGGTGGTTGGATGAATAAATACTCTCTATTTGCTCTCTGATCTCCTGAAATTACCTCTTATTGGCTGATGTCTAACAGAATCCAGAGTTCAAGGGAGCCCATTATGTAGTCCATAAATTCAGTCTTTCAGAATTGGAGAAGAACTGAGAGTAGGTCTGGAGAAATCATGGAAAACATCTAAGATAGACTCCCATTTATTTGAGTTTTCTTTATTGCCTCTAAATAAACTATTATCCTACAGAAAGTTCTTATATATTCTTTGTTGAATTTATTCCTAGTGATTTTGGAGGGGGTTACTATTTAAAATGGCATTTTTAAAATTGCATTTCTAACTATATTTTTGTTGGTATAAGGAACTGCAGTGGACGTCAGTATATTTTTGGTTTCAGGTATACAACATAATGATTCGATATTTGTACGCATTACAAGATAATCACCACAATAAGTCTACTTGACATCTGCCACCATACATAGTTACAAATTTTTTTCTTATGATGGGAATTAAAGATTTACTCTATTAGTAACTTTTAAATACACAGTAATGTATTATTAACTATAGTCACCATGCTGTACATTACATCCCCAGGTCTTATTTATTTTATCACTGTAAGTTTTTACCTTTTACCTCCTTCACGCATTTTACACACCCCCAAAACCCTACCTCTGACAACTACCAAACTATTCTCAGAATCTATGAGCTTGTTTATATTTTATTTTGTTTTTAAGGTTCCATATATAAGAGAGATCATTGGTATTAGTCCTCTGTCTGACTTATTTCACTTAGCCTAATGCCCTCAAGGTCCACCCATGTTATCGCAAATGGCAAGATTTTATTCTTTTTTATGGCCAAATAATATTCCATTACATAGATATACCATGATTTCTTTACCCATTCATTCATGGATGGACATCTAGGTTATTTCCATTTCTTGGCTATTATAAACAATGCTACTATGAACATGGGGGTGCAGATATGTTTTCAAGTTAGTGTTTTCCTTTTCTTTGAATAAATGCCCAGTAGTGAATTGCTGGAATATGGTAGTTTTGTTTTAAATTTTTTGAGGAACTTCCGTACTGTTTTCCGTAGTGGCTGCATCAATTTACATTCCCACCAACAGTGCACAAGTGTTCCCTTTTATCCATGTCCTTGCAAACACTTGTTATTATTGTTTTATTGAAAATGGTTATCCTAGTGGGTATGAGGTGATATCTCATTGTGGTTTTGATTTGCATTTCCCAGATGATTAGTGAGGTTGAGCATCTTTTCACATACCTGTTGGCCATCTGTAGGTGATCTTTGGGGAAAAAGATCTATTCAGATGTTCTGCCTAATTTTTTTTTTAACATTCTTATTGGAGTATAATTGCTTTACAATGGTGTGTTACTTTCTGCTTTATAACAAAGTGAATCAGTTATACATATACATATGTTCCCATATCTCTTTCCTCTTGTGTCTCCCTCCCTACCACCCTCCCTATCCCACCCCTCTAAGTGGTCACAAAGCATCGAGCCGATCTCCCTGTGCTATGCGACTGCTTCCCACTAGCTATCTATTTTACGTTTGGTAGTTTATACATATGTCCATGCCACTCTCTCACTTTGTTACAGCTTCCCCTTCCCCCTCCCCATATCCTCAAGTCCATTCTCTAGTAGGCCTGTGTCTTTATTCCCGCCTTGCCTCTAGGTTCTTCATGACCTTTTTTTTTTCTTAGATTCCATATATATGCGTTAGCATAAGGTATTTCTTTTTCTCTTTTTGACTTACTTCACTCTGTATGACAGACTCTAGGTCCATCCACCTCACTACAAATAACTCAATTTCGTTTCTTTTTATGGCTTAGTAATATTCCATTGTATATATGTACCACATCTTCTTTATCCATTCATCTGTTGATGGACACTTAGGTTGCTTCCATGTCCTGGCTATTGTAAATAGATTTGCAATGAACACTGTGGTACATGACTTTTTTAAAAAATTTATTTATTTATTTTTGGCTGTGTTGGATCTTCGTTTCTTTGCGAGGGCTTTCTCTAGTTGTGGCAAGTGGGGGCCACTCTTCATCGCAGTGCGTGGGCCTCTCACTATCGTGGCCTCTCTTGTTGCGGAGCACAGGCTCCAGATGCGCAGGCTCAGTAGTTGTGGCTCACGAAACTAGTTGCTCTGTGGCATGTGGGATCTTCCCACACCAGGGTTCGAACCTGTGTCCCCTGCATTAGCAGGCAGATTCTCAACCACTGTGCCACCAGGGAAGCCCACATGAATTTTTTTGAATTATGGTTTTCTCAGGGTATATGCCCAGTAGTGGGATTGCTGGGCCATATGGTAGTTCTATTTTTAGTTTTTTAAGGAACCTTCATACTGTTCTCCATAGTGGCTGTATCAATTTACATTCCCACCAACAGTGCAAGAGGGTGCCCTTTCTCCACACCCTCTCCATCATTTATTGTTTGTAGATTTTTTGATGATGGCCATTCTGACTGGTGTGAGGTGATACCTCATTGTAGTTCTGATTTGCATTTCTCTAATGTTAGTGATGTTGAGCCTTCTTTCATGTGTTTGTTGGCAATCTGTATATCTTCTTTGGAGAAATGTCTATTTAGATCTTCTGCCCAGTTTTGGATTGGGTTGTTTGTTTTTTTGATATGCTGCATGAGCTGCTTGTATATTTTGGAGATTAATCCTTTGTCAGTTGCTTCCTTTGCAAATATTTTCTCCCATTCTGAGGGTTGTCTTTTTGTCTTGTTTATGGTTTCCTTTGCAGTGCAAAAGCTTTTAAGTTTCATTAGGTCCCATTTGTTTATTTTTATTTCCATTTCTCTAGGAGGTGGGTCAAAAAGGATCTTGCTGTGATTTATGTCGAAGAGTGTTCTTCCTATGTTTTCCTCTAAGAGTTTTATAGTGTCCAGTCTTACATTTAGGTCTTTAATCCATTTTGAGTTTATTTTTGTGTGTGGTGTTAGGGAGTGTTCTAATTTCATACTTTTACATGTAGCTATCCAGTTTTCCCAGCACCACTTATTGAAGAGGCTGTCTTTTCTCCACTGTATATGCTTGCCTCCTTTATCAAAGATAAGGTGACCATATGTGCGTGGGCTTACCTCTGGGCTTTCTATCCTGCTCCATTGATCTATATGTCTGTTTCTGTGCCAGTACCATACTGTCTTGATTACTGTAGCTTTGTAGTGTAGTCTGAAGTCAGGGAGTCTGATTCCTCCAGCTCCATTTTTATTTCTCAAGATTGCTTTGGCTATTCGGGGTCTTTTGTGTTTCCATACAAATTGTGAATTTTTTGTTCTAGGTCTGTGAAAAATGCCATTGGTAGTTTGATAGGGATTGCATTAAATCTGTAGATTGCTTTGGGTAGTAGAGTCATTTTCACAATGTTGATTCTTCCAATCCAAGAACATGGTATATCTCTCCATCTATTTGTATCATCTTTAATTTCTTTCATCAGTGTCTTATAATTTTCTGCATACAGGTCTTTTGTCTCCTTAGGTAGGTTTATTCCTAGATATTTTATTCTTTTTGTTGCAATGGTAAATGGGAGTGTTTTCTTAATTTCACTTTTAGATTTTTCATCATTAGTGTATAGGAATGCCAGAGATTTCTGTGCATTAATTTTATATCCTGCTACTTTACCAAATTCATTGATTAGCTCTAGTAGTTTTCTGGTAGCATCTTTAGGATTCTATATGTATAGTATCATGTCATCTGCAAACAGTGACAGCTTTACTTCTTCTTTTCCGATTTGGATTCCTTTTATTTCTTTTTCTTCTCTGATTGCTGTGGCTAAAACTTCCAAAACTATGTTGAATAATAGTGGTGAGAGTGGTCAACCTTGTCTTGTTTCTGATCTTAGTGGAAATGGTTTCAGTTTTTCACCATTGAGGACAATGTTGGCTGTGGGTTTGTCATATATGGCCTTTATTATGTTGAGGAAAGTTCCCTCTATGCCTACTTTCTGCAGGGTTTTTATCATAAATGTGTGTTGAATTTTGTTGAAAGCTTTTTCTGCATCTATTGAGATGATCATATGGTTTTTATTTTTCAATTTGTTAATATGGTGTATCACATTGATTGATTTGTGTATATTGAAGAATCCTTGCATTCCTGGAATAAACCCCACTTGATCATGGTGTATGATCCTTTTAATGTGCTGTTGGATTCGGTTTGCTAATATTTTGTTGAGGATTTTTGCATCTATGTTCATCAGTGATATTGGCCTGTAGTTTTCTTTCTTTGTGACATCTTTGTCTGGTTTTGGTATCAGGATGATGGTGGTCTCGTAGAATGAGTTGGGGAGTGTTCCTCCCTCTGCTATATTTTGGAAGAGTTTGAGAAGGATAGGTGTTAGCTCTTCTCTAAATGTTTGATAGAATTCGCCTGTGAATCCATCTGGTCCTGGGCTTTTGTTTAAAGGAAGAATTTTAATCACAGTTTCAATTTCAGTGCCTGTGATTGGTCTGTTCATATTTTCCATTTCTTCCTGGTTCAGTCTTGGCAGGTTGTGCATTTCTAAGAATTTGTCCATTTCTTCCAGGTTGTCCATTTTATTGGCATAGAGTTCCTTGTAGTAATCTCTAATGATCCTTTGTATTTCTGCAGTGTCAGTTGTTACTTCTCCTTTTTCATTTCTAATTCTATTGATTTGAGTCTTCTCCCTTTTTTTTCTTGATGAGTCTGGCTAATGGTTTATCAATTTTGTTTATCTTCTCAAAGAACCAGCTTTTAGTTTTATTGATCTTTGCTATTGTTTCCTTCATTTCTTTTTCATTTATTTCTGATCTGATCTTTATGATTTCTTTCCTAATGCTAACTTTGGGGTTTTTTTGTTCTTCTTTCTCTAATTGCTTTAGGTGCAAGGTTAGGTTGTTTATTTGAGATGTTTCCTGTTTCTTAAGGTAGGATTGTATTGCTATAAAATTCCCTCTTAGAACTGCTTTTGCTGCATCCCATAGGTTTTGGGTCGTCGTGTCTCCATTGTCATTTGTTTCTAGGTATTTTTTTATTTCCTCTTTGATTTCTTCAGTGATCACTTGGTTATTAAGTAGTGTATTGTGTAGCCTCCATGTGTTTGTATTATTTACAGATCTTTTCCTGTAATTGATATCTAGTCTCATGGCATTGTGGTCGGAAAAGATACTTGATACGATTTCAATTTTCTTAAATTTACCAAGGCTTGATTTGTGACCCAAGATATTATCTATCCTGGAGAATGTTCCATGAGCACTTGAGAAGAATGTGTATTCTGTTGTTTTTGGATAGAATGTCCTATAAATATCAATTAAGTCCATCTTGTTTAATGTATCATTTAAAGCTTGTGTTTCCTTATTTATTTTCATTTTGGATAATCTGTCCATTGGTGAAACTGGGGTGTTAACGTCCCCTACTATGATTGTGTTACTGTCGATTTCCCCTTTTATGGCTGTTAGTATTTGCTTTATGTATTGAGGTGCTCCTATGTTGGGTGCATAAATATTTACAATTGTTATATCTTCTTCTTGGATTGGTCCCTTGATCATTATGTAGTGTCCTTCTTTGTCTCGTATAATAGTCTTTATTTTAAAGTCTATTTTTTCTGATATGAGAATTCCTACTCCATCTTTCTTTTGATTTCCATTTGCATGGAATATCTTTTTCCATCCCTTCACTTTCAGTCTGTATGTGTCCTTAGGTCTGAAGTGAGTCTCTTGTAGACAGCATATATATGGGTCTTGTTTTTGTATCCATTCAGCGAGTCTATGTCTTTTGGTGGGAGCATTTAATCCATTTACATTTAAGGTAATTATCGATATGTATGTTCCTATTCCCATTTTCTTAATTGTTTTGGGTTTGTTATTGTAGGTCTTTTCCTTCTCTTGTGTTTCCTGCCTAGAGAAGTTCCTTTAGCATTTGTTGTAAAGCTGGTTTGGTGGTGCTGAACTCTCTCAGCTTTTGATTGTCTGTAAAGTTTTTCATTTCTCCATCAAATCTGAATGAGATCCTTGCTGAGTAGAGTAATCTTGGTTGTTGGTTTTTCTCCCTCATCACTTTAAATATGTCCTGCCACTCCCTTCTGGCTTGCAGAGTTTCTGCTGAAAGATCAGCTGTTAACCTTATGGGGATTCCCTTGTGTGTTATTTGTTGTTTTCCCCTTGCTGCTTTTCATATGTTTTCTTTGTATTTAGTTTTTGATAGTTTGATTAATATGTGTCTTGGCGTGTTTCTACTTGGATTTATCCTGTATGGTATTCTCTGTGCTTCCTGGACTTGATTAACTATTTCCTTTCCCATATTAGGGAAGTTTTCAACTATTATCTCTTCAAATATTTTCTCAGTCCCTTTCTTTTTCTCTTCTTCTTCTGGGACCCCTATAATTCGAATGTTGGTGCATTTAATGTTGTCCCAGAGGTCTCTGAGACTGTTCTCAGTTCTTTTAATTCTTTTTTTCTTTATTCTGCTCTGCAGTAGTTATTTCCACTCTTTTATCTTCCAGGTCACTTATCCGTTCTTCTGCCTCAGTTATTCTGATATTGATCCTTTCTAGAGAATTTTTAATTTCATTTGTTGTGTTTTTCATCATTGTTTGTTTGCTCTTTAGTTCTTCTAGGTCCTTGTTAAACGTTTCTTGTATTTTGTCTATTCTATTTCCAAGATTTTGGATCATCTTTACTATCATTCTGAATTCTTTTTCAGGTAGACTGCCTATTTCCTCTTCATTTATTAGGTCTGGTGGGTTTTTACCTTGCTCCTTCATCTGCTGTGTGTGTGTTTTTCTGTCTTCTCATTTTGCTTAACTTACTGTGTTTGGGGTCTCCTTTTCACAGGCTGCAGGTTTGTAGTTCCCGTTTTTTTTGGTGTCTGTCCCCAGTGGCTATGGTTGGTTCAGTGGGTTGTGTAGTTTTCCTGGTGAAGAGGACTAGTGCCTGTGTTCTGGTGGATGAGGCTGGATCTTGTCTTTCTGGTGAGCAGGTCCACGTCTGGTGGTGTGTTTTGGGGTGTCTGTGGCCTTATTATGATTTTAGGCAGCCTCTCTGCTAATGGATGGGGTTGTGTTCCTGTCTAGCTAGTTGTTTGGCATAGGCTGTCCAGCACTGTAGCTTGCTGGTCGTTGAGTGAAGCTGGGTCTTGGTGTTGAGATGGAGATCTCTGGGAGATTTTCGCCGTTTGGTATTACGTGGAGCTGGGTGGTCTCTTGTGGACCAGTGTCCTGAAGTTGGCTCTCCCACCTCAGAGGCACAGCACTGACTCCTGGCTGCAGCACCAAGAGCCTTTCATCCACACGGCTCAGAATAAAAGGGAGAAAAAATAGAAAGAAAGAAAGACATCGGATAAAATAAAATATAATAAAATAGAGTAAAATAAAGTTATTAAAATAAAAAATAATTATTAAGAAAAAAAATTTTTAAGTAAAAAAAAAAAAACCCCAAAAAAAAACCAGATGGACAGACCCCTAGGACAAATGGTGAAAGCAAAGCTATACAGACAAAATCACACACAGAAGCATACACATACACACTCCCAAAAAGAGAAAAAGGGGAAAAAATAATATATGTTGCTCCCAAAGTCCACCTCCTCAATTTGGGATGATTCGTTGTTATTCAGGTATTCCACAGATGCAGGGTACATAAAGTTGACTGTGGAGATTTCATCCGCTGCTCCTGAGGCTGCTGGGAGAAATTTCCCTTTCTCTTCTTTGTTCGCAGAGCCCCCAGGGTTCAGCTTTTTATTTGGACTCACCTCTGTGTGTAGGTTGCCTGAGGGTGTTTGTTCTTCACTCAGACAGGATGGGGTTAAAGGGGCAGCTGCTTCGGGGGCTCTGGCTCACTCAGGCCGGGGGGAGGAAGGGGTACGGATGCGGGGCAAGCCTGCGGCAGCAGAGGCTGGCATGACGTTGCACCAGCCTGAGGCGCGCCGTGTGTTCTCCCAAGGAAGTTGTCCCTGGATCACAGGACCCTGGCAGTGGTGGGCTGCATAGGCTCCCGGGAGGGGAGGTGTGGAGAGTGACCTGTGCTTGCACACAGGCTTCTTGGTGGTGACAGCAGCAGCCTTAGCATCTCATGCCCGTCTATGGGGTCCGTGCTGATAGCCGCGACTTGCGCCCGTCTCTGGAGCTCCTTTAAGTGGCACTCTGAATCCCCTCTCCTCGCGCACCTGGAAACAAAGAGGGAGGAAAACATCTCTTGCCTCTTAGGCAGCTCCAGACTTTTTCCCAGACACCCTCCCGGCTAGCCGTGGCGCACTAGCCCCCCCCTTCAGGCTGTGTTCATAACGCCAACCCCAGTCCTTTCCCTGCAATCTGACCGAAGCCTGAGCCTCAGCTCCCAGCCCCCGCCCGCCCCGGCAGGTGAGCAGACAAGCCTCTCGGGCTGGTGAGTTCTGGTCGGCACCGATCCTCTGTGCGGGAAATCTCTCCTCCTTGCCCTCCACACCCCTGTTGCTGCACTCTCCTCCATGGCTCCAAAGGTCCCCCCTCCGCCACTAACTGTCTCCGCCCGCGAAGGGGCTTCCTAGTGTGTGGAAACCTTTCCTCCTTCACAGCTCCCTCCCACTGGTGCAGGTCCCTTCCCTATTCTTTGTCTCTGTTTTTTCTTTTTTCTTTTGCCCTACCCAGGTACGTGGGGAGTTTCTTGCCTTTTGGGAGGTTTGAGGTCTTCTGCCAGCATTCAGTAGGTGTTCTATAGGAGCATTTCCACCTGTAGATGTATTTCTGATGTATCTGTGGGGAGGAAGGTGATCTCCGCGTCTTACTCTTCCGCCATTTGAAACTCCTCCCTGCCTAATTTTTAATTGGATTTTGTTTTTTGTTTGTTATTCAGTTATATCTGTTCTTTATGTATTTGGATGTTAGCTCATTATCAGTTATATGATTTGCAAATATTTTGTCCCATTTGGTAGGTTGTCTTTACACTTTGTTTATGGCTTCCTTTGTTGTTCAGAAGCTTTTTAGTTTGATGTGGTCCCCTTGTTTATTTTTGCTTCTATTTCTTTTGTTTGATGAGAGATCCAAAAAAATCATCAGCAAGACCAATGTCAAGGAGCATACCACCTATATTTTCTTCTAGGAGCTTCATGGTTTTAGAGTTCCATGGCTACATTCAAGTCTTTAATCCATTTTGAGTTGATTTTTGTGTAAGGTGTGAGATAGGGATCCAGTTTCATCATTTTGCATGTAGCTATCTGGTTTTCCCAACCCACTTATTGAAGAGACTTTCCGCATTGTATATTCTTGGCTCCTTTGTCATAAATTAATTTGCGATATATGCATGGGTTTACTTCTGGTCCCATTGATCTATGTGTATGTTTTTATGCCAATATCATACTGTTGTGATTACTATAACTTTGTAATATAGTTTGAAATCAGGGAGCATGATGCCTCCAGCTTTGTTCTTCTTTATCAAGATTGCTTTGGTTTTTAGGGTCTTTTTTGGTTCCATACAAATTTTGAGATTGTTCTGTTTCTGTGAGAAATGCCATTGGAATTTTGATAGGAATTGCGTTGAATCTGTAGATTGCTTTGAGTAGTATGGGCAATTTAACAATACTAATTTTTCCCATCTATGAGCACAGAATATCTTTCCACTTGCTTGTGTCTTCTTCAATTTCTTTCATTAATGTTTTATAGATTTCAGTGTACAGGTCTTTTACCTCCTTAATTCAATTTATTCCTAGGTTGTTTTTTTTTTTTTCGATTGATTTGTGAGACATATGTATGGCTATAATTTTTTTAACATCTTTATTGGAGTATAATTGCTTTACAATGTTGTGTTAGTTTCTGCTGTATAACAAAGTGAATCAGCTATACATATACATATATCCCCATATCCCCTCCCTCTTGCGTCTCCCTCCCACCCTCCCTATTCCACCCCTCTAGGTGGTCACAAAGCACTGAGCTGATCTCCCTGTGCTATGTGGCTGCTTCCCACTAGCTATTCCTAGGTATTTTATTCTTTTTGATGCAGTTGTAAATGGGATTGTTTTCCTAATTTGTCTTTCTGATTATTCCTTGTTAGTGTATTGAAATGCAGCTAATTTTTGTGTATTGATTTTGTGTCCTGTAACTTTACTGAATTATTTTGTTCTAACAGTTATTTTGGTGGAGACTTTAGGGTTTTTTATATATAATATGTCATCTGCAAATAATGGAAGTTTTACTTCTCTTTTCAATTTGGATGACTTTTATTTCTTTTTCTTGTCTAATTATTTTGGATAGAACTTCCAATATTATGTTGAATAAAACTGATGAGAGTGGGCATCCTTGTCTTGTTCCTGATCTTAAAGGAAAAGCTTTCAGCTTTTCACTGCTGATAATGAAATGATGCTAGCTGTAGTCTTTGTTATATATGGCCTTTATTATGTTGAGTTATGTTCCCTCAATACCCAGTTTGTTGAGAGTTTTTGTCATAAATGGATATTGAATTTTGACAAATGCTTTCCCTCCCTCTATTGAGATGATGATATAATTTTTTTATCCTTCATTTTGCTAATGTGGTGCATCACATTTATTGATTTTGTAGATGTTGAATCATCCTTGCATCTCTGGAATAAATCCCACTTGATCATACTGTGAATTTGGGTTGCTAATATTTTGTTGAGGATTTTTGTATCTATGTTAATCAGGGATATTGGATGGTAATTTTTTTTCTTTTGAATTCCTTATCTGATTTGATATGAGGGTAATGCTGGCCTTGTAAAATGAGTTAGGAAGTGTTCCCTTCTCTTCTAATTTTTTGGAGACTTTGAGAAGGGGTGGTATTAATTCTTTGAATGCTTGGTAAGATTCACCAGTGAAGCCATCTTGTCGTGGACTTTTCTTTGTTGGGAGGTATTTGTTTACTGATTTAATCTCCTTACTAGTAATCAGTCTGTTCAAATTTTCTATTTCTTCATGAATCAGTCTTGGTGGGTTGTATATGTTTCTAGAAACTGATCCATTTCTTCTAGATGGTTGAATTTATTGACATATAATTGTTCATAGTAGTCTCTTATCCTTTATATTTCTGTGGCATCGGTGATAACATCTGTTTCATTTCTGATTTTATTTATTTGGGCCCTCTTTTTTTCTTCGTGAGTCTGGACAAAGCTTTGTTGATTTTGCTTATCTTTTCAAAGAACCAGCTCTTAGTTTCATTGATCTTTTCTATTTTTTTAATCTCAACTTTATTTATTTCTGCTCTGATCTTTATTATTTTCTTTCTTCTACAAACTTTGGTCTTTGTTCTTCTGTTTCCCTGAGGTGTCATGTTAGGTTGATTATTTGAGGTTTTTCATGTTTACTGTTGTAAGCATGTTTTCCTATAAACTTCCCTCTTAGAACTGCTTTTGCATTCCCTGTTTTGGTATGTTGTATTTCCATTATCATTTCTCTCAAGGTATTTTTTTTTATTTGTCTTTTTTTTTTTTTTTTTTAAGGATTTTCTTTTTAATTAATTAATTTATTTATTTTTGTCTGTATTGGGTCTTCGGTTCATGCGAGGGCTTTCTCCAGTTGCGGCAAGCGGGGGCCACTCTTCATCGCGGTGCGGGGACCGCTCTTCATCGCGGTGCGCGGGCCTTTCTCCATCGCGGCCCCTCCCGTTGCGGGGCACAGGCTCCAGACGCGCAGGCTCAGCAATTGTGGCTCACGGGCCCAGCTGCTCCGTGGCATGTGGGATCTTCCCAGACCAGGGCTCGAACCCGTGTCCCCTGCATTAGCAGGCAGATTCTCAACCACTGCGCCACCAGGGAAGCCCCTTTTATTTGTCTTTTGATTTCTACTTTGACCCATTGGTTGTTTAGTAGCATGTTGTTTAATCTTCACAATTTGTGAATTTTTTCAGTTTGCTTCTTGTAATTGATATCTAGTTTCATGCCATTGTGGTTGGAACAGATGTTTTATATGATTTCAGTCTTCTTAAATTCATTAAGACTTCTCTTGTGGCCTAATATATGATCTATCCTGGAGAATGTTCCATGTGCACTTGAAAAGAATGTGCTTTTGATGGAATGTTCTGTATACGTCAAGTCCATCTGGTCTAACCTGTTATTTAAGGACAATGTTTCCTTATTGATTTTCTGTTTGGATGATCTAGCCATTGATGTAAGTGGCACATTAAAGTCCTTTACTATTATTGTATTGCTGTCTGTTTCTCTCTTTAGGTTTGGTAAATTTTGCTTAGGTGCTCCTGTGCTGGGTGAATAAATACTGGCAAATGTTATACAGTTGATCCTTGAACAATGCAGGGGTTAGTGGTGTTGACATCCCATGAAATCAGAAATTTGCACATAACTTTATAGTCAGCCCCTTGTATAGATGGTTCCACATCTGTGAATTCAACCATGGATTGTGGAGTACTATAGTATTTTTGAAAAAATCAACATAAAAATGGACCTTTGCAGTTCTCTCTCTCTCGCTCCTTCTCTCTCTCTCCCCCCACCTCTCCCTCCCTCCCTCCCTCCCTCTCTCCTTTTGGGATCCCTATAATGTGAACGTTAGCCTGCTTGATATTTTCTCATTTGTCTCTTAAGCTATCTTTACTTTTATTTTTAATCTTTTTTATTTTTTCTGCTCTGATTGGATGAGTTCAAATGCCACGTCTTCAAGTTCACTGATTCTTCTGCTTCATCTAGTCTGTTGTTGAACCCCTTTGGTGTAATTTTAGTTCGGTAATTATATTCATCAGCTCTGTGACTTCTATTTGACTTTCTTATATTTTCTGTCTCTTTGTTGAACTTCTCACCATATTTATCTATTCTTCTCCTGAGTTCAGTGAGCATCTTTATGACCATTACTTTTAACTCTTTATCAGGTAAATTACTTATCTGTGTCTCATTACATTTTTTTCTTTTGTTTTGTTTCTTTCTGAGTTTTATCTTGTTGTTTTGTTTGGAACATTTCCTTTGTTTCTTCATTTTACTTGACTCTTTGTGTTAGTTTCTATGTATTAGATGAAACAGTCAAATCTCCCAGCCTTGAAGAAGTGGCCTTGTGTAGGAGATTAACCGTATTGTTCAACCCTTCCCTAGCTCTTGGTTATCTTTCAAACCTTTATGATTGTCCCAGCAGCCTATTTTATTTCTAATAGCCTCCAGTAGTTGATTATTTGCCAGGACCTGTCAGTTACCCACAGGGGAGGATCTCAGTCAGCACCTAGATTCAGGCTGATGCAAGCCAGATCCTAAGGCAGCAGCTTTTAAAATGATCAAATATATATAGTCCTGTGGGACCACAAGTGTATGACCTACTGGTCACCAGAGCCAGGCCATCTGGAGTCATCACCTGGGTGTCAGTTACAAAAATCCATGCTCCAAGCAGGTGTATAAACTCCTTTCTGGGTGATACTGGGGAACTGTAGCAAGGCAGAGGGAGAGTGCAAACATAGCATCCATTGACCTACATTCCCTGAGAACACCTCCATAGGCCTCTCAATGTGTGCCCAAACCTGAAGTCTGGCCCTTGGGCTGAAACTCCAGAACAAGCAAATAGGCCTCTTTCATAGAAAGGCTTGGGGTGTGTTTCAGTCTGCTATCTGTTCAGTGCCCTGGGGGTGTAGCCTGCTGAGACCTGCAGGGGTTGTTGCAGTCCCTGGGACCCAGTAATGCAAGCCACTTGACCACCAGAGCCAGGGGCTCAAGGGGTGTCCCCTGGGTGGCAGTCATAGAAACTGGGGTGCCAAATGTGTGTCAGAGCTCCCCTCTGAGAGACACTGGCACTCAAGAGCACTTCAGAGGGAGAGCACAAATATAATGCTGACCCTCCAAGGTCTCTGGAAAGCGTTATAGTCAGCCCTTAGATGTGTGTTTAATTAGAATTCTGCTCCTCAGGCTGAAGCTATGATGAGAAACTAATAGGCCTCTATCACAGAAAGATTGAGCTCCTGGGTCTATTGCCTTTTGCTGAGCCCTAGGAGTGGTCGCTCTTTAAGCATTATTTGTCGGTTGCTTATAGTCCTATGGGACCTGTGAGCATCAACCCCGCTGGCCGCCAGGGCCAGGTGATGTAGAGCTGTCCCCTGGTAGCAGCCACTAAACTTGGGGCACCAGACAAGGGTATAAGTTCCTTTCTAGGGAATACTGGCAAGCTGGAGTAAGGCAGAGGGAGAGTGCAAAGATTGTGTCTACTGGCCTCTGTTTTCTGATAGCCCCTATGCATGCCCCTAGATGTGTGCCAAACCAAAAGCCTGACCCTCAGACCAAAGCTCCAGGATAAGCAAATAGGCCTCTTTCTCAGAAAGATTGGGCGTGTGTTTCATTCTGTGCTCTGTGCAGTGCCCTGGGGGTGGTAAACTGCCAAGAGCCGTCTCTCCGGTTGTTGTAGTCCCACAGGACTGTCCCCCTGACCTCCAGAGGCAGGTGATCAAGGCGCATGCCCAGGGTGGCATCCACGAGAACCAGAGAGCCAGAGAAGAAACCCAGAGCCCCAGACACCTGTAAAACTTCCCCTCTGAGAGATACTGGCGCACTGGCGTGTGGCAGAGGGAGCGTGTGCAGATGGTAACTGCTGGCTGGAGTGAGGCAGAGGGGGCGCATAAGGATAGTGCCGCTGGAAAGAAAAAAAGAGTGGTGTTTTAGGGCTGGAGAGGGGAAGAGGGAGAGGGGAGCATAAAGGTGGCACCCTCCAGGGGGTGAGGGGAAAAGCCTAGGTAGGGTTTTAGAAAAGAAAAAAAGATGGTAAGTGAGGATGGTGCCCACCGGCCCCTGACCCCAGAGATGGTCCCAGCAGACTTCTAGGTATGTGGTAATTTAGATGCCTGCCCCTCAGGCTGATGCTTTAAGAGTAGCAAATGAGCTTCTTTCATATAAAGTCTGGGCAAGATCAGGTGTTTGCCTGGGGCAAGTGAGTCCGAGTGTGGGAGCCCTTTAAAAGCCATTTCTCAGATTGCTATTGCCTTGTGGGTCTCGTGGTCATGACCCCCAGTGGTTTTCAAAGCTAGATGTTTGGAGGCTCATATCTCAGGTGCAGGTCTTAAAAGTTGGGGTACCCATTGTGGGGCTCAAACCCTTCACTCCACAGGGAGAAGCTCCTGATGGGGGTCATTACTCCAGGGGTGGGCTTTACGGCAAGATTGTGTCTCAGCTTCTCCTACCCACTTTGATGTGGGGTTTTTTTGTAGTTCACTTGATGTGTAGTCATTGTTTAGCTAGTTTTTAGGTTTTTCTCAGAGGAAATTGTTCCATACGTAGCTGTAGATCCAGTGTGTCTGTGAGAGGAGGTGAGTTCAGGATCTTTCTCTGTTGCCATCTTGAACCAATGACATCACTATTTTGATTTCCTATCTGTCTAACTTACTAAATTCTCTTACTTACAATTTTAAGTGTGTCTGTACATTCCTTTGCATCATCTACTGAGACAGCTTTTTATCTGTAAATAATTTTTTTTTCTGATTTCACCATCTTTGTAACTTTTCCTCCCATCTTTTTTTGCTTTGTTTCTCACTGCCTCTTTGATCAGATCTTTATCAAAATGAGCTGTCCAAAATGATTTGCCCTTTATGGAATAAATAAATTTAAGTTTATGCAGCAGCCTTCTTCTGTGGATTTCTTTTCTGCTGGCTTTTCAGCTGGTGGTTTCTTGGTAGCAACAGGCTTTTTTCCTCTCCCTCCAAACCTTTTAAACACCAACAGTCTTCTTTCTACACTACCACTGGCTTCTTGCCTGGAAGCCCCTTCTCATCTGATTTGGCTTCTAGTGCTGCCTTATCTACCTGGACTTTGTGATTCTTGGCCTGGTGAGGAACGATGTTCCAGTGCATGGTTTTTGAATATGGGTTTAGCTTCAACATGATTCTCAGGTTTTTAAGTGGATTCTTCTGTAGGAGTCTGTGATGAATCTTCTTGCGTGGTTCTTGGAAGGATCTTTGCATCTCCGGGCTTTTCAAGATTCTGCTAAGGTCTGTATTGAGCATTTTATGCATGGGAAGGTTGCAGTCATTCTTGAGGGAGGCAGCTTCGCACCAAGTGCCACGCGCACCACATCCGTTTGTGGAAAGCACTTTCAGTCCAAATGCAGAAACGTCCCGCGTGCCCACCAGGAGCAAGTTTCAGCATGTTCACTTTGCTTATTTTAAGCAGAGTGATTGTAGGAATGTTTCTGATGTCCTTGATAATGCAGAGCCCCCTGTGCTGGATACAATTATAGCTTCTCATTTTGCTTTGCCAGCTCTCATTTGCTGAGAGGCATAGACCTTTTTGATATCATTCCAGGCCCTAAGCTTCTTAAGAAGCAAGATAACCGCCTTGGTCTTCTGGTAGCCTTCAGCTTTATCTTCAACCACCAAAGGAAGTTCAGAAACTTCCTCAGTATGATGACCTTTAGACAGGACCAGCACTGGCAAGGCTGAGACAGGGCACGGCAAATGGCATATCACTTCTGTGTTGTGTTCATTCTGTGGCTGCCAGCTGTGCCAGTGTTTTTGGTTGATGCCAACATGCAGCCCACAATACGTATTTCCAAAAGCACCCTGGCCATAATCATGGGCTAAATACTCACTACCTCGTAAATAAAACTGTAGGTCACTTTGATACTTTGTGGCATCCCTTGTGTTTTCTTTCTAAGACACACACGCTTATTGGACATCTCACTCTTGAAAGCAAGGAATGGACTTACTGGGTGCAGATTGTGGAGGTACCAGCAAGGTCATGCTAGTCTAAAGAAGAGTGAATTTGTTGGCAATTCCAACCCAGAATTCTTGATGGCTATCTGGGGGACAGGTACCAACACTAGAACAAAAACAAACAAAGATTCCTCAAAATTTGGGAACTGGACCAATGACCAGATGAAAAGCAAGCTGGATGTGCACATGTTCTGGGATGGCTGCCTGAAACCCAGAGGATTTCTGATGCATTGTCTTTATGGACAGGCATTGCTTGCTATGTGTATTGAGCTGGCATGAAAGTATAGCAGCAACTGGGACACACTGGCTTTTGTCTCTTAATCTGTAAACCCATGGTTTTCTAGTGGGCAGAATGGTGACAGTGTGATGATGATTTTCAGCTCATATGAAAAAGCTAATTCTTTATGGTAATATAAATCCATTAACCATGAGCTGAGCATAGCTGTGAAGAAAATTTGTCAGGTTAAGCGATTATAGCATCTTGGTGACACAATATTTGACAGAAACCACATTTCTGTTACATTAAGGCATCCAAGTTGATCTTTTAAAGCATGACTTTCTGTTTTTTTTTAAACTGTATTATTATAACACGTCACTTTTGAGCATCTAGCAATATACCATCCTGCCCTATTGCTCTTGAATTTGATATGAGTGAATGTCTGCCTTAAAATTCTCACAGTAACACGTTCTTTGCTCCCCAGCCCCCAGGGAACAATATGTTTTAATTAACATATACATTATACAAATATCTGCTCATCTTCGTTTTCTGCATGAAAGGGATTGAAATTTATTCCACCAAAGAAGCAAAATCAACACACTCAAAGGCTAGGTACAGGTATATTAGCATTTCAGAGGCTCAAGTGTCATAACTGGTTTAACTAAACAAAGCCATAATGTACATTTCAGAAAACTGCCAGGAAGGAAAATCAATTCTGTATTTGAATTGAATTCAAGTAAATCCAGCACCATGTATCTGCACCCAGCATATCCCTACTAGGGTTTCTATAAATTATTTGCAATCAAAATCTTAAACTCGTTTGAAAAGAGACAAAACTGAAAGGTTTGTCCTTACAGAGTTATGGAAATATTTTGTGTCCTTAAGAGTGGTTAATGTTGACATGCTATTTTTCAATTTCTACCTTGGTATAATTATTAAAATTTTAAACTTTAATTATAAATGTATTCATTTTGTTTGGGAGATGGACTAAGTGAATAGATGGTATATAATGCCTAGAGTCAGATTAATCAATGGTAGTGAAGAAAGCATACCAAATATTAAGTCATGTGTACATTTATATTTCTGAAAATTGATAGGAAATTGGTCTTTTAAAGGAAATCTAGGAAACTAAGGAATTGGGATTACTATTTAGTACTTAAAAATTATTTTTCATCTATTCTGAATCTTAGGATGAGGCAAGATGCTGGTGTAGTGTTATAATATTTCAAAGATGCAGTGCAGATGAAAAGATGACAAATTTAAGATCTGTTTAAAGAATAAATTCAACAAAACACAGTTTTTCAGGTTAAAAGTAAATTTATAGGATTTCTTTTTTCCTTTTACTTCAAATCTCTGTTTATTTGGCGCTCTGTGTGAAACATTGTATCTTATTCTTCAGTTAAAATATAAAATATGATAAATTTCTTTTAGAAATACTAAAATTAGAGGCAATTATTCCACATTATGAAGACCACCAGAGCTGCAGCATTGCACAGCTGCAGTTGGAATTGTTCATATAGAAAATGGCAGCCCCACTGTGCAACTACTTGTGAATGGAGCTCGCCGGTACTGAGCAATGCCCTGCAGCCTCCATGAGGGCTGTGAATGTTTCTCATCTTTTGTATCAAGTACATAAAGAGGAGGACTTGAAACTCTTCACTAGTTTTCCACTCTCTGTCTCTCCCCCAGTATTGACAGCTCTTTAAATTACCTGAGTATCTTCTCCATTCCCCTGGAGGCGATTAGCCTCATTGGCTTGTCCTGTTATTGTGTCCAAGGGAGATGCAATACAGAGCCCTTAAGAGAGTACTAGCTTCTTTTTCTGTTAAAGATAAAAGAATGGGAACAGTAAACCAGGATTCTTCAGTGACCCTGTGTAGAGCACAGCCACATGTTCTTGCTTGACATCACAGGCAAATCTGTATGAAGATCTTAGTTTGCAACGTGATTCGCAGCCATTCTTAACATTGGTTAGGCTAGGAGATTGCAGATCATAGCCTGTCTTGGTTAAAAGATTAATACCCTAAGTACTTGCAGGTCTATTCTAGTGGATTCGTTACAACTTATTGATGGAATCATGTTTCAAAGCACTTACCTCATCTGTAAAATGAGGATAATTCTTTCTTGCCTAATGTAGTGACTGTACAATGTATTAATATATTAACTCTTGAATGGTCTCAGATCTCCTCTTGTTGGTCTTAAATTTGGGTCCCCCGAGGAAATGCGTACACACCTATGTGTGTGTGTGTACATACATGTATATACATACATGTGTATCTACGTATACACATCTCTATATGTATTCTCAGACAATTTTAGTTATGAACAAACTTTCATAAGTTGTTTTTTGTGGCAATGGCTTTGGATCCTTTCAATTTATGATGTAATAATTAGTGATTGAAGATTTCTGTACATTTTTACCTCTTTTTTTCCAATATCTCTGCCACTTTTTTTTTAAATGCTTTTTTTTAAGTTTTAAATTATTTATTTATGACTGTGTTGGGTCTTCGTTTCTGTGCGAGGGCTTTCTCCAGTTGCGGCAAGCGGGGGCCACTCTTCATCACGGTGCGTGGGCCTCTCACTATCGCGGCCTCTCTTGTTGCGGAGCACAGGCTCCAGACGCGCAGGCTCAGTAGTTGTGGCTCACGGGCCTAGTTGCTCCGCGGCATGTGGGATCTTCCCAGACCAGGGCTCGAACCCGTGTCCCCTGCATTGGCAGGCAGATTCTCAACCACTGCGCCCCCAGGGAAGCCCTCTCTGCCACTTTTTGCTATCTCCTACCTGTGTTCCAATTGCATGTTTCGTGGTAACTTTTTTTGTTATATATAAGTATGATGATGTTAGCTAGGTATTAATCAGAGATGTTTGGATAAAGGGTCTGATAATTGAAAACTTGGGGAAAAGTGCATATTACTCCATTTTAAGGACACCCTCTATAAAAATAATGTCTGTACTGAACATATTTACTAGAGGTGAGTGATCACACACAAAAAGTCCTTTGACTGTTCCCATTGTGCTTTTAAATATGCAGCAAATCAATAGTGTTTGATAGTAAGATACTTGGGAGATTTGAGAAATAAATTGAAGCTGTATTTTTAGTATCCAAAACAACAACAAAAAAATGAGGTCAAGTGGTTATTTATCCCTGAAATGAAAAACAAGCCCATGGAAAATAAACATGGATATCTAAAACCCTAATGTATTCATGGCCCTTCAGAAACACAATTCTGATTGGCTGTGTATCAAAATCTCTTTGGATTACATTCTCCAGATTTTAAATTTATAAGGAAAACACTGCAAAACACAGCATCTGTCAGATATGATGTGAACTACTAGCTTAAGGCAGTTAATATTTCTACATTAGTTTGCACTCCATTTCTTTTGATGATGTCATATCTTTAAGAAGCTGGGTTTTCATTGATTGTTCTGGCAAAAAATAAATACTGAACAAAAATCAACTGAACAAAAATCAACCTGGAATGGGAAAGGAGGGTGGCAGCATCCAATCTGATGCCTTGATCTGATAAGAAGTTCCAAGAGTTGGGGGCTTCCCTGGTGGTGCAGTGGTTAAGATCTGCCTGCCAGTGCAAGGGACATGGGTTTGATCCCTGGTCTGGGAAGATCCCACATGCCGTGGAGCAACTAAGCCTGTGCACCACAACTACTGAGCCTGTGCTTTAGAGCCTGTGAGCCACAACTACTGAGTCCACATGCCACAACTGAAGACCACGTGCCTAGAGCCCATACTCCGCAACAAAGAGAAGCCACTGCAATGAGAAGCCCACGCACCGCAACGAAGAGTAGCCCCCGCTCACCACAACTAGAGAAGAGCCCGCATGCAGCAATGAAGACCCAATGCAGCCAAAAATAAATAAATGAATAAATTTATTAAAAAAAAAAAAAAGTTCCAGGAGCACAAATCCATTTAGTGTGTAATTGTGGCTATTTAAAAATGAAACATATTACTTTTTTCTTTTAATTTATATGTATTGTTTATTCAAAAGTTACTAAGTTGTTAAAACATAAATTATTAAGTTGTCTGAACCTAACTACTTCATAAACAGAATGATTAGGTGTTGCTTTTGGCCTATCAAACGTCATGGAAATATTACTGAGACCCTAAGTGTCCTGTAAACCAAGGGAATCTGGGAACCTCTGAATTACACAATTTTGTTGTTTGACACTTGAAAACTTTGGATCTGTTGTTTTTCTTTGAGAATAATCAACAAATGCCAAGTGATACTCTAGGAAGTTTTTTTTGGGGGGTGTGCGTGTATGATTTCTAGACTATGGCTAAATAGTCCCCAGATCACCAGTCTCTAACTTCCAATGAATTGAAGTGGCGTTTTCTTATTTAGATAGTTTAGTAGCCTGTTCTGCTTTCCACAGCTCTCACTTCTGGTGTGAGACCGGTGAGGCTGCTTCACGGTAGACATAGAAGTTCTTTACTAGGGCGACTCCTAGTGAGTTGGTTCTGAGAAGCCCAGCCATAAGGAGGTGTAAATGGAAAACCATTTCACACTGCTTGATGAAGGAATTGTTACATCCAGGTTTGGGATTCATTCTTGGACCAACCTGAGAAAGTGAAAATTATTCTCACCTTGGTCCTCATTCCAAAGGATGTGAACATTATTTTAAATCTCCAGGGCAGCAGTACGGAGCCAATTAGCAGTCACCTTTCCTCTACCTCATCAAAAAGTCTTCACTCTTCAGTGTTTAGCTCAAATTCCATTTTCTTCCTGAGCCTCGCCTTAATCCCCCAAATGAAGTTAGTCCAAGGCTTCCTTGGGTACTCATTTATATCAGTGTTCCTTATTGTTTATATGTGCTTCCCCTAGTTTGTAAATTCATGAAAAATAGAAATATACTTAGGAAATCTTTGTCCAGTTGTCCTAGTGAGCTTCATAATCTCAGCAGTAGCCGCAGACTCAATGACTTTTTTTGTCTTTTGGAAAACAAGTGTCATTAACAAATTATTATTCTTGTCCATTGCAAGACTTCTTAACCTTCTGACACACATATAAAATGATAATAATTCTATAACGTATCAGGATAAATGGATAAGGGCATGACTGACTGAGGGGGAAGGCTCTGGTCACCCCCACTGTTGTGAGGCATTGATATCTCAGCGCACCCGTAACCCATGGGTGGCACACCAGTGCACCCTGATATATTGATTGGTAAGCTGGGTTTTAGTGTACTTTGGTTACCGTAACATCTTTGTGTATTCTCAGAAGATAACTTATAAACATTATAACAAATGTAATGCGTAAAACTTACAAAACTCCCATAAAATCTCTCTGTTCCAAAATCATTGAGCTTGCTATTTAACGTTGTTATTGAAGAACTGTGCAGAGCTTGCCAGTAAACCCATCTCTCCTGGGGGCTTCTGCCCACAGAGAGATGTTCTGGGGGTAGAGTCACTGAACACTAGTCTTTTGAGATTCCATTACTGTAGTCATTTCTCATTCATGGAGTATTTGTTGGACTAAGATCTGGAGTATAGGTCAGGGAAGTAACACAGATGAATAGACCTGAGTCAGTGCAGGGGAAGGAATGTAAAAAGTCATAAGACCATAGTAGTCTGCGTCCATCATGTAACTCCACTGTTTAAAACCTTACAGTGGGCTTCCCTGGTGGCTCAGTGGTTAAGAATCCGCCTGCCAATGCAGGAGACACGGGCTCGAGCCCTGGTCTGGGAAGATCCCACGTGCCATGGAGCAACTAAGCCCGTGAGCCACAACTACTGAGCCCGTGTGCCACAACTGCTGAGCCCGTGTGCCACAACTACTGAGCCCATGTGCCACAACTACTGAGCCCGTGTGCCACAACTGCTGAGCCCGTGTGCCACAACTACTGAGCCCGTGTGCCACAACTACTGAGCCCGTGTGCCACAACTACTGAGCCTGCGCTCTAGAGCCTGCGAACCACAACTGCTGAGCCCACGTGCACAACTACTAGAGCCCGCGTGCCTAGAGCCCGTGCTCTGCAACAAGAGAAGCCACCGTGATGAGAAGCCCATGCACCACAATGAAGAGTAGCCCCCACTTGTCACAACTAGAGAAAGCCTGCACGCAGCAACGAAGACCCAGTGCAGCCAAAAATAAATAAGTAAAAATAAATATATTAAAAAAAAAAAAAAACCTTACAGTGACTGTCCCAAAATTTAGAATATAATCCAAATTCTTCACTATGATTTCCATGGCTGTATGCTGTACACTGCTTATTTCTCTAGCCTTTCAATCATTCTACAAATAGTCATTGAGTACCTACCATATTCCAATCACGTGGGATATCTATGTAAACAAAATTAAGATCTTTGCTCTCATGGTGTTAACATCTGAATGTAAAGAAAAAATAGACAATAAGCCATAAAATAAACACGTGAATAGAATTTTAGAGGTGATACGGCTATGGGAAAAATAGCTGGGGAAGTTATAGGGGATTGAGAGTACCAACAGGAATGGGGTCAGCAATTTTTTGTGTGTGTAAAGGGCCAGATAATATTTTAGATTTTGCAGACTGTAGGGTCTCTGCTTATAACACAAAGACAACTACAGATAATATGTCAATGAATGGGCATGGCTATGCTCCAATAAAGCTTTACAAAAACAAGCAGTTGGCCTGATTGAACTGATGGGCTGTAATTTGAAGCCTCCTAGATTACAGTATTAAGTCATTACTCAGGAATGCATCATTGAGAAGGTAGGATTTGGGCAAAGTTACTTTCTGTCCCATTGTCCTATATAATTTTAATCACAGCATTTATCATCGCGTTAACATGTTTTACTAGGATGTTTGTTGGCAAGCTTTGTTTCTGTCTCTCCTAATGAGTATGTAAGTGCCATGAGAGCAGTGAGCTGATTTCCTTTTTGCTTAGCACCTAGAAGAGTGATGGCACATAGTAGATAGTCAACAAATATTTGTTAAGTGAATGAGTGCAGAGTGAATGCCATTCTAAAGAGAGCAGCCTATATTTAGTTCCAGCAAATTATAATCATGATAGATTGAGGTGTTTGTTACTAGATCTTCTGAGTTTGCAAGAGATGCTAGAGATCCAAATTTATATGTAAAATCTCTCAATTTCAAATGACTGCAATTAATAGAAAATATAAAAACATTTGCATGTCAAACTAAATATTTATGCAAGCCAGTTATCCAGGACTTCTTCTATATTCATTTATGGGGTGAATCAGTTGGTGTTTTTACTTGAGTATCTTTTCTACACTGTGTGGTATGAAAGGTGATTTAAGTGACTTGTTTAGGTCAATGGGTAGTTAGTAGCAGTATAAATTGCGCTCACTTCTTACGACTTCCTACCAAATCTATTCTCTGCCGGTAAGAACTGCACATGTTAAAATCCCATAGATTTTGGGTTGTTGTGTATTCCTTGTCATTTGTCTCTAGGTATTTTTTAATTTCCTCTTTGATTTCTTCAGTGATCCACTGGTTGTTTAGTAACATATTGTTTAATCTCCACATTTGTGTTTTTACAGTTTTATTTTTTTCCTGTAATTTATTTCTAATCTCACAGCATTGCGGTCGGAAAAGATGCTTGATATAATTTCAATTTTCTTAAATTTACTGAGGCTTGATTTGTGGCCCAATATATGATCTATCCTGGAGAATATTGCATGTGCACTTGAGAAGAAAGTGTATGCTGCTGCTTTCAGATGGAATTCCCTGTAAATATCAGTTAAGTCCATTTGGTCTAATGTGTCATTTAAGGCCTGTGTTTCCTTATTGATTTTCTGTCTGGATGATCTGTCCATTGGTGTAAGTGGGGTGTTAAAATCCCCCACCAGTATTGTGTTACTGTCATTTTCCCCTTTTATAGCTGTTAGTATTTGGCTTATATGTTGAGGTGCTCCTACATGGGGTGCATATATATTTACAATTGTTATATCTTCTTGGATTGATCCCTAGATCATTATGAAGTGTCCTTCCTTGTCTCTTGTAACAGTCTCTACTTTAAAATCTTTTTTTCTGATATGAGTATTGCTACTCCAGCTTTCTTTTGATTTCCATTTGCATGGAATATCTTTTTCCATCCCCTCACTTTCAGTCTGTATGTGTCCCTAGGTCTGAAGTGGGTCTTTTGTAGGCAGCATATATACGGGTCTCGTTTTTTTTATTTTTTATTTTTTTTATTTATTTATGGCTGCATTGGGTCTTCGTTCCTGTGCGAGGGCTTTCTCTAGTTGCGGCAAGTGGGGGCCACTCTTCATCGCGGTGCACGGGCCTCTCACTATCGCGGCCTCTCTTGCTGCGGAGCACAGGCTCCAGACGCGCAGGCTCAGTAATTGTGGCTCACGGGCCTAGCTGCTCCGCAGCATGTGGGATCCTCCCAGACCGGGGCTCGAACTCGTGTCCCCTGCATTGGCAGGCAGACTCAACCACTGCGCCACCAGGGAAGCCCCGGGGTCTTGTTTTTGTATCCATTCAGCCGGTCTATGTCTTTTGGTTGGAGCATTTTAATCCATTTACATTTAAGGTAATTATTGATATGTATGTTCCTACTGACATTTTCTTAACAGTTTTGGGTTTGTTTTTGTAGGTCTTTTATCTTCCCTTCCTCTCTTGTTATCTTCTCCTGTGATTTGCTGACTATCTTTGGTGTTGTGTTTGGGTTGCTTTTTCTTTTTTGTGTGTGTATCTCTTGTAGTTTTTTGGTTTGCTATTCCCTTGAGATTTTGATATAGCAGTCTATATATGTACAAGGTTGTTTTAAGCTGCTAGTCACTTTCCCACCTAGAGAAGTTCCTTTAGCATTTGTTGCAAAGCTGACTTAGTGGTGCTGAATTCTCTTAGCTTTTGCTTGTGTGTAAAGCTTTTAATTTCTTGGTTGAATCTGAATGAGAGCCTTGCTGGGTAGAGTATTCTTGTTTGTAGGTTTTTCCCTTTCATCATTTTAAATATATCATGCCACTCCCTTCTGACCTGCAGAGTTTCTGCTGAAAAATCAACTGACAACCTTATGGTGATTCCCTTGTACATTATTTGTTGCTTTTAATATTTTTTCTTTGTCTTTAATTTTTGTCAGTTAGATTAATATGTATCTTGGCATGTTCCTCCTTGGGTTCATCCTGTATGGGACTGTGTGCTTCCTGGATTTGAGCGAGTGTTTCCTTTCCCATGTTAGGGAAGTTTTCGGCTGTAATATCTTCAAATATTTTCTCAGGCCCTTTCTCTTTCTCTTCTCCTTCTGGGACCCCTATAATATGGATGTTGGTGCACTTAATATTGTCTCAGAGGTCTCTGAGATTGTCCTCATTTCCTTTTCATTCTTTTTTCTTTATTCTGTTCTGTGGCAGTGATTTGCACCACTCCATCTTCCAGCTCACTTATTCATTCTTCTGCCTCAGTTATTCTGCTATTGATTCCTTCTAGTGTATTTTTCATTTCAGTTATTGTATTGTTCATCTCTGTTTGTTCTTTAAATCTTCCAGCTCCTTGTTAAACATTTCTTGTATCTTTTTGATCTGTGCCTCCATTCTTTTTCTGAGATTTTGGATTGTCTTTACTATCATTACTGTGAATTCTTTTTCAGGTAGATTGCCTATCTCCTCTTCATTTAGTTGTTCTTGTGGATTTTTATCTTATTCCTTCATTTGCAGCATATTTCTCTATCATCTCATTTTGTCTAACTTTCTGTGTTTGTGTTCTCCTTTCCACAGGCTGCAGGATCGTAGTTCTTCTTGCTTCTGGTGTCTGCCCCCTGGTGGGTGAGGTTGGTCCAGGGGCTTGTGCAGGCTTCCTAGTGGGAGGGACTGGCCCCTGCCCTCTCGTGGGTGGAGCTGTGTCTTGCCCCTCTGATGGGTGGGGCTGTGTCAAGGGGTGTTTTTTGAGGTAGCTGTGAGCTCAGTATGACTTTAGGCAGTCTGTCTGCTGATAGGTGGGGCTGTGTTCCTGTCTTGCTGGCCTGGGCGTTCCAGCTCTGGAACCTGTAGGCTGTTGGGTGTGGCCTGGTCTTGGTCCAAAATGGGGACCTCCAGGAGAGTTCACGCTGATCAGTATTCTCTGGGGCCTCTGGCACCAGTGTCCTTGCCCCCACAGTGAGTTATGGCCAACTCCTGCCTCCCCAGCAGACCCTCCCAGACTCCTAGTCAGGTCTAGCCCCGGTTCATATGGACGTCTTGCTTTGTGCTGGGTCCCAGTGCATGTGAGGTCTTGTGTGCACACTCTAAGGGTGGAGTCTCTGTTTCTCCCTGAGTGTGGAGCTCCTGCACTCAGGCCCCACTGGCCTTCAAAGCCAAATGCTCTGGGGGTTCTTCCTCCTGATGCCTGACCCTCAGACTGTCTTGGAGGGCTATTTTAATGTGGAAACATCCCTGTATAGTCTCTGTGTGTTTAATATTTTTTGATGCAAGGGCTGTTTTTAGAATGGATGTCTGCTACCTCTTTCCTCAGTGTATGCTGGCCATTATCCCCGTGATAAGAGGTGTGACAGTTGTTGTGGTGACCTAAGCCTGCAGTGGATATTAAGCGGGGCCTCCCCTTTGCTTGGTGGCTGTTACTGCTCTGTCAGGGGCAGGGTCTACTCCCTAGTTGGTGGAGTAGAAGCCCCCAGATCTGTTTCTGAGCTGTGTTTCTGATGTGTGGTGTGAGCTAGATGGGATTGGAGCACTCCCACTGGGAGAGAAGCCACTGAGTTTTCCTCCTCTGGAGGTGTTCACCTGTGAGTGTACTCTGTTGTGTCACTTTTCACTCATTGTGCTGGCTCACAAATTACACTGTTGTTGGAACTGCTCTCAGCCCCACCTTAATCATGGGTATGAATTGATGAATTGGCCCTGGTGTCTCTCAGGCATTGTTTTCACCAGGCCACCAGCAGAGATCCACCAAAGTCACGTCCCAGAACTGCAGGAATTGTGTACGTGGACATGCTGTGGGAGCTATGGAGGCAACTCAGATTCTGGCCTGGTCCAATCCCTGCATGTACGTGCCCATAAAGCCCACAGCTGCTAAAGCTAGACCCATCTCATCTGCGGGAGCGCCTCGTCCATTCAGATGCTCCACAAGCACTGAGTTTACAAAGCAGCATCAGGGGTGTATATTCGTGGTTTCTGCAGCCATGAGGAGAGATTTCAGCTCTTCTTCCTTCATTACATGGCCCCTGGGTTTCAGCTGTGGTTTCAGCCCCACCTCTGCCTGTGTTCCTCCCATGAGCATCTGCTTCTCTAGCGTTGCTGCTTCCCTAGAGCATCTGCTTCTCTAGGCTGCCCTAGAGCACACACACCTGCCCAGGCAGGCGGTGATGGGTTGGGGTGGAGGTGATGATGGGCGAGGTGCATGAGACCACTGGGCCTGGTGGGTCCAGAGGAGGCATTGGTGGGCAGGGCAGGTGAACCTGCTCAGGCATATGTCCCTCCTAGTGCCCAAGGGGGCAGGAGCTGGTGCGTGGGGAAGGAGACTGCAATGGCAGCCCCGCCTCTTATGCATCACTCAAAAATGACACCCTGCTTCTATGGCGGCCTGGGCTTCTTCCACTAACATTCCCAGTTGTGGAGCTCCTTACTCCCATCCCTTCACTATGTCTCTAAACAGCCAACAGCTGTCCCCGTCCTGGGTCCACTCTCCAAACCCCATGTTCCAGCACCCATCCCCCCCTCTGCACCAGCAGACACATGACTCAGGCTGGGGCATGCAGGGTTGCAGCATGTACCATCTGTGTAGGTCTTACTCTGTCCTGCCTGCCACAGACCAAATGCTGCACTCTCATTCAAGCCCCCAAAGCTTCCTCTCTGTCCCAGTTGATCTCCCCGCCACTGAGGGGGCTTCCCTGAGAGGGGGAACCTCTCCTCTCCTTCAGCTCCCCACACCAGGGGTGCAGGTCCTGTCCCATTTCCTTTTTCTTCTTTTCTTCCTTTCATCCTAGCAGGTTGTGTGGGGATTTTTCATGTCCTTTTAGGTGTCCAAGGTCCTCTGCTAGTGTTCAGCAGGTGCTCTGTGAGAATTGTTCAATTTATAGATGTATTCTTGATGTAACTGTGGGGAGAGGTGAACTCCACATCCTCCTATTCCACCATCTTGACTCTGCCCCCTAAAATCACATTATTAACCTTATACTTAGTAAATGGTAACAGAACTATTAGTACATACTGGTAATTTTAGTTTTTCCTACATTTTTCTTTTTTTTTCTTAATTGAGATAAAATTCACAGATAACATTAGTTAACTTCAGGTATACAACATAATGATTCAATATATGTATATATTGTGAAGTGATCACTGCAATAAGTATAGTTATTATCCACTACCATATATACTTACAAGTTATTTTCTTGTGATGAGAACTTCTTTTTTATACAGCAGGTTCTTATTAGTCATCAATTTTATACACATCAGTGTATACATGTCAATCCCAATCGACCAATTCATCACACCACCCCCCCAGCCCCCCATGGCTTTCCCCCCTTGGTGTCCATACGTTTGTTCTCTACATCTGTCTCAATTTCTGCCCTGCAAACCGGTTCATCTGTACCATTTTTCTAGGTTCCACATATATGCGTTAATATATGATATTTGTTTTCCTCTTTCTGACTTACTTCACTCTGTATGACAGCCTCTAGATCCATCCATGTCTTAACAAATGACCCAATTTCGTTCCTTTTTATGGCTGAGTAATATTCCATTGTATACATGTACCACATCTTCTTTATCCATTCATCTGTCAATGGGCATTTAGGTTGCTTCCATGACCTGGCTACTGTAAATAGTGCTGCAATGAACATTGGGGTACATGTGTCTTTTTGAATTGTAGTTTTCTCTGGGTATATGCCCAGGAGTGGGATTGCTGGATCATATGGTAATTCTACTTTTAGTTTTTTAAGGAACCTCCATACTGTTCTGCATAGTGGCTGTATCAATTTAAATTCCCACCAACAGTGCAAGAGGGTTCCCTTTTCTCCACACCCTCTCCAGCATTTGTTGTTTGTAGATTTTCTGATGATGCCCATTCTAACTGGTGTGAGGTGATACCTCATTGTAGTTTTGATTTGCATTTCTCTAATAATTAGTGATGTTGAGCAGCTTTTCATGTGCTTCTTGGCATCTGTATGTCTTCTTTGGAGAAATGTCTATTTAGGTCTTCTGCCCATTTTTGGATTGGGTTGTTTGTTCTTTTGATATTGAGCTGCATGAGCTGTTTATATATTTTGGAGATTAATCCTTTGTCCTTTGATACATTTGCAAATATTTTCTCCCATTCTGAGGGTTGACTTTTCGTCTTGTTTATGGTTTCCTTTGCTGTGCAAAAGCTTTTAAGTTTCATTAGGTCCCACTTGTTTATTTTTGTTTTTATTTTCATTACTCTAGGAGGTGGATCAAAAAAGATCTTGCTGTGATTTATGTCAAAGAGTGTTCTTCCTATGTTTTCCTCTAAGAGTTTTATAGTGTCCAGTCTTACATTTAGGTCTCGAATCCATTTTGAGTTTATTTTTGTGTATTGTGTTAGGGAGTGTTCGAATTTCATTCTTTTACATGCAGCTGTCCAGTTTTCCCAGCACCACTTATTGAAGAGACTGTCTTTTCTCCATTGTATATCTTTGCCTCCTTTGTCATAGATTAGTTGACCACAGGTGTGTGAGTTTACCTCTGAACTTTCTATCTTGTTCCATTGATCTATGTTTCTGTTTTTGTGCCAGTACCATATTTTCTTGATTACTGTAGCTTTGTAGTATAGTCTGAAGTCAGGGAGTCTGATTCCTCCAGCTCCATTTTTTTGCCTCAAGACTGCTTTGGCTATTCGGGGTCTTTTGTGTCTCCATACAAATTTTAAGATGATTTGTTCTAGCTCCATAAAAAATGCCATTGGCAATTTGATAGGGATTGCATTGAATCTGTAGATTGCTTTGGGTAGTATACTCATTTTCACAATGTTGATTCTTCCAATCCAAGAACATGGTATATCTCTCCATCTGTTGGTATCATCTTTAACTTCTTTCATCAGTGTCTTATAGTTTTCTGTATACAGGTCTTTTGTCTCCCTAGGTAGGTTTATTCCTAGGTATTTTACTCTTTTTATTGCAATGGTAAATGGGAGTGTTTCCTTAATTTCTCTTTCAGATTTGTCATCATTAGTGTATAGGAATGCAAGAGATTTCTGTGCATTAATTTTGTATCCTGCAACTTTACCAAATTCATTGATTAGCTCTAGTAGTTTTCTGGTGGCATCTTTAGGATTCTCTATGTATAGTATCATGTCTTCTGCAAACAGTGACAGTTTTACTTCTTCTTTTCCAATTTGTATTCCTTTTATTTCTTTTTCTTCTCTAATTGCCGAGGCTAGGACTTCCAAAATTATGTTGAATAATAGTGGTGAGAGTGGACATCCTTGTCTCATTCCTGATCTTAGATGAAATGCTTCAAGTTTTTCACCATTGAGAATGATGTTTTCTGTGGGTTTGTCGTATATGGCCTTTATTATGTTGAGGTAGGTTCCGTCTATGCCCACTTTCTGGAGAGTTTTTATCATAAATGGTGCTGAATTTTGTCAAATGCCTTTTCTGCATCTATTGAGATGATCATATGGTTTTTCTCCTTCAGTTTGTTAATATGGTGTATCACATTGATTGATTTGCGTATATTGAAGAATCCTTGCATCCCTGGGATAAATCCCACTTGATCATGGTGTATGATCCTTTTAATGTGTTGGATTCTCTTTGCTAGTATTTTGTTGAGGATTTTTGCATCTATATTCATCAGGGATATTGGTCTGTAATTTTCTTTTTTTGTAGTATCTTTGTCTGGTTTTGGTATCAGGGTGATGGTGGCCTCATAGAATGAGTTTGGGAGTGTTCCTCCCTCTGCAATTTTTTGGAAGAGTTTGAGAAGGATGGGTGTTAGCTCTTCTCTAAATGTTAGATAGAATTCATCTGTGAAGCCATCTGGTCCTGGACTTTTGTTTGTTGGAAGGTTTTTAATCACAGTTTCAATTTCATTACTTGTGATTGGTCTGTTCCTATTTTCTATTTCTTCCTGGCTCAGTCTTAGAAGGTTATACCTTTCTAAGAATTTGTCCATTTCTTCCAGGTTGTCCATTTTATTGGCATAGTGTTGCTTATAGTAGTCTCTTACGATGCTTTGTATTTTGGCGGTGTCTGTTGTAACTTCTTTTTCATTTCTAATTTTATTGATTTGAGTTCTCTCCCTCTTTTTCCTGTTGAGTCTGGCTAATGTTTTATCAATTTTGTTAATCTTGTCAAAGAACCAGCTTTTAGTTTTATTGATCTTTGCTATTGTGTTCTTTGTTTCTATTTCATTTTTTTCTGCTCTGATCTTTATGATTTCTTTCCTTCTGCTAACTTTGGGTTTTGTGTGTTCTTCTTTCTCTAGTTCCTTTAGGTGTAAGGTTAGATTATTTATTTGAGATTTTTCTTGTTTCTTGAGGTAGGCTTGTATAGGTATAAACTTCCCTCTTGGAACTGCTTTTGCTGCATCCCATAGGTTTTGGATCATCGTGTTTTCATTGTCATTTGTCTCTAGGTATTTTTTGATTTCCTCTTTGATTTCTTCAGTGATTTCTTGGTTATTTAGTAACATATTGTTTAGCCTCCATGTGCTTGTGTTTTTTACGTGTTTTCCCCTGTAATTCATTTCTAATCTCATAGCGTTGTGGTCAGAAAAGATGCTTGATACGATTTCAGTTTTCTTAAATTTACTGAGGCTTGATTTGTGACTCAAGATGTGTTCTATCCTGGAGAATGTTCCATGCACACTGGAGAAGAAAGTGTAATCTGCTGTTTTTGGATGGAATGTCCTGTAAATATCAATTAAATCTAACTGGTCTATTGTATCATTTAAAGCTTCTGTTTCCTTATTTATTTTCATTCTGGATGATCTGTCCATTGGTGTAAGTGAGGTGTTAAAATCCCCCACTATTATTGTGTTAATGTCGAGTTCCTCTTTTATAGCTGTTAGCACTTGCCTTATGTATTGAAGTGCTCCTATGTTGGGTACATATATATTTATAATTGTTATATCTTCTTCTTGGATTGATCCCTTGATCATTATTTAGTGTCCTTCCTTGTCTCTTGCAACATTCTTTAAAGTCTATTTTATCTGATATGAGTATAGCTACTCCAGCTTTCTTTTGATTTCCATTTGCATGGAATATCTTTTTCCATCCCCTCACTTTCAGTCTGTATGTATCCCTAGGTCTGAAGTGGGTCTCTTGTAGACAGCATATATATGGGTCTTGTTTTTGTATCCATTCCGCAAGCCTGTGTCTTCTGGTTGGAGCATTTAATCCATTAACATTTAAGGTAATTATTGATATGTATGTTCCTGTGACCATTTTCTTAATTGTTTTGGGTTTGTTTTTGTAGGTCCCTTTCTTCTCTTGTGTTTCCCACTTAGAGAAGTTCCTTTAGTGTTTGTTGTAGAGCTGGTTTGGTGGTGCTGAATTCTTTTAGCTTTTGCTTGTCTGTAAAGCTTTTGATTTCTCCATCGAATCTGAATGAGATCCTTGCCGGGTAGAGTTATCTTGGTTGTAGATTCTTCCGTTTCATCACTTTAAGTATATCATGCCACTCCTTTCTGGCTTGTAGAGTTTCTGCTGAGAAATCAGCTGTTAACCTTATGGGAGTTCCCTTGTATATTATTTGTCATTTTTCCCTTGCTGGTTTCAATAATTCTTCTTTGTCTTAATTTTTGCCAATTTGATTACTATGTGCCTTGGTGTGTTTCTCCTTGGGTTTATCCTGTAAGGGACTCGCTGTGCTTCCTGGACTTGGGTGGCTCTTTCCTTTCCCATGTTAGCAAAGTTTTGGACTATAATCTCTTCAAATATTTTCTCTGGTCCTTTCTCTCTATCTTCTCCTTCTGGGACCCCTATAATGCAAATGTTGTTGTGTTCAATGTTGTCCCAGAGGTCTCTTAGACTGTCTTCATTTCTTTTCATTCTTTTTTGTTTATTCTGTTCTGCAGCAGTGAATTCTACCATTCTGTTGTTCAGGTCACTTATCCATTCTTCTGCCTCAGTTATTCTGCTATTGATTCCTTCTAGTGTAGTTTTCATTTCAGTTATTGTATTGTTCATCTTTGTTTGTTTGTTCTTTAATTCTTCTAGGTCTTTGTTAAACATTTCTTGCATCTTCTCTATCTTTGCCTCCATTCTTTTTCCGAGGTCCTGAATCATCTTCACTATCATTATGCTGAATTCTTTTTCTGGAAGGTTGCCTACCTTCACTTCATTTAGTTGTTTTTCTGGGGTTTTATCTTGTTCCTTCATCTGGTACATAGCCCTCTGCCTTTTCATCTTGTCTATCTTTCTGTGAATGTGGTTTTTGTTCCACAGGCTGCAGGATTGTAGTTCTTCTTGCTTCTGCTGTCTGCCCTCTCGTGATGAGAACTTTTAATAATTTACTCTCGTAACAAATTTTAAGTATATAATACTATGTTATTAACTATGGGTACCATGCTCTGGATTACATCTCTAGGACTTATTTATTTTCTAACTGGAAGTTTGTAACTTTTGATGTCTTTACCTATTTTACTCACCCCTACAATCCCTACCTCCTAACTCTGGCAACCACCAAGCTGTTCTATGATTTTTTTTAAGATTACACGTATAAGTGATATCATATGGCATTTTTCCTTCTCTGATTTATTTCAGTTAGCAAAATGTCCTCAAGGTCCATCCATGCTCTCATAAATGGCAGAATTTCCTTCTATTTTATGGCAGAATAATATTCCATTGTATAGATATCACATTTTCTTGATCCATTTATCTGTTGATGGAGGGAACAACTTAGGTTGTTTCCATGTCTTGGCTATTATAAATAGTACTGCACTGAAAATGGGGTGCAGATAGCTTTTTGAATTAGTGTCTCATTTCCTTCAGATAAATACCCAGCAACTGAATTTCTGGATCATATGGTAGTTCTATTTTTAATTTTTTAAAGAAACTCATACTCTTTTTCATAGTGCCTGCACCAGTTTACATTCCCACCAACAGTGCACAAGGGTTCCCTTTTTTCCCACATCCTCACTAACATTTGTTATTTCTTGTCCTTTTAATAAAAGCCATTCTAATAGGTGTGAGATGATATGTCATTGTGGTTTTGATTTTCATTTCCCTGTTGATTAATGACATTGAGCACTTTTCATGTACCTGTATGTCTTCTTTGGAAAAAAAATTTTCAGATCCTCTCCACATTTTTTAATAGAATTGTTTGGTTTTTTGCCATTGGGTTGTATGAATTCCTAAAATGTTTTAGAAATTAATTCCTTATCAGTTATATGATTTGCAAATATTTTCTCCTATTTGGGAGATTGCTTTTTCATTTTGTTGATAGCTTCCTTTGCTGTGCAGAAGCTTTGTAAGTTGATACCGTCCCACTTGTTTATTTTTTGCTTTTGTTGCCTTTGCTTTTGATGTAAGTTCCAAAAATATCACCAAGAGCAATGTCAAGAAGCTTATCACCTTTGTTTTCTGCTAGGAGTCTTATAGTTTCAGGTCTGTGTCCAAGTCTTTAATCCAATTTGAGTTAATTTTTGTGTATGATATAAAATAGGGGTTCAATTTAAATCTTTTGTATGTGGCTGTCCAGTTTTCCCAGCACCATTTATTGAACAGCTATCCTTTTCCCCATTGTATATTTTTGGATCCTTCATCATCAGTTAATTGGCCATATATGTGTAGGTTTTTTCTGCGTTCTCTATTTGTTTCCATTGATGTATATGTCTATTCCATACCAATACCATACTTTTTTGATTACTAAAGCTTTATAATATAGTTTGAAATCAGAAAATATGATGTCACCAGCTTTATTGTCCTTTCTCAAGATTCCTTTGGCTATTTGAGGTCTTTTGTCATTACATAAAGATTTTAGGATTGTTGTTCTATTTCTGTGAAAAATGCCATTGGAATTTTGATGGGAATTACACTGAGTCTGTATATTTCTTTAGGTAGTATGCACAATCTAACAATATTCATTCTTCCAATCCATGAGCATGGAATATTTTTTCATTTATTTTTCTTGTCTTCAATTTTTGTCAATGTCTTACGTTATTCAGTGAAAATATCTTTCACTTCCTTGTTTAAATTTATTACTAGGTATTTTATTTGTTTTTTTCTTTTGCAATTGCAAATTGGATTATTTTCTTAATGTCTCTGATAGTTTGTTATTATGGTATGGAAACAACCAATTTTTAAAATATATTCATACTGCATTCTCTAAATTAACTTAATTTATTAATTCTAACAGGTTTTTGGTGTAGTCTTTAGGGTTTTCTATATATAATATCATGTCATCTGTAAATAGAGAATTTTTATTTCTTCCTTTCCAATTTGGATGCCTTTTTTCCCCCTTTTTTTGCCTAATTTCTCTGGCTAGGACTTCCAATACTATGTTGAATAGAAGTGGCCAGAGTAGACATCCTTGTCTGTTCCTGATCATAGAGGAAAAGCTTTCAGCTTTTAATATTAAGTAAGATGTTAGCTGTGGCCTTCTGAAATATGTCCATATTATGTTGAGGTACAATCCTTCTATACCCAGTTTTTTGATAGTTTTTATCATAAATGGAGGTTGAATTTTGCCAAATGCTTTTTCTGCTTCTATTGAGATGATCATGTGTATTTTTAATTGTTTGTTTCGATAATGTGGTATATCACATTGATTGATTTATGGATGTTGAACCAACCTTGCATCCCTTGGATAAATCCACTTGATCATGTTGTATGATCCATTTTAATGTATTTGAAAATTCAGCTTGCTAGTATTTTGTTGAGGATTTTTGCATCGCCATTAATCAGGGATATTTACCTGTAATTTTCTTTTCTTGTAGTGTTCTTGGTTTAGTACCAGGGTAATCCTGCCTCATCAAATGAGTTTGGAAGTTTCTTCTCCTTTTCTATTTTTTGGAAGAGTTTGAGAATGATTGGCATCAGTTCTTTAAATTTTTGATAGAATTCCCCAAATGAAGCCATTTGGTCCTGGACTTTAGTGTGTTGGGACGATTTTGATTACTGATTCAATCTCCTTACTAGTAATTGGTCTGTTCAGATTTTCTGTTAACTGTTGTCTTTTAAGACTCCATTTCATTTAATTCCATTCTGACCTTTGTTATTTCCTTCCTTCTACTAACTTTGAGCTTTATTTGATCCTCTTTTCTGTTTCCTTGAGGTGTAAGTTTAGGTTGTTTGAGCTCTTTCTTGTTTACTAATGTGGGTGTTTATTGCTATGAACTTCCCTCTTAGAACTGCTTTTGCTGAATCCCATAAGTTTGATACATTGTATTTCCATTTTCATTTGTCTCAAGATACTTTTTGATCTCTTTCAATTTCTTCTTTGACCCTTTGGTTGTTCAGTATCATGTTGTTTAATTTCCACATATTTGTGACTTTTCCAGTTTTCTCTCTAATTGGTTTCTGTCAAAGACACCTGATATGATTTCAATCTATTTAAATTTATTAAGATTTATTTTGTGGCCTAATATCTGATTTATCCAGGAGAATGTTCCTTGTGTGCTTGAGAAGAACGTATATTCTGTTGCTTTTGAATGGAATGTTCTTTATATGCCTGTGATGTTCATCTGGTCTAATGTGGCATATAAGGCCAATGCTTCTGTATTGATTTTCTATTTGGATGACCTATATATTGATGTAAGTGGGGTATTAAAGTCCCCCTACTATTATTGTATTCTTCTTGATTACTTACTTTGGGTCTTTAATATTTGCTTTATATATTTAGGTGCTCCTGTGGTGGGTGCATAAATATTTACAAATGTATCCTCTTGTTGAATTGACATCTTTATTATTGTACAATGACCTTCTCTGTCTCTTATTAGAGTTTTTTGCTTAAAGTCTCTTTTGTCTAATACAACTAAAGCTACCCCAGATCTCCTTTGGTTTTCATTTCCATGGAATATCTTTTCACTTTTAGTCTGTGTGTCCTAACATTTGAAGTGAGTCTCTCATAGGCAGCATATAGACAGGTTTTTAAAAAAAAAAAATCCATATAGCCACTCTGTCTTTTGACTGGAGAATTTAGTCCATAGACATTAATGTAATTATTGATAGATATAGACTTATTGCCATTTTGTTAATTGTTTTCTGGCTGTTTTCTAATTCATTTGTTTCTTCTACTCTTGCTCTGTTTCCTTGTGATTGGATGATTTCTCTAGTGGTATGCTTAAATGTCTTTCTCTTTAGTATATCTGCTGTTGGTTTTTGCTCTGTGGTTAGCATGAGGCTTACATATAACAACTTATATTTATAACAGTCTATTTTAGTTCATAATATCATCAGTTTGAACACATTCTAGAGCTCTACATATTTACTCCTCCTCCCACATCTTATGTTTTTGAATTCACAATTTACATCCTTTTTATCTTGCATATCCATTAACAAACTGTTATTTTTACTACTTGTCTTTTAACCTCCATACTACCTTTTAAAGTGATTAACTCACCAACTTTACCACATTAGATTATTCTCACTTTTACTATGTATTTGCCTCTACCAGTAAGACTTACATTTGCATACATTTTCCTGTTACTAACTAGTGTCCTTTTGTTTCAGCTTAAGAAATTTCCTTAACATCTCTTGTAAGGCCAGTCTTGTGGCTTTTTGCTTCCAGACAGCTTTTGCTTGTCTGGAAATCCTTTATCTTTCTTTTAATTCTGAGGAACAACTTTGCTGGGTAGAGTACTCTTCCTTGGCAGTTTTTTTCTTTCAGTACTTTGAATATATCATGCCATTCTCTTCTGGCCTGCAAAGTTTCTGCTGAAAATTGCTGATATTCTTATGTGGTTCCTGTATGTAACAAATTGTTTTTCTTGTGTTGCTTTTAAGATTCTTCCTTGTCTTTAACTTTTGAAAATTTAAGTATAATGTGTCCTGGTTTGGGTCTCTCTGTGTTCATCTTATTTGGAACACTCTGGACTTCCTGAATCTACACATCTGTTTCCTTCCTCAGGTTAGGGAAGTTTTCAGCCATTATTTATTTAAATAAGTTTTCTGCCCTTTTCTCCATCTCTTCTTTTGGAAATCCTATAATGAAAATATTGCTCCACTTAATTTTGTCCCGTAAGTCCGTTAAGCTGTCTTCACTCTTTTTCATTATTTTTCTTTTTGCTGCTCTGATTGAATAAATTTGTCTGTGTTGTCTTCAGGTTTGCTGATCTATTCTTCCACTTCATCTCATCCATTGTTGAACTCCTTTAGTCTATTTTCTAGTGCAGTTATTTTATTCATCAGCTCTGTGACTTCTGTTTATATGGTCTTAAATTTTCTGTCTCTTGTTGGAACTCTGTTTGTTCATGCATTCTCTTGCCCTTGATAAGCATCTTTATGATGATTATTTTGAACTCTTTATCAGGTAAATAATTTATCTCCCATTTCATTAAGGTCTTTTCTGAGGGGTTTTCTTGTTCTTTCATTTGGAACACATTGCTCTGTTTTTTCATTTTCTTTGACTCTCTGTGTTGGTTTCTATGGAGTAGATAAAACAGCCATCTCTCCCAGTCTTGAAAAAGTGGCTTTTTGTAGGAGATGAACCTTTGCATTCAACCCTGACCTTTCTTGGTTCTCTCTCAAACCTCTTTGATTGTCTAATTAGCCTACTTTGTTCTTAGTGGCTACCAGTAGTTGAGGGTTTGCCAAGACTCGTCAGTGTTCCAAATGAGAGGATTTCTGGTAACAACACCTAGATTCAGGCTGAATGGATGCTGGGTCCTCAGGCAGCAGCTTTTAAACTATGCAGGTATACTTTTTCCAGAAAAAGACTGGGAGATGGACATTTCTGTCTCTCCCTTCTGCACCTAGCCCTGGGGTAACACAGTTAAGAACTGTCTCTTTGTTTGCTATCATCATGTTGAGCCCATGAACACAGGCTGTGCTGGCCAGAGCCAGGCTCAAGGGATGTGTCCTCTAGGCAGCAGCCACAAAAGCTGGGGTGCCAGACATGTGCACAAGCTCCTTTTTGGAGATACCAGTGACCTGGGGTGAGGTAGAGAGACAGCCCAAAGATACCACTCACCAGCCTTTCTGGTTTCCAGAGAGGATTGCGGTTGGCTCCTAAATGTATGCCTGTGTCTCAGACGACAGCTATAAAGAAAAGCTAATAGTCCCCTTTCATGGAATGACTGGGCATTTCTGTCTGCTGCCACCTTGCTGTGCCCTGGTTGGGGGGGAAAGCTGGTTAAGAAATGTTTCTCTAATAGCCCTGTGGGACTAATAATGTGTGGGCTAATGTAAGCCCCACTGGCTGCCAGAGTTAGATGTTCAGGATGCCCAGATGCCTGGGTGGCAGCTGTAAAAACTAGGGCACCAGATGTGTGAACAAGCTCCTTTCCAGGAGATGCTGGGGACCTGGGATAAGACAGAAGGAGAGCTCAAAGATGGTTCCCACCAGCCTCCATGGCCTTTGGAGAGTATTTCAGTTAGCCCCTAGATGTGGATTAAATTAGATGCCTGCCCTTCAGGCCAAAGCTTTAAGTTTTGCAAAGAGGCCTCTTTCACAGAAATTCTGGACACTTTTCAGTTGGGTGCCTCTGTGTTGGGCCCTGGAAAGTACCCACAATGAGTCCATGCAAGCTTTTTAAGAACTGTTTGTTTGTTCACTATGGCCTTTGTGGGTCTTGTGGTCACAAGCCCTGTTGGTTTTCAAAGCTAGATGTTTTGAACGCCTGTCTCTCAGGTGCAGGTCTTAAAAACTGGGGTGCCAAATGTGGGCTTCAAACCTTTTACTTCTCAGAGAGAAGCGGGGGATTGTGTCTCCTGATGAGGGTCACTGCACCAGGGGTGGGGCTTACGGAGACAATGTGTCTCAGCCTCTCCTACCCATTTTGATGTGGGTTTTTTCTTGTGTGCCTGATGTGTAGGAGTCACTCGGCTAGTTTCTGGATTTCTTTTGGAGGACTGTTCCATAGGTAGCTGTAGATCTGGCATGTCTGTGGGAGGAGGTGAGTTCAGAATTCTTCTATGTCGCCATCTTGAACCAGAACCCCCTTTTACATTTATTGTTAAGGTCTACCTTAGGAGGAAAATGATTTCATTATCTCATTTTGTGGGTCAAACAACTGAGGCAGAGAGGCTTTATCATCCTTGCATAGGATCATACAGGCAGTAAAGGGCACAGCTAGGATTCGATCTCCGAAGCAGGATCTCTTGAACTACCATGAAGACTACTGAAGCTTTAGCTAAAGTGAACTAATAAAAGGACAATTCTAGGAGCTGTTTCCTCAACCACAGTATTGACATAAGCTATTCTCTTTTCATGTAGGTTTTTCATTTAAAACCATGGTGGCATTGAAGAAAATCAATTAGCGTTAAAATGGTTAACAAAAGTCCTAGTATAAATGAAAACATCCTCTATCTATCTATCTTGCTCATTGTATCAGATTTCTAACAAACAGTTCCATTTTCTCAGGCCTCTCAGTTCATTTACGTATCAGTCAGTGTTTGCATACAGCGGTTTGTTCTAATGTTAGCTAAGCTGTAAATATTCCTTCAAAGCTACTCTGTGTAATCATGCTTGGCTCCATTTCATAGCATAACCATGAGTGCTGAGAGTGTGGGGTAAGAGTCCTTTTCTCTGTCAGTGATTTCAGCTGTCAGTCAACCTCTAAAACAGTGACACAGGGAATCTGTTATTAAAGCTGTTTTCGTCAAAGCGTGGGCTCTTCAGGAGGGACTAAGAAGTCTACAACAGTTAGCATTTCAGTCTCTCGAGCACTTTATTGGTTATAAATACAAGTCAACACCACAAGATGGCACCGTCTTACTTTTCAACATCTACAGTTACAAACATTGATCTTCATAAAATGGTTTCAGCTTTTTCATGTGTTGTTTTAGATACTATTGAAACCTTATAAAAGCAAGACTTGCTACAAACAGGATCGGTGTTCGATATATATTAAATGAGGTCAGATAATTAAATTCAAAAAAAGAATTTATAAATATTCAATAAGAAAATTGAAATTACAAAAGCAGCGTTTTTCATCATTAAACTGAATTACAACTGTGTACGGTTAATGCTATATCTACATGGCTAAGTTTTTATTAAAATACACAGTTTTAGTAATGAAATAATTAATTTACCTCTTTCTCCAATATAACCATCTATTACTTCATTTGTACACCCTAACATTCAATACACATTTCATTCAAAACCACCTGGCTTTCATCTAGTCCAGGAATTACACACATTCCATTTGTTTTCAATAGATGCAACCCATGAAGTACCATCATCCCCCTGGCTACAAAACAGAATACAATTTGTAAAGGTAGAAACTCAGAGAATTTCTGAAATGGTAACCCATTCTCTCTATGTTCATGAAAATAGGCAATCCAATTTGAAAGTCTTTGAACCGATGTAAGCTCTAGAAAACTCAGTGTTGAAGTATGGGAAGAATAAGGATTTGCACTAACATAGTGCGTAACAATGCAGTGTCAGGCGACTCATCATTTACAGTAAATGCCTTGATTGGACTTTCCTCCAGATTGTCATCATGCTGCTAAGGATAAAGTTTATACTCAAGTCTGTGGGAATTCCATCATATTTTCTTCTTCCCATTTCCAAGCAGGAAGAGAAGGGTTTTCAGGTCCCTTGGGAAAAATCAAAGAATTAAACACACCCACAAACAACTTGAAAGCAAAATGGCAGACAGAATAATCCTTGACTCCATGTCCAAATGAAGTTGAGGCAATATTACTTTCACAATATTTGTATCCTGCCTCGTATAACGCATCAGGAGATTCCTCAAAAAACTGAGAATTCTGAGAGCTACAAAAGAGAAAGCAGTTAAGGCAGTTGATGTCTACATTTGGATTTCTTTTTCAGGTTACATGTCTAAGTCTCCATCGTAGGCTAAGGTCAGAGGCTTCTGTTGGGGAGGTGTGCTTTGATGTGGTTTTGGCTTCTTGCTGTAAAGGGAAAAGAATTCCTGAGATAAAGTTCACAGAGCTCTGTTTCACCTGCCAAACAAAATTGTGAGGTACAGAAATTCAAGTGCTTAGACAAAAGATTGATTTCTCTGGACTGGTGGGTTCCTTTTTGGAATATTGGTGTACTTTGACCCTTAAACCAGGAGAAGCCTTTGGTTTAGTGGAAGCAATGAATTTGGTAAAGGCTACTTTCCTTTGTTTATATGCAGTAATGCGAACATCTGTTGCTCACTAATTCCTAACCTACTGCGTCCTCCACAGCAAGATGGTTAACATCGTAAGTAGCGAGGACAGCCAGACTCCCACGCCCTACTCTGCTCTTGTTTTCAAGTAAACACGCTTCTGCTCTGGCCTGAATCCTGACATCTAGCTGCCAAGTCACCAGAGCCTGTCAGGAAAATTTCACTGATTCTGCACCAGGCAAAGCTCTTCTCCCCTGGTCTCTGTTCTCCTTGAGGTCAACAACGTGGCCAGATCAGGGAGGGCTGCCATTCCTTCTCACAGAGAGAGAAGCTGAACTTGAGTTACATTCCCAAATCACACGGTGATGCCCCAGATCTGGGCAAAACACGCTGCATTACGCTCTTTGATTCTCAGTAGGCGTGACTCTCAATTGATGAGTATTTATAGTTTGAATTCTACCTCACAGTGCCCCACCTCCCACCGTTCTGTCTCCCTTCCCTCCTCAGTGCCTTGGCTTTGCTGTGACTTCAGAGCCCAGCTCTCTGCGGGTTGTCCTCACCAGCAGGGGAGCCGTCTCACTCACTGTCTCCGAATTTCTGTACTATTTATTTTACAGCAGCATCTGTGATTAATTGGATGCATACTAAGTGCCAAGCCCTGTGCTGAGGATTTACAGAGGGTATCTCAATAAATCCCAGGACAGCACTGAGAGGGAGGCATTAGGATTATTGCTACTTGACAGAGAAGGACTAGAGAGGTTATTTACCTTCCCTCAAGTCACTGAGTGAGTGGCACAGCCTGGAATCTAAGTGCGTCTAAAACACACAGGACAAATGCTTTTAACCCTTCAGTGCATCCTCTCTCCATCCAATTCATTAATTAGGCACTTGGTGGCAACAACTTTTTTGTCTGTATGTATTAATTTTTATACTTGGAGTGAATGTAAATTAAAAACAAACATTTCAATGTGTACAACTGACTGGCATTTCCAACACTGTGTTACAGTGTTGCATAACCATCACCCTAAAGGGAAACTGGTCCCACTAAGCAGTCTCTCCCCGTTCTCTACTCTGTCCCTGGCAACCACATATCAACTTTCTGCCTCTGTAAATTTGCCTATTCTGGATATTTCATATGGAATCATACTATATGTGTGGCCCTTTGTGTCTGGCGTCTTTCACTTAATGGTTAAATTAGAGAATTGTTTGATAATGTGACTTTTACCACAAAAGAAAAAGATGTTTGATAACATGGTTGTAGGGAGAATCTCCTAGTTTAAAATACTCAGGTTCTAATTCAGGAGAAAAGTTTTTTTTGGATGTTTGAAGCAATTTATAGATGCTAAAGAGGTAAATTACAAATGATTTTTTAAAAACCTACTACAGGAAACCAGAGATCCTACTGTGTCCCTACCCAGCACCCAGCGTGTAGCAGGTGCTTGGTGTATGATGTGCTGGGCACTGGCTGCAGGCAAACACCTGCCTCTCAGCAGAGGGGAAGTAGGTAGAAATATGCTTTAAATTCTCTGCAGAGGCGTCCTCGGCCTATGAGTTCCTGTTTCCCAGGTCCGTTCCGCTTCTCAAGAACAGTTACTGCATAATTATCTGAATAACATTCAACTTTGTCTATATTAACATATATGCATATTCCAGTGTCTCTAGTCATATTGCCAGGCTCCTTATCAGTTATCTATTTTATAGCGTGTATATGCCAATCCCAATCTCCCAATTTATCCCCCTCTCTTTCCCCCCTGGTAACCATAAGCTTGTTTTCTATGTTTGTGACTCCATTTCTGTTTTTTGTAAATAAGTTCATTTGTAAGCTTGTTCTCTACATTTGTGACTGACTCTATTTCTGTTTTGTAAATAAGTTTATTTGTACCATTGTTTAGATTCTACATATGAGCGATATCATATGATATTTGTCTTTCTCTGTCATACTGAGCAAAGTAAGTCAGACAATCTCTAGGTCCAACCATTTGCTGCAAATGGCATTATTTGTTCTATTTGGCATTTTCTAAGGGCTGTTTGGCAGAGAAATGGGAAAGCTGAGTCCTGGGGCGTGGGGAGGAGGCATAGAGATGGTTGGATCTTTATAGAGACAATAATATTTGGTTACCAAAGGGAATGAGGGGATGAGAGATAAATTAGGAGTTTGGGATTAATATATACACACTACTCTATATGAAATAGGTAAACAACGAGGACCTACTGCATAGCACAGGTAACTCTCTTCAGTATCTTGTAATAACCTATAATGGAAAAGAATCTGAAAAAGAACTGGTGTGAGTGTATAACTGAATCACTTTGCTGTACACTTGAAACTAATACAACATTGTAAACTAAAAGTACACTTAAATAAAAAAATAAAATTCAAAAAAAAAGAGACAATAATAAACTTGGCTAGCCTCTAGGACTGTGCCTGGAAAATTCTGCTCAAATATGACACAGATTTTTATACCAGCTTCCAGGTATGGAATTATTATGAACATTGTGTTCACCTCTAGGAATAGGAAAAAAAAGAGAAAGGGGGCTCCTAGTATATAGGTCTTGGATTTTTGTGGCTCGTGGTGTGTGTTGGGATGGCTGTGATGAAGGCTTCATTTCATATGCATCTTTTCATACTGTGTAAGCTCTCAATTGACAGATACTAAAGTCACATCTATGAATGTGTGAGATCTGAGAACTTTTAGAGAGTTTAAAAGTTAGCAACCACTGAATAAGGTGGTGATTTTGCTGGGGAGCTGTGGCTGGTTAAAAAGAGCCCTAAGAGGAAGAGGTGAGTGGGAGGCTGCCCTCTGCAAAGCCAGCAAATAGGAGACTTGTCCTTTGAAGAAGTCCCTGCTCCCTTTCCTTTCTCTCTCCCTGTTATTTATTAGGAAACTCATTTAGGAATCATCTTTTAAGTCACTTTCTTTCCTCAACTCTGGTATCGGGGAAGGTGTGACCACCTCACTCACACTAAATCAGGAGCCACAAATGCCTGGCCCATGGGCCGCCGCCACCCCAGGGCATCCTGTACCCACGGTGGACGTCTCCCATCCATCACATTATTGTTTACTGCTGAGCCCGGGAATAGCCTCATAACTCTTCCTAACGGAGCACTCTTGACAGCCACCATCACTTTCAGAGTTGGCCCAAGGGAGAAAACCAGTATGCAACCCAGGCTGTAAGAGATCATTGATGGACACGTTTTAAAGTCACCTCTTCCATGACCATTTGGTTTTAGCAAAGGATAGATCCATTAACCCAGAAAAGTGAGCTCACTGTAAACGGGCAGGCAAGTGCTGGCACTTCTCAGCACTCTTGAAGTCAAGCCACAGGGACCCATCCCCAGACCAGAAGACATTAAGAGGCAGCTACTCAGGAGGGCCGAGCCTCGGAAGTGGCGACACCACCTTCAAACTTTCAAATTTGAGAGCCCCTTTCCTGCATTGTGCTGAGCAAGGTAGAATAGCTGCAGTTCTCCGAGTAATTTCCAGGCACTATGTCTAGATTACCTACAAGCTCACCCAGTGGTCGTCCCCACTAAATTACCTCATGAGTCTTTATTGCCAGGGGAGCTGGGCATCAGTAGTATTATTTCAAAAACTCCAAATGCTAATGGCAGATGTGCAAACGGTCATATCTGAACAAAGCAGTCCTTGAGAAGACTATTTTTCTCTGTTTTCTCAAAAACATGTCCAAGTGTTATCATAAATTGCTTTCATCTAAAGTGTACACCTAACAACTGGCATATTTATTAGAGCGGCTCTCTTGTCCTAAGCTTTTTATTTTGGGGGAGAAAATATAAAATCTCCAAAACTGTCATCCTCTAACTAACTCTTCTGCAAGCTATTTAATAGAAATAGATGGTGTGAAAATACCTATTTGGATTCTTTAGGCAGCTCCTATATAACAGTAAATGTTTTGATATCAATAGGTCTGTACCCAGGTCTGTAGCTTACTTTACTTGGGAAATGAAGAGCCCCTAAAAAATGTGAAAGGTAGACACTACCTCAAGTCTAAAGAGTTTTTAGGATTACTCAAGGGAAAGAAATTACAGAGATTGGAAAGTCCAGTGGAAAGAGTATACATTTGGGGGTTAAGACAAACCTGGAGTTGATTTCACCAGGCTGATGTCCTTATGTAAGTTATTCAACTTTTCCGAGGATTACTTACTCTGCCTTTAAAATGAAGGTGATATTAGCAACACCTCACTGGATTATTATGAAGACTGAATAAGGCAATCTACGCAAAGCACTTTGTTTGATGTATGAATATTAGATTTTTTTCCTGGCGGCCCCGGGTGTGATCCCTGGTCAGGGAGCTTGATCCTACATGCCGCAACTAAGACCTGGCACAGCTAAATAAATAGGCCTTTCAACACACCAGGGTATAGGGAAACAGTAGAAAATGAAGTTGAAAGAGTTGTTTGGGCTCAAATAGTGGAAGACTTTAATTGACTGGTAAAGCAGCCAGAACATGACTTTCATTTTGCTGTCAATGGGTGTCTGTCTGAGGGGGAAAGGGGCTGATCACTTGGCTAAGTTTTAGGAAGATTAATCTGGCTACAGACTGCTGAAGGGAGCATTTGTAAAGAATCCAAATATGGAAGTAACTGTGCTAATTCCAACAGGGGATTATTAAGGCTGGGCATTGAGGATGAAAAAAATAGGTATGAGAAATACTGTACATAAATATAATTTGGTCACTAAAAAGTAAGGGGCAATTCCATTGATCTTCTATAATAAAAATTTTCCAGAAAATTATGTTTGTCATCAGAATTCAGTGAGATACCTAATTAATCCCCAGCACCTAGAGTTATACAGAAAGGGCCACAATAAATATTTTTTGTTGAAGGAATGGGTTAAGAAGGGTAACACAATTTTAAGTTGAAGGAAATGGAGAAATGTAAAAGGGTGAAATTTATGACTGTTAATAAATTTTAATTTTTAGATATTCTAGGGAAGAAGGAACCATAGAATCTGGAATTGGGGATGTGGCTATGAAGTAGTACACATGCAAGCTTTCACAGACTAATAGACTAGCTGATTATCTTACACTGTATTGGGCCATTGCTTTGAGAGCAGTGTCTCATCTGTCAACCCTTTATGTTCTTTGTTGCAATTTAAGACCTTTTCCTTCTTCTAATGTTTTTTAGTGGTGAATGCTTCCTATTACTCTCAACCTCATATAAGGCTTTCCACTTCACATTTGTTCATTAAGACAGGACCTAGACAATACTCACAAAACTTACCAATTCAAACATAATTGGTCACATCATTTGATTTTAGGGTAAATGACTAACTGAAGGTGTTCCTTTTTACTACAACACTGTGGAGATATTAATTGGATAGAAATCCAACTTCTAGAAATTCAATTTCAATCACTATAGGTGGCAGAAAAAATGAAAGTCACTTTATTTTCTTCACTAACTTTCACTGACCAAGAGCAAAGATTTAAAAACCTGTGTAACCTTGGAAGTACAAGCTAGAAATACAAAGACTGGATTTGAATTGAGATTAAAACTTGGGTGAAAATTCTCAAGGAAATAGTTTGAGACAGATGATGAATATAAATATCTTGAATTAGAGAAAAAAAGTAACACTTTGATCACATGAAAATTAAAAAAAAAATCCTTTGAAAATTCTTCTTAGGAAGCTAATAAAATATTCTCAACACACTTGAAAACATTCAATGTATTTTACTTCTGTCTGGTTTCAAGACCAGCTCATCAAACAAAATATATTCTATACAATACAAACAAAATATATTCTATACAATAAGCTAATCATCATTTTCTGAGAATAACATTTTTAGGAACTAGTCACTTACAAATTGGGGTTCCTGGAATGGACAGTCAGTTAAATTTTCTCTCATGGCTGGTCAATGTAGATAAACAGCTGGCTCTACTATTCAAAATGTACTAATAGGTTGTTTGAACCAACTGGTCAATCTAACATAACTGGTCAAAATAGGTCAGTTTGAGAAGAAAATTTAAGAACTAGAATTATCTAGAGTGATGGCTCTCAGCCTTGCCTGGATATTAGAATTACCTGGGGCACTTTTAATTATTCCTGCATGTGGTCAAGTTGTTCAGATACTTAAATCAGATTCCCTGGGGCTAGAAATATCAGAAAGGGAATGTAAAAATACAATACCTTTTAAAATCACACCCCCAAAATAAAATACTTAGGAATAAACCTGATCAAGGAGGTGAAAGACTTATCTGCTGAGAACTATAAAACATTAATAAAGGAAATTGAAGATGATTCAAAGAAACGGAAAGATATCCCATGCTCTTGGGTGGGAAGAATTAATATTGTTAAAATGGCCATACTACCTAAAACAATATACAGATTTAATGTGATCCCTATCAAATTACCCATGACATTTTTCACAGAACTAGAATAATCCTAAAATTCATATGGAACCATAGAAGACCCAGAATTGCCAAAGCAATTCTGAAGAAAAGGAACAAAGCAGGAGGCATAACCCTCCCAGACTTCACACAATACTACAAAGCTACAGTAATCAAAACAGCATGGTATTGGCACAAAATTGACATATGGATCAATGGAACAGAATAGAGAGCCCAGAAATAAACCCACACACCTACGGTCAATTAATCTTCAACAAAGGAGGCAAGAATATACAATAGGAAAAAGACAGTCTCTTCAGCAAATGGTGTTGGGAAAGTTGGACAGCTGCATATAAATCAATGAAGTTAGTTAGAACATGCTCTCTCACCATACACAAAAATAAACTCAAAATGGCTTAAGACTTAAACATAAGACATGACACCATAAAACTACTAGAAGAGAGCATAGGCAAAACATTCTCTGACATAAATCGTACCAATGTTTTCTTAGGACAGCCTCCCAATGCAATAGAAATAAATAAACAAATGGGATCTAATCGAACTTACAAGCTTTTGCACAGCAAAGGAAACCATAAACAAAAGGAAAAGACAACCTATGGAATGGGAGAAAATATTTGCAAATGATGCAACCAACAAGGGCTTAATTTCCAAAATATACAAACAGCTCATACAGCTCAACAACAAAAAAACAAACAACCCAATCAAAAAATGGGCAGAAGACCTAAATAGACATTTCTCTAAAGAAGATGTACAGATGGCCAATAGGCACATGAAAAGATGCTCAACATTGCTAATTATTGGAGAAATGCAAATTGAAAGTACAGTGAGGTACCACCTCACACCAGTCAGGATTGCCATCATTAAAAACTCTACAAATAACAAATGTTGGAGAGAGTGTGGGGAAAAGGGAGCCCTCTTACACTGTTGGTGGGAATGTAAGTTGGTGCAGCCACTATGGAAAACAGTATGGAAAACTCTTTCTCAGAAAACTAAAAATAGAATTACCATATGATACAGCAATCCCACTCCTGGGCATATATCCAGACAAAATTCTAATTCAAAAAGATACATGCACCCCTATGTTCACAGCAGCACTATTCATAGTAGCCAAGACAGGGAAACAACCTAAATGTCCATCGACAGAGGAATGGATAAAGAAGATGTGGTACATATATATATACAGTGGAATACTACTCAGTCACAAAAGAGAATGAAATAATGCCATTTGCAGCAACATAGATGGACCTAGAGATTATCATACTAAGTGAAGTAAGTCAGAAAGAGAAAGACAAAGACCATATGCTATCTCTTATATGTGGAATCTAAAGTATGATGCAAATTAACCTATCTATGAAACAGAAACAGACTCATGGACATATAGAAGAGCCTTGTGGTTGCCAAGGGGGAGGGGGGTTGGGGTGAGCAGATGTGAGCTTTTATATACAGAATGGATAAACAAGGTCCTACTGTATAGCACAGAGAACTATATTCAATATCCTGTGATAAACCATAATGGAGAAGAATATAAAAAAGAATATATGTATGTGTAACTGAATCACTTTTCTGTAAAGCAAAATTAACACAACACTGTAAATCAACTATACTTCAATAAGCAAAATTAAAAAAAAAAAATCTCTGGGACTAGGATTCAACTATCAGTCCCCAAGAGGTGCCAGGAAATGCCAGTGTGCCATCAAAGCTAAAAAGTACTGACCTAAATCAATATTCTAAAGTGGGAAAGCCCTGACTGGTGACTTGCCTCTTATACCTTCTGATAGTATTTGAAAACCAAATAAAAGAATGTGATTTCAGGGGCTTCCCTGGTGGCGCAGTGGTTGAGAGTCTGCCTGCCAATGCAGGGGACACGGGTTCGAGCCCTGGTCTGGGAAGATCCCACATGCCATGGAGCGACTGGGCCCGTGAGCCACAACTACTGAGCCTGCGCGTCTGGAGCCTGTGCTCCGCAACAAGAGAGGCCGCGACAGTGAGAGGCCCGCGCACCGCGATGAAGAGTGGCCCCCACTCGCCGCAACTGGAGAAAGCCCTCGCACAGAAACGAAGACTCAACACAGTCATAAATAAATAAATAAATAAAAGAACGTGAATTTCTTAAAAAAAAAAAAGAATGTTATTTCAAACAAGGACAATAAAGATAATGATTTCCCATTTCAACTATTCACCAATTCTACTGTTGATGATTATTTGTGAGTTCAAGGGTCCTGTTATAATGGCCAATGATCTTATCATAAGTTTTCTTTTAGTATAACATGCCACCCATGAAAATATGGAATATTAACTTTTTACTAGTTAGTACTTACCAAACAAGGTAGGAGGTAAATACTAGGAAAATCATGATAAGAAAACCACCACCTGAAACGCCGTAAACCCAGATTTTCACTCGGCCATCTGTTTAAAATAGAAAATAACAAGCTTAGCAACAAAAGCTTTATTTCTTATCTAAATTAGTGTATTATTTATTTCTCAGTTGAATTCTGAGATTTGCGTTAAGTTAGAAGCATAGGTGGAAATACCCACATATGACAGCTATCAAATGTCAAAAAAAAGGTGAAAGTATAAAATGTAAGATAGTCTATCATTTTTTCACAATACCAAACAAAGACCAGAAATCAGTACTTCGTAAAATCTCACAACTGGCAGGATATTTTGAACTTATTTTCATTTGTTTATACTTCTAATACAAAAGTATTACAAAACATATACATATGTGTACAAGTATATATTATTTTGGACTTGTTATCTGCTGGAGTTAAAAAAGTAGAACGAAACAGTCTGATCTATTTTGTGATTTTTACTGTGAGGTATACCCTGACTGTATGTATGGTGTGCGTGTGTGTGTATAAATTTGAGTTGTTTCTGGAAATCTCATGGTTTTTGCTCTGTATACATGAGCACACAGTTAACTAAACTTAGAATTGCATTGATCGTAGCAATGCCTTAGCATCTCAAAGGAAATATGTTCCTTTCTGAAAGATATACACACAAAAGGTTCATTATACTACGTGAATGCAATTAACTGTGGGTCCAAAAAACATATCAACATCTTATGCTAAAGACTTTCGTGGGATGAAAAACAATCAAAATCTATTGTAAACAACACTTGTTTGGAAGAAAATCACAATTACTTTCAATTGTATTATGACTACCTATTACAATTTTTGCTTACAAGACACTTTCAAGCCTCAATCAGGTTTTAGAATGAGGTTTCAATCTAGTAATGATATATTTCTATAAAACTTTTAACAAAGCTTTGATTCTTACCTCTTTGAAACACTGATGATGAAATCCCCTATTCTGAATTTTTTACATTGGCAATAAGAAAAAAAATCTTTCCTGAGTGAGAATGCATCTGTCATCTTATTACCCGTAAACCTCATAGAGCTGAAGTATTGGAAGGTACAGTGTTTTTCAATCCCTAGTACAGAGGTATGTGGTCCATGACCTTTAAGCCATGTTACTTAAGAAGAATCAATCAATACAGATTTTTATAACAGCATAATGGATAGGATCAACGTTCAAACTATTAAAAAAAGATAATGTAGTGAAAAGACAGTCTTCCTGCCACCCTCTCTGAGCTCCCTACCCAGCCACTACCACGGTAACCAATTTGCTTGCAAACCATCTCATAGTTTTCTCTGCACATGCAAGCAAATGAGTACAAACACAAAATACCTGCACTTTTTAAAAAAGACACAAATGGTGCGTATCACTCACTTTGGTACTTCTATGTCACAATATATATTGGAAATATTTCCATGCTAGTTCATAAAGACAGGTCTATCTCATTCTTTTTAATACCTCTATGAGACATATTGCACAGTTGTATCTATTTTTGTTTTTCTGTTATTCTACTTATAGACATTTAGGTTATTTCCACTCATTTGCTATGTAATAAGCAGTCATATAATGAATATCATTTACATACTTCTCTTAGTATACATGTGTATATTTGTATGATGAATTCCTAGGAGGAAAATTTTAGGCCAAAACGTATGATAGATTTTTGCCCAATTGCCCTCCTGAGAGGCTGCTCAAGTTTACAATCTCATCATGAGAACCTAATGAAAGTTATTAACTCTCCCCAGACTAAATATATATTTTACATATATACTTATATACATACCTATGTATGCAGCAGTGTATATATGAATATACATATATGTGTGTATATGTGTCTTTGTGTGTGTATCCGTATATATATATACACACACACATATGCACATACACGTATACTCACATATGTGCTATTGATGCTTTAGTTAGACCTCCAAAGGTTAAGGACTTCAAGTGTGGATTTGAAAACTCATTTCCCTGGAACTTCACCCTAATTCTCTTCCTGAAATAGGGTCTACGAGCAGTGGGTGAGCCTAGCTACATTTCATATCACTCTTCCCTCAAATTTAAGTCTATTGCTATAAATTAGCTAAATGTCACTAAACGTCACAAAATGAATAAGATATTTTTGAATACCTATGGCATGCCCAGACATACACGGGAATCAAAACTTGAGTAAGATATTGTGGTCATCCTTAAAAGTTAGTTAAGGAGTGTACATCTTGTTTCTTGTTTCTTCCTCTAGATGTAGGGTCCTTTGTGCCTGGGCTCTGGTTTTGCTTCATTCAAGCATGTCATCAAGGCACTTTGGTATGGCCAACGCCTAGGGTCTGGGAGGAAAGTTCCCAAGGTATATTTTGGCTGAGATTTGTGTGTCTCTTCCCTCTCAATGCTCCCTTCCCTCAGTCATTCACAGCATTTTGTTTTCTAGAAGAGGTACGTACAGTAGGCACAGAGAATTTTGCTTTCATTTTCTGCCCACTTCACAGAGTGGGAAGTAGAGACCAGTGCTTTGTAAAGACCTTATTGGCCTGCCTTTCAAACCTTCCTGTCACTTACTGTTGGTGTGTCCTTGGTCAAATTAGTTTGCCAATTTCAGCATCCTAATCACTAAAATGGGAATAATGGCATCTCATTATGTGCAAGAACGTGATGAGTCATGCACCACAACCAGCATGGGACCACAGGGTACACAGAAAGCATCTAAAAAATGTTCATTCTTGTCCTTAATACCCACTAATTTTTGAGTCCTGCAGGCCAGACAATGTGCTAATACTCATGACAATCATGTAGGGCAGGTGCCTCTAGATTGATTGGTAGATGAGGAAACAGTTCCAGAGAGGTGAAGAAATTACAGTCAGTCAGAAAATCGGTACCTTCTGAGCTATGATGCCAGTAAGGTCTGTTGGCCTCTGAATTTGATGCTCTTTACTATTTCACTGGTGTTTCTCAAACCAGATAGGGTCCCTGGACATTTCCCCAGGTACCTGCATGTTCCTGAGAATCTATTCCAATTTTTGCTTTTAATTTCAATTATATACACAAATTCACAGTTATAAAAATAAAGTCTTTGGCAGAGATAATTTACAATTCAAATATTTTTAGAGATTAATATTTTGGTTCCTTAACTCAGTGTCTCTTAAACTGGGATTGACAGACTTATCTTCAACCACCCCATGAGAACATTTTACACCACACAACACTCAAATCTGAGAAACCTTGAACTAGACCATGTTGCTTTTTCCTTCTCTCCTCTTTTCCTTCTTCCCTCCATTCTTTCCATCATGAGCAGTGGTCACAACATGAACCCCAATCCCCCATGAGAGAATTTACGTTTCTGACTCATAACCGCCATGTACCTGGATCAAGGGGTTGAAGAGACCATCCTTTAAAAATATCATGTATTTTTGAGTTCACAGGTCTGTTTTTCCCAGCAAGATTTTTCACATCAGCTTTTTTGTCTTCTGAGCCAGGTACTTTCATGCAGTAATCCAGGAAACCATTGGATCTCATGATCTCTGTATAGCCCTTCTCACAGCCGCAGACTCCACCCTATAGCAGAAAAAAATGTTTACGGTTACACAGTGAGTTGTGTAGATGAAAAAAGAACGCTTTAACTGCTGGAGGCACTTAATATTCGCATGGTATGTCATGGCAATTTAGGGTTTTCCAGCACCAGACTTGACAAAGTGATGAAAATTCAATAAATAGTTCATCTTTTTGAATTCCGAAGTCAACCCTTAAATAAATCATCAGTTCTTTTTAGTGGTTTATAATTCTTATACCTTCCAAATATGAAATCACAATTCTTTGTCAACAGTGGGCATTAACTACAACCTTTGCTCTCTTATAGAGATGTTTAAAGCATCTAATTAAAAATAAGCCTCAACTCTTCCCCCAGCTGTTTCAGATTCCTGCCCACTCACTCCAACCTGCCCTTGACACTGAGAAGCAAAGCAACAGGAATTATGTACATATCTTCTATGAGTTTTGTGCTCTTTGAGGTCTATTTCTGCCTCTATCACTTTCTACCATTGATCACTAACTAGTCTGAACTGCCTCTCCACTCAAAGGCTTAGTTCTTCACTCAGAGGAGACAGCCCAAGACTGTGGAGAAAAAAAGACTTCACCAAAGGCACATGTCCAAGAGAGGGAGGAGAGATAGGTAGATAGATAGATAGATAGAGGTATTGATATCTTGTAGTAATCCGAGTGTCACGTCACATCATCACATTCCTAGTTGGCATCATGACAATATGACCTTCATATTTGTCTGTGGATTCCTGGTAATTTTCATGTACAATAAACCTCTCCAAGAAACTGATTATGATAAAGTATAACAGACAAGGATTTCTGTCTGTCTCTGGAAGTGAAACTGAAAATAACTGCTCTTCCTTCCTTCAGCAAACATAAAAGCAATAGAAAAGAATAGAAAATAAGCATAAGATTATGAATCTCTATAACTGCTATTAGGGCTCCTCATATAAAACTATATCTGGAATTTTCTGAACAGCCTTACATAGCCACTCACATCAGTCCTTATGCATCAGCCAGATTTACTTAGGTCATCAACTATTGACTTGAACACATGATTTTGAGGAGCAACAGATACTAAAACTAAAAATAGGGTACCACAATCTTCCACAAAAAGTAAAAGTCAGAGATTTCCCTGGTGGCGCAGTGGTTAAGAATCTGCCTGCCAATGCAGGGGACACGGGTTTTGAGCCCGGGTCTGGGAGGATCCCACATGCCGCGGAGCAACTAAGCCAGTGTGCCACAAGTACTGAGCCCATGCACTGCAACTACTGAAGCCCACGCGCCTAGAGCCCGTGCTCTGCAACCAGAGAAGCCACCGTAATGAGAAGCCCACGCACCGCAACGAAGAGTAGCCCCCGCTCACCGCAACTAGAGAAAGCCCGCGTGCAGCAACGAAGACCCAACATAGCCATACATACATAAATAAATAAATTTTTTAAAAAAGTAAAAGTCAGAAAAGCATATAATTAATAAATGCCTACAGTTTAGGTAGCACTCATATAATAATGCCAACTATTACAGTATTTCCAGTGGTTTTAATTGAAGACATTATTCAGTGTTCAATGGGGAGAACTAATTTAAGAAAAATTGGTATATGCTCAGCTATGAAAGCCATCTTTTCAAGATGCATCTCTAGTCTGAGTGAAAAGTTGTAACCAGTCACATATGCCAAAGGTTCAAGGGAAATGGTAATGTATGTTTTAGTAAAGAGGGTATCCAGAGAGTTGGTGGAAAGCCACAACTTCTATTTAACAACAGCCTTAGCCCATGAAGTTGCTGATGATCTCTTTTTTTCCAAACTGGAAGCTTAATCACTCACTCCCTTTTCTGTGGTAAAGAATTAACCTAGGGCTTCCCTGGTGGCGCAGTGGTTGAGAGTCTGCCTGCCAATGCAGGGGACACGGGTTCGAGCCCTGGTCTGGGAAGATCCCACGTGCCGCGGAGAGACTGGGCCCGTGAGCCACAGCTACTGAGCCTGCGTGTCTGGAGCCTGTGCTCCGCAACAAGAGAGGCCGCGATGGTGAGAGGCCGGGCACCGCCATGAAGAGTGGTCCCCACTTGCCGCAACTAGAGAAAGCCCTCGCACAGAAACGAAGACTCAACACAGTCATTCATAAATAAATAAATAAATAAATAAATAAATAAATAAATAAATAAATAAAAGAACGTGAATTTCTAAAAAAAAAAGAAAAAAAAAAGAATTAACGTAACTTGAAGTAGAAGAGCCATATTAACAGGATGGAGCATTTGAATCATTTTTAACCAAATCATTTTTGGAAAGAACACACTATAAGAAGAAACTTGTTTCTCTGAAAGACAGGGCACACCTTTCTTCTGTGCGCACTGCACACAATGAGTGCCACTGTTGAGAATACGTGGCGCATTTTGCATTAATTCCTGAGCAGTGGTTGATGGGAATTAAGGGAGAAAAAGGGGAAGAAAAATTTCTGCTTTAAAAAAATGTATACACACACACATATAATTATTACCCATAACCACATATTCAACTTATTTAAAATCAACTAAAATTTATACACAGTACAGTAATCATAGTGTAACCAATTTTAATAGCTAATATTTAGCAAATATGAACATGCCCTTTTTAATATCTTTCAAAATAGTTTAGGTATATGAAAGGCTAAGAATGGAGGAAATAAATCAACTGAGAACACATTGATAAATAGAGGATAAACAGAGCTAACATAGATTAGATATCGGAAAGACGGGGTCGGCTATAGATGGATTTACAGGAAAAAGGACTGCTTTCTTGAACACATGCCCTGGAAAGAAATTCTTAATAGCTGTGATTACTCCTGCAAATGCCTCTCTGTGGTATCGTGGGCCCATGGAATTGCTACTTGGGCTGGAGGAGACTGGAAAACATCAGACAGCATACATATAACACAGCGATTACAATACTTGTCCAAGCCTCCAGCACATGACTCACCTGTGTACAGTAGGAGAAAGGTTTTCTGCAGGACTCACCTGTGTACAGTAGGAGAAAGGTTTTCTGCAGGCCGGGTTACACTGCCGAATAGCAGCAGGGCGTGCCTGAGGGGAACAGCCTCCTACAAAGGAAATCCCACCATCATTTACAGATTTTTCTATGATGAATACTCATTTCTTTTCCTCTCTGGCACTGGCTACCTTGTAACGGTATTATCTTTAAAAAATCTGTTTGCTGACCGTGTGGCCCAGTTTTATATGATTGACTACAGTACTCCAGGAAGGGCTGTTTGAGATGGGAAACTCTGCTAACAGAAGCTGTTTACAGTAGAGATTTTATACCTGCACATTGGCAATGTGATTCTATCATATGGCCATGCTTGAGGGCAAAGCCTGTGAGTGTCAGGATCAGTAAAATAATTGATGAAATCTCAAGTGAAGTTCAGGAGCAGAAAACATATATGCGTGAAGATCTTTGTACATATTTTTTTTCCATCTCCTGCGTACCCAAACTAGGCACTAGACCAATTCCCAGTAACCAAACGGTAAAAGAATGCCACTAATCAATTCATGGGACCACAATATCAAACATTTTGGTAACATTTTAAATGTATTTCAACCAGAATACACACACACACAGTCACATACATACTCCCACACCTATTTTTAACAGCAAATGTATACACTCCAGGAGGGATAATCATAGATCTGACATAGTACTTGCAGGTCCTTATTAAATATTTTTGAGTAAATGGATGGAATAATGTCTCTATAATCTGAAAATCACTTAATATTAGTCATGCCTTCCTGGATTCAAGGTACTAAGCAAAGGAGTTGGCATATTACTCAAGGGCAATATTTAAACTATATTTATACACTACTGGTTGCATTTATAGATTCTAGCCTCTGCATTACTATAATTGTCAAACAATTATAGTTTATGATTTTGTAACTAGGGAAAAGCTTTGGGCTTAAAGCTGTGTAGGGAATAGATCTACATTTACCCTAAGAATGAAACAGCTAAACTCTCACTGTTACTTGAAAAAATAAAACAAATACTCCTCACAGGAAAAAGAAACCAAAACAAAACAAAACACCACCAGGATCTGGAATGAGCAGGTAGGTGTGAAATTGATCATGTGGATGTTAGTCCTGCCAACACAGCCCCATTGCTGCCAACAGAGTTTGGAGGGGGTGTTTTGCACTCAAACCAGGGATCTCCACCATGCAGTGTGTGAACCCCATGGGGAGAGGATCTCCTGGGAGTCGGGAAGAACATGTTAGAATTTGTACAGTTTACCTAACATTTAAAATTTTAAGAATGAAATTAAGCTCTAATAATACTTAGCAGGTGACACTGGTAGCCTGAACTCATTCTTCAGATGGCCCCATGATGTACACTGGGCACAAGGTCCTCCATACAGAGAATTTGATAGTGGAACCCTTACCAGTCCGTTAACTCTCAGCATATTTGCAGCGTGTGATGCTTTCTGTGTTCCTGGTTTGGTAGATTTACAGTATATTAAGTTTTAACAGTAACTTACAAAATGGACGAACAGCTTAAAATAAATTATTGTATGGAAAAACTGTGGATTAAAGGGACAACCACTAAGGCAAAAACAGGTAAACTAGAAAAAGGTGAAGCTAACAATCTTTCCATTCCAAGAGAAAAATCAAAATTCTCCTATTCTGATGAGCTGATGAGCTCTTAGTCGGCCACAGTACTAAGTAAAAAGAATGACAATCTAATTTTCTTTGATAAGAAGGCATCAAAAAAAAAACCCTTTAAAATGATCGAGAAGACCATTTGTAGAACCAAATTGCAGTCACTGTCATAAATGAAGACCCCTTCCCTCAATCTATAGTCAGATATTAAATAACAATCATGACTAACACATTGTTAAAAAATGAAGCTTTCAGTACATGAACATAAGCATCTATAATTTACAGCAAAATGTTTTTTTACATCATTAATATATTTTAATTTTTATTATATCCTTATCAACCCTTTTAATTTCACTTTCTGTACATGTTTCATATCATGATACATTAGCACAGTAGTGAAGGATTTTAGAATATGTTGAGATCTGTTCTCAAATACTTTTTACTGAAAAGGTACATCTTTAAAAGTTTTAGAGACCATTGTTTTAAACTAACATCTGTCTCTTTCAGTCTTTGTCTCAGATCATGATATTTAAGGAAATTTTATTGTGTTTCAGCTTATTTCTTTAAGTTGTCTGATACATGGGACTTCAAATAGAAGTGTTTGCTTTCTAAGATGCAAAGGTCTAATGGCAACTTGTCATGAAGCTCATCTAAGGCCACTGCCCAGACTTCCCTTGCTTATAATTTGTACGCTAATTCTTCTCACCACCAGCAACACTCAGAGATCTTTTTGAAGTGCCCACATGATCTTAGGCAGGAATACCTGTGACGTTAATGCCATCTGAACGTTGGCACCATACAGTTCGTTCATTATTGTTCCAAAGACTTGCTTTCCACGTGTAGTGATAACATTTACCTCCTGCAAGTAAATACGATAACAGCGGATCTATTATACCTCACATCAAAGCAGAATAAGCATTGATCAATCAAGGCTGAGAGTTGAAAACTGCTCTTGGTACCTGTACAAGGGCGTGTTTCTACAACCTGCTGCGGGCAGCTGTCTTGGTTCTCAAAAGACTGAATTATAAATGTTCTTGACCTAGACTGGCGACCCATAGTCTCGAAGCTTCTTCCATCGATGCAGGTCAGTTCACACGTGCTCCACTCTGACCATTCCGTTAAATGGCAGTCTCCTGGAGGATTGCGCAGCACAGAGCAGAGGAAAGAACGTGAAAACTGGCCCTTAACACCATTTACATGCACAGGTTCACAGTGAGATTTCTGTGGTGGTGCAGTGATGGGGTGGGTTCCAGAAACTATGCATTCTACACTGATAAATATTCTAATTAGAAAATACTAAGAATGAGGAAGTAATTTATGGTTTAATCTAGTTGAGCAAAAGAGCACCAAACACTAGACTGCCATTGTTTTGCTTCCAATCATGGCAGTTTTATCTAGAGAACACTGTGACTACTAGTGATAATAAAATTTTTAAAAGGAAGTGTAAAGATTACATCAACTCAGTTTTTAAAGAGCAGCATAACATCATAAAATAGATGTTCACAGAAATCATGTAAAGGGAATAAGTCAGTTACTGAAGTGGAATATCTTTCAACTTAAAGAATGTTTAGTTTAATCTAAACATACACACATTTATGTGTATACATATATGTCCATATGTAGGTATGTGTTTTTACACACATCTATGTTACATGCCATGTTATAAGGATATATAAGGATATATTAAGCCACCTTAAACTCATGTCATATAAAAGCTAAGCTGTGTTATTAGGATTAAAATAAATTCGTAAATCTTCTGTAACTAATAATGACCTTCACGATTACATAGAACTTGCCTGTTTAACAGAGTGTTTCTGTGCACTTATAGCCTTACTTGTCCCCACCATGTCATCACCCAGGGGTTCATCCACTCATGGATTCCGTCAATATTTTTTGAGTGCTGGCCAATGTGCTAGGTGCTGTCAGGTCAGGTATTATTAACACATTTTCTAGATGGAGCAACCATTGCTCAAAGGGGCCAGACTGTATGTCCCAGGTAAAACACCAGTGAAGTGATACTGACAAGATTCTAACTTAGCTCTTAAATTTCCAAGTCCAGTGCTTTTTTTTCCCCTCTGGCCTACTTTGCCTCTGTTGAAGCTGTTAGGTATATTCCAAAGTGATAACCACAATGACAAATGAGTTAAAGTTAGTTAAAAACTTCAACTTGGATGAGAGAGAACTCAGGAAATTAATAGAAAAGAAATAAATAAAAAGGTCACCATGGAAGGCATTCCCAATCATTTAAAATTGCCTACCTGGGCAAGGCACAGAACATGGCTGCTTCAGGATGCTGTCTTGAAAGGGCATCTCTCCACACAGTGCATTGTCTACAGGTACAGTCCAGTGAGACATTGAACCATTGTGGACCACACAGGAGAGGCTGCGGATCTGGACTCCTTCCCCACAGTCTCCACCCTGTCAGAGGAAAGGATGCTGTCAGCATTACCCAAATCATGATCATCGCAAAGTTTTGGCTCCTGCCATCTCTTGCTCAAAAAAACCCTAGTTGCATATTTCAGCAGCTTCCTCCTCTTGAGAGTTATCTTTCAATTGTTGACAATAAGGCATCCCTGAACAATTCGCCTAGAGCTGATAGAGCAACTAAAGTACAAATGCAAATCTATGCCTTGGAATTTATGCACACAGAATATGACGATTCATTTTGGAACTCAGCCACGATTGACTGAAAAAGAAAAACAATACCTAATTTGTCTAGGTGTATGTGATAAAATGGCCTAATCCATAATCACTCCCCCAAGAGAGCATGTACAGCCGCAGAGCGTACATTTCTCTTTTGCTTTGCTTGTTTTTCTTTTGTAGGGAATTCAGTACTTTCTCACATGGATTAGGTTTGAGTATCCAGTAAAACGCTGCTTTTCTCTATTCCCACGAGAAGTTGTTTTCCCAGAATGCCTTCTGTGCTGAATACTATTCTTTGAGGATATTTCATACAAGTCCCACTTATATTATTCTTGGCGATTAGAAAAAAATTGTGCAGTGTCTCACAGAAACAGAAGCTTAGAATTGGAAGGCACTTAGTGGTTATCTAGCACAACCATCTGCCTGATGAAAGACTTCCTACCGTAACATTTTTAGCAGATACTCATGCAATGAGTATTATCTCCTCAGTTTTAGTCAGGTGCTCATACTTCAAAAAAAGTCCACTGGCTATTTGGATAACTCTAGAGGGGTAGCTCTGTTTTTGCATAAATGCCTTAGAAAACAGAGCCTAAGACAAAGCTTCTATACTAAGGAGGTGAAATCCCGGGATAGCAAGAGTGAGGGTAAAAGAGCCATCTCAGGTGCGGAGGAAAAGCAAATATAAGGTAGTGTGTTGTCAACTGGCCTAAACTTCCGAGCAAACACAGCTGGTTTCTCGGTCAACCACATCTTCTAGACAGGCTGTAGGACCATCCATGAGGCGGGGAGGGAGGAAAAAGGGAGAGGCGTTACATGCCAGCTCCTCCTTGGACTCAGTCCTCATTGATCAACCTTCACCCCATGGAGTATTAACTCCTCTGTACTTCCAAGGTATGTTACTCAGCTCCCACTAAGTCCGGAAATTAGTGGAAGAGCTAGAGCTTTCATGACTACTACTGGTATGGATGGAGAGAGAGAGAGAAGGAGAGAGAGGATGACCCTCTGCACGGGCTCTGTTGCTGCAGATAAGGATGCTCCGTGTTACAAGCCATTATTAGGTGACAGTCAGACAACTGGGCTCTGTACTGGGAAACTGAGTTTCAGCTCCTTCTTATTTCCCACCCCAACAGAACCCAGAAACTGCATTGCTAGGCCTGGGAGCTTCTGTGGCCGTGGCAGCAGCAGGAGTGAAGAGGGAGAGGGTGGGCAGCGAAAGCAGCCATGACAGTGCTTCTGGGCATGCAGCAGGTGACCCAGGGGTTGATGGGCCCGCTGAGCACCAGCCAGGTCAAGGCACTGCGGCAGCGGCCGCTGAGCGTCAAGGGCAGGTTGTGGATGGACTGCCAGATGTGCAGGATGGTACAGAGTGGCTGCTGAGAAAAATTCTTTATGGAAGCAAGTTCGGATTCAAAGCCATACTGGCATAAAGGAAAAGGGGAGACTAGGAGGAGACTTTTCCTCTCCTCCTCCTGAGTTGTAGCAACGCAGGGCCTGATGAAACTGAGTAGACACACAAATAGGAACCATCACCTCCTTTTCTAGAGCTGTCTTAACAAGAATTATGATTTGTTTATCTAACAATGGCAAGCCCCACACTGGATATATCAATACCTCATAATGGCTCTAATCATCTCTATGGTCATTGTGAAATTGTTTAAAAAATGCACCCTAATTTTGAACCTAAGTGTACTTTTTTTGGAGAAGTAGAAGTTCAACATGAATTCACAGTATATTCATTCAAACCAAGTGTTCTGGTAAATGTTCACTTCCTAAAGTGGAAAATACCTAGTGGAAGTTAAATTTCTGTTTGGGGGAGGATTCTCTCTATCACTTATTATTCCAGATGATGGATCCATGGAAGAATTGTCTAAGGTGTATGTTCCGCTATAGAGTGTCAGAGTTTGTGAACTTGGCGTCTGAAGATACTGCAGCATGTCTGAAATTTGAAGTTACTGCTCTCCGGAACCTCAGGTAACAGGAGATGCAATTGATTAGAGCTTTGTTTGACATTCCAGGAGATGGAGTGTGCAGCAATGACAGGAAACAAGTCCACATCAGGGATCACTTTAAACACCAAGACAAACAATAATATGCTCCTAGTATGTATCCATGATCAACCTTAATCTCATACCTTGACAACAACAGCTACTGTATGAAGAGAAATCAGCATCAGCATGATAGCTTCATTCATAAAGCAAGCATTCATTCAGTCTCACTCACGAGACTTCACACACTAGGGCTTGAAAACAGAGCCAGGTTTCTTAGAGCCAGATGGTCAACAGCAAGGATTCTGTCACTGACTCTCTCCTGTCCAGATCATTAAGGGACTTTCTGTATACTCTGAATCGGCACCACCAGATGTGAATCCGCGGATGGTGCTAATAATCATAATCAGAGCTGTAATCACACCTGTAACAACAACCTCAATTTATTGAGCTCTGAATTTATGTCAGGTACTGTGCTAAGCACTACATATGAAGTTGTCTATCCCTACCAAAACCCCCTAGCAAAACAGCTACTCTTGCTACCCCCCCATGATATACATAAGAAAACAGAGGTTTGGAGAGTTTGAAAACTTGACAAAAACTGCAGAGCGAGGAACTGGAAAAAATCTTGACCAAAATGAGGCCTGCTGGACTCCAGAGTCTGAGCTCCTACACAGGTTTTGCAGCATACGTGTGGATGTGTGTTATCAGCTGGGGAACCAGGAAAGAGGAAACCCTGAAAAAAAGTGAAGCCTGAGGATAAACATTTCCATTTGCAAATCCCTTTCCACATAAGATGGAGGCAGAATTGGCATATCCACTGAGCCCTGTGCGAGCTCCTCTTATTAGGGTTTGGTACATTTGATGGCAATCAGCCGCTTCAACATCTCTACCACCTCCAATGCATGAGCTTTCAACCTGCATTTGGCAGGTCAGGATATTACAGAACAAGGAGAAGCAGGACAGCTGCGAGAGAAGTACGCTTCCTTTGTGTGTGGAGGCCCACGTGTATTTTCATCAGTAATTCCCAAAACTCAGCTTACATAAATGTTTAAGAAAAGGCAACTCACTGAAAAGATATTGTGTTATTTATCTCACAAAGCATCCACAAGTAGACTTTGAAGAGCGGGAGTACAGTTCAAACTCAGGAAAAACTCAACTCAAATATCATCAAGATTCACTTTCTCTTTTGCCTCTGCTTTTTTGTGTCACCTTCTTTGTTCTTCTTGCTTCTAAGTAACTGACTAACTTTACCTACAAGGTGGGAAAATGTGGCAGCTAAGAGTTCCTGAATATAGTATCTTTGAACAGCTTCAATTCCATTCCAAATTCTTGGGGAAGAATGCTGATTGGCCTCCTTTGGGTAAGGTGCCCACACAGGAATAATTACTACAGACTTGTTTTTTGAGAGCTTTGCCTGGATTGAGTCCAACTCCAGTTGCCTCCCGACTGGAAGTGTCAATGAGGGAATAACCTCATCTAGAAATCTGAGACATTTCTCAAGTTTCTAGATACACCTGCTCTCGTGGTCTCCAGGGCCTCCATGCCCAGGTATCTCCAATAGATACCGCAACGCCCCCTCTCTATCCCCACCAGCACTGCTACAGAGAATGTTCACAACCCACCACTCTGGCCCCTGTGGTTCTGGCTAAAGCTCAATACGTGACAGCAAAATGAAACATTACAATTGACATTTCCTCTTAATGTTCCTATGGGACAAATTGGCAGACATGTCTATTTTTAAAAAAGGCTCCTGATACCTGAGAAGGTAAAAAGGAAAGTACAAAAGAACATGTGAGGTAGAGTAGCAGTTGTATGGCTGCTAAGACATGGAGTGTGGAGTTTGTCCCCCATCCTTCCCCTCTTCTTCCTGTGTTTTCTCTCCCTTCCCCTGCAATGGGTTCCTGAATTCTTTGAATTTATTTTCTCTACTTTCTCAACAATTATCAGGAGAAATCTTCCTTCCATTTTCTTAATTGTAATTCCAAGCAGCACTTAAAAAATTGCTGAAGGTTTGGGAAAGAGGGTTTTAGACTAAGTAGACAAAGTATTCATATTTAAAGCTATTAGGTTACTATTTAATTAATTAGCATGGTTACCTTATTTTCTGTAAAAAGGAGACTGAACAAATGTACCACGCATTTTTGTTCCTCTGGGACTTATTAAAATACATGGGCATTTAACTTCTGCAAGATAATAATGCTGCATGACAATGTCATCCTGACAGGAACACTAAACATCTCCATGAGAATACTCTGCAGATTTCTTAATGCATAATCAAAATTATTGTTACCTAATTAAAATCTGCTTTGGAATATGAACTGAGGGATAAGCTAGTAAAATAAGAAAATAGAGAAAATCAACGTGCTTTTTCTTATACAAGAAGCCAGAGAGAAAATGCTATAGAGGATCTTTGCTGACCCAGCAAAAGTTCTGGGTATGTGATATATTATGATGTTACTAGGCATTTATATTTCAGGTCAATAAAAAGCAATCATCGAGGAAAATGTAGTAACCTTGGTTCGTGTAATAATGCTAAAATATAACTTTCATACACTTTTGGTTTTCTGCCCACATGCAAGATTTTGTCTAAGCCTAAAAGTGCTTTTTTAAGAAATACAGTCTACAGCAAGCCGTGCATTTCCATAGCATCAGGGTTTTGCCTAATTGCATAATGCTTTGATATTTCCAACAAGCCAAGAAGATAGAGAATTTCTGAGGATGCCAAAGAGATTGGAAGTCCCCTGACCCAGCTTATTATAAATAGTGCCTAATGAACGGCTATTTATTTTCCTAGCAATATCACTCTGTATGAGGTTAAGTCATTTGGTTCTTTTTTCCATGTTCTCCATTACATAAAAATACACCGTGCCAGGCCCCTGGCATTGTGAAATTTGTTCCATCAGCACATAGGTTTGACTAGACAAGTGCTTTGGACATACTGAGAAGCATTTCTCTGTCATTCCATGACCTACCTCCAATTTACAGGCAGACCAGTTGCTGAGGACCCAGCTGTAGCAGGGGGTCACTGGGCAGGTTTTCTGCTGGGTAAGCTCTGTGGGGCATGGCCGTCCGTCTCCTTGGGTTGGCATAATGATAAATCGAGTCCGGATCATTCGACCTAAAATGATAAGGAAGATGTCAGCTTTTCCCTTAGAGTTTGGCTTGGAAAGGGAATTAAAGGACAGAATGTTGCCTTACATACAAAAGGCTTCATTAAAACACACTGAACTTTGTCATGTCCAGGTTTCAGTTTTTCTGCCATTTTAATTTAGGTTTCTGTGGAGACCCAGGTTATCTAAGGTCTGCATAACGCTTAAGGATCTGAAATTCTGTCTGTCTTCTACTTTAGCCGGCTTAAGTCCAAACTCTGTATTGCTGCCAAATAGACTGAGCCCCATAAACACTGACTGAATGTTAATTCAGTTAACAAATATTTATTTATTAAGCTTTAAAATAATCCAAGCATCCTGCCTTGTGCTAGGGATATAGTGTTGAAAACGCCAGATGTACCTTCTACCTTCACAGACCTTATATTCCATGCTAGGATTACAAATATTAAACAAAAATAGAGTTGTATCTTCTTTGTTAGGTTCTAAATCAGAAAGTAAGGTAAAAATTGCATATAATCCAAATTACCCTAGAAAATCTCCTAGGGAGGTGCCACCCTGAGGTTCCAATAGTGTCTCTCCATTAATTCAACATGGCCAATTTTCCTAGATTTTAGGACCAATTTCTTTTTTCACTGAGTACAAGGTAAAATTGTTGACTTGTGTGAAGAAGCCATGTTGTTTGAAACGCATGTGTTCAAATGCTGGTACTCCATTTCCTAATGAAAGGAAATTGGTTAATAAGAATAGCTCAAGAAAGAGTAGGGCTCCCATGTCATCTTATACCCACTTCTAGGCATCAGGTCATAAGCCCATTAAGTGGAAGAGTGGATGGAATTTAAATGTCTTTGTTTCTCTCTCTTGCTCTCCCTCCTACTCCCTCTTGTCCTTACTCCTTTTTCACTGATGAGGTTTGATGTGCATATAGTTTCATTACTGTTAGCTGTCTGTGAATTATCTGTGAATCCATGCCCTTCCATTGGTGTTATAAAGTTAATTATGTCATTGTATTTGTGATAAATGTTCAAGGAAAAACAGAAGGTTCTATGAGAGCATGTTATGGGGATGCCGCCCAGTCTGGGAAGGAAGCAGTTGAGCAGTTGAGCTTTAAGCAGAAATCTGAAGGAGGACAGAAAGAGCTACGAAGAGAACAGGTTGAGGGAATACTGTTAAAGCTATTAAAAGTGGGGTCTTTTAGTCGATGTCAAAGATTCTACATTTACCTCTTAAGAGAAATGGAAAGAGAGTAATGACTTCACTTCTGCATAGGATTCACTTGAAAACTTTGGCTAAGAATTCCCAGATGCCCTCAAGTTCAGGGAGAAGTAAGGGTAACTCACACCTTCAGTGCACTAGACCTCTTAGTGGCCACCAGAATATTATCATAGATTCGGTGGTAAACTAATTCTCTCTGAGAAGACCCCTGAGGAAAACTAGGAAGTTCTAATCATTGGATTCTAAATTCCTTGAGGCCTGAGATTCTGTCCCTAACATGGTACTCCATATATATTAAGCACTAATTGAATATTTGTTTAATTCATATTTTCATAAATTGTCTATATGATATTATCTGGTATCTGAAAATGTGTGATGATATATCACCGTAATTATTTGGCAGATACCATGTGCTAAGCAATTTTCTAAATACTTTAAATATACTGACTCACTGAATAATCATAACAACCCTGGAGGAAAATTCTATTATTTTTCCATATTACAGATAACATAGGCTTTGCGAATAACAGAATCTACCCATTCTGCCTCCGTAGGCACTGAGAAGAACAAATGCTTTGGACAGATGTTCCTTCCCAGCATCACTCAAATCAAATCTTACAGGTTGGACATCACCTTATTCATATGAAACATTGTCCTTGCTTGATGAACACATTTGGCTCAAGATTTCACATTAATTCTTGCTTAAATACTCTTCAGTTTTATGATAATCTTTATGTTTATCCTCTTGAACTAAGTATCTATTACCCTAAATGTCATTATCATTGCAGTCTGTTCTCTATCCATCTTTGTAAGAATAATGACAATGTAGTATCACCTTTATCACAGCTAAAGAGCTTCTATTTCATTAAAACCAAATAACTTCAAGCTTGTTCTTGAATTGATGGCATGCATCATGGCCATTACTTTAGGACTATTTTATTTGTTTCCATTAAAGTGAGAAATATTTTCTGCTGGACATCAAGGTGGGGGGAACCTAATGAAGTCAATGGGAAAAAAAATGATGCTGTTACTTTTTGAAATAATGAAGTCTTACAACCACTCATTGAAAGCACAGCCATATGATTTCTCTGGCTTTTGCTATCCAAACACCAAGATACGATTTTCAAACAATGCCAACTACTACCAAGAAGCATATAATAATTCTACATTTTGAAGTATATTATCATGTTTAATTGGCTAATATTAAAGTTCATAAGAAAAATATTGCTAATCAAGGCACGACAGTATAAAAGGTACCTACTGCACCTCAAGTTTCTTTGGGGTACTTGATATCTTTTAATAAGTTCCTTTTTCTAAGTCAGGGGTATTTGGTTATATAAATTAAATAATCAGAGAAAGTATCCCTTAAATTAGGCACTTTCCCCACAATTCCTGAAGTTGTAAATATAAAATCTAGCTACATGGAATACAGATGGTATAGACAAGGAGGCCCACCATTTCCAGTGGTCCCTGGAATTCTAAACATCACACTGGATGTAATATTCAACCTTGCACCTATCTCTCGGCAGTAATTATTCTATTATAAAAGGGACCTCTAACGGCAGGAGACTTAAGGAATTGTTTTGTGATAGTGATTTTTCATGAGAGAGAGAAAGCAGGGGAGGATGTGGCCAAATGAAAAATATTTAAAATTATGATCTGATATAGAATATGAGAAAAAGAACATTTTAAAATAGCTGATGTATGGTGCAAAGAAACCTGGACTTGGCATCAAAATTCTCTAGTTGGAAACAGTTCTCTCAAATTAACAGCTAGTAAATGATGTGACTGTATGAAAGTACTTTAACTCCTCTGAGCATAAATTTCCTCTCCTGTAAAATAAAATTAAGTATACGGAGAGTCCTTATTATCTGAGGATAATTCATGCTGGGGAAAAAATGGGGAAAAATTCATTAAAAATGAATGTAGGGCTTCCCTGGTGGCGCAGTGTTTGAGAATCTGCCTGCTAATGCAGGAGACACGGGTTCGAGCCCTGGTCTGGGAGGATCCCACATGCCGCGGAGCGGCTGGGCCCGTGAGCCACAGCTGCTGAGCCTGCGCGTCTGGAGCCTGTGCCCCGCAACGGGAGGGGCCGCGATGGTGAGAGGCCCGCGCACCGCGATGAAGAGCGGTCCCCGCACCGCGATGAAGAGTGGCCCCCACTTGCCGCAACTAGAGAAAGCCCTCGCACGAACCGAAGACCCAGCACAGCCAAAAATAAATAAATAAAAAAAAAAAAAAAAAAAAAAAAATGAATGTATTTCAAATAGGAATTAAATTATTTTTAATAAATAATGAAATGGGAAGTGGGTTTATTTTATCTAATATCAACTACCATGCAGGTAATTGCAACTATGCAGTTATTATTAGGACAAAGAATAAATCAACCATTGATATTTTTTATATAATTTTATGATGACCCTATGAAAGTTTTATTCTATTGTGACTGGCTTTCGCAGTTTGATCACAGAATCTTTGTTATTTGAGTCACTTTTCATCAATTTTTTCTCAAGAGCTCCCCTTAATCTTTGGTGTACAGATTGCTCCATTTTGTGCCCCTTTTTTGTGGGTACACATTCCATTTGCAGCTAGAGATGGACCAACAAATACCTTGATGCAATGACAGGGCATGTGCGTTAATCCAGGAGACTCGTTGACTGGGGGACGGCTTTATAAGTGGTCAGCTCAACAGTGAATATTTTGATAGTATAAGGGGTTCTGCTTCCTATAGATCTCACAATTATGCTGATTCAGGCGAAGAATACTGAGATGATGAGGACTCCTTGACTAATCTCATGTTGTATATGAATTTAAAAATACCGTATATGAACTACCTTACAACATAACTAAAATAGAGTAGGTGCTGGCTAAATCTTAATACTTTTAATCATTTATTTTGACAACTACTATTTCATATCAATTCCTAGACCTGGCCCTGGAACAAACCTGTAATGGGTATATAAAGCATGCTACTTGGATTCTATTGGGCTTTTTAACATTAAATGCACACAGCTACGAAGGCCATAATGATTTAGCCTGGTCCCACCCAACCTCTTACACCCTAGCCTACACTCCTTCTGCCCTCAGAGTAGGAGTGAAGGCGGCTGCCATCCACATCCTCATGCTTCCAATCTGAGAATGAGAGAAATTTCTTGGACACTCTCCAGACAACTCTTGTTTGGGTTTATGAATCTATTTGAAACCTGAATTCAATAGTTGACATAGACAATATGTTTAATGGGTAATACTGATGAGATTAAAGAAACTGATTCTCTTATTCATCTGCACTTCAGGCTATAAAAGAGAGAAAAGCACTAGCTCCAAAATGTTTCCACTTGAATAAAGACCCAGATTACAGTAGGTTAAGTTTGCTAGCAATTCTCTCTGAAACTTTTCCTCCCCTCCCTTTAGGAATATTGGGAACTCATTATAAGCAACAGTGATACTAGGCCTACTGTTAAATTAGCAATAATTTCTGGCAATGAAGGAAAAAGGATTGCATGGTAAGACTTCCAGAAGAAAACAGATAGCAGGGCGCACTAGTTGTAACACACCCTCCCCCCCCACCCCCCGCCAAAGAAAGGCCAATACTGGTATCTGCATACAGGTTTAAAGCATATTGGACCAGATCACACTCCCATTGAACTCAGCAGCAGTCAGGCTTCAATCTGAGGCTCCACTGACAAAGGGGATGTGGGAAATTTTAAGCAGTAAAAAAAAACCCTCAAAACTCGTTACATATTTGTCAATGTATACATTCATAAAAAAGAGATGGAGTCAAACACGATGCTTCTCTGTTCTGACCATACTTTCAGATCCAGGGAGCCAGCCACCAACACTGTTACAGTGATAGGCTCCTCACAATGGTTCTTCTGTGACCCTGACAGATGCTCACTGAATTAACTGAAAATCATGGTTTTGATAGCTCTGGACAATTTGAATACGACCCAGGCACACAATGCAAAGTACGTTTGAATGGGAAATTGGAAAAGGAAATAGAAGAATAGAGCAATGAAGAACATACCTGTTTAAATAGTTCATTAAATAAAATATCGGGGGCTTCCCTGGTGGCGCAGTGGTTGAGAATCTGCCTGCCAATGCAGGGGACACGGGTTCGAGCCCTGGTCTGGGAAGATCCCACATGCCGCGGAGCAGCTGGGCCCGTGAGCCACAATTACTGAGCCTGCGCGTCTGGAGCCTGTGCTCCGCACCAAGAGAGGCCGCGATAGTGAGAGGCCCACGCACCGCGATGAAGAGTGGCCCCCGCTTGCCACAACTAGAGAAAGCCCTCGCACAGAAACGAAGACCCAACACAGCCATAAATAAATAAATAAACAAATACTTTTTTAAAAAAAAGATACAAAGTTTAAAAAAAATAATAAAATAAAATATCGGAGCAATTTATATGAACATACCTATAAACTCCAACGTACTGTAGCCATGTAAATACAAAGACAGTAATATATGAAGTCACTTTGAGCTTATAGAATGTTATTTGAATATTACTATTACTGGTTTGCTTTCCACCTGGGAACTGTTTTTTTTAACATGAGTTAAATTCTCAAGTCATGTGCACAACCGCTGGCAGGGAATGGTCTTCCTGAGCTGACATCTGTAAGGGCGGGCCAACCTACACCACAGAGGACGATGTTCAGTGTCACTAACCTCAAGGTGATGATGGTCCTTCCGGATATGCACCAAAAAATTAGGTTACTGAATAAAATGTTTCCACTTTTAAGTATTTGCTACTTTGAATTTATTCTTAAGCTTTTGGTGGCTGTTACCTAGTATTAGTCAGTTGAAGATACGAGCAGATTACAAAATAAATGAAGAAAGAAGCAAAGGGATACTAACAACCACCTCGTTAATAGCTGCTCAGGTCAGTCTGTTAATCAATTTTAATCACATATGTCTCTGTGGTTAAGGCAATTTATTGTATAATACCTTTTGTCATTATAAAAGTATTCCTCATTATGGAGGGAGGGTCTAAATTAACTGAGTGAATACAATGTTCTAGGATATAGAGACGATATAGCCTATTCTTGCTTAGTTCTGTTCCCTTCCTTATCCTGCTTTCTTTGCTTTCTTTCCCCTGAGAGCACCTGTTCTCCCCACACGCCTCAAATCTATCACTTCAACAAGAGTCCCAGTCTCATTTCCTATGTGATAAACTGAAGCCCAGAGAAATTAAATAATTTTTGCAAAGTCACACAGCTAGAAGGATGGGAACAAAAATTGGTCTTACTCCAAAAGCATCTGCTTTCCAACAGATCTCACCTGGTCCAAGTCAGGTATCAGATGCTATGCTGAGGTCATTAGGCGACTTGAACAAGTTTGAGAAGTACACTTAGGTCTCCCCTCTGCCATAAATGGGTTACCTGTATTCATACATTTCATATTTTCCTTTAGAAGAAACTACTTACAATTATGGTATTAACACCTTACTCTGTGATAACTCTTTATTTGCTTTTGGGTACTTGTCAGCGTACATTTCTGAAAGCAGAAGGAAATTAGATTGTCTATACAATGCTCAGTTAATTTCATGCAGTTCTTTATGCTGGACATCTGTTTTTTTACTTCTTTTAACACACATCATCTGGAATTTTTATCCAAGTTTATTTTTTAAGTGCCAAGTTTGTTTTAAATATACAGCATGGATTGACATGGATTTGGGATCAAGGTTATTTTCTAATATAACAGAGTGGAGAAAAACTACGATCTTGATCTGCAGCCTAAAGATAGATCTTCAGCATATGTTTGGCATTGCTGAAGATGGAAGGTGCAGTAATGATTCTGCATGCAGAGCTACGGTCCGTGGGTTTCCCCTATAGAGGGACTCCTTGGCTTGTCTAAGAATGGCTTCAGGCATCCAGACACCTTTCATCCTAGAGAACACTCAGGTTAGGCAAGGCAAAGAGTCTGTAAGTTTTTCAGAGTAAAATAGATGAGCCCCAGCCATGACCACCTATTTGGGGGTGGGGTTAGCAAAGTAAGGAAGTAACAAGACCACAGTTTTAGAGGTCAAGATAGACCATGGTATCACGGGAGTGAGATAGGTCTTTTAAAGGCAGAAGATTAGGCACCGTTGCCTTTGCTTGGAGATAGAGCTCCAGATTTCTCTGTGATAGTGCGTATGCATTCTAGCTGCTTATTTTCAGTTCTATTCCCAACAATCACATTTCAGACCCATTAAGAGGTATTAAAACTTGACAGACCACTGTAAGTATACAGCAGAAATACCCCCAATGAGGCTCTCTCCGTGGGATGCAAGATGACAAAGTCACAGAGAGTGATTTTAGCAATCCTGGAGCTATTCTATCAGTCTCCCTATCTGGAAGACTGGCTCCCTGCAGCTATATCCCAATTAGATGGAAGAGATAATAATATGCAACACTGCTAATTATAAGACAAGTATACATTTAGGAGGCTTAAAATTCAGAGAGACTTAAAGCCCTCACTGCCCTTTGTGTTCCAATCTGAGATCCATTTCCTCTGCTTATTCTTAAATACACCTATAAATTATGAGAATTTTTATAAAGTGACATAGCACCCAACCCAGGACCAAGTACATAACATGAACATTTACATATCAGTGTCAGGTGTAAAGGGGCACAGTGGAGAAAATGGGGCTTAGAAGACACCTGAACTTGGGTTCAAATCTTTCCTCTACAACAGACAAGCTGCGTGACCTTGAGGTTACTTAATTGCCTGTCACCATACCTGTTAAGTTATGCCTATAATTTCATAGTACTCTTGTAAAGAGCTAAAATACTCCTGGTACCAATAATTGTGCCTTTGACCAATAGATATTAAAAAGTAATTATTCTAATATTTCGTCTTTTTACTGATAAAAAATAGTGGAAGTGAATTCTGCAAAGGCTGGCTCAGTCTTACAACTGGCCATTGGAAAAGCCAGCTTTAAAACTGGATATTCTTCTCTAGTCTTTCTTTTTTCCCATTCTATAATTTAGCTGCTTGTTCTTTGTCATAGGAACTAATTACTTGATATAGTCAATAAGTTTGAGCTGTTATAACTATTGGACTGTGTGTGATCAAGGATATGACACTGATCATGTTTTATTCAGACACAAACTGAAGGTTACTGGCTTGCCTTTTAAAATCTTCAAACAAAAAGAAAAAGACGGGCTTCCCTGGTGGCGCAGTGGTTGAGAATCTGCCTGCCAATGCAGGGGACACGGGTTCGAGCCCTGGTCTGGGAAGATCCCACATGCCACAGAGCAACTAGGCCCGTGAGCCACAACTACTGAGCCTGCGCGACTGGAGCCTGTGCCCCACAACAAGAGAGGCCGCAACGGTGAAAGGCCCGCGCACTGCGATGAAGAGTGGCCCCGCTTGCCGCAACTGGAGAAAGCCCTCGCACAGAAACGAAGACCCAACACAGCCAAAAATAAATAAATAAAAATAAAAATGCTGGCTTAACTCCTACAGAGTTTCATTTAAAAAAAAAAATAAATAAAATAAAAATGCTGGCTTAACTCCTACAGAGTTTCATTTAAAAAAGAAAGAAAAAAAAGCTGGAAAGCACAAACTTGTGGTGCTTTGGAGTTAATACAAAATTATTTTTTTCATTATGGACTAGAGTGGACAGAAAAATCATATGCCATCTGTGAAACACAAGAGGCAGGCTGGATTACATAGTATAGAAAAATATTATAAACTCATACACCCTGAATTAAAAAATATGAAAGAGGAACAAATCATAATCTGGGATTAATAACCTTCTTGGAACGTTATCGCTTGAATAATTCATGATATGCTAAAGTTAGGGAGTTCTACATTCCACTGAACTGATGAAAATTCAACAGACGAAGATCATGACTAATCCAAATATTAAGCTCTTCTATTACATGCTTTGATCTTTGAAATCTATCTAAAAAGATCCCTTAGTGGAAGTCTAGAATCAGTCTCTCTTTAGCGTGAAATAAATTGGATTCAGGCTGTTCTAACCTTGAAATCTTTAACACAATTAGAAAGTATATGCCGAGCATCAGGTGTACATTAAAGAGACAATCCAGACGCTTGGAAATAAAGAAGAGCTCATTTCAAAGCTTCCCCTCAGATCAATGTAGTTCTGTGGGTTTGATGGGGAAGTGTGGCTATGGGGGAAGCGTCCAAGACACCCAGCTCGCCAGGATTTGCCCGACAGCCCAGTGACTTCCGAAACGGAGACAACGGTGTGCATTTGGCTTTTGATAAAGAAGTCAGCGGAGAGCCGCAGGTGCTGAAGTCAGACTCCCGTGCAACTTGCTTGCGCACTTTCATGTGACTAAATAAACTCTGTCTCCTCTTGTGGTCCCTGCCCCATTGCCGTCACCACTTGGAAAAAAGAAAGCGGCTAGTACAAAAGACAGCTGCGGGCCGCATAGCACAGGGAGATCAACTTGGTGCTTGTGACCACCTAGAGGGGTGAGATAGGGAGGGTGGGAGGGAGACGCAAGAGGGAAGAGATATGGGGATATGTGTGTGTGTATAGCTGGTTCACTTTGTTGTAAAGCAGAGGCTAACACACCATTGTAAAGCAATTATACTCCAATAAAGATGTTAAAAAAAATAAAGAATAATAAAAGGTGGCAAACTTATATTAAAATAAACTGACTATGGAAAGGCCCTAAATAAATATATTTTGAATTGGAAAAAATAAAATAAAATAAAGTGATTACTGAAAAAAAAAAAAAAAAAAGACAGCTGCGGGCCCACCGTCTTAGAAGAGACAAGGCGCAGATGTTTTTCAGTGGTAGTTTCCAAACTTTTCAGCGCCAGAGTTTGGTCTCTTTTAAGAAACAAGTTCATCTGTGCCATATATTGCTGCATTTGATTATTTGCTGTTTGTTTGTTACTTTTAGCTTGTGCTGCATGAGGATTAAGCCATGATTTAAATGCAGAGTTGTCTCATTTTGGAAACAGTACTATCTGCCAGGGGGCTGGTGATCAGAAAAGAGCGGTGCTGGAAGATTGGAGCTGGAAGGCTGGAATATGGAAGTATTGATAGTTTGAGGGCTGGTGGAATGGAATGGAATGGAATGGAATGGAATAGAATAGAATAGAATAGAATAGAATAGAATAGAATAGAATAGAACAGAACCACAAAGGCTGTCTCAGCAGTGTCCTGACGGTAGCTGCCTAAAAATTCAAGGGCTATGTGTCCTATTCTTTGTACTGTTCATTTTATTTATTTTTTTAAAGATTAAGATTGGGCACAAATATAATTTAAAAATATTCCTTTTTATATTTTTGTTTGTAGGTCCTGATATAGAGCCTTGAATGCAACAGGTAGTCATAAAATGCCTGTGAGACTGAACCCTGAGAAGCCTAGTAAAGAAAACACCAGTTACAAGAACTACGGCACCTTGTCATTCAATTCTGACATAAACATCACCTCCTCAGTGGCCTCTCTTCCCACATCCCTCACTCCCCTGCAAGACACTTGTTATTCTCCATCACATAACTTGTTTTTTGTTTCAACACAGCACTCATCAGTGTCTGTTACTTTTGTATATATTCACTTGTTTATTTGCTGTCTCCCTGTCTTGTCATCACCATCTAGTTTTCCACTAGAATATTAGTTTTATGAAGTCAGGGGACTTTGTTTCCCTGGGATCTTATCCTTTCTATACATGGTGTAGCCTCAGCTCCTGGGAGAATGCCTGGCTATGGGGAAACTTCCAGTGAAGTTTGAGTATATATGAGTAAACTTCTCTACAGCCCTGACTTCAAGAATAGAAGTCAAAATAGCAGAATCACCATATAATTTATTTTCTGCACTGCCACTTTTGACAATGAAAGAGTACACCAGTAGGTGTCAGGATAAGGACAATAGATGTAAACTTTATAAATCCTGCTTGAATAAATAAAGGAAAAATGGAATACATATACATTTAGATTCCTGGAAGGTTTGCCAAATATCAGGATTATGGAATATTTTTTAAAAGGCATTATTACATCTTAATTCAGGAGATCAAGGCATCTAAAGGTCAAGAAAGGATTCTCAAGAAGTTATCCTAGCAGACCCTTAGAAGCTAGCTAGAGGTGATTTATATCTAGTGCTATATTTATGTGCCAATGGAAACTATCAAATGACTCCCAAGTGCTTTACACAATTCGATTTCTCCTCGTAGTTAACACCCCTTCCTTAGTCCTTCTGTGCCTTAGGTCACACAATGACTTTCCTTAGGAAATTTTTGATCGTTTGTCTTTGTTTATTATTCTAAGGATTAGAAAAGGTGAATTTAAGTTCAAACTCTAATTGCCTAGAAATCTCTAATAGTGGGATTCAATTTGGAAAGTATTTTTCCTTGTTTGTTTTTGTTTTTCAAGTAGACTAACGAGGTCTGATGAGTCCACAGCACTAACAGAACTGCTTGAAAAATTAAAGTCATGTTTTATAATACTAAACTTACAATTGGGGGTCCTAGTTTCAAAGGTAGTGTATTAGCATAACATGGAGATCTGTTACATTTCACTGACTTTGTACAGTGGCAGAATTAGGATATTTGGGGCAAAAATAATGAGAAACAGATCTTCTGTCTCCTTGCATTGAACACATTCTTGAGTAATGATGCTCAAGACTTATGAGTTTAATTAGAGGGAGAGGAAAATAGCCACTGGCAGGGGTTGGCTGCCTTTGGGCTTACGATCCAGTATGCAAGCTTTTCCCCTTCAAACTTTCCCCTATAGTCCAGAACCACCTGGGCAGTGACAAACGTTAGCTGAGATTCCCCCCATGTGCCAGGTACTGTGCTTCATGGGAACTAGAGGGATTCACCTATGAAGAACCCAAACAAGGTCATTGATTCCTTAGACAGACAGATATTAAAATTGATTCAGGGACTTCCCTGGTGGTCCAGTGGGTAAGACTCCACACTCCCAATCCCCGGGTGGGGAACTAGATCCCACATGCATGCCGCAACAAAGATCCCGTGTGCCGCAACTATGACCCGGTGCAGGCTAAATAAATAAATAAATAAATAAATATTTTTTAAAAATGCCATTTGAAACATTGTAAATCTTCATTGTAATATATCTACATTGACATGATGACAAAATAAAAATTGTAAAAAAAATTGATTCAATTTATACATAATTAAAGTATTAGAAGGTGATGGGGGGGGTGATGATGAGATATTCCATGGGAGCAAGGAACCAAGGTGGAAGGAAGCATACACTCAAGATCGTGACTGAAATATACTATATCACAGCAGAGAGATCCAACATGATAGTGGAGGGTGATGGGGATAGAGAGGCAGGCATGGGGGAGATCCTGCAGGTCCTCGTGGGCCATGCTCACAATACAGGACTTCATCCTTTCTCTACTTTTCCATGCTACCCTTTACGGCTGTTCTCATAGCCGTAGGAGAGTCACACCTCCTAGCAGAGGCCCACGAGGACAAGACTGCAGTGCTTCTGGCTGTGGGATAACCAGGATAGCTCACTCTGGACAGGGAAGCAACCAGTTATTCACATCACTAATGCAAATTAACACCTCTAGTTTAATGAACTCATCTACATGTAATATTACCTATTTGTTTACTGTGTGTTGTCCCTCAACTAGAATGTAAGTGCCATGAGAAGAGGGAAATTGTCTTTTTTCCCCCCTCACTGCTTCATGTCCAACACATTGTACTATGACTGGCACATTAGTATTTGTTTAATGGATAAATGACTCTTAAAGTCGACTCATGTCAATAGGAAAACAACTGTTCGGATTGGCATTTTCAAAATATTACTTAGACTGTGATTTTAATGGATGGACTTTGAGTGGGGTAAAAGGATGAGATGTGAGAGTGGACAATGAGAGGAACTGAGTCTATGGGATAATCTTTAAAAGATCCTAGGGAGTCTCTGATAACACTCTTTACTGCTGGTGTGTAGGAAGGTGGAGATGGAAATTAACACATAATAAACACCCATGCTGTGTCAGGTACTGTGCTAGATGCCTACATATACTTCATAGCATTTAATTCTCAAACCCAAAACAAAGCCTCTAACATGTGCATGAATTCCATTTTACAGATGAAGAAGCTGAGACTCAGATAGAGTAAGTCATTTGCCTAAAGAGCTGCAATTTGAAACTCGATTTACCCAACTTTAAAGTTGATGCCCAGCTGGAAACTATACATGCTGCCAATCAGAATATTTGAGAAACTAATATAGGTCAATCAGTCACTGAAATCTTGGTCCTAAGATTTGCCATTTGGTTTCCTGAGGTGCTTTGCAGGCTCTCAGTTGTGCAGGAAATGGCATGCTGTTATTTCTGGACATTGTGATTCCCAGATTTTCATTTTGGGTGATGCTCTGTGTGGAAATAAATTTCAACTTCCTTAGCTATGTTTCTCTAAGGCATATCCTGAGTACTGCTGTTAGCTCTGCCCTCTCCAGGATCTTACAGCTGAGTTCACAGGTGAGCCCCTTTTCCTGCTACATCCTGCGTCTGCTCCTCAGACAGTCCCAACTAAGGCAGAGAATTATCAATAGCCCCAGCCTGCTCATTTGTGAATAGCTTAGAAATGAGCCCATATCCTAGTTCCAGTGGTCCAGTCACAGAGCTTCTAAAAACCTCCTTCCAAATATCTTTGTTTGGTGATCAGATCCAGGTCTTTTAACCCCTTTCCCCATCAGATTCCATGATTCCTCCAACATACAATTCTTCTTCCCTTTTCCTCCCCTACTTAGTGACTAACCATATAGCAGGATTTTCCCTAGGTCCCTATTCCAAATTTCTGACATTTACCTTGTGATAAACTGTAACTCTTTTTTAGGACGAGAACCCTATCCTAAACCACAGCTCTGTGCTTTCCTGTTATGCTCTCCTTGTTCTCTTTACATGGACACATGTCCTGGTCCCTACTTTAGCCTGATGGCTGGAGTGCCATCTGTTGTTGCCATTTGCCTAGCTCCCGACTATCAGCTGCCTCCTGAATTCCTTGCCATTGTTCATTATTTACCCAGGAACTTATAGTATTAATAGCTATCTGTTCAGCAAAGATTTATGCTCCCTTTCCTCCACAGGAACTGTTTCCTCCATAACACTGTTGCTAAGAAGCGACCGGCCATCCAGAAACTACATTTCCTACTGGGCCATCTTGCACTGAGCTGGAGAAGTGGAACCAAATTTTATCCGATAGAATATAGATAGTAGAGATATACACAACTTCCAATCTGGTCCATAAAAACCTCCACAGGATGAGCTGGATATCACCCTCCAGAGAAACTTGATTATGTTTAAGCAGTAGGGCCTCCATCAAGCTGTGTCCTTGGTTGACTTCGTGAAGCAGAAACTACCCCTTCCTTTATGTGAGTGAAAAATTAGTCTCTAACCTATGATATGAAGCCACTGTGACTGGGGGTGTTTACCTGATACAGGAACTAACTTTACTTATAGGATACATCTTCTTCTAAAAGCTACAGAGGCCAACATTTTTTGAATTGGTTGAACTTAGGGCCTTTAAACTAAACACCGTCCCACGGGGTCAGCGGCCCCTCTGGGGTCTGCCACTGTTACTAGGCCAGTTCTTCACCCTCTGCCTCATTATAAAGGACTGATACTACTCAGCCATAAATAAAGAACGAAATAATGCCATTTGCAGCAACATGGATGCAACTAGAGATTATCATGCTAAGTGAAGTCAGTCAGACAGAGAAAGACAAATACCATCTGGAATCTAAAATATGGCACAAATGAACCTATCTATGAAACAGAAACAGACTTACAGACATAGAGAACAGACTTGTGGTTGGTTGCCAAGGGGGAAAGGTGTGAGGGAGGGAAGGACTGGGAGTTTGGGGTTAGCGGATGTAAACTAATACATAGGATGGATAAACAACAAGGTCCTACTGTGTAGCACGGGGAACTATAGTCAATATCCTGTGATAAACCATAATGGAAAAGAATATTAAAAAAAAAGAACGTCCAATATGTGTATAACTGAGTCACTTTGCTGACAGCAGAGATTGGCACAGTATTGTAAGTCTGCTATACTTCAACAACAAAAAAGAAACATTAAAGAAGAAAAAAGGATTGACAGGAGGCCAGGCTCGTCCCCTCTGCTCGCCTGCGTCAGCCTCATGTGATGTTCAGCTGGCCAACGTGCCTTATCCCGTGTGTCAAGCTATGGCATACGGAGAGATACTTAAAAACTGAATTGTTCTGTGGGAACCAACACAGGGGAGCTACATACCTCCATGGCCACAAGTCTGTGAGCACTCTGTCCAAGCCGTCCACCCCGAGAGCCGACAGTTGACCACGCATTCCACCAGGCAGCGAAGGCTCATCCTCTGGGGCTTCTCCAAGTTACGCTGCAGATGGGAAGGGAATATGATTGTACTGGAGAATTCACAGCAACATCAAGTCAAATCACTATCCTTTTATGGGATAATAATCTCTATTCTATGAGAATAATCTTTTCTATATTTCTGTGGGGAAAAATATCCTGGCTTGTAGAAACGGATGGCAAGCCTAGAAAATGATGGTCCTTACTTCGTGAAATAGAAACTTGTCAGCCCCAATTTTTTTGGATAAAGTCCTCAACTTTAGAAGTAGATGGGCAGTTAAAGTACCGGGAAAGCAGGCAGTTATGTGACACAGAGATCTGTCCTGTCACTCAGCCAGCAAGGAACCAGGAGGATGCCTCACTGTTAAATTTAGGCTCCTTGCCCTCTGGACGGGCCAACAGTACACAGAGGGCTCAAACTAATAGCTACCTAGGCTAAAAAAATAAATAGAAAAAGAATAAAACTCAAATCTACAAACCATCTAAAGTTTGTAAAAAAAGACCAATTAGGCTAAAAACGTAATCATGGTCTTAATCAAGGGAAAAGTTGATGATACTGTTTATTTTCCTCTTATCCTCTCTGAAATCCACATCTAGGCAAAATTACACAGTTTCTAATGGCCAAGGTAGTAGAGGTCTGAGTGAAAGAATAAATCATCCAAGAAACAGAAAGAATAATAAAAAATTCTGTTTTAGGAATCACACACTGTGTGATTGGGGAAAATGCTAACACTCATTACAAGTTAAATATTAGCAATGTCCACACTGAGGTAAAACTAATGATTATAGCATGATTACTTGCTAAGTGGGCAAAATAGAAATGACCACATGGGATCTATGATCCATTTGAGATATACAGGTATTCTAGTTAGGTTAATTTGGGACTTTAACATTCTTTAAATACTTGCTGGGTATATGGGAATTTAGAAAGCAGAGAAACTGATTTTTCTATTAATGAATAGTTTATATCGCTCTTTGTATCAAAAGGAAAGATTTATTATGTACACTAAATGTAAGATTTTCACTTATTTGGAGTTGTTGTAGATTGGTGATTTATTTGTCTTGAAGCAGACAACATCTTGAGAGGGAGAGGAAATTAAACAAAATGTTAAAATAAATCACTGACACTTGGTAGACAGAACTCTGCCCTGTATTAGCCAGTCTCAGCATTTCATTAAATGGGATGTTCAATTTCAGATGGTCTAGTCTCAGGGGTGGTGTTGGTCCATGGTGATACTGTTGGTTTAAAGAGATGTTATGGCAATACTTAACAAGGTTAAATCAGGATCGGTGAGGAGGGTTTTGTTCTGATTTAAATTTCCACTTGTGGACTCTTCTTACATAAGGAGAAATGGGACAACTTTTATTTTGCCGGTTTCCGTGGAAACCTGAGCTAACTGGCCCCACCGATTTCCAATTATTCCAAAGATTGTTTTAGTGATTCTTATAATGTGACAGCATATGGTCATCTTTATTTCTATTAAACTGCCCCCATCGTGCATCTCACTTATATGTTGGGAAGGAAACGCCAACTTTTTTGGAACAGGGTTTGATTACAGTTTTTGTCCAAACTCCACATATTTTGTCATAGGGAAAAAAAGGGAACAATAAAATTACAAAAATTCAAAAGCCACTAATTTGAAACTTGGTAGGCAGGCATTTTGACTTACTTTGAGAAGAAAAATGCAACTGTGCTAATTACCTAGCAATCATTTGCTAAGCAAATTAGCAAAGTATTCTAATAGCAAGTGTCAGTATTCATCTTATATGCAAGGAACAGTGTTTCCTATTTAGGCAAATGAATCACTTGCCTGATACAAAGAGTCATATTTAAATATTAGAGTCACCTGATGTCAATAGTTTGTTGGCAAATAAGTTCTTTAAAATAACAGAAAAAACTAGATTTTTAATGAATCCATTTCCCCAATGCAAAATGACCTTTCCTGGTCATTTTAACTAAGTTCAAACTAGTGAGATATAACTGCATGATACTAGTACCTCTACTCTAACTGAACCTAAGCTGTGATGAGAAGAAATCAGACTGTCATTTATATCAAGCATTTTAGAGGTTGCAGACCAATATTCAAAAAAAAAAAAACAACAAACAAACAGAGCCATGGGTGTGGGATACAAATATACACAACTCACCTGCTCACATTGGTCCACACTAACAGGCTTGCCATCACTGCGCACACAGCTCAGAAGGCGGGTCCTGATGCCTTGCCCACAGGTTGCATTTTCACTCAGCTGGCACGTGCTCCACTCTACAGGCATAGGGTCACCACACTGAGTTTCAAAGTTATGACCATGTGAGCAAAATACAACACACCTTTGATTCTCTGCATTGGTAGAGAAGGAGAGTGTGCACAGAATCCTAAAACCACTTTCAAGTGGCTTTAAAAGCATCCTGCAATTCTTTTATTGAAAAACAATGAATCAGATCACCAAATAACATAGTGAGTTACCTTCCTAAGTTTGGTTTCTTGAGGTCAAGAACCAAATAATTTTTAGAAACCATCTCATAGTTGGCTGAGGTAGGAAAAGAGAAACACTAAGCACAAGGGTAAACGAAAACCAGTTTGGAATCATCTATTTGCTGGGGATAATTGAGAGAGGAAAAAAAAAACAACAACCAGAAATGATGCTAGTCTTTGATGTAAACTTGAAGATGTTTTCAAGGAATAAATATAATTTTCTAAATCATTTGGTATATTTGGTACAGTGGAGCCAAGAGAGGTACCCCAGAAGGGAAAGAGGGCAAGATATATGGACTATTTCAGGAACTCTCATTTTAAGAAAATTATTCTCTCATGAGAGAAGCTTTTGTAAATTTGGCTAATTGTATTACAAACTGGACACCAGGAGTTAGAATAAATCATCCCATAACTAATTCTTTTAAAAAAATCTTATTTTGTTGTTGTGGGTAGAAAAAAAGAAAGATCCTAGATCATATACAGTGAGAACCTATCTAAGGAGACTTTTCATATTTGGTAGATGATCTAAGAGCTTAATAGGAAGAGCAAAGCCATGTATAGTAAAATCAGCATTTTAAAGACATGCTCTTCCAGTAAAGCAAATTTTACTGTATTTCTCAAAAATTATTATGAAAACTAATGATCTGAAGGACCTTTAACTAAAGAAAAAGGAAAAATACACCAGGTCAATGTTCACCTATAAAGACAATGAGACAGCCCCACAGAATTCACTAGGAGGTTCTCTACATGAGAAATCTCGGTAGTGCCGCTGTGTCCTCAGTGGGGAATTAGTTTCAGGAAGAGGCTATTGTTTTGCCTCTGCAGGCATGTGGCCATTTGGTCGTCAGTACTGAATTCGATGCTGAGACAACCGGTTCCGCATTTCGTGGCATTCTGTGTGTCTGCCGCTGCAGGGAATGGCAGGGAGCAGATCAATGTGAGTACACAGTCCTTTGGTATCAGACGCTGAGCCCGGTGGTACCCAGGAGAAACCTGAGCTGTGTCTGAATAAGGAGGCTGTTGTGATTTTCAGTGCCTCTAAAACATCCCTATCCAGTCAGGCCCCCCCATTCATCCTTCGTGAGCCCCATAGAGCAAGTACATCACAAGCTTGAATTTCTTGAAATAACAAAAGCCATGGACCAGCTCCATTCTATGACAGCTTGGTTCCTTGCTTCGTGGTTTTCAACCGTACCTGTTAGATTGTACTGGAACTGGAAGCAATTTTCATTGAGGAGGCAGGGCCGCACCTGTGAGTCTTCAGCGCACGTCCTTGAGCTCAGCGAGGGCCTCAGCAGATGGCGGGTTCTTCTCTGCATTGTGTGTGGATCACACGACTATGAAAATCAAAGAGCAGGCAGAGTTAGAAAGGACCCCGTGTTTGTGGATAAATTCTATGTGCTTATCTGTATACATGGAGACACGCGTACAGCAGCCACAGGGCAGAGACTGTTGAGAGTATGAAACAGAATATTTAGAAAATAAAACCATTATGGGATTCAATGTAAATAGTTTTTGGGGTTTTCACCTGACAGCTCTTTCTTGTTCTACATTACGATGAAGCCTACATTTCTATCTCCCATGTATAGTTAGGCACATGAGACTATTTTCATCTGTTAAACACTCTCTATTCTAAAATTCGTCTGCCATGTAGCAAGAGATGAATGCATTCTGATGTTTCAATGAATGAAAAAAAGGAAGATAATGTCCCTTGTGCCCTCAGATAGTCTAGCCCAATAGAAATAATCACACAGAACATTTTAATGAGAAAATCATGAAAAAAAAACCAGAGGGAATTATGAAATCAATATTGCCGATATACCAAAACTTTCCTCTTATTTGGGAGGCCCTCTGATCCACAGAAGATGAGCCACTGCATGCTGTTGCCCTCTCAGCAAAATAAATGTACAAATATGAACTTCAAAGATCTCCTGCAAAATCAAAATCTACCCAGGGGTCTCACATGTCCTCTTACAGCCTCAACTCATATGACGTTCTCGAGCCAGGTAAACCTACCTGCTACCTGTCATCCATCTGCTCTACTCACAGAGGACCTTCAGAAGTTCCCCCCTACTGGAATAATCTCCTTTCACATGTCCTAAATCCTATACTTCTTCTTTAGAACACTTACTAAGGCTTCATCGTTGACAGTCTTTCTCTTAAGAATGACAGATCCTTCTCTTCCTTCCTAAGCAACCCATGCTGAAGAGTACAGGCTTTGATTCTAAACATATACATATATGTTACACCTGCCCTTATATGATCATTCTTTGTTTCTTTATTACTCCATCTCCTTTTCTTTATAAACTCTTTGAAGGCATGATAGATCATGATTTCTACTTCCCATATCACTCCCTGAAAATCTTGGTATACATTTTACCCACAGTGGTTGTTCAATAAACACCATTAAATATGGTCACGACAACATAATTCCAGACCCGGAAACCTCGAGGCACACAGATGTTTAAGCCACAGGAAAAAGAAAAGTCTCTGAAGTGATGTCATTACATCATCATTTCCATATTTAGGATGTTTTGTTTATTTTTTTATTCCTTTACCTTTTCAGATCTTGTAGCAAGAACAACCTGTAAACTTAATCTTGGCTGTTAATCAAAATGATAATGTTGGATGGCACTGAAATATACAGAAAAATGCCACAAAAGTCTCTTCTAATTTTAAATGTTTAGAGCCATTGAAACACATTTACTATCCATGTGGCTTTATAGTTGAATCATCTGTCAATACTTGTACAGTCATTTTATTTTTTAATTGTATCAAATTGTCTCTAGATGATCAAGAAGAGCCATTGAAATCAGGTAATTATTCTGAATTATCTGAAAAGGAATCCCATGCTAAATGCATACAGATAATTTCTTATTAGTTCACCAATTAGTTTGTTTGTTCTCGTGGGAAGGAATAATAACTTAAATGATTTACCAATGAAAGAAAATGAAAGTATCTTAAAAGATACTCCTGATTAGTGTTCTACTACTTTTCTACCTTATAAAAATCAATTAATGTTTGAACCAAAGGAGCATGTGTAAGGATTATGAACCTGCTTAGTCTAAACCATCAAATAAAGCAAAAGAGAAAATAACACACACACACACACACAAACATGAACACACAATTGAAATTACTATGTAACCTTGAACAATTCACTTATATATTCTGCATCTTAGTTCTTCATCTAGACCTGGGTGAGAAAGGGGTTTGAAGAAGACAGGGGCATAATTTGATAGTCTTTAAGAATACCTTCCCTCAGACCTCATACACTTATCAGTCTCTAAGTCCGCTGGATATGCTTTTAAGATGATACCCTCTCTCTGCCTGTCATTCATAGCCATGTAGACTTTAATTATCACTTTCTAGAAATTAATATATTGAAAACCAACACTGCAGCTGTCTTACTAACTCTATCCATAGAAACAGGCAAAGAAGAGGCGCAGATGACTGAAATCCACAAACACAATCCAACCTAATCTCAGGTGATATTTGTACATTCCACCTTTTAAAATTGCCCTAGTGCTGCTAACAAGTCATAGATTGACTTAGTGTGTCTCCTCACTCCTTTCTCTTCATTAGCTATTTATTGGAAGTTCATAAAATAATGCATAGGTCACTAGGGAGATGAGGGTGGGCTAAGAAAAAAAGAATGACAGAGGAGGCTTACACCCAGATGATTTCTTTATTGGATCAAGACTCTTCAAATATAAACCGGGATCTTTTCTCCCCTAGAGTATTTATACAAAGACATACTGTCAACTTCCTGAATAGAGAAGTGAGAAACTGATGTGTTGATAACTAACCGAAAGTCAACTTTGGACCAGTCTCATTATAAAGGACAAAGTTATATAGCTAAAATTTATTTGCTAGGGAAGGAGATGACCAATAAGAACCAGTAGAATCTGGTACATAAGCCCCTTTATGAGACTAGATTATTGAACTTTGAAAACCAGCACTTACCTTAAAGTTCAATCCTTCATTATGACATTGTGCCTTCACACCTTTTGTTCTCTCTAGCAACAAGGCCTTTACCCCTGGGCCTGACCTAAATATTTGTATTCATCTGTCAAAATTAAATCAGATATTCCCTCTGAGAGCCTCCACTGACTTCCTTGTACTCTTATAAATGGAATCACCACGTGTAGTAAACATTTCTACTGCACTAGTATTGATATGTGTGTATTCCTTCCCATGGGCTATTTGGAGAGCATGTGTCTTAATTTTCTTGGACATGGAGAGCCTTGTTCTGTGTCTGACATACAGTATGTAAATAATAAATACTTGTTGGTGTAGGATAATTTGGTTCTTTCTGGGCAATAAGACCAGATTTTTGTAAGCTGCCATTAGCAGACAAAAGGTCAACCCTCGACTATGATCACACTGTCTAAATCTAAATGTAAGGGTTCCCCATAGGTCTGTATGTCTGATAAAATGAGAATATAATATTTTCTCTCCTTCCATACTTTTTCTATAAAATCCAAATGATATTTCCCAGAATAATAGAGTCTATCATTAAATTAATAAATTATATCAGTAAATGAGTTTTTAATTTACCCATATAAAATAACAGTTTAGATGATCTATCTTCAATAAATCCAACTAAGAATGTATAATTTGATATTTTTCTCACAACACTGAACTATTAACAATGACAGTTTAATAAAACCTGGCATAAATCCAGGTACCTGTGAATTGAAGTCACTCTGTAAATTTCTTGTCTTGAGATAAGCAAGACTCCCCAAGGCCTGGCCTTGTCAGCGCCCATCAGATACTGAAACCCAAGGCCTTTACTCTGTTACAGGGTATCTCTGATAATTCTGAGAGTGTCTCTCCCTCATTTAACCAATTAGCCCTATTGTCAGTCAGTAGTTCTGCTTTCTCTGTCTTTCATGAGGCAAAAAAAACAAAACAAACAAACAAAAAAAAACCATTGCAATGCTTTGTAAGGAAATTTTTGAATGAAACTAAACCCTGATTCTCAAAAGTTGATAAGAGAAAACCTCTAGGATAGAAAAATTGCCTGAAGAATGTTACTCATGCCTCTCATGTTTAAAATATTTCTCAGAGATTCTGAGAAACTCATTACAGGCATGAAAAATAAACATTCTTTGTATATCATAATGCAGCAAAGAGAGCAAAGTCAAAACCATACAGACTATATGCTCAGTAAAATTAAGTGACAAGTTGTCTCCACAAACCTCAAACTATGAACAGGTGGGGACCAATGACTGAAGTTACAGAACCTGTGTGATATCAGCATCCAGCAGGAGAAAGAAGAAGGTAAAAATGGGGCATCTGACATACCCAAGAATACCAAACTGGAAGACTAAACCTGGGAGTAGGAGATTTTTACATTCTCCAAAAGCAGGTGAATATAAGGGATCCATGGAGAGATCAGTAGGTGATTATCAGTTTGGGCAAAGTTTCTCCTTACAGTAGTACTTCCACAAGTAAGTGAGAAAGGATGAAAGAATTGGAAGGTTGCCATATCACGTTTCCTAAATGATAAAGAGTTTAGGCTTTGACCGTCAATGATAGCCAAGCACATAAAAAGGGATGACCACACCTTGCGTGCCTCCTGAAAAAGAGCACATCTTCTATGAAGGAGTCTTGCCAAAGACCCGAATCTGATTAACTCTCTGCATCCAACGTCCAATTTATGGGAAATTCCAGGACGGAGGAACATGTTAAACTTCACCACGGGATGCAATTTAAGAGACAGACTGGGAAATTCAATAGGAGAGGTGACCTGTTTCCTTACCAATAAATTGCTGGGAAGAAAAAAAAGAAAGAAATGGAAGAAGCTAGATTAAAAGAGATTTAAAGACATACATAAAAATAGGCTTGAACTTAATGGCTAGCCCACACAGATTACAGATCTAAAGAAAAAGTAAGAATAAAGATTATCATAGAAGTCTGTGCAGAGTTGCCTTTTGAGGGAAGTGAGGAGGTTATAACCTGTGAAGCTTTTTGTACGTCACTGGCAAGTTTCTATCTCCTAACCTGGGTGGCTACTTCAAGAGTGTTAACCTGATCATTAAACTGTACAATTTGTTTTACATGGTTTTCTGTATTTGTGTTAAAATTAATATTTTAAAACATTTTAAAAAGATATCTCTCCTATCATCCTTGGAAAATTTAGGTTTCTTTTCATTATGGGATTTGATAGTCTCCTGATAGCAGTCTTTCCCAAAGCATGTCGTTTTCTACAGTGTGTTAATAGGCGCCAAGAGAGAAGAGTTTCACAGTCAAATGCATTTAGGAAATATTGAGCTAAATAATGCTAAACAAGGATCTTTGTAATAGATTTTTACTATGTCTTTACAGAGTCTGCTATTAAGTCATCAAAATTTATCCTCTCCTTTCTTCCAGGGCACGGGAGTAGACCATATATCCCAGCCTTCCTTGCAGGTGGGTGTGACCAGGTAACTGAGTTCTGACAAATGAAAGGTAAGTGGCAGGCTATGTGTGACACTCCACCTCTCACCCTAAAACCTCCCACATGCTTTCCTCCATGCTCTTCACCCTCTCCAGGGATCTGGAACGGTGATAACTGGAATGGCTTTGAAAGCCAAGCTTGAAGATGGCAGATGCTCCATTAGCCTGGATCCCAGGATGACTGTGTGGAGAAGAGTGTCCTATCCCTACCAGGAAATCCCACCTAGGACTGTTTGCTGGGAGATAAGTAAAATTTTATTCCATTTGAACAGTTACAATTTGGGGTTGTTTTTGCAAATTACCTATTATTATACTATACATTGTGATTCTCTCAGAGTCTCAAACTTTTATGTATCCATTTAGCATTCCACATAACACATTTTGAGAAGCATGGACTTGCAGATTTAAAGATATAAATGAACAGGAAATTCTTCATAAATTACAAATTTATTAATTTATTATCTATATGAATCAACTGCTCTCCTTAAGAACTCTTCTAGTAAGGTTTCCTTTCACTATTTTTTTTTGGCCATGCCATGCAGCTGTGGGATCTTAGTTCCCTGACCAGGGATTGAAGCTGGGCCCTCGGCAGTGAAAGTGCAGAGTCCTAACCACTGGACCGCCAGGGAATTCCCTCCATTTACTTTAAACAAATAGTTTTTGAGAAAACATTAAATGCAAGGCACTGTACCAATGAATAAACATCATCTCACGGAGGATTTTCCTTTTATGCTTTGGATTTCCAAGAGATCATGCCTTGTCTCCCCTAAAGATTTACATTTTAAAAGAACATTTTAAGGTTTTAGAAGGAAATACAGTTTTTTCATCCTCCCTATAAAACAAAGGTGATTACTAAATTTGCCTCTGAGGAAGTTAAGTTTAATTTACTAATTTGTGTCTGTTGTAAGGTAAGGTAGCAGGTGAGATCGATCTAGGTCATCTGAAGAGGTGGTTTTTGCAAACTTCAAGTTATGACATATTAGTGGGTTGTGAACACACTATTAATAACTAATAATTTTATAGTGCTTACTATGTGCCAGTCACTGTTCTAAGTTCTCTAACTCATTTCATCCTCATAACAGCCTTGTAAGGTAGATATATTATTTTCCCCATTTTACTGATAGCACAGAATAGTTAAGTAATTTCATCAATATCACACAGCTAGAAAAGGGAAAAGCCAAGATTTCAACCCCATCAGTCCAATACTACAGTCCATGTGGACTGTGTTCTCAGTTTAGTGGGTAAAAATCAGCACTTGTAAAACTGATAGAGCATAGCATGGAAAATGTCTGTCATATACTCAGGGTGAGAATTATTTCATGAAACTGTTATTTCTGAGATATATATATATATATATACACACACACACACACACACAATATATATATCTCCAGAAGTGAGTGATGACATATGTGATCATTTGTGATATAAAATGTATTTCTTACAGTGTGTCATGGTCGAAAATGTTTAAAAGCCACCAATCTAATAAAAAATGCTTATCAAAAGAACTTTTCCATTAAAGACGGTCGTGATCATTGTTGCAAAACTGCTTTTTCCATTCTGTAGGTATGTGGTTTTTATTTTGCAAGTATACACTATTACTCTTTTTAAGTGGTGGATTTTCATTCTACAGTATTTCTATCAAAAAAACTCTTCTATGCTTTAAATACCAGGATTAATTTCAGGATAGAACAATTATTAAGTTTGTATCTATAAAACCCACATTTATTTTCAATTATATGGGATCAAAAGCACAGATGTGATTCTTAAATGTAAACCTGTAAGAACAATGAATTTATTAAACATGTCCTTTCCCACAGAAAATGGGTATGGGGGTAGGTTGACGCCTGTGCTCCATCTAGATAACCAGAGGGAGAGCAAAGGGGATGCCTGAGTCAGCTCTTCATGTATTAGAAGAGCACTTCCATTCAGATTTATTCCCTTTCACAGGACTGTGATGGAATAAAAAGTGGAGTCAAAACTCAGAAAAAAACAAAAAACAAACAAACAAAACTCAGAAACCACTGTTCCCCATTTAGGCATGAGCTAATACACAGTGATCTTAGCCCTAAGGGGGTTCTCCCACAGTAAGGCACAAAGAACATTCCAGCACCTGTGATTTCACTCCTCTCATCTAACAATCTGGGCATTCTCTTAACCTTCGCCAACCTCTTCTGCAGATACACCCAGTACTAGAGTAGTGGTTCTCCAAATGTAGTCCCAGTACCAGCTGCATCAACATCGCCTGGGCACTTGTTATAAATGCAAATTATGGATCCCATCCCAGACCCACTGAATCAAAAACTCTTGGGGGGGGGGGAACCCCCAGCAACACCAGGGGTGGGGTTCAGCAACCTGTGTTTTAAGAAGCCCTCCAGGTGATTCCGACATACTCTGTAGTTTGAAAGCCACTGTCTCTGAACCACTGTTTGAACTTTCTATGTACGATAACAAACTCCTAATTTTCCATACCCCAGCATCTTCCTCTAGTCTTTCCTACCTCTTTCAATGGCAACTCCAGCCATCCAGAGGCTCAGGTCAAAAACTCTGGAGTCAGCTTTGATTCTTATTTACCTTACACCTTATAACCGTACCCTGAGTAGGTCCTTTCAGCTCTAACTTCAAAGTAAAATCCATGATCCGGCTGCTTCTCGTCATCTGCACCAATCCTACCCTGGTCAAAGTCACCATCACCTTTCACTTCGATTATAACAATAAGCTCCTATCTGATTCTGCCCTTCCCATTGGATGATGATGTTGAACTATGGCACCAGAATTATCCTTTTAAAATAATGCAAGTTAGATCACGGAACTCCTCTCTGCCACACTCTTCAGTGATTTCCCAACTTAGCCTGAAAACCAAGTCCTTTCCTCGGGCCTACAAAGTCCTGCCCAGTCTGGTGCAGCACTGCGTGTGAATGCGCATGGCCTTCTGTGCTCCTTCTACATGGCTTCGTAAACCACTCTGGCTTCCTAGGTGTTCCTGGAGAGCTCCAAGCACTCTTCATCTCAGGGCTTTTGTTCTTGCTGTTCCCTCTGCCTGCAATGCTCTTCCTCCCACACCTGCATGATTTGCCCCCTTACTTCCTCAGGCCCCTGCACAAATGCTCTGCTACTTGAGAGGCTTTCTTTGACCAGGCTATATAAAAATGTCAGCAACTCCTCCACATCACTCTTTGTTTCCCTATATAGTTTTTGTTCTCCATATCACTTACCACTACCTGATATGCTATATACTAAGTTGGTGTTTTTTGATGTGTTTTGTTTGTTTTTAATTATCTCTCTCCCCTCTATTAGAATGCAAGCTTTGTGAGGCCTGGAACTCCTAGAGGAAAACATAGGCAGAACACTCTTTGACATAAACTGCAGTAATATTTTTTGGACCCATCTCCTTAAATAAAGGAAATAAAAACAAAAATAAACAAATAGGACCTGATTAAACTTAAAAGCTTTTGCACAGCAGAGGAAACCATTGACAAAACGAAAAGACAACCTACTGAATGGGAGAAAATATTTGCAAATGATATGACCAATAAGGCATTAATAGCCAACATACGTAAACAGCTCATACAATCTAACATCAAAAAAAAAAACAAAAAAAAAAACACAATTAAAAAATGGGCAGAAGAACTGAATAGACATTTTTCCAAAGAGGAAATGCAGATGGCCAACAGGCCTATGAAAAGATGCTCAACATCACTAATCATCATGGAAATGCAAATCAAAACCACAAGATATTCTCATTGATTACTGATATTTCCAGTACCTGGAATATGCCCAGGCCCATAAAAAATACTCAATAAATAGATTTCCACAAACAGTGTATTAGTGAGTGACAACCCACGCCTTGCAAGGGCACTCTGGCCTTCTCATTGGCTCAAACAGAAAAAAAAACATTTATCACTTAGTCTCTCCAGGACTTTGGGATATTTAATGAGTCAAATGAAATTAATGAATGTAAGCATTCTGAGTTCTGGAAATTTTGGATTTTGCAAGTGCAGTGTACTCTTATTATTACTGTATATTGCACAGGTCAAAAGATAGCAAACAACAAAAGAATATTTACTATGACATCATAGCAAACATGATCAGAAATTAAAATACTGTAAACTAAAATTACCGGTCAATCAGAAAGGCCACAGGTTGAATTCTTGGGTCCTACAATGATTGGCTCTGTTTCTTCTGATACTTTACCCTAGATTTGAGGGGTCCAAAAGATATGCAAACCTATGTATAGCAGAATAGCCTCTTATAGCTTCTTCTTGTCTTTTGAGAGATTAAATGGACAATAACAATAGAGACTGAGACTATATTCTGGCTGTGGCCCCATCCCCCAAATAATAGCAAAAGGCAACGTTTTATAGTATGAAGACATACCTAGCATTGTGGTGAACATTCCGTGAGATTATCTCCCTAAAGCCCTTCAACCTCCCAATGATCTAGGTGTATTCTGAATATCCTTGTTTTTACAGATGATGACATTGAAGGTCAAAGAATAAAACAACTTTATAGTAGGTGCTCAAATCAGGTTTTATATCTGGCAGGGCCCTTTGCCCCTCAGTATCTTCAACTGTTCTGCTTGAAAAGTAGCAGTATTTGTGGACCATGTTGTGAGGCGGGGACAGTGGGTAAAACAATGCATCACAGTTTCACTGTGATTACTGTGGTTATACGATATGTGGTTGCTGTGACTGCTATTTATTTAAACCTGGAAAACAGTTAGTATGGACAATGGTAATGAGAGATGGAAAGGAGAGAGAGAACAGACACAAGGAACTATGGCTTATAAACCAACCAAAAAGCCAGGTAAATCACGGACTGAAGAATGGGAGAGTCAAGCTAAGGTTAGGACAATAAGGCTTCCTGCCTGCCTTTGAGGAGACTGCGGTTCGTGAAAGATGTTCCCAGTCTAGAGGCTGGCTCGTCAGATTTAGGGAGTTAATTGGAAGGAGTGCCAGACACGTGTCTTAGTATGATGGGACTGACAAGAGCAGGGGCAGAAGCTACGATATCATCAAGATGATATAATGTTCCTGGTAAGGCTTTGCTGGACAATTGCAAAGAGGAAGTTAGGATGACACATAAATATCAGGAGATTTTTGCTTAGCTAAGATGTTTGGGTAAAAATTTTATAATGGTCAGGGACAACCCCACATAGTTCTTTTGGCTGGTATTTTATGACACCAAGGAGTTGCAAAGGTACATATTTATAATCCAATCAGAGGCCTTGGAACAGATGAGTGATGTATAGCATATCCAATCAGAGAATCCTATTGTCACCTATTTATATTATTGTTGGGGCTTGGGAATGAAGAAAGGAGAATGGCCTAAACACAAGCCAAAATACTTTCAAAGTCATGAAAGAGAGAGAAAGATGGAAGAGACTTAAAGAGATATGCTTAGTGAATGCAGTATAGTTTGGAGCCTGTAATGAAAGGAATGTAAATGCTATAGAGGGCATTATTTTGACCATTGAGAACATGGGAATATGGCCTACAGATTAGCTATAAGTATTGCATCAATGTTCTATTTCCTGAATTTCTTGACTGTTCTGTGATTATGTTAGAAAATATCCTTGTACTTAGGAAATGCATACTGAATTAACAATATTACGGGGTAAAGGGGCATGATGCCTTTCTCATATGCTTAAATGGTTCAGAAATAATAATAGGGTGTGTATGTATGTACACATATACCATTATGTTTTCGTGTGTGTGTGTGTGTGTGTGTGTGTGTGTGTAGGGGAGCAGAGAGAGTTAATAAAGCATAGGTGGCTAACTTAAAGATTGAGGTTGTGAATTTTTTGTAAATTTGAAATATTTCTAAATAATTTTTGTTCAGTAAGAGAGAACTATAAATGGCACTGGCACACCAACGTTCAGGAGACACTAATGAATGTCATAAATGAAGCTCAATTCATAGACATCTCTATGACACCCAGAGGATCCTAGGTGGCAACTCCTATTTGAATTGAGGGCAGATAAACTCCTAATCTCAATCTCAATTACTCTCCCTCTGCTTGCTTTCCTTCTCTCCTTCTCCTTCTTCCTTTAAAAAAATTTTCCATGTGATGTTTACCTCTCTTTCTTTACTCTAAACCCCAGCCATTCAAGGACCAAATAAAAAGACAAGCCAGACTAAGCAATAAACTGCACTGGGGCTCCTGGCCTATAATGAGCCCCAGGATGCCATGTGGAATGAGAATCCCAGGATAAAAGTTTTGGTCACTGTCAGCAGTGTAGGAGTGCCGGACCCCTCTTTCAACCCTAGAAAGACTGAATGAGAGTCAATTCTGTGATATTTCTGTGCCCCATTCCATTTCCAGTCCCCACCATAAACCAAAGAAAAGGGGTCCATCACTGCATCAATAGAATGTGTCAAGGATCTCATTCTCCACTTTTGCCTTTCCTCTCCCACCGAAGAGTACTGGGCCCCTTTCCTCTCAGAAGAATCTTATCCTCTGGTAGCCAAAGTCATTTGATCTGCTAGAGGAAGAAGTGTTATTAAGTTCTGCACACGGGGCTAACAACATAGAGGGCGCCCGCACGGCACTCTCATCTGGGTTCATTCTTTCTAGTCCTACCATTGCTCTAGGCTCTCACTCACACTGAATCTTTTCTTCCTTTTTTCCCCTCCGTCCCCATCTCTCCTCTCCTCTCCTTTGCCTAACTAAACCTTACCCATCTCTGAGGTTTCCTAAGAATGTTCTCTCCCTGGAAAACTTCCCTGATCCTCCCAGAGGTTAGAAAATGTGCCAACATATGCTCTCATTACACCCTTTGCTTGTTCCCTATTAACAGCTTCTACTCTGCTGAAATGGATTGGGAATTTTCTGCATTCCTCATTAGACTGGAGGCTCCATGAGGACAAGCAATCTTCACTGCCACAGCCCCAATGCTTAACATAGCATTTATCACAGAGGAGGTACTTAATATTGGTATTCACATAATATTTACGATTTATTTTTGTACTTATATGCTAGACACTGTGCTAAATGATTTACACATATCAGTCCCCACTCTAACTTCTGAAATGTGCACTACTATTCCAACTATTTAACTTCCTGAGGTTAAATAACTTGCCTGAAGTGCCAGTACTAAGAAGGGAAACAAGGAGGAAAGAAAATACAGTGCATTGGGGATGTTTCTAAATCTCAGACTTATTTCCCGCAATTGTTATTCAGCATTGCTATGTATCTAATGATTGCCTTTCAACATGGAAATGAGGATCTCAAAAATAAGACATGCAACCAAATTGCATTTTATCTGGGCATCTCCTGGAATGGGGGAAAAATCTGGGGGAGGAGACTATGGTCTCCATAAAATTTGTAATTATAAATTAATTTCAAGGTTAAAAACACCCATAGTATTTCTACCTGCAAGTATAATTATTTTTCTCTATTACTACCATGTAACGAATGTAGTATTTTAAAACTTAGAAGAAAACCCCTACAAATATGAAAACCTAAGGAATACTAATAGGATATGATGAATCTAATATAGTCAAACACATTACATCCTTCTTTAAGAAACCATAGTTCACTTGAAATTATTCATAGGGATTTTTCAAGGTAATATGTATATTGTAACCAAAATGGAAAGGAAGTTAAGACTTGGAGAGGAACACATAAATTTTAAAAAGCTGAAGTGTGTACAAAAATCAGCAAGAGAGCTCTCTGTCCATTAAGACCCATCAGACATACCATTTTACGGAGAGGTTCCCTGGCAATCAATGCTGTAGTGCACCATAGGGGAAATTATTTTTTCACATTTTTTTTTCCCCATGTAACCAACCTGGGGGATTGAAACGATGCAAAGGAGGACTTGTAGGATAACCCTCTGGTTCTATAAACACATGTTTAAAATTCAAAGTGAAAACCTGGCCTTTTCTTCTTGGACATGAAACACACATTTGGGATGGAATAGAAATCACAAGTAAAATGGAATACAGATCACAAACCTGAGTTCAAAACCATTAATACATAGTAGTTTCATAGGAAAGTTAATAAAAGCCACTAATAATGAAATATCATTGACAGTGAAGACAGATCTCACATAGATCAAAGAGGAATTGAGTCATTTCAGAAAATTAAATTTTATATTTCACTATTTAAAAAAGTTGAAATAGTTGCTCTTTTCATACTTTTTGAAGAAAACTTTGTACCTACTTTCAGAAAGCTATGAGCAATTACAAATATTTATTATAAGTGAATTTGGGCTCTGCCTCTGATGTTTTTAAACATTACTAATGTTTTTAAATATTACTAATTTTTGATGTACTTGTAATCCCAATAAAATCATATTTGATACTCCAGAAAGCAGTTATTATACACACTTTTACAGACTAGTAAACAGAGCTTCAAAGAGTGTCAGCAGCCTGTCAAAGTGACACAACATAAAAGGCAGAACAGAAATCAGAATCTCAATATCCCCTCTTTGCTATCTTCCTGAATGTCAAGAACTGCATCAAGTACTTTTTTTTTTAATTTGCTAACACCAACATATTCATTTATTAAACAAATTATTTTCATCAAGTACTATCTTTATATGCCTGCTTTATGAACAATGTTTTACCAATATTCATTCAATACCAAGAAGACTAATTTTATTATTCTAACAGTGGCTAATTAGTCTTCATTTCCCCATTTTAAATTATATGGGTGACTAAAATCTTCCAAGTATACTTCAATGATCTGGATGCTCCTATGTCAAAACTATCCTATAAAGAAAGAGATTTTTGAGAACCTATGTTAGCACATGGTGATTATGAAGCAGGCACTGGCAGAAGTCAATTTCCTTAAAAACCTGAAGTCATTGCCTCCAGAAATAAATAAATGTCATTTTCCTGTGTCTTTGTTTCTTCACTCATTGATTTACCCTTTGTGTAATTCACAATGAAGTCAAGACAGTGAAATGAGATAAGATTGAGAGCACTTTGAAGAACAAAAAGCATTCTACAAATACAAAGTAGTGCTGTCCGCACTACAACTGGGGGACACTCAAGTGAGGGGGGAGCTCATTCTGGGCTGTGCCGAGAGACAGCAGTTCAGCAAAGCATCATCTAAATGAAAACCAAGAGCTAGCAAGTTCCAACTCATCACCAGTTACCTGAAGGTTGGAGCCACTCAATCAAGTGCCAAGAGAAACAAATTGAAAATTGGTGGAGCACAAAACAGATGACAGTCAGACAGACCCTGGAATGTGAGTTAGTGAGCATGAGAAGGGCTGATGTCCACTGAAGCAGAGTCTTTGGGGAGGGGAGATGCACACGTGTGGTGTGGCACTAACAGCCCCATTGCAAGGAATCTCTCTACTCCCTATTGCCATAGACTCAGAAATAAGCAATACTTTTAAAGGATAATTTGCAGTGTATTCCGTCAAGAAGCCTGGTGTGTTCTCTTAGCCTGGAGGCCCAGTGCAGCCAGAGAGAGGCAAAGGAAAGCAACAGAGGTAAACATGGGAGGGAGCGGATCACTGCAAGTTTGGAAACTCAAGCACGTTAACGGAGGCACAGTTTCAGAGCATTCTACTGAATAGACATGATGAATTTTCATAAGAGTAGAAGAGCTTGCCATAGTTATGAACAAATAGGTCAAGTTGAAAGAACACAGATGCTGGCTTTTGAATTAGGCTCAATTTCAAATTCGGACTCCGCAACCTCAGGTATTATGAGTATAATTATTTATTCTACTTCTGTATCTCTCACTTTCCTCCCTAATAAAAGGAGGCTCTATTATGAGTATTAAATGATATAATGCATACCAAATGCCTAGCACAGGGAAACACTTTTTTATTTGCCCTTATTTACAAGAGTGGTTCCAAGGATATAACTGAAATCAGTGGTCTATATTATTTCCAAAGCTGAATGCCCATTTTACTTCTGATGTGTCCTAAATTCTAACAAAATTGATGGCGTTCAGAGGAGACAAAATGTGTCTGCATTGGTTCCTATATGATAATGTGTGTGGAGGGGGAGGGAGGGGGAAGAAGGAGGTGGAGGGAGTGGGGAAAAAGGAGGAGGAGGGAGGAGGAGAAGAAGAAGAAAGGGGAGAAGAGAGAGCACAAGGGAAGCTTAAAGGCATTGGAAAATGGTTACCCCCTGTGACTACAAGCCTGCAGGGAATTCCCGAGTATTCCAAGAAGGATGGCTTCGTAGGGAAAGGGCAAAAGGATACCTGAGTGATTGACCCGGTTGTGAACAGTGAGTCACTCCATATGCTTCTGGTGGATTCTTTCCTGTTATATATTAAATCCTCTAGCTTCTATTAAAAAGTAAAGCTTTATAAAAGCATTCAAAATGAATTTCTTTGAGCTAGATGTTTGTCGATATCATATGAGAAGGGAGAATTAAAAAACAAGAGAAAAATCTCTAAGGTTTTCTTTGGAGGGTTGCAAATCATTGAATTACGAGTTACACAGGTATTTACAAGCTTGGCCTAGATAGAATATAGCAATCTATAAATGCTGTGCAAGTGACTCATGGCACAACTGTTCTAACACATTAACAATAGCAGGAAATATAGTTAATTTATTCTCAGGGAGGCACATTTACATTATTCACAACAAGCCATTTACAGGGAAATGTGCAACCCTTAAACTAAAGTGAATGCATCTCTAGTGGGTTTTGAACAGTTATAACTGTCTAATAAATGCTTGTAACCTAACTTACTGTACAGCCAATGTAAATGTTCACTAGCTATTCTGTAAGCACTTTATTCTCTGAATTAGCAAACAGCTGTGGGTCGCATGGCAGCATCTGTCATCTGACGAAGTTCTCTGAGTACTGAATGATAAAGAACCTACTTTCCTTGCTGAAATTTTGCCAAAGTGTGCAAAGGAAAACCGTCTTTTATTCCTGATCCTATATTCTAGATTTGTCAGATGTAGCAGAATGATATATTTCAAGATTCTGAAGATCTCTAAGCATATTTGGCAACTGTCTGAAAATGTACCACCTGGCAGACTACTATGGCATTGGACTAATTTGCATTCTACTGCACCAAGACCAAAAAGCTTTAGGCTTTTCTGGGTTCTTCATAAAAAAATATCCACATGTATAAAGCTTGGAGACTTAGGTGAAGAAGAAAGAGAGAAAAGAAGAAAGAGTGGGTGAGGAAGAGACAGGGACAGAGATGACACAGAGTGAGGCAGTGAGAGACTTGGGAAAAGGAAGCCCCATGCTACATCACCAGGGACTTTCATATGTCCTATCATTTTTTTCTCTCAGGAACCCCTTGAGGTATAGTTACCTAAATAACTATGTTATAGATGTAAAAAGTGAGGACTGTATTGCTATAGAGAATTTAATTACAATTTGAATAGTCAGTGTCTCACCAATAAACAGTGTAGCCCTGATTTAAAGTAATTAACCTGTAACTGCCAAAACTCTGTACCCTTCTTAAGTTTCAGCTGAGAAAACTCAATGAAAAGAATATTGCTCTTTTATAAATTTAGACAGCTAAGTTTTACAAAATGGAATTATATTGTGTGTTTGGAACATAATACATTTCATTGACTTTGTGTCTTTGTGTCTTGATGATGCTTGCAGTTTCTTTAACTATGTATTTTCTGTCACTTGGCCACTGGTCAAGTCATTCCTTGTCAACTATGCAAACGATTAAGTGAACTAGAAGCCAACTCCTCCTATGAGTCCGGGATAAATTTTATTTTATTATTACTATTTTAAAATTTACTTATTTATTTTTGGCTGCATTGGGTCTTTGTTGCTGCATGCGAGCTTTCTCTAGTTGCGGCAAGCGGGGGCTACTCTTCGTTGAGGTGTACGTGCTTCTCATTGCAGTGGCTTCTCTTGTTGCAGAGCACAGGCTCTAGGCACGCGGGCTTCAGTAGTTGTGACACGAGGCCTCAGTAGTTGTGGCTCGCAGGCTGTAGAGCGCAGGCTCAGTAGCTGTGGCTCACGGGCTTAGTTGCTCTGCGGCATGTGGGATTTTCCCAGACCAGGGATCGAACCCGTGTCCCCTGCACTGGCAGGAGGATTGTTAACCACTGCGCCACCAGGGAAGTCCAGATTCCCAGATAAATTTTATTGCAGCCATAAGATATCTACAAACAAGCACCATCTTTTATAAAACAACAGTTGTTTTCCCCTTCTTTTGCACACTGGACTTTCTTGGATTAGTAAATGACTTGGATAGCTCATACAGCTAATACATTTCAAATACAAAGACACCTGTTTTCAAGCCCTAAAAGACCATGCCCTGAGGCCTGATGGACATCTGAGAGTTCCATGGTCTAAGATTGTTTTAAGGTCAGAGAATTATAACTCAATTTTACATGTATTTGATAATACAGGCAGAATTCCAGTATTCTAAATGTCATTATGACAAAGATTGTATCCAACAATCTATTTCCCTGTACCATTCAACTGTCTATGGCAACAGTAATTTGTTATGTTAATTACAACGATGCTCTATTGCAAAAAGTTGCCCAACTAAAATTTCAGCCCATTTCTTTCAAACCAGGGGTCATTCACAATGAGAATAAAGTGTAAGAAAATATATTAACAAAGTAATTCTCATTACTACCTCTCTGGAAAAGTAAAAGTCTGAGTTAGGGAAGAGCAGAGAAAAGGGCAAACAGCTCTTTATTTATTAATGAAAATGAAAGTACTGTATTGTATTTTATTAAAAATCTGCCTCAAAGCCTTTCACTAACCTCTTAATGGAAGAAAGAATCAGAATAAGTTAGTTCTGAAAATTGACTAGACCATAATTAGCTGTTGTATTCTGGTATAATTACTTAGCCTTGTGTCCTCATATACGACATGGACATGATCATATCTGTCCTAAGTTCCCCATAGTATGATTGTGAGATCATATACGTAAAGGTATGAGATTATAATAAATATATCACCGTGGTTTCCTCAGCACTCATCAACACATTCGGAAGAACTAGTTTTATTGTCTTGATATTTTTCTTTGGTGACTGTGTGTGTGTGTACACATGTAGAATAATCAGAGGGAAAATACATACATATCATTGTGTCATAAAATTTATCCTGTTTTTATAGCTCCCATATATCTTACTTTTTCAAAGTTGTGTGGAGATTTACTCTTAAACTACCCCTAACATTAGGGACTTCCAATATACTAATCTCCATTCTACCAAATTTCAAAACCACACAACATATTACCTCATACTCATGATTTTGGAACCTGGACTACCAGAAATACTAGTTTCAAACTTTTTTGAACTTTTTTTGTGTGTGAAATACCATATAACAGCTTTAATATTTATGAAAGCAACAAACGTTATATTCTTATATTCTGTTGTTTCTATGGCAATGCACATTCTGTAGCATCTCTGAAATTTATACATGCTCATCTTGCTTTTATGATATTACCTCATTTCAAACCTTTATAAATAATGTCAAATATATAGTAATGGGGGAGTAAATGTACTGATCAAAACACTGTTACTGGACCATAGAAAATACCACACAGTGCTACCAACTGTGAAGAGAAATAAAGAAGAAGGTTCTTTAAAAAACTAAAAATAGAAGTACCATATGATCCAGCAATCCCACTCCTGGGCATATATCCAGAGAAAACCATAGTTCAAAAAGATATATGCACCCCTATGTTCACAGCAGCACTATTCACAATAGCCAAGACATGGAAGCACCCTAATTTTCCATTGACAGATGAATGGATAAAGAAGATGTGGTACATATATACAATGGAATATTACTCAGCCATGAAAAAGGATGAAATAATGCCATTTGCAGCAACACGGATGGACCTAGAGATTATCATACTAAGAGAAGTGAGTCAGGCAGAGAAAGACATATCATAGGATATCACTCATATGTGAAATCTAATTTTAAAAAAGATACAAATAAACTTATTTACAAAACAGAAACAGACTTACAGATATTGAAAACAAACTTATTGCTACCAACGGTGAAGCATGGGTGGGGAGGGATAAATCAGGAGCTTGGGATTAACACACACACAACATTGTATATAAGATAGATAACCAACAAGGACCTACTATATAACACAGGGAACTCTACTCATTATTCTGTGATAACCTATATGAGAAAAGAATCTGAAAAAGAATGAATGTATGTATATGTATAACTGAATCATTTTGCTGTACACCTGAAACTAACACAACGTTGGAAATCAACTATACTCCAACAACATTTAAAAAGAAAAAAAGAAAAAAGAGAAGAAAGAGGAAGAAGAATAATATGAAGAGGGAAAGGAAAGGAAGGAAGAGAAGGGGAAAGAAGAAGGGGGGAGGGGAGAAGTCAGAAGAGGAGGAACAAGAGGAAAAGGGGGATGGGGAGGGGAGGGGAGAGAACAAAGAGAGAAGGAAGAAAAGAAGAAAAATAAAAGAAACTATACATGTTAGAAACTCATAGCACAACTCTAATATTAACTCAATTTGTGTGCACTTTGATTAATGTGATTGAAGTCAGTTAATTTTATTTCAATGTAAGATAAATACAAGTTGAGATACAGCTAGGAACTGTTTGATACCTGATCAGAGTCTGTTTAACTATGAGGATAAGATTTTGGTTTCAGGAGTGTTACCTGCTCTTCTGAGCAATCAGAAAATGATGTCTGAACACAGCTAAATGAAGTGCAGTTAAAGGAATATTTTTAATGGAAGTCTTTAGGAAGTGTGCAGTTTTCAAAACACATACTAATTCTATATGCTGGCAATTTAAAAATAATTCCTTAATTTGCCATGCAAGACCTTTGTTCTCTGTTCCCATTTAGATGAATCCCTGCAGTTTGTTAATAGCTACACCATACTTGAGGTAAGACACATTCTGCCCTGTCCATGGAGGATGCTATATCATACAGGATGTATTCTTGCTTTTTGACTGTGTTTGATGACTTTATCATCTTTCTCAGCTTCTGGGTTTACAATGATCTCATGACCGACCCCACAATAAGATTTAAAGGCTGAAATATATTTGACTATTTTGTATTGTTCTCTGTTTTTGCCATTTGTACCATTATTCAATACTTAATAATTTGAATTAAAATATTAGACATCTAATATAACCTTCCCCTAAAGGAGTTTGTAATAAATTACATTATTTTAAGAAGTTTTGTGTGACTAATACATCATTCATTATGGATCTATACCTATCTTCATTACCGTACATGTAAATGTGTGTGTATGTATATTTTTTAAATCAGATTCCTCATGAAGGACAATCAGCAAAAAGGGATATTAGCTTATATATAAAAGATAGTTCATTCTGATCAAAGTGAAAGTTGAGTTCTCCCAAACCAAGCCAATATAGTAAATATTTACTTAAACTGTTCTGGATCAATATTTGAAAAAGTTTTAAGCTAAACTGATTTAGAAATATACAAACAAGACAACAAAAGTGTTAGGAATCAGAAAGCATTTTTATGTATTACATCACTCTCAGCCTTTTGAGAATGTGTGTGTCTCTTGGTTTTTAGGATGTGTCTCCTTTAGGGCTGCTTAGTTGGCCATATGCTATATATATGCTATAAAGCATGCCAAGACTTATGAAATGCAGCACAACAATCTTCTCATACTACTTCCCATGAGAAGATATGAACAGACTAACAAATAAAAGGAGCAGGTGTGACATTTTCATATCTCCTTTTAATTAAATATTGTCATTTGGAATAGATAAAGCAGCACAGGAAATGCATCAAAGAGGAGGATTTAGGTTTTGGAGACCATGATATATATGGTGATGAAATATAAGGAAAGGAGTCCATCTCATGAAGACTGGAAAGACTGTGTTTTCTACAGAAAAAAACAGTGCTTTTAGCACTAGTGATTCTAGCATAGTAATGACATATAAGGTCAATTTTTGAAAATTAATGAACATCAATCAGCAATCAACAATGGGAAAGTGAAAATAGCAATTTCATTTATAGTACTGAATAACATCAAAAATACAAAAACAAAAGCAATAAGTTAACATATGCAAGACGTCTGTATTGAAAACTATAAAACATTGCTGAAAGGAACTAAAGAAGACCTTAAAATGGAGAGATATACCAGGTTCATGGATTGGAAGACTATTTTAAGATATTAATCCTCTCCAAATTGATCTACAGATTCCATGCAATATCAATAAAAAACACAGCAGCGTTGCTGGAAGAAATTGCTGATTCAATTTTAAAATTTATATGGAAATGCAAAAGACACAATAGGTATGACACTCTTGAAAATATTAAAAATGGAAGATTTTTTTTTTAATTAATTAATTAATTAATTTATTTATGGCTGTGTTGGGTCCTCGCCTCTGTGCGAGGGCTCCCTCCAGTTATGGCAAGCGGGGGCCATTCTTCATCACGGTGCACGGGCCTCTCACTATCGCGGCCTCCCTTGTTGCGGAGCACAGGCTCCAGACGTGCAAGCTCAGTAATTGTGGCTCACAGGCTTAGCTGCTCCGCGGCATGTGGGATCTTCCCAGACCAGGGCTCAAACCCGTGTCCCCTGCATTGGCAGGCAGATTCTCAACCACTGCGCCACCAGGGAAGCCCAAAATGGAAGATTTTAATTACCAGATTTTAATTCTTACTTTAAGTCTATAGTAATTAAGACTGTGATATTGGTGTGTGGATACACAGATCAATGAAATAGAATAGACAGTCTAGAAATAGAAACATACATAACTGTCCACTTGATGGTATACAAAGAGAGGAAAAGAAGATCTCTTCAACAAATGATGCTGGAGAAATGAGCTATCTGTATGGAGGAGGGGAGCATTCATTCTACAGTATATACTCTTGGTGCACGATTTAGATTACTTTGCATATTTTTAATAGTTCTGAGTACCCTTTGTCTCTGTTTCTGCATGCTTTGCTGCTAAGGACTTATAACCGAGACTCTCAGATGACTGCACTTGGACACTTATCCTACCTTTCTGAAACCTTAAGGAAAATCAAAAGTGCCTATAAGATTTAATACTCAACCCAAAAAGGCAACTTATAGTGGATGAATGACTAGGAGCAGGATACATGAACCTAGTTCTTTTGCCTCAAGAAGGGACAACTCTGTAGTGTAATTATGCTCCAGATCTGCTTTCAAAATCAGGCTGAATCGTGGACTTCATTTGAAATGGCACCCTTGCTTGGCTTCTTTACCTTTTCAATTCTGCTTCCCCACTACCTTATTGGTTTCTCCTTGGAATATTTCCTTAATAAATCATTTGTACTGAATTATTGGCTTAGGATCCAACTTTGGAAGAACCCAACCTGATACACACCTAAACCATGCTACACACATACAAAAAATTTTGAGATGGGCCATAGATCTAAATGTGAAAATGAAACCTATAAACTTTTTAGAAAAAAATATAGGAGAATGCTTTTACGGCCCTGGGTTAGGCAACGATTTCTTAGGACAAAATAGATATGAAACATAAAATAAAACAATAAAATGGATGACATCAAACTAAAATCCTCTGCTAAAACAAAACAAAAAACCTATGGTAATGAAGGTAAAAAAGATAAACTAGAGATTGGGAGAAAATATTTATAACATATCTATCTGACAAAGGATTTATATCCAGAATATATAAAGAACTTCTTTAAATCAATAATAAAAATAGGAGAGTGATGTCTGCAAGATGGTGAAACAGGTGGTTCCCAACTTCAATCCCCCTCATAGAAGGGCCGAATAGCAACTATCCATGGACAAGATGCCTTTGTAAAAATCCCAGAACCTGGGACTAAGATTGAAGCAACCCCTTGGACTACAAAAACTGAGAAAAACAAACTACATTAGAAGGTAAGACAAATGGTTTCACTTTGACTGCAATGCCCCAGCCCCATCTAAGCTGGCTGGCACACTGCTGCCTCCAGAGGGTGCCCCTGGGCCTACAGCTTCTCCAGTGGGAAAAAGAGAGCTCAAGATGGGCATCTAGCTTCCCCAGTGTTGCAGGACACTTCCCAGAAGGCCCACTTAGGTCTTGCCTCATGGAGATCACTAGGAGAATAGGCAAGATAGACCACTGTGGGTAAGCTGGAGATAGAAAAGTGGGAGGGGGCTCACAGCAACCAGCACATAGATCTTGGCTGACCATGTTTCTGCTGCTGGTGGCACCCAATATACTTTGCCCATGTGCATAGCTGAGCTGGTCGCTCTCTGTGGCCAGAGATCTCGATCAGCAGATCTGTCTGATTTGGGTCCCCAGCAAATGGGCTATCCTGGCCATGGACCCCATTTTATAGCCCAACCTGGACAATGAAGCAGATCAGCAGCCCTGCTCAACTACTGAGCACAGCCTCTAGTCCCACCTAACCAGGAAGCTTTGCCAGAGACCATCGTCAGCCATGGAGTTCATCCAATGGCCAGCCTTAGCAGAGGACCAAGCCAGCAGCCCTCCACAACTGTTAGGGAGAGCCTCCAGTCATGCTTGACCAGGGAGTCCAGCCAAAGACCCTGGGCAACCATGGAGGTCATCCTACAGCCCTGCTTAGGCAGAGAGCCAAGCCAGCAGCTTGGCCCAAATGCAAAGCATAACTTCCAGCCCTGCCTAAGCAGGGAGCCTGACAGTGGTCATGGGCAGGCTTGCAGCCCAGCCTACAGTACCATCCCACTTTGGAGCTCAGCATACCACCCCACCAAGCGAAAGAACCTGTCCTGTGGTCCTTCCCAATTGCTGAGCACAGCTTGTGGCCTCACCCAGGCAGGGAACACTGCCAGCAACACTGCCCAATTATGGAGTCTACCAAGTGGCACTGCCCTATCATAGAACACAGCCTATGATCCTGTCCAACCAATGGAGGTTGCTGAGCCCAGGTAGTGGCTCCATCTGATGCCAGAGCCCAACCAGCAGCCCAGCTTCACCAGTGAGCCCAGCCAGTGGTCCCACTTGAATGTGGAGCCTAGCCAGCACTCCCATGACCTCAGAGCCTGGGCAACGGCCTGACCCAACTAGAGATCACAGCAGCAAGTCTCATCTGCCTGCATACGTTACCAGATAACCCATCCAAAACCCCAAACTGAGCTGACTGGTGAGGTCTTTCCTTGCTGAAGGGAAACTATAAAGCCTGGAAGAAGAGGCTGCTTCCTCAGATGCACAGATAACAATGCAAGGACACGAAGATCACAAAAAAATAAGGTAAACATGACAATATATATATTAAAAAAAAAGAATAAAGATCCAATAACTGATTCTAGATAAATGAAGATCTATGTACTGTCTATGAAGAGTTCAGAATGATCTTCTTAAAAATTTCAGTGAACATACAGACAACTAAACAGGTTTGGCACACATTGCATGAACAAAATGAGAAGTTCAACAAAGATACAGAAACCATCAAAAAAACAAGCAGACAAACAAACCAAGAGCTGACACATACAATGACTGCACCAAAAAATTAAACAGAGTTTTAACAGCAGACTTGACAAAGCAGAAGGAAAAATTAGTGAACTCAAAGACAAGTCATTTGAAATTAACCAGTTAGAGCAAAAAGAAAAAAAAGAATGAAAGAGTAAAAAAAGCCTTTGGTGCTTATGAGACAGCATCAAAAGAAACAATATATATGTTATGGGAATCCCAGAAGAAAAGGGAGAGAAAGGGATAGAAGGTCTATTTTTAAAATAATGGTAGAAAAATTTCCAAATGTGGGGAGAAAAATGAACATCCAGATTCATGAAGCCCCAAATCCCCAACAGGTTGAAACTAAAAAGAGTTAGAGCAAGACACATAAATAAATAGTCAAAAGTCAAATACAAAGAGAGAATTTTGCAATCACAACACAAAATATACATAAAAACATATGAATGTATAAAAATCACAAGTAAATATACAGTCAAGGTCAGATTCTCTAGTATGTACTGATGGTGCATAAACTGAAATGGAGCAGGACCCTATGGTCCTTCCCCCACCACGTCCTCTGCCTGCCTTTTGCCTGTGGAGACACTTTAGCCAAAGAATAAGTTTAATCAGAGAAGTAAGAAGATGCTGAAGCAAAGGAAAGCAGTCAAACAAGACAAAATAATAATAGTTTAGTCATTCTTTAGTTCCTCCTCAAGGGCTATAGATAGTATTCTGAGCCATATCCTGTGAGTTGTGTTATAGATACTGAAACGCCCACCAGGTGGCAGGAGTTAACTACAGGATGACCAGGCTGTAGCCATAACATAAGCTGCCACCATTCCGAGAACTGGCCTCAAAGAAATGGGAACAAACTGACCCTGGAACTGAAGATTAACTGTACCTAAAACAATCAAGATGACACTGACCAGACCACCAGATGACCAATTTCAAGATGACTGTCAGAGCTGACTGTGCTGTTTCTGTATGTAGCCCCCTCCCTCGTCTATAAAAGCCCTTGCCCACTGGTTGTCATTGGGCAGGGGGGAGTTGGCCTTTTGACAGGAGTCTGCCCTCCCTGCCCCCCACCCAGGTTGCCGGCATCCAAAATAAAGCAAACTTTCCTTTCCACCAACCTTGCCTCTTTATTGGATTCAGAGTGGTAAGAAGCCGGATCCCCACTTTCGGTAACAAAATCACTTTCAACTCTAGTTTAAAAGGTAAAATAAAAGGTATTAAAAGTAACTATAATTACAATAATTTGTTATTGTATATACAATATTAAAAAAGATGCCAATTGTGACAGCAATAGCCTAAAATGTGAGGTGGGGGAAGCAAAAGTATAGACTTTCTCTATACTATCAAAGTTAAGTTATCAGCTTAAAATAATATATTATCCCTATAAGGTATTTTATGCAAGCCCCATGGTAACCACAAAGGAAAAATCTGTAGTAGATACACAAAAGATTAAGATAAAGGAATTAAAGCATATCACCACAAAAACTTATCAAGCCACAAAAGAGGACAAGCAAGAGAGGAGGAAACTAAGGAAGTACAAAACAGAACACAATTAACAAAATGGCAATAAGACAACATATCAATAATTACTTGAAACATAAGTGGATTAAATTCTCTAATCAAAAAACACAGAATGGTTTAATGGATTTTTAAAAAATCCAACAACATGCTGCCTACAAGAGAGTCATTTTAGCTTTAAGGACACACAGAAGTTGAAAGTGAAAGGAGGGAAAAAGATTCCAAGCAAATGAAAACCAAAAGAGAGCAGTAGTGGCTATACTTATGGCAGGCAAAATAGACTTTAAGTTAAAAATAGTCACAAGAGACAAAGAAGATCATTATATAATGATAAATGGATCAATTCATCAAGAAGATGTAACAGTTGTTAAGTACCCACCCAACACTGGAGTACCTGAATATATAAAGCAAATACCTACAGAACTAAAAAGAAAAATAAATAGCAAATAACAATAGTAGGGGACTTTAATACCCTATTATCAACAGTGGATAGATCATCCAGACAAATAATCAAAATGTAAACAGTGGATTTGAACAATACCATAGACAAAATGGACCTAACAGACATTTATGAACATTTCATTTAGCAGCAGTAGAATACACATTATTCTCAAGAGTACACAGAAAATTCTTTAGGAGAGATCATATGTTAGGCCATAAAACAAGTCTTAACAAATTCAAGAAAATTCAAATTATATCAAGTATCTTTTCCTACCACAATAGTATGAAATTAAAAATCAATAACAGGAGAAAAGTTGGAAAATTCACAAATATGTGGAAATGAAACAACACACTCCTGAATAACCAATTGGTCAAAGAAGAAATCAAAAGGGAAATACAAAAATATTTTGAGACAAGTAAAAATGGAAACACAACCTACCAAAATTTATGGGGTTCAACAAAAGCAGTTCTAAGAGGGAAGTTTATAACTATAAAAGGCTACATTAAGAGAAAAAAAGAAAAATCTCAAATAAATAACCCAACATTACACTCAAAGAACTTCAAAAAGAATAGACTAAGCTCAAAGTTAGCAAAAGGAAGGAAATAATAAAGATGAGAGCAGAACTAAATGAAATAGAGGGTATGAAAACAATAGAAAGTATCAACAAAATTAAGACTTGGTAATTTTAAAGGATTTAAAAAATTACAAACCTTTAGCTAAATCACCAAGGAAAAAAGATAGAGGACTCAAATAAAATGAAAAATGAAAAAGAAGACATTACAACTCATACCATAGAAATACAAAGGATCATAAAGGCCTACTATGAACAATTACATGTCAACAAATTAGACAACTTAGAAGAAATGGATAAATTCCTAGAAACGTACAACCTACTGAGACTGAATAATGAAGAAATAGAAACTCTGAATAGACTAAAAATCAGTAAAGAGATGGAATCAATAATCAGAAACATCCCAATACAGAAAACCCCAGGACTAGATGGCATCACCAGCAAATCCTACCAAATATTTAAAGAAGAATTAATTCCAATCCTTCTCAAACTCTTCCAGAAAATAAAAGAGGAGGGGATACTTCCAAACTCATTTTACAAGGCCAGCATTACCCTGATACCAAAACAGAGCACAACAAAAGAAACAATTAATAAAATGTAAAGGAAACATATAGAATAGAATAAAATATTTGCAAACCATACACCTGATAAGTTTATTTGAAGAAAAACTCATACAACTCAATAGCAAAAAATCAAATAATCCAATTAAAAAGGGCAAAGGACCCAACTAGACATTTTTCCAAAGATGACATACAGATGGCCAACAGGTACAGGAAAAGATGCTCAACATCTGTAGAGATGTTGCATCAGGAAAGTACAAATCAAGATCACAATGAAATATCACTTCTTAACTGCTAGAATGGTTATCATCAAAAATACAAGAGATAACAACTGTTGGCAAGGATGTGGAGAAAACCATTGTGCACTGTCATTGTGAATGTAAACTGGTACAGCTATTATGGAAAATAGTATAGAGGTACCTCAAACAATTAAAAATAGTACTACCACAATACTCAGCAATCCCATATCTAGGTATATATCCAAAGGAAGTGAAATCACTATCTTGAAGAGGTATCTGCACCTCAATTTTCATTGTAGCATTATTCATAATAGCCAAGACATGGAAACAGCCAAAGTGTCAGTCAACAGATGAATGGATAAAGAAAATGTGGCATATATATATGTACATATATAGACACACATATATAAATGTAATATTATTCAGCCTTTAAAAAGAAAATCCTGCCGGGCTTCCCTGATGGCGCAGTGGTTGAGAGTCTGCCTGCCAATGCAGGGGACACGGGTTCGAGCCCTGGTCTGGGAAGATCCCACATGCTGCGGAGCAAATGGGCCCGTGAGCCACAATCACTGAGCCTGCGCGTCTGGAGCCTGTGCTCCGCAACAAGAGAGGCCACAATAGTGAGAGGCCCGTGCACCGCGATGAAGAGTGGCCCCCGCTTGCCACAACTAGAGAAAGCCCTCGCACAGAAACGAAGATCCAACACAGCCATAAAGAAAGAAAGAAAGAAAGAAAGAAAGAAAGAAAGAAAGAAAGAAAATCCTGCCATTTGTGACAACATGGATGAACCTTGAGGGCATTATGCTAAGTGAAATAAGTCATACAGAGAAAGAAAAATACTGTATGATCTCACTTATATGTGGAATCAAAAATGTCAAATTCATAAAAACAGTTGAATAGTGGTTGCCATGGGCTAGGGAGTATGGAAAATGGTGAAATGTTGGTCAAAGATACAAACTTTCACTTACAAGATGAATAAGTTCTGGGGATCAAACATACAGCATGATAACTATAGTTAACAATACTGTACTGTATACTTGAAATTTGCTAAGAGAATAGATGTTAAATGTTCCCACAAAACTTTTACGAAAGGCATTTATGTGAGTTGATGGATGTGTTAACTGACCTTATTGTGGAAATCATTTCACAATACATATGCGTATCAAAATATTACATTATATACCTTTAAACTTACACAATGATATGTGTTAATTATTTCTCAATAAATATGGGGGGGGAGAAGAAAACCACCTCCCCTCCCCCCAAAATAAATTGATGCATTTAAAAAACAAACAGGTAAATGATTTGAACAGGCATTTTACAAATAAGATACCTAAATGGCCATAAGCCTATGAAAAGTTATTCAATACTATTAGTCATCAGGGAAATGCAAATTAAAATAACAATGAGATATTACTACAAACCCAATGGAATGTCTAAATTTAAGAAGGAAAAAAAAAAAGAAAAAACCAAAAACTCCAAACATAGGTGAGGTTGTATTAGAACTGAAACTTTCATATATTGCTGAAAGTAGTGTAAAATAGTTCTGTAACTTTGAAAATTGCCTGAACGTTTCTAATAATAAATATACTCCTATTTTATGACCTAGCTCTTTCACTCTTAAATATGTGCTGAAGAGAAATGAGTGCATATATCCACAAAATGACTCATAGAATGTTCACAGTAGCTATATTCACAATAGCCCTAAACTGAAAATGACCCAAATGCCCACTAACAAGAGAATACGTAAATAAATGATGCCTACAATGAAATACGATTTAGCAACAAAAAAGGACAAACTACTGACCTTCTCAACAACACTCATAAATCTCAAAAACATTATATTGAGCAAAATAAGCTAGACACACAAAAACATACTGTGTGATTCCATTTATATAATGTAAAAGACAAAATATTAAGCTAATGATTTCAGACATAAAAGAGTACATATTGCATTATTCCAACTATGTGAAGTTCAAGGCAGGCAAAAGGAATAGGTGTGAAAGAAGTACAGAGAGTGACTAACTTGGGGCAGGGAACTATGCATATAAACTGAAAAGTGGCATTAAGGCACCTATAGGGTGCTGAAATTAGCCTATATTTTGATGTGTTTGGTGCTTAATCAGATGTATAAAAAGTAAAAATGCATCAAGTTGTAACCTTAAGATCTGTGCATTTTAATGTATTACATTTATACCTCATCAGAAGATTATTAAAAATTTCCTAGAATTGGAAAGGGAAAATGCAGATATAAAGACCTAAGCCATACAACAGTGGATAATAGAATAATGCAACACAGATAAAGAAGCATCTAGTAATAGGCAAAAATGAGAGGTAGTGTAGGAAAAATGGTTATGGGCTTAGAATACACTAAAACACTTGAACTTGAAATTTTGTTAAAATGAAGTAAAGAGAAACATGAGGTTTCATTTCAACTTACTTGAGGTGATATAATTAAAACACAACAACTAAAGAGTAACGTGCTCTTAAAAGCAAAAATGGTCTAATAGGAAAAGAGAAAAAGATTAACATTTCCTATGTCGAAATCTACAAATAATATGATTATGTAAGATACAGAAACTGACAAAAAAATCATCTACCTATAATATCAGATTATATTGACAAAGATAGGAAGTTTTGGGAAGAAATAAAACAAGCTAAATATCTTTGATATATAGGGTTCATAATTTAATATTTTTCATAAGTTTAAAACAGATATATATTCAATATTGTTTATAAAAATGAAAGAAAGTAGTAATGTTAAATTATGCAAGTACATAGAAAAATGAAAGCCAATGGAAACAGTCAAAACTTCAAGGATCCTTCTTTTAAAACATAAAGCACAACAGATTCCAGTTTTAAAACTTAGAATAAGTTTTAAACGGTCCTATGAAAAACCAAAGAAAATGAATGTATACTTGTAATAGAAGTCTTTTTCAAAAGAAAATAGTATAGAAAAAATTGAATGAAGATAACACAAATAAAAAGAAAGTAAAGTAGAAGGAAGACAAAACAGAATAAAAAGGCAAAGTTTTGATGAAAAAAGATCCATTGAAGCAAACATTTATGAAGCTTATTGTGCTAAATACCATGGTATCAAACTATAGAAATGAAACACAATTATAAAAGCAAGGAGAATCTGACAGAAATACAATCATAATAGCATGCTCTAGTAGACCACTGTCAGTCTATAACTTTTCAAATGGCTAATGACAAATATGGACACAAGAATATTGAAAGCTACAATAAATAGAGTTGAATTTTTCCATATACGTGCATGCATCCTAAGAAAGGCAATAACTCATTTTTTTTCAAGCATAGCATATTCTTGAAAAAAGCATAAGTCAATATTTGTTGACATCAACAAATATTGATCACACACAAGTCTCCTAAGCAAACCACATTTTTTTTTTAACATCTTTATTGGAGTATAATTGCTTTACAATGTTAGTTTCTGCTTTACAACAAAGTGAATCAGCTATACATATACATATATCCCCATATCTCCTCCCTCTTGCATCTCCCTCCCACCCTCCCTATTCCACCCCTCTAGGTGGTCACAAAGCACCGAGCTGATCTCCCTGTGCTATGCGGCTGCTTCCCACTAGCTATCTATTTTACATTTGCAAACCACTTTTTTTAATGGAAATAGAAATAAATAAAACAAGATTAAATAAGTAGGAAAGTCTTTGAAATTTAAAAACGTAAACAGTTGTTTTACAAAGTATATGTAAGACACAAGAACATTTATATTTTGATGAGCTTTTTAGATAACATTGAAAATGAGAATACTTCATATCAAACTTAAGGTCAGAGCCAAACTCTTAATATTCCAGCTGGTCTCACCCTGCCCAATTCTATTATAAATAAATCCTATAATATCCTTGATATTAACATCCTTGAATGTTTTCGTTACTACAAAATGCAGTATTAACACACATTAACAAGTGCTTAATTCTAGTTGGAAAAATATGCACCTTAAAACCCCCCCAAAATAGATTAAGTTCAACAAACAAAAGTAAACTAGAAAATAAAAAGACTAGAATTGAGAAAAAAAAATTAAAACGAAAATAGACAAACTTCTGGCATATCTAACCAAAATAAATGAAGAGAAAAAAAATAAATGAAATGAAAATGAAAGGAGATACAGTAACAGATACAGAAAGTCTCCTCCCCAAGGGAAATTTTAAAACTTATTGAAATATATGTATATGTATATTCTCACAATTAACTCAAGGGATAATATGGAGTGGAGACAAGCCCCCTTGGCTGGTTGGAGGACGACTGGGATAACAGAAGGGCTGTAAGAAGCCTGGACTCTGCTCATGAGGAATGTGTGGGGCTGGCTAGCCCCCAAGGCAGGATGGAGGGGGGCCTGCTTTAGCAGCTGCTGGTTTCCCTAGGCTGCCTTGACACATGCCCCAGCCTGAGCCAAATGAACACTCCAGCTCCACTCACTCCATGCTGTGACACTGGATTTGGGGTGGCCACAACCAGAGAAAGGACTTGACCATAGGACGCAGAGGCGACCCGATCCCACGGAGGAGCCTGGGTGGGGAGGCGGTGGCCATTGTTGGTGTTTACACAAGCAGTGCCTCAGCAGGAGCCCAGATCTCTGATGGCAGCTGCTCCACCACAGCTCACCCCCTGATATAAGCCAAGAGTCTACAGGGGCCCTGCCTACCCTGTGGAGCAGTTCCACAAAAGGCCAGGGGCAACAGAGGCTGGGGGCAGTGATTAGCTCTGAGGGACAAAGGGGACTTGCACCTAAGGCTGCATCTGAATGGAGCCATGAGCACCTGTACAGGCAGTATATCTAACCTCAGTCTGCTGCTGACATGAGCCAAGAGCCTGCATGGGCCCCTCTTGCTTCAGCACTCTGCCCCTCTGAGGTAAGGGTCCTGGTACAGGGAGAGGGAAAAACATACATTTAAAGGGAATAGAACCAGCTTGGGGCCGACCCTCAGAGCTTCTGCTCTAGAAACTTGGGATCAGACCCCACCCTTGACAGTGCAGTGATGACCACTGAGCAGAGGGGAAGTCCTGCCCAACATCTGGCACCAGCTCTAGCACCTACCCCCTACCAGGCAGAAGCTGCCAGCAATCCTGAGGAAAGATGTGACTTGCATCCACATCAAATCCAGCTCTCCCACCAATGACACTGGGCACATGCAGTCTGTATAGGGGTGCTCCCACATAAGGACACCTTTCAAGACTGCTATATTCATTAAAGGCAGAGAAAGTTAAGCAAAATGAAAAGGCAGAGGAACTAGTCTCAATTGAAAGAGCAAGAGAAAACCCCTGAAAAAATACATAATGATACAGAAATAAACATTTTACCAGATAAAGAATTCAAGGCATTGGTAATAAAAATGTTAACTGAATTAAGGAAAAGAACTGATGTACACAGTGAATGTGTTAACAAGGAAGGAAATAGAAAATATAGAAAAGGTAAAATCATAAATGAAGAAGAATTCAATAGCTGAAATAAAAAACACACAGGAAGGAATGAATAGCAGACTAAGCAATAAAGAAGAAGGCATAAAGTGATCTGGAACACAGAATAATGGAAATCATCCAATCAGAACAGCAAAAAGAAAACAAATTAAAAAAATAAAAACAGGACTTCCCTGGTAGTGCAGTGGTTAAGAATCTGCCTGCCAATGCAGGGGACATGGGTTTAATCCCTGGTCTGGGAAGATCACACATGCAGCGGAGCAACTAAGCCCGTGTGCCACAACTACTGAGCCTGAGCTCTAGAGCCTGCGAGCCACAACTACTGAGCCCGTGTGCCACAACTACTGAAGCTGTGCGCCTAAAGCCCGTACTCTGCAACAAAGAGAAGCCACCACAGTGAGAAGCCTGCACACCGCGGTGAAGAGTAGACCCCACTCACCGCAACTAGAGAAAGCCCACACGCAGCAGTGAAGACCCAATGCAGCCAAAAATAAATAAATTTATTAAAGGAAAATAAATTAAAAAAAAAAAATTAAGAGATCTATGAGATAACATTAAGCATACCAAAATTCACATTATAGGGGTCCAGGAGGAGAAGAGAGAAAGAAGGGGATCAAAAATGTATTTGAGGAAATTATGGCTGAAAACGTCCCAAAACTGAAGAAAATAGATATCTGGGTACAGGGAGCACAGACAGTCCCAAACAAGATCAACCAAAACAGACCCACACAGAGACATATCATAATTAAAATGGCAAAAGTTAAAGATAAAGAGAGAATTCTAAAGGTAGCAAGAAGAAAAACAAAGTGTCATATACAAGGGTATCCCCATAAAGTTATCAGCTGATTTCTCTACAGAAACTTTGGAGGCCAGAAAGGAGTGGCATGATATATTCAAAGTGCTGAAACGGAAAATCCTGCACCTAGGGTACCCTACTCAGCAAGATTATCATTTACAATAGAAAGAGAGATAAAGAATGTCTCAGACAAGTAAAAACTAAGAGCTCATTGATCCTAACCTAGCCTAAAAGAAATGTTAAAAGGTCTTCCCTAAGTAGGAAAAAAGTAAGAATCTATAGGAAAGGGAAAATTCCACTAGGAAAGGCAAATTTATAGTAATGATTGAGGATCAACCACTTAAATAAGCCATTACGAAGATTAAAAGACAAAAAAATGTTGTAAAAGCAACTACAACTACAATAGACAGTTAAGGGATAAGCATGAAGATGTAAAACATGACATCAACACCACAAAAGGTGGGGGAGGAGAGTAAAAAATGTAGACCTTTTAGAATCTGTTTGAACTTAAATGATTACCAATTTGAAACAAGTAGATATAGTTAGAGGTCAATGTATATGAATTCCATGGTAACCATAACTCAAAACCTACAACAGTTAAACAAAAACTAAAAACAAAGGAACACAAACATATTGCTAAAGAAAATTATCAATCCACAAGGGAAGAAACAAAAAGAAGACATGAACAGGAAGAGCTACAAAAACAACCAGAAAACAAGTAATGAAATGGCAAAAGTACATACCTATCAATAATTATTTTAAATGTCAATGGACTATATCTTCCAATCAAAAGACAGAGGGTGGCTGATTGGATAAACAAAAAAGACCATTCAATATGCTGCCTACAAGAAACTCACTTTAGAGCTAAAGAAACAGACAGACTGAAAGTGAGGAGATGAAAAATGAAAAGAAAAGAAAGCAGGGGTAGTAATACTCATATCAGACAAACAGACTTTAAAACAAAGGCTATTACAAAAGACAAAGAAGGGCATTATATAGTGATAAAGGGACAAATACAAGAAGAGGGTATTACACTCATTAAAATATATGCACCAAGTATGGGAGTACCTAAATATATAAAGCAAATACTAATAGTCATAAAAGGAGAAATTGACAATAATACAAAAAATAGAAAAATAGTTGGGAATTTTAACACCACACTTACATCAATGGAGAGATCATCCAGGCAGAAAAAAAAAAACAACAAATAAAACAAAAATAACAGCAATAGGACAACAGCGGTCTTAAATGACACATTAGACCATAGGACTTAATAGACATCTACAAGACATTACACCCAAAAACAACAGAATACACATTCTTTTCAAGTGCACATGGGATACTCTACAGGATAGAACACATGCTAAACCACAAAACAAATCTCAACAAATTTAAGAGGATAGAAATGATATCAAGCCTTTTTCTGACAACAAAGTTATGAAACTAGAAATCAGTTAGAGGAAGAAAAATGGGAAAATAACAAAAACATGGTGCCCAAGCAACATGCTACTAAAGAACCAATGGGTTAATGAAAAAAACCAAAGAAGAAATCAGAAAATACCTCGAGACAAATGAAAATGGAAACACAATACTCCAAAATCTATGGGATGCAGCATAAGCAGTTCTAAGAAGGAAGTTTATAGCAATGCAGGCCTTCCTCAAGAAACAAGAAAAATCCCAAATAAACAACCTAACTTACTACCTAAAAGAACTAGAAAAAGAACAAACAAATCCCAAAGTCAGCAGAAGGAAGAAAATAATAAAGATCAGAGGAGAAATAAAATAATGATTAAAAAATAGAAAAGATCAGTGAAACCAAGAGCTGTTTTTTTTTTTAAAAAGATAAACAGTATTGATAAACCTTTTGCCAGGCTCACCAAGAAGAAAAGAGAGGGGGACAAATAAACAAAATAAGAAATGAAAGATAAGGAATGAAAAGTGATACCACAGAAATACAAAAAATCATAAGACAATAGTACAAACAGTTATTATGTCAACAAATTGGACAACCTAGAAGAAATGGACAAATTTCGAGAAAGCTACAACCTGACAAGACTGAATCAAGAAGAAACAGATAATTTGAAGAGACTGATCACTAGTAATGAAAGTGAATACAAAAATTCCTAGCAAACAAAAGTCCAGGACTGACCAGAGGCTCCACAGGGGAATTGTACTAAACATACAAAGAACTAATATCTATCCTTCTCAAACTATTTCAAAAATTTGAAGAGGCTGGAACATTCCCAAATTCATTCTACAAGGCCATCCTTGCCATGATACCAAAACCAGACAAAGACACTACAAAAAAAATAAAATTACAGGCCAATTATTCTGATGAATATAGATGCAAAAAATCCTCAACAAAATATTAGCAAACCAAATCCAACAATACGTAAAAAGGATCATACAACATGATCAAGTGGGATTTATTTCAGAGTTATAAGGATGGATCAAGATTCACAAATCAACTAATGTGATACACTACATTAACAAAAGGAAGGATAAATATCACAAGATCATCTCAATAGATGCAAGAAAAGCGTGTGACAAAATTCAATATTTATTTATGATAAAAACTCTTATCAAAGTTGGTATAGAGGGAATTTATCTCAACATAATAAAAGCCATTTATGACAAACACACAGCTAACATCATACTCAGCAGTGAAAAACTGAAAGCCTTTCCTCTAAATTCAGGAATAAGACAAAGATACCCACTCTCACCTCTCCCCCCACCCCACCATTTAACATAGTATTGGAAATCCTAGACACAGCAACCATACAAGAAAAAAATAAAAAATAAAAGGCATTCAAATTGGAAAAGAAGAAGTATAACTGTCACTATTAGCAGATGACATGATACTTTACACAGAAAACTCTAAAATCTCTACCCCAAAACTATTAAAATTAATAAATGAATTCAGCAATGTTGCAGGATTCAATATTAATATACAGAAATTTGTTGCTTTTCTATACGCTAAAAATGAACTATCAGAATGAGAAAGTAAAAAAAAAATCCCATTTGAAATCACATCAAAAAGAATGAAATACCTATGAATAAACTTAACCAAGAAATGAAAGGCCTGTACTCTGAAAACTATAAAACATTGATAAAGGAAATTGAAGATGAAATAAAGAAATGGAAAGATATCCTCGTGCTCTTGGATTGGAAGGATTAATATTATTAAAATGGCTATACTGCCCAAAGCAATCTACAGATTTAATGCAATACCAATCAAAGTACCCATGACACTTTTTACAGAACTAGAACAAATAATCCTAAAATTCATATGGAATCACAAAAGACCTCTCATTGCCAAAGTAATCTTGAGAAAGAAGAACAAGGCTGGAGGTATCACCCTCCCTGACTTCAGATTGTACTGCAAAGTTACAGTAATCAAAACATCATGGTGCTGGCACAAAAACATAGATCAATGGAACAAAATAGAGAGCCCAGAAATAAACCCATGCACATACAGTCAATTAATCTACAGCAAAGGAGGTCAGAATATACCAGAGAGAAAAGACAATCTCTTCAATAAGTGGTGCTGGGAAAACTGGACAGCTACATGTAAAACAATGAGATTGGAACATTACCTCACACCATATAAAAAAATAAACTCAAAATGGATTAAAGATCTAAATGTAAGACCCGAAACCATAAAACTCATAAAAGTGAACATAGGCAAGAACACTCTATGACATAAATCATAGCAATATTTTCTGGATGTATCTCCTAAAGCAAAAGAAACAAAAGCAAAAATAAACAAATGGGACAAACTGAAAAGTTTTTACATAACAGGGGAAACCACTGACAAAACAAAAAGACAACCTGTAGATTGGGAGAAAATACATGCAAATGATATGACCAACAAGGGGTTAATATCCAAAATATATAAACAGTTCATAGAACACAATATCAACAAAACAAACAACCCAATCAAAAAACTGGGCAGAAGAACTGAATAGACATTTTTCCAAAGAAGACATACAGATGGCTAAGAGGCGCATGAAAAGATTCTCAATGTCACTATTAGAGAAATGCGAATCAAAACCACAATGAGATATCACTTCACACCTGTCAGCATGGCTATCATCAAAATGCCTACAAATAACAAATGTTGGCAAGGATATGGAGAAAAGGAAACCCTTGTACACTGTTGGTGGGAACGTAAATTAGTGCAGCCACTATCAAAAACAGTATGCAGGTTCCTCAAAAAACTAAAAATAGAACTACCATATGAACCAGCAATTCCACTCCTGGCTATATATCCAGAAAAAAAAAACAACTAAAACAGTAATTCAAAAAGATGCATGTACCCCAATGTTCATAGCAGCACTATTTACAATATCCAAGATAAAGAAGCAACCCAAGTGTCCATCAACAGACAAATGGTTAAAGAAGATGTATTTTATATATACAATGAAATATTACTCAGCCATAAAAAAGAATGAAATTCTGCCATTTGTAGCAATGTGGATGAACCTAGAGAATATTATGCTCAGTTAAATAAGTCAGAGAAAGACAAATAATGTAAGGTATCACTTATATATGGAATCTAAAAAATGATGCAAATGAATGTACTTAGCAAAAGAGAAAAGACTCACAAATACAGAAGACAAACTAGTGGTTACCAATGGAGAGAGGGAAGTAGAGAGGGTCACGTTAGGGGTATGAGATTAAGAGATACAAACCACTATGTATAAAATAGATAAGTAATAAGGATATATGGTATAGTATAGGGAATTATAGCCATTATCTTATAATAACTTTCATTGGAGTATAATCTAGAAAAACACTGAATCACTATGCTGTACACCTGAAACTAATATAATGTTGTAAATCCACTAAACTTCTATTTAAAAGAATGGCTCAAGCATCACATTATGATTGAAACCAGTAAAAACCTGAAATAATTTTTATTTGATTTTTAACATTATTTAGAAAGTTCCTTCTAATAAAATATATCCAGAAAAAATTATGTAAATATCAAAAAGCTAGATAAAAATAGTTATTTGCAGATTATATGATTATATATAGGTTGTATGATTATATGACGAGGAAAACCTAAATACATGAACCAATAAAGAAAGCTACCAGAATTAATAAGAAAATTTATAAAACATGCTGAATGAGATATATATATATATATATATATATATATATATATATATAACATCCAATAGTTTAATTAGACATCAGATCAGAGCTCAAGAAATAAAATATTATCAGCAGTGCCTAAGCCCAGATCATGCCTTCTTCTTGTCACAAATCACTCTTAGACATTGTGAATGTTACACTGTTCAATTTTTATTTTTTTTAATTAAAAAAAATTTTATCTTCCATTTAAGTGTGTTGAAGTTTGTTCTGGCAGGCAGTAAAGTTACTGGTGGATCTCCTTGATCCTTCTAAGGTTTGTCTAAATTTCATTAGGGTAACTGTAGAGTAGACTGTACACTAGGGCTAATTTAGCCCTTCTTCTAGGGCATAACCCTTGTCAGGTCATTGTCAAATGGCCTGAGGGCTTGAAGAGGTATCTCTGAACTGGCTCAGTAGAATTGAAATATCTCCCAGACTTATGTGACCTTCGGAATGTGTACACCTTGCAGCTTCCCAGGAGTCATTCTTTGTCTGAACTCATGGAGCTTCACTCCATGCATGTGCAAATTAGTTTTAACCAAGGACTTAAAGGGACCCCTATATGGATATCTAGATTTCATTCTTTGACTAGCTCTACTCTCTTCAATATTTTGCCCTTCAAATTTCAGCCTCCTCTACCTCTCAGACCTCTGATTTCTGCCGCTTCGCTATATTCTTGTTGCGGTATCGTTCCTGACACCATAATCCAGAAAATTCTCTATCCAGAAAGCCATGGTGATTGTAAGGCTCACCTCATTTGGTTTTCTTCCCTTAGGATCATGGTTCAATGCTACCTATTGGCCAATGTCTAAAAACTGTTGTTTTATATATTTTGCTCTTCTTTTAGTTGTTTACAATGGGAGCATAAATTCAATCTAATCCAAATAAAACAATTGATATTCCATCCTTGCTAGAAGTTCTCTGTCCTCTCCAATTCTCCTTGAACCTTACAATCATGCTGCTTTAATCATAAATGAGTTAATTAATTTTTGACACTTTGTATGAGAGTCATGTTTTTAGTTTTCTGAAAATCATCCTCCTACAAGGTGTAAAAAATACTGTGTTTTTTCTGTTGTCATTGTAATTAGTCTTATTTCTTAGGATATAAAAGTATTTGTGGATGAAATGATACAAAGTGTGGGATATACTTTAAAGTCATTTATAGGAGAAGGGATAAGAACTGGGGAAGAAGAAATGAGTAAAATTGTCATATGTAGATAACTACTGAAGTTGGGTGATCAATATTGAAGTTGGGTGATTAATTTATGGGGCTTATTACATAATTTTTTCTGAGAATTTATATTATAAAGTAGAGATAAAGACAGGCAGAGAGAGAGGGAGAGAGAAAGACAAGCATAGACAGAGACATTGAGAGCAATGGAACCCTTATTTTGTATTTCAAATTGGTGTTAGTGAGAGTCAGAAATTGTACTGCATAAAAAAGAACGATAACAAACATATTACATTTTAAAACCTGGAGCAGCTCAAAGACTGCTTTTATAGGATTGTCATTTGCTGCTAACCTGCATGAAATGAGATACCTTCTGTTATAGGACCTAATGTGGTTGTGGAAATAAGAATGGTTCTGAGTGATATGCAAGCTCACTGCACACAAAGGTGAAATACTCCACAAGTCCCTGAGCAATGAATTACTGGTTTCTGACAAGAGCCAGTATCAATTTAACAGAAGCAACCAGAATTTGCAATCCAGAATATAGAAAATTATTATCTTTCTCCTCTGGCTTTCAGTTGTGAGTCAAAGGAAAGCACTGGGCAGCCTGAGGGTTGTGATCATTAGACATGCCCTCCAGAGACAAATAGAGGTTGTCATGTGCATGTTACAGACTGTGAGGAAAGGCTGATGAAGCACTTGGAGCTGAGGACTAGTCGTAAACATTGGGGTAAATTGCTTTCCTGGAAACATAACTTTCAGAGGTAATGCCAAGGTGCTGAAAATGCTGAGTCATCAGCAATAGAATGTCACTGTTGATAGTCCTTACCAAAAATAACACAGGACCACCATGGGGAAAAAAAAGGTATTTTTCTTAACTTCAAATGCTTAATTCTGGAGCACTTATCAGAAAACTGGCATGCATTTCTCCTTCTCTTTTAAAGCAGTGTCTGTGTCTTTGCCTGCAGGAGTAATGGCAGTGTGTACATGCCGGTATATATCTGCACTGGCTTTCATTAGTGTATGCTGCATAGATAAAGAATTAGAGAAAAGAGTAAAGTATAGAAAAAATATGTATTTTGGAAGTACACTAAGACTATGATAGAATCTAGATTTGGTGACACTTAAGCCCTATATAGTTTCTTTGCAAAGTTTCCCTTTGTGATCTTTCTCCAGAGGTTGTTCTGGTGATAATGCAAAGGTCTGAAACACTGTTTGATCATGAGGTTGCATTCGGACCACTTTAATGAGTCTCCAGTTTCCACAGTGTGAGAGGATGCCCAGCTGCAGTCCTAGCCAGCCTTTGATGCATTCAGCTGGGAGTGAATCAACTGAAGTTCAAATACGTTTGCTAAACTTATGTCATCTTTCTGGAGAGGGTTTGTGGAGGCTTCCTTCGGTAAAGTATACAGCAGCTTGGAAATTCATCTCCAAGACCCTCCTTGCTGCTTCTTATCAATACAATTGTTCAAGAAATTTCTTTGTCAAGACTCCAAGGAGAATCATAAATAGGAACTCTTTATTACTCAATGGAGATTTTCTGTAGGGGTTGGTATCATAAATAAAGAGAACCATGTATTCCTTCAGATGTGTCAGGGGCCGAGCAGTTTGTGAATTCAGAAATTTATAAACCTCTCCTGAAGATTCTGTGAATACTCATCAGCATAATTTTGAAGTATGAAGGATAAGGAATAAAAACTGGAAAAACATTAGATAGATTAAAGAGGAACATTGGGTAATAAACAATGAACTATTAAATATATACATATATGTACTTATACATATATGTATATACATACACATGTGTATTTATACACACATGCCTTTAGAGAGTGAACGTTATTTCAAAAGGTTTTATATGTATAATTCCACAAGCTTCCTTTCACATTAAAGCATTCTACAGAAGTGAGCATATTGGAGTCAAAATATATACGTATATATTGATGTGTGTGTGCATGTGTGTGTGTGTGTGTGTATCTTATGGGAACAAGAAAAAAACCAGAACATGAAAATAAGTGAAACACATAGTTTTCCATTTTCTTCAAATTCTGCTTTGAATTGTGTTTGTTTCTGCTTGATCCATTTACAGTCTCCAGTTCTTCCCAGGACAGTTAAAATGGTCCCATTACAATTTTTAATGCCTCTGTCTTGTTTCCTCTTTGTTATAGTTGGCAATTGGCAGTTACTGTACGTGCAGTAACCCATCCATTCAAAGTTGTCATTCGGATGCCTTGCTTTTGGGGACCACTATTAAATTAGGCATAAGTCATTTTTCAGCAAAGAAGGTGACATTTTATTTCTGTAAGACCAAGTGTTAACTCATTTTGTGGGGGGGAAGGGATATTTCCCGTATGTCTTAGAAAATGTACAGCTGTCTTCTGTTTCCTGACATTATAAACAATGTAAGGGGGAACCGTGATTTGCTTCTTCTTCTTCTTCCTCCTTCTCCTCCCTCCTCCTTTTTTTTTTTTTTTTTAAACAAACCTGTATTAGGTAATACCCTGTGCTATTCATTTAATAGATATTATCTCTAATCCTTAAGCAATCTGGAAAAACAGCTGTAATTATCCTTATTTTTCTGATAAGGAACCTACAACTCAGAAGTGTAAGTAACTTGGCCACAATCACATAGCCAGCAAGTATTTCAGGGCATTAGCTCGCACCCTCTGTCATAACTCCCTTCCTTTCCTTCTTTGGCAAACTATTCAAATGAAGTAGACTGTTCAATTTAGAAATATCTCCCTTCACAAATATAATAACCAAGTAAACCAGAAAAGGAGACAACAAATTTACAGGAAGTGTGGCTTCTATTTCTTTTGCAGTGGGTAGGAGGGTATATGGTCTCCTGTGCTTATATAGTCACTGTGCCTCTTCCTGCTCTTTAAAAGCAAGAGATTACTAATTTCTCTGAGACTCAGTTTCCTCATCTATACATTGTGGGGATAATAGTATCTATTTCATACTCACATTATGCAGATTAAGTGAAATAATAAAGTGCTAAGTACATTGTCTGGCGGGTGGAAAGCATCTATAAATATAAGCTAAGTTTCCACATAATGCTAGGTGCTTATTCAGTATTCAACAAAGCATGCTGTGTGACAGGAACTTACAAAGTGTTGTAGGTCAATTATACTTCAAAAACAAACAAACTCATAGAGAAAGAGATCAGCTTTGTGGTTAGCAGAGGCGGGGGTGGGGAGAGAGGGAACTGGAGGAAGGCAGTCAAGAGGTACCAACTTCCAGTTATAAGGTAAGTATGTACTAGGGATGTAATGTACAACATGATGCATGTAATTAACATGGCTGTCTGTTACATATGAAAGTTGTTAAGAGAGTAATCCTAAGAGTCCTCATCACAAGAGGAAATTTTTTTCATTTCTTTAATTTTCTATGTGTATGAGATGACGGATGTTCACTAAACATACTGCGGTGATCATTTCATTATGTACGTAAGTCAAATCATTATGCTGTATACCCTAAACTTATACAGTGTTGTACGTCCATTATACCTCAATAAACGTAGAAGAAAATAAATTTTAAAAATGCCATTTTCCCCCAAAAGGAACAAATAAGTAGGATTATGCAAAAAATTATAATTCAAATGAGATTGAGAAAGAACACGACTTAGAGGTAATGACCAAGAGCCTCGTGAGTGGAAAGGTGTCTCCAGAATAGCAGAATCAGCATCACCTGGAAAGTTGTTACACATGGAAATTCATGGGAACCACCCCAGGCATACTGACTCGGAATTTCCGGGCTGGGGCAGAGGATCTGTGTGAAAATCATTGACCCAGAGGTTAGAAAAGTCTATTTTTAATTATTTTATATAGTGCCTACCATCTTATTAGGGAACACTGTGTGACTACTGAATCCTTTGCTGCACCTATACAGTACGTATTTATAAAAGATACTGAGAGCTGCAAACTCCTCGATGCACTGATAGTCTGGTAGACATGTTTGGCCTCAGAGGGTAGGACACATACAGGAATTCAAGAAATAGTTTTAATTAGTTAATTGGTTTTGCTGAGTTTCTTTTCATTAACTGCCAAATCTATTTACTTAACCATGTTTAAAAACAATATTAAGCTTATTTCACAATAAATAACGTTTTTATAGCTAAATCAAAATGTAAATTTCAGAGCATTTTGTGGATATATAACAGAAACATATTTTTGTCTCAGAAATATTGGTGGGTTTTTTTGGAACTTATTTTTTTGTTTGTTTATGTGTTTGGCTCTAAAGAACTGTCCTGGGAAGAAAAAGAAGAAGAAAAAATAACACAGTGAATTGGTTTCATTAACATATGTCACACTGCAGACTATCAAGGAGAACTTGGTAAAATAATGGCCAATATTTAGAATCCATGAATCCACACAATTATACAGTAATTGTTTCCTTTTTTCTCAGGAAATGCACATTGAAGTGCTAATTAAACTTCAAGCACACAGATTCTGCTTGCTAACTTTGCTATAATCGTGACCATGATCACCATCAAGCACCACTTAAGTACCCATGATGTTGGGGCATTATGCCAAGATGCTGCAATTTATTAAAATGATGCAACATATCTGGAGATAGAGAAAACAATCAGGCATGAGTCCCGATTACCTTTTTTTTGTTTTCCCCATTCTTAAGTCTTTATTTACACTTGAGAGCAGTGTGCATCTGCGAAAGAACGAGGCCACTGTGGTTGGATAGACCTGAGTGACCGTGGATAAGTGTCCTAAAATCATAGCAAAGTGTAGTTATGAAATTTCAGCACGGTGTCAGTTACATAAGATGTGCTCAATGACAGTACTGTTGTTGTCAGAGCTATTATTATTACTATGTAACGAAGAAGGAATATAAGCAGTTTAAAAAACAACCTTCTCACTTCATGCTGACAGGCAAGTAGCTGTCTGTGTCATCTTCCAGACACATGAAAGGAAGTTAAAATATTTTCTCTAGCTCCAATTTCTAAACACTCCAAAAATAAAGTGATTATGTTTAGAGAAGCAGACCTTAAAGCAAATTGCCTCCAAGAAACCTGAAGAAGCAAACACAGAATGCCAGGGCCATCACAACATTGTATAAAATGCTCCCAAGACAAACATGTTAGCTCAGTGGCCAGATACCTTGACTTAAGGGGGCAACGCTTTCATGGCAAAGTGATTACAGCTTGATGGAGTCTTCTGTGAGCAAATTAGAAAACAAGAAGTGAGGAAGATAATGACCTCTGCAATTAATTAAACTTCTTCAGGTTGCTAATTCTTCTGCAAGTTGATTAATAAAGAGTATATGCTGCCACACTTTCTAAAGTGTGAATGTATATCCTCAGTCATGGAATAATCATACAGACAGCTCAAACAACTAGCTTTGTTCTTAAAATAAATGTTGCAACTTAAAGAAAGAGAAGTAATGAGTCTAAATCTACCTTAATTCTTCTAAGATAAGTGAGCCAAGAATGTGAGATCAAAGGCACTGGCTCCATCAGACAGAATACAGCTCATCCCCAGCTCCATCACTTAGTAAATGTGAAACTTAGTAAATGTGAAACTTTGTGAAAGCTACTTAGCCTTTCTGAGAATCAGTTTCTTCAGCTGTCCAATGGGACTGGTAACAGTATGTACTTAGTAGGATTACTGCAAGAGCTAAAGGGAATCATTCTTACACATGCCTTGCACAAAATAAGTGCTCATGAAATGTGAACTTTCATTATATTCAAGTTATACACAAAATAAATGACTTAGTAGGACAAGCATTCCACTCCTACAAATTATCCTTTATTGGTGCCTCTTTATCTTAATACTGTATTGTCCTATCCCCAAAGAACAAGGAAAATCTCTTTCAGGAATAGAATTATAGAAACATCAAAGATAAATTTGCAATAATTAATAAGGAATCAACAACTAAAAATGGCAAATATAGGGTATTAACTAATTTCAAAAATATTTTCCAGGCAAAACATTCTTTGATGTAAATCATGCCAAAGTTTTATTAGGTTACTCTCCCAAGGCAATAGAAATAAAAACAAAAATAAACAAATGGGACCCAATCAAACTTACAAGCTTTTGCACAGCAAAGGTAACCATAAACAAAGTGAAAAGACAACCTACAGAATGTGGAATGGGAGACAATATTTGCAAACAATGCAATGACAACGGCTTAATTTCCAAAATATACGGCTTAATATTCCAAATATAATGGCTCATACAACTCAACAACAAAAAAACAAACAACCCAATCAAAAAAATGGGCAGAAGGCCTACACATTTCTCCAAAGAAGACATACAGGCAGCAAATAGGCACATGAAAATATGCTCAACACCACTAATTATTACAGAAATGAATATCAAAACTACAATGAGTTACCACCTCACACCGGTCAGAATGGCCACCATTAAAAAGTCTACAAATAACAAATACTGGAGAGGGTGTGGAGAAAAGGGAACCCACCTACACTGTTGGTGGGAATGTAAATTGGTGCAGCTACTATGGAAAACAGTATGGAGGTTCCTCAAAAAACTAAAAATATAGAGTTGCCATATGATCCAAAAATCCCACTCCTGGGCATATACCCAGATAAAACTATAATTTGAAAAGATACATGCACCCCTATGTTCATAGCAGCACTATTTACAATAGCCAAGACATGGACACAACCTACATGTCCATCAACAGAAGAATGGATAAAGAAGATACGGTATATATATACAATAGAATATTACTCAGCCATCAAAAAGAATGAAATAATGCCATTTGTAGCAACATGGATGGACCTAGAGATTATCATACTAAGCGAAGTAAGTCAGAAAGAGAAAAACAAATGCCATATGGTCACTTATATGTGGAATCTAAAATACGATACGAATCAACATATCTGTGAAACAAAAACAGATTCTCAGATATAGAGAACAGACCTGTGGTTGCCAAGGGGGAGGGGGACAGGGGAGGGATGGATTGGGAGTATGGGATTAGAAGAGGCAAACTGTTACATATAGGATGCATAAACAACAAGGTTCTACCATATAGCATAGGGAACTATATTCAATATCCTGTGACAAACCATAATGGAAAAGAATATGAAAAAAATATATATATGTATAACTGAGTCACTTTTCTGTACAGAAGAAATTAACACAACATTGTAAATCAACTACACTTCAATAAAATTTTAAAAAAATTTTCCATTTTCATACAAAGATTTTCCACAATCTTTCCATAAATTGTCAGTATCACCACTGAGATCAAAGTATCCTAATTCTTTCCTTCCCAACATTTGGAGCCATATAATATGTTCCTCATCCTCATTTTCTTTTTTAGCTTTTTAGGCAGAAAGGTAGGTCTAAAATATCCAACGTTATCTTCTGAGATTATTAAGTTGAACCACGCTACTTGAAGAATATTTTGCCATACTCCTGTTATGTTTCCATTTTTTTTTTGGAAAAAAAAAAAAAGAGGAAAAAGGCAAGTGCTTTAGACTTTAAAAAAAAATGTTTTTTTTTTTGTTTTTTGGGTCAGCTTTGGAAGAAGAACATGGCAAAAGAACACCTCATTTGGGGAAAATAGCACAAGGCAAAAACAGATCATCACTAATGGAAGCTAAATCACACAGTGGAGTTAAGCTACTAAGATATATTGATTCTGCAAGGGTAAAAATGGATTAGAACCAACAGATTATAATGAGCATCATTTTGGTACCAAAGAAGCCCCTTTAACAATGGGCATGCATTCGAATCCTAGTGTGATCATTACAGGATCATTTTCCTTGTTCCTTTTCCCAGGATAAAGGCCTTAAAGGAAGCACTGGCATTTTAAATTGTTCAGTTTCACTTGCTGAAATTTTTTTTTTTTCTTTCTTAGGCAAAATTATTTTCCCATGTTACGAGAAGAATGCTTTGGAGAGCAGCACTGTGAAAGTGCAGAGAACAAAAGTGATGGCAGCCCTGGAGGATTAGGCCATTGACAAGGGAAAAGAAATTACCTGTGGGCATTTGCTCCAAGGTCCCCACTCAGACATGACACATTCACTGGGACACAGAAGAGAGCAGGACTGGGTTTCTGAGGGAATTTCATCCTGGTTGCAAAGGCTGTTATCCACTGCTCCCCCTTCACCATCGGCAGCATTCACGCATCTGCAAAGCAACATCACAAGATAGCTTGATTGCTTAAAACAGTGGGGAGTAAATTTAAAATAGCTATGATGTTTCATAATTACTTACCCCTCAGAGACAGTTAAACATAAAATAAGAGCAGCAGAGAAACCAGGAAAAAACATCCTCTCTCAGCCAGGCCAGCTTTATTGAGTGATAACTCAGGGCAGAGCCCTTTATTCGGCAAAGCAGAAGACAAAGGACAACTGTCATCTTTGAAGAACTCTCCATCTAAATAGAACTATCTACAATATATTTACTCAGGTCCCAGTTCAGAGAGAATTTTTTTTTTTTTAATTGTAACAAACCTTGAAGATTCTCCTCTGAATAAATCCATCACTTTGTAATAACTAGACCTTTCACAGTTCCCGTGACTCTCTTAGACCTTTCCTAGACGTCTCTCTCAGAGCATCTAAGCTTCCCTAGTTTTTGCTTAGTACAATTAAGGTCATGGCAAAGTAATGCAAAAAATAATTGAGGGCTTCCCTGGTGGCGCAGTGGTTGAGAGTCTGCCTGCCAATGCAGGGGACACGGGTTCGATCCCTGGTCTGGGAATATCCCACATGCTGCGGAGCGACTGGGCCTGTGAGCCACAGCTGCTGAGCCTGCGCGTCTGGAGCCTGTGCTCCGCAACAAGAGAGGCCGCGATAATAGTGAGAGGCCCGCGCACCGCGATGAAGAGTGGCCCCCGCTCGCCGCAACTGGAGAAAGCCCTCGCATAGAAATGAAGACTCAACACAGCCAAAAATAATAAATAAATAAAAATTTAAAAAAATAATTGAACATATTTTTCTTTCAGGTATTTTCTGCATTTCAGTAAGGAATTTTCGTATCATAAACCAAAGGGCAATTAGCAAGCATTTTCAGGCAGCAATTGAGCACATGCTATAGATGCACATATTATAATTGCTCTGAGATAAGTGCTGATGAAGATGAGATAAATGATCATGCTATTGATTCAATCAAATTAAAACCAAAGTGTTATACTACTATATACCCGCCAGAATGGCTTAAATCAAAAACATGGAAAATATCAAGGGCTGGCAAGAATGTGGAGCAATTGCAGCTCTTCTCACTCTGCTGGTTGGAGCATAAATGCTTTGGCAAACTAGTTGGCAGTATCTACTGAAACTAAACACATATATACTATGTAACCCAACAATTTCACTTCTATTTATATACACAAGAGAAATGTGTACAAATGTGGACCACCGCCCCCCAAAAAAAAACCTGCCTGAAAATGTTCATAGCACCACTATTTATAATCAACCAAACTAGAATCAACAGTAGAATATCTACAATATTTATTCAGCCACAGTAAAATAGAGAAATATACTGTGATAAACTCATTGAATTAAATGCTATAAAGTAATGAGCATTCATAAACTACTGTTGCATGAAAGAGCATGAATGGAGCTCACAACCATAATGCTGAACAAAAGAAGCTGGACACAAAAGAGTATAGTCTGCATGATTCCATTCATAGAAAGTTAAGAACTAGCCAGTACTCATCTATGGTGTCAGAAGACAGAACAGCAGTTACGCTTGGTGAACTGGTTGATACGTAGGGGCTTAGGTAGTCCTGGTAATACTTTGTGTCTTGGCCTCTGGGTTGGTTACACAGGTGAGTTTACATTGTGAAAATTCATGGAGCTGCACCCTATGCTGTGGGCATTTCTCTGCATTTATATTATATCCCAATTAGAAGTTCGTATTTAAATAATTTTCTCAAAAATGTTTAATAAAGACTTGCTATATATAAGCCTCTTTTGCTAGGTGTTGGGATACAAAGATATTTATTAATAATGATTCATTTCATGAATATTTTGAGCGGCTTACTCCGCACCATGCCCTTACTTGGGTGCTGGGGTACAGAACTGAAAAAAAAAAAAAAAAAAAAAAAGGGACAAGATCCCTTCTTCTTCCAGTGATAATGATCAAAGTAAAGGTGAAAATGACAATGGTGATGAGATAAACGGTGCCATTTACTGGTCTGGTAATTTCTGACACAAAGCCACAGACAAGGAATAAGCATTTTAAGAGGGCTGAGCTGGAGAACTTTTGGTGCTCCCCAAATCATGCTATGCTGGAATGAATTATCCTATACATTTGGAGTTTCTTTTATACAAACAATATATTTTTTTTGATTCAGGAAAACTGCAAAGTAGTCTATCAGCTGGTGCAAAATAAAAAACTTTATGAGGTGCTAAGTAATAAAAATTTAGATATTGTATAAAGCAGGTTAACAGAGAATGGTAAAAGGAGAGAAAATGTAAGTCGTGCCTTCTAATATAGGGAGGCAAGGTACAGAATCACCTACGGACTTTCATTTCTCTTGTGGTAATAGTCAATAGTGGAAGGAGGGACCACGAAATGGCTTTAATGTCTTTCCCTGGGCAAACTTAAAAGCTGAAAATTGCTTTCCTTCTTGCCTGCACACTCTCAGCTGATGTTCTTTTATGATTTCACTAAAAAAGAAGAGGTAATACTTCTGGTCAATGGTGTCCAGTTGAACATATGCATTAGTCTTTGTTCACTCCCAATAAGCCACAAAGACAATAGTAAAGGAATTTGTTACAAAAAGACTAACAAAACAAAACAAAACAAAGGAGGGAGGGTAAGGCAGTATCCTACAAGGACAAAGAACATGGGAGAGGAGAAAGGCAACAATGGAAAATAGATGGGCTAGTGGTAACTGACTTAGCACACCAAGAAAGCTGATTCCTAAGCCTTCAAGGGAAAAGAAAGAAAGTAACTCCATTTACACATCAGAACACATGGAAAATTCAGGAATTTGTGGCATCAAGTACCTTTGGAAATGTGAGTGAAGGTGAGGTAGAAAAACTGGAGGATTTATTGAAAGTGTGTTTAAGAAGTACCTAAGCTCTCAAATCCCAATTCACAGAGCTAGGTGATGGCCCCAGCCCTGCCCCTGCAGGTAATTGAAGGTTTATTATCTGGAGAGAGTCACAAAACAGGTCTTTGGATTAGAGAACACATGGCCCCATTAAGGATGGGAACATCATATTGAAAACAGGGTTTAAGGAGAAGTTAACATTTTGAAAAAAATGACTAATACCTTAGTGACTTAATGCACATTTATTATTTTTCAGTTTTGTAGTATAGAAATCCAACATGAAACTCACTAGGCTAACGTAGTGCTCTGGCAGAGCTGCGTTCCTTTCTGGAGGCTCTAGAGGAGAATCGTCTCCTTACCTCTTTCATGTTCTAGAAGCCACCCACATGCCTTGGGGCCATGGCCCCTTTCTCTGTTTTCAAAGTCAGCAGCCTTGTATCTCTCTGTGTCTTGCTTCTTTAGTCACATTTTCTGTTTTTCCTTTCCCATCTCCTCATCCACTTTTAAGGAGGCTGGTGAATAAAATGTTCCCATCCAGAGGATCCAGGACAATCTTTCCATCTCAAGATCTTTAACTTAATCACATCTGTGAAGAATCTTTTGCTATTTAAGGTAACATATTCACAGATTTCAGGGGTTAGAATGTGGATATCTTTGGGAGCCATCATTCTGTCCACCACATCAGCCTGTTTTCATTGGGTTTCCCAAATACTGGTTGCTAGGATTATCTATTTCACATGTGATTTAAGAAGAGAGTCTTCTAGGGGTCCTGACAAGCACAAGAGTAAAGACTGAAATTGAAGGTGTTCCCAAATGAAAATGCCCCTGTAGTTACATATCCTGCACCATCAATTTCCTTGCCATATCTCCCTTTGATCATCACCTTCATTTCCACTCAGGCTCATTACAAAACTGCTTTAAAGCATGTCTATATTTGCTATCTCCACGCCCTCTCTCCTCTTCCTCCATTATTACCTCTTGGACTTACTTTAATCACACTTTTATTATCATTCCAGAGAAAACTCATATCAAGATCATCAACAGACTCCCCTTTGCCAAACTCAATAGCCAATTCTTATCTTAGTAACCTTCTCAGAACCATTTGAAACAATTGATTACTCTTTCTTTTTTGAAAAACTCTCGTCTTCCCATTTTCTTGGTTTTCCTTCTAGTTGACTGGCTCTTTCCCAGTCTCATTTGTAAGATCTTTCCCTTTGCTCTCATCTATGAATATCTGCATTCCCCAGGGTGCAATTTCTTTCTTTCTTATCAATATATATCAGACTTATAGCTGACGCCTAATTTATACCCCCATTACTCTCTGAACTCCAATCTGTCACTCCAAGCCTTCTCAGTTGGAAAGCTAATATCTCAAATGTATTGTGTTCAAAAGCCAGCTTTTGATTTTCTCTCTCAAATTTGCTTCTAATATTTCTCATCTCAACAAATGGCGCCACCATTCTCATGATTGCTCAGGCAATCATCTTTGATACCTCTCTTTCTTCCACATTCTATAATCACTTTATAAGCAAATCCTGTCATCTGTACCTTCCAGGTATAGTCCAAATGTGACCACCTCACCACCTTCACTATTACAAAGCCCGTCTAACCATCAGCCTCTCTCACTTGGAATTCTGGGATGTCATTCAAACCTTCATCCCTGCTGCTGCTTACACACCCCAAAATTCCTTCTCTATACTCCATCTAGCAAGGTCCTTTTCAAACGTAAATAAGAGCATGTCATTCACTCTGTCTCAAACCTCCCATAGCTTCATGATGCTGTTAGAAAAATATACTTTAACCTTATTATAGAAGACTATACAATTTGAGTACTGGCATCAGCCATATGGGACGTGGTGTAATCCATCTTGTTATAACAAGCCAAGAAGGTTCCTGCTTTGGAACTCCTTCCCCTTGGAATTCTCTTAATATAGATCTTTACGTTCATTCAAGTCTCTCACATTTTTCAGGTCTCTGCTTAAATATTTTGCTGACCAGCCTCTCCAAAATAGTAGCCTCCATCACACCAATCCAATTTTATTTTTCTTCCTGGCATTTCATAGCAAAGACATTCCATTATATAGTATTTTATGCATTTATTTTTTTCTCTGCTGCTCTAAGTTCTTTGAGGACAGTAACTTGTTTGGTTCACTTTTGTATCCCCAGTGCCTAGAACAGTGCCTGATACATAAAAGGCAAATATTCATAAATATTTTTTGAATTCATAAATGATTGCTGTCATGTATGAACCATGAAGATGTCCTCTAGTTTGGAGGTTTCACGAAAGATAAACGGATAAACTGTTTCATTCATTATAACACCACTTTATTAAGGCCAATAATGGTTTGGAATGCAAGATGTCTGGAAAACCTGCTTCACATATATATAAAGTAGGTAACACAGTGAGTTTGCATGAGTTAGCTAGGGCTGCCATAACAAAATATCACAGACTGGGTGGCTTAAATAACATACATGTAAGGCTTGAGGCTGAAAGTCTGAGATCAAGGTGTTGGCAGGGTTGGTTTCTTCTGAGGGCTCTCTCCTTGGACTTGTAGATAACCACCTTCTACCTGTATTTTCACATGGTTTTTTCCTCTGTGTGTGTCTATGTCCTAATCTCCTCTTCTTGTAAGGACATCAGTCAGATTGGATTAGAGCCTGCCCCAATGATCTCATTTAACATTAATTACCTCTTTAAAGACCCTGCCTCCAAATATAGCCACATTTTGAGGTACTGCGGGTTAGGACTTCAATACATAGATCTGGGGCGGGGAGGGGGGGGACACAATTCAGTCCATAACACATATCTAGTAGTTGTGTTATTTTTATTATATCAGGCTTCATCCATTTGAGCTGAGAGGTATGGCTTAAAGGCCCTCTTGTTCAAGTGTGTTTTTCCTCAATCAACCTGCCACAATTCTGCCACTAGCAATTTATTCTCTTAAAGCTTTCCTTTCTCTCCTGAGACTTTGCTTTAATACTGCTAAGAGGCCCAGCTGGGATGAGAGTGAGAAGTGCCACAGCTCATTTACACATATTACTTGATAAGCTAGCCTGGTCAATCATTTCTCAAAGCCATGAGAAAATAGGACGTAAGAGACACAGATTTTGAAGAAAAAGAGGTAGACGCCCAAGTTTGTGGCAGCCTGAGCAACTAGCCCCCAGGGGAACAGGCGGTGAACAAAGGGAAGGAAAGACAATTTGTCTATTAGCCCTTTGCCTGGCTTGGTGATCAGGAGCACCTCTATAATTGTGCTAGCAGCTATTTCTTCCAACACGCTTACCAGTGATTTTGCAACACTGGGACTAGGTAAGTCTCAGAATTGGTGGGTATTGAATTACTGAATCAAGTAAGTTCACTGGTGTTGAATAACAATAAACACATAGAAGTAAGCTCTGCCTTGGCAACTGACTTCATAGATAACTTGATAGGGAGTTACCTACTTTGGGCACCGTGTGTCCACTTGAAATGGGGCTTCCTAAATCTAGCAAAATGATACACTATGCTCATGCAACTGAATAGTTGACCACACTGGGTTTTCTTCTTGATTTTACATACTAAATCATTGTTTATGATTAATATTTTGGCTTTTGCTTATTCATTCTCTAACATTTATTGCTATTTTCCTCAGTTGGTAATAAAATTATCCTTCTTTCTTCCCAAATCATTTCTAAAAATAGACTTTTTCGATGAACTCAGGCCAGCTGTTTCCTTTGCACCACTGCTATATTTACCAAACAAAAATGTTAAACAAACTCCCTCAGTAAATAACTGAGCATTCACTAAATTCTTTCAGAGCTGTGTTCTTTTTATATGAAAATATGTCACTACTGTTCATAGGTATTCTCATATTAGTTTCCAAGGCTAATAGTGGAAATTATTAAAGGCCTTAAATTGACCTTTCACTGTACTGACATCCAAAATTAAGATAATGCCCATCAATTATACTAACACAGAGCAAAAGAGAGACATGGCATCACAGTTAGAATCACCTAATTTGTTAGCAGTGATGGCCATGTATCCCTGCAGGGATGCGGGCCTGCTCCATGCAGTTGGTTTTTCCACTGCACTGATATCACTTGCAGGAAATGTTAAGGATTGTGGCTGCAATGCAGGCGGAATCCCACAATATACACGGCAGCTCAAGGCACATGTACTTCCAGGGACACTTAAAGATGACCAAAAGCCAGAGGATATTGTGTGAAAATCAGAGCGTACTTGGATAAGCAACACTGTTGTTTTTATAAAAATATATAAATTCCACTGCCACATTTCCCCAGTGTCTCCATTTCCACATACCTGATTTTCCTAGATTGCATTCCTCCTCCACAGCGCAGGGACCTCAGCTCATTGTGGATTTTGCATGGAGACCAGTGTTCTACAACCCAGGAATACTGATTGCACTCACTGTAACACGGGACTGCCTCGTGTACCTGTCAAGAACAGGAAAGGAAAAGAAAATTATGTGGCACTATCCAAGTTATGGAAAAATAGCCTATCTTTTAGTAAAGTCGGCTGAACAGAACCCAAGAACTATACTCTGGCCCCAATAGCCAAATTGTGTCCCCGAAAAGCAAGATATATTTGGCTTCTCTGAAATTACTGACTTACCTAAAGAAACATACAGGGGAAATCAACTAGAATATGATGGCATGCCTTTGCAGAGGAGAACAAAGGACAGTCGTTACCTACCGCCAAGAACAGGAATTCTGTTACCTTTTCATTTCCTCAAAGAGATCACACAGCATCTATTAAGATGGTCCAGCTCTCAATTATATGGTATACTGTATTCTCAGATGTACTTTACAATGTCAATTGACACAAATAGAGGTAAGACAAATTTACTCTTGAATATAAGGTTCTTAGAATGCAAAAGGAAAGTGGTATTATTTGCACTAGAAATTTCTTTTTATGTCCCCAAATGATCAATGCTAATAGGCAATCATTTAGCCTTCTGGGCATTGCGGCTTTATTATGAATTTACTGATGTGTAGGATGTTTTCAGAGCATAGCTAAAACACACAGACACACACATACACAAGACAAACACACACATGTTAGAGGCTGTGCATGATTACTGACTGTGAATATATATAGATTTATAGTAGAAACAATAAATACAGTCCATGAATTCTTAGGTTACTTCCTATGCATTTATTTGTGATGATTTTCTCCTGAAATTTTATACCATTGGGTGGTCAATTGAGTTTGCCTCTTCAAGACTGAATTTAAAAGGCATTACTCCTCAATAGTGAACACAGCGTTCTCCGTTGGTAAGAAAAAAAATTGTTGTGTCATATGATATGTTACTCTAGATCACAAAGATGGCTCTAGTGTAGCATGCTGATGAGTAGTGATTCAACCTATTACCAAAATAGTTAATTAGTGCTTTTCCTTTTAAACAAGAACTTAAGCCCCATGCCTTTCCTCCCCTTGCCTTCCAATTCCATAAAGTTGTAAATGATGACTAGGCTGTGCTATCCAAACAGAACCATTACTTGCAAGTTTCCACTAAATGCAAGGGAAAGCACTATGTAATGGGATAACCAGAAAACAAGAATGCAGCACTGTCAGCTTGTGAGATGGAAATCAGATGAGAAAAGGTTATTGGCGAGACTACATCTTAGGAATCACAAATAATGTCAGAAACTATTTTTAACTGTGGGGTTCGATTTGGCTCTCTCATGTAGAGCATACAACAGTAAGCGAAACCACAAAGTGAAAAATATGTGAGGGCAAAATGAAAGGAGATAGGAAAATAGAAGTGGAAATGGGTGTGAGGAAAGGAAGGAATTAAGTAATAAAAGAATCACATTTCATGCTGTGAATGCTGACAAGAATGGAATGAAAGGGTCAGAAGCAGTGCCTACATTAGAATAAGGAAGTAATAACTTGGAAAGGAAAAATGTCTGCCCCCTAAAACTCATAGAGGTAAGAGAAAAAAATCTATAAAAATGAAAAGATGTGACCCAAATCTAAGAGACACCAGGGAACTAAGCTGATGACAGTTGAGGGTTTAGCTGACCCAGCTTCACCATGGAAATTAAGCTTTCACTGAATTTACAGGTTTGTTCTATAAACTCTTCAATATGTATCAGACAATTTAAAGAAAGCTTTTTGGCTTTCTTATGAGATATAAGAAAGTCTGCTAAAGCACTTTGCACAAATGGGGGAGATGAAGAAATTAATTAGAAAAGTAATTTTTCCCACAGCTCATGCATGAATCTGGGAGCAAATGGATAGGATAGACTCTGAGATGTATCTATTTTCCTAAAGCTCTCAATACTAAGCAGAGCTTACACTTTCACCCTCCCTCCCGTATAAAGCCCCAAGGTCAGATGGAAAATGAAAAACTGTTTAGTTGCATGTACCTTTGATATACACATTTGAACACCCGGTCATGTATTGGTTTACTGTTTTTATTCTCTATGCTCCAGTGATCTACATCTGTAGCAGAGTCGCTAACCTCATCGCCAAACTATTGGAAGGCAGGGAGCAGGTCTGTGTAGGGAGATGTTGACCCACCTTCTTGAATAATGGTGTAAAAACGGGACTTCTTGAAGAAGATTCTCCATCACATGGATTTACCTGATTTTTTCCCCAATGTGTCTGCCATTTTAATATTGCTTATACTGTCACTTCTGGCTGACAAATCCCTACCTTCATTCAAAGTCCAAGTGAATCCCACCACTTCCACGAGGCCTTTCCTATGACTCCAGTTGGCATGTCTTTGGTACTCAGTGAGAGTTTCAATTATTAAGCAGATCTGTAGCCAGGTTATAATGTCAGGTGCCATGTGCAAGGCTGGGCCAGTGGTGGCAACTAGGGCCACACTGTGTGGAGCTTGGGGAGCAAACACATTCAATGAAGTCATCACCTTGACTCCTCTCTATGTGTCTCCTATTCTCTCATCTACTTGAGCTTTTTTTCTAACTTTAGTCTTAATGTCTCCCTTTGTACTGTAAATCATACTGAAAGAATATGCCAAGAGAAACACAATTTGAACCCTCTACTCATAAACACACTTCTGGTTTTAACCAAAGTCAGACCCGGACTATCAGTGTCTGTTTATATGACTACCTGAACAAAACTTGTGAGTCTTAGGAAGGCAGGGACTATGCTTCTATGATGTCTGCACTTTGTAAAACATTCGGAGGAGGGGGTGATGCCCCATCAGTATTTGTTGAATTGAAACTAATTTTTGAAGGGGCACAGATTGCTAAATGACCCTCACTTAATTTTCTAGAGAAAACAGGCTCATAAATGGAATGTATAAGGGGTGTTTTACAAAGCTCAAAGGACAATAAGAGGGAACAAAAATGAAATCCTTTTCTTTCCATTATGGGGCTTTGCTGAAGAATAGCCATCATTACATTAGCAAAAGGTGCTGCCTGATGATTTTTCTTATGGGAAAGAAAGGCTGTCCCTAAAGAATTGTGAGAGCTGTTTGTTTAGAGACCTTGTTCATTAGGCAAGGAATCTTACCTAGAGGATCAAGAACACCCACAAGAGGCAAAAAGGCAGCAGGCCTTCAAGAACAAAAATTTACTACCCAGATGCCCAATTTCTTCTCATGTCAGTCCTTTATGTTCTGGCTATTTCATATTGCTATTCGGTTGGTGCTTATTATAGTTTCATAATGGAAATGTGTTAAAGCATGGACTTTATCAGGGAATCATGCGGAAATGTTCTGAAGGAGAGAAATGAGCCATGGGAAAGTTAAATGAAAATCAGTTCTAAATGGCACAAACTAGGAAGAAAATAACAGGGTTTAACAGGGCCACCGATGCTAAGAAATGCCACTGAAAAATCTAAATCCTCTGAGAGAAGTAACATTTCATTCTCCTGGTAATGAGTCCTATTTATTACTCTTTATTGGGGAATTGTGTTTTTTAAAAGATGTTTTTAACATCTTTATTGGAGTATAATTGCTTTACAATGGTGTGTTAGTTTCTGCTTTATAACAAAGTGAATCAGCTATACATATACATATCTATCCCCATATCTCCTCCCTCTTGCATCTCCCTCCCACCTGTCTAGGTGGTCACAAAGCACTGAGCTGATCTCCTTGTGCTACGTGGCTGCTTCCCACTAGCTATGTATTTATCTATTTTACACTTGGTAGTATATATAAGTCCATGCCACTCTCTCACTTCGTCCCATCTTACCCTTCCCCCTCCCCTCAATGTCCTCAAGTCCATTCTCTACATCTGCGTCTTTATTCCTGTCTTGCTCCTAGGTTCTTCAGAACCATTTTTTTTTTTAGATTCCATATATATGTGTTAGCATACGGTATTTGTTTTTCTCTTTCTGACTTACTTCACTCTGCATGACAGACTCTAGGTCCATCCACCTCACCACAAATAACTCAATTTCCTTTCTTTTTATGGCTGAGTAATATTCCATTGTATATATGTGCCAAATCTTCTTTATCCATTCATCTGTTGATGGACACTTAGGTTGCTTCCATGTCCTGGCTATTGTAAATAGAGCTGCAATGAACATTGTGGTACATGACTCTTTTTGAATTATGGTTCTCTTAGGGTATATGCCCAGTAGTGGGATTGCTGGGTCGTATGGTAGTTCTATTTTTCGTTTTTTAAGGAACCTCCATACTGTTCTCCATAGTGGCTGTATCAATTTACATTCAACAACAGAGTAAGAGGGTTCCCTTTTCTCCATACCCTTTCCAGCATTTATTGTTCATAGATTTTTTGATGATGGCCATTCTGACTGGTGTGAGGTGATACCTCATTGTAGTTTTGATTTGCAAAACCTTTTAAGTTTCATTAGGTCCCATTTGTTTATTTTTGTTTTTATTTTCATTTCTCTAGGAGGTGGGTCAAAAAGGATCTTGCTGTGATTTATGTCATAGAGTGTTCTACCTATGTTTTCCTCTAAGAGTTTCATAATGTCTGGCTTTACATTTAGTTCTTTAATCCATTTTGAGTTTATTTTTGTGTATGGTGTTAGGGAGTGTTCTAATTTCATTCTTCATGCCTGTGCCCATGGCAGACATTACTAGTCACATATACTGTTCTTTTTCAGCGTGTTTTCCTACACTAAAGGCCAGGCAGCCACTGGATTGCAGTAACCAATGGATTGCAGTACGTGTGTGCAATCCTGATCGATGTATATTAGAGAGAGTGGGCAGCTGGACCAGCAAGACATCCCTATGACACCAGATGGGGGAAGGGGTGTATTGCTACAGACCCAAGGAAATAAAATTTTATAACATCAACTTAGGTTTCCACACCTTCCAAGAGAAATTAAGGAAACACTCCCATTTACCATTGCACCAAAAACAATAAAATACCTAGGAATTAATCTACCTAAGGAGACAAAAGACCTGTATGCAGAAAACTATAAGACACTGATGAAAGAAATTAAAGATGATATAAACAGATGGAGAGATATACCATGTTCTTGGATTGGAAGAAACAACATTGTGAAAATGACTATACTACCCAAAGCAATCTACAGATTCAATGCAATCCCTATCAAACTACCAATGGCATTCTTCACAGAAATAGAACAAAAAATTTTACAATTTGTATGGAAACACAAAAGACCCCGAATAGCCAAAGCAATCTTGAGAAAGAAAAATAGAGGTGGAGGAATCAGGCTCCCTGACTTCAGATTATACTACAAAGCTCCAGTAATCAAGAGAGTATGGTACTGGCACAAAGACAGAAATATAGATCAATGGAACAGGATAGAAAGCCCAGAGATAAACCCATGCACATATGGTCACCTTATTTTTGATAAAGGAGGGAATTGTGTTTTTATAATTTTGTAGTTCCAGAGTCATATCATAAACTCATTCATTTAGTCAGTCTTTTAATATTTATTTAATAAGCCTTTACTCACTGTAAGTGATCAATTTAATTAAGGACTGTTTTCTGAAATTACTCTCCACCTATGGACTGACTGGTATAAACTTGGAAGCAGGGTCTCATTGGGGTTCAGCAGGTATCATTATTGTACATCAGAGTCTTAGGGTTCAAGGGCTCAAATAAAGCAAATAATCCAACAACAACCACAATTAAAAAAAAAAAAAAAAGAAAGAAAGGAGAAGTCATGGCCTCCAATTTTCTATAGAATAAATTTTTGCTCCAGTGAAGCTGCCAGTCAAGACCCAGATAGAAAACTTCAGGCTTGAGACCTCCATGCTGGGCACTGTGCTACTTGGAACTTGAACATGAGTTCAAAGGTCCAATTGGGACTAGAGATTCCTGCAAGTCAGAGCCAGGGTCTGTCACATTGGAATGTGAGAGGAAATGGTCTCTAGGAGTGGTAAGATCCGTAAAGCACTACAGGCTTCCTTCCCCCGCAAAAGGTTGTGAGTTCTCAGCCAAAACTGCACAAATTTGCCTCTGATTAGGTCTACGATTCTCATCCCTTAATTCAAAGAACTTCCCTGCTAGTCCTTTTCTGCTGGTCTGTACTTTCTTCTTCTTCCAGGGCTTACACTTTCCTTTCAGAAGGGTCCTCTAGGCTACACCTTCCTTCAACTTACCAAATTCTGTCCCTTTATCTTATTCAATTAGCCGTGAAGTTATGCTCTCCTCCATTACGACTTGTCTGACTGGCTGGAAATTATCACATTTACACAAATAATCTTTTGGTTCCATTTTTGTTCATCATGCATTTATAATTTGTTTGTGTACAATGTAGTGTGTATATGCAATGCTAAAAAGTTCAGTCCTAATGCAACTGCAGCCGCATGCTTTACAATGAGCCCATCCATCACTAGTCCTTGGTCATCAATGGTAACACAATAACACTCTGTGGATCTTTATGGCTTATACAAGACATTCCATGTCTTAGGTCTTGATCAGCACAATCATTTGAGTTAGAAAATGTTGGTGTGATCCCTATTTACAGGTAAAAATAACTGAAATTTGAAGAAGCTAAGTTAGTCATTTATGGCTTGATAAATGACGAGGCTGGTGCTCAAACTGAGATTATTTGAGAATCCCACCCTGGTGATGCCAAGAGTACACAGGCTCTGTCTGTTTAGCTTGTACAAGCACATCACCATGCTTCGAGAGCCAGTCAATATCTTTTCAATGATGAAGATAATGCTAACATTTATAAATTACTGAAAAAGGAAAACCAAGAGCTGAATATTCAAAGATGTCTACATAGTAAATGATGCATATTACTTTATGTAGAAAATAATATTGCCTAGGCAATTCATTCCTAGTGTTTGGGTATGGAATCTCTTTTCACAATTTCAAAAATCCAAAAAATGTCTCAGAAAACTTGCAAATTTAAAGCAAGATTAGGCCTGTGTCTTTTGAATGGTTGCAACTCTTTGTGTGAAGATGATGGGTTAAAACAATATTCCACGAATGGTTTTAAATTGGTATCTGTGGGAAAATCATTATGCCTGTCATTTTGTGCTATGAGTTGCTCAGAAGGGCAGCACTTGGAGTCAGGATTTTCTGGAGATCTGGAGTCTGGTGATCCATAATATAGGGTGTGGGTAACTGTCAGTTTTAGCCCAGACGTTCAAGTCTGAGGCCCTGGCTAACGTCCTCTTCCCAGATGTTTTCCCACTACCTCCTTAGCTTCCTGAGAATTCTCTGAGCTTACCATCATCCCTGGTATGTAAGATTCACCATTGGTTTTATTTATTTTTGATTTATTTATTTTATTTTTTTTAGCTGCGTTGGGCCTTCGTTGCAGTGAGCAGGGGCTTCTCATTGTGGTGGCTTCTCTTGTTGCAGAGCATGGGCTCTAGGCACATGGGCTTTAGTAGTTGTGGCACACAGGCTCAGTAGTTGTGGCTTGCGGGCTCTAGAGGGCAGGCTCAGTAGTTGTGGCACACGGGCTTAGTTGCTCCGCGGCGTGCAGGATCTTTCTGGACCAGGGCTCGAACCCATGTTCCCTGAATTGGCAGGCGGATTCTTAACCACTGCGCCACCCGGGAAGCCCTCACCATTGGTTTTAAACATGCATTATATATTTTCTTTTCAATTTTGATGTTAAAAAAATCTAAAAATGAACTTAATAATGCTAATTTTGATGTTAAAAAAATCTAAAAATGAACTTAATAATGCTGAATGAGTTTTATTTGCAAGATTTATTGACAAATAAAGTGTTGAACTTTAAAGCCAATGGGAAGTTTATTAAAATAATGACCATGCTAGTTTCATTCCCTATCTCCTAAGAATAGTGGTTTCCAAGCTTGCAGACCTGGAGAACTGTCGCATTGTTGCAAGGGGCCCGTGAATGCATTCTCGTTCCAAACCTTGTCTGTAGTCTCAATGAATAATATAATCTCATAAATGTTAGTCCCACCACTTGTCAAATGAAGGCAGGGAATGTGATTTTAAAGTTTTAATTTCATTTGAAGGAACTGCTGAATTTGAAATCACTCATTAGGAATTTTCTCAACCCAGGCTGACTAAGAGCACAAGGTCCTAGTATCAAACACTCAGGGAACCACTGCCTTTACATGTAAAGAAGAGAATAAATTGAAAAGGAGGCTATGCCCTACATTGTTTATATTTTGATAAAAGATGTTATACAGAGCAGCCCTCTTTCTAAAAGTGAATATTGAAATAAAATTTTCCTGAGAAGTTCTAACCTCCAGATTCTTTACTTTTTATTTTCCAGTGGTCTGTAACACTTAACCCCTTCCCTCTGGTCTGAATATCACTGCTGGCCTTTTAAGCACAGGGTCCTCATTATCAAGACCAACACCCATGCACAGCTAGACTGTCTCTACCATCCACATAGTCTTATTTTCCTCCCCCCATGGCAGGGGGCGGAGGGATGGGAGGTGGGAGAGCTGGGTACTGAGATTGAGTAAATGTGGCCTCAAGCCATGCATGTACTTCTTCCCCTTCCCCATGTTTCATTCCCATTCGAGGATGACACACGGGCCACCCATTACAGAGGGTATTTAAAAGAGGAGAACCACAAAGCCCTCATCCAAAAGCCCATGGTTTAGCTCAGTAATCTGTGCTGATGTGATGTAGATTATTTATAATGGTGAATAAGCAGAAATGCCTTAGTTTTTTTTAATGCATAGCATTATATTTCCCCTTTGGCAGATTTACATTTCTTATTTGTGACATTTAAGCAACTATAAAAATAAACCATGGTCTTAAGGTGGACTACGTGGTAAGGGACATCAGCAACAAAAGTTGTCGTTGCGCAGATCCCATGAAGCACAGGATATTCTACAGTAAAGTGTGTGTGCGCTCACACACGTGAGCACTAAGCAGAATCCCTCTGTGCCTGGTATGTGATACAGAACTGGCGGAGCACACTGACACAGGCAACCTGGGGCAAGCTGAACTATAAAAGCCCACTCTCTGTACCACAGCAGTGTAAACAATCATAAGCAACAGAATGAGAGAGGGAAACTCACTCCAGAGTCTGGATTGCCTTCTCCAGTCCCCTGGGAGGTGCTGCCCGCTGCCATGCTGTGATATGAGAGCAGACGGAATTTTGTAGATTGCTCGCAGTATATCAGGGGCTACTGTCACGGTGGCCCTTTGGATTTTCATAGAACAGACTGCAGTTATCCGTCAAGCTGAAGTAGAAAAAAACCCAAAAAAAACCAAAAAGCAATCCCATGCCAGCTATGATCGATACTTCCAGAAAACTTTGGAAGAGCTGAACACGTAACCCTTCAGAAAAGAGGTTATGGATGAATCTTGAGGATATTATGCAAAATAAGCCAATTGCATAAGGATAAATACTGTATGAATATACACATATGAGGTATATCAGATAGTCAAACTCACTGAAGCAAAGAATAGGATGGTGGTTGTCAGGGGCCGCAGGGAGGGAAAAACAGGGAATTGCTAATCAATGGGCATAAAATTTTACACGAAAAGTTCTGGAGATCTGCTGTACAGTACTGCCTATGGATAACAATACTGTATTATACACTTAAAATCTGTTAAGGGGGTAGGGCTATCTTATGTTAAGTGTTCTTACCACCATCAAATTAAAAAGAGTTACATGTCTCAGAGGGGGCTGGACTGCACCATGGAAACCTGACCAGTGAAAGAAACTTTCTGCTCTTAGCATCTATGAGATGCTGTCTAGGGGTCTAGTGCACAGATTAGATAGAGAGAGAGACAGATACAGACAAAGTAAGTCTGGGTCCAGAATATGACCACCAGAAGTCAGGTGAGAAAGGAAAACTTTCTTCCTCTGTTGCAATACAAAAGAGAGTCTGAAACAGAGACTACTTTGGCTTCTGGCAGGTAACAAAAGTTTTTACAAGTTATAGGTATAAGGCAGTGCTAAAGCAGAGATTAGCAGATCTCAGTTCTCACAAACAGATGCCCAAAGGATAAGTCAGAAAGGTATATGGTATTGTTTGAGGTTTATCAAGAAAGGGAGGAGACAGGATTTAAGCCCGAGGCTTGCAACTCATTATGTTGTGTCCAACACAAGTGAAGGCTTTGGGGAAAACCGTTACCTTCCTTTGCTGGGAGAGGGTCTTGTATAGTTCTCACTCATTCTCAGTAGTTGAGAGCATCATGCTATCCTTACTCTAGGATACAGGCAACTGTCTCTGCACTCGAATGTAAGAAGCCTATTGGAGCATGCCTAGGAAATCAATGTAACCTGAGTTATAAAAAATGTATTTGTGTAAAGAAGCAGTATGATCTAAGTTGCACATTCCTTAGGCAAAGAAATCCTATGTTTGTGTGGCTGAACTATCAGATACAAGTGGACAAGGATGGGTTGTCCTAGTTGGGATTAATCTACTATGACCTACTTCAGATGAGAGATTTGTCAATCAGGCAAACAAACAAACCAAAATCTACATCTAATTCTCATAAACTATACACAAGGCCCTGATACATACAGGATGAAGCTTGAAGACTGCAGCCACCTGGGGTAAGAAAATGGGAAATTTGATGAGGTAGAATTTAATTGGTAGATAATGGGCGCGCGCCACTAAAACTTCTGAGATTTATATCAGGAGAGATATTCCAAATGAAGTTTGGGACACGTAAGTCATCTTAAACGTGAGGAAGATGAGATGGGAATGTGCGAGAGAACTGAGAAAGCTGAAGTGGTCCCAATATGAGGTTACGGTTATGAAAAAATAATCATTATATCTACTATTTTCACAAAGCTTCCAACATGACAGGGAAGAAGAGATACCAAGATTTGGTGGTGAAAATGAAAGAGACAAGTAAAACCTTAATGCTACTTTTTGAACTCATTTAAGATTAGTATATTCTAGAACCTAGTGACGCATTAAAGTTTCCTCTTTTTTACCAACAGAATTGGAAGAAAGAAGACAAGGCATCAGCTTCCCCAGTGCCCTGAATTCCAGGGGGTATTGCTAATGAGCAGAGTGGCAGAAACTTGGATGTTTGCCAAGAAAACTTCTTCATAATACTTTTACCATCTTATTTCATCTTATCTTGGCTTAGTTAGGCTAAATCGGAGACCACGTGTGACCTGAAAAGCAATCTAGTCTTTGGGAGGTTTGCTCAGAACTTCCCAATATTCACAGTAGGCAAGCATAAAACTGGCTTCTAGGACCAAGTCCAAAAGGAAAGCCCCAAATTGGCAAGAAACGACTTTTCACGTGTTTCCTATCATGCAGTGAGAACTCTGGGCCCACCAGGCTACCATCTCTTAATCACTGCAACAAACAAATCTTTCCTACTTTAAAATGCATTGGTTCTCATCTATCACTTACTCCAAAGTCTATCAGGGAGTTAGAGAGAACAGAACAAAAGAAGAAGCCATCAAAAATGGCCTTTATTCTGCCTAGTAGAAGGAAAGAGATAAGAATTGCAGTCTGCAAACTTCATTCCTAATTTGGCTAATTTCTAAATGCTCCCGCTATCACAAAAGGCAGGAAAGGAGAACAGTGTATTTTTCACCCAAGAAAAAAACAGATAATTATTATTTTCATATAGTTTGGGGCAAAAAAGACAGAAAATAAAAAATATCATAAATAAAGAGACTTTTTGCACAGAGATATTATGCGTCACACACACACACAAAGTAGTCTTTCTCTTCTGCAGATAAATGCATGAGGAAGCAGTTCTAAGGCTGCATTGTGCCCTAACAGTTCTCCCAGTTAAAATACAAGGCCAGGCACAGCAAAAAATGGCTTTTTAAAATATGAACTCTTAGTGTGAGTCCTTCCATAACAAACCTGAGGTGCCTAAGACAAAGTTAAAGTGAAACAGAGCCACAAGTGATGTTTTATAACCAAGGATGGCACAGCCTGACCTTTGCAGAGATGAGAGGCTAAGCCTGATTGGCTAATGGAATCCCTGCCATTCACTTACATGGTGATAAACCGCGATCTTGGCTCTGATTTCCACCCGAACTTCATCAGTTGGAGACTCTTATTAGGGACTAATTGAAAGCTGCTTCTTTACAGAATAAAGAGTATTTTGTTGGAAAGAGTCTTCCTCTGAGGCAGAAAGTGAAGAAGAGACAAAGACTAATACAGACCTTTTAGGCCCTTCACAAGATAAAACCAGAAGATGATTGCTGAAGGAAAATGCTAGTTTAAGGCAGACCTGTTCCTGACCTCCATTTTAGTAAATTTTGTTTTGACCAAAGGAAAGACAGCTGATGGTAAAGTAGAAGTCATGTCTAACAAGCAAATATCACTATATACAACATAAATGGTAAGCCTATTCCTGGGTACTTGCAAAACACAAGTTATTTGAAAAACTTGACAAAGAAGTTCTTAAAATGTGTTACAGGATGATCAATTAACCCATTTACATAAAGTGGGCAATTGTCTACAAACCTGGACTCGATAAAAAACTAAAACATGAATACATAGCATGTGTGCAACCAGTGACAGCTTTTCTGAGATATTTACTGAGAACTAATATTTCCAGATACCATATTTTCTATAAACAATCCTTCCTCCACCTCCACCTCCCACATAAGAGAACTTATACACTGTGTCGCTGGGTTATACTCTGTGCTCAATAGATATATATTGGTATAAATATGAACAAATGACTACAGAAATATTCTCCTAAGCATGTTCCTAAAAAATGTACATAGACCAAACCACGATGCTGGTATGACCTGGAGTTAAAAGTTGTGCCCTCTTTGTAATTAACTTTACGGGGACATTAGTATTATGTATCAATTATTCAAATCTGATTGCTTGTAACTGTACTCTGGTCCCAACATTTCAAAGCAGATATCCAAATGAATTCAGAGATTTATATTTCTTAGATTTTATTATTTCAAAATTCTCTCATCTCTGATTTCATTTTTGATTTCTCTGAATACTGATGATAGTAATTGCACAGTGTAATCCCACTTCCCCATCCCAATCATGGATGCCTTGAATTAATTATGAAAAATACAAGCTCCTAAAAGGACTGACTTTTTCTTTCCCTGAAGGCAGGTAATCTTCGAGGCGTCCAGGACTCACCATGTCTGCTAACTAAAAGCAGACCCTGCTGGTATGAGGGAACCAGGCTCACAGTGACCACTGGATCTCTCTGAAGGCAGGGACCATCTCTTGCACATCTCTTATGTTGCCCTTAGCATCTGACATGCGCAGGGCCCATAACAGGCTCACGATAAATGCATGTTGAACTGAATGCTAGGAAGTATAGGGCTTATGGTTCTAGATCTGAGCTGGCATCTCACTGGGTGTGTGTGTGGAGGTCTGTTAAAATAGTCTTCCTTAGCAGGAACCACACTGCTTCGGATTGATGACACGGCATCCGTAGAGTAATTTAGGAGATGGGCGGCATCAAGTACTTCACTTGGATTGGATTCCTGTCCTCCACTTTTGGATTCCTTGGTTGGATCCTATTAAGTTGAAAATGAGTTCTTCTGCGGGGGTGGCTTCATTTCAGTGACGGGTGACGTGATCCTTTATACTGTGTTAAAGATCATCTGTGGTCTAGTGAGCAGAGGAGTATGAAGAGAGCCATGAGAAAGGGGTTATGATTCAGGTTCCGCCACTGATTCCTGGCAGCTCACTTAAGGGTCTCTTGGGGTCTAGCTTTCCTCTTCATAACCTGACATTAATACTTATTCTTAAGAGAAGTACAGTAATGGTATATGAGCTTTAGAAAGTTTGAGAGAGTTCACTATAAGCAGTAATGTTTGTTATGAGTAAGATTAGCACTGAGGCATGGAGTTGAAGAAATTTTGGAGCTGGAAATAAACTGTATGATCATCTATTCCAACTGCATTATTTTCTTCGTCAAAAATACACCTGCACTCTCATCCACATTAACCTAATTAACTTTGAATAGTTATTAACACTGCACCCTCAAAACTTGGGAGATGTGACAGACTGAAAGAGACAAATGTCTTGGATTTTTATCCTTCCTCATCCTCCACATCACCTAATACCTTAAAGAGAAAAAGAGATGCCCAATCAGTAACAGCTAAGCCAGCAAAACAACCTGGATCATTCTAGACATATCATTATTTCTGATAAAGATACAAAAGACTATTTACAATTCCACAGTCACATCAATTTTTGACATTTCTCTTGAGCACGAAATGATTCCTTCTAAAAAGGAAAAGTCTTTAATTTTATAGCTGAGACATAAAAAGTGCCCTATGCTGAAAGTTTTAATTTAAAACTATTAACAATTTAGGGATCAGTTACTACATACAAGGTAGAGATTAAGGTATTGATTAGGAATAGAAAGAAAAGAGTATGAATATCATGAAAATTATTCTTCTTTAAAGATAAATGTCATGTGATAACAACAGTCAAGGATCTTTTAACAGTTGGAGCTTTTAACAGTTGCAAGCAGACCTCCTGTACTTACTTTTTTGCTAATGCTTTAATTCACCAGACCTTTACTGATTTTCTACTGTGTGAAACCCAAAATCTCCTTAGACACTGGACGAAGAGGACACACATTTTTTTCTCTTGTGTTGGTGTTGGAAAATTATGTCCATGGGTCAAATTTGGCTTGCCACCTACTACTTTCCTTCTTTATTAAAAAAATGATATGTAATTTATATCCCATAAAATTCACTCTTTTAAAGTATACAGTTCAGTTTTTAATATATTTACAAAGTTGTGCAACCATCATCATTACCTCTAACTTTATAATATTTTATTCGCCTCAGAAAGAAACCTTTCGTCTGTTAGCAGTCACTACCCATTCTCTCCTTCCCCGTCCCCCTGGCACCAACCACTCATCTGCTTTTTGCCTCTATATGGATTGGCCTATTTGGACATTTCATATAAATGAAATCATAATGCATGGCCTTTTGTGTCTTTTTACTTTGACTTAGCATAATTTTTTCAAAGTTCATCCACGTCATAGCATGAATAAGTATTTCATTATTGTTTATGAATGAATAACATTCAATTTTATGGATATACCAGATTTGTTTATCCATTCTTCAAGTTGATTAACATTTGTGTTGTTTCCATCTTTTGGCTCTTATGAATAATGCTGCTATGGACATTTGTGTACAAGTATCTGTGTGGATATATATTTTCAGTTCTCTTGGTTATTTACCTAGGAGTGGAACTGCTGTGTCATGTGGAAACTACGTTTGCCTTTCTGAGGGACTGGCCATGAGTTTCCCAAAATAGCTACAACATTTTACATTTCCACCAACAGTGAATGAGGGTTACAATTACTCTCTCTACATTCTTGTCAACACTTATTATTGTCAGTTTTTTGTTTTGTTTTGTTTTGTAAGGCCAGACACTATAAAACTCTTAGGGGAAAACATAGGCAGAAGACTCTATGACATAAACCACAGCAAGATCTTTTTTGACCCACCTCCTAGAGTAATGGAAGTAAAATAAAAAATAAACAAATGGGACCTAATGAAACTTAAAAGCTTTTGCACAGTAAAGGAAACCATAAACAAGACGAAAAGACAACCCCCAGAATGGGAGAAAATATTATCAGTTTTTTGATTATAGGCATCTTAGTGGGTGTGAAGTGCCATCTCATTGCGGTTTCATTTTGTCCTTCCCTAATGAATACTGATGTTCAGCATTTGAGCATCTTCTCATGTGCTTACTGGTCATTTGTACATCTTCTTTGGAGAAATGTCTATTCAAGTCCTGTGCCCATCGATTAATTAGGTTGTTTGTCTTCTTATTTTTGAGTCATAAGATTTCTTTATATATCCTGGATACTATATCATTATAAAATATATGATTTCCAAATATTTTCTCCCGCTCTGTGGGTTGTGTTTGTACTTTCTCGATTACGTCCTTTGAATTGCACAAATTTTTAATTTTGTTGAAATCCAAATTACCTTTTTTTCCCTTAGGTTGCTTGAACTTCAGGTATCCACTGCCTGATCTAAGATTACGAAGATTTATACTGGTGTTTTCTTTTAAGAGTTTTATAGTTTTAGCTCTTACATTTGGTCTTTGATCTATTTTGAGTTGATTTTTGTATATGCTGTGAGAGTAGTACAGACTCATTCTCTGCATGTGGATATCCAGTTGTCGCAGCACCATTTGTTGAAAAGACTATTTTCTCTTCATTAAATTGCACTGACATCTGTGTTACGCTGAACAATAGTTTCACCATGACCTAGTCCCTGAGGCTAGTGAAAGTTACTTTATATGGCAAAAGGGACTCTGCAGATATGGTTAAGTATCTTGTGATAGAGAAATAATCCTGGATTATGAGGTGGTCAAGATGTAATTAAAAGGGTCCTCATCAGAGAATCACAGAATGATCCGATACAGAGGGTGATATGAAAATGAAGCAGAGGTTAGACTGATGTAGCCATGAATACCAGCAGCCTCTAGAAACTGGAAGAGGAAAGAAACAGAATATCCCTTGGAGCTTCCAGAAGGAACTAGTCCTGCTGACACCTGTGAGACTTATTTTGGACTTTCCACCTCCTGCACTGTAAGATAATTTATGTTTTAAATTTTATCACTAAATTTGTGGTAATTTCTTATAGCAGCAATAGGACACATGCAACATCTTCATCAAAAATCAACTATCATATCATGGTACATGTTTAGTATACAATATGATTATTTTAAAAGATGTGACAGATCTGTATTTTCTGGCATAAAAAATGTCCAAGGTATACTGTTGAATGAAAAAATAGTCACAGAAAAATATATAACATCCATGATAAAAAATATATACACACTTAAATATGTCCTGAATGTAAATATCAGTAACTGTGATAAAACATTCTGAAGTGATAGCTATAAAACTTTAGGGACTTCCCCCCCACCAAAAAAAAAAAAATCAACTACCATAAATGTATGGTTTATTTCCAGATTCTTGGTTCTATTCCATTGATCTATAGGCCTGTCCTTATATATAATACAATATACTGTTAATTATTGTAGCTTTGTAGTAAGTTTTGAAAATTTGAAGAGTTCTCAAAATTTGTTCAAAGATCGTTTTGGCTATTCTGATCCCCTTGCACACTTTGTATGATTTCAATCCACTTAAATTTACTGAGACTGTTATATGCCCTAACATAAGCCTATCCTGAAGAATGTTCCATGTGTAATTGAGAAAAATGTATATTCCAATATTATTGGCTACAGTGTTTTGTACTTACATAGTTTTCCTTTACCTTTACCAGTTCTCTTTATTTCTTCATGTAGATTTGAATTACTGTCTAGTGTCCTTTCATTGTGACATGAAGTACTCCCTTTAGCATTCTACGTAGGGCCAGTCTGCTAGCAATGAATTCTTTCTGCTTTAGTTTATTTGGGAGTTTTAAAAATTTTTCTTCAGTTTTGAAGAATGATTTTACTGGATATAGAATTCCTGGTTGAATCTTTTCTTCCCCTCCAAAATGTTGAATATGTCTTCCCACTGCCTTCTGGAGTTAATGGTATCTGATGAGAATTTAGCTGTTAATCCTGATATTGATGATCACGTGAATATGATGAGTCACTTCTCTCTTGTTTCAAGATTCTCTTTGTGTTTGACAGTTTTTATTATGATGTATCTATGTGTAGATCTCTTTGACTTCATCCTACCTGGAGTTTGTTGAGTTTTTGAATGTGTAGATTAATGTTTTTTTCACCAAGTTCAGACCCTTATTTCTTTAAAAATTCTTTCTGTTTCATCTTTCCTCTTGCCCTGGGACTCCCATCATGCATATGTCTGTATGCTTGTTAATGTCTCCCAGATTTCTGAGGCTCTATACATTTCCCTTCATTATTTTATTTTTCTTTTCTTCAGACTGGATAATCTCAATTGACATATCTTCTAATTAAATGATTCTTTTTTTCTGGCTGCCCAGATATACTGTTCGGTCCCTCTAGTTAATTTTTTAATTTCAGTTTTTGTACTTTTAACCTTCAGATTATCTATTTGATTCTTCCTTATAATTTCTATTTTGTTATTGATATTCTCTATTTAGTTTGACATCATGCTTGTACCTTCCTTTAGTTCCTTAAATATATTTAATTAAAATAACCAATTCAAAATCTTTGTCTAATAAGACCAACTTCTCAGCTTCCTCAGAAACAGTTTCTATTGCCTGCTTGCTATGTACGGACCATACTTTTTCCTTTTCAGGTCTCATATTTTTTGCTGAAAACTGAACACTTAAAATAACATAATATGTCAACTCTGGAGACCAGATTTCCCCCTCTCTAGTGTTTGTTGCCATTGCTATTTATTATTGCTACTGTTTGTTTAGTAACTTTTTTGAAGTAATTATGAGAAGTCTGTGCTGTTTGTCATGTCTAATGATGTTTCTGTCTGACAGAGATTCCCTTTAATGGCTGGCACCAATAAATCTTCTAGTCTTTGCTGAGGGGCTCTGTGTGTTGGGGCATACATTCAACACTCAGCTAGGCTATTTACAGCTTCACCTTTGTCCTCACTTTCTGCTTGCACAGAGACCCAAGGTTAGCCTGAGGAGAGAGGGTCTTGCCAGGGCTTTCCTAAATATGTGCACTGCCCCATGCTTGTGCATGCCTTTTACTTTCCAGGAATACATCAGAGTTTTTCAAAACCCCTATGGACATCTCATCCCCTAGCCTTTCCTTTCGAGCATTTTTAAAAAATTGAAGTATAACTAGCATATAGTATTATACTAGTTTCAGGTGTACAACATAGTGATTCAACGTCTATATATATTTCTAAATAACCACAGCAATAAGTCTAGTTACCATCAGTCACCATACAAAGTTAATACAATATTATTGACTATATTCCCCATGGTTTATATTATATCCCCATGACATCTGAGCATTTAGACGAAGCTTAGCCACAACAGGAGTTATGACATCATAAAAGTCTTTGGATTTGCTACCTAGCCCCCAATCAACAAAAGACTGGGTAGGTCTGGAGTTGCACATTTTATACCCTCCCCAGTACATGGAATCCAAACTACTTAGCCATTTTATTTTTCCTTAGTCCTTGTAAAACTTTGCACATGAAAAAAATCTGGATTCTCCTGTGACTGACAAACTCTCTTTAGCTGCACTTAGCTCCTGGTCCCTAAGGCATCATAAACATCACTTTAGTCTACTACACAGGTAGCCTCTGAAAATATTACTGATGTTTTGTTATTTTTGTTTTTTTATTACTGATGTTTTTGTTCATTATATGACCAACAATATTTCAAATAAAATTGTGGTGGACAGAAATAGCATGTGGATTTATTAAAACTATAAAAGTAAAGAACCTGAGATTTATATGAGATATTGATGTAATCTTGAAAAAAGTTTAACACCTTTGAAAAACAAGAAGAGACAGAGATTGAGAGAGAGAAAGCTATTGATATTCTGAAGACTATTTGTTAAGAATTTGGTGATCCTAGAATCAGCATCTTGATAGGAGTCTACGTATGGAATTCTCAATACTAAGTCTGGAGCTACAGAGATCATGCACAATGCCATCTAATATTACTCTGAAAGTAGAAGGTTAATATCAGAAACCTTTTCAGTCTGGTATATTCTGCTGATTCTAAAATCTCAGAGCACTGTTTTCTTTATATCATAAAATAAGCCAGGCATGGCCAATTTAAGAAGATATAAATCCATTTTCTGGATTTCTGAAATAGTCACTTTGCTGATGTAAAGGAATTCATTCAACAGCAACATATACGTAACTAACTCTCCTATGGGAGGATTTTTTTCTTCCATGTATGAACAATGTTTTGATCAGGATTTGCAAAGAGAAAAAAAGCTGATTTGTGAAAGAAAACATCAAAGCTTCTTTTCACTAAATGAAAACAGTAAAGATCAAAACAGATTGCAACACCAACCTGAGCCTTTGTAGAAATCCATGTTGGCAGTGCATGACAAGCAAAAGGGAAAGAAAATTATATATGCATTAGTTGAGCTGCTATTATAATGCAAAATAGAAAAAAAAGTAGAAATTCTTTCCCCTGGTTATTCAAAATTAACGGCTTACACTTTAGCTTGAATGTGAATGTTTCCCTCCCATTTTTCAAGCAAAATACCCCCTCTAAGTGGAAATCAAACGTATGATTGTGTGGAAAAATAAAGAACACGTGGATCTGAGAAGGTTGGGCAGATTTCCTCCAGCTGTCCTCTGGTTATGACAGCTGACTCCTAAGACCAAGGCTTAAGGAAATACAATAAAGCTCTGAAGCTTATCCCAAACTCTCTAAGTAGCAGCACAAGTATCACAGCCACAGCTTATTAATCATGGCAAAGAAAGAAAAGAAAAGAAAAAATACATAAGACTTATTATTTTTGAAGGTTATAGCACACACAGACCAGACTAAATCTTAGAATATGGATTCCATGACACTTGGTTCTACTGCCTACTCACTCCCACCATGTATTTGTACTCCTCAATCTTACCACAATTATAATTTTTAATTTACTTAAGTGGTTATCTAATTACTGTCATCTCTACAAATAGACTGTATGCTCCCTGAGGGCAGGGCTAGTATCATTTGGTTGTTGTTGTTCATCAGTGTATTCTCAATACTTATCCAGTGCTTGGCATTGAGTAGATACTTCAAAAATATTTTGGAAAGGTAAATGAATGAATGTAGTCCCAAGGCAATATAAATTATAAATATTTAGATATATCTAAAAATTATAAACCAAATCAAAAATTCATGTTCAATTTGAATTCAAGTTTTACTGTTTTATGTAATAGATCGGAAATCTTAATTTACAGAATATTTCCACAGGAACTAGGTTGGGTAAATTGATCAAACATCCATTTACCTGCATCTTGGGCATTCTAATCACATTTAAAGCAACCCACCATCATCACAATGTATAACTAATGATTGTTTACACCTAAAAGTCACTGAACCCAAAGGGCTTCACAAACTTAGCAGGAGGCCAGACTTAACTATCACTACTTCAAAAATATTATTAAAATTGATACATTTGCCAGCTATAAATTATATAGGTTAATCAAAAGAAGAATATCTTTGGCTTTAGGTAGAGATATTAGGAGGATTAAAAGTCCTTAAAGATAAGAAGCTCAGGAAAATCTCTGACCTGAGAAAATGTCTGTTTTCACGATAATAGCTAGATATAATTAACTCAGAGTTAAGTGCTCAATGAACAATGTTCACAGCATTATTTTATTGCACATTAGTATCACATCTTATGGAAATGATTTATGGGCTCTTTTAATATAACTGTCAAATCTTGATGACTATTGCCCATAGATGGATTTAAATCAATGAACCAGGAAACTTGGGTGTATTGCCTCTTTCACTCCTGTTTTTGTGTAGACCTCCTACACATTTTGGACTGTCCAGAACTTAGAGTTCTAGGTATAGGGTTCTAGGTATATAGTTCCATGGTTCAGGGATTTCTAAAACTATTTAATTTCAGCTCACTGCACTTCTAGAGCAAATATGTACACATATGTGTAAAAAAACCAAACATATTGTTAACATTAAAGGCCAAGAATTCTCTCCATGAATAATAGTAGGTAATTTCCTTGATATAGATGGTTAAATTTCTACAAGGCAATAAATAAAGGCACTCAGAAGTACCTCTTTTGTTATTCCCCAGGATACATACTGAAGAAGCTTTCCAAAGCACTGGTAAACATGTTGGATATGGGAATCTGACTGTACTTTGAAGAACTAAGCTCTCCAGAAATTACATTTATTACTTTTCCTTTTTCTGCCTTTTAAAAAATCTGGGTGCCATAATTATTTAATTTCTGGTTAAAATATATAAATTTTGGATAAAGATTAATCCCCTATCCTCCTGGCTCAAAAGTCTTTGAGATATTTCAACCACTTTACTTCTATATGCAGCTTCCATTTTTCTCCTTGGCTTTAGTCAAACTGCTTTTTGCTATTTCTGCTTTAAATACTACTATCATATAAATATAGGTGCTTAAATAGACCCTGCTTAACATTTCCTACTGGGCCTCCATTTCCACATGTCTAAATACTATTCTTTCTTTAAGATCAATTCAGGTCTTAATTTCTCTTACCTTAAATTTTCCCAAACCTGGGCTTCCATACTCCCCTAATTTCCTGAGGCTCAACAGATAGTTCCACAGATTTGGTTTTTTATACATATGCTCTATCTCCCTAGATGAAGTCTAGGTGTGTTTTGAGACTGGGATCCATAGCACATGCATTAGACAAATTCAGACCAATTCACTTGACTACTCAAAACACTGCAGGGGGGCTTCCCTGGTGGCGCAGTGGTTGAGAATCTGCCTGCTAATGCAGGGGACACGGGTTCGAGCCCTAGTCTGGGAAGATCCCACATGCCGCGGAGCAACTGGGCCCGTGAGCCACAATTACTGAGCCTGCGCGTCTGGAGTCTGTGCTCCGCAACGGGAGGGGCCGCGATAGTGAGAGGCCCGCGCACCGCGATGAAGAGTGGCCCCCGCACCACGATGAAGAGTGGCCCCGCTTGCCGCAACTAGAGAAAGCCCTCGCACGAACCGAAGACCCAACACAGCTAAAAATAAACAAACAAACAAATACATAGAGTAGCTATTAATTTAAAACAAAACAAAACACTGCAGGGCTCCTATCACACTTAGAAACATACCTGTGGTTCTCTTCCTCATGGCTCACTGAGCTTTAAGTGACCCCACCCTGCCATTTGCCTAAAAGTATCTCCGACTTTTTCCCTCTAGCTCATTTTACTCCAGCCACACCACCCTTCATGCACATAAAATTTCCCCAGAAGTTATGCATTTATTTGGTATTTAGTGGATGGTGGTAAGAATGAATTAGGTATTATATACATTTTTCAATTAAAGATAGAAAACTTGACCAACAGACACAACTCAAACATGCTTCCTCTTTCCTTACAGCACCTGTTTTTTGCTGTCTCCTCAAAGACGAAATGAGAAAAAAAAAATGCATTGTCCCGGAATCTCATCAATGTTATTTTTCAAAGAGTACAACTGCTAGTTGGTCATAATATGCCATTCTATACCCACAATCACATAAAAGGGATTGTTACACACTATTTAATAGCCTACAATGACTTCTAAAAAATAAATGTACTGCTGTTAGAACCCTGGTTCTCATTAATCCTCTGAAATCCTCCAAAAATAGGTAGGAAGGCAGAAAAAGAAATGACTATTTCTATTTAATGGTACAGAAACTAAAAATGGAGGAATAAACCTGGATCAAAGGCAAAAGGGGAAATGGAAGGATTAGGAAAATAATCAGTGTTTCAAACTCTGTGGAAAATCAAAGTTGGAACAAAACAAGCTCCTTTGCTAACACTGTTAACTGTGTGTGTGTGTGTGTGTGTGTGTGTGTATGCATGCACGCACATGCCCATGGGCACATGTGCGAACATGTGTGCATGGCAGAGTTATTTAACATACACTTAAAAAAATTATTTATTATTTATTTATGGCTGCGTGGGGTCTTCATTGCTGCGTGCGGGCTTTTCTCTAGTTGTGGCGAGCGGGGGCTACTCTTCGTTGCGGTGAGTAGCTTCCCACTGCAGTGGCTTCTCTTGTTGTGGAGCACAGGCTCTAGGCACTCGGGCTTCAGCAGTTGTGGCTCGTGGTCTCTAGAGCGCAGGCTCGGTAGTTGTGGTGCACGGGCTTAGCTGCTCTGCCACATGTGGGATCTTCCCGGCCCAGGGCTCGAACCCGTGTCCCCTGTATTGGCAGGCGGATTCTTAACACTGTGCCATCAGGGAAGTCCTAACATACACTTTTAAAATATTTGAATAAACAAGAGTGATATTGGAGAGAGAAAGCTAAGATTGGAGCTGACAAATCAAGTGTTTAGTCAAAGTTTTCACTGTGATTCCATCTAATAAGAGAACCAATCAGGCAGTCAAACAAACAACATTATCAGAGGCAAATTGCTGGGTCTAAGAGTCCTTTAATCAGATGCAACTTGCTGAAATCTCAATAACCTAGAAAGCCCAGTGGCAGCCAAGGCTAAGGGCATGCATGCTATGATTACATTAAGACAAATATATTAATCTATCTAGGGAATCATTACTTTCTTCTTTTGCAGAGAGCTATTTACATAACATTTGAAATATGCTGCTTTGCATATCACTGGACTAAGTCACTAAACAAAGCCTTTGTTGGAATGGGAGATCCAAAACAAACAAGGCAAAATCCAAAACAATAACAACAACAACTAATGCTCCCACAGCTTTGCTTAACTTCTTGCTATCTATCAGAATAGCAAGAATCTTTTTTTTAAAGTAGGGAGTTGAGATGAAGGATGGGTAATAGAGTTAGTGGATTAAGTTAAGTCTGATAGCTATAAAGTAACATGACAGAGGAGTTTTTATTCATGTGCACATAGAGAGGAGAGGTAGGTTTAACCAGTGTAGGAATAACAGGTTTTACTCTGTATTTTACTTATTTTCTATGAGACAAAATTTTGGACAGTCATGTTATAGGGAATTGGAACATTCCCAATACTAAAGGAATGAGTTAGGAATAATGAATTCTGAAGAAACTAAATTAGCAATAGGGAGTCATTTATATACAGAGCAATTTCCTGAGTTAAAATAAAACAAATGTATTTTGTCTTCTTCATCTAATATTTCTAAGCTACATTGTTAAAAATATGCTATTTCACTATGCATTTCTGTATCACTATGTATTTATATATAAATATTATGTATTGTGTCTATTACATAAGATATATTCAATATTACCTAGATATGTATATATACATAGATATATGCCATAGATACACCAGATATCTATACCATACACCTATATCTATCTTATCTGAGCAAACAATGTGTGGGTCAGATACTTACTGCCCCATTTTTCTAACCCAAATATTTTAAGATGTATGAATTAAATTTTTAATATCAAAATCATGGCTTATCCACTATTTTGATTCATTATTTGTCATAAAACTTATCTGTCCTAATGACTGTGATTTTATTCCTACAGTCACTAACAAGTTTATGGACTTGTTTTCATGATGATCAGTTATTATACAATTTCTAAATCACTCATCATTAAAAGAGAAACCAGAAGTGAGATCATAAGACCCTGCAGATAAGAGCAGAGTCAGAATAAGAAACAGAAACGAGAATACAAGGAAAAAGCCAGCCATACTCTGTATCTGGAGACAAACTCTGAAGGATATGAAAAATGTATTTAGTGTAAATTCCATAACCAAGCAGTTCAATTGTTTATAGCAAAGCATTTAATTTCTTGCACTCTCTAATAAGAAAATCTTACCTCTGAGATGTTAATTTTTCCCCAAAGGCTGTGATCTCATCAAATTAAATCTAAATTAACTGTGTTTTATAGGAATTCATTAAGTTGTAAAACAAATAGAATCAGAATAATCTAGAATAATTCTATTTTTTCCTTAATCTAAAAGTTTTGCCTTTTCTATAATTAGATGATCTCTAGTTTCTTCAGTGATTAGTAATAGCAAAGATCTAAGAATTTCTCTTTTAGACGCTAAGTCAGTAATAGCTTCATCTGTTTAGAAGAACATCCTTTACTGGCATTTGATATGCAGAGAAACTAGCAAAATACATTTGATCAAGATGGTTCTAATGATACCCCAAGATGCAGATTCAAAATGGTCCTAAAGTAATTGCATTCACCAAATATTTATTGACACCTACTGTGTTCTCAATATTATGCTAAACAATTAACTTGGTAAATCAGAGCTTCTAAACTCACTTCTTGAAGATTCAACTCCAAAAATACAATTAAAATGAGTTCTTCCTTTCAAGTACACCTTGCTCTGTCAAATACACTCCCTCTGTTTACTTTATAGACGTTTAATCATCTCTATTTGGCTCTGAGCCCTAGATTAGGGCTCATTTCTTTGCCCTAGATTAGGGCTCAAGAAAGCACTACTTGATATTCTGTGAGCAAAATACCACAACTCACCCAAAGTCTCCATGTCACTCCAGGAAGACACTTTACCTACTGAGAATTTAAAATAATGCTAAATTAAGCATAAGATCCTAAGTAGTGGCAGAAAGCACACAAGCACTGAGGGGAAATAGTCACATAGGCTTCTTTTTCTTACATGCACCTTTAGCCCTTACACTTAACTGCAGGGGTACAAAATTGCATGCAGATATAATTGCACCTGAAATTAGCTGACTGCAGGTGTAACTGGTCAGTTGTACCCTCCCAAGTGAGTCTTTGGTTAATTATGACAATTATTAGCTAATTATAGGTATAATTATATGAATTTCCATGTAATTTTATTGCTTAAAAAGCTCTACTGCACAAACTCAGATATGAACATAAGCTTTCACAAAATTTTTCATTAAGTGAGAAGTGCTTAAGAACTGAATTTCACACTAAAAGTTCTTAGTCTGGGGGCCTGCCTGTGTAGTCAATCACTGTTTACTTGAATCATACCCATAGGTTTTCCAACAGAGTGATATGGCAAGGGCATCCGTGACAGGAGATTTTCTTGGGCTCAGTGCCTAACGGGCTCTTGCCTAAATGCCATCATTCATTGTAGAAAACATTATACTCTGATAAGACTGCTTTACTGATCTTCGGAACCCAAGCAATGTAAATAGTGTACAGTCCAGTGCTGTTGTCAGAGGAAAGCAGGGTATGTACCTCACCAGGTCAGGCCTTACTGCTGTGAGATAGAATGCCTATACTCCCCTAGTAGACTGGGCTTGCTCATTGTGATTTTATTTTCTGGCAGTGGAAACAATGAGGTTGCAATCTTTAAACCCACCTTTTAAGAATAAGATCCAGGCTACAAAAATGCTCAGTACTGGGACTCCCCTGGTGGCGCAGTGGTTGAGAATCTGCCCACCAATGCAGGGGACACAGGTTCGACCCCTGGTCTGGGAAGATCCCACATGCCGCAGAGCAACTAAGCCCTCGAGCCACAACTACTGAGCCCACGTGCTGCAACCGCTGAAGCTGGGGCGCCTAGAGCCCGTGCTCCACAACGAGAGAAGCCACCGCAATGAGAAGCCCGCGCACCGCAACAAAGAGTAGCCCCTGCTCACCTCAACTACAGAAAGCCTGTACGCAGCAATGAAGACCCAACACAGCCAAAAATAAATAAATAAAGTTAAAATGAAAAAAAAAAAAAAAAAGCTCAGTACTGATAGAAAATCTAACCCAAATCTAACCCGGTTTGAGAATGGATAAATCTAGCTGGTTATACAGCAAAATTCAAGGACCAATGGTGCCTCTCCTCCTGTGTATTCTAATTCCAGCTACTAAGCTCTTGCCATATTTCTTGTGGGACCGTACCCTATCACTTATCACAATTCTAATCATAGGTCCTATTCTTGTTCCTATATGATTTAGTCTACTCTGTGCTTTACAGAACCCTGTTTGCTCTTTGCAGGCCTCTTGGAGTCCTGCTTCTGCACCCTGGCTCCCAAAATCAGACCTATAATATCGATCACCAGGACTCTCCTTAATGCTGCCTCTTTGGACCTTCCAATTTTGCCCGCAGCGGTGTAACTCATCTTTCTGTGTGAGTAAATGAAAGAGCCTAGTGCTAAAACAGCATCATTAACCAACCAAGGCCAACGATCAAGCTGACTTGAAGCTCTGTCTTGTCATCATTGTAGGGATCATCTGACAAGTCCAAGAAACACCACCTTCTATTACAGTTCAGTCCCATTTCAGTTGTGCCCCAACAACAACACCATTTGCAGGGACGACAATATGAACAGTGCGCTTTGTCACTGAGCAACACGGTGAGGCCTGGCAGGTCTTTTAGCCACGTGCAGCAACATCCCCATGCAAATCTCACAAATGGCTTAATAGATCGGATTGCAGCATCTTTGTGGTCAAAGAAAAAGCTGTACATCTGTGAAACATTCACAATCTCTGAAAAGGTATGCAGCCAAAAATATTTGTGAGACATTGCATTATATATGTATGTCACCTTTCTTTCATAATGCATATTTATATATCAGAAGTTCTGAGACTACCAGAGAGAAGCAGTTTAAAATTTGTTAAAATTCATGTTTTTCAAACTTATTTTAATACAGAAACCTTTTGGGAGCAGAATATCTGATAATAGCCTTTATCACATCCCTGGGACATGCTCTGAAAAACATTGTTCAAAAGTTCCTTTTGTAAACATGGCTCACTCATTTTGGATCCCTAGAACTTCTTTACTCATAATTTAGTCAACAGCTGACTACTGCAAAGGGTAGAAGAGATAGATGCATCTCTATACTAATTGCAAGAGCAAAGGTAGGATGCTAACTTTTTCCTACAGATTCGCACAACTTTTAAGTTCTAATCCTTCCAGGTGTACTACAGAACACACTGCATTACTAACAGTAACTTTTTCAGTTAACAGTCAATATTTAGAGGGAGCAGTAAAAAAATTTTAAAAGGCTCCTTTCCGCTTAATTTTCCCATGCACTACTTAAAAGGCACTTTCTTCCCTTTTAATGTTAATTGACTGATCATCCACTTGTCACTCAAATTTCAGTTGCATGCAGGACACTTCTCTAAGGGCTGCCATGTAGCTATACGGCCATACTCTAAACCCACATGTCTCTATTCTCACCTCTCGTCTCAATCACAGCAAGAAAAGTGTGATATCTAAAGGACAGTGTCATTCTCCCGATGGTTAAAAACATCCCTCTCTAAAAGCTTCAACTTTCAATTTGAATTTCTGAAGTCTCCTATGGTTTCTCTCAGCACAGATGCACTGAAGATGAGAACAGACTTGTGGTTGCCAAGGGAGGGGGGAGGGAGAGGGATGCACAGGGAGTTTGGGGTTAGTAGATGCAAATTATTACATTTAGAATGGATAAACAGTAAGGTCCTACCGTATAGCACAGGGAACTATATCCAGTCTCCTGGGATAAACCATACCAGAAAAGAATATAAAAAGTGAATGTATATGTGTGTATATCTGAGTCACTTTGCTGTACAGCAGAAATTAGCACATCACTGTAAATCAACTATACTTCAGTAAAAGAAAATTGTGGGGAGGATTCAAAATTCCTTTTTAAAAAAAAATTTTTTTTATTTCTGGCTGCTTTGGGTCTTCGTTGCTGCACGCAGGCTTTCTCTAGTTGCGGCGAGCATGGGCTACTGTTCGTTGTGGTGCGTGGGCTTCTCATTGAGATGGCTTCCTTTGTTGTGGAGCACGGGCTCTAGGCACGAGGGCTGCAGTAGTTGTGGCTCACGGGCTCTAGAGCGCAGGCTCAGTAGTTGTGGCTCACGGGCTTAGTTGCTCTGCGGCATGTGGGATCTTCCCAGACCAGGGATCGAACCTGTGTCCCCTGCATTGGCAGGCAGACTCTCAACCACTGCGCCATCAGGGGAGTCCCTATATTCCTTAAAATATCCAGACTCCTTGGACATTCTACATTACACTTGCCTGTTTTTACTGCTTGTTTATTCTTCTCCTTCAAGGCTCAACTCTTACTTCACCTTCCTTATGAGGCCTCCCTAAGCACAGTAAAATTATTTAGCCTTTATCTTTCAAACAATAGTTAGTCCCTTAGCACATGCAGGCCTTATCTTGTTAAATAAACCTTAGGTGAAAGAGCTAATTCCCCAATTGCACTGAAAATCCTCACTTTGCCTGTATGTCATTGTATTTCTAATGCCTGCTACAGCGAATCATTCATTCTATCTTTCATTCATTTATTCAACACACATCTATAGAGGACCTCATTATATAATAGTGATCATATCTCAATTGATATAATAGTGATCATATCTCAATAGTCCAGTGGAGAAAATAAGGGAGGGGAGGTGACAGTCATGTAAAAAACAAATAATTCATAGAAGTGAAAAGGGTCTTAGAAAGAAAAAGGACTATGTCTGTCAAAGTCGGGGAATCCTGAAAGATTTCACTTAGCCTCTCTCACTAGAGATGAGTAGGAATTTGCTAAAGAGTGAGGGGAAAGATTTTTCAGGTGAAAATGATCCAAGTATGAAAATTTAATGACTAAAGATCATTGTATGCTCAAGGAACGCCAAGAATTTTTGGTGTGGCTGGAATGTAGAGGATGGAGGAAGAACTAAGTGGTAGAAAGATGAGTCTGCAAAGCGCCAGACAGCTGAGAGCTCTGTGTGCCATCCCAAGCAACGTGACCTTCACCCTGTGGGCCAGTAGGTCTTGAACTTCGGCGTGTACTTCAGAAACTCCTAAGGATTCTAATGCAGGAGGTCTACAGTGGAGGCGAGGAATATGTATTTGTAACATCTCTGGTGACCCTGATACAAGTTGTCCACAGATGACACCTTGAGAAAGGCCATGTGTGTGCAATAGGAAACCGAAGGGGGTTATGAAACAGGCCATGTGGAGGCCAGATTACACTGGGGAGTTGAATTCTCCATTACTTTGAGGCTTTGGCATTAGATCAGGCAAGAGGTGTCAATTTTAATGATATTGATTATAAACAGATTTATTTAGTTAACTCCTTGCTACTATTCTTGCATAAAACAAGATTGTACCTGAATGATCTACAAGGAAAGGCACTGAAATATCTTTTGTTTGATTCACAACATGCCAGCATCTATCACTCTTCTCTTGTTATACAATATGCTATCCCACTGAAGCCTCATAAAAACCCTACGAGGTAGTCATTACTGTGTCTGACAGATGAGAAAACAAGGGCTCAGGGAGTTGAAATGACACGCTCAGTGTTACACAATACATACATAATAGGAATGTGAATTAAAATCTAGGTCTATCTGACTCCTTTTCCTAGCCATGTTGCCCTCCCAAATAACTGCAAAGTAACTTCCAAAGTATGCCATGAAACACAACAGACATCAGTTTTGAGCACGACAAAACTGCACATGAATTTGATATTACTAAAGGTTAAAAATGTAGGTATCCCGGGTGGCCCAGTGGTTAGGACTCAGCACTTTCACTGCCGGGGGCTGCGTGTGATCCCTGGCCAGGGAACTAAGATCACACAAGCTCTGCAGCACGGCCGAAAGAAAAAAAAAAAGAAAAAAGAAAGAAAAAATATAGGTATCCAATTAGCTTGTATCAGGATTGTCCTTACTGCAAATGGCAAAAACTTAAGCCCAAAGGGTTTAAGCAAAATGGGAATGCATTGATCCTTAGCGCTGAAAAGTCCATGGTAGACTCTAGGTATTACTCGATTCAGGAAACCAACAAAATGACTCTAGAAAGCAGTTTCTCCCTCCGCATCTCTTGACTGCTTTTTCTGTTATCTCCATGTCCAGTACCACTGATCCTGGCAAGATGGCTTCCTCCAGAGCTCCAGCCTCAGATCCTCCAAAGTTCAAGTCTAATGGAATAGAGTGCATTTTTTCCCCAGCAATCTCTGTCAAAGGTCAATTGCAGTTCTTACTGGGTCACATGTCCACCCCTCAGTCAACCCCATACACCCAGGGCTACTCAGTGCTCTGATTCTCCATGTGGGAGTCTCCCGTTTACCTGTGGATCCAGCATAGAGTCAGTACCACCAAAACATCACAGACTACATGTGGGGGAAAATGGTTCTTCAAAGTAAAGTTGGGGTTTCAACCTGGGGACGGCAACACTAACAAATATCCACCGCGTTCAGCTAAAGAGAAGAGCAAGATAACTGACCACGGTTTTATACTTTTATGACAATCAATTAAACTCATTGATGAATTAGATAATACTTCCCTAGATTGCCCTAGGATAACACACCACCAAAATAAATAAATAAAACTTTATTTTAACAAAGAATATGTTTTAGATGGTCTCTACACACACACACACACATACACACACAGATTTCTACAAGACTGCACTGTTGATATGAATTGAATCCATTCAAATAAGATTAATCTATAAAAAACTGACTGAATTCTGTCATTTCGTTTTCAAAATAACCCACTGATCAATCGAATTCAAGCACTTAAAAAAAAACACTTTAATTTGTGTGCACACAGAGCTACCAGCACTCCTCAGTCAAAATACATTGGTTCTTTTAATCCTTCAATCAATACTTCCTTCCAGCAATTCATTTTCTTTACTCCCTTTCCAAAATCATTCATTTCTCCAAAGAAAGTGGAAGGTTTTTACTGATCCATCTCTTTGGTGGTTTGTTTCAGATTGGAGAAGCAGTACAAAATTCCTGGCCATTTTCCTGTTTGGTGATATTTTATGTACCTTTGAGTGTATGTGTTCATTTTCAACCTGCTAATTCTTCAAACCACAGTTCTAGCCTCTAAGACACCACTCCTCTATACTGATAGCCCCTTATTTCAAACATTTAGCACAGTGGATCACAATGGTTAAGTATTCATACCATCATAATAAAATTAATTACATAAATAAAAGTAATTTAATTAAACTAAAAGAAATCAGTTTATTCCTGCATCAACTGAAAGCTCATTGAGGTCACAGCTCTGATTTTTCAGCCTCCAGCATGGTGTCTTGTAAATAATAATGGTTGGTTGAATGAATGAAGATATTATATGCAGTCATATGGTAACTGAGTATTTCGTATTTTCAAAAGGCTGATTTTGCTCCATCCTCCAGGATGAAAAGGTTAGAAAGGGAATATACCCAGGAGCCAGGAATTCTATTCTTGCAAGGCAGAGGCTGGTAGGGGACATAGGTCTATCCCTCCCTCTCTCTAGGCAGTAAGTGTACTGACACTGGGGAAAGGAGAGAGAAGTGAGTCAGAGAACACAGGTCAAATAGCTGCCAGATTGGGAGGAGTTGGCTCCGTGCAAATATCTAGAGCTGAAATGTCAGACGAAGCTGGCAAACAAAGACCCAGGGGCAAGAGAGGAGATACTTACAGACTAAGGACGGAAGGGGCTGGCTGGCACTCCAACTGTGACAGGCTGGGTGAAGCTGGCTCTCATGTGATCCCTAAATCGGGATGTATGACTATATTATGAGCTAGAAACAGAGGGAGTCATTTGGTTACAGACACTTATACAGCCCCCTGTGACTCACTAGATACTTATAAATGTGTGAACTCACCAGCAGCGCTTTACTCTTCAGCTTTGCTTCCCATTAGTTGCTCCTTTCCGACTGTGAGATTTCCATTTGTAAGCACGGCACATCATGAAATATTGATTGGTATTAACGATATTTAAACAAGTTAAATTGCACTATTATTTTTGCCAAGTGTGGCCCACATCGATCAACACAACAAATTACAAATGTGAAACGCTACTTAGGCTGCATAATGACAGCATATTTTAAAATCTGTCCCTGAGTGGCAGAGAGGAGTTTCAGGAGAAGAGAGAAGAATTGTAACACGGCTGGGAAATGGATAAATAAGTAACCTGTTCTTGCAAAAGGGTTTGCCTCATGCAGTGTGTGCTCCAAGGGCATGCCAGTAAGCTGCCTGCAAAGTGAGGAGACATTTGCTGCTATCAAAGAAGTGAAAGTTCCCACTCCAGCCATCATCTGGGGCAGTGGTTCTCTTTTGCGATGTTAAGAATTAGAACAAACTGAGATGTCTGGGGTCAGTCAGAGAGAGTGCTAGAAATTGTGCATGGTGTGTATTTTATTGTCTCTTTAGCACTTCATGTTCTGGAACTATCGACTGGAGAAAAACACACAACCTAAAAGCTGCCAGTTAAGTTTAATTAGGGGACCTTACAGAGGACTAGAATCTGGGAGACAGCCTCTCAGATGCTGTGACAAACTGCTCCAAAGAGGTAAGGGAGGAGCCAGGATACATAGGAGTTTTTGGCTGGAAGAAACCAAAACATGTAGTCGAACATCAAAAGATTACTGCTAATCACGAAAAAAGACATCTCAAGTTAAGGATTTTAGCACTTTTCTATGTATGGGAAAATGCAAGAATCTGAGCTCAATGAAATTATTCCTTAGATATGCAACTTAACTTTCTAGAGCCAGTATCCAAAGCGCATAATAGGTCCAGTTTTCCTCTATCCTGAATTCCCCTAGGGCACACTGTGAAGGGGGTAGCTGATGGCTTGATCCTTTACTGGAATGGCAGGCAACACTGCTTGTCCACAAAGCCATCCGTTGTAACAGTATTGCTTGAGTGAACAGAACAGGCATGACTGATCCCACTGCTCCTGGTACTGTGAACATCCTAACCAAACATAAATATTTATTTCATACTAAGTACCAAGGATGTGCCAAGCATATGGGAAATATAAATCAAACTCAAGCCAAGGAACAAACAAAAAGTCACACCAACAACAACCCCACAAAACATGCAGTGCAAACTCCTCTCTGTCTTCAATCCCGGTTGTTGTCACTCATGAAAAAGAGGAACCAGCAAAATACCAAAAAATACTATCAATAATTCAAGTGAATAAAAGTTCTAGAGCAGTGATGATATTCAAAATACTCCAACCTGTTTGGCTGTGTGACATAAGAAGAAATATATATTTAGTCTGTCCCCCGTCCCTGACCCAGAGCTCCTAAATCCTAAATCCCTTAGAGTTTCCTGGGTGATAAGAGCATCCTTTGTTCTAATGAGGCAACTCTTGATGGTCTCCCAGATAGCTTCAAGTTGTGGACTGGTCACCAGGGAGACCAAGCCATGATTAGGAGCCTGGATCTTTCAGCCCCAACCTTTGACTTTCAAGGTGGAGAGGGGGGCTAGAGATTGAGTTAATCACCAATGACTTATGATTCAATCAACCATGCCTATGTAATGGAACGTCCATAAACTCTAAACAAAGGGGATTCAGAGAGCTTCTGGGTTGGGGAACACATCCATATGCCAGAGGATGACACATTCCACCTCCAAGAAGAAGAAGCTCCTTCTTACGGGACTCTTCAGGACCACACGCTAAGTACCTCTTCAACTGGCTGTTCATCTGTATCCTTTATAGTAATACCCTTCATAATAAATCAGTGAATGTAATAAACAAATAAATGTTTCCCTGAGTTTTGTGAGGTGTTCTAGCAAATTATCAAACCTGAGTGGGGGAGGATTGTGGGAACCCTTGACTTTATAGTCAAGTCAGACAGAGATGTGTGGTACCTTGGGGGCCCAATACTTGTGACTGGCATCTGAAGTGAGGATAGTGAACCCTTAAGCCTGTGGGATCTGAAACTAACTCTGAGTAGTTAGTATCAGAACTGAATTTAGTTATAGGATATCCAGTTGGTGTCCAGAGAACATGTCTGTCCTAAGAGGATGGGCTGCCCCACTTAGGAACGACCTAAGATTGGAAGCTCACCTCAGACCACTGCACATGGATTTCATGACCTTATGAACGCATATTCTTTTTCTGCACACTCAATGCCTAAAAAGCAGAATCTAAGCTCTTTGTGAATTGGCACTGTTTCTTATTCAACATTTACTGCATGGCGGTTGACTCTCTAACATTGGTTTGGCAGACAAAAACAAGGAAACTGGAGGCACCTATTAAAACTGTAGATACTTCTGTTCTGGATTGTGTGGGAAGCTTAGGAGGCACTTTGTGCTCCAGAATACCCTGGACCCAAAAATGGTAGTGAGCAGGAAAGAAAGCAAACTCTACCGTGAGCTCTAACAAGCATGGGCGCCATCGTGCTGCCCACCAAGCGGCAAATTCCAGTAGCCAATGGCAGGGATGGGGAGGAGGGGGTTCCACACAACAAACTCCTTCATGAGTTGGCAAATGTCTCTTAGGCTAACTGCACAGTCTCCTCAAGCTGGGCGGGGATTTTCCAGTGGCTTACCAAACCTCAAGGCATTCTTTTAAAATGTGCTTTTTATGTCAAATCTTTTGATATTTTGACAGGCTACAAAACTCAAAGCAGCAGGAATTTCCATTTGTTGCTGTTGTTTGGGTTTCAAGGCAGTAAAGACACATGCAGTTTCACTCAGTAGACTGTAAATAGAGCTGGATGAAATCCAGACATTGATTAGTAGACTATTCTAATGGGGGAAGAAATCCATAAAGAAACTACCTTGATATAAAATTAAATCCCCTCAATTTATTTTTTAACTAAGAGGTATGTGTTGAGAATGTATTTGTTCAAATGTGCTACAGCAGTGGTTTTCCACCATGGCTTCACATTTAGAATATAAAATATCTTTAAAAAATGATGGTACCCTATGCCAAACAACTAGCAAGACAGGAACACAACCGACCCGTTAGCAGAGAGACTGCCTAAAATCATAATAAGTTCACAAACACCCCAAAACACACCACCGGACATGGTCCTGCCCACCAGAAAGGCAAGATCCAGCCTCATCCACCAGAACACAGGCACTAGTCCCCTCCACCAGGAAACCTACACAACTCACTGAACCAACATTACCCACTGGGGTAGACACCAAAAACAACAGGAACTATGAACCTGCAGCCTGTGAAAAGGAGACCCCAAACACAGTAAGTTAGGCAAAATGAGAAGACAGAGAAATACACAGCAGATGAAGGAGCAAGGTAAAAACCCACCAGAACAAACAAATGAAGAAGAAACAGGAAGTCCACCTGAAAAAGGATTCAGAGTAACGATAGTAAAGATGATCCAAAATCCTGGAAACAGAATGGAGAAAATACAAGAAACGTTTAACAAGGACCTAGAAGAACTAAAGAATAAAACAAACAATGATGAACAACACAATAAATGAAATTTAAAATTCTCTAGAAGGAATCAATAGCAGAATAACTGAGGCAGAAGAATGGATAAGTGATGTGGAAGATAAAATAGTGGAAAGAACTACCACAGAGCAGAATAAAGAAAAAAGAATGAAAAGAATTGAGGACAGTGTCAGACCTCTGGGATAACATTAAACACACCAACATTCGAATTATAGAGGAAGAAGAAGAAGAAGAAGAGAAAAAGAAAGGGACTGAGAAAATATTTGAAGAGATTATAGTTGAAAACTTCCCTAATATGGGAAAGGAAATAGTCAAGTCCAGGAAGCACAGAGAGTACCATACAGGATAAATCCAAGGAGAAACATGCCAACACACATATTAAGCAAACTATCAAAAATTAAATACAAAGAAAAAATATTAAAAGCAACAAATAACATACAAGGGAATACCCATAAGGTTAACAGCTGATCTTTCAGATGACTCTGCAAGCCAGAAGGGAGTGGCAGGGCATATTTAAAGTGATGAAAGGGAAAAACCTACAACCAAGATTACTCTACCCAGCAAGGATCTCATTCAGATTCAATGGAGAAGTTAAAACCTTTACAGACAAGCAAAAGCTAAGAGAATTCAGCACCACTAAACCAGATTTACAACAAAGGCTAAAGGAGCTTCCCTAGGCAGGAAACAAAAGAGAAGGATAAGACTTACAATAGCAAACCACTAACAATTAAGAAAATGGTAATAGGAACATACATATCAATAATTACCTTAAATGTAAATGGAGTAAATGCTCCAACCAAAAGACATAGACTAGCTGAATGGATACCAAAACAAGACCCATATATATGCTGTCTACAATAGACCCACTTCAGACCTAGGGACACACACAGACTGAAAGGGGATGGAAAAAGATATTCCATGCAAATGGAAATCAAAAGAAAGCTGGAGTAGCAATTCTCATATCAGACAAAACAGACTTTAAAATAAAGACTACTACAAGAGACAAAGAAGGACATTAAAATAATGATCAAGGGATCAATCCAAGAAGAAGATATAACAATTGTAAATATTTATGCACCCAAGAGGACCACTTCAATACATAAGGCAAATGCTAACAGCTATAAAAGGGGAAATCGACAGTCACACAATCATAGTAGGGGACATTAACACCCCACTTTCACCAATGGACAGATGATCCAAAATAAAAATAAATAAGGAAACACAACCTTTAAATGATACATTGAACAAAGTGGACTTAATTGATATTTATAGGACATTCCATCCAAAAACAACAGAATACACTTTCTTCTCAAGTGCTCATGGAACATTCTCCAGGATACATCATACCTTGGGTCACAAATGAAGCCTTCGTAAATTTAAGAAAATTGAAATCATATCAAGTATCCTTTCCGACCACAGCACTATGAGACTAGATAACAAATACAGGAAAAAATCTGTAAAAAATACAAACACATGAAGGCTAAACAATACTCTACTAAATAACCAAGAGATCACTGGAGAAATCCAAGAGGAAATCAAAAAAATACCTAGAAACAAATGACAATGAAAACACGATGACCCAAAACCTATGGGATGCAGCAAAAGCAGTTCTAAGAGGGAAGTTTATAGCTATACAAGCCTACCTCAAGAAACAAGAAAAATTTCAAATAAACAACCTAACCTTACACCTAAAGCAATTAGACAAAGAAGAACAAAAAAACCCCCCAAAGTTAGCAGAAGGAAAGAAATCATAAAGATCTGATCAGAAATAAATGAAAAAGAAATAAAAGAAACGACAGCAAAGATCAATAAAACTAAAAGCTGGTTCTTTGAGAAGATAAACAAAATTGATAAACCATTAGCCAGTCTCATCAAGAAAAAAAGGGAGAAGACTCAAATCAATAGAATCAGCAATGAAAAAGGAGAAGCAACAACTGACACTGCAGAAATACAAAGGATCATGAGAGATTACTACAAGCAACTCTATGTCAATAAAATGGACAACCTGGAAGAAATGGACAAATTCTTAGAAAAGCACAATATTCTGAGACTGAACAAGGAAGAAATCGAAAATATAAACAGACCAATCACAAGCACTGAAATTGAAACTGTGATTAAAAATCTTCCAACAAACAAAAGCCCAGGACCAAGATGACTTCACAGGCAAATTCTATCAAATATTTAGAGAAGAGTTAACACCTATCCTTCTTAAACTCTTCCAAAATATAGCAGAGGGAGGAACACTCCCAAACTCATTCTACAAGGCCACCATCACCCTGATACCAAAACCAGACAAAGATGTCACAAAAAAAGAAAACTACAGGTCAATATCACTGATGAACATAGATGCAAAAATCCTCAACAAAATACTAGCAAACAGAATCCAACAGCACATTAAAAGGATCATACATCGTGATCAACTGGGGTTTATCTCAGGAATGCAAGGATTCTTCAATATACTCAAACCAATCAATGTGATACACCATATTAATAAATTGAAGAAGAAAAACCATATGATCATCTCAATAGATGCAGAAAAAGCTTTCAACAAAATTCAACACCCATTTATGATAAAAACCCTCCACAAAGTAGGCATTGAGGGAACTTACCTCAACATAATAAAGGCCATATATGACAAACCCACAGCCAACATCATTCTCAATGGTGAAAAACTGAAACCATTTCCACTAAGATCAGGGATAAGACAGGGTTGCCCTCTCTCACCACTATTATTCAACATAGTTTTGGAAGTTTTAGACACAGCAATCCGAGAAGAAAAAGAAATAAAAGGAATACAAATTGGAAAAGAAGAAGTAAAACTGTCACTGTTTGCAGATGACATGATACTATACATAGAGAATCCTAAAGATGCTACCTGAGAACTACTAGAGCTAATCAATGAATTTGGTAAAGTAGCAGGATACAATATTAATACACAGAAATCTTTTGCATTCCTATACACTAATGATGAAAAATCTGAAAGAGAAATTAAGGAAACACTCCCATTTACCATTGCAACAAAAAGAATAAAATACCTAGGAATAAACCTACCTAGGGAGACAAAAGACCTGTATGCAGAAAACTATAAGACACTGATGAAAGAAATTAAAGATGATACCAACAGATGGAGAGATATGCCATGTTCTTGGATTGGAAGAATCAATACTGTGAAAATGACTATACTACCCAAAGCAATCTACAGATTCAATGCAATCCCTATCAAACTACCAATGGCATTCTTCACAGAACTAGAACAAAAGATTTTACAATTTGTATGGAAACACAAATGACCCCGAATAGCCAAAGCAATCTTGAGAAAGAAAAACAGAGCTGGAGGAATCAGGCTCCCTGAGCTCAGACTACACTACCAAGTTACAGTAATCAAGACAGTACAGCACTGGCACAAAAAGAGAAATATAGATCAATGGAACAGGATAGAAAGCCCAGAGATAAACCCACGCACATATGGTCATCTTATCTTTGATAAAGGAGGCAAGAATATACAGCGGAGAAAAGACAGCCTCTTCAATAAGTGGTGCTGGGCAAACTGGACAGCTACATATAAAAGAATGAAAGTAGAACACTCTCTAACACCATACACAAAAATAAACTCAAAATGGATTAAAGAGCTAAATGTAAGGCCAGACACTACTATACTCTTAGAGGAAAACATAGGGAGAATGCTCTATGACATAAATCACAGCAAGATCTTTTTTGACCCACCTCCTTAGTGAAATGGAAATAAAAACAAAACTAAACAAATGGGACCTAATGAAACTTAAAAGCTTTTGCACAACAAAGGAAGCTATAAACAAGACCAGAAGACAACACTCAGAATGGGAGAAAATATTTGCAAAGGAAGCAACTGACAAAGGATTAATCTCCAAAATATACAAGCAGCTCATGCAGCTCAATATCAAAAAAAGAAACAACCCAATCCAAAAATGGGCAGAAGACCTAAACAGACATTTCTCCAAAGAAGATATACTGATTGCCAACAAAGACATGAAAGGATGCTCAACATCACTAATCATTAGAGAAATGCAAATCAAAACTACAATGAGGTATCATCTCACACTGGTCAGAATGGCCATCATCAAAAAATCTATGAACAATAAATGCTGGAAAGGGTATGGAGAAAAGGGAACCCTCTTGCTCTGTTGGTGAATGTAAATTGATGCAGCCACTATGGAGAACAGTATGGAGGGTCCTTAAAAAACAAAAATATAACTACCATACGACCCAGCAATCCCACTACTGGGCATATACCCTGAGAAAACCATAATTCTAAAAGAGTCAGGTACCACAATGTTCATTGCAGCTCTATTTACAATAGCCTGGACATGGAAGCAACCTAGGTGTCCATTGACAGATGAATGGATAAAGAAGATGTGGCACATATATACAATGGAATATTACTCAGCCATAAAAAGAAACAAAACTGAGTTATTTGTCGTGAGGTGGATGGACCTAGAGACTGTCATACAGAGTGAAGTTAGTCAGAAAGAAAAAAACAGTACTGTATGTTAACACATATATATATAGAATCTAAAAAAATATATATGTTTCTGAAGAACCTAGGGGCAAGACAGGAATAAAGACACAGATGTAGAGAATGGACTTGAGGACACGGGGAGGGGGAAGGGTAAGCTGGGACAAAGTGAGAGAGTGGCATGGACATATATACACTACCAAATGTAAAACAGATAGCTAGTGGGAAGCAGCAGGAAGCAGCTGCATAGCACAGGGAGATCCGCTCGGTGCTTTGTGACCACCTAGAGGGGTGGGATAGGGAGGGTGGGAGGGAGACGCAAGAGGGAGGGGATATGGGGATATATGTATATGTATAGCTGATTCACTTTGTTATACAACAGAAACTAACACACCTTTGTAAAGCAATTATACTCTAATAAAGATGTTAATAAAAAAAAGAGAAAATGATGGTGCCTGAGTCCCACCCTTGAGCTTACAAAGAGATCTATAAGTAGAGACTGTAAGAACTGGGTCATGGGCTGACTAAAGCAGCATCATGGAATAACCATGGCTCGCTTAGACCATCTTGAGAAACTCATTGGAGCTGAATGTATAATTGACTGAACACATTTGGGTTCTATGAGCATGAAGAAAGGAATGGAAAGAAGAACGGCTATTGGCAGTTAATCGTTGGGTGGGCAACCGACTGTGTCTGTCATATAATCTAAGTATCTCAAATGGTTCTTAGAAATTTTCAGAGTGAGATGAGAAACTTACCAGAGCATAGTTTGAAAATAAAGTAGTTATCATATCAATTCTTCTAGTACCCTTCCTGTTCTGTGTGAGGGCACAAAGTAATTGACAGTGGCTCAGGAAACTGTGGATTGGATTCAATAATTTCTAAACTTCTTCTTACCTCTAAAAGCCCATGATTCAAGATACTATGGGAAATTTCAAATGTGAGAAGAACCAGGGCTTTCTGGCATTGAAATATGATGATCTCTTATGGAGACGTAACATGGACGCATGGAAAACATTTGAAGACTATACTGACAAATGAAATTAATGTAGCAAAACTTGAACTTTGAATTAATGAAAGCAAAAGCGATTAAAATAACAAACACAACCTATAATCAGAGCACTGACTATCCTCACAGTTCATTTCTGTATCCGTGAATCTGAAATGATATTTATAGCATTACATTGGCCTAAAGAAAGTACATCACTCCTCGCAGATTTTTAGATTGTGGCATTTACAATGTCAAACACTAATCCTCCAGCATATTCACTCAAAACACATGTCTGTTTAGTAACCGCTATGTGGAACGTCCTCCACCATGTGTTAGGGACATTTAAAGATGAATAAGATGTGATCCTTGCCATCAGACAGATCAACAACTAGTTTGAATGCAATCACCCAGCACAAATGGTAGTAACTGGCAGAGTCTTAAATGCAGAAATGATCTATCTGGAGTAAATATATATTGTGTCACAACGAATAATTCTAAGTGCTCCATTCTGCTCTGCTGAGAGATTTCTAATCAAAATCTGCTTTGTTCTCATTCAAGCAGCAGGTGGGTTTACTACAAAACTTTGCCATCATGAAGCTCATGAAGCTGGGTTTATAACGCCAATGAAATAACACAAAGGAATAGAAAGTGCGGAGCCAAAGGAGTTGCAACTAAGGTTTCTAACTGCTAAGGAATTTCACTGTTACCCCATCCTTATTCTTTCCTCATTTATTAAAAAAAAAAAGCCACTTGGAATTGCTTCCTTTCCCTCTCCTGAAATTCATTCAACAAACATTCATCAAGTCATTCCTACGTGGCGAGAAATATGCTAACCACAGAGAAGAAAAGTAAGCATGAAAGGCAGTCACAACACTGTGGAATTTCTGGGTTGTTATCACTCTGCTTTTGAGGTGAAGAAACTGAGACACAAACTGACCTACGTTACAAAAGGAACACATACAAACTTAGGAATTAAGCTTAGGTATTTTACACCTAGATGCTATTTATTCAGAGCATCCATGGGGATGCCGTGGTTATTGCACCAACAGAAGGTTATCTGAGCTGGTCCAAACCTCAGAAAAAGATGGCCCAGCCTATACAGTCCTCAGGCTGAGATCAGGAGAAAGGGACATTTATCTCCACGTAGGAGGCTGTACAGGTTTACGGAGGGCAGGGCCAAGCAGGCCTGGGACTGTGCTTTATAACCTCCCCAGGGTCGGGGTGGGTGGTGAGGTGGCATTCAAACACTGGGTATCTCATGCTCAAAAGTAACACAGGACATGGGCTGAGGTTACTTAACAGACCAGGGGGACCCGCCAGGGATACATGACTGCTCGGCTGGGTGGATGTCCTATAACTGACAGGCCCTCCAATGCTCCGCCGTCTGACACAGTGACCACATGCTAAGGAGCACTCCTGCTGTACGGGAAGCCAAACTGTCAGAGAAGTCTCAACAGCCAGGCCGATGCCAGCATCCCTCTACTGTCCCTGATCTTCCAACAGCAGCCTTGCCAGCTGGCCTCTCCGCCGCCTCCAACCATGCTCTGATCACTGACAACAAACAGGGCTGAGACACTGACAGCTCTACTCCCCTGTATCAGGACAGCCCTGCTGGTGAGGGATGAATGCATGGGCCAGGGAAGGGGTCCAAAGAGAGGGCAGAGAGGCAAGGGGTGAGTCTGACTGTGCCTTCCTCTGGGCTTCTTTTCCTTACACAAGCCTGCGTTGCACTTTGCATGACCCATTCTAATTTATCTCTTGAGTAGTCCCCCCTACCCATCAGAGTCCCAGCTTCTTGGTGACAGGGATGGTCCTCAGTGGTCACAGCTCCTACCTAGCACGATGGCTGCCACAGAGTGAAAGTTCAATAAATATGTTTTGGGTGTTTTTGGTCAAGAATGATGCTGTGGTGATGAATTGAGATAGATTTCCTACTAAACAAGGACTGTGACATTTCCATAACGTGGGAACCTGAGATCCCAGGAACAGCTCCTTCTCACCCAGAAATCCATACAAATTACATGTCGTTCCACACACTGTGCCCAAATGGCTAATTGGCTCTATAGCAATTTCACCCCTGTGCCAGCTATGCTGCCAGGCAGCAGAAACAACCACCACCACCACAACCCCACTCCAGCTCAGAGAAATGACTGGAAATCAGGGGTGCTAATATTTTACTTCTGTCTGACCACAGAGTTCACCCACAACAGTTCACTAGACATAACTTTCAAACAATTTGGAGATGTGTTCAAAGTCCAAGTGCTGATGATTTTTAAGCACTAATCATGACTCATCGAGCATATTAAATTATCAAATGTAATTCTGTAGAAATTACATCACCCTCAAGCATTATGAAAGCAATAATATATAACTGCAATTTAATGTGAAGCACTGCCCTATTCATTGGTTTCCTAACATCAATACATATAGTGTGCTGAAGTATAAAGACACAAAGATGCTGAAGATAAAGTATCTTATACCAAAGAACAGCACATGACTGGACTGGTAAAAAGGAATCAAGCATTAAATGACCTTACCATTCTTCCAGGTGTTCCTGCTGTAACAGTGCCTACCTAGGAGCCTTCGGATGTAAAACACATCTAGTATTTACAGGCATCTTTCTCCTACACATTCAATGCTTTTGTTGGAGAGTTGAAAATTAGTTTCAGTTCTGGATTCAGCTGTCTTCACATAAGCAGGGTAACTAGTTCACTTCCTTATACCTAATTTGCTCCTCTGTTAAATAGGGGTGCTTCAAATATATTAACTAGGATGATTATTTTATGTACAGAGTGTATAGTCTAGTGTCTGGCATATGGTTAGCTAGAATTCATAACAGTTAGATTCTATTAGTTATAGAGTTTGTCCTCATCATCATCATCTTTGATGAAACAGAACAAAAAAGCTGGACAAGACCTTAAGAGATTTAATTAATCCAAGCTCTCTTTTTTCCAGAGAAGAGAAAGCACACTGTGTTAACCAATATCGTACATCAAAATCATGCAACAAAGCAGGGAGAAAAATGAAAATAGGAATGCATCCTAACTCCAAGTCTACAGCTTTTTCATACAACTGTTAAATGACATGCTTTTAGGTTACTAAGGGCGTTGGAATAGGAGGTCTCTATCTGTCAGCATATCTTTTGCCAAGTTCCTGTGACAATACTTCCCATACCTCAGGGCTCTCTGTCAGAAAGGAACTGGCAACACATATTGAAAACTTTTTATAGTCTTTTGCTAACATTCACTCATTCTTTGACATGTATGTTTCCTTTTAAACGTCTGAGTGACCGAGTAAAGTTATTGCTTCTACATTTTAAGTATTATAAACTGTTTCTAAGAAACCATTTTTAAAGAAGACTTGAAAGACACTATAAAAAGGTCTAACTGTATAAAAATAGGACCACTAAAATGCCTACCTTATGACAGATGCTTTACTTTTTGTTTCCTTTTAATCCGTGAGACATTTACTTATTACTTTTCAGCCCCAAACTTGTCCTTCTAGGTTGACCTTAAACCTGCTAGGGCTAGAAGCCTGCAAACTGTGATTTGCAGGCTTCCATGCTAGCAAGTTTCTGGTTATATTCTGTCACTTAGAATTACTCATGCCGAAATGGAAATCAGTAAGAAGTCAGATATTCTGTTTCTGGCGGACAATCTCAGAAGCGGTAGCAACAGCAGCAGGATCTGCAGCCCAAGTTCCACTAATGAAGCATTTTAGAAGCAGGAGCTCCATCAAATGAAGAGACGACAGCTCCTGCCCACAGCTTCCTACTGTGGTTTCAGTAGCACTGAACGTGACAGTTCTAACAATTCTGGGGGCAAGAATGCTCTTATGGGTATGGGCCTGCAGATGGTAGTGTCTACCTGACATCTGGGTAAGGTCTTCTCCTTTTACTTCTCCAGCTCTTCTGACTCTTTCATAAGCTCTTCTATTAAAAAAATCCTTCTCTGACTTAAATATCAGATTGGTGTTGATTTCCTGACTGGACAATGATACTGGATTAAGATACACTTAATTTTTACAATGACTTTTACAAATTTATAATGACTCTTCAAGCCTGTATTTTTATCTCCACTTTACAGATGAAAAAAATAATTCTTAGAAAATTTAAGTGATGTGCCCAGGGTGATCTGGCTAACAAGTAAAAATATTAGAATTGGAACTATAGTTTTACTTGGCTCAGATACCCTCATTATTCAATGTTAAGTACTACCTATTTAAGCAGGTTATGAACACTTTAAGTGTATTTTATTCTAATTTTCAAACAGTCCATGGTAAATTTTAAAACCTTGGAGTAAGGAAGAAATAAACATTGCCTTTTAAGTCTCCAAATGAACTGAGCAGCTCTCTGATCATTTCCCACGGGCCTTTAATTGATGTGATATACAGTATAGTATATTTCACATATCCTGTCATATATATCAGCAGTAAGGGAGGGTACAAGGTCAATTTTAAGGCATTCATCAATTTTCAGTTGCTGTCCAGTGAGAAAACACTGTCAATAATGAAAAGAGACCATCATAAGAGAAAGGGGGAGAAAAAAGAGAAATACAGTGAGGTATAGAGGTTGAAAACAACTGAATTAGTACTTTGAGACACAAAAAAATTATATTTAACAAAGGCAAATGGAATGGTATAGTCAAGCTCTGTGTCTGACACAATTCATGTGCCCTCTCAGAGCCTCTGGATACGACGTGTCTCCTAGTACTCAGTCTTTGTCCATAAAGACTCCCACCTTCCACCACTGCCCCATCTGCAAACTCTGCTTGTTGCCTGGACAACCCCTGATTAAGCATTTGGTTCCAGAACACCCCTCACCATGCTTCCTATAGATTTGTGTCAGTCTCTGTTTCCTCGGGTACCTTGAATAAGACAGAAGGCAAAGAAAATCATTCTTAATGAAAAATTTACCTATTTGAGTTAAATTACAATATTTTTGGTCAAATTCATACTACAAGATTCTTACTGGGTTTAGTATGTGACTATATACATTATAAGTTATTAAAAGTTAGAAGTTATCAATGCACACAATGTATTTATGCCTACCTACAATATTTGGATCATAGTTTTCTGACTATAAATTAAATGATTTTATTTTAGCTTTTCTGCTCTATTGATAAAGTCTAGATTTTTATGTGAAGCTGAATCCTATACTCTCCATTTCCTCCATCTCCAATTAAAACATCAATGCTATAGAGATGTCATGAATTTTTCAACAATTCACTTTATTATGCCCTTTCAGATACATGTTGCAGCAAAACCTCCTATCTTCCCCAAATCCTTGACCTCAAAAAATTCATGCAGAATGGCAATGCAACCTACTGCATATTATTATTTCACTGGTTGACAGTACTAAGTATGGGGTATTAGAGAAATAAACACCATTGTTAAAAATATGATGAATATGTCCCAATGGCTTAAAGAACCTTGAATTTTTCTATGTGGGAAAGCTTTAGGAAAACACTGGGAAATATCAGAAATCTATACTTTTACGCTTCTGAGGTTTTCAGTGGTGTTGCTTGGACATTTTCAGCTTTTTTTTTTTTTTTTTTTGGTTAATTCAGCCAATGTCAGAAGGTGAATAACAGTCTTTGAGAACTTCTGATATTATGTCAGGTTTGTTTCTCTAATATTATGAAAGAAGAGATTGCGTATAATGGTGATTGTCCCAGAATGCCTGAATTTGAACTCTGTCTCTGTCATTTAGTAGCTGGGTGGTCTTAGGCAAGTCATTTATCCTGTTTGTGCTTAGTTTACTCATTGAAAATAAGGATAATAATAATACTCCCTCATAGGAGTGCTGTGAAGATAAAATGAATTATTATAGGTAATGATTTAGGATTGTGCCTGAATTAAGTTAATCTTTAGGAAGATTGGGATTGACATATATATACTAATATGTATAAAATAGATAACTAATAAGAACCTGCTGTATAGCACAGGGAAATCCACTTCGCTATACAGTAGAAACTAATACGACATTGTAAAACAACTATACTCCAATAAAAAAATAAATAAAAAATAAAAAAATAATAAAAGTTAATCTTTAAATACATGACATCTTTTATCATAGGCTTTTCAAGGACCTTTAAAAGTCTCTAATGATCTTTGAAAAGAAAATAAAACTTATATACATACAGATTCTATGAATGATTTAAATAATCTATGGAAACATTTAAAATAAAGTAAAAAAAAATTAAATTGGTCAAAATTATTAAAAATAATCATTTCAGGACATTGAAATATGACCAAAGGTAAGCAACTTGAGAATTGTTTATTTGTGAAACACTGCTAACTCATTCGTAAGACTAGTGATTTTGTGGCCATAGTGCTGGACACATTTCCTTTCCCTCACCTCAGGTGGCACAATCCTGTAGCTTTACCAATTGGTGTTTGCAGACTCAGTTCAGGGCAGGTGGCAAAGCAACTAGAAATTTCAGTGAGGAACTTTGGAAGTGAGGAAGATATAGAAAGCCTGGAAAAATAAACTCTCCACACACCCCTGGCTTATTCTTAAACTATATATGCAAGTAGAACACACCAGGGATCCAGGTACAAACTGAACATCTGGGGAGAATTGAGCATTTGAGACCATTTGTCAAGCAACACATAGTTCAGGTGACAGAGGATGGAAATCTTACTGGAGCATAACGTCTGCATGTATCACTGGTTGACCATGAACTCTACAAGGGATCCAAGCTATCAAACACTGAGCAAACACATTAGAACTATACACTGCAGGGTATACAGATATTTCATCTTAAATCCAGGAAATTTAACTGCCTGTTAAAACAGCACAACAACCCTCAGAATAAAAGGACACTGACATAAAAGAAATGAAAACATATCATCTACATGGTTCAGTTTCTCACAAAGTAAATTACTAGACATGTAAAGAAACAAGAAAGTTACCAATGCCCAGGGAAAAAAGACAGTCAATAGAAATTGACTTGAAGTGAATTTAGCAGACAAAGACTTCAAAGTAGGTATTCTAAATCTGCTCAAACTTAAGGAAAATATATACAAAGAACTAGAGGAAAATACATTCAAAGCATTTGAAAATACGGAAATAATAATCAAACAAATAAATCTGAGGACAGATCAATATCTCATTAAAAGAACAGAGAGAAAAAATGCTTAAGAGAAATGAACTAGAGTCTCAGAAATCTGTAATACAGTATCAAGCATTCCAACACTCATATAATTGGAGCCACAGAAGCCAGTGAAAGCAGGAAAGGGGAAGAAAAATATTTTAACACTGATGGCCAAAAAATTCCCAAATTGGTAAAAGATATTAACTTATGCACCCGGGAAACTCAACAAAACTCCAAGAGATTGCACCGACATACATGATAGTCTACTGCTGATACAGACTACCATAAAATAAAGAGACTATCTTAAAAGAAGCAAGAGAAAAATGACAAATCACATACAAAGGAAAAACTATACGAATGATGGCAGAATTTTCTTCAGAAACAGTGGAAGCTAGAGACGTTGGAATGCCATTCAAAGAGCTAACAGAAAAAAAAATCAATGAAGAATTCTATATGCAGCAAAATCATTCTTAACTTCTTTAAGACTTAGAATTGTATAAAGCAGAATTTATATTATATTTGGGGGCTTATAATAACACAGATGTAGCATACTTAACAATGCAAGGATGGGGAAATGGAGCTACACTTGTGCAAAGTTCCTATATTTTATCAGAAGTCAGTGTTATTTTATGTTAGATTATAATAAGCTAAAGATGGTATTATAATCCCTAGAGCAGTCACTTTAAAAAGTAAAGGAATGTAGCTAAAAAGTCAATAGAGGGTGAAATTATTAACGTATATAAATGAGGATAGAAAGAAAAAAATAGAGGAATGAAAAATAAATGAAAAAAAAACGAAACAAGTAGCCAAATACCATATGTAAATCCAACCATATCAATTATTATATTAAATGTGAATTTACTAAACATATCAAATGGTAGAGATTTTCAGACTGGATAAAAACCAAACTCTAACTATATAATGTCTCTAGGAAACATGCTATAAATTCTAAGACATAAATAGGATAAAGGGTTAGAAAAAGTTAAACTAAATAAATAATAAATAGGAAAGAGATGGGATTGCTATACTAATACCAGACAAAACAGACTTCAAGAGAAGAAATATTAGAGAAAGTATTAGAGAAAGGAATTTCATATTTAATGATAAAAGGAATAATAAATCATAAGCTTGTAACAGTTACAAAAGTAGAAGTATCTAACCAGAGGAGTAATTGCAAAAGGGCAAGAGGGAAATTTAAGGGATAATGGAAATGTTCTAACACTTGATTCTGGTAGTGGCCAAAACTCTTCTCACAGTATAGTTAGAATGGCTGGATTTTATTGTACATAAAGAAAGCTAAAGAAAATAAAGAAAAAATGGAACACACACACACACACACACACACACACACACACACACAGAGGAAGGTGACCTTAGACTACATAGGGCTGTCATAGGGGTTGCAAGTCTCTGGGCAATTATTTTAGATGGCACTCCTGTCTCCATAAATGAGTCCTCCAAAATCAATGCCAGCACTCTTCTGGAAGCCTGATCTCATATGATGCTGAAAAAGAAATATTGCTCTGGTTGGCAAGAATAATTCCCTTGCCAGGTTTTCCTTTAAGAACCAGAACTTGGCCATCATACACTAAGATAGTGGTGAGTCTTGGGAATTCTTGGTTAACCCTGCACGGAACAGAGAGTCAAAGATTTCTCTGAGGCAGAAAACAAAACAAAACCCCAAGTAGGTCAGGTCTAGTTCTGGCTCAGGACCCCACCCAGCCAGCACTGCTGATCCTGGATGATTCTAGGCTCAGGAAATTTTCTATCAAGGAGGGCATTCCAAAAACTCAAAGTCCTTGAGAAGGTACAGAGGCCCTGCTTTCCCAGGTCTAAGGGCAGTACTGAGACTACACTTATGCACATAAATTCACTGAAACTAATTCACTTTCAAAATTATTTCTTTCAAACCACTGAAATCTAAACTCAGGTCAACTCAGCTTGTCACTTTCCAAATAATACTTTAGGCATCTTTTTACTTAACAAATACAGTGATTATCATATGCCAGTCAATATTTTAACTGTTTTGCAAATATTAACTTATGGTATTATTATAACAATCTCATGAAGTAGATACTATTTTTTTCCCACTTTAAAGATGACAAAACTGATGCACAGAGAAGTTGAGTAACCTGTCCATATTTACACAGCCAGTTAGTGGGAACAGGATTTAATCCCAAGGAGCCTGGTTCCGTAATACCTGCTCTTAATTACGATGGTATGTTGATTAAAGCCTATACATGCAGAAGACCTATTGTTTGGGGTAATGCTTTCAGCCCAAACCATCTTTCTAAAAAAATCTATTTCATGCAACATTTTTTTTTTTAAAGAAGGGAAAGAAGGAAGGGAGGAGAAAAGAAAAGAAAATGGATCTGAACGTAGCAAGAAGGATTCAGGTTTGAAATTAATCTACTATTTGAAGAGAAATTATAACTTTTCAAGGAGCTTGGTTTCCATTTATTACCTATTTCAGGGCTTTATTAAAGTCAAGAGGGAGGAAGTGGGGATTTATGACTTCATGGAGGTTAAGCCACCTGCCCAAAGTGGCAAAATAGCTGGTAACAGAGCAGATCTGATTCTGACCCTACCAAGTTTATTCCATCAAACGGCACTCCAGAATTTGTAAATCACAAAACTCCAAAGTCAGGGGAATTTGTTGCTGAGGACTTTCTGGTATGATTTATATTCTGAAAATCCCAAATCCACAATGCGTGATTGCTGTTTGACCTCCCCTGGGGCTGGCAATTCTTGGACTTCGTGTTGAGGTGGATCTATTTCAGCGGTTTGAAGAGAAGCCTGAAGGTAGGAACGTTACCTGCTGGCACTGGAGTGAGACCCATTTGTAACTTCCCTCCTACTGCTGTCACTGTAAGATGATGGTTGAGAGACAGGCCAGATTTTGGATGAATGAGAATACTCCATTCCTGGAGGGATTATCTATTTTCTTTACAAGGATATAATTATGCACTGTGCTGCACTCCCAAATATCTTCAAGCACCTCAAGTCTGCCAGCTGAGCTTCTATTGTTATTCTAAAGTAAACGCTACTTTCTTCAGAGAACACCAATTACGAGATTATTATGTTTTGCAAGCCTCTGGGAATGAATGTGTTTGCTTAGTTTTAGGTTGCCAACTCACCTTTCTTTAAATGTGCGGTGCAGGACTCCTTTCTGATGCAGAGGTTTTTACTATTTGCTGCCTCCTGAGCCCAAGAGTCCAGGAAACTCCCCATAACTTCCAGGACATTCCCAGACAACAAAGGCTTCAAGTGCATTACCACTGAATTGGGTTTTCCTCATGAGGTCATCACAAAACTTGAAATGACATTGTAAAAGAGATAGTTCTGGAGAGAAAGATGCCACTCTGAAGCTTTATTTTGTGGTAAATGCTAATGTATGAGTCTCCTTGTGGGCCTTCCTGACCCTCCCTCCTGAGTGTTTGCTTTTCACTTCCCCTTTGTTTTCCACAAAGCAATGTTTTGTTTTGTTTTTTTTAATTAATTAATTAATTTATGGCTGTGTTGGGTCTTCGTTTCTGTGCGAGGACCTTCTCTAGTTGTGGCAAGCGGGGGCCACTCTTCATCGCGGTGCGCGGGCCTCTCACTATCGCGGCCTCTCTTGCTGCGGAGCACAGGCTCCAGACGCGCAGGCTCAGTAATTGTGGCTCACAGGCCCAGTTGCTCCGCGGCATGTGGGATCTTCCCAGACCAGGGCTCGAACCCGTGTCCCCTGCATTGGCAGGCAGATTCTCAACCACTGCGCCACCAGGGAAGCCCCAAAGCAATGTTTGAAAGTCAGAACTACTGGAAGTCAAAGGAAGGTAGATTCAGCCTTCTTAGAGAAATAAAAGGGTTATTTTAATTGACATTAACTGATATTTGTATAGAAGGAAGGATTCGCTTAAGTTTTCATCCAGGAGTATTAAAGAAATCAAGAGGAGGGATAGATAATGCTTATTCTGACTAGAAAGTAGTTCTCCCAAGGGCATAACAAACCTCTAGAGCAAATCCCCCCTTGGGTATAAGTGAAAATGCTTAGGATGAAGAGGCATCTAAGGGCTTTTTCTGCCCACAAGTCACTTCTGAAACAAAGCCCCTGGCTGTATTAACCACAGTTCTAGCTTCTGTAAATTTGATACTTCAACATCTAACCTACATGCATATGCTGGACATCCCTAGTTCTGGACAACCTGACAATACGCCAGAGCCACCTTGCCATGGCCTCTTGACTCCCTCATCCAGCCCAACCGCTCCTCAGGAGGAATCCTTTTTCCTGGGGATGCCCTTTTCAAACACAAACCCATCAATCCTGAGCCCACATTCAACCATCTCTGTTACTGGGCTCTCACACTCTGGGCTACTATACACCTGCCCTCATCACCCTAGGGCCAGATATCAGACAGCTAGAGACAGTGCCTATGTCCAAGAGCCTGCTGGAATCATTCAAGCCAGTCCATCCTAAGCATGCTTACCCTGCCTTGCCTGTTGCTCCCTGTGGAAACCACAATGAAGACTCTTGCCCACCGTCCCCCCACCCCTTCCCTCTACCTCCTGCCAACCCTCGTGCTACCCAGTATGGCTCCCCATGGCGGGATGTGTCCCCTCCTTCTGGGACCAGTGAAACCATCTCTTCCAAAGCAGTCATTTTCCTGATCCACAGGCCTTCTGGACACCCAATGTTCTATTCATTCACTGCATTTTAAAGCACAGGCTCTTTATCATGCATGGTTACCACATTTTGTACAACATTATCCCAGAAGGCTGGTCACAGATTATTGGTCCAGGGATGATCATGTGACACAGAGAAGCCATCTACAGACTGGACACTGGCCTAGGAACTTGTCTGGTACAAAAGCTCTACGTAACTGGGCTTCCTTGATTACAAGTCCACAGAGGAGTAATGGATCCACAAATGCGGGCTGATCAATAACTGAGTGGTCTCTACCACTGCAGCCCAATGGCGGTCCTTGAGCCAGTGGGTTAAGCAGTTCCTGAGGGCTAGTAAGAGCTGCAGAATCTCAGTTCCCTCCAAAGACCTTCCGAAACAGAACCTGCACTGTAATGGAAATCCCTAAGTGGTTTGTATGCTCATTAAAGTTTGAAAAGGACCACGTGTGGTAGTCATGAGAATGAGTCGCTCAGTACCCCAAGCTGCTGAACTCTGAAATCCTTCACTGTGTTTGCACGGAGGCCAAGCTTCCCATGGGCTGTTCCCAATCTATGACTGATTGCAACAGGAATACTATGCAGGCCCGTTCTTGGGAAATGTGGGCCTCCCTGACAGGTAAATTTGGCTCAAGGACTCTGATGGCCTTGGTAAATTTTCCTAAGAACGGCATTCTAAGATGTTTGCCCCATCCTTCCTTCCTTCCTTCCCTCTATCCTTCACCCAGGGTCAGACCTGCATGGTGGTCCAACGGCTCTCTCAACACACTGCTATTTCTTCTCACTGCCATTGCCCCCAATAAATTGCTTAAGACTTTAATTCTATCTTGGAGTCTGCCTTTAGGATTAACACACAGGTCTATACCATTTCAAGTGGCAGCTTTCCAGATCTTCAGAGGTTACAAAACTGACATAAAGAAAGAAACCGGCAGTTACATGATTAAGGCGATACATATATATATATCCCTAATGATGCCTCACTAACTATGCAACCATCTTATATATCCCTTCCTGAGTTTATGATCCAAGATTGAATACTGGATAGATGTTGGACCCAAGATGACTATGCAGAAATGAGCAAAACATCTACTGTTTACAGTAAGACTCCTACATATGAATGAGTTCCATTCCAAAAGCGTGTTCATAAGTCCAATTTGTTTGTAAGTCCAACAAAGTTAGCCTAAGGTACCCAACTAACACAATCGGCTATACAGTACTGTACTGTAATAGGTTTATAATACTTTTCACACAAATAATACAAAACAAAATAAAATACAAAATAAAAAACAAACACAAAAAATAAAGAAAACATTTTTAATTTTATAGTACTGTACCTTGAAAAGTACAGTAGTACAGTACAACAGCTGGCATATAGGGGCTGGCATCAAGTGAACAGGTAAGAAGTTACTGACTGGAGGAAGGAGAGGAGGTGGGAGATGGTAGAGCTGAAGGATCGTTAGTAATAGGAGACAGAGGGCAAGCTGCAATTTCACTCAAGCCTGATGTTGATGGAACACACGTTCGCATCTTTGAAAATTTGCAACTTGAAGGTTCGTATGTAGGGGACTTACTGTACCAAATCTGCAATGAGGATTTAATTTTTGTTTGACTCAATTGTATTTGTATTACATCAATAGCCATTTTAAGTAAAGAGAGTAATAAGTATCCTTGTTTAAAGAATAGGTGTACCATGGAGAACAGTATAGAGGTTCTTTAAAAAGTAAAAATAGAGCTACCATATTATCTGGCAATCCCAGGCCTAGACATATACCTGGAGAAAACCATAATTCAAAAAGATACATGCACTTCAATATTCATTGCAGCACTATTTACAACAGCCAAGACATAGAGGCTACCTAAGTGTCCATCAACAGATGAATAGATAAAGAAGATGTGGAATATTTATACAATGAAATATTATTCAGCCATAAAAAAGAATGAAATAATGTCATTTGCAGTAATATGGATGGACCTAGAGATTATCATACTAAGTGATGTAAGTCAGACAGAGGAAGACAAATATCATATGATATCACTTATATGTGGAATCTAAAAAAATGATACAAATGAACTTATACACAAAACATAAATAGACTCACAGACATAGAAAACAAACTTATGGCTACCAAAGGGGAAGGGGGTGTTAAATTAGGAGTTTGGGATTAACATATGCACACTACTATATATAAAATAGATAACCAACAAGGACCTACTGTATAGCACAGGGAACTATACTCAACAGTTTGTAATAACCTATAATGGAAAAGGATCTGAAAAAAAATAGATATATGTATATGCATAACTGAATCACTTTGCTATACACCTGAAACTAACACAACATTGTAAATCAACTATACTTCAATAAAATAAATACATAAATAATTAAAGGACAGGTGTTGGAGTTGCTGCTGTTATTTTGGGCTAGCTCATAAAGAAAAAAAATAGTCAGTCTATGTGGATTAGATGAGAGGGAAATAATCCAACACCAACCTTAGACCCTGATCTCTCAGCAGCACAATAGGAGTTAAGGGAGAATGGCTAGGACATACTTAGACAGATGTAAGAAAGACTATCATCTTCTTAAAAACACACAGGGAAAGGCTTTTTCCTATTACACTGTATTCCATGTATGAACATATATACTTCCCATGAATTTCTGCAGTATTCTAAGAATGCTATAAATTCAATTCATCATCCTGAACATAAACATTACAAACCATAACCCATGGAATTAGAGATATTGTCCAGGGTTAAGACAGACCAGAAGTGGTCTTCAGAGTAAAAGTAATTTGAGGATAAGGTATGGCTTAGCACCTTAAAGGTGACAATCACTGCACTGAGTGAATCATCCATGGGATCTCATTTACTCTTTTGTATTCTCTATAAGTAGATGTCATCTCCATTTAACAGGAGAGGAAACCAGGCTTCATAGAGGTTATGTAACTTGAATAAGAATGATGCATCCAGCAAGTAAGTAATCTGGAATTTGAAAGCACTGAAGCCCAGTACTGTTTTTATTACTCTCCATCTGCATTGCTTAATATTCTTCCCATGAGAAAGGTATAAATATAAAATTAAAAAATTGTAATGTCTACATGTATAATTTTGAAAATACTTTCATATGTCTCTGTTCCCTAACACATAGCATGTTTATTAGTACTGAATATGAAGACAAGCTTAAAATGGGGAATATCTCTGATTTTCAACCATACCATAGAAACTGAAGCAAGAGTGATGGTGACTGAAAAAAGGGCATGAGGAAACCGTTTTGGGGAGGAATGTTTTATATATTGATTGGGGTGGTAGAAATATTTTGCATTTCGACTGGGGTGGCAGTTACACAAGTGTATACGTTTGTCACAACTCATTGAGCTGTACTGTACACTTAGGAATGAATTTCATTGTATATAAATTAAATCTCTAAAGTTGATAATATGAGTAAAAAAAAAAAAAAAGTCCCAGGGTTACAAAAATGGTATGCTTACAGATTATATGTTCTTTTTGGATGCATGATTCTCTGCAAATAGCAATGATAGAATGAAAGTTTTACTTAAAAATATGCATTTTCCCCTGCTACTACTTTGAAAAGATTTCTTACTGTTTACAGCCTGCTATTATGGAAAATATATAATATATAATAATGACTATCGTCTTCTAAAAATGACACAGGGAAAAAATTTTTTCCAATTGCCTTGTATTCTATGAACATAGACACTTTGCATGATTTTCTTCAGTACTCTAAGAACATAAATTCTTCAGCCTGAAAATAAACATTCCAAACCGTGACCAATGTAGTCAGAGACATCATACAGGGCTGAGATTCACTAGAAGTAGTCTTCAAAGTAAGGGTAATTTGAGGACAAGGTGTGTCAGTGAAACCGAGCAGGACCCTGTGGGGCTCCTGGTACAAAGCCTTTCCGTGTCCCCCATTTCCTGTTTGTAGGAAATAGGCTTCAGTCAGCCTCTGTGACCTTCCCTGAGTTCCAAAGGGCAGGTTCAAACAGCTGCTAATCAGGGAAGGGTGGGAATGCAGAAACAAGGGAGGAGCAGTCAAGAAACAATAGTGTGGCCTTGGGGCAGCGTCCTGGTTCCTCCTCAAGGGACATATAGAACAGTATCTTTGAGCTCTTCTGCAGAACTCAGGCCCCCACCCAGGTGGAGGATGGCAACTTCAGGCTGAGCACAAGACTCCTGGAGCACCGCCTTGCTACCTCACCACCAACCAATGAGAAGAAGGTCACACACCCTGCAGCCCTCACCCCCGATACCGCCTATGAAAACTTTTCCCCATAAACCACTGGGGAGGTTCAGGGTTTGTGAGCATAAGCCACCCGTTCTCCTTGCTTGGCCCTTGGAATAACCCTTTCTCTGCTCCAGACGCTGACGTTTCAGTTTGTTCGGCCTCACGGTGCACAGGGTACACCAATTTCATTTGGCAGCATCAGCTCTGGATTAAATACAGTGGGGTTGTCCCAAGGTGTAAAAATCCCAATTCATTTACATTTATCCAGCTAACATTTATTGCAGCCATGATGAAAATTTTAGCTTGGCAGTCAGCTGGTTTCACCACATTTTAGTCTTAATCCACAAGAAAGGTAGTGCTTTGGAAGTGTTTACTTAGTGCCAAGAGTCAAGTTTAGCAAGAAGCTAGATTGTATTATTTTGCCCTTGAAGGTTTATTAACAGAATCAATGCACTCCCTTTCAAATGTCAGAGTTGTTTCCTCTCTTTCTCTGGGTCTCTGTCTCTCTTTCTTTAGATGTATGTACGTATGTACACAAATACATATACACAAATACATGTATGTATGTATCTAGTTCTCTGTCATTAGGATTTATGTTGCATAGTGAACTGCTAATCTGATTTATTCTCTTAGTAAAAGAACTGTTAAAGTGCAAAATCATTATGATGAAAGAACATTAATATTGGAAGAATAATAAATACAAGGATCCTATCCTTAATGCACAGAACCTGACTTCATCATTATTGGTTTTATTAGCTAACATATTTTCAGATTACGCTATAAGTTTCACTATGCATCATTCATTGGCTTATGAGTTTCTTGTATTTAGGATTAGGATAAGCACTGAGAGCTGACAAATCAACACTTTTAGCTTATGCATTGATCATCACTGCCCATTTAATCCTTTCCTGTTTAAATTACTCAATTCATTAGCCAGACCACAGTCACCAAGACACTTCCACTTGCATTCAGGGGAAACTCAATGTTCTTCATTGAGGGAGAGCCCAGTTTAGATTTCTATAATAACTTCCCTTACAATTAGCTGCTGATTTTAACTTACCTCTGCTCTTCTGTGGTTTCAGAGATGTTAATTTCCTTACTAACTCACAATTAGAGGAGTAAAGCATAGGCAATTTTTTTGAAGAAATCTTGAGTGAAATGCAAATTACTTGAGTGATTCCTATAAATTCAATCAAATTGCTAATGCACTGATGACCCTTTGTGTGTGTTTGGAGGGGGCAGTTAGGGTGGGGAGGATAGGGACGGTATGTCTCTTTCATTCTACTTTAAGGAAAGTTTCCCATCTCTGAAGCAATCTAAAGAGGCATCAACCAATATGAGTAAAGCAAAATAAATGGAGGAATGGATTAATTTTCACAATGTCATAGAGTAAAACCCAACCAAAAACTTTTTTTTGAGATTACCTATTTTGACCTCTGATAAAATACCTTTATCAAATGTATTATTTTCTTTTAAAAGATAGATACAGAACACCTCCATGTAATACTGATGTGATCCTAATGTTAGGAATAAATTCATTCAGCATTCCACACATATTGGGCTAGCATTTTATTAGATACTTTGTGGGGAGAGATATACCCACATATTCTACTGTAGGTGAACAAAATTCTGCCACCTCCAAGTGTCTCTTTGGCATGCTGCTTATTTTGAGCTGAAAACAATCAAGGACAAAAAGACTCAGGAAGAAACTTTGACCTTCTCTCTAACTGCCTAAAGAATGTAGATAGAGGACCTGTTCCAGGAAGGGAGCTATCACCATAGATAAGATAGTATGAACTAGGTGTATAGACAGGGAGGAACCTAGGAAAGTCTGTCTGTCAAAATTCCTCTCTGTGTCCCATTATCTCTTCATGCCCCAGCAAACATTTGTTTATGAAACATTTGCTTTTCCATCTCCATGTGAATTGCCTTCTTCCCCTTTGAAGTCCCAAATCACTACCCCCAACATCTTCTTCTGTCTTTAGCTGAAGATGGTATTTAAGGTGAAGGTTTCAGCCATTTTGGCAAGTTGCTCAGTTTTCCTGGGTCTCTCCCATGTATATATGTTATTAAACTTTTGCTTGATTTTCTCCTGTTAATCTGTCTCATGTCAACTTAATTCTTAGACCAACCAGAAGAACCTAGAAGGGTAGAGGAAATTTTTTCCTTTCCCTGACACTATTCTATTAAGAGAGGTATTTCTATTAGGAGAGGTAATCCATCCCCCACCCGTTTGCTAGATTGTGGAATCTCTTCTTTTCAGTATATGAATACCCTTCAATGTTGATTCCTGTTGCTGACTAAAAATTGTCACTTGCCATCTGGTTCTACAAGAATGAAGTCACTGGCTACTGCAGTTGCTGACCTTCAACACACCCTGAAAGGAGTTCAGGGCAGAGATCAGGAATGAGGCACTCTGTGCTCTAGGAAAAACTGGCAGAACAGGCCTTCAGATAGTTAGATATTTTCAGAAGAAGATTTTATGAGCCCAGTTTTTTGCATCTTCTCGTATCTAGAAAGGCACTAAAATCATTAATGGAGACATCTGCTCCTCGTGACTGGCAGCAACCTTCTTGAGACTAGCAGCCAGCCTCTGCCAAAATGTGTACGTGGCTGCACGTATCCCCTTCACCCAAATCACATATATACTGACCTCCTCCCTTGCTTCTTTGGATCAGGTCCTCAGAGCTCTCTGAGATGCCATTACCTGGGCTAGAGTCCTAATTTTGCCCCAAATAAAACTTAACTCACAACTCTCACAATGTGCATTTTTTTTCAGTTGACACTGTTTCCCTATATCAATGGTATCTAATTCCAAAAGGAAGGAGGTCTTAGTTCTGTGACTTTAGAAAAGGGTGCTAGGTAAAGCCCTACAAGAACTGCCCTTTTAAAGTAAATGTCACAATTCAGGGTGATTCTAAATGTTAGCTCTCCCTGCCAAGCAGTTGATTTTACTCTTGTGTGAGGCACTAGAATGTTTAATCTTACAAATCTAACAAAATTGGAAGATGTTCCTGTTTTTCTTTACTTTTTTTTTTCTTCATAATATAAGAAGCCATAAAATCTATAAGGTACGAAGGTTAAAGTCACAATGCTCATTTTCAGTAATTCTTTCTTGTGTAACTGCCATGTTCTAGGCTGTAGGTGAGGCTGCAACAAGGCACCAAGTGATAGACTTAGTGGATATACAGCATCCACTTCTCACGTGTGCTATAGTACTTAGAAATGCCCCAAATATGTTTTATGAATGTGCGTATAAACAAAATGATACACATTACTGAATGCTTGCTGAATGGCAGATTCCATGTTAGAAAATGTACAAACATCATTTTGCTTAATCCTCATGGAAAACCTCGGAAATACATGACATGTATGCTTATTTTACAGATTTAAAGAATAGCTTCAGAGAGTGTAAGTGACTCTCAGGGTTGCACTGTTAGTAACTGATTGAGCTGTAAAGCAAACAAAAGTGAGCCTGACTTAAAACTTAGATCTTTCTCATTTGCTTCCTTTGCTTTGTTGGCCCTGGAAACTTGACAGAACTGTGGCACATATTGGGCTGAAATGAGAACTGAGCCATCAGCCTAAATGTGCACATCTACAATATCTAGATCTTTGCTACTGAGTCAAAAAGATGTGTCTCTCTATTATCCACATAATTGCTTTAATGTATAATTCCTACAGGAGATCTAAGCATAGAGTTAAAGTTTATACTTTTGTTAGGTTGTTATGATATTATTTTACGCACTCACCTAAGTTTTGTTATTCAACATTCAATTCTTTATTCTGAGATTTCAAAATGAATCTTAATTAGGTCAGGATTTTGCTAGTGAGTGATGAAAGAATGGGTTTTTCAAAGAATAGGGAGAATTTAATTGGAATTGAGAGTTTTTGTCTCAACTCTATGCTAAAACAGTGGGTGTTTTGAAATCTACATGCTTTTGTTAATTTTTCTCTATATTATCAGGGATTAGACACCACTACAATTTTTTATTATCCTAATTTTCTTCATAAGCTGCCTTTTTTTTATTTGTTAGAAGATTTTACCCTCATCTTTTCCCCTAGGATTTGTATAGTTTCAGTATCCTCCTCATTGATTCTAGATCATACTGTATTGCCTGATCTCTTGCAATGTACTCCTTCTCCGAGAATATCTGACATTCTTCAAGGTGTGAAGCTACATCTAGCCACTTTCTTGTCATTCAGCTACAATCACCACATGGTATTTCTCAGTCAGTCAGTCCTCTCCTGGCCCAGCTCATGTTCCCCACTGCCGCTGTGCTCTGTTCATGAGGCCACTTGAAGGAGCTTCAATTGTTATGGCTCATGGTGCAGCTGGAGAGAACACTATTATCCACTGATGGACACTGGTAAGAAACAATTTAATACCTGTCATATGTAAATAACATTTGGATCATACGAAAACCCTTCGGTGCTGTTGGCTGGTAACCGTTGCTACAAAGTGTTGAAAGAACATAAGAAGAAGATGAGATGGATCCTCCAATGCAAAATTGGGAATGAGTGTAAAATTAGAGAATTTGTGAGAAGATGATGAATGTTGCAATGTGGAAATTTTGTTGTTGCTTATGCAAGCATTCATTAGAATATACCTGTGCCTTTGCCAGGCTGAAAATATCCATATGCTTTTTTCCCCAAGATATATTCAAAATTTCTCAAAATTTTGCAGGTTGGACAGGTCCCTGCAATCTTTATTTTACCTTATGTTTACAATAAACAATTGAGTCTAAAAGAGAAATTGGATCCTGGAATAGAATAGTTTAAAGCAGTAAATATTCTCTGGATCCTACTATTACATACATATAATTGGTCCCATTACACTAATTATTGAGATTTCCTGATCTTGCCTCATTTGCTCCCAACATACCTCCACATTTACCCCTCTCCTAGAAGAGGTTCCCCAACTACCCCAAGTTTCCTATAGTTCTGAACGGGAGTCTACAGATGCTTGTGAGTCAGACTCTCAATCACAATCATATGCAAGAGCTCCAGAACCTCCTTGCCCATATTCTGTGCCCAGGAAGCCACCAGAGGGAGGCTCAGTACTGCCCCTACTGGTGGTCATGGTCATGCTCACATCCATGTCAAATGTTCACTCTGTCTTGATCCCTCAGAGGTAGAACACCACTGTATTCTCGGCAGAAGTGGGGAGTATATCCCTTTCTCCAACATAGCACAGCTCACTCTGGGCCCTGGGATAGTTTTGCTCTCTCCTAGAGTTTCACAAAGGCTACCATGAAGATCATTTTCTTCAGGTTACAATACTCACCTCTCTACCTTCTTACTCACATCTAATCCAGGTGGCCAATTCCTACTCTTTCCCTTTGTGTCTCCTTTTGTCTCTGAATGATTTCTATAGGTGACTACAAAATATCCAACAAACCATTAAAAGCCTCCTTCTTCCACCTTTGACTTCTCTCCTCAAAAATAAAATACCCCCATAGAATACATCCAATGAAGGTCACTGGCCAGTAAACTTTATAAACTCTGAGCTTAGTTTGAGATTGGTAGGACATCTGTTCTAGATTATTCAACTTGAGAAGATACATACGATCACCTGGTCTGATGCTTTCATTTAAGGATAAGAGACTGAGACCTCAGAGGCATACCCAATGTCTTAGAGCTACTTGGTGATGAACTCAATTAAAATAATCCAAATCATGATAATAAACTCCGCATGTAAACCAAGATTTCACTCTCCCTTTACAGAGATGTGATATACTAAACTCAACAGTCTTAAATTTTTTTTTTTTTTTTGATGTGGACCACTTTTAAAGTCTTTATTGAATTTCTTACAATATTGCTTCTGTTTTATGTTTTGGTTTTTTGGTCACAAGGCATGTGGGATCTTAGCTCCCTGACCAGGGATCAAACTTGCACCCCCTGCATTGGAAGGTGAAGTCTTAACCATTGGACCACCAGGGAAGTCCCTTAAATTATCTTTTTATTCCCTGTGCCTAACATAATACCTTGGCACACAGGGAGTGGAGTGGCTCAAAAAATACCAGTGGGGGGGGGCAATATGGGGGAGGGAGTGGGAGGTTCAAACTATTGGGTGTAAGATAGGATAAAAGGACATATTGTACAACACGGGGAATACAGCCAATATTTTGTAATAACTGTAAATGGAGTGTAACCTTTAAAAATTGTATTAAAATACATTAAAAAAGAATGAAATCACAATAAAAACTACATTCTCAATGAAGTCAGAGAAGGTAGTATAATCTCTAAATTAATTTCATTTCATATTTACCTGAAAATATTTAACAAATCACAAGAAACATTAGTTATACTACCATTTTATATCTGGCTAAGTTCTTTATTCCTTAGATATTCAAATTGCAGTGGTAGTGAAACCAGTATTCTATGATACAGTGAGTTCTCCTATGGTGCTTAGCATCCAGGATTACAAGAAAAATAAATGACCATCGAATCTATACTCTCGACAGGAAGGTTACATTTTGTCTCATCTTGGTAGAAAATATTCCCTTGAGATTTTTGATCCTTAAAATGAAACCAGCTTTCCATGAAAACTAATATTAGTTTACTCTCTTAAAGTTGAACATGTGTGACTTTAAAAATGGGAGCCATTGAGGAAGTCATGAAACCTTCCTGCTATTTAATAATGCCTTTATTTCATAAGGGTAATTTTAGTCAGCAGCCTCTGGCGGTTGGAATTAAGTTATACTGCTGCTAGAGATTTTTTAAAGGAGTCAACAAGTTTTCCTCATATTTCCAGGGGAAATTCTTCATTCAGGTAATTTTTTTTTTGCTATATTCTATCACAGAAAGATTATATGCAATTGGCACATTTGGAAATGAATCTAGTCTCAAAACAAGGCTAAAATGACCATAGTTAATAATATGTTGATCATGGGTATCGATACAGTTTACCAAAAAGTTGAAAAAACGTTTAGGATCTCAGATTCTTTTGCCAGGAAGTTGAAAGAAAAACTAATTACATAAAAGTAATTGTATCATCAATGTTAATAAACAGACCTTTAGGCAAAGGTTGGCTTGAATTAGTATTTCTTAACCTTTTTTTTTTTTTTAAATGAACCTTTGAAGAACCAAATGAAAATTATGGCTATTTTCTGCAGGAAAACAAACAAACAAAAAAGAATAAACAATCACATAGAATTTTTCCTACAATTTCAGGTGGTTCACTGATCCCAGAAGAACAGATAATTGGAACCTCTCAAGGGCAACCACTGAGTGTATTAATTTTTAAATCCTTAAGGTCAGGTACATTGTAGACACTCAAAAATTGTGACTAGATTAAAAAATTATCTTTATGAAAAAAATTAATGAGAAGTCACAACTCTATGTCTATAAATTATATCCAATTTTTAAAACTGTCCCTACTCAGAGTATTTACAACATAATAATAAGCAATTCTAATCACTTTAGAATTCTTCCAATTATAAGAGTTTATGTTATAAATAAGTGGATCAGAGATTTATGCTGCCAGAAAGATCAAATACTGCCCATAGTTGTTCAAAAGTACAGTTGAAAGAGAGAAGTTATTGATGTAACGGTAATTATAACTAGTAATAACTTAAAAGAGCTGGCTACATGAATGAAATCTGTATATAATAAAAGCTGGCCATATTTTTGGGAGTGAAAAAAAATTGTAAAACAAAGAGGACTCAAAGAGGTAAGAAATGGGCCTATAGGTGGGAGGGGACAAAATTTTGACAGGGAGCCTGATTAATACACCTAGACTTAAGTTTATCTTTAAAATGTAAGAGGAGACAGACCTAGATTAGCTAGGGTGGAAAGTGTACCGATTTGGTTGTCAGGAGACCAACAAATCAGTCACTCTTTGGCTACAGAAGGAGACCTCAAGAAAGTCACCTAAGAGCGTTGGGTCTGGAATCCATCCATTACTTGTAAAATGAGGGGGCTCATTACCCGAGCTTGAAAGTCTTTGGTAGCTTTAAAAATTAACTTTCCTTGTTTTTTTTTTTTTTTTTTTTTTTTTTGGCCATGCCGTGCAGCTTGTGGGATCTTAGGGATCTTAGTTCCCCAACCAGGGATGGAACCTGGGTCCCCTGCAGTGGGAGATCAGAATCCTAACCACTGGACAGCCAGGGAATTCCCCCAAATTAACTTTCTTTGACACCTCTCTACTTACAGAATTTCAAAGGATGGCTTAAACTACAACTCACCAATTTCTTTTGTACAAAAATTATTTAGGAAGCAAAATATATCTTAAGCAAAAAGTAGATACAAGGTAGGAAAACTACGCAGGAAGAGTAAAAAGGGTAGTGAGGAGGGATGGTCAAGTGCTGTTTAATAAATGCATATGCTTCCTAAGGAAGATGAGATTTCTATTTTGCTTTTATCTGCTAAACTAGATCCTTAAAAAGGGCAGGAAATTAAGTAGACACATTGTATTCCCTGCCCATATATCACATGATCATTTCTGGTTAGGGTACAGAATGAAACCAGAATGTATAGGATCTCAACTAAATACTATCCTCATTTTTTTTTTTTCTGTACTTAACTTCCAGAAATAAAGACATACGAAGAAAAACTAGCAATAAGTACTAATTGATTTTTTTTAAAAGAGTAAATTCCAAGGAATATATTATAGTTGATACAACTTACTTGCCTATATCTTATGAATTATCATCTACTGTACTCTTAGGTACAAAATGATGATATTAAGGAAATATAGGGATACAATCATCAGAGAATATTCTATTCATTACATCCAGCATACTATTTAATAAGGCTATGAAGTAGAATAATAATTTTTAAGCTATTCAACAGTAAAGATTAAGTCAGTACCTTTCTGTTAACCACAGCTTTAAAATATAATAATAAATGTCCTCTCTTCATGCATCTTGGTTAATCAAGAGGCAGGAAGATTGATTTCTCTTGGGAAAATGATATGCTATTCTTCAACTTACTTACTAGTAAAAATGTATAGTCAAAAACATCATGCATCAAATTTAATTACTAAGCAGATCATTCCATATAAAAAAGCGTAAAGTAATAGGAAGTGTGAAGATTTAAGTTGAACTTTTAACACTATCATTTTCCAAAATGATGCAGAGTATAACATCCAATGGCAGGTAGATTTTCTTGAGTATTCGTATCACTCTTCTTAAAATACATCCAATCAAAATGAAAATTAAAAAAATAAAGTAGGAGCAGGGGATAACACTTCCATTATGTTACTATTCTTTGCCTTTTAGAAAATTACAGATTTTAAACGTTGTCAGCATCTTGCCTTACATTTGTGTGGCTTTGTTTCTCTATGATCCGGAAACCAAAGGTAAAATTGGACTCATGAGGTGACCTTTACCACCAGCCATTCTATTATTTGAAGATGATAATGGATTTTCCTTATGGTGGAAGTTGTGAGCCAAGAGTGCCCTCACTTATCTTACTGTTCAGGCATGTGAAGTGGTGATAGCAGTGGGGAGCAAGAGGAAGCAGCTCTTAGGACAACAGAAGCCAGGCATAGCTGCATCATGGTTTATTAGCCTCAGAATGTTCTCTGATTACATATAATAAAGTTAATCTCTTGCTGACATTTAACCTGCATCTTTGTGGCCAAAATAATAAGACCCATTCTACAAGCTGTTAGAGAAAGCAATTGTTAAAACTATAAAGGAAAGGCCTCTGTGAATTTGGCTCCTAGCTTCCTATAAATCTCTACCCAGAAAAACAAGAAAGATTCAAAGAATACTATGGATATAACATTAAGAAAACAAGAAAAAGAGCTGCTGTCCAAAAATATCTTCCTTAGTTTATTGCCACAGTACTTAAAATTTGCACCATTTCTAAGTGCTAATTTTTTGTATTATTTATTAACTGCAAATTTATATCAGACACTGTGCTTGGTACTTCAGATACATCATCTAATTTAATCATAGCAAGATTCCTGAAAAGTAGCCATCGTTAAACCTTTTTACAAAGGAAACCGAGGAATAAATGTGGCTGGAATGACTACTCAAGTGTTCTGGACTCAAAATCTCAAACTCTTTCCATTAAGCCCTTCTACCACGTCTTTACTTAGCTTGAATGGGGAATTTTTCTTTTGCAAGGCAAATTATATTGGGCACATGACAATACTATCCCTATCAGCCACTTACTCACTTATACTATAGTATGACTTGTTTCATTTTAGATGATTTCCCCCCAGAGTTGGTTTAGTTGATGTAAGAGTGGGAGCAGGAAGGTACCTAAATAGAGAGAGGTGATAAGAGGCTCTTAGCAGGCACAGGGACACAAAAGATATTTGGTAGATAGGAACACTGAATCCTGGAAAATAGGTGTAAGATGGAATGAAAAGGAAGTTTTAAAAATTAATCATTTTGGTGTTAGCCAGCCCTACTTAACTAGGGTTGAAATCTGTTCTGAAAGTTGGAAGATAAAGTCTTGTAGATAAGAAGAACAAAGAGTGTCACTTGGGGCTTCCCTGGTGGCGCAGTGGTTGAGAATCTGCCTGCCAATGCAGGGGACACAGGTTCGAGCCCTGGTCTGGGAAGATCCCACATGCCACGGAGCAACTGGGCCCGTGAGCCACAATTACTGAGCCTGCGCGTCTGGAGCCTGTGCTCCGCAACAAGAGAGGCCACGATAGTGAGCGGCCCGCGCACGGCGATGAAGAGTGGCCGCCGCTTGCCACAACTGGAGAAAGTCCTCGCAAAGAAACGAAGACCCAACACAGCCATAAATAAATAAAAAAATTGAAAGAAAAAAAAAGTGTCACTCATCATCCTGTTATATAAAGGGTTGTTACAACCCACTGAAGTTGTCCAATGACAGTGCACCCTGAGGGGAATTTGGGAGGGGAAAAACAGTATGATGGCTATATGGGCCCCTACATAATGAAGATACATATCTAAGGAAGAATTTCAATGATCCCAGATTCTCACATCTTCCCATACATAGAAAAGCAGTAAAATCATTAACTTGAGTTATTTTTTCCTTTAGCAGTAATCTTTCACCAAGGTGTATCCTTGACAACATGTATTTCCCAGTGAAAAAATTCATATATACATGTACTGGCTTCTCTCCTACCTCTTTGGAGCTACTGAGAGGCTGTTTCCAGTGCTACAGTCCTTAGTAAGGTCCCTGAATAAAACTTAACTCATAACTTTTACATGGTGCATTTTGCTTTCATTCAACAGTTTTGGCAACCATGAAGGGACCCAAAGCAGACTTTTCTCCCTCACTTGAACTCCACAGGGATCTGGAGCTTTGTTACCAGCAAGGGCCCCTTGAGCCCATTCACCATCTTGGTGAATATGTCGTAGGCTGGCCTGACATTTTTCCTTGAATTGACTACTCTAACAGAGTTTGTTGGGATAAAAGTGAAAATACCATATGAAAGCTCTCAGCTCCGAAGGTAAGGGATACAGCTCCTCCTGGCTGGTTATGGCTTTCTCAGGCAACTGTGAAAATTACGGGAGTGGTAGAGGCAAGCCCTCACACTGTGCAACAGTCCCATAGAAAAATCCACTCATTAATTTAAAGAAACTTGCTCATCCAGAAACACATACATAAGGATTGGCCATCCAGTGTTCCAAGTGCCTGTGGTGGTTTTAGACTGCTAGAGGGAGAAACCAAGACATGTCAAAGAGCTGAAATGACTCTAGGGTGCCACCTAGAGGAGTGAAGCTCACAAACACCACACAGTCTTCAACAGTAATTTTATCCTGACAAACTGACCCTGAAATGGAAAACAAAGCTTTCAAAACAAAAGAAAGAGGGATGCTAGAAAACTAACCTCCAACTAACACCCTGGCCTGGTTTATGTACATATAGAACTTATACTTGCAAGTACTTATTTAATTGGGGACTAAGAAAATCTTGCCCTGAAATGGCCAAATGGGGCGCTTTTGACATTCCCAAACTGGAGAGAACAAAAGTCTTTCTAGGAGGATCTTGCATTTCTCTCCTTGTGCCTTTGAGATGTAAATATTCTACCAGGTCAGGGAACACTTATCTAGATCATCTCCAATTCCAGAGATGAAGGGAAAAAAGGGAAAAGAGGCCTTTTTAAACTCAAGCAAGGAAACTTAACTTATTCCAACTGTTACTTATAAACTAGTGAGTTTTATATTGTAATACCTGATTCCTAATAAGTTTTTTTTTTTTTAATTATTAGCACCTTTAATTATTATTTATTTATTTATTTATTTTGGCTGTGTTGGGTCTTCGTTTCTGTGCGAGGGCTTTCTCTAGTTGTGGCAAGCGGGGGCCACTCTTCATCGCGGTGCGCGGGCCTCTCACTATCGCGGCCTCCCTTGTTGCGGAGCACAGGCTCCAGACGCGCAGGCTCAGTAGTTGTGGCTCACGGGCCCAGTTGCTCCGTGGCATGTGGGATCTTCCCAGACCAGGGCTCGAACCCGTGTCCCCTGCATTGGCAGGCAGATTCTCAACCACTGCGCCACCAGGGAAGCCCCCCTAATAAGTTTTAACATAAAGCTATGAGGTCTGTGGTTATGACTGCTCTGCTTTTATGTCTGTGTGTACATTATAGATATGTTATATCTCTACCTTCAGATGGTATTATCTACACTAATTTGTAAAAGAGCTCTATTTAATTAACTTAAAAGTTCTTATAAATTAATTATTTCTAAATATAGTAGAAACTAGCCCAAATGAACTTCAAGTTCACATGATCTGGGAAATGTTCAGTATTAAATTAACATGTGATATTAAAGTTTGTTGGTTTAATTAGTATAGACATGTTTTACTTCTATTGCACCTAGGTTTACTAAAAGTCAAATAAGATCATATTATCTCTGTTACAAAATATATCAGCAAGAAAAATAGCTTGGGGTGATGGCTGACTTGGTCTAACGTCTCATGAAGTTTTCGTGGGTAATCTAAACATAATTGTTGGGAACAAGTGAAGTAAATAAACACAAATGGGGTAAGAGCTTTGAAGTGAATTTTTTAAGAATAATCATGCTTTATGATATTCTACTTCAACATAGTTTCTTCAGATTTTTGGTAACTTGAAACTTTAGAGTTTTGCTAAATTAAGTTAAATGATAAAAAATTATTGACTGTCTATGTCATTTCCAAATAAGATAAAATACTGAACCACTAATTATGAAACAGGCTTCCTTTTACAGAGAAACTAAAGTTATTAGTAAATATGTTTGGTGCCACACTAAGAGATTTTCTATAAGAAAGCACATGTTTTTAGAAACTATAAACAGTATTTATAAGTTTGCCAATATATTGGGCTGGCCAAAAAGTTTGTTCAGGTTTTTCCGTAACATCTCCTGAACGAACTTTTTGGCCAACCCAAACCCAATACAAATGTTAATGTAAAAGAGAGTTCATAATTGCTTACTTCATAATTTTCACTAGAAAATAAGGTTTTTAAAGGTTAAGGTGTCTAATTAAAATATATAATTAAAACCACTAAAATTAATAAGGAAAACATCTTTGTATGCACGGGAAAAGAAGGTATAAGGAATTGAAATGCATTTTGTTAAGGGAAAAGAAAGTACTTTTGTCCAAAAGAGAGAGGTTAAGAGAGAGAGAGGGAGGGAGGGAGGGAAGGAAGGAGGAGGGAGAGGGAGAGAGAGAGAGAGAGAGAGAGAAAAGAAAGTCATAGGACAAAATAGGAAGTTAAGGAATTTATAGAAGGTTATGGAAAAGAAATCCTGGGGAAAGAGTTTAATGGGTGGTCAGGACTGGCTAAAAGTAGAATAAATTTAATTGAGTAGATAAATTTTTAATATTAAAGGTAAGGTAATACAAAATAGAATTAGGTTTTCTTTCTCTGTTAAGAGGACAAACTTTTCTTGAAATATTGATCTGCTTCTGGTAACAGATTGTAAAGTTTCTTTACCTTTTAAGCAATCTGTTATAACTATAAATATTTGCTTTTAAAATCTTTTACTGTCACTTTGGTTAAGTGAATAAGTATTGTTTCACAGTGACCTATGATCCTATTTGGCAAAGTGTTTTAAAACCTTTTGACAGCTTTGAAAAACTTCCACAAATCAAATTCTAAATGAAGTTCTTTTGATCTCTAGCTAACTTTGGGCTGCTTCAGAAGGCCCATGAAACATCTCAAAGAGAGGTGTTAAACTAATTAGGCTTATTTGGTATGTTAAATTACATGGTAAACATTGTCAAATAAGTGACGATAAACCTCAGGTTATACTGTACAGCTACATGTTATTATAAAAATTATTAAAATTTGGATATTACTAACATATGTCCTGGTATGTTATCAGTCATATTTCTAGTTATTATCTTAAAATGTTGTATGTCACAGAAATAACCAAAATTCCTTGTCAATTATATTGTAATCAGACCTTTAACCATGCCATTTAAAGTCTTGTGTCATTTCTAGACAGGTATTATTTTACTCTAATACTTTTATAAAAATGGTTCATCTTCAAGAAGTTTCATAGAAAGGACTTTTTGACATGTATAGATTTCCAGAAACATTCAGATCACACCACTGAACTGGGTAAGAAATTAGAGAATTCTAATGGAAAACCTGATGGCTTCATAAAACTGTTAACAGAAGATCAAGATTCACAAAAATTAGTTACATAGGGCTGAATGATAATTTTTATGGCTTTTTGTCTGAAATATTCCTGGCTTTAGATCTTTGTCTTCAAGATACGAGAAAAACCTTTCCCCCTTGGGCTAAGTATAACTTACAGCAATTAGGTAGATTATGCCTTTGTAAACATATTGAAACATTTACCTTTGCTCGCTACCTGATCCCTCCAGAGTTTGGAGACTTTTAGTGAATATTCTTATTTTCATGGCAATACAGTTATTTGCATAAGTTCAACAAGCATCTGTTCTCCTTATAACAGGACACAGTTGTTATATTACCATGGTTTTGACTAGAATGTCATATTTGAGACTATGCATAGAATCAGATATGACCAGACAGCTTCAAAGAACTAAGATAGACTTTATGAAGCAGTAAAGTCCCTTGGAAAAACAACCTACTACTTTGCTTAAAGGTCTCCCAAGCAGCCTTATCAAGTGAATAAGGAAGGCTACCTTCCTGGCAGGTGCAGAAATGTCAAGATATATTGGGGACCTCAAGAAGAGAGGAATCCACCCAAATCTGTAGGTATTACAGGCAGAATGTGATGACAAGTCCTTGGCATGGCTTTACTGGTCTTGAGAGGCCTTCTATAGTTCAATCTGAGATACCTTATGAAAAGATCCACCAAAGTTAATTTAAAAGAGCTTATCTGATCAATTATAATTATGTAAATAATCTGGCCAAGTTTATTGAAGCCAAACTTATTTTGCAAACACATTAGTCTTAATTTGCCTATATTTGGTAAAAATGAGGGTAATTTTAGAGAGAAAAATTATGTTTCAGTGGATATTAAGTTCTAGTATTGTTAACTGTATTTGAGGTTTTGTGTTTACTACCTAAGACTCACTTCCTAGATGGTTCCTTGTTACTATTTTGCATTATTGTAAGGTTTAATTGAATTATTAAAAGGACATCCTAAGCTTGTTTCTGGAGCTTATCACTGTACTATCTTTGGATGAAGATCAGATGTCCTACAACCAGGAGATTATGCATACTGGAAAAGACATCGTTTAAAGGACTCTCTCCAACCTAGATGGAAGGATGCTTATCAGGTACTCAACCAGCTCAAGTGCAGCAAAACTGAAAGAATTGACTCTTGGACTCATATTTCACACTTAAAAATACCAGAGTCACTTACAGAGAGGACTGCTGACCACAAACTCACCTTAAAACAATGCTCTAACAGAGAAGAAATGACACCTATGCCAAGACAAGAAAACAGCATCACAAGTAGACAACTATCTTAAAAGGCTAGACCTTACCCATATGATTATTCATAGTGTTTTCGTGAATTCTTGGACTTTTGCACAGGAATCAAATGTTTTACTGTCATAAGCACAATCTTAACGCAAATTTTATAAATCAGTCCAATTGTTGGGTTTATGGTCAATTACCTACATCTAGTACTTCTGGTTTACCCTGATGGATTTCTCTTCTCCAAGGCTCTGATGGGATGGCCCTTAGAAAATTTATTTTAGAAGAAAAAGGTGGTAGTTCTTTTCAGGCCACTACTGATATAACTCGATGGGATCCCCTCACTTTGCCAATCGATCATATTTGCTCTGACCCTGGCCCTAACTATGAATTTTCTTTCAAAGTTACTCAAGCTCAATGAGATCAGTGAGCTGAGTGAGCTGAACTTCAGTCAAAGAATATAAATTCTTGATTATTAAGAGGAACCTTTCCTCAGTTATAGGGTAGATTTTTATGACTAACACCAGGCTATTGTCATTTAAGTTTAAAGTCCCCCTCTATGTTGGGAACAATTAAATTATACTAAAGATAATCAGCCTAATAGCACTTGGAAATTAGGCTGGGTGCCTTATGAAAAATGTCAACGTCTCATTTCCCTTAAAGAGAGCAATTGGTATGAAACAGACAGGATTAGGCAATCAGGAATTTACTGGGTCCTAATGGAACTCAGTAGGTTTGCAGCACAAATCTGTGGCCCTGGCTTCTATCAGGATGGATAAGAAGATGGTCCCTAGGATTATCCTGAGTCAAGGTCACATGTATACCACTTTGGATATGACTCCAGCAAATTTATCATCAGTACAAGCCCAATGGATCAAGAGATCTGTATTTCACTGGTATAATCATTTAGCAGCCATTTTTGTGCCCTTGGTAGGATTGGAAGATGTAATCGCCCACATGGAGGCCTTAATAAAATTCACCTAACGGGCCTTAAAAGATAGAATCAGGCTTTTAGCTTACTGAATTCTGAGGCTTCTATGATGATAAAAGAGGTATTAAAAAATCACATGACCCTCCATATCCTTACAGCATCTCAAGGAAGTGCCTGCAACATAGTTCAAAATGAATGCTGTCTTTTTATACCAGATGAATCCTCTAATATAACACATTTTAAAATGAAAAATCAGATTTCTGCCTTAAGTGATCCACTTTCTAGTCTTGGTTATCTTTTAAAGAGCCAGTCTGATTCTGGAAACTCATGGTTTAAATCCATATTTATGATCTTAATTACTGTTACTAGCTATATTACCTATATCCTATTTTATAAGATTGTTTCTTGCATTACCCAATGTGTAACCAGGTCTCCAACAAAATTAATGATTGTTAAACATCCTGAAGCAATTTATCACATATATAGCTCTATATAAAGTTAAATGGAATAGTGCAACTCTAGATATGGGAAGAAGCAACAAGGGAATACATTTCCCGGATCATAATAGACTAGTAAAACAGATAATCCAGAGAATTTTGAGGTTATTAACAGGGCCTAATCCAGATATAGCACATGAACGGCCTATCATTGAAATCCTGACTTGACCTAGGCATGAGCCTTCCCAGCACCGTGGGAAAATTGGTCATGAAATGCCTCCCAAACCTCTGTCAAATTTATGTCTAAAAGGGAGAAGCTCTAAACAAACAAAACAAACAAAACAAAGAATGTCACTCATCATCCCGTTATACAAAGGGTTAAGTCACAATCCACTGCAGTGGCCCACAAAAAGTGCACCCTGAGGGGAATTCAGGAGGAGCAAAACAGGATGAAGCATTCTGTGCTTTGGATATATGGGCCCCTAGAGTTAAGATGCATATCTAAGGACAAATTTCAATGACCCTAATTCTTGCAGCTTCCCATAAATAGAAAAGCACTAAAATCATTAACTTGAGATATCTGTTCTTTGTGATTACCAGTAAGCTTTTCCCATGATGTATGCTTGACAACATGTATTTCCCAGCCAATATATATATACATGAATATATAAAAATATATTTAAAAAAATATGTGTATATGTGTGTGTGTGTGTGTGTGTGTGTGTGTGTATGGCTCCTCCCCTGCCTCTTTGGACAGTCTCCTTAGAGCTACTGAGAGGCTGTTTCCTGGGCTATAGTCCTCAGAAAGTCCTCAATAACGCAACTCACAACTTTTATATTGTGCATTTTTATTTCAGTTGATAGTCTCATTTCCCTTCCGTTGCAATACTGGGTATGTACTTGTATCCCGAAGTAGCAAAAAGGAATTCAGGGTTAAATGTAAAACTATAAAGGATGGATACATTTGAAAATAGAGCTAATCAAGAAATTGCTCGTCTTCCTTATTGAAATGCAAAGATTAGCTCAGACCAAGACCAGATTAGAAGTAGTACTCTTAAAAAAAGAAAAAGAACAGCTTTAGATTTTGCAAAGATCAAACAGCACTGATTGCTTAATAAAATCAGGTAATAATCACAGCACATAGAATACCGGAAACAATCTGGAAATTAATAGAGTTGTACACTAATTTTCTAGGAACAACGTAATTCATTTCCTTCAAAGAATTTTCCCCCAACTTGTAACTTTCAAATAGTTTAGCTTTCTTTCAATTGACACTGAAATTAGGAAAGGCAAAATCTTTCAAAAAGGAACTGGAATATAATTTCAACCAGTGTAGCATGAAACAGGTTTCAGCTCAAAGTTGTGCTGGCTTCCAGCAGGCTGGGGTGAATGAAGCTTGTCAACAGCTAAACCTATTGGCAGCCCTGCATCCAAACTTGTACTCATCTGACAGTAAAAAAAATAGTCCATCTAGATAAAAATATTGAGGATAGGGGAGTAAAAGTCAGCAATCAATAGATTGCTTGGTATTATGTAAATAGAACTGAGCAGTTGACTTGACTTTATACATTTCCTTCGGTTCTCAGCTGTTACATAAGCCCAGATTAATGGACAAAGTCAGAAATATTGATAGTGCAATGAAAAAAGTTGGTCACACCTATAATTCCTGACAGTCTTTCTCAGTAGTTAATTCAGAAAAAAACAAGATGAATGTGTTTTCTCTCTCTCTTCACCCTTCTCTCTTCTCTTTTTGCTTTAAATCTGGTTAAGGGTGAAAAAAAAAATCACTATTTCTCGTGTGTGTGTATGGGCTGCATGTGTGTTTCCTTCAATGATCAACTGAAAAGTTCATCTTTGTTTTGAGAGTTCCTAGCTTTATTACACAGTGGGGTTTTTTGCACATAGTAAGTACGCAAATTGAAAACAGCCTATCTGCTGGCGAATACATCCTTGTAATAATCTGGAACAATGTGTCTCTAAATTAAAAATACAGGGACACACAGAAAAACTTTAATCCTATGTTGACTGCAGCATTATTTACAATAGACAAGATGTAGAAATAAGCTAAATGCCCGTTGACAGATGAACGGATAAAGAAAATGCAGTATATACATACAATGGAGTATTATTCAGCTTTAAAAAAGAAAGAAATCCTGCCATACGTGACAACATGGATGAACTGTAAGGACATTATGCTAAGTGAAATAATCCAGTCACAGAAAGACAAATATGGTATAATTCCACTTGTATGAGGTCCTTAAAATAGTAAAACTCATAGAAGCAGAGAGTAGAATGGTCATTGCCAGCAACTGGAGGGAGGGGGAAACGGAGAGTTGCTATTCAACAAGCATGAAGTTTCAGTTACACAAGATGAGTAAGTTCTACAGATCTGCTCTATTACATTTTACATTGTGCCTTTAGTTAACAATACTGTCTTGTAAACTGAAAAATTTGCTAAGGGGATAGATCTCATGTTAAGTGTTATTACCACAATAAAACAAACAAAAAAAGAGAGTCAGCTGTCACTGTCACTAGTCTATGGATCTCAAATTAAGATTTAAGGTAAACCATTTAATTAATTACTTGTTATTAGTGTGACTAGAAACAGAAATGTGAAAAAGGTTCAACTAATCATATCACTTGTTTGCATATAAAGAATTTATTTGGATAATCCAGAATAAGTAATACATAAATTTATTCTTTTCACAAGAATTATCTTGTAATTAAAACAATCATAAATACATGCATGCACAGTTCTCGCCAACAATTTATGGGCTGTCTAGACTATGTCCATTATCCTCTGGGGATACTCGGACCCCAAAGGGATAAACTTTCATATAGAAGGTTAGCATATTCATCACTTGCTCAACAACAGTGCTTCTGTCAGAATCTTGTGAGGGACCACAAAAAATTTTTTTTAATTTTAAAAGCTCTAGCACCCTATTAAAATCTTTAGCTTACTTTAATTTCTAACATCATTAGGAATGAATTTTTTAAAGTATGGTCTTATGTATATTTAAACTGTGAATTATCAGCATGAAACAATCAAAATTTACACTTTGAATTCTATAACATCTAGCAAAAATAAATTTCTGAAAAGTCACCGTCCTATCAGTTACCAACTGCACTTAGTTGGTACTTAATGAGTATCTTTTGAATGTTCATAAACAAATGCTAATTAATGGTGAGGAAATATACACATTTTAGCTGTACTCACTTTACCACTCTTGATAACGTCATCATCCATGCTAGCTTGGTGATTACTCTGATTTTATGTTCTGTTCCTTGGTGAAACTCAAATTACCATGGTTTCTTTGATGGGTTTTTCTAATGAATATCTATTGTTCTTGAGTTGCTCAACTGTTTTTTCTACATGATAACCACACAGAAAAAAAAAATATGCCCTTCCATGGACTTCACAATCAGTGGTGTTTGTGTAGCAACTGGGGAAGGAGACAATGAAGGAAGGAGAGGTTTTCTCTTCAAACTGAGTGGTTTGAGATATGATCAGTGATTTTAGGATGGCAACAAACAAAAACATTCTATATTGAGGATGTATTTAGGAAATGTGTGTGTGTGTGTGTGTGTGTGTGCACATACATGTGTATACATCAGGAATAATACTGGGTTCCAACACAGGATTTCCTTTTTATTTTTATTTTTTAAAATTATTTATTGATTGAAGTATAGTTGATTTACAATATTTCAGATGTACAGCAAAGTGATTCAGTTATATATATATATTCCTTTTCAGATTCTTTTCCATTATAGGTTATTACAAGATATTGAATATAATAGTTCCCTGTACTATACAGTAGATTCTTGTTGTTTATCTATTTTATATATAGTAGTGTGTATCTGTTAATCCCATATTCCTAATTTATCCCTCCTCTCCCCTTTCCCCTTTGGTAAACATAAGTTTGTTTTCTATGTCTGTGAGTCTATTTCTGTTTTGTAAATAAGTTCATTTATACCATTTTTTTTAGATTCCACATATAAGTGATATCATATGATATTTGTCTTTCTCTGTCTCACTTATTTCACTTGTATGAAAATCTCTAGGTCCATCCATATTACTGCAAATGGCATTACTTCATTCTTTTTTACGGCTGAGTAATATTCTATTGCGTGTGTGTGTGTGTGTGTGTGTGTGTATACACGCACCACATCTTCTTTACAGGATTTCCTTTTTTTTTTTTTAACAGCTTCATTGAGGTATAACTGATACAGAGTAAAAGTTGTACATGTTTGATATACACAATTTGGTAAGTTTGGCATGTGCATGTTATGAGCTTGACATGTGCATTATCAACCCATGATATCATAAGCACAATCAAGGGAATAAACATATATATCATCTCCAAAAGCTTCCTTGTGTCCCTTTCTTTGTAAGAAGAACCCTTAAGATGAGATCTACTCTCTTAAATTCTTAAACGCACAACACTGTATTGTTAACTATAGGCCCTATGTCAGGATTTCCTATTTTTAACCATTCAAATCATGATTAATCTGGATCATATCATCTACAGAGTGACTCAACCATGATTCTTAAAGCTATGGTAAAATTTTTCAAATATACATTTGATTTTAAATCAACGAATGCACTTCTTAAAACAAAAACAAAGCAACTTATGGTCACTAAGACTAAATTGGTAAACACTATTAAGAAAAAAACCTAATTATATCTATTCTAGCTGTTATGGGATTGAATGGGTTAATATTTTCTTGAGAAGAGGCGATATTTAAGACCAAATCATCAGTTGCTATGTCTTTTCTCTTTGTTAGCATTATAATTATACCCATTGTAAATTACGAGTAGGTCCAGTCCAAAACAGTCACACCCCCAAATCTACTTCTTGATAAATGTTTTGAAACTCAAAGTGCTTTTTCTCATAGAATTTTATATATATAGTATATAATATATATAGGTACAAATGCATTATAATATGTATGTGTATACATACATAGGTGAGAATACCTTGCCTAGTTATTAAGTATTATTTCTTTCATAACATTCTTTAAGTATAAGAAGTTACTTCTGATTTTATTGCAAAAGTTACTCTCAGTTGAAATATTTCACCCTTTTAGTTGCACCTCAGTGTGTCCCGTATTGAGCATTTTCCTACACTTTAGGTCTAAATATCCATCTATTGATTGGAAATCCGCACCTAACTACCTTAAGGAACCTCAAGCTAAGCATGTCTGGAAGTAATCACATCACATCCAGCCCTCAAGGTGTTCTCTGCCTATTAATATTGTTAGCATCTCACCATACATCCAAGCTTGAAAGATGATTCTTCCTTAGCCCTCTCTGCCTCAATTTCCAATCCATCAACATGTCTTATAAATTCTGTCTCTGAAATGATGCCATGAGCTATAACCAGTTGTACGTGACATCTCACTGTTCCCCGCCTACACCAGGGGCTGTGTGCATTTGTGTTTTCTCCTGCTCAGAAGGACTTCCTTCTGCTTTCTGTTTGTTAAAATCCTCCTACAGACTCAGCTCCATGTCACTTCTATGGAACCTTCCCTAACTTCATTAACTAGAATTAATTGTTCCTCCCTCAGTGCTTCTGAAAATCCATCTATAAAAAAATAAAAGCAAATACACAGTAACTAGTGAAGCAATGCCGTGGGTAAGCACCTTCAGGGCAAATGGTGGATCATATTCACTTCTGAGTGTCCTGCTTCTGACGCAGTGCCCAGGACATTCAGTGATCATTAAAGGCTTCAGCTGGGATTAGGGGCTTCTGCTCCCTTATGCACTGGGTCATTAGAGACAGGCATTAGCTAGGACTCTGGAGACAAGTTCCCCGGGGTTTCAGTCCTAGATCTACGACTTACTAGCTATGCAACTTCGGGCAGTAACTTAAAGCTTTTTCCTCATCTATAAAAACAGCATGATAGTAGTACCTTCCTCAGGGGATTAATCCAACAACTAAAACAGATGATAGAGGTAAAACATTCTGCTTATTAGTTGGAACTCTTACTTTTATAATTCTAAGGAGCAGGAGAGCCACTAAAACACCAGAAAAAAATGACAGCTGGTGCAGAAGAGGGTAAAGGGATGAGGAGTGGTAGCTTCCAAGGCATCTTGTCGGGGACACTTCTCAGTTCCACATAGGACAAAACATACTCTCATAGCTTTTACCCATGGCTTCTGTCACTTGATAACTCCTTATTCTTTCCCCCTCATTAAACTGTTTGTTAGAACCAGACCACGTTGCATGTTTATATATCCAGAGGTCTGAAGTATATCTTATCTCTATTTCAGAGAACCTAGGCTGTTTCAGGCATAAGGATATACCCCAGCCTTATTTTTTTTTTCCTCACCCTTGTCAGTTCTTCCTGTTCTGGAGCAAGGGGAGAGTTTGGAACCCAAAGTGGGAAAGGTGGTCTGAGAGTACAAGCTGAGGAGAGACAGCGCTAAATGGAGGCTGACGAGATACCCAAGTCAGGACTACCTAGACTAGCATTTCTCAAACTATGTTCCATGAATCTCCCATGATTACTCCACGGGGGTTCTATGATTAAATAAGATTGGGAAACATATCATCTCCACACTGTCACCTGGAGATTTACAGTGTATCACAGTATATTAAAAGTTTTATAAATAAAAAATGTAAATAAACACATTTGATTTTGTTCAATTCCGTGTTTCTGAAAATTATTTGGACATGAGAATTTATATAATCATCTCTACCCTTATTATTAATTTCTTAGTGAACATGCAGATTATAGATGAAAAGCTGCCCTATACTAATAACTAAAGTAGCCAACAATTTTGCATGCAAAAATGAACCTTTGGCTAAGCATTTATAGAATGCAGTTTCCACTAGCCCAAAGGAACCACAGCATCTAATTTTACAGGCACTGTGCCTGAGAGTCCTTGGATGTGTGAAGGGGATCTGCTATTTATGTGATCTCTGATTTTTAATATCGTTGCTAACTCCAGATATTCTGAAAAACTCTTCATTTATACGGTTGAGGGTTGGTAAACTACAGTCCACAGGCCCAATCCAGTCCACTGCCTGTTTGTGTAAAATTTTTTGTGGAATCCAGACATGTTCACTCGTCTACGTATTGTTTATGGCTGCCTTTGCCATACATCAGCAGAGCTGAGTGGTCCTGGCAGAGATAACATGGCCTGCAAAGCCTAAAATATTTACTAACTGATCCTTTATAGAAGAAGGTTGCTGACACTGATTTCTCAGATTAGTTTTGATTTAGAATTAGACATCTTTCTAAAAATAATCTTACAGAATTTGCTGTCCACATTATTTCAATCTGGAAAATGTCTAGTTAATAATCTCCTCTAGTGCCAGGACAAAACCTTAAAAGTGTCATAGAGGTAAAACTAAAACATCAAAAACTGGTATTTCTGTATGAGCTGCAAAAGTCATGGCATGAAGAAAGTCTCAGAGTTTTGAGAGGTAACTAACAGTTAGACATAGAGTACTTCTGGGAGAAATTTTTTCCCCAAAATTCTGACTTCATTTTTTTTTTAAATAAATAAATTTATTTATTTATTTATTTTTGGCTGCATTGGGTCTTCATTGCTGCACACAGGCTTTCTCTAGTTGCGGCGAGTGGGGGCTACTTTGCGTTGCAGTGCGTGGGGTTCTCATTGTAGTGGCTTCTCTTGTTGTGGAGCACGGGCTGTAGGCGTGCGGGCTTCAGTAGTTGTGGCATGTGGGCTCAGTAGTTGTGGCTCGTGGGCTCTAGAGCACAGGCTCAGTAGTTGTGGCACACGGGCTTAGTTGCTCCGCGGCATGTGGGATCTTCCCGGACCAGGGCTCAAACCCGTGTCCCCTGAACTGGCAGGCGGATTCTTAACCACTGAGCCACGAGGGAAGTCCTGACTTCACTTTTAAAACTTTATAAAGTTGTCTTTTTAAAAATCTAGATGTTTCCCACAGTCCTTCACATGGTTAAAATTTTAATATTGTTAATTCATTAATGCATACACTTAAATGTAGCCTCTTCTGAACACTAATGAACATCTTTATTTGAATTATAATTTATTAGAAAATTCTTGAAACATGCAACTTAGGTTAATCAAAAGTGAAAATTCTCATCTTTTCTCAATAAAGAGAGAACTCCAGAGTAATTGCTCAGTATGTAGAACACTCTACATGTGAAGTTAATAAAAGAATCCAATACTTAGAGCTAGTTTTTTGTTGAATTGCAGAATTTGATGAGAACTATGTGAGTACTATGATAAATATCTTGTATTGGTATTTTAAATTAGTGTAATATACTATAAATCAAATGAGTTTCTGAAAACTCTGTAAGATAGCATGGGCACAGACTTTTTGTAAACATGGAGATGATAGTTATGATTTTAAACTGTAGATGAAAGAATATCCTGAGCATATTCTTTTTAGAATTGCGAATGGTAGTCTAATCCTATATTCTTATCCCAAATGTTAAAGAACATTCCAGAAGTACTTCAAAAGTGGTAAGTCCAACAACCTTAACATTCGTTAAGGTTAAAAAAAAAAAAAACATATGAACAAAGACTCCAACATGAGGGATAGAAATACCTATATAAAAATAAATGACATCACTCAAGCACATTGAGGACACTGGCCTTTCTGAAAAGAGTTTCTTTCTTTCTTAGAGTCCCTGAAAAAAGAATACCCAGTCCTGGTGAGCCTTACACTTGGACAGAATTACTCAGAGCTAAGAGAAAAAGTGAGTAGAAATGGGAGATAAGCTTTTAGAATGACTTATTAACATTAGCAATGACAGCTATCATTTATTGAGGATTAATATAGCCACAGACTGTGGCATCTTTATATTATTTTTATGTGCTAATAATGTAAATACTAGTATCAGCATTTATAATCAGGACACTGAGATTCTGAGAATCTAATCTTGCTGGAGATCAAACAATAAATAAATGACTACAAATTTTAAGACATGTTTACCAGACTCCAATGCCCAGGCCCTTCTAACTGTGTCCTAAGACACAAAGAGAGGTTCTCTAATTAGAGCAGATCAAAAGATGGGCCAAGAAAATACAGTTAACATTTTAAAAAAATCTTAATTGTCTAAGGTGTCTGTCTTTTGATCAGAGTTTTGAACTAACGCCAAGCTTACAGGGGTATATAAAGGAATACTTCAAGACTTCCCTGGTGGCGCCGTGGTTAAGAATCAGCCTGCCAGTGCAGGGGACAGAGGTTCGATCCCTAGTCCGGGAAGATCCCACATGCTGCGGAGCAACTAAGCCCGTGCACCACAACTACTGAGCCTGCACTCTAGAGCCTGTGAGCTACAACTACTGGGCCCACACGCCGCAACTACTGAAGCCTGTGTGCTCTAGGGCCCACGTGCTGCAACTACTGAAACCCATGTGCCTAGAGCCCATGCTCCACAACAAGAGAAGCCACTGCAATGAGAAGCCTACGCACCGCAACTAAGAGTAGCCCCTGCTCGCCACAACTAGAGAAAGCCCATGTGCAGCAACGAAGACCCAATGTAGCCAAAAAAAAAAAAAAAAGTGTACTTCTTGAGAAATATCTGGCAGTCCCATACATCTTGGTCAAGTTCAGTTGACTTTGTAGTCTCTATCTTGGGAGGCTGGAGAAAGAAAGTGCCACCAGTAAAGCCAGGAAAAAAAAAAGAGAGAGAAAAGCCTCAGACTTTGACAAGTAAACCTGAAACCATTCCATTTCCTTCCAGGTCTGATGACTTAAATGAGACCTGGAATAAGAAGAAAAGAATCCAAGGGGAAAGACTGATCGATGACTTCCAAAAGTTTTTAAAAAGCTGAAAGTTACCAAAAACAAAAAAACAGAAGATCGAGGAGCAACTTAAGAGAAGTATTTACAGAGAGGAATCATAAATGACGTGGGAAGACTTTGTACTAACACAATGAAAACTTCAGTAGGAAGGATTTTGGTCATGAGTGAAAATAGCTTTCTGAAAGCGAGGAGCATAAGAATTGCAATGTCTTGGAAGAAGAGGTTAGGCAGCATTCTTAAAAAAAAAAAACCTCAAGTTGTTTTATAATGGATTTAATATGACTAAGTGGGAAATCTAAGAGGAAAATGCAGTTTTCTCCTCCCTTTCCTTTCAGAAGGTTCTACACTCATCCTTCTACTTTTAAGGTAGTAGTTTTCAAAGTGTGGTTTGTGGACACCTAGGGAGTGCTTGAGACACTTCCAGAGAGTCTATAGGTCAAAATTATTTTCATAATAATACAGATGTCATGTTTTAAAACTCTTAAGACATTTGTAACAATTCAAAAGCAATGGTGGGTAAATAATGCTGGTCCCTAAAATGAACCAAGGAGTGGCACAAAACTGTACTAGGTGTCATTGTATTCCTCACCACTACACACTGATTACACATCTTTATAATATTCTGCCTAATTTTAAATGCATGAAACACTTCTACTGCATACTGAAGTCTGCTGGTTCTGTCGAGAAAACACACGTGTGAGACTGAGGCACCAGCTGAACTAGTTCCTTTGACCACAGAATAACACTTTTACTTAAAAGAATGTTTTGCAGACAAACTCTGGTTATATAGAGAGACTTAAATATTTAGCAGACAATTTCTCAAAAAATGGAGTGAGTCTGTCATTTTAAGTAAAACAGCTAAGCGTATTTGTTTGCAATGATTAAATTCAAGCTGTTAAGTGAAAATTAAAATTTTAGAAAACTTGATTCTGTCACCATAAGCTTGGGAGCTTCCCAATGCTTACAGACTTTTCTGATGTGGCGATATTAATAAATATGAAGTTTTGATACTATGTAGTGAAATAGGTCAACATTTCAGAATAACTCAATAGACAAATAAATTCCAAATGACCCATGCATGATGTTACAAAATCATGCATGGATTAAAGATTTATTCAAAGTGCCAGGTAGCCCAATGGATTTTAATGTAACAGAGTAGAAAAAGTGGATTGTTATGATTTCAGATTTCACACTGCAACTAAACTTCGAAAAAAACTACCACCTGTCAAGTTTGCGTATATTATCAAACGCTATACAAAGTTACCTAAAAAAGGTCTACTAAAATACTTTTCCTTTTTCTATCTGCATATCTGCGTAAGTCTGGAATTTCTTCATATACTTCAGTAAAGCAACCTATTACAAAAGGCTGAATGCAGAAGCAGAGTGAGAATTCAGCTAACTTCGGTGATGCCAGATATCAAAGAAATTTGCAAAAATCTAAAACAGTGCCTCTTTTTACAACTCTTTGTTTTGAAATATATAGTTATTTTTAATAAATGTATTATTAATGTTAGCATGTAAGGGATTTCATTTTAATTACTTCTAAATAAAGTAATACTTTTTCAGTATCTTACTTTAAATTTAGAGAACAGTAAACATAAGAAGACACAACCCATACAAACAAAAGCTCTGAGATCCTCATTCCTTTTTGAGAGTCTAAAGGTTACTAAAACCAGAAAAGTTGAGAATCACTGGTTTAAGGGCACTTTCCTAAAAGGCATTTTAGATGAACCTCTCCTAATTTCTTTCTTATTTCAACTGAAATAATTTAATAAGTGTTCCACAAATCTCACACTCTGGCATCGTGACAAGCAATTAGTAATCGTTAGCAGCCACTGTGTATCATAAGCAAGACACTACAATCTAGGTAGGAAGAAGATGTCTAAACCAAAGGCCTCAAACTCAAACACCTGCAGGCAAATACAAGGCATATGATATGAGTAATCTCCATCTGAAAACTAAGCCCTTTCCATTTTCTTGAAACTCTCTAAGTTATTTTTCTATCATTTATGCTGTTTTCGATAGAGACTTGAATTCCAAAATTCACGTTGTCATCTTAAAGGTACCCTAAGAAAGCAGTAGTGGAAGTCTCATGATAAATGGTCACTGACAGTACTGCCTTCTGGCTTTCCCCTCAGCACAGAGAAAGCTTCTCTACCCTCCTCCAGCTGTACCCCTTCCGGATGGGTGAAGAACCTGCAGAGACAGGCCCCTGGCAGCCTGCTCTCTGCCTCCTTCTAGAGTCTGTTAGATCACATTCCACAAACCCTGGACCCCAGAATTCTCGGCCAAATGAGTCTGAACTGCCTTCATGCCCCAGATCTGTCCTCCTGAGGAGTGGGGCTGCATCCCCACATGAGTATCCCTAGGCCTGGGCATGGGGTGTCTATCTGCAGCTTGTCCGAGGAACTGGGGTGTCTGGACAGAGTCGAGGTTGCCAGACCAGAAGCACAAACCACAGGCTGAAAATTGGATCTCCCAATGGTATCACATTCCACCCCAGAATTTTGAGAATCTCAAATTTGAACTTAGCCTTCTGGGCTGTGATGAAGGTATATTTGGTAAGGTAGGACGATAAAACGTATTTTATAGAACAGTTTTCTGCCTTGGGTTGTAACTTAATTATGGAAACAGAGGAAATGTGGGTATCTTTTTGTGTTCTCTCCCCAGCTCACAGATTCACCTGAAAGTGGTTAGATATTCTGATTTTAAAAAAGATTTTAGAAATCCAAATTTTAATGCAAATTTTTCTATTTTAAAAGTCTTGACAACTAATCAAAAATATTAACACCTGGTAGCAAACACTGAACAGTCCAAATAACACTCTGGCATCTAGAGCTTGCCAACAGACCACCAGATTATAAAGTCTGGGCTTGAAGAAAGTTTGTAATATGGTGGGGTTTCCAAAGACTTTCTCCCAGAATCCTCACCAGACTCGTGATTAATAATGATGTGACTGATAATAGCTACTACTTAGAGAATGCCCAGTACAAAGCCAGGCATTATATTAGGACCACTGAACACATTATCTCAACAGCATTCATACTTTCGAATGTTTTTTCATCTATGAAAAAATGTTTTGGAGTTCAGCCATCAATTTTCACCTAGCCAGTCTCCTTTATAATAAGTCTTATCAAGAAATCTGGGGGCTTCCCTGGTGGCGCAGTGGTTGAGAATCTGCCTGCCAATGCAGGGGACACGGGTTCAAGCCCTGGTCTGGGAAGATCCCACATGCCCCGGAGCAACTAGGCCCGTGAGTCACAATTACTGAGCCTGCGCGTCTGGAGCCTGTGCTCCCCAACAAGAGAGGCCGTGATAGTGAGAGGCCCGCGCACCGCGATAAAGAGTGGCCCCCACTTGCCGCAACTGGAGAAAGCCCTCGCACAGAAACTAAGACCCAACACAGCCATAAATAAATAAAGAAAAAAAAAAAAGCAACAGTCTTTAAAGATTAAAAAAAAAAAAAAGAAATCTGTTTATGCTTTTGCATGGTGACTTGACTGTAGCAAGGATAAAGTATGTGCATATAGGTTAGAACAATTTACTTGGTCTGTGGAGGGATTAAACTTTGGCACAAATTGTAATTAAGTGGATTAACCTGCTTCCCATATCGATTCCAAGCCTGTTATTCAATAACAGATTCTGGGCAAGTGAAACCTGAACCATTCTGAGCAAAAACTCTTCTGCTTCTATGCCAATAAAGTGTCATCTCTTGATTATGACTTTGTTTACAGCCTTTCCATAACTCCTTCAAATGGTATTCTGGATGGGCTATAAAGTAGTTAGTCAGAATAAATTAAAATTTGTACTTAGCACTAAAATGTAAATTAATTGTATGTTTTCTCCCAAATCTAACCATTTTAAACATCTGGTATATATATTTTAGTGATTCATTCACTCTAATGGTGATAATTTTAGCAAGTTGTTAAAACTGCTTTTCACTACCCCATCATAGCAGTCCAAGGGATGCAGCTAATGTGTCAGCATTGAAGCATCTCTTACAAACTCATTAGAAAAACAACTGGTCCTCTTTGGTTCATCATAAAGTAAAATAGAGCAGAACGTTTTCATCTGCCCACTGCCAACTACACAATGAAACCACTGGCCTTACTGTGAAGAAAGTTTAAAGTTTTCACGAATCAAGGGCATTGAGTACAGAAAATTAATCTTTCCACTGTCATGTTTTATACTTTTGAATATCAATTTTCACCAGCTGTTATAGCTTCTTTTGTAGCATCTGCTAGAAAGTAGAAAAAAATGTACAGCGATTGTACTTAAGCACAGCAATAGTTTTTTTTGATGATTAAGGCCAACAGAATTATGGGAAATTCATGACTTGCAAAAGATACAAATTATATAAAGATTGAAAATGCGCATAACTTACTTTTAATTAAGTAATAAGCCAGAACAGATTTTTCTATAGTTTTGATTAATGTGCATTTCAAATGACAGGCAATAATTCATGCAAAGACTATCATATATTGAGTTCAAGATGTCCATATTTCACTTTTACATTCCAAAGCTGTTTCAGTTCCTCTCTCTTAGTTCTTTGCTATTCCTATTTAGCATTAAATAGCTAACTTGACCAATTGTTTCCCCAGAATTATTCAGCATTTTAACTCAATTATCCTTCTGGTTTGATTTCCTAGACATAGAGGCCTTTAATTCCAATGCTTATAATTCCAAGGAGAAAAAAAACCAGAATGCAGATAGGTCTATATTCAGGTCACCAAATGCTCCATTTTCATGGATTCTTTTCCCTTGACTTTACTGAATTTGTCATTTATTTCAGCTTCATATAGACATGGCTTCAGTGATTACACATCGAGAAATCACCATTTTTAAAAAGTGGACACAGCAATTCAGGTTTTAACAAAAAGCTGCAATCTCTTTTAACCAAAAAGAGGAGAATGAACCATTCTGATATAGCAAAATGACTAAATTAAACTTTGCTTCTTACTCTAGATCCCAGGGCTTGATTCTGCTTGTCTAATTGCTAGTTCTGAGTGATAAATTCGAACACCGTAATGAATCCAAAAGGGCAGTAAATAATAAGGCTAAAAATGGAATCTGAACATAAAGTATCTAAATAGTTTAGTTAGGGCTGCTATAACAGAAATACCATAGACTGGGTGGCTTATAAACAACAGAGACTTATGTCTCACAGTTTTGGGGGCTGGGAAGTCCAAGATCAAGGTAGTGGCAAGTGCAGTGTCTGGTGAAAGCCTACTTCCTGGTCCATAGACAGCCATCTTTTCTGTTTCCTCACTTGGAGAAAGGGTTTAGGGAGCTCTCTGGGGAGTCTTTTATAAGGGCACTAATTCCATTCATGAGAGTTCCACCCTCATGATCACCTTCCAAAGGCCCCATCTCCAAATGCTATCACATTGGGAATTAGATTTCAAAATATGTATGCTGGGTAGAAACAAACATTAAGCCTACAGCACTCGGCCTATTCTCCAATGACTCATAACTTACTCAGAGCAAAGAATATTACACTTTCATGTCAGAAATTCTACACACATATAAAAAATCCATTTGCCCCTAAAATATTTTTCTTTCCTTCTTTTTTTAATTGTTAGGGGAGCACATGGAATTTACTGACATGGTTGTGAGTGCTCAGTCCTTGGAAGAATTATGATGGCAATAGAAAACAAGATGTTTACCTTCTAGCAGCCTAAAAGTCTCAGGATGAACCAGGACAGACACAAATAAGAAGAACATTACAAATAACTACATGGGTATGTACATATGAAACCACGCTCTAAGTGTCTGATGTTTCATTGTGTTGTATTTTCTAAGATTCCACCTGTACCTACTCTGAACGAATCATCCCTCAGGGTCTGTTAAAATGTTTTCAAGCAGCTATATATCTAAATCTAACTATATAAATCTCTTTAAATGAACAATTTCACTGAGATTTCTTTTCCATAAATATGAGCTCTTATTTCACCTTCATACAAAATGATATTCAGCTCTACTTATTCCTGCCATCTGCTATTGTTACTCGCATCACCAAATGGCATTGCAACACTGAATAGTCTATAGAAGGTTTACTTGGATCGAAACACTCTGGAGAAATCCAAAGGAGATATTAGACTTGGCTTCCTTCATTAGTGTTGTTGAGCCCTCCCCAGTACATGCATAATTCCAATATGACTTAAATTACTGATAAATAACCCAAGAAAAGGTTGCATGGGCTACATAGAGTAGGGAAAACAGGAGAGACACATGGTGTATGAATGTATTACTTATCTGATATTTAAGTCTGCTTGTTTATCATTTAGAGTGAGGCACTGGTAGGTTGGTTATGCCAAATAACTTGCAAAATGGAGTGATGTCCTTATCAAAAAAAAAAAAAAAAAAAAAAAAGTGTCATGGAAGAGCCCTAGTCGAGGCAATTCATATCCTCGTAGGGAAAGTATTAGGTCATATTTCTTAACACAATAGACTTTCAGATATTCAATTAAAAACACTACTTAATTTTTCCATCTTGATATAAGGCTGAAAATGTTACTTAAAACTAATTACACTCATCAAATTGAGTGCCAAAAAGAGTTAAAATTAATAGTACATAGTGGGCATTTAGGTTGCTTCCATTAGGAAAATATGTATGTATGTGCATAGATTATAAAGAAATAATTAGAAAGAAATAAGAATTGAGACTCTTGATATTCATTTCCATGTATTTACTGTAATTATTTGAAGTGCATGAGGTTATCGATGCATTTTTTTCACATACATAAAATTAATAAATTTTCCAAAATTAAAAAAAAACCAGTATATAGTGGATATTTTCGTTCACTCTTCAACATGCATTCCACCCCAGATGATGTCTAGGAGAGAGCTCCCAGCTGGTACACGTTAGCATTACAAGGTATAATCTGCATACCAGCAACTTTGCCACCACCTGGAAGCTTGTTAAAATTACAGTTTCTTTGTCTGTCCCCGCAGACCTACTGAATCAGAGTCTGCATTTTAGCAAGCTCTGTTATGTAATTCATATGCAAGTGAAAGTTCGAGAAGCAGGGTCCTACCATACCAGGGTCTCATATACGGATTTCAGGGGAGCCTGAGACATTGCTAGCACCATCCCATGGAGACTAGGGTCACAGACCATTCACTCCTGACATAAGTAGCTTTGAATACATTTTCCACTTTGCCAGATGAATATTATAGTTTTATATGTGTCATGAAGTTTAGAAAAGTTTTGGTTGGAAAATACTTGTTTGAGCTAATCAAGTTTATCCCATGACTTCTTCCAGAGATCAGTTTAGGAATGGACACAAAATCCAACTTCAGTCATTGAGGTGTGAGGTGAAGTCCTTCCCGGGAGTGGGGGAAGTTCTGGGAAAACCTTACTGTTCCTAAGATTCCCAAAAGAGAGACACTCTCTTATTCTTTTGGTCATTGCTGCACCAGGAGGCTCTGCCTGACACTGCTGATTGTGTTAACATCCTGAGGTTCATCCTTCATTCTTCAGTTGGCTTCATGCCGACACTGATGACGGCAAAGCAGAGACTGAAAAATACTATGTCCTTGATGACATTGCTGAGCCACAGAACCAACCAACCCTGGAGCCCACATGATCACTGTGTTTCTTGTTATATGAGGTAACGTATTTCCTTATTGTTTCAGCCAGTCTGGGTTGAGGTTTTGGTTAGCTGCAAATCATCCTGATATAGAGGAGAAGCAGGTAATTTTGCTGATTGAGTCCAAACTGGTTTCATGTATTTTTAAAAACGGCAAAGCATTTGTGATACTATGAGCATCTAGGGTCTGACCATTTATACTTTCAACCTACCCAATCCCTCACTCAAGTTTCCGGGAATGCAAGTTCCCAATGGAAACTCTCGGAGGGGTGGCATTGAAATGAGCTTCAGTAACTCCTCCTGGCACACCATTCATGCTTAGAGGTGTTTGCTGAATGAATGAATAATGGCACAGATGCAGAGACTTAAAGCTGTCTTCCAAAACATTTACAATTACCCTAAATTCAATTTTATTTTTACCTCTTCTCTTTTTGAAAGCTACCAAAGCTCATTAATAAATTACTGTTGCTTAGAAGTCCCTGTCCACATCATACACTTACACAATTGTACCTGCCACATTAAATTTGTATATGTCTCCCCGCAATGTCCCTAATTATACAGCATGAGGACATACATGTGAGATTTGTTGAATAACACACAGGAAAATACATCCACTACCATATCATACCACTCCAAACCATGGATCCATGCAGTATATTTTTCCACCTTTTCAGGGGTATTTGCACAGTCACCAGGTGAGTTCCCTCATACACGAAAAGAAAGTTGTTGGAGGCCTTATGATCAGTTAAATCATCTCCTATAAGAAGTCACTTGCTCATGGTAAAGGCCATTTGCCTTTAGTGGGCAGAGAGGTGAGGGGGGAGGATGTTGCAGGATGAGGTCAGAGGGCCCCCTACTTGTTTTCCTAAGTGAATAACACAGGGATAGAGCACATTCACATCACTGACATTTCTTATTGCACTTGTGTTCATTCAGACGGAAGAGGTGTTCAAATAGGAAAGGAATGACAGACAGGCAGGGTCCCTGTTCTAGGCGGTAATTAGGTGTCAAGTCACCTCCCTGAGCTCCAGTTACCTCATTTACAAGATGCTGCATTCAACAGTTCTCAGCCCTAGCTGCACATCAGAATCACCTGAGGATTTTAGAAAAGATTGTTGGATACCACCAGCAAAAATTCTGATTTAGTTGGTCTGGGTGGGGAGGTAGGGAATGCAACACTTCTCTAGTAAATCAAATGGGCAGCCATGACTGAGAACTGGGAGACTAGATACTTTTAGGTTTCTTCCTAACCTGAACTATGATTGTCCTGGAACTCCTTAGCTGTGTTCAGTCAGATACTCTTTTCTCATGCATGGAGAATGTTGCCTAAGAGTCTCACATGCCAGTCCCAGCCTGCTCTGCCTCCTCTTCTATCTATTTTCAGGCTAACAAAACAGTATTTTGTAGTAGCCATAGAGAAAGGGATATAATATGCTGTATAGCACCTAAAGGAAAAAAGGAGGATATATGTAGGGTGGTTCTGAAGCCCGTTGAATTATCTTATTTCCAGCTCATGAATCGGGACATGGTTTGGTCTCCGTACCCAGATTTCCTCTTTCCCATCGCCTTGGTCCAGCATCCACAAAGGGCATGGGACCAGTTTCAAGGGAGAACAGATGAGACTGCACAGCCAGATAATGATAAATCTATTTTTACCCCAAATGCAAACTACTCAAAATACACATTCAACCGGCCACTGGGCTGTGGTAAAGTATACTTTTATTGGAAAAAAGTGGACTTCTGGTTATGACATGGATTATACAGACTATATATAACCCCAGTTAAAAAAAAAAAAAAACTAACCAAGCAACTTCAATGCATCTTGGTACTGTAAATCACAGAGGGATGACACCAGTAGCAACCTTTCACTGTGCCCTGGCTAAATTCCAGCTGCCAGTATCTGGATCTCTGTGCCTATGAGCTTTTTCCAAAATAGAAGACTGCCTATGCTTAGCCCAAAGTGCATAGACTGAACATTCTCTTCAATGAGGGACTCTCAGAAATTTCCATACAAATATCCCAGTTTCCTGGCTCTTCGGGTCTGATCAAACCATGTGTTTTGAACAGTCTCCCAGAGTTTAGGCTTTGGTGGCCACTATGGTACCTGGTTTCGTAACACAGGTACCATATTGTTTCTTCCCTTCCCTGTGACACTTCTTATTCTACCCTAATGGTGTGCCCTGCACTTGATAGACACAATTCTTGTTCTTGAATCCTATCTCAGGCTCTGCTTCTGGGAGAATCCAACCTAAGACAACACTATTGTCAGCTTTCAAGGTGCTCAACGAGAAATGGGCAGTATATCTGTTTTGGGGGGTGGTGTGGAGAGACAGCCAAAAAATAAAACCAAGAATAAATGAGGAAATCATATAGTAGGAAAAGGAGAGCTAAGTAAGGGTGAATGGAAGGAGTGAGGGTGGTGAGGGAGACAGAATACAGTACAGCTGGTCCCTGACTTACGATTTTTTTGACTTTACAATGGTGCAAAAGCAATATGCATTCAGTAGAAACCATACGTCGAATTTGGAATTTTGACCTTTTCCCAGGCTAGCAATATATGGTTCATACTCTCTCGTGGTGCTAGACAGCGGCAGAGGGCAGCAGCCCCCAGTCAGCCAAGCGATCACGAGGGTAAACAACCAATACACTTACAACCATTCTGTTTTCTCCCTTTCGCTACAGAATTCAGTAAATTACATAAGATATTCAACACTTCATTATAAAATAAGCTTTGTGTTAGATGATTTTGCCCAACTGTAGGCTAATGTAAGTGTTCCAAGCACTTTTAAGGTAGTCGAGGCTAAGCTATGATGTTTGCTAGGGTAAATGTGTCGAATGTGTTTTCAACTTAAGATACTTTCAACTTATGATGGGTTTATTTGGACATAACCCCATCCTAAGTTGAAACAGGTGCTCGGGTAGGTCATATTTGGAAGCTAAATTTGAGCAAAGATTTAAAAGTTCAAAAATACACTTATGCTAGTATCAAGTGTCCTTTCAAATAAACAAACTATAAAATTTTGGACCAACAACGACTTCCATATAGTTGTGTTCCCTTGCTCCACAAACAGAGAAAAGAAAAAAGCAATTTTCACTGTGTTGTTGCCATTCTAGTTTATGACATGCGGTCCCTGCTGGCTCCCTTCTGATCAATGCACTGGAGAGTCAGCTCAATTGACACTTCTTTCCTAAGACTGCTATTCAAACTAATTTGCCTTCATTTCTAAGAGTGACAAGATCGGTGCCTATTAGCGTGGAAGCTGGCTGTGGACAATACTTCTGCTGTCTAGGGACACCCTGTGGAGGCAGACACTGCAATTGGTTCCATACTTGCTTTCAGCACAGATGTCCCTTCCCTGGTCCTCTAAGAGAAAGACTTTTCTTCAGGGAAGAAAGCAACAACTCCAATCTGCCTTGGGCAGTCTATATTTAAATGGTAAATGGGCCTGATTTTAATCCAGTGTAGAGGGAATTTGATGAGTAGCTTCTAGAGAAAGGGTGATAAAGTCATTCCAAGTATCTAATTTCATTAAAGAATGGTGATTTGTAATTGAAAGGCATTTTTTGTTAAAAGATATCATATTAGATAACAATCAGTTGACTTATAGGATCATCATGAGAATGTGAAATTCTCACTCTTTACGAGAAAGGCTGTATGAGGGCTGATGAGGGAATAGAAAGACAGAAGTGACCCTTTCCTCTTGACTCATCAGCAGCTTCCCTGGCCTGAGGGCCTTGCTGATTTGACCACGACTCTGAGCTCACAGAATGTGATTGGGACCAGATCATGAAATGTCTTATAAACTATATCATGTAGCTTGTGTTTTATGCTGAAGGTAACAAGAAAGAGGCAGAGGAAGTATGATGGGTATGAGGGTTGTTTAGGAGAGACATGAGAAGAGTCCAGCAAGAAGGCGATGCTCATACATTTGTTCTCTTTGGGAAGAGAGATATACGTGGGAGGAGACAGCAGTCACTGATGTGCGGTGATATGGGATGTGCTGAGATAAACATTTAATGCATCCGTATGGCTTTCATACCTCTTTTCATGGTGTCAGACAGGTCACATTTCAAGTCATTATCTAGAATTATGTACTAGCTATGTTTAGAAAGATCTGTGATAGTTTACAAGTTAAAATGAAATGCCAATTATCTACTGAAGTTGAATATATGCATAGCCTATGACCCAGGAATTCAACTCTTAGGTCTGTATGCAACAGAAATGCACACATGTGAGCACCAAAGACACATACAAGAATGGTTGCAGCAGGGTTATTTGTAATAACCCCAAATTGGAAACAACCCAAATGTCCATCCATTAATGAGAACAGATAAAATGTGGTATATATAATCTAATAATGGGATATATACAAGGACACAACATAAAGCAATGGAAATGAACAAAATATTGCTATACATTGCAACATGGATAAATCTCACAAACATCATGCAGAGGAGAAAAAGGCAGACACAAAAGAGTATAGTGCAGAATCCATTTATGTAAAGTTTTTTTTAAATGATAAAACGAATTTATCCTGTTAGAAGTCTGAAGAGTAGTTCTATTTGGTGAGAGGAAGGTGGTAGAGAAGGAGCTGGAGCTCAAAAGGAGGGACGTGAGATACTGATAAAGTATTATCTCTTGATGTGGGTAGTAATCGAATGGGAAGATTCGATTTGTGAAAAGTCATAGAGCTCTACCCATAATGATTTGTGTATCTTTCTGTTACACACCTTAATAAAAACATTTATATCCAAAGAATCACAAGTTGATAGAAAATTAGTTATAAACATGTAAAAAGTTACATCCCTTTTTGCCACCAGGAAAAAACATGCAATGCCAAATAAGATATTTAGAAATAAAATAAAGCAGACTTCCCATACAGGAAGCAGTGACAGTAGATTTTCCTATGTATATAAGCTGAGTGATTACAGCTAAAATATTTGACTTCAAATATTCCAGTAGCTAAATATGAAAAGAAAAGCAATCTGTATAACTTAGGTCTAAAAGGTAATATAGATGAAAACAAACTGAACTGGAAACAGAAATTATGTGTTAGAGACCAAGGAAACATAATCCTAACATTTATCAAGTACTTAACTATTTGCCAAACAACATTATTTTCATTTTATATTAATTAATACAATAATCTTACAAGGTAGTTGTTATCATTATACCCATTTGACAGAACATGAAACTGAGACTCAATAAGGTTAAATAATTTTCTCATGTTCTCACAGCTAGAAGATGGCAGGGTAGCATTTGACCTCAGACCTGAATGACTCTTAGCCCGTTATACACATCAGTGGGCAAAGCTGGTCAAGTAATTACACCCCTCTAAGCCTTAGTCTCCTCCTCTATAAAATGGGAGGTTCCTCCCAGATTTGCTTTGAGTAGCAAAGAACTAGTGGTTGTATTCATTGTTGATATTAGAAAGGGCAGGCTAAGTCAACTGCAGAGAAATTCTTTTCCAGAGTTGACTTCAGCAAAAATGGTAGCCTCAGTGACAAGACTCTCAAATCAGCAGTGTTCCTCAATTTGCCTGACCAGAAAAAGGAGCAAAGACAAAGCTTTGTTAACAAATACACTTTCCTGAACTTACTCTGTGCTGACCACAGTTTCCAGAGCAGGGGCCCGGGAAACTGTTTTTATACCAATTTTTCCCCCACCCATATGGTGATTTTTCTACTCTTACGATCAGTAAAGGTTATGAAACAATACTCTATATTCCAAAAGATTTAGATAAGCTTCTCAGGGAGACTATTTATATATGGACTCTTAAGTCATACAGAAAAATTAAATCATGATTCAACAAGTGCTTTTCTGCAGGGATCTATCACAGGACCTAGTCAGGACCTAGGTAACTTGCTTTCTGGTAATTTAATAGTGGGATAAAGCTTGAAAAATCTAAGGGGTATAAACTTGCAATTAGTAGATAAGTCCTGGAGATCTAACGCACAGCATAGTGATTATAGTCAACAATACTGTATTATAAATTTCCAAGCAGCTAAGAGACTAGGTCTTAATTATTCTCACCACAAAAAGGAAATGATGATTATGTGATGTGAGAGGTGTTTTAACTAATGCTATGGTGGTAGTCATATTACAATATATAAATCTATAAAAATCCACACATTGTACATCTTAAACTTACACAGTGTTATATGTCAATTATATCTCAATAAAAAAAGATCTAGAGAATGAACATGCCATTTAGAATCTTCCTTTTAAAGGAGTCTTAAGCAAGTTATTTTTAGAAGGTGCTACACTCCCACCAATACATGGTTTAACTTTCTAAATGCTTGTGGTTAAAGTCAGAGCCATATTTTTTTAATGCATGAGAGGAGGAAGGAAGTTTCCATTTTGCATTTAAAGGTTAAAAGACAGGATTATTCAGGGAAGATCTGAAAAGTAGGTTCTGTCAATATTTTTTTCTAGAAAAGTACGTAAGCACTTCTACTTGAAGTCCCTGGTTAAGAAGATAGTTTTGCAAAATTTCCAATACGGATGATGTGATTTCCTGCTGAGGCTGATGTTATCTAATATAACATTTCAGAACTTCAGGAGTTCAGAGGCTAGGGATAACATGAGGTATGACAGCACACTGAAAGGGTTCCAAAGATAAAATTTGACAAAATTTGCCTGTTTCACAATTTTATAGCTGTCTCCTGCCAATCCTGGAAACCCTGCCTAGGGACAGCATTAGGGAAATTTGCCAAGCCAGCTTAGTAGAGAACATTCTAGAGGTACATAGGAACCTCTTGCATAACAACTAAAAATGAGTTTGAATATGTGCAGAGTAGCAATACCCAGTATAAAAAAAACACAGTAAAAGATAAGAAAGAGTGAACAACAGGTAGAGGAAAATTGCTTCTTATGAGTGATTCTGGCAGTTCTCAAGAAAAATGATCAAAGTTGCAAAAGATTTCAACAAGCATGAGGGGTAGTCCTATGATCAAGAATAGGATATGTGTAGACACAAGTGTAGCGGAGAGGAATCTCTTCAGAAGAAAACATAATTTCTTTGCTTGGAAATGGTGACAGGGCAGGAACAAAAAAGAAAAACTGCCTCTCCTGCAGGCTCTACGCAGCTCAGTTAGTACAACGTCACAACTTGAGAGCACAGCATTTGGGTTGGCAGACAGGCATAAAGGGTATGAATGGCTGAACACCAGCCTTTAGAAGTCATTTCACTCTGCCTCTGAGATGGGGTGTGGTGTATAATAATTAGTATAATAATTTGCTATCATAATTAGTATGTTGGCGAGAAGTAAAATGTTTTAGGAGTATCTGCCTTTATTAAATAATCCTCCCAAGTAACCCTGAAGAATAAATCACTCTGCATCTCTTAATTTTATGACATATGATATTTCATAATTAAAACAAGTTCTTCTCAAAGGTGCAGTCACCAACCCCTACTTCCCGACACAAGAATGGTACACCTGAATGTACTTCATCATGGATAACTGTGGGCCTTCCGTATTAACGCTCAAGACGATGACTTCTTGCTCCATTACGGTCTGGAGCTCCTGCCAAAGTGCTAAGTGCAAAGTGAGAAGAACACTGCCAGGAATGATTTGGACTAGGTTAGGATGAGTGGAAGTCGGGCAGGTCCAAAAGAAGCAAGAGGCCGAAATTTTTTAAATCAAATTAAACTTTAAGTGAGCCATATTGCTCCGGGTAAACAAACATTCAGTTTGAATGACAGTTATCCTCTTTCCACATCCTAAAATGCTATTAATAATTAATGAAGCAGTATCAAAATGAGCATAAGATACTTCTCTATAGAAAATTTTCTCATCCAAAGCCACCTTATAAGGGAGAAATGATCTTGTGAAAATATACCTGTTTATCTTTGGAAAGAAAGTATTCTTTAAAATAGTATTACCCTGCTATGGAAAAGAAAACGCATTATACTCATTATTTCCAAATTCAGCCCACTTCTCTTTGGAGAGAAGACACACCTTTAAAATAGCAGGTGTTTCTAGAAAACCCATATATTTAATTTATATCCACTCGTTCAGTTGCAAGCATAATCAAAACTCTTTCAAAATTGTGTTTAAATAGATGCATTTTAAAAAGTACAGAGAATGAATCTCGCTGTCAGATTTTTATTCCAGCACACGGGACACACAAATGTGCAACATATAAACAACACAGAATTTCCTGGCACTCCCTTGCCTTCAATTGTGTAAAGAACTCATAAAGGGAAATGTAAGTCCAATGGAGCTTTAATGTCCCCATATTTAATCTCCTATTAAGCAGAACTCCACAAGAAAAAAGACAGCAAAAAGATACAGTACAAGTGCACTTAAATCCACTCACCACATTATAGACTATAAAAAATTAAAATATATTATGTATTTGATTATGCACAGCATAGTCAAGGGCATCAGTCAACTGACCTGATAATTCAATAAACTATTTAGCAGTTTTCCAACTAAATAAAAGCTTTGGGTCAGCTGCATGCTCGAGCTATTTATCATCACAAATCTACTTAGCAGAAAGCCACCGAAGTACTGCTGTCACTTTGGCACTTCTGGAGAAAGAGCTATCATGTTGATAGGTTTTAGTTTAAAAGGGAGGTTTTTTTATGAGAGATTATAAATATTGATTGCACAAACAGATTCAGAGCAGTTTATGAGCTTGTGTAGATAATACCAACCTTTTCATTTATATCACTGAGTTAGATTTCAGTGGGGATGCAAACACCCAGGATTTTTCAGGCAAATCGTGAAAGACTCTTCGGGCAGTAGTAATGTGGAGGTTCTTTTTTCTTTCTTCTAAAAGAGCTCATGTTTTTTGACAATTCGAATGATAAATCGCAGCTTAAGAGATCAGAGTTCTAAAATATTTTTTCTTTCTATGGAGCTAGCCACACACTCATCCAGAGAGAAGGTTTCTTTTCAGCTAAAGCATCCAATGAATATAATTTGACAATCCACAGGATGGTGTACAAGGGGCTAGAATGAGTTACAAAAGTAGAAAGACAGCCCTTGCCCTCAGAAAGACCTCATGTTCTAAAGAGAAGCAAAGGAGGAGAATGATTAAGTACATGCAGGTATACTAACATTTACACAGCATATGCATAATATATATATATATATATATATATATATATACACACACACACACACACATAAGAAAGTTTTTTTTTTTGTTTGTTTGTTTTTTAACAAACAGTATGTTAGACTCAATATGCCATATACTGAATTTTCCTCATGCACAGGTATTAAAGATATGTACCTCTCTTACTGCTATAATTTGGTTACATTTTTTGTAAGCTCTTACTTATGGGTAAATGGATGAGAGAGGATTAATCTGGTTCCAAAAATAGAAAAATAAATCTAGACCTAAAAACCAGTTGGAAAGGAGACCAATAACCTAAGGCCAGTAGTAAAATTGAACTTTAAAAAACAGCCTCAGTGGGTGTACCTCTCACTAGATCATATTTCCAGCTCAGGGAAACAAATAGCGAGCTCTTCTAAAGAAGAATTGCCATAAATAATAGAAGCTGAGGAATATTTCCTAAATCATGAAGATTCCTGACAACCCAATTTATATTCAGATGAATTAAGAAAATATGGATAACTTCAACAAATTTCAATATATAACACACATACACACACAAAGGGGATTCTACCATGTATAAGAGCAAATACATAATGAAGTCCACAGATAGCTTTCCACAAATATACTTACAGGTAAAAGTGTGCTTTCTTTAGAAAAGGAAGGGCTCTGGGGACAATTTCCTTTAAATTTAGGATTTTTTACAATAGCATTTTTCCTTGACATTCACAGACTTACAAGTGAGACGGAGGGCTTATGATTTACTGTCTTGATCAATTAACTTATGTTAAAATATAAAGTATGGATTGGGGTGAAGTTTTCCAATTCAAGTTTAAGCCACATACATTCTAGATACCTGAAACCTCTTTACATCAGAATATATGCTACACTAAATTTGATTTCTGATAATTAAATCCCAGGATTCACTTCCGAGCATCACAACAAATGTCTTTGGAACGCCACAATTTCCTTCCAGAACTCAAAAGCGAGAAACAGCTCCTGCGGACAAACCCTCCCTCGCTTAGTTTTCACATATGGGACTTATCTAAATTAGTCTTGAACTTGGGCTTAATTTTCAGCATGTACTACTTCTTAAGGTTACAAGTTTTATATGTCAATTAAGTGTTTAGAACAAGTTTCCTTTAAGTCATAACAGGCTTACAAGTACCCTTATCTTATGCATACTCTCAAATTTGATAGACACATTTCCATACATTTGCCTATACACACTGAGAATACAGTTTTAGCATCTGTGTTCCAATGAAGTCTTTTTACTCACTTGATAATTTCCTAGTTCATAAAATTAGCATATTAAAATTAGTGTTTAACGCTAGTGCTATAAAGGCTTAGGTTTCATTGGTGTTGAGGAGAGAGAAGAATTTTCATACATTATTTATAACTATAAATGCTTAGTAGTCATTTCCCTTTTTAAATGCCTGGAAAATCCCCTAGGGAAGGTCAAATAGCCTTTATACCTTCATATGAGTATTCATTTGAAAGTTCTTCTCCTGACCATCAACCTGTATTATTCCTTTCTTCATACTGAAGAGGCTTCTCTCCTCAGACTCTCTCTGCTCTGATTATTTCCCTCCTGTTTTCATTAATCATATCCCATTTTTCCCTTCCCCAAACTACTGTACTTGTGAAGTTTTTTTTTGGCAACCTTTATGTTGATTTTACAATCCTCTGCATCATTTTTTTCCCAATATGCTTTATATCTGCTTTGAAGGAAGAAACCAGGGTCATCCTTTTATCCCACGTAACCTTAAAAAACAAGACTCGCCTAATACTATGCCCTGTCTTGGAAGATAAATATTTTTTGCCAGTATGATAATTTTTCATTTTCAGTGAGTTATGTGCCTTTTATCAAAATTTAGGGAAAAAACAGCTAGAGATGTCAGTCTTGAAATGACAAATGGTATCTACATACAAGCAGTACTAGATATGCTATTCAAATTAATTAACAACAGACACATGGATTTCCCTTCCATTAAACAACCTGTATAGAAAGTCTAATCAAAATGGAGTTAAGAGGGCAGAAATGAATACAATAGAATTAGGAATAGAAGCCTGTGTAGCTATTTTCTTAAAAGTTTCAGAGTCACAAGGAATCTACAGACCCGTATAAGACACAATTCACGTCTCTAAGAATAAAGAACTTTTAGCAATCATCATCTTGTACTCCACCTATTCAATTGATTAAAATGTATATATCAGTCCTAATATAATAACAGTATGCAATCATGAGAGAAATTTTAGTTCTTTATTATAATTCTTAATTAAATCTTAGACTCCATTATGTAGGTAAGGCCAACTGAAATACTCTAATCAACTTTGATTGCTTAGGATGGCAATTTTATTAGATATCTACATGGAAGAGTATCCTTTAGGGTTCCACTTATGAAAACAGCTTTGATCTTGGGGGAAAAGGGAGAGAAATTGCTCAGAAGAGACATGAAGAGCTGTGGAAACATTGACAAGATTAGGAACAAAGAAAATTAGTATGAAGAGTTAGGTGCGGGAAAATTAGAACACCATTTTTGGAGTATGTGGATGAGACCACTAATTGTATCTATAGCCATAAAGTAATTGACATTCTCCCAACATTATGACACACACACACACACACACACACCCCTTTCATAATATCATGATTAATCAAATGACATTTCAAGATAATTTAAAAACCAATTGGATTTAATTTTTGTAAACATTATTATTTCTAATATTACCAAGTCGTTCTCGGCATTGCCTAGAAGTGGGCAAGGCTTCTCTTCCTAATTCTATTATATTAATTTCTACCCTCTTATCCACTCTTCTGAACTTGTAATAACTTTCTGTGAGCTACTTATAACAAGATGATGACTTCAATTTCAAGAGGAAGTAATAAAGGAGATACTTTTTCAGCTTTGTATTTGTTGCTTCATGCACTGTACCTGATTCTTGAGATCCAATTTGGGACATGGGCGACCTCCATTGTACGGTTTTTCTTTCAGCCATTTGGATCGAATTCTCACTCCAACACAAGATGAACTGCAAGACCCCCAACTAGACCAATCACTTAACTTGCAATCAAATGGACAGGGGATGACACATTCTTCTTGAATATAACCTGAAAGAAAAAGATTTAAAAGAATGGAGGAAAGTCTGATCAAAATATACTAATCAAGCTTACTTTCTGTTTCTATTATCACAAATCAGACTGCCTAACAATACTGCTGCAGAGGTTTCAATAAACAGACAAAAGATCTCAGAGACAGATACATAGGATTATTTCTGCATTCCAAATTTGTGCCATCTGTTTCCTTCATAGACAATTCTGGGATTGAGGAAGCAGGGAAAAGTGCACAGTAAGTCTGCTTTCTGATAAAAAGAAATGAAGAAAGAAGAAATGAAGCAGCTCAGGGCTAATGGTGACACCATCTCCCTCCACTGGACCTACAATTCCCTGTCTGGGAATAGAGAGCATAATAGAGTCAATCTTAGTGCCTATGATCTGCAAGGCTTTCACAGATTCCTTTTTTTAAATAAAGCTTATTATTTTTTTAATTGAAGTATAGTTGATTTACAATGTTGTACAGCAAGGTGACTGAGTTATACATATATATACACATTCTTTTTTTTATATTCTTTTCCATTATGGTTTATCTCAGGAGATTGGATACAGTTTCCTGTGCTGTACAGTAGGACCTTGTTGTTTATCCATTCTGAATGTAATAGTTTGCATCTACCAAACGTAAACTCCCTGTCCATCCCTCTCCCCCCACCCCTTGGCAACCACAAGTCTGATCTCTATGTCTGTGAGTCTGTTTCTTTATTGTAGATAGGTTAATTTGTGCCATATTTTAGATTCCACATATAAGTGATACCATATGGTATTTGTCTTTCTCTGTCTGACTTACTCCACTTAGTATGAAAATCTCTAGTTGCATCCATGTTGCTGCAAATGGCATTATTTCATTCTTTTTTATGGCTGAGTAGTATTCTATTGTATATATGTACCACATCTTCTTTATCCATTTATCTGTTGATGGACATTTAGGTTGTTTCCATGTCTTGGCTATTGTAAATAGTGTTGCAGTGAACACTGGGGTGCACGTATCTTTTCGAAGTATGGATTTCTCCATATATATGCCCAGGAGTAGGACTGCTGGATCATACAGTAGTTCTACATTTAGTTTTCTGAGGAACCTCCATACTGTTTTCCATAGTGACTGCACCAACTTACGTTCCCACCAACAGTGTAGGAGGTTTCCCTTTTCCCTACACCCTCTCTAGCATGTTACTTGTAGACTTTTTAATGATGGTCATTCTGACCAGTGTGAAGTGGTACCTCATTATAGTTTTGATTTGCATTTCTCTAATCATTAGTGATGTTGAGCATATTTTTATGTGCCTACTGGCCATATGTATGGCTTCTTTGGATATCACAAAGAAAGATCTTGATTCTCACTTCTGTGTAGTGTGACTTAGAGGTGGGAGGAGGACAAAGAGTGGACCACAGACTAGGAAGAGCAGGATATTATCAAAAGAAAAAAGAGGAATAGTGAAAGATTGTATATGAGATATTGGACTGGAATCAAGAGGTGTGGGTTGAAATACAGATGCAGATGTTCTGGCTTTACTAGCTCTTGCTCCTGTCCTCAGCCCACTTCTTGCTACAGTCTTTCTCTGGATGATTAACTGTAATCTCCACCGATCACTACCAAACCTGTATTTCCAATTCCCATCTCTTTACTAATTTCTGTGCCACCTACTGATCCACTCTAATTGGGTGCCCAAATACCCCCAAATTCAACATGTCTAAAACTGAGGCCACCAGTTTCCTCCTGAAACATTCTAATGCTCTTATATTCCTCACCTTAATTAACTGCAACATATCTGACTCCTGTACGCTGCTGTATATGCCTGTATAATCTCTTCCCTTTGAGTTTGGGCAACACCTGTGAATATGATAGGAAGCCAGCCCCATGATTAGGTTATGGTATGTGGCAAAGGGGAAGGGAATGCACAGATACTATTAACATGCCAAATCATTGATTGTGAGTTAATCAAAAGGGAGATGACCCTGGCTGGGCCTGAATTAATCAGGTAAAAACCCTTAAGAGAGTGACCAGGCCTGTTTTGTGGAGAAAGAAATTCTCCTGCTGGCCTTGAAGAAGCAAACAGTCTTGCTATAAAATGCCTATGGTGTGGCCACAGGGTAGGGGGCTGCAAGCAGCCTCTAGGGCCTGAGGGCAGCCCTTGGCTGTTAGCTAGCAAGAAAACAGGGGTCTCAGCCTTACAGGTGCATGAAGAGGAATTCTGCCAACAATTCCAAGGGAGATTGGAAGAGGAGCTTTCCCCAGTCACACCTCTGCTGAGACTTGACTCTTGGTTCACATCTTGGTTATAGCCTGGTGAGACTCTTAAGCAGAGAATTTAGAGAGGCCATGGCTGTACTCTTGACTCATGGAAACAGTGAGATAATAAATGTTTTGAATGGCTACATTGACAGTAATTTGTTATGCAGCAATTGAAAACTAGCAAATTATCCAAAAAAAAAATTTCACAGTTATCTTAGACCAGCCTTCATCATTTTACACATATATTAATAGGTGTAATAAGCTCTTATGCTGAAGCATCACAACTATGTCCCCTACTCTATAATTCTTTTGTTCATCCTTGGTTCAAGATCATACTCTTTCTGGCCCAGAACACTGAAATATTCTCACCACTAGTCTCCCTTTCTCCTAATCATTCTCTTTTGGTATTGGTTAGTCACTCTGAGGAAAAAGTTACTTTTCTAAAATACATAATAATTTACACTATCCCTTTTAAACCCTTTGCTGATTCTCCATTGCCTTGAAAATAAAGTGACAACCACTTTGCAAAAACTGTAAGATTCTTTATAAGAGGCTCTAAACAAGGGTTTTCAACTTTGGCTGTAAAATATGTTCCCATTGCCCAGGATATACTATGGACTAATTTAACCAAATCTCAGAGGATGGGACCTAGGCAATGGTAGTTTTCAAAGATCCCCAGAGAATTCTAATGTGTAATCAAGTCCAAGAACCACCTCCCTAACTTGTTTTCCTCCTGCCCTTCCCCCTCCTATATCTTGAAATCTTTCCACATAGACTACTTCATCTTCTGCAATAATATTTATGTCTTTCCTCAGGAAAAACTCTGCCCTTTCTCTATCCAGTTTAGCCTTCATTACTACAATTACTCTCTTGCCGGTAAAGTAGATCATCTGGCCCCGTTGCTCCTTCTGCCATGCCGGTCTGGCAAAACTTCAGATCTAGACTGGTCCAGCTGTTTTCCTGCTCTGTTCTGAATGCTGGACATCAAGTGGAGACTAAGGCACTGCTAATGCCACACACTGCCTGGTGATTCTTCTGAGCTTTCTTCTCACTCCCATTCCACATCACAGCTTGTTCAAACCTTCTCTACCTATCTTCACACTTTTGAGATCTCAACTCTTCTTTCCCAGAAAAAAAAGAAAGAAATGAATAAGAACTCCTTCCATTTCCTATGAATATATCTGTGTGAATTTCCATATTCTTCTTCTATCTTCATATCACGATGGAAAAGGCACTCATTTTCTTATATAAGGCCCATTTTCACCACTTGCTATCTTTCCAAGCTCTCTCACGCTCTCTCATATTATAGGTATATTTTTCTTACATTAATAGTAGAATGACTTTACAGTATCTAAATAATACTCATTGACAAGAGAGAGTACATCAAACACCTAAGTCATCAGGAAGGATCTTTCTAAGGTTGAAAAAAAAAAAAAGGTCTATTTGAGATTGTTAAAATTCTCTATTGTTTACCATAGTTACAATTCTACAGTCCTTTCTAAGGAGCTTTGATGGTTAATTCAGTATTAGGTATATAATAAATGCTAACTGTAGGATTAAATATAGGCCACAGGCATTACTTAGTTTTACAGAAACTGAGTCACAAAATGATTCCATTTGCTACTGAATGAAAACAGCAGGACTAGTAATTAAGCAGAATTAACTCTCATGGTGTAAATGCTTCAAATATGAAATTTCAGGAGACTTCATATAAATAACTTGTAAATATCTGAGTGCCTACTTAGATCCTATTTTAAAGCCGATTTTGAATCAGATGGCCTTTTAATTCAATGAGATTTTAAATCATTTTCATATATACTTGCATACTGATGGATTTTAATTAGACAGCCTCTTAGTAATACTAGTTTTCTTTTTATTCCCTATGATAAGACATAAACCCAGAGGCTCTCTATGAAAGTCAAGGTCATAAATTCAGTGAGTATAAAATAATTCTGAAATTCAACAGGTCTAAGCAACAGTGACAATTATTTTTCAGAAAAGTTATTTTCATGCTAGAGTATACCCCAAAGGAAAGCTCATAGTGAGAGCCATTAATAACTGCATATTCTTATACCTATCTCATAATGGAAAGGATCAGTTCTACCCACATACTTAATACTTAACAACTGCTGGAAGCACAGTATGACCAAATGTGACTACCTACAAGGTTAACCTCCCATAAGAGAATTCCAATTCCTGACTATGGAAACTTCACTAATGTTTTAAAAGCTCATTTACATAAAATATACCACAGACTAGCTGAACTGGCAACATTCAGAAATCTAAACCTAGTTGCAATGAAAGAAGCAGTTTTTCTACTGAAAACATTTGATGCTATAATTTATATGCAGAATACACTGCTTGGACCATTATATTACTTAGCCTGGGGATGCTTTCATGTTCTATTTTAGTTATCTGTATGCATATGAAATTCAGTAGGAAGTAGTCATTATAGAATTATCAATAAAGAATGCATCCAACATAGTGATTTTGTAAGCCATATACATTGTACATAGGTGTTCAAAAAGGATCTGTTGATAGTATAGATGAAGATGAACTGAATAGAATCCATTAACAGAGTCTCTATGTTATAACTGGAGGAATTTATTGAATGACATACACCCAATAGGGCTGAAGCCCAGGAACCTGGCTTCAGTCTATATAAATAACCCTCAAATATTGCTCTTTAGGTTGGTCCAGTAGACGTAGGTGAAAACACTGCTCTCTTAACACAGTGGTCTCATTGATAAAACCACTTCCCAGGATATTACCTGCTGTGCATTTTTTTTCTCTGGCATTCAAGTACTAACATCTCCCCTGCTCCCCTGCTCCTCCCCCTGCCCCCGTAAGATCTTGTTTTGGAAGACGTGAAAGGAAATATTGATGACATTAAGAGGATATAACCTAGGTTAATTTACTTATATTTTCCTACTGTGTAAAGTAATGGCAAACATCCTCCTAGATAGTGAATGTTCTATTTACTGACACTTTGCTGAAATAATGAAAACATACCACCAAAAATAAAATCAGGAAAGGATAAAGAAAATGCTGATCACCTCTTCCCTAGTTCAAAGTGAAGATCTGGGAGAACTTTGTGAGTCAAAATGATATCATGTCTTCATTTGTCAATATTTAAAGATTTATTATTTGAATTTATACATTTTAGTTCTACTATTTATCTAGTAACATGTACTATACTTAAAAGTATCCGATGACTTAAGTCAGAGTGGTTTAAAGTAGATATCCTTTAGGAGAGGTGGGGAAAGTATGGGGGCAGATGTTCTGATACTGTCACAAGAAAGAATTTGAGAAATTAGACCAATACTTTGCCATTGTTCTCAAGGGAAACACTAACTGTTAAACATTTATTTAAAATCTCAATCCATTAGTGTGTGGCTATGTAGTGCAAACTCAATAAGGTTGCCAGCTTGCTTTGGTGAATTTATATTTTGGCCTGGGAATACCGCTTATGAACAGCAGTTACATTCTTTCAAAGATACAGTCTTTCAAAGATGGGTCCAACCTTGTTTAGGCTTCTGTGGGGCCTGAGAGGGGAGAGCTAGAAAGCACCTTAGTTATCATTATCTCTTCCTTTAAAATTTTGAGTTATTAAAAGAATATTTTTGAGGGGCTTCCCTGGTGGCGCAGTGGTTGAGAATCCGCCTGCCAATGCAGGGGACACGGGTTCGAGCCCTGGTCTTGGAAGATCCCACATGCCGCGGAGCAACTGGGCCCGTGAGCCACAACTACTGAGCCTGCGCGTCTGGAGCCTGTGCTCTGCAACAAGAGAGGCTGCGATAGTGAGAGGCCCGTGCACCGCAATGAAGAGTGGCCCCCGCTTGCCACAACTAGAGAAAGCCCTCGCACAGAAGCGAAGACCCAACATAGCCAAAAATAAATAAGTAAATAAATAAAATTTTTTTAAAAAAAGAATATTTTTGAAAATACTCCCTACTCGTAGAAAAATACCTTTACTACATATGTAAGAACGCATCAGCAAAGACTCTCTAATATTAACCATTATAAAATGATGGTTATTGTATTGCAGATAACAAAATACCTTATTTGGGACCCACAACCTAATCAGATACCTGAATACAGCTGAATGAGAAGTTACACAAAGTTCAAATAGTCACATTAAGGAGAAAGTTTTCCTGGATTCCTTAAGACTCAAATATTTCACAGCATAATTATGTATTAAATTTTATTACATCTACCAGAAAAAATCATCTAAGTGTCAACCAGTTTTCTTAATTAACAATATAATTTATTGGTGAACTTTTAGATGATGAGCTATTCAAAGTCATCAAGGCCAAAAGCTTCATTTTATAGACCGGTCAGAATTAGAAAGGGAACTTGAATCCAGACTTGACGGAGATACACAGCTCACTACCAAGTAGAAAAAAATCATTATTATGACCTCAGAATGTTCTCTTTAGTGCTGGAGTGACAAAGTAGATAATCAACCCTGGCCTTAAAGAAATTCATATTTTGCTAGAGAGCAGTCTTATAAATAAGAAAAATTAAATGGTATATAATAAATGACTTAAATTAAATGATACAAATAATATACACAAATTATACAACAATCTGAGGTAACAAATGGATTCTGGCTTCAATTTTCTAAGTATTTCATGTGAAAATATTTATTGGCAAATTTTGCACAGGCTTTTGACTAATTGCTCAACCTGGTTCACTTGCTCTAACTAAATGTATCAGTGTCAATTTAATCAATCAACCAAATCATATAAAGAACTGATCTTTTAAATTGAATTGTCCAGGCAATTTAATCAAGATGGTATCTGCAGCTGTTCATATAGACAGAGTTTCAGCATTTACAGCCTCATGTCTGGTTCCTCCAGGCAGACAAAAGAGATATTTTGCTTTTAGAAGATATTAAGGATGTTAGGAACAAATGGGATGCTAGACACAGAATCATTTGAACCATTCAATTAGGACTGTATGTATCAGTTTTTAGCATTACTGCAAATAAATGCTGTTAAAATTAAAGTGACTGAACGCTTTAACCACATAATAAACTTGGCATTTGAAACACTACAAAGATACAGATTGCTGACAACACAATATTACTGGGTAATTTGTAGAACTGTGGCTGCAAGAGCCTGTATTAAGTTCTCTCATGACATCTTCTTGCCCTGAGAAAATCTTGACTTAAATTACACCAGACATTCTATACTTTATATTTCCTTCCAAAGTTCTGAAAGCTGATCTCAGAGCATGTCTGAGTTAGTGCTATTCTCCTCACGTTGTCAGTGCTGTTCTCCAAATATTTTAGGTTTTGCTTCTGAACACGTGGTATGACTACACTTCCCTGCCCCTGGAAATTAGGTGTGATCTTCTTACTTGCTTTAGCCAATGAAATGTGAGCAGAAGTGAAGTATGTCACTTCTAGGTGGCAGCTTTAAGAGCCCGAGTGTAACTTGCCCCCCTCTTTCTTTCTCTGTACCACAGGGTCCAAAAATGTTGCAGATAGTGGCTGCCCCATCCTGGAGTGAAGAAGAAACTCAGCCAATGCAGGATGGACATGGATACTGAATGATCTTGGTGGCTTTCAACCGCTGAGATTTTGAAGTTGTTTCATTTGTTCCCATACTACAACCTATCTTACCCTATGCATCAACCTTGGCTTAGGAAAGCGTATCTTCAGAAGACAAAGTAAAAAGCCGCATGGAACAAATATTTAGAGTACTTTGAGAAGCTATATATAATGTCCTGAGAAAACAAGATTAAGCTATACAAGCAGTTAGCACAGTCTGAATGGCAGCACTATCCAATGAGAATGTGACTTTGTAAAAGTTGAACCTATAGATATATATTTCAGGAAAATGTATACTTTATTATTTTAAAAAAAAACTAGTGATATGGATTATAAATCAAGGTCTGACCTTATGTGATCTGAAATAAAATATTAAACCTCAATTGTTCAGTTTACTAATGTGAAAATAAAAATGTATAATACGTGTCCTTTTTAACCCCCTTTAATACTGTAAGGTCAAAAGTTATAATAAGTAGGAGTTTGTGGAAAAATTAACATACATATGCCACATAAGTGGTATACTAATATTTTACCACTACTAAAAGCTATATAGCAAGGTAAAAATGTTTCTTCTTAGTCTGTTTTTCATGCTAGTGATTGATAGAAAATATAATTCTGTAAAGATGCTGAAGCAGAAAAATTATAGGGTAATAATTTTCAAATTTGGGTACCATTTCTCATGCCAGATTATTTCCATGTAAATTAAAGGCTAGGATAACAATGACAAAATGAGTGATTCTGTATTGGATCAGTAAATCAGTTGTGTTTTGAGTCCATCTCTGTCTTTCCAAGTCTGCTGCCACCAGCCAAGGCCAGATGCTCATTATCTCTCACCTGGACTATTGTAATGGCCCCTTAACTGGACTCCAGGTCTCCAGTCTCTTCAAATCCATTCCATGTCTGATCAGCTGCCATATTAATGGTTCAAAAGTACAACTCTAAATAGATCATGGCCTAACTTAAAATAAATAATCTCTAAAGCATGGCAGAATTATGATAAAATGATAGACATGCAGAAGGCAATCTAGGCAGGAGAGATCCTACAAATTAAATTAAGAAGATGAGCATGAACCCCAAATGTTCACAAGTCAACAGAGGAATCTTCTGTACAGGAATTGAGGTTGGGGAGAAGTAAAAAATTGGCTGTCGGGTGGAGCTACATTGGGAAGTCATGCTGCAGGGCTCAGAAAGTTAAGAATTCTGATCATTAATTCAGGTGTGCTATTGGATTGAAGAAAAGACAGCATGAGAACAGGGCACCTTCTCAAGAGATGACTGGAAAATTCACATGTGAAGTAACAAATGGCTAAACCTTAGGCTAAAAGACCACTAAGTGTAATTATATACATATATATATAATTTATAAATATATATAAATATAAAATATAAAAATATTATATGTAAATATATATTAAATGTAATATATATTATTATATATTGTTAAAGAACAACATAATGAAACATGATAGAATATTACTTATAATTAACTAGCTCTGATGTACGCATGGCTAATATACTGTCTAAATAAAACGGACTATTCAAAATGACCAATGAACCAGCTCTTTAAATAGCAGCTTCATTTCCTGTTAAGACAGGTTAAATATAACTAATTCTAACAACCAGCAATGGCCAGTTTATGAGTAGATAGATACTTCTAAGTATCCCATGGGATTCAGAAATATATGCACTTAGAAGAAAAGTGTTTGTCCTTTTGCTCCATCTCAAAGGTCCCTAGAGGAAGCTCTGACCTGAATGCAGACATTATATTGGAATAAAATGGATTTATTATCTACCTGCTTATTTACTTTCTTGTTTATATATTTATTTTGAGACCAAAAGTTCAATATTGGGAGATTTTGTATGAAAATAAAGATTTCTGGCTTCTCTTGAAAAAGTGGAGGATCTGGGAACACTGGGTCCTCATTCTAGCCTGTCAACCATTGTCTAGAACCAAGTAGTCAGGCCTCCTCAGATAAAACATGCCTTTGCCGTCCGCTGCAGTCTCTTAGATGATCATTTAAATTTCTAAACTAAGTATTTCTCCCCCGACTAAAGCAAAGCAAAAACCCAATTCATAATTCCAATATAAAGCGAGGCCTCTTGTATTGTAGGAAAAGGTGGAAGATACAGAGACCTGCCAGTCAGGGCTCCCCCTACTCATCACATGAAGGGAGCCAGGAGGAATCTATCTAGAAAGCTCCACCTTAGAAGACACCCATGCAAGAGACAGGTCCTGAAGTTTAAGCTTCATTGTGTGGATGGAGTTCTATTGCCATCAGTACCCTGAATATTATGAACACCAGCATTTAAACATAATTCCTAATGGTGGCAACAAAAGACATCAAAAATACCTACAACGGCAAGAATACCTAGAAAGAGGTAGATGAAGGCATCCTCCATTCAGAGACAACCTCCTCCAAGCCCTGGAGCACAGAACAAAGCTCATCAAGTGATAAGGTGTGCATGGAACAAACTGCACGATGAAACTCCAATTTTTTTTTTTTTTTAATATTAAATCTTGTCTTCTTGGTCAGTACATTAGTCCTTATACCTTACATTTTTATGTAGAAGCCATATTTTTTTAAACTTTTTATTTTATATTGGAGTATAGTTGATTACCAATGTTGTGTTAGCTTCAGGTGTACAGCAAAGTGATTCAGTTTTATTTATTTATTTATATTTTATTTTTTTGGCCACACCATGCAGCATGCAGGATCTTAGTTCCCCGACCAGGGATTGAACCCATGCCCCCTGCATTGGGAGCACAGAGTCTTAACCACTGAACCACCAGGGAAGTCCCGAAACTCCAATTATTTTTTATCTGCTGGAATGTTGGGTTATCCAGACAGTAATTTGTATTCATGAACAACGAAATAAGTTGTTATTATAAATTCTGAATTACGGATTACATGACCAAGCAAATTTACCTCCAAAAGCTTGCTTTCACCAAAGAACTGTATCTTTCACTGAGCTAATGCAGAAATCAATGTACTGGAATGAATTCACAGCACATTAACTCCTTGCAAGTTACTGTAAAAAAAAAAAAAAAAAAACCTCTGAAATATCACCAAGGTGTAAAATTAAATAGGACTCCCAGCCTTGATTTATACTGCATGCTGCTGCTAATGGTGAATTTGTTTCACTTACCAATAAATTTGTTTCCTAATGGATTGTGCATCAGCCAATCCAGAGATTTACATTTAGGCTTCTCTTGTCTTCTGTAGACAAACAGATAACTTACGATTTTATTTAATTATATTTAATGATATAACTGCTAAATGAACAAAAGAAGAGGCAGGGGAGGGGGAGATGCTTAATTTTAATTAATTTTCTGAAATTGAAATAGTCAACAATCTTCTAGCTAAAGTAATCATGTCAAGGAACTGTGGATAATTCCAATTCACAAAGAGAGCGGGCCTTTTAAACCAGGAAAAAGTCTCAAGAGCGACCAGAAGTATCTCTTGGACGAGAGAACAAAAAGCGACAGAAGAAGAGAGTTTATTCATTTCCTGGGGCTGTCATAACAAATTGTCACAAACTTGGTGGCTTAAAACAGCGAAAAGTATTCTCTCATAGTTCTGGAGGTTGGAAGTATGAAATTAAGGTATTGGTAGGGCTGTGTTCCCTTCGAAGTCTATGGGAGAAAATCCTTCTTTGTCCTTCCAGTTTCTGGTGGCTCCTGACCTTCCTTGGTTTGTGGGAGCGCACCTCCAACTGCTGTCTTCTCTTCACAAGGTTGTCTTCCCTGTGTGCCTCTGTATCTCAAATCTCCCTCTCCTTTCTCTTAAAAGAACACCAGTCATTGGATTTAGAGCCCACCCTAAATCCAGGATGATCTCATCCTAAGTTCCCTAACTTAATTATATCTGCAAACACCTTATTTGAAAATAAGGTCACATTCACAGGTACTGGAGGACTTTAACGCATCTTTTGGGGACAAAATTCAACCTACTAGAGAGAGGAATGAAGACTATGATAAGGAAGATGATGTAGCATATGGTTGAGAATTTGGAGGAGATATGGATGGGATATCATGCCTTCCTAGGCTCATACCCCATTTTAACAGGAGCTACCTAAATCCTCTATGCTTCACTTTCATCATCTATAACAAAGATTGGCCACCTGTGGCTTGCAGGTCAAATCCAAATTGCCTCTTTTTGTAAATATAGTTTTGTTGGAATAAAGTCGCAGTCATTTGTTTAAGCGTTGTCTACGGTGACTTTTCCACTGAAACAGCAGAGGTGACTAGCTGTGACAGAGATAGTATGACCCACAAAGTTGAAAACATTTATCATCTGGACCTTCATAAAAATGTTTGCAACCTCTGATTTATAAAATGGTAATAATAATAGTACCCGCTGCATAAGATTATTATGAGGATCAAATGAGAGCACCAAACAGTGCCGACCACACAGCGAGCACTCAGTTTCTATAAGATAGGAACAGTGCCATGGTGGATAATGGCATGGGCTTAAAAAATGAGAAAGAATTAATTTCAAACTCAACCAGGACACTTACTATTAGTGGTTTTAATTTGCAGCTGTCACTGAACCCCTTCAAGCCTCAACTTTTTCATCTGCAAAATGGTGGTAATTATTACACCTACTTCAAAGAATTGCTGTGTGCATTAAAGGGTCTGGAACAAGGGGTTAACCACTGCTGCTGCTATTCTTATTTGCAAAAAAAAAGGTATAACTTCATCTTCTGGGCATCAAATGGGGATGGGCGGTAGGAAATAGTCCCAGCTTGAGAAATCCCCTATAGGAGAAGATCCAACATCTTGAGTCTTTGCAAGAATGCTGCTTTCACATCAAGACCCAGACCTCTATTGCACAGAGGGATGGGGAGAGTGCACATGTGAATTTTTGTCTATTTGTTGATCAAATAAATAGAATAGGTAATGATTATTTTTTGGTACATGTCAATAGTCCCATGCTAATTATAATAGGCATATTTAAAATATTGAACAAACAGAGCTTGAAGGCCACTAGAGACTGAGGCAACATTAACAAGACTTTAAAGAAAAACACATTGAACTCATTACCCTCCCCAGTCCTAACCAATCATGTTCCTCCTTCTGAGTTCCCCATCCTACTCCTATATTAAAGTCCTACCTCTTGAAATGACTTAGAGGGACTTCCATAAACTGTTGCTTCCATGTCTCTCCATTATGAAACTCTGTACATTTACAATGTTCAACATGTGGTAATAATTTCAAAAAGTAGAGATATAGTTCAGGAAACACGGAAAACAGCTTCTTTTGTTTTATTTCATGCTGTACACAACCATCTTAGCTTTATATGGATCTCTTTACAATCATCATCATATAAACAGAGACTATGGCTGTGTATCTTTAGAATATAACTCTGGTCCAGGAAAGTGCTGAATTATTCCATCTGGAGTTAAAATGCACTGCACTCATCCTTCTAACGCCCCAAAAGATGATTCAGAAAAAGAGATGAGATAAAATCCTCAAGTCTTATCATTTAAGAGAATTGAGATAGTACCAGCTAAGGTATTTTAAGGTGTGAAGTTTTGTTTTGGAGCTGTTGGAAATAATCAGGTGAAACCAACCCATACCTAGATTAAGCAACACTTCAGGGACACAATATACAGACCACACACCTAAAAATTTGGCTCTAGCTCTGATTTCATATATGAGACTCAAAATCTGAGGGTTGTCAACAGTACAATTCTAAATGTAGAGAAACAGAAATGGAAAGCAAAGAGCAGAAAGAGTTGGAGGAAGAAAACATTCTTAGATTTCAAACGCTCTCAACTATTATCATTTTGGTATATTTCTCCTTATTTTGTTAATGTTCTTGTTTTGTTTCTCTGGTAAATTATACTTATACTATCTTACTAGCTACCTAATGATCATACTGTAGTGCAGGTGCCATGATAGGGCTGTTCACATCATTAGTTGATTGGCTAAGACTGGAATGAAGCATGGATAATTTATCACTATTGGAAAAGAAATATAAAATGATAAATATGTGTAAAAGATAGAATACTACGCAGTGCCTACAAAAGAATAAATAAATCTACATACAGAAGAATGAACAGAGGTAGTGAATATATTAATTAAGAGACACACTCTGGAACCATATTGCCTGGATGAGAAAACAAGCTCTGACATTCCTAGTTGAGCAAGCTTATAGAAGCTCCTTTACCTCTCTACTCCTTGATTTCCTTAACTGTAACATAGTAATAAAACTAATATCTAATTTAGACTGTTGATATAAGAATAAAAGGAGTTAATAGAGAACATTTAGAGACAGGTACAACCTGCTGTAAATGTTCAATAAATGTTAGCTATAATTATTTATCAGGGAAAAACCAAAGAAATAAAATAGCACTACCCTGTGATTCAGCAATCCCACTACCAGGTATATATTCAAAGGAAATTAAATCAATGTCTCAAAGAGCTATCTATACTCCCATGTTCACTGCAGCATTATTCACAGTAGCTGAGATATGGAAACAATCTGTCTGTCCATGGATGAATAAAGAAAATGTGGTATATACATACAATGAAACATCACTCAGCCTTATGAAGGAAATCCTGCCATTTGTGATAACATGGATGAACTTGGAAGACACATTATGCTAAGTGAAATAAGCCAGACACAGAAAGAAAAATACTGCGTGATTTCACTTCTATGGGGAATCTACAATAGTTGAACTCATAAAACCACAGAGTAGAACGGTGGTTGCCAGAGGTTGGGGGGTGTGGGAGCAATGGGGAGATGCTGGCCAAAAGGTACAAAGTTTCATTTGTACAAGATGAATAAGTTCTGGAGATCTAACATACAGCATGGTAGTTAACAATACTGCATTATATACTTGAAATTTGCTAAGCAGGTAGACCTCAATTGCTCTTACCATACACACAAGAAATGGTAACTATGTGAGGTGAAGTACATGTTAACTCTCTCGATTATGGGGATTATTTCACAATGTAGATCAAAACATCAAGTTGTATACCTTAACTATATATGACTTTTGTCAATTATATTCCAATAAAGGTGAAAAAAGAAGATGGATATATACTCTGAATATACATTAAAACACAAGCTCAATAATTATGTTTATACTTCAGGAATACAAAGGCTTTAATACAAGCAGATGCAGAGAGGATTGGAAGGTTATAAATAAAATATGAGGGAAGCTAATAGGATTGGGGATATAGAGTAATGGGGGAAATTATGAAACCAAATTAAAAATAAAAGAGGGATGTGCACGGACTGAAGACGAGAGCACGTAGCAGCTCAGTCTAGGCTGTCAAGAAAGACTCAGGAGACCCAAAGCACAGTCACAAGAATGAGAGAGTCATACCGTGGGGAGCAGAGCCAGGAACCACCGTGTTCCCTCCCGAGATGGAGAAGGTTCTTTCTGCTCCCTTAGCTCCCCATGTAGCCAGCAACGGGCCCTAATACCTAAGGTTACTTCAGTCTGTCCTCATTCTTCGACATTAAAAATAGCCTAATACTACATCTGTTTGATGGGGCACTCCACAGAGAAAATTTCCCTAGGACATACATGATAAAGTGCTTTAGTTCAACTTGAGACATAAAATACAAGGACATAGAAAACTATTACAATGACCTTCAAGATAACTGTTGTTATTTTTGTCCTGCTCAAAGCCCAGCAGGGGACATTTTGTGGGACAGCAATGGGAAAAAACAGTGTACTTAAGATCCCTGTGCATGGTGACCCATTGTCCCACTCCTTTGTATCATGTCAAGAGTCTGAAAAGATTTTAAATATTTTAGTTTCTTCCAATGAGATACCATATCGAGAGTGAGCTGTGTGGGCCTTGAGATTTTATTGCTGTTAAACAGATGTTATAAAAAAATAAAAGAAAAGCCCCTGGCAGAGTGCCTGACACACAGCATACATTCAAAAAGCTAAGATTTTAACCCTAACCTTCCCCAAGTATGGCTCCAACATCCAAGAAAAACCTGTCAATCTTGTAAAATTAATTGATTGCTACTTACATAGATGATATAAGTGGAAAGGAATATGACTACTGATGAGAAATCTGGAATGAAGTTCCTGGGACTTAATAGTCTTAGATATGAGGATAAGGAACTTTGGAGGGAGGGGTGGATACAGCTGGTATTGATAGGTTTTTTTCCTAGAAGAAGCCTTTGAGAAAGAAGACGAAGAAGGACATAGAAAGTAAAGTGTTTGTAGTATAGATAATACTGAAGATCATAATTAAGTATTTTAGGCTAAGAAATAAAATGGACCTCTTGGCAAACAAGTACCAAGAGGGGAATCAAAAAATGTTTTGCAACTAACATGAACCATAGGGATTTAAGCCAAATTTGAAGGAGAGGAAAAACAAATGGACAGGAAAAATTATAAAACTGAGAACAAGACTACAGTCAAGAGTAGGGGAGGCCCAAGTTCTTGTAAAGAAAATAACAGAGTAGGAACTGAAGAATAATAATTGTAGCCACTGCTATCTTTAGACCAACACACAGAATATGGAAAATAAATACAGGAAAACCAAGACTGGGGTTAAATCAAGGTAAGAAATATATTCTGCAGTTACATCCCCACATTTCTTGCCTGCCTATTGAATAGCATCACTACCTGAAAGAAACTATGAACTGTTAAGAGACCCATACTCAGTGGATGCAGCAACTTGGCCTGGGCTTCAAGCCACTAAGACATTACCTTGGCCCAGGGGGCTAGGCCTAGCCCGAGGGGATAGAACTATAGGTGGTTAACATAAAGCTATGGCAGTGCCCAAATCTGACAAAAGTCCATAAACCTACTATTAAAGAGCTTGTCAATACTTCAATATAGAAGTAGTGGGCATTGGACATCGAAATGAGCTCACTGAGGTCAATTCAGAGAAAGTGATCTAATTTTTTATTATTATTTTTTGATCTAATTTATTTTTGATGGATTTAGACTTCTCTAGACTAGTAAAGAAGAAAGAAGAAGATGCTATAGGTAGAAAGTAACATAACAACAACAACAAAAAATCTCTCCTGACAGCCTCATAAACAATTTTAAGGAGCTGGATGAATTTCTGTAGTTACCCAATGCTGATTAATGGACCAGGGCCATCAGAAGGGACGGCTCCCTGTAGCTGGATGCTGAGAGGGAAATGCTTCGTTCTTTTTTGGTTAATATTTTGATTAACAACTTAGATAAAGACACAGATGGCATGCTTATCAAATTTGGGGGTGATATAAAGCTGAGAATTATAGCTAATATGTTGGATGTCAGAATCAAGATTTAGAGAGCTTAACAAGTGGGAATCATGAGCCACAACTAAGACTATGAATGGCAACACAGGGAAAAGCATGGTTTTGCATTATGGTACCCAACAGGCAACTGAACACATATACTCAGAATGGGGGTTGAAAACTTTATAGTTGTTCCTGAAAAACAGACTTCAGGATTTTTTTTAAATGCAAATTGAAAATACATCAATAGTCAATAAATTAAAATTTTAATTAAATTTTAATGTAAACTTCATCTACCAAGAAGTATTTGAGATGGTTTACAAAACAAAACCTGACAAAAGTATTATTAAAATGGTCCAAAGAATTTGGAAAAATATAATACAATATTGGGAAAATTGCACTTCTATTTATTCAAAAGACACTATTTGAGCAGGTACTCTGGCTGAAAGAGTGTTCTTTGCCTATTATACACTCATTCTTCACATTTTAGATCCTATTTTCTTCCCTAGAGTGGCCTTCTCTGATTCCCCAATTTAGATGATGTTCCCTTTTACTATTCTATCACAGTACCCCAATCAAGTTTGTCATAGCACTTAGGACAAATTGAACTTACATATTCTGTGTCTATATTTTTTTAATCTCTCTCTCTCAAACACTAGACTGCAAGCTCATTGAAGGCAATGACCACGTATTTTGTCTAACACTATGTAACCAAGGTGCAGCACAGTACTTGTTTGGAAGGTAAAGCGTGTAAAGACATGTAAAGAGGTAAAGTCTAATATAAGTCATGTTCTACATGAAAGTTGACTATATTTCTGTGAAAATATAGAATTGGTCTAGCAAAGTTAGGGAAGAGGCTCTGTGAAGAAATCAACTTGATTTCCGGCTCAAAAGATGAGCAGGAGTTCACTTTGAAAAGAAAAAGACATCTGACAAAGGAAAGAACATGGGCAAAGGAATGAAGTCACACAAGGACAGAAGGTGTGTGGGGAACAATGGGAGGAAGTCTGTATGGATGCAGCATATGGTACATGAAACATGGGGTTGGAAGTGACACTGGGACATCTTGTTCCCTTAACCATCATTTAAGGTTTTATTGCCAAATGGAAACATATTGGAGAAAAATAAGCACAATAATGAAGGAACTAGAAATTGTACATGAGTCAGAGTACAAAGCACTCTGGATATTTAATCTGAAAAATAAAACATTTATATATTTATTAGTATAAGTCATTACATATATTTTCAGATTTTGGGAATGTTCTTAGGTAGATAATATTTTAGCTCTATTTTTAATTGAATAAAGTTAATTTGGAACCAATGAGTGAAGGAAGTTGCATTTCGATTTAAAAAATAAAGATCTTTCATATTTTAGAGCTGTTCAGTTGACTGTTATAGTAATAAACTTCTAGTCGGTGAGAAGGTTTAAGTTGAAGGAAGATGACTCTTCTATTACCATCTCAAAGAAAAATATTTCTTAAGAGTTCTGTCTGGGGTCATCTCTTCCAACTGTCAACATCATTTGTATCATCTACCTTGCCACCTATAAGCTATTCTAAAATCTCTACTCCAAATCTGTAATTACAGAAGTTTCTCTCTTGACTTCAAATATTCTCAATTGTGTGGGGTTTTTTTTTTACATCTCTAATAATTGTGCTGCTCAGTCCTCAAACTGTCCAAAACTGAGTTTTCTATTTTCTACTCTTGAGTGTGTACCTTACCCTTGTTAATGTCACCATCCATCACTGATCCAGTTTTCAAAAGTCTTCCCAATTCTGCCCTGTTTCTCTACCTTTGATAAGTGTTACCCCTCCTGACTTTCAAATACTTTCTTCTCTCCCTATCCCCATAGACTCTGCCTTGTTTCATTCTCACAGGGGTCACTGCAACCCTCTTCTGATGATTTCTCTACCTTTCTCTTTTATCTAACCCAACTTCAACCCTGAAGCCAGAAATACCTTGCTAAAATAAACACAGAATCCTATCACATCCCTGTTTAACAGCCTTACTTTCTAAAGCAGCAATGTCTTGACAGTTTGGGATTTGAAGAATCACAGTGGGAGAGAGAAAGGTAGTTAGGACAAGGACTTCTGGGTTTCTCATACCCTCAGGCAGTCTTATCTATAAGGCAGCCTGTAGGGACTATCCACTTCCAATGAGTGTCCTAGGTATCGATACTTCATTCTTCTAATTGTCAAGATAATTTGCATTATATATGCTACATTTTATTTATACACTTATCAGTAGATGAAAATATGGGATGTTTCCGCATTTCGGCTTTCATGAGTAATGCTGTGAAATATTTGTGTGTTTTATATGAATACATGCTTTCACTTCTCTTGGGTGTATATTTCATTTCTGTTGGGTCATATGGCAACTCTATGTTTATCTTTTTAAGGAACTGCCAAACTTTTTCAAAGCAGTTCCATCATTTTACATTCCAACCAGCATGTATGAGGATTCCAATTTTTTCACATCTTCACCAACACATTGTCTTTTTGACTGTAGCCATCCTAGTGGATATGAAGTGATATATCATTATAGTTTTGATTTCCATTTCCCTAACGACTAATGATATTGAGCATCTTTTCAGGTGCTTATAAGTCATTTGTATCTCTTCTCTGGAGAAATGTCTATTTAAATCCTTTGATCATTTTTCAACTAGGTTGTCTTTCTTTTTGTTGACTTATAAGACTTTATTCTGGATACAAGTCTCTTATCAGATATATCATTTGCAAATATTTTCTTCCATTCTGTGAGTCTTTATACATTCTTGATGGTGTCTTTTGCAGTACATAAATTTTTAATTTTGATGAAGTCCAACTTATCTATATTTTCTTTTGTCACTAGTGCTTTTAGTGTTGTACCTAAGACAACTTTGCCTAGCCCAAATCACAAAGATTTACTGCTGTTTTTCTCCTAAGAGTTTTATACTTTTAGTTACCACATTTAAGTCTATCAACCACTTTGTGTCAATTTTTTGTGCATGGTATAAGGGAGTGGCCAAACTTTGTTCATTTACATGTGGATACTTAGTTGTTCAAATATCATTTGTTGAAGAGAATATTCTTTCCCCATTGAATAGTCTTGGCAGACTTCTTAAAAATCAGTTGAGCATAAATGTAAGGGGTTTATTCATGGACTTTCAATTCTGTTCCAGTGATCTATATGTCTATCCTTATGCCACTGTCTTGATATCCACAGCTTTTGGAAAGTGAGTCCTCCAACTTTGTTTTTTCTTTCAAGATGTTTAATTATTCTTGGTCTCTTCCATTTTCATATGAATTTTAATATCAGTTTGCCAAATTTCTATAAAAAAGCCAGCTGGGATTTTGATAGGGATTATGTTGAATCTGTAGTTGAATTTGAGAAGCAGTGGAATTTTAACACTATTAAGTCTTCTGGCCCATGAACATGGTATATCTTTCTATTTATTTCTTCAATTTCTTTTAACAATGTTTTATAGTTTTTGGAGTACATACTTTTTACTTATTTTGTTGAAGTTATTCTTAATTATTTTTCTCCTTCTGTGCTATTATATAAATGAAATTGTTTTAATTTCATTTTCTTATTATTTATTGCTAGTGTATAGAACTACAATTGGTTTGATATATTGATCTTTTACTTTTTCCAGCTTTGAGATATAAGTGATGGTGTATTGATTTTGTACCCTGAAGATCTGATGAATATCTTTATAAGCTCTAATAGCTTTATAGGAAAATTCTTCAGGATTTTCTATTTACAAGGTCATGTTATCTGTCAATAGATACAGTTTTACTTCTCTCTTTTTAATCTCGATGCTTTTTAATTTGTTTTTCTTGCTTAATTGCCCTCACTAGAACCTCCATTAGAGTGCTGATTAGAAGTTAAAAGTTGACATCCTTGTTTTATTCCTGATCTTTGGGAGGTTTTTTTTTTTTTTTCTTTTTTTTTTTTAAAGGCAATGTATGCAGAGAATTACTTTGCACTTCATAAGATATCTAGTTGTTTGCCTCAAAGGAAAAAAGAGTAATAGATATTCATTTCTTGGAGAAAAACAGTTTAGATGTCCTGGTTATTTCTGATTTAGAATAAGCTATGCTGTTTTTTATCTCAATTAGGTTAAAAGAACGTTGTACAAGGATTTCATCACGGGCCCCCAGTTTCTCCAGAGGAAGATTACAACACACACTGCATTTTCTAGAAAGGTATTCCAATCAAATCCACAGACACTAGGCTATAAGGCCCTAGTCAAATCTTCTCTCACTGTCTACCTCTAGTCACCCAGAGAGAAACCTTTATTCCGTATCTGGACATAATTCTGGATAAGAAATATAAGGTACATGAAACTGTTTGACTGGTTGATGTACTGAAATTTTTGTTTCATTTTAATTCCAAAAACTAAAGTATGCTCTGACTCAGAGATGGAAGACAATCTCAAATTTGGAAATCCCTAAACAGTCCTGCATTAGACTATAGATATCTCCAATGAGTATTACTTACTCATCTTTATACACTATTATGTAGAAAAGAACATGATGAAAACCAGATGTTCCTTTGATGTTAAAAAGAATAAATGAATATATAAACAAATGAACCACTGTTTCCAATGTATCCTTTCATTAGGTGAGTTCTTGAAACATTTTCAGTAACAGAACCAACCCTCTCTTCAAATGAGATCTTATCAGTAAATCTTTATCTCTAGTAATTATTAAATAGGTCAAAATTAGAACACAAAATATAAGAAACAAATAAGGTAAAGCTAATATATGACCTGGAGACAATGGTGTAGCCCATACCCTATTTAAAAAAAAAAAAAAGGTGAAAAGAAATACTGATTCCATATATTGTTCAAGGAAATAACCAAAAGCCGCATTTGCTTTCTTCATTACATTTTAGCCATTATGATATTTTGCCTAATAATTTTCCAGATGATGGTATCAACTGTTCACATAAATCCCCTTGTGTAGACACTACACACATGAAGAAATAAAGAAGATAACACTACATGAGTGTTTCTAACACTTGAGAGAAGTTTCCAATTCTTTTTCATTTGCACATCTTTAAAAGGTTTAGCTTCAAAAATACAATAGCCTTAACATATTGTGGTATGCTAAATAATGGCTCTCCAAAATATCCGGGTTCTAATCTCTGGAACCTCTGAATGTTACCTTATATGTAAAAAGAGACTCTGCAATTGTGATTAAGTTAAGGATATTGAGATAGGAAGATTATCCTGGAATATCAGTGCAGGACAGGCAATCCTAAGTGTCCTTATAAGAGGGGGGGAGATTTGGCACAGAATTGACACCGAAGAAGGTAATTAGACACTGAAGCAAGATGTTATGCTACTGGCTCATGGGAGAGGCCATGAGCCAAGGAAAGCAGCTCTAGAATCTGGACAAAGGCCAGGAAACAGATTACCCTCTAGAGCTTTTGAAGGGAGTGAGACTCTGACTACACCTTGATTTTGACCCAATGAAACTGATTTTGGACTTCTGACCTTTAGAAGTGTGAAAGAGTAAACATGTTATTTTAAGCCACCAAGTTTGTGGTTCTGTTATAGCAGTCATAAAAAAAAAAAACTAATACATATATATATGTACATGAAAATCCTTTACACAGAGCATAGATTTATATTGTTTTGTTAACAATTATTGAATATGTATGATGTGCTGACACTTTGCCAGATGTTTGTGATGACACCGTGATGAAGTAGACACAGTCCTTCCCTCAAGAACCGCACACCCATCTATGGCAGGACAGACTAGCTATATAGTAGGTAAAATATGAGAAGCACTAGGATGGGGCACCTGCATCTAGGGGTTGGGGAAGAGCTGACTGGCAAGATTGCCCAGTGTTTCCCAGAAAAGGTGAAACCTAAGTTTCTAACCTAAGTCCTGAAAGGTTATTAGGAGTCTACTAGAGAATTAGGCTGTAAGGAGGAAAAATTAAAGTCATAGAAGAATTGATGTGTGTAAGTAGAGAAGGCAAAAGTCCCATGAGAGAGAATGGTATGGATTGAGATATGCAAGATTCCAAGATGGCTGAGGCTCAGCATGGGAAAGAAGAAGGATGAGGTTTCAGGGGTTAACAAAGGGCAAAATCATGAAGAGACTTGTACGCCATACTAAGGGGCCTGGGTTGTTGGTTGACAGTGAGAGTGATCATCATATTGGCCTGTGGGAAAGATTCTTCTCATTGAAATGGGACAAAAGGGTGGTGGAAGGAAGGACTGAGTCCCCACTGCAGTGGATCTAACGGAAAGGTGAGAGAAGTCTAAGCAAGTAAGGGAGAGTCACTGAGATGGAGAAACATGGATAGAGGAGAAAAGCATCTCTAAAGTAGTGATTTCATATGAATTTTTCTAGCAACATTCACATGAAAAACGAAAAAGCAAAGGAAGCAAAAATCTCAACATGAAAAACACAGAAACATATTCATCTTCTCAAACTTAAATTTCTTTGCCCCAGAGTAGGCACTATTATTCCTCCTCAAGTGGTGATCTGAAGAGCTTTTCAACATCTCAAAAAACATACAGGTGTAGAAGATTTAGGAAACAGGTCACTTGGCAAAAATTGCGGATGACTAAAGAGTTTCTATTTCTTGCTGCAAGAGACATAATTATTCAGTCCCTCTGCCTGGTAGATTCATAAAGGAGAGCTCACAATAGCTTTAAAAGTTTGTCCCATCTTTGATACAAACAAGTCTTTGCCAGGACACTTTATAAAATGCTCTCTTAGTCAACTCAGTTAATAAAGATGTAAATTTCAGTCTCCTATCTTGGCCGAAATAAACTTGTCCATATGTAGTTGTGATAAATCTTTCAATAATACAAATTCAATACATACACAGAAACTAAACTTTCTAAAGATATTAAGATTACATTCACATTTTTGCCAGTAACTGCAAATACATGAAATATTATTCTTTAAATCACAAAGATATTTTAGATTATTTTGCTTTGTCTGCTATCCATACCTCCTTATATATGACAGCAAATTATTGAAATTGCTGTACTAGAGTTAACCTGCAAATGCCAAGTTATTTCTGGATGAAATATTAATGATAATTAATTGCCTATCAAAATCAATCATAATTTACCTAGAATCAGATATGAAATAGATTATATTTTCACTTTATAATCTGATGAGTTAAAGTTTTATTCACATAGTTATCACTGGATCCCTAGGAAAATTGTTTTTCGGCATTTTTTCATTCTTTCAAAAACATTCCTTGTCCACTGGTTGCAGAGCAATTTCATTTCTTCTAATCCCAAACTGTATATAAAGGGCAAAATAGAACCAAATAGTCTAGTGTTTGACCACCTCTCTACGGCTCTGTGTTTATTATACATAGCTATTCTACCCAAACATCTCTTAACACACACACACACACACACAATGCAGAACTTTTATCTGGGCATGCGTATTTGAGGCAGGAGGCAGATGGGCTCCAGGTTAGACATTTACAGCCAGCATCTTGTTTACACTTCCAGATAGAAATAACAACAGGAGAAGATTGGTTCAAGATGGCAGAGTAGAAGGACATGCTCTCACTCCCTCTTTCAAGAACACCAGAATCACAACTAACTGCTGAACAGTCATCGACAGGAAGACACTGGAACTCACCAAAAAAGATACCCCACATGCAAAGACAAAGGAGAAGCCACAATGAGATGGTAGGAGGGGCGCTATCACAATAAAATCAAATCCCATAACTGCTGGGTGGGTGACTCACAAACTGGAGAACACTTATACCACAGAAGTCCACCCACTGGAGTGAACGTTCAGAGCCACCTGTCAGACTTCCCAACCTGGGGGCCAGGCAATGCGAGGAGGAATTCCTAGAGAATGAGACTTTGAAGACTAATGCGATATGACTGCAAGACTTCGGCACGACTGGGGGAAACAGAGACTCCATTCTTGGAGAGCACACACAAAGTAGTGTGCGCATCAGGACCCAGGGGAAGGAGCAGTGACCCCATAGGAGACTGAACCAGACCTACCTGCTAGTGTTGGAGGGTCTCCTGTAGAGGCGGGGGCAGCTGTGGCTCACCAAGGGACAAGGACACTGGCAGCAGAAGTTCTGGGAAGTACTCCTTGGCGTGAGCCTTCCCAGAGTCCGCCATTACCCCATGAAAGAGCCCCGGTAGGCTCCAGTGTTGGAGCTCAGGCCAAACAACCAACAGGGAGGGAACCCAGCCCCACCCATCAGCAGACAAGTGGATTTAAGTTTTACTGAGCTCTGCCCACCAGAGCAACAGTCAGCTCTACCCACCAGCAGTCCCTTCCATCAGGAAACTTCCACAAGCCTTAGAGAGCCTGATCCACCAGAGGGCAGACAGCAGAAGCAAGAAGAAATACAATCCTGCAGCCTGTGGAAGAAAAATTACATTCACAGAAAGATAGACAAGATGAAAAGGCAGAGGGCTATGTACCAGATGAAGGAACAGGATAAAACCCCAGAAAAAAAACTAAATGAGGAGGAGATAGGCAACCTTCCAGAAAAAGAATTCAGAATAATGATAGTGAAGATGATCCAGGACCTCGGAATAAGAATGGAGGCAAAGATAGAGAAGATGCAAGAAATGTTTAACAAAGACCTAGAACAATTAAAGAACAAACAAACAGAGATGAACAATAAAAAAACTGAAATAAAAAATACACTAGAAGGAATCAATAGCAGAATAACTGATGCAGAAGAACGGATAAGTGACCTGGAAGACAGAATGGTGGAATTCACTGCCATGGAACAGAATAAAGAAAAAAGAATGAAAAGAAATGAAGACAGCCTAAGAGACCTCTGGGACAACATTAAACACAAAAACATTCACATTATAGGGGACCCAGAAAGAGGAGAGAGAGAGAAAGGACACAAGAAAATATTTGAAGACATTATAGTCAAAAACTTCCCTAACATGGGAAAGGAAACAGCCACCCAAGTCCAGGAAGCGCAGCGAGTCCCATACAGGATAAATGCAAGGAGAAACATGCCAAGGCACAGTGTAATCAAATTGGCAAAAATTAAAGACAAAGAAAAATTATTGAAAGCAACAAGGGAAAAATGACAAATAACATACAAGAGAACTCCCAAAAGGTTAACAGCTGATTTCTCAGCAGAAACTCTACAGGCCAGGAGGGAGTGGCATGATATACTTAAAGTGATGAAAGGGAAGAACCTACAACCAAGATTACTCTGCCCAGCAAGGATCTCATTCAGATTTGATGGAGAAATCAAAACCTTTACAGACAAGCAAAAGCTAAGAGGACCTACAAAAACAACCCAAAACAGTTAAGAAAATGGTAATAGGAACATACATATCGATAATTACCTTAAACATGAATGGATTAAATGCTCCAACCAAAAGACACAGGCTCACTGAATGGATACAAAAAGAAGATCCATATATATGCTGTCTACAAGAGACCCACTTCAGACCTAGGGACACACACAGACTGAAAATGAGGGGATGGAAAAAGATATTCCATGCAAACGGAAATCAAAAGAAAGCTGGGAAAAAAAAAAAAAGAAAGCTGGAGTAGCAATACTCATATCAGATAAAATAGACTTTAAAATAAAGAATGTTACAAGAGACAAGGAAGGATACTACATAATGATCAAGGGATCAATCCAAGAAGAAGATATAAGAAATATAAATATATATGCACTCAACATAGGAGCATCTCAATACATAACGCAACTGTTAACAGCTCTAAAAGAGGAAATCGCCAGTAACACAATAATAGTGGGGGACTTTAACACCTCATTTACTCCATTGGACAGATCATCCAAACAGAAAATTAATAAGGAAACACAAGATTTAAATGACACAATAGACCAGATATATTTAATTGATATTTATAGGACATTTCATCCAAAAACGGCAGATTACACTTTCTTCTCAAGTGTGCAGGGAACATTCTCCAGGATAGATCACATCTTGGGTCACAAATCAAGCCTCAGTAAATTTAAGAAAATTGAAATCATATCAAGCATCTTTTCTGACCACAACGCTATGAGATTAGAAATGAATTACAGGGATAAAAATGTAAAAACCACAAACACATGGAGGCTAAAAGATACGTTACTAAATAACCAAGAGATCACTGAAGAAATCAAAAAGGAAGTCAAAAAATACCTAGAGAAAAACGACAATGAAAACACGATGATCTGAAACCTAAGGGATGCAGCAAAAGCAGTTCTAAGAGGGAAGTTTATTGCTATACAAGCCTACCTAAAGAAACAAGAAATATCTAAAATAAACTAACCTTACACCTAAAGAAACTAGAGAAAGAAGACCAAACAAAACCCAATGTTAGCAGAAGGAAAGAAATCATAAAGATCAGAGCAGAAATAAATGAAATAGAAACAAAGAAAACAATAGTAAAGATCAATAAAACTAAAAGCTGGTTCTTTGAGAAGATAAACAAAATTGATAAACCATTAGCCAGTCTCATCAAGAAAAAAAGGGACAGGACTCAAATCAGTAAAATTAGAAATGAAAAAGGAGAAGTTACAGCAGACACCACAGAAATACAAAGCATCCTAAGAGACTACTACAAGCAACTCTAAGCCAATGAAATGGACAATCTGTAAGAAATGGACAAATTCTTAGAAAGGGATAACTTTCCAAGACTGAACCAGGAAGAAACAGAAAATATGAACAGACCAATCATAAGTAATGAAATTGAAACTGTGATTAAAAATGTTCCAACAAACAAAAGTCCAGGACCAGAGGCTTCACAGGTGAATTCTATCAAACATTTAGAGAAGAGCTAACACCCATCCTTCTCAAACTCTTCCAAAAATTGCAGAGGAAGGAACTCTCCCACACTCATTCTATGAGGCCACCATCACCCTGATACCAAAACCAGACAAAGATACTACAAAAAAAGAAAATTAAAGACCAATATCACTGATGAATATAGATGCAAAAATCCTCAACAAAATACTAGCAAACAGAACCCAACAACACATTAAAAGCATCAGACACCATGATCAACTGGGATATATCCCACAGATGCAAGGATTCTTCAATATATGCAAATCAATCAATGTGATACACCATATTAACAAATTGAAGAATAAAAACCATATGATCATCTCAATAAATGCAGAAAAAGCTTTTGACAAAATTCAACACATTTTTATGATAAAAACTCTCCAGAAAGTGGGCATAGAGGGAACCTACCTCAACATAATAAAGACCATATATGACAAACCCACAGCAAACATCATTCTCAATGGTGAAAAACTGAAAGCATTTCCTCTAAGATCAGGAACAAGACAAGGATGTCCACTCTCACCACTATTATTCAACATAGTTTTGGAAGTCCTAGCCACAGCTATCAGAGAACAAAAAGAAATAAAAGGAATACAAATTGGAAAAGAAGAAGTAAAACTGTCACTGCAGATGACATGATACTATACATAGAGAATCCTAACGATGCTACCAGAAAAGTACTAGAGCTAATCAATGAATTTGGTAATGTAGCAGGATACAAAATTAATGTACAGAAATGTCTTGCATTCCTATACACTAATGATGACAAATCTGAAAGAGAAATTAAGGAAACACTCCCATTTACCACTGCAACAAAAAGAATAAAATACCTAGGAATAAATCTACGTAGGGAGACAAAAGACCCATATGCAGAAAACTGTAAGACACTGATGAAAGAAATTAAAGATGATACCAACAGATGGAGAGATATGCCATGTTCTTGGATTGGAAGAATCAATATTGTGAAAATGACTACATTACCCAAAGCAATCTACAGACTGAATGCAATCCCTATAAAATTACCAATGGCATTTTTTACAGAACTAGAACAAAAAACCTTAAAATTTGTATGGAGACACAAAAGACCCCGAATAGCCAAAGCAGTCTTGAGGGAAGAAAACAGACCTGGAGGAATCAGACTCCCTGACTTCAGACTATACTACAAAGCTACAGTAATCAAGACAATATGGTACTGGCACAAAAACAGAAATATAGATCAATGGAACAGGATAGAAAGCCCAGAGATAAACCCACGCACCTATGGTCAACTAACCTATGACAAAGGAGGCAAGGATACACAATGGAGAAAAGACAGTCTCTTCAATAAGTGGTGCTGGGAAAACTGGACAGCTACATGTAAAAGAATGATATTAGAACACTCCCTAACACCATACACAAAAATAAACTGAAAATGGATTAGAGACCTAAATGTAAGACTGGACACTATAAAACTCTTAGAGGAAAACATAGGAAGAAAACTTTTTGACATAAATCACAGCAAGATCTTTTTTGATCCACCTCCTAGAGTAATGAAAATAAAAACAAAAATAAACAAATGGGACCTAATGAAACTTAAAAGCTTTTGCTCAGCAAAGGAAACCATAAACAAGACAAAAAGACAACCCTCAGAATGGGACAAAATATTTGCAAATGAATCATCAGACAAAGGATTAATCTCCAAAATATATAAACAGCTCATGCAGCTCAATATTAAAAAAACAAACAACCCAATCCAAAAATGGGCAGAAGACCTAAATAGACATTTCTCCAAAGAGGACATACACATGGCCAAGAAGCACATGAAAAGCTGCTCAACATCACTAATTATTAGAAAAATGCAAATCAAAACTACAAGGAGGTATCACCTCACACCAGTTAGAATGGGCATCATCAGAAAATCTACCACCAACAAATGCTGGAGAGGGTGTGGAGAAAATGGAACCCTCTTGCACTGTTGGTGGGAATGTAAATTGATACAGCCACTATGGAGAACAGTATGGAGGTTCCTTAAAGAACTAAAAAATAGAATTACCATATGACCGAGCAATCCCACTACTGGGCATATACCCAGAGAAAACCATAATTCAAAAAGACACATGCACCCCAATGTTCATTGCAGCACTATTTACAATAGCCAGGTCATGGAAACAACCTAAATGCCCATTGACAGATGAATGGATAAAGAAGAAGTGGTACATATATACAATGGAATATTACTCAGCCATAAAAAGGAATGAAATTGGGTCATTTGTAGAGATGTGGATGCATCTAGAGACTGTCATACAGAGTGAAGTAAGTCAGAAAGAGAAAAAACAAGTATCGTATATTAACGCATATATGTGGAACCTGGAAAATGGTACAGATGAAGCAGTCTGCAGGGTAGAAACTGAGATACAGATGTAGAGAACAAACATATGGACACTAAGGGGTGAAAGCCGTGGGGGGTGGGGGTTGTGGTGTGATGAATTGCGAGATTGGGATTGACATGTATACACTGATGTGTATAAAAATGGATGACTAATAAGAAAAAAAAACTATAAAAAAAAAAAAGAAAGAACAACAGGAACACGGTAAATAGCTGGATTTTGCCTCTGGTGAACACTTCAAGGTAACAGTAATGGCAGGGGCAGAGAGGAGCTGAGTCCTGCCCAGATAAAAGATAAAGAGACCACATATTTCTCATTCTTAAGGTCAAGGAGACCTCCCCAACTACACATGTGCAGAAAGGCTCTTGGGGGTCAAAAAGGGGAGGGCACCACCCCATAATAGGTAATGACAACCCTCCCATAGGCCTGTGGGCTAGACTCTATCTTGGAAAAAAGTTGTGCACACATGTTGGGGAGGATCCTAGGGCAGGTCAGGTGTGGAAAAAGAAACAAGATAATTGGCCAAAGGTAAACAAAGACCTGTAAGAGGCGCCCTATATATAAATGACTTAACTGCCTCTTTACTGCGCTCCTCCTCATTAGGGGGGATGCCCACACCCTCTTCTCTCCGGGTGTGTATCTCTGCCTTGCTTTTATCTTAAATAAACTGTTTCTCTGCGTGCTCTCCCACTTCTTGTTCTGTGTTTCTAATAATAAACTTTGTTCCTGTTTTTACAGTTTTTGCCTCCTTGAGAAATGCATTTTTCAGTGGGGGCAAAAGCCAGGGGAACTTTGCTTCTAGCCTCTAGCCTCTGGTCGTCTAGTGACTAGGATTCCTGGTTTTCATCCAGACTACCCAGGTCCAATTCCTGGGCAGAGAACTAAGATCTCGATTCAAGCCACCGCTTGAACCTGAGATCATGTTGACTCTTTTCATATCTAAACTCATCTTTTCATTCATTCAGCCAACACATACTCAGAGCCTGTGATGGGCCAGACCCTGTGTTAGGCACTGGGGAGGGAGAAATGAACCCGATTCAGTACACCTGAACTGAAATGAGCCTGATTCAATAAACAATCAGGTTAGTAAGAGAAATAGAAATATACATGGGGATTCTAAAAAATAAAACTAAATAGATTGATAAAGAAAAGAATAGGACTCATGGGAATCCTCAAGGATGATCCCCTCACGCACCCTGGGATAGGAAGTAGGAAAAATGCTTCCTGGACTAGGCATCACTTGGTCTCATCCCAAAGGAGGAGGAATCTCACGAAAGGAGGATAAAGAGCGTGCCAGCCAGACTGCATAGTCATGGAATTCCTTTGATGTCCTGTCAAGGAGCTGGTATGTGAAGAAGAGACCGGGAGAAACTGCCAGCAGAGGACTGGCATGGCCACATTTGCCTTTTCGTGTGATGGCTGATGGCTGTTGGCATAATAAATATCAGGGTTAAAACAAGATTGTAACATCTGCCACTGGGTGTAGTAGATTGCAAGAGAAAAGGAAAAGTTTGAGAAATGCTTAGGAGGCACAATTATTAAGACCTGATGGTACAGTCATGTATTCAAAAATACATTTTAAATAGCTACTAACTTTCAGGTACCATTCTAGGTGCCATGGATACAGTTGGAAAAAAAAAAACCTAAAAAGCAGTTCTTTCTTTCTTGGAATTTTACTATCCAATCATAGGAGAGAGACAGTAAGTATTTTTAAAATGTAAATGCATAATATTTTAGTTGGTGATTAAGTACTATGAAGAAAGATGAAAACTGGTAAGGGGAATAGGAGGCGATAAGGTAGATTGCTTTATTAGAGGAGTTAGGCAAAGACTTGTTATGAGCAGAGACTGCAGTGAAGGGAGGGATGAAGGCAGGGAAAGGGAACGAGAAGAATGAAGTGTGCTGAGGTGTGGGGTACTTTTATGTCCTATTCTTTGTCCAAAAAAATCACTGGGATAAGAGACATAGTTGGAAGTAATTCACCTCAAGTATCTTTATTTTGGCACATGCTATTCTGTTGACTGATTTAGGTAATCAGAGCCAACATCTGCCCTGTTGTCACACACAGTTGGGAACTACATGCAACACTTTAACATTAGGCAGTGATGGAACACAGTAGGAGCAAACAATTGCTGAGATGATATAGATACAAATTCCACTCTGAAGTTTTTTTGTTTGTTTGTTTTTTTAATGAAGCATAATTTTACTACTGGTCTCCTCAGTGATATTCCTAAAGACAAAGAGACCTGGCTAGTACTATCTGTGGTTTGAATCTTCCACGAAATCCATCAGCATAGATAATTCAGAATTTAGTGAACTGTGTTGCCCACAGCTATATGTACCAGCAGGGGCCACCTAGGACACCTCAGCATGAGGAATAATTATCCTTATGAGGAAATTTCTCTGATATTATGTTGGGGAATCCCATTTGTGTCTTCCAAATGCAGATGGAAGACAAACCTATGTTGGAGCTTAAAAGGGCAAAGCATTTACTGTTCTTATTAGGAAAGCCAGATTGAGGTCATTGCTCTCTGCTTCAGTTTGTCTGGGATGAAAACAGAATTCTTAATAGTGAGTTAATACTCATGGATATTAAAAAAAATGTCTATTAGTGACCATTAAACATTTTCTTTTCCCTTGATAGATGGATATGTCTCTTATCCTTAGAAGTGACCCATTGGGAGTATTTTCATTTACTGTTTTTAAAAATCTTTTTTTTTGAAAAATGTAATGTAAAAGTATCTTAACACAAATATCATAAAAGTTGCAAGTCTCTGGTAAATCTTGATCAATGCACTGTTTTCATTCAGTGAAAATCTTTTAGATTCTCTAACAGCTTTTGCTATTGCTCTGTAAATTGGTTCCATTTTCAATGCCTCCTCTTCCTTGAGGATATGTTTTCTAACCTGAAATGATTATTTCTAAATTAAACACCACATACACACATATAAACCCTTGAAAAATTAGAGATGAATGATAGATAATATATTTTTTAAAAGATGACTGGCATTTGGAATAATCTTAATTCTATCTTTGAATTTTATCTTAACACTATATTTGCTCTATTACTGCCATCCTAAGTCTTACTAAAATCATGTCTTACATTGACTATTCCAACAGTCTCCCAATGGCATCCTTGCTTCATTGAAGCCAATCTATACACACTAGTCAAAAGTAATTTTTTTAAACATCTAACTTGGATCACATCATCTACCACTCTTCCCACCTGATGACTTCACTTGAATTATATCCAGACTCCTTGCTTTATCCCACAAGATTCTGCCTACTTCTTCCACAGCACTTCAAAACAACTCTCCTCATTCCTGAGGGCTTCCTTTGTGTTTTTTTGCCGGTACTTCTTTTCTGCCTTATATCCTCTGGACATGCTTATCCCACTAACTGAAATTAACTTGTATGTACTTTTCACATGGTTGTCACCTCACTCTTCACATCTCAAATGTATGTCACTTTAGTGAGGACTTCCCTAAAGTCTCAAGATTTTCTGTTCAGTATCATAAGGGCTAATCAAGACTTGAAATTCCTTTTATTAATTTGTTTTTTTTCCTTATCTTCCACTAGACAATAAGCTGCACAAGTCCCTGATTTCCCCATAATTGTATACCCAAATCATAGAAGAAGAGTCGGTACACAGCAGGTGATCAGTATACAGGTTTTGATCAAATGACTAATAAACCAATATGTAGGTGACATCAGCATCATGGTGGTGTCTCTCTTCTCTCTTCTCTTCTCTTTCCTCTTTGTAACAACTAATTAGACATCTATTACCAAACAAAAGTGCTTCTGCGTATTTCACAAAGGGATGTGGAGGTTTCTAGTCCACCTGTGCTTCCAAAAATAAACAAGGGGAATCTCAGTGAGGGTTGCTGATACAAGGGAGTTGGCAAACTGGTCCCAGTCCCACTCACTGAGATTAGAAAAGAACGAACCTGGAGAGTGCAAAACTGGGCAGATAACCATGGAGAAGAGAATGATTGGAAGTCCAGCCTGCCTAAAGGGAGATTCCAAAATGCCACTGGAGTGAGAAAGAGAAGAGTTTGGAAGCAGAGGAGAGGTAGAAAATTTCCAAGGGGGCCTCCCCTCCCCACGGATGAAAAACAAGGGGCTGGGCTTTTGGAAGCAGCACTGGCTACCTCTCTGGCAGAAGAGGTAGACAGTGGTGACCTCTTTCATAGAGGAGGTGATAACCACAAAGCAAAAATCTAGAGTAGATTCACAAAACATAAAAAGGGGGAGACAGAACATACCACTATGGAAAACCACTGCTTTATAAAGGTAGGGAGAAACAGGGGGAAGAAATAATGAACGTACAAAACAACCAGAAGGCAGACAATAAGATGGCAGTAGTAAGCCCTTACATATCAATAATCACTCAAAACGTAAATGGACTGAAGTCACCAATCAAAAGGCAAAGCGTGGCTGGGCAGATAAAAAAACAACAACAGTGAAAACAAACATACAGAAAACAAACACACAAACACAAAAAAACCAAAACAGAAAAACAAGATCCAACTATATGCTGCCTACAAGAAACTTCTTTCAGTTCTAAAAACACACAGAGGCTCAACGTGAAGAGACAGCAGATATTCCATGCAAGTGGAAACCAAAAGAAAGTGGGCATAGCCATACTTTCTTTCAAGCCAAAAACTGTAACAAGCCACAAAAACTGTAACAAGCCAAAAACTGTAACAAGACACAAAGAAGGTCATTTTATAATGATAAAGGGGTCAATATACATAGAAGATATAACAATCATGAATATATACACACCCAACATTGGAGCACCTAAATATATTAAAGCAAATACTAACAGATATGAAGGGAGAAATATACAACAATACAGTAATAGTAGGAGACTTCAATACCTCAGTGTCAGCAGTGGATAGATCATCCAGACAGAATATCAACACGGAAATGGGGGAATTGAACCATACTTTAGACCAAATGGACTTAACAGACATATATAGAACATTCCAACCAACAGCAGCATAATGTACATTCTTCTCACGTGCATACAGGATATTCAATCATGATAGGACCAAGATAAATCTTAGCTAATTTGAGGAGACTGAAATACTATCTTTTCTGACCACAGTGGTATAAAACTAGAAATCAACAAGAAGAAAGCTGGAAAATCTACAAATATGTGGAAACCAAGCAATACACTTCTGAAAACCAATGGATCAAAGAATCAAAAAGGAAAAAAAAAATCTTGAAGCAAATGAAAATGGAGAGAAAACATATCAAATCCTAGGGGATGCTGCAAAAAAAGCAGTTCTGAGAGGAAAGTTTATAGTGATAAAATGGATGTATTAAGAAATTAGAAAGATCTCAAGTAAATAACTTTACACCTCCAGTACCCAGAAGGACAAATTAAGCCCAAAGTCAGCAGAAGAAAGGAAATACAGATTGGAGAGAAAACAAATGAAATAGAGACCAGAAAAACAATAGAAAGAATCAATGAAATTAAGAGCTGGATTTTCAAAAAGATAAAGTTGACAAACCTTTAGCTAGACTAAGAAAACAACAGAAGAATCAAAATTAGAAATAAAAGAGAAGACACTACAACTGATATTACAGAAATAAGAGAGTACTATGACCAGCTACATGCCAACAAATTAGATAACCTAGAAGAAACAGATAAATTTCTAGAAACATATAACCTACCAAGACTGAATCTGGAAGAATAGAAAATCTGAACAGACTGATAATGAGGAAGGAGACTGAAACAGTAACCAAAAATCTCCCAATACAGAAAACCACAGGACTAGACGGTTTCACATGTGAATTCTACCAAACATTTAAAGAATAATTAATGCCAATCCTTCCCAAACTCTTCTAAAAAATTGAAGAGGAGGGAACACTTCCTAACTCATTCTACAAGGCCAGTATTACCCTAATACCAAAGCCAGATATAGCCACTACAAGAAAACTATAGACCAATGTTACTAATGAATATAGATGCAAAATTTTTCAACAAAATATTAGCAAACTGAATTGGAGCACACTAAAAGGATTATACACCATGAGCCTGGGATGCAAAGATGGTTCAAACTGATAAACGTATTACATCACATTAATAGAATGAAAGAAAATAATCACATGATCATCACAATAGGTACAGAAAAGGATTTGACAAAATACGACATCCTTCCATGATAAAAACCTCAAAAGAGGTACTTCCCTGGTGATGCAGTGGTTAAAAATCCGCCTGCCAGTGCAGGGGATACAGGTTCAAGCCCTGGTCCAGGAAGATCCCTCCCACATGCCGCAGAGCAGCTAAGCCCGTGCGCCACAACTACTGAGTCTGCACTCTAGAGTCCACGAGCCACAACTATTGAGCCTGTGTGCCAAGAGCTCGTGCTCCGCAACAAGAGAAGCCACTGCAATGAGAAGCCCGCGCACCGCAATGAAAAGTAGCCCCCGCTTGCCACAACCAGAGAAAGCCCGCGTGCAGCAGCGAAGATCCAACACAGCCAAAAATAAACAAATAAATAAATTTATTTTAAAAAAAAACTCAAAAGATTGTGTATAGAAGGAACATACCTCAACATAACAAAAGCCATCTATGACAAACCCAGAGCTAACGTTATACTCAGTAAAAAAAAATTGAAAGCTTTTCCTCTAAGATTAGGAACAAGACATGGTTGCCTACTCTTACCATTCTTATTCAATATAGTATCAGAAGTCTAGCTAGAACAATTAGGCAAAATAAAGAAATAAAAGATACCCAAATCAGAATGGAAGAAGTACAGCTGTCGCTATGTGCAGATGATATTATTTTGTATACAGATAATTGCAAAGATTCAACTAAAAACTGTTGGAACTAATCAACGATTTCAGTAAAGTTGGAGGATATAAAAATCAAAATAAAGAAATCAGTGTTGTTTCTATTCGCTAATAATGAAACATTTGAAAAATAAAGAAAATTATCCCATTCACAATAGCATCAAAAACAATAAAATATCTAGGAATAAATGTAACTGAGGAAGTGAAAGATTTGTACAATGAAAATTATGACTTCACTGAAGAAGGCATAAGAAATGGAAAGACATCCTTTACTCATGGATAAGAATATTGTTAAAATGTCCATACTACCCAAAATCATATATAGATTCAACACAATCTCTATCAAAATTCCAGTGGCATTCTTCACAGAAATAGAAAAAAAAATCCTAAAATTTTTAAGGAACCACAAAGAACCCAAAACAGCCAAATAAATCCTGAGAAAGAACAAAACTGGAGGTATCACACTTCCTGATTTTAAACTATACTACAAAGCTACAGTAATTAAAACAATATGATACAAGCATAAAAATAGACACAGACAAATGGACTAGATTAGAGAGCCCAGAAGTAAACCCCCACATATTCAGTTAACTAATATTTGGTAAGGGAGCCAGGACCACCTGATGGAGAAGTGATCGTCTCTTCAAAAAATGGTGCTGGGAACATAGCACAGGGAGATCAGCTCGGTGCTTTGTGACCACCTAGAGGTGTGGGATAGGGAGGGTGGGAGGGAGGGAGATGCAAGAGGGAAGAGATATGGGGACATATGTATATGTATAACTTATTCACTTTGTTATAAAGCAGAAACTGACACACCATTGTAAAGCAATTATACTCTAATAAAGATGTTAAAAAAAATGGTGCTGGGAAATCTGGATAAACACATGTAGAACAATGAAATTCGACCCTTATCTTACACAACTCACAAATATTAACTTGAAATGGATAAAAGACTTAAACATAAGACCTGATACCATAAAACTCCTAGAAGAAAATGTAGAAAAGAAGCTCCTCAATAGTGGTCTTGACAATGATTTTCTGGATATGACACCAAAAGCATAAACAATAAAAGTAAAAGTCAACAAATAGAATCACAACAAACTTAGAAGATTTTGCACAGAAACAGAAACAACTAACATAATGAAAAGGCAACTTATGGAATGGGAGGAAATTTGCAAACCATATATTGGATAAGGGGTTAATATCCAAAAATATATAAAGAATCTTACACAACTTAATAACAAAAAACAAACAACCCAGTTAAACACTAGGCAGAGAACCTAAATAGACTTTTTCCAAAGAAAACAACCAAATGGCCAAGAGGTTCATGAAAAGATGCTCAACATCACTAATCATCAGGGAAATGCAAATCAAAACCCTATGTGCTATCTCTTGACGCCTTTTAGAATAGCAACAAGAAGACAAGAGATAATAAGTGTTAATGAGGATGTAGAGAAAGGGAATACTTGCACACTGTTGGTGAAAATGTAAATTGGTGCAGCTACTATGTAAAACAATATAGAGGTTCCTTAAAAAATTAATAGAACTACCATATGATCCAACAATTTCACTTCTGGGTATATACCCACAGGAAATAAAAACAGGATATCAAAGAGATGTATGCACTCCCACGAATATTACAGCACTATCCACAATTGCCGAGATTTAGAAACAATCTATGCACCCATAAACAGATGAATGGATTAAGAATTTGTAGTGTATATACATAATAGACTATTATTCAGCCATGAGAAAAACATTCTCCATTTGTGACAATCTGAATGGACCTTGAGGATATTATACTAAGTGAGATGAGTCAGACAGAGAAAGAAAAATACCGTGTTATATCCCTTATACATGGAATCTAAAAAAGCCAAACTCATAAAAGCAGAGTAAAATGGTGGTTTCCAGGGGATGGGAACAGAGGGATAGACAGGGATAGAATAGTTTGTTTAATGGTACAAACTTGGAATGAGTAGTAGATAAGTCCTAGAGATCTAATGCACAATACAGTGAATACGGACAACAATATTGTATTATAATCAAACCTGCTGAGACTAGATTATTCCAATCACTAAAAAGAAATGATAACTATATAAAGTTATAGGTATTAATTATCACTACAATTACAATCATATTACAACCTATAAATGTCTTGAACTAATATGTTATAGCATTGTATAAATTCAAGGTGTATATGTCAAATATATTTCAAGAAAAAAATTTAAAAATAAACCATTATGTATATTAAAGATGAAAAACAAAGACCAGAGCAAACCAACTTTGGCCTCTGTAAAATGGGTCCATTACTTGCTTGTGATGTGTTTAATGTTTCTGAAAGTAAAATCACTGAATGCAATTCTGTAGACTAACCTAGGAAGCAGAGCAATGATGACACAAATTAGAAATCGTTAAACCTTAAACTGCATTCCTATAATGATCCAGGTGTATCCTAACTAAAACGAGCTGATACATTGGAAATGAAGAATAAGGATGAACTATGATTTACTTGTGTGCTAAAAGTGAATTCAATTTGCTATTTCTGGTATTATTATGAAGCTTATTAGAATATAAGACCTTGATGACAGAGACAAAAATCTATCATTTCTTTTTAGAGTTTGCCATTCCAACATAAATTCTCTCTATCCATACCTTCTATAAAATCCCTAACTTCAGTTTCTTAAGGTAATTAAAAACCAAAAAATAGAGCAGGAAATTCATAAGCTCCATTGTAATCATTAGTCTCAGCCTCTTCCATCAAATGTTTACCCCAGCTGTATTTAATCATCATTCCTTTCTCTGATCCCCATATCTTTTAAGTTATCCCAACGTTCAAAAATAAATAAATAAAAAAGACAGTCTTCTCCTTGATTAACAACTCAAAAATTCTGCCAGATTGCCTAATTCCTTTTCTACAGTTTAAGTCTATAAATTTGGGTATACTTACACATTGTACCATAAAACATTTATGTTTATTAACTTTTTCATTGACCTCCAATTAACTTTTTCATTGGTATTTTGTCAACATCCTTATAAGAAATTCAAGGACTGATGCCTTCTATATATATGATCAGAGTACCAATAAACACTGTAAAATATATTCATTTGCATTGGGCTTTGGCTTTCTTAGAGGAAGAGCAACTGAGCTCACCGCCAGGAAACAAGTGGCCAGAGGTGAAGTATAGAGTGAGGTGAGTCAAAGATCCCAAACGATCACATTCCAGATAATCAGTGTGATATGGATATGTGTATTTCATATGTCCACATTTTATGAGAGGTGGTGTGTTTTTGACAAAGAAGAACTGAAGTAATTACTAAGGAACGAGGCTACCAATTCTAGACCTGGGATGCCCCTCCTAGGCTGTATGTCAATGTTCTCATCTGTTACTCCTCACCCATCTCCTTACCAGAGCTGTTGCAGTGGGTGGGGTCAACAGGTCTTCCATTTTTATCAGAGCAGGCTATTGCTCGAAAACGCATGCCTTCTCCACATTCTTTGCTGTCTCCTTGTACCCGCAATCCTCTCTGAGGCGCCCTTCTGCCTTCAGGAAGAATGCAATCTGACCAATTTCCGTAAGGATGAGATGTAAACACATCACAAGGACATGGTTCTGTTTCCACTAGAGGGTACAGGTCAGCATCCTGGCATTTCTCCTTCTTCCTGCTTTTCCCTGTTCCAATGAGAGACATTGATGTATTAATTTCACATCTGCTGTTTTGTTATAAGTTGCTCACATTTTATTTAAAAGCTCTTAGACTATTAAGTCTTAAATAAAATAAAGCCTTTATTTTGTACACTCTTTTTTTTTTTTTTTTTTTTTTTAACACAGAAGGAAATCCTAGGACAATGAAAGCAATTCCCACAGCAACTGTGAAATTTAAGTTAATTTGAAAAAAAGAGGTCTCATGTTGGAGAGAGGCAAAAAATACTTAGAAGATGTTTGCTACAGTGGCCCAACAGATAGAAAAGTCCTTGACGTATTTAATATTGGTTTCCCTATAATTTGTTGATAAAAAACAGAGAGATTACCTTGTCTCCATTTTCCATGAAACTAATGGTTACCAGGGAAATGAACAAAATGGTGTAAGTATTAAGTCCTTCCCTTTTTTTCAAGTAACTGTTTAAAAGCAGTTTATTTATTCAAGGAACAAAATGATATCCTCCCAGACAATGGCCCTGGAGTGAGCCTGGGTGTCACTTGGTGTGTGGTGGACAAACTGGAACTTATTTTGGTTCCTCTTATCAGGCAGCTCACAAATGCTGACAGAAACAATAGATTGACATAAATGCTCAATTCATTTTGGAAAATTTAATCTGAGAAAAAGGTATGACTTGCACTTTGAGAGACCTTTTTAGGTTATGTATTTTAGAATATGACCTTACCTTACCAGTTGACTTTGACGGACCCTTTAGGTGTAATCCCAACTTTGAGTAATGACAAGGCAGAGTCATTTTTCAAAGCTGTGAGTACTTGATCATCATGTTTAATGGATTCCAAGATGGCCTGTAACTTGACTCAACTTTGCTACCAACACACTTCCTCTAGATTTTTAAAAGTTTTCCTAGATCTAATAATTCCACTTTGTTTCCTTATTAATGGGTCATTAGTGAGAGTCTTGGCTGGTTATATTAAAAAAAAAAAATAGGCAGCTTTATTAGTTTATCTCCAGTCTTTATGGCTGTTTTGGAAATGCTTGCAATAAGCTGATGCACAGACTACTTTCTTATTGTCAGTTAGTTTACTTTACACACAGCAATTCTACAGTTGTCACCTGGACGATTGGCTTTATGCCTTCTGTGATGCTTATGGCCACAATAAATAAGGATTCCTGTCGGACCTGAAATGATCTTGTAGAAGCTTCGGCCACACCACTGTCCCTCTGGGAGGAAGTATTCACTTGCCTCTACCATTAGGGGCACTTCCTGAGAATAAATTTGAGGAGCAGAGCATCTATCACCACTGTGAGATTTTACTGCATGAGAGATACATCAATGGGTGAGGAGGATTGGCGCCTTCTTATCAGCATTTAACATGTAACCCAAGTCTCTGGTGCTTTTCGAATGTCCACAAAGTTACCGTTGTCTCCATCTCTTATATTTCCATTCTATTCTCAACACACTTAACCCTAGATTTTGAGTCTACCTATTCCTTAAAAGCACTTACTCTTGCCAAAGTAATAAAGTCATGAACTATCTTTTACATCTTATCTTTCAGACCTGATCATTCAACAATAGTTCTGAGTGTTGACTATGCCATCATTCTTGAAATATCTTTTCCAAGTTTCATCACACCTTACCTTTATGTCCTTCACCCCTAACTCCACACCCTCACCATCTCCCTGGGTACACCTTTTTTGTTTGTTTGTTGAATTCTTCTCCCTCTGTACCTCTCTTAACTGATAGGTTTCCTCAGGGCACTGCCCTAGATTCTCTTTTCTGATCCTACACCTTCACCACCCAAAGAGCTTAAATAATCATCTATAACCTTTAAATCCCTAATTATTATCTTCAGCCCAGATTTTTTATTCAAGCCTCTGAGCCAGAGACTGGAAATCTACACCTAAAGAACCAGTCACACTCAACCTGGCAAAACCTACACTCACCTTCTGACCATCACAACCATTATTTCTCCTGCATTTCCCAGTTCTACCAATATGACCGAATCAAAAACTGGAGTGTCACATTAGAATCATTCTGTTGTGCTACCTGTATCTGTTTAATGACAAAGGTCTATCATTTCAAATACCTAAATATCTCTTGAATCAGTCCGCTGTATCCATTCTGACTGATACCACCCACATTTAGCACTCCTCCAAATCCCCAGCTTAAATCACTATAATGCCACCTTCCAAGATCTTATTGCCACCATAACTCACTTCCTTCAATCTATTCCCTGCACTGCAGCCAGGACCAACTTACAAACCTGGAAATCTGATCACATGACTCATCTATTTAACACTCTCCAGTGACTTACCACAGCTCATGGAATGAAGTCTAGACTCCTCACCTTGGTCATCAAGGTTCCATAGGATCTGGGTCTGTGTTTGCCTCCGACTGTGTTGCACCACTCTGCCTCTGGCATGTTATAAGTAATACTGAGCGTTTTTTAGTTCCTAGAAGCTACCCATTTAACTGCTGGCCTTTGCATGTTCTACTCCAGAAATTGTCACCAGTTCTACCTTCCCACCATTTCCTAGCTAATGACTATTTGTCCTTTAGGTCCACACTGATAGATCACTCCCTCCAGAAAGTCATCCTTGAATACACTCTTCATCTCAGTTCTAGAAGAGGTGTTCTCATGTACTTGTGTAGCATGTGGTAGGCAGGACGATGGCTCTGCAAGAATTTTTTACATCCTAATCCCTGGAACATGTGAACATGCTACTTTAGATGGCAAAATGAACTTTGTAGATGTGACTAAGCTTGTGGATCTTGGGATAAGGAGATTATCTTACTGGGTTCAACATAATCACATGATCTTAAATTCAGAGAACGTTTCCTGGCTGAGTAAAGAATCAGAGGCAAAATAACTATGAAAGAATGATCAAACAGATGTAATGTTTCTGAATTTCAAGACTTTGGAGGAAGGGAGACATGAGCCAAGGAATGTAAGCAGCGCCTAGAAGCTGGAAAAGAAAACATTTTCCTCTAAACCTGCCAGAAAAAAATGCTACCCTGCCAACATCTTGCTTATAGCCCTGTAAAATCTATGTCTGACTTCAGACCTATAGAACTGTAAGAGAATAAATTTGTTGTTTTAAGCTATCAAATTTGTGGCAATTTGTTAAAGAAGCAATAATAAAAAACGAATACAGCACCCTATATAACAGCTATTGTAGCAGGTACTATACTGTGTTGTAACTGTCTGTAGCAAAACTCTATCTCTCATTAGACTGGAAGCTCTTAAATTAGGGTCATGTCTATCCCCTTACAGTGTTCTCAAGGCCTAGCACACATAGATGGTAAACAAGAATTGTTCCTTGAATAATTGAGCAAAGTTTTTTAAAAAAAGGGAAAAAAAAGGAAGGAAGAAATGAGAGAGAGAGAGAGAGAGAATAGGAATAAATAATAAAATGTTCATGTACAAAGTAACCAAAAGTTACTGGCAGAACAAATATTTCGTACAAATATATGCTGTCTCTATATTTGTGATATCCTTCTTAATTACATGGTATCACTGTTTGAAGAAGGCTTTGAGCAAGTTAGTTAATGTAGAGATGGTTTTCACAATAAGAAACAAATTACCAGTGGTCCTTAACTTTGATTACATTCTAGTCATAATCAGTATTAAACCCTGGATTCAGAACCAGCCAGTACTTTAAAAATCAATCTCTACTACAACTCTAAAGACATTTTTTTCCTCTTAAGTCAGAGGGAAATTTGTAACTGATTCCACAGAAACAAAAAACTACAATATTTAATAGGTATTAGTTACCCAGTTATTTTGAATATATAGATATATATGAATAACCTAGATAGATTATACTATTTGAAAGATTATTTACAGCATTGTATAAACAACTGCTTTAATTATCACTAAATCTGAAACCCATGATTATCTAGTTTGCATACAACACACAAAACACCCAGATATTAAATTAAGGTTTCTGATTAAAAAAATGGAAAAAGAAAAATAAACACCAAAGATGGTCCCCTATACAATGAAGATGCTTGTACCTGTGTCTGAACGCTCTTTTGTGTGTGTCTGTGTTAGAGAATCATATTGCTTTACAGTCTAAGCCCATCCCTTTTTACTATCATTCATGTTAGAAATTGCTTATTAAGTTTAATAGCAAATTACAGGGGAAAAACCAAAACACAAGCATTAGTATCACAATAAAAATAAAGCTTGAGAAGTGCAGATTTTTCACTACTTGTTTTTCTACCAATGATACTGCAAACAAAAGAAGAGTGAAGAGTATTTTGCTCTCCATCTAAGTCTACAAAGATGAACCCATTGAAGTTGCTGACTGACAGTGATCTCAGTGTTTCACACAGAGGAAACTAAAGACAATAACAGGATGCTCTGTGCTTGGACAAACAGACCCTTAGATAGTTAGATGCATTTCAGGAAGAATTTAAATAAACCCCACTTCTTGTATCTTCCCATACACAGAAAAGCATTATGATCATTACCTTGAGATTGCTGTTCTTTGTGACTAGCTGTAAGTTTCTACTGAGATGTATGCTGACTGCATGTATTCCCTAACAGCAACAAAATCACATATAAACTAGCCTTCCCTCCCTACCTCTCTGGAGCACTTCCTCAGAGCTATCTGAGAGGCCGTCTCCTGTGCTAGAGTCCTCAGTAAGACCCTGGATAAAGTTTAACTCACAACTCTCATGTTGTGCATTTTTCTTTCAGTTGAATGTTTTGGTGACCACAAAGGGACCAAGAGCTGACTTCTCTCCTCTGCCTGAACTCTACAAGTATCTGGAGCCTTGGTCCCAACATGGGCCCCTTGTGCTTGTCCACTTCCTCAGGGAGTCCAGACAACTGGGTATGTCTCTCCTGGGTCTTGGATCTCACATCTTGATTGCTGATTCTGAGTTTTATTTGGTGGTTGTTAAACTCCTTGCCATGAGTAGTAGGTTTTCCTTGAACTTAGGTCCAAGAAGAGGTAGCTGGGTTACCAAGTCGAAAGATACTGGGAAAAGTTTGCTCACTTGAAAGATACTGAGTGGGTTACCCCCGTTGAGAGACAGCAGGAGGTTGCTCAGTTGAAAGACACCAAGTGGTCTGGACTAGGTGATTAGGGAGGGGGCTAGCCTGGTGTCTTTCTTGAATACCTTAACAGAGTTGGTCTGAATAAAAGTGAAGCTACCATGTGAGAGCTTTCAGCTCCGAAGATTAGGGACACAGCTCCTTCCAACCAGTTGCAGTTTTCTCAGTCAACTGGGAAATTTATGGGAGTGGCAGAGGCCAGCCCTCACACCATTCAGTGTGAGTAACCCACTCATTAATTTAAAGAAATTTGCTCTTGGGACGCACACATAACATTGGCCAACCAGTGCTCCAGTCTCCATGGAGATTTTATACAGCCAGGGGGAGAAACTGAGACCTGTGAAGGCGCTGAGATGACTCTAGGGTGCCACCTAGAGGAGCGAAGCTCACAAACAGCACACCAGCCCACCAGTCTTCAAGAGTAATTTTATCCTGACAAACCAACACTAAAACGGGAAACAAAGCCTTCAAATCAGAAGAAAGTGGTGCCAGATAAACCTCTGACTCACACCCTGACAGGTTTACGTTTATAAGGAGCTTATACATGCAAGTAGTTAATTGGGAAATGAAGGAAATGTCATCCTGAAAAAGGTCAAGATGGGACTCTCTTGACATTCCAAAACTGGCTTTTACATATGCAGTTAGAGGAAGCTAGCTTTATAAAACATCTTTTCAAAATTCTGACCCAAAGGGAACAGAAGTCCTTCTAGGAGGAGCTTACAATTATCTCCCTGAGCCTTTGAGATGTAAATGTTTTACCAGGTCCTCTCAGGAAACACTTATCTAGACTATCTCCAATTTCTGAGATTGAAAAAAAAAAAAAAGGGGGTGTGGGTGGGGGGGGGGGAAGAAGCCTTTTAAAACCCAAGTGAGTTAACTTATTCCAACTGTTATTATAAACTAGCAAGTTTTATATCGTAATACCCGATTCATGACTTAAGTTTTAAAATGAGGCTATGCGATCTCTGGTTGTGCCTATTTATATGTCTGTGTGTACATTATAGATATATGTTTCTACCTTTGGTGATGGTATTATCAAAATTAAACTGTAATAAAGAACTATTTAATTGGCTTAAAGAAAATTAAATGCTTATATACATTCTCAGAAATACAATACAAATTAACCCGAATGTTTTTTTTTAAGATCACGATTGCTGACTGAAAAAAAAAAAAGCATAACGTGAGAGCTGTGAGTGAAGTTTTATTTGGGGCAAATGAGGACTAAAGCTCGGGAGACAGCATTTCAGAGAGCTCTGAGAAACTGCTCCAAAGAGGTAATGGGGAAGGTCAGTATATATATGATTTTGGTGAAGGGGGCTACATGCAATCAAGTGCATATTTTTTTGCAGAAGGTTTCTGCTAGTCTCATGAAGCTTACTGCTAGTCACAAGGAGCAGATGTCACCATGAAGGATTTTAGGGCTTTTCTAGATATGAGGAGATACAAGAATTTGGTTCATAAAATCATCTCCTGAAAATATCTAACTATCTGAAGACCTGTTTTTCCCAGAGCACACAATGCCTCATTCCTGATCTCCACCCTGAACACCTTTCAGGGGGTGTTGAAAGTCAGCAGCTACAGTAGCTCCTGATTTAATCGTTGTAGAGGTAGATGGCAAGTGCCAATGGCAAGTGCCAGTTTGTAGTTGACATGATCTACGATTAATCTCTACCCAATAAAAACAAGTTTGTTGGTTTAACTAAAAGAGTCCTATCTTTAGAGTTAAGAATATTATATGTAAAACTTTTATTGTACCTGTTTACTAAATGTCAAATAAGATCACGTTATCTCTAACAAAATTTGTCAGTAAGAAAACTAATATTTTCGTAAAGAAATATAGATCCAAATGGGCTGACTTTTTTAGGTGAATGCTTTAAGAACAATTATGTCTTATTGTATGTCTACTTAAAAATAGTTTCTCCAGATCTTTCAGTAACTTGAAATTTTAGAGTTTTACTAAGTTAAATGATGGGAATTCATTGAATGTCTAGATCATTTCCAAATAATAGAAAATACTGGGAAATTAATTGCTAAGCAAGTCTAAATTTATCTACTTTTGTCTTCCTATTAAAAAAAAAAAACCTAAAGATGTTTGGTTTATTGGTCACATGTCTTATACCACACTGAGGAAAAATTACACTGTGAAAAAATGTGTTTCTAGAGGTAATGGAATATATTCATAAGTTTGCCAATCAGGCATGCTCAGGTGACAAACTGTTCAGAACTGCTGACTTCTTGGTTTTCGCTAGAGATTGGGGTTTTCGCTAGAGATTGGGGTTTTTAAGGGTTGAGAATTCTGATTAATATGTGTAATTAGAACCACTAAAATAAATAAAACATCTTTGTATGCAAGAAAACTTTTTCAAAGGGTAAACGAAAAGGAAATGCATTCTGTTAAGGGAAAACAAAGTAATTTTGTCCTAAAGGGAGGTTAAGAGAAAATGAAAAAAAGAGCAAGGGAAAGCATAGGACACAATCTGGAAGAAAAAATGCAAATTATAGGCTTATGAAAAGAAACCCTGAGAAAGAATTTGATGTATGACCAAGGCTAGCAAAGATTAAAATGAACTTAATTGGCTGAAAGAATTCTAATATTAAAAATAAGCTGGTGCAAAACTAGAATTTGAATTTCTCTGTTATGACCTCTAGCTAATGTTGACATGTCTCCGAGGGACCCTGAAACATCTCAAAGAAAGATATTAAACTAATTAGGTTTATTTGGTTTATTAAATTACATGATTAACATTGTTAAATAAATGATGATAAACCTTAGGTAATATTGTATGAGTAAATGTTATCAATATAAATATTCTAGAAGTTCTAGGAAATTCCTAAAATTCAGATGTCCTACTATAATGTTATCATAGTCCAATTATCTTAAAATGTTGTGTGTAACAGAAATAACCAAATTTCTTTGTCAATTGTAATCATATCTTTAACTATGACATTTTAAGTCTTTTTCATGTATAGTTATTTTATTCTGTTGCTTTTATTAAAATTTTTCATCTTTAAGAAGAGTCACAGAAGGACTTTTTTTTTTTTTTTTTTGACAATTACAGGTTTCTGATAGCTTTCAGATTATACTGCTGAACGGGGTATGAAATTAAAGAATTCTAATGAAAAATCTGATCACTTCATAAAATTGTTAACAGGAGATCAAGATCAACAAAACTTAATTGCATATGACTGAATGAACTGATGAATATGGTTATAATTTTTATGACTTTTTGTCTAAAATATTACTGTTTCTCTTTGTTTTCTTGATATAAGGAAATCTTTCCTCTTATACTATGACTAACAACAATTTGATAAATTATACCTTTGTAATAAGCAGAATTGAAACATTTATCTTTTTCTCTCTTCCTGATCTCTCTAGAAGTGGAAACTCCTTATTCTTATTTTCATGGAAATATAGTTATTTGCATAAGTTCAATAAAAATCTCTTCTCCATTTGACAGGGTATAATGGCAACACTGGTTATATTAACATAGCTTTGACTGGAATGCCTTATTTGAGAATATACATAGAATCGGATATAAGAAGTCAGCTTTAAAGAACTAAGATGGACTTTATGGAGCCATAAAGCCCCTTAGAGAAACAGCCTAGTACCTTATTTGCAGGGTTCCCAGCATCCTTATCAGGTGAATAAGAAAGGACCCTCAAGATATTTTGGGGACCTTGAGAAAGGAGGAATTCACCCAAACCTATACATGTAAATCTGATGGCAAGTCCTAGGCATTATTATCGTGGCCTTGAGAAGCCTTAATAAAGTTCAGTCAGGGACTGTTTATGACAAGCTTCAAAAAAACAAATTTAAAAGAGCCTATATAATCGACTGCTATTCTTGGTACACTTATGTAAATAATTAGGCCAAGTTTATTGAAACCAGACTTATTTTGCAAACAAGTTAGTCTTAGTTTGACTATATTTGGTGGAAATGAGGATGACTTTAGAGAAAAAATATGTTTCACTAAAATATGTTTATAGATATCAAGTTCTAGTGCTATTAATTATCTATAAGGTTTTGGTATTTACTGCCTGAAACTCACTTCCTAGATGGCTCCTGTTGTTATGTTACATTATCACAAAAGTTTAAGTCACTTGTTAAAAGAACATTTTTAGCTTGTTTCTGAAGTTTATCACAGTAATCTGTGTTTGGATAAAGATCGGATACCCTATGACTACAACCAGAAGAATATATACTGGAAAAGACAACATTTAAAGGACTCTCTTCAGCTTAGATGGAAAGACCCTTATCAGGTACTCTTAAGTAGCTCATGCACAACAAGACTAAAGGGAATTGACTCTTAGATTCATATTTCCCATTTAAAAAGGGCCCTGGCACTGGACTAGTCTATAGAGAGGACTGCTAACCTCAAACTCACCTTGACACAATACTCAAACAGAAAAAAACCATACCCATAGCAGGAAGAGATGAGGGCATCAGAAGCAGATAGTTATTCGAAGATGCCAGGCCGGATCTTGATTTCTTGGATTTTTACATGTGAACCAAATGTTTTTCTATCATGGGCACAATCTTATGCAAATTTTTAAAAATCTATCTCATTTTTTGGTTTATGGTCAATTACCTACGTCCAGTACTTCTGGTTCACCTTGGTGGATTTCTCCTCTCCAAGGATCTGATTGGATGGTCCCTTAGAAAATTTATTTTAACATAAATATGAATTTTCTATCAAAGTTACTGAAGCTCAATCAGAACAATGAGCTAAATTTAATTCAAAAAACATAACCTCCCACTTATCAGGAGGGACTCTTCCTCAGTTATGGAATGGATTTATATGGGTAACACCAGGCAACAGTCATTTAAGTTTAATGACTCTGTTGGGCTTGTAATAGAACACATTTAATGACCCACATAAAAAAAAATCAGATTTCTGCCTTAAACAATCTGCTCCCTAGTTTTGGTGATCTCAAGAACTGGTTTGATGCTGGAAGTTCATGGCATAAATCCTCACTATGACCTTATTAATACTTCTAGCTGTAGAACTTGTATTCTGCTTATAAGATTGTTTATTCTTGCATTACCAAATCTACAACTGAGTCTCCAACAAAAGTAGTAATGACTAAGAGATTTGAAATGATTGATCGAATATATAGTTCTATATAGAATTAAAATGATCATAATAGTGTAACTCTAGATATGGGAAGAAACCATCAGGGAGAATCATCTCCTGGACCATAACAGACTAGTAAGACAGGTGGTCCAGAGACCTTTATGGTTACCATTAGAAGGGCCCAATTCAGTCATAGCACATTGAGTGGTCTATCAACGAAATCCTATGAAATCCTTGACGTAGGGCCCTAGGACAAATTGGTAATGAAATGGCTCTCAAACTTTGGTTGAATTTATGACCAAAATGGGGGAACTTCCAACAAAAGAAGAGCAAAGAATATGTCATTCTCCATCCAAGTCCACAAAGATTAACCCACTGCAGTCACTGACTGACCATACACTCAGTGCTTCTAACAGAGGAAATTAAAGACAATAAAAGGATACTCTGCTTTGAACAAACAGACCCTTAGATAGTTAGATGCATTTCAGGAAGAATTTAAATAAACCCCACTTCTTGTATCTTCCCATACATAGAAAGCACTATGATCATTACCTTGAGATTGCTGTTCTTTGTGACTAGCAGTAAGTTTCTACCAAGATGTATGGTGACTGCATATATTTCTTAACAACAACAAAATCACATATAAACTAGCCTTCTCCCCTACCTCTTGGGAGCAGTCCCTCAGAGCTATCTAAGAGGCTGTCTCCGGGGCAACAGTCCTCAGTAAGCCCCTGGATAAACCTTAACTCACAACTCTCACACTGTGCATTTTTCTTTCAGTTGACACTACTATATAATTCATTTGATTGATTTTAACAACTCATGTATTTCATGAAATTAGCCAGTTGTTTAGGTGTCATCTAGATACTGAGACATACAAAGATCAATCAGCTAGGCAAAAGCATAGCAGTTAATAATTTAGAAAAGAAATTCTAAATATTAATGTAATTCTTAGGATAGAGTTTGGAAGGAAAAATATAACAGTTCTTCAGTATTTACCTTAAAAGCATATGTTAAATAAAAGTCAAATTCATCAAAATTTTGACAATCGATAACACAAACTGTACTGGTTGCAAAATGAATAAGTATCCTAGGATTTTCAATTATTTCATTCTCAGTTTACAGGTACAAAACATCATTAGCAAACCTTCAAGACAAAGAAAAAAAATTGGCCATTAATTAAAAACTTTCTTTCCCTCTCAAGGAAATTCTCTCTCATCTCAAAGATATAGACATAGTTGCTAGGATAATGGCTTCTGAAGGATTATGTAGGAACATGAAAACCAAGTTCCATTAAATTGCCCCTGAACTTGGAATTATTCCTGTCATATACATTCTATCCCATTATATTGTTAGAGAATAAGAAATTTGTTTTATCTTAGAAACATAAGCAATGTTGCATAAAATTATATATGAACAAAATTTTATAGAAGAAATATCAAAGTATAACATTTAATTTGATGTTTCTATTTGTGAGTATACGTTTCATCTGTACTTACAAATGGGCTCCTGATTTGTGCACAGAAATCCTGTTAAGGGCTCTCATGGATTTTGTCAATCCATTAGAGTGAGTTAAATGTAAAACAATCTTGTATGCAATGCTTTCAAACAAAGGTCTTGAAACTGAGAGAATTAGCACTTGAATTGCTCATGAGAAAAAATGGTCATCTGTGCTTAATTCTTCAATGTCAACACCAATTTTATTAACCCAATTATTATTTTGGCATTTTCCTTTGATTCTTCATTCCCTGAATTAAGTTTTCTGCAAATATGAAAAAACATTCAACGAAGAGAAGTTCTGCCATATTTATCTAGATAAGAAGTAGGATATATTACTACATCAATTATTTGTATATTATAGGCAAAAATTGCTCTAAGACCTTGATTAAATTACTCATTGCTTTAATTTCCACTAAATTTCAAGGATGTAAATAGAACCAATAATTAGCATATACCACAAAAGCAGAATCTATGTATGTAATTCGATTTGTTTTTTCTTTTTTGGGCTGTGCTGGGTCTTCCCCGCTGCACACAGGCTTTCTCTAGTTGTGGTGAGCAGGGGCTACTCTTCATTGCAGTGCGGTTTCTCATTTTGGTGGCTTCTCTTCTTGCAGAGCATGGGCTCTAGGTGCGCGGGCTTCAGTAGTTGCAGCACGTGGGCTCTAGGGCATGTGGGCTTCAGTAGTTGTGGCATGTGGCTCTATAGTTGTGGCTTGTGGGCTCTAGAGCGCAGGCTCAGTAGTTGCGGCACGCAGGCTTAGCTGCTCCGTGGCACATGGGATCTTCCCAGACCAGGGATTGAACCTGTGTCCCCTGCATTGGCAGGCGGATTCTTAACCACTGCACCACCAGGGGAAGTCCCTGTAATTCAATTTTTGCCTTCCACCACTAAAATTTTAAAATATCAAGTTACTTAAAAGTTAATGGCAAAAGATAATGACATAGGTGAGATCTGCCTTTGATGTTCTTTACAAATCAGAGATTGCTTTCAAGCTTGCTGAGATCCTGGCATGAAAAACACCAGAAACTCTGCCATTAACTACTCCAGGAAGTTGGTGGATATATTGCCATTTATGACTACAAAGATTATAAAGCTGTATAGAGAAGAACTTCATAGCTTTGGAATGGTTCACATCTTTCATTTGTTTCACAAGTATAAATTGAGTACCTATTATGTGCCAAGCACTGGCAATGAGGATGCATAATGGCAGGGAGGGGAGGGGAGGGGAGAGACCTGATACAATTTCCCATCCTTCTGGAACTTATATTCTCCTTGATCAGTTCAGGAGAGCATCACTTGCCTGAAGCTAAAGAATGAAAAGCACACCCTACCTGTGAGCTGTCGCCGTCTACTTCGAGTTGTTTCACAATTCGTGGAGCAGGGTGTAAACTTGGACCAAGCAGTGAAGGTGCAGTCATCATGACAGGGTACTGTACATTCTTGCACAAGGGGAGGCATGCCATTTGTCTGCTTGAGGCATTCCGTCATTTCTGCCGACTGGTTATTACCAGAGATGCATGAGACAGCTAAAAAAACATGGATTCTTCTGTTATTATTTTAATTAAATCAAGCTGCTGCTGGTTCTTGGACAAAATAGCAGAATTCCCCAATGTTTGAAAAGTTTGGTTATCACGGTGATTGCAAAAGGTGTTCAACATAGCTAACCTTATTTCTCTCTGGAAATTAAACATTTATTGTTGTCAGTGGAGGTATTTGAGAATTTAATTGGTTTCGTTATTAATCCAAACCCAGCATTGACAGCAACCAAAATAACATTCAGTAATTTTCTGTATGTCCTGCCTGTGAGCATTTGATCTCTAGAGATGATACAAAACTAGAAAAGAGAATCTGTAAAAGAATAATAATACACATCTCTACAAATGACCCAATTTCATTCCTGGATGGACCTAGAGTCTGTCATACAGAGTGAAGTAAGTCAGAAAGAGAAAAACAAATATCGTATATTAATGCATATATGTGGAATCTAGAAAAATGGTACAGATGAACCAATTTGCAGGGTAGGAATAGAGATGTAGACATAGAGAACGGACATGTGGACACAGGAGGGGAAGGAGAGGGTGGAACGAATTGGGAGATTAGGATTGACATATATACACTATCATGCATAAAATAAATGGCTAGCGGGAACATCCTATAAAGCACAGGAAGCTCAGCTCGGTGCTCTGTGACGACCGACCTAGATGGGCCGGATGGTGGGGAGGGGTGGTGGGAGGGAAGTCCTAGAGGGAGGGGATATAGGTATACATATAGCTGATTCACTTCACTGTATAGCAGAAACTAACACAACGTTGTAAAGCAATTATACTCCAAAAAAAAAAAAAAAAATCAACAACTGGAAAAAAAAAAAAAAGAGTAATAGGAGGACAAAAAAGGACAAAACCACCAAAAAAATCATCTGAACTTTTCCTAGATTTGATTTTTGTTTACTTGTTTAAATGGCACTTATGTAAATGGCCCAATTTTTCACTTCAGTCAGTATTTTAAAAGGAATTTCTGCTTTTTACAAGTAAACATTTTTTCCCTTGCTAACATTTCAGGATCAGTTAAAATTTTTATTTATTTTTTTAAAATACAGGCATAATCTATGCAGATAATCCCCAATACAAATATCCTACCAGTTGCTAGATGTTTCTCACATACTTTTTCAGCTGGAATGTCTCCAGTCATACCATTAACTGATAATCTCAAGGTAAAACATTTTTGAGATTTTGCTTAATTTTTTGAGTCTTTGGACTAATGCCATTTATTTTATTAAGAATGAATGGTATTTTTGTGCATCTTTTATTCACCCTAATTATGGACTCTAAGGATATATCTTTATTTTCTAGACCAGCATGTCTCAACCTTGGCACCACTGACAATTTAGATTGGATAATTTCATTTTGTGGGTACACAAGTGTGTCCTGTGCATCCTGTGCATTGTAAGATACTTAGCAGCATTCCTGGCCTCAACCCATTAGATGCCAATAGCACACACACCCTCCCAGTTTTGAAAACCAAAAATGACTTCACACATTGCCAAATGTCACCCCCAGTTGAAAACTACACTTCTCAACCGATTCCTAATCACGGACATCTCTGAGAACATAGAGTTCTGATGGCATAACTTCAGACCTACTAAATCAGCATCTCTGGGGGAGAAGTCCAGGAATATTTTTGTCTTTAAGTGTCCCAAGTGGTTCTGATCCAGCCTGCCCACTGACCACCCACTTTTGGCATGATGCCTTTGGACATGGTATTTGTTAATGGATATTTGCTGCGTTCATCATCCTAAAGAAACTATGGTTTAGGATCATTTTTATTACAGCTCTTGAAGATCTACCAAGTCACAAGAAATAAAGAGACCACAGCCTAGGAACAATGTTGTTAAGAACTCTTTATATACACTTCTTTAACACAGGGTAAGTATACACAGGGGCTTTCAGTTGCCCATTTCTCTTATATTCTGAATTCCTTTCTTTATTCTGAGCACAGCAGAGAATAAGTCAATCTGAACACCATTTATCCAACTATCTATCTATCTATCCATCTATCTATCTATTTACTGGTGAAAGCCAAACCTAGCTAATGCTTTAGGACAAAGGAATCAGCTAAGATGACAATGGATACACACACAATACTTCCCAGTTTGTACATCTGCTCCATAGCAGGTGGGGCTATTCATTAATTTTGAATAGTTTTTGTTCTTGTTTTTATCCACATCCTAGGAACAAAATCCATTACACATCAAACCAACATCACCTGCATTTTCTTTGTTGGGACTATTATAGCCATTAATGATGAATAAAATAAGATACATTCTTAAGTAGTGTACAAGCAAATGTTACTTGAATTTCATGTTTAGATAACTAATTTGGAGTTAATTTAGGGGATTTTTATCATGCCAAGTTAATTTTTTTTCCAAGATGACAATGCACTGAATAATATGAAGAGGAATTTTAAATACTTTCAAAAAGTATTGCTGTTTGAAAATTAAACCTCTATGAATATACAAATGAAGAGTTTTTCCAATGATAATACATTATTTTAAAATATTCATTTTCTAGGACTTCCCTCATGGCACAGTGGTTAAGAATCTGCCTGCCAATGCAGGGGACACGGGTTCGAGCCCTGGTCCGGGAAGATCCCACATGCCGAGGAGCAACTAAGCCCATGTGCCACAGCTACTGAGCCTGCGCTCTAGAGCCCGCGAGCCACAACTACTGAGCCCACGCATTGCAACTACTGAAGCCCACGCATCTAGAGCCCGTGCTCCGCAGCAAGAGAAGCCATCGAAATGAGAAGCCCGCGCCCCACGATGAAGAGTAGCCCCTGCTCGCCGCAACTAGAGAAAGCCCATGCACAGCAATGAAGACCCAACACAGTCTAAAATAAATAAATTTATAAAATATTCACTTTCTATATTTCATTTCAATAAGTTTAAAATTTGAAAGCTATGATAAACATTCAATGATATTTTTAAGTTCTACAAACTGTCTAAATTAGAATACACTGGATTTATGAATGTCTATATTGAACTCTTTGCACAAGAAACTAAGAAAGAATAGCTTTAGCATGTGACAGAATTCACAGACACTGTTACTAAGTGCCATGAATGCAAATTCCATCTCCAAACACCTGGGTGTTATGTGAACTGAGATGAGTTATTTAAATTGTTTATGCTTTGGTCTCATCGTTAAAATGAGTATTATAAGAGCACATAAACAAAGGGCTGTGCGAATTCTCAAAGCAGTGTCTCCACCCACCAAGAGCCAAATAAAGGCTATTATTATTATCCTTTATATTTGTTTTAAATCAAGCAGGCTGATAGTTCTAGCAGGTATACATGTACACACTCTCGCTCACCACACCTCATTTCTTCCTTGGCCATCCTCAGATTAAGGTGAAGAGAAAACTGGGTGAATCTTCACCTGATTCTGTACTACACTTAAAATCACCATTAGTCAACCGATATACTAGATATGCCCTTAACACATTCAATTCATTAACAGGACTACATAGAATAAATCAGATCCATCACTCCTGCACAAAGTGACCCAGTAGTCTAATGGAGGCTTTGGAGGATTCTAAGGGCCACAGAATGCATTCAGAGTTGTAGTATGAACTTGACCCACATTAGACTGAAGACCATTGCTCTAGGTTATCACTGATGATCAACTCAGGGGTGAGTGGCAATAGATATGCTACATAGCATGCAATCATCAGTTTAGGCCAGGCATTATGGTTCTCAGATTTCTTCAAGTTCAAGATCCTAATTTACTTTCAAGTGTGAAAAGAACCACTAGAAATAAAAACATGAACAAGTTGAATAAAACAATTTACTTCTCGGGAATGTTCTAGTATAAAAGGAATCATTTAGTAAACATTTATCAAATGACTGGGTATTGAATGATACTAGAGGGTAGGCAAAACGTGAAGAAATAGCAGGCCAGAAGTATGCAGGACTGGAAACCCACCAAAGGAAAGATGACAGATACATACAAAGGAAATGAAAAGGGAAGATATTTAGAGTAAGTGGGGATAACTAGCAGCTAGAGGTACAACCCAATTCAGAGGCCCCTTCCACTGGGCAACTCATGGGCAAAGGATATTTTTTAAAATTTTTATCTTATATTGGAGCATAGTTGATTAACAATGTTGTGTTAGTTTCAAGTGTACAGCAAAGTGATTCAGTTATACATACATATGTATCTATTCAGAGGATATTTTTAAACTATATTATTTTTAACCTATAATATAGCTCTGTGGGCAATATTAAGTGTGTATAAACTCCTTAAGTCAAATAATTTCTTTGAGGACTAAATCAGAGGTGCTCAGTAGTGTGTACTTATCAAATTGTGGGCCTTGGTGTTTAACAGAACTAAAGAGACTTTCATTTTTTTTTTTACTGTTACCTTGGGCAAATTATGTAAATTCTACTAAAACAATTAACTCATCCATACAACGGGAATGATAATACCTACATCTTATGATAAATTGATGCAGATGAAGTGTTTAGCACAGAACTAAGCACTTGGTACATCTGCCTGGAGAGTTTCTATTATTATGAGGAAAGCTATTGGAAATGAAATGTAAGACAATGGCTGCAAAGAAGATTCCACCATCTCTTGCCTTGGCTCAGGAAGAATTTTCCAAACCCTACCAAACCCTCTTGACCCCTAAGAAATGTGACTGGAGCCTCCCTTAAATTATAATGTTGAAGTCAGTAGGCTCTTCCAAGGACTGCATGGCCCTCCCAAGGATATTGTGTTATATTTCCAAGTGATGCTCTTGCATTATGCTTAGTGTCTATAAAAATGGGGCTACAGTACAAGCTACCATATAAGACCACAACTCCAGGAAGTCAGAAACTGGAATCTAAGGTCTGCTGGGAATTCCTTCCAGAAGCACCAAGATCAAAATCCCTAGTACTTAAAGAGTCTAATGAGAAAAGCATGAGTATTTGCACAAGAGTGCTGGCCATATTTTCACCTCACTTACTGAGGTGCTCATATCCAACAAAAACAGGTGTCATGCCCCTCTGTGCTAATGCTGAATTCATGAGAATTTTAACATCTAAGTAATAATTAGGGGCATATATTGTAGCAACGCTTTTCAGACCATTAGGAGCATTTGAGCTTCATTACTGATCACAAGAAGAATAAACATAAGGCAGAAAAAATAGCTTATGCCCTGGGATCAGGAATAAACCTTCTTAAGGTCACTTTCTCTACCTCCATGGCGGACTAGACACTAGGCTGCTTATACACCTGGATCTTTATTACCTATACCTTCTTCCCTAATAGACCTTACTGAAATTGACCCATTTATTCATCCATCCATCCAATCACTTGGTCACAAAATATAAGGAACTATGAATAATTTATAAAAGTATTTTTTGTGTGTGTATGCAGATATACATGTACATATAAATAATCTAGCTTTTGGGAGGCTATAGTAGTGGCAGTGACAGGCAGGTAGACAGATAATAGTAGCACAGTAATGTAGTTTCCCTAATGGCAATAACCAGTGGGGAAATCCTGGTAAACAAGAGAAAAGTAGGTACTTCAGTCTTGAATGGAAAGGATGTGTTCAGGGCAGGCATGAAAAAAATAGGCCATTACAGAGAATGGACCTGTCAGACACCTGCTATTTAGTTGAACTCTGAGTTCTGGGACTTTTGGATCACAGCACATCACTTGCAGGTCACAATCTAGAGAAAAGATGTCTCTTTTGATGTTTTTAAGTATTTAAAATACTGTACTATACTAGTGGGAAAGGTCTTTCCATCAGGCAAGGAAGAGGTATTCACTACTGACCATTCCTGTCATATATTTCTACCTGGAATGAATCATTTAAGCAGAGTGGCAATTTGATGCTTAATTATATTTTATTTATTAAACTTGAAATACTGCTGTCTTTACTGGAGGAAAATTGTACTCCCAGGTAAAATTAGCTCAAATAGCTGCAGAACAATTTCACTGTGCATTGTTTGAAATTTAGCTATCTTAAGCTTTGGGCAGAAAGCTCTCAGAGTAGCTGCCTGGAACAGATGGGTATTCTCATTAAGGAATGATGGAGAAGCAGGTGGTTGAGCTAAGCTGTTGAGACAAGAGCTCTCAGATAAGAACAGTTACCTGGTAAGTGGATATGGTCGGGTGACCTGGAACCCTCCAAACATCTCTGTGATGCCTGAGGTCACATTTTCCTATTCATAGTGTCTAGCAATGTACATAACACATAGAATTGAGTTCAGCTTGATCTTTCTCTTAATCACCACACAGCCTGAGCCTTGGGAGAAAAAAAATCACCAAAAAGGGGAAAAAAGTTACTAATTGCTTTCCGCTGTTATCTGATTATTTTCAATTCTAGCAACATGAAAAGGGATGGCTTAGCAGGAAATGTAAAATTATCAGAGAATTTAGCTAAAGAAATAAAGCAAGGACCTATATGAATTCTCAGCGTGTCTCGTAGTTAATTTTTTGAAGACGCTGGCTGTCAATGTGGGACGGTTAGGCAGCCTTCTTAGGCTTTAATGGTGACTGAAATCAGCAGATTATTAACTACTACTAAATGGCTAGTCTTTCTGCCCCCTATCACCTCTAAACTCTGATAGTCAGACATGGATAAGTTTGTTTTCTTTTCAATTATGGTATGAAGAGGGCAGAGGTTGCTGGCCTTATAATAGGAAATGATAATGTTCTACCTGGAAAGACTAAGTGAGCAATGGAATCTGCTACTCCAGATCTATTCACATTCATCATCTTCACCAAGGACACCCACATTACTTCCCCAAAGCTGCTCCTGACCGGAGTTCAAGAAAGGGTAGGAAGAATTTGTTTCAAGAGGTCATGATTTCCAGGAAATGAGGGTGACATGCTAGAAAAACAGAAGAGCTGTTAGCTTGCTGTCCTGCAATCGTGAACTGCTTCAATCAGGTACAGAACCCAGTTTACATGCACATCAAGGAGAGGAGGGGAGGGGAGGGGGCGGGCAGCCACTGCTCAGCTAACACAACATTCGAACAACGTGTTCTATAGGGCAGACCCTGCACTGGTGGCCTGGGATACACAGATGAAAGAAACATGGAAATGAAAGTTCACTATGCTCAGGGTCCTCCGGCACTGTGCAGTCAGGAGCCTTCCTGGATGGAGGGGACGCATGAAGGATGACTGGATGCACCTAGTGAAGACAGGAGCCTGGCACACCTTATGCCTGTGCAGAGGAACAAGCAATGTAACAGGCCAGCTTCCTGCCCTTGCTATGCACGTTCTAAGACCCTTGACCTCTCCTTTGATAAGGCTCGTAACATTTGTAATGACACGTTCCATTCTGTGTAGCAAGGTCCCTAATTTAATGATGCAATGCCAGCTTGCCCCTAACACACGTGGGGACCAGCGTTGGAATACAAGAGGAGGTCACAAACCACAAGACTAAAGAGTTCGAAGTTATCTTTGAAATTTACAAACCTGTAATAGATCAGTTCTATTCTCCTACTTAACATGTATGTCTTCATGACTTGGAACATGAGGGTTCAATAAAAATTCTGGAATTACTTGGAGTTTCAGGCTGGAATGTGGCAGCACAGGGACTGTGGGCCCAGCCCTGGGTGTCTGGCCAGCCCTCTTCTCCTTTCACTCCCAGCTGGATTCTACCCCCGGAGGGACCGTCTTACATTTATGAGTGCGCACTACAGTCAATCCCCCAAAGCTCAATTCACAAATCAGCCACCCCTGTCCACCCATCAGATCTAGGCTGTAGAGTCAGACTCAGAGAAGAGGCCCCGTAAGTTCTTGAAGCTGGTTCAGGGCCATTAGGGCAGGGAATTCCAAGGTCCTGACAGCTGAGCAGGGTTTAGATAAGGGGATGGATGGGGAAGCATGGGCTCCAGTGAGGCTTCTTGCCTGTGGGAAGGAACAGGCTAGGAGAAGGTCAGAGAAGGGCCCTCTAAGGCACGGAGGCCAGGGCAGGCCAGCTCTCGCTGAGTCTAAGGACAGAAATGCACTCCACACTCCAATGATTTCATTACAGACTGATGCAATCTTTCTTAAGAACTCCCCTCCTAGCAGGTAATCAGGAAAGGTACAAATGCCAATTAAAGCTCTCTCAGTTTTGGCCATTTTAATTAGCCTCCTTCCTATTTGAAATAATTATTTTCAGGTGAATGTGCAGTTTTACTTCCAGCCATTTCCCTTTTCTCCCTCCAGGATGGTATCTGGGTGCCTGGCAGCCAGTAAGGGTCTCAGATCTGCGTGAAGAAGGGCCCTGCCAGCATCTGCAATAAGAGTGGCCCTCGTCCACCGGCTGGCTGCTCACCCTGGTGACATCCACCAGGGAAGTCTCACTTCAGGGTGAAAATCTCACAAACCATTCCCTCTCGGCCTGATGAGTGGTTGTTATCATCTAAGCTGATGAGAGCTCAGCCCACCTGGCTCCCTCCAGGTGTGGCGTATCCGGCTGGGGCCCCGTGATCAGTGCTCTGCGAGAGTCAGAGCGGGTTCTCCCGTGAAGCCTGCCGGCACCAGCAGCTATCCCACCCCTCCCCGGGCATGAAGGCATTTCTGCAGACCCCACCCTTCCCCGGGCGTGAAGGCATTTCTGCAGACCCCACCCTTCCCCGGGCATGAAGGCATTTCTGCAGACCCCACCCTTCCCCGGGCATGAAAGCATTTCTGCAGACTCTGTGTAGCACGGGAAACCCAGGGAGCTTCTGGGGCGGCAATAAGGCCCTACACCTGGAGTGGCGCCCCGTAGGGCATCTCTCCCCAGAGTTCTTTTTTTGTTACTGTTTTTTTATGGTGGTAAAAGTCACATAATATGAATATACTATTTTAACCATATTTAACTGACAGTTCAGTGGAACGAAGTACATTCACATTGTTGCGCAACTCTCACCATAAGCCATCTCCTGAATTTTTCACCTTCCTCAACTGAAACTCTGTCTCCATTAAACACTAACTCCCCATTCCCTTTCCCCACCCCTTGGCCCCTGGCATCTACAGGTGTACTTTCTGACTCTATGAATTTGACTATACTAGGTACCTTGTATAAGTGGAATCCAACAGTATATGTCTGCACCTAATGCGTACTGGAATGCATTTTTAAGGTTAACTCAATATATGTCCTGCAAACAGATTGTAGCTTTTTTTCCTGTGCTATACGGTAGGCATTCACCAGCCATCTACTTCATACATAGTAGTGTACATACATCAATCCCAGCCTCCCAATCCATCCCAGAGTTCTTCCCAGAGTTCTAAACAAGACACGTTGCAGGAAACCTTCAGCTCTCTTCTGTTTCCTTAGCCAAACTCTCACCTCTAAAACATCAGCCCTGAGTCAGGGAAAACCACGACACACGTTTCTTCTGCTCTGCTTCCCCGCCCTGCAACCCACCCCCCGCTCCTCTTTTACCCACCCTGGCAAGAAGAGGAGGGCTTTTCTTTCTCCCTGTTTGAGAGACACATCCGACTCCCATCTGAGGTGGCATTTATCCTGTCCCTTTCCCTGAAGCCGTAATGGCAGACAGGAGGCAGAGACAGAAATCTGATTGGATTAAGGACACAAATTTAAAAGCATTTAAAAAATATTGATGTGAAGCCTGCTATATACATGCTTCACCACCAGCTGCCGAGGCCCTGGAGAGCTGAGCCTGAACTGACGTGTCTCCTGAAAAGGGAGCACACACATTAAGGTGCCCTTAAATAGAGCAGACAGATTCTCTGAAGCCCCACCATGAGGTAGGAGGCAGGGGTCATTGGGCAACCCGCCTCTGGAGCGCTAGGTGTCAGTGCTCAGGACTTAGATGCTCTCCTGGACAGCTCAACGTCATTGGTTCTTTAGTTTCAGGAAAGATGTTTTTTAATGTTAATTTGTTTCCAGAGTATTACTGTTTTCTGTTGCCACAGTAAGAAATTACCAAAAATTTAGCCGCTTAAAAGAACAGAGATTTTTTTTCTTACAATTCTAGGAGTCAGAAGCCCAAAATCGGTTTCCTCAGGCTAAGGTCAAGATGTCAGCAGGACGGGTTCCTCCTCGAGGCTCTGCGGAGACACAGGTACCTTGCCCTTCCCAGCTGCAGTGGCTGCCTACACCCTTCACTCCTAGCCCCGTCCTCAGACGTCAAAGCCGAGAGCATGGCATGAGCACGGCCACTTTTTCTCTGTCTCTTTGCTTCCGTCATCACATCGCTTCCTGCCTCCCTCTTATAGGGTCTTTTGTGATTGCATTGGACCCACCTGAGTAATCCAGCCTGTTCTCCCCACAAGATCCTTAACTTAATCAGTCACATCTGCAAGGTCCCCTTTGCCATGTAAGGTAAGATATTCACAGGTTCTGGGGATTAGGGCCTGGTCATTTGGGGGGCTGTTAGCCAGCCTACAACATAGGGCAAAGGTATTTCCTCCTAGCACTGCATCATCCACTAGATTAAGAACCAAGCCTACCTCATCGACTTCCAAAAATAAGAAGAAAAACAGAGTTGACACAACCAGGCTTGCCATGCCTTCCCCAGTCGTTGTTTTCACAACAGGTTGGTTTTGTTTTGTTTTAATTCTCTGGTTTTTCAATCACCCTGCCCGGCTTCCCTCAGCCACTCAGGCTACCCTTAGAATTACTCTCCCCACCCTCTGTTGGGTATCCTCAGGGAAAAGAAACAGGCAGACTTATTTCTTATTCAAGATGAAGCATAAGTAAGAATGTACCTCTATATCAAACAAAAGTGCATTCCAATGTCAAATACCAGGATGTGGGTGAGTCTGAGCCACGTGAAATGCAAAGCCACTTTGTCCCATCCAACTATAACGCTTCGATTGTTGGCTTCATGAGTGAATGAAGGGACAATCTCTGCAGAGAAGTACTGAAATTGAGAAGGGAGTGAGAACAGCTAGAAAGAATAGGAAGTTCTAGGTCCTGGAAAAGAAGATAACGTCCATCTAAGCTCTCCTTCACAGCAAGCGTGTCTTGTTGACCCTGCTCTGAACTGTCCACTGTGAATGATCCAGTCCACCCCATGCTTGAGAGCCAAGAGCTGGCCAGGGTTGGGATGGACATCAATACGGGCTTTCAGATGCTGTGTGGAATCGTCTTCCCAGCTTGCCTGTGCCTAGTTACTCTGGCCTCAGGGAGAGGGAAGGGCTGCTCTAATCCTTCCCCTAGGTGGCCAGCGCTGGTGTGGGGCACGGCCAGGAGCCCTGGTAGCATAAGTGGGAACTGAGAAGGAGGGCCCCTAGCATTGCATCTCCCAGGACAGAGACGGGGGTTACCCTGGCCTGACCAAGCCAACTTCACTCAAGGACCAACCCCAGGCCCTTCCCCTTCAGATGTCAATCACCTGAGCTCAATCTACCAGCCATTCCACATATTGTAATTCTCCCAGTGGATGTCCTAGCAATTACATTTCTGTGCCAATTGTATGCAGTAGAGAAGACATTTTCACTTGCTGTTATCCAAATGAGGCAATTTGGAATTAAAAGCCAGTTCTTGCCATATTCCAAGGGTTTTCATTTTCCCCTTGTATTTTTTCTCTGTGCAGAGCACAGTGGGTAAGAGCACAGTATTTGGAGATCCCATTCTTCAAAAACTACATTTGAATAAAATGTGTGCTTATTATTACATGCTAAATAACATACATGCAACTTTTGAGTGGAACAGTGTGAGCTGTGGAAATTGAATTAAACAGTAAACCCGTAATTGCTTGTTAGGGTGCTTTAATTGACTCATAAGTACCATATGGGAAGCTGTGTGCCTGCAGGAGCCCAATTATAAGCTTGCTTATGGAAAGATACAACTCACTTTGCATGTTGGAAACATACTCCCCAGTTATCACTGCCCTCTCAGGAAAAAAAAAAGAATTTTCAAATAAATAAGAAATGCTTAATAAGCTAATAATGTAAACATAGTCTCTTGGTAACCTTGAAGCATTGTATTTAGGTTCTAATACAAGATCAGGAAATGAACAGTTAAAAATGCCCATTCATTTTATTCTAAGGGATTTTTAAGTCCTGAAACTCTGTGTTCACAGCTACCCAAGGAAATATACACAGGTAGGGCTCTTGGCTTCAAGGGATTTGTCCCCTAATTGAAAAACACCGGCAAGAATGAAACACTTCAGAAAAAAAGTGAACAAAATAAAACTACAAATGATTCATAAATTATATCAAAAACAAACAAACAAAAAGCATAGCTAATACAGGTGAGAGTAACAAAGGAGGAAGGGAGACCTTAAACTCTGACAGCTAATCTGGAGTGGCAGGTTCCAGAAGGGAACGCTAGGACTTGTGGTCAAGTTACCCAGCCACGGTTGGAAGCAAAGTGATCAGGGTCAGCTGTGGGCCTTGGGGAGTGGGAAACACAAGTCCAAGCTGACTACCAAGTAAAATCAGGAAATCAGAGTTTCCAGACAAGCAGGGTGAGCACCTTTAAACACTCGAGAAAGAGTAGTCATTAAGAATCCTAAATCCAAGGAAAAAAAGCATTAAATTGTCCTTCTCTAGGACACAGTGTAGCCTGCCAACTATGTCTGCATGTGCACAAGTGGTCCTGGAGTAGCTTTAGACCCCCAACGATCTCCATTAGCCACAATGAAACCATCCAAAATAAATATTTATTTAATATTAAATATTAAATATTAAATATTAAATATTAAATATTTTTAAATATTAAATATTTAAGTACAGAGAGTAGCTTGCTTGTTGATGAAGCTGCAAGACAAGGCTCTTAATTAATCTCCAACCACTCCCTCCCCTAAGCCAGACCAAAAAATATATATACTCAGAATAGACAGGACAGGCTATGCAAACTCAGCTTTAAAAGTTCTCAGCCTCTCCTTCCATTTAGACTGCCTCTCTGAGTCCTTCCTCCTATGGAGAAATATTAAAACCTGTCTGGAAGAAAACCATTTATACATGCATATCAATCATCACATTCAGTAAGACATTTGGCAGCCATCACTCTAAATTAAATCATGACAGTGAATAGGAAGGAGCCATCACCACAACCAAGCTTTTTATACATCAGTGACTCTCCCCCTGATTTTACAACACCTTAGAGTAGCTCCATTTATCTCAGTTGACTTTCTTTCATTAAAAATAATTCAATGGGGAATGACTGCTCATGGTAGAGTGCTTCTTTTGGGGGGTGATGAAAATGTCCTGGAATTAGATTGTGGTGATGGTTGCACAACTCTGTAAATACACTAAAAACTACCAAATTGTACACTTTAAAGAGTGAATTTTCTCTCAATGAAGCTACTAGAAAAACTTCATCATTTAAATATTCTGAATCTCAAATAAATCAATATAATTTTAGAAAAAGAGCTCAGAAATCATGTCACAAAATTGTCAATTAGATGCTGCATTTCCAGAAATCCTGGGAATTAGAACTCTTTACCAGCCAGCCAAGAAATTATTCTCGCAAAACTTATGCTCAGCACCATTTATATTAACTTTCATAAACAATTAGTAATAAAATTAAGATTTTATTATTAATGCAGTTCTTTTCTCATGTTTCTAACCTGCAAGGTTTTATTTTTAATTTTTTTCCTTCATTTAGAAAAAAAGACATTTGCCTAGACTTTCTGTGGTGCCACATTTACCAAGTTAGAATCCTGCAGAACTCTACTTGGAGGATATAATGTAACAGTTTAATAGAAGACAGAATTTCTGCCCTATGAGGGCTCATAATACGCAAGAGAATACTCAACTTCCAGCAGGTGAGGAGAAAAGGCTCACTAAATATATCAGTATCTATGAATCACCTGCATTTAAAGGTGTTCAGAATACACGAGCATTGCATGGTGGTTAATTTCTCACCATGTTATAAAAATCTGTCTGGTAAGAAATCACCTAACTCCCCTTATAAACGTGTGTTGTTTTTCTTTCCTTCCTTCTATATCATGGGCTCATTAGAGGTGTAAACTAATGATGAGATGCTTTCTAGTGTTTCCAAGTCATTTTTCTCACAGCCACTAAAAACACATCAGATGAGATTCCTTCAGAAATATCTTCCACGTCTAAATTCTGTGTTCTTCTGTCGAATGAAGCCCTCAAGTCAAACTGTATGAAAGTTTTTTGAAATTTCTTTCATATGTCTGGAAAAAATTCATACACACTTTGTTCTACAGAATATTTTCTAAAAGTATGCAATATGCTAGAAGCTTTATGCTTCTCCGGTCCCTATTTTATGTACACGTATAAGGGAAACGTACATTTGGCAGGTGTGAAAGAATGAATATGCTAATTCACACACTGCATGTGGAAAGTGGTTTATTCCATTTTTAAAGGAATATGGCAGTATTTACATAAGATTCACCTGTATCTCTGCAAACAGCTGTTGTGCAACCAATGTCTAAATCAGGAGGAAAAATGGGCTGGGTATTTTTTAACAGTTGCTCTGGGTTTGACAGATGGATGGTGCTTTAGTTACCTGCTGCACTTCACAGAAAGGCACAGGGAAGAGTTGGGCCAAATCACTGCAGCAAATAATTATAGATTTAAAAAAAATGTACTTCCTCTTGGAGCATAAGAGATAAGATTCTTCAAAGCCTCTGTAAAACAGAAATTTTAACTATATCTGCCACGAAATAAGCTATCTTGATAATGAGTGTTGTATGATTACTCAGAAAGCTAAACTTCACGTCATATAATCATTCCAGTACCAGTAACTAAGTAACCAATGAGGTGTGAAACTCGAATTTAGAAATAATTTGGTGTTCTCTATTGAAAAGCAACTTCAAACACCCAGGATATTAATTGTTGCATTGCTACAGAGAAACAATAAATCAGCCCCATATCCACATTTATCTCCCCCCCCACCCCCCCCCCACCCCCCACCCCCCGCCTTACTAAAGCATACTACATTTTCTTGTGGATCTGTTTACTTAAAACATCTAAGGAACTCTCCTTTTTCTACAAATGATTTCCTCTTTGTAGATCACTATGGGTACTCACACTTTACATGGAACCATAATCACTGCCATTATAATAAATTGTCTGTCATGTACAAAGCTGATGTCATGTCAAGAAGACATTTGTTTTCATTTTCTTGTCTCCTCCATAGACTCTGGCAAGATGCTGCCGACATTATGTTTATCCATTCCCATTTCCTCTTTGGTCCTCTGGAGACCATGCATTTGCTACATCCTTTATGATAAGTGAATTTGTTACACTTTTTAATTCTGTTCTAGAATCTCAAACTTAATAAAACCCCATAATAAAAGTCTGAATAATGGTGCATTCAGAGGATCATATGCACTATATATATTCACTGGTCATACAATTTCGTTTCTCTCTCAAGACTTTTTAATGAAGAACAAATCCCTTCCCATAATATGTAGATGGATTCCTGAAAAGTTGTATGCAAGAAATATGAGGGAAATGAATCTATTTTAATGCAACAGGGAAGCCTGCTATGGAAAGGCTTTCTATCCAGAATAATGGTATTTAACCTCAAAGGTGCATTTTTCAATGTAAACAGCCAATATTGTGCTTATTGTGTGAAATTGAATTTGTTTAAAGTGATATATATCTCAAAATCAAATGCCTCCAATTTCTTTTTCTTTTTTTCTAGATTTTTTTTTTTTTTTGATGTGGACCCTTTTCAAAGTCTTCATTGAATTTGTTACAACATTGCTTCTGTTCTATGTCTTGGTCCTTTGGCTGTGAGGCAGGTGGGATCCCAGCTCCCCGACCAGGGATCGAACCCGCACCCCCCCCATATCCGAAGGCTTAGTCCCAACCACTGGACTGCCAGGGAAGTCCCTCCACTTTCTTATGTGTAATTTTTTACCAGCTAAAATTAGCTGAGTTAAGGTTAAAACTGTCTTTCAATGTCTTACCAGTTATGAGTGAAGATGGGAACTTGATCTAATTTTACTTTTAAGCACTGAGAAATAATGAATCTTAAGGTGACTAACAATATTCAATTCATACATTTAACTACTTTGAGGAAGTACTGGCCACCTGCATGATTGTAACCAGATCTTCTCCTAATAACACGTTTTACACATTTGTTTCAAATCTTCACAGCGCCCAAGTGAAACTTGCTTTACAGCCAGAGTTCATGCCAACAACCCAGACCCAAGAACAATCTGAAGAGGCAACATGACCAGTCAGGAGAATGACTCTGGCTCTGGCTTTTCCTATAATAGCTGCATGACGCACTGGGCTAGGCTCATTGAGACTTAAGTGTATTTATATGCAAAATGAAGGAGATGGACCAGGATGAGCTGGGTCTCTTCCAGCTCTAATACTGCTTGATGATATTGTGAGTACACACACGTACAAAGCATTTTGTTGTGTATTGTTACAGTCCGTGGTTCTACTGAGAATGTGCAAGATTAGCACAGCCAGCTGGTACTAAAGCATTTGTGCATAACTGTTTTTATTTCACTTAGTGACATATTGTTAAGTACACACAGCATGCTAACATATGATAGAAAACATTCTACAATTTTGGTAAAAACAAATTCCATACTTCTTTTAAGAAGGCATTTTAGATAACAAATATAAATTAATTAGACTTCCAGGTAAAGATGGCAGAGTGGGAACTTGCATACACTTCTGATTCCTGCTTAAACGTCATTAAAATTTTGTGAGTCCTAAACACGCTAAAATAATGGGACAGAACAGAATGGTGTCATGGTTCTGGAAGCTGTAAATCAGGGGACAAGAGGTAAAGGACTAAACAGACTGAAGAAAATATTAAATTCTAAAATGTAAACGGCAAAAGCCAAAGATTAAGTTGTCTTACATCACAGAATCTCTAGAAGTGGGGTTGAATGGGGGGAAACAGGGGTTTTTAAAAGAGCAGAAATTGCCCAGAGTGTTTATAAAGCAATCAGATGCCCAGCTCACTCCTCATGACACATCACAAGAATGTTGACTCCCCTCCACCCAGCCCCTTTGCAAAAGACTGGAGGTTAAAATGACCATATCATAGGCTCACTGAACTGGAAGCAGCCAAAGACCTAGTTGAGAAGATTTAAGATTACTTGATCATGGTCATACTGAACACTGAAACCTCTGACCTTCTTCCCTAACTCAGCTCCCAGAAACTGACAACTAAGTCTTCCTCCTCAAGGCACCCAATGTGGAAGTCTTCTTTAGGAAATACAAAGTGCAAGAGGAAAGACCTAACTCTGTTGACATGACAAGTTTCCCAGCTGAACAGCCCAGCTGGATCATGCTATTCTTAAGCTAGCAGGGGCAGCCAAGTTCATGTAACTAGACTTTGCGACTTGTAAAGAGAAGCAGAAAAACAAGGATTATCAGGTATCTGAGGAAAATGTCGACATAAAAGACAGAGTAACCAATACAAACCATGAGATAAAAAGTTGAAACACACTGAAATCTTGTAAGGGGAAGAAAACTGAGAACAAAAGGACTAACACTAAAACAATATATATATATATATATATATATATATATATATATATATATATATATATATATTATTTCAACCATGACACTGGAACTGAATAATCTGGAAGAGGAATGTTGAGCAAATAAAGATCCTTTAAGAAATTAAAACAAAGTAGCAGAAACTAAAAAAGAAACTCAACAGAGTGTAGGATTAAGTTGAGAAAATCTTTTTCAAAAGCAGAGTGAAAAGACAAACAGATGGAAACTAGGAGAGAAAAAGATTTAGAAAATCTATCCAGGAGGTCTAACATCTGGATTTTAGGAGTTCCAGAGCTAGAGAACAAAAAAGTTTACAGGGAGAAATCATTAAAAAAATAGTTCATGAGAATGTAAAGGGTATATATTTCCAAATTAAAAGGTAGTTCTGAATGCGTAATAAACACAATATAGATCTATTGAGGGTACATCTTAGTGAAATTTTTGAACAATGTAGACAAAGATCTCAAATGCTTCTAATGTCTCACCCCTACTAAAATCCAGAAGGAAAATATCTACAAAATTCTGTGTTTCCAGCTTAAAATTTTATACCTCATCTAATTATCATTCAAGTGTGAGAACAGAATGAAGGTGTTTTCAGACATTCATGGTTATGAAAACTTTACCTCCAAATCCTTTCTCAGGAAACTACAGAAGGATGAATTTCACTAAAAGAAGAGAGTAAATCAACAAAGAGCAGAAGACAGAATGAGAAGAGAGGATGACGTTGGAGAGAGGTCCCAGAATGACAGATATGAATATAGCAATTGAGCTGAGACTGAATAGGTCAGAAAGATCCATGAGAGTTTTTCTGAAATATGAAACTGATGGATCTGATCATTTTGAGAAGACATTTACTCAATCAGCAGAGTTTGGGTTTTTTTTCAGTGCTGAGAAGATGAAAAACAAAGTAAAGAAAAAAATCTAGAAAATGATTAACTCCAGGCATAATAAAATGTTACATGAAAAGAATGATTATCATAGTTTACCTACACATGTTAAGGCTTTCAAAAACACTGATACAGTCATGCTAATATAAACATTGAATATATTGATCTAATAAAATTACATAATTACTCTATGGGGTAATGGGAATTGTGCCTGCCTAGTTAGGGCAGGGTGAGACAAGAGAGCTACATCCTTATAATTCATAGTGGGAAGGCAATAGTTAATGCTTAAATTTGAAAATAGAAGCCACAAACCAAACACAGTTTTTGGAGACATGGTTCAAAAAACAACTTAATTAGCTAGAATAAATGAAAGTAGTTGACACTGGGGAAGGGCAAATGGAGGCAAACATCATAGATTTTTAAAATTTTTTAGTTTTGTTGTAGAACTATTTGACCCTTCAAATTATGGACACGTATACATCTGATAAAAATAAAAATTAAAATGAATGAGGGAGTGATTAAAACAGATTAAATCTAACATTTAAAAATACTCTCGGGGATTGGAGAAGATGGCGGAAGAGTAAGACGCGGAGATCACCTTCCTTCCCACAGATACAGTAGAAATACATCTACACGTGGAACTGCTCCTACAGAACACCCACTGAACGCTGGCAGAAAACGTCCGACCTCCAAAAAGGCAAGAAACTCCCCCCGTACTTGGGTAGGGCAAAAGAAAAAAGAAATAACAGAGACAAAAGAATAGGGACGGCACCTGCACCAGTGGGAGGGAGCTGTGAAGGAGGAAAGGTTTCCACGCACTAGGAGCCCCTTCGCGGGCGGAGACTGCGGGTGGCAGAGGGGGGAAGCTTCGGAGCCACGGAGGAGAGCGCAGCCACAGGGGTGCGGAGGGCAAAGCGGAGAGACTCCCGCACGGAGGAGCAGTGCCGACCAGCACTCACCAGCCCGAGAGGCTTGTCTGCTCACCTGCCGGGGCGGGCGGGGCTGGGAGCTGAGGCTCCGCTTCGTTCGGATCGCGGGGAGAGGACTGGGGCTGGCGGCGTGAACACAGCCTGAAGGGGTTAGCGCACCACAGCTAGCCGGGAGGGAGACTGGGAAAAAGTCTGCAGCTGCCAAAGAGGCAAGAGACTTTTTCTTGCCTCTTTGTTTCGCGGCGGGCAAGGAGAGGGGATTCAGAGCGCCACCTAAACAAACTCCAGAGAAGGGCGCGAGCCGCGGCTATCAGCGCGGATCCCACAGCAACAGGGACGCAGAGGGAAAATCGGAGAGACTCCCGCACAGAGGCTCGGCGCCGAGCGGCGCTCACCAGCCCGAGAGGCTTGTCTGCTCCCCCGCCGGGGCGGGAAGGGCTGGGAGCTGAGGCTCGGGCTGCGGTCGGATCGCAGGGAGAGGACTGGGGCTGGCAGCGTGAACACGGCCTGAAGGGGTTGGCGCACCACAGCTAGCCGGGAGGGAGACCGGGAAAAGGTCTGCAGCTGCCGAAGAGGCAAGAGACTTTTTCTTGCCTCTTTGTTTCGCTGCGCGCAAGGAGAGGGGATTCAGAGCGCCGCCTAAACGAACTCCAGAGAAGGGCGCAAGCCACGGCGATCAGCGCGGACCCCAGAGACGGGCGTGAGACGCTGGGGCTGCTGCTGCCGCCTCCAAAAAGCCTGTGTGTGAGCACAGGTCACTCTCCACACCTCCCCTCCCGGGAGCCTGTGCAGCCCGCCACTGCCAGGGTCCCGGGATCCGGGGACAACATCCCCGGGAGAACGCACTGCGCGCCTCGAGCTGGTGCAACGTCACGCCGGCCTCTGACGCTGCAGGCTCGCCCCGCCTCCTCCGTACCGCTCCCTCCCCCCGCCTGAGTGAGCCAGAGCCCCCGAAGCAGCTGCTCCTTTAACCCCGTCCTGTCTGGGCGGGGAACAGACGCCCTCAGGCGACCTACACGCAGAGGCGGGTCCAAATCCAAAGCTGAACCCCAGGAGCTGTGCCAACAGGGAAGAGAAGGGGAAATCTCTCCCAGCAGCCTCAGAAGCAGCGGATTAAAGCTCCACAGACAACTTGATGTACCTGCATCTGTGGAATACCTGAATAGACAACGAATCATCCCAAATTCAGGAGGTGGACTCTGGGAGCAGGAGATATTAATTTTTCCCCTTTTCCTTTTTTTTGTGAGTGTATATGTATATGCTTCTGGGTGAGATTTTGTCTGTATAGCTTTGCTTTACAATAGCTTTATTTTACTTCACTATATTATAGCCTCTTTCTTTCTTTCTTTCTATTTTTTCTCCCTTTTACTCTGAGCCGTGTGGACGAAAGGCTCTTGGTGCTCCAGCCAGGCATCAGGGCCGTGCCTCTGAGGTGGGAGAGCCAACTTCAGAACACTGGTCCACAAGAGACCTCCCAGCTCCACGTAATACCAAACGGCAAAAATCTCCCAGAGATCTCCATCTCAACATCAAGACCCAGCTTCACTCGACGACCAGCAAGCTACAGTGCTGGACACCCTATGCCAAACAACTAGCTAGACAGGAACACAACCCCATCCATTGGCAGAGAGGCTGCCTAAAATCATAATAAGGCCACAGACACCACAAAATACACCACCAGACGTGGACGTGCCCACCAGAAAGACAAGATCCAGCCTCATCCACCAGAACTCAGGCACTAGTTCCCTCCACCAGGAAGCCTACACAACCCACTGAACCAACCTTAGCCGCTGGGGACAGATACCAAAAACAACGGGAACTACGAACCTGCAGCCTGTGAAAAGGAGACCCCAAACACAGTAAGATAAGCAAAATGAGACGACAGAAAAACACACAGCAGATGAAGGAGCAGGGTCAAAACACACCAGACTTAACAAATGAAGAGGAAATAGGTAGTCTACCTGAAAAAGAATTCAGAATAATGATAGTAAGGATGATCCAAAATCTTGGAAACAGAATAGACAAAATGCAAGAAACATTTAACAAGGATGTAGAAGAACTAAAGAGGAACCAAGCAATGATGAAAAACACAATAAATGAAATTAAAAATACTCTAGATGGGATCAATAGTAGAATAACTGAGGCAGAAGAAAGGATAAGTGACCTGGAAGATAAAATGGTGGAAATAACTACTACAGAGCAGGATAAAGAAAAAAGAATGAAAAGAACTGAGGACAGTCTCAGGGACCTCTGGGACAACATTAAACGTGCCAACATTCGAATTATAGGGGTCCCAGAAGAAGAAGAGAAAAAGAAAGGGACTGAGAAAATTTTTGAAGAGATTATAGTTGAAAACTTCCCTAATATGGGAAAGGAAATAGTTAATCAAGTCCTGGAAGCACAGAGAGTCCCATACAGGATAAACCCAAGGAGGAACACGCCAAGACACATATTAATCAAACTGTCAAAAATTAAATATAAGGAAAACATATTAAAGGCAGCAAGGGAAAAAAAACAAATAACACACAAGGGAATCCCCATAAGGTTAACATCTGATCTATCAGCAGAAACTCTGCAAGCCAGAAGGGAGTGGCAGGATATACTTAAAGTGATGAAGGAGAAAAACCTACAACCAAGATTACTCTACCCAGCAAGGATCTCATTCAGATTCGATGGAGAAATTAAAACCTTTACAGACAAGCAAAAGCTGAGAGAGTTCAGCACCACCAAACCAGCTTTACAACAAATGCTAAAGGAAATTCTCTAGGCAAGAAACACAAGAGAAGGAAAACACCTACAATAACAAACCCAATACATTTAAGAAAATGGGAATAGGAACATACATATCGATAATTACCTTGAATGTAAATGGATTAAATGCTCCCACCAAAAGACACAGGCTGGCTGAATGGATACAAAAACAAGACCCATATATATGCTGTCTACAAGAGACCCACTTCAGACCTAGAGACACATACAGACTGAAAGTGAGGGGATGGAAAAAGATATTCCATGCAAATGGAAATCAAAAGAAAGCTGGAGTAGCAATTCTCATATCAGACAAAATAGACTTTAAAATAAAGACTATTACAAGAGACAAAGAAGGACACTATATAATGATCAAGGGATCGATCCAAGAGGAAGGTATAACAATTGTAAATATTTATGCACCCAACATAGGAGCACCTCAATACATAAGGCAAATACTAACAGCCATAAAAGGGGAAATTGACAGCAACACAATCATAGTAGGGGACTTTAACACCCCACTTTCACCAATGGACAGATCATCCAAAATGAAAATAAATAAGGAAACACAAGCTTTAAATGATACATTAAACAAGATGGACTTAATTGATATTTATAGGACATTCCACCCAAAAACAACAGAATACACATTTTTCTCAAGTGCTCATGGAACATTCTCCAGGATAGATCATATCTTGGGTCACAAATCAAGCCTTGGTAAATTTAAGAAAATTGAAATCGTATCAAGTATCTTTTCCGACCACAACGCTATGAGACTAGATATCAATTACAGGAAAAGATCTGTAAAAAATACAAACACATGGAGGCTACACAATACATTACTTAATAACGAAGTGATTACTGAAGAAATCAAAGGGGAAATCAAAAAATACCTAGAAACAAATGACAATGGAGACACGACGACCCAAAACCTATGGGACACAGCAAAAGCAGTGCTAAGAGGGAAGTTTATAGCAATACAAGCCTACCTCAAGAAACAGGCAACATCTCGAATAAACAACCTAACCTTGCACCTAAAGCAATTAGAGAAAGAAGAACAAAAAAACCCCAAAGCCAGCAGAAGGAAAGAAATTATAAAGATCAGGTCAGAAATAAATGAAAAAGAAATGAAGGAAACAATAGCAAAAATCAATGAAACTAAAAGCTGGTTCTTTGAGAAGATAAACAAAATTGATAAACCATTAGCCAGACTCATCAAGAGAAAAAGGGAGAAGACTCAGATCAATAGAATTAGAAATGAAAAAGGAGAAGTAACCACTGACACTGCAGAAATACAAAAGATCATGAGAGATTACTACAAGCAACTATATGCCAATAAAATGGACAACCTGGAAGAAATGGACAGATTCTTAGAAATGCACAAACTGCCGAGACTGAACCAGGAAGAAATAGAAAATATGAACAGACCAATCACAAGCACTGAAATTGAAACTGTGATTAAAAACCTTCCAACAAACAAAAGCCCAGGACCAGATGGCTTCACAGGCGAATTCTATCAAACATTTAGAGAAGAGCTAACACCTATCCTTCTCAAACTCTTCCAAAATATTGCAGAGGGAGGAACACTCCCAAACTCATTCTACGAGGCCACCATCACCCTGATACCAAAACCAGACAAAGATGTCACAAAGAAAGAAAACTACAGGCCAATATCACTGATGAACATAGATGCAAAAATCCTCAACAAAATACTAGCAAACAGAATCCAACAGCACATTAAAAGGATCATACACCATGATCAAGTGGGGTTTATCCCAGGAATGCAAGGATTCTTCAATATACGCAAATCAATCAATGTGATACACCATATTAACAAATTGAAGGAGAAAAACCATATGATCATCTCAATAGATGCAGAGAAAGCTTTCGACAAAATTCAACACCCATTTATGATAAAAGCCCTGCAGAAAGTAGGCATAGAGGGAACTTTCCTCAACATAATAAAGGCCATATATGACAAACCCACAGCCAACATTGTCCTCAATGGTGAAAAACTGAAACCATTTCCACTAAGATCAGGAACAAGACAAGGTTGCCCACTCTCACCACTATTATTCAACATAGTTCTGGAAGTCCTAGCCACAGCAATCAGAGAAGACAAAGAAATAAAAGGAATCCAAATCGGAAAAGAAGAAGTAAAGCTGTCACTGTTTGCAGATGACATGATACTATACATATAGAATCCTAAAGATGCTACCAGAAAACTCCTAGAGCTAATCAATGAATTTGGTAAAGTAGCAGGATACAAAATTAATGCACAGAAATCTCTTGCATTTCTATACACTAATGACGAAAAATCTGAAAGTGAAATTAAGAAAACACTCCCATTTACCATTGCAACAAAAAGAATAAAATATCTAGGAATAAACCTACCTAAGGAGACAAAAGACCTGTATGCAGAAAATTATAAGACACTGATGAAAGAAATTAAAGATGATACAAATAGATGGAGAGATATACCATGTTCCTGGATTGGAAGAATCAACATTGTGAAAATGACTCTACTACCCAAAGCAATCTACAGATTCAATGCAATCCCTATCAAACTACCACTGGCATTTTTCACAGAACTAGAACAAAAAATTTCACAATTTGTATGGAAACACAAAAGACCCCGAATAGCCAAAGCAATCTTGAGAACGAAAAATGGAGCTGGGGGAATCAGGCTCCCTGACTTCAGACTATATTACAAAGCTTCAGTAATCAAGACAGTTTGGTACTGGCACAAAAACAGAAATATAGATCAATGGAACAGGATAGAAAGCCCAGAGATAAACCCACACACATATGGTCACCTTATCTTTGATAAAGGAGGCAAGCATATACAGTGGAGAAAAGACAGCCTCTTCAATAAGTGGTGCTGGGAAAATTGGACAGGAACATGTAAAAGTATGAAATTAGAACACTCCCTGACACCATGCACAAAAATAAACTCAAAATGGATTAAAGGGGGCTTCCCTGGTGGCGCAGTGGCTGAGAATCTGCCTGCCAATGCAGGGGACACGGGTTTGAGCCCTGGTCTGGGAAGATCCCACATGCCGCGGAGCAACTGGGCCCGTGAGCCACAACTACTGAGCCTGCGCGTCTGGAGCCTGTGCCCCGCAACGGGAGGGGCCGCGATAGTGAAAAGGCCCGCGCACCGCGATGAAGAGCGGCCCCCGCACCGCGATGAAGAGTGGCCCCCACTTGCCGCAACTAGAGAAAGCCCTCACACGAAAACTAAGAGACCCAACACAGTCATAAATAAATAAATAAAAATAAATAAATAAAGTAAAAAAAAAAAAAAAGAGTGAAGAGCAATGAGACCATTAAAAAAAAAAAAAAAACCGGATTCTTTCCTTAAAAAAAAAAAAAAATGGATTAAAGACCTAAGTGTAAGGCCAGACACTATCAAACTCTTAGAGGAAAACATAGGCAGAACACTCTATGACATACATCACAGCAAGATTCTTTTTGACCCAGCTCCCAGAGAAATGGAAATAAGAACACAAATAAACAAATGGGACCTAATGAAACTTAAAAGCTTTTGCACAGCAAAGGAAACCATAAACAAGACCAAAAGACAACCCTCAGAATGGGAGAAAATATTTGCAAATGAAGCAACTGACAAAGGATTAATCTCCAAGATTTACAAGCAGCTCACGCAGCTCAATAACAAAAAAACGAACAACCCAATCCAAAAATGGGCAGAAGATCTAAATAGACATTTCTCCAAAGGAGATATACAGATGGCCTACAGACACATGAAAGAATGCTCAACATCATTAATCATTAGAGAAATGCAAATCAAAACTACAATGAGATATCATCTCACCCCGGTCAGAATGGCCATCATCAAAAAATCTAGAAACAATAAATGCTGGAGAGGGTGTGGAGGAAAGGGAACACTCTTGCACTGCTGGTGGGAATGTAAATTGATACAGCCACTATGGAGAACAGTATGGAGGTTCCTTAAAAAACTACAAATAGAACTACCATACGACCCAGCAATCCCACTACTGGGCATATACCCTGAGAAAACCATAGGTCAAAAAGAGTCATGTACCAAAATGTTCATTGCAGCTCTATTTACAATAGCCAGGACATGGAAGCAACCTAAATGTCCATCGACAGATGAATGGATAAAGAAGATGTGGCACATATACACAATGGAATATTACTCAGCCATAAAAAGAAATGAAATGGAGGTATTTGTAATGAGGTGGATGGAGTTAGAGTCTGTCATACAGAGTGAAGTAAGTCAGAAAGAGAAAAACAAATACAGTATGCTAACACATATATACGGAATCTAAGGGGAAAAAAAAAAAAAAAAAAAGGCCATGAAGAACCTAGTGGCAAGACGGGAATAAAGACACAGACCTACTAGAGAATGGACTTGAGGATATGGGGAGGGGGTGGGGTGAGATGTGACAGGGTAAGAGAGTGTCATGGACATATATACACTACCAAATGTAAAATAGATAACTAGTGGGAAGCAGCCGCATAGCACAGGGAGATCAACTCGGTGCTTTGTGACCACCCAGAGGGGTGGGATGGGGAGGGTGGGAGGGAGGGAGATGCAAGAGGGAAGAGAAATGGGAACATATTGTATACGTATAACTGATTCACTTTGTTAAAAAGCAGAAGCTAACACACTATTGTAAGGCAATTATACTTCAATAAAGATGTTTAAAAAAAAATACTCTCACAAGTATTTATAATAGTATATTGAATCATATGTATAATATACTGGAATATGTATCATAAATACATACAAAGCCTTTCAATTTTCCTCCTTTGGCCAATATAATACAAGGGAGCATAATTCTGTATTTTGGTACTCTAGTATTCCACCTATTTATTTCTTATCTTTCTCAACAAAACCAACAGAACAAAAAGTGGCAGGTTTCTTTTTTCTTCTGACTTTGTGAAAAGAGCAGAAACAGCTAGTCCTGCATTTCATTTATTAATGGTTTACTATGTGCCAGTTATTCTATTTAGCATTATGAAGTAAAAACACAAAAAAAGAAATCCAGTCCTTGGCTTTTGACAGCTTACGTGGTTAGCTGAAAATGAGGTTGGTTAGATGGGTGATGTAATTGACTTTCAACCTCCAAAGGAGAAACTAGAACAGGATGCAGAGGAAACTGCTGATAACAGAAGTCAAACTGATGAAGATGAAATGCAATGGTTATCAGCTCATAATGAGACAGGAACTATCAGGAACACCAGGGCTTCCAAGAGAGAATAATTATTACTGATCTGTGAGGAAAGGTAAAGGTAGCTGTTTACTTAGAAGTTCTTGGTTCACGTCCTTATTAAGAACTATTCTGCCTTTTTCAGGACATTCAACCCCCAGTGGTTACTGGCTTAAAAATCACATAATCTCAGTTTTTTTTCCCATGTTTCTATTTCTCCATTTCTAAGAAAGTAGCTTTAATTTCTGTATCTCTTTGATTTCACAAGTCACAAAGAAATAGTCCAGTGCAAATCCAAGACACTGGACATGAATTCTATTATTGACGGCATGTCTACTCCTCCAACCTGCTGCTTGCTAAAGCAAATAATGCCAGAAATCAATTTGAGAGACTGCTGACCACAGTTAACAAAGCCAAGTCGAAATAATCTCATTTTATTCTCAGCCAAGACAAACTCATTAGTGACTGTGAGGGATCTGCTTCTGTCCAAACTGTGCAACCTTTTGGGGAAAAGGGATGCAAATGTACATTATCTGAAGTTGTTTCAAAATAAAACAAAACAAAAACCAGGAAGGATAGTGGGCAAGTGCAACCCAAAACATCCAAGAAAATGGTTGGTAGTCTGGGTGCAAAAATGATAAAAATATTCTTGAAGTACTTGGCTTTAACACGTTTAGGTACTGCTAACATTCAAGTTTCCCAGTAGCCTGTTTTCTCGGAAAAGTTGAACCAACGTAAAAGAAACCAAGAAGACCCAGTAATCTATATCAAAGTGAGAGTGAGTGTGAAAAATTCTAAGCAGAGTTAAAAGACTGCTATTTAAATATGATTGAAGATTCCAAATGTCATATTTGTCTTTCTCTCTCTGACTTACTTCGTTTAATACAATAATCTCTAGTCCATCCATGTTGCTGCAAATGGCATTATTTCATTCATTTGGGATTGACATATACACACTACTATATATAAAATGGATAACCAACAAGGACCTACTGTATAGCACAGGGAACTATACTGAACATTTTGTAATAACCTATAAGGGAAAATAATCTGAAAAATAGATATATATGTATATATAACTGAATCACTGTGCTGTACACCTGAAACTAACACAACATTGTAAATCAACTATACTTCAATAATAAACAAATAAGTTAAAAAAAATAAATACAATGGAAGATTCTGAAAATTACATGATGGGAGTCTTTTTGTGGTCAGGATTTCAAATGCAAATAACATAATGAACCCATTTTCTGGGTAAGTAAGAATTAGGAATTAATGAACCAGGATAGAGCTAAAACACACAGTCTTCAACCTAATGGGTTGATATGAAAATTTAGTTTCCTTTTAAGTTACTTTCCGAATGGTGGAAACTTTTATTACATCTGTTTTTTAACTGTGAAATGCTCTTGGCTCTATAATGTTCAGTTCTGATTGTCTAAATTAGCACAGTAAAAATATGTCTGGAATGAAACCCAGACATTTGAATAGGACATCATTGACAAAATGAGTTTGCGCTAAAATCAACTGAATTTGTATGTTACCCTTTTACAAACAATTGAATGGAAGCTAGCAGAAGAATCCAGTATTAATTTACCTAATACCCTCTTTACTGATAACTTAATTTTCATATGGCTAGGAGAAACCCAAAGGATTAAATAAATGCCTAAATATACTGATCACACTTTTTTTTTTATTTTAAGAGAAAAAAATGAGGGAGAAAAGAGGAGAAAAAATAGCTTAGTCTTTTGGTAAGGAATCTTAGCATAAAGTTTTCTAACTTTTTTGTAATCTGGAGATTTGGTTAACTTTCAGATAATTTTTATTTTATATATCCTAAATTCATCCCTCTTTAATTTTGGGAGATAGTTCCTTTTTCTTTCATTAACAGAGAAAGAAAACAATGAGCTCACATTCTCTGCATAATCTTCAGATATAGGAAAGCTTTTCTTCCTTCTCAGTCATCCACCATCAAAGGAAAACGGCCTTGAGTCCTTTAGAACCTTTAACTACATAACCAACCCTTTCCAGTATTTTCAGGCAGACACACTAAAAGGGTTATGTTATGGACAGAATATTTGTGTTCCCTGAAATTCAACATGAAGACCTAACCCCCAATATGATGGTATTTGGTGATGAGGTCTTTGGGGGATAACTGGGTTTAGATTAGGTCATAAGGATGCATCCTTATGATAGAATTAACGGCTTTAAAAGAAAAGGAAGAAAGAGAGAGATATCTCTCTACATGTCCACAACCAGGAAAGACCATGTGAGGACACAGGTAGAAGGCAGACATCTGCACGCCAGAAAGAGACTTCTCACCAGACCCCGATCCTACTGGCATCCTGATCTTGTACTTCCAGTCTCCAGAACTGTGAGAAGATAGATTTCTATTGTTTAAGCCACCCAGTCTGTGGCATTTTGTTATGACAGCCTGAGGTGACTAATACAGGTTATAAATATTACAGAATTTTAAAGCTGGAAAGGTATTCAGAGATGACTCATACCAAGGATTAAAAATTGGTGGCCTTTTGAATTAGCCTATAGATTTGCTTTGTAGGTGTCGACAGAATTAAAAAATACCTAAAAAAATACCTTAGGGGTGATAACTCTGTAATTTTACACAAGCCCCGTCATTGCCAATTGCATTGTCCCGCCCTAATAACACATTTGTGTTAACTTGATTTACGCTTGTGACTCTGGTTACTGCTGATCTTCTTCTTTCATACATGGGGAATATAAAGTTCAGATATGTAAGGTGACTGCCCAAGCTGAGACAAGTAATTAAAACGAAAAATGGGTCTAGGATCTAGATCTCTTGATAATCTATCTGTTTTTTTTCTATACAGCCTGCCTAAGGGATATATCAGTTAACCATAGCACAAGGATATGAGGCTAGCAAATAATCTGATTACCTGAAGCATGGATATGAGGGAAAAATATCAAGCAAAAAGGAAAAAAAAATGTCATTTTTACAAAATTTTATCTATTCATCCATCCAGATGGATTAATTCTGAAATAGTACACAGTAACTTTGAAGATGAAATATCATCACTTTGGTAGCAAAGAGGCAAAACAAAAATTCTCATACTCTATTCCTACTTTGAGTTCTGTTACTATTGACTTCAGAAAGAATTTAAAGTTCTTTTGGTAGGAAAATATAATAGAGATTATATCAAAGGAAATAACATAAAAAGTAAAAATAATTATGGAAATTCTATATTCTATTATTGTAATAGAGTAAGTAAATCTATTAAAATGTCTGCTTTTTAGTCTAATTACATTATGTAATTCCCCATGAAATATTAAAGAATTATTATAATTAGTAGTGAAAAAAGTTTCCCTTTCCAACACAACCTGTGTGCTACATCCCCTTATGATATTTCTTCCCTTCAAAATGTCCTACTGATATACAATCATCAAGATAAAACTAGGCATTGATAGGACTTTCTTTCAAATCTTGCAAAGACCTGAAAAAGGCAAAAAATCAAAGACTCATTCCCTAGGTAATAGGCCCTTGAACTCCTCTCACTGTAAATGTGTATATCAGTAAAAGTGAAATGTAACATTTGTATGATGTGATAGTTTACCAAGAAATGTCCACAGGTATTATTTTATTCAATCCCTCCCCAAATTCTGGGAAACAGATAAGGCAGGGAATTATCTCCATTCAGAGAAGAGGAAACTGAGGCTCAGAAATGCTAGACCTCATGTCCAACAGAGTCAGCCACAGATCCACATTTTCTGCAGCCTTACAATTCCACGTTTCACATGTTAGGAGGTAATGTTTCTGAGGACATTGCTATATTCATGTGAACTTCAAACAAGTTCACAGAATTCAACATGTCCTTGTTGGGCAGGGTAATTTTAGCATTATCTAAGCCTAAAAAATTTGCAGCTACTCGCTTCACGTAGCCCTGCTAGACATATTTTAAGCCTGCTTTTATACTTCCTACTGGACTTCATGTTAAAAGTCCTATATTACAAGTGAATCACCTATTCATTAATTTATTCATTATTTCAATAAAAATAGTTTGAATGCCAACTGTCTTGGGGGCTTGTATGTGTTTGTGATTGTGGAGTCTGAGGGTTGTGGGGAGGATAGAAAGATAAATATAGAGCAAACACAGTCTACACAGGACCTTACAGTAGAGCAGGAGAGACGTATCACACATACAACTCAAAAGAGTACCTGGCATATGGCTTGTTTTCCTAGGAGTTCATGGATCCCTACAGGGGACTGAATATTCTTCCAAGTGTCCAAGGTTACAATAGCCCATAAGTTATCATTCCTCTTTAAATGGTAGGTCTGGAGTAAATCCAGACCGGATAAAGGGCGGAGGCCTGTTGTAGCATGCTGCACCTCTGTCCTACTGCCCACCTTCAATGAGAACCTATCTTGAAAGCACCCACCCGCCTCTTGGTGGCCTTCCTTGGTTGTGACAGAGTTTAAACTTCCACGTAATCCCTCTAGATTTCCCCTCTTTTTCCTCTGCTCTGATGCCTTGACACTGACTCCCCTTTGCTTTCATTTAACTTGCATGCCATTTTTACATAAAGCAGCTTTTTTCTCTACCCTGGTGTTAAGCCCCATCAGGTCTCTCTTTTAAATACAACCTGTCAAAGTCCCAGCCCATCCCCCTCTGCGGGTCCCCCTACCTTTGGACAGAGTTGTGGCTGAAATGCCTGGAGGAATCCCCTTCCGAGGACCAGGAAGGATGCATACAATTTTGCCTGATAACATGGGGAAGAAGGAGATCCTACAGAGAAGGAATGGCGTGGCTAATTAGCCCTCCTCTGACTAAAACCTTAAGTTTGTGTAGGAAATAAGACTATAAAAGTAAGTACACGCAAAACCGTGGAAGGCCCTGGATGCCCTATTAAGGGCTTTGGTCTCTACAGGTAATGGGAATCTGTGCAATTTGTTTTGTCTACTTTCAGCAAAGGAATATGTGTTTTAGGGTATGTGATAAATGTCCATAAGTAAAAACCTTCTTTGAAAATAGCTGCAGGCACCCAGAGAACCCACAAATCCATGAATTTACAACCCAAAGACATTGATATAAATGGTTTATGAAAGCTGATCATGTTAAGATGTCTGAAAAAAGTTACCAAAACCTCGTTGAAATAGTCACCCTCTGAATAAATATTTACTAAGCACCTTCTAAATTCGAGATACTGCATTTGGCACCGAAGGTATCCAAAGTATAACATATGGCTTCTGCTCTCAATGGGTCTACAAGCAACTCCCGATAGCTCTCGCTTCCCTCAAACCTCTATGTGGTGACAAGTGACACCACAAGCAGAATGCTGAAAGTCATCAAAGCTGCCAGCAGGGCTGCTCATCGGAGAGCTGCTCTCCAGAACATATTCTCTTTGTTTCCTGGGATGTTATCTTTCATAAACCAATAACATGTTTGGCACTGTTTAAGATATTTTTCAAATTAATTTAGCATAGTTATATCCACTCAAATAAACATTTTTTTTTTGTAGCTGTAGGAAGTTTACATCAAAATCATTTACTGACTGCAAATTAAATCAGACCTTAATTGTGACCAAAAATACTATCGCAGATGCTATTACATGAGATTGAAAGGTTAGGTCTATTTGAACCATTTCATAATATAAGAGAAAGAGAAATAAGGTTCTCATTAGAATCTTGGCTAGCAATTTAAAAGATGTGTCTTTTCAGGGAACATGTCCTTGAGGAAATTTTAGTAGGAATCTCAGAATTCCTTTTAGGTTAAAAAAAACTGACTAAAGAGACTTCTACCCTGCACAAGAAGCTTGCTTTACTTGTTCTCTGATATTTGAAATAGGCAGCATCTCAGGATTGGTGCCCGAGGGCACAAACGTTCACTTAACGCCAGAAAAACAAACAAACAAACAAAAAAACATTAAGAGAAAGAAAGTATCAGGGCAAAGGCACAAGAGAATAAATGGAGAAATACTCTGCTCTGAAATGTGAAAAAGTGGTAAGATTAAAATGCACACTTCTAAGGAAGTATTTGAAGCAAAGGCTAAAACCTCACCATCTGAAATATTCTAACAGGTGTGAATAGAGTGAGCTGCAGAGTGAATTATCATTATAGCTCTTCCAACAGTTACTACAGGGGCTACTGCACTTTCATCACTATTATCTGTCTCATCCTATAGCACTGTTGATCAGTGTCTTGACATATGGAGATGAAGGATTAGAGAGTGGGGTAGCAGCATTGGAGCTGCACTAGTGCTCAAATGAGAGACAAATTAGAATATCCATTTTCTCCAAATATAGTTTTCAAACAGGAATTATTTCCAGTGGTTTCATTTAAAGTATGTCCAGATGTCCTCAACACTAGCAAATGGAAATAGGAAGAAGAGAGAACTTACTAAACAACTACTAAGACATTGAAGGCCCAGTATTTTTTTTTTGAGGAATAATTGATATACAATATTAAATAAGTTTCAGGTGTACAAAATAGTGATTCATAATTTTTAAAGTTTATACTGTATTCATGGTTATCAGATATTGGCTATATTCCCTGTGTTGTTCTATATGTCCTTGTAGCTTATTATTTTTTTACATAGTAGTTTGTCCTTCCCTCATTCCCTCTCCTGACTGGAAACCACTAGTTTGTTCTCTATATCTGTGAGTCTGTTTCTTTTTCTTTTTAACATCTTTATTGGAGTATAATTGCTTTACAATGTTGTGTTAGTTTCTGCTGTATAACAAAGTGAATCAGCTATATGCATACATATATCCCCATATCTCCTCCCTCTTGCGTCTCCCTCCCCCTCTCCCTATCCCACCCCTCAAGGTGGTCACAAAGCACCGAGCTGATCTCCCTGTGCTATGCAGCTGCTTCCCACTAGCTATCTATTTTACATTTGGTAGTGTGTATATGTCAGTGCTACTCTCTGTTTCTTTTTTCTTATTTTCACTAGTGTGTTTCATTTTTTTTAGATTCCACATATAAGTGATGTTATACAGTATTTGTTTTTTTTCTAACCTATTTCACTTAGCATAATACGTCCAAGTCCATCAAAGTTGCTGAAAATGCAAAATTTCATTCTTTGTAATGACTGAGTAGTATTCCATTGTGTGTGTGTGTGTGTGTGTATACAAGTGGAAGAGGTAATATATATATATACATACCATATATATACACCACTTCTTCTTTATCCATTCATCTATTGATGAACACTTCGGTTGCTTCCATATCTTGGAAATTGTAAATAATGCTGCTATGAATATTGGGGTGCAAGTATCTTTTTGAATTAATGTTTTTGAGGTATTTTGTTTTTTGGGTTTTTGGGGTTTTTTTTGATAAACACCCAGTAGTGGAATTGCTGAGTCATATGGTAGTTATATTTTCAGTTTTTTGAGAAACTTCCATACTGTTTTCAATAGTGGTTGCACCAATTTACATTCCCACCAACAGTGTCAAGGGTTCCCTTTTCTCTACATCCTCGCCAACATTTGTTATTTGTGGTCCTTTTAATGATAGCCATTCTGACAGGTGTGAGGTGATAGCTCACTGTGGTTATGATTTGCATTTCTTTGATGATTAATGAGGTTGAGCATCTTGTCATGTGCCTGTTGGCCTTCTGTATATCTTCTTTGGAAAAATGTCTATTACAGTCTTCTGCCCATTTTTCAATCATGTTGTTTGTTTTTTTGATGTTGAGTTGTATAAGCTGTTTGTATATTTTGGATATTAACCCTATTGATCATATCATTTGCAGATATTTTCTACCATTCAGTACATTGTCTTTTTGTTTTGTCAATGGTTTCCTTTGCTGTGTAAAAGCTTTTAAGTTTAATTAGGTCCCATTTATTTATTTTTTCTTCTATTTCCTTTTCTTTAGGAGGCATATATCCAAAAAAAAATATTGCTACAATTTATGTCAAAGAGTGTTCTGCCTATGTTTTCTTCTAGGAGTTTTATGGTTTCTGGTTTTACCTTTAGATCTTTAATTCATTTTGAGTTTACTTTTGTATATGGTGTTAGAGAATGTTCTAATTTCATTATTTTACATGTAGCTGTCCAGTTTTCCCAGTACCACTTATGGAAGAGGCTGTCTTGTTTCCATTGTATATTCTCGCCTCCTTTGTTTGGATTAATTGACTATGTGTGTGGGTTTATTTCTGGTCTCTCTATTCTGTTCCATTGATAGATGTGTCTGTTTTTGTGCCAGTACCATACTGTTTTGATTACTGTAACTTTGTAGTATAGTCTGAAGTCAGGGAGCATGATTCCCCCAGCTCTGTTCTTCATTCTGAAGATTCTGTTGGCTATTTGGGGTCTTTTGTGTATCCATACAAATTTTAAAATTATCTGTTCTAGTTCTGTGAAAAATGCCCTGGGTATTTTGATAGGGATTGCACTGAATCTGGGGATTGCTTGGGTAGTATGATCCTTTTAACAATATTAATTCTTCCAATCCATGAACACGCTATATCTTTCCATTTGTGTTGTCTTCAATTCCTTTCATCAATGTCTTATAGTTTTTGGATTTATAGGTCTTTTACTTCCTTTGGTGGGTTTATTCCTAGGTCTTTTACTTTGATTGTAAATGGGAATATTTCCTTAATTTCTCTTTCTGATAATTTGTTGTTAGCGTATAGAAATGCATCAGATTTCTGTATATTAATTTTGTATCCTGCAAGTTTACCAAATTAATTGATGGGCTGCAGTAGTTTTCTGGTGGTGTCTTCAGGATTTTCTATGTATAGTATCATGTCATTTGCAAACAGTGACAGTTTTACTTCTTCTTTTCCAATTTGGATTGTTTTTATTTCTTTTTCTTCTCTGATTCCTGTGGCTAGGATTTCCAACACTACTTTAAATAAAAGTGGCAAGAGTGGGCATTCTTGTCTTGTTCCTGAGCTTAGAGGAAACACTTTCAGCTTTTCACTGTTGAGTATGATGTTAACTGTGGGTTGTCATATATGGCCTTTCTTATGTTGAAGTATGTTCCCTCTATGCCCAATTTCTAGAGAATTTTTATCACAGATGGATATTGAACTGTGTCAAAAGCTTTTTCTTCATCTACTGAGATGATCATATGGTTTTTAATCCTTCAATTTGTTAATGTGGTGTATCACATTGATTGATTTGCAGCTACTGAAAAATTCTTGTATTCCTGAGATAAATCCCACTTGATCATAGTGTATGAGTCTTTTGATGTATTGTTTAGTTCGGCTTGCTAATATTCTGTTGAGGATTTTTGCATCTATGCTAATCAATGATATTGGCCTCTAATTTTTTCTGTGTGTGTGATATCTTATTCTGGTTTTGGTATCAGGGTGACACTGACCTTGTAAAATGAGTTTGGAACCATTCTTTGCTTTGCAATTTTTTTGGAATAGTTTGAGGATAGGTGTTAACTCATCTCTATATGTTTGGAAGGATTCACCTGTGAAGTCTTCTGGTCTTGGACTTTTGTTTGTTGGGAGTTTTTTTTTTAATTACTGATTCAATGTCATTACTGGTAATTGGTCTGTTCATATTTTCGATTTCTTCCTGGCTCAGTTTTGGGAGATTGTACATTTCTAAGAACTTCATATTTTTTCTAGGTTGTCCATTTATTTTGGCATATAATTGTTTGTAGCAGACAAGGGCTCAACATTTTGCTACATGCCTTAGGAAATCGCTGTCTATTACTTGCAACAATCCTTTAGATAATACAGTGTTTGGCTTGTAGGCAAACAAACTAAAGCTCAGAAAAGTCTATTATTTTCCCCCAAATCAAAACCTAGTAAATGGAACTTCCAAGATTTATACCTATGGCCACCAAACTTCACAGCATGTGGTCATTTGCTTCTAAATGGGGAAATAGATATTTTTGAAGTATAAGCACATTAAACAATGTTTAATTGTCAATTTTTTAAATATCATTTTTTTTTTTCTCTTCACATTTTTTTTAAGGGTTACTTTTCTTAATACCCAGTAAAATCTTTTCCTGGGCATTTACTAAATCTTACGTTTAGTGAATCATGTACATATAATGTCAATAATATGTTTTGACCAGTATAATTAAAAAACACATTTCTTAAAAACACATAATGTATTTGCAAGACAATTTTAACAATGTCTGCTACCCCAGAATAAAAGTGTGTATGTGTGTGTGTCTTCACTAGGGAGAGAAGTATTTGAAAGTACTGTAGCTTGAATAGTAGGCATTGACACTGTATCCATTACCTATTTCTGCATACAAACTACCCCAAAACAATGGCTCACAACTGTGGGTTGCATGGGAATTCTCCTGGTTTTGCCTGGGCTCACTCATGGGACTGCTTTCAGCTGGAGGGTCAGCTAGAGGGTGAGCTGTGCTGTCACAAATGGGAGAGCTGGGCTTCTTTTCCATGTGATTTTGCACCCTGAAGGAATACAAGACTTCCTCAAGTGATGATGGTAGCTATCTAAGAGGGCAAGTCCCAATGGGCAAGCTCTTACAAAATCTATGCTTCTGTCATCTTTACATATATCCTATTAGCCACAGCAAGTCACATGCATAAGCACAGAATCAATGTTGGAGGGGACTATACCAAGAACATAGATTATTAGGCTATAAGACTCACTAGGAGCTATTAATGTAATACTCTACTACTGATACCTTTTTGAACTTGAAAATAGCTTTCCTTTGGAAGGGAAGCCTTGTTGTTCAGGATCATAAAGAAATGTCATCAGATGATTGCTGTTTGAGGATTTAGGAGGTAAGGTGTCTAACCTCTAACGTTGATTCCTATAGAGATAAGAGGGGAAGTTTTAAACCATGAATTGCTGGATCATGTACTCAGTCCTGAATGGACACCGTAGGCCAGGTATAGCCCTCAGATGCGGATATGTGTGAGAAATAAAAGTATTGAGCATAAAGATATGCAAAACTGGTAACCCACTACAGTGCTCCCTTGGGTCAGAATTCAGCCTAGGGACTGCAGAACTGTCTTCACACTAAGAACCCCGGTGGCCCAGCGACACTCAGTGAGGATTAACATGACAGGATCACCACAGTAGATTAGTCTTCAACAGCAAGTCCCTGCATCACTGAGAAGCCATGCCTGCAGTGGACTTCACGGATGCCCATTCCTTCCCTGTTTGGATGTGCACGACAGACTACCACCTCTATAATTTTCAGGAAAGAATAAGATAAAACAGATGGGCAAAGAGCATAGCGTTAATTTTACAGAGTGCTTACCATGTGCCAGGTACTATTCTAAACATTACAGTTGGACTCTATTATCATTTCCATTTTATAGAGAAGAAAATAGAGGCAACAAAAAAGTTATTTAAATTTCCAAGGTACTGTTATGGTGCAGAGCTAGGACTCAAGGCCTGGAAGTCTGACTCCAGAGCCTGGGCTCTGAACCACTGGTCATTCTGCCTTTGTAGGGGACCAATTAATTAAAAAATTAATCATGTGACTATATTTGCAACTCTTTGGAAAGTCCATGCTGATTTTAAAAAAGCATTCATGAATTGGGAATTGTCTATTAGTATGTCTTAACCTTAACCATACTTCTACTCCCTTCCCAGATACCTGTGTCTGAGCAAACATATATTTATTTTTCTTGATAGTGAACTGATATTTCTTACACTTTTCATCTTGTCTTGAGAAGATTTTACTTTTAGAAGAATATATTGGTGTTAAAATATATCCTTACAAAAGAAATCCTTTATTCTTATGTAAATCTTCCTGCTTATGAGTGTGTCATTCAGTTCATGTAAAATAAATATCAATCATACAATATTACTTTTTTTGTAACACAACTTTCATGGACCATTCTGATCTTTGGGCCTTGCGGTATTTAAATGACCATCCACGTTTCAATGTTAGAGCTGATGGCAACTGGTTTATTTTTATTGCTTTGGCTCCAGCAAAAATGAAACCTACCCTAAGAACATGAGGCACTTAAAAAGCTTTAAAGTTTGTGGCTCTTCTTAAAAAAACATAAATATTTGAGGTCTGAAATTCATTCATGATTACTCCTTTCACAAACCATCAAAAACTCGAATCATTCCAAATAAATCTATTAAAGATACTTACAGTGAGTGCTTACTAAATTTTTTTTTTATTTGGTTGTTTACTTTGCCATTTCCTTGCTAGACTGCAGTAGTCCCTTGCTATTCTTTTTATTTAACAGTTATTTCCAGTCTCTCATAACATCTGCTTGAAGCCTCACTGTTAATTTCAGGCAAAATGAAAATGCATTTAGAATATTCCCTTTTGATTAGATGATCAAGACACAGAAAAAATGACTGCTCAGATACCCAGAGGGACCTGAAATTCAAACATCAATCAAAATAGGACTGAGTTTATGAGCTGTTTTTTGAACAAAAATAGTCCCACCTTGATTCTAAATTTCACAGCTACCAAAAAATATGCAAGATTACCATAGATTTCATAATAGAATATATAACCATAAAGGCAACTCCCAAACAACTCAGTTCCAAGCGATGATAAAACCTGATGCAAAACTCTTAACTTGAGGCTATTTCCTATCTGCCAGATGTACCCTATGTTATTTAAAAGGAGAAAAGTATAAAACTAATTAATTATAGTAAAATCTATAACAGAAAGAATCTAAATGTAACAATATGTGATTTTTATATTGCTGAGCAGAGGATTTGAATATATGAGTATTAAAGAAAAATCCATCCATTTGGTCAAACTATGAATATGATTATAAGTTATTGGTTCTTCCCAACAGTCTACCTATAGGGTATTTAATCAATTTCCTTTTCCTCTTAAAAGAGAGATTTTTCAAACGTAACGTGCCATGCATTACACATTTATCAGAATTAAGATATCCAGAGTAAGGAGTTCTTTTCTGACTGTATTAATTATATTCATGCATTCAACATCCAAGATCTATGAAGCCGTGGGAATGGCAAAGGCAAGTAAGACACTACACCAGCCCTTAAGAGGCTCATCATCTCATGGGAAAGATAAATATATAAACAAATAACTATAATAACAATGTAACGAAATATTTCAGTGGAGAGATGCACATAGTTGTCTGGAAGTGGAAGGGAAAGAAATACTAGCTTTGCCTTTAGGACCAGCCATTTAGTTACAAACACGATTAGTCTGAGACAGAGAAGAAAGATCAGACATCAGACCCAGTTGTGGGGCTGGAAAAGCAGACCATATGGCTGGAAGATTGCCCTTCTCTAACAAAAAGTGATGTAGAAATTGATTTAAATATGTTGTATTTTTTTTCTTGTAGCTACAGCCTACTAATTCTTCCAAAATATACTCTACCTCTTTTGCAACCATATGTGGAATCTCCTGCAGTATGTAAAATAAGGATTCTGAAAAGTCTGAAGGAAGGCTTCTATGTGGTTGAAGCCTCTATTTTATTTGGCAGAAGTAAGTATATAAGATCCCTTCTATTCATATGTATTTTTTTCAAATTTTTAGTCTCACATGATTCTTTTTTAAAAATTTTATTTTATATTATAGTTGTGAATGGATATATGTATATGTATTCATATGTATTTACTTACAAGCCTTTATCTAGAAAAATGAAGAGGATGAATCCAGATGGATTCTCGCTGGTAAAGAGTGCCAGGCCTGAAGACAAACTGCCTCATCTACAATGCGCTCTAGGAAGTCTGGAAGAATAGACTCGTCACTCCTGTGATTCTTTGGGGGAAATCCAGGCCCTTGTCCAGGACACAATACAGAGTCACCTCCTGCTCTGGACACACTCCAGCTTTCTAGGAAAAGGAGTCTGGTTGGTTAGGGCAGTGAAGGATACACAGGGAGGCTGAGATGCATAGACCACTCACTGTTCATAGCCGAACACTTGGTCTTGTGGAGAATTAGGACAAAGCTTCACCACGAACCAGATGCCGACAGCAACAGGAACCATCTAACAGTAACTCTGGTAACTGACACGAGCTGCTAAACTCTCAGATGAGGTTGTCTGTGTCTCCCTAAGTTAGCATTCCACTGTTATCACTCAGTTTTTTCTGACCATTCTTCTAACTATCCGCATCTCCACATACTCCTGACTTCCTTCCAACTCTGCATCTCTGTCTTTCCAGAAATGAGAGTCTGACATTAGTCACTGACTAACACAGAACATCTAAATTGAACAGAATTCCAGACCTAGGCCAATTAATAGGTACCTAGTCCTTTTTATGGATAACTCAACATTTCTATTATATTCCGGGGGACAATGATTCTAGGAGATGTTAATCAGAGTTTATTCTGCCTTCAAAAGAACTAGAGAAAATTCATACCAAATCTACCTGTTGGAAACTCACAATACGGACTTATATATTGAAGGCTCTAAAATGTTACAGTAAAAAAAAACCTGTTTAACTCTATTGAATTGTTTAAGGAATCTCTTTTAAAGACAAGACCTTATTTTTGTCTTGAACACTTTTTATTGCTCTGAACATTTTAAACAATTGCCACAAAGAGCTTAACCTTTAGGCTAGTTTGAGAAGCATTGCTTTAGTTGGCTTCGACTAGGATGCCGAGATCTGCTTCCATGAGTTGTGGGCAGAGGGTCAGGGACACATGACACATACTCAGCAATTTACATGTCAGGACCCACTGGTGGACATTTGCCTCAAACGAGGCCTGCAGTCATGGCAGGAATTTTGAATCCTGTCAATCCCACTCTAGGTAAACCCCATAAACCATGAGACAATGACTTTAAAAACAAGACTGGTTAAAAGAGTCTCTAAGGCTGAGAGGATTAAGTTATTCAACGCACGAACCAGCTCAGGTTCCTGAAGTCCCAACAAAACCAAACTGTTTTTGAGTGGGAAGGGAAAAAAGTTTTTGTCCCTCCTTCAAAAGAGACACATTCAAACATGTAGACTTTCAGAAGCAACTATGGTTCATCTCATATGATTCATCTGTCCATTAACTTCATTTGGATCAGGCAGGCAGATGAGAAAAGAGAGCAGAGGCTCTGTTTTGTCCTGACTAGCATTCAGAATCCATCTTTCCCTTATAATTATATAAAATGCTTTTTTTCCCCTCTCTTTTCCTTTCTCTTTTTAGGTAAAGTGCTGCTTTGAAGATAGAATAAATAATGCAACTCTTTGGTGCTTTGCGGTTTTTAGGGAGGATTAAAAGAAAACCATCAGTATTATTAAAGGGCCATCCTTAAAATAAACTTGCAGTTGGCAACATTTATCTCCATGCTTTCCCATCTCCTGGTTGTCTTAGCTACATCTGGGTCTTCCCTCTACCTCCCTTGTGTTCAGTGTCCGTATGCTGCATGTCACCTACAGTCCCATGCTATTAATCTTCTACATTTTGTCTATTTTCTAACGTCAATCAAGACTCACTCATCTGATGCCTCATCCTATCAGAACTGTTTTCTATTTAGCTGGAAATCATCCCTAGTAAAAATGTCTGCTAAAGTGATAATCTACTCTGCTTATGCACAGCTGGGTAGCCTTTAATTTTACCAACAAATAAACTGAAGCTTTAGAGGCCATGACTTGCCTGAAGTCTCAGAAATATTGTATGTGTCCTGCTGAAAATACAGTACTTCACTGGATGGCAGTTAAAATATATATATATCACAAAAACAAACTTATGGTTACCAAAGGGGAAAGGGGGGAGGGATAAATTACGAGTTTGGTATTAACATATATACACGACTATATATAAAATAGATAAGCAACAAGGACCTACTGTATAGCACAAGGAACTCTACTCAATATTTGGTAATAACCTATAAGGGAAAATAATCTGAAAATATATATATATAATTGAATCACTGTGCTGTACACCTGAAACTAACACAATATTGCAAATCAACTACACTTCAATACAGAAAAGAAAAAAAACAAAAAAGTATCAAATATATGACTTTGATGTTCAATGTTAAGCATACCTTGCTAGTTACTTAAGTTATTATGTGGCACCTAAACTCATACGATGTCTGCCACTTGCCCTTTAAATGCTGGAGTTCCTCAGGGCTTGGTCTTGAGCTTTCACCTCTTCTCACTTAACATTCTCTCTCTCTCTCTCTCTCTCTTTTAGACTAGCAGATCACATCCAATCCCAAGGATTCAATTACCAGTAGTGACACCACTGACTACCAGGTTTGAATCTGCAGCTCAGACCTTTCCATTTAGCCCTAGCTATCTACCAGGCATCTCCTCTGGGGTATTTTTTCAGGCTATGCAAACACGACATGTTCAAAGTTCTATTAATGATCTTCTCTGCATCTTGTTCCACTCTAAAGGTTAATTCACTAGTGGCCATCACCATCAATGCTGTCCTTGCTCAAGCTGGAAACCTGAGTGTTGTCCTGAATACTTCTCTCCTTTTTACTCCCCTATTCAATTAATCTTGGGTATTCTACTTTTTAAATATCTCTTCAGCACATCCTTTTCTCTCCATCTCCCTGGCATCTTGATAATCAAAGCCACTCTCCTGTCTTTACTGGATTATGAAAATAGCTTCTTACCTGGCCTCTCTCCCTCTAGTCTTCCTTCCTCCCAACTCATTCTCCACATTGCTGCCAGAGTAGTCTTTTTAAAACAGAAATCTAATCATGCCACTCTTGAGCCCAACACTCTACATTGGTTTCATTGCTTTCATCACAAAGCCTAAGTACATTACTGTGGCTTACGTGCTTCTGTATGATCCCCCTTCCCTTCCCACTGATGTAGCTTTACTTCAACCACTCTAACTCTATTTCCAGCTATAGTCACCATAGTTCTATTTCAATTATTCCAAATGAACTGAACAACGTCCTTACATACAAATTAACACATAACATTCCCTTTGTTGGAAATATCCTGTCTCCTCGACCAATCAAGTTCCCTTTATCCAGTCTCAACATTATTAAACTCACTCATTTTACTCTGAACGTTTCATTTATAACACAGAATAGTAATTGCTAAAAATATATTTGTTAGAGGGAGATCAGCTCGGTGCTTTGTGACCACCTAGAGGGGTGGGATAGGGAGGATGGGAGGGAGATGCAAGAGGGAGGGGATATGGGGATATATGTATATGTATAGCTGATTCACTTTGTTATAAAGCAGAAACTAACACCATTGTAAAGCAATTATACTCCAATAAAGATGTTAAAAAATAAATATGTTAAAAAAAGGAAAAAATATATATATATATATTTGTTTAATACATAATCGCATCATTAAAAGACCCACAAGGGTAACACTGCATGTGTCCTGTTCTCCATTCTATCCCTGGTACCTTGGTACATCGCAGGCTATCAAATAGTACTTCTTTTTGTAAATAATGAATAAGAAACATCTAATATTTAAGAGACCTTTTTAGTGACCTTTGATAGCAATATCACTCTTTCCAGCCCCTAACTGTGTTTGCCATAGTAGAAGCATGAGAAACTTAGTCTAGTAAAAATTAATTAACAATTGCCACACCTTATGATTTATCTCAGAGTTAGCAGAGAAGATAGATACTTTTAAAAAGACATTTCTCCCTCCTAATCTCTGGGGGTTTTTTTGATGTTATACCTTTAGCATATTTTAATTCTTGTTGGCTGATCAGTGAGCAAGATTTCGAAAAAGCATGGGCTCATTTTTAAAATGAGAGAATAGAGATTTGAAATAACTATCACAAGTAACTACCTGGGTATTCAAGAGTCAAAGAAAAATGGTCTCAATAAAATGTTGAACACAGCAGGCAATGGCAATAGCCTACTTTGAAACTGTATCTGGAAGCAGAGTATGCAATAACTGTAAGTGGGTCAGACAATGTTGCCCCCATGGCATAAGTTTTTAAGGCAATTGAAAGATTCATGAATTAAAGATAGACCTCTCTAAAATATTACAAATCTATTGCTATCACCTGGCACATTATTTAACAAATTGCTAAGGATTTTCATGAACTCTGCACACGCCAGGCATGATTCTTACAAACAGCATTGGGGTACTGTGTCCCAGCTGGCTTTAATCAGCTGAAATGGAATGCAATCAGCATCACAAATTAATAATATTCCTTTTCATGGTCATTTTGTTCCATAAAGAAACGACAAATGGGTAAAAACGCTGTTAGAAAAAAATCACAAAATAATGTCTCCATAGGAAACATAAGTTAGTTTGATTTGAAGATCCCCGTGATTGTTCATACATGATTTCCCAAAGCAATAGACTTGAATGGCTACTTCTGAAGCCATTTTCCATTTTGATCATAGAGGGCTTTGCCACAGGACAAAATGTATCACCAGCCTTATCTAAATGTATAATAGACTGTGGAAATAGTTACACACACGCAATATAGTTACACACACACACACAGGCAAACATATTCACATTCAGGAAATCACGGTTTTAGATGGCCAGAAAACTATTATTTCATAATTATTTTACACTGTTATTGATTTTTCAAAACTTTCAGATTTATTATCACTTTTTAAAACCTCAAGAAAAGTAAAGAACAATATTTTGTAGCCAGGGATATTCTATTTACATGCACAAATTTCTAAACTTTCAAGACAATAGGAATGAAAAACACAGCATTTAGATTCCAGTGCCTTGACTTTGACCTTAAGTTAAACTTTTGTGCTCCACCACTCCCTAAGTAAAACTGGAAAGGTAAAAAGGAAAAAAAAAGAAAAAAAAAGGCATTCGTAGAGATAGGATAACGAACTATTCTACCCAGCTCATGAAATACGACCACTGTTTCAGATAGACACTTTGATTTAATGTGCATTGGCAGACAACTCAAAAATTATGACTGGGTTCTTATGTAACAAACGTACTCGCTACAAAGCTTGAATTACTCATTTGTTTATCTCATAAAGCATAGGCTGGTGCAACATAAGGGCATTTCTAGCATACTCCATGGAGACATAATCTGTAACTGTTTAAAATGATAAAAGGCTAACAAAACGGATTGCACATGGCGTATCGAGGGCGTATGATTAACAGCACTCAGGAAATCAAAAACTAGAGAAAATGTCAAGAAAAAGCATGAGTCTGAACATCTGGCCTTGCAGTTATGGATATTGTCACTAGGCATTCAGTGGCAAACAACTGCTTTTTAGCTACTAAATCGTGCTTGGCTTTTGACACCACTTTGTATAACCTGAATCCAGATCGCCTATTGGTGACATTTTAATCATATCTTTTGTTGAGTGTCTACAGCAATTGGATATCCATGAAATGTTGCACTTGGTTCTTTCACAGTATCTTTCTTCACATGAGAGCCTTTAAGATGGATCAAATGCCTCCATCTAGACTTTTCCACAATGCTGAATTAACACAAACAAAATGATTAATGGTCCAGTTTAAGTGCAGCTACTGTGAAACTGTGGTCTAGATTCTCCAAGTAATGCCACTTTTTTTTTTTTTTGAAAATGAATCTCCTACAACTCAACAACAAAAGGAACAAATCACTTGATTAAAAATGGGCAAAGGACTTGAAGAGCCATTTCTCTAAAGAAGATGTATAAATGGCCAACAAGAATATCAAAAGATGTTCAACATAACTAGTGACCAGGGAAATGCACATAAAAAACCACAAAGAGATTCGCCTCACACCCATTAGGATGGCCACTATCAGAAAAACCAAACAAAAAAGCCAAAAAACATAAAGTGAAAACAAGGTTGGTGAGGTTGTAGAGAAACCAGAACCCTTGTGTACTCTTGGTAGGGATGTAAAATGGTACAGCCACTGTGGAAAACAGTATGACGATTCCTCAGAAAGTTAAAAATAGAATTACCATATGATCCAGCAATCCCAAAGAATTGAAAATATATATCCAAAAGAATTGAAAATAGGATCTTGAAGAAATTTTTTCATACCTACTTTCACTGTAGAATTATTCACAATAGCCACGCTGTAGAAACAACCTAAATGTTCATTGGCAGATGAATAAAGAAAATGTGTTATATACACACAATATTATTTAGCCTTAAAAAAAGAAGGAAATCCTGTCACATGCTGCAAGATGAATGAACTTTGAGGACATTATGCTAAGTGAAATAAGTCAGTCACAAAAAGACAAATGTTACATGATTCCACTTCAGTGAGATTTCTAAAGTAGTCAAATATGGGAACAGAAAGTAGAATGGTGGTTGCCAGGGGCTGAGGGGAGCGGATGGGAGGAGTTCTTTTTGAATTTTGAATGGGTATAGCGTTTCAGATTGGCAGGAAGAAAAAGTTCTAGAGATCAGCCGTACGACAATATACATATAGTTAACGCTTCTATATTGTGCACTTAAAAATGGTTAAGGTGCAAATTTTATGTTATGTGTTTTTTACCACAGTAAAAAAAGAGGCCGTCAAAACAAAGGTAAAGGGTAACGGAGGGTACACGAGGCCGAGAAGCAGTTGACTGGACCTCAGCCTTACACAGAAACAAAGGGGCAAGTTCTCTGCCCCATTCTCCCCACCACACTAAGCATCCCAGACACTTCATCAAAGGGGGGTGGGGCACAGGTGTTCACTAAATTAAAAAAAAAAAAAAGAATATATCTTGTTTAGATTTCTTATACTGTTTCTTACTTTTTCCTTTTATCATTTATTTATTTATTTTGCATCAGCTGAATTGCTTACATCCCAGTTTTAGTTCCTAATCTCACAGGCTGTCAAGTCCATGATATCTGCATGTCCCTGTCTTCCTCCTGCTCTAATCTAGGTTAACTGCTCTCTAGGCCTGATGCACTGCTGCGTTCCCTTGTCTTTGTTTAATTGATCTTCTTGGTCACAGTCACTACTTCTTTGACCCCATATTCATTCATTCATTCATTCCTTCATTCATTCATATTCTCTCTCTCTCTCTCTCTCACTCTCCCCCCCCTTTAAATTTTTATCTCTAATCTTGATTGCACATATCCTTAAGTACTTAGGTAGCATTGATTCTTATATTTCATTATTTTCCTAAATTATTTTTCTTATTTCTGAGACCCATCTTTACTTTTCCTCAGAGAGGTCTGTGTCTAGAAAGTCTTATTTTTCAAAAGTTTTATTTTCTCTCCCCACATGAATAGAATAGTGGGGCTTGGCATGACATTCTAGGTGGCAAGTTGTTTTCCCTTAGTTCTCTAAGATATTGTTCCATTATCTTTGTGTAGCAAGAATGCTGAACCAAAAAAGCCAATAATCACAATCTGCTTTATTCTACATGTGCTTCCTCAATCAACTCTTTTTTTGTAGGAGATTCTTCCATTCATTCAGTTTTCTTCCTTGCTTTGGTGATGGTGTCTTTCCTTAAATGTTTGAAGACTAATAGCTATTTGGATTAGTTTATAGTTTTCTATAAGACAACTGGATGTATCAGTACATACTGCCTATCTGAGGGTGGAGGTTAGGAAAGGCAAGAAATGACTTCTTTGGTTTGTATTCACATTTGTTTTCAGAAGGAGGGGGTAGGGGGCTGAATATGCAGTCAAAGAAGACCCTGGGGTCAGTCTCTGCATAGGATACTCCCTATTCCACTTGGATGTCACCAACTTGTCTTTCCCATATAAGCTACCACGTATCAGGCTCCATCTTATAACAAGTCTCCCCACCACTGCTGTTCGACCCAGGCTGGAGTAGGGAGATATGCAAGGGTCCACCCGTTTCTCTTCTGTTAATGATATAACTACCCATTCTTTCATTTGCCCTTGGACCACCCTCATGCTCTTTATATCCACTCATTCCAGGCATGGTGCCCTCTTGCCTTTGCGACAGTTAATTCTTATGTAATCATTAGAGAAAAATGATTCTTCCCAACTTGTGATCTTTCCTCCACATGAAGGAAGCTTCGCTAGCTCTAACACTCTTGGTCTGTCCCTTCCTTTTCAATATCCCTCTCCTAGAGGGGAGGAAATTGACTGAGGTATTTGGAATAATGTGGGCAAACCAAACCCAGTGCCTTCCTTTTTCTGCTCACCCCAAAATGGCTCTGCCTGTGGAAATCATGGGGTCCTCTCCGCTCAGCCATACTATGGATGCTATGAGGGCATCAACCACATTTCTCAGTGTAGAAAGGTCTGCCCCAGTCCGGTGTTGCCACAACTGGCTGGTAAGTCTGTTTCATTCTCATATACAGAAACTCATTTTTCCCTAAGCCACATTCTCCAATATCAGTTTAACAAGCGAAATATTTAATTTTGAGTTTTAGCCCATTGACTTTTTTCTCAATTGATTCGGAACTCAAGGAGCAAAGAGGACCACTATTTATTAGGCACCTCAAAGCTGAACATGTGTATCTGAGACCATTGCTTTCATCATCTATCTAATCTTCCATTTTACCAATTTCTGGTCCACCAAGGAGTCAATGTATTGCAAAAGAAAGAAGTTATGCTTTAGTTAAATTACTTTTTCTATCATTTCTAAGGATTAAGTGTGGGAGTTGTGCACTATAGTATGTGCTCAGCCTAACATCTGGAAATATATCCCTTCTTATGAAAGAAATAAATATCTAGTCTAGTCCAGAGGTTTTCAACTGGGGGTTAACAGTGCTCCTCTAGGTAGAATTTAAAACTGAGCAGCATTGTGGCTGTCACAATGACGAGGTGGCATTTGGTATCTAGGGACAGAGAGGCTAAACATTTTGCATTTTCCATGTCAAAAGAATCCTATGACATAATCACTAAATCATCACCCTAGAGAAAAGAAAACTAGGGTATCAGAAGATTCAGCGACCTGCCAAATATCACCTGGTTGGTAAGTAGAGAAACTGGGATAGTCTCAGGTCTATCTGATATAGAAAAAAGCCCCATTATTTTCCTAAACTATTTCTCTTCTTTCTGAGGCACAGCTTTCCATATTTTCAGAGTGGCTTGTGCCTAGAAAACATTACATGCTGCTTCCTCCACACGTTGGCCCCTTCTCCTAGAGTCACATCACAATAATCACTTGGCTCAAAGCACTTGCCTTTATTCCTCTCACTGAGAGACCAATTTATTAACAATAACTGCCTAATAAATTTCCCCCAAACCTCAAACCACAAGTGGAGAGTCTTTCTTTCTTTTTATAATTCAGTTTAGAAATGAGGGCATCCACTTTAATAACCCCAGTTCCCAATCCCTCCCTTCACAGCCCTGTGCTTTCCCTCTGCTTTATCCCTTCCCATATTCACAAGTACGGCAAGAAAGACTTTCTCTGGCTATTTTTATTTTTCCTTCTTTCCCAGCACTCAGTAGAGCATTAAGGAACTCGTGCTCATTTGCTCTTCTCTAGTTGTTTTTGCATCTACCACAATCACACCTGCTCCAGTGATTTCCGGATGCACTGGACGCCCGCCATGTGACAGGAACAGTTGTGCTTATCTGCTTGAGCAGCAGGACTGCATTGTTAATGGCACAGGGCTCTGACTGATGACACCGTTCTTGGAAGACAAGGACCAGAGGTCAGTCCTTAATTTGTCTTAAAAAAATTTTTATTCAGAAAAAAAAAAAAAAAGTCTGTCCTTTGTCAGATCTTAAGAGAAAGTTCAGGCTGGTACTTCCTTACGTTACAGAGAAATAGGTTGTAAGTTCCTTGACAGTGGAGACCTGTATTTATTATATATGTTACCTGTGACTACATACAACTCGTCAGTTACAGAATCACAAAAAGAATAAATTCCTGATGATAAGGGACCTTAATAAAATCTCTAAAGAATAATTCACATCCACAGACATGAGCTTTACTATTTTTTCTGTCCTCGACCCCATCCATCTCTCTCCATCAGTAAGTGACCTCATGATGCGCAGTATACCTAGAGGCTTTGTAATTAATTAAACGATGAGGTTTTGGTGTGTCAGATTCAAAAACCTCCGTCTCTGCAGCACTCAGGACCACATCCTAAGCAGAAGTTTGGTTTCAGTGAGGCAACATCAACTGTCATGTTAAATTACATCAACTATCATGTTAAATTAATATTGTTAATCAAAAATACATGGGAATTTTTCCTTGCATTTAACTTGTATCACTTTACAATTCATAAGCCCTGTAAGCATAAAGAATATTTCTTAGTTTTATGTATTTAAACATAAAAATGATGTTAAAATTAAGCTACTTTAAATCAAAACTAGGTATGTATAGCGGTTAGTCTCTAAGATGTCATCATCAATTTCTTCTCTCCGTTTTGTGCAGGCCGTTCCCCCACTGAGAGGAGGAGGCCAGGCCCCCAACTTCCCAAACTTGAATCCACTGGCCTATAACTGCTCTCATCAATAGAATACAGCAGAAGTAAATGATGTATGACTTCTGAAGCTAGGTTTTCCAGAGTCTTGTAGCTTCCACTTGAATCCCTTGGGACATTTGCTCTGGCAGAAACTATCTACCATGTAAGATGTCCAACTATTTTGAGACTGCCATAATATGAGGAAGCCTAACTAGCCATGTGAAGGAACGACATGGAGAAAGAAGTACCTGATGAGCCCCCCATGTTTTCCAAATTCTTGGCCAGGCTTCAAACATGTAAGGACAGAGGCCTTCAGCAGTCTTAGCAGTTGTTTGACCGCAACTATTTGAGGGGTCCCAAGTGAAAAACACCTAACTCAGTCTATCCCCAGAAGCACAAAAAACAATAATATAATGTCGTTTTGAGCCACTGAGTTTTGGGTTTGTTACACAGCATTAAATAAGCAGAATGGTGTCCATGTTTTTTTTCCTCTTTAGAAAAATGTTAATATGCGGAGCCAACTTGAATGAACTCCCAACGGCCAAATTTGGAACAATTTGAACAACAAAATAATGATAGTAATGGATTATAAGTCACTGACTAAAATAACTATCCCTGAGTCCATACTGTTATAAATAATTGAATAATTAAATTGATGGGGAAGAAGAGACAATTTTCCTGCCAGTGTTATTCAAATGAATAAATATAGTTAAAATGATGGAAAATTACCACTTGACAAATATTACATTTATAATTTTTGCTGATAAGAATCATTGATGGCTGCTAAAATCCACAGGCAAAAGAATGATGAGAAACAGGATATTTGTATAGCCTCAAAGTAACTTTCCACAAAAACACTATCACAGAGAAAAAATAGTTATGTTACAGTGGAGAAACTTGCCAGATACCACATTAGCAAAGTGCTCAAAATGGATCTATAATAAGACATGCTGATATCATGTAACTTTCATGCTATTCCTGCCAAAAACGTATAACCTCAATCTAGGCATGAGAAAAAAATCAGACAAACCCAATCCGGGAAACACACTGTAAAAATAAATGATGATCTTCACAATTGTCAGTGTCACCAGAAAGACTGGCGAGCTATCTCAGATGGTGGGAAATGAAAGATTCATGAAAACGAAATGCAATGTGGAATCCGGGATTGACTCTTAAACCAGAAAAACAAAAACAAACCAAAAAAAAGAAAGTCACGGGATAAGTGTTGAAATTTGAGTAAGGTCTGAAGATTCCTAATAGTATTACATCTAGACTGCTTTCCTGGTTTAGATAACTATATTACTACTGTTATAATGTAAGATGTTAACAGCAGGGAAAGTTGGCATACAAAAAATCCATGTGTTACTTTGCAGCTTTTTTGTAAGTCAAAATTATCTTAAATGGAAAGTAAATATCAATACATCACAGGATTACAGTGGAGGAAGATTGGGTGTGATCTCAAAGTTGCTTCATTTTATCCTTGAAGAAGAGACATTTAAATGGTTATTTTAAAAGACATTTAAAAAAATAATGGAGAACTTTAGTGCATGTAATGTTTTAATAAACAGTTCAAAAAAAAGTTGGTCTGTTACTCAAGGTTGACAAACACAATTGTGTGGACTTCTGTCCAAAAACACAGTTTCATAACTTAATTGCCTGTCCTGTGGTCTCATTGCTGCATTTCAGGTTCCCAGCACAGAGAACAAGACCATGATAAGAGCTGCCATCTCGCAACTGTAATTGATCTGCTGATAGTTTTACACGTCTTGATTTTGGTTTGATATGCAACCCATTCTGGAGGTGGACATGGAAGGGAAGGAGGTGTGGGCTCTCTAACACCATCTTTGTAAATAATTTTCTGATGCACAGGGTAGATCCTTGGCTGGCAATTGAATACTGAAAAACCCTGCCCCACTGGCCATAGCAGGTTGAACCAAGAGTTGAAAGATGAAAACAAAACTTTCGTGGGTTGAAGTGGAGTCAGACAGAGGCCATCATCCAGTTCCATAAGAGCTTCCACAGATTATAAAAGTAGAGGGTGGGAAGGAGGCAGATCACTTACTAGCTTTTCCTGCTTCAGCTCTTTATACTTCAGACTTGGCAGACAGTTTTCTTAACATCAGACATAAATATTAAATTATTAATAGTCCCCAAATATTGAAAGTCACCTTGAATATTTTGGATGATCTAATCCTCATGATTAACTGCTCCCCTGACACATTAGTATTGATAATTGAGAACTTTCTTCTACTGTCTCAAGAAAGCAACACTTAACTTTTAATGACCAACAAACCTTAATACTTTATACTTTTTTTATACTCCTCTAATTAGTAAGCATCTGTGTTCTTTGAAAATTAAGGCTATTAAATAATATTCATTAACGGTTCACTAGTGGAATATCTTACCGCCAGAATGAAGTCCCAAGTAGATCAAGAAAATATATAAATAAAAATAAAGCAGCAGAAAGAAACAAACTACTAAAAAGTTAAAAAGAAAAGAAAAACAAACACTTCATTTCAAGCTTGACAGGGCAATATTCTTCACTTAAAACCCAAGAAAGTTTCCTCTGAAGGTGTTACAGCTGAATCCTAATCACCATTCTCTGTGCAGGTAAAATCACCTAAAATCAATATGCTGGCCTTTCTTAGGCTTTTGTTATCTTCAAGACCAGCATTTGGCCTATTTACACAAAGTGCACTGAAGGGCAATACCTACTCAAAATCACCTTACTACCCGCTCTGTCCTTAATCTGGTTCTAATCTGTCCAACCAATGTCATACATGTCAAGCATTATTTCTCTTCCAAAACTAATATTATCACCAACGGTTGCCGATTTATTTAGAGGCTGTGAGGATGGGTTACCCCCTTTGGCAGGAAAATTCAATGTGGATGAGAGAAAACTCTTTCCAAGAGGGGAGGATAAAAGAAAGGCTAAAATAAAACTCCTTCCAAGAGGAGAGAAAGAAAACAAGCAAGAATTGACGTATCAGCTGCTAATCTGTTCTGTGCTGTTCTCTGAACACTTTACGGAAACAGCAGAAGGATGAAGATCAGAGACTGTTTCCAGAACCTGTGGAGAGCACTACGCCCTTGGCCATCTATGGCTCACAGCCAGTGCTCTGGTTACCTTATCTGTGAGCACTCAAAAAATCCCAACACTAAGCAATTCTTGGCTTAAATAGGACGAAGAGGTAGTTTCTAATTTATGAATGGTTGTATTCTAAAAGTTCAAATGTTATGATTAACTCAATTTGAATCTCCAAATAACTACTGTATTTGCCTATATAAAGAAAATTTTCCTGGGATACATTATATAAATCTAGTTAACCCAATTCTAAGCATATTCAACTGTCTTCTATAACATAATCTATACGGGAAAAACACACTCAGAAGTACATGTCTTTGGGAGGCCAGGGGTACATGTCCTTGGCAGATGTCCTGCTGGGTCAGTCCTTGGCAGATGTCCTGCTGGGGCAGAGGTCACAGGAGACAGGGCCCGGTGGGATGGGGGTATGGAAGCATTTGTCGGAGGCATGCTGAGGTGTTAATACTGGGCTGAAGAGTCAGGAAGAATTTGGCACAGGACGTGGGGTATGACAGAAGGGCTTGGATGTGGAATCACAGTGTGGAGAAAAAGACAGGCAGGGTTTATCCTCCCCCTCCCATCACTTCCCTTCTCTCTCCCCATCCACATCCTAGCTCTAGTGGAGCTGATGCCGGGCTGGATAAGCTGAGCAGGGAAGGAAAGATGGTGGAATAAAATGTATCAAATGTTCTTCTGGCTTTCTCTCCTCCTTCTTTGGCCACTAGCATTGAGGTAGAAAAGGGATGGTGTAGAATGAACTATGAGTCAGATTTGGACTGCTGCCTGTTTGTAAATAAACAACAAGGTCCTACTATATAGCACAGGGAACTATATTCAATATCTTGTAATAAACTATACTGGAAAAAATATGAAAAAGTATATATATATATATATACATATAACTGAATCACTTTGCTGGAAAGCAGAAATTAGCAAAATACTGTAAATCAACTACCCTTCAATAAAATTTTTAAAAAAAGAAGAAATAAAGTTTGACTGGATTGCAGCCACACCCATATGTCCACGTATCACCTACGGTTGTTTCTTTGTTTAATAGCAAAGTTGAGTAGTTATGAGAGACATCATATGGTCCACAAAACCAAAAATATCTACCCTCTGGAGCTTCACAGAAAAAGTTTGCTGACTCCTAGTTCAGATCCATACTGAAGAATGGGTTGAGGTATGGATTAAGAAAAATCATATTGAGAGAGAGCTTTTCCATCCTACCCTCTCTTCGCTGCCTCACGCCATCATCACTAGGCATGTCCTGATACAGGCTACTGTGACACTGGAATCGTGCAAAAGAAGGAAACCAGGGATGATACGGAAGGATACCAGGGAGACTAGGGGACCTGGGATAATAAAGGATGATAAGTGGTCCAAAGTGCAGAATTAAGGAGAGGAAGTATAGAGAAAGTACCTAGGAAATCAGAAGGAAATGAAGTACCTTTAGCTATCCAAGGAAAGCCACCTTTCTTACCAAAGGTTAAAAGGAGATTCCTTGGGATTCTCTGTTATCTAGTTGTCTATGCTATAAAATTTTGGATTTCATCTTCTTTCTGGCTCTCTTTTTAATCCACATGCAGATCTTATTTTCCCAACTAGGCAATATCTTCTTTATGTGCAAGAGCTATATGTCTTTTATGTCTTCCATGGTGTCTGACACAGTCCAGGTACAGGCTGAGTAACATAATCCAGAGTGACTGATTGATGGATTAGGTACAGAAGCTATTTAGTCATGTAGAACTGCTCAGAAACAAGAAAATACAAGATTTATTTTAGTCAGGTGAGCATCCCTGAAAATTCTCAGAATGTACTGATTAAAGTACTACTATTTTTACGTATCTTCCCTAAATTTTCCTGAATTTCAAGAAGTTGCAACTGGAAAATAAATGTATTTGTATTAAAGATTTTTGTTTCTTATCCATTTTAGGAAATTGCACTATGAAAAGGTTGTCATTTTATCATTATTATTTTTTTCTTTCAATATTGGCTCTCCATTGCATGCTTGTTATGCCAACATTCATGATACTCTGAGTGGTTACATGCTGAAGAAAGACACTACAGAGACATTCCAATGACGAAAGAAAGCCAGTTAAAAGAGATCCAGATGTAAACAAAATCCAAAATTTTATAGCACAGACAACTAGAAAAAAGTAGACAAAATCCATAACCTAGAATTTTTATAGCATAGGCAACTAAAGAAAAGAGATCCAGAAATAATGTTCAATTCCTAATGTCTGATGGCTCAAAAGAACTTCAAAGAAATACCAATAAAAGACTGCATTTTTAGCATCATACTAACCGTGCAATTTGGCTAGCTTGCTATAAATTGCCCTTAAGGGAAATTAGAATGTTGATTAATTAATGCAATATTAACATAGAGCTAAATATAATAGCAATGCATAATAGTAATGGCATAACATTCCTGACAATAATTTTATTGAGACATTATCTAATTTAATCTTTACAATCACCATGTGTCACATTATTAGCCCTGCTGGAAACTGAGTCTATGAATGATTATGTTAAGTTGACCAAAGTAAGTGCTTTGTAGTAAGTGCTAGAAGACATGAGGCATCATAGAAAGATGTTAGCAGTCTAGGGGACATAGAAGTTTTCACCAGCTGAGGAGAGGATCTCAGGAAGAAGGGAGAGGTCTGCAAAGGACTGGAGGTGGAAGAGAGCAGTATCTGTTCTAGGATCTGAGAGGGGACTGGTGTGGCTAGGGCACGGAGTCTGAGGGAGGAAAGCGTTTTCAGGCCTGGAAAAGAGCAATGACATTCAGGCCTTTGTCAACCAGGGTAAGGATTGTGCCTTTGTCCTAAGAGTAAAGGAAAAATCACTGAAAGGTTTTAGGCAAGCATATGGTATCATTTAAGACACCACCTGGGCAGCAGAGGAGAGCATGGATTGAAATGCTACTCTGAACTAGGGTAGTGGTGGTGGAGACAGGGAGCTCTTAGAAGGTAGATGTGTGAGAACTTGGTGCTGGGCTGGAGGTGAAGGGGGAGAGATGTCCCGGATGACCCCTAAACTGCCAGCATGGGCTTCTTCCTTCTACCTTCTTCTCCACTGGTATAACTGTTTCCTCAACCGCACAGACCCTCCCAATATTTCTCTGGGCAACTTATGGTGAGTTGATGCCCTTGGTTTCTTTAGTTCTTGGATACATATGATTATGTGAACAGCTAACTCATTCTATGGCTCACTAAACCTTTCTGTGTGAAGAGGATTTGGGAAGGTATGTTGGAGAACAGGAAAACTACTCCGGCATCCCTGGGCAGTAACTTTCTAATGCCTCCTTTCAAAGGAAGAAATATAATCACTACTAGTATATATTCTGCTACTACGTTTTCTTTCTTTTTTCTTATTGAAGTATACTTGATTTACAATGTTGTGTTTGTTTCAGGTGTACAGCACAGTGATTCAGTTATATATATATGTTCTTTTTCACATTCCTTTCCCTTATAGGTTATTATAAAATATTGAGTATAGTTCCCTGTGCTTACAGTAGGTCCTTATTGTTATTTATTTTATATATAGTAGTGTGTATATGTTAATCCCAAACTCCTAATATATCCCTCCCCCCCCTTTCCCCTTTGGTAAGCAAAAGTTTGTTTTCTATGTCTGTGGGTCTATTTCTGTTTTGTAAATAAGTTCATTTGTATCTTTTCTGTTTTCTTGATTCACATTTTAGATTGATAATAAAAAAGATTTTGGCTTTGTTTGTCATAGTAAAATAAAAATAATGGGATAATTTTTTTTAAATGGGATAATTAACAGTGTCCTGTTTAACATTTGTTTTTTATGAAATTTCAGAAGTGTCCTCCATGAAATTCAATACAATCAAGCCTTAGAGTAAGAGGACAACCTGTTGCTACTGGAAACTGCCTACTGTATTTGCTCATGAACATTTTTCTTTCTAATTTTTAGTAGAGAAACTCTTATGGGGTAAAATAAATTCAGTGAAAAAAATTAGATATTTTTTCAAATGTATTTTCTAAAATTATGTGTTTTCTTTATCTAATTGATTAGATCCATACATGTTTTTCTAAGAATAAGATGTCAAATCTTATAGAAGCATGTCCCACTTATAAAGAGGAAGAAGTGAAAAATGCCAATTATTTCTAAATAGCTAATTAGAAAGCAAGAATCCCCGTATGAATACAGGAAAGACATTGCAAGAACTTTGTACTTTTTTGCCTTAGTGTTGTCTTGAAAATTCATCCAGCTGAGGAAAAATGTCAACTTGGACTATGTGCTTTTCAAAATGTCAGCCTACCTTTCACAAAAAGGTCCCTGAAGAATGATCGGGGAGACTCTGAAGGCCACATCTGTAAAATTTGACAGCTTTTATTTAAAATAAATAATGCCGTTTAGCTATTGTGCTATAAAGAAATACATGTTTAGGACTAGAAATTTGAATTATTTTCAATCTAACAATTCTGAAACTGTTGCTGGAAAACATCTTTTTACTATACTGAGCTCTACGTATTTCAAAGTCAGAGCTCACTTAAAATTACACGCTATAAATCGTGGTCTCACTCATGTTTATTGATCTATCTACAATAAGCTTGCATAAATATTTAATGAGGGAGAAAGGTAGAAGAGAATGGAAGGGGATGGAGGGAGGAAGTACAAAGGGAGTAAAGAAACGTAAGAAGAGAAGAGGGTAGGTAGAGGGGAAGGAGAAATGGAGGAGACTAGAGGTTGTGAAGAAGAAGAGAAAATGAAGAAGGAGGAGAGAGAGTCAGTAGAAGGAAGAGGAGAAAGGCATTATTGGAAAAGCATCAGCCAGAGGTCAGATTAACTAATCATAGTAAGACAATGTGAGTTTCCACTCCTTGGTATCATATGATAAGTTAAAAAGAAAAAAAAAAAAAACACTGTAATGAAGTACTTCTAATATTAACAAATCAAAACTAACCAGTTAAATCCTGAATCCACTGGCTAGTTGGTAGGGACCAACACTCTTGGGCAAGATCAATAAGGAGGTCCACTTGGATACACAACAAGGTCCTGCTGTGTAGCACAGGGAACTATATTCAATATCCTGTGATAAACCATACTGGAAAAGAGTATGAAAAAGTATGTATAACTGAATCACTTTGCTGTACAGCAGAAATTAACACAACACTGTAAAGCAACTATACTTCTATAAAATTAATTTTTAAAAAATGAGGTCCGCAATATTCAGCATGTGTCACTGAATGTCTCAGGCTTGGCAGTGGCCTGGCCTGGCCAGACCCTTGCCTGGCCAGATTGCCCAGCTCTCTCTAATGCTTGCCTGCTCTTTAAAACAGGGACCTCAGACTTCCCTGGTGGTCCAGTGGTTAAGACTCTGCACTCCCAATGCAGGGGGCACAGGTTTGATCCCTGGTCAGGGAACTAAGGTCCCACATGCCGCCTGGTGCAGCCAAAAATACAAAGAAAGAAAGGTAAAGTAAGAGCAAACGTTAAAATACATACATACATACATAAAATAAAACAGGAACCTCAGTAGGAGACAGGCAAATCCTGCAAAAAGTACACTCAGCTTTCATTTGGAAATGACAAATAACTTACTAGCCACTAAAGGAAGGAAGGATGACTTAGTCAAGTAGAAATAAAACCACTAAATGTGTGGATAAATGTGTTTTCCAGGAAAGAATCAACAACTTAAGTGTTCTAGCACTGACCCACGGAGAGATTTTATGCACTTGTTATATTCATACGTGAACATTTATCACAAAACACACTTCAGCATACCTGCTGTGTGTAGGAATCTGTTCTCCAGCTTACACTCTCAGAAAGTCTAGTGTTTACAAAGAAAAAGGACACATATAGACATACAAGTTAACAGGTTGACAAACAGCCTTTGAAACTACTATTTTTCAACTGCATATATCAAGGGTGGGGGGTGCATTATTGTGACATCCTTATATTGATTTGTGCTGGTTTACTTGCTATTTTGTGAAGACTCAAGTCATTTTCACCTGTGTACGTCTAGTTTCATCAAGTATTTTGTTTCCAAAGAAAGTTCATTCCAGTGTCTTCTATTTATTTTGATATTTCCAAACAGCTCTGCATTTGATAGGCCTGAAATCAATGCCTTGGACTGACAATTTTTCTTACTAAGAAGGGCAGTACGGGAGAACCTGCAGGCATGATTTTGGGTGGATATCGTGATTAAAAAAAAAATAATAGAGTACTGTTCCCTGTCAATCATTTGCCTACCACTTTTAGGGATCTAAGTGGCCTTGTATAATCTGCTATGAAGTTTCACTGGTTAAGTGTACACTGAGCAACTACATGCCTGGCAAAGATGAAGCATGTTCACATATTGTTGAAATGCTGTTTGACGTTTATGCATTACGTATTCACTCTTCCCCTTCTCTTCCTGATGGAACCCTAATTTTCCTTTGAGTATATACTCCCCACCACTATGATCATGTGCCTCAATAGAAGTTAAGGCCCTCACCAGTGCCAAAGCTAGGCTTGAAGACTCTAAAGGTAATACTTCTGGAACTACTGATTGGATCAAGAACTCAGGCAAATCCGTTCTTGATATTCCCTTATTAATAAGATTGGTTCTGGAATGGGCTTGCAACCCAAACCAAGTCAGTGATACATGTGGAAATTTCCAAGGGCTTCTAGGGAAAATGTTCCCTCTCACTTAAGAGAGGACACTGGAGAGATATGTTTCCTCTCCTTTGGATGTCGTGGCAACATACGGATGTTAAGTCTAGAATTGTATAGCATGTAGAAACCAGTAAATGAAGGCTGCAATGAACAGAGTCAAGACAATCAGAAAAAAAATGAAGCAGACACAAATCTTGACATCTGGGTAGTAGGAGAATTTGAAGAGAGTTGGCAGCCAAAAACACCCTTCCAAATACAGTTACTGCATCGCATTTTATCAAATCTAAGAAATAGGTATTATTCCCATTCTACAGATATTAAGCTTAGCTAACATGTGTTCAGTGTCAGACACTGCACTAAATTTTTTTTGCAGATAATCTCACTAAGCTCTGAAGCAATCATCTGAAATTGTGTCTCCTCATTTTAAAGATCATGAAACTGATGAAGGATATGTAATTCCACCATCATCAGGCAACTAATGCATGAAAAAAAACTAGTGCAGGTCCGGTAAACCCCATCACCAGGTTTCCTTCTGAAAAATCATTTTGTTGGGCACAGGGATTTTCAACCTGATTTTGCTCCTGTCCTTGCTTTTTTTCCAAAAAAAAAAAGAGAGAAATTAAAAAAAAAAAAAGCCATGAATGAAAAGCAAGCCAAAGTACAGGTTAACTGCTTGCTTTCTCTTCAGTTTAGAGATTTCCTTCTTCCTGCTCCAGATGTGGACTTCCTGTCTAAGACCAGCATTTTTTTAAAAAAGAGGAGGTAGGGAAGACAGCTAGAAATCAGAGATGATTTCTCATTAACCTGCAACTGCTTGTCTAGTGACTACTTCTTTCTACAGCAACAAAATCCCTAACAGACCTCCCCACTTAATGCCAAAACCTACGGCAAAATTGCAGACTGGATTAGAAATAAAAACCACTGAACTTGTAAATCTGTCATATCATATAATAAAAACCAAACAACCAGTTGATGCAGTTAACTATGAAATGGAATTGGTTGACCTCTCTTCATAAGGAAGAGGCCTGTATTGATCAAGTTGACTCAGGTCTGAGGCTTTCCTCCTCCTGGCAGAAAGCTCCTCAGAAAAGGGTCAGTCATATGGAGTTTTGATTTTGCTCTGACTCCATTTTAATTTGTCTTCTTGGTTCTTTCTTTGAACTAATCCCCTTCTGTTTTCATACTGTTGATTTTATTAGTATTTCCCTTGGTTTATACAAAACAATAATTTTTGAATTTTTATTTTTCTACAGGAATACACATTTGTTTTCTTAAATTGTCCACTCTTAACAAAGGGAGAAAAACTTTGCTTTAAGAATCAATGAGTAAGTAGCAATCCCTCCAAAAAGTATGTCTGTTAGAAATCATGTCATTTAGTTCCTTATTAACTATAACCATTTTGAGGGTAGGAACCATAGAGGTGATTTTCTTTTTTTGTCATTTCAAAAGGTGTCTAATAAAATTCAAAGCAATGAATGAGTGGGTTCTAAAATATTTAGTAATTTCTCATTGAATGGAATAAACATGATAGATTTCATTAATTATTGGCTGACTACACTTTTCTCCACAGGAATATTAATTCTAGCATTGTAAATACAACCATGCACACATAACGCATTAAGGATGAGATATAACATCATTAGTTTATATTTTTGTCCATTAAATGTACAAATATTTATTGAGCACCAATTGTGTGTCCAGCTACTCAAGGCTTCAGGGCTATAGATGTTAAAGGGTTTGATCTCTGCCTTAGGGTGTTTAGGACACAAAGAAGTAATTACAAATTGCAAAACAGTGTGACAAGTAAAAGAAAAATAGCACTATGTGTCAACTTCCCAGTGTAACCTCTCACTGTTACTTCTGAAACACATTATATCCCTAAGAGTTTTGACAACAGGGGAAAAGATAACCTAAGTCTAAAATGATGATATCTCTTTGGGTCACTCACTGCTGTGAGTCTCAGAGAGTGATGTATTTTCCTATTTAAAATTCACTTGCAAAATGATTATGACCTAGGGAAAACATGGAAATAAATGAAAGGCATTACTGCTGACAATACTGCAGCGTTTTGCTTTGCCAGGACCGGACCCTTTATTCTTGTCAAAAAGAATCTCATTCATCTTCCTAAATTTTCTTATGTCAAATGATGAATATTCATCTGTGAAATTTATGGAATTAATATCTTTAAAAATTACGAATTCACTGCAGTTTCTTTCCAATGTGGCTTGGAGACCAATTTGTCATCAAGTTTCCAGTCAAATTCATTCATATAAGCAAGAGATGAAACACTCACTTAGTCACTACTACTTCATCAAAACAGCTTCCTTCACTCCCTCAATAGCTAATAAGTGTCAGAGAAGAGATTCCAGCCCAGAGCTCTGTGCAGCCAAAATTCTTTCCTTAATGCCACACACTACCTTCCAGCATAGTCAGTAAAGAAAAGACACTTTCATTGTTTTGATTGAAAATGAGAGGTACTTACAGTATTTCAATGGAGAGTGGGAGAGTGCTGGCAGGTTATTCTGTCAGGCAATAAAAGAGGAAGACTTCATGGGAAGACAAGCGGACACTTTGAACACCAAGCTCCCAGTGTGAGAGAGACACTAGGGTCCACAGCATCTAGAAGGTTAAGCTACTTGTTCCCTTGCTCATGGTCTGGATGGTGTGTCTATTATGCCATCTCTGCCTCTACCTTAATATTTGTTCCAGTCTACTCTCTCTGTCAGCTCTGCTCTGTTTTATTGATTGATTGACTGATTGATTTGCTCTTCTATTTTGTAGATTATTTTTAATCCCATGGTTTCTGCTCACACACAGTTTTTCCCATTCAAAATTTCATATTGAACATGAGCCATCATGGCCTTTTCGGCTTCTTTATCATCACATTCCTTGAGATTCCACTAAACTATATGTATAATTATGCATTAACTGGCTTAGGTCAATGAGCTTTATCCAGGAGCTGGGAACGTGGAGCCAAATTGTAACAACAGTGGTTGGGTAAGGGCTGCCCTTTCAGCAGGAGCTTTGGAATGACTCTCCTCTACAGAAGTTGAGTGTCAGCCAATATTATTGATGTGTTTGTGATAGAGGTAACGAAACATCCTCTTCTCTGTGTCCAACCCCCACACCAGTTAAGAGTAGGTTTCTGTACCTTCAAGACAACAAGGTGAAGTGCTGTGACATACAGAGATGTTCCAAGTCTGGAAATCAGAATGGATCAGAGGCTATTCTTGGAAATTTCTTATATCCATCTAAATTTATCACAACCATTCCTAAGACTATGGGTAATGTCTGATGACATCTCAACTCAAGGTCTAAGTGATTTTTTTTATCAGCTTTAGTCAAAGATTTATCAGCTAACACTCATGAAGTGAAAAAGAGCACAGTTCAGGATGCCAGCTCTGGAGTAAAACTGCACGAGATTGAATCCCGCTTCCACACTTTCTTAAGGAATGAGCCTGGCAAAGTTAACTTCTCTGAGGTTTAGTTTCCCCAAACATAGAGTGGGTACACAAATAGTACCCACCTAATAGGATTTCCTGAGTACTAAATACAACAATCCATATAGTTAGAGCTGAAAAGTCACTTTAATTAGTTATTATTATTACTACATGCCAGGCTCCCTGCTACATGCTCTCCTCCTATAATTGCATATTAATCATTGTAACATCTCTACAGGGAAAGTGTTATCACCTGTCTTTGACAAGAGAAGGTGGTCGATCTGGGACTGGAATTAACGTTTTCACAGGAACTCCCAGTCCAGTGATTTGCAACTTTATAAAAGCATCTACTCAAAATCAAGATTAGGGTTGAAATTATGATGCCACACCAGGGAGGAAAAGGGAACTGAGTTTTGGAATGAGCAAATGACTTTTTAAAGTTTCAAAATTATATTTCCACTGTGGTATTAACAATTGACATCCTTAATGCTCTACAACCTCAAAACCCTGCTTAATTCAACATATGAGGCATAATGGCAACGCATAGGCAGGCACAGTGCAGAAGCTTGGAGGGCAGAAAAAGCATCTGCTTCTCCATAATGTCTCAATGAATCATTATGACAAACAGAAATAAAGCCAATGCATCTCACTGTACAGCTGATCCTGCTTTTCTGCTCAAAAGGCACAGGAGTTAATTATTATGAACAGATGTGCTTAGATTGGACAAGAATTTATACTCCATGAAATTCAGCCTGGACTATGTGGTCGGTATATTTGTATTTCTTGGTGGTTGCTGAAAGTGAGGCCCACCCTCCCAGAGTGAAGATTTGAATGCCCTTGTGGGCTGGATTTTCCTATTGCCAACCACTTCACACACACTTCACTCCAGAAGAATCCACTTTATGCATTGCCATACTGCTTCACTCTTAAGGTGTCTGTAATTGGTTGGCTCAGTTGTTGACGTGCCAGACTGAAGAAGCTAGGAATATGGGTCCCTTTCCCATCTGGGGTGTCAATTTTATTCAGTATCTCACCCCTTACTCACACCTTATGATCAGATAAGAATACATGGATTCAGTAGCACAAACAAAATACTTCTCCTATAATAGCTCAGAATGCGTATGCGTATCTTTATATACAAAGTACAAAGCACACAAACTCAATTATTAATTAATCCATTCATTCAAAAGATACTTGTTCTAGATTTATCCTCTTCAATAAACGTGTTACTTACCATTTAGGTCGAGGCTACTCAAGGACGATTAAGAAACTTTTCCTTGTCTACACTGTACAGAATTTAGCCTCTAAGAGACACAATGCTCTAAACCAATGGCCTAAATATATAGAGATGAACTCAAAATGAAGGACAAATTCTTCATCTAATGTTTTTTCCTTAATCAAAGACTGATAAACACTACCGAAGTTACGTGATTTTAAAATAGTTATACTTTCCAATAAACTTGGATGATTCTTTTTGGAGAAAAAGGGCACATTTTTTCCTACTGTAAGTATTGTACAGTAAGCTAAAAATATTTAACAGCACTGTACTATGTAACAAAATACACCGATACATATAAAAAAATATATGATGGGCTACAATGTAACATAATTATGATATCTTTAGACTTGTATGAGATCATATGCATATGACAAGAACAAACAAAAAGGGAAAGTCTATATGGGAGTCTATCAGTTAGGAATTATATTCAGCTGCAAATAACAGAAATCCAGCTACCGTGATTTGAACACATTAAATTCTCTTCCAATTTTATTCTCTCGTATAAAACGAATCCAGTGATAAGTGGTCCAAGATTGCTAGAGCAGCTCCCCTAGGCTCTTTCTGTCTTTGTGCTCTATAATCCTTGGTACATGCCTACCATCCTCAAGGGCACAAGATGGCAGCTGGAGCTCCAACAGTCTCATCCACAAGCCAGGCCAGAACAAGCTGAGTGGCAAGCTGAGTCAGCCCCATTTAAGAGTATTTCCCAGAAGCCTTATCCAGTAATTTCTGCTTATCATTTACTTGCTAACTCTAGCTTTGAAGCTTCCTTGAGGAAGCCTGGGAAGCAATGATTTTTTTTAAAGCTGGGAACCACTAAAAACGTCAAAATCTGTTATTAGGGGAAAAGGAGAGAATTAAAACTGTGTAGACAACTAGAAGTCTCCACCATAGTGTCTGATGAAAAATCCAAACCATTAAATACGTTGAAAAAATGGAAGTAAGAGTAATGATGACATCTTTGTAGTGCTTTATACTTTATAAAGTGCTTTTGCAGTCCACACAATATTGAACATGAAGCGATTAAACAGAAATGACCCAGATTAAAGAGACTTGGGCATGCAGATACTAAGATACAGAAAGTGTCACTGAGGGATTCCTAATGAGAAGTAATTCTTTCAGTCAAGAGCATTCTAAAGCGTTCCTCTGTGGCCATCACAGACAAAGTGGCAGGTGAACATAGATACATCGTCCTCAGGTGAGAGTTATAGCTGTAGGTAGCAACATGCAGCCGTGTTCATTATCATATGGAAAAGGAAGTCAGCAGCCGGCAGAGAACACTGGAGGCAAGAAAAACCTTCCAGGGAAATGAACAGATGAGCACTCATTCCCTAAGCTTTGAACGAGTGCACAGTGAATAAGTACTCTGTATATGAGAAAAACAAGACTAGCACCCCTCTGAAGAGAGTAGTAAGAACCTTGAAGCTGGAGGCGGACATCACGAAACAGGTCATTTGCAATAAAATGAAGGAGACCTAACAGCACTCCCAAAGACATGGAAGAAGAGTACAGAAAGGAACGTTTCCAAAACCCAATGTGAGACACATTACGCTCAGTACCTCAGTGAGAATGAGCTGGCTCTCAGGAAACACTACAGGTGCTTCACAGAAATATACACATACACAACTAATAAGAACCAGCTTTATAAAAAAATAAAATCAAATTCAAAAATTCAAAAAAAAAGAGAAATATACACATACAGAATAGTCACTTTAACAGAGCGTTTTTTTGTTTGTTTTTGTTTTTTTTGCTTCAAAAAGCCCGAAGTTTAAGAACACTCTGTTCTTCATTTGATTATAGAGTAGAGAGAGAGATACCTTGTAGGAGGTATTACACTCTAACAGAGTAAAGGTTTTAGGGTCAGAAAGAGTAAGACAGATAGGCAACTTCCATTCCAAAATCCTGCTTAATGAGTCTTATTCCTAGGTTTGCTGCACATGACACCTTTCCAAATTTGATGCAATTCAATATTCATAACACCCTTTGAGAGAAACTCTTCCCATTTTAGAGATGGGCAAACTGAGGGACAGGGGGGTTAGAAGGTTACAATCAAGGTTACACAGCTACTAACTGTAGAGACAAAATTCAAATTCACATAATTAGATTCCAAATTCTATCCTGCTTCCATCAGAAAGGGATAGGGAAATGATGTAGGATCATGGCTTTCCAAAGTTACTGTCACCCAGTGTACACTCCCCTCCATCCTATTCTGTCAGCAGCCTACTTTTTCCTTGGAAGGGGACTAGCTTTTAGTAAATGTGTTTGTGATACTCAACCCCATCTCACACCTCCTGGGGTGGGTACCAGTCTTAGGGCTGGCATAGGAAAGTAATGGTGATTGGTTTGAAGACATGACCCCAAATCAGGGCATTAAGCCTCAATTTGCTGCATTCTTTGGAAAGGCAAAGTTCTCACTGTCCTATGTTTATTAAGTCTGAACCAGAGAGGTACTTCCTCATGGCTTGGGGCAGCCAGAGAATGTAAGAGAAAACTCAAGTCCTGATGACATCATTTGATTCCTCAAATTCACTCATGCTTGACACAAGATCTAGATTCTAGTTTTCAACTATGTGAGACAATAAATTCCTTTTTTATAATTAGCATAGTTTGCTATATTTTCTGTTATAATAAGTAAAACAATCTCAACTAATGAAGTTTATAAAAGATAAAAAATATGATGTAACTAGAGGATGTAATTAATATTGATTATTTAGAACTTAATCAGGAAATACTACATGTAACCTAGGATCAATACTTTTAATTTAAAAAAAATTTTTTTTAAGCATTTCTGGCCCATCCTGACATAGACAGATAGATAGATAGACATATACACATATATATTTATATATACATATACACATGCCTATTATACACACATAATTTATTTTATATGTAAACTTATTACATATATATTTATGAAATTTAATTACAGGCAGGCATACCTCATTATATTGCATTTCACTTTATTGTGCTCCACAGATACCATGTTTTTTTAAATTTACTTTTATTTTCTTATACAGCAGGTTTTTATTAGTCATCCATTTTATACACATCAGTGTATACATGTCAATCCCGATCTACCAATTCATCCCACCACCACCCCACCCCCCTGCCGCTTTCCCCCCTTGGTGTCTATACGTTTGTTCTTTACATCTGTGTCTCTATTTCTGCCCTGCAAACCGGTTCATCTGTACCATTTTTCTAGGTTCCACATATATATGTTGATATACGATATTTTTTTTCTCTTTCTGACTTACTTCACTCTGTATAACAGTCTCTAGATCCATCCACATCTCTACAAATGACCAAATTTCGTTCCTTTTTAAGGCTGAGTAATATTCCATTGTATATATATACCACATCTTCTTTATTCATTCATCTGTCGATGGGCATTTAGGTTGCTTCCATGACCTGGCTATTGTAAATAGAGCTGCAATGAACATTTTGGTACATGACTCTTTTTGAATTATGGTTTTCTGTGGGTATATGCCCAGTAGAGGGATTGCTGGGTCATATGGTAATTCTATTTTTAGTTTTTAAAGGAACCTCCATACTATTCTCCATAGTGGCAGTATCAATTTACATTCCCACCAGCAGTGCAAGAGGGTTCTCTTTTCTCCACAACCTCTCCAGCATTTATTGTTTGTAGATTTTCTGATGATGCCCATTCTAACGGGTGTGAGGTCATACCTCATTGTAGTTTTGATTTGCATTTCTCTAATAATTAGTGATGTTGAGCAGCTTTCATATGCTTCTTGGCCATCTGTATGTCTTCTTTGCAGAAATGTCTATTTAGGTCTTCTGCCCATTTTTGGATTGGGTTGTTTGTTTCTTTAATATTGAGCTGAGTGAGCTGTTTATATACTTTGGAGATTAATCCTTTGTCCGTTGATTCGTTTGCAAATATTTTCTCCCATTCTGAGGGCTGTCCTTTCGTCTTGTTTGTAGTTTCCTTTGTTTTGCAAAAGCATTTAAGTTTCATTAGGTCCCATTTGTTTATTTTTGTTTTTATTTCCATTTCTCTAGGAGGTGGATCAAAAAAGATCTTGCTGTTATTTATGTCAAAGAGTGTTCTTCCTAAGTTTTCCTCTAAGACTTTTATAGTGTCCGGTCTTACATTTAGGTCTTTAATCCATTTTGAGTTCATTTTTGTGTATGGTGTTAGGGAGTGTTCTAATTTCTTTTACATGTAGCTGTCCAGTTTTCCCAGCACCACTTGAAGAGACTGTCTTTTCTCCATTGTATATCCTTGCCTCCTTTGTCATAGATTAGTTGAGCATAGGTGCGTGGGTTTATCTCTGGGCTTTCTATCCTGTTTCATTGATCTATGTTTCTGTTTTTGTGCCAGTACCATATTGTCTTGATTACTGTAGCTTTGTAGTATAGTCTGAAGTCAGGAAGTCTGATTCCTCCAGCTCCGTTTTTATCCCTCTAGACTGCTTTGGCTATTCGGGGTCTTTTGTGTCTCCATACAAGTTTTAAGATTTGTTGTTCTAGTTCTGTAAAAAATGCCATTGGAAATTTTATAGGGATTGCCTTGAATCTGTGGAATGCTTTGGGTAGTATAGTCATTTTCATAATGCTGAGTCTTCCAGTAGAAAAACATGGTGTATCTCGCCATCTGTTGGTATCATCTTTAATTTCTTTCATCAGTGTCTTATAGATTTCTGCAAACAGGTCTTTTCTCTCCCTAGGTAGGTTTATTCCTAGGTATTTTACTGTTTTTGTTGCAGTGGTAAATGGGAGTGTTTCCTTAATTTCTCTTTCAGATTTTTCATCATTAGTGTATAGGAATGCAAGAGATTTCTGTGCATTAATTTTGTATCCTGCAACTTTACCAAATTCATTGATTAGCTCTAGTAGTTTTCTGGTGGCATCCTTAGGATTTTCTATGTATAGTATCATGTCATCTGCAAACAGTGACAGTTTTACTTCTTCTTTTCCAATTTGGATTCCTTTTATTTCTTTTTCTTCTCTGATTGCCGTGGCTAGGACTTCCAAAACTATGTTGAATAATAGTGGCGAGAGTGGATAACCTTGTCTTGTGCCTGATCTTAGAGGAAATGCTTTCAGTTTCTCACCATTGAGAATGATGTTTGCTGAGGGTTTGTCGTATATGGCCTTTATTATGTTGAGGTAGGTTCCCTCTATGCCCACTTTCTGGAGAGTTTTTATCATAAATGGTGTTGAATTTTGTCAAAAGCTTTTTCTGCATCTACTGATATGATCATATGGTTTTTATTCTTCAGTTTGTTAATATGGTATAACACATTGATTGATTTGCCTATATTGAAGAATCCTTTCATCCCTGGGATAAATCCCACTTGATCATGGTGTATGATCCTTTTAATGTGTTGTTGGTTTCTGTTGGCTAGTATTTTGTTGAGGATTTTTGCGTCTATATTCATCAGTGATATTGGTCTGTAATTTTCTTTTTTGGTAGTATTTTTGTCTGGTTTTGGTAACAGGGTGATGGTGGCCTCATAGAATGAGTTTGGGAGTGTTCCCTCCTCTGCAATTTCTTGCAAGAATTTGAAAAGGATGGGAGTTAGCTCTTCTCTAAATGGTTGATAGAATTCACCTGTGAAGCCATCTGGTCTTGGACTTTTGTTTGTTGGAAGATTTTTAATCACAGTTTCAATTTCAGTGCTTGTGATTGGTCTGTTCATATTTTCTATTGCTTCCTGGTTCAGTCTTGGAAGGTTATACCTTTCTAAGAATTTGTCCATTTCTTCCAGGTTGTCCATTTTTTTGGCATAGAGTTACTTGTCATAGTCTCTTAGGATGCTCTGTATTTCTGCGGTGTCTGTTGTAACTTCTCCTTTTTCATTTCTAATTTTACTGATTTGAGTCCTCTCCCTCTTTTTCTTGATGAGTCTGGCTAATGGGTTATCAATTTTGTTTATCTTCTCAAAGAACCAGCTTTTAGTTTTACTGATCTTTGCTATTGTTTCCTTTGTTTCTATTTCATTTATTTCTGCTCTGATCTTTGTGATTTCTTTCCTTCTACTAACTTTGGGTTTTGTTTGTTATTCTTTCTCTAGTTCCTTTATGTGTAAGGTTAGATTGTTTATTTGAGAATTTTCCTTGTTTCTTGAGGTAGGATTGTATTGCTATAAACTTCCCTCTTAGAACTGCTTTCGCTGCATCCCATAGGTTTTGGGCCATCGTGTTTTCATTGTCATTTGTCTCTAGGTATTTTTTGATTTCCTCTTTTATTTCTTCAGTGATCTCTTGGTTATTTAGTAACGTATTGTTTAGCCTCCATGTGTTTGTGGTTTTTATGTTTTTTTCCCCTGTAATTGATTTCTAGTCTCATAGCATTGTGGTCAGAAAAGATGCTTGATATGATTTCAATTTTCTTAAATTTACTGAGCCTTGATTTGTGACTCAAGATGTGATCTATCCTAGAGAATGTTCTGTGTGCACTTGAGAAGAAAGTGTAATCTGCTGTTTTTGGATGGAATGTCCTATAAATATCAATTAAATCTATCTGGTCTATTGTGTCATTTAAATCTTGTGTTTCCTTATTAATTTTCTGTTTGGATGATCTGTCCATTGGTGTAAGTGAAGTGTTAAAGTCCCCCACTATTATTGTGTTACTGTCGATTTCCTCTTTTAGAGCTGTTAGCATTTGCCTTATGTATTGAGGTGCTCCTATGTTGGGTACATATATATTTATAATCGTTATATCTTCTTCTTGGATTGATCCCTTGATCTTGGATTGATCAATCCCTTGGATTGATCCCTTTATTTTAAAGTCTATTTTATCTGATATGAGTATTGCTACTCCAGCTTTCTTTTGATTTCCATTTGCATGGAATATCTTTTTCCATCCCCTCACTTTCAGTCTGTATGTGTCCCTAGGTCTGAAGTAGGTCTCCTGTAGACAGCATATATATGGGTCTTGTTTTTGTTTCCATTCAGCAAGCCTGTGTCTTTCGGTTGGAGCATTTAATCCATTCACGTTTAAGGTAATTATCGATATGTATGTTCCTATTACCATTTTCTTCATTGTTGTGGGTTGCTTTTGTAAGTCCTTTTCTTCTCTTGTGTTTCCCACTTAGAGAAGTTCCTTTAGCATTTATTGTAGAGCTGGTTTGGTGGTGCTGAATTCTCTTAGCTTTCGTTCGTCTGTAAAGCTTTTGATTTCTCTGTTGAATCTGAATGAGATCCTTGCTGGTTAGAGTAATCTTGGTTGAACGTTCTTCCCTTTCATCACTTTAAATATATCATTTCACCCCCTTCTGGTTTGTAGAGTTTCTGCTGAGAAATCAGCTGTTAACCTTATGGGAGTTCCCTTGTATGTTATTTGTTGTTTTTCCCTTGTTGCTTTCAATAATTTTTCTTTGTCTTTAATTTTTGTCAATTTGATTACTATGTGTCTCAGTGTGTTTCTCCTTGGGTTTATCCTGCCTGGGAGTCTCTTCACTTCCTGGATTTGGGTGGCTATTTCCTTTCCCACGTTAGGGAAGTTTTCAACTATAATCTTTCATAGCTATCTGAGAGGTTGCCTCCCGGGCTTGAGTCCTCAGAAAATCTGCCAAATAAAACATAATTCTCAACCTTTGGGTTTTGCATTTTTTCAGTTGACATAGGGAAAGACAAAAAGCTAGTATAAAAATAGACGAAAACATTTGAGAGGCAGTGTTTACAAAGGAATATAATTGACTAAGAAATACTAGCAATCAAAGAAATAAAGTAGAAAAACAAGTTATCACTTATCCATTTTGATTGACAAATACTAAAAATCTTGACTAGATCTAGCATTAGCTAAAGGAGTGAAGAACAGGCACAGTCCTATGTTTCTATGTGAAGAGAATAAAATGATACAACATTTCTAGAAGCCAATTTGGAAATATTTAGTGAAATTTTAAAGATACATGTTCTCTCACTCAGCACTTCTAGAGGTAAATTCTAAAGTTAAAAGTGGACAAAGTTGTCGTGAGTTCTATTTCTAATAAACACCTTCACATCTGTCAGTCATAGGTTGGTTACCACAAAATGGAACATTCATGTAATCAGTAGCTTTGTATCAATAATAAAGGGACTCTTAGAAAGGTCTATTTGTTTTTTTTTTTTTTTTTTTTTTTTTTTTAGGGATTGACATAAATTATAATAGTATAAATTTATTTTATGCTTTATTCAAATAAAACATTTTCAATGAAAAAAAATGTTTTCGGTTTCCCATTACTTTAAACAAATATTTTTTAGTCTACTGAAGAATTGTTGAACAAGCAGTGCACTTAACTGCTATCAGTGTGTTAATGTCATTGAAATCACTTCATTTGCCCATGCTAATCTTGATCTGCCTGCATACACAATGATTCAGGGACTGCTGTATTGGCCAGTCTATACTGGTGCCCAGGGAGAGCATTGCCAGACTCCAGATCTGTCTCAGTGTGTCCTGTTGCCATCTTTATTCTGTACTTTTGTTACATCTTGCCAACTATTATTTCCAAAGGTAAAGCAAAATAATCTTAAAATTAGAAAGGTCTATTTGTATTAGGAAGTATTAAGAAGGAAAAAAGCAGGTATGTTTCCACATATATATGTATAAAAAGTTGTTTGGAATGTTGCTAACTAAAATGTAAATAGTGGTTTCCTTAGGCTGGTGAGATTTCTGGTGATTTTTATGATATTATTTTCCTACAGAATTCTGTGAAACAAGGGGAGTTTTTTTCAAATATATATAACATTTTTATCATGATAAAGTAAATTTTATTTTGGAAACTAAGAAAATTATATAACTACATAAAACAACCAAAAAAAAAAAAAAGTGGTTTGTCTGAAACCTGTAACTTGACAACTATCTGTTAATGTGTGCTAATGGACAATTTAGGGCTAGGATACATCAAATACACGTAATGATTCTGAATGAAATCTAAAATAGGTCTTCTGAAATGTGGCATGTGATATCTAATGGTACTCCATCACTTAGAAAGCCCGTACATAACTTCAAAGTAGAAAATTGGTTTTGCTGGATCTCTATTCACAGATGAAAGAAGCTTAAAGAGAAAATAACCTGCTCTGGAACCTGGTCAGGAAACTCAGAGCCATTAAAATGAATCATCACACACTGTTTGAAAAGGCTTGGTCTTTTCCTCCCGGTGATCTTTTCTGCTTGAAGCTCAAATAGAGCAGGGCCATCTCCATCACAGCTGGAGTTGTGGCTTGAGTTTGTGTGAGTGTGATGTGTGCAACGTTGTAGGGGTAAGTGGAAGAAACAAGAAGGTGTTAATTGAACACCTGGAGGAAAGGATAATGGGGAGCCTCCATATTTTCCCCTATGGTGCATCACAAATGCTTATCAGATGAGACAGCTGGGACAGAATGATAAAGAGCTTGTATGACAGGAAATATTGCCCTACTTGCATCCCTACCTCCCAGAAGAATTCTTACCTCCTGCTGGCAGGTGATAGCTGCTTCTGTGCATGAGCTCTAAGACTTCCTCTGTCAACAGAAAAAGTCCCCAGAGAGGGATATCCCTGCTGGTCAGATTTTGGAGTCCTCTGACTGACAAAGGCACCAAAGCCAAGAATGAGAAATCCTACAATACATGCTAATCCTACAATTCATTCTGAGAAGAATTTAAATGATGTTTGTGCAACATAAAGCCAACTGATGTCTAACAGTGTCCAAACTGCACACAGAATAGTAATTTTCAGTAGTATATGACCATTGTTTTTTTTACCTTTCATGAAGATATCTGGATGGTCTCCTGGGAATGGAAGACTGATAGGAATTTTAGGGACACGTTTCACATTTGGCATTTGAGCTTCCCATGTCCACACTTTGATAAATAACACTGCAGTTTATCCAGAGCATTCTCATGATTTTTCTAACATTATGTCATCAGGAGGTAAGTGAACACCACCTTTGAATTCAGGATGAAGTAGAAATTGCTACTGACTCAGAGCTTCCTCTTATTCCTGACTTGTCATCACACATTCCTGGAAAGTTTAGTGTCTCTTTTGTTCTTTACATGCTTATGGTCACCTCATGCTCCCTGTCGTAGTGGGGTTCTGGAAGTTACCTTGACTGAAGGTGGTCTCTGCTAGGAGGGCTAAAAAAGCAGCCTTTTCCAGGTCTGCTGGGAGCACCAGCAACAAAGGTTATTAGTAGCAAAAAGTCAACTTGACCTCTTTTTCCATTAAAAAACTGTATGTGTTGTTAAACATGAAAGAAGAGCTAATCCCCAAATAATCCTTCTCTTCCAAGGGAATATGCCAATTTGTAAAGCTGCTGCAGAAGCCCATGCTTCAGACTAGTCTTTCAAAGCAAATATAAATGAACAACGAAGAATCCCAAGACATATGAGGAAAACCAAGGCTTAAAGGCCAAGATGAACAGAGATAATGCACATTACAGAAGAGAATTTAAAACAATCCTCTTCTCAAAGATTTAAAAGGACCTTGCATCATTTATTTTAAAAGGCTGGTACTTGAAAATATTGTTATGTTCTATGTATCATCTATGTATCTATGTATCTATGTATCTATGTATCTATCTATCTATCTAATCTATCTAGCTACGTCTTTCTTATACTTTTTGAAAAAAGAAGCAATCAGAAAATAAGAAAAAAATGAATTAAAAAAAATAACATGATTGATATTTACAAACAATAATGTTAACAATGTTAAAAATAGAATAGACATGGCTGAAAACCATACCAGAAATCTGGATGATATTTTTTTTTTTTTTAATTCAAGGGGAAAAAGAAAGAGATAGATAATAAGAGAAAAATTAAGCTATAGAAGGTAGAAATAGAAGTTATTCATCAGTCTAAAGATATCATAGAAAAAAGAATAGAAATTATTGACACCATAAAATAGAATTCTTTACTACAGAGACATGTAAATCTTCAAATTTTGCCTACTAACTATAGAGAAAGATTACAATAACAATATCTTATTATAACAATAAGTAATATAGATGAAGATGAGAATAAAGATAATGGTGATGACAAACACATTGGCAAGTTCTGGTAAAATTTTAGAAGTCCAGGGTAAAAAAAAAAAAAAAAGTTTGGAAAAAAAAAAAGAATAAAAGGACACAAAAACAGGCTACCTAAAAATGCCTGTGATAGTTTTGAATCATTTCAACTTGGCTAGTTTCCCAGAAACTTGGCTCCTTTTCACAGAAAACCCTTACTGGTATATTTCAGGTTACACTGACCCATAAGGGAGATTTTTAGGGATTTGGAAGGAGGAAAAGAAGCTGTAGCCATTTTGTACCTCTTATGTATTGTTGCTAATCTGCTGACTTGCTTTCTTGGCATGAAGCAGCAGCTAATCCTACAACTGTTCTACTTTCTGGGTCCTCTTTTAGCTTCTCCCACTCCTGGGCTAGGTTGTGTGTTTAACTCTGACAACAAACAAACAAACAAAAACAAAAAAACCTAGCTTCTGCAGGATACCCTCATGACTAAGGTCAGAGACAGACCAGAGTTTCAGTTCATCCTCCAAACAGTGTTGATGAGTTTAGGCTACTCGTGATTTCTTCTTCCTGAGTGCATAGCCTGTAGACTTCAAGCTTCAGTATCAGATTCTACAGAGACTTGCTTAACTAGTTTCCACAATTCTGTAAACCAAGTCCCTTAATAAATCCACATCCCCTACTGGTTCTGCTTTTCTGGTTGATCCCAGACTGATACAGTGAATGTCTGATTGGCATAAAATTTCTGACCTGCAACACAGGAAAAACTATTTCAAAGCCAGAAATCTTGTACTCAGTCAAACTGTCACTTCAGTTTGAGAGGAAAATAAAATCATTTTTGAACACATAAGATCTCAGAAAATTTACCACCTCAGGACTCCCAAAAAGTAAGCCAATCAAAATTAAATATAAATCCAAGAGAAAAGGGACTTCCCTGGTGGCACAGTGGTTAAGAATCCGCCTGCCAATGCAGGGGACACGGGTTCGATCCCTGGTCCGGGAAGATCCCACATGCTGCAGAGCAACTAAGCCCGTGTGCTGCAACTACTGAGCCTGCACTCTAGAGCCCGTGAGCCACAACTACTGAGCCCACACACCACAACTACTGAAGCCCACGTGCCTAGAGCCCGTGCTCCTCAACAAGAGAAGCCACTGCAATGAGAAGCCTGCACACCTCAACGGAGAGTAGCCCCTGCTCACTGCAACTAGAGAAAGCCCACACACAGCAATGAAGACCCAACGCAGACAAAAATAAATAAATAAAATAAATACATTTTTTTAAAATCCAAGAAAAAAGAAGTAGAACTAAATCTAAGTTCAAGCCTTAGTTTTATAATCATGTAATAGGTCCAGAAAGTTCCACGGATATGTGCTCAGGAAGACGGTATTCACAATTAAGTAGACTGTATAATCAAAATCCGGAAAGTACAGTTATGATACACAGTTGCTAAGAAAAATGCATAACATCTTTTTTTAGACACGTAAACAAACAAAAAAGGAAATTTTAGGGGAAAAAAAGTCCTGAGGAGAACCATGGTTCAGAGACAAAATAAGCTAAACGTGGTGTGACTGGAAGCAATTAACAGCACATACCAGAATTTTCTAGAAAAAAACAACATCATACACATACCAGTGAAGAAACTGCAGAGATTTCGGGGCCTACTGAGAATATGAAGTTATGTGATTTATCATTTTATATAATTTATAAGTATTATTATAATAATTATCTAACGATGTACTACTTCTTTTTCTTTAAAAATCTTGTATCACTTACAAGAATTTTGCCTTTAAGTTAACCTTTCCTTATTACTATTTCTAAAAGTAGATTTATATCTGAAAATGTATTCTTGTTTTTAAAATAAATGTAAGTTTCAGAGGCAAGGCTTCTACCTGCATTGAAATTATTGCATTTGCATTTTCTAAAATAATGCCTAGCACAGAGTTCTTGATAGATATTTCTTGAATTAGTTAATTAATTTTTAAAATTTAGGAAGATATAGTTTGCTGTTTAGACATCAGTGGCACATTCTAATTTTTAGGATACAATTGACTAAGTATTATTACTGAAAATAAACATATGACCACTAAGAAACACACAAGTAAGATTACAATAACTCCAACTTATTAATGTTTCTCAATTAAATAAAATTGCAAAGGTTGTTATACAGTATGAACTTGTATTTTTAAAGTGCCTCTCTGTGTGTGTGGCTATTTGCACATACATTTCTGGAGAGACACACACCAATAATTACTTTTGAATTTATTTGAGAGGTAAAATTGTGGTTGGAGGAATGAAGGGTAAGGATTGCATTTATAATGTATTGTTTTTCTTTTCTTTTTTAATGGCCATAACTTCATTTTTTAATACATAAAAGAATAAAAAAGTAAAACTCATCCCATCTTGGCTTTATTTAAGGACATCCTTCCAGCAATTCTCTTCTCTTTGTCCCTCCTGAGTTTCTCTCTCCACTGAATCATTCCCTTCATCTATTATGTTTCCAATATTAGAAACAAAATCAATGAACAAAGCCCCTTCTTTATTTCCAGCACATCAAAAGTTGTTACAAGGTTTTCATTTTACTTTATTTTCCAGGTCACTGTCTCTAGCTATCTCTTGACCCCCTGTAATCATGCTCCTGCAGTCCTCTCCACACCTCTGCAGAACTTTTCCTGTCAGATCAACAAGGACCTCCACATTGCTACATTTTATGGACAATTCTCCAACCCACCTTACTTGTTCTTTCAGCAACATTTAGCCAGTCAATCCTTCCTCCTCCTAAAATATTCCTTCTCTTCGTGCTCAAGACTCCACACTCTCCTGGTTTTCTCCTATACCCCTGGTGTCATTTCCTGTCTCCTTTACTGGTTACTCCTCATTTCCCTAATCTCTTAACCTTGGCTCAGTACTTGGATTCTTCCCCAGCTACATGGAATCCTCAGGTGATCTCATCTAGTCCCATGTTTAAATATCAACTATGTGCTCATGACTCTCAAAACTGTATCTCTAGTCATCCCTGGATAACCTTTCTCTCGTAACATTTATCCAATCCTTTTTATAAACCCCCAACAACCCTGCTTTCAAAACATATTCAAAATCTGACCATTTGACCATTTCATACCTCTAATCATTGTGTCTCGGTCAAAATCATCACCTCCATTCCTCATATCATTCTAGTAGACTCCTAATTGGATTCTTGCTTGGATCCTTCCACTTATAGTTTATTATCCACTCAACAGACATGTAAGTCAGATCATATCAGTCTTCTGCATGATGCCTTCAATGGTTGCCCATTTCACTCAGAATAAAAATCAAAAGTCCTTATAAAGCTGTTCACAATTTGTTCCCTCTCCTTCAACTTTCTGGCCTCCTCACTCCCTTTTCTCCTCCTAGCTTTTCTGCTCAACCTTCACTGTCTTTAGCTGTTCCTTGAATGCAACAGGTTCTTTACTATCTCTGGACTCTTGTATTTCCCTGATATAAGCATCATTCACTCCATCCCCTCCTCCAAATCTTTGCTCAAATACCACTTTCTTAGCAAAAGCTTCCCTGATCAACATATTTAAAATTACATCATTTTTCTTCTGCGTTCATTATCCCTCTTTCCTGATTCATATTTCTCCAGCACTTATCACCATGCAGCACACATACCATTCCTTTATTTTGCTGACAATCGATTTCTCTTCATGATAAATAAGTTCCAGGAGGTAAGAGATTTTTATTTTGCTTATTATTATATTCCAGCATCTAGAACTGGTGCTCATGATACAGTAGGTGTAAATATATATTAATAAATAAAAAAATAAATAAATGAATGAATTAATAAACAATAATGTCTGAAAGAGTCACAAGTAAGTATTGACAACTGGGGTCCAGAGCCAGTTACTTGAGAGTCAGGAAGGGAAAAGCAAGAGCAGCAGTTCCAAAGGAAGCTGAGGGCAGTTGGGTTAATGCCCATAATAAACATTAATGGGCCAGCTGTGATGCAATGCAGGGTGTAGTAATTTCTGTAAAGAGCCAGTGGGAGGGAGGTTTTTATATTGTTTTATGAATTATAAGAAAGGTTATAAATTACAATTATAAAAAGACTTTAATTCTTTTGTCAGTGATGAGAATTGCAATAAAACACTTCATATCTAGCACCGCTACCTATACTCTATTCTCCACACTCCCTCCAGTGTAGTTTGTAGAGCTTCGATGCTTTTTTCCCAGATATTCTCTGCTGTCTCTGTCCTCACTGGCCTGCTTGTCTTCTACTCTCCTTAGTCACTACAAAAGCCTTTTCAATTTTTCTTCCCATACACATTTGTTCCATCATCTCTTACTTTTGCCATATTCCAGTATCAAATCAACCATCATCATAAGTATGAATGTTTTTTCTTGACTGATTGCACTTTTCCTTTTTCCAGATTGTGCCTTCAATTACTGCTATCCTCTCATGAATTCTTATAAACTTCCCATCTCTAGATTTTCAGGCAGTATATATTACATGTTGAAGACAACTTATTCCTTCTGTTCCACATAGAATTGTTAATAAATTTTGAAATTTCATTTTCCACATGGAAATGTCCTAATGAACAGCAGTTGGATAGGCACGCGCACGTACACACGCGGATGCACACATACACATACACACACAAACTTCCTTATCCTATAATTCTAGACCAAGTTGTGTCACTAAAAAGATAGATGAAATGCAGATGGCATAAAATACCATTATTATTCAAAGAAAGGAAGGAGGGAAGGCAAGCTTCTAAATATTCATAACCTTGTATAATTACACAATAACTTGCCCAGGTTAAGTTGGTCATTATAGCCTTTAAATGATATTGCAATAATCATTATGGGTATTTTGGCTGGAATAGTTTTTTTTTTCTTTTGGTTTGGAAACATGAAGAAGGCAGGGGCGGGTAGGAAAAAGAAGCAATAAAAATAGAATTAAATTTATAAATACTAAGTATGAGATTCGTATGTGATTTCCCTTAGCACATAAAATGTAGAGGAACAATTTCATCCATGAAACAGACTTCTGAGAAATCATAATCAACCTTTAACTACTCCTATTCATTCCATAAAGTAGATAAAATATCTTTCATCAGGCACATAACAGAGAGACATAGCAATGCTCCTGTAAGGAACATTGTTTAATACTTTATTGCCCAATTGAGAGAACAGATATAAAAGACCGCATATAATATCATGTTTTATGGTAAAGACAATTTCTCAACAATATAACAAATCTATAGAGAAAGTTTAAAGATCATATCTATCATTCACTGGGGCCAAATCAATTTCCTATACTGAATAGAGAAAACAAAAACCCATGATATAATAGCAACAATTCAAAGTTAAAAATATCTAAAATGTTTATGTTTAATAGCCAGTTAAGCATAGAAGTTTAGATATCTTTAAAAGTGTATTGAGAGTGTAATGCTGTTTTTCAATCAAAGATATTTCCCAAAATCTTTCTATATCTTAATAAAGTGGCTGATAGTTGCACTAAAATTTTGCTGTTTTGTAACCTTGCCTTCTGACATTTCTTGATCCAGAAAATCTAAATGCAACCTTTCAATAGCACAAAATAAAATCAATAGCTCTTGTAGTTCATCATATATTTATACATGTTTAAATAAAGACTACAACAAATTAGTTTAGTAAAATTGCACTAGAATATTGTCTGCGCTATAGAAGTTAGGCACTTTGGATTCAGTCCAAGAGTAGGAGAGGAGAAAATGATGTACAATACCAACTTCAAGGTCATGTAATGAGTCATGATGGAACTTGGCTTTAAATATTTAAATTGCCATATTTATGGAAACACCTTTTGGTGATAAATTTATTCCCTTTTAAATATCTGAGTATTTCTGGAATTTGTCGCTTTCAAAGAATTTCAAATATGACCAAGTTGAACTCAGTATGTTTAGCTATAAAATATGTGGAAAGGCTTGGGAAAGGATGGTACAACAGTGGGGTCACCCTACCAGGTATTTTCTGAGATCCCCTCCAATGCTCACATCTATAATTCTTTGGAAAAGACAACAAATCTAAACAAAAGTGCACAAATCTCAGCATTCAAATAATAATAATAAAATCATTCACTGGAGACAAAAACAGAAAAGGCAAAGCAGTAAACATGAGCCAAGTAATGTGCTATGTCAATTATAGGGAAGTAGATTTGAAGAAGATAGGTTGTTTTTTTGATTGTGTGTGTGTGTGTGTGTGTGTGTGTGTTTGGGGGGGAGGGGCAGGAGCAGCTGAGTGCATTAGAATAGCCCAGGAAACGAGCAAGGAAGTCACAACATCCACGAATTCCTAGTCACTGTGAAAGCAGCTCTTTTGCCCCTTGCCCGTTTGCCTATTTCTGTTCCCCTCTAACCTTGAAAGAACCTAATTAACCTGTTGATTCCCTAGATAAAAAGAAGAATGTAGAATTAAGTAGCTGAAGAATGACTAGCTCTCTACTCCCAACAGCCCCCTTAGTAATCCTGCAGGCAGATCACGCGGCAAGATAACATCTGAAGAGAGGGTCAGCCAGCCTGCATGCAATGGAGACTGATGCAGAACCCAACCGCATGCCTCAGTGATTCACTGAGATTCTTCCCCCTTTTTCCCCTTTAAAAACTGTCATGGCTGAGAAGAATTTTCGGAGTTGGTCTCAGGACCTAAATCCACCTTCTCCCCAGATTGCCAGCTTTTCTGATTAAAGCACATTTCCTTTCTATTGACACTTGCCTCTCGAATTATTGGCTTTTGAGCGGTGAGCAGCCGAACTTGATTTTCGCAATAACAGGAGCTTGCCCCTAAGGACCAGCTACTGGTGAAGGTTAATTTTGTGTGTCAACTTGACTGGGCCTCAGGTGCCCCGATATTTGGTCAAACATTACTCTGGGTGTGTATGTGAAGGTGTTTCTGGATGAGACTTACATTCGTACTGGTAGACTGAGTAAAGCAGATTGCCCCCCTGGTGTGAATGCACTTCACCCAATCAGTTGAAAGCCTGAATAAAACAAAAAGACTAAGTGGGAATTTCTCCTACCTGATTGTTTGAGCTAGAACATTGTTTCTTTCTGGTTCTTCCTGGGTCTCAAGCTGCTGACATTCACATGGAAATTTACACCATGGTTTCTTCTGGGTCTCCAGGTTGCCCACTGCAGATCATGGCTTTTCAGCCTCCATAATTATGAGAGTTAATTCCTTATAACCAATCAATCTTTCTCTCTCTCTCTCTTTCTCTTTCTCATTCTCTCTATTTTTCTCTCTGTCTCTGTTTCCGTCTATCTATATGGTTTTGTTTCCCCAGCGAAGTTTTTGGTTTGGTAACCAAACCAAAAGGAGGCCCAGGGGATAGGAGCTTTAGTCTGCACCTGACAGGTCCTGCTTCTATGCATTTATTGCCAACAATCATGATGGTTAGGGAATTAGGGAGGTTCTTCAAAATATCTTCAATTTATCTGTCCATGTATGTGCAGAGTATTTGCTTGTCAAAACTGTCATTTAGCATTTAATTGCAGTATTGGTGTTAATCATTGCTAAGTATGAGCTACACAAAATGATTTTAAATCCTCTCTGGCATCATAGGTTTAGAGTCTATGGCAGCTACATTGCTCCCAATCGCAAAATCTGAAAGGGACAAGGAATCCCTTCTACAGCATTCCTAAGAGATAATTACCTAGCATCAACAGTTCCATGAATGCTGCCTTATTAACTCACATGTTAGAGCCTCATATTGTGGAATATCTCTATTTCACAGAAAGTTCTGTGTTAGCTGGGTAGCAGACTGAGTCCTGCAACCAAGAAAGTAACACCAGATAATTTTTAAGAAATAAGTGAAAGAAAGAAAGATAATCTTTAAGTGTAATAAGGGTAAAACTGAAGAAAATCAGTAAAAAATTCTAGTTAAACATAAATGACAATAAATTTGCAAATAATATGGCATGAATTCCCTTCATAAGTCTAGGAGCTCATGGGTCAATAGAGAATGTTTGGAAGAAATTTGTTATATGGAGTATATGAAGAAACAAGTCATTTTCAACCCAAATGGATTTTTCCTCCAAAGAATCCTGATCCACTTACAACAGGAGAATAATGGTATTTGATTTTTGATGTTCTGGGTTAACATGCTATACCATGACTTACTGGTAGCCATAAAACATGTATCACCAAAAAAAAAAAAAAAAAAAAATCAAAGGAAGAACTCAATCCTCAGTGAGTGAAAGAGGTCAGGTCACAAAGGACATGGATTTACATAGCTTAATCTAGTTTGACCAACAGAAGCTAACTTATTTTGGGACTCCAGATATTAATGGAAACAAATCAGTCACCAAGAACCTGACCATTTAAAGATGCAGAAGCCTGGAAATTCTACAAACTAAAACGACTTTTTCATTTCACTACGGTAAGATGTTCTATTTAATACTGATAATGTTTTTCATTGTCTGTTTGGCATTTGTGCTCTGTTTGAGGGGTGGGAACATGATACATAGCAAAGTTCAAAATCCCCAAGGGAATCATATAAAGGGAATAGATACAGAGGGAAAAAGAAGACAGGTGTACTGTATGTGTATATTAAATATATTTTAGAGAAAATGGCAAAGAATCTGTCATTCTAATACAGTATTATAAACTAAATAAAACAGAAACATAAGTATTTATTCAATTGACAGTTTGTGCCATTTATTTACATTATTTCTTTAGCATTTGTTGTTATGATATTGCTGGCTATGCTAGTGTTTTAATTGGTACAGACTTTGTTGTTTTTCTTTAGTGACTCCGATGAGAAAATGTGCAGAAAATAGAGACAGAAGGTCACCTAAGAAATTACAACTGAGAGGAGTGAGCAAATATCAGCAGTGATGCTAGGAGAAGAAGGGCGGGGGGGAAAGGAAACATGAAAGTAGTATATTAATAATTAGTTAATATGGGTATGAGTTGTAGTTTTGAAACTCTTTCTATAACAGAAAGTAAAATGTCAGTATTAGTTAGAATTCCATGACAGTAAGAAAAGATAAGCAACAAATTATCAATTTTCTAGATATGTATTGGATACCTAGAATGTTCCAGACACGATGTACAGGGGATACAGAGATGAATAAAGCACAATTTGGCCCACTTCTAGGAGACAGATAAATAAACCAACAATTACAACTAGCACTAAATGAACCTAAAAGAAGGCTGCTATGGAAGAAGAGAATCTCCCATCCTGAAGAGAAAGGTAAAGAGCTTGAGCAAACAAAAGAGAGTAGACAAACAATCCAGGGAAAATTCTGTGTTAAAATAACAAACAACCCGATCAAAAAAATGGGTGGAAGACCTAAACAGACATTTCTCCAAAGAAGACATACAGATGGGCAAGAAGCACATGGAAAGCTGCTCAACATCACTAATTATTAGAGAAATGCAAATCAAAACTGAAATGAGGTATCACCTCACACCAGTTAGAATGGGCATCATCAGAAAATCTACAAACAGCAAATGCTGGAGAGGGTGTGGAGAAAAGGGAACCCTCTTGCACTGTTGGTGGGAATGTAAATTGATACAGCCACTATGGAGAACAATATGGAGGTTCCTTAAAAAACTAAAAATAGAATTACCGTATGACCCAGCAATCCCACTACTGGGCATATGCCCAGAGAAAACCATAACTCAAAAAGACACATGCACCCGAATGTTCATTGCAGCACTATTTACAATAGCCAGGTCATGGAAGCAACCTAAATGTCCATCGACAGATGAATGGATAAAGAAGATATGGTACATATATACAATGGAATATTACTCAGCCATAAAAAGGAATGAAATTGGGTCATTTGCAGAGACGTGGATGGATCTAGAGACTGTCGTACAGAGTGAAGTATGTCAGAAAGAGAACAACAAATATCGTATATTAATGCATATATGTGGAACCTAGCAAAATGGTACAGATGAACCAGTCTGCAAGGCAGAAATAGAGACACAGATGTAGAGAACAAACATACGGACACCAAGGGGGGAAAGTGGCAGGGGGGGTGGTGGTGGGATGAATTGGGCGATTGGGGTTGACATGTATACACTGATGTGTATAAAATTGATGACTAATAAGAACCTGCTGTATAAAAAAATAAATTAAATTAAAAATTAAAAAAAAGAATTTTGCACGACTCCAGCTTAAAATGCATTTGTAATGAATTTACAGATATGCATGCAATTAACCAATTACTAACAATGAGCTCAAGTTGTAAGAAATATTATTTATATGTGAAGCATTCTGATTAGTCCTTTAAATGAAAGGTATTTTTAAATTAGATGTGTTTAATCATGAGGAAGTGAAGGTAACACTACACTTCTGGTGCTAGAAGCAGGATTTCTTGACCTCAGCACTACTGGTATGCCAGAGCTACATACATCAGTTGTACCTCATGCTCCCCAGTCATGACCATGAAAAATGTCTCCAGATGTTGGCAAATATCCCACGGGGAGAAGATTCACCGATGGTGGAAAACCACTATTTTGTAGAAATTGAAGCAACATCTTTTGTCCACTCTGCTATAGGTAAGGGACAAAACCCTCCCACTTTCACATGCATTCATGGAAAGACACCTACCTGATAACTATACAAGTTCAGTTCATGAAGCTGACATCAGAGAATTAGCTTGTATGGTATTTTATCATCACCTTGGAATCCTTCACTAGAAATACACTTTTGAAGCAATTTGTAAAATATACACACTATAGAGTAAAGCTGATACAGCCTCTACTCTCTAGGAGGCTAAACTCTCAAAAATTCCTTTTTCCATTACTTGATCTAAGCATAGATAAAATATTTTATAATAGTAATTTTAATGTCATAATTTCTGTTTCTCCCTTTACAGAATAAAACTATACATGCATTACAGATACCTTTATTCATCATATTTGGCCAAAGTTCTGAACTTCCTATTCTAGTACACAGAGTAATAATTATTGAGCAAACATATATTGAGCAACTACTATGTATATAGTATGGGGATATTTGGGAGCATTGGTGATATGAAGGTGAATATGGTACATTCTCTGCATTTTGGAAGCTAAAAGATATAATAAGGGGGACATTCAGGGTATGATATAATTACAAAACATAAAGTATGGATAAGTAGGGAGTGTACACTGACAAGTACTTACTTGTAACTGGAAGAATGGAATTATTTGGAGAAGGAGCTAATATCTGAGATGGGACCAGGAGGAAGTACAGGATCTCAACAAGTGGAGGAAGGGAAATTTGAAATTGATGAGTGCCTTGTGGATCATGGTGGTACCTAGGCAATGGCTATGTGGTGGGGACTCTGAGAGACAACAGTGCGAGAAGTGAAACAGAACATGAGGTTAGGAGGATGTTTGGGTGAGTGTTAAGATTAGATGAGTTACTGTACACAGATGGCCTTGGCTTTGGAACTTGAGAATGCATTTGTAAGAAATGTGCCTGGAAACAAAGAGAACACATGGGAGGTTACTACGATACCCAAGAAGACATTAACAGTGGTCTAGAAAAGAGAGAAAAGACTATGCAGGCCTTATGAAGATGGAACTGATGGGATTTGATGGCTGACACTCTATTAATGAATGGTGGAAGATGCAACTACTTGAGACTGGAAAACCAGGAAGAAAAATCCAGTTTCTGTAGGTAGAAAGTAGATTCATTTTTGGAAACAATGTTTCCAAAATATTTCTATAGCAGTAGACAGTCTATATGGTGATGAATGCTGAGGAGGTGAAAATTCTCATCTCGTTAAGCGAGATATTTTCCTTGAAATAAACATGTAGTGATCATCTCAAGAGCTTAAATCCTGGGAAGAATTTGGGTTATCTGGGGAGACATTATGGACGGAGACGATAAAAGCAAGAGGAGAACTATGAAGAATGTGCCATGTAAAGTTTGGGTGAAGGAAGAGAAGCCAAGCTCGAAGACTGGGATATAAGTACTCAGGAGAGGTGGAGATGCTCCAGGAGAAAATGGGACACGAGAGTAGAGGTGAGGAGTCTCATAAAGAAAGGTAGAGCCTTTGTACTTTAAGAAAAGATTACTGGATTTAAAATTAAAAGATTATCCGTGACTACTGGGAAAGGGGTTTCTGTGGACATTGAGCTGTTTATAAAAGCTCTTTCATCTTTCCTCTTTCCTCTTCACTGCCCCTGCATCTGTGTTCTGATATTTTCCTTTAGAGTTTAGAAGAAAGGAGAAAGGACTTTGTTCTTTCCACTCCTAAATTCACCTCTGCATTCAGGTACATCCCCCGCTGTCTCTAGAATCTTGCTCACTCTAGTATTTTCTCCTTCTCTTAACAGCTTCAATATATTTCCCCCACTACCTACTTCTATCTGTTCTTCATATTTTTACAAGGTGGTCTTATATCTTCATTCTTTGAACCCTGAGCTACAATGTTACTTCTTTCCTTCCTTTCCTTGGCAAATATTCTGTAAAGTCACCTACTCAGTATCTGTTTTCTTTCAGTCCTTGGTCTCGAAACTGATTTTTTTAATCTACAATTACTTGGCTAAGACTAGACTCTGAATATTCAGCTATAACCCCTTAATTGGTGAATCATTTCTTCCATCTTTATTTACACAACTATTTCTAAAACATTTGGCAACACCACATACATATTTTTTGAAAATTTCCATTCTGTGACTTTTATGATAATATACCCACATTTCTCAATAACATTAAGGTGTTAGTTGGTACTTCGTGAAAAATAGACTCTGCGGACAAATGGGTTTGGGAAAACTATCTGCTTAAAGAAAAAAGTAATAGATCTCTTCACTGCAGTCCTTTGAAGAGCCTTCAGTATGTTAATTCTACACTGAGAATTGCCAAGAGGAAGATCATTTGATCAGTCACAGAACTCTTTTTAATGTAATCAATGGCTCTCTATACTCATTTCCACCTATTTACTTTAATGAACCCTATTTTGCAATATTTACATTCTACCTGGTTTCTAAATATTCCTATATTCCAAGCTTTGCAAAAGGAAAGGAGATTAACACATCCTCAGCAACTATAAACATTGGTAAAAACAGCAAGAAACTTAAATCGTTATTCCCATTGTAGATGGGAAAATTGAGGCTCGGATGGGTTAAGTAGTTTGACCAAACCCATACAAATAGTGAGTGGCATAACCATGATTTGAGTCAGGGTCCTTCACATTCCACAGTGAAGGAACATTGTTTTCATGACACCAGATTGCCTCTAGGTCTTAGGTCTCTACTCTTTCTCTGTGCTTTCTCCCAGGAAAAGCTGGCATCAACTACAACTTTTAAGCAGATGATTTCAAAATATATGTTACTTTTCTAGAAATGATTATTCTTGTATATTGAAGAAGAACCACAGGCCCAAAATGGCATCACTTATGCTAAAGCCCATGATACCAAACCTAGATTTAATAGCTGACTTAGATGCAGTTTCAACCTTCCCCAGAAATGTAATCTTAGTCAACTAGTCTGGAATCTTCTAGTCAGCACCCATGAGGTAATCTGTCCTGTGGGCCCTCTCCACTGCTTCGTGGAAGAAGAGGCAATCCACAAGATGAAGCCTTTGCTATTCCCTTCCCCCACAAAAGAAGATGGCCTGGCCTAAAAATCATTCTTTCTTTTCTTTTGTGTATAGCTCCCTTGCCCCATCCTTCTTCCCACATAAACCTTCCATTTTGTACAACCCCTCAGAGTGTCCTCCTAATTGCTAGATGGGATGCCACCCGATTCAAGAATCATCTAAGAAAGCTAATTAGATATTCAAATTTACTCAGTTGAGTTTTGTTTTTTAACAGATTGGTGGCAGCAAAGGGATCCGAAGTGAACTTTTGATGGCATTTGGCGACAAGGAGAAACAGGCGTGGTGCCCTGTGATCTTTTTGAGTTCACTGTCTTTCTTGCCTTTTCCAAGGGCTGTTGGTGAGTTCCTCTTGGTTGAACTCCACATTTTTGCTTTCAAGTTCCTGATTTAATTGGCTTTTCAGAATATAATTCCCTGGTGGAAAACCCTAGGCCTTAGCTCTGCCTCTGGATGCCACATTGGGGATGGCTGATAGCTTAGTCAGCAGTTCTCTGCTTGAAATCCTTCCCCAGAGTCTGTGCTGGGAACTGTTGGTGGCAGCTGCAGTTCTCCATTTGGGTGGAATCAGTCCATGGTCCCCATTCTTTGAGATCTGCCGGGTTTTCCTCAGTCCAAAGTTCCACAGGAACTGGTGATGGTTACTTTGGAGTTAGACTGAGTCTAATTTAAGAAGAGGACTGTGTCTGCGATCAGACTAGGCCTGACTTAAGAACCAGACTGGGTCCGACATTAGCTGGACTAAGTCCAGTGGGAAGCCTAGGTAGATTTGGGTTTTTTTAAAATAAATTTATTTATTTATTTAATTTAGTTTTGGCTGTGTTGGGTCTTCATTGCTGTGCACAGGCTTTCTCTAGTTGCGGTGAGCAGGGGCTACTCTTCATTGTGGTGCACGGGCTTCTCATTGCATTGGCTTCTCTCACTGCGGAGCATAGGCTCTAGGTGCAGGCTTCAGTAGTTGTAGCACGTGGGCTCGGTAGTTGTGGCACGTGGGCTCAGTAGTTGTGGCCCGTGGGCTCTGGAGCGCAGGCTCAGTAGTTGTGGTGCTCGGGCTTAGATGCTCCACAGCATGTGGGATCTTCCCAGACCAGGGCTCGCACCCATGTCCTCTGCATTGACAGGCAAATTTTTAACCACCACGCCACCAGGGAAGTCCTCAGGTAGATATTAAATAAAGGATAATTACTAATGGGAATATTGGAAGTTACTGGAAGCTGATTAGTGTGGCTCTGAGAAACCCAAAGGCTCTGAGAAACCTAAAAGAAATAGGATCTTTTTTACCCAAAGGGTGGAGCATGTCATTTTCCAACACACCTGCTTATTTTATGTTTAAGAACTACAGTCCTGGGATTTCCCTGGCGGTCCAGTTGTTAAGACTCCATACTTCCGCTGCAGGGGGCATGGGTTTGATCAATCCCTGGTCTGGGAACTGGGGAACTAAGATCACACATGCTGTGTGGTGTGGCAAAAAGCAAAACAAAACAAAACAAAACAAAAACAACAAAAAACCCCTACAATCCCAGGAGCTGAATATATTTTAAAAAACGGCAAAGTTTTACTAAAAACCACCTAGAACATCGTAAAGCAACTATACTCCAATAAAAATTAATTTTAAAAAATAAATAAAGAAAAGAATACACAGCTAAAACAAACAAACAAACAAAAAACACCTGGAATTAAAATGGCCATTATGGGGGAACATTCCAAATAGATAAAATCATTTAAAAAGTGCACTTAAAAGCAAGGATTATGGGGAAAGAAAAAAAACAAGGATTATGCAGAAGCCTCCAAAAGTTTTCAAAATTCCATAATAGCTTCACTGAAAGATTAACTGCAAAAGGCTAATGAAAAATAAGAAATAAAAGGTGCCTAAAACAAAAGATGGTAAGACTGACATATAAGACTGACATCATTTCAATGGCTCCCCTCTATCCTCCTTTATTTGGGTACTATACATTTTAAAATAAGACCACCTGAGACTACAGGAGATCCTATTTCGGTATCTTTTACTCTTAGATCAAAGGCCAATCTAAGGGTCATAGTTAATTTCTTAAACCTAGTGAGGATCCTCAAAAGTTTTTGTAAATGGATTACTTCCTAAAATTCATGAATAAATAAAAAGATGAAAAATAAAATGGGAGGCCACCAGTCTGACTGAACTTTGATCATGACTGATTAACAGTACCTGCCAAGAATTTTTTTTTTTTTTTTTTGGCCTTCTTCTAAGGTAAATGTACCCAGATGGAAAGAAATATTCCAGTAATACATGAATTGACTGTGTGAGTCTTTTTGTCAATTCCAAAACCTCCCCTATTTATCTCCAGATACTTATAGATATTGGGACCTTAGAAATGTCCTAAAATATGGCCTCAAAAACTCCATGTTGGAGGAATCTTGAATACCTTCTCTGTGCCTTTGTGATATAGATTTTCTACCTCCATCTTCTCTAGGATTTAAGAACCATTCTTTGAAATGCAAATGTTTCTCACCAGAAGGGAAAAAAGGAAGCATTTGGAAATTGGGCCAAAGAGAAGTCTCACAAATCTTCTCAACAGATATTAGAAACTATAAGGTCTCTGGGTCTATGTGTCTGTCTGTATGTCCATATATATGTATGTTGCAGATAGGTGGTATTTTTCTACCTCTAGATGGTATTACCAAATTTAATTTGTAATGAAGTTCTATTTAACCGGGTTGAAAGTCAAGCATTTGTAAGGACTATTTTAAAACTCTCATCAGAAATATAGAAACTAACCCAAATGATTATTTCAACTTCATGAGATCTAAGATCATCCTTAGTAAATAAAAGCCAGTTTACCTTTGTTGGTTTACTAAAACAGACATGTCTTTAGACATGTCTTTAGCATTAAATATAATACTTTTATTCTACCTAGGCTTACAAATTTGTCAGCAAGAAAAATAACTCAGTATGATGAAGTTTTCGTAGGTAATCTAAACTTAATTTGGGGGATCAAATGACTCAGATAGATGTAATTGGGATAAGAGATATTGGAAAACTTTTTAGCAACAATTATATTTTACAGTATATGTACTTAAAAAATAGTTCCCAAAATGCTTTTTGTTAACTTAGAGTTTTGCTAAGTTAAATGATGAGAATTCATTGAGTATCTAGGGAATTTCCAAATAAGAAAAAAAATACTGAAACATTAATGAACACAGGTTTATCTACTTTGGGCATCTTATACAGAAATACTAAAGATAAATTTGGTTCTATTAGTAAATACATTTAGTGCCATGCTAAGAAATTCAGATGTCTCTAGAGATTAAAAAAAGCATTTATTATTTTGTCAATATAAAAAGTGGTACTTTAAGAGAAAGTCCATGATTCTTTACTTCCTAAATTCTCACTAGAAATTAAAGTTTCTAAGGGTTAAGAATTCTAATGTAATTACAGCTACTAAAAACAAAAGAAGGAAACATCTCCTTATGCAAGAAAAGTAGGATGTGTTTTTAACTAAGGAAAAGGATGAGAAATGAAGATGCATTTGTGTTTTGGGAAATGAGAGTAATTTTGTTTAAACTAGAACTTCTGCACATAAAGGACAAACTAAAAGTATATAAAAGGCTGAAGAGAGAAAGAGAATTTTTCCTTGTGTAATCAGGCAAAAATTAAATTGTTATTATAAGGGGCTTTTAATTAAGCTTTAATATCAACAGTGTACTTATGCAAAACAACAGTGTACTTATGCAAAAAGCTTTAATATCAACAGTGTATTTATGCAAAACTAGAACTTAATTTTCTTTCAACTGCTAAATAGGTAACTACTGTTTCATATCTATCTGTGATCCTATTTAGTCAAATGTCCAAACCTTTTGATATCTTTGACAAACTTCCCCAAAGCAAATTCTAAAAATAAAGTCTTTATGACCTGGAAGAAACTTTGGGATTTTTCCAGAGAACCCCTGGAACATTCCAAAAGATCTGTTAAGCTAATTAGTCTACTTGATATGTTAAAGTACATGGGAAACATTGTCAACTGAGAAGTTGTGATGTTGTGTCTGTTGAGGAATATGTGAAATTATGTGAAATTCCTGGAAATCTGATATGTCCCGGCATAAACTGTTGCCAGTCATCAAAATTAGTGCTCACACTAAGAGGACTGAACCTGAGAATCCGGGAAGTACCCTAGCTAACTTTCAAATAAAGGCAGCAACAACAGGATCTATAAAGATTGTGGCACACGTGGATAAAGTCCATTCGACTTCTGCAAAAAATAACCTCTCATTGCCAGACTTCTGCTGTCCTGATGTCCTTGTGACATGGCAACAGCCTGCTCCTGAAGCAGAGAAATCAAGATGGGTAAACAACGGCTGTAAATGAGACAGACAGCTGGGGCCACGGGAAGAAAACCCAAGACAGCTGCTTGGTTATTCCTGGCTCTCTGGCAAACCCCAATTTAGGGCTTTGCATTTCTTCACCCATCATAGTGCATTTACGCAAAACTATTTTCATCCTTAGAGGCCTTAGCCCTCCTTCCTCTGGACCCCTGGAACACCTACAGTGGGACTTTTTTCAACTGCCACTTAGCATGAGTTGTCAGTATGTTCTTATTGTATGTATGTTTTCCAGAAGGGTTGAAGCCATCCCCTCTCACAAGGCTGGTGCCCTCACAGTGGCAAAGAAACTGTTAGAAAATGCTTCCCACTTGAGGTACACCTTCCATAATCTTCAGTGATCGAGACACCCCTTCACTGGGCAAATCATACCCCTCTTAATGAAAACCTTGCAAACTTCTTGGAATTATCACTGTCCCTATCACCCTCAATCACCAGGCAAGATTGAGAGAACAAATGGAAAAACTGGATTCAAGCAGAACAAGTATTATTTACATGGAACTATATAAACTAAGGAGGATGCGCTCATGTTCTGTTTCTCCAGATTTAAGGAGACCTTTTCTCTTAAGCTATCTATGACTTACAGCAACTTGGTAAAGTATACCTTTGTGAACAAAGATGAAACATTTTCTTTTTCTCCTTACCTGATCCCTCCAGAATTCAGAAACGCTCAGTGAATATTCTTCCTTTCATGACAATATATTTGTCTGCATAAGTTCAGTAAGAATCTGTTCTCCTAGTAACAGGATGCAATTGGAAACAGTGGCTATATCACCATGGCTTTGACTGCAATGTCATATTTGAGAGAGATGATCATAGACTCAGATATGACCAGACAGCTTCAAGCAACTGCTTGGAAAAAAATGAACATTGTACCTTGCTTACAAGGTTTCAGCAAAGTTGTCTTAAAAAATAATTTATGAGGGCTTCCCTGGTGGCGCAGTGGTTGAGAATCCGCCTGCCAATGCAGGGGACACGGGTTCGCGCCCTGGTCTGGGAAGATCCCACATGCCACGGAGCAACTAAGCCCGTGAGCCACAATTACTGAGCCTGCGCGTCTGGAGCCTGTGCTCCGCAACAAGAGAGGCCGCGATGGTGAGAGGCCCGCGCACCGCGATGAAGAGTGGCCCCCGCTTGCCACAACTGGAGAAAGCCCTCGCACAGAAACGAAGACCCAACACAGCCATAAATAAATAAATAAAATTAAAAAAAAAATAATTTATGTGGTCAATCATTATTCTTGCTTCACTTACATAAATAACTAGGCCAAGTCATATATAAACAAATTAATTGTACTGTGATTATATTTGGTGAAAAATGGGGGTAATTGTAGAGAGAAAAATTATGTTTGCAGCTTTGTAGATATTAGATTCTAGTCCTGTTAACTATCTGTGAGGTTTTGTTAGATACCTGCAAACTTGGATCTTGAATTCTTTTAGTTGCCTCAAATATCTGGCTATGACTCACCAAACTAATGTTTCCAATTTTCTCCTGCATTTCTGATCTGGAATCACTAAGAACAAAGGCAGAGCTAGAGCCCCGCCAAGTACCTTGAAGGAAAGGACCTCACCAAGTACTCCTGACCACTGACATTGCTGCAAAACTAGAAAGTATTGATACACATCTCACAGTTCAGTAAGACTCCACCTGACACCTGGTCCTATACAAATGCTGGACACCACTGAATCAAACTGTGGAGTAGAGAAGTAGCTGACATGAATGTAGGTAGATTGCTTCCGCTCAAGATGCTAGATCAAGACTTCCTCCTTTAGCTAAACATGAAACCCTTTCTTCTTTTCTTTCTTTCCTTCATTCTGTCTTTGGCCTGGGAAGATAATGCTGCCATTTCTATCTTCCAGGCATTGCTAAGGGGGTGGTGGGGGGTAACCTCTAGAATTTAGGATGCCTCTTTATTGCAGGCTAGGATACTGTCTTTTCATATGTGCTAAAAACCTGACTGACCCCTGGCTTGAATGGGTAAACAAAGCAGTCCCTGTGAATGAATCCATTCATCGTACCTCCTAACAGGAATGGGTTGTGCCCTGACAGGTCTTGCGATTGTCTATGGTGGTTATCATTCTCCTTGGGCCTATGAATGCCTAGATGGCTGGCTCCAAGCTGGGCTATGCCTCTTAGGCTATCTAACTGTGTCCCGAATGATTCCAGAAAGGGCCTACCAGGAGGCATTCATGCTTCAAGAACTGCTTCCTTTGGCAGGGCCCCACTTCCCTGGTTAGGAGTTAATACAAATGAGAATATGATCAGGAACATTTCCTTAACTCTTGGAGACACTGCAGATTCCTTTACAAAGATACTAGCTGTTCAACAAAAACCCTTGGACTCTCACACCAAGCTCGTTTATGATAATAGGATAGCTCTTGATTATCTTCTGGCTGAGCAAGGAGGTGTCTGTGCTGCACTGTACTTGCCGTACCTGGATTGACACTTCTGGGGAAGTTGAAACTCAGTTATGTAAAATCAATGAGTAAGCCACTTGGCTTAAAAGGGTGACTCCTTCAACAGGGTTTTTCTTTGATTGATTTAGATCTTGGGGACCATGGCTCTGTAGTACACTCCAAACACTGGAAATTATCCTGCTTATAATTACCATAGTAGTCTCCCTGGTGCATTGTATCCTCTCAAAAGTTTCAGATGCTGGTTTGCAGCCACCGACCAGTAGGAAAATGATCTCCCTAAGATGAGAACATCAGAAAAAAAGCAACAAGAATGACCAACTTAAAAATTGTGGATCTGAATAAAAACCATATGATCATCTCAATAGATGCGGAAAAAACTTTGGACAAAATTCAACACCCATTTATGATAAAAACTCTCCAGAAAGTGGGCATAGAGAGAACCTACCTCAACATAGTGAAGGCCATATACAACAAACCCACAGCAAACATCATTCTCAATGGTGAAAAACTGAAAGCATTTCCACTGAGATCAGGAACAAGACAAGGATGTTCGCTCTTGCCACTATTATTCAACATAGTTTTGGAAGTCCTAGCCATGCAATCAGAGAAGAAAAAGAAAGAAAAGGAATACAAATTGGAAAAGAAGAAGTAAAACTGTCATTGTTTGCAGATCACATGATACTATACATAGAGAATCCTAAAGATGCCATCAGAAAACTACTAGGGCTAATCATTGAATTTGGTAAAGTTGCAGGATACAAAATTAATGAACAGAAATCTCTTGCATTCCTATACACTAACAATGAAAGATCAGAAGGAGAAATTAAGGAAACAATCCCATTCACCACTGTAACAAAAAGAATAAAATACCTAGGAATAAGCCTACCTAAGGCGGTAAAAGACCTGTACTCAGAAAACTGTAAGACACTGATGAGAGAAATCAAAGATGACACAAACAGATGGAGAGAAATACTATATTCTTGGATAGGAAGAATCAATATTGTGAAAATGACTATACTACCCAAAGCAATCTACAGATTCAATGCAATCCCTATCAAATTACCAATGGCATTTTTTATAGAACTAGAACAAAAAATCTTAAAATTTGTATGGAGACACAAAAGACCCTGAATAGCCAAAGCAATCTTGAGAAAGAAAAATGGAGCTGGAGGAATCAGACTCCCTGACTTCAGACTATACTACAAGGCTACAGTCATCAAGACTATATGGTACTGGCACAAAAACAGAAATATAGATCAATGGAACAGGATAGAAAGCCCAGAGATAAACCCACGCACCTATGGTCAACTAATAAAGGAGGCAAGGATATACAACGGAGAAAAGACAGTCTCTTCAATGAGTGGTGCTGGGAAAACTGGACAGCTACATGTAAAAGAATGAAATTAGAACACTCCCTAACACCATACACAAAAATAAACTCAAAATGGATTAAAGAACCAAAAGTAAGACAGGCCACTATAAAACTCTTAGAGGAAAACATAGGAAGAACACTCTTTAACATAAATCACAGCAAGATCTTTTTTGATCCACCTCCTAGAGCAATGGAAATAAAACCAAAAATAAACAAATGGGCCCTAATGAAACTTAAAAGCTTTTGCACAGCAAAGGAAACTACAAACAAGACGAAAAGATAACCCTCAGAATGGGAGAAAATATTTGCAAATGAATCAACAGACAAAGGATTAATCTCCAAAATATATAAACAGCTCATGCAGCTCAATATTAAAAAAACAAACAACCCAATCACAAAATGGGCAGAAGACCTAAACAGACATTTCTCCAAAGAAGACATAAAGATGGGAAAGAGGCACATGAAAAGCTGCTCAACATCACTAATTATTAGAGAAATGCAACTCAAAACTACAATGAAGTATCACCTCACACCGGTTAGAATGGGCATCATCAGAAAATCTACAAACAACAAATGCTGGAGAGGGTGTGGAGAAAAGGGAACCCTCTTGCACTGTTGGTGGGAATGTAAATTGATACAACCACTATGGAGAACAGTATGGAGGTTCCCTAAAAAACTAAAAATAGAATTACCACATGACCCAGCAATCCCACTACTGGGCATATACCCAGAGAAAACCATAATTCAAAAAGAGTCATTTACCACAATGATCATTGCAGCACTATTTACAATAGCCAGGAAATGGAAGCAACCTAAGTGTCCATTGACAGATGAATGGATAAAGAAGATGTGGCACATATATACAATGGAATATTACTCAGCCATATAAAGGAATGAAATTGAGTTATTTGTAGTGAGGTGGATGGACCTAGAGTCTGTCATACAGAGTGAAGTAAGTCAGAAAGAGAAAAATAAACCTCGTATATTAATGCATATATGTGGAATCTAGAAAAATGGTACAGATGAACCGGTTTGCAAGGCAGAAATAGAGTCACAGATGTAGAGAACAAATATATGGACACCAAGGGGGGAAAGCGGGAGGGGGCTGTAGTGGTTTGAATTGGGAGATTTGGATTGACATATATACACTAATATGTATAAAATAGATAACTAATAAAAAAAAAACAATGTCCTACTGTATAGCACAGGGAACTATATTCAATATTCTGTGATAAACCATAATGGAAAAGAATATGAAAAAGAATGTATATATATGTATAACTGAATCACTGTGCTGTACAACAGAAATTAACACTACATTGTAAATCAACTATACTTTGATTAAAAAAAAAGACTGAATGCAAAAAAAAAAAAAGAAAGAAAAGATATACGCGGCCCAATGTTCATAGCAGCATTATTTACAATAGCCCAGATATGGAAACAATCTAAGTGTCCATCAACAGATGAATGGATAAAGAAGATGTGGTATAAAAGGGGAAACATGGCAGGGAGGGATAAATTAGGAGCTCGGGATTAACATACACACACTACCACATATAAAAGAGATAACCAACAAGGACCTACTATATAGCACAGGGAACTATACTCAATATTTTCTAATAACCAATATGGAAAATGAATCTGAAAAAGAATGAATATATGTATATGTATAACTGAATCACTATTCTGTATACCTGAAACTAACACAACATTGTAAATCAACTATACTCCAATAAAATTTTTAAAAAAAGAAAAAAAAATTGTGGATCTGAAGTTGTGGCCTGTGAATATCACCAGGGTTTAGCAAAAACATCATGACCTATGATTATCCCACCAAAGATAGGCAAAGCTGCAAAGCAATAGCTGAGAGTAATGCTAACGCTTTAAACTTTGATCATATTTCTCAGTTAGGCTGATGGTCCGATCAAAAGGGGGTAATTGTTAAAGAGAAAAAAGACAGGCCCAAAATGGTGTTACATGTGCAAACTTGATAGCAAACCTAGATTTAACACCTAACCTAATTGCAGTTCAACCTTCTCCAGAAATGTACCAGTCTAGAATTTGCTGGTCTGCACCAGTGAGGTACTTTGCCATATAGGCCCTCTGCAACCCCTGAGGAAGAAGGGGAAATATGCATGATCAACCCTAACATCACCACCCTCCCCACAAAAAGGAAGTCCTGGCTTCAAAATCCTTTCTTTTCTTTTGTTAATAGCTCCCTTGCCCCATCCTTCTTCCTATATAAACCTTCCATTTGGTACAACCCCTTGGAGCATGCTTCTAATTGCTAGACGGGATGCTGCCCGATTCATGAATCACCTAACAAAGCCAATTAGATTCTCAAATTTACTAGGTTGAATTTTTTAACAATACTCAAATATTGTATCTCTCTCTCTTCCCATTTTTATGTTGGTTATTTATGTCAATTATATCAATTTTTGTGACAGTATTGTCCATTTTCATTGACCTAAAACCACTGAATCTTTCAAATTCTTCACTATCCTTTACTCTGTATATAAATGTAGCTACACATTCTGATTTTTCCATAAAGTGCCTTTTATGCATATTCCTTCTAATCCATTCCCAAAGTCACTACTGTGGTACAGGCTTTCAAAACCCTTTGCAGTGTAATTACAAAGCCTTGGTGACTCCCAACCCAGTCTTCCTACTTTCAGTTCCTACTTTCAATATCTTATTAAGAGGTTAATCATCTTATAAATGTACTGAGTTTAATTGACTATAATAGATTTTTAATTCTCATTCTTCATGTGTCTGGGTTAAAAGATTGCTTTGTGTCCCACTATGTGAATCCTTCAAAACATGGTTGGCCTAAAAATATCACCTGTTTTGCAACTTCTGAATCTACAGTCAGCCCTTGGTGTATGAAAGGCTTTGGTTACAGGACCCCCATTCGGATACCAAAGTCCAAGGATGCTCAAGTCCCTTATATAAAATGGCATAGTACAATCAGCCCTCTATATCCACTGGTTAAACCAATGCCTAATCTGTGGATTCAACCAACCATGGACTGAAATTTGATCCGCAGTTGGTTGAATCCTTGGATATAAAACTCATAGAAATGGAGGGCCACCTGCATACTTACTGAAAAATATCTGCATATAAGTGGCCCCATGCAGTTCAAACCCATGTTGTTCAAGGGTCAACTATATTTAAATCCAGAGCAAAGGTTTGTCTGAATTTTGATCCTCCTCTGTTAATTTTTAGGGCCTCTCTAAAGTGGGGGGCTCCTTCACCTCTTGCTGCTACTAGAGGAATGTTGAAGTTTCTGTTTTCTTTAGAAATGCAAATTAAAATGTAAAAACATAACCTCCTTTTGATACAATCCTAAGATTGCCCCTGGGCCAAACAGAAATGAATACCTTGACCTTAGTAACCTGAGAGCTAAGGGAAGCCCGGAGATTCACATCTATCTGAAGATACTGAACTCTGGTTCTGAACAAGAGAAGGATAATCCTATTACATTTACACAGTTTGCAGTAGACTTTGAAATTCATATTAACATTCCTGAAGGGGAAGATAGTTCTGTAACTAAGAGCCATGCAGTCAGAAGAGAAAATTATTGCTCCTAGTTTAGCAAATAACTGCATTCCTCAAACAACAACAACAACAAAAATACCCCCTTCCCATCCCCACTCCTCATTTCATCAGGGAAATACCTGCTGGCCATGTGGGTAGAGGGGAGGCGGACAGAGGAGTTACTCTGTGCTTTGCATTATAACTTACTATGTTAAAAACAGAGAGGCTGGCATGAGACAACATCTCTGAATCTTAGTTCACATTATGTTACTAAAGCATCATGCCTTAGGTCACTCACTTCCTTTAATATTTATTTCTAATTTATTGCCAATTTTTGAAAAATGTACATATTTTACCTGCAGCAACCATGAAAGCCACGAAGCTAATCCTACCCTAAAACATGCAAAGGAGATGAAAAATAACTCTCAGAATCATTATTCACTTATTAAAATGCAACCTGTGCTATAAGTCCCACACTTTACTCTCTAAACCAATGCCTATGGTATTATAAAACCTATTCTTTTGTTAAAATCCAAGGATATTTTCACTTAGAGAGTTGCCCTACATTGTTAATTTAATTTCTACACTCCAACCTGATCTTTCTTTTATTTTCACACTTTAAAAAATTATATTTAGAAGAGATTTTTTAAAGTTCCTTAAAATATTTATAATGAATCATTTTGGTATCAGGGACTGATTAACAAGATAAATTAGCAAAGAACATTATGTCCTCCAATTGGTTTTTCTAATGTTGAAGTCAGAACTGGTTAGAAATCCCTCCAAGAACAATATTTGATACAAAGAATAATGGGTTCTGATCATTTTTCCTATGAGATGAGCATTCAGTTATCAAAAATGAAAACATGAAAGTTACTGAAAATAGCGTTTCTCATTGCCTAGATTGTAAACCCTAGTACGTTGATTTGGGGTCACAAGTGGTGTCATGCACTCCCTTCTTGAAATAGACTGGAAAGATATCACCAGATATATTTGCCCATTTAAGAAACAGTTACAGGGCTTCCCTGGTGGCAGAGTGGGTAAGAATCCGCCTGCCAAGGCGGCATACACGGGTTCGAGCCCTGGTCCGGGAAGATCCCACATGCGCAGAGCAACTAAGCCCGAGTGCCACAACTACTGGGCCTGCGCTCTTAGAGCCTGCGAGCCACAACTACTGAAGCCTGCATGCCTAGAACCCATGCTCTGCAACAAGAGAAGCCACCACAGTGAGAAGCCAGTGCACCGCAACGAAGAGTAGCCCCTGCTCGCTGCAACTAGAGAAAGCCCGCGGCCTGCAATGAACACCCAACTCAGCCAAAAATAAACAAATAAATAAATTAAAAATTATTAAAAAAAAGAAACAGTTACATCTATGGACGGAGTTCTGGAGGTAGCTAGAGTTACTCCTTATTCTCCTGGAAATGCCCACAGTTCATAGCTATGTAGCTCATTTTTGTTCAAATCTTGAAGCAAATGGAAGAAGTTACCTTTCCCCTCTCCCTCCCTCACCAGATATGGAGATGACAGTGACTGTCTTTGTCTTAGACTATTGTTCAGTCATAGTTGAATCCTGTATGTTTGTTTTCCTCTCTGAATCCACTGAAATGACTTCTTGCTGTGATCTATGTAGATGAATATGATAGAAAATAAACTTGTGCAACTTATAAGGTTAAATGACTATGACTGCCTCCAAGTGGAGAATAAAAATTCCAATCATCCAGACTCTTAAAATGCAAGGATACCTGTAAAGTTAACTTCTTCCTATTTCTAACTCCCTGCCTTTTAAAAATAAAAGTAATCCAGAACTTATTCTGAAAGTGGATGACTTTGCCCAATTTTTTTTTTTCTGGAAGAGCACCTTTTAAAGAGATCCCTTGATTAAGAGGTACAGACTACCAGCTATAAAATAAATAAGTCATGGGGATGTAATCTACACATAGGGAATATAGTCAATAATATTGTAACAACTTTGTATGGTGATGGATGGTAACTGGTCTTACTGCTGTGATCACATCATAGTGAATAAAAATATCAAATCACTATGTTGTACCCCTGAGACATACAATATTGTATGTTAATTATAACTCAATTTAAAAAATAAAGAGATCCTTTGAATGAAAAGAAACACACAGATTCCATCAAAACTATTGTGGAAGAAGCCTATGCCTCTCACAGTAACAAAAACCAGTTTGAGGAAGAACAAAAAGATTTGACAGAAGATTTGAGATCTTCCTCCTTTGGTCCACATAAACATTGTTCAGTGAGAACAAACCAAGAAAAGAATGCAGGTACTTCACGGAAGTCAAGGATATCTAAGGCAGCACAGTTTTGATCTCCGGCACCTACTCTGTCTCCATTATAGTGTCATAGATGTCAAGTCTCTCTGCTATGATAGGGTATACACATAAACTTTTTAATGAGAGGAAAGCACTATCCTAAAGAAAAATACTGGCAAGTCCATTAAGCCAGTTTTAAAGTAGTCACTGTGAGTAGCAAAACAAGAATCAGATCGTATCCGTAGACAAATTCACTCCCCCAGCATCCTCACTTTTTCTTGTTTTAGTACTGATATTCTACCCTACGAAGGGCAGATACATCAAAGTATGTTGCAATATTTAAGTTTCTTCCTTTTATATTTTCATTTGCCATAGAAGCTGAGCTATCATCCCTTCTTAATTCAGATAAAGCACAAGAAGCTGTGCAGAGAGAATGCCCAGCTCTCCCTGAAGGATTGGACAGCTAGGACAATGGAACCCAAATTCCCATTTCCTTGAAGATGGTATAAATGCTTAGTGACAGCTGTAATTCTATCTGCCCTTCTGTGTTCTTTTCTTTTTCTTCTTTTTTGATTAGAAAAGTATTAAAGTATTATATAAATGTATTCTTACTGTAAGTCAATTAACCAGGTCAGCAATATAAACACAATGAGATAAAACAAGGAGCACTTCTGTTTGGGGCAGTTTAATGGCTTAGAAATCATAAAAGCCTTTCTAATGAAAGAGAAAAAAAAAAACACTGGATAAAATATATATCTTCTAAATGGATTGCTGGGCTGGCCCACAGGAAAGGAACCCATAAAGCACAAAACAAAGTAAAAGCTTGGGATGCAAGGTAAGCAAGAGGGACAACCTTTATCCTCAGGGGTTCTATTAAATTTTGGAGAACCTTTTGGAGAAAGTTTCCACTTTCATGACTTTTGGAGAAAGTTTCCACTTTCATGACTTCAAGAACTGTTATGGAGAACCTCATAAAATACCTCATACTAGAAGTGATGACCACAAAGGCTGGCCTTCAGTATAAGGGTAGACTGGAAATAGACATGCCAAGTAACATGTCTTGGCAAGACCACTTACATGTCTACAATTTAACACTGGGTAGTGAGAGGACCAAAATCTCTTGTGAGAATTTATAATCTCAAACTGGCCTGAATTTATGCCTCCCTCTGTGATTTAAAAAATCCTGAAATAGAAATTTAAATGGAAAGTGTTTCCAGCTTGATTGGGCTTCCATGGGACTGAAGGGTGTAAAAGCTGCCTGACCAGAATGCCAAAGCAGGGGAGGAAGGGACTGAGGGTCTCCTAATTCCTTCTTCAGACTTTCCTTTGATCCTCCTGACTTCAGTATAGCCCCTTGCCTCCACCCTCCCCTGCCTGTTGTCCTAAGTCCACGACCTCTCTAGTTCTAACATCCACAGGGAATAAACCTCCAGGCTCTCACAAAAATAGCAATAGGTCGGAGCTGACTATTTGAACAAAAATGAGCTACATAGCTATGAACTGTGGGCATTTCCTGACTCTGCAAGGTGAAGGGCTGGGTGTGGAGAGTGTTCACTGCTCTTTAGTCAGACTCTCAAAAGCTCCTGATTCTTCTCCCATCCCCTACACACGCGTGTGCTCACACGTGCACACACACAGCCTTGCCCACTTCCTTTTGCAGAGGTGGTGCCTTTCCAGAGTTGTCCAGGCCAGATCATCTTGTTTCTCTTCAGCCTCCACACCTTCAACTGCGCCAACACTTAGGTACAATCCTGCTCTGCAAAGTACTTTCCCTATATCTCCATCCACTTTCTACATCATACAATATGACTGAGGTTACAGATGGCCCTAATTTACTTGAAGGTGAGCTTATTGTGCTTCTTGTTTTTAGGAACAATTTTATAAAGGGGATCTCATTGCAGGTTACTTTTTTGTTACTCTTTCATGTTTTCCTTGCTGGTTTTGAAGTAATTTTAGAGAAAAGATGGGAGTAGAAATATCTTGGCTCCGCTGTCTTAAAATTGGAGACCCATCCTACTGCTTTAAAAGTGTAAATTTCCCAACAAATAAACACAAGGAATTCTCTAATGGTGGAGTATAACTTGGGGAAAACTCAGGTATCTACCTTGCCTACTTTAAAGGACGATCTGGCCTCCAGCCAGAATCCATTTAAAATACTAAAAAAAATAAATAAATAAATAAAATAAAATAAAATAAAATACTTCTAAGACACATAGAATAATTTACCGTTATAGGATAAGATTCCACATAGTTTAGAAGCAATGTCTCTGCAGAATGTACTAAATGGCTTTGCAGTGAAAACAAACCATAATGATACTCTAGTATCACAGAGCATCAAAGTCCAGGTCACCATATAGAGTTAAGTTGTGCCCTGCACAAAGGTACCATTTTTAAAAGACTATTTATGTAGATTTTGCTGATCTAGATATTTTATAGCAACTTTGCAGAAGAAAGCAAGCACAAGTCTTGTAATAACAAGATTATATTACTATAATTTTCTGACATATGGAAGTAAAATGTTTTCAGGAAGTGGCCCCTTCTTGTAAATTACAGAATCACTGTATAGCCTCCTAGCAGCCCTGAATCAAACTACCTTGCAAATCAAATTTACATCTGCAAATGTTCCCACAGGGACATCATTTCCAAGGTGTAACTATTATGGACTGAATTCTAACCCCTAAAATTCATATGCTGGAGCCCTGACTCCAAATATTAATGTACTTGGAGAAAATAAAGATGGCCAGAAGCAGTCTGCTCTAATCTGGCAAGGCCAGCAATATACTCTCACTGTCCTTCCTTGGGGCCTATCAACTTCTAGCCCTATTTCATATATTAGTTTGAAGGGATATGATCACTTTTCCTTCAATAACATATCACACTGGCCTTTACATTGGTGACTATCTTGATGGGACCTAGTGAGCAAGAAGAAACAACCACTCTGGACTCATTGGTAAGACATCTTCATGTCAGAGAGTGGGAAATAAAAAAATTGAGAAAATTCAGTAGCCTTCGACCCCAGTGAAATGTCTAAAGGTCCAGTGGTGTGAGGCATGTTGAGATATCCCTTCTAAGGAAAAGATAGGTTGTTACGTCTGGCCCCTCCTACAACCAAAATAAAGACACAACATCTATCGTGCCTCTTCGGATTCCAGGCAATGTCCTCATTTGGGTGTGTATTTACTGTAGCCCATTTGCCAGCGGATCTGAAAAGCTGCTAGTTTTGAGTGGGATCCAGAAAAGAAAAGTCTCTGTAACAGCTCCAGACTGCTCTGCCACTTGGGCCACTGAATCCAGCAGATTCAATGGTGCTTAAAGCGTCAGTGGCAGACAGGGATGCCGCCTGGAGCCCTTGGCAGGTTCCTATAGGTGAATCGCAGTTTAGGTCCTTAGGATTGTGGAGCAAAGCCCTGCCATCCTCTGCGGGTAGCTTTACTCCATTTGAGGAACAGCTACAGCCTTAGTAGAGGCTGAATGCTTAACCACGGGCCACCAGAGTTACCATGCACACTGGATATTATCTGACCCATCAAGCCACAAGGTAGGGCATACACGGCAGCACTCCATCATCAAATGGATGTAGTATATGTGTGACTGAACCCAAGTAGGCCCTGAAGGCACTATAAGTTACATGAAGAAGTAGCCCAACTGCCCATGGTCCCCACTCCTGCTAAACTACCTTCTCTCTCCCAGCCTGCACATATGTCCTCTTAGGGAGTTTCCCACAATCAGTTGACAGAGGAAAAGAAGACTTGGGCCTGGTGTACAGATGGTTCTGCATGATATGTGGGCACAACCCCTAAATGGACAGCTGCAACACTAGAGCCCTTTTCTGAGATATCCCTGAAACACAGAGGGGAAGGGAAGCCTTCCCCGTGAATAGAACTTCAAGCAGTAAACCTGGTTGTTCACTTTGCTTAGAAGGAGAAATGGCCAGATGTGGGATTATGTACAGATCCACAGGCTGCGGCCAATGATTTTGCTGGATGGTCAGGGACTTAGAAGGAACATGATTGGAAAACTGGTGACAAGGAAATTTAGGGAGGTGGTACGTGGAAAGACTTTTCTGAATGGCCAAAAATGTAAACATATTTGGGTCCCATGTGAATGCTCCTTAAAATGTGACCTGAATTGAGGAGGATTTTAATAATCAAGTGGATAGGATGACCCATTCTGTGGATACCAGTCAGTCTCTGTCCTCAGCTACCCCTGCCACTGTCCGATGAGCTCATGCACAAAGTCGCCATGGTGGTAGAAGGAAGGTTATGCATGGGCTCAGCATCGTGGACTTCCATTTACCAAGGGAGACCTGGCTACAACCACATCTGGGTGCCCAATCGGCCAGCAGCAGGGGCCAATGCTGAGTCCCCAGTGTGGCGCCATTCCTCGTGGCGATCAGCCAGCTACACGGCGGCAGGTTGATTACATTGGGCTACTTCCATCATGAAGGTGTCGTGTTCTGTTCTTACCAGAATAGGTACTTACTCAAATAGGATAAGGATTTGCCTTTCCTGCACACGATGCTTCTAGCAAAATTTCCTACCATCCATGGACTTACATAATGCCTTGTCCATAGTCATGGTATTCCACACAACACTGCTTCTGATAAAGGAACTCACTTCACAGCAAGTGACGTGTGGCAATGGGCCCATGCTCGTTGAATTCCTGGTCTTACCATGTTCCCCACCATCCTGAAGCAGCTGGCTTGATAAAATGGTGAAAAGGTCTTTTGAAGACTCATTTATAGTACCAATTAGGTGGCAATACCTAGCAGGGTTGGGAAAAAGTTTTCCAGAAGCATCCAATATATGGTGTTTTCCCTCCCATAGCCAGGATTCACAGGCCCAGGAGTCAAGGGTGGGAATGAGAATGGCACACGCTATTATTACCCATAGTGATCCACTAGTAAAATTTTTGCTTTCTTTTCCTCTGCAATCTTATGGTCTGCTACCCTATAAGCCCTTATTTCCAAAGGGAGGAATGCTTCCACTAAAAACAGCAATGATTCCACTGAACTAGAAGTTAAAACTGCCACCCACCCACATTGGGCTTCTTATGCCTGTGAATCAACAAAGAAGGGAGTTACTGTGCTGCCTGGGATGACTGATCCTGATTAATACAATAACCTATCCAACAGGAAGAAAAACAATTCTCAATATGCCTTTTAGTTGAATTATGAGACCAGCAATATGCAGTTGGTCCTACAAGGTCTGATTTTGCTACATACATCCCTTTAGTAACAGAGTGGTCAGATTTTTTAAGAATAAAGCACTTCTTCTCATTCCGCACTTTGGTCTGAGTGCTCCGTGGTTGCAAACTGTCTTTTTGGTGTGTGCACAATAAACTTTTACTAATGAAAAAAAAAGAATAAATAAAATGAAAAAAAAAAGAATAAAGCACTTTTTATCAAACCTCATATCATTGGCATCTAGCTTATGAATGAAACAAAACAGTGAGCAATCTGACAAGTTTCTGAGTGTTTTTTCAGAGATTTCAAAATGCCACACCTTCTAGACATTGATGATAAAAGGCACTTTTACTCAGATCCAGAAGCCTATTCACAACATCTTCCAGAAATTTTAATGGTTCCTTTCTATGTATATTACATATAAAACATACTCTAAGTATGTATATAACAACCAGGTTTAAGTCATGATTATTATGATTAGTTAATTCATTCAACAAATATTTAATGAGCACCTAAAAAAGTACAATATGTACTACTGGGTCCAATCTTGACACATCCTTCATTCCTTGACTAATATCCAACATGCATTTGGACCATCGGCACTGGAGTATGCTAATGGCTGAGAACAGATATTTGCTTACATTGCATTAGTCCTTAGGTGCACTGGCTAGTTATGGTTAAAATATCAGCATTAACTGATGCCAAACTTAAACTCAAACAATAATAAATATAAATAATCCAGTCCAATAAGATCACAACTTATTCAAATATAAAAATAGGCAAGAGTTTATAAGAGCAACATAATTTTGAATTACATTTGAATAGAAAAACTGTTTTAAAATTCCCTTACCTCTTGTTTGCACCCCCTTTCCGCAGGTTTCACTGGTGCCCATTATTCCCTGCCTGACAGACTCTGGCACTAAGATACAGGGGCTCCATTTCTGTGGCCTCCACCTGTGATGACAGAGAATAGCAGACTAGAAATTTCACCATGACAAACATACAAAAGAAATATTTGAAATAGGTGAATTTGAAATCCAAAAACATAAAGGTAGTAATGCAATAAAAATGGATTTGAAACCAATGTCATAAAAGGGAGCTCTGGCACACACTAGGGATGGCAACAGTCCTCTGCCCCAGATCCATGGTTAATGCAATAATTCCACTTTTTAAAATGTGGACATTTTGCACACAAAGTGGCCATAAAAAGCATTAGAAGCATAGAACAAATCTAGAAAGCTTAGCTCTTTACGAACTAAACATTGTTTAAAGAAAAACAGTAAAAGAAAATAAAAGAGAGAAAATCCCTATGTCCCATTGGAGCATTAGAGAATCAAGGTTTGAACACCTGAAAATTTTGGGTGCAAGCTTTCACACATGATCTTCTGCTTCAAATTTTTCACAAGGTGTTTCCTAGGACTTTGGCGTAGCTCAAATGTCTCAATAGTTATAGAGTAAAAGGGAGGTGGGGGGCCATGGGGACTTATCTTATGTGATAGTTCCTCTCAGGGAAGAGGAATGGATCTGTCTCTGAGGAATTACCAATATTTCTTCTCCACAGAGGAAACAGTATCTAAGGAATCCTTCTGGCTTTCCAGTGTGTGTTTCTTTTAAGGTGAACAAAACTCTACTTTTATGACCCACAGGACAGACTATGATTTAAGCCCTTAAACCTGTGTCTTCAGAATATTCCAGAAAACCCAAACTCTAAATGTAACCACAGATTCTCCTCTTTCACTGGGTATATTTTTTACCCTTTTTCACATGGGTCAATACCTCTGATAAGAGATGCTACGTCAAAAAATGAAACAGAAACATGAAGTAAAACTGTTAACAGTTTTGCAAGATGAAACAATTCAGAGATCTGTTGCACATCAATGTGCATGCAATTAATGCTACTGCACTGTATAGTTAAAAATGTTTAAGATGGCAATCTCTGCTGTACAGCATAGTTACTCAGTTTTACACATATAGACATTCTTTTTTTAAAATATTCTTTTCCATTATGGATCGGCAAAACACTGTAAATCAACTATACTTCAATAAAAAAAAAAGTGAATTTAGCAAAAAAAAAAAGTTTAAGATGTAATGTTATGTGATTTTACCACAATAAAAAAGAAGTCTCAGCGAAAGAAAAAATAATGTATATCAGAACATGGAGCAGAATTTCTTTGCTCAGGAAAAGTCACTTCAAAGGATTCTCTTAGTCATGTGAACCTAGATTCATATAGCGTGCGGAGATCACTTAACATAGCCCGGCTTTAATCTCTGCACTCACCACCACCTCTTCCCCCATCTAGACTAAGTGAGTCTCAGGTGTCTTGAACAATTGGAGGTAAGTGAGGCAGTGGTGGTGTTAAGGGCTAGATAACAGACCATCTTTCAGAATCAAGCAAAGTACATTAAAATGTAAAAGTAAAAAATACGTATCATTGAACTCATTCAAGTGGCCTCCATAATGAGAATAACTGAAGAGCTAGGCAGAAATCAGGAAACAGGTAAATAGAAAAACCTGTCACATTTAAAGAAATCACCTATTACTTTTAAGTAGTAGAAATTTACTTTGTAGATGCATAGACGCATTAAGCATAGTTCCAAAACACAGCAACTGAAATGGCAGGGGGTTTAATTTAGCTTTTCAACTAGGACATGTCATTCACTCAGATCCCTCAAGTTCACAGAAGACTTTCTAAAGTGAGACCAAGGAATTCAATCTAGCTTAGCACGCTAAGTAAAGGGAAGACATGTCCAGGACTCTCTTGCTAGACTCTTAGTTTCAGAAGGATAAGCCTGGGCTCAGAGATGTTGAGTGACATGTCGGCGATCGCACTCGCCAGGGCAGGCCAGCTGGCAGTCCTACAGCCCTCCATGCTCAGCCACAGACGCCTGGGGACACCCCACTGCCAACGCTATGCGGGGGCACATCGCCCGTGCTGTCTTCCCTTTTGCTTATACTGTCGGCCGCTCCAAAATGTGCCTCAGTTGCATATTGATTAGTTTGAATTAAAGTTACTTTAAAAATGGTTAATGTAAGAAGGACACTCTGACCCTCCCTTCTGTCTCCCTGAAAGCAGGAAATAAATCGCTCCTGTGAAAGGTGCCCTCCCTACATCTGGAGGTGGAAGGACACCCTTATCACCAGAGATAGGGGATTCGGGGCTATATAAACAAACCTTGTTACTATTTAAACTTACTACCCCAAGCCCAAACTCTTTCACGGATTGAGCACCCAAAACCTACGTTTCTTCGTCCTGTCAATTCTTCACAGATTTATTGTTGCCCTGTCTAAAAAGTATAAAAGCTGCCCGCTTTGGCCACTTCTACGGTACCATTTCTATGGGACCTCCATGCATATGAATTAAAATTTGTTTCATTTTCTCCTGCTAATCTGTCTCACGTCAACTGTATTATTAGGCCAGCCACAAGAACTCAAGAAGCGTAGAGGGGGAAATTTCCCCTCTCCAACACTTACTAACAACATGGTGGGAAATGCTCAAACTTACAGAAAAATTTCTATAGGCATTTTGATTCTGTTTTAATTTGGTAAACGTGAGAATGTCTCACCTTAATGGAATTAAAAAAAGAAGAAGCAGAAGAAAATGATAAAGGTCCACATTAACTTGCCTCCCTAACAAACCAATGAGGGGAAAGCAAAATCTAAATTGGAAACATATTGCTCAAAATTCAAGGATGTTTGACTAAAGGGCATAGACTCATGCTGGTAACTTGGACACACGTTAAACGACGCATCAGGAGACATGATACAATCATCCCATCCATGTACAGTGGAACTGATTTCTGGGGAAAACGGCAGGAGGTCACTGATGGAAACTAGTTCAAACATGAGTGACTAAATTGAAGTGCAACACGAGAGTAAAGAGAGTGGACAATAGGAAAGAGAGCCCACTAAATCCAGTTTCCAGGATTTTCTCTAATTATAATAGCACTGGGTTCATAAAATGTCTAAAAATATTTGATTTGGCTAATTTTTTCAATTGGCTACCTTCCCTGAGAGCTCTTCTTGCTGAGCTCAGAAGCCTCCATATTTATACATGGCACAAAAGGAGGGATATTGACAGTGTTCCCACAATGGCCCTGTGGAGGATGAGCAAAAACTGGTAGTCTGGGCTTGTTCCAGTGTTTATTCACATCCTCCCCAAACTGGTCATCGGATGGAAACAATGGGAGGAAAGGATGATGCAGTTGATCATAATTTGGACTTCTTCAATGACATCCTAAACTTTAATGAGCGGGAGGTCTTCTTAAAAAACAAAACAAGGGGAATTCCCTGGTGGTCCAGTGGTTAGGACTCTGCGGTCTCACTGCTGAGGGCCCGGGTTCAATCCCTGGTCCAGAACTGGGATCCTGCAAGCCGCATGGCCAAAACAAAAACAAAACCTATTTTTCTGAGTAAATTAGCCCTTGAATCCCATAGCTTTAAGACACAGTTTCTCGAATAATCAGGAGAAACACTAGACATTTTTGCTAAAGGCATTTTTAAGTGTGATAACAGCACAATTTTTAAGACCATGGTCTTGTTTTCACAAATAAGTAAAACTCAACAGTGATTGAATTTAATCCAGGAGTACTTTAAAGCCGCGTTTCAATCCAATGTTAAAAGAATGGAAGTTTATGACTAAACACACAAACCTCAGGTATTGTTTTTATAAATAATAATCACCAACTTGCCAAAGGGGCACATATAGGTAACATATAGAGTTTAAAAGGTACTCATTTTCTTTTTCTAAAAACAAAAATTTCTCCATAGGTTAAACTTTTTTCTAAGATTTCTTAAAATGTGTATATGACAAAAATTGCGAACCAGAACCATTTTTGAACTAAAATACACAATTATTATAGAAGTACACATTTGTTCTTAGTTCTTTTTTTTTAAAGTAAGTCTGGTTCTTATCACCCCGACTTTTTAAAAACTTATTTATTTATTTATGGCTGTGTTGGGTCTTCGTTTCTGTGCGAGGGCTTTCTCTAGTTGCGGCAAGCGGGGGCCACTCTTCATCGCGGTGCGCGGGCCTCTCACTGTCGCGGCCTCTCTTGTTGCGGAGCACAGGCTCCCGACGCGCAGGCTCCCGACGCGCAGGCTCCCGACGCGCAGGCTCCCGACGCGCAGGCTCCCGACGCGCAGGCTCCCGACGCGCAGGCTCCCGACGCGCAGGCTCCCGACGCGCAGGCTCAGTAATTGTGGCTCACGGGCCTAGTCGCTCCACGGCATGTGGGATCTTCCCAGACCAGGGCTCGAACCCGTGTCCCCCGCATTGGCAGGCAGACTCTCAACCACTGCACCACCAGGGAAGCCCTGTTCTTAGTTCTTGATTAAAGGCTTTAGGATGAGAACAATAGAATGAGGTAAGTTGTGAGTGTGCGTGTGTTTCCAAGTAAGGACCTCCTCCTGAATCTCTCTGGATCCTGATCCTGAAAATTGATTGCCTGGGTGGCGGAGCTCCAGCAGCTCAGTTACAATCAAAACATGTCAAAACATGGTTGTTTCTTTTTTTCCCTGTTAATTAGACATTCATATTCTTTACTCTTTCAAAATATATTCCAGATAACAGGGGAAAACAGTGAGATATTTGAAGATAAACAATGCTACTACCTCTTTGTATTTCTCACTACAAGTATTTCATACAATAATCATATATTATACGAAAGGAAATAGGTCATGACTTATTCTAAGGTCTAATGATTATTTTAAAAGGTAATTAATTACCGATATGTGGGGCACAATGACACAGCTTCACACTCTCGCTCTTCAAATAAGGTATCTGGGCATTCTTGGCCTCCGTTGGCTGCTTCTCGGATGATAATCCTGTATCGAGACTGTTTTATTGTGGCATTTCCTGAAGTAAAGGAAAAATAAAATTATAGTGCCCTTTAATGTGGATGCAGAAAAAAGTCCAGGGTTAGGGAGCAACTGAAAAAAGAAAAAAAAAAAAGAGAGAAGAAATAAGAACCTGTGGAAAGACTACTTAGGAAATGAGAATAACAAGCAAAGACCAGGGATTAATACACAATCTTACTTCTATGAGGAAGACACATCACACTTAATAATTGTAATTTCAAATCTATATGTTCTAATATGCGAAGACTCTTTCCCGCTGTCTTAATATATTTTAAATTAATCAGAATCTATATTACGCTTGGCATAAAAGTTCTATGGCATAATCTGAGAAACTCCAGAAATGCTCTTTAACCACAGAACAACAGTTCAGGGGGCTAATATTTTACTATTAGTGATTCACTCCCTCGGGGGGGGCACTTCCTTCTTTAGGCTACTTTTTACTCTGCAAATACTCTTATTAAAATTAATACATTAGTAGCATATTTATTTATAGGTATTAGTTTATTTGATTTCTTATTCCTCATAACCTGAGATAATATGTGTATAACTGGAATTTAGAGAAGAGGCACTAAAATTATGACAGAACGAAACATAGACATATGCCTTGCTGCTGATTCTGCTGAGCTGCAGAAGTGGTAAGAGGCGCCTTGATAAAAAGACAGCTGACGTTCACTTTAACATGTGAGGGCATTCATTTCATAATCTTTAGATGCCTTCTGGTCAACAGCAACTACCAAAATCAATGATGCTGTTTAGCAGCTATTTCAATTACCATGTGTAAGATATTGCACTTGATACGCAGATACAAATTCTTGAACTTACAATTAAACAGAAAGAAGAGGGGGGCAGATAGATACGCAACTAGTTGTGAGACGTTGTAGAGTAAAAAGCTTCACCCAGTGGTACAGTGTCAGGAGAGTACAGAAGAAAATGTACTCATTTTTAACTCTGGAAATCTAAGGCAGCTCCTTGGAGAAGGCAGATTTTATTCTGGCACTTGAGGGCTAAGTAGAAAAAAATTTATTTTTCAGGAAGAGAAAGACAAATACCATATGATATCACTTTATGTGGAATATAAAATATGACACAAATGAACCTATCTATGAAACAGAAACAAACTCACAGACATAGAGAACAGATTTGTGGTTACTAAGGGGGGACTGGGGGGAGGGAAGGATTGGGAGTTTGGGATTGACAGATGTAAGCTCTTATATATAGAATGGATAAACAAGGCCCTACTGTATAGCATAGGGAACTATATTCAATATTCTGTGATAAACCATAATGGAAAAGAATATATTAAAAAAAATGTATATATATGTACAACCGAATCACTTTGCTGTACAGCAGAAATAAACACAACCATATTTCAATTAAAAAAAGAAAAAAAAAATTTTAAAGCCTGAAGCCATTTCAGGTCAAGGGAACAGTTTGAGAAAAGGCACTAAGCTATAAGGGTGCATGGACTTTACAGAGAAAGACACATAATTGCATTCAGGAGGAAGATGTGTGTGTGTGTGTGTGTGTGTGTGTGTGTGTGTGTGTGTGTGTGTCTGTCTGTCTGTCTGTGTGTGTGTCTGTCTGTGTGTGTGTGTGTGTGTGTGTGTGTGTCTGTGTGTGTGTGTGTGTGTAGGGCTTATGGGCCAGTGCTTCTAGGGGCTGGGGGAGAAGCACAGAGAGGGTTATAAAGAATGGAGAGAAGGGGAAGCATAGGAGAAAACTGAATAAATTTTTAGGTTTAAGACAGATAATGGGGACATCCCTGGTGGCACAGTGGTTAAGAATCTGCCTAGGGGACACAGGTTCGATCCCTGGTCTGGGAAGATCCCACATACCAAGCAGCAACTAAGCCCGCGAGCCACAACTGCTAAAGCCCGTGTGCCTAGAGCCTGTGCTCCACAAGAGAAGCCACCGCAATGAGAAGCCTGCGCACCGCAACGAAGAGTAGCCCCTGCTCGCCGCAACCAGAGAACGCCCCTGCTCGCCGCAACCAGAGAAAGCCCGCGTGCAGCAACAAAGACCCAACGCAGCCAAAAATAAATAAAAATAAATTTAAAAAAAAAAGGAACCTAGGAGACTTATACCAAAAAAAAAAAAAAAAAAAGACAGATAATGGACATAACCATATAAAGAAGAAAATTTCTAGAAAGCCAGTACACTAAGCGGAGCAAAACAAAAGGACAAAAAAGGAGCTTTTATTAATATTATATAGTCACATGGTTTCTAAAAAATTGTTGCACAAAAAGACTTACTATAGTGAGAAGCAACTGACCTATAACCCATTCCCTGTCTTCCTCCTCCCAGAACACTCTGAAGTCTTTCTGTATTTAGTTATTCTGTGGTTACCTCCAAATCTATAAATAATATGTTCATGCCATCGCTTCTCATTTTATTAACTTTAGACATCATCTATTGATCTTCTGCTATAAGTGATGCGTATTTACTCTGCACCATCTTTCAATTTTTTTATAATTGTATCGCTATTTTTATGCCTCTCCCAGTTATTTAAAGGCTTTAAATAACCTGTATTTTTTTCCATCCCACTCCTCATTCCCATCTTCCATCAGATCAGCCACCAGGGTTCTAAAGAGTCTTCCTGGGTAGATGAGCTTCCTCGTCTATTGCCACCCACTTCCTGCTAAGTGAGGTCCTGGCTTCCTGTGCTGCATCGCCAGTTTCTCTGCTCTTCCGTCTTTGTCCACTGAATCTTTCATAAATGAGTTTAGATCTCTCACCCACTGGTGGTCCTCTCCTTTTGTTTTTGACAAGGAACTGGGGCTTTTTAAATTCATTTCTACCACTTTAAGAGATTATGAGAAGGGGAGACCAACACGCTTGTACATTTCATGATCCTGAACTGAGTTAAGGAGATGCATGGGGTCTTTTTCATCTATTCCATTTTTTTGGCTCTGCTTTAACCTGCTTTGTACCAAGAGGTCTGACTATAGAAGGTATGTATTAGTGGCCACCTTGTGCATTGGCTTCTGGTTGGCTTTGGCCCTAAGTGATTTGGGGCACACAGTGGAAGGAAAAAAGTTGATAAAGGAGGGAGAAGGAGAAAGAGAAAGAGAGAGAAAGAGAGAGGAAGAGAGAGAGAGAGAGAGAGATCAGGGTATGTATTCCTCCAGATTTCATCCTCTGAATCTACTCACAAAGCCACAGTTCCTATGGAGTGGTGCTCTCCCGCAGCTACTTTCTCTGAGTTCTTCTAACTGCTCCTACCTGTATCAACTTTCAGGCTCCCACCTTTCCCTAGCCAGGTACTGTCAGTTTACATTAACCCTGTCCACTCCTTTGTAAACAGTTCCTTCATTAAATTTTCCCCAGTTACCCCATATGAGTGGGGCCACCTGTTTCCTGCCAGGACACGCTTATAAAGTCAAAGGAGAGTTGCTACTATTTGACAGAGAGGAATGGTATAATTGGCCCCTTTTTAACATAGTTAAGGCCCAGTGAGGAGTATGGAAAAAGAAGCTTAAGAAGAAAAAAAAAGTGTAATTAAAACAGTTCTGTATAATAATATATTAATGCAAGCTATCTTCATTTGGGTGGGGACAATCCAGATAAATAACTGTGCCTTTAGGAAAAAGAAAAAGTCTCTTCCGCCACTGTCAATTAATTCCAATTACACTGTACTTACTCTGATAATTATTGTTTACCCTAGGATCTGTACATGAATGTGTGTGTGTGTGTGTGTGTGTGTGTGTGTGTGTGTTTTGTCCAAGTGTTATCTTAGGAGACCAGAAATAAAGATTGAAGACAATAGGAAAAATTAAAGGGTTGACTTTATGCCACATTGAGAGAGAGCATGGATCAATGCCTCTCCCTTCACAGGGCATGCACACACACACGCACACACACACACACACACACACACCACACAGTGAACACTCACACATAGAGGTATTCTACTTTATGGTGTAATTCCAGATCAAATAATTCACAGTTTGGGAAAAATAGTTCCATTGATTATCATGCCCTGTAGATGTTCAGGTGAAGGCTAAGAAGGGTGGGTTCTATGGGCAAAACAAATTCTTAGAATTGAGCTCAGGTTTTTTAAAGAGAAAACTGATTGGCACTGTACAGAAATTGAGAAATATTTATATGTCTTTGAAGAGAGAGAGAGAGAAACAAGGGAGGATCCTGATGAAGGGAAATGCCACCAGGATCTGGGAGACACCTGTTAAGAGTTTCTCCTTCTAAGTGGACGTGTGTGTGTTTCTTTTGCCTTGAACATTGGAATGGTCATATTCGGTATTCAGTTTTAAAGGGATTTTTCCCCTCCCTATGATGTAAAGTGCCTCAAATTATGACCAAACCTATAGCAGAGTTGGTTACACAGAACAGACATGGTTTAGCAGGTGTCATAGGAAACTCAAGGGCACACAGCATCTACACTTGGGATGAAGCAGCCAATATAGTCTTCTCACATCTGTATTGTTGTTTTAATTTTTTGGCTGCACTGCATGGCACGTGGCATCACAGTTCCCCGACCAGGGATCAAATCCATGCCCCCCGAATTGGAAGTGTGGATTCTTAACCACTAGGGAGGTCCACTAGGACTGCCAGGGAAGTCCCTTCTCACACCCGTATTTTGAAGCCAGCATGAGGGCAGCAGTTTTGTATCAAAGTAGGACAATCATTCCAGAAATCTGAGAGTTAATTAGCAAGAAAGGAAGTGGATGCGCCTGATAGCACCCAACATCATGGTTTGAAGCAGACAAGAGAGGATGAGCAAAAGGCCAAGCAAAAGCTCTCAGGAAGCGATGTCAATGTCTCCCTTTCCTTTGAATGCACAAGAAGAAAATGATTTCTGGGAAGTAATACAGAGAGGCAAAGACCATGGCTTTGCAGGTGGAAAACATTTGTATTACATATGTATCTAAAAAGTATTAGAAATTTCCTGGAATTATCACCTTAATCTATATCAGATCCACTTCTAGGCATTTTGCATATACTCTCTCATTCTATTATTACAACACTTTATGAGATTGGTATTATTACTATTGTTGTTTTTATTATTATCATTATTATTGTCACGATACTCATTTTGCAGATATGAAAATGGAGGGTAGAAGAGGTAAATAATTTCCACAAAATCACCTACCTAGGATTAAAACCTCAGCTAAATAGACATCAAAACCCATGATTTTTCTATAAAAGGGACTTTAGAGTAAGATGAAGAGAAAGAAAGGGGCATTCCAAGTAGAAGTTCACATCGCAGGTTCTTCGTTATTCCCAAGGGATACCTTTTATTTTCTAATCGATTCTTCAACTGTACCCTGTTGGCAGAAGGCTTCAAGTATCAATAAAAGCAATGTTTGTAGGGCTTTGTGAGTGATGCTTTCAATCTCATTATGAAAAATAACAATAAATTGAAGTGCCTGTTCGCAAACATACACAGCCGCTCAAGCATGATTACGGCTAATAAACAACTAGTCTACATTCAATTTTAATTTATGCATATTTTATCACTAATAAGTCATCAGGCATAATTAAACTTAAGTTATTAATTACAGTCAAACAAAGTAACATTTAGAAAAGATGGCAACTTAAAGATCAAGAGCCATATTTCATAAAGGAAATATATACGTGGGCTACAAACACTGAGGGATATTTATAGATTCTCTGTGAAGTCTTTCCCAGAAAGATGGTAGCCAAGGTGGAGGAAACGGTGCATAAAGCGTACCTCTGGGTATTCGCAGCCAGGTAAGCTGGAACACATTACACTGAATTGAAGAGTCATGGGTGTTGCGCCCTGATACCAGGGTTATTCAGTCAATGATTTGAAGTAAAGAACTGAACCCCTATATTTCCAATTGATTTGAAACGTGCGAGTAGGGAGCACGTAGAGCATGGCAGAGCACAGTGAGCATAGGCACCGGCTGACAGGAAGGCAGGGCTGGAGATTCTCCTAAAGGCAAGAGGATGTGCAAAGCAGATACAGGACGGATAGGTAACAGCAATGCACAGAAGTTATTCCAACACCAATCTGCACAATTCTGATGGTACGTTTATTAAAAATGACCTCTCTGGCTTCCCCTTGTTTCTCAATTGTCTCAATTACTAATAGGTCTAATTACAATTGTCTCTAATTACTAATAGGATTTCAGTAACCCATTCTGCTTCTAGGCACCAATATCCTTCCAGGCTTATCGCCTTGTAACTCTCGATTCCCACCTGACCCTCTTTTCTCCTCCCCACTTACACGTCCTGTTCACCATTAAACAAACAAAACCAAAATTCTGTTGACCATTCCTGTCTAATCAATCGATCTTGACGCAAAAGGATGGCACCAGTGATATTTTAAGATCCATATCATGTAAACAACCACACGTTAAATACTTCCTGGGGTGGAGTTACAACTCCAGTGCCTATTAGATTGCAGACAATTCCTTTAAACACGCTAAGCCTCAGCTTCCTTGGCTATAAAACAGGCCAAATATAAGTTTTTATTTCATATGATTTCTTTGAGGATTAAATGAGATACTGCATGTAAAGCATGTCCACGCTGTGTGGTACAGGAAGTCTTTTCCAGCCTAGTAAAAGTTCATGAGAGAAGGTGAGAAGAAAGGTTTGGAAAAATAGTAGGAGAAAAGCTTCAATGGTTGAGGCTCTTTCTAATTAAAAGAAAGATGAGAAAAAATGGTCTTCTATTCAGTTCTGGGTCGCATTCATGTCGTGAGCATCTAAAGGTAGACCATGAGTGGCTTGAAATCCTTCCGCGTTTCTGGTAAATTAAGCTCCAACTTCAAGGCAGTTAGCACCAGCCACCTTCTGATAACACTGGAGAGGGACGGGTAGGGTGATCAAACATCCTGGTTGCTCAGGGTAGTACTAGTTAATGCCTGTTATCCTGACTTAAGTATTAATAGCTCATCTACTCACTTTCAGAAAGGCATCGTTTTGTATAAAAAATTACATGATCACTCAGAAAAAGACCATCACTCCCACATCAGTGCAAGGAACAAGCACATTTTGCTTCTCACTGCACCAAAGGGTTGCATTTCAAATGTGTGGAAAAAGCAGACTGCACTGCTGTTCTTAAAATTATCAATTCAATCTGATCATTGGATCTTATTGCTTCTTGCCACAGAATTCTGCTTGAGATAGCAGTTCATGCAGCCCAAGAAAACTGTTTTGTGCCCCAAACACACTTGCTTATGAATCATTAAATTAAAAACTAAAGGGAAAGTAGAGTTTATAAGGCTTACCTCAAAATCATCGACTAGAGCTACGATATGTGTTGTTATGATAGAAACATCACACATAGATGCTATGTAACTAAAGAGAACTGGCATTGAATCAAACTGTGCAAGAATATGAGGGGAAAACAAGTTTCACTTGGCAAAAATTCCAAATGGTCATTAAGAAGTCTATTTCCAAGTCGATTCTACAGACAAACAGAGATTAAAGTAGGATGTTAGGCAGCCCGAATTTCTTGAACATCAAATCCCCTAAAAAGTAGATTCTATCTACTGATTCATTATACACAAGAGAATACCCCTTTCTAGCTTATTCACAACCATTTTTGAGATTCAGAGCTGACTTCCTTTTTAGAAAAAGTACCAAACTAGGATTCACCAACCCAACTATCTCCCACTTAAATTTGGAGAAATACTGTGACTTCTGAGTTCTCAGAAGGAAACACGTACCACATACAGTGCTGTCATCACTGATAAACATTTATCAGGTGTCTGCTATATATGGAGGAGACACACGTCAGTGCTGTGTGTTATCCTGACGTATACACACGTGCATTATTAAATCTCCCCAGGGGAAGCCTCCTGCAGTGTTGGTGGGAATGTAAACTGATTCAGCCACTATGGAGAACAGTATGGAGGTTCCTTAAAAAACTACAAATAGAACTACCATACGACCCAGCAATCCCACTACTGGGCATATACCCTGAGAAAACCATAATTCAAAAAGTCATGTACCACAATGATTACTGCAGCATTATCTACAATAGCCAGGAAATGGAAGCAACCTAAGTGTCCATCAACAGATGAATGGATAAAGAAGATGTGGCACATATATACAATGGAATATTACTCAGCCATAAAAAGGAATGAAATTGAGTTATTTGTAGTGAGGTGGATGGACCTAGAGTCTGTCATACAGAGTGAAGTAAGTCAGAAAGAGAAAAACAAACACCGTATGCTAACGCACATATATGGAAACTAAAAAAGAGGTACTGATGAACCTAGTGGCAGGGCAGGAATAAAGTCGCAGACGTAGAGAACCAACTTGAGGACACAGGGCGTAAGTGGAAGCTGGGATGAATTGAGAGAGTGGCATGGACATATATACACTACCAAATGTAAAATGGATGGCTAGTGGGAAGCAGCCGCATAGCACAGGGAGAGCAACTCGATGCTTTGTGACAACCTAGAGGGATGGGATAGGGAGGGTGGGAGGGAGATGCAAGAGGGAGGGGATATGGGGATATATGTATACATATAGCTGATTCACTTTATTGTATGGCAGAAACTAACACAACATTATAAAGCAATTATACTCCAATAAAGATGTGGAAAAAAAAATCTCCCCAGTGAAGCAGAAGTGAAACATGATGGATGCATAATAATGTAGAAGTTCCCTGTAGTTTTATAAACATTCAGAAATGATAGTATAAACTTTGTATTTACTATCCAAAGGCCATCAATCTGGTATGTTCTCTCTTTGCTCAAGGAGGAATGGAGGGCTGAAGTGGTGAAAATGCAATGCCCTAGAAGAACTATGAATAGGAAGTCGTCATCTACGTCCTTTCTATCCATCTTGGTCTTCCATATATACAGCAAATACACCAAGAGCAGCCTCCTTCCCCAGAATTCCCTCCCAGCTGAGACCTCCAAGTACTTCAAAATGAATACTGAGCCTGTCTATATACGGATGAAATTAAACAAAATTGCAAAGCTTTTCTGCTAAACTTCCCAGGAATGTTAAAAAAAAAACAGGCTCCAGGATACTCTTATACATCTTTCATTTTGAAATGTTGCCTGAAAAAATGTATTCTATATTCTTAAATGTTCATAATCAGCATTCACTGTGCAACAGAAGCCAAATTCAATGGCTCTGGAAATAGACAAGTCCTCCAAGGCTCTGATTTCTAAGCCCAGCTCATTACCAAATTGCTGTATGACCTTGGGCATTGCACTTAACCTTTTAGAGCTTCAATTTTCTTGCTTGTCCTATGTGGGTAATACTGTTGAGCCAACTCACAGGATAGTTGTTAGGAATGCCTAATTGAATGAGATTTAGAGCATTTTGTAAATTTTATATATATATATATAAAAGGCTTGCATTAAGCTTAGTGGCCATATATATGTGTATGTGTGTATGTGTATGTGTATATATATATATATATATATATATATATATGGCCACTAAGCTTAATGCAAGCCTTTAACACAGATTTCAAAAGGAGCAGCTCATGTTTATATCTGCATAAACCATCAGGATGACAGTCAAGGCAAGTAAACATTTTCCTTCTATGGCAGGCACTCATGGAAGCCTAGGCAACAGTTCTAATTTCTAGGGACTATCTCCAGTGTCCTCTACTTCCTATCCTCAACCACCAATGCACTTAAAACATCTCCAACTTGGAGAGCTAACCTTACAAATAGTGACTGGCCCTTCCTCTCTCTAAATATCGAAACTAACTCTTACACAGTTAATCTAGCTGTCAACTTAGTCCATGTGGTCCTTAACCCTGGCTGCATATTAGAATCTGAAAGGGTGCTTTTATAGACTCCTAATGCCCCTCAATCCAAACCATTTAAATCAGAATATCTCATGGGTGGAGCCCAAGCAACCATCTATTTAAAAAATCTCCAGGGCAGAGAACCATTGATTTAGCTCATTGAGAGCTAGCATCTCATATTCATCCAATATGTAAAATAGGAAAGATAATGCAGCATGCTTAACCAAGCAATAGAAAACAAATGAGCACCAGCTAAATCATTACTGCTCTCAGCACATTTAAAAAATGCAATCTGCCCTCTAGCTAAGTATGTCATAATGGGTATAATTGGAAATGTGTGCTGTAAAGGAGGAGGGTTAACAACACTATAATGACGGTTGCACTTGTCTTTTCTTCTTGCCAGTGTGTGAGGGAATGACAGGGATTTATTTTCCCCGCAACCTGACCCCTTTTCATTTTAGCAGATGAAATGTCTAGAGGCTGCCTGCCACAGGGCTCCCAAATGTGTTGCACTCCGTCAGCATTAAGACTAAACTACACTGCAACGCCATATTGCACTGCATACAGGCAGGCTTTTGGGGGGCACAGATGTCATCTAAGATACAAGCTCAAGATGTTGCCATCATTATTAGGCATGGATCCAGAATTATATATTAGGAAAATCCTTTTAGATAAATACATGCTGCCCTATCCCGTTAATGCTTTACGCTTTCATGGGCATGAAAGGATGATATTCAAGCCCAGTATTGTGCTGACAGCTAAAGGGCAGAAGGGTTTCCAGGTCAAGCTCATGTTTCATAGCACAGTAAGGACACAACTCAGGAGCACAAACTTCAGAGGCTTCAGAGATAGAAACTTCAGAACCTCAGAGCTTCCAAACTTTTTACAAGAGTGAAATGTGTCACTTGGCCATTTGCTGTATGGATAGAGTCTGCTATGTTGTAAATGCACCATCGCTCATGATGGCTCAACCACATAAATCCTGGTTTCTGCAACTTTTTGCAACACCCTTTCCAGGATGTGTCTACATGTAAAAACTAATTTACCTGAATGTAACCTGCGGGGAGTCAATCACACATTAATATCAGTTATGATATTAAACTTTTTGGTTTGGGAATCGTGGTAGGACAAGTTAAAGAAAAATAAGTGTGAAGGCAAACCGACTGAAATAAAGTCTTTCATTCAACTATAAATATTAGCACTAATTATCCCTTTTATGCATGAGGTACATGCTATCACCCGTCTTGCTGTTTTGTTTTGCAGTGTCAACCTAAAGTCACTAGGTTTCGAAATTCCTTTTTTGGCTTAGTGTTGATGGAATAACAACACTAACTTTAGAATCAGGGAATCTAGAATCCCAGGTTTGTGAACTTGGAAAAATTACTTATCTCCTGGTGTCTCAAAGGGAAATAATTAGAATACCTTATTTGGGACTTTGAAGAAGAATTAGATAAAGGGATGGATGTAAGGTCATTAGTTCAGCGTTTGGCATCCGGTAAGTACATAAAATTGTTAATTGGTAGACAGGTTAGTGTGGAGGACAGGGTAAGCGCATTTCCTCTCCCTCTTCATCTAAATAACCCCTCAGCTTCCTTTGAGACCCAACAGAGAATCGTCTCTTTCAAGTCTTTCCCACCCAACCCTCAGCCAAGGGGCCCTCCCGCCATGCTTCCTTCCCTGCTTCTACAAAATCCACGTTGCATCCTATTGTCTTCTTGTCTCTTTCTGCCTCCAAACAGTAAGCCTCCCCAGGTCTTGTTGTAGCATGTAAAACGTGGTAGACAACTAATGAATGATTGCTGAATAAATAAAAGGATGAATGAGTGACGGTCATGTCTGCATGAACATATAAACATCGACCAAATATTTATTTTCTTAAAAGGGAAGTTGGAGATATTAGTTTCTACCCATGAGGCAGAGAACATGTCTGGAGAAACTCTGCTGGCATAGAAAAAAATAGATTGCTGGAAAAGTTTGATTTTTAATTCATTTGAAAATGTTTATCTTTTTAAATTTTGGAAATTTTCAAACATATTAAATACACCCAATGTATCCATCCATCAGCTGCAATAATTACATGCCAAGCTTGTTTCATCTATACCCCTACCCACTCATTCACACCTAATTTATTTCAAAGAACATTCTGACATCATATAATTTCATCTGTAAATATTTCAGGATAGATTTATAAAAGATAAGGGCTCTTTTTTAAACAAAACCATAGGAACACTATCATACATAGAAATATTAATACCAATTACCCTAAAATACTTATAAACACCCAAATGTCATTGAGCTGCAATTTGGGTCCAGTTGTTAACTGGGTTACAATTGGCTGATATGTCCTATAGGAGCCTCCTCCTTTTCTTTTTGTTTCCTTTGCAATTCTCTTTGAAATGATTTAAAAATAATTTATAAATGCATTGTTTAAAAATTGGACATTAAGGAAAAATTTTGGAGTACTGGCTTTTGGGAAAATTTCTCTATTGCTGATGATAAGAGCCTGGCTTTTAATGGATGTCATAAATCAGGGAACAAGAGACAAAGCCTGTGGCCAGAGTATTCTCCCCTACACACACACACACACACACACACACACACAAAGCCTGAATCCCTTAGTGTGTGGACTAGGAAATCACCTGTTTTGACAGAGAGAAAAAGTGAGGTGCTTGTCTGTCTTGGCCTTGATTCTAGAAGGAATAGAAAAACAAGAAGCTACCCAGAGATTTGCTAATCAGATGCCTACAATTAATATACGTGTGGAGCTGGAATTTTCACTATTCTATCTGGAAGAAGAATACATAAGACATAACTGCTCATAAGGTGTTCTGGATTATTCTGGAAGAGGAATACTGAAATCCTCTAGGGAGGAGATACTGTTCTAGAAATTGAGAATACAGCAAAAGAAAAACATTATTCCTGTACTCATAGACTTTACATTCTAGTGGAGGGAGACAAATAAAAAATAAGTGTCAAATATTTAGTGTTTCATATGGCAATTAAATGATGTACAAAAAACCAAAAACAAAACAGAACAAAGCAAAACGTAGAAGGGAGTGCTAGGGAATGTGTGTGTGTGTGTTGTGGGTAATTTTAAACTTACAAGCCTCAATGAAAAGGGAATATTTGAGCTGGAACATGAAGGAGGTTGGGGGAGTCATCTGTATAATTTGTAAGGAAAGAGAAGTCTAGGCGGAGTCAATAATATTTGCAAAGGCCCAGAGTCAAATTCCAGAAAGAGCAAGGGAGACAAGAGTGGCTAGATCATTGGGTATACTGGGGTGTAAAGGGAAGACAGAAAAGGTCAGTGCCTCCACATGGAAAAAGAAATTGGATTCTTATCTAATATCATACATAAAATGAATTATTACAGACATATGTAAAATTTTCCAAAGGTAAAGATAGGGAAAAACTTTATGTCTTTGGGATAGGAAAAAATATCTTAAAACACAAAAATGAAGATCATAAAGTAAATGATTGGTAAATTTAACTACGTTGAAATTGAGTATTTCTGCTCACTGAATGACAAACCATACCCTGAATGGTAATATGTGCATTACACGGAACCAGGTAAGTGTCACTCTCCAGAATACAATCTCCAAAATAATAAGAAAAAAGACCCAAGCACTTACCATGTTTCATTCACTTGCCAAGTGTTTTACATGAATCAACTCAATCCTCATAACAATCCTAAACCACAGTCACTCTCATCATTCCCATTTTTCAGGTCAGAGAATGGAGGCACCGAGAGGTTTGGTACCTTGTCCAAGGTGCCAGTAAAGTGATAGAGAAGACGTGAAACCCAAGCAGTCTGGGTCCAGAGCCTGTGCTCTTACCTGCTTTGCTTTGCTGTCACCCTCCCCCACTTTGTTCCAAATCCCTCTGCTCCTTAAACATTCTCAGCCGCCTGCAAGAATTGCAATCCAATACAACGGTAATCCAGTAATCTGGATTAATGTCATAGTCTAGGGATACGACAATTGTTCCCAGGAATCAAAACTCCAAGTCAGTTAGGATCCTTGGCCCCTAGAGGAAGCCGATGAGGACCAGGACCAGCATCATGGGCATATGATCCGTGCGGGTTCACACAGGCTCAGTGGGGCTCTTGGTTTAATGCTCTCCTGCAGCTAAAAAGCGTTAGTAATTTTTGAGCAAGGCACCCACATTTTCATTTTGCATTGGGCCCTGCAAATTATATTGCTGGTCCCTGATAAGAACAGATGATGGTAATGTGGTGAATTAGTGAGAACCTCTTTGTCTTTGGGCTCATTTTACTCCTTGGAAGTATATACTCCGAGAGGTGACTAGGAAGGGTTTGGTTCCATCCTGGAGTTGACAGTTGCTTACTGTGTGTTTCTCTCTTAGCACTGAAATATCTTGAGCCAGAAAGGATTTACATAATAATCCAGTTACGTGAACTCCACAGGATGGGCGAAGAACTCAGTACACACCTGGTCATGAAGACATGCTATTAAACAATGTTGAGTTATGGAAATTTATACGCTTACTTACACATTTTATTTTTATTCAAGAAAACAGATTCTCCTCATTTCTTGGCCAGATAATTGAATAGCCTCATACTTTTCCCAATGGTTTCCAATGCTGTTTAACTTCATTATTTTCTGTACTATTTTTTTTCCCCTAAAACACAAGTCTGATTTTATCACACCCATGCTTACAATTTAACTTGTCTATCAGAATTCCAGGTAATGTCCATACTTCTTAGAAAGGCACAAATCCCTTCATGAGCTGGCTCCTGCATGTCTCTCTAGCCCTATTTCTTATCATTCTTCCATATGAACTATGCAACTCAAGCATCACAAGCTACCTGTAACTCATTTAATTAAAATGGATTTTCGTGCTGCCAAGCCTCTTCACACACATCCCCTCTTCTATCTTTAAGATACTTGCAGTCCATGTTTACCTGGAAACTCCTGATCTACCAAATCTTGTCTCCTCTAACCACTTAGCTAAAGCAAGACACCCCCCTCCTGGCTACTTAATACCCTGTGCTCATTGTTGTTATAAAAGAATATGTTTACATACTTGAATCCCCTAATAAAAAGCCCCCCGATTAAAGTAACCTCATCTTATTCATCTTAATGCTACTAGCAGTTGGCACAAAACTTGGTATAGTCAGCCCTATGCAAAGCTTCCCTGAAGGAATGATACCTTCATCCATTATCATTCATTCAATAACCCTTTAGGCACTTACTTTGTGGCAGCATTTCAGTGTTTCTAAACAGTGAACAAGACAAAGAGCTTATGTGCTTCTAAACAGTGAACAAGACATAGAGCTTATGTTCTAGCTGGGAGACTGGGCAGTGCAGTGAGGAAACTAACATGGGGTGATGAACAAGAAAGAGAAAGGGAAGAAGGTGATTTCTAAGGTAGTCAGACAAAGACTCTCTGAGATATGGCATTTGAACTGAAAACAAAGCGTTGATCAAAAGGCACCCATGCTAAAGGCTGGGAGAAGAACACTTTAGGAAGAAGGAATAGCAAATGAAAGTCTGAACAAGATAGAACAAGCTTGGTCAGAAAGGAAGCCAGGGAATTCCCTGGTGGTCCAGTGGTTAGGACTCCACGCTTTCACTGCTGAGGGTCCGGGTTCAATCCCTAGTTGAGGAACTAAGATCCAACAAGCTGTACGGCATGGCCAAAAAAAATTTTTTTTTTAAAAAGAAAGGAGGCGAGTATAACCAAAGGAATTTAAACAGTGGAAGGTAGGGCCTGAGTTCACAAAGTCTTTTATTAGCAAGAGACGGTGAGGGTGGAGCCTCCTGATGATTTCGACCATGTGAGGGGAGATCCACTTCTACAGCCCTCATTGTCCCTGGACTCTCTCCACCTCCCGTACTTATGTCTCCTTTGGGAAGAACAAGTGGCCCCTAAATCATGACTTTGGGAGAAAGAAGTGTACAGACATGGCTCTTCTTTCTCTCACCTTCTCTTTCTTCGGGATACATCTGCTCGGAGGATGCACATATTCTGATCTGTTTTTAGTCAGGCTCATTCAAGTTTTTAGGTGTCCAACAGGGGCTGTGATCTGGTAGTTAAGTCTGTCTAATTCTAGGGTTGAGAATGAGCTAATATTTTGATCTCCCTCTGCTTTGACGAACTCAATTGTTACTGAATTTGGGAGGGGGAAAATAGGTGAGAAAAGATAGACCCCCCTCAAAGTCTAACACCCCATGTGAGCTTGCTGGTCACGTAAAATGTTATTTCATGTTCCATGCAATGTAATACAATATATATTTACTAAACTCCTATTATTGTCCTGCTAGAAGAAAGCGTGTCTCTCTCTCTTTCTCCCTCTCTCTCATTTTCTCCTCACACATATGTGCACACACACACATACACACCACTAAGTATCTTCTGTTTATAAAATTAACAATTTTTATGGCTTGAGCTTGAGTACTCACAAATCCTACAACTTACCCAAGGAAGGTAAAGTATGAATCAGAGGACAACGTGGGTATTCTCAACTGAGCAACTATTGCTGAGGTAGCCTCTTCACATAGGATAAGACAACCCTAGGAAGCGAGCTGACTTATAAAATCTGTAGTTCCGGGCTTCCCTGGTGGCGCAGTGGTTGAGAATCTGCCTGCTAATGCAGGGGACACGGGTTTGAGCCCTGGTCTGGGAAGATCCCACATGTCGCGGAGCGACTAGGCCCGTGAGCCACAACTACTGAGCCTGCGCGTCTGGAGCCTGTGCTCCGCAACAAGGGAAGCCGCGATGGTGAGAGGCCCGCGCACGGCGATGAAGCGTGGCCCCCGCTCGCCGCAACTAGAGAAAGCCCTCGCACAGAAACGAAGACCCAACACAGCCATAAATAAATAAATAAATATTTTAAAAAACCAACAACAACAACAGCTGATCCCGTTAGAGGTGACAGAAATGAGGGGAAAGTTAAAAAAAAAAAAATCTGTTGTTCCAAGTTGACATATTAAGATCACAACATTTAACTCTACCTCTAACTCTAGGCTTTGTTTTAGTAATACAAATTAAATCATTCATAAATCTACCACCATGAGTCAAAAACCAATGAGTCAAAACCTCCTGAAACCACACTTTCATTGAAAGTCATATTAAAATTGGACCAAAGCCAAGGAAGTGAAAAATAATTCATTCTTTTTAATTGTAGAAAACTATTTAATAAACTGAAAGTAACACTCCAGCTAAAGCAAAACTAATTTATTCTATTTCTTTGTAGAATGTACACTGAAAGTCTAAAAATAAACTTCTAATTAGAATGGGTACCTTGATTTCTGAAAGGCAACTCATTCACCTCTATAGGGAAATAAGGATTACATTGTGTTGCATTGTACTGTCTGAAGAGAATTCTAGAGATATGAGAAAGAAACCAGCCGGAAGTAAAAACATTTTGACAACAAAGAGCATTCACATTCAAGGAAACAGACTTTTGCTAACAATAAATCGTTATGAACATCCATGTGAGCCACAGGATTTATTTATGGTAATGTAGCTTGACTGTTGAATGAAGAGAAATAGTGTTTGAAAGCAACTTTTAGATGCAAACTAGAAGGCATAACAGTGGATTCCAGGTGTAAAAGACAGAACCTCATGCATCAAATCTACATTCGATTCTTTTGTTTGCTTTTTTATTGATTTGATTTTGTTTGGTATGTTAGCTTTTTTTTTTTAAGACAGCCAAGACAATACTGTTTACGATAGACTATGGATAGGAACAGTAGCATACGTATTTTGATATGAATTCAAGTCCACGGAGACTCCATATTTTGTTTGTTTGAAGTAAAATTTCTGGCTCAGATCACGCCCAGGGTGAGTGCCTTCTCGCTCCTCCCAGTTTCTGTTCTACATGAAGCTGTCATTCGACTGCATTTATATCCCCTGGAGCTTCATTTTCCTTTTCTAGATTTCTACTGAATTTACGACAGCTCTGTTCCTGAGCTGAAGCTCTGAAGTGAAAAGAGGATGATGTTTGTGGTGGAAGCAGGCTGCCAGGTTCTGCCACTCCTCTGTCTATAGTTCAGCACTGAGAGGGAGGGACAGAAACCTAAGGAAGTGAAGGGAGTCAGGTTCTGAGTTCTCTCCCAAAGGGCTGAGCATGGGTGTCCTGGAGAGGCTGGTCTCAGCGGTGAACAATCAGTGTCCCTATCAGTTCCTGCTGCCTTCCAGCACCACTGCCCCCTTCCCCTTCCAGATGTCTCCTGACCTGAGGGGGCTGATGAATCCACGGGCTGCTGCGTGATTGAAGGACCAATCTGATACAAACTGGGCCATCAGACTCTCTTACTTGGTAAGCTGAATAAAGACCCTGAAGGGAAGGAAGTTTCTACGGTGCTGGGTTCTTGATTGCCCTGGTGTTTTGTAGAGTAAGGACTACAGAGCCATTCTTGGGCTCTATAACTGCTACTTATGAGAGTAGAGATTCAAAGGAAGCCTGTTAGAAGGGGCAGGACAGCAGGTGTACACAGAGAAGCAGAGATGGAAGAATCACACTGATTCTGACAGCTGAAGAGAGAACCCTCAGCTCCTGTTTGCATTTCTAGTTCTTATATGTCCATAAATTTTCTTTTTCTTATTTTTGGACATCTGTGAGATTTCCTATTCTAACTTCCCAATAAGCCTCTTTTCACTTACTGTAGATTTGAAAGCTTCATAGAAAAACCTTTGATTCTTGAAAACCAAAATAGACTTGATTACAACAATATTGTAGAGGGAAGTTACACCTTTTTTAAAGACTCCATTGGCTCATAGTCAAATTAAATGTTTCAAAAGTCAGTGGTCCTCAAAGGTTAATGTTTCTTAGAATGACTAAGGCAGTTTGTTTAAAAATGCAGATTTGGAGGCCCCAATCCTGACTTCAAAATCAGAATCTCTTAGGGTTTTAACAAGCATCCCAGGTAATTCTGAGCTAGAATTCCATGGGCCACACTTTTAGAAACCTGTTCAAACTATTCTAAGTTTACCCCTGAATCAATCTAGGCCACTGAAAGACTGCACAAGACCATAATTCTGCATTTCAACGTTATACCCTTCAGTCATATATTAAAAAGACTCTATGACTTTAATGCACTTCCTATAGACACACTGCCTCAGTTGATGACCTCAGTTAAAATGTGGCGTTCCAGTAGGAAATTACTCTTAGGAATTAGCAATCAAATAGCCTTTGCTTCCCTTAAGATACTCATACAACTTCACTGAAATATTAATAACCAAAAGAACAGACTGACTGCACAAAAGAATGACTGAATGAATGAGTGAGTGAATGAATGAATGAATACAAGGGATGGAATGTGTTTCCACTTTAACTACATTTGCCAGGAAACCAGAGACAGATTTGATTCCCGAAATCCCACATCTTCTATTGCCACCATCATCACGTGTTACAAAAGATATTCAGTTGTAAAGGCAGATCACCTTTCCTTTTAGCAGTCTGTTAAGTTTGCTTAAGCAAGTAAGTTCTAACTAGCATCCATTTATCTGTCACAGATATACTGAATTCTATTCTGTTTTAAGTTTATTATGAAGCATTTTGGGAATGAAAACCGAAAAGGGTTTAGCTCGCAAGGACTTCGTGTTTCTTCAGTGGGACCCAAAACACGTTTACCAAGAGCGAGAATGCAAGCCATTCAGACAGCATTATGAGACTCAGGAGTGAGAAGTGGTTATTTCCAGCAGGAGGATCGGGACAAGTTCTCTGGAGAAGGTAGGGCTTTACATCTAGTAAGACAGGCAATGAGTAGAGATGAGGAGAAAGATACTCTAGGCAGAGTGGAATTCTGATTTTCCTTACTACCTTTTCTCATAGCTCCTTGAATTTCTGCAGAGCACATACTATATTTTCTAACTGCATATTCATTTAGGCAATTATATATTCAGTGCCTCCATCTTCCGTCACTAGACAGCACTCACCACAGCTGAGGGCTGTGTGTGTTTTCCTCACCACTTTACACCTATACTTACAGTACTTAGCACAGCGCCTAGAACACAGTGATTGTTCAGCAAATATCTGCTACCGAATGAGTGGTTAAGAGCCTAGGATTCCTCGTGCTTTTGCCATTTATTCATTTTGCAATCTTGGGACCCATAGCTAAGCCTCTATGTCCTCCTATGTAAGATGGGGTCGTAATAGTCCTTTCCATATAGAGATGAGGTAACAAATAGGACAATGTATGTCAATAAATTATAGCTATTATCACTGTGATAGGAAGAGGCAGTGATATGAAGCAAAGTAGAAGTTACAGGCTTTTAGCAATAAGAGTTTGAACTTGCCTGGCTTTTTTTCCCCTGTAACTTTACAGGCTCACCAGGCAAAGCAGTGTAGCAAGTTTAATTTAAACTGGGTATTTGGACCTGGTCTTTGCTCCTGTTGGACGAGGTGGCCAGGAGGGCTTCTCTTGAAGATCGCGTTGCTTCTTTTGTGGAATAGGACTAACAGAGCAGCTGTTCCTTTATCACGAAGCTGCCCTGATGGTCAATGAGAGAGCACACGTGAAAGCTCTGTGTGACAGATCTGTGCTGTACAGAGCCTGTGCCTCAGGTGTGAGGGTACCTGGCTCTGAATCCTTGAATTGCTAGTAAACAAGCAAGGTGAGCTGTGCCTCTGTGAAAACAGGGCTTGTTGTGGGATGACAACAGGCAGTCCCTCAGGTCAGAGAAATCTGGATTCCAACCCTGGCTCTAGATCTACCGCCTGGGGCCACTGGAGGAAGCAAAGAAAAATCCCAGCTGGCGATACTGTGAACTCCAGGTCCCTGTAAATATACGTCAATCTCTGGTCCAGAAAGAAGGGGGACTAGGGGGTAGGAGGAAGAGTGTGGACTGAGAAGGTGACCCGGTCAGCTATTAAGCGGACTAACGTTCGCTCTGAGTGAGGGGTGTAGGTAACGCCAGTTAAGAGCCCCGCCCTCTGGGCAGCAGCTCCCCTTATAACCCAGTGGTGTTCTTCCATGTCCAGGTGGTCATAGGGCTCTAAATAAACTGTTCTAAAAATGTTTCTTTTTTGCCAAATCTGATTTTTTGGCCAAATCGAATCCACTGCATACTGTGGGGTTTTGTTTTTGTTTTCTGTTTCCTTTTATTTTTTATTTTTTGGCCTTGCAATGCGGCGTGGCATGTGGGATCTTAGCTCCCCAACCAGCGATCAAACCCGAGGCCCCCTGCAGTGGAAGCGCGGAGTCCTAACCACTGGACCGCCAGGGAAGTCCCTGGGTTTTAGAAGAGAGAGGCAGAAGGTGTCACATTTTAAGGGGAAATAAAAAAAAAAAAAAGAAACAAAAAAACATGGGAGGAAAAAAATTAAAAGAAATTAAGAGAATTTAATCTATCTCTCTTTTTCCTATGTGTGAATGGAGGGAAAGTGTCCTTATACATTTTATCAGCAGAACTCCCTGGTTGAGAACTGTAATTTCTACAAGCCCAAGTGTTTGTCATTTCTCTTACTAAATTTTCAGGAATATTTATTGAGTACTGGGGCTGTGTAGTGATCTCCAGGCTGTAAATTATACACTAAAGGGGGCACACCCTCCCCAATGGAGCCTGTAAAAACAAAGGCACCTATACTCTGTGTATTGGGTTGTGGCTTGGGATGTATATGTAAGATACACATCTTATTTTATTTAGTTTTTCAGAAACACTTGGGAATAGAAAACATCCAAAATTTATAGAGGTTGTAACTTAGATTTAGATTAAGTCACTTTCTCAAGGAAAGTCATTAGATGATTATATTGCCTTCAACACTACTTTGGGGGCTGGTGTTCCAGGCCCCAAATCTTCATTACTCAAACACAATAGACTCTTCATTCGTTTTTTTTTTTTAAACAATTCCTAGGATTTTTTAAAAATTAATTAATTAATTTATTTTTGGCTGCATTGGGTCTTCATTGCTGCACGTGGGCTTTCTCTAGTTGTGGCGAGCAGGGGCTACTCTTAGTTGCGGTGTGCGGGCTTCTCATTACGGTGGCTTCTCTTGTTGCGGAGCACAGGCTCTAGGCATGCAGGCTTCAGTAGCTGTGGCATGCGGGCTCAGTAGTTGTGGCTCGCGGGCTCTAGAGTGCAGGCTCAATAGTTGTGGCGCAGGGGCTTAGTTGCTCCACGGCATGTGGGATCTTCCTGGACCAGGGCTCGAATCTGTGTCCCCTGCACTGGCAGGCAGATTCTTAACCACTACGCCACCAGGGAAGTCCCGACTCTTCATTCTTTGGGTATAAATTAGTACTCTATCCTCTGTTTCCCAGGTGGAGAAAAGTATAGATGATGGGTCTTAGGGGGGAAGGAGGGGACCATATGCACTTGAAAGGAGTAAGTAAAGAGAGAGGCTGATGCTAGTATGCCTTTGAGTGGGAGAAAGGTGATTTTTGACCTATTTGACATTTTGAATGACCAATACCTTTTCCCCTAATTGGCCTGGATGCACTGAACAATCTATTAATGCTTTGATTTCATCTAAATGGAAGCAAAATCTTTAGGAATTAGAACTGGTAGTAGGAAAGATATGGAGTTCATTTAATCATTCATTCAACAACAGTTACTAAACACCCATCATGTGCCTTCTAGGTTTTATAATCTAAGAAAAATACAGACATGGAAACAAGTGCATTATACCAGCACATGGACGACTAGATAATGCAGGATAGCAACAAAATAAAAGACAAGTTTCCCAATCTTAAGGAACTCACATCATCATCATCATCATCATCAAAATTTCTGCCATGTGTCCTATTCTCATTTAATCCTATGAATTGGGTGCCAATATTATCTCATTTTAGAAAGGAGAAAACTGAAACACAACAAAGTTTGAAGTGAGTCTAATGTGACTTGTACAGCAAAGATCGGATTTGAACCAAGGAAGTCTAACTTGAGGTGCCATGTTCTTAACCACTATACAGTACACCACCTGGACATTAAAAAACATTACTGTCTTTGACACTGGAAACTCAAGACGTAACTCCAGGAGGTTTGATGCAGGAGCAAAGGATCCCACCAAATAAAGTTGCCTAACAATTCCCAGCAGTAGTTTGCCTTCCCCCTTCCTATTACCATGACACTGCTCGCCAGCATGCCCCTTAGAGATCAAAGTTAAAGGAGCTCCCTCAGCCTTAAATTATTAAGACTGACAAATAATTAATCATTAGCTCCATGGTTTCTAGGAATTTACAGAAAGACCTATTTTGAATATGCCACATTTTATCTACTGAAGTGTCTAATAACTTTACCTCTTACATATTTTTCCCTTCCATGGAAGTGATATACACATCTGGGAATCATTACAAAATTAGCCACTGGCAGTAAGAAGGGGGATAACAGTAAAACAAGTAAAACAAGCAAAACAAGGGTGGCCATGAGCTGATGGTAATTTTTACTTGGTGATGGCTGCATAAGAGTGCATTCTATTAATCAGTAATATTTTATATTAGCATTATATTAATTATGTAGATGTCTGAAATTTGTATCATTAAACATTGACATTATAAAGTGAGCTCCTTTAAAGGTAGCTTGAGAGAAATCTTAGAAAATCAGTACTGATTTGTGACTTTAAAGTAAAAACATTAAATGTGATAGTTATGAGATCAGTGGCCAAGATAATTAATTTCCAATACTACCCAGGCAAACAATTATCAATGATAATTGATAAATGTATTTGAAGATACCCTGAAAGGATAAAGCACTAAATGAGTGTGTCTCATCCTTGTCCACATATAAGAGTCACTTATGGTGAGTTTTAATACTGCAAAGGTCCCTTCAACGTGAAGGGATTCTAATGGATGAGGTGAGACATCTGTGTATTGAAAAAACTCCATGGGGCTACCTCTACAATGAACAAACTGTAGCTATTATTAGGCAAACGGTATTGAGTATTTATGCAGGTATTTGCTTTATAGGCTGAAGGAAGACTAGAGAAATTAGTAAGAACATCACCAAAGAATGGTTCTTGATCATTTGGCTAATTTTTTTACTGGGACTTAAAATTTGGAGAGTCCACAAGAGTGCCACAGCTTGATAGTTATTTTATTTGCTTCGAAGAATGTGGGACCACCATTAATCCTTTAAGGACAGACTCAGATGAACAGGAATAAGAAGACAGGAAGCAAGGCTAGCTACTAGCTAGAGATTGTTCATGGCTTGAGAATACTTTTAAGTTGTAAGGATTTTTAGATCATGAACACAGCCAGAACCAAATAAAACCTAATACAACTCACCCATTACTAACACACAAATCACTCCTGGTACACTCTGCCCCTGGGAAACCACCTTGGCTTTCTGAGAGGTTTAGAATGGATTTGGTTTTGGATTCACATAATCAAGTGATTCCCTGGTCATACCAAAAACCTATTAAATCGTAATATCTTGGAGTAGGACCCATGCATTGGGATATTTAAGAAATCTCTAGGTGATTCCATTGTGCAGCCAAATTTAGGGACTAGGAGTATAAGCTCTTCTCAACTTTGATGACTCAACCTGAAACCACAGGTGCCAAAGAGTTCCCCCATCCTCGTTAGTGGAGGTTGCCACCTACTCAGGCCCATCCTTCTCTTGACCTCTCAGTTTAGGTTAAGCCACTTCACTCCACCCCACACCCCAATCTACCTGTGTCCCCACCTGTTGTTCTGTCCCTAGTCCACTCTTTTCACTTTATAACTTTGACCATGTCATTGCCTTGCTCAAAAATGTCTAACCCCACCTCTACCTGGAGCTTTGTAATCAACATACAGGTTATCACCTTGGAGCTTGTAGAAAGGTCTAATTCCAGGTCCTGTCCAGGTCTACTGAATTAGAACTTACATTTTAATTAGATCCCCCAGGGACTTGTATAAGCATTTAAGTTTGACAAGTACTGCTTTAAAACACTATTTCCCAAAGTATCTTTTGAAGGATGTTCTCGAGAACAGAGAATCTACTGCCTGGATTCAAAACCACACTCTTCTCTCTCGTCACAGGACATCTGTCCATTCAAAAAATATTAATTGAGTGACAACTATACCCTTTACTATGCTGGGTTTATAGGATCTAGTGGTGAAGATGACAGAAGTGGTCCCTGCACTTGTGGACATATACTCTAGCAAAGGCAATGTTAACAAGGAAGGATAAGTATGCAAGTGCCATGAAGGGGATGTGGAGGATGCTGTGGGATGACCTAGTTAGTGAGGTGCACGTGGAGGGTCTACCGCGGTCTAGGAGATGAACACAACGTTCCTGGGGAAAGGTTGCTATAGCAGGTCCCTTCTGATCTAGAGGTCGGAGGACCAAGAAGGAAGCGCAGCTGAACACAGCTCCAGCACCACACAGGGCAGGTGCAAAGGCTTGTAATGATGATAGAATTGCCTGCCCCACGCCTACCCGACACAAGGCACTGAGGGCTCTAAGTACTTTCCTTATATGTAGGTGTGGTTATTAACCCTGTTTCACAGATGAGGAAACTGAGGCACAGAGAGATTAAATAATGCAGCCACTGTCACAGAGCAAACCTTGGGACTCAAAATCTTGGCCATCTGGCTCCAGCACCTCTGTTCTTAGCCATCATACTCTACCATGCTTGAGCCGGGAAAAATATGATGCATTCAAGAAGCTGAAAAACAGGCTGTATGCCCAAAGTTCAAGTAGCACTTGTTCATGGATCTATGATCCTTTTTTATCTTAAGGGAGGAAATACATTACCATTCAGTGGCAGCTTCTTACAACACACATTTTTGGAAACATCCCATAGTTATTGAGTCAGAATATCTAGTCATGGAGCTGAAAATCTGCATCTTAATAATGCTTCCAGGTGATTCAGAATCAATAAAGTTTGAGAACCATAGATTTAGCGGTACCATTTCCTCCTATAATCTCCTCCCTATCATCGTCTCCCCTAATTAACCCATAGTTATTTAAAAAAATATTGGTCCCAAAGTATAAACTAAACACAAGGGTAAACAGTATTGAAGTGGAAAGCTGGAAGAAATCTGAAAACAGAATCAATGCTCCTCCAGGTCTGCTGGCTGCCAGGCTGTGAAAAGAATTATCTAGGCTTAAAAAATTGGAGGTAAAAAGAGACCACAGAGGCTTAAAACTATTTTCATTACAATGCCAACCATTTAAATAACTAGTTGAATCCCTGGAAGTTGGAGTAAAATCTAAAATTGCTGGAAGAGCAATTATTTCACATGCCCTATGATTCCTCCATCCTTAGGCAGCACTAGGAGAAGATGCTCATGCAGCAGAGAGAGTTTTCTCGAATACAGAATGCATGCAATAGCAGTAGCTGAAGTAATCTCTGGCCACTGGGGCATATGGGCTCAACAGAACTAATATGCCTCCTTAAGTGTCAGGGGACCTTGACAGCTCTAACACAAATATCTGGCTGCCAGTAGGGTATTCTTTTTAATTCAGCCTTTTCCTTTCTTAAAACCATTTAACAGAAGAATTATGCTAATCTCTTATGAGGACGAAACTAAAAGAAATAGCTGAACTTCAATAAACCTCCATCATCATAGATTATTTTATCTTCTTGCATTTTCCCAATGTTTATCTTTAAGAGCTTGAATGTTTTGCAGGTACATTACTATTAAAATTTCAAAAGCCAACCTCCTAAATGCTACCTTTCAAATGGTTCAGAATAGAGATCATAGTTTTTCTGTCCTACTCTGTCTGGAAATGACATTCCCCTGGCTACTCTACAAACCCTGTTTATCCAGATCAATTACTTTGAATTTTCATTTAAGAAAATAAGTTTTGGAGCGTCTCTGGAAGAGATTGCTAGTTCCACCCCTCAAAAGATCAGATAAATATTCCACTATATTTTCAAAGCTCTTTTGTATTCAACACATTTAGTTCTGATTCTATCCATAAGCAAAGTTTACTGGATGCTACTTGGTTAACGCTGACAAAGGACAGTTGAAATGGCACAGTTAGAAAACCTTATGCAGGTGCCCCATCACTGAAATATAAGATACCGATGATGATAATCTCCAAGAGCTGTCACAACCCCCTTGCCAATCACTGAGAGGTGGTTTGAAGTGGCAGGCAGATCTGTGTCAATATTGGCTATATTGTCATGTCACCGCCATGAAGATGTGTGAGTCAAAGAGCAACTGGGGGATCCTAGAGGCAAAGGGCTGGAATTTTCCAAGGAAAAGTGTTAATAATCTCAATCTTTGTGGCAGGTTGTCTCTTCGCAGAACTGCATGCTTCCCTCTCCCTTCTTGCAGGAGGCTAGTGCAGAGATACAGTGAGAGCCAGGCCCTGCTTGAGAGAATGTGACAGCCAAGACAAGGCCAGGGAGGTGTGGATGAGACTCATTTTACTTTGAGCACTAGGGTCAATATTCTTCCATCCTTCCTTTTCCTGCATGTGCCTTTTCTTGCTATGGCAGTGGTATGATCCATAGGACCAAGGCTAGGGTGTCAGACTAGGGGAAATGGACCAAGTTATTAAGTTTAGGTCTTAGGCCAGAACGGAGCTTTGGGACTAGGAGTTTTTGGATCTCCACATGGACTAGCTCCAGCAGGGAACTGAAATAAGTGTAGGGGAAAAGACCTGTTCTAAGAAAGGCAGTAATTTTACAAAGGTTCTCCCGCGTGTTTATTAGGACTTAGCTATTAAGTATCCTGGATCACAGCACTCCAAATACAGCCAGATGTATAAAGCGTCACCATTAAGAGTAAAGAAATAGAAATCATATATTGCCAATGTCTGTACCTGTTCAACACTTTTTAATGTACTGGCCCCTCTTCTTCCATAGGCTTATATTTATCAGTGATGTACTCATAGTGCTTAAGGCCCTACATTCTATTGAAGATGCCTGGAGTCAGGCTTAAGCACACAGGAGCCACAAAGGAACTGTGATGGTATTCATGCTTTATAAGGACCCACGTTTGAATGGCTGTTCAGAATGCCACACAGGGTTAACAGAAGATGAGGACCCCTACAACGCACACCTGTAAAATAATGGCATGTAATAGCTGAGTATGTTTTCCCTGCCAAATCTTAATGGATCTGGAAATCCAAGACTTCATTTACAAATGTTACAAACTCTGCTCCCGGGGTGACATGCAAATGGAAAAGAAGGGAGCCCCCGTACCACCATCTCTCGCTTATTTAGCAGTGGGAGAGGCATTCAGGAGATCAGGAAGGAAAGAAAACACTAAGAAAATAGCATCCACCCACCTGGTTGGCACAGCCTTGGGCAGGGCGTCCACTCACTGAAGGCGGTCACAAGACAGTCTTTTTTGCACGGGAGCAGGCAAGGGCGTACTGTTTCCGGCCGCGTCGATTCCGGACATCTGCCAACGTGAAGAGACCAGGTCAATATTTCCTGGAGAAAGTAAGTGGTTTAGTCTAGAACCATAGGATTTCAGAACTGAAAACACTGAGACCCTGTTGTTCCTTTTACAGACGTGGGAAGAAAGACCCAAGAGGAGAAGCTACTTGCCCAAGGGCTCAGAGCCAGAGGCAGAGCATGAAACAGACTTTGTCTCTCTTGATCCAGAGACCAAAATACTTTTCACTAGACCAGGAAAGGAATAACAATCGCTGAAACCAACGAAAGACAAATGCTAAGTGAGTTTCTCCCCACTGCATTAATTCAAATAACATTTGATTTTTTTCAGAGTGGACAAATCTGATATATTTTTTGAAAAGTGTTTTATCCAGGGTAATACATCAATTCAGTGATATTGTACAAGGCAACATATGGATATACTGGGAAACGAAAAACAGTGAAGACCACTGAAAATACTATACATATTTGATAATTAACATGATTTTAGAATATTGAAGTAATTGGCAGGTGTCTTTTTAGAACATGTAAATTGATGAGTTAGAATAAGCAAGACATGAGAATAGTATGTTTGTTTGCAAATAACAAACACACTAACAAGCATTAACAAGAGAAACATTTCAATTCTGCTATTTTGCTGATAACGTAATGTTCAGACTTGGGAGGAACGTAGTCAGTGGATTCATAATCACTTGGAAGAACTAAAGTCTCAGAAAATGGCAAGCAAGTTTTTGTTTTTATTTGCATGCTTGTCTGCTTATTTTTATGAGTACAGGGAGCTAAAATCTACATTTATTATCTTATAAAACAGTGATATGCTAAGAAGAAAAACAGGAAAGCAGTCTGCAACTTATATTTGCATCTTAAAATTCTGTTTCCTATAAATTTCTTATAAAGCACAGAGATGCAGTGTGTATAAAGCCTGATAGCATGAACTTTGGTATTGGATAGTCAGTGGTGAGTGAAGTGCTTTTCCCACATTCTTTCATTTATTCCTAAGGACCGCAGTGAAAGGCATTATAATCTTCATTTTCAGACAATAAACTGAGGTGCTGAAAGGATAAGTAATGGATCCGAAGTCACATGGAGTCAGAACACTTGAGAAAAATAATGATAGAAAAAACCCCGGCCTAGCAAGTTCACACAATTAAGACTTTCCGGTAGAAGAGAATAGAAAATGGAGGAGATAAAATAAATACGGAAATCATGGATTAAAATACTGCAGAGCTGATGAAAGGCTGACAATTCAAAGTGAAAAGTCTACCAGCTGTATACAAAATGACCAACATGCAAACACAAAGACTGTCCAATTGTTAAACACCAAGAAAAAGTAAGAGAGGAGACTAATAATGGCTGGGGGAGGAGAGGAAGAAAAGGAGGGCACGTAATAAAAAAGGAGAATCTGACTGAGCTCAGATCTTGTCAATTTACATAATTACAAAAATGAAAACCCATTCTTAGTTTTAAAACTTTAGAAGGAATACATAAGCAAAACATGGAATTTGACTGTGAACAGAAGGTACACAATCTTATTCTTGCCACTGTAAGGTGAAGGCACAGTGGGCAAAGGATGGGAGATGGAAGGGGAGGGAGAGAGAGTGGCGGCTTGGACGTCCTCATCCAACAGAGCAGGTGGTCAGAGAGCCAATAAATAGACATGAAATAAGAAATACAGTTCTCAGTATATTAACCAAAAATGTTAATGCGGCCAACCAACAGAACCCCAACAATGTGAGGGGAGTCAAGTCAGTAGAGGAGCTAGTGTAAATGGACATTTGACATTGATAAATGAAGAGATATATGAATGATGTTCAGAGTTAGGAGGTAAACATCAGAAAGGGAGGGAGGACAAGGGTATAGACTGGTGCTTGACTGCCTTGACGTAAAGACACAATGGAGGTAGATACGAAAGTAATAAAGTGGTTGCCAGTGGCAGGACGGGAGGTAGGGGAGGGATGGATGGGAGCAGGGGTGGATGCAAGGCTATTCGTTGTTATACATTATATGTCTCCTTGTATTTTGTTATAACTTATGAATGATGTGAAGGCTTATCCAGTCAAAATAAAGAGAGAGAGAGGAAGAAAAGAAACATAGAAACTATTAAAAAGGGGTTGTGTTTGGGACATGGGATGCTAAGTGGAACAGGAGGTGGGGGATTCGTTGCTTTCCACCATCAGTCCCTCTGTGTTACTTTACTTCTGCTATGGAGCATATTAATACTTTAATTAAGATAAATTAAAACAGAAATGTATATACTCACAGAAAAAGAATTCATTATAAGTAATTAAATAAATTAAATTATTAGTAATTTAATAAATTATTATCAATAAACTAATTATTAGTGACATTATTATTAATCACCCTTAATACACACAAAAAACTGTCTATCAAATAGATCAATTCAATGAACCTAAAAATAGAAAAAAAAAAAGAGTGTCTTTAGAGGATATAGCATCATTTAAACAAGATATTCTGGTAAGGAAGATTTATGTCATACTTTAGTAGAACTAGCAAAAAACACTAAACTCATTCCCAAGTCCTTTATTCGTAACCTGAAAGCTCCTAAAATTAAATTGAACTGCTATTTATTCTATCTCCTCTCCAATCTCTCCTGGTATCTAGCTGGAAATGAAAGTACAACATGAGGAATGTCATTTTCCTGTGTGCTCAGCGGGGCAGCAGGGCTTGGGGGTGCAGGGACCCAGCCAGGACACACTCACTCAGACATCCACAAATAGCTCAGAAATTCTTGTGGTGCTGGTTTGGCTTCAGGCTTTCTGGGAGGGTGGCTTATTCTGCAGGGACTTTGTTCACTTCAATTAGCAGTAGGTGTTCATCTCTTTTTTAAAAATGTTTTAGGTATACCTTTATTGAGGTATAATTGATACAGAAAGAACTGCACTTATTTAATGTGCATAATTTGATGAGTTTGGACATATGCAAACACCTGCGATACCATCTCCACAATCAAGGTAATAGACATATCCAACACCTCCCAAAGTGTTCTTGTGTCTCCTGGTTTTGTTTTTATTTTTGTGTGTGTGTGGTGTTAATCTCTTTTGGGGAACTGATATTGCCTACTTTTCAATTTATACTTTATTAACAGCACTCACAATAAATATTCACTGGGCATAATGTCAACTCCTCGTGACATGGTGCCCTTTCTCTGTCTGTGTTCTTCTTCTAGGTCCACAAGTGAGAAACGGTGTCATAACCTCAATGGCAAAGGTCAAGCTCAGGTTACACTGCTTTTATAGAGGCCATGAACTGAGGGCTTTCCTGAAATGTGATTCCTGGTCTGATAGGTGTCAAATATTCTCTTAGGAGTGAAACTGTCTTTTTGTTCATTTCTTTTCCCAATAATGTTGACCTTTCCCTTAGAGGTTCAACTTCCTCCTCCCTTCTATTTACTTGCTGTCTACCCCTCCCAGGATCATCACATTTCTTTTTTTTTTTCTTTCTTTTTTTTTTTTATGATTCAATTAAAACATATTTGCATGCAACCTTTCAAAATTACATTTATTTTTTGTATATAGTCCTATCTATACTCTTGAGATAATGTAGATACCAATAAAAGATAAATTAAAAAATGAGAATCAGAACTGTAGGGTTAAAATTGGTTTGAAAAGTCATTTACCCCAACCTCTCATCTGAGATTTTTTGGTTTTTTTTTAAATTTTTGAATTTTATTTATTTTTTTATACAGCAGGTTCTTATTAGTCATCAATTGTATACACATCAGTGTATACATGTCAATCCCAATCGCCCAATTCATCCTACCACCATCCTCACGCCCCTGCGGCTGTCCCCCCTTGGTGTCCATACATTTGTTCTCTACATCTGTCTCAACTTCTGCCCTGCAAACTGGTTCATCTGTACCATTTTTCTAGGTTCCACATACATGAGTTAATATACGATATTTGTTTTTCTCTTTCTGACATACTTCACTCTGTATGACAGTCTCTAGATCCATCCACGTCTCAACAAATGACCCAATTTTGTTCCTTTTTATGGCTGAGTAATATTCCATTGTATGTATGTACCACAACTTCTTTATCCATTTGTCTGTCGATGGGCATTTAGGTTGCTTCCATGACCTGGCTATTGTAAATAGTGCTGCAATGAACATTTGGGTGCATGTGTCTTTTAGAATTGTGGTTTTCTTTGGGTATATGCCCAGTAGTGGCATTGCTGAATCATATGGTAATTCTATTTTTAGTTTTTTAAGGAACCTCCATACTGTTCTCCATAGTGGCTGTATCAATTTACATTCCCACCAACAGTGCAAGAGCGTTCCCTTTTCTCCACACCCTCTCCAGCATTTGCTGTTTGTAGATTTTCTGATGATGCCCATTCTAACTGGTGTGAGGTGATACCTCATTGTTGTCCCAGAGGTCTCTTAGGCTGTCTTCATTTCTTTTCATTCTTTTTTCTTTATTCTGTTCCACAGCAGTGAGTTCCACCATTCTGTCTTCCAGGTCACTTATCCGTTCTTCTGCCTCAGCTCTTCTGCCATTGATTCCTTCTAGTGTAGTTTTCATTTCAGTTACTGTATTGTTCATCTCTGTTTGTTTGTTCTTTAATTCTTCTAGGTCTTTGTTAAATATTTCTTGCATCTTCTCGATCTTTGCCTCCATTGTTCATCCGAGGTCCTGGATCATCTTCACTATCATTATTCTGAATTCTTTTTCTGGAAGGTTGCCTACCTCCACTTCATTTAGTTGTTTTTCTGGGGTTTTATCTTGTTCCTTCGTCTGGTACATAGCCCTCTGCCTTTTCATCTTATCTATCTTTCTGTGAATGTGGTTTTTGTTCCACAGGCTGCAGGATTGTAGTTCTTCTTGCTTCTGCTGTCTGCCCTCTGGTGGATAAGGCTATCTAAGAGGCTTGTGCAAGCTTCCTGATGGGAGGGACTGGTGGTGGGTAGAGCTGGATGTTGCTCTGGTGGGCAGAGCTCAGTAAAACTTTAATCCCCTTGACTGCTGATGGGTGGGGCTGGGTTCCCTCCCTGTTGGTTGTTTGGCCTGAGGCAACCCAACACTGGAGCCTACCTGGTCTCTTTGGTGGGGCTAATGGCAGACTCTGGGAGGGCTCATGTCAAGGAGTACTTCCCAGAACTTCTGCTGCCAGTGTCCTTGTCCCTACGGTGAACCACAGCCACCCCCACCTCTGCAGGAGACCCTCCAACACTAGCAAGTAGGTCTGGTTCAGTCTTCTCTCGGGTCACTGCTCCTTCCCCTGGGTCCCGATGTGCACACTACTTTGTGTGTGCCCTCCAAGAGTGGAGTCTCTGTTTCCCCCAGTCCTGTCGAAGTCCTGCAGTCAAATCCCACCAGCCTTTAAAGTCTGATTCTCTGGGAATTCCTCCTCCCATTGCCGGACCCCAGGTTGGGAAGCCTGACATGGGGCTCAGAACCTTCACTCCAGTGGGTGGACTTCTGTGGTATAAGTGTTCTCCAGTCTGTGAGTCACCCACCCAGCAGTTATGGGATTTGATTTTACTGTGATTGCACCCCTCCTACCGTCTCATTGTGGCTTCTCCTTTGTCTTTGGATGTGGGGTATCTTCTTTGGTGAGTTCCACTGTCTTCCTGTTGATGATTGGCCAGCAGCTAGTTGTGATTCTGGTGTTCTCAGAAGAGGAAGTGAGAACACGTCCTTCTACTCTGCCATCTTGGTTCGGATCATCACATTTCTAATTTTCATAAATTTACTCTTAATCTCCAAAAATACTCTCCTTGACCATTAGCAACTTATGTGTCCTCCAATTCTAAACACTATAATGTTTATTTTCTGTATTGTTTATCATCACTGACTTAAAAAAAAAAGCTTTTGATATCCTCTGCGTTGCTGGTTTTCTGTGTGTGTGTGTGTTTGTGCATGTGTGCATGCACATGGGCATGCGTTATACATACACTAATTTTGAATGCCTTGATGGTAGAATTCCATCTCATATCATATCTTAAAATTACCAGATCTTAATGCTGTGTAAGTATTTAGTAATGGTAAGTGAATGACTGACAAGTATTCTATGCTGGTGGAGCCTGAAGACAAATCTCTGGGAATATTAGGCAAATTTATCCAGCCATTTTCAAAACAAAATTGAAGCCTTAAAAACCAGGGTAACATATGGATTCATGTTTTAGTGAGTAAACACAGTATGGCTTCTTGCCTTTTGTCATAATTTATACTTCCTGCTCTCATGCAACACTCTGATTCTAGATTGGCAATACTCTTGGTAAAAGGGTGAATACACTTCATCTCAATATATATATTTTCCTGGACTTTCACTGGAGTATTTCATAACGACTGCCTCTTGGTCACCCTGTCGGTTTTAGTTCCTGTGCTGAAATGCATCAAACTGAGCTACAAAGATCTGCCATTTCTCAGTTATGTGTCCATAATCATGAGGCAGACACTGTGCTCCATCTCCGGGAGCAGTCCTCCAACCCAGGGACTGAGGGACTATCTCAACCTGCCAGCTTTTTAAACATTAAATGTGTAAACGGAGCTCGCCATTACTATATCTCACCAAATGCCCAGTGTCCTCCCATGAAAGGCAGAAAGTGTTTTACAGGACCTTTGGATGGCTTTGAGTTGTGTGATTTAAATCTTTATTATTATTTTTTGCACATTGCAACTGAAAAAATAAACATTGGGTAGTAAAACAAAACCAAACAAAATCCCCCAAATATCCCAACAAGCTCTCACTTCTGTCTGAGTTGTGCCCTAGCTAGTCCTTATTTTCTGATATGATCAGTTCTATTACTCATGCTATGGTAACATTCTAACCTATACAATTACATGGAAACCAGAACACCAACCCTGGGAAGCCAGAACTTGCAAGGAATTCTGTGCATCCCAGTGCAGTGGATTTAGAGATAAAACATATTACAATAGCCCATCCAATCCATGGAGACATGCTTCTTTCTTCTACTCTGAAGGCCACTCTTTCTTTAGGATATTTTCTTTTTCTTTCCTCTTTCTATTGCCATTACCCTCACCCCAAGGATTTCACAAATGGCAGGGAAATTTTTTCCACTGCAATAGCTTTCACATAAAAAAGAGCAAAAGCATATTTTTCTGAAAGGGCAAGGCAAAGGATACTTTCTCTTGCTGATAATCTCACTATTTCACTATGTGCTTCACTGGACCCTAGGTATTATTTTCTTAGCTCAATTAATCTCATTAACCTCAAGAATTTTAATTAACTTTACTTAAGTCAATGCAGGCTCCTCTTGTTTAGCAGGATCGTTTGGAGACATACAGTAAGAATTCAAACTAGGTTGTTCAGTCTGCAGCCTCATTAAAAGTGCAAAAAGTAATCAGTAATGTCTTTCTGTGTGTGTGTGTGTGTGTGTGTGTGTGTGTGTGTTAGGGAAAACATCTGTGCAATTCATTTTTCTATGTTGGAAAACCGAGTAAAACTGGAGGTTATTCACTGTAATAATATTTTAGTCTTACTTATGTAGATTATCAAATAAAAGCATATGCATTTGTGAATTATGCTTTAAACTATAAACTTTTGGCCCTGTGGTTTTTCTGGTCACAAAATATCATTAAGTTAACATTAGTATAAGCTGATGGGCTCAGAGACTTTAATAAAAAATTGTCATTCAATATAATCATGAGGCTAGACGAGGAAGTAGAGGGCTATTTGAACACATAACCCATCCCCTCATGTCCAAATAGCCTTTAAAGTGTGATGATAATGTATTTGGTGGCTGTCAGCCTCAATTCTAATGCTTCTTTACTAAGAAGAAAAACAAATTACATTCATATCAAGTGGATTTTTCCTGTTGTGGTTCAGAGGTGAAAGTTTTGTGGAAGGGAGAAGATCAGACTTCAGGAATGCTAAATTTTCTCATCACTCTAAAGAATAATAATTTGCTGCGTTTCACATAGCATTTATTCCTATACCTAAGCTATATTTATTTCTATTTGTATATTCAAGCTAATATTTCATGCATCTCTTTTTAAGCAGTTGAAAATTTACATCATAAAAATGAGCATTATCAGGGCTGCAGTCCTTCTCAAGATAAAAGGAGTTCTCTTGTCTGCATAATACCTTTATAAGCCTTTTAGGATTGTACCATAACCCCATGAATTAGATTATCACCTGATCCAAGTGATATGCAAACATTATGGTCCATGTTTGGCTATATCGCCCATTGACCCAATCGGTCCACATGGTATTATGGATACCAGGTAAGCTGGAACACACAAGTGATATAAATTGATGCTCCAAAAAGATCACAAGCAATTTAGAGTTGGATGCTAAAGCAGAAATAACATTTATGAGTTAATAAGAGCAGAAGGTCATACGTATGATCTGTTCATTACTCTTCAAGGCAGTCCCCTTTGCCAAACTTTATCATGGTAGATAAAATATTTTTTCTTAAAGCAAAGGATAAACGTCAGCTTCTCAAACTTCTGCAATTCATATCCATTCCCTGTCAAACCCTTTTACTTTCCTACACACAGGTCTAATTAATTCATGACTTCTAAAAACGTTTATGGACAAGAGCTACATGCCAGATACAGTTCTAAAATCTGCAGTGGCAACAATGAAGGCCACCCAGCCCCAGCCCTCTGGAAGCCACATTTAGGAGGAGAAAAAGAGGAAGTCTTATACTGACTGTGCTTCACTTCAAGTCATAGGCATCTTCCCTTGCATTTTCATAGCCACCTGCTCATCACATGCTCCAAAACCAGCAGTATCTGGCCAGTCTGCCCTATATCTGCCATTAGCAGTTCGTTTCCTTAACTGAGCTTCTATGACTTTCCTTACACACAGCTGAAGTGGCTTCCATGGCAGTGTGGATAAGGCCCAGAGCCCGTCATCATGGGGCCCCCAAGATGAAATTAATCAGGTGTTTGAGTTGCCCATGACAGCAACACAAATTGGATTGAATTAGGCAGAAGAGCAAATGTAGTTGCCTATGTTGCCAGGAAAGGCAGGAGTGCACTTAGGGGGGCTGGGACCAGGGCTTGATGCTGCCAGGATTTGTTCTGCTTCAGTTTCTGCCTCTTTCTGAGCATCGGCTTTACTCTCTCCTCCTGCTTTTTCCACCAGGCATGACCATGGCTATGGCAATTCTACATCCATATACTTAGAACACCATGGAGAGAAAGAAGAGAGGGTTTCATTTTCCCAACTTAAAGATTCCTGGGAAACAGCTCTAAGTTGCCTAGTTTGTGACACTAGACCAAAGCTTGCACAAGCCCATCCTGGTGACCCACTACTACTGTGGCTAGAGTAGGGGTCTTTCATCACTCGAAGGGAACTAGTTCAAACATGGCCACTTGGAAATCTCTATGGACAGGCCAGTTACCCAGTCTCTGTATATAACTTAGGTGCCTTACATTTTCTTTTCCATGAGCCTTCTTGCATGGACTCGAGGAAGAATTATGTCTTCTCATTTGTTCTAGAGAAGAAACTCCCACAGCTGAGTTCTCCAGTCAATTACTCTTTTTTCCTCCATCACTTGCAATTGTTCCTGACCCTTTTTGATATCTATATCCTAGTCCTCATGTCCAAATTCTCCTATAGTTTTTTAAAAATTTACGTTTCCATGTGCAGAGTATAGCAGGTATGAGATTGTAAACCTACTTGAGGGCATGGATTAGTCTATTCAAAATGTCTATATGGATTTATTGCTCACTGCAGACAAGGTCAATGAGATCTAAAGAACAGTATAACATGGTCCCATATTTTCAAAGTGCATGACCTACCTTCTTGTGGACCTAGTCTTTATGTGATTGAAAAAGAGCCCAAAATATTGATATCAGCTCTAGAAAGTTTGATTACTCAAGCAGATTCAATATTTGTGGGCATTATATTTACTGTTCTCCATTAATTAATGCATACATAACAAAAAAGTGTCTACCTTTGGTTGAGGCACATTTTTTAGTCTTTAAGAGTCAAATAAAATAAAACAAAACAAAAATCTCTTACTCTAGCACAGACTGAGACATATTCAGTGCATGAAAAATGTTTCTGACTAAAAATACTCAACTATGCAATAGTCCTATGCACTTTCAATTAGTTATTGATAATACCTTTTTGTCATCACTTGTCCCACATGACTCTTGACACAGAAGACCCTCCGCATCTGAATGCCCACACCACACGTAGCTTCTCCATTCCAGCCAATGGTTGCATTAAGGGCAGTTACCAATGTGTCTTCTGAACAGGGGCCCCAAGCTGATGTCTCCCAATAGAGTTGCATACAGGAATGGTCATTGCACGAACGATATTCTTGGAGGGCCTGACTAGGGGGGCATGGTTTTCCACCTGCAAAAATCAAAATAAAAAAGAATACAGAGTTGTTGCTGTTATTACCATGTTGCTGCTGCTGTTGTTACTGTCATTCTTATTTTTTGTTGTTTTTACTGTTTTAATGGTCTAGAAAGACAGCATTTTGATACAATCTTCCAAAGGCCTGGGCCACTGCACCCCGCTTCTGATGCTATGGTCATGGTTCTTTTATCCTGAGGACAATACATTGCACCCTTCTCTCCTCAGTAACAGGCAACGGTATGCCAATTAGATTTTAAAAATCAGTTGATTCTACCGCTCACCTCTGCATCATGTATCTCTGAGATAAACTCCAAAGAAATCTGCTTTTATTTTAGTATGATTATGCCTACATAAATTAGTCATTTAGATATAATAGCCCATGACCTTGAAGTGACATAAGATCAAACACAAATACTCAGACACACACATTACCTACATATAGTCTCTCTTTCCTAAGACAGTATTATTTTTCTCAGAGAACCACTTTAAGACATCCATCCTCCCTCAAGCAGTGCATTTTACTGCAGTTTGAGAAATCCAGAAATCTCTCTTAAATTTTGGCAGGAGGCAGCCCATCCTTAAACTCTGAAATAATATCTGACAATGTGTTATACACTGGCAGGGAGACCAGACAGATGTGCAGCCTTACACTCTTGGGTGAGTCAGACAATCAGATTTCATTACTATCTTTTCTTTCACAATTTTATATCCATGTCAAAACTGGTATTTATCTAAAGTATTGATTTTATTCCTACTCTCCCACACTACAATGTTTTATTCAGTGGGCCAAATGCTCGGGAAGACTTGTGACCTTAGTTTTGTTACTCTTGTTATTTTTTTCCCCATTATATTGACTTTTTTCTCCTTCCAGAAATATAACAGACAAGAGGGGGAGGCCACTGCACTTTAAGAATATGAAAATTTTCATTCCTCTTGACCCTGGCCCCATTTCTTAGGACCACAGACAGAATCTTGTCTAAAAAGGAGTCCCTCAAAGCCAGTGGCCATATTGCTCTGCTGCCCCAGCTGAGCTGTTGGCAGACGAAGCCAAGGGAGGGCCTGAAAGAAATGAAATGACGTATGTGTCTGGGGACAGAGACCATTGCTTTAAATGACAGGAACAGCTGCTTCTCTAATTTGTTCTGAAGTCACCCGTTTATATCCCCATAGCACCTTTTAGCTTCTTGAAAGCCGTTTTCACAGCCTTCATCTTTTCCCCTCTCACCACATGCCAGCCTGACAGAGCAGGAAATGAGGACATACAGATCAGGTAGTCTGCCAATGTTAGTGGCAGCTCCCAGTCAAGAAGCCATGTCTCTTGATTCCTAATTTAGAACTCGTTTTACCAGACATATTCCAATTATGTTCCCAACTGCATGAGCAATCTGAAGCTGGATGTGTATCAACCAAGCCTTGTTTCCTTCCCTAAAGAAGTATAATGAAAACTGACATCCACCTGATTGCCATGGCCTGTACATAGTATGGGCTAAAACAAGTCATACACGTATGGGAACCCAGCATAGATAAACTAGAGGATTAGAGAGAAAAGGCGTGCATGGAAAGCAAACTGTTCATTTGGATTTAGGGAACAGAAACCTTTCCTATTACTCACCTTCTCCAGCCAACGCCAGGATAGTCCTTGACCTGGTCTGTTTCCCATCGGAGTTTTTATTTGAACAAGACTGGGAGCAGGACGACCACTCTGTCCACTCGCTCAGCACACAATCCATCCGGCAGGGAATTTCACACACCATCTGCTCAGGAGGAGGAGATGCTGGGCAGAGAGTCCCTGACACATCTTCTCCTGTAGTCAACCAGAGCAAGACAGATGTCGATTAATGTAAAATCGAGGCCAGTCCCAGGAACATTTAGGTTCATTGCTTCCTCTATTACTTCAGTTTAGCTTAGAAGACTTCACTTCACTGGTGTCTCTAAACCAATAACATGCAAAAACCTGATTTTTTTTTCAGCCATTCATAATATTTATTTCAAGAAAAACTGTCAAGAGATAATTTGGCATTTGGAAAGGTAGATACAGCATCAAAACTGCCATTTGTCATCCTTCCCAGGTACAAGTGGGCTTCCTTCAGGAACAATTTAGCCATGGATGGCTGGAGACAGACAGGATTGACATGCTATGGACAACTATGTGTAACAGGTACATGTATTTCTGCAAAATGGGAGTCAGAGGAGTCTTTTGGCCTGAAAAACACAATTTATGTCGAGCAATCTATTCAGCAGCCCCCCGCAAATTATCAGTCTAATTTTTTGTTGAGTGCTTTCACCTCCAAATATGTTACCTTAAGCGAGATTACCACACAGTGATACTTTTATTCTGTTTGTGCACAGTGGTAAATGTGCACAATGGAAATGAATCTGTGGCTAAAATTATATAATGTGTTGAGATAAAAGTTGAAAGCAAGTCCAAAATTTTCCCTAATCTATTCCCTCTTTGAATGATGTGATGAATTAGTGCAACCAAAATACACACACACACACACACATATATGTATATATGATAATGGGGGATGGAGTTTTACAATTATCAATAACAGACAAGACTAAGGGGCTCATTTCTAAGTTGCTTTTCCATATCTCAAATGATTACAATGAATTTTTTCTAAGCTCTCTTTTAGGTTACTTATTCACCATTTTTAGAATTCAAATGTTTTTCTTTATAGCTAACAATTCAACTCTTACTATGCCCCCCCCATTCACAGTCACCTCATAAATACAGAAGACATGAAGAATAGTAAAACCATTTATGGTTTGAAGCAACAACATGAAATGCGGAATGGCAACTCTAGGAGACAGGTAGTTTTGTCTTTGTGACTTTATGCCCATGGAATTCTCCTGTCATAATCTGTCTGACACAAAAAATAACTAATATTTATGCAGTATCTCCCTTGTGCCAGGCACTGTCCTTATAAGATGCTCTTATAGACAGGGTTGACCCATCTTCTTTTATAGATGAGGAGTCAGTGGCTCTGGAAGGAAAACTTGCTCAGGGTCACACAGGCCTGAGTTGGGAAGCAAATGAAAACTTTCTGACTCCAGAAATTCTGGTTTCCCCATTAGACATATTGTATCTAATTCCAAGAGATGGATATTCCTTTTCAGAGGAAGTAAATAAAACAAGCTGACAGTGAGCAAGACTGCCTGGAGGAGAAGCTAGTGCCCTCCTAAGATCTGCATTCATATTTGTAAATGAGGCCAGGCTCACTGCCCTTGAGGTACAAATAAAACTTTTCAAGCATATTATGAGAAGTAATGGAGATTCTAGCAGATAATCGAGCTGAAAGACCAGTTCCAATCACTCTTTTCAGTCTCAATCTATTTTCAGGTTGAGTCCGCACTGTATAGTACATGCAAACATGCACACGGATGTGCAAGGACGCACATGCGCGCGCGCACACACACACACACACACACACACACCCAATACAGCTTAGGGGGAGTGCTTTCCCAAGTACAGAAGTAGGCAGGTCAAACTAAACATACAAACTATATCTAATCAAAATTCAATTTCCACATCTGTGAATATTATGAGGATAATTTTTTACAGAAAAACACTTTAAAGCAGTGTCTTGCAAAGAACATTTTGATGAATAAGAGATATTTGAAGAGCTCTTCCTTTAAACAGTGGGGGGAAAGCTGAGACGTCCTAGATTAAAAGAGTAAAATTGGTCTCACCACTGGAGAGTAGTGTGTGTTGAAAATGCCAATTGCCATGTAAACTTCCTTCAATGGAAATGGTATGTAGTATTTTTCAGTCTTATTTGACCAACGGCCATCCTTTTTTAGGGAGCACCTCTCCCAGAAATGGTATTTTTATTAACATATTTTGAGAAAACCCTGCTTTCAAGAGTTACAAAATTATCAACTACTATTTGATGAGCATATACCATGTCCAAGGCATATAATGGCATAAATATAAGTGAAGATACTACGATTTATCCCCCTAGAACTCATGATTAGTAACAGAGATGAGCTATAAATACATAAAGATAAAACCTAGTCCAAAAGTAAATGTCAAGTTGCAAATGTGTGTTTTAAATAAAGAATGCTGTAGTGATTTAGGGAAGAGAAGGACCTCTGGGGAACTAGTCTGAGAACAGAAGGCTTACAACAAGGAGAAAGAGACAGGGTGAGAATTGGTGGCAATCAGGGAGGGCATGCCAGTCAATGCAACTGTCAACAAAGGTATAATGATGGGAGAATACAAGGTATGTGGAAGACTGTTAATCCTGAAGCTGCCTGAGGAGAAGAGAAAGCCCATGTTGGAAGAGTTGTTTGACATCAAATTCTGAATAACTTAGACGGACACACCAATTTTGTTCTATTTCTGCCTTCCTTCAATTCCCAAATGCTCAGGTTTCCCTGACGTTACCTAAATTTAACTTCCTCCCCAGTCATCCATCATTCAGCACCCTTAGTATCCACTTCTGGTGCTGGGATGCTTTTTAAAACCTAAGCTTTCCCATAAACTGATATATCCATTTCCACAGTGCAGTGAAATGTCAATACTCCCACCAACACTTTGATAGCTTGTCGATATGGACTAATTTGGAAATGTGAGCAATCAGATAAGTTATTCTTTAGTGAAGCCAAGCTAATAGTCATGGGCAGGCTCTTCAATTCTTGTGTGAGCTATTTTATAAGAAATCTTGCCAAAGAAAAGCTGCACGATGGGATCCTAGTCACAGGTGGCCTAGTCAGACACAGTTAAGTATCTGAAGGTGAAGCCCAGCACCACTTATCCTCTTGAGCATATCACTTAACTTCTTTGAATCTCAGTTATCTCATCTGCAATAATGAAATAATAAAACTTACTTTTCAGAGGTAGTCTAGGGATTATAAATCACTTATACAACAAACACAGCAGGGTGTCCAACAACAGAGGGAGGACTCAATATAGAGGAACCTTTAAAACCTTTTAAAAAATGTTGTTTGGGGCTTCCCTGGTGGCGCAGCGGTTAAGAATCCACCTGCCAATGCAGGGGACACGGGTTCGGGCCCTGGTCCGGGAAGATCCCACATGCCGCGGAGCAACTAAGCCCGTGCGCCACAACTACTGAGCCTGTGCTCTAGAGCCTGCAAGCCACAACTACTGAGCCTGCGTGCTGCAACTACTGAAGCCTGCGCACCTAGAGCCCGTGTTCCACAACAAGAGAAGCCACTGCAATGAGAAGCCCACGCACCGCAACGAAGAGCAGCCCTGCTCGCCGCAACTAGAGAAAGTCCGCGTGCAGCAATGAAGACCCAACACAGAGAAAGAAAGAAAGGAAGGAAGGAAGGAAAGAAAGAAAAAAAAAATGTTGTTTGCAAAGATGTACACCGCCAAAACCCAACGGCATTCTTGATCTAAAAACTCTAGATACTTATGCCATAACCATGGAAAGCACTTGCTTTACTGTGCATATATGGGTACAAATAACCACCAACAACTTCACAGACGAGTTCACATAATATATAAAGACTGCTTATAATTATCCAGATCATTTTATTTATATGTGGCTCATCTAAACCATTTAAGAGCCAAAAATAAAGCCCTTGAGCCTGCATAACCTCATCTGCCCATCTACATTGGTAATAATGATCTTCCTATTGCACAGAGAGAACTCATTTCAAAAGAAGAGCATTTATACTTTCTTGTTTTCATTTTCATGGATGGATCAATGAGACCAACTGAAATCTCAGGCAAGTGTGGAAAATAAAGCAGCACGTGGGACAGAAACTTAGTCATTAAAAGTGATTTTCACAAGCTCTTATAATCTAATATTACAAAAAATTGAGTATATTTAAGAGGGAAATTGAATTCATCTTTCAAGAAGACTCTAAGATTACTCCCAGTTCTTACCACACTCCCTGGGATCAATAATGACAAACTCCACATTCTCTCCTCACAGAGTAGACTTATTTAAACCAATTGTGATTCTGAAAATATGGGATATGGTGCTGCTCCAACCTTGTCACTCACGATTTTTTAATAATTTAATATGGTGAAATCCACATTACATAAAATTAAACATTTTCTTTTTTATTTTTATTATTATTATTTTTTGGCCACGAGGCATGCAGGATCTTAGTTCCCCGACCAGAGATCGAACCCGTGCCCCCCGCAGTGGAAGTGCAGAGTCCTAACCACTGGACCGTCAGGGAAGTCCAAAGTTAACCATTTTAGAGTAAACACTTCAGCGGCATTTAGTAAATCACGATGTTTTGGCAACTACCACCTCTATCTAGTTTCAAAACGTTTCATTACTCCAAAGTAAAACCCTTTACCCATTAAGCAGTTTCTCCCCATTACTTCCTCCCTCAGACCCTGACAGCCAACAATTACTGTTCTATCTCTACAGATTTATCTATTCTGAATAGTTTATGTCAGTGGAACCATATAAGTTGTGATTTTTTGCATCTGGGTTCTTTCACTTAGCATAATATTCTGGAGGCTCATGAATGTTGTAGTATATATCACTACTTCATTCCATTTTATGATGGAATAATGTTCCACTGTATATCTATACCAAGATTTGTTTATCCATTCATCCAAACTCATACTTGTTTGAGTCCCTGAGTTCAATTATTTATATATATACCTAGGGATGGAATTCCAGGGTCATATTCATCACTCAGTTTTGTTTGTCTGTGATTCTGAAGACCTTGGCATAGATGACCAGACTAGGGCCTGGCCCTAGTTCATACTACTGTTCTCATGCTTGCCAATTCCTGGCTAAAAACAACAGTTCTTAGATGAGAGAAAGAAAGATTCTTTTCTTTTTTTTTTTTTTTTTGAAACATTTATATTAACATATTTCCATACATATTTCCATACAAATATAAGATTTTTAGAAATTTCATGTAATGTCTGAAACATTTATATTAACATATTTCCATACATCTTTTTTTTTTTAAGTATAGTTTATTTACAATGTTGTGGAAGTTTCAAGTACAGCAAAGTGATTCAATTATTTATATATATATATATATATATATATATATATATATATATATATATTCTTTTCCAGACTCTTTTCCATTATAGGTTATTACAAGATACTGAATATAGCTCCTTGTACTAAACAGTAGGTCCTTGTTATCTATTTTATATATAGTAGTGTGTATCTGTTAATACCAAACTCCCAATTTATCCCTCCCCCTGCCTTTTCCCTTTTGGTAACCATAAGTGTGTTTTCTATGTCTGTGAGTCTATTTCTGTTTTGTAAATAAGTTCATTTGTATCATTTTTTTTTTAGATTCCAAATATAACTGATATCATATGACATCTCTCTTTCTCTGTCTGACTTACTTCACTTAGTATGATAACCTCTAGGTCCACCTGAGAGAAACCTTCTTGAACATATGAATAAACTCAGGATTCCCTAAAAAATGCTTCTTTTTCTGGTTCAAATGTATACGGTACTTAAAGTATAAATAGCTCATGACAGACTCTCTTTGGCTACTGGTCAAGCAACCATGTAAATTTAACACCAATGTAGCTTTCAGATTTTGGGCTTTCCACATCAACCTAATGTTTAAACCATACCTATGCTATATACTTTATCCTGTGGCTTTCTTTGTTTTATAATCCTAAGGAACTAGAATTTAGTATTATGAGCTACCATCTCTCTTTTGTAATGATAGGAGAAACAGCTATAATTCTTAGTTTTCTAACCTATACTGTAAGTGTCCAAAATTAGAAAAGTTATAGACAAAATAGAAAGAGAAACCCAGTTACCCACAAATCTACAGTCATATTTTTAAAGTAGACCAGCATTTTATCATTATACACACTTCAAACTACCTTATCTTCCAAAAATAATGCAATATGGGTACTTTGTCGATATTTCTCTTGTGTGTTATTACACTCTCTATGGAAAATAATGAAGCAGTTATCAGAAATACATGTCATAAAATTTTATGTCCTATTTAAATCTCAGAAAAGAATGTCAATAAACGTTGATTCAACACCTGCCGACAGCTGAGTAAGATGTCAACGGATGGTACATAGCAAATTTACTGGAATTCATATGCACTTAATTCCATTTTTTAAATTTAAATATCTCCCTAAATGCAAGTAGTTTCTGGCCACTTCTGGACTAGGGGCCCTAATCAGCTAAGGAAATGTTTATATTTTAAACCAATAAAATATGAAAGAAAGCTAAGGGCTAAACAGAAGTCATGTGCAACTATGCAATGTCAACAATTCAATTAATGTTTCTGCTTGCTGATTTTACCATTTGAAGTGTATTTGTCTATCTAGTTTGCACATATAGGAAGGCAAATTTTAAAAATCTGATGTTAAGTATTATCATATTTATAATAACAGAAACAACAACTGCAATAACAAAATGGCATCAACATGTGATGTTTGGGAAAGCACAGAGTGGGCTATACTCTGAGCAAACCATATTGTCTACTGAATATCCATATTGACATCATTAGTTAGGTACTATGGTCACACCTAAGGTACAGAGAGGTTAAAAATACTTGCTCAAGAGTCACATGGCTTGTACATGTCTGAGCTAGAACTAGAAAACATACCTGTTAGACATTACAAGCTATATTCTTAACTCTTTTGCTGTATTGCATCCTGGTTCATATCTCACATATGTCTTTCTCATTACATTACTTTTAGCTGATGCCAAACCACAAAGAAGGGATTCTATACAATTCATTGGCAGCTAGCCAGTAAATTTAGTATTGGAAAAAATAAGCCGAAAGGAGTGAGCAGTTCCTTGATTATCTAGGAACTGCATCATAAGATGAGGCAGAATAGGGCAATACTTTTCAAAAATAGAAAAGATAAGCAGATGAAGAAGAGTTCAGAATGGAGACATGGGAGATTAAGATAGAACGCAAGACCAAATAGGAACAGGTATGGACATTCAGCAAAAACACTACAATGTATGAGTAGATAAATGACACAAACACAAGCAAAAAATATAATGATGTAAAGATGCTCACAAAGTGAAAAACAACAAAACTCTAATAGTTGATAAAAGGAAAAATAAGAGAGAACATAAGTGCAAAGGCTAAAATAAACATAGTGGAAAATTCAAACAAACGTTAAAAGGAAAAGACTTTAGGAAAGCAATAATAACAGCTAAAAATAAGAAAACAGTATTTCCAAGGTAAAGATGTTTACAAAAGCCAGAAGTTAGCTGAAATTGCACCTAATGGCAGGTGAGTTGTTTGTTCAGAAGCCTAACTGACCAGCTATATGAAGTTCCTCAGCATACAAGAATATAATAGCAGCTCACACCTTGATCACTTAGAATGTACCCAGCATAATGTTACATTTTACACCTATTTATTAACTCATTTAAACATCAACAATAGTAAACAAAAAAGCATCAATAATAGTAAACATGTATATTGTACATAATAGATGTTAGTGATTACTCTAAGTGAATTACATATATCAACTCATTTAGACGTCACAACAAAACTATGAGGTAAGAATTACCATTATGTTCATTATACATATGAGACTATTAAGTCTTAGGTAAATTAAAATTACCTGCCCAAAGCCAAACACAAGTGAAATGCTGGAGCTTGAATTTGGACCTGGGCAACGTGGCTCTAGAGTCCATTTCTTAAATACAATGCTTTATTGACATGCATTGCTTCTACTCACTGTCAGGACAATATATACACCAGGCTACACAAAACCCGATCTAGCAGAGAATCAGTCAAGTGTAAAGCATCCCAACACCTTTAGCTCATGAATCCTGTGTGTTACTCAGGGTGAGAGAAGATGCAAAACAGCAGAAACAGTATATGATTTAGGAGCAAACTACAATTGCTCAAAAAAAAAAAAAAAAAAACCCAGGTAAAATCTAATAAAATGTCTCAGTGGGGAAATGTCACATTTTCTTGGTCTCAGTCACACATTCCAGGGGGAAGTAACCACTATTTTATGTGTGTGGGAAAGGTCTGAAAATTACACACTTAGGTTTACAAAAAAATAACTAAGTAGTTCTGTTTTTGACACCTACCAAAATGGGACCTTGAAAAAAAAAATTTTTTTTTTCTAACAATGACATCAATTTGCTCACAAGCCCTAATTTCTGGTTGGTAGCCAGGGCCAGATGGGAGTTGGGGAAGGAGGTGGGGAACAGAAATATATCCATTTAAAGTAACTCAGCACCTCATGATCAAACTAAATCTTTTCAAAGTTAACTCAGTCTCAGTTTCTCAACGTTTCTCCCTCTCCTTTCGTCCCTTCTCTTTGGGTGGCAGCTGAGTGTAAGAGGAACGTCTGTTTCAAAGTTACACATTCTCCCTTGAATTCAGCTGGTTCCCTACTGAGCTATTTCCATCAACTTGGTCTTTGTGTATCATTACCTAGTCTTTGAAGGTGCATCTGCATCCTCTGCTAATTTCTAGGGTCCCTGTCACAGCTTCTGATTTTCTAATCCACACACCTTATACCCACCTAGACCTGACTCCAAGCTAGTCCCAGTTTCCTGGGGCAGTCAACACCTCCACTTCCCACAGTGGGGCATGATTTCAGGATCGCCCCCAGGTTATAAATAAACTGGGGAGACCAGGTCGGGAGGGTGATGAGCAGCTGGCTTACACCCACTCTGTGCCTCAACACACCACATCACTGCTTCACTACAGCAACACATCACTTTATGTCGGGATGCAAGGAACCCTGTGTGCAGAGGCGCTTCCTACAGTCTCAAGCCTGGGAATGAGGCACCGGCCCCTCTGCTTTTGCTTTCCCTTAAACCTATCTGAAATGTCCATAGTTTTCATTTCCTCAGCCCAACATTTCATGTGCAGAATGAGATGGGGCCAAGGACCCTCATGTCCATGTACCTCTTCTCAACATCCTCCCTGGATTCCTCCTTTCTGATCTAGAAAACGGGCCAATGCAGGATTCTGGCTTATGCTAAATCTGTATTCTGAGTCTTCTGGCCTCTCATCTTGATATCTGGAGGGAGCTCTTTGGAATTTACAAAACACTTTTCTTTCATATGCCTGGCTCTTGCATACAAAAGCCTGTTTTTCAGGATTATTGTCTCTGAAAAGAGCTACAAGATTTCATTTTTGGGCACAGATTTGTTCTGTCTATTTGCATTTGAGACATAATAATCTTAACTTTTTTGGACACAGTAGGTAGCTCAGAAATTTGGTGAGGTTGCACCAGGGTGGGGTGGTGATAGGGTGGGGAGGTCCTGTCCGAGAAGCCACAGAAGCAGACACCAAAAGAAAAGCACACTGATATATCTCAAAACAAAATTTGAGGAGATCTGCTTAGTGTGGAACCCCTGCTTCTCATGAGAATTTTATAGAGAGACTCTGTATAATTTTTTAAAAGATGAATGCAGAATGACAGTAATGGAATAAGTGCCCTTAGTAATGCAAGACATGCTTCTTCAAAAGGGAAAATCTTGGAGTAAATAAACAGCGCATTATAAAGGGCAGAATATTTGATGAGGAGCTGTGACATCTGGAATTCAGTTCTGCCTTGAATACTTACCAAAATGTGACCCTAGAAAATGGTTACGCATTTTTAGGCTTCAGATGCCTTGTGTAAGTAGGAGGTGGGGCACTGCTATCATCCTTGATTATATTATCAGGTCTGATGATAGATCAAAGAGGCTAATGTAAAATAATACTTTGGAAATTGCAAAGCACCATTTATATATAATGTAGTTTTTAATTACTGGTGAAAATGGGGCTAAAGGACATTCCAAGTAGGAAAATTATTTGAGTCAAAGATACTACCTTTCTTCTCCATCTCAATTTTGTCTTAGCTAGAGAAATAAGAGGAACTGAAATTATTATACAGGCAGAAATAATATTACTCATTTCATTTATCTACTTGTCTAGTTATATATCTAGCTATTAAGAAAAAGGATGTGGACCAGCTTGAATATGTGGTATACCTTTAGAAAGCACTTCAAGTTGTCTAAAAGTTTTCAAATGTTTGAAAATCAATATTTTAAAGTTAAACTGGGGCAGTCAACAGAGTAAACTGACATCAGTAAAGTATGATCATTTCTCTCTGTAATTAACCTACAGGAACATAAGTTTAATGCCTATAAGTGGGAAATATATTATGATTTATTTAACTACCTCACTTTAATTGCACAATTAAGATGTTTCAATTTCTCTGTGATAAGTAATACTGCAAAGAACATTCTTCACTGTATCATTGACTGCTTTCCTAAGAATAAATTTCTAGAAATGGAAAAACAAAGTCCAGGAATGTGAACGTCATTAGTGTCCATGCATGAAAAATATTGCCAGTTTGCTTTTTTTCCATTATTTATCATCACCCTTTGTTTTAAAATTTATATACAATAAAATTCACTCTTTGTGCTATATAGTGCTATGGGTTTTGACAAAATGCATAGAACCTTTCATCCACTACCAAAACCAAGAGACAAAACAATTCTATCACCACAAAAATTTCCTTGTGATGCCCCTTTGGTGTCAACCCCTGCCCCCGATCTTAATGCCCAGGAAACGCTGATCTGTTCTCTGTCCCTATAGTTTTGCTTTTGTCCCCCAGAATGTCATAAAAATGGAATTACACAGCCTGTAGCTTTTGTAGCAAAGTACATTTGAGATGGATGCATCCACGTTGCTGCATGCGTGAAGAATAATTCACTCTTTTTTGTTGCTAAGTAGTATTCCATTGCATGGATATAGCACGTTTTGTTTATCTATTCCGCGGAAGGACATTTGGGTTGTTTCCACAGTTTGGTGATTATGAATAAAGCTGATATACAGGGTCTTGTGTAAATACAAATTCCCATTTCTTTTGGGTAAATGGTTAGGAGGATAATTGTCAGGTCATATGTAAGTGCAGATTTTATAAGACACTGTCAAACTGTTTTCCAAAGTGGCCATACCGTTTTTCATTTGATCAACAATGTATGGACTTTCTGGTTGCTCTGCCTCCTTACCAGCACTTGACATGACAACTTCTTCATTGCTTGTTTAATTTTCATCATTCTTATAGCAGTATGGTAGTAATGCACTGTAAATTTGGTTTGCATTTTCCTTATCACTAATGATGTTGAACATCCTTTTATGTCCTTATATGCCATTTCTACATCTTCATTGGTGAAGTGTCTATTCAAATCTTTGACTCATTTTTTAAATTGGATTGGGTTACGGATTGAATATTTGTATCACTCCAAAATTCATATATTGAAGCTCCAACCCCCGATGTGATGGTATTTGGAGGTGGGGACTTTGGGAGGTGATTAGTTTTCGATGAGGTCATGAGAGTGGGACTCTCATTAGGAGATTAGTGTCCTTATGAGAAAATGAAGAAAGGGCACACAGCGAGAAAGCGGCTGTCTACAAGCCAAGAAGCAGGCCCTCACCAGACATCAATCTGTCTGACATCAACCTTGATTTTGGACTTCAAGGACCGTTCGAAATAAATGTCAGTTTTTAAGTCACCCAGTCTATGGTATTTTGTTACAGAAGCTGGAGCTAAGACAGGTTGTTGGTTCTCATATTATTGTTTTGAGAGCTCTGTATATATTCTGGATACAAGTTCTTCATCAGACTTGCGATATGCAAATATATGCTCACAGTCTGTGGTTCTTCTTTTCATTTTCTTAAGAGTATCTCTTGCAAAGCAAAGTTTTTCATTTTTAACTAAACTTTTAACTTAAGTCCCATTTGTCAACTTTTTCTTTATGGGCTGTGCTTTGATGCCATATCCAGTTTGCTTTTTAAAAGACAAATTTTCAGGAAGGAACAGAAAGTGGATTGTCTGCTGCAAACAATGAGTTGAAACTTACATATTAGGACCTAAAATTTCATAATTTTGGATATAGTGACCTCTCTAACTAGTGTATCCTAGTATCTAATGCTAACGCAAGTTTTTCAAATATGGTGTGAAAGCCTAGTTTTTCCATGGAAATTATTTACTGATGTAACAGCTGAGAGTCCAGCATTATAACATACTGACAATATGTGTGATGCAATGATAATTAGCTTCTGGGTAAAACCCTTATGTAGTATCCAAGCAGTATAACGCACAATCTATGAAGATGGGACTTTGTCTTTTATAAAACTGCATCAAACATCTGGCACAATGTCTGGTACGTAGTAGATCTCAACAAATTTTGGCTGAAGGAATGAATGAGAAGGGAAAGATATTTAGTCTATTTAAGGTATGAGCTGTAGCTTATGCTTTTGTAGTACGCATCCCAACTCCAGTGGAGTATGCACTGAGATACCTGTGATGAATCCATATGGGGATGTCAGGCACTAACTGGGAAATAGGTCAGATTTCTAACCCCAGCATTAATTGAGAGATAGTACAGCATAACGGATTCTGGAGTCAGACTGCCTGGGTTCCAATCCTACCTCTGACACTTATTTCCTAATACTGAACTGCTCTGTGCCTCAGTGTCGTCATCTGTACAATGAGGAGTTCTATTTCATAGGGGACTGTGCTGAAAAGAGTACCTTTTTCCTAGCACTCCTATTCTCCTGGGTTATTGTAAAGATACAATCAGTTGACATATGTAAAGTCCTAAGATGGGAGTCTGCAACATAGTAGTTAATATTACAGTTATATAATTGTGGTAGTAAGGTACTGAAAGTTACAGACCATGGCAAACTATTTTCATCCCAACAATTTTTTAAGCTCAAGCCTCTGGGAAGCTTGTCTTTGAACAAAGCACAAGAAAATAAGCTTGCTTTTTTCTTGAGTTGGTACATCCTCTTCGTTTCTGTCTAAATCACATGCCTGCAACTGTGGGAACTATAATATTGCCAGTTCTTCCCTTCAGACCCTGCACCATTTGAGATCCAAGAAGAATATGTAGAGCTCACCAGCATCTTCTAAGGATTTTTGTACTGGGGAAGAATTCTACAAAAGCAGAACTTTTTAAAGCAGTCAGATAACCCTGATTGTGTAATTCTCAGGGGACAACCATACTATTTCCTTTTAAAAGTGTTGTTGATACCTTGTTTCTATGCCTGATCCCCTGGCTATTAAACTGTTCCTATGCAATTTTGCAGAACATGGCAGGGGCCTAATGATTACTTTTTGTACCACATTAAAGAAGTACAATAAAAACACCAAACCACAAATCTACATTGAAGGTTTGCAGTGTTGAACTAGTGGAGAATCATGCTCGAATATCATTTTCTTATTGAAATGTTACAAACTAAGACTCTAAAATCATGATTGGATACTACTTTTACAATTTGTTTCACAAACTTATTTCAGATACAGGATTACAGTACCACAGACCAGAGAACACATAAGCTGATTCTCAGAATATGTTTCATCATCCAGCAGAATTTGAGATCAAAACAGAAAACAAATAGCTTTTAAAAATTTAGTTTGGTCTTTTATAAACCAGACAGATGAAAAAAATTAAATCTCCAAATGAAAATTAGGTAGGTAATAATTAGAAAAACAGGATGGTGAAAGAATGAACACTGAAGGTTTATTAAAGTTCTTATTCAAGTCAAGCTGATGTCAGGTGGAAATCTGTATGTATAATAAAGAAAAATGTTTTCACCTAGATTAATTATATGGTTGGTATGAGGTCCAAGAATATATCGATTTCCACTATAATAATTTTTACCTACTATACCTCACTAGTATTGTCTTAAGACTGATATTGATGTCTTCCAGCAATTGAATGAATTCTAAAGTAGAATAAACCCTACCTCTATTTGTCTATCTTCCCCAAACTGATCTACAATTATAATGATAATTCAATTGGCACTGCCATTTTTCCAGCCAATCTCAAGTAGCCCCCAAAAAATCAATAAATAAACTTAAGTAAAGTTTAAAATATTAAAATAAAATGTATGCTGAGAGACTTCAAAATACAAGGTGCAAAGTCAAGCAAATATTTCAAACCTCACTTTTATACCATTGCCAAATTTGCCTCGATACTTCATCAGAGTAATTGTAACATTTGATTCAAGCTGTACGCTCAGAGTAATAAAAGATAAATACAGACATTTGAAATCTGTGTACTCCTTTTTCTTCTGCATTGAGCCCAAGAAGAAATATGTCCTTATTTCATGAAATAAATATTATTTTATTGGATGTCTGCTTTATTTAAGAGGTTAAATCCTTAATTACATCATTAATAATTATGCTGACATTTACTGCCTGCAAGGCATGGTTTCTTTGGAAGCAATTTAAGAACACTAGATATTTCAGATCATTTATCTTATTCTAACTGGACACTGGTTAGAAGAATAATTTTCTAATCCTTCCAGGCAGTTAACATAACACTTACTAGGTTATTTGTAAATAGGCACTTTTTCCTGAGACGTAATGAATGGAAAGAAACGTCTGCTTAATAAATTTAAGGTTGCATAATGTCTTAAGTCTTTAGCCCATTACACTGATTGCTTGGCCAGAGAAAACGATGTGTCTTATGTATTTCTGAATGCCCAGTGCCTAGAACAGTACCTCGTTCATAATAAATATTCAATAAATGCTAATTGAACTAAAATGTAATTGAGCTGAACAGATGTTTTAGAGTCTGAGACATTTCTGGCACCCATAGGGGTAGCACAAATTGAGGAAATTTTTAAATGCGTAGGAATGTACCAACACAAATATACCTGATCAAGGTCCTACTGCTATGAGTAAAAACATTGATTTAGACGCAGAAAGGCCTGGGTTTGAATTCTAGCCTGTCCTTAATAGTGGGGCGTCACTGGGTAAGTTATTTCAATTCTCTATATTGGCTTCCTTATCTAAATACACGAATAACGATTCCTACCAATACATCACAGAGTTATGTGATAATTAAATGAGTTACGATGAAAGTAACAGGTGCACAGTAAGTGTTCAGTATGTCTTGGTGGTGACGGTGATGATCATGACAATGACAATGATGATGACATATGTCTACAAACCTTTATTAATGTCTTTAGATTTTGCGTAAATTCATTTTAGATATAAGCGACTGTGTGAAAGACTATTCTAGCACAGGAGAGGAGTTAGGAAGGATGTAGAAAATAATGAATACACCAAAAGGCATTTATGCAAAGATATGCAAGGCACCACCTGATCTGTCAGTTTGCTTGCTTAGGCAGTGGGTTTACCTATCCATGGTTTTTATTTTGTTTGGGGTAATACTCCATTAGCATACATTTCCTCAGGGGGAGATGCTGAGAAGCAATGCTGACTGGCAAGAGGAACGTGTCAAAAGGAAAAGTTTGCAACAGGGGTTGCATTTAGGTAATCAAAAATAACTGAAAGTGCCAAGGGGGAAGATAGCAGAATATTCAAAAAAGAGTCAAATTCCCATTATAGATACCTCTCAGAAGATACAGGAGCAAACTTGCTCCGAGGCAATCAGGGGAGGTACCTCAGTGCTACTGAGCATCCTTAACATAGGAACACTGGCATTGGCCGCCTGAGCATCTGATGCGTTACTCTGCTTACAGACCTGGCGTCCTGTGATTTTCCAATCTAGTTTGCGCAGATCAGCCAAAGTTCAGGAAACCACATTTTCTTTCCCGGTGAAATTTCACAAACTGTGAAAGCTTAATCACCAGTCTGTTTTATACAGCAAGCATAAGCCTGGCTGACTTACGAGATCTTCGCTAGGCATATCAAACCCATCCTTGGACATCTGGGTACCACGGGGCACTTGTGTTCAACTCAGAAGTAATTGTACACTGTTTACCATCAGGCTTGACAGAGGTTCCAGTAATGTCATACATATGAAATTTCAGCAACATAGAAAGGGAAATCTATTCTGTTTCCCTCATTAATTGCTTTACCTGAAATCTCAAGGAAATAATTTTGACCCACTCTTCCAAACTGAGATGTGTAAATGGAAGAGGAGTATGTGTGATAATTTGCCTCAAAATACAAAACCCCCAAATTAGAGAAAGAAATATTGTTTCTCTAACTTAGAAAATGCTCTTCAATTCTCTTCATTATTCAGTTATTATAATGGAAGAGGATATCCTGACAACTGATTTTGGCAGAAGTTGTTTTACTTACGTGTGCAAAGGAATAAGTATGTAAATGGAGAAAAATATAAAACTTTCAATGTTAATCTATATTTTAATACCCAAGCATATCTTGACAAACTTTCAAACACAGAATGCATGAAATCCATAAAATATATAAGAGCACGATTGCATTACTGTTTCTAACTTATTTTCCCCCTCAACAAAGTTCTGCCTTTGAATTCTTATTATGCCTTTTATTCAACTGAGTGCCCAGGCAGAAAATACAATAAAGCTTTGCTAATTTCATAAAATACTGAAACTGCAAACAGAATTTCACTATCTTTATGTACTCCTGGGCCTATCTCACAGCTTAATCTAAAAACCTAGTTAAGGAAGCCATGATTTCGTAGACCTTTATCCTGATAAATTACTTTCAGCACCTTAGAGAAGAACTTTTCAAACAAAACTCAGAAATAACATTTCCACTTGTTCAAAAGAAGACCTAATTCACAAAGATCAAGAGATTAAAGAAGGCAACAAATGTGGCCAATGTCTTGACACAATCCTTCCAAAGCAAGTATGTCTCCTACCCTCTTGCAAGGTCTAGAACTGAAACAAAATCTTGCAAGAAAGTTAAAACTACTTCTAGGTGGTCATCTTTATTAGGTCAACATTTTAAAACTTACTGTACTGTCCTAATTTCCTAATCTATATATCTCCTTCTGCTGAAGGCATACGGCGCTCTCCAGGCCACCATTCTCCTCCGTACATTCCAGAAAACAAACGCTTTATTCCAAACGACTCCTCTCTCTATAAGGACTTTGACTACTGGTTTTAAGAATTTGTATAACCTACCTCGGAATCTGTGGTGCCTGTAGAAGAAGTTGAGAACAGTCTCTGTTAAAATGCTTACACCTCTCTTTACCTTCTACCAAAGGCATGACTTTTAAAACTTGAATATGCATTATAAACCATGCTAGAGATTCTTATTAGAGTTCATATTCTTATTTTAATAGGTCCATTTCCATTTGTTCCCTAGTCCTTAATGTCAGCAACTTTATATGCTAAACACAGGAAAGATGGTAAACAGAAGGAAAATCCAGATAAAAAGTATATAAATAGACATAGTAACAATGTTAAGTGTTTCTTATTTCCCAAAAAGAAAAATGGCTTATATGGGAAAAGCACATATACTACCATTAATACATAAAGTCTATGGGATAGGTTATCATCTAGAATCAGAGCTTTCAACTTACTAGTTTATTTCTTTTTCTCCCACTTGAAACATACTGGCATGCAAATTCTCATAATAAAGTTCAACGTTATTACCATTATTCTTATTCTTATTCTTACATGAGACTCTGAATTTTACTACAAAGGAAACATTTTTAAAAGTCTTCTAGTTTTCATTGTTAGATTATTGTCAGTATTCTTTCCTCTTTCTCTATTATGTTAACTTGATTCTCCATATATTCTAGGAAGTAAAATATAGTCATCCTATTAAAAACAAAGGTTTATGTCATAATCTAAAGGGCATATGTATTATAATATATAATATACAGGCGTTTCCTTACGTGTATATCTGACACATCCACATTTACGTCAATCATAATAACTACACACAATGAGAATGACTTTTTTTAAAAGCTATGTTTGTATAACATTTGTTTAATTGAGACACTATACTTTGATGGCAAGTGTGAGCAAATAAAACTGGCTGAGGTCTTTGATTTAACTTTGGTCTTTAACTTTTCCTTCTTTATTTGAAAAGAAGAGGAGACTTTTGTGCATACTTTTAGAGGTTAAAAAGGCAATCTTATTTAATTTTAAACAGCACAGAATTTAATTTTATACACATTAAAACATAAACAGAACTTGAATTCATGACTTCAGTATATTAAAACTCCACCCTAATGCAATAACAATTTTAATTGCATAAAATATAGAATTGCATTTTGTGAGGTTAAGGAATGCCTGGGATGAGCCTGAGTAGTCAGCTGGGTGTTCCTGGATCTGACTGTGATCCAGTCCCACCTGCCACTTGTCATCACCTGGTGGCTGGTGGTTTAAATGAGAACGGGAACAATTCCAGGTCCTAAGACTGGCTGAGATTTCCAGGATCAAGATCAAGATTCCAAAATGAGTTTGTCGGTATTGGTTTTATCAGCTCAATTTGGCTAAGGAGAATACTGGGGATGAAGGGGGCAACTCTCTGCTTGTCCACTTGAATTTTGTTTCAGCATTAGTAGATAATGATATATGTTATGTATAATAATTAGTAGTATGATATGGCATATATAATGGCAGATAATCACATAGATAATCAAGAGATCATCTGTTACCATATATGCCATACCATGCTATTACATGTGATCATCTGCTATTATATATGCCATATCATACTATTAATTGTATTATGGTATAATATAAAGTATATTATATACTATATATAAGCTAATATTAACTTAATGTTATAACCTAAAAATATTGTATCATATATTACCTTTATGTTATCTAGGTTAGACAAATAGTATCAACTAAGATCAAAGATATTATATATTATATGTACCATATATTATATATTATACCCTATGTTATATTATAATTATATATATATATAATTATCTGCTAATTTAGTAAAAAAATTTGAGTGGAGAGAGTTGGTGTTATGTAATACCAGATATACTGAAGATGTGTCAGATATATACAGTATCTGATAACTGATATCTATCTATCTATCTGCATCTATATATATCATTGGAATATAAATTTTAAAACTAGTCACAGAGGGCTTCCCTGGTGGCGCAGTGGTTGAGAATCTGCCTGCTAATGCAGGGGACACGGGTTCGAGCCCTGGTCTGGGAAGATCCCACATGCCACGGAGCAGCTGGGCCCGTGAGCCACAACTACTGAGCCTGCGCGTCTGGAGCCTGTGCCCCGCAATGGAAGGGGCCGCGATAGTGAAAGGCCCGCGCACCGCGATGAAGAGCGGTCCCCGCACCGCGATGAAGAGTGGCCCCCGCTTGCCGCAACTGGAGAAAGCCCTCGCACGAACCGAAGACCCAACACAGCCAAAAATAAATAAATAAATAAAATAAATAAAGTAGCTATAAAAAAACAAAAACAAAAACAAAAACTAGTCACAGAAAATTTTTTTTTTTATTTTTTTATTTTTTATTATTTTTTTTTTTTTGTCACAGAAAATTTTGACAGAGATTATGTGCTCTGTCGAAGAAAAACCAGAGATGGACAATAGTCAAAGCGATAAAAACAGATTCTATTCAGGAATCTTGCAACTGGGGAAAAGAGAGCTCACTATAGAACTGGGCTCAATTCTGAACACAATAAGGAAAAGTGGGGATTTATAGCCAATGAGCAGAGCAGTGAATTGGTGGATGGAAAATTACTAAGAGGGTGGTGTAATCCTTGCTAAAATGACCTAAGAGGATTCTTGCTGAAGCCTGGCCAGGATGATCAGATATCACCTGGGGGTGATAAAGGATGAGGAATTTGGTCAGGTATTGAGGGTGATCAGATATCAAGGTTGGGGCTTCTCTCTAACCTGACTTAGCAGGATTCTTCTAAAACTGGACACTACAAGGACAGAGATGAAAGCCCAAGGTGTGGCCTAGTTGAGCAGAGTTTGACTAAAGTTTGGTCCAGGAGAGAATCTTTGTCAGCCCCACGTATGCTAATATTTCTCAGTGTATTTTGAAATAACTCACAGCCTTCTTCAAATGCAAGTTTTCAAAGACACTACATATCTGATAAGGTTTCTCTGTAACTTCTTTTTAGCATACAGATATTAGCTTATAGAATTTGGAACAATTTCTGTTTAGGCAGATTCCATAAATCTGGGCCTGAGTTGAACTACATTCCTGTCCTTGAAACTTTATTCAGGTACCAACTATCAAGAAAAGTATTCTAGTTCTTATTTTGATTCCTAAGCCATAATTTTATATAATTTGCTCTTCTTTCCCAGGCCTTCTCTTCCTAGCATTTTAGTTTTGTCCCTGGAGCTGTCCTCAAGACTTAGTGCATCATTTTACATATTAAACATACTCAGAACTCATCGTAAAAAATGCTTTATGTTCATGACTGACTAGAGATTGCCTTCAGCTACATAGTTTCTGAACTAAAAGTCACAGGACAAAAATGACACTCTTTGTGTAGTAAAGAAAATGCCAACTTAACGATGGGGTCTGCCTTAAAGCACCTGGTATTACTGTATCAGCTCTCAATACCGTCCACTTTCAAAGCCACTGGCCTCAATTCAGACCATGTTTTAATTTGCCTTAAAATTATACTACATACTATTTCTCTTGAGCACATTTTCAATTACCCAGTTTGACAAAATTTCTTGACAAATCAAATTAGCTCTGAATAATTTTCAAGCATTCTCAAATCTTTCCAAATATGGGTAAAGAGTTTCCTTGTGAAGGCTTTTTATACTTCTCACACGAATAGCTGATTCAGTACCATTTCAATGGCTCTGAAATGCTAGTGGAGACACGGCCTTTGAAAATAAAACCAAAAGTTCATTCATGACAAATGAATCCAGGAAAAGACATCTACAAAACTATGGTATCTGCCAAAAACAAACAAAAGGTAAAAACTGACCAGAATCAAAGGGTAGTAAGTCCAAAATCCAAAAGTGACATAGTTTTATACAAAATATAGCTTTTAAACATATGTAATAAAAGAAATATTTAACAAAACTGTTGACTTTCAAGCACATATCAGAAAGCATCATTGCAAATACTATTGTGGTTTTACATTTGTGTGATGTTTTTTAAATGCTTGGATTAATGTTAGAATGCCCCTTTCCTTTATTAAGCTCCAAGATGAGTCTACTCCTATTTTTCTCAGCATGGTATCTTCACTCCCACCATTGAACCTAGAACAGAATATGAACTTAATAAATATGTCTTCAACAAATGAATGTAGGCCTAACAGGAAAGACTGATTTATTTTTCCCCCCACCTTTATTGAGGTATAATCGAGATAAACATTGTGTTAGTTTAAGGTGTACAATGGATGATTTGATACACATGTATACTACAAAGCGATCACCACATTATGGTTAGTTAACACATCCTTCAGCTTATATAATCACCATTTTTTTCTGTTTGGTGGTGGTAAGAACATGTAAGACTTACTATCATACACACTACGATACACAGAACATAACTGACAAGAGCTTGCTGTATAGCACAGGAAGGCCTATTCGGTGCTCCGTAATGACCTCTATGGGAATGGAGTCTAGAAGAGAGGGGATATATGCAAATCTACGGCTGAGTCACTGTGCTGCACAGCAGAAACGGACACAGCATTGTCAATCAACTCTACTCCAATAAAAATAATTAACAAAATAAAGACTGACTCTCTTAGCAACTTGCAAATATACATAGAGTGTTGTTAACTGTAGTCACCATGCTGCACATTAAGTCACCAGAACTTATTCATGTTATAACTGAAAGTTTGTACCCTTTGACCAACATCTCCTCACTTCTCCCACCCTCCAGCCCCTGTCAACCACCATTCTACTCTATGTTACTACGCGTTTGGTTTTTCTAGAATCCACATATAAGTGAAATCATACTGTATTTGTCTTTCTCTTATTTCACTTAGCATAATAACCTCAAAATCCATCAGTGTTGTCACAGATGGCAGGATTTCCTTCCTTTTGTGGTTAAAATAATATTCCATTGTATGAATATACCACATTTTCTTTCTCTGTCAATAGACAGGTTATTTCCATGTCTCGACTATTGTGAGTAATGCTGCAATGAACATGGGAGTGCAGATATCTCTTTGAGATAGTAGCTTCATTTCTTTTGGATATATACCCAGAAGAGGGATCTTATGGTAGTTCTACTTCTAATTTTTTAAGAAGTCTTCATACTGCTTTTCAATATTGGCTGTACCAATTTACAATCCCACCAACAGTGGACAGGGTTCCCATTTCTCCACATCCTCACTGATACTTGTTATCTCTTGTCTTTTAGATGTTAGCCATTTTATCAGGTGTGGGGTGATATGTCCTTGTGGTTTTAATTTACATTTCTCTGATAATTAGTGAAGTTGAGCATCTTTTCATGTATCTGTTGGCCATTTGTATGCCTTCTTTGGAAAAATGTCTATTTAAGTTCTTTACCCATTTTTCAGTTGGGCTATTTGATTTTGTTTGTTTGTTTTTGCTATTGAGTTGTGTGAATTTCTAATATATCTTGGATATTAACCTCTTGTCAGATATAAGGTTTGCAAATATTTTATCCCATTCCATATGTTGCCTTTTCATTTTGTTGATTGCTTCTTTTGCTGGGCAGAAACTTTTTAGTTTCATGTAGTCTCTCACTTGTTGATTTTTGCTTTTGTTGCTTGTGCTTTTTGTGTGATATTCAAAAAATCACTGCTAAGACCCATGTCAAAGAGCTTCTTCCCTATGTTTTATTTTAGTTTTATAGTTTCAGGTCTTACTTGTAAGTCCTTAATCCACGCTGAGTAACTTTTTGTGAGTGGTATAAGATAAGGATCCAGTTTCCTTCTGTCATGTGTGAATATCCAGTTTTCCCAACACCATTTATTGAAAAGACTCTTTTCCTCACTGAGTTTTCTTGGGTTTCTTGTCAAATATATATGGACTATATATGGGCTTATTTCTTGGCTCTCAATTCTGTTCCCTTGTTCTATGTGTCTGTTTTCATGCTAGTATCATACTGTTTTGATTATTAGAGCTTTGTAATATAGTTTGAAATCAGGAAGTGTGATGCCTTCATCATTGTTGTTTCTCAAGATTGCTTTGGCTATTTGAGGTCTTGTTTGGTTCCATACAAATTTTAGGATCGTTTTTCCAATGAAATTTTGCTAGGGATTACATTAACTCTATAGGTGGCTTTGGGTAGTATGGACATTTTAATAATATTAACTCTTCTGGCCCACAAACACAGGATATCTTTTCTTTTCTTTCATCAATGTCTTAATAAATATTTCATTTTTGTTTGTTTGTTTGTTTTTTAATTTTCATTTTATTTTTGGCTGCATTGGATCTTTGTTGGCTGTGCATGGGCTTTCTCTAGTTGCAGCAAGTGGGGGCTACTCTTCGTTGCGGTGCAGGAGCTTCTCATTGTGGTGGCTTCTCTTGTTGTGGAGCATGGGCCCTAGAGCTTGTGGGCTTCAGTAGTTGCAGCATGCAGGCTCAGTAGTTGTGGCACATGGGCTTACTTGCTCTGAGGCATGTGGGATCTTCCCAGACCGGAGATCAAACCCGTGCCCCCTGTATTGGCAGGCGGATTCTTAACCACCGCACCACCAGGGAAGTCCCCATCAATGTCTTATAGTTTCAGTGTATAGATCTTTCTCCTCCTTGGTTAAATTTATTCCTAAGTATTTTATTGTTTTTGATGTTGTTTAAACAAAATTGTTTTCTTTATTTCTTTTTCAGACAGTTCATTGTTAGTGTATAGGAATAGAACTGACTTCTGTATGTTGATTTTGTATCCTGAAACTTTACTGATTTTGTGTGTTATTCCTAAGAATTTTTGTTTTTGGTAGAGTCTTTAGGATTTTCTACCTATAAGAGCATGTCATCTGCAAAAAGAGGCAGTTTTACTTTTTCTTTTCCAATTTGGATGCCTTAAGCCTGCTTTTCAATCCTCGATTTTCTTTTTGTTACCTGATAATAGGCATGTAAATTTCATGAAAAACTCTTTGAAATAATAACCATTATTTCAGTGACAAAAATAACAGCAACAACAAAAAATAAATTCATGGAGCACTTAACTGTCTATTAGTTAATTTCCCACATTGTAAGTTATATAATCATCACCATAGGTATTAGTAGAGATCTTAGCACTAGTCTTATTTTCACAAGGAACCTGAGGTAAAAGAGGATTAACTGGGTTGCACCAAGTCAGCTAATGCATGGTAGAGCCATATCTCAAACGTCTTTCTACTAATATCGTTTATAAATTCTATGCTAGAAGTTCATCTAAATAATTAAGATAAGTAATTATAATATTAAAATACATGGTTTGAAATAAAAATTACATAATGTACATATGCTTCCCAAGTAATTTAGTGTTTTGCATTATTTTTTATATAAAATGCTGGCTTTATTGAGAAAATCTTGAGTTGGAGACATTAAGACCACAATTATGGCATAACCTTGTATGCGTGTATGTGTCATTGTGAATGTAGGATGGGTAGAGTCCGGGTGAAGTCACAGACAGGCAAGATGGGTTAATAGTTTTATATGGGCTATTTCCCATTGTTCACTGTCAAATTTTATGAACAAAAATATCAAACAGTTGGACCATAAAATACACTTTCTCATGGCCAGTATCTATTTCTGTTTATGCAAATCTCACCTCCTGAGTGGATGTGAAGGATATTTGAGATCACTTGCTACCTTTGAAACATTAAATGCCTGGGAAGTCCCTTGCCATATAATAGGTTCTCAATGAATGTTCACCTTCACAAGCTGCTGAACTCCAGACAAAAAAAGAAAAAAAAAAGCCAAAAAATACAGCTAAGAAAGAATAGCTACTATTCCTGCAATCAACAGGATCAAAGTTTGAAAGAAACAACTATAATATGAATAAGTTCTCTTTTTTCTCCCAAATGAATTATTCTAAAAACACTTCAAAATAAATGAAAGACAGATAAAGAGTTCAAAAGCTGTATGACATCCCAAAGCCTGATGTACCTAAAAGGCTAAGTTCTATCTTCTGAAATAACTATTTTAGAACTCTAACTAGAACATAATCTCATTAAATGACATAATGCAAAAGTGAACATAAAAACTGTACAAGAGAAACATTAAACACTTTCAGGAGAAGTTAATGTTTATTACCATAGTCTTAGATACATCTCTCATCTCTAGGTTAAATGCTGTGTAAATGTAGTGCTGTGCATCAAACTAAGTCAGCCTAGTAATTTCTTATAAAATTCCCCCACTCATAGTTTATAAAGTTTGGCAATGACTTATAGGTATTTTAGAAAGAGATTTCTCTTTGAATGTTTTCAATGTTTAAACTTGAAAAGAAAAAAATAGAGGTTCCTACCTGACTATAACAGCAAATAGTTTAATCCGCTTCAGTAGGTAATTTAAAATAAATGCATATATTTTAACATCACTTTATAGAGTGCTTCATTTCCTCATATATCTCTGTACCAATTATGCAAATGTCTTCCAACTACATGTGGCAGAACTTGTTAATATTGTATGCCTACACGCTTAGGCATGAGCTACTTATGCTTATTGATTACTTCGTGGTAACAGCTTAAATGTCAAAAAGTGGAGGCTTGATAGACTATGAGGAACTTAGATGATGCAGCATCACTGAGGAAACATAAACAGCATGCTGACTTAGTTTGCTCAGGCTGCCATAACAAAATAGCACAGCCTGGGTGGCTTTAAACAACAGAAATGCATTTTCTCACAGTTCTGGAGGCTGGAAGTCCAAGTCAAGGTGTCAGCAGTTTGAGTTTCTTCCGAGGCCTCTCTCCTCGGCTGGAGAATGGTGGCCTCCTTGCTGTGTCCTCCCATGGTCTTTCCTCTGTGTATGCACCTCTCTGGCGCCACTCTGTGCACCTGAATTTCCTCTTCGTATATGGATTCTGGTCACGTTAGATTAGGGCCCTAACTCTAACTGCCTCATTTTAACTTAATCACTTCTTTGAAGGTCCTGGCTCCAAACAGAGTCACATTCTGAGGTCCTGAGGGTTCGGACTTCAACATATGAGTTTTGAGGGGACACAATTCAGACCATAACACACACCAAGTAACGGTAACTCTCAGGTTTCTTAAATTCAGATAATATTTGGTAACTTGCTCTCTACCTCCATGTAGTTAGAATTGCCGGTACATTAAATAATTATTTGGGCATTATTGTAGGGATTTAATCATTTGCAGAATCCAGCAGTACCTAGTTCCTGTTCTTACCTTTAAATGTTAAACAAGTAAGTTTCCAGATATGACCAGATTTCTAAAACAGGTAAAAGGTATAGCAGTAATTATATTACTTCCAGGTAAGCAATGTAGTCACAATTGCATTAGAAATAATTCAATTACTGCTGTACCTCTTAACTGTGTCTGACCACAAATCAGGCACAATGTGGGAACTAGTAATAGTCACTAGTGAAGAGATTAAACTCAGTCCATTCACTCACACATGTATTTTTTCTTATCCATTTATTTTTTATGAGGGAAAACATCCTGTGCCAGAGTTACGGATTCAAGAAGAATTAAAGCCTAATTCCTGCCTTCAAGAGGATCCGACTCCAGTGGAGTCAGCCATGTAGGTAAAGACCTATTTGATCAGTGTTAGAGGTATTTGAGCACAGCAAGGATGGCACATAGGAGGTCATGATCGATCACACGTGCCGAGGTCAGAGAAGGCTTCACCAAAGTGGTGGCAAAGGGACTGAGGCTTGAATGAACAGGAGCTCACTGAACTCCAGGAGGAAGGCACGTAGCCCAGCTTTCTGTCCTTGTGTGCTTGTCCCATCCCCGGCTTCTTGAGTCCCCACCCACCATTGTCTATAAAATATTCAATTCAATGCCATCTCATAACGTCTAAAGCCACAATGGCTGCCCATCCTACTGCTCACTTCATTTGTCTTTTTTTCTCTTTCCACCTGTTTTCACGTTGCATGATTTGTTGATGTTTTTCTTCTTGTAAATGATTTGCCTCCTGCTCTGGTGGCCGAAAGATGAAGAGCCAAACACTGTGTAGAAACTTGTCACCGCCTGCTGCCTCATATGCATTCATTCAATAGACCTTGATTAACTGAGGGTTCTTTATAATATGTATCCATTCTAGGGCAGTGGGGTTTGGTAGAAAAGTGATGGAGTAAAATGAGCCAAGCTTTGGACCAGAAAGACCTAGATTTGAGCAATAACATGATCCATTTCTAATCTTCTTGAGCAAATAATTTCAATTTGCTGAGCTCAACTTCCTCATTTGCAGTAAAAAAAAAAATGTTGATTATAAACTCTACTTGGTTTAGTTGTTAACATACGAAAGCACCAAAACACAGTAGGTACCCCACTAGTAGATGCATTACCATCATCTTCCTCCTCTCTTACACCTTGCTTTCCCTCTTCATTCCTTCTGACACTATCCTAAATTATCTATTTAAATATCTCTTTCTTTCTAATATCAGCATCCTCTTTCTCTCTAAACTTTCCTTTCTAGAAAAACAGTGATAACCTTCCTCAAGCATCACCTGATCCACTCCCACCCCTTCTGTGAACAGTAGACACTTCTGCTCTAATTAGATCAAATCCTTGTTTATCTAATTGCTTTTATTTCTCTCAATATATTAATTTGTATTCACAGCTCCAACCATGAAATTGCATCTATTACTCTTCTCCCATTCAACTTCAAGTACTGGGTCTCTGCAAACAATGTGCCCATCAATAGTGACTGCCTAATAAAGTTATAAACAAAATGTATCCCTGCCCTTACTCTGATACATTACCACAAAACACACCTCTTCCCCCTACCGAGAATGCCTCCTGCACAGAACTCTCCAAGAGTTTATTTTGTTCCAAACATGAGCCCTGTTCAAATCTTCAATAGAGAACAGTGATTCTCAGCCCTGTTTGCATATTAGAATCACCTAGGAATTTTTAAAATATATAGTGATGCTAGGGTTCAAACCAAATTCAAGTAAATCAGTGTGTTCGAGGATGCAGCGCACTGATATTTTTTTAAAAGCTCAGCAGGTAATTCAAATGTGCAACCAGGGATGAGAACCTGTGAGTGGCAACTGGATACATAGGACTGTGTCTTTGGGGCTTTAAATACTTTCATTTATGCTTATCCTATCTCCTTCATTAATTTTATTGTTGAATGCAAAGACCATTTCCCTGTTTGCCCAGGTATTAGATGCATGTCCTTAGGCAAGTCATCTAACCTCCCATAACCACAGTGTCCTGATTCTCAGAACTTAATGGGGCCTCCTACTCCCAGGGAGTGTCAAGAATTAAATGAGACGGCAGTTGTAAGGTAAATATAGAGTATTCAACACCTCCTTAAGAATCACCCACTAAAAATAAAATACCCTGCCTCCAAAATCACCCTCCCCAATCTGCCCCCTTTTAAAAAAAAGGAAATATGAAAGACATGCAGATGGAAAAAAAGCAAAAGGAGACTCTTTGCTGAAAATATAAACTACTTTCTTTGTCAGAAGAGGCACAGATTTGGGACCTCCCTGGTGGTCCAGTGGTTAAGACTTCGCCTTCCAATGCAGAGGGTGCGGGTTCGATCCCCGGTCAGGGAGCTAAGATCCCAGATGGCTCACAGCCAAAACACCAAAACATAAAACAGAAGCAATATTGTAACAAATTCAATAAAGACTTTAAAAATGGTCCACATCAAAAACATCTTAAAAAAAAGAAAGAAGAGACACAGATTTGTATTGTAAATGAACTCAGTAATATAAGGAAATAAGTTAGTAGATGCTATTAATGTGGACAAATGTGCTGACAACAATCTGCTGCTGACATTATTCTTAACACAAGGATAAATAATGTATTAGAAGAGCAAATAGGGTCTGAATTAATGCAAACTACTATAAAATAAATGTACAGCTGTTGCAGAATCACTTCCCTGGGATTTAAGACACACATAATGTTAAAAGTAAAAATATTTAAATTCAAAAGTAGCGCTCTCCAGGACCCTAGAACCTGAAAATATGGAACCATTTCTATCCGTCTGCATTTTTGCAAAAAGGAACAAAGTTGGATATAAAGAACTTCCGGAGTTGAGAGTGATGGTAAAAGTCATCCAAAACCATAATGCTGTAGAGGTCTCATATCTACTGAACTCAGAGATAACAGTGAGAAACAGCATTTGCCTCTATTGTACTATAACCAAACAAGAACTAAAAATTACATAATTAAAAAACAGAATAAGCATCAAAGGACTGGGTTTAACTATCCAATTTCTTGAATTTCCTGAGAAAATTTTCAGTAAGTTGTCCATCATTACTTGAATTTTTCCAGTGGCAATAAACTTAAAATCTTCCTGATATTGACTGAAAAGATTTCTTACAAATTCCATTCATTTGTGGTAGAAGAATCTTTGTGATTCTCTGGAGTCCCATTGAGACCAAATAGAACAAGTTTAACACATGTTCTACATGGCAGACTTTTAGATGCCTGATGACAACTTTTACAAATCCCAGGAATCTTCTCTCAAAAATGTATGGTTTTTCCACTGTCAACACTCTATTCAGCAATAAAATTGGCATTAGAAAAATGGTACCCTGTGGCATCCTGCCATCTTCCTTCCATTGGGATTTGGACCATAGGGGGATCTGAACCTGGTTTACGCAGAGACAACAAAGAAACTGATGACAGTAGCAGATCAAAGACCCTATTTTAGATCATCCACTTGTGGTGTACCCTGACCGTCTCGCTTCTTATAGAGTAATTGGGCATTATATTCAGATCGGTATTCCGTGATGATGATGACTTTTGTCATGCATTAGCAATGCCCCTTGACTCCAGTTTTTGTTAATCATTTCACAGTCTTACAAATACCAATGTTTTAGTGATTTTTTTCTTTTTAGTAAATCTGCTACAATTCTCTATAAAATCACTACATCATGAACTATGAAAACTGCTACATATCATAACACACTTTTCAAGTATAATTTCTTAAGATTTTCAGTTGATTCTTGATTTCCTGATATACTTCATGTAGGTGATATACCTGAACAAAGCCACATTTATACTAAATAAATGTATGTGTATACAAATAAAAATTGTATATGTATTTCTAAAAGAAAGTCTCAGTTTTGAAATGGTTTCCTTTGAAAAAAAATCAACTGTAGAATGTCAATTATAATTTCTCTTTTACCTCAGATCTCAATCACACATAGACAACTGAACACTAGAGCAGCTGACATGCAAAAGGTTGCTAATAAAAATTCACAGCTGATATTGTAGCACAAAAAAATATGGAAGTCTGAAGAACACAGCACCAAGGGAAAATAAGATGCACCATGCGCCTCCTGACCATTATCAGGCATTTTCTACTGGAAGTCAAGTAAATAAGCGGGAGAGCCAATGTCTCTCTTTGTCTCTTCATTAGAATTTGGGTGTATTCATATCTTAAGTTTATTTAGGGAAACAGTAAAGCAACTTTTTAAAAATGGACTTTTCTTAGGAAAAACAGTTGCAACTTTAACAGATTGGAATGTTACTTTCATGGTGCCCATCCCAGGTGCCATGTAACAGACTGTCTTTTACTTAGACATCTCAGAGGACTCAACAGCACACCTCTTATCTGTCATGCTATTCCAATTATCATCACATCAATACTCAGAAAAAACATTTGATGTTAATTCCCTTGCTCTAAATTGTTCCTTTTCCCTTGTCTACCATTGTCTATGGTAATCTTTCTTTTACACACTTCTATTTCTCATTTAATGGCCTCCATGCTCCCACTGGACTCTACTGTCTGAACTTCAAAGACCCTACTTTTTAACACACGCACACACACACACACACCTTACTCCTTGTTGATATGATTTAAAGTTCCCAGTGTCAAGAAGGCATACAGATGACCAAGAAGCACATGAAAAGATGCTCAACATCACTAATTATTAGAGAAATGCAAATCAAAACTACAATGAGGTATCATCTCATACCAGTTAGATGATACCTCATTGTAGTTTTGATTACAGTTTTGATTGTAGTTTTGATACCAGTTAGAATGGCTATCATCAAAAAAAAATCTACAAACAATAAATGCTGGAGAGGGTGTGGAGGAAAGGGAACCCTCCTACACTGTTGGTGGGAATGTAAATTAGTACAGCCATTATGAAGAACAGAATGGAGATTCCTTAAAAAGCTAAAAATAGAACTACCATATGACCCAGCAATCCCACTACTGGGCATATACCCTGAGAGAACCATAATTCGAAAGGATACATGCACCCCAATATTCACTGAAGCACTATTTACAAATTCGAAAGGATACATGCACCCCAATATTCACTGAAGCATTATTTACAATAGCCGGGGTGAGGAAGCAACCTAAATGCCCATCAACAGAGGAATGGATAAAGAAGATGTGGGACATATATACAACGGAATATTACACAGCCACAAAAAAGAACGAAATAATGCCATTTTCAGTGACATGGATGGACCTAGAGATTGTCATACTGACTGAAGTAAGTCAGACAGAGAAAGACAAATATCACATGATATCACTTATATGTGGAATCTAAAAAATGGTACAAATGAACCCATTTATAAAACAGAAGTTGAGTAACAGATGTAGAAAACAAACTTGTGGTTACCAAGGGGGAAAGGGGAGGGGAGGGATGAATTGGGAGATTGGGATTGACATATACACACTACTATATATAGAATAGATAACTAATAAGACCTACTGAATAGCACAGGGAACTCTATTCAATTCTCTATAATGACCTATATGGGAATAGAACCTAAAAAAGAGTGGATATATATCTATGTATAACTGACTCACTTTGCTGTAGAGCAGAAACTAACATTGTAAATCAAATATACTCCAGTTTAAAAAAAAAAAAAATTAAAGTTCCCAGTGTTATTATCAGCCATATCAGTTCTTAAATGTCTTAAGCAATACGTATACCTACTAATAAATTACACTTTTAATTACTAACAAATTAATTAAAAATGTTTTAGTTCTTCCCTCATCTCATCTCTCAATACAAAAGAAAGATGGAGTATTGGGCTATAACGGGAAGCATGATCAAGGTCCAGTACACTTGTAAAGTAATTAAATTATTAACAAATAAAATTAGATACTATTTATTTTCCATTCCACTACTGAGAACCAGAGAAATGTACCTTATTAAAATTTGAATGATCTGTCTTTACTCCCTTACACTCATACCAATGTCAGAAAATTGAATGTAATTATTATTTTCCTATCCAGGCAAGAAGAAATCAAGAAACAGCTTTATTTCAGGCATTTAAAATACTAATACCAATAAGGAAGACAGGAGTTCTTGTTCTATTCACTGCTTGTTACCTTAGATCAGGGAATACCTTGTTCAAGAATTAGGAACAGCTATTTTTCTTCCTAGAGAACAAAGTAAATTCAGGAAAAAAGTGGGAAGAGTTACAATTTTTAAAAAAGTTTACATAAGACTTCTGTTTTGGGCTATGATGGAATAGCTCAATACACACCAACAATCACACAGAGAACAAACTAGAAAAGTCAAATAAAATACTGTTTGTCTATCTGTCTATCAATCCATTGAGTGATTGCCATAGAACTGCTGAGTCATAGAGAAATCTGCAGGTCAGGATTCCAAAAAGATGGAAGCACAAGGACTAGATTAGAATCTGTAATCTCTGCCTTTAGCCCATTTGACAATTCTTGGAGTGAACCTGGGCTAAATTCATGCAGTCATAAACATAAGAAGCCCTATGAAGCCTGTATTAGTTTCCTAGGGCTGCTGTAACAAGTGACTATAAACTTGGTGCTTAAGACAACAGAGACCTAGTCTCTCGTGGTTCTGAAGACTGGAAGTCCAAAATCAAGGTATCAGTGGTGCTGATCTCTCTACAGAAGCTGTAGGGGAGAATTTGTTCCTTTATTTTTCTAGCGACCGGTAGGCAGCTTTTGCCAGTCCCTGGCTTACAGTCACAAAAGAACCTGCTTCTGTCTTTTTACTTCGCCTTTTCTCTGTGTTTACTCCAGTGTCTTCTCTTCTGTCTTATAAGGATACTTGGAATGACATTTAGGGCTCACCTGAGATAATCCAGGATTATCTCTTCATCTAAAGATCCTTAAACTTAATCATATCTGAAAACATCTTTTTTTCCAAATAAAGTAACATTCACAGGCTCCAGGGATTTGATGCAGGTATCCTTCTGGGAAGCACTGCTCGGCCTACCATAAACCCAAGGAAGATAATAAAAGGAAAATCATACATGAGCTTATTTGGAAAAGCAGAATCATTAAAAGAAAATTGTAATAAATTTGTTACATGGAAATGAAAAAGTTCTCTTCAGAAGACACTGTGATGAATGTGAAATTGCACAGTACACAATGGAGGAAATGACTGTGTGAAACAAAGAACCCATATTCAGAATATGTTGATAACCAAGTACTCTTAAAGATCAACAAGAAAAAGGCAGAGTGACCACCGGGAAAATGGACAAAGACCTGAAAAGGAATTTCACAGAATAGGTATACAAGTGGCTGACAAAGATATGAAAAGTCATCTTTTGTATTTAATACAAATTAAACCACACATGAGACACAGCTACTCTCCCACCTAAGTGGCTAAAAGGAAAAAACCAATGGCACCAAAAGTGACACAGGTGTGTAGAACCTAGCATTCTCCACTGACGCTGGGGTCCCAAGTGGTACAGCCACATTGGAAAACTGTCAGGCAGCTTTGACTAAAAGTGAATATATATGAACACCATATGACATAACAATTCTGCACTGATCTTTTAATGCAACAAAGTCACTCATAGAAATGACTGTCGACATAGAATGGATAAATAAATCTATCATAGCCAAAGGATAGAATGCTTTTTAGTAATGAAAGACAATAAACTATGTGTATATTTGTCAGTAATATTCAACATGGATGAATCTTACAAACACAATGTGGACTGAAAATATGTTATTTCTGCATAAAGTTCAAAAACAGGCAAAACTAGAGTATGATGTTAAAGTCAAAATATTAGTTACCTTGGACAGTGTATATAACTGAGATGGGGCATAAAGAGGTATTCTGGGGCCTTAGGAATGTTCTATTTCTTAATATGAGTACTGTGTAGATATGGGATTATATTTTAAGACTTCATACAGGGAACAGCAATTTATACTGATTTCCATATATATATTATAGTTTATAAAAATTTACTTTAAAAATAAATAGGATAAACTCATTAAAAAAAATCAGTTCCTAAAAAACCAAGAAAGAATAAAACTGTGAAGAGTAGTCTAAACCAACTTGAACACTCAATTTAAAGTTTCTACAAAAATTTTATGTATATTATGCCACAATAGCATAGGTTCAAATGGAAATTTAAATTAAAACTGATGATTTAGTTCCCTCACTAATTCTTCAAGCACATATACATGTCATACCCAAATCAGGGTGGGACTGAGTAAAATATATATACAGGAATATACAAGATGAAAAAGGCACTTCCATGATCTTGAATATTTTATAGCCATTACAGAGAAAAGATATAAATGTCTGAAATATCTAAGGGAGAATGCAATGGTACAGATGTAACGATTTGAGTAAAGGGAAAATCATTAAAGATTAAAAAATATTCAAGTTTCCAATGTTCCTTGTAGAAGTAAAAGAGGGTAATTATGTGAAGATTCTGCACCAATCAGGTCAGATTCTGAGGCTATTTCTTCCCAAATATCAGTTATGTCTCTAGAAATATTTGGCCACCAGCATTGTTTTCTCATTAAGCACTCTAGACACCTGGCCATTGGAAAATATTTTACACTAGGTTCATATTTCTCATTTTCTGTATAAAACCTATTTCCAAGTAAAGTTCAAAAGTGTAATGCAAGATTCTCATATTTGCATATTTCCCTTAGTTAAGCAGAACATAAAGAGGAATTTCCAAAAATCTGAGATAGGGAAACAAATTACCCTCACTTATCAAAAGCAAAGATGCAATGTGGTATGTTTATTCTCAAAATTCTTTTAGGGATATTCATCACAGAATGATTTTTTTTCCTTCATTGCATGAAATGAGGACTGGAATTAGATTTCACAATCCTTTTGGAATGCTCACCACTGAAGCCAAATATTTAGGATCCTTAGAGATCAACTAAAAGGAATTAGCCAATAAGTCTGCATTTTAATCCATGACAAATATAAACATATGTTTATAGGTGTGTATATGGAAATATTTTTTTAAAACATTAAGTTAATATGCCAAGTCTTATCAATCATTGGGACTAGAGGGAGGGGGTGATTGGGGAAGGGGCTTTGATAAGGGCAACATGCATTTTCAATGTTATATACAGTCTTATGTTTAAAGTATTTATAATGTGCATAAATCTGTATATTGCATATTCTTAAAGTTCTAAAAGATTAGGCGCATCATATTCTCTTTCTATATATTTTCTAGGGCAGAAAGAGAAATGAAAATGAAAGCCTGAGAAAAGCATTGTTCTTAAAGCATGTTCACCATTGCCAGTGAAGAGCTAGACATAGAAGGTTCTGGAATATAGCTCACTTGCAGAATGGCAGGGTACAGACGTTATTCATCCAATCACACTGCAGGTCACACAAGACTGTGCTGGAGATGCTGCATAACTCACCTCTGCCCCCTACTGGAATGGTGAAGGGCCTTAGAATCATTCATTCTTCCCATTGTTCATTTCAAATAAATAATGCAAACCTAGGACATTCAGATTCCCCTACTCAAAATTCTTAAGTGAAACCATAGATATCCCCTCCAGAGGTATCCTAATATTCAAATAATAAGGGTAAAAAATAACAGTAAAGTAATTTAAATTCTTCATCTAGAAAACAAAAATGCCTTCCAAAAGATTTTTCATGTCTAACTGCTCAGTTACCAATCTATCTCAGAGTAAAAGTTTGTTTTGAGAGATATAAGCATTTAATGAGAGTCCACGGAAATCAGGAGTTAAGATATGTGTTCCCATTATATGTATAAAGCCCCTCCCTTCAGCCTTTTTCTAAATACATTTTTACCACTCAAAGAGCACATACACAGTGGAGGGGAAGGGGGCGCACCGTCCCTCAGATGTTGCAGGCTAGCGGAGGAGACCCTGAGTCTCTTTTCCTCAGAAGGTTAAGCGGTAGCAGTAGTAGCAACGGCAGCAGAATGGTCTTGCAAGTGTAGCTTCTAAAAGCTTGGGAGGAACTGCAGAGGAAATGTAAATTTTTCCCTTTACTCTCAGTGAGCAGATTTTAGTTAAATAGAAGTCATCCCTCTCCAAGTGTCCAAGCCTCTCTTCAGAGGTTTAGGGATGTTGATACAGGTTACACCACTGAAAGATTACAAGGAGAAAATATCACTTCTCATATCCTCCTTTCAGAATCAGGGGAGAGCGACAGGCAGCGGAGAGGAATCCCAGAAGGAGGAAAACATGAGGATGAGAGAAATCCACTCATCCCGTTGATTTCTGTACCCAAAACGCCTCTGAAGAATTTCTGATAAATGACCATATAGACTCATTAGTATTTCTGCTTCACTTTTTCCCCTTTGGTAAAGAAGTAAGGAAAAGTAGGAACTAAATAATTGAAGAGCAAGCAAGCAGAAAGATGGAGTATAAACAGAGGCACGAAGGATGTACGTGGTAGTCCTTGGACATAAAAACTGAACTTACCCACTGCCCGACCCCTCCTCCCTCACACCCACCCCATGCATGTGCCTACACGCGTGCCTGAGTGTGTGTTGCAAAGGAAATGGCCCAGGTCATTTGATTTGATACAGGACTCAGTGGACTATCAATGACCCTGTAGATATGATCTTACTCTCATTAATATAATGGGAACCTCCTACACTGAAGGGAATCATGCATTCTCAGCTTTTACAAACAGTGTGTACTAAACTCTCTGAAAAAAATGTCAATGCCCTAAGATTATGGCAAGGTAATGCTGAGGCTGTTTCAGGGATGTTCCTATGCACCCTGTAGCTGAGAACAAAGATTCCTCCTGCCCTTCCTGACTAGAGCATTTCTGAGCTGCCAACTGTGCTCTATACATCCCCAATTCATCTTCATAAAACGACCTACTCGGACATCGCCTACTCAAACCTTCAATAGCTCCCCTTTTCATAATGTCCAAATTTCTCTCTGTATATAGTCTGGTATCTCTGTTTACCCTGCCAAATGCTTTTTAACTGACACATATTTTGGTCAGTTAATCTTTTTTATTTTTTAATTGGGGTATAGTTGTTTTACAATGTTGTGTTAGTTTCCAATGTACAGCGAAGTGGAGTTCCCTGTGCTATACAGCAGATTCTCATTAGTTAGTGTATATATGTCAATCCCAATCTCCCAGTTCATCCCACCCCCTTTTTCCCCCCCGGTGTCCATATGTTTGTTCTCTACATCTGTGTCTCTATTTCTGCCTTGCAAACAGGTTCATCTGTACCATTTTTCTAGATTCCATATATATGTGTTAGTACATGATATTTGTTTTTCTCTTTCTGACTTACTTCACTCTGACAGTATGACAGTCTCTAGGTCCATTCATGTCTCTACAAATGACCCAATTTCATTCCGTTTTATGGGTAAGTAATATTTCATTATATGTATGTACCACATCTTTATCCATTTGTCTGTCAATGGGCATTTAGGTTGCTTCCACGACCTGGCTACTGTAAATAGTACTGCAATTAACATTGGGGTGCATGTGTCTTTTTGAGTTCATTTAATCTTTATTTTAATTTATTTTTAAATTTTTACATGATTTCATACTACTACAGACTGTGCCCCCAAACTCATGTGTTAAAGCCCAATCCCCAGTGTGATGGTATCTGAAGGTGGGGCTTTGGGGAGGTGATTAGGTCATGAGGGTGGAACCCTTATGAATGGGATTAGCACTCTTATGAAAGAGCTCCCTGGCCCCTTCTTGCATGTTATAGACAGAGAGAAAATGGCTGTTTATGAACTAGGAAGCCAGCCCTCAGCAGACCCCCCAATCTGCTGGTGCCTTGATCTTGGACTTCCCAGTCTGTCTGTAGTATTGTTATAGCAGCCTGAATGGACTAAGACACAGACTTACATAAAAGTTACAAAAATAAACCAAAGTACTGCAGCAAACCAGTCAACGAGGCTGCCTGAAAGTTATATTTTACTATACACTAAACTGGATTATTCTTCTCTCTCTCTCTGCATTTCCGACCTCTTCCTTCCTCCCTCTCTCTCTTCTGCATTTCATAAACAATGTAACTTAACACTGAAAATAATATCCTCATCTAATTTCCAGGCCTTTTTGAGATTTTGCTACCTATACCAATAATGCAAATCCAAATTCATACCATATTTTGCATTCAGTTATTATGACTCTTTTTCTCCTTTAATCTGAAAGAATTCCTCAGCCTTTTTCTGTATTTCATTACTAACCTTTCTGAGGTTATTTTGCAGAATGCTTTAAATTTGTGTTTGTCCCAAGTTTCTTCTTGATTCCATTAGATAATCCCTCAGGATTAGATTCAGGGTACACAGCTTTGGCAGGCAGGGATACCACAGAAGTGACGCTGAGTTCTTCCTAGGGTATCATAACAGGAGGGGCACGCTGCCCATTAGCCTCATTACTGCTGATATTTGACTGTTTAAAGTGATATCTGCCAGTTCTTTTCATGTGTAAAGTTACCATTTTACCCTTTGTAATTAAAATGTATTTTGTGGGCATAGACCTTCAGATTATGTAAATATCCTGTGCCTCCTCAAATATTCATCCACTAGTCTCAACATCCATCGATATTCTTGCCTGACTAAATTATTATTATGATGGTTTCAAATGTGATTTTCGAATTCCATCATTCATCGTATATTTATTAGTTAGCTCTTTTCTGCAAGGAAGAACTTTCCTTTCTCATTCATTCATTCATTCAATCAATCAAAGCAAATTTATACTTTATCCAATAGATTCTAATACTTAACTATAATTTATTTGAAGTTCCAATCGTCCAAGACTTGTCTGGTAGGAACCACTTCAAAATGGCCCCTGCATTCTTTTGCAGTAACCTCACCATTCTTTGAGTATTTTCTTACTTTTGCACAAGAAGATGTTCCAGTCTCATCTTATCCTTTTCCTAACCCAATCCCAGAATCAGCTGTTTTTCCAAGGAGCCCAGGGTCATTTTAGTGGAGAATGACATTTAGAAACCAAAATCTGGGATCTAGGAGTATTCATTGCTACTGAGGTATCACTGCTTCTAGACCCTCTTCAGGAAAAGTTGAAAAATCAACGTATGTTTACATAGAGACACATACATATACACATGCACACATATATATACATGCATGCATTCCTTTATATACAGTGCTTTTTCCAGCTTTTAAATAAACATTTTATATTTATAGAAAAGTTGTGAATATATTTAGTACAAAGAGTTCCCATATATTCCACATCCCACTTCCCATATTATTTATATCTTACATTGGTATGATATATTTATCACAACTTAATGAACAAATATTGATACCTTACTATTTAGTAAATTCCATACTTTTCCAGATTTCCTTATTTTTTATCTAATGACTTTTTGTGATCCAGAATCCCATCCAAGGTACCACATTACATTTAGTCATTATGTCTCCTTTAGTGCCTGTTGGCTATGACAGTTTTTCACCTTTTCTGTCTTTTTGATGACCTTGACAGTTTTGATGAGTATCAGTCCGGTATGTTATAGAATATTTTTCAGTTGGGGATTTTCTGATTTTTTTTCATGGTTGGACAGAGGTTATGGATCTTGGCAGAGAAGACAGAGATAGAGTTCATTCTGATTACCTCATACCAAGGGCATATACTGTCAAGATGATTTAACACTGTTGTTAACCATGGCCTCTTGGTGGAAGAACTGAAAGTAACGTTTGTCTGGCTTCTCCACTGAAAAGTTATTATTTTCCCCCCATACTACAATCTGGAAGAAAATCCACATGTGCAGCCACATGTAAAGGTTGGGAAGTTATACTATACCCACTTGAGGTGGAGTATCTAGATAAATTATTTGGAATTCTTCTACATGTGAAATTCATTTCTTCTTCCCTGTCTATTGATCGATCTCTTCAATTCTTTATTTATATCAGTATAGACTAACAGATATTTATTTTATATTTTGGGTTATAATGCACACTACTTTATTTTCTTGCTCAAATTGTTGCAGCTTTGGCCACTGGGAGCCATTTCAGGTACGTCTGTGTCCCTTTGACATACCCACATCATTGTGTGTGTATATGTGCACGCATGCGTGTGTGTAACAAATGTTTAGCCCATCCTCATTTTTTTTTTTTTTTTTTTGCATTACAAGATACTCCAGGCTCATTACACCTCAGTCTTAGGTCTTATTATTCTTCTTTTCTCCAAGAATCGCTGGTTCCCTTTATTGGAGAATGGTATTAGAAACCAGTGTCTGGGTTCTAGGTGTGCTTATTGCTACTGTGATGTCATTGCTTCTAAGCCCTTTCAGCTGACAGAGTAAGGAAATGTATGTTTATATAGAGCAACCCATGTAGACAGACATATCTATATATATTTCTGTACATATCCATCTGTAGCTACATTAAGCAAAACTGAATTCATCCTGATGTCTCAAACCTATTACCACGTGGATCATTCTAGCCTTTTTCTCTTCTTTATCTGCAACCTTCCATTCCAACAGTGAGAAACCTGGCTCCCATCATCCACCATCTACTTATTTAATTCTTCAATTCCAGTATACATGTATAATGGTTTCAGAGTTGTTAACGTACACCCCTCCATGTGGGAAACAATCTAATCACCTGGAGTTGCTTATGTATAGTTCCTTTTGCCCTTACTCTTATACTTTCCAGTCATTTCCAAAGTTACTTAGGTAACTGCACACACTCTTCAGTGAAGTAATTTCATACAGTTTAACACAGATGGATTATTTTGTCACAGTATGAATTCCATCCTAGGATCCTAAATTCTTTTTAAAAAAATAATTTTCTTTATGGCTTTCCTGAAGATTTTATCTTTATCTTTGGTTTTCTGCAGTTTCAGTAAGATATACCTAGGTGTTTTTGATGCTGTTTTTGGTATTTATCCTATTCTTGAGCTTCCTAAACTGCTCCATTTTCCCCTTCTTCTCTGTCAATTACATCATGTTATACCTTTTGAAATTGTCCCATGGATCTTGCATGTTCTATTCTATCTTTTTCATTCTCTTTTCATTTCATTTTGGGACCTTTCTATTGATCTGTATTCCAGCTAACTGATTCTTTCCTCACTGTGTCCAGTCTATGGATGGAAGAATCAAAGGACTCATTCTTTCTGTTACAGTAATTTTTATTTCTAGCACATCCTTTGATTGTTTCTTATATTACCCATCTATTTTTGCAAGTTGCTACTTTTTCCACTAGAGCCCTTAACATTTTAATTATTATTTTAAATTCCCTCTCAATAATTCCAACATCTGTGTCCTATGTGAGTCTGGTTCTAATGATTGCATTTTCTTTTCAGAGTGTGTTTTTTTCCTTGCGTTTGGCATGTCTTGTGATTTTTTGTTGAAAGTTGACATGCTGTACCAGGTGGTAAGAACTGAGGTAAACAGAACTTTATTGTGCGGATTTATGTTAATCTGAATAAAAGGTGAGCTGTGTTTAATTTTGCTTCTAAGTATAAACATCAAAGGCTTCCAAATTCTTTAGTGACCTTGTTTTTGTCTTCCCTCTTGACTTTGGCTTGCTTATATATTCCTGCTTGGAGGGGGTCTGTGCTTTGCAGCATTTTCAGCTGTAATCTACTGTTATTATAATGGAGCCCTGGTGGTGAGTACTAAGGTCCAAGAAAGGAGGAGCATTCTACAATCTCATGATTAAACCTCAGTCTTTTAGTGGTCCTGTGTCTTGGGATTGTGACTTTAACAGTGTTTCTATGATATTATACCTTTTTCTGCCCCTATTCTGTTCTCTGGCTGCCGCATTCTTAATGAATTCTCTCTGTTGACTTAATCCCACCCCCACTTAAATGAGAGGAGGGCTGGAGGAGGGAAGAATTCCCTTCTCCTGGCTAGGATAAAGCTTTAGGCTTGAGCTCTGGTAAAGTTCTTTCTCAGGAAGAGTAGGCGTTTGTGATGGAGGAAACTTGGCATATTTCACAATTGTTACTCTTCCTCTCCCCCTGCCAGTGCCAGAAGGGGATCCTCTGTTATCTTCAACATAAGAACCTGATGGGATTCCTGAAGGGAGAGCCCATAAGTGTGGGCCCAGCCCTCAAAACTGAAGCTCCTAGGAGTTGTTCATTAGCCCACATTCCACCTCTAATAATTAGTCAAAATTACTATTTATGTGTTCCTATTTGTTTACAGTTCCAGCTGTTTCTGCTCAATATACACAGATCTCAGGTGCTGTATTTCTGTGGATGCACCTGTCTCTCCAGATGTTAGAATGACATTTTGCTGAAACCTTAGTTCTCTAACGGGTCCAAAAAACTAGTTAATTTTCAGTTTTTCCAGCTTGTCCTTGTTTTAAATATGGAAGCAAAGACTTTCAAGATCTTTACATGTTAGAATTGAAGCCGAAAGTCTCTATCTCATTTTTATCTATCTATACCTATCTATGTATCTACTTATCTATCTATCTATCATTTATCACATAGTGAAGGCCATAATTTCATAGTGATATTGTCAATTCTAAACCAAAACCAGGGTTCATTCCATGATTTCCCCTTTCCAGGTTTGAAACTCATTTCTCCAACAGTGCAAAACCTGGTTCACAGAATGAATAAAAAGTAGTTTTGGAATTGCTAAACCATACCTCTGCAAAGAAAACTTTTTATTAGACAATTAGAGTTCAATATGTCTTTAGAGTTATTTAGTTTTCTTTTTGTTTTTTGTTTTTTGTCTTTTGATCAAAAGCATATGATCCAAATACTCTGTTTGAAAGTTACTTGAGTTAGTTCTTCTCCCCCCTACCCCCACTCCACTTCATTGTGAGTATGTTTATTCATTTTAAGCAGAGTTCAGTTCATTTATTTCAATTTGTTTTTGCTTTAACACCACCTCCCCCTTAGTCTTATGAACTTTATTTCTTTTTTATTATTTTTCTATTTTTAATATGGGAAACATTGACATGGTTCTAAAACTCAGGTGTGTAAAAAAGATGTATTCACAGAAGTGTCATTCTGTATCTACCACCACCATCCCCAATTCCTTCTATCCTTTCCACTCAATTCCTACTCACACACTGTATGTAAACAATCTTAATCTCTGGGTTTCTTTTCTATGTTTCTTACACAAAAGGTAGCATAGTACAGTAATTTTTTTGTACTCTGTATCTTTAATTTAACAATATGTCCTAGAAATTAGTCTACATCAGTTCATGAAACCTTTCTCATTCTTTGTTTACAGCTGCATATGACTTCAGTATGTGGATATATCTTAGTTTATTCACCATTGTCCATTCAACACCTCTCCTATGTATGGGCATTTTGATCTTTACCAGAATTTTTCAATCACAAACAATGCCACAATGAATAACCTTGTGATTTTTTTTGTTTGTTTTTTTTGTACTGTGGGAGGTGCATTTTCTGGGTAAATACCTGTAAGTGGGAATGCCAAACCAAAATATAAAAGCATATATAATTTCAATAGGTATTTCCAAATTTCACTTCATAAGGGTCAATACTAATTTTTATTCCAACCAGCAATATGTAGAAATGCCTGTTTCCCCACAGTTTCACCAACAGATTGTGTTATAAATTTTTTAACACATGACAATCTGATAAATGAGACATCACATCTCAGTGTAGTTTTCAGTTGCACCTTCATGAGTGAAGGTGTATTCTTATAGGTATAAAGGTCATTAATATATGTGTTTTTTGTGAATTGTCTACCATGCTTTTTCAAAATTTTATATTTATGTTCTTACCTTTTCCCCTCATTTTTAGAAGAATTCATTATATAGAAGGAGTGTTGACCTTTTAGCTATGATATACAAAATAAGCAATGACAAGGAAAAAATAACTTCAATCAGAAGAGATTTAAAAAACACCACAAGAAACTACTTCTACTTTAACTTTCATGCAAATAAATCTGAAAATCAAATGAAATGGATAATTTCCTAGGGAAACACCATCTACCAATATTCACTTCATTAAATATAGAAAGCTGAAACAGATGAATTTTCCTAGAATAAATAGAGAACGTGATCATAGAACCACACCACACCAGGCCCACATAGTTTCACAAAGGAATTCTTTCAACCTTCAAAAACCAGACAGCCCTCATGCTCTATACTGTACACTGTTAAAGAAAAGAGCATTGATAACTTAACCTAATAAAGACTATTTAAAATGATAAAGAATATAAAATATGCCTAAATATGCCTAAAGGTTAATGTAAATATTCTAAATAAAATATTAGTGAACACAATTATAATGATATGATTTTTATTAATAATATCATACCAAGAAAATAATATACCATGGCCAAGCAGGACTTATCCAAGGAAAGCAAGGTTGGTTCAACATTATTCCTAATTTATATAACACACCATTTGACAAAATTCCACATGCATTCCCAATTAAAAAATATATAAGAAAATAGAAACTGATGGGTATATTATTAAAATATATTTACTGTAGTCCTAAAGCCAGCATCTTTCTTAATTGGGAGACACTAAATATATCTCTACTAAGATCAGGTAAAAGCAAAATTTCTCACTGTCTCTATCACTATTCATCATGTATTAATCAATGAATTTAGACAACAGAAATTAATCACTTGGATAAAACCTGAACTAAAATAAAGTAAAATAATATTTTTGTACAGATACAGTTATGTATTTGGAAAACCCTGGAGAATCAATGGTAAAATTAACCCAAATAGCAAAAGAATTTAATAAATAGCAAGCTATAAAATTAACATAAATCAATAGTCTTCAGTTACACAAATAATAATTAGAAGACACAAAGAGAGGAAAATACACCATTCACAATAGCAACAAAAGGATGAAATATTTAGGAATCATTTTAATATGAAATTTACAAAACCTATGTAAGGAAAATATTAAAACAGTCCTGAAAAACACAAAGGTTGACGTGAGCATAGGTAAAGACACCCTCGCTCTCTGATAGGAAGAATCAACATTAAAGATGGAACTTCTCCCTAGGTTAATTTATAAAGTTAATGCAATCCAAATAAAAATACGAACATACTTCTTTCTCCCTAAGGAGTATTATCTTTCCAGGACCGCCTGCTCAGATCAGGTATGCACTTTTAAGTCTCTTCCCAAAAGTGAGAGCTCTGAACTGGAGTGCATTTTTAAAATATTTTCATATGTAGGGTGATTTTTTTCTTTCTTGTGGTGACTTTAGGTCAATTTTAGGTCTGCTGTTGGCTCGCCTGTTCTCCCTTTCCTACAGTGCACCCCTCTCTCCCCAACCTCAGATACTCTTGTACTCCCTGAAGGCAGGGGTGCTGGAGACAGCCCACTGGATTTGGTGGTAATTTGCCTACTTGATGTAATTGTAAGTTTGGTTCTTCTCTGTCTTCTAGTTATACTTACGTAGTGAATTGTGTGTAGTTTTATTTGTTACTCTCACTATTCCCTACTATTTTCGGAGGAGAGGTTGGGAATATCGATTTTACGTGGCCTGCATTGACTTGGCTAGTACCTCATTTAATCTTTACAGGAATACTGTGAGATTAGACTGTCAACTCAATTTCCAGATAAGAAAGCTGAAACTGAAAATTCACACTCTCATCCAGTGTCAAAGAGCTAAAGAGATAAGGAGCTAAAAAGTACAGAGTCTAGAGTATTATCTAGGATGCACAAGTTTATTTCTATGATTTGCCATCTAGGTCTAAGAGAAGACTGATGCTTCAAGACATGCAGGTCAGAAGTTTTGTGTGCATCCCCTATCCTAGGGCTTCTGGCTTTCATAACCCAGTTTATATAACTAGCATCCCTTAAAAAACAAATTCTTAATTTTATAAGATTCTGCTCTTTCTGTTTACAGAAAGTCCAATGGCACGCTTATTATTGGGGGTATCAACAAGGTAGGACCCATTACTGCCAAAAGCAACTGCAGCATTCTTTCCCTTCAAAATCTGGGTCTACTGCCTCGAGAGGCTTTCTTATCAATCAGATTTGTCCTGTCACTTCTTGTTTCCATCTTCACAGTCCTCTCCAAAATAAGCTAACATACAGTCACATACAACCCAGCTTATACATATACATTAACACTCAGGGGTGTGCACGTACGCAGGCACACACACACACACACACACACACACACATACACACACAACCACTGGTGTGGCATGGTACTCCCCAGGTTGCTGGACTGTGGAGAAGTCTGGTAAGTCTTTGGAGAAGGGCTGGGCTGTGGAGGGGTTTAGTACCCCATCCATCTAGAGGTAGGTGGATGAGCAACCATTTACCAAGGGTGCTAAACTACTTTAATGTTTCCACAACGAGTACATACCCTCTGAATATCAGCCAAGCAAACGCATATAAGCACACGTACACTCACATACATACACACACACTGACACGTTTTCCTTTGTAGGTTATGGAAAAACACATCAAGATCAGACTTCAAAATAACATGTCCAATAACTTAGCTTAATATAAAAACCTCATTAAGCATTTCCTATGGCTCCCCTTCCTTTGTCCCAGGTTTTCCAAAGGTTAAGGTGAACAAGGTTAAGGTTTCCTTTTAAGGAGAAATAGTTTTCTTTTTTATACAGTTATTTAATTAACAAGACTTTTTAGATTCAAAATATATATGACATGAATAAAGCATGCAGTTATAGCAAGAAGCATAAAGGTGGTGTGCAACTGACAGGAGTTTAGAAAATAAGCACGGATTTTTCTTATTCATATGGCAATTGGAAACTCTCACTATTCTGGAAAAATGCCAAATGATTTTCTGCTTCCAAGCTTTGCTTTCACAATTCTTTCTACTTAGAATTTTCTGTCCATCTCCCAGTTCTCTCTTCCAGTATATCACGCCAATGCTTTGAGTCTGATTTCAAATGCCACCTTATCCAGAAAGCTCCTCTAACCCCAATCACTGTGGTCAGAAAAGATATTTGTGATTGATACCAACAGCACTTTTAACTACTCTTCCCTTACGAGTTTTTCCCTGCTTATACCATTTCTGAATGCATCTTGTTCACCTCCTTCACTATAAAATGCTTAGTGACTATTTTACACATCTTCCCAAATCCTAGAACTCATATACATGCCCTCACCATGTTCTGTTGAATAAACACATGCTGTATAATAGCATATTCTTTGTGATATGCCTGTGATCAAACTGGAATAAACTTACACAGTCGCAGGTCTCTCCCCACCTCCTTATTTTCTCCCACTCTGAGGTCAACTCTCCAATCCCAATAACAACACAGGAGATAAAAACTCACAAAACACAAGTGGTAACAGCAGTAATTCTTCCTCTAACAACTCATCCTAAGGAAAGCACAAACATTCAGTTATACACATATTCATCTCAGCATTGTTTATAATAAGCCCAAAATGGAAACATCCCAAATATCCAACAATAGGTGAGTCTTAAATAAATCATGGTACATTTCTCCTATGATATACAATGAAGTTATCAAAAAATGATGTAGAAAACCATATAAATGATACATAAAGTGCTCATAACACAGTGGCAGGACGTTATTCAGTATATATACTATAATCCATATCTGCAGAACTAGGGCTTTAAGACTGTACCCACGCTGCAATGGGAGGAATAAATGGGGGTCCCCAACCAAATGGGGCACCAGAGACAGCATCTCACAGGAGACAACACCTAAGCTGAGATGAGGGATTGAGTGATGGTGGGAGGGCAGTGACAGGGGTGTGGCAGAGAACACACTCCAGGAAGATGCAGTGGTGTGAATAAAATCCCAGAGGCAAGAAGAAGCCTAAGTTTGGGGAACCCCACGTAGTTTACTAAACATGCACTGACACCTAGTAAAAAAACAGCAGAAGTAGGACAAGCACAAGGTTCCCTACTTCTGCGCTAGGCTGGATGAAAGCAGAGGCAAGTCCTCATCCCAACCTAAGCCGCAGACTTAGTTCCCAGCTGAGCCTTGAGGCTGCAACAAAGGAACAATGAAAAAACAAGTGATAATGAGAGAATTCATGTATATATTTGAAAATTAATCATATCTGGACTATAAAAAACCACAATGATATTTTGTAATAACAAACTAATGTGGAGAGGATGAAGTTGAGGAGGAAATCATAAATCCTGCCTCTAATGGACAATGGCTTTTATTGAATAAATACTTGCCAGGCCAGTAGTGAAGGGCACTAGGGTGGCAAAATACGTGCTTTTAAACCTGCTTCCCATTCTCGAGAAGACTGATTTCATCTGTCAAGGTTATCACCAGCATCTCTGCAGGCTGAGCAAACCCTCATTAAGAGAGTAGCCCCTCCTGGTCCCCAAGACCTTTTGTAAGGTCAGTAGCGCACTGCAGTGGGCAGCTTGGCTTGCATGATCCCCTCTCAGGAGCGGAGCGGCTGTGAAATGTAGCAGCTCTCAACCCTGGCTTAGCCCCTCGATAAGCGGTCTGCCCCGAGGAGACATATAGCAATTCGCTGCCAGCTAACAGCGGGCAGCCATCTCCCAGAGGACCAGTGACAGCAGATGGGGCACATGTGCCCATTGACTCTCCATGGGAGGGAAAAGGTGCAATCCCCTAAAAGCCCTGAAAAAAAGCCGACCATTTTCAGAAATGTGATTTCCTGACACTGTGAATGGCAACTCTTTTCCTCTATGAATTCAAGTGGTAGATATGCACACGTGCTTTAACCGGCCCTGGAGAGCCTTGTCCAGTATTTAGTGCTGAAGTTGTCACTCTGACTCATGAAAGCCCAGGAAAGGATAACCAGAAAAGCCATGCAGTACAAAAATCAAATGGGGGCCACAAACACCCAAGGAGACTTTTGCCAAGTGTCATCAAAGTCAATGGGTTCAGAAAAAGAGCAAGCTCCCTTGCTGCAGGAGGGTCTGGCAGAATCTTTGTCACCATGGCAACCCCACACTCCTCACCCTCCTTGGAGACAGCTGGGAGCAGATGTTCTGATGTTGATGCCTCATCATATGCTGCCCCAACTCAGGCAACTTGCTCCAGTTCTTTAAGCGATTTAAACACAGAAGAATCGGAAACTGGTAATACAACAATTGATATGAACTGTAATATATTAAATGCCTGATATGTCCCAGATTCTGAATAACATATGACATGGACACTGTCTCACGTAACCCTCACCTCGAGCCTGCAGATTTCATGAAACCACTCCATTCTATTGATGACGGGAAATACTGAAGACAAAAAAAGGGCAAATTCCCTAGTCAGTCAAAGTCAGAACAAGGCTTCAACCATCCAGACCTTCACAGTCTTAATTGTGGGCTACTCCCCTCTTATGAAGCAACAAATTTTCCTGGCAACCTGGATTGACCTTCCACACATAGGTGTCCTCATGCAAGTTGCTGGAAATGTTTAAGAGCTGAATGAGATGATGTCTAAAACACCTTCTATAGTTGAAACTCCCTGATTCATTTGAGCCTTACCATATGCGAGGCAAGGCAGGCAATTTAGAATCATTAAGACAGTCTCTATTTTCGAGGAGTATGTATTATAGGAAAGAAGCTCAAATTAAAATGTACAGTTGAGCAATTAAGTGTAAAGCTGTGTAGTAATAACTACACAGAAATAGGAGAAGTAGGGGAAGAAATAAGGAAGTAGTCAATTAAGGTAACATAGTCAGAGCAGGCTCTACCTGCAATGCAGAGAAAGGTACCATGACCAGTAGAGAAAGGGAGTCGATTGACCAGAAGACCTAAGTGAAGAATCAGGAGGCTCCTGTGGATGGAGCAGACTTGAACCTGCAGGCACCATGAGAAAGGGCAGGGCCTATAGTGGACACCATGATGGGTATGGACAGCACAGGACCTCAGCTGGAGACTATGTTACATGGCCCATTTATGTACAGTCATCTTGTTGGTTTTAATTTTCTGATTATTTCCCTTAAAGGTTCTTAGCAACAAACATGAAAATTCTTAGGTGGGGAGAAACCAGATTCCATGTCAAGAATTTTGAGAACCTCCCTTCTGGTGAAGAGAGCTGGCCCCCAGATTTCACAAAGCTAGCAGGTGACTCTGCATAATACAGTAGCAATAGGGGAAGCAGCGAGAACTGAACATGTTGTGGAGGAAGGTCAAAGAGGAAGATGAGATGGGAACAGGCTGCCAAAGGAGAGAATGAGTTGAAGAGAAACGGTGACTAATGTGGTGGGGCTGAGCTTGGGAATATTACTATGTGTCCAAACCAGAACACTTAGGAGACTGAAAATGGGTGAGATTTGTGATTATGGAAGGACAATGGAATAAACTGGGTTTACTGAGCAAATCAGGGTGGACGGTCACTCCATGCAAAACCCTTCTTCTGTCCTTCCTACTCCCAAATGCTTGGGTGTGACTAGTATCTTTCAGGGAAAACAGTTCAGTTCTGCCTTCAGATTATCACACTGCAAAAAACAGCAGAACAAAAAACAGGCTGCTCCAAAGGACTGCAGAGCACTGGGTAATTTGGTCAGCCCTGGAAGTTAGATGCCAGCAGTCCCCAATATGCCATCCCTGGGAACACTGTTCTACAAAGTGTCAGTATGCACATAACAAATAAAGTGTTCAATGCTCCAACAATTTTAGGAAACTCCCAAGGAAACACAATTAAGTAGGTTTCTTCAAAGGTGTTCTTCTTGGAACCCTTTCTATGGCAACGTGCCTTATGAGTTTCCATAAGAGAGATAACCTGTGCAGCATTTTCCACTTTTATTTAATCAGAAAATTTATTTTTCCAGCTCGCTCACTGGAAAACCCTGAAACTAATGTCCCATGGTACATAATTTGGAAAATACTCTGTGAAAGTGATAAGTTAGATTTCCAGATATAATATCTACCCACGATGCCCCAACTCATAAAATCAGGAACATCAAAGTAGCTCTGCTTTGAGAAATGGAATATCCATTTGTTGATAAATGGAGTGGGAGAAAGAGGACTTGGCAGGCTGCTAGGTGACTGGATTCCAATATCAACTCTACCACCTCTTTGAAAAATCAAGCTTTTTTGGATCTCAATATAATGGCAGGATTGAGTTCAATGTCTTAGAGTCTTTCAGTTCATAAATCTTATGATCTCTATGTGTCAATCTAGCATTCCTTTAACTCGTCAAACAAATCCTGAGTGCCTAACATGTGTCAGGTACTGTACTAAGTTTTAAAGCTACAGGATGAGCAATGAGACCTACTTTGCAGTGTCTGGAGCTGGTATCTTTATCCCGTGGTGATTCCCACAGAAAGCAAACAAATTGCTTTTTAAAATTGGGCATAAAACCCTTAGATCTTAAATAAATACACTGTTAGGAAAGGGTGTGGATGGAGGGTACCATTGAAAGAAAATTAAATATAGTTAAAATCAATTACCTAAATTGAAAAACATTGAACCATATAGAGAAACATACATCAAAGGAAATGCTGGTTGAACATTCTACTCTGATCAGCACAAGACATTATTTCATGCAAAATAAATAATAATATACTTCTCAGCTCAGACCCCTCTCTCAGGATTCTCATGCTTGGTCTGGGGTGGTAGCAGTGCGGGTTGTTACTCTGGCATTTATTTCAGGCCTCCCAAAACACATCTCCAAATCTTGGACTTCTAGCCTCTCAAAAACTGAGGGATGAGGAATATGCCTGCTAAGCTGTGCACTGGCCTGTCACATTTATTCAAGATTATTAACACCCTTTCATTTTAAAAAAATTTATTTTATTGATGTATAGTTGATTTTACTGTACAGGAAAGTGATTCATATATATATACTCCTTTTCATATTATTTTCCATGATGGTTTATTACAGGGTAATGAATCTAGTTCCCTGTGCTATACAGTAGGACCTTGTTGTTTATCCGTCCTATATATAATGGTTTGCATGATACCCTTTCAGAGCAGAACTTCAGACAAAATCAAGTAATTTAGATTCCAAAACACTCCCTGCCCTCTAAAGCATAAAAAGGTAGTGCTGCTCTCCTTGAGCTTTGTGTAAAACTGGCACACACGGTCTGTTTGGTGGGTCACTGTGTACAGTGCACAGATCTCCTGAGCAACAGACACTTCATCCCTTCCTGACATGCATCCACACTCTGGTTGGTTCACACACCCACCGTCCATCCTAACCCTTGAGAAGACAACCCGCCATTCCCCGATGCCTGCCTCTCTCTTCACAAAGCAGTTTGGAAGAGCAGTAGCTACTCAGTATGAAAGATTATGCAATGGACTACGTTTTCACAGACACAAAAATGCCTTCAAATGTCATCCGTTAGTGAAAGAATCAGATTACAGCATAGGATAAAGAGAGTGTCGGCTGGGCTTCCCTATCTCTTAAGCCACTTGGTTTTTCTGAGCAGAGTTTTTATAAAGCACCAGGGATAAAACTTCACGGCTAACCCTGTGGCTAGAAAGTCCCCACAGATTTTCTTCCTTAACAAGCGTTGGTTTCGTTTCATTTTTAATATGTTGATTGTATTATGGGGAGTTTATTCTTTTCCGAGTTGGCATTTGCCATTCCTGGGGTTCCTTTGCGGGGATATTCTAACATTTGATCAAGCAGGTCCTTTTTGTTCTCCAGAATGTAATTCTACACTATTTGTTGTAGTACGTTAGTCATTGGGGAAATGATGAAATAAAACAGAAAGCTAAAAGGTGGTCATCTGTGACTATAAATAAGTATATATAATTAAAGAGAGAGTACAGAACTCTTCCCAATAATTTCACTTGGGGTGAGTGAAATGAAGCCTCATATCCCCAAAAACCTATCATCACCTCCAACCATATTTCAAATTAGTTTTGGCCCATCTATGCCTTATGAATAGATTTCTAGAACAGTGGACACTATTATTTTTCCTTACCTCTGGCTCCCTAATTCTTTTTCCTCCTCTTCCCAAAAATATGGTCTAGGGAATCAGGATTTTAGATGTAGCTAGGTATAGATATAGATACAGATATAGGTGATATAGACATAGATGGATATAGAGATGTGGATTTGTAAACATTTCCCCTAGGTTACATAAGGGATATAAATATTAGTCAATGTCTCATGTATATTTCATTATTTAGTAATAGCTGTCTCAACTCTGTTTTACCTGTATAGAATCCCAGGATTTAGTAGCCAGACCTTGGAAACATACCAGTCCAGGAGTAAGAAGGCAGCACAAGCGTTATGCTTAGTGACCTCAGACAAGTTACTTAACCTCTCTTGTCTTCAATCTCTTCTGTTGTAAAATGAGGGTAAGCCACTAATTCCTGACTACCACACAGGGCTGTCCTGAAGGGTGAAATGAAATAATGTAAGTGAAAGAAAGGGTTTTGTAAAGTGCAAAGTACTCTATAAATGGAAGGTGCCGTTATCTTTAATCAAAACTGCGGGAAAACATATGCATTTTTCATCCTTATTGAATACCATAAACAAATTTGAACTCTAAAAATGAAATCAGCCCAAAGTAAACTGTTAGAAATGACAATGAGTCATTTTTCAACAACAAAGATATTGATTTTCCACAGATGCTCTTTCCTGTTGCATGTAAAGATCCAGATCCATCAATGCCTAGGTCCCCTGTTTTGACCTGGGTATAATTATGGCTGATCACATGTCACTTGGCTCAGTTTACTATCAGAGCTTGAGGCCACTAAGTTTCCTCCCTATTACCACAGGAATATGACAGGATTTATAGTAAATTGTGCTGTTACCAAGGCATTTTCTTTAATTAATTTAAAAAACAAAAATAATTCTTTTTAAGAATACGATCTAAGCCTGAAGCTTCAGCTAAGCATATACCTTCCAGTTTAAAAGTTCTATATCTTTTACGATCGTCATTTTTAATTTCAAACATCTAAATTGAAGATTACCAGACACCCTACTTTTGCAGACAAGATCCACTTCTAGAAAATTCAAAATAGCTGCCAGATCCTCCATTAAGTCTTTTTATTATTTTATTTAGTCCCCAAAACCAGCAATATTGTACCAGTTAATCATTGGTTTTTAATAATAGAACTATGGTCATGTGAGATGTTAACAATGGGGGAAGTGGGTGACAGATATAAGGGAACTCTTTGTACTGTTTTTGCAACGCCTCAATTTTTCCATAAGTCTAAAATTTGTTCAAAATAACAAGCAAAAAATAAAATAAAAAATCTCACAAAATAGCATCCTATTCCCATGAGTCTGGATACTAGGCCTCAGAGAGCAATCATTTGCCTCAAGTCAATTATCATTTCCATTACCTTACGCTACCAATTCATTCTATAAAGTATTTAAGGCAGTTTGCTTACACAAAATACAAGATAATAATTGTAATAAAAAAGATAGCTAACATTTTTGTAGCAGTAACCACATGCCAGAAACTGTCTTGGAACTTGACATAGATCAAATCAATAACTACATCAACCCTATGATGTACGTCCCATTCTAATTTCTACTGCACATGAGAAAATGGAGATGCCAAGGAGATTGGTAACTTGCTCAAGGTCACATATCTAGCCAGTGGGGAAATGAGGATGATACCCAGGATACAGGACGACATTCAAATGGCAGGGAAGAAAGGCAGAAAATAAGAGAGCAAACATGAAGTGAATCAGGAGGGAGGCAATATGGGTGTTGGGTCAACAGTACAGTTTTCTGAGTACATTCAACTAAAGCCGACCGTATGATCAGGACATGGCAAGCATGCTGTATCTAGGACCAGCCAGAGCTTCTTCTAGGGATCCTCATACAGGACGCCGATACATATAATTTAAAGGACCTAACTCTCACAGCTTTTGAGGAAATGACAATGAGTTTTGTGGGAAAGAGTCTTATAACCTGACACACTATGGGCAACTGATGTCAGCGATTCTGTAAAAACAATTTGTAGGTTGTCAATGTTATATGCTCCAGGCACATAGCTCTCCTCTTCCCTGACTTAATTCAGGGAAAGATTTCAGAATATCTGGACTAATATTGTTTCTCTCGGCTGCATTTGTGAGAAGTACTGGATGGAAATGATTCTGAGATTGTGCTCCTGAAGTTCAGGGTTCTACTTCTCTCAATAAACACACTGCCACTTGCCTTACTATTCTTCTAAACAGGAAGACACACTTCCCCTCACATCATTCTCTCACCCTCCTGGAACATCCTATAACATGAAGAACCTTATTTACATGTCAGGAAACTGGCCCTTCTAGATAAGTGAAATTCCTATTTACCTGAAATCTAAAATTTTAACTTGCAGCATGATCTTATTTTAGCAGGTGCTTTGAATTGCAATTCATTCAAAACATGCTGCAACATTCCTTGTCTTAATTTTTATTAAGTATTTAAAATCGATGAATTAATTAAAATTCATTATTTAATTAAGCATAACCTTTTCTTGGTGACTTTGGAAGGCCTCTGGGCATCTCCTTGTCTGTAGTCTTCCATCAGGAGAAATTCTCCTGGGGGTGACTGGAAATATATGAGGCCTGATATGGGCTGACACAATGGTTAGAGAACACAACTGGCATTTTATGGGGAGAAATGGAGGTGCTAATTATCCTCAAGTACAGGAAAATTAAGAATAATGCAGAACTCTCCTGTCCAAGATAGTAATGAAAGATTCACAGAGCAACCCTCTCTTGCAGAATAGTGTGGAGATTCCCACCACAGTAACCCTGAGAGGAGGTCTCCAGCCTCTGTGTAAATGTCTTCAGTGACAGTGAACTTGTTATTCTAATCACCATTGCTAGATACCTGTGGGACACGTATTCAGCTGTTTAGCCAAAATTTGTCATCTTTTCATTTCTTCCTATTTCTTTTTGGAACAATATGTCATAGAGAAATTATATCCTCTTCTCAATGAATCACGATTAAAGTATATTTTAATAAATGTTGACGTAACCTGAAAAACCACTTTTGTGTGTAGAAATTGTTTACTTTTTACCAAACTCCCTAAAACTTCATGACACCACGTTATTAGTGGTTCTGTTACTGCCTCTCTGTGTAATTCCTCTACTAGGAAGCAGTGAAAAGCTGGCTGTCCCCGAAGAGAGCTGTCTTCTACTTTCTCCTTTATGGTTTCGCATATCTCCTTTTTCAGAGAATCTGTTTCTCTCTGTACTCTCAGTCTAGTCTGATGAATAAATTCTACGCTGCTTAGCTGTCTGAATACAATCAGGATTAGAACTAAAGTTACCAGGGAAAACCAGATAACTAAGTCCTATATATCGAATTCCAAGACAATTTGTGCCAGATGAAAACAGGAAATGTGTGTCGGCTTTATGTTTTCATTGTATCCAGTGATCTCTCTCTTGCTGTTAGCTCACACCAGGGGAGAGAGCCAATATGCTTAGTGTGTGTATAGAAACGGGTTTCATGTTGTGGACCTACACCAGTCAGCGGGCAGTGGTTGCCTTTACTGCTGCCTTGAGAATGAATTTCAGCCCAAGCCTCACTTAACAGAAAATAACATCTTAACCAATGAAAATTATTGGGTGGGTCTGAGACATGGCAACGTCAGTGTTGTTGGTACATGTGATATGTATTTGCTGACACTGATATGGTAGAACAACTACTGGTTAGGAGTCCTAGGTCCGGAATTCAAAATTCTGGTGTTAGAACTGACTGGCTGAGTGACACTGGGCTATCAACATCTCTGGGCTAAAACATCCTTATCAATAAAATTGAAATAATAATTATAATTCCCAATTGGGCTGCTGTGCAAATCAACTGAAGTAACTAAGTTCTATAAATATTTATTGAGTACATTCTAATATGCCAGACACTCTGGCATCATGCCAAGAATAACACAAGGAACGAGTCAAGGTCTCTGCCCTTGAGAAGTTAAGAATCAAATGGGCAAAACAGATAAGTGAGCAGATAATTTCAATATAATGTAGTAAAGACATTGATAACTGAATCACAAAGTGTTAACGAGAACACAGAAGACAGTCACCCCATCAAGTAGGATGATTTCTGCAACAGCTGATACAAACTCTGATAGAAACTGGCTTTATAATAAGGAAATCTACTGACTAACATTACAGCCAGGGCTCAGACTGTTGATTCAGCAGCTCAGCAATGTCTTCCAGGACTCAGAGTGTCTTTACATCTCTACCCTACTGTGCGCAGCAGTGCCTTCATCCTGAAGCCAGACCACACAATGGATCGTGGCAGCAAGTGAAATACCTTGCCTTAGTCATGTCTCTCTTCTCACATCTCATTGGTCCAAACAGATTTAAATTGACACATTTCTGAACCAATCATCTGTAAAGGAAATGGAATTATCATAATTGACTGTGACAAGAATCTGAGGTAGATGGTAACTATAATATTCACTTGAGGTTCTAGACCAGCTTAAAGAGGTGGAGTGGGGGTGGAGAGATGGTGTCCTGCAAGACATCAATTGAAGTTGTTAAAGGATGAGTAAGAATTAGCCAAAAGAAGAAGAAGTGGATGAGCATCTCAGACAGGGGAATAACATGATCATGACTGTGGAGGCAAATTACCATGGAGGTAACAGATAGAGGCAGCACTTACAGTGAGCTATGGATTTCCTAGATGCTTCTTGTTGACTGAAATCTACCAGTGGAGTAAGAGAAGTATCATGGTCTTAAGATATTCCTAAATTAACTTTCAAACTATTTTTTTCTTTAGTTTATGTTTCTTTGATACAAAATGTATGATTTCTCTAAACATTTTTTTATTTCTACTTCTTAGATATCTCTCCACGGAAAATTATGTAATTCTTTGGGCATAGCATACAACTCACTAAGTGCATACAACTCACTAAGTATGGAGTGAACAACACAGCACAAAGGGTTATACACTATGAATTCTTAATTTTGAATCATCAATCAGTTAAAGTATATGTATAAATTATTTTAATTTAGAAATACAAGACGTTCTTAAGTAAAATGTTCTTCTAATTGGTTTTGCATGGGGTGGATTAGCCTATCCAGGAGAGTTTTGCTTCATTATTTCCTGAAAACACTCAAATGGGTGCAGCACAGGTTATCCTCTGATTGCATTTACTAATTGAGTCAATTGGCTATCTTATCAGTGGAAATTACTCCATCATACTAGAAGTGTGTTTTAATCCATGTTCTTTACTTTTCCTATGTCTACATAGAGGAGAAAGTAGAGAGATGGTATGTCAGGAGTAACCAGTCAAAGGCCATCTGAAACAGCCATACACCACTTTAAAATACATTTCAGAATGAGAAAGCAAAATTATATCCCTGTGACTAATGTTATAACTAATCCCTATTAGTAATACTAGTGGAATACACAATGGAATAGGGAAACTCAGAGCATGTCCAGAAAGTTGAAAGTAATGGGAAGGGTGACAATCTCACATTAATTCCCACTGAAAGGTCGGGATGACCATTTAATCATGTGAACTACATTTTGAAGTATCTGTACAATTTAAGATTTATTTTGCTTTTTGAATCATAAGGAATGGGAACAGAAAGTAGACTGCCTAGTGAGAATTTCAGAAGAGACAGAAAAAGGAGACAGTCTTTCTATGAGAGACTTAGGCACACTCAGGAAGCAATTTACTCTAAGCTATTTCTAAGTATTATAAATCTGGAGAAATCAGACTATATTTAGTCTGATTGTGGAATACTGCTGGGTAGTGATGTGAATACAGTCATTTCTTTAGGCATCTCAGCAAAAGAGAAAAGAGACAAAAGCTATCTTGCCGTGTCTAGGTAGGTAACAGAGTGGAAAGAGGATATAATTTAAAATACAATACCTGTTTATCGACATACAACATACAGTAAACATATTTAAAACTACATTGCAGTTCCTCTCTCGTTAGCATTTAAATTGATTCACCAGCTTACATCTACTCCCCACCTTCCCGTCAAACATGGAAGGGAAAAGTCTAATTAGAATGAGTCTATTTTTCTCTTTTGGATCCCCTCATTGCCAACCATTATTAAAGTTTGACCTTTAATTTCACTGCAAGACATCTAAATGAAAGGGAATGACGAACTTGGCTACAGGAACTCTCAAATTTACTCTCCTTTACAGTCTGATCCCTGTAGTGTGAATAGCAGCCTGATCTTACTGGCACTTTCAACTGCAATGTCAGGTTCATTTCAAAATTTAATACAACGTATTTGTCATCACCACACTTCCTTCGGTAAGGACACTGACACCAAACTGCTATCAGTTGGTGGTCGGAGAAAGATAGCTTGCTGAAAATGAAAATTCTCTCCTCTAAGCCTAAATAACTCATCTCACATATTATTTGTCTTCTGTTTCTGCAAGAGTACACTATTGCTTTCCACTATTTGATCTTCTAGTAATCCATCTAGGTAACAATAAAGAAATAAAAGAATATTTACTCACTGCTTCCTTCTGGAAAGACAGTAATCTATTTCATGGATTTCAAGAATAATTTCCCCGGCAGTAAAGAAGAAACGACAGATGAGAATCAATACCACTGCTGATTATGATGAAGTGTAAGATATGCCTTTCACTGTTCTAGCCTACCTCTGTTATGTACTAACGTGATGAGGCTGCCCATAGGCCCCCTTCTGCCTGGAACAGTGTTTCGCAAACTATGGTCCCTGGACCAGCATCGTCAGCATCCCTTGGGAACTTGTTAGAAATATCAGGTCTTGAGCCCCATCTCAGATGTACTGAGTCAGAAACTCTGGAGTGCGGGGTGGGTGGCAGATTTTTGTGCTTTTATAACCTCTCTGAGTGATTCTGATACACACCATCATTTTAGAACCACTGATCTAGGAAAGAGGAGATAAAGCCACATGTCCCCTCAACACAAATAAGTCTGTCAACATCCGAAAAAGTCTGATTGTCTCGCTGTTATTCAGAAACATTCCAATACCCTCTGGAATCACTACAAAATGAAAATATGAATAACCTAGTCCTCCCTTGAGAGTCATAAAATGACTCGACTGTTGGAAAACAAGACTCAGGAGGATGCTACAAGTTACTAGCATTGCCTAACTGGGAAAGAAATAGGATTCAACAGTGTTTTTTTGTTTTGTTTTGTTTTTTGCTTTTTTATGTTTTCAAAGGGAGGAAAGAAGCAGTATATTGAAGCCCTTCAGATATTACCCAACAATTGATAAATAGAGTTGCTCAAAATATTGAATGAAATCTCATGAGAGACTGTATCATTTCTTCCTTGTAAGGTGATTTTTAAATGTCATCATCACTATGGTATGATTTGAATTGAATCCTGTATCTCCTACAATAGTGGATCCACTAAGTATCCTTCCAAGCATCCTTGTCTTAGTTTGAGATGTACCATAACCAAACTCTGTGATAAAGATTTATGGGCACGTATTTATTGTATTTATTGGGGAATAATGCCAGGGAACCAGTGCAAGAGTAGGGTAATGAGACAGGAAAGGGAAGGAGGCTGATAAAGTGTGTATAATTTAAAAAATCAGACCATCAGTAAGTGGCATTTCATCTCACTGGGAACTCTATGACACAGCATAGAATATATACCTCAAGGTTATTCCATGTGAGGGGCAAGGGAGTTCGTATTTATACATCAACTCTCAATCATTGCATGAAGGTTGCTCCCTGGCATTATTCACTCCCTGGCACTTCTGACTGCATATATGGGCAAAGAAGGCACCAGTGACTGGAGGAATTCCTTAGGCAAAGAGATACAGGTGGTGTCAGCTGAATTTCTGGCTGGCATGCACAGAAATGGTAAATTGCCAATAGGATCTGGGCAGGACACAGTAGTACTTGCTAAGTCTGAGTACTCTAAAAAGCCATTTCTCTGAATTTACATTGCTAATATAAAATGCATGTCCATGTTCATTCTCCTCTCTTTTGAATTCCTCTGAACACCTGGCAGCATAGGGCAAAGATTCCCAAACCTTACGCAAAGGTTAAGTGTTTTGTTGTGTTTTTTTTAACTAAAAATAGAAACAAAAAATTAAGAGATTAAGAAGAAAATGACAGTTACTTTTTTAAAAATAAAATCCCAGTTACTATTATTGCTTCCAAAATGCACATCTTAATAAACTGTATACTTATTTGAACGAAGCTGCCATTGTTCAAAACTTTTAGAAGACCCATATTTGAAATTTAATTTAGAGGCACTGTATTCTCTATCATGGCTCTCATTGTGTGGTGTCTCTTTTTTTTTTTTTTTTTTTTTTTTGTGGTGTCTCTTAAATAGGTTGATTTATTGCAGGAATATACTTGAATGGTTAATACATCAAATACCTGATGAATAACCTATCCCTTGTTCTTCCTAAAATACAAGAAAATAAATACTGTGCTGAAACAGTAGTTAGAAAGTCTTGTTAAAAAAAGAAAAATATATACAGAGAAGTAAAGCAGTACTCATTGACCAACATGAGATACAACATGATCAAAAGGTTTAAAAAATAATGAGTTGAAAACACAACAGGGGTTCTATTTATTGTTCTGGTGAATCACAAAATATTCCAATCGACAATTTCCCATATGAATGGAGTCTGACCTTATTCTCACAGGTCAGCCCAAGAACATTTCTTCAGATTTAAAGATAAAAATAAACAAAACAAAACTTCCAACTCCAATCACAGACTTAAAAACATGTTTAAACATTTTAATCCAACTCAGGTAAATGATTATTCTAGCATGCTTTCCACCAATTAAATTCATCCCAGAAAAGGCACTCATGGTGTTAAGGATTGCAAACAAATGCCATTTTAGCTAAAGTTAAAGATCACATTTTTGGATTGTTCAAGGTTAATGATACAAAGCAAGAACTCAAAAAAAAAAAAAAAGCCTCTAAAAGGAAAAGCCAAGTCCCCCTTAATGATGGAAAATCATTCCTCATGCTTTTGGTGCAAATATATATACCACTTAAGGAAAATATTTCCTTAATATTTAGTTTTTTAATATTAATATTAAATGCACTGTGAAATATTTTCACAGTGGAACTGTGAAAATAATAAACGTTGCATGCAAGGGAGTGGTGAAGAGGTACCAGAGAACTCTTAACTCCTTGTACCTGTCAGCATGTGAACCTTGTTCTTCCTGATGTATTACACTCTTCTCCAGCATGGGTATTAGCTTTCTACAAGTGCAGAATGTACACTGCATTATCTCTGAATAAAGATGCTTGATGAAATATACAGACACTTTTTAAAGACAGCTTATTTGGTAACTTATGGAGCAAAATGTGTGGCACGTACTCAGGGTCCGACCACACCAGTGGGCAGTCTGGTGTTTATCCAATGACTCTGCAGTGTCTACCCACTTTGCATCCTGGAGACATGAACAATGATAAACAGTGGTCACCTGCCAGCCACTGGGAATGCTGTCCACTGCCCTGGCACTATGGGGATTTTCCCAACCTTTTCTGGGAAGATGTCACCTGATGCTAAACCTTCATCAATTGCCAGTGAAACCTAGCAACAATGAACCATTTACATGTCAGAGAAACAAAGTTGAAAACAGTGAATTAATTTGAAAATCTAAGGGAAAAATATGTCAGCATGCAGTTTGGGTCACACTCCATTTACTTTCAAATGCCCCCCTTTTTACTGAAGTATAATTGATTTAATATGTTGTGTTAGTTTCCAGTGTACAGCAAAGTGATTCAGTTACACATATATGTATGTATGTAACTGAATGTGCTATACAGTAGGACCTTGTTGTTTATCTATTTTATATGTAGTAGTGTTATCTGTTAATCCCAAACTCCTAATTTATCCCTCCCTTTATCCCTCCCTCTCTCCCTCCCTCCCTCCCTCCCTCCCCTTTCCCCTTTAGTAACCATAAATTTGTTTTCTCTGTCTGTGAGTCTATTTCTGTTTCATTAGTAAGTTCTTCTGTATCATTTTTTTTTAGATTTCACATATAAGTGATATCATATGATATTTGTCTTTCTCTGTTTGACTTACTTCACTTAGTATAATAATCTCTAGGTTAGAAGAATCAATATTGTTAAAATTACCATACCACCCAAGGCAATCTAAAGATTCAATGCAATCTCTATCAAATTACCAATGGCAGTTTTTGCAGAACTAGAACAAAAAATTTTTAAACTTCTGTAGAGTTGGAGAGGGTGTGGAGAAAAGGGAACACTCTTGCACTGTTGGTGGGAATGTAAATTGATACAGTCACTATGGAGAACAGTAGGGAGGTTCCTTAAAAAATTAAAAATAGAACTACCATACGACACAGCATCCCACTACTGGGCATATACCCTGAGAAAACTATAATTCAAAAAGAGTCATGTACCACAATGTTCATTGCAGCTCTATTTACAATAGCCAGGACATGGAAGCAACCTAAGTGTCCATCAACAGATGAATGGATAAAGAAGATGTAGCACATATATACAATGGAATATTACTCAGCCATAAAAAGAAACGAAATTGAGTTATTTGTAGTGAGGTGGATGGACCTAGAGTCTGTCATACAAAGCGAAGTAAATCAGAAAGAGGAAAACAAATACCGTATGCTAACACATATGTATGGAATCAAAAAAAAATGGTTATGAAGAACCTAGGGGCAGGACAGGAATAAAGACGCAGATGTACAGAATGGACTTGAGGACACGGGGAGGGGGAAGGGTAAGCTGAGACAAAGTGAGAGAGTGGCATGGACTAATATACACTACCAAATGTAAAATAGATGGCTAGTGGGAAGCAGTCGCATAGCACAGGGAGATCAGCTCGGTGATTTGTGACCACCTAGAGGGGTGGGATAGGGAGGGTGGGAGGCAGAGGCTAGAGGGAGGAGATATGGTGATATATGTATATGTATAGCTGATTGACTTTGTTATAAAGCAGAAACTAACATAGCATTGTAAAGCAATTATACTCTAATAAAGATGTTTTTAAAAAATTAAAAAATAAAGTTTTTTTCCTCAAAAAAAATAAATTCTATAGAAACTCAAATGCTCCCTTTGAAATGTAGGAAACCTACTTGTCAATGAGACAAGAAAAACCTATATGTACTCTATGCTTAGTAGACTTCTTTTGACCCATACTAATGATTAGATGTGCAGAAGAGAGGAATCAAAGCTAATTCACCAATCAAAGTACTGGAAATCAGATTCCAAATCAGAATACTCATTCATGTAATCTATAATACAATTTTCTTAATGAAAATAAACATTACTAACAGATTATTTGCTACAATCACAGGCTGGGTGAGAAATAGCAACTTTAGTGAGACTGATTGAAGAGTATCACTAATAAATCAAATAGAGAATGGGTCAAAGTACTATATATCTACAGAGATAGCTGTAGAAATTCATAGATGACTACTTGAATTTTAAGTAGTCCGAAGTAGATCACATTCTTAAACTAACCCACAAGATTTATGTATATCAAAACTGCTATTTCCAGTTACTTCCTAGCTTCAATGTGGCATAGATTGTGTAATTTTTAAGTTCCCAAGCTAGTGGTATAAAGGAGCTTCTGAGGAAGAGAAACATATCTTTCCAGTGGCAGGAGTTATGCTCAACAAGACACTGTCAAGAGTCCTACAGAATCTTCGGACTTCCCCGGTGGTCCAGTGGTAAAAGAATCCACCTTGCAATTCAGGGGATGCAGGCTTGATCCCTGGTCAAGGAACCAAGATCTCACATGCCGTGGGGCAACTAAGCCCTCATGCCACAACTACTGAGCTCGCGCACCTCAACTAGAGAGCCCACATGCTGCAAACTACAGAGCCCACATGCTCTGGAGCCCACGTGCCACAACTACAGAGCCCATGTGCCTTGGAGCCCACATGTTACAACTAGAGAGAGAAAACCTGCATGCCACAACTAGAGAGAAGCCTATGAGCCACAACGAAAGATCCCGCATGCTGCAACTAAGACCTGACACAGCCAAAAAAATAAAGAAAATAAATATATTTTTTTAAAGATTTATTGATTGATTGATTGATTGATTGCTATGTTGGGTCTTCGTTTCTGTGCTAGGGCTTTCTCTAGTTGTGGCAGGCGGGGGCCACTCTTCATCGCGGTGCGCGGGCCTCTCACTATCGTGGCCTCTCTTGTTGCGGAGCACAGGCTCCAGACGCGCAGGCTCAGTAGTTGTGGCTCACGGGCCCAGTTGCTCCGCGGCATGTGGGATCTTCCCAAACCAGGGTGCGAACCCGTGTCCCCTGCATTAGCAGGCAGATTCTCAACCACTGTGCCACCAGGGAAGCCCCCTAATTTTTTTTTTTTAAAAAGAGTCATACAGAATCTCCATAGTATGAGTGTGTTTCGTGTTTGGTAATTGCAATCATTGTTGCTTTTGTTGTGGTCATCCATTTACAATGCTTGGTGTCAGTCTATTTATCTCTTGTAAAAATAAAATACAGTGTGTGTGTGTGGAAAAAAAAAAAAAAGAGTCATACAGAATCTTGATCACAGCTATGCGAGAATCTCTTGGCTCCGCTATCTGAATGGGTTGTAGACATTTTGCAAGGATACTGAATGTTCCTTTTGGCATAAGGGATACCTGGAGTGAGTCAATATGGACAAGCCTTTAAATAAAGGACATAGCAAGTAACCTTGGAAATTATAGCAAGCCTCAAGTCCAATTAGATCTAATATGAGTTTGTTTGATTTTTTTAATCAAAAAACATTTATTTCTTTTGGTCTCATCCATTTACGGATGAATAAACTCTGAAATAAAAGGCCTATGAAACAATTAATAAACTCAGAGTGATGAAAAGGAAAGTATCAAAAGTTACAAGGAAAAATCACAGGAGATTCATTAAATAGATCTCAGTCCTTTTTTTCTCACCAAGCATTTAAATGTGTCAACAGTTCTGTCAATTCCTATAACTAAGGAAATGCTATGATGATATGTAGAGGGTCAAACGGGAGCATTTTCTGGCAAACTTTGATCATCAATCATCCACAACCTCATAGAAGCTGAACTTCAAAAAGTGCAACCAGATCACATTTTCAATTTTTCACTGGACAAAAGACTGCTTCAGGCATCAGGAGGCCAGTATGTTCTTGTAACCACAGCTGTGGCTGTTATCCCACAAACCCACAAAGACTTCATGAAACTGATCTGAACCAGTAGTAATTCCTACTTATGCCATAAAAATTGAGAGGGTAGGTCAATGCTGAAAATTAGTTATTTCACATGAATAGCAATAAAACTATAGAATTTCTATAAAATGGTAGAGTTGACAGCTCTGTAAAAAAGTGTTCTACGTTCAATCACAATGTGTGCGTATGTGTGTGTGGGGGGTTATTTCCCCACCCTACACTAAGTGAATTCTCCAATACCAGCTGGTTATCCTACTATTCAACTCAATTCTGACACTATCTATCTGGAGATAGCATCCTATTCCACAGGTAAAGGGCTCAGTCCCATAAGGCCGCCCTCCGCGTAAGACACCGATCTCCAGCCCCGGTTACCCGCGCTTCTGACCAGTTGGCTACAAATTGGGGGTTCCAATGACCTCTTCCAACTCAGGATGCCAGTCACAAGTCCAAGTTGTCACCTGTAGCTCTGACCAACTGGCTATAAATCAGAAGTTCCCATGACCCCCTTCTTGAGTTTCATTAATTTGCTAGAGAGGCTCACAGAACTCAGGAAATCCACTTTGCTTACTAGATAACCAGTTTATTATAATAGGATAAAACTCGGGAACAATCCGATGGAAGACATGCACAGGGCAAGGTATGGGAAAGGGCAAGGAGCCTCCTGTGCTGCTCTTCCCAAATCTCCATGCATTCACCAACCTGGACGCTCTCTGAGCAATGTCCTTTGGGTTTTTATGGAGGCTTCATTACGTAGGCATGATTGATTAACTCACTAGCCATTAATGGTTGATTCGGCCTCCCGTCCCTCCCCCTCCCCCGATATCAGGGGGTAGGATTGAAAGTTCCAGCCCTCTATTCACAGTTGGTTCCTGTGCAACCAGTCCCACCTTTAGGTACTTTCCAAAAGTCATCTCATTCATATAAACCCAGTTGTGGTAGAAAGGGGCTTGATGTGAATGACAAGACACCAATTTCACCTTTATGGAAGTGATTTCAGGAACAGAGGCCCAGAGACCAAACATTATAACAAAACCTGCTCCCACTGTTCTTACTCCTCAGGAAATTCCAGTGGTTTTAGAAGCTGTGTGCCAGAACATGGACCAAATCTATATTTCTAACTATAAATCAGAATCTCACACTCTGCAAGACTGTAGAAGGGACGGTACACATTGTGAAAGAAGTTCCTGGCCCTGTGGCCATAGTATGACAGCCTTGTAAAGTCTCCAGTTCCTGCTATGAGATGACAAAGCCTTACAGTCATTTGTCATTGGGTCTCAACCAAACAAATGATTTTGTTTCCACAGCTGGAGGTTGGGAAGACGAACTAATATGGTTATTCTAATCTTCATTATTATTTTCATTTCATTTATTTCATTTTTTTAAAGAATGCTCTTTGCACAAATCCCCCAGGACAGAGAACAGTAATAAATGTGCATTACAACTAAATAAGCTCATAGCTTATTTTGAATGGTTATGTGCTAGACACTTCACTAATCACTTTTATGTAAGTAATTTAATTCTCACAAGTTGAGAATGAGAGGTGGGTTTTATTATCCCCACTTTATAGCTGAAGGAAAGGATGCCTCCACAGTTAAATAATTTTCCTGAGATTATCTAGCAGAAGAGTAGCAGACTGGAAATTCCAACCTGTCTGACACTAGAGCCCAGGTTTTAAACATCTGTACTACTTTTCTTGAATTCAAAAAGTGATCTTATGGGCTGCTGGTAATAAATTTCACACATGTCACCACAACTCAAAAATTATTCAGTAATATTAGAAGCCACTGTGTTAACTATTTTAGTCAAAAAGCACTGTAGCTAATACAATCTGGTGCGGCCCTACTTAATTAAACAACTACCTGGCTTCATGAGGTAATCAATTACATCACCTGATAAAATGTATATTTGTCTAAGTAAGGTAGTGATTGAAAAAAATGAAGGAACAATGGATGGAGGGAGAGAGGGAGGGATAAAAAGAAGAGGGAAGAAGGAAAGAAAGAAGGAAGTGATGGGGGGGTGGGGAATGAGAGAGATGGGGTGGGGAGAGAGAGAGAGAAGGGGAGAGAGGAAGGAAGGGAACAGGAAATGCATTGCTGAATGTCAACCTTGTGTGGATGCTAATATCCATTCTGAATCCACTTTGAAATTTCCTTCTGTTCTATAGATTTCTTTACTCCATAAGTCAAAACATTTCACTCCACACACCAAGAGCATTATAAATCATGACTTCTCATGGCAGAACTGATTAATAGACATACTCGATACTCTTCCAAAAGACCAAATTTTTTTTAACTCTATTTAAATGTCACTTTTCTCATCTCCATGTGACTTACATATTTTCTAAATCACCCTTCATTTCACACAACCATCACACCAGAAGCTTGGTGATGAAGGAAAGACACCACTGTTAATAGGTTTGTAAATCTTGACAACTTATATTTTAAAATGGTTCTTTAGAAGTGTAAGCATTATGTCTAGAACTGATTCTAATCTAATGTTATATAATTGAAAAGATACAGCTTAGTACTTTTTGTTTTCTTTTTAACTCGGAGGGAGCTGCAGCCCTGGAATCTTTACAAGGCAGTATTTGTTAATAATATATAAAAGCATGTTACATATCAACATCAATAAAGGCAAATCTAACTTGTTTTGTACTGATAAGTTGAAGACTCTCCAGCCAATTTCTGTATTCTGTTTGTCTTAATGAATTAAAAACTCCAGAGAATGCTCTGGGTTCACTGTATTACATTTAGGTATAATCAGACAGTGTTCTTTTGTCATGGAGTACTTGGCCCTGTATTAAGTCAAAGCAGCTTACTTTGCAGCAGTAGGTCACTTGACTTAAACATGAATATTCCAGAACAGGAAAGACTGTGTTTCTCTCCCTGGGGAAGATGGCCTGAGAGTGGTGACGTGTTATCTGGCAGATATTACTTAACAATCCTCGTGTTTCTTTGAGTCATACCTTGCTCATTCTGGCAGACAGCCTTCAGGATGCGATGTCCGGGGCCACACTTGCCATGATCAGGGATACAGATCCCTTCAGATGTCAGCCACTGATAACACACTGGATCTTCACAAGGAACAGATTCAACCAAGTGAGGGCAGTGCCCTGCAGGCCCTGTGGACTCCATGAGCACGTGGCGCTGTCTCATTCTAAATCCTAAATGAGAAAGAATAAAAGGTTCATGGGATTCCATCCTGATCCAGCAACGGAAAAGAAGCAGCAGCTAGGAAACTGATGAAACTTTTATTTGTGTACCTACAGCTAACTCTAAAGCATGTATTATCTTTATGTGTTTTATTTTATGGGAAATGAGGAGATGAGAAGAGGAAAGGAAAGACAAAAGGGAAAAGAACTGGAACAGAAAATCTGTCTTCTAAGAGTTTACAACTTAGGAGTTAGAGTGGCCAGGCATAATCAAATGGAGTAATAAATAGCATATGCCCAATGGTATCAGTAAACCAGAACAAATAAATGAAGACACACAGAACTAGCCTAAACATAGATAAATCCCCATTTTCTTTTTGTTGTTGTTTTTGACATTCTTGTTACTCTGTATTAAGCTGAAATACATCTATGCTTTGACATATCCCAGGTCACTGTTTCAGGTCCTGAGATCCCCCTGTATCACTCTCCTGAGATTTCCAGGTCAGCCTGCTCTGTGAAGACAGGACATCTTTGGGCTGCACTCCCCACCCTGGCTAGACATGCGTCCCTGGACAACTACTCAGTTTTAAAAAATGTACTGTGGGACTAGGCCCAACGTTATACCGTAATAAGGACGTGAATGGGTCTTACATGTTACAAGCCTACAGTCACAAACTCAATGTCACAGGAGTCAAGCAGGTACAAACTGAGGGATATGGGTCAACCACAAGACTGTAGGGAGTGGTGCAGTCTGTGGTAAAACAGAAGATGTGTGCTTGCTTTAAAGTGTTTGACTATTATTCAGTTTCCATTAACTGTTACCACAAGGAAATGTGAACCCTATGTTGTCAAATCTTCCAATTTTGACTAAGAAGCCAGAAATCCAAGTTATGTTTGTTTTTTATATGACATCTCTCTATTTTTAAATGATGGGAATTAATTTACATTTTAAAAAGCCACGTAAGCTTTAAAAAGTGACTGAGAACGAGATGCAACCCTTTTGTTTGTGAGTTTTCCATCTCTGGCCCTCAGGACATATCACTTCTAAAAACTAGGCCTACCTTCCATGGGTCTCATATTTTACCGTCCATCCTTTAATTCTCCAAATTCAGTCAACGGATTTAATTCCTTTTTTTTTTTTCTTTTTAATGAAACCAATCTTATTACATAATAGCATCTTAAGAAATGACCATTTATTCCTTGGGACAGGTAAAAATAAATAAATAAATAAGAGACTTTTAGGAAGATAGCATGAGAACACTGAATTCACAGCAGAAGACTATGGTACCCCACCACTCTTCCCACAAGAGGAAGGGAGAGAGATAAATTTGGGAGCATGAGAGGTAACAAAGCCAGGTGTACCCCTCTCAGTTTGCCAGGGCCATGCCTATTTCCCCACAAATAGTAGTGAGACAAAAAGAATACAAGGCTCAAGGTGTAGTTGGCAAAAGACTGGCTCCTCTTAAGTAGCCAAGAAGGATGCAACAAATGGACACGTGGTTTTAGGCCACAAGATGGAGCCGGGCTCCCTTAGAATGTTGCAGGGCTGGGCAAGTATTTTAGATACAAAGTTGTAAGGGCTTTATCGGGTTTTTTTTTTTTTTTTTGGTTCAGGGTTAACCCATGAGCTCCTTTTAAAAGACAGACTCTTACTTTATGGATTGACCACCTGTGGGAAGGCATCATTTGGCCAGTCAGAGAACATATCCTCATGGCATTGAAAATATTAAGGTCAGAGGCAATTAAAACAATAGATGGCTTCTGCTGTGCTTCATACCTCCAAGTCTATGTCATTAATTAGTCAAAATAAAACCTGCAGGAAAGTTCAGCTCCCTTCCCCGGCCACCTTGAGAAGAGCGGCAGGAAACATACAGAGCTCTAAACTACACTTGATGGCCATCAAACTACAATAACCTCTGAGCCCTCATTGCCACACAACTTGGATGACCTCTATTCTTACATGTAATGTCCATATGCTGCTTATTTATTGTCTTATGCTTGTGCTTGTTTAGTTTATATCTTTGAGCAAGACACGGCATGGGTCTCCATGATTTACAATGTTTGACAACCGGCTCAGAAACTTAGCAGTCTTTACGGAGGGATGCTGGGTGTCCTATTACCTAGAGCTTAACACCAGTGAGGGGCAGGTGCAGTTTTCCTCTATAAATCAAGTTGCATCCATCTCGCCATAAATCTGTAGATTACGTCTCCTCAGTCAATAAATTATTTCAGTCACTCATTTGTGCTGCCCTTGTCCTGACTCTAACTAGGATCACATCAAAGCACAAGCTCAGCATAAACAAAAACCTTGGATTCTCTTGTTAGCGCTTAACTTTAATCACACATTGGTGTTCATGGCTGCAATAGACATCAGGCTTCCTCTGGGTACTTCTGTTCTGAGAGATACGCAACTGCCAAGTCCACAGTGGCTGGGCCCCGCCAACCATTTACCTTCATTCACTGAATTCCATACTAATCAGATAGTACCATTCAGTAAACATTAACTGCCATATGTAGATCACTATAATATACTGTGGGAAGCCACAGGAGGAACAGAAAACATAAATCTATTCTTCACAGAGCATACAGTCCAACAAGTCAAAAAGCACATATATTAACTAAGCATCCAGCCTATACCAAGACTGTGATAGCCACTTTACTTCTATTATCCCAAATTAATAAATCCCTTAAACAATTTCATAAGTTACTATTCTCATTTTACATACGTGAAAACTAAGACTAGATGATAACTTATTACTTCTCCTAAGGCACATAACTGATTAAATGGATATGTATGAGGGATAAATTAGGAGGTTGGTATTAACATATACACACTACTATATATAAAATAGATAACCAACAAGGATCTACTCTATAGCACAGGGAACTATACTCAATATTTTGTAATACCTATAAGGGAACAGAATCTGAAGAATATACACACACACATATACACATATATATGCATATATATACATACATATATATAACTGCATATATACATATATACGTATAACTGTGCTGTACATCTGAAACAAAGTATTGCATACGTATAACTGTGCTGTACACCCGAAACAAAGTATTGTAAATCAACTATACTTCAATTACAAAAATGGATATGTATGAAATTCAGCTGAGGTCTTCCTGAGTTGTTACCTCTTCACAAGAAAGAATTCAATTCAGCTCTTGTGTATGACGTGTTCTAGCCTCACTTAGAATAGTGAATCTGACAGGTACAATGGATCATTTCCTTAAAATAAAGCTGTGCAGATTACATATCAGGACTTTAGGTACTGAGTAGCAAGAAGGAGTTCTAATAATCACTTCCTGACCACAGATTCAGTTCACCTTCAGTGAAACTATATTTGCACGGTTTTTCTCTATGAACCCAAGGATTTAGTATATATTCTACTATTTTAGTGCATATTCTACTGAGGATAATTAAAAAAGAATGATTCGTGGGTTGGGGAAAGAAAAGGAAAGAAGTGCCAGTGGCAGAAGAGGGGTCAGTGTTTTTTAATTGAAGCCACAGAAAAATTAAAGGAGGCTCAGGAGGGTCAATCCAGGTCTAAGGACCTATATCTTCACATGCTAGTGGCCCAAAAGTGTCCACGTGAGCTTCTACAAAGCCACCAATGCCAACACTTGTCTCTACACTGACTCTGTTGGGACAGGCTTGAAGAAACATCCAGCAGGTTGACCAAGGATAACAGAAGCTTATTCTCTCTTGAAGCATTCCATTTGCTCCTCACCTCTGCAGCCTTGGATGCTGGTTAACAACTCTGAGTCAAAGAACCTGAGCAGATTGAATCTTTGATTCTAGCTCTTTAGAAATCAACAACCATTCCTGCAAGGGTAGCATCTTATAGTATTGTTCTAAGTTGACACCTTCTTATGAATCCAGAAAAAAGAAGCAGAAGATCATGAGCATGAGAACCCTCAACGCTCAGGATGAGGAGGAGGCATAGCCCACCACCAGCCCCAGCACACACAGGCATGGAAAAAAGGAAAAAGAAAAAAAACCTGCCTTACATGTGATCTGTGACAAAGCAAAATTATTTCATAGACTTCTCATTCATGGTGGATCTTTCTAGCAGGCATGGATGAAAATGGAAATTTTCCCCATCCTTGTTATATAAGATCTAAAACATGGCAGTATCTTCCTACTTTAGTGCGTCATCTAAATTGATTTGTTTCAGAGCATAAAAGACTATGTTCATAGATGGTCATGGCTTCTCAGTTTCACAATGTCTTTTCCTATGGGGATTTTTAGACCTTTAGGTGCTATAATGGGGGTAGGGGTAAGGGATACTATACTGAGGGAGGGTAGGATTCCCTGAAGTCCTAACACACAAGCAGTTACCTATTGTAATGCCATATCGGGAAGCCTCCATCAAATTTCTCTTAAGAACAACTTCTGTAGGCAAGGTTGCCTTTCTAGAATATATCTGAAAAAGGACAAGGATGTCATATAAATCTATGTATCAAAAAGAATTTTTTAAAATGCACTATGCGTATGGGTAGAGTTCATCCATCAGCAAGTTTTTCAGGTTACTTCTCTTTCATATATCTCTAATTATAACTCTCTGGGACAGTATCAAATATAAAGCAATGAATGATAAAACCTGATCCAATTTAAATTCCTCTGAAAGGTGTCCTAGCTTCACTTGACAAGTACCGACCTGCCGAACACCCATCCCCTTGTCTGCCTGTCACAGACCTGATGGAAGGAGCAAAGGCTGTGTACAACGGTGGATTTTCTAATGTACTTTGAAAGGCTGATGGCCACAAACCTCAGATGATTCCTGATTGAAGGGTGTCTGCCTAAAAATAACAGCCACATGAAGATAATTTCTACAGTAACTAATTTCTTCTATTAGATAATAAAACATTTCATGCTTTCCCGTCCTCTTCTACTATATTTTTAAAAATGTGAACAAAAGGGACCATACCAAAGCAATAACACGTGACTGGGAAAAAGACGAGTGAGGCGAAAAAGTAATTACCTCCAACTTTACACATTTATTTCTTGCCGTGGTGGTTTGCTTGTTTTTCCTCCTCAAATCCTCCACCATCCATATATAAAGAGGAGTATAAAGTATCTAGGAAAATATGACTATCCTAGATTTCTGCTAGGAGGTTCACTGCATTCCTTTAGGGTAGGCAATTCAAATATGAAACTAAACAGTTCAGTCATATCCCAGAGTTGTGTGATGTTTAATGCATTAACCAGTGTACTCCAGCCTCCGTGGAATTCTCAACTACATTTAGTTTGTGCCAGTCAGAGACTCTGGCAGAACCCGCGGTAGGACCATGGGACAGACCTAGATTGAGACGATCCTGGAACTCATGCTCACGAGTCAATGGAAATAACAAGATGACTTGGCCTCATCATAACACGCTTGGACTCCTTGTAGGCACAGAATCATTTCCCTGGAGGGAGAACTCCATTTTTTATTCTTCCCAAGAGGGATGATAGGCAGGTGGTCCTGGCAGGTTTTAGTAAGACCTTACAAATAAAAATTCTCTCTACTCTAGGGAGATGTTTATAAAAATGCAAACTCCCAGACCTGAATAACAATCACTGCAGCTTATACTCTGTCCCGCCTGTGATTACTTAGTTCCTAGGGCAGGTCACTTAGCCTCAGTAATTCTCATCAATCCCAACATGCCCCTAAACTCTGCAGGTGGCTGGTAAAACTACCACCTTCAGATAAAGAAGTTCTACTGTCTCTACCCTTTCCTTCAAGCCCCAAAGGCTAAGCCTTTCTTTGAAAAATTTATTGTTGAAGGCAAAAAACACACATCCCAGATACCTGGTGCTCTCAAGCTGTTCTTGGAATACCCTCCCCTTCTCATACAACTGCAATCCACTTTTGCTCTCTCTCCAAAGATGATGCACTGGAGCTAAGGTGAATCCCACACCTCACGCCATATCCCCTACATCAGCTCAGTGATTCGCTCTCATGGATAATGGTTCCCACTGGCCAATGGGCAGAGGGCTTCTCTGCTAACCTCAGTGTTGGACTTGTGCCTTGATCCAAACTTCTTTAGACTTATGGAGGAAATCATTAAGGAAGCCAGTGTTAGAAGGAACAGTGGACTGAGAAGACAGGAACGCAAGTTCTTAGTGCTGGCCTGGCCATTATTAAATCACTATGGGATTTAGGATAATTTCTTTACTTTTCCACACTTTAGTTTTGACATTTTAGGAAGTGTTGGATCCTTGCTGAAACTAAATGCTGATACAAAGTTGGGCAGTATATTAGTTTCCTTGGGTGACCAGAACAAAGTACCACAAACTGAGTAACGTAAAAACTACAGAAATCTGCCTCATAATTCTGGAGGCTAGAAGCCCCAAATCAAGGTGTCAGTAGAGCCATGCTCCCTCTGAATGCTCTAGGGAAGGACTGTTTTCATGCCTCTCTCCTAGCTTCTAGTAGTTATTGGCCTATAGAAGCCTCACTCTAATGTCTGCCTCTGTCTTCACATGGCCTACTCCTTGTCTTCTGTGTCTTTGTATCTTCATAAGGCACTCTCCTCTGTGTGTAGCTCTGTGTGCAGATTTTCCTCTTTGGATAAGGATATCAGTCATTAGAATAGGGCCTAGCCCAATCCAATATGACCTCATCTCAAGCTGATTACATTCACAATAACCGTATTTCCAAATAAGGGCATATTCACATGTCCAAGGGGTTAGTATTGAACATATCTTTTTGGAGGACACAATTTAACCCACAACAGGTGAAGTCTAATGAACGATGCACCAGGGTGCCTTTGTCAGAGTTGACTTATGAAAGAGGGGGAGAGAAGCCAATGATGAAGTAGTTTGGCATAACAGCATCTTGGGAAAATGGGGTGAATGAAAGGGTCAGAATGTTGTGAGTTTCCCAGATGAGTTCCATGGACCTGTTCTGAGTTACATGGAAGAGGAAGACAGAAATAAAAGTTGAAAGTGCAGTTTTTCACAAAGGGTTTTGTGAAAATTTGGCTCAAGTGGCCAAAACTGCAACACAGAATTGGGAAAAAGGAGCATTTTCATTTTCTGAATTGTTACAGAGACTCTATGGGCCAGAACAAAGGGGACAAAGCATTTAATAAACATCTATTACATTTGACCCCTGCATTGCTTCTATCTTCTTGCAGGATCAGGACCTCATATTTCCTTAAGGGAGTTGCTCCTGCCGCACTCTCAGCTTGCGAGGCTTGGATGGAGTTGTCCCTCCAGTGGTGGCCGCATGCCTAGGACCTGGCTGGTTCAGCCCCACATCCCGCAATCAGAGCGTTTGGGTCAGAGAGGAACACATGACACAAAGCAGCCAGTAAGACTCAATTCCAGGACTCTTCCTGAAATTATTAAGGAAGACACTTCTTGCTACTTTATTTACCATCGACAATAAAAATTACCTTATGTGTGTATGTGTGGTGAGAACTTTGAAGATTTAATCTCTTAGCAACTTTTAAGTATAAACACAGTATTGTTAACCATGCTATACATTAGATGCTGTACATTAGATCCTAAGAACTTACTCATCTTGCAACTGGAAGTTTGTACACTTTGATCAACATCTCCCCATTTTTCCCACCACCTAGCCCCTGGCAACCACCATTCTACTCTCTATTACTATGAGCTTGGGTTTTTTAGAATCTACATAAAATTGAGATTATACAGTATTTGTCTCTCTCTGAGTTATTCCACTTTGTATAACGCCCTCAAGCTTCCTCAATATTGTCACAAATGGCAGGATTTCCTTCTTTTCTTATGGCCAAAAAATATTCATATATATACTTTCTATATATGTGATATAAATATGATATATATGTGAGATATATACATATATATATATATATATATATATATAACATTTTCTTTATCCATTAATCCATCTTTGGGCATTTTGTCTGGTTCCATATGTTGACTATTGTGAATAATGTGGCAATGAACACAAGGGTACAGAGAGAGAAAAATATTAAAAGTCCTTACCACAAAAAAAAGTAACTCTGTGAGGTGATGGATATGTTAACTAACCTCACTGCAGTAATCATATATATATATATATATATATATATATATATATATATATATATGATTATATATCAAAGCATCATGTTGTGCACCTTAAAATTACACAATGTTATATGTCAGTTATATCTCAATAAAGATAAAAATTAATTAACCATAAAAATAAGATATTACCCTTTATAAGATGTTATGTTGATTTTATTACAATGTTCTAGAGAAAAAAAACCCTCCACATAAAATGTGCTTATTGATTTTGTGACACAATTAGATCTAGAAACCAAAATGTGTGAAAAGAATGGATCTAAGAATCAAGGAAACAAAATTTTTATCTTTATTCTCTAATTTGTGATCTGCAGACCATGTTGATGTTAACTGACCTCTGAAAGATTTTATGAAATTGAGAGACTTTTACAATCTGCCCCAGTAAAATCATAAATAGATTTTACAAATTGAGCTTAGATAATTAGGATGATATAGGGCTGTCTAATTTTTTGTTTTGTTTTAAATCAAACATCAACTGCATAAAATAAGGTTCGAATGTAATACTGCCTCTTAAGCAATAGAAGACAATTATTTCTATCACTGAAGGGATTTAGAACAACATCTAATACTTGAATTTTTGTTAACAAATTCTAAGAAATAGATGTTTCAAATCAGAGTGTCTCAAATAGTTACAGAATTTTGCTGTTGCCTTGTTATCCATCTGTCAAGGACACGAATAAACACTAAAAGGCATACGTTAACCAAAACTAAATCTACAATAAATGTTTAGTGGTTAAAAAAAAGAAAAGAAAGAAAATTAATGGTGGTCTTTGCTCCATGGAGAGGACCTGCCTTAAACTGAACCTAATAAAGGGAAAAGTAGAAGCAAGAGATGGAGAAATAGATTATAAATAGAAAGAGAAAAGAATAGAAGATTGTAGAAACAGAAGACTATAAAGAGGAAGATAAAGAATGAAACTGTGCTCTGTTGACCTCTTGATACTTTGGGATGCCACCCTACCTTCCCTTCTATTTTTAGCTAGATGAGCTAATAAGTTCCCTTATTTTGGCTTATACCAGTTGGAATTGGGCTTCTGTCACTTATAACCAAAAGTGTCCCAATGAATATAGGGCCCACTTGGCCTGGTGTGGGTTCTCCAGCTTTGAAAGCAAAGGAAGGCAACACTCAATGCAGTAACATTGTGCCAGCAGGGACAGCCATGGCCACAGTGGCTGCGGGAGCCTAAGTCCAGCCTCAAATGATCTTCTAGACAGAGACCTTAAAACAGAGACACACACATCAAACATAAGAGGACTGGTTCTAATAACAGGTAAGTCACCCTGGGGAGCCTCATATACAACTACAAGAGACTTACATAGTCCAGTTATACACGTGTGGACCACAAGACAACAAATCGTGAGTGTTAGAATTAATGGGAAATTATTTGTACCTATAAGCTAAAGAGGCTTGGGGGGCATTCTGGTTACATGTCTAATACAGGAGCAGCATGAGCTTTCCAACAGACCCCCATATTCTACTGAGATTCAGATTTCTATTGTTTGACAAAAGAGTTAAATTTAGTCTTTCTGTCCTAGATGCAATACACATACTCCTCTTCTACCTTAGAACAAAAGAGACAGAATAAAGAGAAAAGCCAAGGGACATGGGTGTGTGAACCTGGGCATGCCCATGTGTGCCTGTGAGCTCTCTGGGGAGTTCTGAAATATGAGTTTTCAAATGGAGGTAGAATTAAGCTGAGAGCATCAGTATTGTAGCATCAAGCACTTGGCCATGTGGTCTTCTTTTGCGTGGGATAACTGGAGGGATTAGTGCTTAGCAAACACAACCTAACTTGTGGAACATCCTTTGATCTCATTTCTCTTAGTAAAATGAATATTTCCTTTTAGCACTGCCATTAAGGAACACAGTATCAATAAAAACTGAAGGATCAATAAAAGAGAAGTCAAGATGCCACTAAAAATGTACATTTGAAGATGCAGATGTGTATATAACAGCAAACCAAAGAAAACAGGACTGCTCAGACCTACAGATTTTTTTTTTAACATCTTTTCTGGAGTGTGTATATATGCATATATATATATATTTTTTTTTTTTTCTTTTTCACTACAGCTCCCATCAAGGGCTTCTTTTCTTCTCTTTTTTTTAAATATATATTTTTTGGATTATTTAAATTTCTTTATTTTATCCATTGTATCTGTCTCTTGGCCACTGAAGAGTTTTGTGGGGTTTTTATTAATATCTTTATTGGAGTATAATTGCTTTACAATGTTGTGTTAGTTTCTGTGGTATAACAAAGTGAATCAGCTATACATATACCTATATCCCCACATCTCCTCCCTCTTACATCTCTCTCCCACCCTCCCTATCCCACCCCTCTAGGTATACACAAAGCACCAAGATGATCTCCCTGTGCTATGCGGCTGCTTCCCACTAGCTATTTATTTTACATTTGGTAGTGTATACATGTCAATGCCACTCTCTCACTTCGTCCCAGCTTACCCTTCCCCTTCCCTATGTCCTCAAGTCCATTCTCTACGTCTGCATCTTTATTCCTGTCCTACCCCCTAGGTTCTTCAGAACCTTTTGTTTTTAGATTCCATATATATGTGTTAGCATATGGTATTTGTTTTTCTCCTTCTGACTTACTTCACTCTGTATGACAGACTCTAGGTCCATCCACCTCACTACAAATAACTCATTTTGTTTCTTTTTATGGCTGAGTAATATTCCATTGTATATATGTGCCACATCTTCTTTATCCATTCATCTGTTGATGGACACTTAGGTTGCTTCCATGTCCTGGCTATTGTAAATAGAGCTGCAATGAACATTGTGGTACCTGACTCTTTTTGAATTATGGTTTTCTCAGGGTATATGCCCAGTAGTGGGATTGCTGGGTTGTATGGTAGTTCTATTTTTAGTTTTCTAAGGAACCTCCATACTATGTTGTCCATAGTGGCTGTATCAATTTACATTCCCACCAAGAGTGCAAGAGGGTTCCCTTTTCTCCACACCCTCTCCAGCATTTATTGTTGGTAGATTTTTTGATCATGGCCATTCTGACTGGTGTGAGGTGATACCTCACTGTAGATTTGATTTGCATTTCTCTAATGATTAGTGATGTTGAGCATCCTTTCATGTGTTTGTTGGCAATCTGCATATCTTCTTTGAAGAAATGTCTATTTAGGTCTTCTGCCCATTTTTGGATTGCGTTGTTTGTTGTTTTGATATTGAGCTCCACGAGCTGCTTGTATATTTTGGAGATTAATCCTTTGTTAGTTGCTTCATTTGCAAATATTTTCTCCCATTCTGAGGGTTGTCTTTTTGTCTTGTTTATGGTTTCCCTTGCTGTGCAAAAGCTATTAAGTTTCATTAGGTCCCATTTGTTTATTTTTGTTTTTATTTCCATTTCTCTAGGAGGTGGGTCAAAGAGGATCTTGCTGTAATTTATGTCATAGAGTGTTCTGCCTATGTTTTCCTCTAAGAGTTTTATAATGTCTGGCCTTACATTTAGGTCTTTAATGCATTTTGAGTTTATTTTTGTGAATGGTGTTAGGGATACATCTTTACATGTAGCTGTCCAGTTTTCCCAGCACCATTTTGTGAAGAGGCTGTCTTTTCCCCCTTGTATATTCATGCCTCCTTTATCAAAGATAAGGTGACCTTATGTGTGTGGGTTTATCTCTGGGCTTTCTATCCTGTTCCATTGATCTATATTTCTGTTTTTGTGCCACTACCATACTGTCTTGATTACTGTAGCTTGGTAGTATAGTCTGAAGTCAGGGAGTCTGATTACTCCAGCTCCGTTTTTCTTTCTCAAGATTGCTTTGGCTATTCGGGCTATTTGTCTTTTGTGTTTCCACACAAATTGTGAAATGTTTTGTTCTAGTTCTGGGAAAAATGCCATTGCTAGTTTGATAGGGATTGCATTGAATCTGTAGATTGCTTTGGGTAGTATAGTCAGTTTCACAATGTTGATTCTTCTAATCCAAGAACATGGTATATCTCTCCATCTGTTGGTATCATCTTTAATTTCTTTCATCAGTGTCTTATAGTTTTCTGCATACAGGTCTTTTGTCTCCCTAGGTAGGTTTATTCCTAGGTATTTTATTCTTTTTGTTGCAATGGTAAATGGGAGTGTTTCCTTAATTTCTGTTTCAGAACTTTCATCATTAGTGTATAGGAATGCAAGAGATTTCTGTGCATTAATTTTGTATCCTGCTACTTTACCAAATTCATTGATTAGCTCTAGTAGTTTTCTGGGAGCATCTTTAGGAGTCTCTATGTATAGTATCATGTCATCTGCAAACAGAGACAGCTTTACTTCTTCTTTTCTGATTTGGATTCCTTTTGTTTCTTTTTCTTCTCTCATTGCTGTGGCTAAAACTTCCACAACTATGTTGAATAATAGTGGTGAGAGTGGGCAACCTTGTCTTGTTCCTGATCTTAGAGGAAATGGTTTCAGTTTTTCACCATTGAGAAAGATGTTGGATGTGTGTTTGTCATATATGGCCTTTATTATGTTGAGGTAGGCTCCCTCAATGCCTACTTTCTGGAGGGTTTTTATCATAAATGGGTGTTGAATTTTGTTGAAAGCTTTTTCTGCATCTTTTGAGATTATCATAAGGTTTTTATCCTTCAGTTTGTTAATATGGTGTATCACATTGATTGATTTGCATATATCGAAGTATCCTTGCATTCCTGGGATAAACCCCAGTTGATCATGGTGTATGATCCTTTTAATGTGCTGTTGGATTCTGTTTGCTAGTATTTTGTTGAGGATTTTTGCACCTATGTTCATCAGTGATATTGGCCTATAGTTTTCTTTCTTTGTGACATCTTTGTCTGGTTTTGGTATCAGGGTGATGGCAGCCTTGTAGAATGAGTTTGGGAGTGTTCCTCCCTCTGCTATATTTTGGAAGAGTTTGAGAAGGATAGGTGTTAGCTCTTCTCTAAATGTTTGATAGAATTCACCTGTGAAGCCATCTGGTCCTGGGCTTTTGTTTGTTGAAAGATTTTTAATCACAGTTTCAATTTCAGTGCTTGTGATTGGTCTGTTTATATTTTCTATTTCTTCCTGGTTCAGTCTCAGAAGGTTGTGCTTTTCTAAGAATTTGTCCATTTCTTCCAGGTTTTCCATTTTATTGGCATATAGTTGCTTATAGTAAACTCTAATGATCCTTTGTATTTCTGCAGTGTCAGTAGTTACTTCTCCTTTTTCATTTCAAATTCTATTGATATGAGTCTTCTCTCTTTTCTTCTTGATGAGTCTGGCTAATGGTTTATCAATTTTGTTTATTTTCTCTAAGAACCAGCTTTTAGTTTTATTGATCTTAGCTATGGTTTCCTTCATTTCTTTTTCATTTATTTCTGATCTGATTTTTATGATTTCTTTCCTTCTCCTAACTTTGGGGTTTTTTTGGTTTTTCCTTCTCTAATTGCTTTAGGTGTAAGGTTAGGTTGTTTATTTGAGATTTTTCTTGTTTCTTAAGGTAGGATTGTATTGCTATAAACTTCCCTCTTAGAACAGCTTTTGCTGCATCCCATAGGTTTTGGGCCATCGTGTTTTCATTGCCATTTGTTTCCAGGTATTTTTTGATTTCCTCTTTGATTTGTTCAGTGATCTCTTGGTTATTTAGTAGTGTATTATTTAGCCTCCATGTATTTGTATTTTTTACAGTTTTTTTTCCTGTAATTGATATCTAGTGTCATAGTGTTACAAATTTAAACAAGCACACAAAGGTTGAAGATTTTGCTTCAAGCCTGAGGACAACATCAAAAGAAAACAACACACATAAATGCCCCTCATGAAAATTTGAACTATAACATCAAATTCAGCATGTGATTCAGCCTTTGGGAATCTGAAAATAATAAATAGATATGCAAGACTGTTGTTTCTTGATATGATTACAGAAATCATATCTAATTTCTACAGTATAACCATTACATATTAAAAAATCATTAATTTATGGTTAGCAGATATTTGCTCCAGTCCAAAATGTCCAAAAGACATTTGGTGCATGGCAAAAGATTCTTGAAATTTGGTCCTAATCAAATCATGTGGCATGGGACAAATATGCTCATGGATGTTTTGGACAGGTCCAAATATGAAGGATGTTTTGGTGTGGAACAAATGTCTTATGGACATTTTGGTCAGGACCAAGTATCTTGCGGGGTTAAATTATACCATTTTTCAGTAATAGTCACTTCACCAGCTACGAGCCTAATTGGAAGGTCAACCAAGGTAGGATTCTGTGTCCATAGAAATGTCTCCAATGCTTCCTTAATAACTGAATGCTGGCAGACTTGAGCTGGTTATCTACATTTTACAAACAAATATTGTCCTAAGCAGACTTAAGGGGCTATTTAGCGACCAGAATACATAGTGTGCACTGGAAGGAAATGAAGCACACACAAACAAAGCACTCACCTTTTCTTCCCTGAGGATCGTGGCAGTTTTCATGGATGCACAAGCCCCAGGCTGACCAGGAAGATACTATACAGTCTGTAGAGCAAGGGATATTGCAGAGCTGAGAAGCTGAAGGGGCAGGTCCCAAACATAATGTCTTTTCCACGGGTCTAGACACTGCATGGATGGAAAAAAAAAATGGCCCGAGTCACATTCTCTGAACATCCCTAGAATTTTTCCCATCTTTATTTGTGTGCCTGCCTTGCTCACATCAGCTTTATGGTTAAACAGATTATATGCAAACAAAATATCAACACTCTTCCAATATGTACTACTTAGCTCCACATTATTAGCATCTGGGGTGAGGAAAGGCAAGAAAAGACAGTGACAAAGGGCATGCATTTGAGTTTCCTGTTTGACAGAGTATTCCCTGGGAATCCAAGAGAGGACTGGAAACCTAGATACAAATTATCTAGAGTTATGAAGTTTAAAAAAATTAAGTGGCTTTGTGAAGTTCCAAGATGAGTCTATCTCGACTATACAAATGACTGGCTTGTTGTGGAAAATTCAAAATTGAACCCTGAGGTGGGGTGTTTAGCATAACCAATCTACTGCTATTACTCTCCTGAGGGGTGGACCTCTCAAAGACACGGAGGAAGAATGGTTTTTAGAAGAAGAAGAAAAATCAGGATCTGCGGTGGCAGAATTGGCCCCTGGAAGTCAGTTTCATTAGAAAGCCTACCCAGAGGCACAAGGAATGTCTGCGGAGCCACAGGAAATGCCAACTAGGAACCTTCCAGCTCTTCCTGGTATGCACCTGCACCCGGAGAATGCCCAGAACTGGGTCAAGGCAGGAGGCAGTAATCATCTGTCCATCAGTGGTGCTCATCAAGTGTCCTCTCTATGCAGACCCATGCTGAGAATCATGAAAATACACAGATGAAGAAGAAGATGGGCTCCTGATTCTCATGGAGATTATAACATAATAGGAGCTAGGATAGCAATACCCCAAAATGACCCAATAAAAGAACAGCCAAGTGCCTGACTACACTTGCACAGAGTGATCCCACACTAAGCGGGTTTGGGAGCAATTCAGAGTTTGTGAGCCAATGGTTTAAGATCAGACGGTTTTATCTTACGGGTTGCCTTGTACTATGGTCGACATATTTCCTATATGTCACTTCCATCCGTTAAGCAGATCAGAAGTGCTTCAAAGATGGAGACTGGTATGAGACAATAGGGCGGTAAATCACCCCATCTACTTTGCTTCCTCTTTACATAAGATGTGAATTAAATCAGATACAGATCGAAATAGATCATGGCTGTGACCAGCAGAACTCTGAATGTAAACCAAAGCAAGAGCAAAATGAAAAAAATACTGTCATGAAGATGTTTTAACCATCGGGGAAAGAAGTGGAGCGGCTTGAGGTGTTTATGAGGGTGAATGGGAAAAACAAAAGGTTGCAAAGGAAAATGATAATACTGGTTTGTTTGCAACTAATTCTTTTACAGTTTACCAAAAGGATTTGACCTGACTTAAAATAAAAGACAGGAACAAAGCAAGATTGCTAACGTAAATGTCAAAGCTTGCAAGCCATGTGGAAGAGACAGGCAAGGGAAGAGAGAGCAGATATTGGGGGAAAGTAAAGGGGTTTCCTGGAAAGGCTGAGGAGAGGTGATGATCAGAGATTGTGCTGAAGATAACAACAGCTGGGTGGGGAGGTTGGAGTGACCAGGACTGTGGATGTACATGTGACACTGATGGACCACGGGTAAAGAAGAAACTGTGAGATGGGGTGGGGGGGTTTGCAATTCCTTCCCCAGGAGTGAGTAAAAGACCCACAAGCAGCCATTCACTGAGTACATCATGCATTCATTTCAAAACCACTGAGTACCCATTTAAATCAGGCCCTATTGGATGGTGTCTGCTTTCAAGGAACTCTCAGTCGAGAAGGGTAAGTCAAGTAGCATTTTAACAAGATTGATGGAAAGAGATGCTTTAGAGCATTGTGTAAGTAGAAAGCTGCACAGCCAGAGGTCTTAAGGCAGAAGTGTGTTTCGGTCCAGGCCCATGCTTAGTTAGCATGTGTTCTCACAAACTCAAACTTTAGTTCCAAAAACAAAACCTATGTAATGATGGAAAAGGAAGTGGGGGCATGTAAACTGATTACTCCAGCTGTTTAATAAACATTTATAGTGCATGCCAGGCACTGTCTATAAACATCAATTCATTTATCATGCATAACTTTGAGATATATACTATTATTATTCCTACTTTAAAATGGGGAAACTGAGACACAGTTTACTCACTTGCTCACATTCCCAATTAGCAAGCAGTGGAGCCAGGATTTGGAACAAGGTGGTCTGGATCCAGAATCTGTGCTGTGAACCACTGCTCTATGTGGCCTCATCATCAGTCATTCAACCTACATTGTTAAGTACTTACCATGAGTTAACACTGTGTTAGGTTCTGGAGCTAGATTAGTAGTGAAACAGACAAGGTCACTTGTCCTCATGGAGCCTCTTTTTCAATGTGAGTTGGTACTAAGCATTCATGAGTCCATGAGCCTCAACAATAAGACTAGAAAGCCATTATTGCTGCTTCTCTTTCCTTTGCCATGGCTGTGTCCCTGCAACACCAGACAGAACTTAAGTGTCTGATGATCAATGCTGAGAAGGTACCCCAAACGTCTCAGCTCCAAGACCCAGCAGACACTTGCTGCCACAATCTCTGAACTTGAGGTTGGACCCTGCAGTTGAAACTGGTCAATCCACCAGCGCAATACCTAGGCTCACAGCAGGTCTGAACTAAATCTCGTTAGAAGCGCCAGAATGGCTTAACTGTCCAGAAGGCAGTTAAGCCTTAGGGTTGGTAGTGCAGTTGGAAAGAGACTGGGGAACTTGTCCTGAAGCTGCATTTGTCAAGGACAATGTTTTTACAGATATTATGTTTATTTGGTTTATTTTTGGAGAGCTGTTGATGACTATTGGGAGGTGAGGGGTTAAGTCCCCTAAGGTCCCCTTTGATAAATACTTAACTGTCAATCAATTGACTGTTGGACATTAGGGCTAATGGTACTAAGATATGAAATTAGGGAGAGACATGGTGTGCTGGTGAGGAATGGGGGGATTTCCCTGGAGGCTACAAAGCGACATAATTGGAGGCCCAGGGGTGGAAGTGAGGCCATTTGTCAGAGCACTCATGCCTCTTCAGCACCTGCTGCTTTGAAAGACAGTAGATCTTAATCCATGTCAATAAATTCTTCCAGTCTCAGGGACATGTCTAAGATACTTCATTTAGGCATTGAATCAATGGGCTTGGGTCAACTTTTCTCTATTTCAGCCCTCTGGGATACATTTGTTCTAGAAATAAATCATGAGTAAGTCATGAAGCACTTACCAGCTTCAGACCACTTAGGTAGTCAACTCCCCAAGAAAAGTGAACACAGGATATCACTATGCCTATTGACTCTTAGAGCTAGAAGGGGAGCTTTAGAGCTAATTTAGTTTAATTCACCAATTTTACTGAAAAACTGAACTCCAAAGACCTTAGGTGGTTTCTCCAAGTTTACTCAGCCAGTCCAAGGCAGAGCAAGACCTGAGCCTTGTCCTTGGTGGCTGACTCACCTCCACCTGTTCCTCTTGGTTTTCCTTCCATGGAATGAAGGCATCAGACAGAACAGATGAGGTCATTCGTACCAAGCATATTTTGTTTATGAATCACAGTGACCACAATGGAGGCAACTAGTGACATGACAGATCCAAGACATTCATGAAGGTTGCAGGCTGTTTAACCCTTTAAACAAAATCCAAATTCCTCTCCTACTTTATTGTCACTTCAATACTTCTTCAAGCTCCATCCCACACCTCCCTGACGAAGCAGGAGGTAGTGAGACCAAAATGTGCTCCACTTTAAACAACTGTTCTTTTATTTGGAGCTGCTCATGATGTAATAAAATTATCCTGGGAGGTGGGCAGGGTAGGGGAGCATACCTGAACCACCTCAAATTGGATGTTCTGGGTAGTTTACTCTCTACTGAGCCCTCAATTCTTCTTGACCAAACTCCAGCCATGATGTTTGTGGGAAGAGGAGCTGCTTTTCTAGTCACATGAAATCCTTTCTCTATATATACTGACTGAAACAACTTTATTTCTATTTGCTAATAACTGTCTGCTCTAATGCAATGGATCCCTGCTGCAATCAGTGTACCTATTCAGTGAAGGTCTATGCTGGTCCAACTTTCTCCAGCTGCCTTAGACCATGTCACCTTGACACCTTCTGCCATTCCTGTGTTGACCAATTGCCTGACTAGGTAAGCAATTACCCAAGGTTTTCTAGGCTATTTAGGTTTTGTAGGCTGCAGTGTTAGTCCCTATAAAGACCTCTCATGGCCACAAAGTGTTAAAGAGACAAAGTAACTTTTAACTCAGATCAACTGAGATCACTACATAGCAGTAGCTTTCTAAAGCTAGGGAATATATTACAGTCTGATAAGTGATTGTACATATGCAGTAGTCATTAATGCTTTGAACATTTCAGTGCCTAACCTGGAATTTTTCATTTGCAATAAGAAATTATTAAATTGACCTGCCTTACAAGAAATGTGCAAGTCTGCTACTAATGATTGCAAAGTCACCTTAAATAATGAATTACTCCATGAACAGAATGCTAATTAACAAAGGGGGTGGGAATATGCTGGAGTTGATATATTTAATGTTAAAGAAAAAACTGTTCTTAATTCTAGAAATGTGCATAGTTCATGATTTTCCTTAAGCACAAAGTGATTTTAGATGAACATACAAATTCAATCGAAATCATTTGTAATTAAGAAGAAAAATGCCTGTTGTGATCATTAGCATGTGACCACCACTGTAAAGAAAAATGAGTGCCTTCACATTTCCTTCTTTGAAACTAAATTAAGCTCTGATCCAAACTAATTTGAATCAACACAGAAATAAGTTGACAAAGATTCAATAAGAGTATATTACCCCCCCACTCCTACTGCTGGCCATTTTGTAAGATCTAAATTTCAATGCCATTTAATGCCTCAAAAAGAAAGTAAATGGAAATTGCATCATCATCATCATTAGTTAATTATAATCAATAACTAGGTACCCTCTGTATTTTATTTTAAAAATGAGTTATGTTTGCTTAGAGTAAAAAATGTTATCACAGGAGCCAATGGCATTTTCTTATTTTTTAATATGTCTATTATCAGATGAAACATCAAATGAGTTTTTAAAAATTTAGCAAGTGTATCAGGTAATTCTGCCATGGCATAATGGAACTCAGCTTTCCCTCAGAACAGAAAGAAAGATCTTGATCATGGGCAAGAAATTAGTCAAACATATTGATTTTTTTCCAGTACTTTCAGGGAGGTAGAGATGAAAAGAAATAAAGGTGATGCTACTTCCTGGGAACTCTTAAAACCTGGATGATTTTGTCTGCTTTCTATCTTAGGGGTACGTGAGTACCCCTGCATTCTATCTTCAGTTGATTTTACATAAGATACTTGATTTGCAGAAAGGCATCAGCCTTCACAAAGAACTTAGACCAAAAAGTTATATTCACTTCAATTTTCCAAATCAAACGCAGGCCCTGTCAAACCCAAAGGGAATTCTCACTCAAAACTCAGAACCCCCTCGTTCCACAGGGTGTCCAGGAAATCATAATATAAACAGCATTTGCTCAGAGTTAATTCAAAAATAATGAAAGAGCCTACTTACGTAAAAATGCTGCTTTCTAAATGGTTTTTGAGAAACAGTATTGCCTCTGACATGTTCATTTAGGGAGCATACTGACTTGGCAGAAATTCAATCCACCTAACTGCTAAAATAAATAGGCTTCTACAAACGGAAGGAGTCAAACAGTTGAAGGGAAAGATAAATAATATTACAGTTTCAACCAGAAAGCTATTTTCCTTCAAGAAGCTTCATGTATTATTTCAAATGCCTTTTGCCACTGGGATTTGCAAAATAATGCATCATTCTTTTAACTTAGTGGTTAGAATAAAAGCAAATATGTCTTCTAGCACTTACAGGCAGCTTAAAGAATTAAATCACATCTCATCCTATTATATCTAATAAAGCTTAATTTTAGCCATATTGTGACTCTCTTGGCACAGTACTGTGCAATACAGTTTGGCAGAGGATGTGTATGTATGTACCATAAATATAATATCTAAAAATAATTATTTCTAATTGCAGGAATTATGTGAAATTTGGCCACATGTCAAAAAATTTTCCAAATTTCATCCATTTCACATAGTGAATTAGAAAATACCTACCAACTAGTGATTTTCCTAATGCTACAGAGTAACAACATGATAAGTAAAGATGGAAAACAATATTCAGAATAAAAATGGACAAAATAAATGAAGTATGTGTTCAGTTTTAGAAAGTAATTAGATCAATATCCAACAATTACAAAATTAGGGGAGAAACACAGTAGCCTTCAGCCCTATATTCATATATTTCTTTATGATATATTCTCTCCTCTGTTCCTCTTTTTTTTTTTTTTTTTTAAAGGATTTTTCTTATTTATTTATTTATTTATTTATTTATTTTTGGCTGTGTTGGGTCTTCGGTTCGTGCGAGGGCTTTCTCCAGTTGCGGCAAGCGGGGGCCACTCTTCATCGCGGTGCGGGGACCGCTCTTCATCGCGGTGCGCGGGCCTTTCTCTATCGCAGCCCCTCCCGTCACGGGGCACAGGCTCCAGACGCGCAGGCTCAGCAATTGTGGCTCACGGGCCCAGCTGCTCCGTGGCATGTGGGATCTTCCCAGACCAGGGCTCGAACCCGTGTCCCCTGCATTAGCAGGCAGATTCTCAACCACTGCGCCACCAGGGAAGCCCTTCCTCTTTTTTTAATTAATTTTATTGGAGTATATTTGATTTAGAATGTCATGTTAGTTTCTGCTATACAGCAAAGTGAATCAGTTAAACACACACACATATATATCTTCACTCTTTTATAGATTCTTTTCCCATATAGTCATTACAGAGTACTGAGTAGAGTTCCCTGTGCTATACAGTAGGTTCTTATTAGTTATCTATTTTATATATAGTAGTGTGTACATGTCAATCCCAATCTCCCAGTTTATCCCTCCCCCCACCCTTTCCCCCTTGGTAACCATAAGTTTGCTTTCTACATCTGTGATTCTGTTTCTGTTTTGAAAATAAGTTCATTTGTACCATTTTTTTAGATTCCACATATAAGTGATATCATATGATATTTGTCTTTCTCTGACTTACTTCACTCAGTATGACAATCACTAGATCCATCCATGTCGCTCCAAATGGCATTATTTTATTCTTTTTTTATGGCTAATATTCCATTGTATATACGTACCACATCTTCTTTTGAGAATTTCTTTCTGATCGTTTCTCAGACTATTTAATTAGGAAAATGAATAAGTGAACACTATGTCCTCTTCTGAAAAATTCTTAAAGAGAAATAAAATGAAAAAAATAGGTTTAAAAATATCAGTATTAAAGGCCAAACCTCAGGAAAGGTAGGTGTTTTAGAGGAAAATGAGGAGCAAGGTGGATGTTTTTGATGTGATTCTGAAAGATACTTAAAATGATTACTAAAGGTTTGATGGAGAGAATGAAACTAAATTATAATGACTATTTTCATCTTAAAATTTAAGATTAGAGGGACTTCCCTGGTGGCGCAGTGGTTAAGAATCTGCCTGCCAATGCAGGGGACACAGGTTCGAGCCCTGGTCCGGGAAGATCCCATATGCCGGGGAGCAACTAAGCCCATGCGCCACAACTACAGAGCCTGTCCTCTAGAGCCCGTGAGCCACAACTATTGAGCCCACGTGCCACAACTACTGAAGCCTGCGCACCTAGAGCCCATGCTCCACAACAAGAGAAGCCACAGCAAAGAGAAGCCTGTGCACCACAACACAGAGTAGCCCCCACTCACTGCAACTAGAGACAGCCTGCGTGCAGCAACGAAGACCCAATGCAGCCAAAAATAAAATAAAAATAAATAAATACATTTATAAAAAATAAAATTTAAGATTAAAGTCATGCTTAAGTTATTACAATGAGTTCACAATAAGCAGCCCACCCCTAGATTTTCTTAAAGAGCAAAGGATGACCAAAGAAGCCATTAAGGCAGCTTGGAACTTGGAGAAGGAGGGCTGTAAAGCTCACCCTCCACTGGGTACACATAGCGTCACTAGCCCAGTTCTTTTTCCTTATCAACCATATCCAACCCATCAACTGAGGAAAAACAGAGGTGACCGTAAAACGTCCCTAAGTCCATTGGGCAAGAATGGGAAAGAAAAAGGATATTTTAAAAATACAAAAAAAAAAAAACCCCAAAAAACAACGTGGTTGAAATAGGAATGTGTCAGAGAGCAGGGACAGGGAACAGGAAGATCTGGTAAGAAAGGTCAGAAGGTGGCAAAAGAAAGCAGACCTAGATCTCCCGGACTTCAGTACCAGTCACAGGATGCCCTGTTACTCCATCGGCAAGAAAGGCCTTCATCTGATTTAGAAGGTCTGATTTAGGTGGATATAGAAGGTGGATGTTTCAACCCGGGAATAACTCAATGGAAATTTTAAATAATGGTAACAAGAAGGGGAAATCCATGTTCTCTGAGGTGACACAGTCCTCCAAGAACATCACAAACTCCAAAGTGTAAAGCCATTCCTAAGGAGCCATAAAACAAAAGGGGAATTATGTGATTATTTTAGAGACCCAAGAAAGAACTATTGCTCTCTAAAACAAATATGCTCACCATCTTGTTTTTAAAGGAAGGTAAAGAAAAGGGCTCACTGAACCTGATAGCCTTGTTAGCATACACTGCTTTAAATTTGCAAATTGTTTTAGACTGAACAAGTTAATCTGACTTCAAAGGAAGGCTCATGGGATTCACCAGGTTCTTAAGTAGTGAAAGGAATGAGACACCGCCTAAAACATTTTTAAATGCAGAATAGTTCATTCTTTTGTATGAGAAATTGTATTATACATTTTTAGAAGTAACACATAAATTACAAACCAAAACCCCTGCATTGCAAAACTGGATGAAAGTTCTTTTCCTCCCAGGCCTATTCATACATTACAAGTCCTACTTTCTATAGCTCTTCACTATGTCAAGGCCAATATTATAAAGTAGTAGCTTCCCACTTGGATAAACCAGTGGGGTCTAAGGTAGACCCAACTCAGAAGAACTGGGTCAGGATTGGGAAGGGGGTAGCAGAGAGTACAGTTAAGGACTTATATCTTCGAAAATCTTTATGATTAGCAGGTCAGGGAGTCAATGTTCTGAATAATTTATGGAGTATGATTTTGAAAAGCCAATTGGCCAAATATCAATACTATCATTAAAATCCATTAAACTGAAAGTCTACCACTACCTGTGTAAATTGGGCAAATTGTTTAGCAATTGATCTTCTGTAAAATAAAGAGACTATCCAATGCTTCTCACCTTTGTTATGTTATCTCCTCCTCAAGGAGCATTTGAAAACATTTTTTCCCTTGTTTTCCCTTTTTCCCCTATAACATTTTCACACCACAAATATACTGTGTGTAATAAGTTTTATATACATACACTTTATATGTAAAAAGTGTAAGATTTTTTTCACCCCAAGAACCTTTTTTTGTCCCCTTGGGGGCAATATCATCCCCTTTGGGAAGGCATGGACTAGAGCACATATTGACCTTAAGTTTGTAGACTAAGCAGTCTACAAGTATATTCTGGTTCAATTAGCAAAATATTCTATGAGACAAGTACTACTAGTATCTCCAGTTTCCAGTGAGACAATTGAAATTTTAAACTTCTGCCCCAGCTTCTATAATTAGCAAAAGCAGAGGCAGGACCTGAACACAGCCAGTGTGATTCTGGTTTTCCCTTTTCTTCACCATGTTAGACTCTTCCAGCTCAAGGCTCTGAAATTCTTGAATTCAGTGCACATTTTCATGGCTGTAGGTTGGAATCTATCTTTTTAATTTGACTACAGTGCTTCTCAATACCTGTGTTTTGCTTGAAGTTGTAATCTACATGCTGATTTTTTTTTTTTTTGCAATAATCAGGAGATAATACATTAACTAATACAATATGCTATTCTCTGGTAGAATTCTGATGCATACAGAGAATACAGACATTTAAAACAGCTGAAATGCCATAGAATTTTACAAATTTTGTCTTTTGTTTAGACAGTAGTCAAGTTATTAAAAAGCTGTCTTGAGAAGTTGCATACTCCAATTTTTTGCACATTTAAATATATCATCAGAGCAAAACAGGTTATAATATCAAAAAGACAGTGATTTATGTTTTAAAATATTACAGTTGCTTTCTATGAAGTCTTAATTTGAGAGAAAAAGCAACAAAAATAATGAGATAACAATTATTTAATTTAAAAACACAGTTAGATGATTTTATATTAAAAGCAGTATGGATGTACTCATGGGTTATTTAAATACAAATAACATTAATTCTGAAAGTGTTCCTACGTATTTTTAAAAGGGAGGGTGAAATGAATTTTCCAAAGTAATATAGATTTTTTTATATCATAAAATGAGATACAGCTGCACGCAACAATTTTTTTTTTTTAATGTTTGTATATCTTAATTGAGGCTCTCTAACAAATACTGTTTTGTTCAATCTGGTGAAGTTCAAAGGTAAGACATGTTTATCATGACTATTTTTTTTGGTGGAGGGGACCCTGAAAGAACAGTAAGCACGGTTGCTCAGAAAAGCTTCAGACCTTTGGCAGCTAGAGATCTTTAAAGTAGAATAGGCAACTTGACACGAAAGTCAGCCTTCTGGAGCTTCCTATGCAGCATTACAGAGAATAATGAGTCACCTCAACTGAGGACAAAAGTGTTACCCATCCAGAATCATCTTGCATCCATTCTGGCCAAACAGAATCCAAACAGGACACAGACTCCTAACACTACCATTCCTGCTCTCCAACATATTTCTTATCGTGAGAACAAAGACAGGACCACATCTACCAGGCCACCAGACAATAACCAACTTTGTCCTCTCTACTTAACACTGACTGTCAAGTGCAGCAACAGATTCCACAAGAATAGCCATTCTATCTGACCTGCTCACCACTGTAACTCTAGCCCCTCCAACACTGACAAGCAGATAGTTGGCGTGCAACAAATTTTGAATAAATATACCAATGAATGAATGTGGTTATATGAATTTCAATTCTAACCCAGATACTAAATAAAAAGGAATTAGTAACAAATATTTGATGAACATCTGAAAGAGTATGAAGGTACCCAAAGAATCCTGATTTACAGGGTTCTATATAGGGTTATACAGGTTGAGTCAACCAAGGGGTCAAGTAGGAGCTGAAATCCAGCCTGTGTTCCTCCTGCCAAACTACACTCTGTGGTTTATGCCCAGACGGTATCTCTTTCTAATACTTCTACCCAGAGGGGGAGACTTTTTCTAATTCACACAATAATGCAGTTTATGCTGCCTATGACCCTGCTTATGTACCAACTTAAAGAATAAGAAGTTATCTGTAGAATCAGGTTGGTTTAAAAGTTCCCCCTGCAAATTAGAAGGAAGCCTTATGTTCATAAATTACAATGAGTTGTTTTGTAATCGAAAACTTTGAAAAAAATAGAAAATCATCAGAGATATTAAAAAAAAACCCTAAAACACACATAGCTTAAAAAAATAAATTCAGGTGACTGATCAAGAAAAGAAATATGAGTCCACACCAGTAAAAACACAGTAGATGGAAGAACTAATCAGTAACAGATTCTTAGGGTCTGAGATTAGCCAGTGTAGATTTTAGAAAAAAGATACTAAGACATGGAGTGAAACATGGCTAGTGGAACAAAGAATGAGGTTAATAGAGACAGCATCAAAAGTCAGAATGTTACATTTATTTGTTAATGACTCCAAAGTCCAAAAATTTAAATAGAAGCAGTGTGCAAGTGTCCACATTAGGCCACTCACCTTTTGTAACCTCTTAGCAATAAGCAGTGTCATGTTAAAAGGAGACTATATTCATCACAAAAGGAAATATTCTGGAAGCAGAAAGTACCTACTTAACACAAATCACTGTCAAATAAGCCATGCCAACTGAGCTGAAATTGCAATAAAATGGAGAACCACTAAATCCCCCTTCCCATCTCCCAGCCTGATTCTTCAAGGCAAAACAGTTATGAACACCCACTGCTTTTTCTAGGCATTGCTAAAAAGTGCCAGAGAAGAGACCGCATAATCCCGTATCTTGCTGGCCTTATAATTTGAGCAGATGAACTAGATTTACACATAAAAACTAGGGACTATTACAAAACAGGTATGTAATTAGGCATCCATGTGCCTAGTACCCGTTGTACATAAGGTAGGTATTCCCAGAAGAAAAAAGATCAGGGACAGAATGAGAAATTCTGAAAAAGGTGCAATAACCTGAGCACAATTGTCAAGTTGGTCTGCCAGGCCCTCTCCTTTTTTTTTTCCTGGTGTCTCATTTTTTAAGGTTCCAGTTATGTAGGAACCTCTTGCTGCCTTTTGGCCAATTATACACATCTTGGTGGAATGCAAGCCTGGGCTTCTCAACACTCTGAAGTTACTCTCTACACTCCATATTAAATTTCCACTCTCACCATATAACTGGTCCCATTTTGCATGTTATAACCTGATGCTAGAGGACATCAGAGGGAAAAAAAAGTCTTATAAAATGAAATTGTACTTACAAATGAATATGCAAAAATCCAAATGATAATCATCCCCAAATATTCTTTTTTCTACTATGTCCATGGTACTGTGAATTTTACCCAGCAATGCATTAAAATATTAAAAGAAGCTGCAAATTTAATTCAGCAGCACATTAAAATATTAAAAGAATTTGAAAATTAAAAGAGTGAATGTTTTTCCCTAAAAGTGCAAAGATGGTTCAACATTGGTATATCTGTTAATTTAACTTACTACATTAACACTTCAGGGAGGAGACTCAAAAACTCATTTCAGGGGGAGGAGGAGAAGATGGCAGAAGAGTAAGAAGCGGAGATCACCTTCCTCCCCACAGATACATCAGAAATACATCTACACGTGGAACTGCTCCTATAGAACACCCACTGAACGCTGGCAGAAGATGTCAGACCTCCCAAAAGGCAAGAAACTCCCCACGTACCTGGGTAGGACAAAAGAAAAAAGAAGTAACAGAGACAAAAGAATAGGGACGGGACCTGAACCAGTGGGAGGGAGCTGTGAAGGAGGAAAGGTTTCCACACACTAGGAAGCCCCTTCACGGGCGGAGACTGTGGGTGGCGGAGGGGGGAAGCTTCGGAGCCGCAGAGGAGAGCGCAGCCACAGGGGTGCGGAGGGCAAAGCGGAGAGATTCCTGCACAGAGGCTCGGCGCTGAGCAGCACTCACCAGCCCGAGAGGCTTGTCTGCTCACCCGCCGGGGCGGGCGGGGGCTGGGAGCTGAGGCTCGGGCTTCGGTCGGATCCCAGGGAGAGGACTGGGGTTGGCGGCGTGAACACAGCCTGAAGGGGTTAGCGCACCACAGCGAGCCGGGAGGGAGTCCGGGAAAAGGTCTGGAGCTGCCGAAGAGGCAAGAGACTTTTTCTTGCCTCTCTGTTTCCTGGTGCGTGAGGAGAGGGAATTCAGAGCGCCGCCTAAACGAACTCCAGAGACGGGCGTGAGCCGCGGCTATCAGCGCGGACCCCAGAGACGGGCATGAGACGCTAAGGCTGCTGCTGCCACCACCAAGAAGCCTGTGTGAAAGCACAGCTCGCTCTCCACACCGCCTCTCCTGGGAGCCTGTGCAGCCCGCCACGGCCAGGCTCCCGTGATCCAGGGACAACTTCCCCGGGAGAACACACGGCGTGCCGCAAGCTGCGTCATGCCGGCCTCTGCCGCCACAGGCTTGCTCCGCATGAGTACCCCTCACTCCCCCCGGCCTGAGTGAGCCAGAGCCCCCGAAGCAGCTGCTCCTTTAACCCTGTCCTATGTGAGCGAAGAACGGACGCCTTCAGGCAGCCTACACGCAGAGGCGGGTCCAAATCCAAAGCTGAACCCCGGGAGCTGTGCGAACAAAGAAGAGAAAGGGAAATTTCTCCCAGCAGCCTCAGAAGCAGCGGATTAAAGCTCCACAAACAACTTGATGTACCTGCAGCTGTTGAATACCTGAATAGACAACGAATCATCCCAAATGGAGGAAGTGGACTTTGGGAACAGGATGTATTATTTTTTCCCCTTTTCCTCTTTTTGTGAGTGTGTATGTGTATGCTTCTGGGTGAGATTTTGTCTGTATAGCTTTGCTTTCACCATTTGTCCTAGGGTTCGGTCCGTCCTTTTTTTTTTTTTTTTTTTACTTAAAAAAATTTTTTTCTTAATACATTTTTTAAAATAATTTTTTTCTTATTTTTTATATTAAAAAATTTAAAAAAATTTTTTCCTTAATAAATTTTTTCTTAATAATTTTTTTCTTATTTTTTATTTTAAAAAATTAAAAAAAATTTTTTTCTTAATAAGTTTTTTCTTAATAAATTTTTTCTTATTTTTTATTTTAAAAAATTAATTTTAAAAAACTAAAAAAATTTTTTTCTTATTTTTTATTTTAATAGCTTTATTTTATTTTATCTTACTTTATTTTATTTTATTTTATCCTTTCTTTCGTTCTTTCTCTTTTTTCTCCCCTTTATTCTGAGCCGTGTGAATGAAAGGCTCTTGGTGCTCCAGCCATGCATCAGGGCTGTGCCTCTGAGGTGGGAGAGCCAACATCAGGACACTGGTCCACAAGAGACCTCCCAGCTCCACGTAATACCAAATGGCAAAAACCTCTCAGAGATCTCCATCTCAACACCAAGACCCTGCTTCACTCAACGACCAGCAAGCTACAGTGCTGGACACCCTATGCCAAACAACTAGCAAGACAGGAATACAGCCCCATCCTTTAGCAGAGAGGCTGCCTAAAATCATATTAAGGCCACAGACACCCCAAAACACACCACCAGATGTGGACGTGCCCACCAGAAAGACAAGATCCAGCCTCATCCACCAGAACTCAGGCACTAGTTCCCTCCACCAGGAAGCCTACACAACCCACTGAACCAACCTTAGCCACTGGGGACAGATACCAAAAACAACAGGAACTACGAACATGCAGCCTGGGAAAAGGAGACCCCAAACACAGTAAAATAAGCAAAATGAGAAGACAGAAAAACACACAGCAGATGAAGGAGCAAGATAAAAACACACCAGACCTAACAAATGAAGAGGAAACAGGCAGTCTACTTGAAAAAGAAATCAGAATAATGATAGCAAAGATGATCCAAAATCTTGGAAATAGAATAGACAAAATGCAAGAAACATTTAACAAGGACCTAGAAGAACTAAAGAGGAACAAGGCAACGATGAAAACACAATAAATGAAATTATAAATACTCTAGAAGGGATCAATAACAGAATAACTGAGGCAGAAGAATGGGTAAGTGACCTGGAAGATAAAATCGTGGAAATAACTACTGCAGAGCAGAATAAAGAAAAAAGAATGAAAAGAAATGAGGACAGTCTCAGAGACCTCTGGGACAACACTAAACGCGCCAACATTTGAATTATAGGGGTCCCAGAAGAAGAGAAAAAGAAAGGGGCTGAGAAAATATTTGAAGAGATTATAGCTGAAAACTTCCCTAATATGGGAAAGGAAATAGTTAATCAAGTCCTGGAAGCACAGAGAGTCCCATGCAGGATAAATCCAAGGAGAAACACGCCAAGACACATACTAATCAAACTATCAAAAATTAAATATAAAGAAAACATATTAAAAGCAGCAAGGGAAAAACAACAAATAACACACAAGGGAATCCCCATAAGGTTAACAGGTGATCTTTCAGCAGAAACTCTGCAAGCCAGAAGGCAGTGACAGGATATACTTAAAGTGATGAAGGAGAAAAACCTACAACCAAGATTACTCTACCCATCAAGGATCTCATTCACATTTGATGGAGAAATTAAAACCTTTACAGACAAGCAAAAGCTGAGAGAGTTCAGCACCACCAAACCAGCTTTACAACAAATGCTAAAGGAACTTTTCTAGGCAAGAAACACAAGAGAAGGAAAACACCTACAATAACAAACCCAAAACATTTAAGAAAATGGGAATAGGAACATACATATCGATAATTACCTTAAATATAAATGGATTAAATGCTCCAACCAAAAGACACAGTCTGGCTGAATGGATACAAAAACAAGACCCATATATATGCTGTCTACAAGAGACCCACTTCAGACCTAGGGGCACATACAGACTGAAAGTGAGGGGATGGAAAAAGATACTCCATGCAAATGGAAATCAAAAGAAAGCTGGAGTAGCAATTTTCATATCAGACAAAATTGACTTTAAAATAAAGACTATTACAAAGGACAAAGAAGGACACTATATAATGATCAAGGGATCCATCCAAGAAGAAGGTAGAACAATTGTAAATATTTATGCACCCAACATAGGAGCACCTCAATACATAAGGCAAATACTAACAGCCATAAAAGGGGAAATCAACAGTAACACAATCATAGTGGGGGACTTTAACACCCCACTTTCACCAATGGACAGATCATCCAAAATGAAAATAAATAAGGAAACACAAGCTTTAAATGATACATTAAACAAGATGGACTTAATTGATATTTATAGGACATTCCACCCAAAAACAACAGAATACACATTTTTCTCAAGTGCTCATGGAACATTCTCCAGGATAGATCATATCTTGGGTCACAAATCAAGCCTTGGTAAATTTAAGAAAATTGAAATCATATCAAGTATCTTTTCCGACCACAATGCTATGAGACTAGATACCAATTACAGGAAAAGGTCTGTAAAAAATACAAACACATGGAGGCTACACAATACACTACTTAATAACAAAGTGATCACTGAAGAAATCAAAGGGGAAATCAAAAAATACCTAGAAACAAATGACAATGGAGACACGACGACCCAAAACCTATGGGATGCAGCAAAAGCAGTTCAAAGAGGGAAGTTTATAACAATACAAGCCTACCTCAAGAAACAGGAAGCATCTCAAATAAACAACCTAACCTTGTACCTAAAGCAATTAGAGAAAGAACAACAAAAAACCCCAAAGTTAGCAGAAGGAAAGAAATCACAAAGATCAGATCAGAAATAAATGAAAAAGAAATGAAGGAAAAAATAGCAAAGATCAAAAAAACTAAAAGCTGGTTCTTTGAGAAGATAAACAAAATTGATAAACCATTAGCCAGACTCATCAAAAAAAAAAGGGAGAAGACTCAAATCAATAGAATTAGAAATGAAAAAGGAGAAGTAACAACTGACACTGCAGAAATACAAATGATCATGAGAGATTACTACAAGCAAGTCTATGCCAATAAAATGGACAACCTGGAAGAAATGGACAAATTCTTTGAAATGCACAACCTGCCGGGACTGAACCAGGAAGAAATAGAAAATATGAACAGGCCAATCACAAGCACTGAAATCGAAACTGTGATTAAAAATCTTCCAACAAACAAAAGCCCAGGACCAGATGGCTTCACAGGCGAATTCTATCAAACATTTAGAGAAGAGTTAACACCTATCCTTCTCAAACTCTTCCAAAATATTGCAGAGGGAGGAACACTCCCCAACTCATCCTACGAGGCCACCATCACCTTGATACCAAAACCAGACAAAGGTGTCATGAAGAAAGAAAACTACAGGCCAGTATCACTGATGAACATAGATGCAAAAATCCTCAACAAAATACTAGCAAACAGAATCCAACAGCACATTAAAAGGATCATACACCATGATCAAGTGGAGTTTATTCCAGGAATGCAAGGATTCTTCAGTATATGCAAATCAATCAACGTGATACACCATATTAACAAATTGAGGGAGAAAAACCATATGATCATCTCAATAGATGCAGAGAAAGCTTTTGATAAAATTCAACACCCATTTATGATAAAAGCCCTGCAGAAAGTAGGCCATATATGACAAACCCACAGCCAACATTGTCCTCAATGGTGAAAAACTGAAACCATTTCCTCTAAGATCAGGAAGAAGAAAAGGTTGCCCACTCTCACCACTATTATTCAACATAGTTGTGGAAGTGTTAGCCACAGCAATCAGAGAAGACAAAGAAATAAAAGGAATCCAAATCAGAAAAGAAGAAGTAAAGCTGTCACTGTTTGCAGATGACATGATACTATACATAGAGAATCCTAAAGATGCTCCCAGAAAACTACTAGAGCTAATCAATGAATTTGGGAAAGTAGCAGGATACAAAATTAATGCACAGAAATCTCTTGCATTCCTATATACTAATGATGAAAAATCTGAAAGTGAAATTAAGAAAACACTCCCATTTACCACTGTAACAAAAAGAATAAAATACCTAGGAATAAACCTACCTAAGGAGACAAAAGACCTGTATGCAGAAAATTATGAGACACTGATGAAAGAAATTAAAGATGATACAAATAGATGGAGAGATATACCATGTTCTTGGATTGGAAGAATCAACATTGTGAAAATGACTCTACTACCCAAAGCAATCTACAGATTCAATGCAGTCCCTATCAAACTACCATTGGCATTTTTCACAGAACTAGAACAAAAAATTTCACAATCTGTATGGAAACACAAAAGACCCCGAATAGCCAAAGCAGTCTTGAGAACGAAAAATGGAGCTGGAGGAATCAGGCTCCCTGACTTCAGACTATACTACAAAGCTACAGTAATCAAGACAGTTTGGTACTGGCACAAAAACAGAAATATAGATCAATGGAACAGGATAGAAAGCCCAGAGATAAACCCATGCACATAAGATCACCTTATCTTTGATAAAGGAGGCAAGAATATACAGTGGAGAAAAGACAGCCTCTTCAATAAGTGGTGCTGGGAAAACTGGACAGGTACATGTTAAAGTATGAAATTAGAACACTCCATAACACCATACACAAAAATAAACTCAAAATGGATTAAAAACCTAAATGTAAGGCCAGACACCATCAAACTCTTAGAGGAAAACATAGGCAGAACACTCTATGACATCAATCACAGCAAGATCCTTTTTGACCCACCTCCTAGAGAAATGGAAATAAAAACAAAAATAAACAAATGTGACCTAATGAAACTTCAAAGCTTTTGCACAGCAAAGGAAACCATAAACAAGACCAAAAGACAAACCTCAGAATGGGAGAAAATATTTGCAGATGAAGCAACTGACAAAGAATTAATCTCCAAGGTTTACAAGCAGCTCATGCAGCTCAATAACAAAAAACAAACAACCCAATCCAAAAATGGGTAGAAGACCTAAATAGACATTTCTCCAAAGAAGATATACAGATGGCCAACAAACACATGAAAGGATGCTCAACATCATTAATCATTAGAGAAATGCATATCAAAACTACAATGAGGTATCCCCTCACACCGGTCAGAATGGCCATCATCAAAAAATCTACCAACAATATGCTGGAGAGGGTGTGGAGAAAAGGGAACACTCTTGCACTGTTGGTGGGAATGTAATTTGATACAGCCACTACGGAGAACATAGTATGGAGGTTCCTTAAAAAACTAAAAATAGAACTACCATATGACGCAGCATCCCACTACTGGGCATATACCCTGAGAAAACCATAATTCAAAAAGAGTCATGTACCAAAATGTTCATTGCAGCTCTATTTACAATAGCCAGGACATGGAAGCAACCTAGGTGTCCATCGTCGGATGAATGGATAAAGAAGATGTGGCACATATATACAATGGAATATTACTCAGCCATAAAAAGAAACGAAATGGAGTTATTTGTAATGAGGTGGATGGAGTTAGAGTCTGTCATACAGAGTGAAGTAAGTCAGAAAGAGAAAAACAAACACAGTATGCTAACACATATATATGGAATCTAAGGGGAAAAAAAAAAAAGGTCATGAAGAACCTAGTGGCAAGACAGGACTAAAGACACAGACCTACTAGAGAAAGGACTTGAGGATATGGGGAGGGGGAAGGGTAAGCTGTGACAAAGAGAGAGAGTGGCATGGACATATATACACTACCAAAGTAAAATAGTTAGCTAGTGGGAAGCAACCGCATAGCACAGGGAGATCAGCTCTGTGCTTTGTGACCACCTAGAGGGGTGGGATAGGGAGGGCGGGAGGCAGGGCGATGCAAGAGGGAAGAGATATGGGAACATATGTATACGTATAACTGATTCACTTTGTTATAAAACAGAAACTAACACACCATTGTAAAGCAATTATACTCCAATAAAGATGTTAAAAAAAAAACCTCATTTCAGTAAATATATATGTATGTATAATGATATAATACATGGTATAATATGGTATAATATATATGATATAATATATAAATTATTTATATATAAATTTATTTATTTATATATAAATTTATTTACATATAAATTCCATAGCCATGAATAATCAAATATACAAATCCCCCCGCAAAATAAACAAACTCCCTTACTTAATAAATGCCATCTAACATAAATCACAACCAAATCATATTTAGAAGTGAAAAACTCTAGATATTTAAGTCAGAAACAAGGCAGGGATACCAGCTAACATGCAATGACATACCACTGTATGAGATTTCCTAACCAATGCAATAAAATTTTAAAAGACACAAGTGTTATAAATATTAAATGAAAAGAGATATACATTATCATTTATATATGATTATTGCCTAGATAATTTAAGAACATCAAATAAAAAACTCTATGAATTTATAAGACTGCATAACAAAGTTTCACATACTGCCTTTAATTTCTTAGTCTTCCATTATGTTTATTTTTTAAAGCTACTTACTACATTTTGTAACAATTCTCTCCCTGCTAATAAAAAAATATTGTTAGTATATTGTTTATCAAAGTACGGAACCTCATATGTAAAACAACTATATGATAGAAAGTTTATAGTAGTTTAAATAAACCTCTAGCTATATCTATATCTTGAACTATATTAGAACCTAAGTTCACTGTATCCACTACCCAAGCTCTTAGCAGACAAAGATTTAAACAAAGAACATTAAACATAAGTTGTAGGCTGTAAACAGTGAGCACCAAGAGTTGGTGGGGGGGAGTAGCCTGCCCCATGGGAAGAGTATTTTATCACTCATATGGTTAAGAATCATATGTTCATGGTTATACATTGTTTTTTACTTTTAATTCTGAAGTAATTATAAATTCACAGGAAGTTAACAGAAAATAATAATAAATTAAATGTGCATGGACGTCCTGTATACCTTTCACCAAGTTTCCTACATGGTAACTTCTTGCATAATTGGAATAAAATATCAAAACCAGGAAATGGACATTGGTACAATCTACAGTTTTATGTACACTCAGTTTGTGTGTGGGTGTGTGTATGTGTGTAGTTCTTTGTAATTTTATCACCTGTGTAGATTCACATAACCTGCACCACAATCAAGATACAGAACAGCTCCATCGCCACAAGGATCTCTGTGTGATCCCTTTATAGCCACACCCACCCCCTCCTATCACTAACTCACCTGGCATCTATTAATCTGTTCTCTGTGTTTTCTGATTGGGTTTATCATTGCTTATAAGTTCTCTACAGAAGATGGATGCTTTATTTATTGCCTGCTGCAGGCTTACCACGCACCACTGGGCTGCGATACCACTCAGAGAAACCTGGCATCTCATCTCAAGTGACTAAATCCCAGACACTTGTCTTGGCTGGCTTGTCTCTGCATCATCTGGCCCTGGGCCCAGACTCACCTCCTGCCTGTCTCCCCTGATTCACACTCCTCTGTGTGAGAGGCTCTTTGCTACATCAGGGAACATTCCAAGTACATGGCTACCATAGAGCTTTGCACTTTTTTCTTCTGCCTGGAACACTTTTTCGTGAGAGCTAGTCTCACTCCCTTCTTTTACTTCAGTCTCTGCTCAAATATCACCTCTTGAGAAAGAATTTTTCTGACATCCCTATTTAAAGAAATACATAGTCTTACCCGCGTATTCATAATTTTCTTTTTTCATAGTCTGCTTTATTTTTCTTCATAGCATCTATCACCCTCTGATATGTATTTTTTTTGCCAAATTATCCATTATCTCTCTCTTCCCATCAGAATATAAATATCACAAAAAGGACTTTGACTACTTTGTTTACAGCTATATTCCAAGTGTCTAAAACAGTTCCTACATATAGTGGATAATTAATAAATATTTGTTGAATAAATAAATTCTCTCTAATGATCACGGAGATGAACTTTAAATGGCAAGACCGCAATTCTCTCTTATCCAGTTGGCAAAAATTAAAAACAAATGAAAGCATTTAGTACTGGCAAGAATTTGAAGCAACTGGCATGCTTGGACATTGTTAATGCATTTAAAATGGCACAGCAGTTTTAGAAGGAATTTTGGCAGGATTTATAAAATTTGAAATCCCCAAATCCAACAACTCCTCTTCTAGGAATCTTATTAAAATATTGACATTTCACATTTCAAGAAAGCTAGATGTATGGCTAGATGTTTTTCTAAACACTATTTGTTATCACAAGAAAAGGTTTAAATGCCCTTCTAATGGAAAATGGTTAAATTAACTAAGATTGCACCATGAATATTATGCAATTGTTACTATGAGGGATCTCTATATATTTACTACCATGGCAAAATCAAGTGGCAAAAGGCAAGTTGTAGAGAATTATGCCAGGTATAATTCTTTTATGTGATAAGGAAAAAAACAGATCTGAATGCACATTTAGATATACCTGCGTTTGTGTGTGTTTGTGTGTTCTATACATACAAAATTAGACCAGGAAGTATTTGTGCCAATTCATTTACAATAACCATAACTGAGATTACTGGAGCAGGCTTGAGGGAAATGTTTTAACTTTTTGTGCTATATATTTCCTATATACATTTTTGTATTAATGCATTTATTTTATAAATACAATCTGATGAGAACAAGTAAAAATTAAATGGAATGTCATCTCATTAAGCTACTTCAGATTAAAGTACGCTTGACAAATAATGTCATACGGTATTTGGCACAATGTGTTAGCCTTTCAATGAAGAGACTTGTTTAAACACAGTTCATAAGCCAAAGGAATAAATGGCTAATGGCAGAATTTCAGCAAGAATATTTCTACTATGGAGGGCTTCCAAGAGCATCCCCCAAGGGATCATGAAGGCAAATGCAATATCTACATCAATCAAAGGATAGTAGGAAGGAATGTCTAACTCTCCTTTTATTCACCACCCCAAATCATGGCTTATTGGCTGGCAAACTACTCCAGGGCTTGGCATGGAGCATTCAGGATTCCGTAACTGGAATTTAAATGCCTGCAAATAGATAGTTCCTTAACTTTCTTAATACTAGGTGCCTACTGTGATTGGGCCATCTCCTGGCTCTGCTGGGGGTCCCACTGCAGCACTGTTCTGTGGGTGGATTCATCTCTGTATCACACTGGTTCAATACTATATCCAAATTGCCTCAAAAATGTGTTCCCTTAGATCTAGAATAGCAGATCCTCTCATTATTAGCTTTTCCAACATAAAAATTAGCAGAATTTTTCAGATGATCTGCTAGGAGACTAACTGCAGTCTAGTTAACATTGCTTGAAAATAATTCTACACACATACCCTACCCTCAAACAACAACATGTCCATACGGTGGGCGCTGAATATTAACACAGTGGTTGACTCTCCATGAATAATTATAGGGTATGCTTCAAGCTGAAAATGAAAGGAAAGAAAGAAAAAGAACAATGTAAAGCTGTAAAGTGGAATAGATGGAGGACAGAAGGTTGAATAGGATAGAAAAAAACAGCAGTGGAAGATATGCTCAGTAATACACAGGAGTAAATACCTCAGAAGAGTTTAAAATAATACAGTAATACCACCATACAGAATGAACTAGAATTATAACAAGATGAGGTAAATAGGGTACGGTAAGTAACACCATGACTTGCTAGGTTAGAGCATTCAACTAGAGAATCACACACAATTATCTCCTAAAAAACCCCAATTTTATATTAAAAAGGAGGTAGGAAAATAATTCATATTTGTAAAACTGACAGAATATAGTGGTTTCACATGCATTTTCTCACTAAATGTCACAGCTATGCTCACCTGGTGGAAATCAATGAATCTAAACATATGGCGTGTAGCTCAGGGGAGGCACAAAAAAGAGATGAAGGAAGAAAAGTAACCTTTGGAGAGGATGGGGAACCTAGCCAGTCTGCTAAAGGACATGGACATTGTTATTCTAGACAGAAAATCCATCACAACCCTTCTCCAACCGGTAAAAGATTCCAACTTACAAAAGAAGATATATAATGAGAACATGAAAAATCAGTCAACATCATTAGTCACCAGGAAATGCAAATTAAAACCAGAGGGAGATATCCACCCACCAAAACAGTCAAAAGTAAAAAGACTGAAAACATCAAATGTTGGTAAAGATATAAAGCAATCAGAACCTCGTATTTACACACAGCTGACAGGGGTGTAAAATAGTATAATCTATTTGGAAAAAAAAAAAAAAAAAACGATTTGGAGAGTTTTTTTTTTAAATAAAATTATACCTACCCTATTGCCCAGCAAGTCCATCCCTGGGTGTTTACCCAAGAGAAATGAAAGAATTTGTTCACAAAAAAGCCTTGTACAAGAATCTTTATGGTGGCTTTATAAACAATGGTGAAAAACAATCCTGATGTCAATCAACAGGAGAATGGATAAACTGTGCTATATTCATTCAATGGAATATTACTCTACAGTATGAGGATAACATGGATGAAATTCAGAAATATCATGAGGAGTGAACAGCAACACAGGAAGGTACATGATATATGATTCCATTTATATAAAAGCCTAGCACTGTATAAACTAAATGCAAGTTGTAGACAGGTGAATGGTTGCTTCTGGAGGTGGTTGGGCTTGGAAGTGAAACGGGACTGACTGGTATGAACTAAAATGCCACCTGCCGTATCAGTAAACAAAGGATGCTGCAGCCATCAAGCCACCACATTACAGCCGGCCCAACGGTGAGCCCTGAGGGAACTCAGGATAGAAACAGGAGGCCCCCCCATCTAGCAGTCAACTGCTGCAGCCACCCCTATGGTGCACCCTGAGGAGACTCAGGATGAGAAGGCACAGGATTGACCCCATACAGCTAAGGTGCATACCAAAGGAATGAGTTCAGTGAGCCCGGACTCTTGTATCTTCTCATACATGGAAAAGCGATAAATTCCTTAACTTGAGATATCTGGTTTTCTTTTATTAACAGTAATCTTTTGATGTTCTGACTACCTACTCTTTTGTTGCAAAAATTCCTACATATCCTGGCTTGCCTCTTCGGAACAGTTTCTCAGTGTTATCTGAGATGCTGTGACCCGGGCTTGAAGTCCTCAGAATGTCTGTGGAATAAAACATAACTCTCAACTTTTAGGTTGTGCATTTGTTTTTTTCAGTTGACACTGGGAAGGGGCAGAAGGGAACTTTCTGGGGTAATGGAAATGCTGGTACCTAGAGATGCATTCATTAAAACATACACTTATGATCTGAACACTTTACTGTATGTAAAATGTATGCATGGAAAATAAAACAATTAAAAATCACAGAGGTATATTAAGGTAAAATGAGAATTTTAACTGTGCAAATATTTTATGAAAATCTCATTCACAGAACTTCTAGAAAAATCTATTGACAGTACATTCATAGTGGAAGTTGTAAAGAAAGTAGGGAAAGGAGCTGCTATCCCAGAACAAAGTCTGACAAATGAGAGGCTATCTTTGGCAGTGTAGACATGACAAGAGCACTGGCAGAAAGCAATCTGAATGGGATTAACCAAGATTCTGTCCCCTACAGTCCTATTTAGTGGCAGTCTATAGACACTATTTTTCTAACCCTCAAACTTTTGATTGGCTAAATGTAGTACGGTTAACATAAAAAGAAGTGAGTTGTCCTAAAGAAGGAGAAGAAGGAGAAGGAGAAAGAGGAGGAGAAGGAGGGTATGAGTTTAAAGAAGAAAAAAGATAAAGAAGCCACCAGAGAATAAGAATTTGGAGGATAAAATTGAGGCAGAACACTGTGCCTAATGGCCCAATGAGAAATGCTACTGAGTTGAAGAGTATGATGTAGGATATGTCTCTTCATTTTTTTCTTCCTTCAAATCTTCAGGAAAACATCTATTTCTCATTAAATCGTTGTTTCATTGGAGCTCTATTTGGAGACTGCGTTCAGAGACTGAGCCTTGTTCCAAGACGGAGATGGGTCAATTGGGAACCAGCCATGGATGGTCCTGCTGCACCCTGGTTTCCCTTCAAGTTCCTTAAGAGTTTGTGACAGATGCAGGAGCTGAGCTAGACTTGCACCCAGAATTCAGAAATGCAAGTTCCAAAAGCCGTGGGCTAAATCTCATAAGATGGAATACATTTTAAGGTGTAGACTCACCCTGAAAGGAATTCTGACCCTCCAAATTACAAGAACACCATAGAGGATTTGACAGAATAAAGCTCCAAGGGGGCTTGTGGGGCTGCATGGGAACTCTCCGAGGAGCACACATTGTAAAGGTTTGCACAAATTAAAAAAGAAGGAAACACAGCCAAGACCATATGTTAGTGACTTTAGCATGGCATTATAATAATGTTATAAGGGCTAAAGCTTGGAATAAATTGGGCCTGTAAAAATGCTAAAGAATGCAAAAGAGGGCAAGGGGCACTTTAAAAGTTTTATGGTAAAAAAAAAAAATGACTGGATGACTTTTCAGCTTGGCAAATAGAATAATGAGACATAAGGGGAAGAATAGCAATGATAGTGTAAGAGTTAACATTTACTTTTCTCAGTGCCAGGTACTGAGCTAATAAGCATTTTATGTTTACTGTTTTATATGATGCTTATAGCAGCCCTGTGTAACCAGAGCTATTATTAATTGGCCTTATTTTAGGCTTGGAGAAAACAGGTTCCTAGAGGGTAATAAGTGACTTTGTCTCGGTCGCACAGCCTGCAGGGGACACGGACTGAGTCTGAACACAACATTCTGAGTCCAGAGCCTGCCCTTTTAGGCACCATGCAGTAGTGCACCTTTCAAGTTAGCACTGTTGCTGCTATTACTGAAATCCTTGTCTCCAGGTGGAACAGGCAGAAACATCTTGGTTAAGAAGGGATCAAAAATCTAAAGTAGACAAAGAGATCCTGTAGCTTCTCAAAATAAAATTAACCTCCTGCTCCAGGTAAATTACAGCCCGGTATAGATGGAACTTATATAACCAATGCCTCAACCACTGCTGAGATGGGAGGGAAGGGCCCGCAGGTTTGCTGTTTCCCTTTGGTATGCAAACCAAATCATCCAAGTCCTCACCCCACACAGCTGTGGAAGGCCTGGCCCTGGGAATGGGTCTGAGGATTCCCCCAGAGGGCAAGATCACTTCCTGGGGCAGATCCCATTTCCCCTCTGGACCGCTGGGCCAGTTGACCCAGGTGCCTCTGTGGCCTTGGTTCCACCACTGCAGGTGTAGGTCCAAACTCCCCACTACTTCCCCAGCAACCTTAATCCCCACAGGCACAGTCAACAGGCGGCCTCTGTTACTAACCTGTAAATTAAGCAACACCACCAAAGGCTTAAGGATACCACAGGGAAACTACATCCATCCATAAAAAGCAATTTGCACCTCTGTGTCAGAGTTTAGTGGCCACACCCCATCACAGGGAACCATCTTGCCTGGCCTTTCCTTCCCAAACGCCAGGCCCACTGCACCCATTCCTTGAGGACCTGCTTCCCTCAGAGGGCCCCCTGCCCTGGAGCAGTGGTTAAGAACACAAGCTCCAGAGTCAGACTCTAGATCAAATCCTGGCCCTGCCGTTGTGACTTTAGGCTAGTTACTGCCAGCATAGAGCCTTCTTTCTTATGGGTATAATGGGGAATAATAATGACTCATCTAAAGCATTTATACAGCACTTACGTCTCATAGCAGTGTCATGTACAAAGCAAGCATCAACAAATACTAGTTATTTGTATTATTCCCAGGTTCTGAGATATCCAACTCTCTATACCTTGAGCGGTACGATCCAATATGGCACCCAGAAGCCACATATCCACATGTAGTTAATGAGCACTTGAAATGTGGCTAACCCAAGAGATGTGCTATAAGTACAAAATATATACAACATTTAATACAAAAAATAATTTAACAATAATTTTAAAATATCTCAGTTATTGTTATACTGATTGCATGTTGAAATAATAATGTTTTAGATATGTTAAGCTAGATAAAGTATATTACTAAAATTACTTTCACCTATTTCTTTGGACTTTTTTTCTTTTTGAATTTTTTAATGTGACTCCTAGAAAGATTACTGTGTGACTCATGTTTGTGACTCACATTAGATTTCTCCTGGATAGTGCTGTTCTAAGTGTGGGCCATGGAGCAAAAGCACAGGCATCTCCTGGGAGCTTAGAGATGCAGGATCCCAATCCCAGCCCAGACCTCCTGACTCATGATCTGCATTTTAAAAGATCGCCAGGTAATTTGCATGTTCATTAACCTCTGAGAAGCACTATTCCAGAGGGAAAACCAGTTAGCCTTCTATATTGTCTGCATGGCAGGGAGGGGAATCCCTTTTTACTCTGTTAGAGAAAGAAACTGGGGCCCCATCTGCCCAACTTCTTTTTTCAGACTCCACATAACTAGATGACCCTTTAAAATTCCTATACTCCCCACCTTCACCCAGGGAACTCTGTCCCTTTAGGCTGCTTTAAGATAAATTATTTAGGGCCTTACTACATAAGAAATTTTAGACATGGAAGTGGAGGGAGAAAACAAACCAATTCTGAACAGGGAAAGAGGGTGGATTTCACAGGGTATTCAGTGGGATAATAATCCCAGGCCAAATTCAAAGGCTTATTTTTAAAGAGACAAGTAACCACACAGAAAGGAAATCATACTTCATTATGAAATGATTAGAGTTCATTAAGCATCCTTTATGATGAAAGAATATGAAAATATGACCCTTGAAGATAAAGTTGAAGACGGGGATGTTTGGTATAGATAGAAAAAATGTAGGGAGTGTAGTGTGGCTAGCTTTAAATTTTGAAGGGTTTTCATACGTAAAATAGATCAATTTTAGGTAGCTCCTAAGCGCAGAGCTGGGAGAAATAGATGGAAATTAACAAGAAGCAATTCAACATAAGAGAAGTCTATGCAATAATTGGAACTTTATATGGTAATAAATTAGTTATCACTAGCATGCAATCTCAAACCACACTGAGGGACGCTTCAAAAGGAAATCACCGTGTCAGAGAAAGGTCTGCACCAGACAATCAGTCCAGCCCCTTGCAAACTGCAAACACTATGATTCCACTATCTCAGTTAGTAAAGATAACAGGAATGGTCACGACCACACTGCTAAGGTTATACTTCGACTTCTAGCCTTCACTTACATAAAGAGAGAAGGGTTAGTCTAGAGCTGAGAGACAGTCACTTAATATTAGGCAGTTAATAAATGTATTGCTACTATGTTACATGAACACAAGTAATAAAGTTTCCTGGTCTATTCCAATACTCTCCAATTAAAAGGAAACATTTCCAAGGACAGATGTGTACCTGGCTTCTCTGAAAACAGAGGTGGGTTTGAGGAAGGAGTGGGGAGTCTAGCAATTATGGAGATTATAAATGATGATACAGGGCAACCCTTTGAGCAAGTAGGGTAAGGCTACATATACTGTTAAAATATGTGAAGGAATTAGCCGTGCAACATGTGTCTTTTCAGTGACTGTCTCATCCAGGCCCTTGAAATCAACCTCACCTGCGCATATCCACAATTAGTTATGGGCCTCACCCACCTGTCAGTTCCATCCCCCAGCCCCTTGCTCTCTCCTCTATCTGTCCAATGCTACCCCCTCCCAAGGTGGCTCTTACTTGAATTATGAAGGACCTCCTTTTCTCCCCCGCCCGGCCTCAACAATCCTCTGGATAAACATCAAAACATATTCCGGTATGTCCTCTAACACCAAATATCAAGTACACTTGAACAAAAAGTTCTTTCACGTCCTACATTTTCCCCAAAATGCTCATCCATATTCTCATTTGGAAATGATCATGAGGCACTCAGAAACAGATCTATTTCATAAGTTCCCCATCCCGTGATAAAAATGGTCAACAGATAGGTAAAAAATGTTTGTAATTATAAATGGAATGAGGAAACTGCTGTGGAAAGCTGAGTTTTAAAGTATTATATAATGTTCAAAATAGGCCGGGAAGAAAAAGAAAATAAAGCTCCTTTAAGAAGCCTTCTTTCTCAGAAACGAAGACCCAACACAGCCAAAAATAAATAAATAAATAAATAAATAATTAAAAATGAATATCTGCCTATAAAAAAAAATAAAGAAGCCTTCTTTCTGACATAAAAAGAAGAAAAAAACACATTTACTTGTGACAACAGGGTCTAAATTATACTGTATAAGGTTCCCCCCCCTACTAAGGATAAAAGAGAAAGCCAGAGAAAGTCTGACTAAATTAAGATTCATAGACTGATGCCTGGTATATAGCCAGCATGTCTTTTAAGCTTTAAGCCTACCTCGAGCCATTTGGAAACTGAGTACAAAGATAATCATCTTCGTCTTTATAACAGGTTACAGATTTTCAAGGATCTTTGACACAGTATTATCATGATAGAAGTTTTCTGCAGGGTCATAAAGAAAAGCCATGTAGCTTCTGTAAGATGTAAGATGTAAGAATAACCAGGAAACAGAAACCCATAAAATCCTAGCTAAAAAACAATTAGAGTTAGCAAGTCATTAAAAGCTTTGATGCTAAAGCTGCAAACTCCACACTGAGCCTCGACATCTAAAGTTATCATTGGAACAAGTTTTTATAGGAGCTCTGTAATTCCTGGGGCTGCTTTCCAGCCCCTAGAACTTGAATAGTTGCCAAATTTAGCTGGAAAGAAAGTATTAGACTAGTGCGTATGAAGAAAAAAATCAATGTAAGTTAGTATAGATGGTGCATATTTTGTAAGCACATTAACTTTTAGGCCAGGGTAATAGGTGAAGAAAGTGGGCAATGAATAGAAGTCTAAGGCACTGGGCTTACCCTTAGGTCTGCAACGAACCAACGCTGAGGATCAGGCAAGTTCAACTACTGCAGGTCTCAATTTGCATATTTAGGATAAAAATATTAAATTGTGTTAATAATGTTCCCTAACCTTCCTCTTGTATAAGAATCACCTGTTTGGGCTTCCCTGGTGGCGCAGTGGTTGAGAATCCGCCTGCCAATGCAGGGGACACGGGTTCGAGCCCTGGTCTGGGAAGATCCCACATGCTGCGGAGCAACTGGGCCCGTGAGCCACAACTACTGAGCCTGCACGTCTGGAGCCTGTGCTCCGCAACAAGAGAGGCCTCGATAGTGAGAGGCCCACGCACCGCGATGAAGAGTGGCCACCGCTTGCCGCAACTGGAGAAAGCCCTCGCACAGAGACAAAGACCCAACACAGCCATAAATTAATTAATTAATTAATAATAAAAAAAAATAACCCCCTGATCATTTAAAAAAAAAAAAAAGAATCACCTGTTTTATCACTTTAAAAATTTACAAATTTCTAGACCCACACTAGACCCACTGAAGCAGAATGTCAGGGGAGGAGCCGAGAAACATATACATTTGACAAGTACCATAGACAATTCATATCAGCAGGTCTGTTGATAATTACTGCTTAAATGTTACCTAATTTTCCTCTCAATTAGTTCCAAGATTCCATTTCTTTTAACTCTTGCTTCAAATAATAGTTTCTCATAGCCTAAACACATAAATGTGGAAAAGTACTCTTAAATCAACAAATAACTACATAGTTTATTTAAATGAAGTTATCAGTCTTAAAAATGATAAATGTGGTTTCAAGCTTTATCCGGTCTAAAGAATACGAAATGAGTCTGACCAATTTCACAGTACATCCTAACTAGAAAAAAGGAAATTGCAGGTGTAGAATTTTGGGGAAATGATGTACCTGTAGTGTCTCCAATCAATTCTATTTCAGGGAAAGGAGACTATACAGGTAACTAGAAAAAGATAATTACATATAAACAAATTTTCTTCAGAATGTAACTAATTTTTTTCATTTGTATTTCCCACTAGTATTTGATATACCTATGAGGGGAGAATGAATACATTCTATCATCTTTAATTTATAAAAGGATAAATTGAAGCCAGAATTGAGTAACCCATCTGCCTAAGGCTAAGTATCATCATCAGTGGTACAGACAGAATTAGAATTCTATTTACTTCATTCTCAGTTCAGTATTTCTTTCCACATAATTACATTTTATCGAAGTGTAATAACTATTATCTCAATTTCGTGTACATCTGAAAATGCCCACAATAAAATGTTTTATTTTTTTTAAAGTTTGTTACCTTGAGATTAATAGGTGGCAAGTTATATGTACAAACCTTTCATTGTCTGGAGTAGAATTTCCAAAATATTAGCTCTACCAACCAACAATTTGGCAGAATCATTTAAAATTTCACATCTCAAAAACTTCTGCAGGAAAAAAAAAAAAAAAACTTCTGCAGGAGAAGCCAATCTATCTGTTACATATTTGTTTCTCTACCCTTAATAAATTCTTCTTAGAGCTTGCTGGATAAAGGTGCACATCAATAGCCCAATACTTTTACAGTTTCTGTTTGATTCAGGGAAATAGAACACATTTCCCAGAAGTCTGGATGCTGTAATTTTCAAAATAGAGAGGACATTTTCTAAATAGAAGTATCTGTTGATTGTGTGTGTTCTTTTACTGTAATAATAGCCTTTTATGAACTAACACCGCAAGATAGGATACTGTAAAATGAGGTTGCTTTTAGCTAATCAAAGATTTTGGAGAGCATGGGGCATTCTATGATTTCATATAGTGGAGATACTAGGTCTTGATTATAATCGGAAAACCAGCAGATCACTCACTATATACAATTTGTTACATTTTTCGTTGTAAGGGATATATTAACCAGTGTGTATGCATGTGTGTTGTTGTTTTGTAGGGAGAGTTTCTCCATGGATCTGTCATATTTCTGCATATCTTGTGATCAGAGATAATGACAGCTTTTGTTCCAGACTATTTTTTAAAGTATGTTTATAGAGCGAATAGCCTTGGAAGAGAAGGATAAAGTCACCCTCTAGGGCAAAGGTTGTACAGGTCTGCTTCCAGCCCATTATGAAGGACTGGGGTCTCTAAGGCTCAGTGTCTCTCTCCCCTTACACAACTCACTATGCGTGCAGGCATCACAGGCCCCTGTGTGTTGCACTATGGGAACTGGGGCTCCAGAAACCAGTACCAATGATGACATTCTGGCAACTGACATGGCTGTAACAAATGCCCTTTGTCTCTGACCAAGGGGTCTGATGTCTTCTGCCAGTATCTATGAAAAGGTTGCAGGCAAACATGCTTTCTGGCAAGTAGAATAATATCTGAGACCCTTTACTCCTCTTGAGATGTGTGTGTCAGCTATTCACATTTGAGCTTACTAATAGCTCTTGCTACAATGACTTTGCACAATTTCTTTAGAACTGTTTGTCTTTCAATTCTCTGTTTACATACTAAGAAATCCTGGAGAGTCATTTTATGACTGGTCATTTCAATTAAGTAACTGAACAGCCCTGGGGAACATTTTGAAAATGTCAAAACTTTTGTTATATGTTCTATTTATTATACCATTCCAAAATTCGCACATCTACTGCTTTTTCTGTGTCAAACTGTTGCAACAGAATGCTTAAGTCATGGTCTGTGGACTTCATCCATTAAAGTCAACTGGGATGTTTTGAATGGGATGTTTACATACCCAACTCCCAATTTCTAGGGAAGTACCAAATCTATTAGCAGTCGATTCTGAAGGCACTCGTAGAGAACTCACAGATTAGTGCCATGTTCTTGGTGACCGACTAATCTCAAGAAGATATTAACTGACACGGAGCTTAAGGAGTGACCTTTCCTATACACATCATAACAGATGCAGGGCAGTGAAGTATCTGGCCAGTGCCTGAGTCACGCCCTTCCCAGAGAGAACTGATCACATAATCTTATTAGTGAAAGAAACTTTGCTGTTGGATCATATTCTAATTTCCTCATTCTACAGATGAAGAAGCTGAACTATTTGCATTTTAATAGAAACTTTAAAAGACGTACTCCTTTCCTCTTCTGGGTTGCTTGCTTTTTAATCTTGCATTTGAAAAATACTTTTCACATACCTGGAATATAATATTCTTTATATTATACCTACAGAATTCATTTTTATGTTTCTCCAAATTGGCTTTGACCTCCTGATAGTTAAGGTTGATTTGTGCATCCCTCCATCTCTAATATTTGATACACTGTGTCACCAACGGCAGGGCCCCGATAAATGTGTGAATACACAAGAAAGTAAAGCTTTTACTGTCTGAAAAAGACAGTAATAATAACACTTTGTACTTATTGAGTGCTCAGTATATATCAGGTACTGGGCTATGATTTTTTTCTCCTTTAAATATGGATCATCTCATTTTCTCCTGACAGTTCCATTGTCATCTCCATTTTATTTTATTTTTATTCATGTATTTATTTTTAGCTGCACCGCATGGCACATGGGGTCTTAGTTTCCTGACCAGGGATCGAACCCTCACCCCCTGCATTGGAAGCACAAAGTCTTAACCACCGGACCATCAGGGAAGTCCTGTATTATCTCCATCTTACAGAGGAGAAGAGTGAAGGCTTAGAGAGGCTATGTGACCTGTCCAACATTATATAGGTAGGAAACAGGGGAGCTGGTGCTCAAACATGGCAATCCCAACTTCAGTGCCTAAATTCTTAATTAGAAGCTAATTGGACCTCTGTACCCCCTAACATCATACTATATACCCATATATTCACAAGGACCACACACCCTCTTGTTTAATTTTAGTAAACCCCAAGTATTGGTTTATTTCTCGGTAGAGAAAGGGTTTGAGTAGGCAGAATAATGTCTAAATCTTATTCCCTACTACCTGTGATACATTATGTTACATGGCAAAGGGGAAGTAAGTTGGTGTAGAATTGAGATTCCTCATCAACTGACTTTGAGATGGAGAGATTATTCTAGATTATCAGGTGGGACCAATGTGATCACAAGGATCCTTATAAGTGGATGAGGGAGGAATAAGGGTCATAGAAAGACATCTGAAGATGTTGCCAGGTAGCTCTGAAGACAGAGGAAGGAGTCATGAACCAAGAAATAAGGGGTCCTCCCGAAGCTGGGAAAAGTGAGGGATGGATTGTCCCTTAGAGTCTCCAGAAGGAACACAGCTCTGTTCACATCTTGATTTTAGCCCAGTGAGACCCATTTCACACTTCCGGCCTCCAGAACTGTTAGATAATCAATTTGTGTTGTCTTAAGTCATTACGTTTATTACAGCATCAATAGGAAATTAATACAGGGGTAATTAATTAATAGAAAAGAATACCTGTGGCAGAGACAGCGAGCTGCCCCTCAGAGATCTGTGTTTCTCTTCCAAAGTGTACAGCCATTGCTAGAAAATGGCTGCTTAGCCAGGGGATTCCCCCTTCCCTCACTCTTCTTCATTGAAACAGGGACACAATGACTAGTCTCTTAAACGTACTGTGCAAGAGTATCAGCTCTGAATCAAGATGTTTAAGATCTGGGTCCATGATTCTCCTGCTCTTTGCTGCCTAGGTGACTACGCGATGCTAGCCTCTAGCCGCAAGATGGAAACTCAAGCACAGAAAGGTCAACTAACTTGCTCAATGCCACACCATGTGGCTGGAAAAGAATGAGTGGAAGGGAGGGTGCAGCCAGTTGAGGCTGGAGAGGTATGCCAGGGCCAGATCGTACATGGCTATGTGAGAGATGTTATGAACTTTTAATTCAGAGGGAGTCACTGAAGTCATTTTGCATGGGAGCAACAGACTCAGATAAGCTTTCTTGTAAAGTTGCTTCAGCTGGAGTGTGGAAAAGAAAAATAATAATAGCTCGTAGTTATTCAGTGCTTATTGTATAAGGCTCTGTTCTAAGTGATGTGTAAGGGCGTGTGTTCATTTAGTCCTCAAGGCACTCTCTGAGCTAGGAATGATCATCATCCCCACACAGCTTGTAAGTGACACAGTGAGAATGTGGACAGAGGTAGCGTGTCTGCAGAGACCACGTGCTAAACCACATTAAATATGCCCCACTCTATTTATATGGGGGTAAGAGTAGAAGGAGGGAAATAAGTCAGGAAACTATTACAGTAGTTCAAATGAGAAATAATGCTAGAAGGGAGATAGAAATAAATAGAATAAACAAACAAACAAACAAAAAAATAGTAGAGTTGTAACCAAGCAGGACCCTGTGGGCCTTCCCAGAACAGTCCCGTCCCCCTTATCCTCTGCTTTAGCTCCTCTATGCAGTATCTAGATAACTGTATCTGATGCATGTTTCCTGAGTTGCTTTATAGATGCTAAAACCCCACCGAATGGAAGAAATTAACTACTTGATGACCATGAGCACATAGTCCCCAGACCTACTGGCACCTGAGGATTGATACCGTTAACCCCTGTGTCACTGCCCTGTTACCTCACCATCAACCAATCGGAGAATTATGCACAAGCTGATCACATGCCCTGGGACTCCCCTCGCTCACCTTGTCTTTAAAAATGCTTTGCCGAAAGCCATAGAGGAGTTCAGACTTTTTGAGCGCTAGCTGTCCCAGATACCCTGTACAGCGCCTTACAATAGACGCTGCACTTTCCTTCACCACAACCCAGCATCAGTAGATTGGCTTTACCACAAGTGGGCGAGCGGATCCAAGTTTTGGTTCAATAACAGAACTAACAAAACTTGGTGACAGACTGAGTGTGGGCAAAGAGGTGAATGACAGTGAAATGCCAAGGGTATTGCCCAGGTTTTTAGCATGAACATTTGGCAGCAGGAGAGACAATATACTGAAGTTTGGAACCCTGGGAAAGAATCTGATATGGGGTTGAGCAGAACAATGAAAAGTACAATGTGGGAACACTGCATTTAAAATGCTATAGCTTATTCAAAAAGAAATATCTGGGTTCAGTACTGAGCTTCAAGCCTAAAAGAATTGGGACAACTCAGGTACATTTCATCAACAGTTTGAAATAAAATCAAAGTCTTAGAAAAGCAGGCCTTGAAAGAATAAAATGAACTACAATTATATTCCACATGGAGACACAGAGAATCTTAAAATTAGAAGGGGTATCACAATTCAGCTGCTTTTTCAGCTTTTCTCTTGATATGGAATTTTTTTTTTAAAGCAAAGGGTCTTTTATTTATTTATTTATCTATCTATTTATTTATGGCTTCATTGGGTCTTCGTTGCTGCGCACAGGCTCTCTCTAGTTGTGGTGAGCGGGGGCTACTCTTTGTTGCGGTGCACAGACTTCTCAGTGCACTGGCTTCTCTTGTTATGGAGCATGGACTCCAGGTGTGTGGGCTTCAGTAGTTGTGGCTTGAGGGCTCAGTAGTTGTGGTGCCTAGGCTTAGTTGCTCCGCGGCATGTAGGATCTTCCCAGACCAGGGATTGAATCCGTGTCCCCTGCCTTGGCAAGCAAATTCTTAACTACTGCTCCACCAGGGAAGTCCCTTGACATGGAAATTGATTCTTCTCTCCATTATTGAGAAAATGGCCAGAAGACACAAAGAGTAATTTAACCATTCTTAAACACACAGAGATCTTACTAAGTGACTCTTCCCTCCTGAGGACAGAACCTGGTGTGAAGTTCAAATTAGAGCATGGAAAAATGCTAATGACTAAAATAAATTGGTGAGAAAGTTGTGAAACTTTCCTGCAGGAAGAGCTGGACAATAAGTGGATATTTCTTCTAGGTCCTACTTGCATTCACATATTCAGCAAGGCTGGAGAAATAGATTTGGAAGGGATAACTTTGTTTCAGAAATTGCACTGCCAAAAGGAACCTCATTACCTCTTGGCCCGGTGTTCAAGAAAAATCTAATCCAGCTGACAAAATGAAGTTTAGTGAGACACCCAACTAAAGATTGTAAATGCACTAGTCTCAGCAGTTTTTTTCCAAATGCAATCTTCAACTCTGAAAAGAACTTAACTGTTCATTAATGAAGTGCAGGTGTATGTGAACGATTGCAAAGAAGACAAGAGCTGATCCAATGTGAAAAGAAACGCCTGAAACTGAATGGTAAGACCAGATGCAGGGGTTTGTATTCATTTGTTCAAGAAATACCTACTGAGCTCTTCCTCCTTTTGCTGGACGATGTACTGACTGCTGTGAAGTCGACCACAGGTACTGAAAATGTTGTTGTTCTCAAGATTTATGCCAGATGAAAAGAAGAGGGAAAGGATGAGGAACAGGAAGAAATGAAAAAAAAATTGGATGATACATAAAAGAAGAGGAAGGAAAATGAGGTTGAGGGAGGAAAAAAAGAGAAGGAAAATGAAAGAGAAAAAGAAGAGCTTTTACAGCTGCCACCATCCTTCAGGCTCATACTATGTCTCATCTAGATTATTATAATAAATCCTTAAAAATAGCATCTCTCATTCTTTCTTTCAATACATACTCATTGAGTTTTTTTTTTTTTAAAGGTAGATGCTGGAGTATCTATTTATTTATTTATTATTTTTTTATGGCTGTGTTGGGTCTTTGCCTCTGTGTGAGGGCTTCCTCCAGCCGTGGCAAGCGAGGGCCACTCCTCATCGCGGTGCGCGGGCCTCCCACTATCGCGGCCTCTCTTGTTGCGGAGCAAAGGCTCCAGACGCGCAGGCTCAGCAATTGTGGCTCATGGGCCCAGCTGCTCCACGGCATGTGGGATCTTCCCAGACCAGGGCTCGAACCCGTGTCCCCTGCCTTAGCAGGCAGACTCTCAACCACTGCGCCACCAGGGAAGCCCATACTCATTGAGTTTTGTTGTCGCTGAGCCCTCTAGAAAATAGAGCTTATGATGTGAATTAAGGTGTTAATATTTTATCTGGGAATTCCCTGGCAGTCCAGTGGATAGGACTAGGTGCTTCCACTGCAGGGTGCATGGGTTCAATCCCTGGTCGGGGAACTAAGATCCCACATGCCACAGGGCACAGCCAAAAAAAAAAAAACACTTTCTTTGCAAGTTGCAAGGCAAGGAGGCAGTGACAGGCGAAGCAACAGGAGTAAAGCAAGGAAAATATGAAGCAATGCTATGCAATGTGTTTTGCTGGCTACCATTTTATTGGGTTGGCCAAAAAGTTCGTTCGGGTTTTTGGTACCATCTTATGGAAATACCCGAATGAACTTTTTGGCCAGCCCAATACAATAAAACACAAAGATATATAGGCCAGATTTGTGTATTTGGAAAACCGGATTTCTCTGGAAGGATTAAAAAGAAGATATTGGAATAATATACAGGTGCACTGGGAATAGCCTGGCTCCCTCCTAAATCATGTTTCCCTTGGGTGACGTTTCACTCCTCAAGGAGCTAAGTCTCCTAGCCTTTCAGGTTGTATCTCCTAGGTTGAACTACCGGCCCCTCAACTGCTACTCAAGAAGCCAGATCCCAGGCACTACAATATGCTGTTTTATCCAAGTCTGAAAATGTACTGAGAACCACGTCCTTGTAGAGCATTGGCCAAGAGAAAGAAAGACAAAGGTGGTAAAAGAAACATGAGAAGGGGCAAAGCTTCAGTTCAAGCATCTTTTATTTACCAGATACTGTGCTAAGTGCTGGGAAACTAACAGTGAACAACACAGATGAGGTCCCCAACATCACAGACCTTGCACGGTAGCCTGGTTAACAGCACACACAAGCAGTGCAATCACAATGCAGTGAAATAACGTGACTGGGGAGCAGAAAGCCTATGTCATCTCAAAGGATTCCCAGAGGAAACAATTTCTAAGAAGTAGAGGTTATCCAGGTGATAGGTCAGAGCTAGGGAGAAGTTCATGAGGGTGAAGGGGAATGAGGGAAACCTTAGGATCATGGTCAGTGGTCAGACAGAGACTAGCTCCAAAGGTCTAGAATGTTAAAAAAAAAAAAAAAAAAGTTTAGTATTGTTGGAGCTCAGAGTGTTGCACAGGGATAGAGAGGGTAATACTTCAAGTTCTAGCATCTCATGACCATTATAAGGCCAAAGACCATAGCCTAGAATTCTGTCTCTACCCTAAATCCATGGCCCTTACCTTCATCCACTCCATATCCATTTCCAACTTGATTACTGGTTTTACTCTAAATATGTTCTATGACTTTCCACTTCTGTGTCTTTACTCACATGGTTTTCTTCACCTGGGATTCTGTCCCCTTCATATGAACCCCTGTCTAAAGCATGCCCTTCTGCTAAGGCCCATGTAAAAGCTTTCTTCTTAACAAACATACCCTATCGCCCTCACATCTCACTGGTTTAGCCTCCCCTTCCCTAAAATTCCTATTTTCTCTTAAGGCACTTATTTCTGTAGTTATTTGTTTGTCTCATCTCCCCTCCTAGACTGTTAAAGATCAAAAACTGATAGACATAAATAATTTGAAATCATTCATGGTTTCCATGATCTCTTTTCTCTGGTGAACAACGAAGGGGGCAATATTTAACTCTAAAAATTATTCAAAAATCAACTACCTAGTGTATTGAGCCAAGACCACTTGGTAAAGCCACAGTTTCAGTCCAAGCTGGCCCAGTGACTGTCTTTGCTTTCTCTCCTTTAACTTCCTCCTCAATCTTTCTGCAAGTGATGGACCATTTCCATCACTTCATGATCTTCATATCTTCTATTTAATATGATTTCATTCCAGGGCCTCTGGACCACCTGGCCTTGGCATGGAATGCTGATCTCCACATAGGAGATCATTTTGGTTTTGTCAACAGTAAAACAATTTCTTCCTCTGTGTTACCCAAAAAGCAAAAAAAAAAAAAAAAAAAAAAAAAATTAACAAAACTCAGTATTTCACTCTCACTTGAAGAGCTTTCCATTTTGAATTCCATAGCATTAAAAATTTGCCCTTTACATGATAGATGCTGGCACTTGGAAATATAAAGAAGGACCCCAGCATGTCTTTCAAGGGCTTTACAGCTTAATGAGTAACAAAGACAATAAGAATGGCCAGATATCAGGCAAAAAGTGATGTGCTGTTACAGGAGTATGGTCTTAGCACAATTTTAGGATTAGAAAAGCTAAACTATTACTGGTAAAACCACTGGAAAAATCCAAACTCACATCTAGTTCTATGTCCTTGACGATCCCCCTCCTCTGTGATGCCACATACTCTGGTTTCAGTAGTACACTGTACTGAATTATCAATTCAGTTGTGCTAATTCTGAATAAATATATAACATATTAAACAAAAAAGAACATGTGTTCTTCCTTTTTAGGAGGTCAAATTAAGCAGGGCTCACATGTTGTAAAAAAGGCCCATTTTTCCACAAGCTTATTCTTCCCCCCAAGGAGTAACTTCTACTCAATGGTAGACTTTCTCCTCAAATATCCTGCCTCCATCATTTGTCAAGGGAAGCTCTCTGCCGCTCTTATTTCAATCATGTGAATTAAACCCTGAGATAAATAAACTAAAAAAAAAAAATTTAATGTCAAGAACAGGCTGAAAATCTAATGAATGCTTAAAGCAGGCACTCTTCAATACTTTCACTAAGTACAGTAATTCAGTAAACATTTGCTATATCATACTAAGATAAGTCTGTTACACTTGATTTAAAAAATCACTAAACTGAGATACAAATGCAATAAAACAGAACCACTAGAAACTAATCTCAGTTTAGACACCAGGTGACCTAATTCCCTCTAAGTATTTAATGTTCCTTTCCTTTTAAACTTTTATCAGCTTTCACACTTTTGGAGAGAATGTTTGAACTATATTCATATATATTCTATATATTCCTAATAATTGAGTATGTTTCCAAGGTAGAAATATTACAGGCCAATAGTCTTCTATCTCTTGGTCTCATGTGAACTGCCATCCAATATCCTGCTATTAATTAGCAAAGATTACTTCATCCAGTTATCTGTGATTCTCTGTTACTATAAAACAAGAGAAAATGCTGTAACCCCATTGAAGCAGTCTCATTTCTCCTCTAAGTGTTGACACTAAGGGAATTTCTAAGCATGTTATTTTCCTGACACTTTATTCTCACACCCAAATGAGCTTATTGACTTTTAAACCAATTTCTAAAGACAGGTAAAGGACATTTCTAGACCCTCACATGATGGTGGAATACCTCCTTCAATCGCCCTTTAAGAAATCTGTTCATCTGTTCATAAGGTAAATTAGTTTACTTCATATCTCAAAAAGTTCTTGTATAAGTTTTTGCAAAATAAGTTTGCAAATAGGACATGACCATTCACGAGAATTCTCTTAGCACACTGACATTTGTACTTTTTAATCCTTTACCCCTATATTGCCCCTCCCCCTTACTCTCTCCCCACTGTTAAACACTAGTTTGTTCTCTATATCTGTGAGTCTGTTTATGTTTTGTTATATTCATCCATTTGTTTTATAGTTTAGATTCCACATATAACATCATGCAGTATTTGTCTTTCTCTGTCTGACTTATTTCACTAAGCATAATACCCTCCAAATCCATCTGTGTTATTGCAAATGGAAAAATTTCGTTCTCTTTTATGGCTGAGTAGTATTCCATTGTATATATGTATATAGCACATATTCTTTATCCACTCATGTAATTGATGGATGTTTTGGTTGCTTCCATACATTGACTATTATAAATACTGCACTATGAACATTGGAACGCATGTATGTTTTCGAATTAGTGTTTTTGTTTTCTTCAGATATATACCCAGGAGTGAAATTGCTGGATCATATGGTAGTTCTATTTTTATTTTTTTGAGAAACCTCAATACTGTTTTCCACAGAGGCTGCACCAATTTACATTCCCACCAAGAGTGTACGAGGGTCCCCTTTTCTCTACATCCTAGTCAATATTTGTTATTTGTGGTCTTTTTGACTATGTTCATTCTGACAGGTATGAGGTGATATCACATTGTGGTTTTGATTTGCATTTCTCTGATGATTAATGATGTTGAGCATCTTTCCATGTGCCTGTTGGCCATCTGTATGTCTTCTTTGAAAAACGTCTATTCAGATCTTCTGCCTTTTCAACTGGGTTGTTTGTTTTTTTGATACTGTGTTGTATGAGTTGTTTGTATATTTTGGGTATTAACCCCTTACTGGTCACATCATTTGCAGATATTTTCTCCCATTCAGTACACTGTCTTTTTGTTTCATTGATGGTTTCCTTTGCTGTGCAAAAGCTTTTAATTAGATCCCATTTGTTTATTTTTGCTTTTTTTAATTTTTTGCCTTAGAAGACAGACCCCAAAAAAATATTGCTATGATTTATGTCAAAGAGTGTTCTGCCTATATTTTCTTCTAAGAGTTTTATGGTTTCCAGTCTTACATTTAGGTCTTTAATCCCTTTTCAGTTTATTTTTGAATATGGTGTTAGAGAATGTTCTAATTTCATTCTTTTATATGTAGCTGTCCAGTTTTCCCAGCACCACTTATTGAAGATATTGACCTTTCTCCAATGTATATTCTTGCCTCCTCTGTCGTAGATTAATTTACCATAAGTGTGTGGGTTTACTTCTGGGCTCTCAATTCTGTTCCATTGACCTATGTGTCTGTTTCTGTGCCAATACTATGTTTTGATGACTGTATCTTTGTAGTCTGTATCTTTGTAGTCTGAATTCAGGGAGTGTGATATCTCCAGTTCTGTTCTTCTTTCTTAAGATTATTTGGCTATTCTTTTGTGTTTCCATGTAAATTTTTAAATTATTTGTTCTACCTCTGTGAAAAATGCCACTAGTATTTTAATAGGGATTGCACTGAATGTGTAGATTGCCTTGAGTAGTATGGTCATTTTAACAATATTAATTCTTCCAATCCATGAGCACAAAGCATCTTTCCATCTGTTTGTGTGGTCTTCAGTTTCTTTCATTAGTGTCTTATAATTTTGCAAGTACAGTTCTTTTACCTCCTTAGTTAGGTTTATTCCTAGGTATTTTATTATTTTTGATGTGATCGTAAATGGGGTTATTTGGTTAATTTCTCTTTCCAATAGTTTGTTGTTAGGTTATAGAAATGCAACAGATTTCTGTATATTAATTTTGAATACTACAAATTTACTGAACTCATTGATGAACTCCAGAGATTTTTTTTAAGTTATCCTTAGGATTTTCTATGTATAATATCACATCAACTGCAAACAGTTATAGGTTTACTTCTTCCTTTCCAATTTGGATTCCTTTTATTCCTTTTTCTTGTCTGATTGCTGTGGCTAGGACTTCAAATATTATGTTGAATAAAATTGTTGAGAGTGGTCATCTTTGTCTTGTTCCTGATCTTAGATTAAATGCTTTCATACCACTGAGCATGATGTTAGCTGTGGGCTTATCATATATGGCCTTTATTATACTCCTTCTGTATCTACTTTGTGGAGAATTTTTATCATAAATGGATGCTGAATTTTTTCAAAAGCTTTTTCTGCATCTATTGAGATAATCTTGATTTTTATTCTTTGAGCTATTAATGTAGTTTATCACATTAATTGATTTGTGGATATTGAAACACAAATGTGGTTAATGTATTGTTGAATTCGAACTGCTAAAATTTTGTTGAGGATATGTGCATCTATGTTCATCAGTATACTGGCCCATAATTTTTTTTTTTTTGTAGTGTCTTTGGTTTTGGTATCAGGGTGATGTTGGTCTCACAGAATGAGTTCAGAAGCATTACTTCCTTCTGAATTTTTTAGAGTATTTTGAGAAGGATGAGTGTTAACTCTTCTCTAAGTGTTTGGCAGAATATACCTGTGAAGCCATCTGGTCCTGGACTTTTGTTTGTAGGGATTTTTTTAAATTACTGATTCAATTTCATTACTGGTAATTGATCTGTTCATATTTTCTATTTCTTCCTGGTTCAGTCTTGGGGGATTGTACATTTCTAGGGGTTTGTCCACTTCTTCTAGTTGTCTATTTTATTGACATAGTTGTTCAGAGTAATCACTTATGATCTTTTGTATTCCTGTGGTGTCAGCTTCATTTTTTCCTTTTTCCTTTTTGATTTATTGATTTGGGTCATCTCCTTTTTTGTCTTGATAAAGCTGGATAAGGGTTTATCAATTTTGTTTATCTTTTCAAAGAACCAGCTCTTAGTTTCATTTATCTTTATATTGTTCTTTTTTTAGTCTCTATTTCATTTATTTCTGTTCTGATATTTATAATTTCTTTCCTGCTACTAACTTTGGGTTTTGTTTTTCCTTCTTTTTCTAGTTCTTTTAGGTATAAGGTTAGGCTGTTCATTTGAGATTTTTATTTCCTGAGGTAGGCTTGTATTGTCACAAACTTCCCTCTAAGAACTGCTTTTGCTGTGTCCCATAGATTTCGGGTCATCGGATTTTTTGTTTGTTTGTTTGTTTTCATTTGTTTGCAGGTATTTTTTACTTCTTCTTTGATTACTTCAGTGGCTGTTTAGTAGCATATTGTTTAGCTTCCATGTATTTATGTTTTTTGAATTTTTTTTCTTGTAGGTGATTTATAGAGTCATAGCTTTGCAGTCAGAAAAGATGCTTGATATGCTTTCAATGTTCTTTAATTTAATAAGACTTGTTTTATGGCCTAGCATGTGATCTATCCTGAAAAGTGCTCCATGTGCACTTGAAAAGAATGTTTATTCTGCTGCTTTTGGATTGAATGCTGTGTACATCTATTAATAACTAGTAAGTCCTTTGGTCTAATGTCTTATTTAAGGCCTGTGTTTCCTTACTGATTTTCTTCTGGATGATCTGTCCAATGATGTAACTGGGATGTTAAAGTCCCTTACTGTTATTGTGTTGCTGTCAATTTCTCCCTCTATGTCTGTTAATGTTTGCTTTATGTATTCAGGTGGTCCTATGTTGCCTGCATATACATTTATAATTGTTACATATTCTTCTTGGATTGATCCTTTAATCATTATGTAACATCCTTCTTAGAGATTAGCTTTTAAATATTATTTAACTTCCTTATTTCCTTCTTAGAGACTAGTTTTTAAATGTTATTTAACTTCCTTATTTCCTGTGCTCCTCTCATACCACTTCACATGCCACCACTGAATATAAACATCTCCGTTTATTTCCATATGGTCTCCCTGTCTCCACTTAGAACATGCTTTCATGTTGATCCTCCAAACTCTCTTGAAGCATTATCTCCATTATGAAGATTACTCTCAGGCATCATTAAATGGTTTAAACTGTGTTATACATATATATACGGCCTATATATTACAAACGTACATATATATACATGTATATATATAAAATGTAAGACACTACTGAAGATACATTACCTAAGACATTATAGCATAATTGTTAGTACAATTGTTGTCACAATTAAAAGACTGTAAATTAATGCGGCATCTTTACAATTCCAGTGTCTAGGACAGACCCTAAAATATAGCTAGCACATAACAAATTATTTTTGAAAAAAAAAGGCATGTGTGATGGTCACCCACTTTTTACTCACCAAACCAACATATTTAAAACTAGGACATGTTCCCTTATCTTATCATGTACTGTCTTAATGCCAACTCTGGGCCCAGCATTATAGAGACATAGGACTTTCAAGAACTATCTTACTGGTATGGAGTGGTTAACTAACACAATTAACAATTCAAAGCTAAATTGTGTGCATTCTAAAGTAGCTGTGTCCATTCAATGCCAAATACTGAATTTAAAACATGGTTCTTAACTGCCAGCACACCAATATCTTTTCTCAATTTTTTATTTAGTTTTTAGGTTTTTGTTTTGTTTTGTTTTCTTCACCTTATAAATACACTGCATCTCTAAGCCATTTCATCCCACATTTGTTGATATGCTAATCTCTAGGTCACATTGTCATGAATGGAATAAATTTTTCCCTGTCTTTATTAGATTTTTGAAAGTGCATCCCTTCTTTCAATGTTTTACCATCTGAGAAATATTCCTTGAATGCAGGCTGAGTGGTTTTAATTTCACCTGACAAAAGGGCAAGAAGAAAATGGTCTCACCAAATCCAAGCTTTTAGATTTATAGGTGAGCATCATTCCTGCTGGTGCTTCTGAACTATAAAAGAGAAATACAATTCTCTCTACAACAATAACCGGTAAACAAAATCATAAATACTCTGCTACATTTTCATTCACAATCTATTGGCCTGTCTACTATTACTAGTAACACTTCTCATATTGATGATTATAGCATTATTTTGGCTGCAGTTAAAACACCACATGGACAATGTACAGCAGAACCAGGTAAATATGCCATAGGTGTTATTATACTATTCCGACAAACACCCTGAATTGAGGTCAAATGGAGAACTGGCAATCAACAAGAATAAGTTGGCAACAGAACTGCACGGAAGTCCCAATTCAGCCTCAGCATCCAGCAGGAGACCCTGAGGCCCTTGGGAGAGAACTAGCACTCTTTTCTGTTTTGTTGTTGTTGTTGTTGTTTTTATTCTGGTATCTAGCTATTCTATTACATTTTATTGCATGAGAGATCCATGGAAATGAACCTTATTTTTTCCCTAAGATTGTGGGTTCCTCTAAGAGGAGGTTCTTGGAATGCAGAATAATTAATTCACAGTGGATGGTGGGATTTTCAAGGAAGAAAAGTCAAGCAATTCCACTCCAGAGAGTGAACAGAGTATCCTGGAGCCAAAGGAACACTTAATCTTGTAGAAAAGTCAATTATGACTGAGAAAAGAGTTTCCAAAATCAATGCTATTAAAATCCCCTCTCCCTTCCAAATCTAACATAATAATTAAAAAAACCCAAAACAAAAAAGCAGATCTTTATAAAAACTGAAATGCAAAAGATGTCATCAATTTTGGCCTTTGTTACTGCATTAGCAGAAAGGTTAGAAATATTTAAACTCTGCCTCTTTAATTGGGTAAACACTCTTTGGTCCCTTATAATTGCAATTCAATTGTTCTCTTGAACAATTTGACTTGAGCCAAGAAGAAATTTTCATGTTGCCAGATTTGTCAAGGTATATCCATAAATAATAACAGCAGGAAATTAAAGCATTTATAAGAAAGTAAAGTAATGGCTAAATAACCTTTCTGGTTCACTTCCAAACAAGAGCAAAATCAAACCTTTGTAATGATTACAAAGATAAGTAGTAATCTTTACCATGCCTTTAACGCAATGTGGCTGTTCTGTATTTTCCAATGCAGCAATAGTTTGACTACTGTATTCAAATTTCTACAAGAGTACATTGTTGCATTATATACATCCATGTGTATGTATCTTGTCCCCACATCTAAGTGCCCCGCCCCCCCGAGAACTGGGTTACCAGGCTTAGGCTTTCTAAGGGCTTTCTGTTTCCATGTGAACCAAAGTATTAATTTGGAAGTATGCCTTGGCCTAAGATTTTTTCCCTCTTTTTTAGATGCTTGAAGCACACTGTACCAGGGCTTAATAGGCTGCTAAATCTGCACTTAACACCCCTCCTCTATTTAACATCCCCCAACATGTAGCATACGACTTCCAATGTTAGAACACCATCCTTCCACTTTCCTCCTAATTACAAACTTCTTGCCCAGCATGTTTCCATTAAGAAAGCTGGAAAGATTAAGGTTGAAGAAACTTAAGAAATAGGTGATCGATAAGAAAGCTATTTTTACTAAAGAAACTTAAGGAAGATGAAGATGTCGATAGAAGATTAAATGTTGAAGCTGAAAATAGATCATAATATATCAATTCTACAAAATTCTTATATATGTGTTAACCCCTGAAGATCCTAGTACTGTAGACAACAGTAAAAGGGAAGAAGGAGAAAGTAGAATAGAAAGATCACCAAGGTCTGAAAGAATAATCTGAAGCTTTTTATCTAAATTCGTTCTTCCAAATTCAGAGGAGTAAGCACAGGCATGTTGTATGCTGGAAGAGAAAGTGTGTAAATTGTCACTTTCCAAAGGTGACATTAGAGAAGGAAGAAAATTTAACTACTAATTTTTAAATAACTCTAGCCCTATAAATTTGACACTGTAACTTCAATTGTTGAAGCAAATGCTAAGGTGTCTGTAAAGATGATCCTTCTATGAGTCATGAGCTGAATCATCCAAGGCTATGGTCATGGCCTCTGAAATGATGAGAGGCCATGTCACACACACAAAAAAGGCACCTGGTATGAAAAGCTTTACAGGATGAAATGGATTTATTTCCACAATAAGAAATCTCACATCTTCTCTCTCTAACCAAGTCCTACAGCAGAGAATGTACATGCACACTCAAGGAAACATTCTCACCTTGACCACTTCTACAGAGGGCACTGTTGGGTTCCCCAGTGTGCCCGGAACAGGCCATATATTTTTCTAGAGTGGAAGCATTACTGCACACTCTTAGCTTTTCAATCCATTGACTTAAATAAATCTGGGCCAGTTTTTCAGTCCTTATATGTTATCACTATCCTAAACTCTGAAACAAATGGATTGTATTATACAAGCCTAATAGAGTGCATACCATGGAGAAAGTTGTTTTTCCTCCTCCTTTTCCTCCTTCTTAGTCTCATATTATTTAAAACCTGGCAATAAATGAATGCATCCTTGATATCTGAAAGTGATATGTCTGTAGAATTTTCCACACTCACAAATACACAAAAAACTTCTCTTATAGAAAAAAAAAAAAAAAGAATGCTACTAACTCTTCGCCACCTGACTCACTCCAGCGTACCAGCCCCTTAGCCTGTAGCAGTCATTTCTACTACAGATCTTAGGTGTATTTTCTCATTTAATTTTCACAACGATCCTTTGAGACTGATATTATTAGCAGTACTATTTTGACTATTCCAAACTACTTCAAGTAACAGAACTTAAGGATGGCTTGTAAAGAGTCAACAAAACATTAAATTTGTGAATGCTGATGGTCCATTATATCAAGGAGAATATGAGAAGATGGTGTTGGTGTTGATTTCCCTTCCAATCAGCAGCAGAATCTGTCCCCAGAACTGGCTGCCTACCTTCCTTGGCCCTCTGTGCCGTGGATGCTGGTGTGCTCTGGGCACAGTACACCTCCCGGGTCTGGATCCCACCTCCACAAATGGGTCCTGTCACATGCCAGTGGGGGTCCTGCTGCTCGAGGAGGAGAGAGACTTGGCATTCTTTCCATTCAGAGGTCCTCCAGGAATACCTGTTTGGTTTGATTTGTTTAAAAGAAGAAGAAGAAGTAAGGAAAATACAAAATTCTACAGGAAACTTAAGTCATCGACATCAAATGTACGTAATCATCTCTCTTTCTAGTACCAAATCTCTGTCTGTGGATAAAGACGTTTACCAGCTTTGAATACTAAATCCCTTTTATTTCCTACAGAAAAATCACAGCAGCCTATCTTGCTTATAGCACAGGCCCAGAGGAGCGAAGGAAGGAAATATGGATAAACAGTAGATATATCTCAGCCTTAAAGCTCTAAGAGAGTACAGAATCAAGGGAAGGAGCTGGAAACCAAATGAGCCTAATTCATAGCAGATAAACTTGTCACGGGGTTTCATTTTACAAACCTCTAGATGACTTTGTGTGAAAGTTGGCCTTTTTTTTAATTAGTAGGCCAGTGTATGAATGTCTGAACATATTAGTTTAAACGGACAGAGATTACCTCCAATATTTCAACTTTCTTGATATAGGTATTTCTATCAGTTTGACTCCACTAAGATAAAGGTATACATATTAAAAATGAGTTCACAATGTGCCACTATATTTAATTGACAAGTACTTTTTTTTTTACATATACAGACATGCCATGGTTATACTGATTTAGAATATGTCTTCCTGGTTTACAACTGGTTGAGATACACACTGATAGACACACACATGCACACACACAAATAAAAGGAAAAAACACAGCGAAGTTTGTACATAACTTACAGAAAACACAACAACCATAACAACACTACACTCATACCTGGAGAATGATTTCAGACAGAATTTCCTTTTGTGGCTTATTACAGCATTCCTCAAGCCCACAGTATTAACATAACCCTACAGCATTCCCATAAATACCAGAAGACTCATTAGCTTCTGAACAGTAAACCAAACCTAAGAACATTCTCATATCCGCTGTCCCATTTCAGATTTAAGGAAAGTTTTCTCAGTTATGTGATTGTTTAAAAGAAAAAGTAGCAATAAAAATAAACATGTGTCACCAAGGCCCTGGACTTACAGAAACCAGAGGAAAAATGAAATCAAGTAACAGACAGCAAAATCAAGAAGCAAATCTCTAAGAAACCTAAGAGTGAGCAAAGCCTCTCACGATGAGTGTCATAATTCTAAAAAGCTTGAAAGCTGAGGATCATCAGTCTTGTGAAAAGCCCACTGTAGAAAAAGAATTTGGACAATCCTGTGGGGTTTGTTGTAATAATTCTTCTCCCTCTGCCTCACTACTTGATCTTCACAGGGTTTTCCAAGTGAAAATCAGTCACCGGGCTGGGCAAGAGTCTGAAATGTAGAGTTCAGGTCCTCTTTATTCCTAGGGGAATATAGACAATAATATGTTTCTAATTCCTGGGCATGAGATCGAGAAAAGTCCAGGTCTTCCCAGAGACGGTCCTTCTCCAGAGGTGATGCTCCAAAGCCCTTTCTCCTCACTAGACAGAGTTGTCACCCTTGGCTTCATGGTGACCCAGGCAGAAGGCTTGACTCTTGTGTCTCTGAGTCTCAGGGTACTGGTAGCTCTCTTGTCTCTGGACTCGGGCAAGGCACAGTGAGGTAGGGGTGGGTTATTGGATGGTTATCACATTCTCATTTCAAACCCTCTTCCTCCAATGATTCCATAAAAGAAGAGCTCTCTGTCTATTAAGGAGGTCAGATATAGCCCTGACTCCAAGGCTCCTGTGATACAGTGAGCACATAAGGTAGGCAAAAAGGGGCAGTGCGGTATAGACAGCAAGCATGCTTTCGAGTCAAACCGACCTGGTTTGAATCTGAGCCTTGCCACTTACTAGTCATGTGACTTTCACTGAGTTCTATTTTGTAAAATAGGGATAATAATACCAAATGTGAATCAAGGAGTATAATAAATGTTCAATAAATGTTAATTCCCTTTTCTCTTGTGTCCTGCTACACCTGCCTTTTGTCCCCTGCTGACACAGAAAACACACACACACACACCCCCCTAACACTGTACTTATAAGAACTTAATTGATTTCATCCGAAGTCCTAATATTAAGGATCCAGGAATGCCATGGTCTAACTTCCAAGAACCAAAGTTCAGCAAAGAGCATTAAAGAAACTTACAGAGTTTAGAATTATAGCAAGTCACAGTAATTTGTTCACTTGTTTGAAAGGAATGGGCCATGCTGTATAAATTGCTTTTTCAATTAATTTATCATGACCCTATAAGAATTAGCAATGGAGGAATTTTGGAAGTCATTATGGAGAAAAATGAAAAGGAAAATTTAATGACTATATATATATATATATATAGAGAGAGAGAGAGAGAGAGAGAGATAAATAGATAGATAGATAGATAGTCTTATATAGAACAAAAACCCTGTTGGTAGCTTACTAACCAAAAACAAACACCCAAATTCTATTCATTGGCAAACAACGAATTCTCTAAAGATACAGAAGACATTTATCACTACTGCTATTGTTTACTACCTCAGAGAAAATACCAACCCAGAAAGAGGCAAAGGAAAAAACACACCAGTGAATGGCTTCTAAATTCCTTTTTAAAATGCAGGTCCTTTCATAGTCTGCCTTTTTTTTCTTTATTTTTTTCAAATGCACTATCTATGTTTAATCACAAATCACCAGAAGCCATGAAAACTGAACAGTCTGAATTCCACCAACCTGGGAAAGTGTCTCTAGGATCTGACAGAATAAGAAATCAAAGGAGACCGCTCAGCTAAACGTTGCTTGCTATCTCCTTTAGTAGTTGTTACAGGGATAGTCCCCCAGCCTCCGGACAACTTGGCTTCCTGACTGCCGGGGGCATTCTCTTTAATAGCTAAGTCCACGTCAAAGATCAGGCCTTTCCACCCTCTCTCTCCCAACTCTGATGCCTTTCAACACAGCCTCACTTTGTCCTTCTACTTAGGAGAGAAACAGTGGGCATTTCAAAGGCCAGCGTCCTGCCTTTTGTGGGTGAGCAGCATTTTGAAACCAATTGTAGAAATGCCTCAAGTAAACAGCCATGACATGAAAACAATTAGTTGATCCTTCCTCATAGCCCCTTACGAACGTGACCTAGGATCCCTTTGTCTTGTCACACACCCCAGCTGAACAGGATAGACAAAGCACTCATTTATTCAGGCTTCTAGGGTATCATGACAAATCCCCCAAGTAATAATAACATCCAAAATGTTCTGCATGCTTACTCAGTACCAGGCACTGCACTAACAAATCTAGGTGCATGACTTCATGTAATCCTCCCAACAAGCCTATGAAAAAAGTATCATTTCCTCTTTTACAGATGGGAGAATTGGCATAAAGAATAAGACATTTTCCAAGGTCACATAATTAAGTAAGTGAAAGAGCAAGATGCAAAGACAAGTATATCTGATTCTAAAGCACATCTTCTTAATGAAAGGATTCTCTGGTAGATTAAAATGGTGAATGGTAAACTCATGAAACTTGGTCTGCGGATATAAAAAGCAAGTCTGTAGATGACAGGTAGCTACCTGCCCAGCCATGATGAGGACAAATAAATGCTGGTCTTGGTCTGAGGAATTGCTTTCTGGGCTGAAGCAAAAAAAATATCATCGGTTGATGACAATGATACTGTCACTGACAACTGACCAGTAATATTTTACACTGCCAGTATAATATTCCTTCCAGTCTCAAACACAAAGACAGTTTGAGAATATCATACAGCCAATCATTTTATAATTTGAACGCTGTGGTCACACAGGGTCAGATTTTAGCACTTGCAGGAGATAAGTACAAGTTAAAAAGAGAAACAAAATATAAGCCAAATGAAGGAATCTCTAATTGTAAAAATTCAAATTTCCACCAAATGGTGCAATGACACTTTTTTTGAAGAGTAATGCTTTTTCAAGGCCCTGAAGTCAAATTCTCCATTTTGCTCCCTGGTCACTGTGAATGTTAGGTAAACCTGCCATCATCTGTTCATGTAAAAATGACTCCAATGTCCCCACCATTAGTGAGAGAGAATACTGTCAGCCACTCATATACTGAATACGCAGGGGAAACAACTTGTGAAAGAGTATCTCAGTTAATGTAAAGGTATGTATGAGAGATGGATGGCAGAAGGAACTAAAAAGCAGGACTCCCTAGCTCCCTAGGAACAAAAATAAGCCTGCCCAAGAGTAAGCAAATCATTTACTCAACCATGTGTTCATTCCTCCTTTCTTTCAAGAACTAATTCTTGAGCTCCAACTGTGTGCCAGGTATGATTTCTGACAACAGAAATGCATAGCAGTGAGCAGGACAAAGCCCCTGACCTTGGGAAGATGACCTTCTAGTGGGGCAGACAGACAGAAATGAACCAATACATAACACGGCATCAGTAACATGTCCATCAGAAAGAGATGGAGGAGGAAAGCTATTTCAGTGCCATGACCAGGAAAGTCTTCAGAATCCGGAATAAAATGAAGCGGTGGGCATAAGAAAAGGTGGACAAGGAGAATTCTAGGCAGAAAGAAGAGCATGTTCAAAGGTCCCAGGGAAGGACAGTGCTTGGCACTTTCTAGGAAAGCACAGAGGCCAGTGTGGTTGGGATAGGCAGCTCAAGGCAGGAGGGAGAGGGAGTGAGAGACAGTCAGGGGCCAGGCTACAGAGAGCCTGGTGGGCTGAGCAAGGGCTGTGAGTGTAACTCCAAATGTGCTAGGAAATCACTGCCAAGTTTTGAGGAAGGCAAGCATATCATGATGAGATTTAAATTTTTAAGGATCATCCTGGCCACTGATTAAAGAATAGACTATAGGGGAGTGGGAGAAGGGAGACGAATTTGGAGGCCTTTGCCAGTCCAGGAGACACGATGGTAGGGCTTTAATTGGGGCAGTCACAGTGAATGTGATGAGAAGTGATCAGATTCTGGATACACTGTGAAGGTGGAGACAGCCTTCTAATGGATTAGATGCGGATGGGAGATAAAGAGAGAAGTGAAGAATGATTCCAAATTGCTTTTGTCCCAAGTACTAGCAGCACAATTGCTTGGCACTGAATTCTTACCTGAGACAGCCCAGGAAAGGGGACAAGAACTCAGACATCAGGGCAACCATGTATTGTAACTGTGAAATTCAGTTTTTCTTCATTTACCTTCTAGAATCTGCTTTCTGAAGCTTTCTCCCACACCTGGAACTCATTGCCTGACTCCTTCGTATGTACCCCATAATTTAAGTCTATTCTTAGGAAATGATCAATAAATGTATTCACAAGATACATATTAAAAGTTAATATTAAATATTTTATCATTCTAAAAAGGTATACACAGTTTAAAAGAAGAAACCAAGATGAAGCCAAAGAAAGAAATTTCTAATTGTGGGAATACATATTCTCATGAGGAGATAGAGGAGACAAATTCTGGATTAGGAAAAGCTACTCGAGGGCCAGAAATTCAATCGTCCAGGTAGCCAGCTTGTCTTCCTTAGAGTGATGTTGTCTAACCCAAGGAATCCTGTACTCAAACCATTCTCCAAATTGATGGGAGGAGGGCAGAAGGAATAAGGAATGAATGCATTGTTCTGAAGCAAGGAATAGAGATATCCTAAATTAGCAAAGCCAAAATTAGAAAAGTAGGTACATTTAGTGACTATTTTTAAAAGACTTCCATCCTACTAAGGTGACATAAAGTGATTCTAATAGCAGTAGGATGGCAGGACCATCAGAGTTTTATAGCAACCCCTGCCCTTTAGAATGCATGCTTTGTCACTTTCAGGACGCTTAGAATTGCTTACAAAATGTGAATTTCTTTTCTCCTTCTTCTAAGGGCTTAGATTTAAAGCAAAACAACATGGAATAGAATCTTAAGTGATTTAATGATGACAGACTGAAAGAATAATTGCATTAGTGAATGGTCCTGTTTTGACTAAGCACATATAGATTTGCAAACACTCTTGGAATTGAAACCCTAGTGCAAGGTATTCAAATTAAATGCGCGTATGTTAAAAATCAGTGTACTGCAGCAAGACTAATTTATGATAATATCTGTTGTCCTTTTAAGGTTGTAAATTCATCTAGAAAAGAATTAACTTGTCATTTTTTGCTGAACAGTCGACCAAAATAAAGGGAGCCAATCAGACTTTACACATCTTACGCTCTAGTCATCTTTTATTGAATAGAGTGGGACTATTGATTATGGAAAGCTACTCTGAAGTGCAAAGCTCTTTGCTCTTTGGCAGATGGCTTTGCTAGCCAAACTCCACATATGTATTATTAATAGATTTCTATCACTACGCACAGCACTTAGTAGTACGTTAACTTTCTTACACTAACAGGGGAACAGATCTTCCATCCAGGAGAGCTGAAAGTGGCACAACGGGAACTCATGAAACAATATGCACCAGTAAAAGCTGGACTCAGTAAAAAGGCATCAGTCTCCTTCTGCTGAAACAATTTACAAATTCTTTGAAACTGTCATTTCTTTCCTGAAACAGATTCTCCTGAGGGCTCCAGGTCATGACTCCTTTACTCCTCAAGTCCTGCAAAGAGCTGCTTAATTAAAACAATTTTAAAAAAAGCTTCCTTAAAGAACCCATTAATTCATTTAACAACCATTTATTGAGCTTCTATTATGTGCAGGGTGTTAGGTGCTGTGGTAGACGATCAACTGAAAAGATACATTACAGATGGTAGGTGACGTGTGTGCCATTCTTTTCCAGAAGGCAAACTTACATATTCAGATTGATCTCATTACTCACCCTTCTCGAAGCTACTCTTATAACCAATGAAGACGGAAACTTCTTATCTGGAAAACCAGACACACTTAGCAAAAGCAAGGCAGCCATTGGGGACCAAGTCACATCAAGCTCTGTGTGTTTATTCCTTCCCTGGGTAGGCATCCTTATGTAATCTCCTTGATGATGCCAATTTTAGATGCTCTTTGTAAGAAATGACTTTGAATCCTTCACACACATCATATAATAAGTATCAGCCTGGAATAAGGTACCCTGTGCACAATATTGTTCTGGATCTGCCCCACAGTTAATGATTCATCCATTGTCTGCTGAGCATTTACTCTGAGCCAGGCACTTCTATAGGTGCTACTCGCTCTAAAGTAGAGGAGAAAAATGCATTAACAAAAAATCCAGATACATATGTTTGGAATGATGTGCGGGAACATTACTAACTATGAAACACTCTTAAAGAACATGGTTATCAGGTTTAAGATGCTCTAGTTTTTAATGAGTATATTACACAGGATTCTGAAGATGAATAAGCTAAGTGAACACAGACTAAAATTTCCTGAATTCTCCAGCAATTAGCACAGTGACAGTCTGAAGCAGGTGTTGAACAAACATCTCTTCAAGACATGTCAACCCTGTTCCAGCACTCACTTCGTTCCAGTGGGCAGAGGAAGCCAACTACCAAGCCAAGTTTTACTCACCATCCCTTCTGCTGGCACCATTCCTGGCTTCAACACTCATCTAAAAAATCCATCAACTAATCCCCAGAGTTTTCTCAAGGAACACTTGAGAAAATTTTAGATTTTAGAAAATCTAAAATTGGGTTCAGTGCCTTAAAGAGATGGTAGGAAAAAACAGGCTGGTCACAGGGGGTTGTTTCAGAAGCACATCGAAGTGGGATGCAGGAGACCCAGATAGATCTCTCGGTATGAGTCTGCACAGACAGACCTTTTGCGGAGAATCTCTAGTTCACCCATAATAAACTCATACATACCAGAGATAAGGAGGGACAAATTATGAGACCCCATCTATTCAGTGTCAGACTGGAGTGCTGAAGCAATGTTTAGGAAATTGGCTTTTCTGTACAGTAATATCACACAGTCTATGTAATACTATCAGCCACGCAGCTTCTGCCTTGAGATTGTCTTTAAAGTTTTACTCTATGTTGGTCTTTATAACAGCACTGTCTTATATTCAATTTTAAACTTTAAATGATCATTTAAGAAGTAGAACAGCCATTTTGGTGTGAAAGCCTCCTGGTGAGGTGGTGGAAGTTGCAGGTAGGTCATCTGAGATGTCGCTTCCAAGAAATATGTTGACATTTTTCAGTATTCTTGTGTGTTACAGTGTCTTCAGCCAAAACAGGCTCTCTGCTTAAGCACGAAGGATCTGGAGTCGTAGCTGCTCCAGCATCAGGTTATGTCTCAGCTATCTGTGTCCTCTGCCTTTCCTTATGCTATCCAGTAAACAGGGCCACCTTATCATTTATGGTCTTAGAATGCTTTTCACCTCCCTCTTAGTTGAGATGTAGGATCTAATACTTTAGATGTTAATTAGGACAAAAGAAAGAACCCAAGTGCCAAGGCATCTTATAAAACACATATCTTTCAGTGTTTTGAGGCAGAGAGTAACATAATGCCTAAAGCCATGATGACAATGATAAGAGATAAACACACCAAGAGAAAAGGTAGCCAGTGACAAGCAGATTTGCCCCATCTCTCTCATTTCTATCCCAACCCCATAATGTACAGCGTGAGTTCTTAGTGTTATGTTAGGGGGGGGAGCACAAAATTTCAAGTAGACTGTATAACACTGAAGAAAGGGGTTTCATGGAGTCTATGTATATCTTGGTCAAAAATAGCATACTTTTGAGACGAGCTTATGGCTACACAATGCTAACTCCCTTATACAGTTGACCCTTGAACAATGTGGGGTTAGGGGTGATAATCCTCCATGCATTCAGAAAATCTGCTATAACTGATAGTCACCCTTTGCATCCATGGTTCTGCATCTATGGATTCAACCAACCTCAGATCATGTGGTGCTGTGGCATTTATTATTCAAAACTATCCGCCTCTAAGAGTACCTGTGCAGTTCAAACCCCTGCTGTTCAAGGATCAACTGTAGTTCTAAAATTTCCCGAGTTAGCTTAACATAGGCTGGCCTCTGTCTCCTTTCAGGTTAACTTATGCTAGCTGCCCTGAGGAGTTTCCAAAGTGTTCAGTCTCAGGGAGCTCTTTGAGAAGGGGCTCCTCATGGTCACAATTCCTTTCGTGGAATCATGCCTTAGGGATTGGCACACATAGTGTTCATAGTGAAAATGCTGAGCAGTGGAGTCCAGCTGGTGAGATGAGTAGCCCCCAAGCTATGCAACTAAAAACCGCTGTGAGCATTATGGACATGCAGGAACCAGAGCACATCTCTAGCTTATCTCTTCTCGGAATATTCTTCCTCTAATTACCTGAAAGGCTAATTTCCTCACTTCCTTCAAGTCCTCCCCCCAGATCCTGCTAGTTCAAATGAGGCTTCTCTAAGGACACTCTCTTTAATTCTGTAACCTGAGCTGACCCCCCATCACAGCACCTCAGAAGCCTCTATCTTTACCCTGCTCCAATGCTTCATTTTTTCCATATCTTGTACACAAAGTGTAGAGTTTATTTTATTTATTTTATTTATTTGGTATATCTTCACTAAAATTTAGGTCCCACAAGGGGGAGGGAACTTTGTCTAATGTGTTCTCTGAGGTATCGGAAACACTTAATGTACTGCTTGGCACACAGGAAGAGCTCAGAGTATATCTATTGAGAAAAGGAACACATCTCCTATAGCAAATATGGTGGAAGGGTAAAAGCCAAACCGCATTCTAAGAGAGGACATTTCCCTGCTGGGGAGAAGGATGGTGAATTAAATTGCTTGATGCATATGAAGTGCTCATGAATTCTGGGAAAGGAAAAATAGACATTTTTTTTCCCTAAGAGATTTTTGTTTCCATTTCCCTTGTTCACAATGAATTTTAATCACTGGTGTCCAAGTAGAAACAAAAGTTAGCACATGGCCTTTATGGTTTCCTGTGGTAGAGGCCACAGCTCGGATTTCAGACAAATAAGAATGTCAGCCAATGTTAATTTTGTTGCTATTATTTATACAGGCTCTTTTCCACCACAAAGTGGAATCATTAGTTAACACATTATTCTCCCTAGGAAACACTGGTTGGTATTCAGTGAATTTTCAAAGACTCCTATTTCCTACAAATTCACTATCTGAGGTTTTTAGAAAATGTCATACTCAGTAACATTTCCAAACAGCAGAACTAGAGGCCCAGGTTCATCTCCAATGAACTTTGTCAGGCCCTGTTTTCAGATGTTAAGGTTCAATCAAATGAAACTCAATACAGAAATTAATCTTGGGTACATCTTGAAGTATTACCATTCCATGGTATTTTGTTGGAAAAAAATGATATATATGAATACATGTGTATGTGTGTCTATAACCTTATCTGGGTGTGTGTCTTCACCATATTATCATTAGGGTCAGTGTGATGTATTGGAAAGAGCACTGACCTTGAAGGCAAGTGGACTTCAATTTGAATCCGAACAGTACCGATTTACATCCCTTTTACTCTCAAGAATGTTCTATTTGGATAATACATTCTATGTTATTCTAAATAATCTTTATAAAATCTCTGATATACTTATTGGCCAACAGTAGGTCTCAATAAAAGGTAGTCATTCTTTAACAAAAGGTTATCCAACTCAACTTTCTCAACATCGTCAAGGAGGCACCACTCTGATGATTCCAAGAGAATCATAATAGTTATTAACAAAGAGAAGAGAAGAAAAAAAAAATAGGGAGATGTCTATAAATCAAAAAACTGTTAAAAATATCAGGGAGAGGTCATGCCATTCTGTGAAAGGAATGAAGAAAAAAGGCGCCAAGGTCAAGGTCATCATTAAACCCAGATTCTATTCCTAGCAGCCTAACATTGAGAACCCTCCTAAATAAGGCCTCCACAGGGAAAAAAAAGGCTCCAAATCACCCAGAAGAAATAACTTTCTACTCCATTAAATTACTACTGTATGCCTTCCAAGGAAAGGAGGATTCTCTCGCTGGAGGAAATGAAACCAAAACCCACCTGCAAAGAGCAACAATAAGAGTCAGTATTCGTATAGTGCCTCATGTGCTGAGCACTGGGACGGACAGTGCTAGTCTGTAGCTGTTCAACCTTCAACACAGGCAGTATAATTAGACACTGTTATTGAAGGGGGAAATGTCTTAGAGAAGTTGTATAGCTTGTCCAAGGACACACACTTTAAGTGTGATGGCGATGCAATTCTAACCCAAAGCCTATCCAAGTTCAAAAGGGACAGATACCTCAGGTTTTCTTTCCAATCCCATGTTTTGCCCCAAATTAGTGTCTTGAAAGATTGGACACAAACTCAATACAATTAGGGAGGATTCTGTGACAACAGTTCAATCTGTCAAGGATCATGAACTACATCTGCTTTCTCCGCGTTTCAGGCAAGAAATGATGTAAATCTAAGGAGTCATTTTAGTAAAAAATGAACAATCAATATGTAAGGAGTATGTTGAATCGACCCTGATTTCAATGGTGAGGTGGAGGAAGTGACTGACTATGAATGTGTAAACAGGAATTTGCTCCTCTATACCACCCCCAACCTCAACCTCTGCCCCGCCCATACATGTTTTATTTCAGGTTTAAGGAATAACCAGACCCATCAACAATACCAGCTGAGTTTGTAACCCACTTACCCTTTACATATCCCCAGATGATTAATTTCTACAAGAAGTTATTTTTTGCCTCATTTTATTTTTCACCGAGGGAGTGATCTCAAATCTCAGAGGCTAAAAGAAACTATAGAAAAGTTCTATCTAAAATAGCTACAGATTTAAGATATAGTTCAGGGCAGCTGTCCAGCAGGAATTATTACAAATTCATCCCCAACAGACTTCTAAACAGCCAGCCCCAGTGATTTCTGTCATTATCAGACTGAGCCCACTGTAAGCCAACAACCAGAGGAAAATGCACTGGAGGTCTTCACCAAGGGCTACACAATCAGGCAAAATATAACCAATATCAAGATATTAAATTTAGCTACTAATTTATGTCAACCCTTTTCTCAACCTTCTCTGGTTCCCTAGGGACTCTGAAATAGAAACAATGCCCAGAGCAGCAGTGACTTTCAGAGAAAGAGCACCCTTAGAATCAGGCTGCTGTCACTCATTAACTATGTAACCTCTGAAGTTATTTAATCTCTCTGAGCATCAATGGCCTTAACTTGCAAAATGAAGATGCTTATGAATGGCTTCTTAGGTTGTCATAAAAATTAGGTGTGACATGTCAGGTAATGATAACTAATGGTTATTAAGCATTTATGATGTGGCTGGTGCTGGATGAAGTAAGTACTGCTAGTAGAAAAGTAAACTGAGGCACTAGGTTTAAGTCACTTCCAAAATTCACATAAATTAGAAAGTCATAACAATTACATAATTAGAAATAGGATTGGAGCCCAGGCAATCAGCACAGCCCATGCTCTTACCCCGCTAGGCTTTACTGCCTAATATGAAACTCTGCACTGAGTAATAAGTCACAGCTACAGTTATTGTTAACATCTCTATACCACATAAAATAAGATTATATAAACAACTGAACACTCATGCCAAAGAATACACAATACCTGGGACATGAGTGCAAAAGTTCTCCTTCAACGATGCAGGCTTCTTTCTCGAGAAGTTCAGGGCAATCCTCTCCACCTCCAACAGCAACGTGCTTCACGTTCCGGCTCCTGCTCCTGAATCCTGGCGAGAGGCTCCCTGAACGGCACGTCTTGGAGCAGGGGCTCCAGGAGGACCACTCGGTGGTTTCGCAGTCTTTCGGCATGATGCAGGACTGGATGGTCACAGGCAAGGAATCTTGTGTGCAAAGGCTGAAGGAATAGAAACAGAAAACAGTAGGCCGTAGACTAAATGGGTACAACCAACATTATGAAGTGCCTATTCTGGATGAAAAGAAAAAACCTGAAATCTGGGATAGCGTTCAAGTAGGAGAATTTTTTTTAAATGTTAGAAGCATCATGATAAGATATTGAAGGACATACATTTTAAGAATGAACGCTCTATTTCATCTGAAACTGTGAAGTTATTTCACTCTCGCAAGACACATGTGTAAGGTGAGTCCACATTGTACCTTGTCCAAAGCATCATCAGAAATAATGGAGGTTCTTCTCATGTGCTTTCACCTCTGGCACAGCCTATATTTACCCTTCGTTCAGTGGTTCCTAGGTGTCACACACTGTCCGGTATTTCACAGGCACTTTCTTACAACAGTCTCTTGAGTATACATATTATTATGTCCATTTGTAGATGACAATACTTAAGGTCAGGAAGGCTAAATCATTTGTCTAAGGTCAAAGAAAGGTAAATGTAAGCTTTCGAGTATTATTCTGCCCATTCTTTTAAATACTGAGCGATTAAAAAATAAATAAATGTGATATTATGTTTCCCCATACTGTTAGGTTCTGCGCATCAATTTCCTCATCTGCAAAACTGAAGTGCTTTCAAATACTAACAATGTAATTGGAAAACAGATAAATAAAAAGATAACATGATAATGTGATGAACTCAACATAAAAGCACTTACAATGATGAGGAGAAAAACTGATGAGGCAGTGATAGACCACCTGGGAAAGCTGGGGGTAGGGGTGAGGTGGGTTCTAAGACAGAAGGACATCTGAGCTGCATTTTAAAAGATTAATGGGAACTTCTCAGGCACGGAAAGAAGACTATTTTAACTCAAGGAAGTAGCATATTTGAAGCCCTGAGATAAAATTTGTCCAAGGACACACAAGGATTTACTGTTTAACAAGGACCAACTGTAAAATTTTCAGGAATTTTGCAAGCCTGTTGATTTCATGTAAGTAGCTTAAAATTAGCCATGGTGGAAGTATTTACACTATAGAAACTAGCAAATGCCATAAATCAAGTCCCTTTACCCTACCCTGACCCCTTCAACCCCCAAAACTGGTGGTCAAATATTCACAAGCACACCAATGGGGGAAAGTAAAAGCCAACTTGTCAATTGTCATAAATGTGTCCATTTATGACACATAAAGTTCAAAGAGGAATGTGGATAAATATTAGGTATGTAGTTCTTCAAAAGGGATTTCTGGAAAGGCTAAGGAATTTGGATTTAATTGAGCATTAAATAATTTTAAAGGGAGAAAATCAGACTCATGTAGGGAGACAATATTTTAAGTATTATTGGCATTTTTTTCTTTTTTTCACTTTGTCGTTGTTAGTATTTCCCTTATTCAGTCAAAGGCATCCATTACTTTGGGGAAGAAAAGGATAATTTTGACAGGAATGTAAATCAAAGAAAGGGTCAGTGTTCAAACACTGACTTCCAAAATTGAGCCTATGAAACTTGGTGGAATAATACACAGGGTTTGGCAATAGTTCCTTTGTATGTGTTTAAAAAGAGAGAAGTATTAAAATGTTTCCAAATTTCTGACTTGGGAAAGTATGTAGATTAAGGGAGCCACCAACAGAAATGGATTATAGTAGACAGTGTGCAGGGGAGAATGAAATATGTTCATATTTGGCCATAGTGATGAGTAAAATATAGTGAGATTTCCATACTGATATTCATCATGAAGCCATAGAGGATTAGTATGGCTTTCAAATTTCACAATGATATAAGATAAACCTTTGGTCCAATATTGTTTAAAAGTCTATTCAGATCATATTATCCTCTCCAAAATGAAAAAAGCAATGTATACCTCATTACCATTACTCACTCCAATTAGATATTTGGGGGGCCTGGGATCAAGACAAAATAGGAAGAACCTTTCTTGAAAATGCCCCACATAAATCATAATGTATCATCACTGTACAATGCGGAGGAAAGAGGGAAGGCCCACCTATTTTTGGTTTATGATATAACAGAAAGCTGTTAGTCAACAAGTTTCTAGGTTTTGACATTTCAGAAATTATTATTGGCTGAGTTATGCCCCTCTCAAATTCATATGTCAAAGTCCTAACGTCCAGTACTTCAGAATGTATCTGCACGTGAAGATAGTCTTTTAAATGTGGTCACTAGGGTGGCTCCTAATCCAGTATGACTGGTCTCCTTATAAGAAGAGATTAGGACACAGACACACACAGAGGAAGAGTATGAGAAGGCTTGGAGGGAAGACAATGATCTACGAGCCAAAGAGAGGCCTTAGAATAAACCAACCCTGCTGACACTTGATCCAGCCTCCAGAACTGTGACAAAGTTAATTTCTATTGTTTAAGTTACAGTCTGTGGTACTTTGTTAAGGCAGCCCTGGCAAACGAAAACAGAACTTTAATAAAGTTTTTAATTTGTGTATGTTTTTAGATAAGGAGTTTTAATTTCTCAGAAGGATTTTCTTCTTCCTTTCCTAAAGAAGATCCCATACTATACAGTTCTCTGTCTACAGAAGTAGTGGTTTGGTTCTTACCATTTCCTAGCTGTCACTCTCATCTTTCCCGAACTGACTTTTCCTATTGGACCAGAAGAAGGGGTAAGACTCCAACAGTACAAGTACTTGCATGGAGTTGCAGGGATTAATCAAGGCTTTTGTAATTTTGAAAAGGGCTCCTAATTCTTGGAATTAGGAAGGGCATATGTTCCACTGATTACATATTTACTTATTTTTAAAGTTATTTTTATTAACTTGCCTCCTTGGTTAAAAAAATAATAATAATAAAAGGTATGACATAGGGCCCTGGTCTAATGTGATCACTGAGATTTCTTTTTACCGAAATAGTGGAATAAGCACTAAATGGTGAATCAGAAATATGTGTCCTGAAAGTTGCATCACAATACATTAGCAGGACCTTAGTCTCATGGCTACTTAGTTTCATCATTTGCAGAAAAAAAAAAAAAAAAGAATAATAAAATGTGATCTACTTAGTTCCCCAGAGTTACGGTACCCTTCAGTTCAAGTAGAATCACCTTATAAACTAAAGTCCAAAACAAACATTCCTGCCTATACACAGAATTGGGACTCAATCTTTCCACAGAAGGTGGTATGCCTTTTTAATAAAACAGACATATAGTGTTGATTTATCTTTAAAAAAAAGAGAAGCTACAGTAATTAAATCTCCTTGAGATTTATAGAGTACGTTGTCATTTGTAAATTACTTCACAAGTATTCAACTGTAAAGGAAATCTTTGAAACCAAAAATAACTCTGTGTATAACTGATTCACTTTGTTATAAAGCAGAAACTAACACACCATTGTAAAGCAATTATACTCCAATAAAGATGTTAAAAAAAAAAAAAGAGAGGGCAAAAAAAAATAACTCTAGTTATTGTTACTTCCTCTGGAAATGTAAGGGAATCTCTTTACATACAGAATAAGGACAGAGCTCTTAAAAGATAAAAATCAACAGAAAAATACCCTCATTTCATTAACACTTCAATTACCACTTTAAAATAGTATTAAATATCTCAAACATTCAGAAAAGTAGAGGAATGTAATAAACACTCTCATACTTTACTAGCAAAGGCTAACATTTACTTCAGATCTCATTAAATAAATAAAAAATTATAAATTCAGGTGAATTCCCTGTGTCTTTTGCAATCCCAGTTCCATCTCTCTTCCCCAGACACAGCCACTATCCTGGAATTGATTTTTATTATGCTCCACCACATTTTTATACTTTAACTAAATATGTACATCTTCATAAATAGCATTCATTGTCTTACATGTTTTTACAAGTTTTACTTAAATATTATTTTGTTATACATATTACTGTGGAAATTATTTTCCTCACTTAATATTATGACTTATAGATCTATCCACGTTGATAAATGCAGATAATGTACATTCATTTTTATTAGTGAGTAATATCCCCATGTGAATACAGAGCAACTTATGTATTCATTTTCCCATTAGTACACCTTTTGGTTGTGCTTAATTTCTTATGATTCCACAGGATTATGCATTAAACCTTCTTTTACATGTCTCTATGTTGTTACACATGTGTGAGAGATTTCCTGAGTATTTTTGCCTGGAGTTAGACCATAAATGGTCATGTAAACAAATATAATAGGTATTGTGGTATTTTCCCTTTCCTACATGCTCAAAATTCTTGGTTTTATCAGACTTATTTTTTCCAAAATATTGAGAAAGTGCACTTGGTTTTTCAGGTAGCCACTGAGCTTTATTCATATTTTTCTCAAATCATTAGTGATTACTCAGATTTCCTATCCTATGACTTAATCATTCATATTGTTTATCCATTATGGTAGGTGGACTAATGGTGCCCCAAAAATGTCCACATCCTAATCCCTGAAAGCTGTGAATATGTTACCTTACGTGCCAACATAAACTTTGCAGATATGACTGTTAAGGATTTTGAGAGGAAGAGATGATCCTGGATTATTCAGGTGGGCCCAGTGTAATTATAAGGGTCTGTCTAAGAGGGAGGCAAAGGGGTCACAGACAGAGAAGTAGATATGATAACAGAATCAGAGGCTGGGATAATACATGACCCAAGGAATGTGGGCAGCCTCTAGAAACTGAAAAATGCAAGAAAATGGATTCCCCCCTAGAACCTTCAGGAAAAGAAAAAAAAAAAAAACCAAACACACAGAATAATGTTTTCATTTCAAGATTTCTTAACTTTTAGGCTTCTGACCTCCAAAACTATAAGATAATACATCTGCATTATTTTAAGCCTCTTAGTTTGCTGTAATTTGTTACAGAACCTGTAGGAAACTAATACATCCATCTTTCCACTCGGTTGCCTTTTTCTTATTGAATTTCATAAGTACACACAAACAGATGATGATGACAGTAAATAGATATATAGAGAGAAATACAGATTCTTTATAGTAGCCTGTTGTTTTCTCTATATGCTACAAATAACTTTTCCCGTAATTTTACTTTTAATTTTGTTTATAGTGTCTTTTTGTGGTACATAACATTTTAGTTTGTTTTTCAGTCTTTCCCTTTATAGTTTGTGCTTTTTGTACCACAAACAAGATTTTTTTCCCCTATCCCAATGCCATAAGTTGTGCTCTCATATTTTTTCTTCTAGAAAAGTTTTATATTTCCAATTTGATATTTAGCTCATCGGTCAATTTGATATATATTTTCATGTACTGCATTTTATAGGAAGGATCTCCTATTTTGGAAATATCAACATTAAACACATTTGTCCTTCTTGTTTAACCTACACAATTCTGATTTTTTCCCCCTATTTTCAGTATTCTTTTCTTTCAAAGAGATTTCCTCAAAATTATCTTCAAACTTATTATTTTGCAAATATATTTTGCAAATTTTTAATGTCCAATATTTCTTTCTTATTTCCTACTTATTTATTTTTAATATTACCCTGCTTTTATTTCATGAATGAATATTTAATATCTTTGACAATATTAAATGTAACCTTTTTTTTACTTTCATGATCCTTTGCTCTTATGGAATAGAATGAATGAAGTACCACAAGCACAGATTGGAAGCTCTTTGATCACAGGTGGGTCTCATCAAATGGTAAACATTTCTGTTGGCTGATTATGCGGAACTCAGACCATTTTATTGGAGACCCTCAAATGTTGGTCTCCATCTATCTTTATTCTTTAGTTCACCTTTTTCCTAAGATAAGAATTCTCCTATCTCTTGCACTATGTGTATAGAGCTGGCTGTCAGCTTTATGAAAACTGATTGGAGAAAGAGCTGTCAGGACACTCTCACAAACTATGGACGGATTTTCACTAACTGCATGTTCACAGGATGATGTTTCACACACTATGTTCTGCAGGTAAGGGAGTAATTTTTAGGCACACTGAACACATTTTTCATCAGAGTTGCTTACTACTAGCTATAATTCTTAAACCTTCCAAGAATCTTGTACTAGAACAGAATAGGCTATACTATGGTAACAAATAAACCCTGAAATCTCAATGGTTTAACAAAATAAGTGTTCATTTTCCCTTCACAAAGACTTTGATGCAGGTTATTCAGCCCTCTTAGAAGGCTCTTTTCTACCTGAAGACTTAAGGACCCAGTTTGTAACCATCTTAAAAATTCACCATCTAGAATACATGGCCTCCAAGTTCACCATTAGGTAGAAAGGTAGAGAGAGCAGGAGGATGGCCCAAAGTGATTTATGATTTTACCCTAGATATGGCTTATGTTACTTCTGTCCACATTGCATCGGTCAGATCTCAGTCAAATGGCTCCAATATAAGTGCAAAGAGGACAGTGAAATATCTTTCTATGTGCTGTGAAAGAGGCAAAAATGTGATAGGCAAATGGGTTTGTGTCTGGTACAGCTGTGTCATGTAAACTGATTTGCTTCTTGCAGATCTTCCAACTGAAGGGGAGCATTCAGCTTTTTCTACTCTGCTAGGTAAACTACCACTCATTCATCTACTTTCCAGCTCCCAAAATTCGTTGACATTTCTTTTTAGCTATTATATCCTTTCTATTATATTTGTCCTTGAGAGTTCATGCCTTTTTTATTCCTTTACTGTTATTTAAGTGGGGTTCCAGAATACAACAGTAATAAATGATTATGTTCAGTTGCCTTCTTTAACCAGAAACCTAAAAAGTTCTTTGACAAAAAGCTTTGTGAAAGCACATAATGATCTAATCTATAAATAAACAAATTCCTACAGAGCTAAATCTGCCCTACGCATGGAAAAAAATACTGGTTAGAAGCAATTAAAAATGGATGAGTAAAGTTTTGAATAGTGAAAGAATTTTCATTTCCATTATACTTGTTCTAAATTATGTAATATTTGTTTATAGAATTTAGTACTTGCAAAATGTGCTTTACAGTTAAAAAGTTATTTTTATAGAAGTAAAATTGCAACTAAGAAAGTACTTTAGCAACCTTTATAAAACTGTGGGTCATTCAAAAGTACAGTTATTCCAACTATTTAGCAAAAATACTGCTATCCATATGGTAGCAGCTTACCCAAATTATAGCATAATAACAAGGGAACAGTTGCTTCTAGAGCTTACATATTCTAACTTAGAGAATGATTGCAAGATCACACCATGAAAATAACACCAGGGAATAAAATGTGAATGGTGAAATGAAGAGAAAAGAACCAGAACCTAGATAGGCTTAAAAGAGAATCGATTTGGGAAATCAGATATAATATATGCTATTTATTTAAATGATTTTGACTGCAAAGTGGTAGCATTCTTCTGCCATAAGTCAACCTAATAGGAATATCTGAGAAAAAAAAGAATAATATCTTGAAAAAGGAAAACATGCACATACCAAGGTTTACATGAAATCCCTCGCTGCTTTAGAAACAAGACTAAAAGTAAGCTGCCTACTATATATATGATTCAGCAAGTGAAGACATTTGAAAAAAAGGTGAGTTTTAAAATTTTTTTCTGGAAGACAATTTTGAAAATTTAATAAATAATTTAAAATTACCAAGAAAAATATTAAGGATTACTGAGAAATTTTAGCTGGAGGATTATGAGTTTTCTTTTCTAAACTCCCTTCGTGGACAAAGTAGCCTGAGGTAATTTATGTCTTATTTGACAAAAAATATTTATATTAGGTTAGAATTTATAACTAATGGGGGCCTCTGATTGAGATACACAAACTTTTTCCTTCTAATTCTCAATAAAATAAAACTGAGCTATTAAAATGCCCCTTGGGACTTCCCTGGTGGTCCAATAGTATATCTGCCTTCCAATGCAGCAGATGCAGGTTCAATCCTTGGTCATGGAATGAGGATCCCACACACCGCGGGGCAACTAAGCCCGCATGCCACAATTACTGAGCCCGTGCACCTCATCTAGAGAGCCCGCGTGCCGCAAACTATAGAGCCCACGTGTTCTGGAGCCCGCACACCGTAACTAGAGAGAAGTCCGAGTGCTGCAACAAAGAGACCGTGCACCACAATGCCACATGCCACAACTAAGACCCAACACAGCCAAAAAAATAAAGAAAATAAATAAATATTAAAAAAATAAAATAAAATGTCTCTTAATGTCTTATTTTGATTTATACCATTTTAAATTGTTCAATAGATAATAAAACTAAAATCATGCACTAAAGCTAAAATAGCAATATGAAATTATACTTTAAATATGCTGTTCAGTTGCTTCTGTAGGATAGAGAGATTTTTCTATGGATAAAGAGATAAGAGCACAGATATACTGACATATTACATTCTTGAGAAGAAATATCCTTGAGAGTGATATTATATCAAAATGGAATGCTTTTAGTATTGTGCTCATTTCCTGTTACCAGAAAACATTATTCAATAGAGATTTAAAATGCAGTATAAGTCTCAGAATAAAAGGGATTCTAGCTTCTCCAAATTTCTTAGAGTACTAAGAATGATATGTTGATACATATTTGTGAACGCTTAGAGATGAAAGCAATATCAGCAAACATTTGAAGGTCTTATCTGCTACCTTCAATTTATAGAGAAGTACACTGATGCTCAAAAATGTTATGTGACTTTCTAATGGGCACACAGCAAAAAAAATACAGAATGGCCAAGACTAAACTTAAATTTCTCTGTCTTTTAGGCCAAAATTATGTATACAGTTAATCCATGTGAGAGCTCTTCTTGTTAGAGACTCAAATTTATAAGACCCGAAAGTTGCATTAAAAAAAAAAAAGCCTATCTTGACTTTCAGGTTTGGAGAACATTGGCAGTTGCCTGACTCTGAATTTCTCCTACCACCATTACCTCCCTAAAAATAATAAGAGTAAAACAAACCACACATTACCCTTGTGTTCACCATTACTGGATAAAGAGAACACACACACACACACACACACACACACACACACACACCCCTTCAGATCACAAGTAAGTAGAAAAACATTCTAGCAGACTACCCGCTGACCTCCTTCAGATGAAATTTACTGGGTGTGGAAAGTAGAGGAGAGGCATCCTAAAAGAGTCTGATAAAAATTACTACAGAAATTATCATATTAAGTGAAGTAACCCAGACAGAGAAAGACAAATATCATATGATATTACTTATATGTGGAATCTAAATAAAAAGGATACAAATGAGCTTATATACAATACAGAAATACATCCACAGACACAGAAAACAACTTATAGTTACCAAAGGGGAAAGGGGCGGGGAGGGATAAATTAGGAGTTTGGGATTAACAGGTACACACTACTATATATAAAATAGATAAACAACAAGGATATAGCACAGGGAACTATACTCAATATTTTATAATAACCTATAAAGGAAAAGAATCTGAAAAAATATATATATATACATGTGTATAACTGAATCACTTTTCCATACACCTAAAACTAACACAACATTGTAAATCAACTATACTTCAATTAAAAACAAAAAAAAAGACTACAGAGGAGTTAAACACTTAGATGAATCACAGACAAATCTTTTCCAGAAAAAGTAAGTTCACCAAACTTCAAAACACACAATACAGGTCAGAAATTGGTAGTCTTAGCACATATACAGAGGAGGGCCTTGAAAGTGTGCAGGACTGGAAGTGGCAGTCTTGGAGAAGCATACCTTTGGAGGATAATCATATATAGAGGGGATGGCTGGTAGTCTACAGAGATGACACAGTGAAGGAAAGGAAGGAAATAGTGGAGGAAATTAAGAATCCTATACGAACAAAGGTGAAATAAGACACATCTGGGACTTCCCTGGCGGTCCAGTGGTTAAGACTTCTCCTTCCAATGCAGGGGGTGCATGTTCGATATCTGGTCAGGGAGCTAAGATCCCACATGCCTTGTGGCCAAAAAACCAATACATAAAACAAGCAATATTGTAACAAATTCAATAAAGACTTTAAAAAAATGGTCCACATTAAAAAAAAAAAAAAAAAGGCACACCAATCTTTCCCCACCACCACTACAGCAATAAGGTCCATAAATGACACATCACAAAAGATGGCAGTACTCACAGAAGAGGACGTTTTTGAAATAGGAACTGTGTTCAAGAAATGAATGAAAACAGAAATAAAGCAGACTACATCCATTCAAAACTACAACAAAAAATCAGGAAGTGTGAAAGATTTTCTGCTGGCAAGAAATTTCCTCTAAACAACCAGAAACAAAGTACGGATAAAAAAATACTGTCATTCAACACGTGACACTGCAGTAAATATCCTCAAATAAACATTGAAAGATATTAAAAAAAAACAACCTAACTTGAATCAGAAATACAAAAACTAAGACCACAACGGATTTAAAACAAGAAGACATAAAATGAGAATTCACTGAACTCAGGAAGAACACAGAAGGAAAAAAATCATTTAAAAATGAATACCGAATTACAAGATGCCCAAGAAAGAACAAATTCAAATGAAAACATAATATAGGGTACTGAAGGAAAGTAGGGGGGGAAAAACAAAGAGAAATAAGATGAAACAAGGAAGTAAAATGGGTCAGAGAAAGTAGGAACATAGGCAGAGATGTCCAACACACATATTAGATATACTTGGGAAAAAAGAAGTCAATACACTGGAAAAAGCTAATGTTCACAAATATAACCCCCCAAAAAACCTTTCCAAAAATAAAAGAAGATTGGAATCAATACATTTAAAGGACTCATCAGGTACCCTGGAAATCTGACCCAGAACAATCAACTCCAAGACACATACTAGTAAAACCATTAAACTTTAAAGATAAACAATCAGGTTTTCAGGCAAAAAGATGAAACAACTTACAACCACCAAAAAATCAACTGGCAACAGACTTCTCAAAAACAACATGTAAATCAAGGCTACACTGGAGTAGCAATTTTCAAGAAAAGTAAAGAGAAAATGTGAACTAAGAATATTATATCCTGCTAAGCAGTTCTTCAGATAGTTTTTAGTCTACCAAGTTCAGGAAATACTGTACACTGTGACTTTACATAGGAATCTACTGGATGTTGAGCTTCATCCAACCAAAGACAACTTGTAAAACTGTGGCAGAAGAACTGACCTTAAACATTTCATATATATAACTGTAAAGCTAAGACTACAATGAGAGTGGGATCATGGGTAGAATAATATATAAACACTACATGTTCTGACAAGTAGAAAGAATTCACCTAAAAGATGAAAGGATAAGAGAGAGAAAAAAATGGGAAGGTAAAATAAAATTAAAGGCCTTAGTTGGGAGTCATTTAAAACTGATATAACACATTATAATAAATTAGATTAGAAAAATGGGACTGAAGAGCACTATAAAAAGTTTTAATACAAAGATAAACCCTAAAATTAGAATGCACCAAAAAATATTTAAAAGTAAAAGCTATACACCAAAAACACAGTAAATATATTATATATACCACAACTCAATCTAAGATAATATGACAAAATGAGATGAAACATAAGTCAAGTCCACAAATGTGAATAAACTTAATTCATTTATTATAAGAAATTTAATGTTTACATTGACTCAGGAAGCAAAACCCAACTCCACACTGATGCTGAATATGAGACATACCTAAAATGTGATGATTAAAAAGGCTAAATATAAAGGGATAGAAAAATATTTTTCAGGAAATTGAAAACAGTAATAATGCACATGTTGTAATCCTAATATCAGGCAAAGTAAAATTAGTCAAAAAGATTAGAAGAAACAAATAAAGATACTTTATAATGCTAAAAAGCTACATTCTACAATGAAGATATAGCACCAAATTATACCAACAGCCATGTATAGAAAAAATATAGAAGATACAGGAGAAAAAGAAACACACTAATAATAGGAGAATTTAACAACCATTTTCAATATAAGTCAGGCTTGGCAGACAAAATATAAGGAAAGATATAAAAAACCTACAAGGTATAATCAATAAGTACAAATACATCAAACAATTCACACCGGTAACAGAGAATATACCTTCTTCTTAACTGAACATAGAGTATTCATAAAGACTGATAACAGATTATAACACAAAGAAAACATCAGTAGGTTCTATAATGTAGAAGTATTATAAACAGCAATCTGCTTACAATGCAAATAACTAGAAATTAAAAATAAACAAAAACAAAACAAAAAGCCTTTCCTATCTGGAAATCAAAATATCTTGCATCAAACACATCTTGGGTGAAAGAGGAAAAACAAAAAGAATCTATAAAAATTTTAAAATAAAATGATGATAAATAAAAACACTACATGTTCAGAATCTATGGGATCCATTTAAAGCAGGTATCAGAGGAAAATTGATAACCCTAAACATGCATGTCAATATGAATAAAGATAAATTAATTAAACACCTTATCTAAAAACCTAGAAAAAGAACTAAAATAAACACAAAGTAAACATAAAGAAGTAAATAATGTAGATAACATAAAAACAATAAAGTAAAATCCTGTTTTTTGTGGGGTTTTTTTGGTCAACCAAATAAACAAACCATTATTTTAAACAAAACTGAAGAGAGGGGCTTCCCTGGTGGTGCAGTGGTTGGGAATCTGCCTGCCAATGCAGGGGACACGGGTTCGAGCCCTGGTCTGGGAAGATCCCACATGCCGTGGAGCAACTAGGCCCGTGAGCCACAACTACTGAGCCTGCGTGTCTGGAGCCTGTGCTCTGCAACAAGAGAGGCCACGACAGTGAGAGGCCTGAGCACCACGATGAAGAGTGGCCCCCACTCGCCGCAACTGGAGAAAGCCCTCGCACAGAAACGAAGACCCAACACAGCCGAAAATAAAAATATAAATAAATAAATAAATTTATTAAAAAAGAAACTGAAGAGAGAAAGCACACATACATAAAAATAAAAAATGACACAGGATAAATAACTCTTTGTACAGGATATACACCAACCAATATAAATAAATTTGAACATCTGGAGGAATGAGTCATTTCTCTTAAGAATATAGTCTATCAAAATTATTCCTAGTATGAACAGATTAGTCTCCATAGAAAAAAATAGAGAAAGTTTTCAAAGAAATACCTCACAACAAAGCATCAGGTCCAGCTGGATTCACAAAGAAATTCTACCAAACTTTTAGTGACCAGATGGTCCCAAAGCTATATTAATTGTTTAGAACATAGAAAATCAAGGAAAACTTCCACATCATTTTTATAAAGCAAGTATAATAATATCTCAATGAGATTAAAAAGAGCAAAAAGAGAAAGAAAGAAAGAAAATGACAAACTGGAGTATATATTACAAATGAAAAAATGGTTCAGTATTCAAAAATATATTGATATAATTCACCATATCAATAGGTTCAAAGAAAAATATAATATGATCATCTGCAATGACACTCAAAAATCCTTTGACAGAATTCAATATTAATTCCTAACACAAACTCTTGACAAAAACAGGAATGGATGGATACAACCTGAATATGATTAATTACACACACACAGACACACACACACACACACACACACACACACACTTGTGACAGGGAGAATACCACTCCTCCAAAAGGTCCATACTTTAATTCTCAGAACCTAAAGGTATTTTGCATATGTGATTAAATTAAGATTCTTCAAAAGGGAAAATGACCCTGGATTATCTTGGTGGCCCCAGTGTAATCTCTAGGTTCCTTATAAGTGAAAAAGCTGTACAAGAGAGTGTGGGTCAGGGAAATCTTTCAGACAAGATCTGAAGAAACTACACTGCCAGCCAGAGAACACAAGCAGTCTTTAGAGGCTGGAAAAGGCAAGCAACCAGATTCTCCACTAGAGCCTCCAGAATAAAGCAGCCTGCTGAGAACTTAATTTAATTCCAGTGAGATCCATTCCAGACTTCTGACCTCCAGAACTGTGAAATAATAAAGGTGTTGTTTTAAGCCACTAAGTTTGTGATAATTTGTTATAGCAGTAATAAAAACTAACAGATATCTCAATCTTAAAACCAGAATCTTACTTAATGGGGAAATTCTGGAGGCATTCTCAATGAGACTTGAAAAAGGGAAGAATGCTCACTGTCTTCACTACTATTTAATATTTTTCTGAATTCAATACACTAGACTAGAGAAAACAATGAGAGTCATGATATTAGAACAGAAGATCTAAAACTCTCTGTGTTTACTTATAGCATGATATTATATTTGAAACTGACTAGAAAATAAATGATAAAAAAGACTCAAATAATAAAAGAATTCAGCAAGTTACAAACTATAAAATTAGTATATATAAATCAATAGCATTTTCTGTTAACTACTTAGTGAATTCAACAGATGACAAAACATCTACAGTAGCAACAAAAATATAAAATACTTAAAAAAAAACTTAAGAGTTGTTCAAAATCCCTATAAACAAAACTATAAAACACTAATAGACACAAAAATAGATTTGAGGGACTTCCCTGGTGGCCCAGTGGTAAAGAATCTGCCTTCCAATAGAGGGGATGCGGGTTTGATCTCTGGTCAGGGAACTAAGATCCCACATGCCACAGCGCAACTAAGCCCGTGTGCCACAGCTATGGAGCTCACACGCCTCAACTAGAGAGCCTGCATGCTGCAAACTATAGAGTCCACACGCTCTGGAACTCACACCACAACTAGAGAAGACAAAACCCGCACGCCACAACTAGAGAGAAGCCCGTGTGCCACAACAAAAGATCCCGCATGCCTCAATGAAGATCCCTCATGCCGCAACTAAGACCCGATGCAGCCAAAAAATAAAATTAAAAAAAAAAAAATCTTTAAAAATATCGATTTGATACAAATGAAAAGATATCCCTTGCTTTTAATTATGATCTTTCAACATCAAATGTTAGTTCTTTGTAATATCAGAAATTAAATTAAGAAAGCAAATCCCATTTACAATTGCATAAACAAGAATAAAATACCTAGGAAAAATTTTAACCAAGGAGGTGAAAGACCTGTATAATGTACTATTAGACATTAATAAAAGAAATTGAAGAAGACATAAATAAATGGAAAAATATTCCATGCTCATGGACTGGAAGAATTAATATTATTAAAAAGTCCATACCACCCAAAACAATCTATAGATTCAATTCAATCTGTATCAAAATTCCAACAGTATTTTTCACAGAAATAGAACAAGCTATCCTAAAATTTATATGAAACCACAAAGGACTCCAAATAGCCAAAGCAATCCTGAGAAAGAAGAACAAAGTTGGAGGTATCATGTTTCCTGATTTCTAACTATATTACCCAAATATTGTAAGCAAAACAGTATGGTACTTGCAGAAGAACTGATGCACGGATCAATGGAACAGAATGGAGAGCACAGACATAAACCTCCACCTATATTATAAAAAGAGAGAGCTCAGAAATAAAATTACATCTATATGGTCAATTAATTTACAACGAAGGAGCCAAGAATATACAGTGGGGAAAGGACAGTCTCTTCAATAAATGGTGGTGGGAAAACTGGACAGCAGCTTGCAAAAGAGTGAAAATTGACCACTTTCTTACACCATATACAAAAATTAACTCAAAATGAATTGAAGATTTGAATGTAAAACTTGAAACCATAAAACTCCTAGGGAAATAAAAAAACATAGGAGTTGACATAAGTCTTGACCATGACTTTTGGATTTGACACCAAAAACAAAAATAAACAAGTTGGACTACATCAAACTAAAAAGCTTCTGCACAGAAAAGTAAACCATCAACAAAATGAAAAGGCAACCTACTGAATGGGAAACAATATTTACAAACCATGTATCTAATAAGGGGTTAATAGCCAAAATATATAAAGAACACATGCAACTCAATAGCAAAAAAACAAGCAATCCAAATAAAAAATAGGCAGAAAATCTGAATAGGTATTTTTCCAAAGAAGGCATATAGATGGCCAACAGGTACATGCCAACATGTACATGAAAAGCCACTCAACATCAGTAATCATTATAGAGAAATGCAAATCAAAACCACAATAAGATATCACCTCACACCTGTCAGAATGGCTGTCATCAAAAAGACAGAGAATAACAAATGTTGTCAAGGATGTGGAGAAAAGTGAACTTTTGTGCACTGTTGGTGGGAATGTAAATTTGGTGCAGTCACTATGGAAAGCAGTAGGGAGGTTTCTCAAAAAATTAAAAGTAGGACTATCATATAATCCAGCAATTCTACTTCTGTGTATCAATCTATTTATATTTTATATTTTATGCATAATATAATATGTTACATATATATAATGGAATATTATTCAGTCATAAAAAGAATGAAATCTTGCCATTTGCAACAATATGGGTGGTCCTTGAAGGCACTATGCTAAGTAAAATAAGTCAGAGAAAGACAAATACCATATGATCTCACGTATATGTGGACTCTAAAACAAAACAAAACAAAAAACCAAACTCATAGATACACAGAACAGATTGGTGGTTACCAGAGGTGGAAAGTGAGGGGAGAAATGGGTGAAGGAAGGTATAAACATCCAGTTTTAAAATAAATAAGAATGGGGATATAATGTACAGCATGGTGACTATAGTTAATAATAATACTGTACTATTTGAAAGTTGCTAAGAGAGTAGATCTTAAAACTTCCCATCACAAGAAAAAATATTTCTGTAACAATGTACAGTGATGGATGTTAACTAAACTTATTGTGATTATTTTGCAATATACACAGATATTGAATCATTATATTGTATACCTGAAACTAATATAATGTTATATATCAAATATATTTCAGTATTAGAAAATAAAGGGACATATATTATTAAAAAATGTTAGTTCTTCCTATGTTAATTTATAAATGTAATATAATCACAAGAAAATTCCAATGAGCTAGTTTTATTGAGCTAGACAAATTGATCATACATTTTATAAGGAATGATTATCTTTCAAGTAAGCTAGGAAATACAGAAAAAGAATAGTTATAAGAAAGGACTACCCAATCAGGTATTAAATTATGTTAGCAAAGCCCCTCTAATTACAATAGTGAGGGACTGGCTCATAAATAGACAAACAGAATAGAAGTCCAGTAAGAGACCCAACTATATATAGATATCTAATACACGATAAAGATGGTACTTCAATTACAGGGTCAAAGAGAGAGCTTTTTTTATAAATGGCACTGGAACACTGGAAAGACTTTTGGGAAAAGATAAAATTAGATCCATTCCCCACACCATATATAAGAACACAGTGTAAATTGATCAAAGATTCAAATATAGAAACAAAATTAGGCACACACTAGGAGAAACCATGTTATATTTAAACTGGATGTGTAAAAGAACATGACTAAATTTCCAAATGCAATAAATTAAATAGAGAGACCAATATGACTATTAAGAAATTTTTTTAAACTTTTGCATAATAAATATTACCATAAGCAAAGTCAAAACCCTAATTGCCAACTAAGAGACAATGTGAGAACACATATCCCAGATACAAGGCTAATATCCCTAGCTACAAAGACTCGGAAATGAGAGCGGAGACAAAACTTCCTATAGAAATATAGGCAAACAACACAAACAGGCAATTAGCAAAATGATCTAGAAATATGGCCCCTGAATACATGGGCAAATGTTCAAATTCACACATATTAAGAGAAATGCAATTATGATACCATTTCTCATATTTCAGATGGTAAAAAATTTCAAAAGCTTGACAATACACTCTTTTTATAAATTTGTTGATGGAAATGTAACATGGCATCACTCCCACGAAGGAGAATTTGGCAATATCTAACAAAACTTGTATGTATTTATCTTTTTACTCAGCAATCACACTTCTAGGAATTTATCCTGAAGATATACCTGCAACAATATCAAAATATATGATCCAGGGTTGATTTACTGAAGAATCATTTGTAATTGAAAAATACTGGAAACTACCAAGATGGCCAAGCATAGGAGTTTGTTCAAATAAGCTATGGTGTAGAGTCAGCAAAGTACTATGCAAATGTAAAAAAAAAATGAAGAAGACCTTTAATAATTTATGTGGAGCAATTTCCAGGAAATAATATTAAGTTTAAAAAAATGCCAGAAGATTAGATAGTATGCTCTCCTTTGTGTAAGAGAGAAGAGAAAGTATAAAGAAACACAAGGAGGATAAACTAGAAAACAAGAAAGTGCATTATCTACAAGAGGTAGAAGACATAGGATGAAAGTATTGAGGACGGAGTAACACTTCTCTGAATTTAACTTTATGTATACATTTGGCTTTAGAAACATGCTAAAATTAAATATATTTTTTAATTAAAATATATATTAAATATATTTTTTAATTAAATCAATAAAGATGAGGAGGGAAAAAAAATCTAAAACTTAAGGAAAACTGGAAAAAAGAACAAAAAGTCCTCTATTCCCATTCCCACCAACACAACAAAAGCAACAAAATATTCTCTACTGTTTTCAAAGAACAACGTACGAAAATAACGTTTTTGTTTGGGGTCTGCATGTGTTTATGTCTGGGGAGTTATAAGAATAGAAAATTTCTTTCCAAATCTACTACGGTGGTAGAGATAAAAAGCAAACAAAGTAATAATGATATTTGAGCTTTAGGAATGATGCTTCTTTTATGGTCTTAAAATTTACTATCTTTCAGGATTTCCTTTCAGGGGAAATCACAGCGTATTCAACTAGAGTGGTCTGAGAATTTAAGGTATGTTTAACATGTACCAAATGATCACAGTGCTTAAAAGATTGTCCATGTTCCCCTAGATTAAAAGTAAAATCCATTTGTCTGAATTTTATTCATCCAAACAATAAATAGGAATCATTTTCCTACTCATATAAACAGATTGCCTAGTCTACAGCTCAGAATTCCTAACTCAGATGTCCTCCTACTTTAAAAAAAAAAAAAAAAGAAACAGTGAAACAAAACAAAAAACTGAATAGAGAAGACTACTTCACTTCATTAAGTTAAGGCACGGTAAAAGTTCAATAACAGCATCACTCATTATCTGAGAAAAAGAATGGCTGTAGGACAGCTATTTTAAAATGTAATAATGGAACCTCAGAGAAAGTACTGTCAAAATAAAAGAAAAAATAGGATATGCAATGAGACAATTAATAGATCTTTAAACCCAAGAGGCAAATCAATGATGAGGGAGCAGAGTGGCACCAAGAGTAATACAAACTGCCTACCACATTGCAAATAGAACTGTGAAGGGAAAATTGCTTGAGGTGATTATCAAAAGTTACAGTAATCAATGAGAGAGCTACTACAGGGCATCAATTAAAGCTCTGTGGTGTCCTAGATGAAGAAAGTGACTTTCCAGCAAGGCACAAGCAGGAGCTTGCATTATGGAAGTAAAGACGAGGTCCTCCTATTCTAAATGCTAGGACAACCAGCCATTGCCATAATCAAAACAGAGGAAGCAAAATGACATTTGTCCCTACAGTATCACAGAGTCTACCAAAAGGAAAGCAATCTAAAGGTGCATACAAGTACAGAGTAAAAGGAATCTGTACTTGAGGATAATTTTTACCTATTAAGGGAAACAAAGCTCATCCTAGAAGTCAACAGTTACACAAAAATGACAATGTTTTCTTGAATGAATAAGACCCACAAAAAGAAAAATGTATACTTTTTAGAGTTGGATTTGAGGCTTTTTAGAAAAATCCTGTGGACTATGTTCACATAGTTCATCAGGTTTGATAGAAATAAGACAATATTGTCAACAACTCAACCACACAGTTGTCAAGGATAATGTTTCTGTTTATTGCAGTGGAAGGTAGAGGAACAGAAATGTCCCCATTGAACACCACATTTTCCTAGTAACTCTAGTAACACCGTATTTCCCCAGTTTGTGAGTCATTTTATAATTCTTTGATGGCTGAATGGAATGAATAGTATCGATTTCATGGGATAATGGTTTTAAAAAGTTGCTTTAGCTCGACATGCTGCCTAGTACTCAAAAGAGAACAGGGTGACTTCTGGCTCCCATTTCAGCATGTAAGCAGCTTGGAAGGTATCACTTCAGTCCTCACAACAAGACTTGACAAACTGAAAATCAACAACGTTTCTTAGATCCATCGGAGAATTGTAGTCATAGGGCAGATAACTGCTCCAGAAATTGGAGAGACAGAGGTAGATAAAGAGTATCACAAATTACTATTGGAGGAGCAGCCCAGGAGCAGAAACTGCCACTGGAGCCAGTGGCAGGGTAGGAAAACTTGAACTGAAATTGACAAATTACTGGTGGTTCAGTATGGACAAGCTTTTTAGCTAAAAACTCTGGGAGACGGGGGGCAGTCCTGTTAAAGATTCCACATTTTCACGAGTTTCACCTCCAGAAGTCCTACCAGGTTATCACAGTGAAGACAAACATCTCTTCATGCTTCCAGCAGGGGAAGGAAAACCTAGCCATTTTGAAATACACCCAGAGAATTCTTAAAAAGGTCTGCCCTCAAAGGAAACTATTTTACCAAAGCCTAACCAACTGGGATTTTACCAGAGCCTAATAGACCTGGGGGGGAGGAAAATACTCAGCTCCAGCCCCCTCTAGCCTTCCTGTTTTACCTAAGTGGGGAGGACGAACTGAGAAGTACTTGTGAAGACCTTACCGCGGGGGCACAGGTTCAATAAAAGATTGAGACCTAGTCATGGGACTATAAAACACTTCCCTTCTCCTCAAAATTTGACATATCATCAGTAAGTCTCTTGCACAATAAAAGGAGATTAAAACAGAAATAACTGTATGTCCCAGACTTTATTTAGGAAGAATTCTCTAAGTAATCCCCCCCAAAAAAGGAAGGAAAAGGAAAATAAAAACAAGGACACCAGAGGAAAATTTTAGCCTTTAACATCTATAGCAGTAGCAAACATAGCCTAACTCCTAGCTAGATAAATACAAGACCTCACACTAAAAGCCTATTTATCTCCATTCCTTATACCCAATACATCATATCCAGCTTTCAACAAAAGATTACAAGGCATACTAAAAGACAAAATACAGAGTTTGAAAAGACGTCGGAAGCATCCAATTCAGACTCAGATATAGCATAAATTTTGGCATTATCACGCTGGGAATTTAAGACAGCTATGATTAATATGCTGAAGGCTCTCTAATGTAAAAAATAGACAATATGCAACCAAAGATGGGTATTATGAGCATAGAGAGTGAAATTCTATGAAAGAATCAAAAGGAAATGATAGAAATCAAAAACACTGAAACAAAAATGAAGAATGTCCCTCAAAAGACTGGACAGAGCCAAAGAAAGAATCACTGAGCTTGAAAAAACATCAAAAGAAACCTCTAAAACTAAAATATAAGGAAAAAAGAAGAATGAAAAAGATATAACAGAATATCCAAGAACTAAAGGACAATTACAAATGGTTTCACATGCATGTAATGGGAATACCAGAAGGAAAAAAAAAGGAGAGAAAGGAACAGAAGAACTGCTTGAAGTAATCATGAGTGAAACTTTTCCAAAATTAATGACAAACAACCAAATCACACATCCAGGATACTCAGGGAACACCAGGCATAGGATAAAGATATTAAAAAAAAAAATCAACACTGGGTATACTATATTCAAACTGCAGGAAATTAAACACAAAGAAAAATCTTGAAAGAAGCTGGAGGTGAGGATGGAAGGTGGAGAAACATCTTACCTAGAGAGAAACAAGGATAAAATTACATCAGATTTTTTAAAACATCTTTATTGTAGTATAATTGCTTTGCAATGTTGTGTTATCATCAAATTTTTTTTTTCAGAAACCATTCCAGCAAAATGAGTGGAGTGTTGAAAGAAAAAAATACCACCTACCTAAATTTGCTATCTAGTGGAATTATCTTTCAAAAGTTGAGAAACAAAGACTTTCTGAAACAAAAACTGAGGGAATTTGTCACCAAGAGACCTGCCTTGCAAGAAATGTTAAAAGAAGTTCTTCAGAGAAAAGAAAATAATATAGCTCATGATGACATATTTAAGATCATTTAAAAAGAAAAATGGAGTAACTATGGTTCAGGCATCCAAAATGGAGCCAGGTGGCTATTACGGATATGGTTTCAGACATGTTCTTGCATCACTGAGAACTTGAATTTTCTGAAGTGTATCAAACTCAAGGACACCACCAACCATTTTCAAAACAACATCTGCTAGCAGCTGCCAGCTGCAACCTTATGGTCTCAAGGTCTCCCCTTGTAAAATATGCAACCATTTTTGGACCCCAAATAACCCTTGCTTATCAAGCACCCTTAGTTCTTGACAGCTCCAATCCTAATTCTTGAGAAACAACTATGTAACTTTGTGGTTTTACCTCCATTTTGTAGTCCAGTGGAACACATTTCAAGTACTTCTTGAATATGTGTCTCCTGGGCTATAGTCCTCAGCTTGGCTTGACTAAAACTCTCTTCTGTTTCTTATTATAGATTGTTTACTGATTATTTGTGTTGACACTCAGAAACTTGGATCTACATAAAGAAGGACTGTTTGAAAAGGAATACATGAAGGTAAAATAAAATATTTTATTTTTCGTATTCATAATTAATAGATAATTTGTTCAAAATTATAATAACAATGTATTTGGTGGTTACAGGTTATGGGTAAGTGAAATTAATGACAAGTGTCTTAAGGGATGGGAAAAAGGGATAGGGAATACTCTATTTATAAGGTGCTTGTACTATGTGTGACGTGGTATAGTGTTATCTGAAAGTCACTTGGATTAGTTGTAAATTTACATTGCAGACTCTAGGGCAACTACTGAGAAAGGTAAAAAAAAATAATAACTGATATGCTAAAAGAGGAGACAAATGGCATAATATGAAATGATCAATTAAAATTAGAGAAACGGAAAAACAGAGGAAATAAAAAAGTGGAACAAAGAACAAGGGCAGTGAACAAAAAAATAATAAATATGGTAGATATTAATCCAAATATAGCAATAATCATTTTAAATGTCAATGATATAAATATAGCAATTAAAGGACTGAGACTGTCAGACTGTCAGGGTGGATAAATAAACACAATCCAACTGTTATCTATAAAAAACTTACTTTAAGTATAAAGATGCAGACAGATTAAATGTAAAGGCATAGAGAAAAATATATCATATTATCAGTAATCAAAGTACCCTGGAATAGTTATATTAATCCCAGACAAAGCAGATGTAAGAGCAAGGAAAATTATCAGGAATAAAGAGAGGCATTACATAACCATAAAGGGGTCAATTTTCCAGGAAGACATAGCAATCCTTGATATGCAAGCACCTATCAATACAGCATCAAAATATGTGAGGCAAAAACTTATAGAACTGCAAAAAAAGAATAGATGAATCTGCTATTATAGTTGGAGACTTCAACACCCCTCTATCAGTAACGGACAGATACAGTAGGCAGAAAGTCAGTAAGAACATAGTTGAACTGAACAGCAGCACCAATCAACTGAGTATCATTGACATTTATAGAATACTTCATCCAACAATAGCAGAATACACATTCTTCTCAAGATTATACAGAACATTCACCAAGACAGACCACATTTCTGGGCTGTAAAACACACCTTAACAAACCTAAAAGAATAGAAATTATACAAAATATGCTCTCAAGACACAATGGAATTAAACTACAAATCAAAAACAGAAAGATGACTGGGGAACCCCCAAATACTAGAGGATTAAATAGAACATTTCTAAACAATACATAGGCAAAGAAGAAAACTCAAAAGAAATTAAACACTTTGAATTAAATCAGAATGAAAATGGAACTTATTAAAATTTGTGGGATGCAGTAAAAGTAGTGCTTAGAGGGAAATTTATGGCACTGAATTCACATATTCGAAAAGAAGAATTATCTAAAATCAGTAACCTAAACTTCCACCACAGAATACTAGAAGAAGATCAAATTAAATCCAAAGTAAGCCCAATGAAAATAATGAAAATTAGACTTGAAAGCAATAAAATTAGAAACAGAAAATCAATAGAGAAAATAACTGAAACCAAAAGCTGGTTCTTTGAAAAGTTCAATAAAGTCGATAAACCTCTAGACAGGTTAATTAAGGAAAAGGAGGGAGGTGGGAGAGGGAGGACAGAGAGAGAGAGTGGGAGAGAGAAAAAGATATATATAGATATAGATATAGGTATAGATATAGATATAGATATAGATATAGAGAGAGAGAGGGAGAGAGAGGGAGAGGGAGACAGGGAGAGAGGGAGAAAACACAAAGCACTAATACCAGTAATGAAAGAGAGGTCATCACTACCACTAATGATCCCCATGGACCCCAAGGATAATAAAATAATAATATGAACAAGCCTATACCCACAAATTTGTTAACTTAGATGAATGGACCAAGTCCTTAAAAGACACAATCTCCTAAAACTCACCCAAGAAGAAATCTATAATCTGAATAGATCTATTATCTATTAAAGAAATTTAATCAATAATTAATAACCTACCAAAGCAGAAAACATCAGGCCCAGATGGGTTGAATTCTACCAAAAATTCAAGGAAAAAATAATATCAATTCTTGACAATCTATTTCTAAAAATCAAAGCAAGGACATATTTCCCAACTCATTATATGAGGTCAGCATTATCCTAACACTAAACCCAGACAAAGACCTTAGGAAAAAAGAAGACTAAGTCCAATATCTCTCAGGAACATGTATGCAAAAACTCTCAAGAAACTATTAGCAAATAATATCCAACAATGTATAAAAAAATATTAGCAAATAATATCCAACAGTATACTTGGCTATACATATCATATGTATAGGTATGCAAAGAGGGTTCAATATTTGACAATCAATTAATGTAATCTATCCTATTAACAGACTAAGTAAAAAAATATATATAATCATACCTATATATGCAGAAAAAGCACTTGACTAAAATCAACACCTATGATGATAAAAATTCTCAGCAAACTGGGAATAGAGGAGGACTTCTTCAACTTGATAAAGAATATCTACAGAAACCTACAGTTAGCATCATACTTAATGGTGAGAAACCAGATGCTGTCCTGCTAAGATCAGGAGTAAGGCAAGAATGTTCCTTCTCACTACTCCTACTGGACAGCATACTGGAAGTCCCAGATAATGCAACAAGGCAAGAAAAGGAAATAAAAGGTGTACTTACTGGAAAGATATAAAACTGTCTTTTTTGCAAATTATATGCTTGTCTACATAGATAATTCCAAAGAATCAACAAGAGCAATAATAACCAAAAAGAAAAAAAAAAACCCTCCCGGAACAAATAAGAAATTATAACAAGGTTGTAGGATACAAGGTTAATATACAAAACTCAACTGCTTTCTTGTATAACAACAATGAATAATTAGAATTTGAAAATAAAAACACAATACATTTATTTAGCACCAATAATACGTAAAATCCATAAGTGTCAGTCTAACAAAATATATACAAGACCTATATGAGAAAAAGTACAAAACTCGGATGAAAGAAATCAAAGAAGTTTTAAATATATGGAGAAATATTCCATGTACCTGAATAGAAAGACTCAATATAATCAAGATGTTAGTTCTTCCCAAATTGTTTATACATTTTAAGCATTTCCAGTCAAAATCCTGGCAAATTATTCTGTAAATATCCACAAACTGATTCTAAAGTTTATATAGAAAGACAAAAGTTCCAGAACACTCAAGACAATACTAAATACAAAGAAATTCAGAGGACTGACACTATTCAACTTCAAGACTATAAAGCTTCAGTATTTAAGACAGTGTGTTACTGGCAAAGAATAGATAAATAGAAGAAAGGAATAAAGATACAGGGCCCAGAAGTAGATTCACACAAATAAAGTCAACTGATCTTCAACAAAGAAGCAAAGGCAATTCGATGAAGAAAAGACAGTCTTTTTAACAAATGGTGCTAGAACAACTGGACATTCACATGTAGAAAAATGAATCCAGACACAGACCACAAGATTTTCACAAAAATTAACTCAAAATAGATCACAGACCCAAATGTAAAATGCAAAACTATAAAACTTCTGGGAGATAACATAGGAGAAAATCTGGTTGACCTTGGGTTTGATAATGTTTTTTCCGATATAACACCAAAGAATGATCCGTGGAAGAAATATTGACAAATTAGAATTCATTAAGATAAAAAACTACTTCTTTTTTTTTTAACATCTTTATTAGAGTATAATTGCTTAACAATGGTGTGTTAGTTTCTGCTTTATAACAAAGTGAATCAGGTATACATATACGTATGTCCCCATATCTCTTCTCTCTTGCATCTCCCTCCCTCCCACCCTCCCTATCCCACCCCTCTAGGTGGTCACAAAGCACCGAGCTGACCTCCCTGTGCTATGCGGCTGCTTCCCACTAGCTATCTATTTTACGTTCGGTAGTGTATATATGTCCATGCCACTCTCTCACTTTGTCCCAGCTTACCCTCCCCCCTCCCTGTATCCTCAAGTCCATTCTCTAGTAGGTCTGCATCTTTATTCCTGTCTTGCCCCTAGGTTCTTCTGACCATTTTTTTTTCCTTTTTTTAGATTCCATACATATGTATTAGCGTATGGTATTTTTTTTCTCTTTCTGACTTACTTCACTCTGCATGACAGCCTCTAGGTCCATCCACCTCACTACAAATAACTCAGTTTCATTCCTTTTTATGGCTGAGTAATATTCCGTTGTATATATGTGCCACATCTTCTTTATCCATTCATCTGTCGATGGACACTTATATTGCTTCCATGTTCTGGCTATTGTAAATAGAGCTGCAATGAACATTGTGGTACATGACTCTTTTTGAATTATGGTTTTCTCAGGGTATATGCCCAGTAGTGGGATTGCTGGGTCATATGGTAGTTCTATTTGTAGTTTTTTAAGGAACCTCCATACTGTTCTCCATAGTGGCTCTATCAATTTACATTCCCACCAACAGTGCAAGAGGGTTCCCTTTTCTCCACACCCTCTCCAGCATTTATTGTTTGTAGATTTTTTGATGATGGCCATTCCGACCGGTGTGAGATGATATCTCATTGTAGTTTTGATTTGCATTTTTCTAATGATTAATGATGTTGAACATTCTTTCATGTGTTTGTTGGCAATCTGTATATCCTCTTTGGAGAAATGTCTATTTAGGTCTTCTGCCCATTTTTGGATTGGGTTGTTTGTTTTTTTGATATTGGGCTGCATGAGTTGCTTGTATGTTTTGGAGATTAATCCTTTGCCAGTTGCTTCATTTGCAAATATTTTCTCCCATTCTGAGGGTCGTCTTTTGGTCTTGTTTATGGTTTCCTTTGCTGTGCAAAAGCTTTTACGTTTCATTAGGTCCCATTTGTTTATTTTTGTTTTTATTTCCATTTCTCTAGGAGGTGGGTCAAAAAGGATCTTGCTGTGATTGATGTCATAGAGTGTTCTGCCTATGTTTTCCTCTAAGAGTTTGATGGTGTCTGGCCTTACATTTAGGTCTTTAATCCATTTTGAGTTTATTTTTGTGTATGGTGTTAGGGAGTGTTCTAATTTCATTCTTTTACATGTAGCTGTCCAGTTTTCACAGCACCACTTATTAAAGAGGCTGTCTTTTCCCCACTGTATATTCTTGCCTCCTTTATTAAAGATAAGGTGACCATATGTGCGTGGGTTTATCTCTGGGCTTTCTATCCTGTTCCATTGATCTATATTTCTGTTTTTGTGCCAGCACCATACTGTCTTGATTACTGTAGCTTTGTAGTATAGTCTGAAGTCAGGGAGCCTGATTCCTCCAGCTCCATTTTTCGTTCTCAAGATTGCTTTGGCTATTCAGGGTCTTTTGTGTCTCCATACAAATTGTGAAATATTTTGTTCTAGTTCTGTGAAAAATGCCATTGGTAGTTTGATAGGGATTGCATTGAATCTGTAGATTGCTTTGGGTAGTAGAGTCATTTTCACAATGTTGATTCTTCCAATCCAAGAACATGGTATATCTCTCCATCTATTTGTATCATCTTTAATTTCTTTCATCGGTGTCTTATAATTTTCTGCATACAGGTCTTTTGTCTCCTTAGGTAGGTTTATTCCTAGATATTTTATTCTTTTTGTTGCAATGGTAAATGGGAGTGTTTACTTAATTTCACTTTCAGATTTTTCATCATTAATGTATAGGAATGCAAGAGATTTCTGTGCATTAATTTTGTATCCTGCTACCTTACCAAATTCATTGATTAGCTCTAGTAGTTAAAAAACTACTTCTCTGTGAAAGACACTGTTAAGAGAATGAGAAGACAGGTCAAAGACTAGAAGAAAATATTTTTGAAATACATATCTGATTAAGGACTGGTATCCAAAATATATAAAGAACTCTAAATTCAATAATAAAAAAAATTTAAAAAAAAATAGACAAAAGATCTGGATACCTCACCAAGGAAGACAGAAAGATGGAAAATAAGCCTATGAAAAGATGCTAAACATCATATGTTATTAAGGAACTGCAAGTTAAAACAAGGTATTACTACACACCTATTAAAATAGCTAAAATCAAAAACACTGATAACACCAAATGTTGCCCAGGGGGTGAAGCAGAAGGAATTCTCATGATAAAGCCACTTTTGAAGAGACTTTGTAATTTCTTACAAAACTGAACATAAATTTATCATAATATCCAGGAATAGTGCCCACTGGTATTAAGGCAAATCAGTTGAAAATTACATTCACATAAAAATTTGCATCTGAATGTTTACAGCAGCTTTATTTATAATTGCCAAAACTTGGAAGTGACAGTAAAATGATCATTGGTTTCCAGGGGTTTGGGGAGAGGAAAGGTGGGATCAGTAGAGGCAGCACAGGAGATTCTTAGGGCAGTGAAACTATTGTGTATGATATAGTACAGGTGGATACATGCCATTATACATTTGTCGAAACCCACTGAATGTACAACACAAAACATGAACTCTAATGTAAACTATGGGCTACAGTAATGTATCAGTATTGGCTCATCCATTGTATCAAATGTATTACACAACTTGTACTAATGCAAGATGTGTGTATGAAACTGTGTATGTGTGGAGAGAGAGTGATGAGGAGATACATGGGAGCTCTAGATCTGCTGTTCAATTTTTCTGTAAATCTAAAATCACTCTAAAAAATAAAGTCTATTAATTTATTGATAAAAAATAGAACATGGTAAAAAAAACAAGTAAACTATAGACTGAAAACATTCTGTGTGATATCCAGTATAGGATATTAAGAAACAATGTTTGTACAGAATCACACATACGTATTCAAACAATAATCACCCAAATCATCTGCTTAATCTTTGGGGCTTCACAGAGGCAGTCAATGAAAGGCAGAAAATCACTCTTCAATGGACTTGCCAAGTTACATCGCATAAATCAGAAAGAAGCATCAAAGATAAAATATGCTCATTTGTGAAGTCGAATGGGAAATAAAAAACCAACAATCATCACATTACTTTGTTCTGAAATAGCAGAGGTAGTCCTTTGAGCCAGTTGTGGATCCTAAGAAAACAGTAACTGATGCTAATGATTAATTCTAGCAATGAGTATTTCATCGTTTGGTAATTGCAGTACTACTGAAAGGCATCTTAATTTGGAATAAATTTGGTAATATATCAGTGATTTCATTTAAGACCTTCCAGGAGAAAAGTAAACAGATACTACTTTTAACATATTTCTATGATTTACATCAAGATACGACCATGTAAAGTAAAACAATTACAAATAATTTTGAAGCCTAAACTATTGTTTTTAAAAGTTTTAGTCCATTCCCTCTATAGGTTTATAATTCTAATTATTGCTGCACAAGTTAATATTTTTATCAAATCAATGCCAAAGAAAACATTCTTGGATTAACTTATTGGTATTAGCAGTACTATAAAATATCTACAATTCAGATGTAAAAGAACCTGCTTAATCATTGAAACAAAGTAAACAAACCAAAAACAATCTTAAAAAATGTAAACATGAAGAACAATAAATATTTACATAATTTATATCCCAAATTTGAGAGTGAAGTTGAATTTTTATCATTATAATAAATGGTTTAGTCTTTTATTACTGTAGTAACAAAAGACCAATTTTTTATGGAATGAAAGATTCTTTAAATTCTATAGTGCTTTACAATTTTCAAAAATTTTACACATATGATTTCATATAATCCCATAATAACCCCGTTTTTCCCCTACCCCTATATTGCCCCTACCCCTTCCTTCTCCCCCACTGGTAACCACTAGTTTGCCTTCCGTATGTGTCTGCTTCTTTTTTGTTTTATTCACTAGTTTGTTGTATTTTTTAGATTCCACATATAAGTGATATCATATGGTATTTGTTTTTGTCTGACTTATCTCATTTAGCATAATGCCCTCTGAATCCATCCACATTGCTACAAATGGCAGAATTTCATTCTTTTTTATGGCTGAGCTATATATTCCATTATATATATACATACCACACCTTCTTTATCAATTCATTTGTTGATGGATAGTTAGGGCACAAGATCTATTTTTTTAACTGACATATTGATAAAACAGATATGTGAAAATAGATGACTTATCCTATATGGTTGCACTACTACACTAATTACACCAGAGTTCAGAGCATTGCTGGCCTAGACTCTAAAATACACTTGAAACTGAAAACTTCTCAAATGAAACCTGTAAAGACTCAAATTGCAAACCTGATTACAATTTTCCTGTTGTAGAAAATCATAAAGAAATCTTACAAATTACACTATAAAATATTTAAGTGAATCAAAGATATAAACACTGAAGGCCTCCTACCTTAACATAGCATTTTTTCCGTCACTTCTTGTACACCAAACTTGGCGGGTTTGATAACCTATCTCTATGTCGCAGGACTTGGAATGGTGATGTGTCTTGTAACTTTGATGTCTAAAGGTGACCAGCTCCTTCGAATCAGAGTTAAAATCCAGAGTGGTTCTTCCACTTAGGTTGAGTTCTTTGAGAAGAGGCAGTCGACATTTACTCCACGGTCCAACTTTAAGGCTAAACATATATTCCTCTGCCCCAAGAGGACAGGAAATGGGAGCATCACAGGCTCTTGACTCAGTCAGGTTGGGACACTGCAACCCTCCATAGAGAGGGGGGGCAATGGCTGAGCGAGTTCTATGCTGTAACTGCTTCCCACATCCCTTGCTACACCTGGACCACTGTGAGAACTCAGAGACCACGCAATCCCGCGGGCAAGGGATGAGACAAGCTTGTTCCGTGGGGGGCTGAGGGGCAAAGTGTTCACATATCTCATTCACAGCCACGGTTCTGTTCAGCTTCTGAACACAACGCACCGTCCGGCGCTGCAGCCCATGCTGGGCTGTCACGCACTCTGTAGCCCGAGGCCTGGCTTGCCCCAGGGCGGGAGGAACAAGCACACAGTGGTGCCAGTCAGAAACCTCCCACTGGAAGAGGTCTCTGTGCCAGTCACAGACTCGGAAGCAGCTTCTTTCCTTCAGAGGCCTATTGTTCTCATCACAATTAGACAGGTGACTCGTCCACCCTTCAAAATGGAAACACCAAAGGGCACGACTCTGGATTCCTCCTGGCCCACAGTCTCCTGTACACCTTCCCCAGGGGCCTGTAGGCAGAAAGACAAGGGTGTCAGTTACTCCAAGATTCCACACCACCATCCACACAAAAACGGGTCAATCTGCACACCTCCTGACACAACCAGTGTGAAATTATTATGATGGAAAATATAATTGAGTGGCTAAAAATGTGGATTCTACATCAGTTGGCCCTTCTTGAAATCCCAATCCGTCTCTTACAGCAGTATCAACTTGGATGAATTACTTCAAGTTTCTAAGCCTTAGTTTCCTACATAAGGGAGAAGATAATAAAAGCACTGACTTGTAAAGATGTTCTGAGGATCAGTGACATAATGTGATGGGAAATAGACAATACACATTTAATAAATGATTTGTCTCGTTATAATTATTATGTTCCAAAGCCTATATACCTAACTCAATATTAATACTTTCTCGTTAGGCAGAGTTTCATCTAAAAGAAAAGCCCTAAATCCAGGATTTTAATAAACTAGGATTTTTCATGTTTCCAATCCTTCAGCTCACACCTTAAGTAGCTCAGAAGAGAAATACATTTTTAAAAATAGCTTGCTAAGCATCCTAAATATATTTTCATTTTCTAAATAGCTCTCCTCAGTTCTGGTTTTTGCTTGCAGAGTGAATTGCATGAAAACGAAAAATCTGATATGGGGTGGGTGGGGTGTGGGGGGAAGGTTAAGTTAATAAAAGAAGCAGCAGTACTGAATTGTCTCTGGAAATTCTGCCCTGACAATCCTTGAAATATACCTGTTGGGTAAAGCTTCCAATGTTAGCTTGTAATATGCCAAATCTTTTCATTAATGAATTAGTTTTGTGAGAGAGGGTTCAAAAAATGGACAGATGAAAGAGCTACCCACTGATTTTTTTTTTTTTTTTTTTTGCATCTAATCTATAGACATACCAGCTGGCCTCATCCAGAAGACTGATCATCTATCTTTCTTCGAGGACAGCAAGTAACCACATTTTGTGTCAATGGAAAAAAAAAAAAAAGTTTCCTCTCTTTTGCTTCACTTAAAAATGTAATATGAGCCTGAAAAAAGTGTACCAGCTTAACCACGTTACGTTTACCCCTCTACTAGGTTTGTGATCATCATAAAGGCATTTCACACCCCGAGAAACATTTTAATTTACACAGGCGAAAAAAAGAAGGTGCAGTCTTTCTTTCCTTCCCCAAATCTGATCAAACTCCAAATGCCACTTAATTACTTCCTGGAATGTATTTTCATGCACATCCAGTACATTTCTAGGAGCAGTAAGTGTGCGCACAGGCACGTGCATTTAGGAAGAGACGTGCCTCCCCAGAGAAACAGGTATTTGCACTTGCGGCCACATGCTGCAATGAGCATCTCTCACTTTAGCAGGGCAACAGTTTGGGGTTCTAATGTACACAGTCCGCCTGGTTCTTCCTCCCAGCCCTGTTCTGGATGTGCAAACCTGCTGTTCTAGGCAACACCATGTTAGGTACAGTGCCGATGGTTTCTGTCTCCCTTCAGTGCCCACGTGCTAGAGTCTCCTCTTGATGAAATGGACAGAGGAGTTTTACTGGATTAAGTCAGCCTATAGTCACCAAAATGCCCTTGGGTTTGCCCACACTCTTCCCTAGGTGAGTTATCCCAGCACTGCCTGCTCAGGGTACAGTAAGTGCACATGGAAAGTGCAGCTTTCAGCACAGGATGATTCAATCAACCATCCTTAATTCTGATGATTTCCTCTTCAATCACCCACAGTTTAGTACTCTGCAAAATGAGATGTTCATTGTTACATGACAGCTATTTGCAGGCTCCACATGTCTAGATGTTCTGGAGCAGGTTTCAGGTCCAGTATGCCATTCCTTGTCCAGAATCTCAGACCACGCATGCAAATGTTTATTATCACCAAAAACAAAACCAGGTTACTCAGTAAAGGACTATTTCAAAAAAATACATGGCTGCAGCAAACTTTAAAAATCTAAAATCAGTCTTGACTTATCTAGGAGTTTGGGATTAACATATACACACTACTATATATAAAATAGATAACCAATAAGGACCGACTGTACAGCAAGGGGCCCTGGGCTCAATATTTTATAATAATCTATAAGGGAAAAGAATCTGAAAAAGAATATGTATATAAAGAATATATATTCAGTTTATATATATATATATATATATATATATATATATATAACTGAACCACTTTGCTGTACACCTGAAACTAACACACTGTAAATCAACTATACTTCAATTAAAAAAAATAAAATAAAATCAGTCTTGAATGATACAAAACAGTTATTGGTTAAAATGAAAACAAAGCTTTTTTGTAAAGCACTGCATTTTAAAATATAGGCTGTCAGTTTCTCTCTGTTTAGGTATCAAATACATGCAACGCTCTACTTAGGATTTGTTCACATAAATTAAAGAATATAAGATCAAGAACGTGGAGCCCCTTCTAACCAATCTTGAAAAGCTAACATTAAATTTAATCAATCTAGAACATCTTACAAACTGATCCTTATTCTTACTTTTAAAACATCTGATTAGCACATTTTCTTATTATTAATATTCTTCTTCTAAGTTTTTGCCTACTTTCAAAATTGTTAAGGTAGCTCTTTTTTATTTGAAATCATTAATATTTTAAACTGTATAAATTACTGTTCTTCCCTCAGCTTTCATATCTCCATCTATACAGAATTTCACCAAACAGCCAAATTTTTTTCTAGATCAATGGAAGACAAAATATAACTATTAAGAAATAATTACTACCATTTGTTAAAGGCTAGCAGTGCTGTGCTGGGCTTGGCTGCTACCAGGGGACTGTTAAATATTCAGGAACTTTACCAGGTGGTTGTTAAATCATTCATGATTTAAAATCAGCCATGGTGGGAGTATTTACACCACATTACAAATCAAGTCACATCAAGGCTTTTTTTTTTTTAAAACAGAGAGCCAGCTGGTTTACAGTACACCAATGGTGATTTCACAGGTGCCTCCCTTCCTTCCTTCCTTCCTTATAACAATCCCATGAGGTGGGGCTAGTTTGCTCATTTTATCAGTTGTGGAAAATGAAACTCAGAAGTTACAACGCACACCCAAGGTTACACAGCTAGTGCATGCTAGGCTAGAATGGGACTCCAGATCTGTGGGACCCCAAGCATGGGCTCTTGGCCTGCATTTGAAAAGCGTCTTTTCTAGGGTGCGCATTGGTATGTGTGATTCTATGATCACAAGGCAGATCGGCTTGTTCGCTTAGCTATGATCTCTCCTATTTGTTTGTTAATATTCCTTTGGATATGAGTAGAACAAGTCATCAAGGTGGTGTGTGCACCATGATTTCCCCTTCTTGACCCTAGAAATTTAGGGCAGCAGCTCTTGCATAGCAAGACACATGTGTGTTTATAAATATTAGTCAGTGCATTTAGGAAGGCACAGTCAAGGGAGAATAGTTTTTCCACATGTTAAAGGGAACTCTGCAGACAACTGAAAAACATGTGAATAACAGGCAAACGTAAAGTGAATTGGGTATGCTTGGAATGAATGAAAAACAAATTGCAAACAAGACATCCAAGATACAGACAAGACCTCTCAGCAATTGACCTATAACAATTTGCATTTCTCAGGCATGGAGAGAAAATGTGTTCCAGGATTTATTCAGTTGTGCTTGGATATGAACTTTAAACACACACACACACACACACACACACACACACACACTCACTAGTGAAAATCACATAGCCCTGAGGGATTTTGCCATTTCAAAAAACATGCATATTGAAGTAATAAAATGTGACCTGCAGTTTGAAAAATCTTAAATCCCTTGTCCAAGTTCAGAAATAGAAGAGTCAATTAAAATTTTGAGCAGTTGCATGGAGAAAAAGAATATCACTTTTAAGTTTGACATATATATAAAACATATGGTTATATTCAGAATATATATCTGAGATAAATAACCTAAAGAAACAAATAAGAAACCTATGTGTAAACAGAAATCATTTTATACTTAATTGGAAATAAGCCTCAAGTAATACAAATAAAACAAAATTTTCATTACTCTAGGAGATGGACCCTAAAAGATATTGCTGTGATTTATGTTAAAAAGTGTTCAGCTTATGTTTTCCTCTAAGAGTTTTATAGTATCCAGTCTTACATTTAGGTCTTTAATCAATCTTGAGTTTGAAGGTTCCTTAAAAAACTAAAAACAGAGCTACCATATATGATCCAGCAATCCCATTGCTGGGCATATATACGGAGAAATCCATACTTCGAAAAGATACATGCACCCCAATGTTCATTGCAGCACTGTTTACAATAGCCAAGACATGGAAACAGCCTAAATGTCCATCAACAGATGAATGGATAAAGAAGATGTGGTACATATATGCAATGGAATACTACTCAGCCATAAGAAAGAATGAAATAATGCCATTTGCAGCAACACAGATGGACCTAGAGATTATCATACTAAGTGAAGTAAGTCAGACAGAGAAAGACAAATATCATATGATATCAATTATATGTGGAATCTAAAAGATGATACAAATGAACTTATTTACAAAACAGAAACAGACTCACAGACTTAGAAAGCAAACTTATGGTTACCAAAGGGGTAAGGGGGGTAGGAGGAGGAATAAATTAGGAGGTTGGGATTAACATATACAACTATATGTAAAATACATAAACAACAAGGAATACTGTATAGCACAGGGAACTCTACTCAATACTCTGTAATAACCTATATGGGAAAAGAATCTGAAAAAGAATAGATATATGTATATGTATAACTGAATCCCTTTGCTGTACACTTGAAACTAACACAACATTGTAAATCAACTATACTCCAATATAAAATAAAAATTTAAAACAAAAAAAAAGAAAAACAAAATTTAGAACAATTAAAGGATTAAAAGTTTAATTATAGGGCTTCCCTGGTGGCGCAGTGGTTGAGAATCTGCCTGCCAATGCAGGCGACACGGGTTCGAGCCCTGGTCTGGGAAGATCCCACATGCCGCGGAGCAACTAGGCCCGTGAGCCACAACTACTGAGCCTGCGCGTCTGGAGCCTGTGCTCCTCAACAAGAGAGGCCGCGATAGTGAGAGGCCCGCGCACCTCAATGAAGAGTGGCCCCCGCTTGCCGCAACTAGAGAAAGCCCTCGCACAGAAATGAAGACCCAACACAGCCATAAATAAATAAATAAATATTAAAAAAAAGTTTAATTATAAACGTAATGGGGCTTTAAATTAACACTTGAAAACATTTCAATGGTGTAATAGGAATAGTAATTTTATACTTGTTTATGTGCACAAAGATTATGTAAAAACACCATCCACCTGCAACTCACTATCCTTTCTATGAGATAAGCACAGCTACTCTGGAATAAACTGTGAAGTATTTAAAGTCACATCAGTTTTAATTAACACGTTAACATTTTGGTTTAGTAAATATTTTGGACACGGAAGGGTAGCATCGGTAAATTCTCAGGTTATATTCACCTTTAAAACTGTGTGATTCCTCTTTTTTTTTGCCTGTGTTTTTGCAGAAAGTGCAAATCTGTGAATGCTCTAATGTACTATTCCTCTAGAAGCAGAAAAGTGCTGGCAAATTGTATTCTCTTAATTAAGTTATCCTTAAGTGGAGTAGTTTAGATGAATGTATCACCCGAACTAAATCATCACAGGTAAGGCAGCTCGCTGGATGCCTGAATTTTAGGTGTAATAATCAGTAAGAAGCCTGCCACAAAGAAAAAAGAGTATTCCAGAGAACGGGAAATAAACATATTCCCAGGAGCTTTCACACAGTACTCGCCACTGTTTGAGGCAGCAACCCTGATTTAATACCATTCATGCAGTAGGAAGAGATGTTTGTTTTATTGTTCATTTTTTTTCAACCACAGCTTTTATTACCCTGACATTGCTTTATATTTAACTTGGGCAAGAGTACTGAGGAATGACATGAATGACAAACCCGAGCGTTAGAGCCCTAAACAAATTACTGGTGGATAATTACTATGCCAAAGCACTCAGAAGCCTCAGCATTATAAAATGTGACATAAAACAGCGCTGATCTACTTATAAGATGACTCACCTCCAAGAAGTGGCTTGAAATTTCTGTCATAATTTTCACATCTCAAAAAGCTTTCACACTGATCATGGAGGAATTAAAGTAATATCTCCATTACACAGTGGACAATTATCTAGGAAATCACACTTTTGAAAATACATCAAAGAACCCAAGGGATGAAAACAAAAGCGGCCAGCGAGCATTCATTCAGTGAAACAACCATTATTTTTTACCTGCTACTTGATAAGTAGTGTGTTAGACTCTGGGAATATAAAAATGAATGAGACATTAAACACGTGTCACGAGAACTGTGCACTAAATATAATGCCAACATGTTCATGAAGAGGACATCTGGCCGCTCCCTCAGACCTAGCTACACTTAGTTTGTTCACATTATTAACAATCTTAATTTGGTTTCCCAGAGCTCATTAGATAGAAAGCAGCAAACCAGAAGTTGAGAGGGACCACTGGAGGTAGGTACACTGATGAATGTCAGAAGAGATGATAGTTCCTGAGTCTACATTTCAAAATCTATCATGATAATTAATAATGTCCACTAGCAGGGGATGTATAAAGCCACCCAACACTTTCTAACCTCTCAGAGCAAACATTCTTATTAGATATATCCATTTGTGAGTTATGCCTCTGATAGAAACAGACACACAACATAAAAAATGGAGAAACAAAAAAAATTTTAATGGGAAGGAATTTAAACCCTAATGCATTTCATTTATTTCTTTTTTATTTTATTTTTTAAAATATTTTATTGGGGCTTCCCTGGTGGCGCAGTGGTTGAGAATCTGCCTGCTAATGCAGGGGACATGGGTTCGAGCCCTGGTCTGGGAAGATCCCACATGCCACGGAGCAGCTGGGCCCGTGAGCCACAACTACTGAGCCTGCGCGTCTGGAGCCTGTGCCCCGCAACGGGAGGGGCCGCGATAGTGAAAGGCCCGCGCACCGCGATGAAGAGCGGTCCCCGCACCGCGATGAAGAGTGGCCCCCACTTGCCGTAACCAGAGAAAGCCCTCACACGAACCGAAGACCCAACACAGCCAAAAATAAATAAGTAAAAATAAATAAATAAAGTAGCTATAAAATATTTTATTGGAGTATGGTTGATTTATAATCTTGTGTTAGTTTCAGGTGTACAACAAAGTGAATCAGTTATACAAATACATATATCCACTCTTTTTTAGATTCTTTTCCCATATAGGCTATTAAAGAGTACTGAGCAGAGTTCCCTGTGCTATATGGTAGGTCCTTATTAGTTATCTATTTTATATGTAATAGTGTGTATATGTCAATCCCAATCTTCCAATTTATCCCTCTTCCCCCCTTACCCCCTGGTAAGTTTGTTTTCTACATCTGTAAGTCTATCTCTGTTTTGCAGATAAATTCATTTGTACCCTTTTTCTAGATTCCACATGTAAGCAATATCATATGATATTTGTCTTTATCTGTCTGAGATACTTCACTCAGTGTAACAATCTCTAGGTCCATCCATGTTGCTGCAAATGGCATTATTTCATTCTTTTTTATGGCTGAGTAATATTCCATTGTATAAATGTACCACATCTTCTTTAATTCCTCTGTTGTAAAAACAACAAACACATGGAGGCTTAACAATATGTTACTAAATAACCAACGGATCACTGAAGAAATCAAAGAGGAAATCAAAAAATACCTAGAGACAAATAACAATGAAAACACGACGGTCCGAAACCTATGGGATGCAGTAAAAGCAGTTCTAAGAGGGAAGTTTAAGCAATACAACCTTACCTCAAAAACAAGAAAAATCTCAAACAACCTAACCTTATACCTAAAGCAACTAGAGAACGAAGAACAAACAAAACCCAAAGTTAGTAGAAGGAAAGAAATCAAAAAGATAAGAGCAGAAATAAATGAAATAGAGACAAAGAAAACAATAGCAAAGATCAATGAAACTAAAAGCTGGTTCTCTTAGAGAAGATAAAATTGATAATCCTGTAGCCAGACTCATCAAGAAAAAAAGGCAGAGGACTCAAATCAATAAAATTAGAATTGAAAAAGAAGTTACAATGTACACCACAGAAATACAAAGGATCATAAGAGACTACAGGCAACTATATGCCAATAAAATGGACAACCTAGAAGAAATGGACAAATTCTTAGAAAGGTACAGCCTTCCAAGACTGAACCAGAAAGAAATGGAAAATATGAACAGACCAATCACAAGCACTGAAATTGAAACTGTGATTAAAAATCTTCCAACAAACAAAAGTCCAGGACCAGATGGCTTCACAGGTGAATTCTATCAAATATTTAGAAAAGAGTTAACACCTACCCTTCTGAAACTCTTCCCAAAAATTGCAGAGGAAGGAACACTCCCAAGCTCATTCTATGAGGCCACTATCACCCTGATACCAAAACCAGACAAAGATTTCACAAAAAAAGAAAATTACAGGCCAATGTCACTGATGAACATAGACGCAAAAATCCCCAACAAAAAACTAGCAAACTGAATCCAACAACACATTAAAAGGATTATACACCATGATCAAGTGGGATTTATCCCAGGGATGCAAGGATTCTTCAGTATACGCAAATCAATCAATGTGGTACACCATATTAACAAATTGAAGAATAAAAACCATATGATCATCTCAATAGATGCAGAAAAAGCTTTTGACAAAATTCAACACCCATTTATGATGAAAACTCTCCAGAAAGTGGGCATAGAGGGAACTTACCTCAACATAATAAAGGCCATATATGACAAACCCACAGCAAACATCACTATCAATGGTGAAAAACTGAAAGCATTTCCTCTAAGATCAGGAACAAGACAAGCATGTCTGCTCTCGCCACTATTATTCAACATAAATGTGAAAGTCCTAGCCATGCAATCAGAGAAGGAAAATAAATAAAAGGAATAAAAATTGGAAAAGAAGAAGTAAAACTGCCACTGTTTGCAGATGACATAATACTATACATAGAAAACCCTAAAGATGCTACCAGAACTCTACTAGAGCTCATCAATGAATTTGGTAAAGTTGCAGAATACAAAATTAATAAACAGAAATCTCTTGCATTCCTATACACTAACAATGAAAGATCAGAAAGAGAAATCAAGGAAACTGTCCCATTTACTATCACATCAAAAAGAATATCATTTAAAAAATTCCATTGCACTTTTTACAGTAATCAAAAAAAATCCTTTATTAATACTAAAACTATTTTCATGATACATATTTGTGGCCTGAAAAATAAGTGTGCTAAAGAGTTCTAACAATTATCTTCAGAAAAATTTAACAGCAACAGTTAAGAGATACCAAACATTATTTTCATAAGTATAAAAATACACTTTTGAAGACAGTCCATGATTCCAAGTTCAAGACCACCACAGAGTATCTGGACTGAATATTTATACTTCCAGTAAGCATACGTACTGCTGCTAACACCCCAAGCTCTTTTTGCATGATTGTGTTTTGTTTGACACCTAACAGCATGTTCTAAGTCTATTTCATCATTGTGGACAGATGCCTCTGTCACTTATCATTTATGATTATAAATTATTAGTTGCCAGTGGCTAGAACATCCATTAAAAGAAGCCTGACAGCAGAGCAGATTAGAAGTATATCTGAATGGCTAATGCAAACACCACAGAGACAGAAAACCACTTTTGATAAACTATTTATCAATATTTCTGGTTTCTAAAAATTCTGAATCCTAAAAGGGCATCTCAAACCTCATATACCTCATTGCATCTTGACACATAGTGGGGTCTTTTCAGATTACTCAAATCTACAGCCTGCTAACCAGCTAGATTGTGGGAATGGGAAGGAAATCTTATAGCCCACAGTTTTTGGAGGAGGAAAATGAAGTCCCGACAAATTCAAGGACTTGCTCAAGGTCACACAGTCATTTGGAGCAGAAATGGAGCTGACAATTGCCTTCCAGAGGCCCAATCCATTGATCTTTCCAGTATATCACACTGGCTTCCATTATAACACTCTACAAATGTAAGGGAAGAAAAAGGGCTCCGTCAATGGTTGTAATCCAAGGTGTAGGGGAGGGGAGGAAGGAAAAAGAGAACAAACAAATGGAAATTACATAAAAACACACATTGTACAAGCCCGTGAATGCTGAGGGAATTTAGTCTCCTGGATTAGCACCTAGGAGCAGACAGCTGTTCCCAGGGGCCCTTCACAATTGATTATGTGAAATGGGATCCTTCCTGCCTCTGCATGCTTGAGAACACAGACAAAGGTACTGTTCAGGTACATCCAGCAAGGCTCAGGGGTTCAGCGCACAAAGAAAGCCTCAGGCACCAATAAGAATGGTGTGTCCCTAGAATAAATATAGCAATAATAGTAACAGCTGTCATTTTTGAAATACCTACTATCTTCCCCAAACCATATGCATATTATTGATATTGTTGTGCTTTGCTAGATGAAATCATGAAAGCCTGGGGTCAAAGAGCTTTCTCAAGGTAAACTGCTCGGGTGCCCTGACACTGAACTCTCCACTTCTATCGATGCCAAATCTTTCCCACAATAATTGCAATTTAGAAGCCATACCTCTTGAGCAAATGAAGCCTTGCAATGCCCATTGGGTAAAATATATTTAGGAGGGGATCTGTCCTGAGTGCAGCTGGTGTGAGGAGCTCGGGGTCCTGCCCTTCCTCTCCTGCCTAAAGCCCCTCAGCCCTGCCTCAGTCCCAGCTCAATGGCCTGGCTCCCTGATGGCCCCAGAACTCCTGGGGCTCTGATACCTGTCAAGGGATATTGATGGGGTGTTCTCATCCTATAAATATGGCTCCACTCAACTTTGACTTTACTTACAACAAACGCTCCAGCTAAGCCCTCTCGATTCCCTGGAGAAGCAGAAGAAAATCATTTATTCAGCTGTTTTTTATTGGTTCAGCAGGAAAGGCAGGGAAGAGTAAGCCAGACACGGAGTGAATCCCACCCAGTGTTTGTCTGAAGGACTTTCTCCCTTTCCTTGTTAACCACTAGGCAGTGATGACCCTTCAGGGGGGACCAGAAATCTGTTTGCTTTATACCACAAAGACAGCAAAGTGGAGCAGGTGCTTGGGATGCTGAAATTTTTAGGCTGTGTCTCTGCCCAAAAGACAAGAGTCATTATTTCCACAGTGAATAATCAATATGTGTTGGGCTTGACAAAGGAGGCCTTGCTTACTGTTGTCTATTAGAGGTTCACAGGAAAGGCAGCAATGTTGGCACTATACACACAGGCTTTAAAAATACATAAAGCAAAAGGGCTGGATGGCATCCAAACATTTTATTTACCATTAAGCAACTCAAGAGTTAATTTTGCCTAGGATGAAAATTACACCAGAGCACACTTGAGATAATATTCTTACTCAGTAACTTCAATGTTCTAATGGTTCCATGGAGTCTATCTGCTTCTTAACATATAATCTCTCTTTCTAGAAGCAGATCTTCATCTGGCTGATGAGTGAGAGAGAACAAAACGTAAGCTGCATTTGGGTGGACAGAACATCTAGTGCATCTAATTTTTTTCAAAGGAATAACTATTTCCGTTTTGAACCAGTAATTTTAAGACTATTCGAGCTCTACTCTTGTCATCTGGAAAATAATTTCCAAGTAACTGCATTTGAAAAAATATTTCAGAAACTGCAGCACCATGGCATAATCACAGTATTTTTTTCTATCTAGAAACAACTGGAAACGTCTCTTTATGCTGTATAGTCTAATAATTAAACTGAAGATTCTACAAAGGCTTTACAAAGATCAAACCCAATCAATTACTCATCAGCTTTATCTCCTCAACATCAATCCAATCTGTCCATGTTTCTTCATCCTTACTGTTAGCACCCTCGGCAAAGTTATCATCTTTTCTTACATGAATAAGAGGAGTAGCCTCCTGTCTGGCCTTCAGAATCCACTGCCTCACCCCACTCCCTGCAGCCATTACTTTCTCCTTATTACAGATATATATCTTTTAATAATTCAAATCTGTACCACTTTTGGTGCATTGTGTTGTCTATATATCATTTCCATGCTCAAAGCCCATCGGCAGCTCCCTATTCCTCTTGGAATAAATAAAACCAAATTCTTAGTATGGCATACAAGTAAGTGCCTGCCTGATCTGGCCCCATCCTTTCCCCTTAGTATCCCGATCGCCTGAGTCACCCACATTCACTCACTGCTCTCCCATGATGTTGGCCCTCTTCCAATTCCTCCGATGCTCCAAGCTCCTTCCCAAACCTGGGCAACCACATGTACTGTCTTTTAAGCCAAATCCCATGCTCCACTCCCTACAGCCCAACTCAATTTCTACTCACTCTTCACTTTCTTAGGGAACTCTTTCCTATTCTCTGACTGTACCTTACTCTTATACATAGCATTCATCACTCTTGCAATTGCAAATCCAACGGTATGGTTCATTGTTTAATACTCGTCTCTCTCACTTGATTCTAAACTCCATGATGGCAGAAATGTGCCGGACCTGTTCACCACTCTATTCTCAGCACTAACCCAGAGCTTGGCACATGGTAAGCATCCCATCAATACCACACATTATTGAAGCTAGAACAAACAGCAGAGTAGGAAGCAGAATCATGTCTTCAAATAATTAGCAGTAATGTCACCACTGAAAACTCATCACACCAATGGGTTGATGGTTTTACCCAAATGAGGGAAAAGTTAAACAGTCACCTCTGTGTTTCCTTAGCTTATGCTTAAAAGAAGAAACTTCCAACATAATGCCCAATGGAATTCTTAAATACTGGTTTTTACAAAACTCCACTTGTGATACCCATTACTCTTTGTTGCAACTCTCTGGACTCCTTATTGTCAGGCTCCATAAAGGCCATGCACTCAGGGATGGAGTGTCCAATCTTCTTATGGTGGTTAGCATGTTAAATGTACTGAAATACACATGTCTACAGAAATACCTTTGATCTTAGTCATAGCTCTAATCAGAATACACTAATTGCTTCAGGAACATCATTGAACAAGATGCTATTGTCTTTTTTTTCTTAGAGGATTCAAATAAACAAGAATTACATATCAGATCTTATCATCGCAGCCTACGACTCACATCCTAAAAAGCGGCAGGAGGCAGAATTATCACGGTGGTCACAGGCTTGTTAAAATAACAGCAATAGCAGTGTGGCAGACGCTATGCCCAACACTTTATAACAATCATGTCACACAGTCCTCAAAGCAGCCTTGCAAAATAGGCTAATTTAAGAAGAACTTCTGGATGCCCTAAGTTCCCTGGATATTTTCAGGAAAATCGGCAGAAGGAATAAAAAGAGAGCGAATATGATCTTTTCAGAGTTTGTTGACATGATAACATTCTCATCCGCCCAGGAAAACACCTAAGAAGGGAAGGGTCTGGAAGGCCCGCGTTAAGACTGTTAACTTGGACCACTCCTCAGCCTGAAGAGGAAGCCTCAGAAGCAGAGAGAAACCTGAGAATCCGGCCAGGATTAGGTTCCCAGCTGGAACCTTGAAGATTCTGTGGGAATATCTTCATGTTCACATCCTCGTGGGGCTTTGAGTGGTACCATTATTCTGAAGGGTAAAGTTTAGGTCAGAGACCCAGTACCCACATTCATATGGGGTTGAGGGATGGGAGAACCATGTTTAAAGGGTATGTTTCGTTGACAGAAACACAGAGATTTATTAGAAGGAAAATATTTTTGAAAATGAACGTAGCCCAACTAGCCTCTGGCTTTTGTGTTGCCAGAAGTCCAGTCCATTAAGGTTCTCTTGGATGTTCCTGAAGAAAGGTTTCCCTTCCCCTGGCACGTGCCTCCTGGCTCAAAAATAAAAGCTTCCCCTGACCCTTCTCCTACCTGGAACAAAACTGATAAGAATGGAGATACTGATGTTAGTGAGAGAGAGATAGAGAGAGCCTGTATTTTGCTTCCCCAGAAAGGAAATGGCAGCCGTGGGTGTCCAGGCAGAGCAGGCCAAGGCCACTGGGCACCTCCTAGAGATCCAGGGCTCAGCACAGTGGGGAAGCAGCACAAAGGACCAGGTGCAGCACAGAAGTTCTAGAGAGATTTCCCAGCCCACCTATCAGGAATAAGGGCCTTCTAAGTGGTGACCAGTATGAAGTTATGGCTGAGGAATAGGTTGATCTCCCAGACAAAAGAGAAAGGACCCTGTTGGTAGAAGGGTTCAAAACAATCAAACTAAGCTAAAGATGAACGAAAAATAGTATATTTCTTGCACACCTAAATTTTGGGGGAGTGTTTCACTAATTTATTCTAGAGAAATCTTGAAAGAAAGTAGAAATATAATGCCATAAAAATGCATATAGTCAGTAAGGCAGAAGCAGGAGGGTAGAGAGGTAAAGCATAATGCCCACCAGGACTGGTCACTGGTGGTGCCCAACTGGAGACCCCCCACCCCCCGCCATTACCCCTTCTGAGGCCAATGCTTAATTCTAGGCAAAATGAGATTGAGGAATAAAATGAGAATCAATCACCAAAGAGCAGATAAAGCTGATTCATTTCTGAGCTGGTATAAAATCAGTACAAAGAACTTGAAGACTTGGCTGCATAAATATTAAACAAGAAATTCTGGAATAGACATTGCCCTCCTTGGAAGAAGGTGGGACCTCAAGAAAACATCCCTTTGAGGTGAAGGTTGCTGCTGGCGAAACTGGCAGCCTGAGTTTTCAAGAGCTAGGGTGCATCAGACATTCCTATAAGTGGCCATGGATCGGCGTGAACTGAAGAAGGCCTACCTGGGTTCATGATCTACTTGGTCCACATAGTGGTGCACCCAAAGTTTTTAGCTGAGATGGGTACCCAGTATAATAATCAGCACCACATATAATAATTAAAGGGAATCAGAGAAGTAATAATAAATACATCCCCCACCAGCACAAGGGCTGACAGCCCCACAGGACATTCAAGCCCTTCGCTCAATAGCGCACTGAGAAAATCCATCCTCATGACCCTTTTCTAACTGGGTGAGCACAGGGCCATGGCCTGCAGCCTGTGTCAACTCCTTTTAGCCCCTCCACCTCTCCACTCACGTGTGATTGGAATTTCCCAGAGTGCTTTGTGGGAATTCAACTTACACTGAAAGTGAATTGAAGAAATGTCATTTGAGATATAGGGGTAGTTTACATTCACATAATGAAAATAATAATTATTATAAGGTAATAATCACTTGATAGACTTAATATTAGTATTTACAGATGATTGAGAAAAAAAAAAAACAAAACACTGGATTTTAACCGTTCCTGGGGACAAGTAAGTACTGTGCTGCCTCCCTGCCTTTCCTGTATCATCAGGTTCCCACCGAAGATCACACACCATCATTCAGGGATTCCTAAAATGTTTTCAGTGGAACGACGGCATCCTCTGAGATCAGTAGGCAGGGACAGGCTCTGTTATTAAATAAATTTGGGAACAATGTAGAGTTAAACCAAACTTAAGGTTTTCTTTTTTGTAGGACTCCTCCAGTGTATGTAAGAGCTTTTAATATACATGGCGAATCCCCAAGAATTTATCCCTAGTGTGTAATGTTCACAAATTTCTTTGCCTTCCTCACTCTTTTCCGAGACAAACAAAAAGAAAATATTTTGTATGTGTGATGTTTTGCTCTTGTTAGATGAGATAGTTGATCATATTTTATAACCTTAACAAGTTGAGATAACATGAAATAAAAACACTTTGATAATTTTAATTTCAGGATCCATATCCTACATAAAGGTTGAAATGCAACTTCCTATTCAAAGACTAGCACTTACATCCCTCCCAGGATATGAACACACAAAACCACATAGCAAAGAACACATCAGAAGTCTAAGATCTGCCACCTGTCTACAAAGAAGGAGACAGATGTAAATCACACAGCAGAGATTGCAGATTTGTTAGGCATTAGTTGAGTGATTTAAAAAGTCTAAGACACAAGACCAAAGCACATGGAATAGTGACAAGGCTTAATGCTGGAAAGGCACAAACCAATTCAGAGCAACCATTGAACATGTCACTAATTTACAGCCCAATAAAAGGATCTAGCATACAGTATCCATCATCTAGGTTTAGATTTTCTATATCATTTCAAACATAGCTTGTGCTATGCTGGGTTTTACTTCAGGATATGACAAGGTGTACTTTACAGGTCATGCATTAGTGAATTATAGCAATGTAATCATCGATTCCAAGTTTAGAACACAACTTACTGACTCTGTATGCCATGCTAGGAGTATTACGTGAATCCAATATTCTGCAATAATACACAATAAGCAGGATTGGTTTATACATATTTATATAATTATATTAGCATTTTATTATATTAAATATATAGTACATATGATATTAATATATTAATACATTTTAGCCAATTCAATTTCTTATGCATGCTATATTTTATATATTTCATTACATATATTATGTACTATACAAAATATATAAATATAACATGTTGTATAACCATAGATATAGTATGTATGAGCTTGTGTGTATGTGTATATATATATATATATATACATACACACACATGCACATATGTATATTGCCCGCTTAATCTGTTAAGCTCTTAGTATATTTCATTAGTACATCTCAATACCCACCCCTAATATGTATCACCTCAATTAGAGACAGTCCTGCTTATCTATAACTCCCAAGCCCATCCCACCACCAATAACCTCAAGAAGTCTTTATCTGCTTCTCTTCCCTCTACACAAACAAATGGGTAACTATCCCCCTTAGTTAAAATTCTGTGCTTATGAATACAAACATCGGAGTACTGATATTCAACATGTGAGAAACTTTAGTTCTCTCTCCATACAGAGACCACACAGAAACTGATGAAACATAGGTATTTCTGAATCATGCCCAAAATGATTAATTTACATTCATTGTCATTTTAGAGTGAACTATACTCTGTTATATCCTTGTTCTCCAAAAATCAATACTTAATTCATGGTCTAGATGGGGCAATTTAATGTGGACCATACAATTCTACTCCCTGGGCACTGGCTTACTGTAACATGCTGTTAGAACTCTTTATCCCCTTTGTGATTTCAGAGAATTAGTTTCAGGAATTACCTCGTAATTCCTATCCTGATGAAACACATTATCAAAAGCCTATACCACTTGGAAGTAATTGAAGTCCACACTTCCTAATCCACATTAAGATTTATTTGAGGCTTTTTTTTTTTCTTACTCTGTTCAAGACAGATGTAGTCTCAGCATGAATCCCTGTCCTCTACCTTTTTCCAGCTGGACAACATAAACCATGGGATATGTTGGGCAAGGGATCTACTAGGTCCCAAAAAGAGATCACGTGACCTCTTTGTTCACTTAGGGGAAGGGAAGAATCAAAGTTAGCTTTCATACTTAGTCTAGGGTGGGGGGAGGCTGGTGACCCAATAGCTCCTGTATGCCTTTCTACTGGAACACATTTTCAGCACTGTCCAGCCTTTGTAATTCTCATAGAACAGTCCCTTTGGGAGTGAAACACCCCGACTCCTCTTTGACATGCTTCTTTCTTGTGACAATTACAAAAAACAATGAAGGTAGAGCATCACTCACAATGTGGCCAAATCTTTTGCTCTACTACAGGGGTGACTGCAGATGTGAACATTTTGTCTGTGGTCTGGAAGCCTGGCCAGGAAATCAGCACCTTCCCTGACCACCTGGACCTGCTAAAAGGACAGAAACACAGTAGAGTAGGTGGGGCTCTGTTCACAGCACCCCAACAAGCTAGCCTTAAATGCTTACATTAATTTATTCTTCTAAAAATCTAAAGTGAAGAGTCAAGGACCTCAACTACTTTAAACTAGGAAGAAACAGGTTTGTGGGAAGTGCTTCATAGCTATACAGACTTTAGTCCAAATCTTGATTTTGCTGTTCAGCACTCTGTGACCTTGAGCAGTGCTTTTGGCCTCAACCTTCAATCATTGCAACCTGTAGGCACGTGAGAACAGAGACAAAGTACGTAAAGCTACTAACGCAGTGCCTGGCACAAAGTGAGCCCTGAATGAACAACAGGTCCCTGCGGGAGGTGCTGTCTGTTACCAGGTGCTTGTCCTACACAAGTGTTGATCCCAAGTTTGCCATGTGACACTTGGGGTCAGATGATTCTTTGTTGTGGAGGGTTGTCCTGTGCGTTGTAAGATGGTTAGAAGCATCCTTGGCCTCCACGCATTAAATGGCACTAGCACCCCTCCACCCCCAGTTGTGACAGTCACAAATGTCCCCAAATGTTGCCAAACGTACCCTTGGGAGCAAAACTGCCCCGATTGAAAATTGCTGATCTACACTATATCATTCATTCCTAATAAAAATCCTGGGAAGTGGGTGACTCGTCCATTCTACAAAGAAGCTACATTACCTGTGCGGGACCCAGGCAGTACTAAGGGGGCAATCCAGGAGAGTGAGCCAAGAGCCTGAACTCCACCCATGTCTTCCACATCTATAAAATGGGTATTTTTAAAGAAGAAGAATAGAAGTGCCACTGATGTGTATTCAGCATTGCAAGTTCAACTTCTGGCTGCCCAAAGCCAGAATGTTTATATGATCGCATATTTCACCTCTCCTCCGTTTTTATTAACTTTCAATAAACAAATTTTCAGAGCCACCCTCCCCATATACTTCAGTGCTACTTTATTAAGGTCCACTTTACCCTCCTCCTCCTCTGCTCTAGAAAACAACCCGGACTTGGGAATCAAACAGACTGGATCTGAACTGCAGCTCCTCCACTTTCTAGCTATGTGACTGAGGGCAGGTAACTTAATCTCACCTTTGTATCCTACATAAAAAGCACACCAGATTTTGCAGACTTCCCACTTGAGTGGACAGCCAGCTCTCCAGGGTGGCCTGCTATGCAGAGCATAGGTAAAAGGTACAAAATTGCAGTTGTGGAGCGAAACCCTGCCCTCAACCCTCTTCTGCAGGGCCCTCGCCACAGGTGGTGTGATTCTTTCCCCCTCATTAAATGTACTCTGCCTATCCACAAGCTCTAAAAGATTAATTGTATCTTCCCCAGAGACACACAAATTAAAAATAATCCAACTTCCTCAACAAATTGAATACTAGTCAAATGTAACCCAACTGCCCCATTTACTCTATGACAAAGAGACTGTGGAAATGGACCTGGCAATAGTGCCTGTTAGCGGCCAAAGGCAGCGGTGGCTCTTTTCCAAGGAAAGGGGCCAGGGTAATCAGCAGTGGGAACTGTCCATGAGCGGGGAGTCAAGACCTGCTGCCCAGCACAGAGGAATGATTCCTTTTCATCAGGTGCGCTTGAACTTGACCCTTTAGCTTTCAACCCTGTCCCTGTAGTGATTTTGAATGAGGAGGTTTTAACATTATGCTTAAAAATCTCATAGAGAAAATGTCAAATATTTCAATCATCTTCCACTCCTAGAACTTCAAAACTCATGAAACATTCTTAAGAAAGGACATTTTTAAAGACACACAGCCCCTTAAATTCCAAACTGGGTGATAACTATATAAACATTTTGAGCCCCAAATGTAGAGTGAAATGAAAAACTATGGGTCAGAGTTCCATCTTGTGTTAAAATTTTACAAGGTTAAAAAAAAAATCCTGAGTGATTCTCCAAAGGAAGAGACCAACAAAACATTTTTATTTTTCTTAAGCATTAAATAAGATGAAAATCTTAACACATAAGTAAGAACATTTGTGATTATCCTTCTCATAGGTGATATGACCAATGCGGATTCTGCTTTATACATTATACCTGATTTAAAACATCCTCCTTAACATCCCTAAAGTTATTTTTAATGTTCTCTGAATACCCTTTTCCATACTTTAAGAATGCAGCTAATACAAATTGCACTGTTTATACTACCTTGTCACACAACTGGAAACATGTGAACATGAAGGAAAAAGCAATCCTTAGATAAAACTTGTTAGTGCAGAAAGTACTTCAGCCAGATAAACCCATATTTATCTTCTTAAGAGATGAAGAGAGGAGGGAAAAAAGCAAAATCTTTATTTCAGGCCCCCCAGGTCAAGACTTGTTGGGAAATAAAAACAAGACTTTCTCTTAGACACAGAATGTGAAAAATGAAAACAGCAGACTATAGTTACATGGAAAAACAAACTAGATTCATAAAGGTCCGTTCCTTCAGCACAAAAGTACAATGTTCATAGCATATATATATATCTATACAATTGTCCCTCGCTATCCACAGTGGATGGGTTCCAGATTCCCTATGGATACCAAAATCTATGGATGCTCAAGTCCCTTATATAAAATGGTGTAATATTTGCATATAACCTATGCACATCCTCTTGTATACTTTAAATCATCTCTAGATTATTTATAATACCTAATACAATGTAAATGCTATGTAAATGGTTGCCAGCATGTGGCAAAATCAAGTTTTGCTTTTCGGAACTTTCTGGAATTTTTTTCAAATATTTTCAGTCCAAGGTTGGTTGAATCTACAGATGTAGAACCTCAGATAACGAGGGCCAACTGTATGTATATGTGTGTGTGTGTATGTGTGTATTCAGTTCAAAATACATGAGCTCCATTCTTATATGGCCCTTCATAGTCCAAGTAAAAGAATCTAGTGTCCATTTATATTTAGATTATTTTAATATATAAGCATAAAATATTTTAAGAGTTGAAACAGTACCCACCTATATAAAATATTCAATTCAGTATTATGTGCTATAAATAGTTTTATGGTAGTATTTAAGTAGTATAAATAGCACTGTAATACTAGTTACTACTGTAGTATGACAGTACTATTCATAGTACTCACATATACAAACTTAACTCAATTCAGTATTAAGAAAATGTTATGCAGAAAACATAGGTAACAAAATTATACCAGAAATATCAAAAATTGGTACATAAGAGATCATTTCTGCCCTAAGATTGCTTAGAATTCCACAGGGAAAGAAAACTTAGCTCCAACCAATGTACAAAGACTTTAGAAACCTTGAATCAGAAAATTATTTTACTCAGAAAATGGGATGTCTCGTGGACAGCTGAGTGTGGTAACTACACTTTCTTCTCAAAGATGGATGTGGAAAATGGGAATGATGTGGGCACTTCATTCTAAAGGGTCTTGATCTTTTCAATCAAATGGAGAGAAGCAGAGAGAAAAGTTCAGTCCAGCCACTGTGAGACAGATGAGGAATCCAGTAGGGATGAGTAATTGTCCCTCTAAACCTGCTGGTTGGTATTACACTACACAAATAGTTAAATGTGTTGCATCCGTGATAGAGATACCCTTTCAAGGATATTCCAGTCCTTTGCTAAGTCCCTCTGGGAATGGAATGCACACACCATTCTGATTTAATACTTACAGAATTATGTTCTTCTACAGACACTATTCAGCAGTTGGAGGTATTTCAAAATAACCTTATTTAAGCAAAAGTCTACCGTGACAGGTATGTCTTCTTATGTTTGTGAAAACCATAGTCAGAGAGTTGTAATAGTTCCTTCAAGTACAATGAAGTGAATAAGCACTCTTTGGCAACATTGGAAATGATAATACATTTCCATCACTCACAGTCCCTCATAAGTTGGATAGTATAACTGAGAAGGAGAAATGAGTATTTCTCTGAAAAAAATTGCAAATATAATATTTACCATGTTGGTGACATAAAACAAAGGTGTAACCAAAAGATGATGTGTGCTGACACTTCTTTAAAAACTCTGTGGACATTTGTATTCAGCTATTAAGCAGGAACATCAGGAAATAAAGATCACCTTTTTAAAAAAAGATATCATAAGGTAGTTCTATCAAACATTTTTAAGTGAATAGTGAGTATTTCATGTGAATTGGTGAAAATAACTAAAAATTGCAGCATTCTTGATAGACTTAAAAATACTTAAATTCCACATGAAAAAAACCTCTGAATCATTTAACTTTTTTTTCTGAAGGCAGCTAGTCATTTGTTTTAAGTGTTTGTACATTTTGAGTATATGGAAGCACATTTTATGTACTTCAGAGTACTGCTGATGTAGTAAGTAGTATATCATCAAACCACTGTTGCAGCAATTCTAAGGTCAAAGCTATTGCTTTTGGATTTGATACATTTTGTGTGTGATTTATGGGCTAATTTTATGGAAAATATGTAGGCTATATGTCCCAAAAAGCATTTGATGGTATTATAACAATAAAACATTATAGTTATGGGACGCCCTTCATCTAGGCATATCAAAGGCCTTTCCTGACATTAGTTAATCCTTGCAATACCCTCAGAGGCTAGGAAGTACACCTGCTACCACCTTTTTTTAGAACATAAAGAGCACTGGGGATTTTCACAAATCTACCTAGGTTTAGAAATACTCTTAATCATTCATGCCTTTATTCATTCATTCTAATACAATGAGCTTTAGACAATGTGCTAGGACCTGGGGATAGAATGGTGTGGAAAAACTAGGAGCACCATCCCTGAGCTCCCTCTTGGAACTTACTGTGAAATATGTGAAGTGTTTTCATTTATGGGAAACAAAACAACATAGTACCTTTTCTCTTATCTAGGATTTCACCCTTACAATCTGAAAACACACCTCTCAACAATATCTTCTAGCAGCAAAGAACTAAGCTTCCAAGTAGTGAAAATGTATTACAAACAGGAGTGCTCCTCCTACCACAAATCTTTCTGAGAATTCACTTTACACATATCCCTAACCCACATTGGTCAATGGGATTATAAGCAAGTGAGTCAAAGCTAAATTAAGCTAAATGAGTTTCAGATTCACATGAACTGGGAAATATTCAGTATTAAATTAACACCTGGTATTAATATTTGTTTGTTGATCTAATTAACATAGACATGTCTTTAGAGTCATCAACATTAAGTATAACACTTTCACTGCACCTAAGTTTGATAGAAGTTAAATGAAATCTTGTTATATCTGTTGCAAATTTGTCAGCATGAAAAATAACTTAATACGATGAAATTTTAAAGTATATGTAAACGAGATAAGAGCAAGAGAGACCTTCAAGATGGCGGAGGAGTAAGACGTGGAGATCACCTTCCTCCCCACAAATACATCAAAAATACATCTACATGTGGAACAACTCCTGAACGCTGGCAGAAGACCTCAGACTTCCCAGAAGGCAAGAAAATCCCAATGTACCTGGGTAGGGCAAAAGAAAAAACAAAGACAAAAGAATAGGGATGGGACCTGAACCTCTGAAAGGGAGCTGTGAAGGAGGAAAAGTTTCCATATACTAGGGAGCCCCTTCACTGGCGGGGACAGGAGGTAGGCGGGGGGGAGCCCCTTACTGGAGGGGATGGGAGGTAGGTAGGGGGGAAGCTTCAGAGCCATGGAGGACAGTGCAGCAACAGGCGTGCAGAGGGCAAAGCAGTGAGATTCCCACAAAGAGGATCAGTGCCGACCAGCACCCACCAATCTGAGATGCTTGTCTGCTCACCCGCCAGGGTGGGTGTGGGCTGAGAACTGAGGCTAGGGCTTCAGAAGTCAGGCCCCAGGGAGAGGACTGGAGTTGGCTGAGTGAAGACAGCCTGAAGGGGGCTAGTGCACCACAGCTAGCCAGGAGGGAGTCCAGGAAAAAGTCTGGACTTGACAGAGAGACAAGAGACCATTGTTTTGAGGTGCACGAGGAGAGGCGATTCCTGCTCCATGTGCCCACAGAAGGCAGAGCACTGCCTAAGAGAGCTCCAGAGATGGGCGCAAGGTGCAGCTATCAGGTCAGACCCCAGGAACAGGCATGAACCACTAACGCTGCAATTGTTGCCACCAAGAATCCTGTGTGCAAGTGCAGGTCACTACCCATACCCCCTCAGGAGCCTGTGGAGCACACCACTGCCAGGGTCCCGTGTTCCAAGGACAAATTCCCTGAGAGAACACATGGCATGCCTCAGGATGTTGCAATGTCAGGCCAGCCTCTGCTGCCAGAGGCTCTCCCTGCATTCCAATTATGATCCCTCCCTCTCCTCGGTCCGAGTGAGCAAGAGAGCGTTAATCAGCTGCTGCTTTAACCCCCTCCTATCTTGGCGGGGAACAGATGCCTGAGGGCAGCCTACATGCAGAGGCAGGGCCAAATCCAAAGCTGAACACCAGGAGTTGTGCAAACCAAGAAGAGAAAGGGAAATTTCTCCGTGCAGCCTCAGGAGTAATAGATTAAAACCCCACAATCAACTTGATAAACCCTGCATCTTGGGAATACCTGAATAGACAACAAATGTTCCCAAAATTGAGGCAAATGACTTTGGGAGCAACTGTAAACTTGGGGTTTGCCTTCTGCGTCTGATTTGTTTTTGGTTTTATGTTTATGTTAGTTTAGTTTTTAGTGCTTGTTATCACTGGTGGATTTGTTTATTGGTTTGGTTGCTCTCTTCCTTTATTTTATTCTATTATTTTTTTCCTTTTTTCTCTTTTTGTGTGTTTGTATGTGTATGTTTCATTATGTGATATTGTCTGTTTAGTTTGGCTTTTATCATTTCTCCTAGGGTTCAGTCTGTTCGTTTTTTTTGTTGTTTTATTTTTTCCCTTTTTATTAGTCTCTATGTGTATGTTTCATTCTGTGATCTTCTCTGTTTAGTTTTGCTTTCACCATTGGGTTTGGGGTTCTAACTGTTCATTCTTTTTTTTCTTCCTTTTCTTCAGAGCTGTGTGGCTGGCAGGCTCTTGGTGCTCCGGCTGGGTATTGGGCCTGGGCCTCTGAGGTGGGAGAGCCGAATCCAGGAATTGGACATCCAGAAACCTCTGGGCCCCACATAATGTCAATCAGTGAGAGCTATCACAGAGATCTCTGTCTCAACACTAACACCCAGCACCACCCAACGGCCAGCAAGCCCCAGAGAAGGAAACCCTATGCCAAACAACTAGCAAGACAGGAACACTACCCCACCCATATGCAGAGAGGCTGTCTAAAGTCATACTAAGTTCACAGACACCCCAAAACACACCACCGGAAGTGGCCCTGCCCAAGAGAAGGACAAGAGCCACCCCATCAACCAGAACACAGGCACCAGTCCCCTCCACCAGGAAGCCTACACAAGCCACTGAACCAACCTCACCCACTCGGGTGAGACACCAAAAATAAAGGGAACTATGAACCTCCAGCCTGAGAAAAGCAGACCCCAAACACAGTAAGTAAAACAAAGTGAGAAGACAGAGAAATATGCAACAGAAGAAGAAGCAAGGTAAAAACCCACCAGACCAAACAAATGAAGAGGAAATATGCAGTCTGCCTGAAAAAGAATTCAGAGTAATGATAGTAAAGATGATCCAAAATCTTGGAAACAGAATGGAGAATATGCAAGAAACGTTTAACAAGGACATAGAAGAACTAAAGAGCAAACAAACGATGAAAAACACAATAAATTAAATTAAAAATACTCTAGAAGGAATCAATAGCAGAATAACTGAGGCAAAAGAATGCATAAGTGACATGGAAGATAAAATAATGGAAATAACTGCTGCAGAGCAGAATAAAGAAAAAAGAATGAAAACAATTGAGGAAAGTCTCAGAGTCCTCTGGGACAACATTAAATGCACCAACATTCGAAATATAGGTGTCCCAGAACAAGAAGAGAAAAAAAAAGTGACTGAGAAAATATTTGAAGAGATTATAGTTGAAAACTTCCCTAATATGGGAAAGGAAATAGTCAATCAAGTCCAGGAAGCACAGAAAGTACAATACAGGATAAATCCCAGAAGAAACATGCTAAGACACATATTAATCAAATTTTCAAAAATTAAATACAAAGAAAAAATATTAAAAGCAGCAAGAGAAAAGCAACAAATAACATACAAGGGAATCCCCATAAGGTTAATGGCTGATCTTTCAGCAGAAGCTCTGCAAGCCAGAATGGAGTGGCAGGACATATTTAAAGTGATGAAAGGGAAAAACCTACAACCAAGATTACTCTAACCCAGCAAGGATCTCATTCATATTTGATGGAGAAATCAAAAGCTTTACAGACAAGCAAAAGCTAAGAGAATTCAGCACCACCAAACCAGCTTTACAACAAATGCTAAAGGAACTTCTCTAAGCAGGAAACAGAAGAGAAGGAAAAGACCTACAAAAATAAACCCAAAACAATTAAGAAAATGGTAATAGGAACATACATATCAATAATTACCTTAAATGTAAATGAATTAAATGCTCCAACCAAAAGACACAGACTGGCTGAATGGATACAAAAACAAGACCCGTGTATATGCTGTCTACAAGAGATCCACTTCAGACCTAGGGACACATACAGACTGAAAGTGAGGGGATGGAAAAAGATATTCCATGCAAATGGAAATCAAAAGAAAGCTGGAGTAGCAATTTTCATATCAGACAAAATAGATTTTAAAATAAAGACTATTACAACAGACGAAGGAGGACACTACATAATGATCAAGGGATCAATCCAAGAAGAAGATATAACAATTGTAAATATTTACTCACCCAACATAGGAGCACCTCAATACATAAGGCAAATGCTAACAGCCATAAAAGGGTAAATCAACAGTAACACAATAATAGTAGGGGACTTTAACACCCCACTTTCACCAATGGACAGATCATCCAAAATGAAAATAAATATGGAAACACAAGCTTTAAATGACACGTTAGACCAGATGGACTTAATTGATATTTATAGGACATTCCATCCAAAATCAACAGAATACACTTTCTTCTCAAGTGCTCATGGAATAGTCTCCACTATAAATCATATCTTGGGTCACAAATCAAGCCTCAGTAAATTTAAGAAAACTGAAATCATACCAAGTATCTTTTCTGACCACAACGCTATGAGACTAGATATTGATTACAGGAAAAAAACTGTAAAAAAATACAAACACATGGAGTCTAAACAATATGCCACTAAATAACCAAGAGATCACTGAAGAAATCTAAGAGAAAATCAGAAAATACCTAGAAACAAATGACAATGAGAACATGACAACCCAAAATCTATGGGATGCAGCAAAAGCAGGTCTAAGAGGGAAGTTTATACCAATACAATCCTATCTCAAGAAACAAGAAAACTCAAATAAACAACCTAACCTTACAGTTAAAGCAATTAGAGAAAGAAGAACAAAAAAACCCCCAAAGTTAGCAGAAGGAAAGAAATCATAAAGGTCAGGTCAGAAATAAATGAAAAAGAAATGAAGGAAACAATAACAAAGATCAATAAAACTAAAAGCTGGTTCTTTGAGAAGACAGACAAAATTGATAAACCATTAGACAGACTCATCAAGAAAAATGGAGAGAAGACTCAAATCAACAGAATTAGAAATGAAAAAGGAGAAGTAACAACCGACACTGCAGAAATACAAAAGATCATGAGAGATTACTACAAGCAACTCTATGCCAATAAAATGGACCACCTGGAAAAATGGACAAACTCTTAGAAAAGTACAACCTTCCAAGACTGAACAAGGAAGAAATAGAAAATATAAACAGACCAATCACAAGCACTGAAATTGAAACTGTGATTAAAAATCTTTCAACAAACAAAAGCCCAGGACCAGATGGCTTCACAGGCGAATTCTATAAAACACTTACAGAAGAGCTAACACCTATCCTTCTCAAACTCTTCCAAAATATAGCAGAGGGAGGAACACTCCCAAACTCATTCTACAAGGCCGCCATCATCCTGATACTAAAACCAGACAAAGAACTCACAAAAAAAGAAAATTATAGGCCAAAACCTCTGATGAACATAGATGCAAAAATCCTCAACAAAATACTAGTAAACAGAATCCCACAGCACATTAAAAGGATCATACACCATGATGAAGTGGGATTTATCACAGGGATGCAAGGATTCTTCAATATAGGCAAATCAATCAATGTGATACACCATATTAACAAACTGAAGGATAAAGACCATATGATAATCTCAAAAGATGCAGAAAAAGCTTTCAACAAAATTCAACACCCATTTATGATAAAAACCCTCCAGCAAGTAAGAATTGAGGGAGCCTTCCTCAACATAATAAAGGCCATATATGACAAACCCACAGCCAACATCGTCCTCAATGGTGAAAAACTGAAACTATTTCCTCTAAGATCAGGAACATGACAAGGTTGCTCACTCTCACCACTATTATTCAACATAGTTTTGGAAGTTTTAGCCACAGCAATCAGAGAAGAAAAAGAAATAAAAGGAATCCAAATCGGAAAAGAAGAAGTAAAACTGTCACTGTTTGCAGATGACATGATACTATACATAGAGAATCCTAGAGATGCTCCCAGAAAACTACTAGAGCTAATCAATGAATTTGGTAAAGTAGCAGGATACAAAATTAATGCACAGAAATCTCTGGCATTCCTATACACTAATGATGAAAATTCTGAAACAGAAATTAAGGGAACACTCCCATTTACAACACTCCCAATTGCAATAAAAAGAATAAAATACCTAGGAACAAACATACCTAAGGAGATAAAAGACCTGTATGCAGAAAACGATAAGACACTGATGAAAGAAATTAAAGATGATACTAACAGATGGAGAGATATACCATGTTCTTGGACTGGAAAAATCATCATTATAAAGATGACTATACTATGCAAAGCAATCTACAGATTCAATGCAATCCCTATCAAACTACCAATGGCATTTTTCACAGAACTAGGACAAAAAATTTTACAATTTGTATGGAAACACAAAAGACCCCGAATAGCCAAAGCAACCCTGAGAACAAAAAATGGAGCTGGAGGAATCAGGCTCCCTGACCTCAGACTATACTACCACTCTACAGTAATCAAGACAGTATAGTACTGGCACAAAAACAGAAATATAGATCAATGGAACAGGATAGAAAGCCCAGAAATAAACCTACACACATATGGTCACCTTATCTTTGATAAAGGAGGCAAGAATATACAATGGGGAAAAGACAGCCTCTTCAATAAGTGGTGCTGGGAAAACTGGACAGCTACATGTAAAAGAATGAAATTAGAACACTCCCTAACACCATACACAAAAATAAACTCAAAATGGATTAGAGACCTAAATGTAAGACCAGACACTATAAAATTCTTAGAGGTAAACAAGGCAGACCACTCTATGACATAAATCACAGCAAGATACTTTTTGACCCACCTCCTAGAGAAATGGAAATAAAAACAAAAATAAACAATTGGGACCTAATCAAACTTAAAAGCTTTTGCACAGCAAAGGAAACCATAAACAAGACGAAAAGACAACCCTCAGAATGGGAGAAAATATTTGTAAATGAAGCAACTGACAAAGAATTAATCTCCAAAATATACAAGTAGCTCATGCAGCTCAATATCAAAAAAACAAACAACCCAATCCAAATTGCGCAGAAGACATAAATAGACATTTCTCCAAAGAAGATATGCAGATTGCCAACAAACACATGAAAGGATGCTCAACATCACTAATCATTAGAGAAATGCAAATCAAAACCACAATGAGATATCACCTCACACTGGTCAGAATGGCCATCATCCAAAAATCTACAAACGATGCATGCTGGCGAGGGTGTGAAGAAAAGGGAACCCTCTTGCACTGTTGGTGGGAATGTAAATTGATACAGCCACTATGGAGAACAGTATGGAGGTTCCTTAAAAAACTAAAAATAGAACTACTATACGACCCAGCAATCCCACTACTGGGCATAAACCCTGAGGAAACCATAATTCAAAAAGAGTCATGTACCACAATGTTCATTGCAGCACTATTTACAATAGCCAGGACATGGAAGCAACCTAAGTGTCCACTGACAGATGAATGGATAAAGAAGATGTGTCACATATATACAATGGAATATTACTCAGCCATAAAAAGAAATGAAATTGAGATATTTGTAGTGAGGTGGATGGACCTAGAGTCTGTCATACAGAGTGTTGTAAGTCAGAAAGAGAAAAACAAACACTGTATGCTAACACATATATATGGAACCTAAAAAAAAAAATGGTTCTGATGAACCTAGTGGTAGGACAGGAATAAAGATGCAGATCTAGAGAATGGACTTGAGGACACAGGGAGGGGGAAGTGTAAGCTTGGATGAAGTGAGAGAGTAGCAGGGACATATATACACTACCAAATGTAAAATACATGGCTAGTGGGAAGCAGCTGCATAGCACAGGGAGATCAGCTCGGTGCTTTGTGACCACCTAGAGGGGTGGGATAGGGAGGGGGGTAGGGAGACGCAAGGGCGGGGGATATGGGGATATATGTATGCATATAGCTGATTCACTTTGTTATACAGCAGAAACTAACACAACAGTGTGACGCAATTCTACTCCAATAAAGATGTTTAAAAAAAAAAAGAGATAAGAGCTTTTAGGTAAAAACAGGCAAATATCATATATTAACACATATGTGGAATCTGAAAAAATAGTATAGACGATCTTATTTACAAAGCAGAAACAGAGTAACAGATGTAGAGAACAAACGTATGGATATCAAGGCGGGGGGGGGATGAATTGGGAGATTGGGATTGACATATATACACTATTGATACTATGTATAAAATAGATAACTAAGCAGAACCTACTGTATAGCACAGGGAACTCTACTCAGTGCTCTCTGGTGACCTAATTGGGAAGGAAATCCAAAAAAGAGGGGATATATGAATATTTATAGCTGATTCACCTTGCTGTACAGTAGAAACTAACACAAGATTGTAAAGCAACTACACTGCAATAAAAATTTTTAAAAATAAATCTAGCTTTGATTTAAAAAAAAAGTAAAATTAGAAAAGAGAGGAATATAGTTAAATGGCTTTGAGAAGCAGGCACGTCAACAGCAAAGATAACACAGATATCCTAATGATAAGAAAAGAGACCCACTACTCCCCCAAAAAAAGCCAATAATAGAGCTCAAAGTTCACACTGTTCTGAGGCCAATTAGCATCAGGAGCTGAAGTCTTTGAGTTCACGCTTTCTTGATGATGCTATAGTAGGTTGTTTGCAAGAAAGCCCCCCATATTTTCAACCCTCCCTACATCTATACCTTATTCAATATGACTCTGCAGCAATTCCATCAAGATGTGGCATTTACTTCTTCACCCCCTGAAACTGAGCTAACCTCGTGACTTACTTTGGTCAAAAGAACGTAATGGCAGTGATTATGTCAGTTCTGACAGAGGTCTCAAGAGGCCTTGTGGACCCCTGCCACTGCCATGTAAACAAGCCTGGACTGGCCTGCTGGTGGATGAGACACCACATGGAGCAGAAATGAATTGTACCAGTTATGACTATCTTAGGTCAGCCAGCTTCTAGCAGACCCTCCCACTGACTAGAGAGGCAAGAGCAAGTCCAGTCCAGATCAGCTGGGTCCAACTCAGATAAGAAGAACCACCTAGCTGATCTGCGGATACAAATAATAAAATTATTGGTTTAGGCCACTGGATTTGGGGGTGTTTGTTACCAAGTAATAACTAGCTAATGTTAACTGAATTTCAGCAAATATTATCTGTTCCATAATGATGAACTTGAACCACTAGAAAAAATATTAAATTCTACCCTGATCCTCTGTTGAATAAGGCGAAGACACATGAACACATTTTAGAGATATTTCCATCTGAAATGGCCATGAAAAATACATAAAGGGAAAAAATCCAAAACCTCTTAATAACTCCAATTATCCAGTGTGGTTTATTCATGAGATGCCATATAATCTCAATTTTGCTAGACATGAAAATCAGAATTATAAAAATGACAAATTAGAGGGTACTAGACATATTATATGATATTTTCATGCTTTGTAAATGATCTGTTACATGGCTCCAATATGCATTTAAACTCTAATCTAACTTTTTGAAAAATCTACCTTTCAAGCAACTTTTCAGAAACACATCATATGATACAAAGAACACTTTATTATCTGGACTCCATGCCAACCAGGGCCTGCCTGGAGGAACTTTTGCGCCAAATTTGTGAAAAGCTAATTTGACTAAGTATCCTAATATATTCTAGGGGAGTCATGAGGCTACTCTAAGAGAAGTGGGGCATTGGTGAGCATCTGCTGGAGATGCCTTTTTCCTTTGGGGGAAGACCTGGGATAGACAGAAAATATTATGAGTTAAGTCACCAGCTGGGAACTACTCAATCCCTTATGTAATAGGGAAGAGCAAATCTGACTCCATGTTGGATCTGTTTCTTTTTCTTTAACCTTTCTGCTCTGTGGCCTGTGTTTAGTCATGCTGGCTCTGCACCTTTTGTAAAAGAATGTTGCCTGTAGCCTGAAATATACAAGATAACCTTTTCTCAGGGCTCTGACCTTTAAGAGTCCACTCATACAGAGATAAAAAATGGCAGAACAGAGAATAACATTTGTCTTGCTGGAGGTTTAGAGCAACATGGTGACCTGACCTACACGGGCAGCTGCAAGAACAAAGGATTTCTGCACCAAGAAGTTTGCAAGAACCAACCATCCTCCTCCCCTTTTTTAGTACAAAAGAAGCCTGAATTCTGACTGGGTTAAGACAGTTTTGGGGGACACTAGTCTGCCATCTTCTCGGTCTGCTGGCTTTCCGAACGAAGTCATTATTCCTTGTCCCAACAACTCATCTCCCAATTTATTAGCCTGTCGTGTAGCAAGCAGAATGAGTTTGGACTCGGCAACACTTATAGACTCAAAAAATACTTCCTGAGTACCTATTATGTGTCTGGTACAGTGTTAGACACTAATATATACAGGGATGACTAAGACAGCTCCTGTCCTTGAGGAAATGTGATGTCTTTAAAGAGACCAGCAAGTCTGAGTCAGGGATCTAAGTGTCAAACAAAAGACCTGCAGTCAAAATATCAACACACAACAAAAGATACTTTTTTAACCTCATGTCTCAACTCATCAGGGTGCTCTTGGAATGCTGTGTTAAGAAGGTTTCTGAGACCCTATCCCAGCTCATTAAAAGACATGCAACAGTTGGTCAATAATGTAATATACGGGTAAGAGAATGTGATGTGATGACAGGTAATTTTAAAGCAAATATATTTAACAAATATATTGTATTTTTCTCCTTTGTGAATACATTAAATGAGGTACTACTACAAGCTAGGTGTTGTGCTAGTCACTGGGAATACGCTGGTGAACAAAACTTACATGTCCCTGCCCTCACGGAGATTACAGTCTCGTGTCATCCCTGTCATACTGCCTCTAGGGCAAGGTGTGACAAAATGCAAGGGTTTCAGTAAAAATAAGAGACTACTCTGAGACCACTTTCCATAGAGAATTGGTAATGGTATGTAAATATTTTTTGCTGCTTTAAAATTTCATGCTAGTTTTTTATGGTATGCCAGTAGTAGGGGCATGAATATTTAAAATTAATATAATAATAGTAATGACAAGAACTACAACCTAGTGTTTATGGAAAACTTACTTTGTGTCAAGTGCTTAAAATATGTTATCACTAAATGTTCACAACACACCAATCATCCCCATGTGGGAAGCTGGGACCTAGCAAGGTTAAAGTATCTCTTCAAGGTCACCCAGCTCCTGAATTGCAGAGATCAGATTTACATGCACAACTTTCTGATTCACAGCTCAGACTCTTAATCAGTAGGCCATGCTATCTTGAATGACATATTCTTGACATATTCTGGTTAAACCTAATATAATATTTCATATCTAATACTAATGATGAAGAGTTCCAAAGGAATGACCCCAACACCCACGTGCATATTAAAATATGTTTTCCTAAGCTCTTCAGCAAGCTGTGAGATCTCCTTTCTCTAAGTATCCTGCATGTCCCATGGCAAAAGGTGAAATACAGATATTTGTGTATTTGTGTTTATACCACCAACCCTTCTCTACATGCATACACTCATGCCACCCTGCACACACACACACACGTACATGCACACATACACAGTTATCTTGATACACTAAACCCTTAAGGGCAGGATCTGCTTCTCATATGCTAACATATGCCCCATGGGGGTGTAGCACAGTCTTATACAGAGCACAAATATTTGACCAATATGAGTTGAATTCAGGCACAACCCTTCCCACCTTAGCTAATATCATCTTTCAGCCAGCAACAGGCTGCCTAAAGGTTATAATAAATCAGTCTCTACAAGCCTGTGCTCCATGGCACACTAGTCCTATGAGGAGTTCTAAATAAACAGGATACCATGATCAAATATCTTTGGGAATCTCAACATAGTGACAGACCGCCTCTCTTGGAGATTAGCAATGCAGGTTAGCATATTAAGGGCACCAAGAAATCCCACAATAAACTGTTTTATACTAAGTAACATTTTGATGGACCTCTTGGTTCACATAACATGATAATGACTCTAGAAGGATGATGGAGAGATCAAAAATATCAGAAGATTCTGTTTTGCCATCGTGTAACTAGGGAAAATTCATTCTTCCTCAATTTTACTTTTTGAGCTATCCTCAGGAGATGTAGATTTTGCCAAATTATGACAAGTTTTACAGACCTTCTAGACTAGGTTTATAGACCACTTTAGCTCATCACTGTAAGCCCAATGTCAAGCACAGTGATTGGATGTAGATGTTAAGTGCTAAACACTTACTGAATAATTGAAAGTTTGGATGTTTTCTCATTTCCTGAATACGTTGCATAAAGGGTGGCAAAGATAATATAATATCAGTATTCTGGAACCAAAATGATCACTTCCCCCTTTACACGGTATCTTTTCTTAAGGCATCTGATTTGTGGGGTAACTTAATAATTTAAATTTCCCATGAAATTTTATCTACAAGCCATTTCCTCCACACCCCGTTAAAGGATAACGGGGATCCCTGCCATTTGTTTTATAATTCTATCAGCATGACTACCTAAATACTATAAAGTGACACATGCATGGGTGCCACTGGTTATATAATTTTATCAGCATGACAATTTAAGTACTGTATGGTTAATATATGCTCCCGTTGAAGGCTCTCAATTTGCTTCAGATTAGAATACAATACTAGAAATTTTTGAATCCAAAACAATGAACTGTTTTAACATCAAACTCCTGCTTAGGTCCAAAAACAATCATTTTAATAATGGACTCTGTTTTAATTCTACTTAATACTTAATTCTATTTAATTCTAGTGAAATGCTGTCCAGTTATCCTCAAATTTTCAAGATATGGTACTTGGGATAGATGTATACATAATAACAGGAATAATAATAATATTACCTAATACTTACTAAATGCTTACTGTGTGCTGGGAATGATGCTGAGTGATATATATATATACCTTATCTAGTCTGACCCTCACTTTATGAGGTAGCCAGTATGATTTTACTCTTTGATGATGGGAAAACTGAAGCAACTATCTTGAGTTTACAATAAATGCCAGAGTCAGGATTATGAACCCCCGAGTCCAATTTGTAAATCACAGTCATTCCTTCTACAAATATTTATTGAGTACCTACTCTAATCAAGACATTGCTCTGTATCCTGGGAATATACTAATAAACAAACAGAAAGTCCCTGGGCTTCTAGAGCTTACACTTTAATCAAGATAGACAGAAATTTAAGCATAGGCATGTATGTGGCAAAGATGGCTGAAAGTCCACCAAAACATTTATTTCCTCTTTCATAGAATGGGTTTGTCACTGGGAAGCAGTTGTTCAGCCAGGATTAAAATCTCAGCTCCTCTTGCATATAGATATGGCCACGTGACTATTTCTTGCCAATTGAATGTGAGCTAAAGAGACTTGCGTTCCTTTTCAACAAAGGCTTCAAGGAATCAGGTATGGGGTGCAATCCCCACTTCGCTTTTTTGTTCTGTGATCTGAATGAAGACAGTAATGATAATGAAGTCCTGAGAAATAAAGGAGCTTTCACAGGGAATCTGCCTGAGTTTCTAAGTCACTACTTGGAGGAAAGATGCTTGCCAACCAGGAAGACATATCCTGGACTGCTCTGTGAGTGATAATAGCCATCTATGGGCTAATGCATTACAATGCGAGGTCTGTTTGTTAAAGCAGCTAGCACCATCCTAAACAATACAGAACGTGGTGCTTTGATTTGGGTGCTGCCATGAAAATAACCTAAATATGTGGCATTGATTTAATGGTCAAGCACTGAGTGGCATGGAACAGATATCAGAGGCTAGAAATATGAAGATCCACAATACACAGTTACAAAATACTTGAGAACACTGTTGCCTACGACAGCTGGGAAGGCTGACCAAGCATCTACTTGGCCTACAGCTCCTAGGAGCATTACTTCTGAGTATTAGTTTGTATTGGGTTATAGTTACTGCTTTTTCCAATGTACTATAAAAAACTAATAAGCTCAGGGGAAAGGTGACTGCTTAGTAAACCGAAACTAAGGGACTTGCTGGGATGGAGAGACAAATGATCAATGACCATAAATATGAGGAGATGAAAATAAAAAACAAGGACAAATGCTTATTAAAAATTCTAATTTAAACAAATAGACTCCACTAGAAACAAAAATATGATTATGAGTATTGCTTTCCAACGTATACATATTGTTTCAGGAGGCTGCCATAAGGCCAAGGGTGAGAGGCATGGGTTTGAGGAAGCAAAGAACCAAAGCAGTTTCAAAAAACATATATAGGAAAAAACCATGGATAGGGAAACAGACACACAACGCTGATCAAAAGCAAACAGATTTAAAGGCTAATAAGTTTTGAGGGAACTTTATTGCCAAAGAAACCATGAGTCTGGCCTTTAAAAAGCCTTGGACTCTCAAATCCTTAAAGCAATCCTTGGTCTCCCAAAGGTCACCCATGAGCAAGAAGCAAGTTGCAAAAATTGCACCGACTCTAAGGAAGACCAACTCCCAAAGCTCACTGCAGATGTGACCAGGGAAGAAACTGAGCAAGGAAGAGCTTCTGAGAAGGAAAAGCAAAGAACCACAGAGAACAATGGAGAAGGGAGTTCCTCCTAAATGCAATCTAGGTTCTAACCAGGTAACTTCCTTCACTGGAAAAGCAGAGTCTTCAAAATCCCTGTCCCAAAGATTCTGTCATTGTTCTGGACTATTGACTCTGTGTGCTTCTCAATCTTCCCTTTACTGAATGGAACTTGTGGTGTACGTATATTGTCCTTGTTCTACCATTTATTTAGGGGTGGGAGAATAATAGCTCATCTTTCAATTAAGTCATCAGAACATGAGGAACCATATCAGGACCTGATGGAAAGAACTGAGCATGACTCAGAGATTCTGGATGTTGAGATGGATATAGTATCTGAAAGGGGGGCTTTGGGTTGTCTGGCTTGGAGAGGACATGAGTTATGCTCTAGGTGGAAAGAAGGAAAAAAAAAAAGGCCATGCAAAGAAATTTATGTTCAGAGGAGCAGATGTGGCAGACATGTCAAATTGCCAACAAAATCTGCTTCTCTCCTTCTGTAGTATATCTTTTGGTGGTGAGCACCTTGCCAGTTAGGAAATCAATGCCATCACCTCCACTGCCTTGCAAGTAGGTAAGGCCATGTGACTAGTTATCACTTCCCCAGCCTTGCAAGTAAGGCCATGTGACTAGTTATCACCAAAATAATCTGAACACAAGTGATAGAGGCCAGTTCTGGGCCAACCATTTTAGGAAGTGAGCATGCTTCCCACACACTCATTTTCTCCTTCTGCTGACTTCAGGCTCGGGAGAATTAGCAGAGCTACAAGATGAGAGGCATCTGGGTCCCTGAAGCCTCACAGGAAGGAGAATGGTCAGCCAAACAGGAATACTTACCTTCAACTATTACATGAGCAATAAACTAACTTCTATAGTGTTAGAACTAGGATATTATTGGGGGATCTCTTTGTTACTACCACTTAGCCTACCTTAAATAAGTCACCATCCACACATAAGATTCCAAAGAGCGATGTTCTAGGAAAAAACAAAACAAAACAAAACAGGGTGATGGATAGAACTATATCCCAATTAGTTGGGGTGACTTACTGAAACACAAAGATTAGAGAAGGTCTCTCTGAAGAAGTTACATTTTAGTTGAAAAAGGAATAGTCTGGCAATATCTACAGGACAAGCATTTGGGGCAAAAATTATACCACATAAAACTTTTAAGGTTAAAACCAATTTTATGGTTTTTAAGGAGGAACAAAATGGCCAGTGTGGAAGACACATAGAGAGAAAAGGGAGTGAGACAGGGCTAGCTGGTATTTGGGTACTGGCTTGGTGAGAAGATGAGATAGATTTTAAGTCTAACAGGAAACTTTTGGCAGGTTTTAAGCTAAAGGATGACATAAATGATGTAGTTCATCCTTCTGGCTGCATGGAGAATGGCTTTAGGGAGGCAGGATTGAAGGATGAGATCAGACAGGAGGCTACTGCAGGACTAGGCCTGGGGGGATGGTGGCTTCTGAAAGGGTGGTGGTGTTGATGATGCGATGTAGCAGGTTGGGCTATATCTTGAAGCTAGAGCTGAAATAGCTTGACTATGGATATTGTGGGTGAAGAAAATATCTATAGATTGGATATTATGGATGAAGAAAAAATGAAAAGCCAATGATGCTTATATTTTTGACCTGAAAAGCTAAGTGGATGGTGGTGTTCTTTACTGAGATGTGAAAAACTGAGGGAATATTCAGTTGATTAGGTATGAGAAAACTAGAGATTGTGTGTGTATTTTTATCAGAGTGCCTGACACAGGTTATGTATTAAATATCAACTTTGAATACAAGTATTCTAATACATGCTTTTTTTGCTTTCAGGTCACCCTTATTATAATAAGAGAGGGCTGCTTACTTTTGGAGGTTTTAAATAAATATATCACATCTCCCTTCTCCTCCTAAACTTGAAATCGACTGAGAAAAAAATCCAGGGAGCAACTGTATGGAGATCTAAATATCACTTGTATAAAGGATGATGCTGATTAGAGAATACAAATTTAGACCCTCAACTAAGTACCCTTACTAATTCTAAACCCCACTTCCTTCCCTGTCACAGGCAGCTCTGAACAAAAGCATGCCAACACTGTAGGGAAGTCCATAAACTCAGAACCTGGAACACATCGTCAATGCATGCTTTATGAGAAACAAGCCCAGAAGGGCCTGAGCCACACGTACTTAGATTATCCCCCCAAATCCAACTCCAGTCAGTAAAGTCTGTCCTGAGAAGAGAGTGAGGCAATAGATCAGGAGTTCAGGAATGCTACCTACACAGAAATACAGAGAGAAGGGAAAGGAGTTTCTCTCTTAAAACAAAGACAAATAAGTGAATGTTACTGATGTCTGGAAAACATCCATACAGGATACAATGGGGACAAAAGAAGGGAATTTTCAATGGATGGATGTCATTTCAAAGATGAATGAACATGTCCTCAATGGCCTTTGCCTTTGCACTTTCAAACCCAGTTCTTGGAACTCAGGAGCAGATTGAAGCAAAATTGAGATTTTACCTTATTTCAGGTAGTAAAAGAAGAAGGAAAAAAAAAAAAACTGGAAGAGAGAAAAAAAGAAAGTGTCTTGTCCATTAGTTGGATTTGGAGTGAAATTCTGTTTTCCTATTTTCCAATCTCATATTACATGGGTGGCTCCTACCCAGAGGGAAAAACTGCCTCCAGCTTAAAAAATGCCAGCTCACATTCCATCACTGCCGTCACATCTCCCATGCTCCTGACGATTTACCGACAGAACTGATAATTCCGTCTGAAGACTCTGTCCCTGGGCCTTTTATCTTATTCTTTCTTGACTAACCATCTTCCCTGAGGGATTAAAGAGTAAAACTACTAAAAAACAGTGCACGCAGAGGAAGGAAATATGCTGCACAAAATGCTGTTCTTGGCCACCAGGCTAGCTCAAAGCTCCTTACTTCCCTTTAAATTTAGGTTTAATCTGCGGACTGAAAAGGTATTGCTCTGAGGTGCCTTCCCCACACTTCCCAGGCTCTGCTGTGCATTGTGGGGTACCACATTTCACAGATTCCCTTCCCGATGTAGGACCACCCACTGTAAGGCATCTGTAGAAGACTAGAGATGCAGAAGGCAGGGGGAAACTCTGGCAGCTACTGGACTTCTTCCAGAGTCTGGTCCCACAGGACAGCCGTTCTCTCTGTAGTCCCAACCCTGAACGGCAGCTCCCAATACGGCACTGGTTCCCACCAGGTGGTCTCTGAGAACATAAAGCTTATGTAACTTCATGACACACAGCGTCTAAAATATTTACCTGCTGGCCTTTCGCAGAACATGTCTGCTGACTCCTGCAATAAATAAAACAAGGCCCTCTATCGAGAGGCCCAGGTGGGCTCTGTGATCCAATTAGTCTAGACCAGCATTGTCCAGTAAAAACATGGTGTAAGCTACCTCGTAATTTTACATTTTCTAGTAGCCACATTCCAAAAAAGAAACAGGTTAAATCAATTACAAAAAATATACCTTATCTAAGCCAATGTATCCTATAATCGTTTCAACATGTTATTGATATAAAAAACTGTTGAGATATTTTACATTATTTTTAGTAGTGAGTCTACAAAATCCAGGGTGGATTGTATACTTAAGCACATTTCATTTTGGATGCTCAATTTTCCTTACAAATACTTGATCTCTATGGAGATTTCATAAAATTTACAGTTGAAAAAGTAGATTCACACTACACCCCTAGCAGAATGGATAAAACAAAAATAGTGACAACACTAAATGCTGGCCAAGATGCAGAGAAACTGGCTCACTCATACAATGCTGGTAGAAATGCAAAATGGTACGATGACCCTGAAAACAATTTGGCAATTTCTTATAAAACTAACATGCACCTACACCACGATATGGCCTTGCACTCCTGGGTATTTATCCCAGTTAAATAAAAACATATTCACACAAAAACCAGTATGCAAATGTTTGTGATAGCTTTAGTCATAATAGCCTGAAACTGGAAAAACTGCAGATGTGTTTCAGCAGGTCAATGGTTATGCAAACAGTGACGCAACCAAACCATGAACTTATCAATAAAAAGGAGCTAACTATTGAAACATGGAACAATATGGGTAACTCTCAAAGGAATTAAGTGAAAGAACCCAGGCTCAAAAAGATGCTTAGTATATGATTCCATTTCTATAGTATCCTTGGAATGACAAAATTATAGAAATGAAGAACAGATTAGTGGTTGCCAGGGTCAGGGCTGGGGGAGGTGTGGAGAGATGTGGGTGTGACTAGAAAAGTATAAAAGGACACATGAGGGACCCCTGTGGTGATGGAAGTGCTCTGAATCTACATCACTGTCAATATCCTGCTTATGGATCTGGAGCTACAATTTTGCAAGATGTTATCATTGGAGAAACTGGGTAAAGGAGATGGGATTTCTCTGTCCTATTTCTTACACTTGCATGTAAATCTACAAAATAAAAAGTTTAAATTTAATAAAAGTAAATTCACATAACCGAGGCTCTGCAATAACTGAAAATCTTTCAATAACTCAAATATCATTTTTTAAATTTAAAAAATTAATTAAACTTAAAAAAATTCAATCTTTAGTCACTCTTGCCACATTTCAAGTACACAATAGCCACACATGTAGCCGAAGTATTACACAGGGTGACTCTAGATCCTCTTTTTGGGCTAGAATGGCTAAAAACAGAGCCAAACTTTAGGCATTAGAGAGGAAAATGGCCACACAATACTACTCCCAGAGAGCACGCTGCCTACAAAGAAACACACATTTCTGCTCTAAATACTCTGCAGTTCCAAAAGAGGTAACGAAACCTCCATGGTATTAAAAAACTAACCAGTTGTGACAAACTGCTTGTAGAGAGGCATTGTTCTCTAGACAGTTCCTCAGCCAGCTAACAGGATGTTGTCTCCTAGACAAGATGTGCCTTTCCTCCTTAAACTCACATGTTTGAAAAAAATGAATAAGATAAATAAAAGTGAATTATTTTAGATTATAGCTTTCCCCACCAACCCATATTTCTGCATCAACAATGGAGTTTAGCGTGATAAGCGCTGATGACACACGTTTACAAGAAGCTGAGTCTTTGACAAGCTGACAGATGACATTGGAAGATGAAATGAAATTGTGACTCCTCCAAGCATTGGCTGCCCACCACGCAGAAGGGCCATGGGAAACAGGGGGGGATGGTCTCTGTTAATGGACCACTAGAGAGGGATGTGCAGGGTTCAGGGGCTCTGCTCTCCTTGGTGACCACTGTGGTTAGATTCTCCAGGAAATAATGGGGAGCCTGGCACAGCTTCATGTGCTGTTCTGCTTATGTGTGTTCCCAATGGTGGGGCCTTGGGTGACGCACGTGCCTTTTAAATGGACAATAACAGATCACACTGCGAGAAAATCACCAGGAACAATGGTCTAAAGGGACTGCAGCAGCTGATCAGTTCCGGAAAGAAGTCAGCAGACCCTCATTCTATTGAGCAAGATCCCCCACCATGTGGACCTTTCTGCCTGCTGGCTTTATGTGCCTCTACCCTCCACTCATATTGGTTTACTTGCTTCCTTCCTTCAGAATCCTGCCTGGTTGACCACTGTAACTTTGCTCAGGCTGTCCCTCTGCCTACACCAGTTCCCTTTACTTTAAAAAAAAATTTTTTTTGTCTTTATTTTTTTTTAATTGAAGTATAGTTGATTTCCGATTTAACAATGTTGTGTTAGTTTCAGATATACAGCAAAGTAATTCCTATATATATATATATATATATACACACACACATATATATACACACACATATATATACACACACATATGTATAAATCTATTCTTTTTCAGATGCTTTTCCCTTATAGGTTATTACAAAATATTGAGTGGAGTTCCCTGTGCTATACAGTAGGTCCTTGTTGGTTATCTATTTTATATACAGTAGTGTGTATATGTTAACCCCAAACTCCTATTTTATCCCTCCCCGCCCTTTCCCCTTTGGTAACCATAAGTTTGTTTTTTGTGTCTGTGAGTCTACTGCTATTTTGTAAATGAGTTCAGTTGTATCTTTTTTTAGATTCCACATGTAAGTGATACATGATATTTGCCTTTCTCTGTCTGACTTACTTAGTATCATAATCTCTAGTTCCAGCCATGTTGCTGCAAATGGCATTATTTCATTCTTTTCTATGGCTGAGTAATATTCCACTGTATAAATATACCACATTGTTATTCATTCATCCATCGATGGACACTTAGGCTGCTTCCATGTCTTGGTCATTGTGAAGAGTGTTGCTATGAACGTTGAAGTGCATGTATCTTTTCAAGTAAGACTTGACATAAATCCCATTTACTTTTTTTTAACCCATTTACTTTTATTAGGGTCTCATTCCTCCCTTAAAGTCCAGGTAAAACCACACCTCCTAGAACTACAACCTCACTGTAAATGATCTTGCCTTCTGCAAGATTTCCATTGCTAATAATAACAGCAGCATTTCATTGGGCAACTATCTGTTCCCAGTTCTGTGGCTGGCATTTTCATACTGCCCAACTTAATCCTCATACACTTACTGGGTGTGAATTATTACCATTTTCCAGACAGGTAAACTGAGGATGTGAGCTATTAAGTAGCTAGCCTAAGGTCACACAGCAGGTGACAATCAGAACCAGTATTCAAACTAAATCTGTTTTTCTGTCTCCAAAAACCTATACTTTTATCCCTGTACTATTCCATTAACTCAGGACACAGTCATTTAATCAAACCATATTTACAGAGCATCTGATAGACACCAGGCCCTGAGCTAGGCTCTAAGGACACAACAAATAATAAATTAATGATGTTCACAATACAATTATATAAGTGCATTTGGTGAAGAAACGTACAAAGAATTATAAGGCTTCACAGAAATATGTCATTTACGGCGGGTTTGCAAGATGTATGAAAGTTAACCAGGTGGAAAGGACCTGGCCAAACGCATGGCATGGGGGTGGGAAGATGCAGGGCGATATAGTCTACACTGAGAAAATGCATGTGCAAAGGCAAAGAATTAGAAAAGTCCACAGAGGGTTACAAAATAATTCAGCAGCATGCTAGAAACACTGTCAAGGACAGGTTATAAGGGCTTGCTTTGTCACGCACAGGAGCTGGAAGGTATTCTGTGGGTAACAGAGCCACAAAAAAGGATTTTTCAGCAGAAGGTGATCAGAACACATAGGCATCCCTTTCATTTATTCATCAAGTATATATCGAGTACCAAGTATTGTGCTGAAATTGGAGACATAAAGATGAGTTTTCAGTTCAATGGTGGAAAGAATCAAATAAATCAACAATTAGAGAAAAACAGGGTAACTCCTGGACAGAGGTGTGGGCAGGATGATACGCAGCACAGAGGATGGGGCACTGGTTAGAATGGCAGGAGGTGACAAGTGTCGGGAATGGCTCCCCGGAGGAGATGTCACACTGGGGGTGGCTGGAGGATGGACTGGAAGGTGTTCGATGGGGGATACAATGAGGGAATTGAAACTGTAATGAGAATATATTTGAGAGTTATTTCATAAAAATTATTAAAATATTTAGCGGCTTGCTGGAGGGGGGCAGGGACAGGGCAGAAGTAGAGAGAAGAATAGAGCTTGTGACTAAAACCTTTAGTCCACTGAGCTTATGGGAAGGCAAAGTATTGGGAACAGAAAAAGCAGTAAGTTTGCAGAGAAAAGAGTCTGCATTCAGTATTGTACACAATAAGAGAAAACTGTCAATAATTCACAAACAGGACAAACAAAAAGAGAATCGAGCAGAAAAAAATATTGGAAAGAAAAAATGAAAAAAAAAAAAAGGAAAGTCAGATAACAATAACATCATACTTACGTTAATTTATGTTACGTTAATTTTTAATACTAATCATTGCATTATTTAGCAATAATGGTAAATATTGAGCCATCTCACTTATCCAAATAGTACATGTTTGAGCTTACTAAAATAATAAATACTATTTTATTTGCTTTCTTGCTCTATAGGCTAAGTCTCTTGCACAGTGCAACATGAATTCCCTGCAACTCTGTAACCTGCACTTTTAAGTATACAACGGAGTCTTCTAGAAGCTATATTTTGTTTGATGACAGCATCACCCTGAGAGCATAAATGAGTGCTTATGCATCCTTGTGTGTTTCCAAAATTTTTCAATGTTTAGAGTATAGCTATATGCATTTCCAGAGATGAACTCAGCTTGTTTTCAGTACTACTACTGTGCTCTTATGACGTTTCTTTGGTTCAACCTGCTATCATCTTTGAAACCTCATTACGTACCAATAAATCATTGTTTTGAAATCTTAAAAATGTTCTTCTGCCTACATGGAAACACAATAAGAGGTAAGTATACTGTGTTGCCTTATTTTACAATATTTTTTGAAATTTTTCCAAAGCTTAAAATTTTATCTGAGTGCTATAATTTGAATTTAATAATATTTTATTCTAAAGTGAAATAAAATGCATTTATAATGCATTTTCCTTACAGTTTAAGGACAGATTTCTGTTTTCTAAAGAAAGAGAGAACTCTGAAGACTCACTTTCTCAATGCACAGCAACAGTGATCTACATCTGAAGATGATCAGATCAGATCATCTGAAAAAGATCAGAGTTCTTGACTGAAGAGAGGGGAGAATCTACTCCAAAGAAAGTTAAGATGAAAATAAGACAGAAAATCTCTTCGGCCTCATAGATGTTAATAATTTCTCTTGTTGAATCTCATACACCAGAAACTTTGGAAATATATTTATAATGGTGCAAGCTAAAATGCAGCATTAATTTTTAATCCACTTCTCACGATTTAAAGAAAAAGGAATTGGATATACCTTTCTGATGAGATATTTAGAAGTTAAAAATGGTTTTCTGCAGCTTTTCAAACTAGAAGTGAAAAAGCCACAGAAGCATCTTACGGGGTAAGACGTCGTAATGCATCGAGTGGAGAAGGGCCCACAACACCCGAGGGACTAATAAGGCCTGTACAATTGACAGAACATAAGGGATGCCCTGAAGTCAAAAGTTTAAGAACCAGGAATCTACACTTCAGCTGCCTCCTCTGCTCTGCTTCCACTTGACAGTCTGTTTCACACATCAGCATCTGCCCCTTCCAGCCCAAAGGTTGCCCCTCTAACACTGAAATAACACCAGGCCCCTGTGATAACGGAGGATGAGGGTACCAGAGCTGACCTCCATGTCCTGCCTCGGTTCACATCATACAAGCCAGCCGTTTGCCACACTCTCCTCCTCCTGCATAACAGTTGGCCATCCTGGCCCTCCTGTTCTCTCAAAGGTATGTGTCTCTCTTCTAAGCTCTTCCCCAAATTGGTTCCATCCCCGCTAATAATTAATTTTTTCTTACAAAAAGAGACAGACAGACAGAAAACACACAGAGCCTTCTCTTTCAACTCCAGTTTTGCCTCAAGTTACTATTACATTTTTTTTGGTTTTCTCTCTGGTTAATAACAGTGGATACATACTACAAGCCCACAATCTCTCATCCACATGCTAACAGTACAGAAAGCTGTGAAAATAAGTGATTTTGCAACTCATTTGAGGGCCACACCTGATCTTCGAATTTGGCAGTAAAATCTGATGGAAAGTGCCACCTGAAGTGAATAGTCATATTCTGCTGTGGAAATATCACTCTGGTTGGTTGATACAGTGCACTGGGTGAGGGGGTTGTAACATAAAGTGTACATGCACTCTATTACATTTTCAAAACATCTGTATTTTGAAAAACATCTGGCCCCAAGCATCTTGGGGAAAGAATTGTAAACGTGCACTATCTTTCATATCAATCTCAAGATTTAGGAGCAACTGCAAAAGTATTTACACTCTGTCTTTGATTAATACAGAGGCTGATATGAAACACCAGTGGTTTCCGATTTAAGAAGACTGTCTAGAGAACTGTGGTCTAATTCACATGGCAGGACGACATTAAGGTACATTAACATGTCTAGACACTCTTCATATACCACTTAATATTCTCAGAGGATGTCTCCTTGTGTAAGTACAGAGAGTTGTCTTAATGAAATAAACATTGGTGATTCCCATGAGAATCAACAGATATAAAGAGAGAAATAACTATGGCCATTCCCCCTGCCAGGAGCCTTGCAGATCAGTTTTCCCAGAAAGGTGGGTGGAGTAGTGACAGCGTTTCACACTCAGATGTCAATGTTTGTCCAACTTAGCATGGAGGTGAGTAAGAGTATATGCACCATCATTCCAAACAGAGGTCAAAATTGAAGCTCTCTAAAAGATGTAGTTCGAGAGAGATGGTGACAGGTGACATTTGTCAAAAATGTCTCCCAAAGTCTACTGGATACTATATTCTTCTATACCCTGAAACTCTCATATTTGTTGTTATTCTTTTACTTTAGAAAATAAAAATAGGGCTACCTGCTTGCAAAAAGCTGCTGGTAAAAATTCATTTTTATTATTAGTTGGTTAGGAAAGCTCTCAAGGGTCTCTTTTATCTAATTCTTCATTCAACAAATCCTTATCAATCTTTGGAAGGGAAACAGCAGCAAAGGTAATACTGCAGGCTCTGAGGTATGTCTGGCTGAGCAGGAATCCTCTTCAGTGACTTTAGGACATGACTTAACCTTTCTGAGCCTGTATCTTCACATATGAGATTATTACCTACCTCAAAGCGTTCTTGTGAGGATGACATGTGATTTTCTACGTAAAGCATTTAGCAGAGTGTCTGACACATAGTAAGCATTCAACAAACGCTACAGTAGCAGAATATGAACACTTGGGCTCCTTTATTATGCAGATTTAATTCCTTTGTTTTACCATTCACTGCTGTGCTAGAAGAAAGGAACACAAATATTTCCAGTTCTCTTCATTTGCCAGGAGGTCTTGATGATTAAGCCCTCCCTGATCTCAAGGGAAGGGGAACTGATTGTTGTGCTACTAGTTTAGATTCTGAACTTTACAGGACACCAAAGTCTACTTTGGAAAGAAAAAGAGAGTGGCTGGTATTAGGGAAGAGATAAAGAGTCAGACAAGCAGGAGGCAAAGAGAGGTTTCCTGAAATTAGAAAGAAACTTTAAAGTACGAGTAATGGTACAAGAGAGGTCTTGGATTCTAGAATAGTAAGGGCTCAGCTCTTATAACACTGACTGTACCCAGGGAGGCAAAAATTACCTTCAAGGAATGAAATATGGCATGACAAAGGAAGAATGAAGTTCATATGGAATTTCATATGAAATATGGTATGTCAAGGGAGGTGGGCTTGGAAGGCCTTGAGGTATCCATCCTCACCAATGATTTCCAGTGCCATTCATGACACTAAAGCACCAGAAAGCTGCAGAAACAATGGCTGTCTCAGCAGTAACCTCTGTGGACACATTAGAGATAAGGGATAACTAGAAAATGTCCAGTGTTATGGCACAACCAAGTCTAACCAAGTTGAATTTCCTAATAGTCCACCAGAGTAACTCAGAGTTAAAAAATATGTTGACTCGGGGCTTCCCTGGTGGCGCAGTGGTTGAGAGTCTGCCTGCCAATGCAGGGGACACGGGTTTGAGCCCTGGTCTGGGAGGATCCCACATGCCGCGGAGCAGCTGGACCCGTGAGCCACAATTACTGAGCCTGAGCGTCTGGAGCCTGTGCTCCGCAACAAGAGAGGCTGCGATAGTGAGAGGCCCGCGCAGCGCGATGAAGAGTGGCCCCCGCTTGCTGCAACTAGAGAAAGCCCTCGCACAGAAACGAAGACCCAACACAGCCAAAAATAAATAAATAAATACTTTAAAAAAATATGTTGACTCGTAGCAATAAATAAAGGCCACATTTCTTGGATACCTGGTTCTTAGAATGAGACTGACATCCTCTACTTCAGTTATCATCATTATGACGCTGTACTCCTATCTGTGATAGATGCTGGGTATACAAGAGTGAGCAAGAGATATGGTCACTGCCCGCGGGAGTTCATAGTTTAATAAGGGAAACAGATACTTTAAAAGTAATTTTAATAAGCAGTGGTGATATGATAGACGAAGTAGGAGATAAAAGTGGATTCAAGGGAACAGAATCAAGCCCAGGAGTCAGAAAAGGCCTCTCTGAGGGAGTGCAGATAAAACTGAGCCTGGAAATGTGAGGAGTTAGGCAAGTGAAGCGCTCCAGGCTGAGAGAACGGTGTGGTCAAAGCTCCAGAGACAAGAAGTAAGAGCATGATGTAGGTAAGGAAATAGAAGATATCTAGTTAGACTACAGCACAGAAAGCAAGGAGAAAATGGCTTGAGATGAGGTCTGAGGGAGGCAGAGGTCTGATCATGGGGGGCCAACGTCTCTGAATGACTGTGATGAACTGACCAGGGCAGTTGCCGGTTGGGTCAGGGCAGCCCTTGTTGTCATGACCATGAAAATCAGGTAAAGCCCTGAGGGAGCAGATGAGGGAGAGGCAGATGCTAAGCAGCCTGGATGGGGAGCAGTAAAGGGGGACCAGAGAAGCCTGCGCAAAGCATCAAAGAGCTGGACGTGGTGGCAGTGTATAAGTATTTGTGTGGTATGTTTTCCTGTAAATTAATGAGGGCGTTAAATGGAAATTAATTAGGGAATATACTCTCCTTTACTGGATAGAGAACATTTCCAGTCCAGGGTACTGATATGAACTGAATATTTGTGACCTCCCTAAAATTCCTATGTTGAAACCCTCATCCTCAATGTGATAATATTAGGAAGCGGGATTTGGGGAGGGAATTAGGGTTAGATGAGGTCATAAGGATGGGGACTTCATGATGGGATTAGTGACCTTAAAGGAAGAGACCAGTGAGCATTCTCTCTCTCCCTCTCCCTCTCTCTGGCTCTGTCTGTCTCACCCTTTCCCCACACCTCCCATCCCCCCTGCCATGTGAGGATATAGCCAGAAGGCAGCCATTCGCCAGCCAGGAAGCCGGCCCTCATCAGAACTCAAACACACTGGCTCCTTGATCTCAGACTTCCCAGCCTCCAGAGCTCTAAGGAATAAATGCCTGTTGTTTAAGCCACCCAGTCTATGGGTATTTTGTTATAGCAGTCTGAGCAGACTAAGACAGGCATTTACATTTTTTTTTTTTTTTAGCCTTTTATTTATTTATTTATTTTAAATTTATTTTATTTATTTATTTTTGGCTGTGCTGGGTCTTCGGTTCGTGCGAGGGCTTTCTCTAGTTGCGGCAAGTGGGGGCCACTCTTCATCGCGGTGCGGGGACCGCTCTTCATCGCGGTGCGCGGGCCTTTCACTATCACGGCCCCTCCCGTTGCGGGGCACAGGCTCCAGACGCGCAGGCTCAGCAGTTGTGGCTCACGGGCCCAGCTGCTCCGTGGCATGTGGGATCTTCCCAGACCAGGGCTCGAACCCGTGTCTCCTGCATTAGCAGGCAGATTCTCAACCACTGCGCCACCAGGGAAGCCCCGGCATTTACATTTTTATGGACCAAATAAAAGTACTCCAGGGCTGAAAATCCTTGAAAACCCTAAGCTGAGGGAATGAATGGCTTTAAGTAAGCAGGCATGGCTCTAAAATGTTGTGGAAAAACAGCAAAGAGAGCTGTCAATCCTGGCCTGCAGGAGTGGAGACATATCCTAAGCAAAGGGTCCAGCTGGACGCAGGCACAGCAGCACCACAGTAAGGACCACCATCATTCAACTGTCCGATACCAATACCACTCACAGCACATCTATCCTGCAAAATTATTTGCAGCCACACTAACCTGTGCGGATGGAAACCAGGACCACGAAAGTAGTTGCAGTGACACGTGAATATTGAGTACAGGGCTTGAATTCTGACTCAGCCACATCTGAGCTGCACGGCTCTGGGTGAGTTACTAGGTTCTTTGAGCTTCACTTTTCTCATTAGGAAAACAGAGGAAATAATTTCTTTCAAGGCTCTGTGGCTGGCAGAAACCCAGTCAACCAGCCCAAGCAAAAGAAGATGACTGTTTTCAGAATGAGGATGATGACACGGAACCTGCTAGCAGGACATGCAGTCAGGTCTCCCCAGGGAAGGGAAGCAGAAACCAGAAAGCTGGTGGAAAGCAATTATGCTTTCAAAGGCTCTGATTCCTGACCACTGCTTTACTTTCTCCTCTACATCCTCTGCTTCCCCAACAGGAACCTGATGAACTGTGGCTCTCCATGACCCCCGGGTTAACATTTAGTTACTAGAAGAGGCTGACTAGTTTCTGTGAATCGTAATTTCTGATTCCCAGGAGAGCACCTGAGTGCCCAGCTCTGTCCTAGGGGCAGCAAGTCACACACCACCAGCCTGGCCCCCAGAGCCCTCTCAGAGGGAGGTGGAGAGTTGGGCTGGGGAAAGATCTTAAAGAAGGTTCTGTGAAATGACAAGTACCCCAAAACGGGATCCTCTAAAGGGAAACCTCACAAAAGGTTGTGGTTAGGATTTATTTAATTGTTCCATGTGGATCAGCTAGCACATAAAATAATCCATATGTTATAACCTAGCCCCTTACTGTACCCTCACAATGAATTTAGTAAATATTTGTTTTGTACAGAAGGATCCTGAATGGCTGAAATGAATCTGAGTGGGTATGGCCTTCTTCACCATGTGGGCATTTCACAGGTAAGTCTAGACCACAGACAGTTTATATCCAGTTGTTATATTTGGAAATAATACGATTCACTTGACAATTTAAAAGAATTTATTTATGAGAAGTCTGAGATAGGGCTGTGTTTCAGAAATCCCTACACAGTCTGTGAAATGTGCACCTGAAAGCAGAGGGATGGCTATCAATCACGACATAAGTGGAAGAAACACATCAGGAGACATGAAGTGCTAGCAGGTGATGTTAGAAAGCCATGGTTGTCCTACACCTCTCAAATGTCATTACAAAGACCTTGAATTTGGTTTGCCAATGTTCAATAATTACCTGAATGCCACATGAGTACTGAATTTACTGAACAAACTGATACACTCTGAATAACAAGCTGTGTTCAGACAGAGAAAGAATTGAATGTGCAGGCTTTTCTTCCAGTGACACCTATGCACCTTCCCTTGAAAAGTTAATCCAAACCACCAACTTCTGGAAAGACACATATGCGATTTACCTGAATGGATGACCCTTTCCATATATTCCCCTCAAAGGACCTTATTACCTTGTTACCAATAATGATCTACTTCAGGGTCCTAAATGGTTATGTAACCATCTTTTGCATAAAGAGCTAAATTAGGTGGAGCCTTGCTGCTGAGGTGGAAGACCATTACTTACAGTGTCTGACTCTCCAAACTCCAGATCACCCTGGGTTAACATCTTCCTTCAGAACAAGTAGTTCTATAAGCTCAGTCCCTCCAATATCAGTTACTGAACCTCCACTGGCATTAGATGTTAGTTTTACAAAAAATAATTTTCCAAAATGCTTGATTGTTATAAAGACAATACCAGTGATGTTATCTATCACTTCTCCAGGTTAAAGATGGGGTTGTTGGTGGAGGTTTTTTCTAGATGCTCATGAAGATGCACAGGTGACTAAGCCATGGTCCTTTCAAAGAATTCATAATCTAGTTGAGATTAAAAGATGTAAACCTTTCAATAAACAACAGTGGGCTCAGCTAATGGATGAAGATGGGAATGATCAAATAAACAAGCTTCAGAATAGGAATTCGGAAGTAGAAGAGGGGGAACAGGCTACAGTGCATAGAGGAGACTTTACGCAGGAGGTCAAGTTCTAGCTGAGTCTTAAAGGATGGGCAGGATTCAAATGATGGGAGAAGAGAAAGGAGCCTGTGGTGCTGCACAAGCAAACACGAGTGGGGCAGCAAAAGCCCTTGTATATAGTGCCTCCAACTGTTGTATATAGGAGGCACTATATACAACAGTTGGAAAGACTGAGAAGGTTCCTAAAAGGGAGCAGTTTTCAGCTGAGGCTGACTCTGGTCCTCAGGGGACATTTGGCAATGTCCGCAGACATTTTTGATTGTTACAACTAGAGAGAGGGCTCTAGTGGGTACAGGTAAGTGATACTGCTGAACATCCTAGAATATACCCAACAGCCACCCACAGCAAAGAATTATCTGGCTCCAAACGTCAAGAGTGCCAAGGTTGAGAAACCTTGCTAGAAGAAGAGATTAAAAAGGATTTGAAGTGGCTCACTGAAGTTGCCTTCTTTATACCAACAGAGAGAAAAATAATGGGGGAGGGTGGTGGTTAGGAAAGAAATAGTATATAAATTTACTTCTAAATTTAGAGGTAAAAGCTTTGTATAGAGGGCATCCTAGGCAGACTGGCTGATTAAGGCCACAAGTTTGATTCACTCTATGCTCAAAATCTCCATTTCAAAGTGGTAAGATCTACCCCCAACCCCATTTCCTACTGCTGGTCTCAAGGGGAACCAGGTCAGAGAACATGAATATTTCAGCATCACTATTAGGAAGATGAATCAAAGTACAAGTTCTCCTAATGAAAGATTAATAACATCACCTTGATGATAATATTAATTATGATAATGATAAAAATTACAATGTTAATTACATCCTGAGAAGCCTTCCCTTGCCATTCTCTGTAAAATGGAGGTCCCTCCATCGCTCTCATCTCATCTTGCTATATTTTTTTCATAGCACTTACCCATTTACAACTATCAGAAGTTAGGGAGATAGGTAAGCAGTTAGGTAGGTAAGTAGAGAGATGATTAACAGAGGTTTCAGTTCTTGTTGACTGCATGACCCACTAGAATACAAGCTCCATGAAGGCAGGCACTTTCATCTATTCCCTGCTGTATGTATTTCTGGATCTAGAGAGTGCCCCAACTTGGCTTTGAAAAGCAGGTGCTCATTAAACATCTATTGAATGAATAAATGACAATTACTAACATTTTTACAGCATATGCTATTACAAAGCACTTTCATGCCTTTATTTCAGGAAAAACATGCACTGGCACTGTGACCCAAACTCTGGTGAATGAGAGAGATCTGAGCCCGCCCCTTACATACCTTACAGGCCAGCAAGAGTGCAAGCAAAAGAAAGAATAATTATAACCAAGTGATGAGTATTCCAATACGGAATGTTGAGAGTAAGAGGGAATCGCATAGCAGAGACCCAAAACAGGGTCAGAGGAGGTAGATCCTACTATTCTTTTAATTTTATCAGTGAGAAAACAGCAGGTCAGAGAACTTAGCAGAATTACCCCAAGTCATGTAGTTGAAAGGTGAAGATGAGATTCTTATAACTATATACTGACCCCTTAGATATGAAGATTCATACAGTGTTACTATAACTGAAGTAGGAGCACTATCTTCGCTCTGCCAATATCTAGCTTCTTCCACCTCTGCTGGCTGTGAGGATGTGTATGCATGGCTCTGTATCTGATTGTAATGTATTCCACTACTTCTCAAGTCAAAATGAGCTGGAGATGTCTACACAGTGACATGACTCGCTGCCAGCAGTCTGCCGGCATTGCACAGCTACAAGTCCTCAAGCAGAGACTTGAGGGAATGGGAGGGCAGTGGGGGGCAATAGGGAAAGTCACCCAAATTTACTGAGAGTTAGATAACAGAATTGGGGTTGGAAAATTGGAGCTGCCTTTCCACTCTTGACATGACTAAATAATATTTTCAGAGCCATTCAAACCCCGAACAAACTTCTGCATTCACCGGTAGAGATGTTATCGTTTTATGATGTGTCAATAATTGCACTTATTGCTTCAGAAAATATTTACTAAATGTCAACCATGTGGCAGCTCATGGCACATGAGCTGGTCCTCATCTGGAGACATTTTTGATTGTCGTGACTGGTAGGCGGGGCATGCTGGCACCTAGTCAGTAGAGGCCAGATATGGTGCAAACAATCTACAATGCATGAAACAGCCCTGCATCAAAGAATGATCTGGATCAAAGTGCCAACAGTACCAAGCTTGAGAAACCCTGATGTAGACCTTAAAGATCAAAAGAAAGAATCCCCACACTCAAGGACTCAAGGCATGCAAATAATGCCAACCCAACACACTAAGCCCCATAACAGACAATACCTAAGATACCTTAGAAGCACTAGAGAAGCAGTACCTATATCCACACTCCTGAGAGTCACAAGAGGAAATCATGGTTCTCTACCCTTGCTCTCAGATACTCAACATTGTTCCTATGTCATAATTAATCTGGGTCTTAAATTCTGGTGCCAGATATCACATCAAATCTTAAGGAAGTTACTCCCAATGATTTTTAACTTATTCTGATCCTTCACTGTCTGCAGAACGAAAAAGCCCCATGTGGCATTTCAGGTTTAGAGACTGTCAGAAGCATTCTAATGTCAACCTTTAAGAACAGACCACACTGATGTTTCAAATAACAGAAATTACACTGTAGTTTTCACATGATATGGAACAAAGGACTTAGTTCAAAAATGAATGAATGAAAGGAGACCACTTTAAGGTCACTTATATCTCCAGCGGTTAAAAACAGGTATAAGGTATGAACTATCACTATTACCTTCACAAACAACAATATCTTTACTATGGCACTCCTCATTTAAGTGAAACAAAATGTTCTACAAATTGTATAAGATAAGCTTTTGTAGAAAATTTGAGTTCTTTTTACTTTGAACAGACACACACACACACACACACAGAAAGCAACCACAGCAAACAAAAGAGTACACTCAAATTTAATCTTATGCCAAGAGACCATACTTCATCTGATGAACTAAAGAAATACACCAAGCACTTTTGATTCTCCAATGGGTCATAAATTCAGTTTTACTAACAGCTAACAGAGACATTTTGCAAATTGACATCTAAAGACGCAATGTGCCCTAAGGGCTGAGTAATTTGTTCCATAGTTTTCCCTTAAAGTTGATTTCCATCTTACTTTTTATTTAAATATTTTTTTTCCAAAATGGGCTTCTTAAAATAATGTGTTTCTACACGTTCAACTCACTGTCAAAAGGACATTCTCATTAAGACGCGTTTCCACCCACTCCTCTATCATGAGATCATTTAACAGTGCCTTGCAAAAGGTAGAGAATTTAGAAAGGGCTTTCCACTGTGGGTTGCAAATAGAAATTTTGGCCAAAGGGTATTTTCCTGATCCAGTCCAATCTAGGATACAGTCTTTTTCTGATAATACAATACTTATTCATGCCTTTGCTAACAGAATGGATTAAAGAGGAAACCATTAAGCCTCATAGACTTGACATCATATAAAACTTACCTGGATAGCTGAATCCTCTAAGTAATTACTGCTGAAACCAAGCCAACTAACATCAGTTATGCTCAGAAAAGTAGTCCACATATCACTCCATATTTTACAATGGATATCTGTTTCACAGACATTTAAAGAACTAGTGATGACATCAATTGACCTGGATTTAAAGTGGTATTTAGGTGATTCATAGTTAAATAAAAAGACTTCTGGCCTCATGAATTCATCATATAGAGTTCTTTGTCTAACTTTTTCATTGGCAATATGATCTCTATAGAAACATTACTGCAGTGTTTGCCTTAATTTCTGCTTTTTTATGTTACCACCAAAATGGCACAAGAATGTCTTTGTAATTCTTATCTAACTAGGTTGTACCTCTGCAACAATTAATGGTCTTAGTGTAGAATTCAAGGTCTGACCGGGTTACAGACTTCCTTTCTCTCTCACTGATGCAAATTTTACGAGCCATCTTCCATCAACTTGTATTTTTTTCATGAGTTGTTTATTCTCTGATATAGAAACATATTAAATGAGGCACCTCTAATCTTTGCTAGAGAGCCACTGCTTCCATTTCTCCATTAGGCGGGCATCTGTCTTTTTTGGATGTTACTGTGATTCAAATCCACAGGAAACTTAATTGCTAAAATGCTTCATAGTGTAATTTAAACATTCCTGTGATAATTAGTATACCTTTTAGTCGTCTAAATTTTCTCAAACCTCATTTACGCTGCCCACAAAGTGACTTTCCCTCAAAGTGACATATGTCTGACAACTACAGCTTCTTTCACTACTGCCCCTTTTTATAACAGGAATGTTTACCATCTTTGAACTGAGACAGCCTACACATTCGCACTCAGGAATGTCTGTCTGCGTGCAAATTTTCACTATCAGTCGTATGCAATGACGTGACATAGAAAAAATTTTTAAGTTACCCTAATAGATTTAAATGTAATACCTTCAAAACTAAGAGGACACTAAGATTAAATTGCTTCTCATCTACACAGCTAGGAAGAAAATGTTTTGTACAATATGGATTTGAGTAAAATTTACATTTTTATCATGGAAAATTCTCTTTAAATTATTTACATTATAGTCTTTGACATCAGTTTCATAGCGGCTGTGAGTGCAGGTTCAAAAATATTCAAATCTATGATGAGAAATATCTGATAACTATAGAACTATAGAGAACACTGAAGACTAGATGACTTGGAATTTGAAAAATGTAAAATGGTCAATAAATATGAAATGAGACACATGATATTTAATTAATTCATATTTGCTACAGGGTGAACCTGGGCTGAGATAAAAATTTAATTATTTAGTTACGTCCTGCTGATGTCTAAAAGGACTTGAGAGAGTTGGTTACATTTTCTCTTTCAGCATTAGCGGCAGAGGGCAGACAGGAAGTATAGCAGGGACATGTCAAACAAACCAGTAGGATGAAGACGACAAGAAGCGTTCTTTAACTTTCATTACACAAATTCCAGGCCATGTCACAGTCAAATGCATATGCTTCACACAAACAGCCCATATTTATTCCTTAGAACAACTCACATGGCACATTTTTTGAGACAGTTCTCATTGCTTTTGTATTTAAAGGTGTGAAAATGGTTCTCTATTCAATGTTGTTATTAGCTCAGGTCTTTCTTCTTAACAATTTGAAAAAGATGTAAATTCTATGATTTATTGTAAATGTGTACACACACACACACACACATAAAATCTCAAATGAGTTCTCTCCCCACTCTGGTAACACCCAAAATTATGTAATCAATACTTTATTTGATTTAGTGTAATTCTAAGGCAGAGACCAAAAAAATCTTTTGAAGGTGAAACAAACTTCAGTTAACAATATAACACAACTGTGCTATTTGAAACATATACAAAAGAATCTAGAAAAATAAGCTATTTCTTCCTCTTTGTACAACGAAAAGCTTAGATTACGGGTTCATTTTTCTCTACACTAGAAGCCAAATTAATTGGCTAACTTGAAATTCATGAAACTTGGCAACTGCAGAAGTCATTAAGACACAGAGTTGCCAACAGTACAGGTGTACAATTACTTCGGCTCAGATATCTCAATTTCTTCCTACAATCATGCCAGCACACGCAGCCTGGTCTCCAAGCATTCTAACATCTCACAGCTCAACTGATGTAAAAAGTCACAAGGTGACTACAAAGTAAAGGATGGGCAGCTTCACTGATGGCCAAGCAGAGCTACTGCCCTGGGGAGAGAAGATAGCAGATGATATTTTCTGGCTCATACCCTACTTTTCTTTCCCTTGGGGAATTTAAACATAAAACAACCGACATGCTTTGGCAGGCTTCAGAACCTTTCAACTCCACCAGCTGACTTGTTCATAAACATTCGCTGGCTCAAGAGGAAAATGACTGGTAAAATAAGTTGGCCAAGTACTAAAACCATGTTTTCATTTAAAAAGCCTGAAAACATTCCAGCTCTCCTGGTCTGTATCAAATAGTGCTTTAAGGTATTGGCAAAAGAGTTTCTTCTGATATATAATACACATATTTCAGAGGATTTTCTGAGCAGTAACATGTATTTGTTTAATAAGACTGTTTGTTTTGTAAAAGTATTTTATAAAAGTTAAGAAGAGTTATAAAATGCACTCATGCATGAGGAAATGGTACTTTTATATTATATCCAACCTCAGAAAAAGAATATGATGATTTAATTATTTACAGATATTTAGAAGTGATCTAAGAAAGTTAGAATACATTTTACAAAAAAATTCAGTGAATTCATGAATATATTTCAAATCATTATAAAAACCTAACAAAATGAAGACTGTATACTCTTGAGAGTAAGTATTCACAAGGAAATAGGAAATTTTACTCAAATAGCTGGGTTCAATAAAATGGCCATGTAGTTGGCTGATTATTTTAAACAGAATTTGAAATTGTATCAACATCATCACAATACTTCTCCAAAAGAAGGCTGTTGGGATTTTAAAAGCAGATTTATATATAGTTCGGTACAGAGCCATAATTTTCCAGAAAGACAAATTATCTGAGTCAGACATGCAATTTTCCCCTTCATGGGGAAAGCCTGTTCCTTTGTATTTCACTGTCTTTTTTTTTAAATCCATCATAGGTGGTACTTTGAAAGACTTTAGTAACCTCCACAAACCCATCAGTAAACAATCGTTCCCTTAAGAATAATGTGATTTACAGAATAAAGAGCTATAGTCACATGACCTTACAGCGATTCTTCTACAATGATGAGTATATGTGTGTGTGGTGTGTGTGTGTGTGTGTGTGTGTGTGTGTGTGTGTGTGTGTATCAGATCAGGGGAAGGAGGATAAAGGTGGATGAAGGTCAGCTGCCCAATCTATGAACGTGTAAACGTGCACACTTCTAATTTTACACAAAGCCATCTTTGAACCCTCAACATGATGACATGTTTTCTTTTGACTGATGGAAAAATAATTCCCTCCATAATTATCAATTAATGTTGATTTTTCAGAGACTTCCCATTTTTTCACAACCAAAACATGAAGGCAGAGTTGTAACTGCACCAAATGTAACATTACATTAAGGAGGCACTGGTGAGGGTGGGGAGGGGAAGGGTGTTTTTTTAGGTATCAGTGGAAAAGAACAGACCAGGTAGGGTTTTGTGACTAGAGTTCATACAATCTACACGATATGTTTAACATCAAGAAGTAATGTAGCCTAGAAAAAAAATTTAATGCTGTAAAGTCAGAGAAATGTCAGAGTTGAAACTTCGTTTTACCACATGCATTGGTCAACTATGGACATACTGCTTGACTCTTTGTGACTCTTTTCCCTTGTCTGTAAGATGGAACTGATAACACTCCACCCTGAATTAGCCGTGATGACTGATGAGCTGATAAACGCAAAGGAAGGCCTAACACAGAGTAGGTACAGATTAAACAGGGGCTTATAAGGAGTCTTTCTATGTGAAGAAGGTCGTCCAGAGAAGGTACTGGGTTGGCCAGAAAGTTCTTTTGGGTTTTTCCATAAGATCTTACAGAAAAACCCGAATGAACTTTTTGACTAACCCAATACTTTAAAGAAATTCATGTGAAAGTCAGAGCCTTTCCAGTCCTTCAAAGGAAAAGACACTTTCGTTTAATGAGTTTGCATCCCAACAGTTGCCATGTCTTGCCTTATATTTCCTTTTGATACCAAATAGGAGATTTTGGGTCACTGGCTTCAAGAATTTGAGCAACTCTTCTATTCTTAGACCCTATTTTCTCTTTAATCCACTCTTTGATTTCTGTTAAAGGCAGGAAAACACAGTAACCTGCTCCCTCTCTCCCCTGCAAAGCAGTAAATCACGCCTTTTCTCATTCCTGGAATGGTCTTCCCACTTTCCTTAGCAAAACTTTCAACCTTCCTTTTTCAATATTGTTTTAAAAGAGCAGGACTCCAAGACAATCAAATTACATCTTTGAGTTTTGTATGTTATGCATTTATAAAAAGTAATGTCTGGATGCTTCCAGCTCATCAACACAGAAAAACAGCATCTAGTTCAACTCCTTTCATTAGGCACAATACCGTATAGTTGTTAACTGATTTACAAACCAATAAATACATTTCCCAGTGAAAAATGTCAAACACTTCAAAAGTTCATGAAGGAACTGCAGTCAGCTAGATAAAAGACTTGAGTTAGACACGGAGGGTTAATTTATTCATACTCCATATAAATAAATAAAGCTTAATGATGTCAACAATACTCGACACTCTGCTATTGGTTTTTGCTGCCCACCTGCTAAAAAAAGAGCCATTAACTACCTACCTTTTATCTTCTAACTGAAATCTAGTTATGATATAAGAAATATAAGAAAAAATATCTGAGCACAAAATAGAAAGTTAGTATGAATCAGATAACTATAATTTTAAAAGTAATGAGAATGTGGGAGGGGGGAAGGAACTAAGGCCAAAAAAAAGAGGGGAAAAAAATGAAAAGAAATGGGAACAAGGATATGGAATCAAATATATGGAAATTAAGACAGAAAACAGAGAATAAAACTGGTAGAGTGATCCAGACAACATTTAGGAATATTTACCAACATTTAGTGAACCCTTCTAGAGAATTCAATTTGGGTTAGATATTATGGAGGATGATGGAAGACAAAAAGCAAAGAGGTATAGTTCCTGATTTCCAAGAATTTACAGAATAACTGAGAGGGGGAAAAGGCACATGCATGATGGGTCTGTGTGTGCGGAGATAGAGCAGGTGCAAGGAAAGGGCATGGAATTTAGAGGTACCCAGGTCCTGTTCTGACATGGATGGTACTCATGATCTGGGACAGCCCAAGTAAGCCACTCTAGACCACAGTTCTCTCACCTATAAAATGAGAAGATTTGACTGCATGATCTCAAAGATACTTAGAATAGTCTATGATTCCAGTTCACTGAGGAGGCATACCCCATAATCGAGATGTAAAAAAATTCTTGAAAAAAAGCAATTCTGAGGAGAAACTTAAAGAAGGCAGTGGTGGCGGGGGGGATTGGATTATTGATAAAGCGCCAAAGAGGAAATTGCAGGCAAAGGAAAAGTTACGTACAAAACCCCAAAGCTAGAAATGAGAATCATACGTGAAAGGCAAAACTCATACCTGGTTGGCTGCCATGTGGACTCAGAAGTAACAGTAATGAGATGGGGGAAAAAAGGGAGGGTCTTAGAGACCAGAAGCTTGAGTGAAGACAGGGCAACCTCAGAAAATACATAGGTATAAAATAATGAAGAGAGTATCTGACGAATAAGAAAAATATTTTTAAAGGCAAAAAAAAAAATGTTTGAACAAAGGGAGGAAAGAAATTGAGGTGCAATTAAAAGTCAGAAAAGTAGAAAAATAGCTGTTGGGTTGATAAATAGGAGAGAAAAGTAAGTAGGTGTGAGAAAATGAATAAGCAGGTAGTTTAGCAAAAGTGGATTCAAGTTAGAAGGTAGATAAATGGTCAAAGATTTGAGCATTATTTCTGAATTGCAGCCTTTAGTGCTGCATCAAAATGGGCATTTCAGGGTCGTTGAAGCAGCCAAGAGAGTTTGGCTTCTGCAAACATTTTAACTGCCAAACTCGAAGCATCTCCAAGCAGCACAAGTGTGGAAGAGGGAGTGAAATTGTTGGAGAATTCTGATGAAATACTTTCTTCCTCCTGAGCTCAAAAGCAGTTCATTGGTCTAAAATTGGACTTCCAGAAATAGCAACTGCAATGCAATCCAAACAATAATTATTATCTTAGCTAACACTTATTGAACCCTTCCATGAACCAGGAACCATGCTGTGTTTTAAAGGCACCATCTCATTCAGTGCTTCCTGTGGAAGGAGAGAAAAAGACGTACGTGGCCAGAAATTGTGATTCTAGTCTGCTTACCCTATTCTCATTTACATATGAAATTCAACACTCCTAGTAAGCAAGACTATTAAAAAGTCAGGTGCTGAGGGCAAAACTGTACTCTTCATCAGTTGTCACCACACCAGGGAAGAACAGGTAGCAGTATCATTACCATCTCACACGGGAGAGTCCAAATGAAACCACAGCATTAAAAAGAAATCAGGGAAATGTCAAACGTGAAAAGGACTGCAGTGCATGAAAGTTAAATGAGGCAATCTAATAGAACACATGCTCTTAAAACCCCCAACCTCGGGCTTCCCTGGTGGCGCAGTGGTTGAGAATCTGCCTGCCAATGCAGGGGACACGGGTTCGAGCCCTGGTCTGGGAAGATCCCACATGCCACGGAGCAACTAAGCCCGTGTGCCACAACTACTGAGCCTGCGCATCTGGAGCCTGTGCCCCGCAACAAGAGAGGCCCCCACAGTGAAAGGCCTGTGCACCGCGATGAAGAGTGGCCCCCGCTTGCCTCAACTAGAGAAAGCCCTCGCACAGAAACGAAGACTCAACACAACTATAAATAAATAAATAAATTTTAAAAAAACCTCCAGCCTCCCGTTTTTATTCTGTAAACATAATATTACTACCAGGAGGGTGGATGAGAAACAGCTGAGGACAGTTTAGTTCTCATGAGGAGTAAAATAAGGGAACATCACTCACATTTATAATTAACCACATCGTTTCTGTAACTACTATGGGAACCACTCAAAATGCAATGGCTTGAAGTTTCCTTCTCGTAACTAAAAATTAAAAAATAAAATAAAAACATCGGCAAAGGTACGTCTGGTAGATCTCTAATTAATGATCAAAAGTGCATTTACTTTACACAATTTCACATTTTTATGTAAAGTCTTGTAATTAGCACAGACTAGAAAACTTAATTAGGACCAGTCATTCCTCAATGCAATCAGAATCCCAGAAGAACAATATCAACAGATTTTTTATTGGTATTAGTGATGCAAACTTGTAAAATATAGAGCCAATTAACCTATAACAATGCTTCCAAAATAAAAAATAAAAATAAATTATGGTGCATTACCAAACAGTTTAATGACTACACTAGGAACATAATAACAGAGTTAATAATCAAACCTCACAGGATCGAGCCTCCTTCTTAAGTACTAAAGACAGCAGCTACAATTGTGAAGCAAGTTAAAATATGCTACCTCTCAATGAGATTAAGCATTAAAAGACTTTCTGAGACACTGCAGGTTCTATGATGTCAACACAGCTCCCAAGCTAAATTCTGAGACACAGGAGTTCCACAATTTCTAGATCACGTAACAAAATTCAATTACAGTCTCCATAAGTTTTGAAAAGTTAAGCTTAGGGGAAAAAGTAAAGGTGATGGAACCTTAGTAAACATTTCTGCTTTGCAAGCTTCGGGAGCAAGAGGGGCAACTGTATTCCTCTTGTCCATTACATCCTAACTCTGTAAGATTCCTTTTTCAGCCTCATGAAATGGTTGCAAACCCCTCCAGAGAGAAAGAAATATCTGCAATGAGACATTCCTGTTGCAATTTCTGAAAAGACAGTCAATAGAATCTGTCTTAACATAGAACTCTCTAATGAAATTTCTCCAATGGAATTGGAATCCACCCTAAAAAGTCTGGAATATTTCACACAATTAGATTTGGAACTCCAACTGTTCTCCGACCATTCCCCAAAAGTGCCAAAGTGAGCACGTTAGCTCACGATGGATTCTCTTGACTGAGCCTTGAAGCAAAACTTGAAAAATACAAATTGGCATACAACTTCCACTGAACCAAAATTACTTCCCAGCTGGGCTTTAGTCAGACATTAAGGGGGAGGTGCAATATTCGAAATATGTAATCTAAACAGTATGCTCATATTTCTTAAATATTGTCAGTTTCCCCTCACAACACTGCAGATTCATAGCAGCTTGCTGCTGAGGCAGATGCCAAAATCATATGCTAGGAGGAGAGGGGAACAGACTTTTAGACTTGGAGAATTAACTGATCCCTTACCTGCTGTCATAATTTGTTAGCATTTCTAGGGTATGTTCAGCCAAGTTCATAATGATGTGCCCAAAGGATAAATCAAAACCACCACGATTCAACAGGTAACAAAATCTCTGACTTCATCTATCATCCTCCACACTTTCAGCCAGAACCTTCCTAGTTCTCCTTTTTTTAGTCAACACACAAGTTCATCACGCTCAGCCTTTTATTAAACACGACTTAGTAGAGCTGATTAAAAGGGTTCACCAGGAATTTCTAAAAGATTGTGTTGTTTATTTGGGATAGTCGTGTGGCTTTAGCTTTAGTTACCAAGATCTAGTCAATCTCCTTTGTGCCCAGAAGGGTAGGCTGACATCGTAAGACATGGGTGCTGTCTTTATGGGGCTTATAATCTTTCCTGAGGAAACAGTAAACTCTCATAATACTACTGACAATTCTTGAGGCAAAATATAACGAGTCCCCAAATAAAAAATGCAGAAAACAGACACTGAAAAGAAGGAAGGGATGGGATGTGTGGCTAAGACTTCAACAGGAAGGAGAGTCTTGAACCAACTCTTCCCCCATGCTTAAGCTTTGGACGAAAGGAAAGCAGGCATGCATATGCTTGTGTAATGGGAATTATTTCAAGGAACATAAAATAGATGATGATGAGAAGGAATGCCACTAATTCCTTTTCTACCCACCAACAAGTGTGCTTTTAAGCTTCTCAAAGTTGTCATGTATGTTTTTGCTTCTCGCGACAACTTTAGACTCAGAACTTGAGAACTTGAAACCCAAACGTCCCATCCTCCTGAAAGGAACCACAAAGTGTCCTATGTAGTAAATGAAAGCAGGTTTGTACATGGATGCCAGGAGGCCATTCTCTACTCTAGCCAGCAAAGACTGTCTCACTCTCAAAAGGGTGTTCATGTAATCCAACACTCCACATAACTTGCTACATAAAAAAGCTTTATGTTTAAAGTCAAATTCCTCAACACAGCTTTCCAAAGATCTTCCAGCCTCTGCCATTAGGAGTTCTTCTCCCTTTCCTCCTACAGATGGGATGCAGAGAAAAGATTCTTAGATATTTCACTGGGAGTTATGGGTTGAAATTTATACATGTCACATTCAGATGTTACAGGAAAACATATTCCTACTCCATAAAAAGCAAGGAGAAAAAAAAAACCCTTAAATTTTCTAATAAAGGTGTCTTCATCTTTTCTTTCCTTTTTCTGCCTTGTTTTATATTTTTTTATGAGATGATCAGTCAGGTGCGGCCATAAGAGGAGGTAGAGAAGAGGCTCAGGGAAAAACAAAGCCTACTATATTCACAGGTCCCACAGAGACAGTCATATCAGGCCATGAGGGGACCACCCGGGGGGAGCACCAAGGTGGTGGGCAGCAGAGAGCGTGAGGACCTGTGAGCAAGTGGCTTGATCAGGAGTCAGGCGGGTCCACGCTGGCGTGTTTGAATGTCACTACATCAAAGTCAGAGGAGGGTAGGAAGAAGAACTTGTGGCAAGGGGCCACCTTATCACACTGGGGCACCTGATCACCTGGCTGGGGTGCTCACAGTCTGTTTGCAGGGATGTTAAGGCAGCAGGAAAATACGACTTTTTTTTTTTTTTGGCCGCGCCGCGAGGCATGCGGGATCTTAGTTCCCTGACCAGGGATCGAACCCCGGCCCCATGCAGTGGAAGAGCGGAGTCTTAACCACTGGACCACCAGGGAAGTCCCAATATGATGTTTTAAAGGCGACCATGTAGGTCTTTTGGTCACTTTCTGTTTATAAGATTATTTTAGGTGGTGAACTCTGTCTTTTATAGATAAATTACAGGGCTTTAGGGTTTCTAATGCATCCTCTTCCCAAAATGGCATCTTAAGGGAAGCAGGAAGCTTAGGTGATGCCATGGTGATTAAATGAGGTACGTGATTTTTGCGTGGGTCTTTGGTCAGTGTCTTCGCCTAGGCTACTCCACCCTGAGTACTTGCAAAGTTGTCTGCTAAGATGTGACTGCTGAATTCCTGGCTTTTTTTCTTAGTTCAGTCCAGGACACTTCTCCACCCACTTCACCCCTTGCTCTTGCAAGGGAACCCTTTATGTCTAAGCATGTCCTGCAGCTCAACTGTTGGCTTAAGCTATGTATCCTGCAGCCTGGAGGGTACGTACCAGGCTTTGAGCTCAGCCTCCTCCCCCATCCCCAAAAGGTCACCAGGGAACATCCGAATTACTTCTAGGAAATAAAGCAACCAGGTTAGGCAAGGAGTCACTAACTCAGACCCTCTCCGTGACTAAGCATTTTTATTTTGCTGTGACTGGAGGGGGGAAACAAGGACATAGTATCAGATCACTTGTTTCTACTACTACTTGTCCTCTGGTATTCTACTCTCATAGATCCAAGGGCTTCATCACATCCTCTGCCACCTGCTTCCTATTTTCTAAAGTGGCTGGAGCAGAAAACCAATGGATGGAGGCAATAAAAAAACTACATTGGTTTTATATTTTCAAACTATTATCCCCATTGAGTCTAGGATATGACAACACGCACTCAAAATCAAGCCCATAACTTGTATATTTTATCCTTTAAGCCCCAATTAAACAAATTGTTCAAACATGGGGATTTTGTCTTATATTTGTACTCTAGCTTTACAAGAATAAAGGAAATGTCAATAAAACAATTTTGTAAGTAGGATTTTTACTAAAGAAGAGGAGAAAAAGTGGGATAAGGAGGAGATAAGAGAGAAGAGATCGGGAGGAAGAAAAGAGAAGCAGACTCCCACACCAGGAATATTCTCAGCTTATTACAGACTCAGCACAGTCCATTTTACTCCTCAACTTTATAATAATCCCTGATGCTTATTATGACTCATTGGTGGTACTGGAAGAAGATTTTGAATCCAGAGTTACCGATTACATTACTAGACTATTTTTCTCAGGATGAAGAATAGAATACTATTATAGATTTTCAACAGTAAGTATTTAAGAAAAAATAATTTCCATTACTACTTAGAAAATGCATTCAACAAAGATAACCCACTCCCCTATCACTCTAGTCTGTGAAAGTTTAATCATAAATGTTTCCAAATCAGTCCAACATCAGAGAGAGTACAGTATATCATTAGTAAAGTTAAAAGACAGCTCTCTTAATCATTTATTTACACTTCTATACATTTGTTAGATGTATTTGTTTTGGCATCTAACACACTCTTTCCAAAGGTGGCCCATGAATACTGACTGATTAATGATGAAATTACGTTACTAAAAGAACCAATCTGTGGTCTTAGTGTGTTTCTAAATCACATGTTAAAAACACAGCCTGATTCATTTGTTAGTAATTAAAATAGTCTCAATGTCATTTCCAATTACCTACTGAATTGTGAAGTAACTGTTTCCTGTCTGCTAACCTTGTGCACAGACAGATCAGGGAAAACAGATGCTCCAGCAGCATCTCTGCAGAGGTGTTTCATACATTAAAAATTTTAATACATTAAAAATTAGTGTAACTTAAAATAACACTATCACATTTTAAAATTATATGTTGCTGTTCAAAGATACAAAATGTTACATGAAATGGAGAAAACAAACAAAGCTGATTCCTTAAAACCTTTAGGAGAGGGCTTCCCTGGTGGCGCAGTGGTTGATAATCTGCCTGCCAATGCAGGGGACACGGGTTCGAGCCCTGGTCTGGGAAGATCCCACATGCCGCGGAGCAACTAAGCCCGTGAGCCACAACTACTGAGCCTGCGCGTCTGGAGCCTGTGCTCCGCAACAAGAGAGGCCGCAATAGTGAGAGGTCCGCGCACCGCGATGAAGAGTGGCCCCCACTTGCTCCAACTAGAGAAAGTCCTCGCACAGAAATTAAGACCCAACACAGCCATAGATAAATAAATAAATTAATTAAAAAAAAAAAAACCTTTAGGAGAAAAATCAGTTGGTAGATCTAAGATGAGGGCTGAAAAAAAAAATTGACTCAATATGGCATGTAGAATTTTACCTTCAACCAGTTTTTTTTTTCCCTTCAATTTCCTCACTAAAATGAGAAATACAAAAGCAGGTAACAACCACCTTCCTTTCTTAGTGAGATGCTTGAGATTTGGGGTCCTTAAGATGATGAAGTCAGGACAAGTCGTTATTTGCCAATCATCTTCTTTTCCCAAGGGGAAAACGATGGCTTCCATATTGATTCATACCACACTTCCCCAAAAAATGCCCCCTTAAATGGGGTCATTCCATTTCAAGAAACAGAAAAATACTCAAGACTAGTATGAATTAAAAATAGGTATTTATTGGGGCTTCCCTGGTGGTGCAGTGGTTGAGAATCTGCCTGCCAATGCAGGGGACACGGGTTCGAGCCCTAGTCTGGGAAGATCCCACATACCGCGGAGCAACTAGGCCCGTGAGCCACAATTACTGAGCCTGCGTGTCTGGAGCCTGTGCTCCGCAACAAGAGAGGCCACGATAGTGAGAGGCCCGCGCACCGCGATGAAGAGAGGCCCCCGCTTGCCGCAACTGGAGAAAGCCCTCGCACAGAAACGAAGACCCAACATAGCAATCAATCAATCAATCAATCAATAAATCTTTAAAAAAAACAGGTATTTATTGGAAGAATTAGGAAAATAGAACAGAAATATACGCAAGACGAAGAGCTTGATCTCAGAGGAGCAAGAGATGAGGAAGCATTTTTACTCTCTCCATTTCTCAGGGATGCTGGTTCCTGCTTCTCTCTGTGATTTTGGCTTTACTACTTACAATCTATCCATCTCCCCTTCTCCACCTCCAACTCCCTCCCAGCTTTTGCTGCTTTGGTGACACGTCACATTCAACAGCCACTGGCAAACATCCATTTCCCACCGCTGGTCACAGTTTGCTCTGAGACAGCCATCCTCAGCCATGAAGTTCTGGGTTAGGGAGAACCGGCCCTCCCCCTCTACTGCAGGGGCAAGTTTTGAAATGCTCAAGATGTCTTTTGACGGCTTAACACATTGCTCTGAAAAATCTACCTAACCCGTTGGAAAGACTCCAAGAGGCAAATGGGTCATGGGAGTAATGCAGTCAGGTTAGGTCAGGCACCATGAAAAGTACAAGCTCTACCGAAAGTCCCCAAATCGAGCAATGTTTATCAACCTATATTCCAAACAGGAATATCACACATAAATACAAATTAATGCCTAGTTCCCTACTTTCTGGAACATGTAAACAATTTTGGCTGCTTAGAAAATCATATGTATAGGGCTGCATGCATACTTTAAGGAGTATGATCTGTATATGAGCCTTGGTGCTTAATGTGTATTATTTCTATAATCTGGAGCAAGTTGTTTAAATTCTAGGTCTTTGTGTACAGCTATAAATAGAGGGGTGTATTTTCCCTTTTCCAAAATGGTTCCTTAACACCATACGAGATAGCTGTTGGAACCAAATGAGATAACAAAGGGAAAATATCTATCTCAGGACTCAGCACCCAGGAACTCTCAATATATGCTGTTTCTATTCTCAAGCTACAATCCAAAGTCCTTACAAACCTCTCCATGCCTTCCTCTCTCTCACAAAATAAGCAGTATAAACCTCTTACCTTATGCCAGACCTATCAAGTTATGGATTTCCCTCCAAATCTGCCTACACACCAAGAAACCCCTCTTGCAAAAACCTTTTCTGATAAAGGCAAGGAGTCAGTGATGTGGCAATGGCAGAGTTGGCCTTGAAGTGGAAACATGATTGAAGTGGCAGGAGTATATGGAAAATAGTTATCTTTATATCCTCCCTACTCATCCTCTCAGAAAATATACTTAGTTCATTGTTTTCAATAATATGTATGCATATATTTATACACATATAGAAATATATATATATATATTCATCACGAGCACAAAGATGATTCTCTCTCCCTTCCCTCCCGCCCTCCCTCCCTCTCTCTGTCTGTCTTATACAAACACACACACACACACACACACACACACACACACACACACACACACACACACCCCTCTTCCACATTCAGCAGTGGAAGTCATCTGGTATTCATAATTCTCTCTGCATCAGAGGCCTCCAGCTAAATTTGGCCTGCATGCTGAATTTGGTCAGAAAATGTGTTTTATTTGAGCCACATAGTGTTTTAAATGTTTATGAATTACCTACTCATTTAAAACTTTCAACAATGTCACATGAGCATCCATACACCTACTATGGAAAGTTCAGTTGATCCATAACCACTGGGACCACATCTCCACATGGCAACCTGTCCGCTGTAGACAGAGCTCAGGTTCTTCATTTTACAAAAGATGCCACCACTCACATTATATTCTTGACCATGAGGATAAGTGTTACCTACTATCTGTCATATTACGCCTGGCTCGCTTTCTCACTCACTTTACCTTCATGGCCATTATGGGCACTTGCTTTTGTGCACCCTGGACTATGCTTTTATATCCATTTCAGGGTATAAGTGTCTTATTCAGATTTTAGACTCCAGGGGGAAAGGAGCACATTGGTTTGACTTGCTTTTTATATTGCCTAAAAGTGTCATATTCAAATGGAGATACCTACTACATGTGTGACATTATGACAGTGACACAAGCACTAGTTGATTTGTTCTTATATTCAGCTGAAATATCTAAAGCATCCTCTTAGTTGCAAAGGCCTATTCTGACAACCCTTGATTATGCATGGTCTGCTTCTCCAGTTTATGAATCATTCAAGTAGCTTTGTTTCTTCTCATTTTGCCCACTGCCTGATTGTCTCGGAGTATTTCTTCCAGGGAGAGAGCATAAATAGAAAGATGAAGGAATTCAAATCTCTTGATTAGACTATAGATAAGGGGAAAAGACAGAAGTAATGGCTTAAAAAGAGAGCCCAGATTTTAGGATTTAACTTTGTTCTACTCCTCAGTTTTTCAGATAATCTAAAATTGGACCAACCAGTTGTAGTAGGGGCTGTCAATGGCCCCTGCGTTTTCCTGGGACCATTCTGTGTGCTGGGAGTAGGCTGACTGCCAATTGCCAGTGGCTGACCTCTGTTTCTGGAATGATGGAAAGGTGGGTTGCCCAGATGTGCTACTGCATGGCAGGCCAGAAGTGCCAAGGAGTTAATACCCCCGGGGCAGGGCAGTCTTCAATCAATGTCTTGAGACTCGATGTATTGTATGTTTTGCATCGTTTTCCGGACATCCATTGCAACGTTGGTTTAATAGCTCACCTTTATTGGCTGCCTTCCTTTTCCTGCATCACTTCCTCACTCCCCATAGGCTTTTCCTGCACTTCCCAAGTAAATTACATTTCCTCAATCCTGATCTCTGGATCTGCTGCTGGAAGAACCCATAATAAAACATGTATATCAGAAATAGCTAGACTACCAAGAAACAAGTAAATCGGTTCCCATGATTTCCACAGAATCAAAATGACACTTTAAGATGGAAATGCCTTCAGATCCGTTACAGCCTTCCGTCAGTGAAAGTTTTGCTAGGGAACAAGTTTTACGTGCCATACTTCAGTCATTTAAGTAGGGTCTTGGTAACTTGAGAAGGAAGATTATTGTGAAACAGACACTTGAGTCAAGCTTTTTATCTCGGTTGATCTAAAATGAATTCTTATTGCTGTATCAATCAACTAAATGATTTTTTCTAAGTCTGAAATAAAATTATATATTGGTGTGTTGGGCAAGAGAGACAATGAGGATAAAATTTTAATTTGTTTGCCTCACCAGAACCCAACACCACACTTGGCCCATTAGAACTGCTCAAAAAAAAAAAAAAATCTCTTGAGTTAAAATGCTAAATTATATATCTAGTACTTTCTGATGAGGTAAAAAGTATAGCCTTTCTATTGAATCTCATAATTGTTCAGACTCATTATATTTAACAGATAACCATCTTTCTTTTTTATTTTTTTTTGGTATCCAACTGTGCCAACAGAGACGCTGTGACAGTTTTGGTGTCTTTTCCACGTCTGAATCTCCTCTTTTACCTGCCAATTCGTGTTACAAAAATCATCTCATCTGTCGGGTTATGCATTGTTTCACTTCTGAGTATTTTACCTTTAACGGAATTTTAATTTGTGAAATGCGCAATCCTCAAAAGAAATGCCATCAGCTGGGCACTGTGGCAGGCCTTAAACGGTATCTCTCCATCTCAAACAGGGAAGGAGAAGGGGAAGGGCAAACTGCAAATACCTCCCTCATTCCTCAATCGAGTGCATTTACCGTAAAAAGCTGTTGCGAACTTGTCCACGGTCACAGGAAATGTCCTATGAAATAAGACCATTCCCCCCATGTTTTGCAAAGCACCTCCATCACGAGTAATTAGTGTCAATGACAGTGCCTCGCACCCCACGCTCCGATGCAGCCCATCTGCTGACTGTCCTGTAATGCCCTCAGACAGCCTCAGGTTTATCTGCTCCCTGCCTGGCGTTTGCCCCCAACCGTTCTGTCCATCTGCTGTCTTCATCATCACTCTGACCTTTTAAAGTCCTGTCGATTTGCTGACTCTCCGCCAACCTTGCTCAGGCATTTTGATCACCTTGGGTTGGCACAATGATCAACTCTGCCAGCTTGTCCTATTAGCTCAGGCCTCTTTTTTCCACTGACCCATCCATCTGACGCTCACATCACAGAATACTAAAATGAGTATATTTTTTGAGCATAGAAACCAGGCTAGACCTTAGGGGAAGGAGCAATCAATGACATACCTGGAGTCCTGAGTTCTACTCTTGGCTCCATCATTATTTAGATGTATAAACTCAGACAAGTCACTGATTTTCCTCTTGACCTCAGCTGCCTCAATTTCAGAAAAAGGAGCTTGCACTATATTATCTCTAAGAACATTTCTGACTCAATGATTCAAAGTCGTCCTCACTGTAAGTTAGCCAATTCCATGAAGACTATTTAAAAAAAAAAAAAGGAAATAAAGCAGAAGATATGTCACTAACGGATGCACAAAGAATGAAGACAGAAAGCATCATGTAAAGAATCAACACGTGAAACTACCAGAAGGCATTATGATCCTAATAAAAGTCACTGCCATTAACACCTCCAAATGGATCTCCCAGCTTCCTCACATGAGACATAGATTCCATTTTATACCCAGCCCTTAGAGTAATCTGGATTAAGTGTTATTAATCAGATCACATCACTACCCCTCTTCCCTCTGCCCCATGGCTTTCTATTTAACTTAGAATAAATTCCAAACGCCATGGGTCCCAGCCTCTTGGATCTCATTTTGGATCACTCTCTCCCTTCTCAAGTTGCAGCCACACCAATCTTGCTTTGGTCTTTCAAACACACCACGCTCATGCCCTTCTACTTCTGGCAATCACTATGCTCTCTGCTTGGAATGCCCATCTGGCAAAGCTTCTCTTGGCTGGCTCCCTGTGTGACTCCAGTCTAACCTAAAACGTCCATTTCCTCGTAGAAGCTTTCTCCTGATCCCCTATTTATATTAGCCCCGCCATCTTGCATCACCAATCATACCTCCTCTAACACCCCGCTTTGATTACTTTCTATCATCGACCTCTGTCTGAATGTACCTTATTTATTTGTTTATTATTTCTCTCCCCTTACTAAAACATAAACTTTTGGGAAACATCTGGGAAAAGTTTTTTTCTTATTCTTATTCTGTCTATCATCCAGAACAGAACAATGCTCACAATGACATATTCTTGTTCAATGGGTGAATAAGAGAAGGGAGAGTTACTGGGGTATTAAAGCCTTCTTGGAGATTTGGCAGGCTTGATTTTGAATATAGCAGGAGTGGAACAGACTTTGAATGGAAAATAAAGAATAGGGCATCCTTGCTTCCAAATCTGCCAGAGAGAGTTGAGAAGCTTCTTTAAAAAGTAGTCTGAGATGGTTTAGTCCTTTCTCTGGCCAGAGTGTGACCTCAGGTGATTTTGGGGAAGATTGGCCTCCACTGACACGGAGTAACCTGGCTCCATGTGTGGGAAGCTTCCAGCAAAGAGTGTCCTTGGTGTGGATACAGGTGAGAGAACTCTGAAAATATTTCCATTTTCCAGGGAAACTTGTCTATAACCTTGAGAAACCTCTCATGGATTTCCACATTTGGGCTTGTGAATTTTTCCTCACAAATTCAGATTAAGTATTGTTTCTTCCACTGCCCAAGGCCATTTCTTGTACAACAGGTAAAAATCAAAAGACTTACAAAATTCAGACTGCAATACCTGAGCTCATAGCTAGCATCCCTACCTCACCTCTGAGGCCAGAGACACCAAAATCCAACCTAAAGTCTTCCTGGTCTATCTTGTTCTCCTTAAAGTAAAGCCTGTGTCAAATCTATAGAAATCTAAAGTACATTAGTGGTTGCCTGTAGCTGAATGGAAAAGGGGAGTAACTAAAAAAGGGCACCAGGGGTCTTACTGGGCTGGCGGGTGTGTTCTAAAACTGGAGTTTCATGACAGCCGGGCAACGCAGTACATTTGCCAAGAATGATTAAATTGAATGCTTAGAAAGGGGTGAATTTTATGGAATGTAAATTAGATCTCAATAAAGTTTTGTTGCTGTTGTTTTTAAATTAAATCTTTGGTCTTAATCAGCTGAGTTCCTCTGGCTTTCAGTTTCAAGGGGGGCAATATTTCTACTCCATGTAAAAATGATTTTTTTTCTCGTTTCTTCTCTCATCTGAATCTAAGGACCACTTAGATTAGTCACTTGATCAGATTGCCAGAAGAGGTAGTTTCCACTCCGAAAATAATGTGTTATTTCTACTTTAACACTTTTTGGCAAACAGAAAGTAAAATCTTGCACACATTCATGATCAAATCCAAAAGGACACAATTACTAGATTATGTGAAATGTTTAGGGAACAATCCAAACCGAGTTAAAATGACACCAGTCTGGAGCTAAAGTTAGAAGCCTGCGTTGCGTGATGAAAGGCTGGTGGAAATAATGAGCTTCCACACCTTTCTTGGTATCCCCTTCCCAACTTGATGTTTCCAATGCCCACGGCTGCCTCATCCCTCTCTCCATGTAGTGAAGATGAGGTCATCATTTCTCATTTAAAGCCATCCTCACATGCTCATTTCTTGTTTCCCAATCCATTTACAGCTACCCTTTGATTCAGTTTTCACTCTATATTTTTTACATTTTTAAAAGTAGCCCTTTCATCAGGTAATAAATAAATGAATAGCTCTGGTGGTTCCCACCAGCTTACTGTCCCAAAAAGGACACACCAATCTTTGATTCTGTAGCAATCATAACCACCTGCTCTGGCTAAATGACTTTGCAAAATCAAAAGAAGGGCTCTCTTTCAATTGCTCTCTAGCATATATTCTGAATGCCAGATGGGACAGATCTATAGATACGGTTCATACTGAAATGTGACTTGAACCACTGTGAATCTAAATGTTCTCACTGGAGAAATGGAGGTATTGATAACTACCTTTCTGTATTGATGACAGGTAGGAAGACAACACCATGATGCTGTCACAAGTAGGTGGTGAATTCGGCGAGGGGCGGGGTGCTAAATAACACAGTCAACACTTTTGCCGTCACCGATACCTCTGGACTCTGGGATGGCACCAAGTTACTCCCCAAACCCACTAGACGAATCTTTAGTTTGTCAAAACAGCATTAGACCTATTTCCAAAATTATAAGCAGTCTTTAGAATCATACTTTCTTACCAGTGAAAGCTGACAAAGTGACAGAAATAAACTTTCTGGGATGACGGTTTACAAAGGTACTCTTGTTGCGTTGGCAGGAATGGTTACCTACCCCGTGATTCATGTTCTCAGATAACATACACTGAACTGACTCTGAACAACACCAGTGCTGCTGACATTTCCTTAGGAAACCCAGGAGAAGCATTCCAACTACCTCTACATTTAGAAGCCTGTGTTATTTGTGTCTACATACCTGCTCATTCCACATCTTTTTCAGCTAGATCATTCTGTAGGATGCGATGGGCAGATAATACCTATTGAAGTGGAAGAATATGGACTTCATACATCATACTTATTGTCCCGCTGATAATTCGTCACAGACCTTGTTAGTGTTTATGGAGTCTTTTCTTTAAAAAAAAAAGCTTACTTTCAAGGCTTTCGTATCCTATTTTCCTGTCTGAGGATAACTACCTTAAGGGCAGAAGCTATGCCTACACTCTGCATCTTGCAAAATACATCAGCTTGCACACTCAGCGAATCTTCATGGATGTGAGGTGTGTGGATTGTCCAGAGACTTTCCATTCTACTTGGCTGCACTATGTACTAAGCACACTCATGAAGTCCAGGTTAGCAAACAGCAGGTTCCTGAAAGGAGGGACTTATCGCATTATATTTACCACATCATGTGTATCATGCTATTTCTTCCATCTAACACAGGACATATGTTTGCCATAGCTTTCGTTTTTTAAAATCGAAGTATAGTTGATTTACAATGTTTCAGGTGTACAGCAAAGTGATTCATATATATATATATTTTTTTTCAGATCCTTTTCCATTATAGGTTATTACATGATACTGAATACAGCTCCCTGTGCTATACAGTAGGTCCTTGTTGGTTATCTATTTTATATACAGTAGTGTGTATCTGTTAATCCCTCTCCCCTTCCCCCTTTGGTAACCATAAATTTGTTTTCTATGTCTGTGAGTCTATTTCTGTTTTGTAAATAAGTTCCTTTGTATCATTTTTTTAGACATCTTTATTGGAGTATAATTGCTTTACAATGGTGTGTTAGTTTCTGCTGTATAACAAAGTGAATCAGCTGTATGTATACATATATCTCCATATCCTCTCCCTCTTGCGTCTCCCTCCCACCCTCCCTATCCCACCCCTCTAGGTGGTCACAAAGCACTGAGCTGATCTCCCTGTGCTATGCAGCTGCTTCCCACTAACTACCTATTTTACATTTGGTAGTGTATATATATCCATGCCACTCCCTCACTTTGTCCCAGCTTACCCTTCCCCCTCCCTGTGTCCTCAAGTCCATTCTCTGCCTCTGCATCTTTATTCCTGTCCTGCCCCTAGGTTCTCCATGATCATTTTTTTTTTCTTTTTTAGATTCCATATATATGTGTTAGCATACGGTATTTGTCTTTCTCTTTCTGACTTACTTCACTCTGTATGACAGATTCTAGGTCCATCCACCTCACTACAAATAACTCAATTTTGTTTCTTTTTATGGCTGAGTAATATTCCATTGTATATATGTGCCACACCTTCTTTATCCATTCATCTGTCGATGGACACTTAGGTTGCTTCCATGTCCTGGCTATTGTAAATAGAGCTGCAATGAACATTGTGGTACATGACTTGAATTATGGTTTTCTCAGGGTATATGCCCAGCAGTGGGATTGCTGGATCGTATGGTAGTTCTATTTTTAGTTTTTTAAGGAACCTCCGTACTGTTCTCCATAGTGGCTGTATCACTTTACATTCCCACCAACAGTGCAAGACGGTTCCCTTTTCTCCAAACGCTCTCCAGCATTTGTTGTTTGTAGATTTTTTTGATGATGGCCATTCTGGCCAGTGTGAGGTGATACCTCACTGTAGTTTTGTATCATTTTTTTTAGATTCCACATATAAGTGAAATCTTTTAGACAAACAGTTCACACTATGTGACACTCAGTGGTTGGTGTGTCTATCCCCTAACTAGGTCGTGATCTCCTTGAGAACACAATGGAGTCACATTCATCTTGGTATCCCAAAACCTCACCCAGTGCCCCCAGCATAACAGCTCTTGAGAGCTCCGTCAGAGCCAGGCATAGTGATAGGCGCCAACAACAAATGAGTAAGACAAAGTCTTCAATGTCATGGAGCTCACTGGCCAATAAGAAAGAGAGTTAGTAAACAAATCATCACAAGATGCCATGTGAGGCTCAGGGGGCCTGCAAACTTGAGTGGGCAAAGATCAGAGGAAGATTAAGTCAGGTAAGATTTTTCAGGTAGGTTGACAAAGAAGAGGAAATGTATTGCACAAAAAGAAAAAACTCATGTAGATGATTTAAATTATAAATGCCCTATCTAAGGTGTAAGGTGGATCCTCACCGCTAAGTAAGTACACACGGCGGGACCCATATCGACAGAAAGCACTGCCTTCTTCTTGCCCAATACTCAGCTCTTTCTCTTTTTCTCAGCATCCTGTGCTGGGTGGGTAAAACTAGAACCCTCAGCTCCTGCACCTGTCACCATGTTTAAGATTAAGGTCACCAGTAGAGCATCTTCTTGTCCTGTGTGGTTTTAGCACTTGTTTGCAGACAAACACCTTGCTCTCATTTCTGTTTAGAGCTGGCGTGCACTGGTGTCTTTGAACAACACTACAAAACACCTGGCAGTCCTCCCACAGGAAGAAATTTTGCCCAGACCCTTGATCAAGTCTCTAGAAGTCATTTCATAAGATGCACTACAGAGAAGGTTATTTAAAAATCAATGATTTGGATTTATGTTAAAGAGACTTCTTTGTTGTAATAGATATGGCAAATAAAATCTGCTAAGTTTATTTTTCAGTTTAGTATTAATTTTTTCCATATACAAAATCTCCTTTGGGGGTTATAAGAAGAAAATTGATACTTTAAGTTTTAATATAAAAATTATTTTGGAAGCTCATTCTATGATTTCATCCAAAAAGAGGTCTAATATACCATGATTTTTCTCTAAAGAGATACTTTAACATTCTAAGTATGTATGTATTCCCAGTAGGAAGATAATATTTAAAGAAAAATATACTTAATCACATCCACTTCACGTCTAATAGGACTAGAATTCATCTATTCATTCTCTCCTTGTTTTGAGTATACCAAGTTTAAAAGTACACAGCTATCTTTCATGGAACTAACTATGAAGACAAAGGAGCATATATACTAGCTGAGGTAATTACCCATCTTAGACAAGTTTGGGAAACATTTTAAAAACATACACAATTATTTAAAATTCTTTTGTTTCTTTCAACGTATTTTTTTTAAAGGTAGGTTAACACTAATTAGACCTTTTTAGATTATGCACTCATATTTCTATGTAACATTATTTTTTTATTTTGGCACACCTACCCACACACATTCATAAATACAACAAATAGTGATATTGGGCAATGCAAACAAATTAATCTGAATGATATAGATAAATTATATGAAACAAAACAGTCTTTTAAAAAATTGAATTGTGACAGACAAATCGATCACTTCCCAAACAATTCAGGCATTTGGCAATAGTAGCCAACTCTTAAGCAATTTGATCACTGTCTGTGCCATTTTGCTTGATTACCAATCTGTATAAATTCAGTTATTTTGATCATCCTGACAAGTCACACACATCGTGCAACAATCTGATCAACTGCTCAGTAATTAACATTTTTAATCTCAAGACTAAATAAAGTGATAAGCTGTCTACTCAGGGATAATCTGGAAATATGGTCTTTTAAACCTCAGAATATAAGTTCCATTTATTTACCAATTATCTCTACCCAAGCCCACATCTTCTGTGCTCTGCTTTGTGATCCTGGGGCTGGAAGTCTCAGAACTACATACATTTCTCAGATTCCCTTGACAGCTGCCTTCTGTTTAGCTTCTGTCACTAGGAGACTCTGATGGAAGATGAGAAAGATGGGAAGGAGAAAAGGAGAGCTAAGGTTTTGTTTCCAATTCCTGTCAGTACTCTTCCAGCAGCAGTGGATAGCTCTAACTTTCCCTCCCTTTGGCATCTAGGCAGCAGCCCCACGGCACACCTGAAGGACAAAGACCAGCCTTGCAGAACTCTCCCAAAGGTCTTAGCCTGCTGGATGGTGCTTCTCAGAGTTACCAGTCCTGGCTCCATGGTGGCCACTCCTTAAGCTATGTAAGTTCTCATAGCATTGCCTCTTCCCTTTGTTATCCCAGACAAAGGAGTGATAGCTACGTTCTACAGTTACAGTTACCAGTTTCTGGGTTATAGCTTTGTCTGCTTGATACTCTCTCAGTTTCCCAGCACCTATACTAAAGTCATTCTGTTTTAAATGCCTACAGTATTTTCTATTTCTTGAATGGAACCTGATTGACATACTATATAATGTATTTTGAAAGAACAACTGTTTAATGTATAAGACCAAAACAAATGAGGCACACAATTTGTTTCAAACTTATGTCTGCCACAAGACCTGTGTGGATTTGGAAAAATTCCATAACCTCTAAGCCTCTGTTCACTCATGTAAATTAAATATAATAGCAATGCCTATTTAAGAGGTTATTATTATTATTTGTTTTGGTGAGGTTAAAAGAAATGAGGCAGGTTCATCCTTCACAGTTTCTGGCATGTGAAAAACATCCAACAGATGTTTATATTATTATTATCATTATTACTATTCACCAAATGAAACATTCTACCCAGTGTTGCCAGGTGATTGTGCATATTTTCAAAACATACCTAGAAAAAAACCCCATAAAATTGATTTCTAAAAAACCATAATTCTAAAACTATGATATCTTGTATCACCCCTTATACAAAGCATCACAGGAGAATGGTCTCCCTTAATTCTTTTATTTTAAGATCAACAATGAAATCTTTATTCGAAATAAACTTCAGTATCTCTAGTTCCTAAATCACTAAATTTTACCTAAGAAAGTTAAATTCACCCTTTTATATATATTTCAATATAAAACGTAAAGTATAAAACTTTTTATAAAAGTAAAATGGTATGTTTTGACACAAACCATATAAAAGTATTTTTGAATCCTAAGAATACCAAAATATTACAGAAATAACAATACACAATGCAAGGAGCAAATAATTTTCAATAGCAGGATAAAAATAAATGTCATAAGTTCAGATAACATTCATTAAACTCTTACATAAACCATAATGAGAAAAAGAGCATAATCTGAATCATTACTTAAGCACTTCCATTTCGTCTAACTTTCATTAAAGATAAAATCCTTTTGAAATTTGTCTCTATACAGAGCATTATCTCACAATGCCTTAATTTTAAAATATTGTTTCCCTAACCAGTACAAGTCACTAAGGAATAAAACATCTGCTTTCATCAAAACCCCACATACTAACTTTTACCCCCAGAATGCCAGAGTTCAAAAATATTACCCTAAATATTAAAACTCAAGGGTGTTACTCTAATGAACCTAATTATGGAAAACACCAGATGCAATAATGTGCTAAAAAAAACCAGCAATTTGAAACAGATGGGCAATTACAACAGCTTGCTACAGATGGTATAGCAGTGCACACTGTATTCGTCAAGTTTGGTTTTGAACAGAAAAGTAAACTGAAAACACTTTTCTACTGGTACAATAATAGAATGAATATGTTGAAGACTTGGAAATCCGTTTTCACAAATAATTTTTAAAAATGATGAATTGTGTTTGTTCTGTAATGACAAATAACGATTTTTAAAAACGCCATTATAAAGAAGTGTTTATAAAGAAGAATACATAAAAACGAAGCTATTTAATCTTTAAGTTCAATCTATCTGCCAAAATAGGATGTAAAAGTAGAAACTAAGTATTCCACATGGAAATGCAAGGCCCATTCATATTGAAAGAAACCAAATGTGAGGGGTATAAAAATGGACAAGACATTAATCCCACATTTGAAAGGAGAGTTAGGTCGCTTAAGGAAGCACATAGAATTCTGAATGGCCAGTACAGACAGGACACGGTCTGCTCCTCTAGAAAAATGAGAAGACTGGTTACAATATAAAGTAGGGAAAGAAGAAAGAAGCCATATCCCCCTGTTATAACTTTGGAACTTCCTAAGATTACTTGCCTTGAGGCATGGGGTTCAGACTGTGAGTGACAGGGAAGGCCAGACTGGAGATGAGAGAAGATATGAAGAGGAAAGTAATGGGTGTAAGAAATTACATAATTTATAATCTTGATTAAATTTACACCAATGACATATTAAATGTTTTTAAATCATGATTTTTTTGGAGGGGGAGGGTAATGATCTCCCTGAATTCAGTGATTTTCACACTTGCATATTAACTATATCACTGGAAGAATTTTCAAAATAAACCCATGTCTATGAAGCTGCCTCACTCCCAAAAGAAGTTCTGATGCAGTTGTTCTGGGGTGCAGCCCAAGTAGTGAGATATTATAAAATCTCTGCAGGTGATTCAAATGTGCTGCAGCACTTGAGACCCACAATTTTAACCCTTTAGGACTTCCTCCCTAGTAGTAACTTGCCTCAAACCCAGGTTTATTTAATGTCTATAAGTATGTCTAAAGTATTTGAAATGAACTAAGTCTCATGCTTCATGATCCCTTCATGATTTGCAATAGCAAAAGTTTTCAACAACCTAAATACTTTTCAATAGGGGGCTGATTAAATGTTATGGGAAACTATGTAATGGAAGGTTATGCTGTTACTTAAAATTATGGTATTAGATCTTTTATTACTTTACTTTTTAAAATAGCATTTTATCAAATGCATGTGCATTGTTTAAAACACCAAATAACACTGAAAGACATAATGAAGTATTAAAAAAATACCCAAAAAACCCTGTTGCTACTCTCTCTGCCTGTTTCCCAGAGTAACTGCTTTGAAATTATTTTTACTGCTGATACTGATCACCAGATTTCTAAATAATATACTTATACTTCTACATCTTAATTCATCAAATTGGACATCATGTACTAATGTCCACAGTAGATAAGAACATAGCTGTCACTACTTCTGAACACTTCCTATCCCAGCCAAGTTCAGCATTATTCTGGTTACCTATCCAACATTTCCCCTTGGTCTAAGACTCTAAGCCCATCATGGTGGTCCATTCTCCTTGACAGTGATAGGGTTTTAGGTGCAGACATATAACTAATCCTGTCATAGTGACTTGATGGGAAGGTTCTGGGGAGTTACTGGGAAAGGTTTCCTAGATCCTAAGAAAGAGATTTCAGCAGGTCCTCTTTCTGTTTCTGGACTGTTGTGTACAGTGATAAATAATGATTACATTTGCTTTTCTATGCAATAGTTTTCTTGGAATTTAAAATGTGTCACATTTTTCATTTGCTTAGTTTTGTGCCCATAGCTTTTTCTTGTTACACCATACATAAGTCATTCAAGATAATTTCTCCCATGAAAGAACATGTCTGGTGTGACCATGTAATTTAATATCCTACCTGGGACACTTCTGAGGGTGAAAGTATGAATTATCAATAATGATGCCAGAGCAATAGGTATAAATCAGGATTGTACTGAGAAAAGCAAGACAGTCTCCATAAATATACCTAATAATCTATCAATGCATTTTTAATTAAGGAGCTCCCTCCTTGTGTTCTCCTTTCTCCAGCTACAAACTAAACCAGCTACTTTTTAGGCCTGCGAGCCATAGTTCTGTAACTTCCCATCACAGACTTACTGGAAATTCCCTCTGTCTTACTCCTTCTTGTTTTAGATATTCTGTACATGGTTCTTGTGTTTTTCTCTTCATTTAGGTAGAGAATATTCCAGTAGTTTCTGCTTTCGTGGATTACTCCACTGTTTTGTTGGAATGCATCATTAAGTAGCTTCTTGAAAAAAGTTAATTTTTGAAATATGGAAGTATGAAAGTCTCTTTATTCTACATTTAAGTATAATTATCTGGCTAGAATTTTAAAAGCTTTAATATATTACATTATAGCTTCCAATCTTACTAGCCTGAAACCCAAAGTAATTTTATTCTCAGTTCTCAGTATATAAGCTTTTTTTCATTCTTTTTCTCCAAAAAATTTTAGGATGTTTTATTTCTGATATTCGGTATTTCATTATTTGTACTTTGGAGTAGGTTTGCTTCATTTAACTTACTGAGCTGGACCTTGATAGGACCTTTCAATCTAGTTACTGATATAATTCGATTCTGGGAAATTTCTTGTGTTACATCATTATTTTATCACTTCTTTTTTAAGTTCTGTATTTCTGAAATTATTATGTGTCAAGTGTTAGACCTCTAAAGTTGAATTTCTAATGGTTTTATATTTTCCTTTTGTTTTAACTCTTTCTTACACTTTTCCTTTTCTTTCTTTTTGTGTTGTTTTATTTGGTTCCAAACATGCTTCAACTTTATCTTCTAAGATTTTATTTGATTTTTTTGTTTGTTTTTGTTTTTTCCAGTTTTAGTGAGAAATAACTGACATACATCACTGTATAAGTTAGGCATTCAGGATGATGAGTTGCTTTACATATATTGTGAAATGATTACCACGATAGGTTCAGCTAACATCTATCATCTTGTATACAATAAAAAGAAAAGAAAGAAGAAAGAAAAAAATTTTCTCTTTGTGCTTAGGACTCTCGGAATTTACTCTCTTAACAATTTTCCAATATATCATTCAGCCGTGTTAACTATAATCATCATGTTGTACATTACATCCCTAGTACTTATTTATCTTATAACTGGACATTTGTGCCTTTTGACTGCCTTCCTCTAATTTCCCCTCCCTCCCCTCCACCTCTGGTAACAACAAGTCTGATCTCTTTTTCTGTGTTTTGGTTCTTGGTATTTTTTTTTGGATTTCACATATAAGAGAGATCATAGGGTATTTGTAGTTCTCTGTCTAATTTCAGTTAGCATAATGCCTTTAAGATCCTTCCATGTTGTTGCAAATGGTAGGATTTCCTCATTTTATATAGCTGAATAATATTCATATATATATGTACATATACATACACCACAACTTCTTTATTCATTTATCCATGGAAAGATACTTTGGTTGTTTTCATGTCTTGGCTATTTAAAGTAATGCTTCTATGTACATGGGGGTGCAGATAAATTTGAGTTAGCATTTCCATTTCCTTTGGATACATATCCAGAATTAGAATTGCTGGATCATATGATAGTTCTATTTTTAATTTATTGAGGATCCTCTATACTGCTTTTCTATAGTGGTTGTACCACTATGGAAATCCCACCAAGAGTGTACAAGGGTTCCATCTTCTCACATCCATGCCAGCATTTGTTATCCCCTGTCTTTTTCACGATGCTCATTCTAACAAGAGTGAGGTGACAGTTCATTGTGGTTTTAATTTGCATTTCCCTAATGAGCAGTGATGCTGAGCATCTTTTCATCTACCTGTTGGCCTTTCGTATATCTTCTTTGGGAAGATGTCTATTCAGGTCCTTGCCAATTTTTAAAATCAGGTTATTTGCTGTTGTTATTGCTATTGAGTTATATAAGTTCTTATTATTTTTTGAATATTAACCCCTTATCAGATATAAGGTTTGCAAATATTTTTCCCATTCCATAGGTAGTCTTTCCACTTTGTTGATGGTTTCTTTTGCTGTACAGAAGCTTTTTAGTTTGATGTAGTCCCACTTGTTTATTTTTTATTTTATTGCTTGTATCATATCTAAAAAATCATTACCAAGACTCAACAAGGAGTTTTTCCCTATGCTTTCTTCTAGGAGTTTTATGTTTTCACGTTTTACATTAAGTCTTTAATCCATTTTGAGTTAATTTTTGTGAGTGGTATAAGATATGGGTCTAATTTCATTCTTTTACATGTGAATATCCAATTATTCCAGCACCATTTATTGAAGAGACTGTCTTTTCTCCATTGAGTATTCTTGGCTCCCTTGTCAAATATTCATTAACTGTATATACGTAGGTTTATTTCTGGGCTCTTGCTTCTGTTCCATTGGTCTTCCTGTCAGTTTTTAAGTAGAACCATACTGTTTTAATGACTATAGCTTTATAGTATAGCTTGAAATCAGAAAGTGTGATGCCTTCTGCTTTGTTCTTTCTCAGGACTTCTTTGGCTACTCAAGGTCTTTTGTGGTCCCATATAAATTTTAGTACTGCTTTTTTTTTTTTTACTTCTGTAAAAAAGTGCCATTGGAATCTTGATAAGGATTGCATTAAGTCCACAGACAGCTTTTGGAAGTATTGACATTTTAACAATATCAATTCTTTTAATCCATGAACATGGGACACATTTCCATTTATTTGCATCTTCTTCAATTTTTTTTCATCAGAGTGTTATTGTTTTTAAAATAGACAACTTTCACCTCCTTGGTTAAATTTATCTCTAAGTATTTTATTGTTCTTGATGCTATTGTAAATGGGATTAATTCCTTTATTTCTTTTTCAGAAAATTTGTTGTGAGTAAATAGAAATGCTACTTATTTTATATGTTAATTTTGTATCCTTCAACTTTATTGAATTCAGTGATAGATTTTAAGAGTTTTTTTGTTGGGCTTCCCTAGTGGCACAGTGGTTAAGAATCTGCCTGCCAATGCAGGGGACATGGGTCCGAGCCCTGGTCTAGGAAGATCCCACATACCATGGAGCAACTAAGCCCACGTGCCACAACTACAGAGCCTGCGTTCTAGAGCCTGTGAGCCACAACTACCGAGCCCGCAAGCCACAACTACTGAAGGCTGCATGCCTAGAACCCATGCTCCAAAACAAGAGAAGCCACCGCAATGAGAAGCCCGTGTACCACAACAAAGAGTAGCCCCCACTCACCACAACTAGAGAAAGCTCATGGACAGCAGCAAAGACCCAACGCAGCCAAAAATAATAAAATAAATAAATTTTAAAAAAACAATGTAACATTGAAGCCAATAGATTTATTTTTAAAAAAAAGTTTTTTTGTTGAGTCTTTAGAATTTTCTATATATAAAATCAGGTAATCTGCAAATAGAGACAATCTTACTTGTTCCTTTCAAATTCTGATACTTTTATTTCTTTTTCATCCCTGATGGCTCTAACTAGGACTTCCACTACAATGTTGAATAGGAGTGGTCAGAGTGGGCACCTCTGTCTTGTTCCTGATCTTAGAAGAAAAGCTTTCAACCTTTCACCATTGAGTATGACATTAGCTAACAGCTTGTCATATAAGGGCTTTCTTATGTTGAGATATGTTCCTTCTATGCCTAATTTGTTAAGAGTTTTTATCATGAATGGATGTTACATTTTGTCAAGTGCTTTTTCCATGTCTGTTGAGATAACATGATTCTTTTCTTTCATTCTATTAGCGTGATGTATCACACTGATTAATTTGGGTATGTTTGAACGATTGTTTGCATCCCACTTTATCATGGTGAACAATCCTTTCAATGTGCTGCTGAATTTGGTTTGCTAATATTTTACTGAGAACTTTTGCTTCTATATTCATCAGGGAAGGTGGCTTGTAGTTTCCTTTTCTAGTAGTATCATTTTCTGGTTTTGGTATCAGGATAATGTCAACCTTGTAAAATGAGTTTGGGATTGTTCCCTCCTCTTGATTTTTTGAAAGAATTTGAGAAGGATTAGTGTTAATTCTTCTTTAAATATTTGGTAAAATTCACTAGTTAAGCCATCTAGTCCTGGGCTTTTCTTTGTTGGGAGATTTTTGATTACGGATTCACTCTCCTTACCAGTAATCGGTGTATTCAGATTTTCTATTTCTTCCTTCCTGATTCATTGTTGTTAAGTTGTATGTTTCTAAGAATTTTTCCATTTCTACTAGGTTGTCCAGTTTTTTGGCATATAGTTGTTCATAGTAGCCTCTTGGGATCCTTTGTATTTCTATGGTATCAGTTATAATGTCTCCTTTTTTGTTTATAATTTTGTTGATTGGGTTACTCTCCTTTTTGTCTTGGTTAGTCTAGCTAGGGTGTTTTCAATTTTGTTTATCTTATCAAAGAACCAACTCTTAGTTTGACTAATCTTTTGTTTTTCTGTTCTCTTTGTGCTTCCATTTTCATTTGTCTCAAGAAACTTTTTAATTTTCCATTTAATTTCTTCTTTGATCCATTCATTGTTGAGGAGAGTGTTGTTTAATTTCCATGTATTTGTGAAGTTTTCCAGTTTTCCTCCTGTTATTGATTTCTAGTTTTAAATCACTGTGGTCAGAGAAGATACTTGGAATGATTTCAGTCTTCCTGAATTTGCTAAGACTTGTTTTGTGGCCTAACATATGATCTATCTTAGAAGATCACTTCTAAGATAGATCACTTAGAGAAGAGTGTGTATTCCCCTATTATTAGATAGAATGTTCTGCACATGTCAGTTAGGTCCACTCTGTTTATATTATTGTTCAAATATGCTGTTTCCTTATTAATTCTCAGTCTGGATAATCTATCCATTGTTGAGAGTGGGGTATCAAAGTCCTCAACTGTTATTGTGCTACTGTTTATTTCTCTTTTTATCTCTTGGTATTTGCTTTATATATTTAGGTACTCCAATGCTGGGCATATAAATATGTAAAACTGTTCTATCTCCTTGATAGATCTGTCATTATGTAATGACCTTCATTCTCTCTTTTATACCATTTTTAGTTTAAAATCTATTTTCTCTGATATAAATATAGCTACCCCTGCTTATTTGGGGTTACCATTTACTTGAAATAACTTTCTCCATCCCTTCAATCTGTGTGTGTCTTTAAGGCTGAAGTGAGTCTCTTGAAGGCAGCATATCATTTGATATTAGTTTTTATAATCCATTCAGCCATTCTATGTCTTTTGATTAGATAATTTAATCCATTTACAATTAAACTATTGATAATTATTGATAGGTAAAGACTTAATCTTGCCCTTTTGTTAATTGTTTTCTGGTTGTTTGGTAGATCTATTGTTCCCTGTTTCTTATCCTGCTCTCTTTTTTGTATGTTTTGGTATCAGCATGCTTTAACTTCTTTATAATTTTCTTTTGTGTAATTGCTACAGGTTTTTCCCTTGTGGTTACCATCAAGCTTAGATAAAATATGTTAAAATTATAACACCCTATTTTAAGCTGGTAACAGCTTAATTTCAACATAATTCCTAAACTTCACACTTTTACTTCTCCACCCCGTCACAATTTAGGTTACTGCCATTATAATTTATATATTTTGATATTGTGTAACTAATAACAGATTATTGTGGCTATGGTTCTTTTTTTTAACTTTTTAAATACAACTTTTAAAGGTTACACTCCATTTAGAGTTATTACAAAATATTTGCTACATTCTTCTTGTTTTACAATACATACTTATAGCCTATCTTATACCCAATGGTTTGTGCCTCCCACTCTCCAACCCCTATATTGCCCTTCCCCCCCAACTGGTAACCACTAGTTCATTCTCTATATCTCTGAATCTGCTTTTTTGTTATATTCACTAGTTTGTTGTATTTTTTTTTAGATTCCACCTATAAGCGGTATCATACAGCATTTTTCTTTCTCTGACTTATTTCACTTAGCATAATGCCCTCCAAGTCCATTCATGTTGCTGCAAATGGCAAAATTTTATTCTTTTTTATGGCTGAGTAGTATTCCATTGTGTGTGTGTGTGTGTGTGTGTGTGTGTGTGTGTGTATACCACATCTTCTTTATCCATTCAACTGTTGATGAACATATCTTGGCAATTGTAAATAATGCTGTTATAAACACTGAAGTATGTGTATCTTTTCAAATTAGTGTTTTTGGTTTTCTTTTTTTTTTAAATATATACCCAGGAATAGAATTGCTTGGTCACATGGTAGTTCTATTTTTAGTTTTTTGAGAAACATCTATTCTGTTTTTCACAGTGGCTGTACCAATTTACGTTCCCACCAATAGGGTAGGAGGGTTCCCTTTTCTTCACAACCTGCTGACATTTGTTATTGGTAGACTTTTTCGTAATAGTCATTCTGACAGTCATGAGGTGATATCTCATTGTGGTTTTGATTTGCATTTCCCTGATGATCAGTGATGTTGAATGTTATTTCACCTGCCTGTTGGCCATCTACATTTCCTCTTTGGAAAAATGTCTCTTCAGTTCTCCTACCCATTTTCTAATCAGGTTGTTTGTTTTTTTGATGTTGAGTCATATGAGATATTTATATATGTTGGATATTAATCCCTTATTGGTCATATTATTTGTAAATATATTTTTACCTTTTAAACTAGAGTTGTAATGAATTATGCACCACAATTATCAAATTACAGAATCTAATTTTGACTATGTATTTACCATTAGCAGTGAGTTTTAGGCTATCTTTTTATGTTTTTATGATGTTAATTAGTATCCATTTACTTCCATTCAAATAACTCCCTTTAGCATTTCTTGTAAAGCTAGTGGTAATGAGCTCCATCAGCTTTTATTTGTTTGGGAGTCTTTATTCCTCCTATTTCTGAAGGACAGCTTTGTCAGGTATAGTATTTTTGGTTGACAGTAGTTGTCTTTCAATATCTTGAGTATGTCATCCCCTTCCCTCCTAGATTGAAATGTTTCTGTTGAGAAATTCACTGACAGTCTCATGGGGGTTCCTTTGTATGTAACTTCTCTCTTTTCTCTTTCTGCTTTAAAAATTTTTTCTTTGTCCTTGACTTTTGACAATTTAATTTTATATTTCTCAGTGGAGCTCTATTCAAGTTCAATCTGTTTGAGGTCTTTGAGGCCTCACGGATCTGTATGTTCACTTCTCTACCCAGGTTCAGGAAGTTCTCAGCCATTATTGCTTTAAATATACTATCTATCACTTTCTCTTCTCTTTCTGGAATTCCAAAAATGTGAATATTATTTCTTTTCATTGCGTCCCATAGGTGTCATAAGATTTCCTCACTTTCTCATTCTTTTTTTCTTTTTGCTCTTTTATTGGAAAATTTCTCATATCCTATCCTCTGGGTCACTGATTCTTTCTACTGCATGGTGAAGTCTTCTTTTGAAACTCTTATTGCATTATTCAGTTCCATTATTTTCAACTCTAGGACTTCTGCATTCTTTTTTTATGGTTTCTATTGCTTTGTTGAACTTGTTTGTTCATGCATTACTTTCCTAATTTTGTTTAGTTGTCTGTCTGAGTGTTCTTGTAGTTCACTAAACTTCAAGAGAACTATTCTGAATCCCTTGTATGAATGTTGGTAGATTGCTTTTTCTTTAAGAACAGTTATTAGGGCTTTATTAGTTTCCTTTGGTGGTATCATATTAACCTGCTTTTTTTGTGTTCCTTTATTCCTTACATTTGTATCTGTGCATTTGTATAATTAGGTTCCTCTTCCAAACTTTGCAGGTTTGTTTTGGCAAAGACAGATCTTCACCAGTTAGCTCAGTTGGGTTTCTGGGTGTGTCTACTGGTAATGTCCATGGGCAGATGGGGCCTACTACTGTGATCTATTTTGGGGTGAGGCAACTGTTCAAGCTCTGTGGTCAGGAATGGGGGGTGTGCCACTGGTTAAGAATAGTTGGATAGGACTGCTGGCCTGGTTCCCTACCAAAGTGAGGATGGGCTCCACAGTTGCCAGAATTCTCTGGTCAAACTTACTAGATGGTCAGGCCTGGGTACTATATTCAGCAGTAGATGGGGCTATGAATTAGCTTCCCTCCCTGTCAGGGCAACAGGATAGGACCTAGGTCCTACATGGTTCATTGTTTGGGGACCTTATTCAGGCAAAAATGTGCACTGAATTCCCTGGTCAGGTGAGGCCATCAGTTTTCCTCGCCAGACACACAAAGCCACAAGCTGTGTTTTCTGTTCAAGTGTCACTGTAAGCAGGGCTGTTAGATGGGCTACATAGCTTCCCATGTGCTCTGATTAGGTCCCCTGGTCGGGAAGACTGGAGACTGTATTCAGCAATGAGCAGGGCTATGGATTAGTTTTCTTGTCTGGGCACAGTGAGTGAAGCAGCACCAAAGCTGGTAAAGCCCTTTGTTTGTGCCTTAAATCAAGCCAACCTGCACCCCAAGTTCCCTAGCTGAGCAGGACCATTGGCTTTGCTCTGCAAACTATCAGTTCTGCCTGCCCTTCTCTCAGCTCAAGCAGCACTGACCACAGAGATTCCAGATATTCTTGCCAGCCCTTATGGTCACATGGCAGGGGGGGCAGGAGCCACACTGAGTGGGGCTATATCTCAGCTCCCATGCCTGGGTGGGAAGGGGATGAGCCACTCCAGGTAACTCTCAATTTCCCAACAGGTTCTGCTGTTGGAAGGGGCCAGGAGCTACCGTCAGCCGTGGCTATGAATCAATCCCTGCTTATGCATAGCAGGGGAACTCTCTGCCCAGTACTGCCTTTGCTCTGGGGGCAATCAGCTCCACCTGCTCACTTCTCGGCTCAAGGATTAGTGGGCTACACAGCTTTCAGGTGTTTCCACCAGGCCCTCTGGTTAGATGTGGTCAGGAGACATTCCCCACAGCAGATGGGGCTGTGACTCAGCTCCTTGTTCCTTGCCTGGGCATGGACAAACCAGGCCTAGGGCCACCAAAATAACTCATTTGAGGATCCAAATAAGGCAAATCTACACGCCATCAAGATCCCTGGTAGGGATCCCACTTGGTTCTGCAGATGAGCAAACCACTGGTTGGGATGACTACTTGGGTACTGCAGGGATAAACTCATTTGCCAAGATCCATGTGCTGACTATTGCAAGCCCTTCCTTCCTTCTCCATCATCATCAGATTCTCAGTAGTTGACTTCCTCAGATTTCCCTGAGGGGCGAGATCAGAGTAGGGGCTCCCACAAAGCAACCTACAATGCTGGGAGTCTCTGGTTGTCCTTTTTGGGTTCTCCTTTCCCACTGGAGGAACCAGAAACTCAGGGGAGACCTCTCCAGGTAGTGCTGTGCTGGCCTGGGGGAGGGGCAATGGGTCAACGTGTAGCTGCTTCCCTCACTCTTCTAATGCAGCCTCTCTTGGTCCCTGTGGTACAGTTGCACCTAGAATATGCTACCTCCGTATACTAGGATTCTCCCAGTGGGATCTTCTTCTTAAATAGCTGTTAGTTGTACTTATGAGGGGAACAAAGTCAGGAACGCCATGTTGGTGACATCACTATCTGATTTTTTTTTCTTTACTGTATTTTCTTTTTAATTTCCTAAAGCAAACTGATATTCTGAGTTTTTTTTAAAGTGTCCTGATCTTGTGTCGTGGATTCAATATGTTCTCCTATTTCTCTCAAGTTATTAATTTTAAAAAATATTTTGTGTCCTGCATTGCCTCTACTTCCTTCCAGTTCCTATTGTGGATGTGTGATTGTCTTCCTGTTCTAGTTTATGACTTTCACATTGCAGGTTTCCCTCACATGTATGGTGATCTTTGGATATTCAATAATATTGCACACGAAATACTGAAAAGCTGATTGGAAGCTTGTCAACCAGTGGGCTTCACTTAAGGAGATTAGGTGGTAGCTTTTTGTTAGGGGGGACTTGGTTCCCCAAATATTGGTATTTCTAGGACTTTCCCATAAGTTTATCCAGTTTTTTATAAAGAAAAATCCTTTATGTCCTGCCTGATGTGTTCTGGGAACAACAGCACAGCAAATGAGGAAGTCATTTGGAAGTCTCTGTTTATTCCTTCCTTTATACTTTCACTATTTTCACAAAATATTTTTGCAAAAAATTACTCTTATAACTATATAATTTTTATAAACTCATGTTAAAAAAGAAAAAGAAACAGGATGAATTGATGAAAGAAATTCAAAAAAATATTTTTGAGATTCTACAATATGTAAAGCATAATGTTTGATGTGCTCTAAAATTAAAAAATTATTAAGATTTAAACATTTGCTCCAAAACAGTTCGCAATCTACCGGAGGGAGACACTAGCATAACTAACTAACTAACTTAACTAATTAATTAATTAATTTATTTATTTCTTTTAACATCTTTATTGGAGTATAATTGCATCAGCTATACATATACATATATCCCCATATCTCTTCCCTCTTGCGTCTCCCTCCCTCCAACCCTCCCTATCCCACCCCTCTAGGTGGTCACAACACACCAAGCTGATCTCCCTGTGCTATACAGCTGCGTCCCACTAGCTATCTATTTTACATTTGGTAGTGTATATATGTCCATGCCACTCTCTCAATTTGTCCCAGCTTACCCTTCCCCCTCCCCGTGTCCTCAAATCCATTCTCTAGTAGGTTTGCATCTTTATTCCAGTCCTCCCCCTAGTTTCTTCATGACCAATATTTTTTTTTTTTAGATTCCATACATATGTGTTAGCATATGGTATTTATTTTTCTCTTTCTGACTTACTTCACTCTGTATGACAGACTCTAGGTCTATCCACCTCACTATAAATATTTCAATTTCATTTCTTTTTATGGCTGAGTAATATTCCATTGTATATATGTGCCACATCATCTTTATCCATTCATCTGTCGATGGACACTTAGGTTGCTTCTATGTCCTGGCTATTGTAAATAGAGCTACAATGAACATTGTGGTACATGACTCTTTTTGAATTATGGTTTTCTTAGGGTATATGCCCAGTAGTGGGATTGCTGGGCCGTATGGTAGTTCTACTTTTAGTTTTTTAAGGAACCTCCATACTGTTCTCCATAGTGGCTGTATCAATTTACATTCCCACCAACAGTGCGAGAGGGTTCCCTTTTCTCCACACCCTCTTCAGCATTTATTGTTTGTAGATTTTTTGATGATGGCCATTCTGACTGGTGTGAGGTGATACCTCATTGTATTTTTGATTTGCACTTCTCTAATGATTAGTGATGTTGAGCATCCTTTCATGTGTTTGGTGGCAATCTGTATATCTTCTTTGGAGAAATGTCTATTTAGGTCTTCTGCCCATTTTTGGATTGGGTTGTTTGTTTTTTTGATATTGAGCTGCATGAGCTGCTTGTAAATTTTGGAGATTAAACCTTGGTCAGCTGCTTCATTTGCAAATATTTTCTCCCATTCTGAGGATTGTCTTTTCATCTTGTTTATGGTTTCCTTTGCTGTGCAAAAGCTTTTAAGTTTCATTAGGTCCCATTTGTTTAGTTTTGTTTTTATTTCCATTTCTCTAGGAGGTGAGTCAAAAAGGATCTTGCTGTGATTTATGTCATAGAGTGCTCTGCCTATGTTTTCCTCTAAGAGTTTTAGAGGAAACTAAAGTGTCTGGCCTTACATTTAGGTCTTTAATCCATTTTGAGTTTATTTTTGTGTATGGTGTTAGGGAGTTCTAATTTCATTCTTTTACATGTAGCTGTCCAGTTTTCCCAACACCACTTATTGAAGAGGTTGTCTTTTCTCCCTTGTATATTCTTGCCTCCTTTATCAAAGATAAGGTGACCATATGTGCATGGGTTTATCTCTGGGCTTTCTATCCTGTTCCATTGATCTATATGTCTGTTTTTGTGCCAGTACTATACTGTCTTGATTACTGTAGCTTGGTAGTATAGTCTGAAGTCCGGGAGCCTGATTCCTCCAGCTCCATTTTTCTTTCTCAAGATTGCTTTGGCTATTCGTGGTCTTTTGTGTTTCCATACAAATTGTGAAATTTTTTGTTCTAGTTCAGTGAAAAATGCCATTGGTAGTTTGATAGGGATTGCATTGAATCTGTAGATTGCTTTGGGTAGTGTAGTCATTTACACAATGATGATTTTTGCAGTCCAAGAACATGGTATATCTCTCCATCTGTTTGTATCACCTTTAATTTCTTTCATCAGTGTCTTATAGTTTTCTGCATACAGGTCTTTTGTCTCCTTAGGCAGGTTTGTTCCTAGGTATTTTATTCTTTTTGTTGCAATGGTAATTGGGAGTGTTTTCTTAATTTCACTTTCAGATTTTTCATCATTAGTGTATAGGAATGCCAGAGATTTCTGTGCATTAATTTTGTATCCTGCTACTTAACCAAATTCATTGATTAGCTCTAGTAGTTTTCTGGTATAGTCTTTAGGATTTTCTATGTATAGTATCATGTCATCTGCAAACAGTGACAGCTTTACTTTTTCTTTTTCAATTTGGATTCCTTTTATTTCTTTTTCTTCTCTGATTGCTATGGCTAACACTTCCAAAACTATGTTGAATAATAGTGGTGATAGTGGACAACCTTGTCTTGTTCCTGATCTTAGTGGAAATGGTTTCAGTTTTTCACCATTGAGAATGATGTTGGCTGTGGGTTTGTCATATATGGACTTTATTATGTTGAGATAACTTCCCTCTATGCCTACTTTCTGGAGGGTTTTTATCATAAATGGGTGTTGAATTTTTTTGAAAGCTTTTTCTGCATCTATTGAGATGATCATACAGTTTTTCTCCTTCAACTTGTTAATATGGTGAATCTCATTGATTGATTTGCGTATATTGAAGAATCCTTGCATTCCTGAGATAAACCCCACTTGATGATGGTGTATGATCCTTTTAATGTGCTGTTGTATTTTGTTTGCTAGTATTTTGTTGAGGATTTTTGCATCTATGTTCATCAGTGATACTGGCCTGTAGTTTTCTTTCTTTGTGACATCTTTGTCTGATTTTGGTATTAGGGTGATGGTGGCCTCATAGAATGAGTTTGAGAGTGTTCCTCCCTCTGTTATATTTTGGAAGACTTTGAGAAGTATAACTAACTTTAAAACAAGATCTGTTTTGTGGTATTCCAGAGAGGTAAATCCGGCAATAGAGGTGTTCCCTAACCAGTGCTGAGAGACAAAATGAAGCAGCGGAAGAGTAGAGTAGACATATCTCACTCAAAGGACCTGGAAAGGTTTTGAGAATGAGCTAGACTTTTGAAGTTAATTCTCATGTGTGTAGAGTAACATGTCATGTACTTTTCATATTTAAACCACACAAGCTATTGTTTTAGAAACCATAAGTCTGGTTACAAAATGTGAGAGAGATGACAGGAGAAAGAAACTAGAGGGCAAACCAAAAAGAGTTAAAAGGTTATTTCCTTCAACTTAACAGCTTAAACACGAACCAAAGATGGAATAAAGAACTAAATATTAAAAGTTTCCAGAAAATAATATGGGAAATATCTGCATAAGCTCAACATAGGAAAGGATTTCTTAAACAAGATTCTAAATGTGTTAACTATAAATGACTGATAACTTTGTCTACATTAAATTTAAGAATTTCTGTTTGTAAAAGACAACACAGAGAAATTAAAATGTATAGCAGGAAAATACATTTGCATTATCTATAGCCAACAGAGGGCTTAACCCGGGGACATATAAGGAGTCCCTTACAAATCAGTAAGAAATCAACAGAAAACAAAATAGATAAGTGGGCAAAAAGGCTTGAATAGGTATTTAACAAAAAGAAAATCCAAATGGACAATAAACATGAAAAGATCCTCAACTTTACCAGTAATCACAAAAATGTAAATTAAAACTACAAAGAGAAGACTTTAAACACATATACATTCACACACATACATACACACAAATAAAAATAAAAAATTTTTAAAGCCTGATTATATCACATATCATTAGGGTATGGAATAATACAGATACCTATGTGATGCTAAAACAAATGTGAACTGGTTTCCTTACTTTGTAAAAAAGCTTGTCATTAATAGTAGATTAAAGATATACATGCCTATATATCCAAAGAGAACTCTAATTCAAAAAGATATATACAGCCCAATGTTCAGAGCAGCACTATTTACAATAGCCAACACATGGAAGCAACCTAAATGTTCATTCTCAGATGAATGGAAAAAGAAGAAGTATACACACACACATACACACACAATGGAATATTCCTCCACTATAAAAAAGAATGAAATAATGCCATTTGCAGCAACATGGATGGACACAGAGATTATCATACTAAGTAAAGTAAGTCAGAGAAAGACAAATATCCTATGATATCACTTACATGTGGAATCTAAAAGAGGATACAAATGAACTTATTTAAAAAACAGAAACAGACTCACAGATATGAAAAACAAACTTATGGTGACCAGAGGGGAAAGGGGGTGGGGGATGTATTAGGAGTTTGGGATTAGCAGATGTAAGCTACCATGTATAAAATCGATAAACAACAAGATCCTACTATATAACACTGGGAACTATATTCAATATCTTGTAATAAGCCATAATGGAAAAGAAAAACAAAAAAAGATATACATGCCCAGCAAATCCACCCCAAATGCAAATTCCACAGAAACTCATGCACATCCGTATTATGATATGTTTATAAAATGTTCCGAGCAGCACTATTTGCAATGGTAAAAAATGGAAACAACCCAAATGCTCATTAATAATAGAATGAAAAAACAAATTGTGGAATATTCATTCAATAGAATGATATAGCAATAAAAACATGCAGTGATATGGCACTATGTGGATGAATCTCAGAGAGGAATTAAAGAAGCAAATCACAGAAGATCCACATACAATGTAATCTAATTTACATAAAGTTTAAAACTGAGTTATTTTCTTTAGGGAAGCATCCATCCATCAGTGGTAACTCTAGAGAAAAGAAATGGACATATTATTACAAACATCAGGGAAAATGCTTCCCTCTGGCGGATGAGGATGAGCACATGGGGGTACAGGAAATACACTACTTCTTGGCCTGGGTTGCTGTATCATGGCTCATTTCACAATTATTCTATGAACTTACATTTACATGTATTTTCTCTAAGAATATCAACCAACAAAAAATAAAATAAATACATACAGATTCTGAATACATGAATAAGGCAAAAGACTGGGAGAAAGAAAAAATCAAAAGTAGAGAGATGGGTTATTGTAACAACTCAGGAGAAGACCTGAGGTCTTGAACAATGACAGAAGAGGGGGGAGGAATGGGTCTGAGAGTTATCACAATAGAGGTAGAAGTAATAGGATTTGGTGAATGATTAGATACAATAACAAGGAAAAATAGAAGAAATGAAGATATCTTCAAGATGTTATTCAGGTGACTAGTAGGATAAATACACCATTTAGTACAGAAAGGCAATAAAGTAAGGTGAGAAAGTACATTCAACAGGAGAAAGGTGGTGAAGATGACAGGAACTGCTTGGGCAGTTTTGTTTTTTAAATAAATTCATTCATTCATTCATTCATTCATTTATTTTTGGCTGCATTGGGTCTTCGTTCCTGTGCGCGGGCTTTCTCTAGTTGTGGTAAGCAGGGGCTACTCTTATTCATGGTACGTGGGTTTCTCATTGTGGTGGTTTCTCTTGTTGGGGGAGCATGGGCTCTAGGCACGTGGGCTTCAGTAGTTGTGGCACGTGGGCTCAATAGTTGTGGCTCACGGGCTCTGGAGTGCAGGCTCAGCAGTTGTGGCACACAGGCTTAGCTGCTCCGCGGCATGTGGGATCCTCCCAGACCAGGGCTTGAACCCATGTCCCCTGCACTGGCAGGCGGATTCTTAACCACTGTGTCACCAGGGAAGTCCCTGCTTAGACATTTTGAGTTTAGCCCCCTCTCTGTGACACTGTAGAGATACCCAGTACGCTTGAAATACTCGTTTAGAATATAATTATATTGCAATCATTTCTTTCAAGCCAGCCAAGAAATGTTTTTTTGAGTAACTCCCACTTACAAGGTACCATGCTGAGAACTGTAAAGGACAAATAAAACATAAGCATCATTTTCTTCCCCAGGAAGCTTATACATTAGCCAAGGACATGGGACATGTATAATGGGAATGGCACCTAAATAAAAGGCAAGGATAAATGAGTTACAGAGATGATGAGTGATAGAGACTTTAGTAGTGGAGGAGGAAGTATGGATGTTTGGATAGATAGATAGATAGATAGATAGATAGATAGATAGATAGATAGATACATACATACATACATACATACATACATAGGAGAGAGAAAGGAAATCATTTACAACTAGTCTTTTTTTGATCTGTGTCTTGGAAGATGACTAGAGCTTAGAAAGAAGAAAAAAGTCTTTCTAGACAGAGATGGCACTAAATAATATATTCAGAGGATGCTAAACAGACCAGTCTGGGAAGAATTAGAGGAATGGCAAAGACAACATGAGAATGGTAGAATGGAGCCAGATTTTTTTCATTAGCTGAAGGAGATAAGAAAACAAACAGAAGATAAAGGACACAGGTCAGAGATCATGGTACTGCAGTAGTCAAGACAAAAAGATATAAAGACCTGAGCTAAAAATGAAAGTGAAGGAACTGTCTCAAGAAATGTTGTTTAGGAAGAATTAATATACAATTGATGGGGAGGGGGAGACAAAAGCTAAAGCCACCTCTGAGGTTTGAAGTCTAGACAGCAAGATCCTTGAGACCACTGTCAAAAAGATGGTAGGCAGGATGGGGAGATTCTGGAGAGGGACAAGAGCTCAATTTTAAGCACTGGAAAGATAATGAGACAGAAGCTGATTAATCAAGCAAAAAGAGCCCAATATGGTCTTGGAAAATTAAAGCATCTACTCAGGAAAAAAAGCTAGTTCAGCAGAAGAATCAAGATGTATGCACAGAAAAGTGAAAGCTGAATCTAGAGAAGTAAAAAGATCTCTAATGAACTTATTGAAAAATCATGTATTAAGTACCAACCACATGTGGTATATCATAAAAGGAACTTTGAGTTAAGAAGGCAGAAAAAGCATTATAAGAAGAAAGTAAAAGAAATTCACAAATTTAACAAGTGAGAAGAAAAAAACATTTAAAAATTACCATGATTAGCAACTCCTCACTCCCCCCAGTCCTACTCCCCAGCAACCACAGGTATAAAGTTTTAATTATGCAAGCTAAACAGTTTCTAGAAATCTGCTGTACAACACTGTGCCTATAGTTAACAGTACTATATTTACACTTAAAAACCCATTAAGGGGGACTTCCCTGGTGGTCCAGTGGTAAAGAAACCACCTTACAATGCAGGGGATGTGGGATCAATCCCTGGTCGGGGAATTAAGATCTCACATGTCACGGGGCAGCTAAGCCCGCGCTCCACAACTACTGACCTCATGCGTCTCAAGTAGAGCCCACGTGCTGCAAACTACAGAGCCTACGTGCCCTGGAGCCTGCGCGCCACAGCTAGAGAAGAGAAAACCCGCACGCCACAACTAGAGAGAAGCCCGCACACCAAAATGAATGATCCCACATGCCTCAGTGAAGATCCCATGTGCCACAACTAAGACCTGACACAGCCAAAAATAAATAAAATAAATAATAAATAAATCTTAAAAAAAAAACATTAAGGGAGCAGATTTCATGTTAAGTGTTCTTATCACAATAAAAAATTTTTTAAGGTATGTTCCAAGAAAATAAAAGACAAAAGTCAAAAGCAAAAAAACAAAAAACCAAAAACAGCTTATCTCAACTGGACAGGAAAATAAGTGATTGAAGGAAGACTAATACAGACAAATACAACAGAGATGTCAAGGAGAAATGGACAGAGAAGGGACCTTTAAAATGCCACTGACAATCAGAAAGTCATTGGTGAACTTCAGGAAAGCAGTTTCATTGACGTGAAGTGGATAGAAGCCATACTGAGAGGGGAGAGTTCTGCACTGGTCCCCGCTACCCAGAGCACTTCCCTCATGGCTGCTTCTTCATCTCCCTCAGATCTTTGCCCAAATGCCATCTTCTGAGTGAGACCTTCCCTAATCCTCCTATTTGAAACTGTATCCCTTCAGCACTCCTTTTCCATCCCCATGCTCTGTTTTCATCACAGCACTTATCACCATGCATGTTACTTACTTATATTTGTTTATTTCCATCTCATCTGATATCAACTCCATGAGAGCAGGGATTCATGTCTAGTGTTTATCACTCCCGGGCCTAGAACAGTGCCTGTACAGAGGATGTCCTGAAAACTAATTTGAGAAAGTGTATCAAGACGAAGATGTAGCAACTGTGTTACATGAAAGGCCAGGTAACACAAGGACAGAGAATGGACACTAGGATTTTGGAAGATGACCTAAACAAGGGCAATTTCAAATGAGCAGTGTAAAAAAATACCAGGCTGGAATGGGTAAAAGTATTAATGGATAGGGATGAGGTAAACACAGGAAGTATAAACAACCCTCCTAAGGAGGTTTGCTATATAGAGAAGAGAAAGGAGATGATAGCTAGAGAGATGTTTTTGTTTTTGTTTTGTTTGGAGATGGGAGATGTTATAGAATATTTGTATAAGGATGAGAATGTTCAAGTAAAGAAGAAAAAGTTTAATAATGTAAAAGAAGAGAGATAGTTAATAAAGTGATACCCTTGCAAAGTCAAGAGAGGGCAGATTCTGGTGCACACAGTTGGGAACGGCACCCTAGCCAGAAGGAGAAACAATTACCCCACTAGGAAAGGCAGCGAGGTCTAGCCTGGATGCAAGTTGACCAAAGATGAGGCAATTCTCTTCTGATTTCTTTCTTAGTAAAAGGAGAATTGAGTCTGCTGAAGATTTAAGAAGATATGAAAAAAAAGAAGATATGAAACAGTTGTCTTGAGCGTGAGAAAGTGAATCTACTAAGGAGATGTATAGAATTCTTAGGCATTATTGAATGCCAATGGGAATTTCGGGGTATGGAATTTTAAGTGAGAACACTGAGCAACAAAATTGTGGATTCTTTCCCAGCTATGTTCAGTTGCACAGGTATAACTGTAGAGTGGATGAAGGGTTGGGTTTAACCACCATGACTAGCAATGTTTTCTACCAAATGATAACATAGTGATGCATACAGTTGTAACCTAAATAAAGAGCAGAGCTCCCTGTGGCCTAGTCTCACCATTTTAGTACATTAACCCACACATACATAAAGTCTAGTAATCAAAAGGAATGATTTATTCAGACCTCTCAAAGAACACTTGAGAAGATCCAATTCATAACATACAAACACCATGTCCTAATTCTGTTCACTAACTGTCTCACCCAGGGATACCCTTGAAGCTTTCCACCACAATTTATTCACAACTCTCCCAACCAAAACTTCTGTGACACTCGGTTGGCACCAGCTCTGCTCTTTCATCTTAATTTCCCTTTTCTGTTGTCTTCGTTCCTTTCTACTTCTCTTGAGCAAATCCTGAGCCTTTCCAACAAATTGTCTACCTTTCCTTCTCTTATTCTTCCCTACTAATTATTGTGATAGACAAAATAAATGGAGGGGTGGGGTGGGAAAGATGTAAGAGAGCATGCAGGCCATATAGGCCAATCCAAACTTTTCCATGAAGCATAGGGACAGGAAAGCAATGGTAAAAATTCATACATTCATCCCTGTTACATAGCTTTAATTATGTAATTCTTGTGCCAAAGAGCATTGTTTTGAACTCTTGTCTCCATTTCTGGAATATAATATTCAAAAGCAGTAACATAATCTCTGTTTGCCATTCCATCAGAACTTCTACTTTGATCCGTTGTTGAAACAAACAACAAATAAACACAACAACAACAAAAAACTGGGCTTCAAAATAAACATTTTATGGTCAAAACTGAAGTATTAGTTTTTAAGTTCCTTTGTTCAAACTGTATGTATGTTTCTTAGTTTGATTGAAGTATAGGTGATTTACAATGTTTTGTTAATTTCTGCTGTACAGTAAAGTGATTCAGTTCTCTCTCTATATTCTTTCTCATGTATGTATGTTTCACAAATGGCAAAAAATACCCCCACAAACTTATTTCCATAAGAAAAGTAATAGACCACTTATCTTTATTAAATTTCTCAGCAAAAATATACAGTCCCGTAACATCATTTTACTGAGAATTTTTCCTCAAGTGTCTTGTGAGTATTTCTATAGTGAAGTCTTAGGGAAGTTTCTCTAGCCCAGAGCAACCCCTATCTCCTCCCTTTCTTCTATTCAATCATCCCCAGAGACCCTCTTTGCTGTGTCTTCAGTGGCTGACATGACGGGCACTACTTTAGAGGTGCTGCCCTTGTCCTTTTCATTCAAGACTCACTGTGGAGTAGGGTAGAGCCATCCCAACTCTCCACAAATCTGCTGCTTCTAAAGGGAAGGGCTTATTCAACTTTTAGGATTTTGATTGCCATCTACTGTGAAGAAACACACAATAGGTTTTAACAATATAGATGGTGTATTTGTTTCCTATTGCTGTTGTAACAAATTATCACAACTTGGTGGCTTAAGATAACGCAAATTTATTATCTTACAATTCTGGAGGCCAGAAGTCTAAAATGGGTCTCACTGCGCTAACAATCAAGGTGTCTTCGGGGTGATGCTCCTTCTGGAGGCTCTAGAGAAGAATCCATGTCCTTGCCTTTTGCAACTTCTAGAGGCTGCCTGTGTTCTTTGGTCACAGCCTCCTTCCATCTTCAAAGCCAGCAATGGCCAGTCTAGCCCTTCTCATGGGGCATCACTCTGATACTCACTCTTCTGCTTCTCTTTCACACATAAAGACCCTGGTGACTACATCAGGCCCATCCAGAAAATCCAGGATAATCTCTCCATCTCAAGTTCAACTGATTAGGAACCTTAGTACCATCTACAACTTTAATTCCATTTGCTACGTAACATAACATGTGCCAGGTTCTAGGTGGGCCCAGAGGCCATTATTCTGCCTACCACAGATACAAAGATTACAAAATCTAAGAAATCTTTTTAAGTTCTCAAATTAATTTCCTTTAGTTCTCAATTCCCTTGCTGACACAGTAAGTAACTGGAAGTCATCTAAGGCTTCTGTGCTCTTCCATTATTATAGAAAATGGAGCTTACCACAATGCCCTGTTCATGAATAGCCCACGTGGACTTCCCTCCTCTGTGATCATTTGTCTTCCTTAAATATAAAGCTAAAGAATCAATAAATCCACAGTAATAAATGCCTCCTGGTTTCAGTTGGGCATACATATGCTGGAAGGCCTCCATAGTAAACGGTACAAGTCCTGCCAGGAATGATCCATTCTGGGCATTCCCTCTTAGTTTAACTATTAACATTGAAAAATATATGCCTAAATACCAATAACACCTATAAGTCAATATGACAGCTTTCCATCAGAAGCAGAAATCTTAATTTGTACCTGGGAACTTTCCAGAACTACTGGAGTCATATTTTCAAGCAAGTCATTGTCCCCCACTGCCCAGGAAGCCCATGTTTCACCCTCCATTCTTTTGTTTGTTGGGCTGTAAGTAACAGTGGCAGCTCCAAAATTTCTCCATACAAACAAGATAGGAGATGTGTTGGCTAGGGAAGCTCTGGCGTTAGGGGCTGTGCACTAAAGCTGCTCTTTGAAGGCGCTTATCAGAAAGGACAGTGAAATATCCATTTCTAAGAATGGAGAGAAGCTGAAGAAGCTCATGGAAAGACTAAAGGCATTCCCATCCCAAAGCCTTCCTTTTGTTACCAGCAAGGATGGACAATCCATGGAAACTTACATTTGAAAGAGACCTTAGAGACCATTCCAGTCTGGCTCCCAATCCCCTGAACTCCCTCCTCCGAGCCTCTGAGACATGGGTCATCCATCTGTTGCAGTATCACCGCAAACACCACCTAGAGCTCACTAGCTCGGAATGGTGAGCATTTCAGCTCTGAGTTCTAAATCTGGGCGATTTAAATTCTGAATCAGGTAATGTTTACTCCAGTCCAGTGTCCTAGTCCTTTCCAGAAACTTAATATCTGATTCCTGTCTCTGAAGTCTCCCTCCAGAGTTTCTTTTTCTTGTCAGTCCTCAACTCCAGTTGGAGATAAATGTCAGAATTATTTCAAGCACAGAAGCATCCCTGACGATCTCTGCACTATATATATATATGGGAGGATTGATAGAAGCAGGAGCACCTCCCTCTTTTTATATGTGTGTTCTATTCCTGGTCACCCAGATTTCAGGTCGAAAAACCTTTGGCCGAGGAGCAGTAATGGCTTTAAGTGACTTGAAGTTCAGCCCACCCTGCTGAAACACCAACAAGGAAACTCAAGATGATTCCTCTGATCAGATAAAAGGTGTTATTCGAAAAAGTGCATGAAATGAGTGTTCTGACAACCAGGGAATTTCAAGAGAATGCAGGAAGTAGTGGGTTTCTCCAAAACCTGTGCTTAGGAGCAAAGTGATGCAGTAAATCCAGAGAATGAGAAGTTCCATGACAAGAAGAGACAGGACATGACAATGCAGTTCAATAATTCACTTCGACAAATGCTGTGAATTGGACTGAAAAGTGCTGAGCTGCTGTTCCAAGGAGAGAGTAGGAGCTTACCTGTCTCAATTTCTGCTTTCCTGAGCAACCTCAACTATTAGTCTGGGAAGAAAGCTGGACCATCAGACAAAGCAGCAGGAAATGATGATGTCATCATGACTGAAGCAAATGAGTTGAAACTGTCTTGTATCAAAGTAGCTCCTGACTCTCCGATGTGCTAAGGATGCCGAGATAGTGTCTAATCTCTTAGGTTTCCTTGCACCTCTGCCCCTGATACCACTTGAAACCAACTCCACTTCTGACAGAATGTACCAGAATCCCAGGATTCAGGGAATCCTAAAAGTCAGCTGCACTGTCCCTCCCCACCACCTCCTCGCCACCTTGAGGCTTGTCTGTCTGAAAACCGCTCTGGAGGAAATTCAGCCCACTTTGGGGCAGTTCTGACTAGGAGACTGCTAAGAAACCTACCTCTAAGATATTAGGCCCAGCTTTGCTCTCCAATGCTTGCCCAGAATATACTGACTCACTCTCCCACATAAATGCCATTAGAATATTTAATGACAATTATGTCACCTGAGTCTTCATTCCTCTAAGGCAAACATCTCCAATTTCCTCAGAATACTGACAGATCCTCTCTCCTTTGTTCTCCGTTTCCTCTGAGCCCTACACTTTCGTCAATCTCTGTCAAGCACAAAAGCCAAAAACAGCCACCTGATTCCTCAGATGTGGGATAACAATCCCAGAATGAAAGGTGACCATTACCTCCCTACTGAGTGAAACCAATATATATATCTGAATCAAGGTGTCCAAATTAACTATTTTGGCCAGTACACCAAACTGTTAAATCATATTGTTCTTGCAATCAACTAAAACCACTGAATTATTTTCATAGTGCTGCTGATAAACCAAACATCTTTATCCTGTGCTCATGCAGTCTGCAGCTTATTTGAAGGACGTAACTCTAGATCTTTACCTAAAGAAATTCTTAGAGCTACTTTTGCTTTTAGTTTTTAAAAATGGAGCTTCCAGTATTTGCATTTTGATAAACTCGAAAATATCTTTCTTCCATCTCCTCGTTCATTACTTCTGCATTTGAACTTGTTTCCACAAAGTAAATTAATTCAGATGGAAAGAAATATTAATTTGTTTTGGTAAATGCATTAAAAATGCTGTAATTAATAAGAAAAACAAGCGTGACAAATCTTACCACTGTGTACCATTGTAAAAAATTAGAACTCTGTTAAATTTCACCTTGTTACATAAAATAATTATTCTACTTACTGGAGACCTTTGCATATCCTGATTTAGGTATGCAAAATATTAATCATCACTTTCAGCTCTGTGTCCAACTCATAAATATCTCTATTAATGGCTAATTTCAAGATGCTGAGAAAAATACTGACCAGATTTAAACCATTAACAGCCCTAAGGCACACTGTTAGCAACTAGTATTGGTTAATATGGCAGCTTTAATTCTCACAATTTGAGTACAGGTTTTCAATTTGTCAAGAGTCCCTCTAGCTTTGAACTATCATTCAGCTTAAGTTTTTCACACTTTACCCACAGGTGATGAGCTATGGCATCATGTGAAATACTGAAATGTACATGACCACATTAACTCAGATGTAGAGTGTTTTAATCCAAATACAAAACACAAAACTCAGGAGGCTCTTTGCAATATAACAATAAAGAAAATGAAATGCTTTAGTCAGACCCACGAAACTATTTATCAGGACTCTGCTAAAGCTTCTGGAAGAAAACATTAATAATAATGATAACTGAACCAGTCAAGGTAAAATAGATTGTATTGGCTCAAGTAACTGAAAAGTCTGTAATAGCCACAGCAGGATTCTGGGTTCATAGGGTACCATAAGAACCTAGTTCCTCTCCGTCTCTCAGCTCTGCTCTCCTCCATGCTGGCTTCACAAGACCTCTCGGAATCAATTCCTGGTTGAAAAAGCATGTCTCTTTGTGGCAACACCAGCCCAAGGTCTGGGAATAACTAAATGAACCAACATAGGAACTAAATGACACTGACTGGCCAGACCAACTCACATGCTCCCCTCTGGATTCAGGAGGGAAGCCCTTCCTGAATACAACCTGAGGGAGGCAGTGGGAACTTGAGCTACTGTAACCAGAGGAAGGGGCAATGGATGTTGGATGGGCCTAAACCTCAAATGGCTACTATGTTAAGTCTAATTAAAATCTTACAGTACACTCACCACAGGAGAACACTTTGCCAGATAAAACACAGAGGTAGAGTGCTATCAGTGAGACCAATAGGCAAACTTGCAATGTTTCCAGGCGCAAAGAGCCGAGAGATCTCTTTCAGATTTGCAAACCATATAACCACATTTTCCATTTTAGCCAGCATAAGTTCCATTCTCACTCAGGGCCAAACTGGCAGTGTATGATGCCAAAGGATTGATTTTGCTGACATGCAGTTAAAAACCAGTCATATCTGCTTTGCAAAGTACCTTTGAGATCAAAGGTTTAGCTCAGAATTCATGCAGCTGGTCCCCTTATGTATTTAAAAAATTTAGGTGAATTTAATCTTACTCCATGCCTGATTTTTTTTTTTTATTAAATTTCTACTGCCTGAGAGTAAGAACTTTAACTTTTTTATGTGCAAGAAAACATGTAGTTTTTATATTCTTCTTTTCTACAGATGAAATGCCCTCACTTTTGTCCTTCTTTTATATTCACATCCTTCATATACAACACTCTAAGAAATTTCTGTAGAATTTAAAATCTAAAAAAATTTGATTAAAAAAAAAAAAACTCACGTCCTAAAACTAATTGATACCAAAAAAAAAAAAAAAAAAAAAAAAAAAAATGTCAGGCAACTACAGCTTTAGAGGAACTCTGAAGACTGATTCTGTGAGTGGATTTCCAGAGGTGGCATATCTGTTTCTCTGAGAGCTTCCTTTTTAAGGAGCATGGGAAGCTATTATTAACACATAGGAAGAATCTATACAGAGTAGATTATGTTAGTCATATCAAATCCAATTCCTTTCTGGAGTGAGGCTAATTTAGCTAGGTGATTTTCTAAATTAAGTTACAGTTGGCTGTTATAGGCTAAAACTTACTCAGTTAAAGATCAGAGCAAACAATAGTTCTCGAAATTTCCTTTTATACATCAGCTCTATCAAGGTGACCCAATTTATTCTAGCTATTTGAAATTCACCTTAAATTGCACACAATTCTATCACTAAGTCTTTGGTTACAAAAAAGGTCAGAGTTACCCAATTTGGGACTCAGGTTCACCAGTGGGCCATCCTCATTTCCATACCATTAGGGTGACTGGTCCTCCCTTCACTCTCCAAAATAGTCTTCCAGGGTCCCTCTGATAAAAATCAATACGAATATGTGGACTTGAAGGATAATAACAACTAAGAAAGCAAGATTACAGTCTATTGATAAAAAACAAAATGGTTTAACTCTAGAGCCTATTCAAACACAAAAAGAAATTACTACAGACAACCATATGCAAATGCTCAATGAAAAACAAAAAAATCTGGATACTGTGGCTAAAGGCTGAGAACCCAGAAATGCATTCCTTTACAGTCTAGTAGAAGAGGCAAGAGAAAAAAATATCAGACAAAGAATAGGAAAGCTTTTATGTGATGTCTTAAAAACAAGGCAGAGACACTAACTGGTCAATAGTTCAACTGAAGAGGAAAATCACTACGAGATGAGAAGACCAAGGAAGATTTGCAAAACACTTTACCTTTTTTCACCTGGCTACATTTTGATGGATTTCTTTAAATCTCAGTTGAAATATGACCTCTTCAGGGAACTTTCCTGACTCCCAGCGCAGATTCGTCTCCCACACCCATTAAACTCCTTCAGTAGCCCATTTTTCTCTTTTGGAGCACATTTCACAATCAAGACTTCATAATGAATGGAGTAATGATTTCTTAAAAATATGTGATTACTCTATTGCAAATTCAGTGACTGCAGGGATCATGCTTATTTTCCCAGCACTTACTTGGCTGTGTCAATAAATAATCCACTAAGCAATTTTTGAGTGAATAACTGAATGAACCATCTAACTCTCTCCTTCCCAACAATACGATTCTAGAATAAAATCCTGAAATGTATCACTGTTTAGACGACCGGGTGAGGCTGTATTTCTGACACATTTGTCGCTAAGCAAATATCTTACATCTCTTCCATTCCAGCTCTGGCAACGTGGACAATTTTGACAACTCTCAGTCCCTTAGTAAAGAGTGAGCATAGTAAACAAGGTAATGTCCATGAAATTCTCAGAGGAGAATAAAAAAGCTATTTAAGGAGTAGGAATTATTGGTGCTTTCAGAAGAGACGCTTATTTGTGTTTTAGGATTGAGGAGATTAATTTATGAGGAAAGTGATGTTTGGCTGATGCATGAAAATGGTGGAGTGGCTCTGGGGGTCATTTCTCTTCCGCTATGATGCTCCATTTAAACCTGACCCATGTGATCCCTCACTAATGAATTGCATACATTTGTGCATAAGTGGCATAATAACAAAATAACTCGAGAAATAATCTCTACATGTACCAGAAAAGCTTAAGTATAAGGATATACAATTCTTTCTTACTGCTTCTCTGCTTGAGTCCCTTATTACTTGGGTAGTAAATACCGTAACCTAATATGGAGAGAATTTGCCAAAACTGAAAATAGTTGTTCTTTAAAATAACTTAATGTGTTCTTTGAAACCAGTAATCGGATTAAGCAGCAGGGTTTTAAAAGAGTTATTTAGCCTTTAAGTCTAATAAAGAAGTTTGTCTTTCCTACAAAATTAATCTAAGAGCGAATTTTCATCCTTACAAATGGCCTTAGACTATCCATTCCTTTTTTCTCAAAGTACAAGTTAAAAACTGTAAGTGAAAGATTTTAACCATGTTTATATTACTGTTTTTTCTCTATATACTTCTCCTTTATTTTTGCAATGTTCTGCCACTTCTTATTGGATCAGTAATTAATAAAGTCTCTTGCCATGTTACCAACACAATATCACATATTAATTTATTTACCTTGGTCTTTTTTTCCTAAGGAATGTATACCTTTAGCCAAATGACATGATTTATCTAATGTGGTTTGGTTAAAGTTATAAATTACCATAAACATTTGCTTTGGAAGAATCCATATGAAACTGTAATTCTAAGTGGTTTATGAATTTTTTATTCCCACTAATAGCAAATTTCAGATATACACAAGGGAGAAGGTAACCCACTATCTTAACGTACTACATGGGTATCTCTAGAGAGTCAAACTTCATAGGATGTACAAGGTCAAAGGTGAAATGGGCTCAAAGTCTTCATAGTATTTGATTCGAGAGAACATGATCAAGACAACAAAAGAATAACATCTTTTTGTTATTTATATTCAACATAAAATTCATGCAGAATTTTAGATTCTTTGAGAACCTCTTTAGAGGTGCCAGTAAATCATGCATTTGACATGGTAATTCACAAAGAGGAAAAATATTAAAACGGATTTGGGTCTCTTAGATGATTTACTGTCTTACTCAGATGCAAAACCCTCCAAAGATTAATCCTTTGCCACTGAACAAGCCTGCATTTAAATCATCTCAGAGATTTCTAGGAAAGGAGAGTCAATAACTAACAAGGAAACAATACTCTCAAATAAGAAAATCTTCTGCCTGGACTATGTCTCTCAGTGCATTTACGTTTTTTTATGGAAACTGAGAAATGGAAGCTACAGTACATTACTCATATTCAAGTGCAGGAAAACCTCATTAAAACAATTAATCTGAAGAAGAACAATTTAAATCCCAAAATTATTTCCATATCATGATCCACTGAAATATATTTAGTTAATGGGATTTAAATGAGTTCATTATAAGTGCTATTTTTTTCCTGGCCCCTCTTTATTTAAAACGTATTAGATTTTTTTTTTTTTTTTTAAATCTTGATGATAAGTTACCTGCATTGCAATGGCAGAGAGAAGCTGATTTACGATTTAGGTTGAAATTGTGATAGTTCTTTTTTCTCACCATCAAGGAACAATGATGATGCTGGCAACTACCCTATCTAAAATATTTGAATTCAAAAACCCACCAACACTATCAAACCATCCTCTCTAGTAAAACACTATTATGTAGCTCTGGAAGTTACTACCTGTGTTTTCTTTGATTTCACTACAATACTGATAAGACTTAGTTTACAAGGAAGAGGAAGATGTTCATATCAACAGAGAGCTGATGGTGTCATCATTCACAAAGGCAGGACTCTCAGGTGTGGGGCAGAGGTGACAAGAGCCCATCTGGGATACATCAGTGTGACGTGCCTGCAGGACATCCCCATGCAAGCTGGAACGTGGCAGGGAGAGACACATTTGTGAATGGTCTAAATTGGGGTGCCAAGTTTCCAAGACAGAAAAAATGACAGAGAAAAATGAATCGATTATTACATGCAAAGCCACAGTCATATAAAAAGTGATCTATAGAAATCCTTCATGATTTATGCAAATTAACAGATTACAGAAGTTCAGTTTGATAGTTCAGTCTGATACATATGTATATGCGTCTTAGAATCAATGATGAAAGTAGGATTTCCCTTCTTTTGTTCCTTCATCTAATGGGAGATGGACCAGGGACAAGACAAACAGAAGAGAAAGAGAAAAACCAAAATAATCTGCAAATTGGATAATCTCTGATCAGGGTGGGCTGTTATCACAAATCCTTAGATTTAACCTGTCTCTCCTCCAGGAAGTCATACCTATAACAGAGTAACTTAAATGGAAACAACCCCTGACGGGCATTTGATGTATTTTTCTTTGTTATAAAAGGTAGCATTGTTTATGAAGGCATTCCAACAAATTTGAAAAATCATTTGAAATATGATTCCCTTACCCGTGTGCTTAAGGAATTTTTTTTAAAGGTGAAAGAATTATTTAATATATCAGAGACTACATATCATGAGAAGAAAAATAATCTCAATAATTCTTCAACAATCTCAATTAACCAAATATTTCTAACTACCCATCACATCTGTGCCATTTCTCACCTCTCCAATTTTGCCTTTCAATGTGGTAATAGCTGAAAACACAACAATAAATAGAAAACAAAAAAGCTTCCAATATTTTCCCTGGTTGAAGAAAGACTTTCTCTCAGCTGTATACGATCACAGATATTAAGATTATATAAAAAAGACCTATTTGAGGGTTAGTTTTTCAGACCCCATTTATTATACACAAGGAAGGATTTCCTGGCTAGGATAGTAGCTATACACATTACTATATGCAATCCCTTTTTGCACAAAAACAAAAGCTCTGGGTCACCACTGAGTACTCTGGGATGAGATGGCAGTGGCAGTCAGTGGGGGTAGTGGGGAGGTAGTACTATATAATTTAAATTCTCTTGTCTGGAGATCCCTTTAATAAATGCTGCCCCTTCACAAGAGGGCTGAACAGAGTTAGGGGTATAATTTGTGTCTGTGAAACAAAATGAAGGGGAACAAACGGTCCAGATGTGAGATGGTGAGAGGCATCTACATTATATTAATGTTATAATAGAGAGATAATATGCTATGATGGTTCTGTAAAGAAAAAAGATCATTGCTGTTGGTCAGAGAGAAAGGAAGGCTTCATGGAAGAGACAGAGATGAGCTAAGGCTCAAGAAATAGCTGGTGATAAGGAAAGTGTACACCACATTCATGGTAATAGGAAAGATCCAACTTGGCAAGAATGGTATTAGAAAATCACAGGGCAAAAGGTAATAAAGTCGTAAAGGCCAGCATGCCAGGTGAAAGTGAAGGAGATGCTTAACTATAGGTAATGGGGGTTGGGGGGGAATAGTTAAAAATCCCAGTAGCATGATAACAAATGAGTAACCGTCTGGGGAAGATGAATCGAATATTTTCCATGCTAGAACTGATTGATAAAGAACATATACACACAATGGAGAAAAATCTGGAGGCTGCTGCTAGGGTGGCAGCAATAGGAATGCAAAGGTAATCTGAAGAAATTTTTAAACTAACATGGAAATGAATTGGACTTGGGAGACAAACGAGGGAACTGAGTCAAGGCAACTTGCAGCTATAGGAATGCAAGCTCAGATAACCAGACAAATTATGAAGCCAATGAAAGGGATAAGAAATTCATTTTTATTGAAACCTGCTGAAAGGAAGCAACTCAGGAAAGATGCCAGGGAATCTAGTTTTGCATGGCCAGGTGGACGAGCGGCCGGTAGTGAATCAAGGAATAGCTAAGAAGTTATATAAGATCCTTTTCATTGTTATGGTCAAGGCACATAGATGTATCTTGATTTCTATAGCACTGTGGGTTGTATTAGTTTCCTTTTCCTCCCATTAATTCTCTAGTAATTAGAGTCTGCGTGAGAACAAAAATTCTATTTTGGCAACCACCTCTGTTATGCCACACAAAGTCAGATTGGTTTATTCATCAAATTACTCTATTACAGACACAGACACAATGAGGGCTTCATCAGTTTGGGTCTTCCTTTCATTTTTTCTTTTCAAAAGCTCTGTCCACTCACTGCAGCATCAAATAACAACCCTCCCAGTGATGCACCGTGGAACAGAAAGGGAAAATGTGTTTCAATACAGTCTAATCCCTGCTGTAACAAAAGCAAAGAACATTATCTGTGACTCCAAACTAAAGGAAAAGAACATCTATTTCAGATCCTACACACTACAAGTGCTTGAATAAAAGCCAAACACATGAAAAATATGTATGTGTGTGGGTATAATATACATATGGAATAAATTAATATATTGTATGTGAGGGGAAATGGGGTAAAGCCAGTACAAATATTAAGGTTTAAGTGGGGTTTTTCTTTGGTTTGTTTCAAGTTGAACAGAAAGAAAAGGTATTGTTTTCTTTTTAATTAATTTTTATTGGAGTATAGTTGCTTTACAATGTTGTGTTAGTTTCTACTGTACAGCAAAGGTAAGTGAATGTATACACATATCCCCTCTTTTTTGGATTTCCTTCTCATTTAGGTAAGTGTTTTAAATGGACGAAAAGAAGACATTTCTGACTGCCTTTCGCCACTGAAGCATAAACTTGAACTGAACTATGCCTTTATCTTCCTTCAGCTCCTCAGTTCTGGGTTCAGCATATTTCCCTTCCTTCTCCAATCCTGCCTTAGCATTCTTGGATATTCAGTGACTCAGGCTTATTTTCCTTCTTTTCAAGACCGGCTCCTCTTAAAATCCCACATGCAGCTGTTTAGAAACGATGGGTGCTTCATTCTCTCCTAGCACTGTCTCTCCGGTTATCCCCAGACCATCCATCCTCATCAGCATCCCTTCAGTGGAGGCAAAATGCAGATTCCAAAGCACAGCTCAAGTCTAATGGAGTTGGACTTCTCACCCCTTCCTGTACCTCATAGTTTTGGGTGAACTTCTTTCACTTCTAGAAATACCCTTGTATTTTTCCTTTACCCCAACTCAAACTGCATCAAGTTGGATAGGAGTGGAGAATGTCTTGATACAAACCCTACCTATATGGGATGCACCTACCTAAGGCCATCTCTTAACTATGGCAAGTATTTTATTTACTCAATCACAAAATCAAGCAAGTACCCGACTCAACTATTTCTTTAATAGCTAAACTCAAGATCTCTTCAATTGCTAGTGAGGTCATAGCTTTTTCTAGACAAGAAGTATCCACCATGGGTCCAAGAAGCAGATCTCTTTCGTCATAACAAAATGTAGATGACTCAAAGACTAATTTGGGCAACTGTGCCAAGCAGATGAGTGAATAGAGATGATAGTTAACATTAATTTGTGCTTTGAGATAAAAATCAACAAACATTTATTGAATATCAACTCCATACAAGGAACCATTAAATACTCTGTAGGATACTTATAGATCAAGCATCCAGTAATTAATTTGGGAAAATAATGCCAATATACAAACGATTAAATAAGATTTCAGTTTAAGACTGCAGAAGGTTTGGCACAAAACTGTATAAAATATGCCTGCCAACTGGAGCAATCCAAGCTCAGAGAGGACATAATTCAGTTCACCCTGAGATGTCAGCAAAGGTTTTACAAAGGAGATGAGATGTGAACTAGGATTAATTGGGTCTCCACAGGTAGAAAAGAGAGGGACAGGGTTTAGCAAGGTGGGGGAACAAGATGATGGGACAAAAAGACAGAAATGGCAAAGCAAAAACCATTTACTGGCGAACGGGAGTAAACCAGAGGGGCTGGAGTAGAAATTCTAATCGGAGGAAACGCAAGAGGACGGCTCAAAACTGAGGAGAGGAAGGAGCTAAACTAGTGGTTGCCTGTAACAGGCTGGGTAGTATAGGGACCGGCTGCTAACAGGCATGGGGCCCCTTGGGGGGTGACAAAAACCTTAAAACTAGAATACAACTGTACAACAAATATTACAACTGTTCAAGTATTATGGTACAAGAATGCTATCTCAATAAAGCTGTTTTAAAAAAGGGGAGGGAAGATGGTCTTGACAATCACTGTCATTAAAGCATCTTCAAAGTTATCTCTTATATAATTATTCCAGAATCTCACAAATATATCTGCATATACCAAAAAATGTGTGACCATCAGTGTTCCTTAACTCTACTCCCTGGCAATCTTCACAGAGTATAACCTTCCTTCTCTTCCCCATGTTCTTATTTATTCCAAAGTATGGACTTGGCTAGCATTCATCACAGCTTTGGGAAGAGCAAATTATATTAGTTACATCTGATTTTCTCATATTGGAGAAATGACACTGAGTTCACAGTGTATCTCAATAGTTTGCTTTTAGCCCATGGGATTTTTCCATCAAGTTACAAACATGTGTCCCTAAATTCATTCATTCTTTTGCTATACAAATAGCTTAAAGTGGCTAGTGATCGGTGGATCCTAGGTTATATTCATTATATTCCATCTAGCTCTATCCCCTACATTAAAAAGAACAAAAGTGACACAATAAAAATACCTTAACTACATCGTTATTAGTATGTGCTAAACACTTTCTATAGATTCTCCTCATCAGATCCTCACCACGATGCCATGATACAGGTTTAAGGACCCCCATCACGTAGATGAAAAAGTTGAGGCTCGGAAAAGTATGATAATTTTCCCAACCACTAGGAGGCAGTTCAAGAAGGCCCATCTGACACAAAGCCTATGAAGAAAAGTTCCAAAGGGAGAAAGAGTAAAATTGTGCATAAGTACAAACATTAGCTGAAGTTAGAACATAGACAAGAAGGTAGTTTTACATCTGAATCACTTCTCAAAAATCTTTGGATGATATAAGTCTGAAAATGAACCCCTAATTGTCTTGACATATGAGCCTATTCTCATAGTCTGCATAAATACTGCAATTTTATCTTGAAAGAATATAAACATCTTTTACATTCATCTTAATTTTAAGTTTCTTGAAAGTTCTAGAAATAATGAATTGTAAGTATTAGCCTGTCTATTCACTAGCTAAAATTATCATGTGCTTTAAGAATAAAAATCAAAATACATATGATTTAGCGTTTTTATAGAATGGACTGGTAGAAATTTTGAGCTAGGCTAAAATGATTATAATTTAACATGCACCCAGAAAAAAAAAAAAGGGAAATTACATGTTAAAATACTAAAATGGCTTAGGTGTGCCTAATTTCTTTTTGCTACACTATATTTATTTTCTAAAGTTAATGCTGACCAATAATCTTTTTATTAAAAATGAATTTTCCCCAGTACATATACAACTGTTGTCTATCTTCATCTACAGAACATGCTAAGATTCCTGCATCTTGCCAGACAAATAAAAATTCTGTGGGTGTACAAGTTCATTTGGCAATAATTTGTTTATGCGAAGATAAAGCAGTGAAGTTATCCATGTTTAAGTGTAAAACAATGAAAGATATAAATTTATTTTTACTGGAAATGAGAGAGTGTTCCAGAGTTCTGCACAATCCATTAACTACTATACCTAAACAAAGTCTTTATAAATGTTATGTTTCTCATTTTATGATTTTATAGCTAATGTGTTTTCAGCCAAGAATAATGTGGTGATCAGAAGAGAGTTCAATACAGATATGTGGCAATGCAGTAAGTATAGAGGTTAATGAATTTCTCAGTGACTAGAAAACAATTATTGATCACCAATTTTTGGAAAGCTTTAAATTGAAATTTTTACTACAAAAAGTTACTAAAAAAAATTCAAAGGAGCTAGATAAAAGTTTTGAAACTAATAAGATATTGATTTTTCTAACTTTGTATGCAAATTTGTGGATTTAATAGCCCCTAATTAATTAGACTAATGCCTTTTGCATGGACTGGCTTGTAGAGAAAGGCTACCTGACAAACTGTCTGAATTTGTGAACTGATGTATCTCCAAAGAGGGGAAAATTAATACACCTCTAGTTTGGGAACCTCAGTTAACAGCATAACCTAAATAGCTATGGATTTGGAAGATCCATGTAGTTTTATATCTGTTTCTTATTTACTTGCCACTTGAGGTCAGTAGAAAAGATTAGGAATTGGTTTAAAATTTGATCAATTAGGTCCACTACCAATTGGGTTAATACAATTCAGCATTAGAATATGAAAGAAGAGTAGACACTCCATTTCTATAATAATGCTAAATGACTGGGGGTGGGGATGGGTACGGGAAGCAGAGAAAAAAGGGGAGAGACAGAGAGAAAGATATTGATTATAGAAATGAGACTCATGTAATTAACACCTATCAATAATAAAAAATCCAGGAGTCTCTTCACAAATTAAGAATTTTTTTACGACAACTACTAGGTAGCAGTCACAATAGATCTGAATTTAGCTTTTTTGTTTTCTGAGTCTAACCTATTTAAGAATGTATAAAACAGGGGGAGGGATAAATTAGGAGTTTGGGATTAACATATACACACTACTATACATAAAATAGACAACCAACAAGGACCTACCATAGAGCACAGGGAACTATACTCAATATTTTGTAGTAATCTATAATGGAAAAAAATCTGAAAAAGAATATATATATATATATATATATATATATATATATATATATATATGAATCACTGTGCTAACATAACATTGTATGTCAACTATACTTCAATTAAAAAAAACAAGGCATGGGAAAAAAAATAAAGTCTATCTTGGTCAAAAAGAAATGTATTAAAGAAACAATGAAGTAGTTGAGTGCTAAACAGAAATAAAGAAAATAGGCTAGCTATAAATGAAGTAATTACCCCCTGAATAAAATCTGCTATTAAGATACTCCCTGAGTGACAGAAACCAGATTCACAAATATTACTTTTCCCTTTTAATCATTCGCCGTGCCACCAACGCTTTATCTACACCCCAGTCAGCCCTACTGCCTGTGGTGTCCTCCAAGCTTCTCTGGGACATTACCACCCCCTGGTGGCCAGAAAGGGGAACTACTGACCCCTCTTGCTCACTTACCACCTTGTTTCTCCCCCAACTCTAAGTATTCACATTGTACCTTCACTGTTTCTATATCTTCCAAGAAATTCCACCTCAAGGAATCAATGTTCAGATTCATTCACATATCCAAGTATCCATTTCTTCAACTTCTATATCTCTTCCAACTTTTAGTAAAATCTTTAGGAAAATAACTTTCTACCTTTCTCCTTACCCTTCTTTCTCTCTCACTCTTTGATCTCCATAATGAGCTAAAAATGGATTAATGAGTTTAGGGTTCAGGTAAATCATCACTAATAAGTGTATTACTTCTGGTGGTAGGACTTTAGAAAATTATACAAAAGAGACATAAATGGGATATAACTGTATCAAGAAAAAAGTTACAAATGTAATTGAAATAAACATCAGAATTAGTACTCTCTACATCAAATGTAATGTTTAAACATCTTAGAATCAGTAAATCTACATTAAGTGTAATTGAAAAAAATCAGAATTATTACTGTCATTAAATAATTTGAAAAGTGTCTAAAATGTCATTTGAAAACTCCACTACTGTTTCCCGCACCTAGTAAAACCTTTTAACTAAAAATACCTATATACTATAAGTGTTATACATTAAAAGCTAGCCTTAGTTTAATTTTTCTGCTTTTTGTTTTGGGCAACAACACACTCTGCTTTTTTTATTATTAACATGGAATATTTTATAGACTATGATATGAATAATATAGATTTTTATTGGCTAGTGTTTGACTCAACACTCTTTGTGACACTTTTTCTAGACAGAAAAGCTTTCCATGTTTCATACCACCAAGAGTCACGTGGATGTGGAGAAGAAAATATCACCTTCCTACAGCACAGAGCAGAACTACACTGACTGTGTTTGCTGTGAATACACCCTAGAAGCATAAAAGAAAGACCACGAAAGTGCAATTAATTAGTATTTAGTTCGAACAGACTCTCCGCCACCATGATGATAGGCAGTCTCATAAAGAAAAAGGTGCGATGGTTTGGAACTAAACTTAGGCTTCAATTCTCACTCTATCATGTAAGTAGCTATTTAACCTTGACCAAACGGCTAGGTTTTCTGAACAATGATTTCCTCATCTGCAAAATGTGGCTGTAAGCACCTGAAACTAATACAACATTGTAAATCAACTATACTTCAACTTTTTTTAAAATGTGGCTTGTAAGGCTTATATTCCTAGGGCTGTACTAATGTTTGCATGTACATGTGCAGACATACTTATACACATGCATACACGCAAACACACACACACACACACACACACACACACGTATTTCCCTCCAACCCCTTAATTATTGATCTTCTCACTACATCCTTCTGCATTGGCTTCACTTTCTCAGATTTGGTCTCCCATGAAGCTGTAACAATACTGGCAGACAGATCTGGTCTTACATCTTTATGGTTTCATGGCCAGAGAGAAATAGGACTTTTCCTAACTAGAATAACCTGAAAAAAATCTGGGAAAGCACTCTTATTGGCCCACAATGGGTTAAATATTCATGGCTAGACAAATTACCCTACCCCAGGGAATGCACTAATATATTGAACCAGCTTGAGCAGGACTTAAGGGGCAGGAGGTCTCAGCCGACAGAGGCTGGGTGGGCCTCCTGAGCAGACATAGATGCTGGTCTATACGGAGACCATGTTGGCATCTTGGATTCCTCATTTTCTAGTATTAATATACTCTTTCATTTTTAAACTAATTACTCATTATTCACTCCTTAAATAATTCTATCCGCCTGAATGACTGCAGTGGTTTTCTAGCTGGGTACCACTTCTAGATTCATCTTCCCACCACTGTCCTTTCAGATAACTTTCAAGTTCAAGAACCAACAATGGTTTTGTGTGGCCTGTCATAAAAGATCAAACCTCTGCCATATAGCCTTAAAGCCCCTTCAATGTCTGGCTGTCCCTTATCCGGCCATCCTTATCTGCCATCCTTATTCATTAAGAGGAACTGTTCTTCTCAAATACTTTATATTCCCTGTCATGTCACAATCATTCTCCCCCAGGCCTGTGATTATGCTAATCTCATTAGCTAAACTCGTCTACTCTTGCATTTCCAAATCCCACTCATCCATTACAAACAAATGTTCCAATTTTGTCCTGTTTTTATATGCAACTCATACTGATCCTGCCTGCCCCTGAATTCTTACAGCATCCAAATGGATTCAATTATATAACAATTTATTACTTCCTATTTGTTTTGCCATCTCTCTGTTTAGGTTATAGGTGCTGAGAGAGGACAGACATATCTCAGAGTTACCTTCCTCTAAGATATCTTCCTTAGAGACGTTGTCCTCACAGTGCCAGGCATAATGGGCACCACCAACAAATACTTGATTTTCATACCCTTTGCAAACAAGAGAACTTCAATACCCTAAATAGTTAACCCTAGGATAAAAACAAACAGAATTGCCCTGTGATTAAACTCATCTGTCTCATTTCTCTGTAGCTGTCATGAAAATGCTGTTTCTAATTCAACATTTAAGTCCAATTCTGCTGCTAGATAAAGGTCATCTTCAGATAGGTCATATGATATCGGGGGAGTGAGAAACTGGAAATTTGCACATGTTTACAACTGTTTCGTCGCATGCAACTCTCCCACAGGGGAGACCCAGTACTCTGGTACACAAATAGGTCAGCAGTCTGCCACGTGGGTATCAGCAACCATCTCATAAATACACCTGAAGAGTTTATCTCCTGAATCTTAAGTAGCCAATTCATCCTTGCATCAAGCTGATAAGAAAAACACCAGTTCTTCATGTCTTAACTGAACTGATGTCAGTGGTTGCTATTTTCTGAAGGAGTGATGAAAACTTTCCGAGTTGCTTCTTATGCTGCCATTTCTGTCTTTTTTAAACTTATGAATTCACAGAACATAAAATTTACTAGAAATTAGATGCAAACACCTGACATTCTGAAGCAAAGAGATCAGACCAACGACCTTGTAGAAAAACAAGATGTATGTACTGATTTATTTAAGTAGAAAGCCACATTAATGGGGAGTCAAATCAGGAAGGGATCAGGAAAGTGAGCAACTGCAGATTTACAGTGATAAGTATTTCAAACCTAAATTGAATAAACTAAAGCAACCATCTGTTTTAAAAACTGAAATTATTAATTTTTAGTAAATCTTCTGATGGGGCACTATTTTCGGCAGAGCATTAATTTATAAGAAACAGAACAACAGGCAATCCAGCACATTTCATAAAGGATAACTACATTTCCCAGTTATCCATCTGGGTCTTCTTCATTTCAGCGGTTTAATTAAAACTCAATGGTATTACCAATCTGTTACATTTTTCATGTTGATGGTTATTACATTTACAGTGCAGCAGGAGTACAAATTAAAGTGAGAAGATGATAAATCTCATCTCCAAATTTCATTTCTGTTTTTCTAGTAACTAATACTCTGGTAATATTTTTTAGCTCACTCATGTTTATAGAACAATTTCCATTATTTTTTATGATTAAAATAAAAGGAAAAAAAGAGATGCATGATTTTTTCCACAGCTTTTTTCTTTTGGTATGCATTATATTTTCTCACTCTTCTATCAACCCACTCTGTAGATTTATTTGAGTTGGGTGCCTCGAAATCTGTAATAAACTTGTTTTATGACTTTCTTTTTAAAAACATTTGGGGTTTTTCATGAATGAATCTTTTAATATTAGACTTACTCAAATTGAAATAAGAAGCATACCATTCAATTATGAATTCTGGGGATGTAAATTCATATGTAAAATATGGTTATTTTCTGTTTAAATCATTAATATAAACAAATGATTACCTTTTCATATCAAGAATGCCTCTTCAAACCTAAACCATTAAATATATATTCTTTGAGTCATACCAGAGATATAATCATATACTCTTTTTTATAGATGATTGGAAATTGGTTTAAGATAATGCCAAACATAGGATGCAGTGGGTTATACTGAAAAAAAAAGTGCTATACAAATGCTTTCAAAATATTAAAAACTATACAACTATATGCAAAGTTATAAAAAATCATATTGAGGCTGACTTTCAGAAGAAAAAGCATATATACAAAATGCCTCTCCCACCTCCCTCCCACCTGATCTCCAGACCTGGAGAGGATGCACATGATAAGAATGGATATAATCCAATGTGTCTTGACAGACAATCAAAAGGGCTTTAACTTGGTGACCACCCATTAAGAAACAATTGTTTTGAAATAACTGGTGTCAAAAACTGATCTGGAAAATCTCCACTCCTGTCAACATTCTTGCATTCCTAGGCATTGGCTGTTCCCTATCAATGTCTGCCATCAGTCAGTCTTGAATACCTACAGTCTCTTTGTTTGGACCAAGGTGGATTTCATTCCCTGGAGGCAAAATTTACTTGATTCAGTCAACCTTTCTCAGAAGGAAACACCCACTCCTCAGAAATGCTAATGAAATGCCCTGCAGTTTGACAAACTTAAGCCCTTTGAGACTTACACAGATAAAGGTGGCTTTATCTGTTCTGCAGTTTGAACAAGGGCTCCATCCCTGAAGCCAGTTATTTAATAGGGATCCCATAACATTATCTAAATGTCAAAATATGTATGTTCTAGTACAGTGACAGTAGAAGAAAATCTGCTTGTTAGTATTCCAGAAGTCAATTTGCTTGAAACTCAAACCATCTTAGGCAACATAACAATGAAAAGACAACTCCCCTGGAAGTCAGCATACCTGGGTGCCCAACTATGGTAGGCCTATTCTCACCAAGTGTGAATGCGTGTGAGGTGGGTGGTCAGGATGGAGCTCACACAGCAGGTAATGTTTTGGCTGGTCTTAAAGATTAAAACAAGTTAATTATGTAGTGATAAGACAATCAGAAAATGAAGTCAAAACAGAAGTCAGAAATTGGAATGAAGGAGAAGGGTGGGAGGGAATAGGAGGTGGAAGAGAAAAGAGAGGGTGAGAGGGAGGGTCAAAAAAAAAAAAACAACAACAGAGAACTGTATTTTCCTGGAAGGACAAGAAGTTCCATACTGCTCAAAATCATATGTGATGAAAGACAGAATATAAAACTGAGGCAGAAGACATGTTATAAGGAGTATAATATTGTACATATTGTTGTACAAAAGAATTCAGGTTTTATCCTAAAACTGGTAGAGAATTACTAAAGGATTTTAAACAGGGAAGTGTTAGAAACAGGTTTGCATTTTATGAAGATAACCTTGAACCAGTTCAAAAGTTAGAGACAAGGAGGCCATTTAAGAACAATAGGATAGCAATGCATTTGAGAAACAAGGAGAAATAATGGGAATATTTAAGGCACAGACAAGGGGAAGGGACTTAGTGAGTGGTGGGCTGAGATGACTAATTGTCTATTAATACAGCCATCATGACTGAGAAGATCTCACAGAAATTCATAGAAATGGCAAGTGGAATGGACAGAAGAGGTCCTCAGAGCTGCTGAGAACAGGTGCTGATGAACAACAGTTTGGACCAGCTGAGTATGAGATGACTGCAGCATCCAGGGAGATCTGCAGGCCACAAACATGTCTGGATTTCAGAAGAAATTTGGAAGTGTGTGTATGTATCTCCCATGTATATACTCTGTATCCCAAATGAGTATTAAAAAATGCAGATGTGCTTTTGAGTGCAAGAGCTCAAGTAGAGTGAGCACAGATAGAAGAGAGGTGAAGGCAAATCCCTGAGGAACAAAGACACTAAAGGGCAAGTAAAGGAAATGAGCCTATCAAGAAGAAAAACAGAAGGGTTAGGGATGTAGGAAGAAAACAAGTAAAATGTTTTCAAGAGAGGAAACAATTTCCAGGAAGAAGATACTCCAACAGTGTCAAATGCATTAAGAGATGTCAAGGAAGGTTGACCAACATGTCTGTTTGATGATCTTTACAATCCCAACTTTATAAGGGAGGTATTATCATTATTGTTGGTATCCTTCCTTTAAATGAAGAAAATAAAGGCCCTAAAGGTTTATGTAACTTGTCCAATATCACAAAACAAGTGACTGTTAGAGAATTTTGAATCCACACTGTTCTTATTGTATCCAAGCTCACAACCTTTCACAGCCTTTCACAATTTGACTGTAGAAATTCCAGGAGTAAATAGAGATATATTAAGGTAAACTAAGAGGAGCAATTTTTAAGAGATGAAGAGAAAGCCAGACAGAGAGACAGAGCTGATATAGAGTAGGACTACTTATTGGTGCAAGTTAATGGAAAGAGATCATCAGGATAAAGAATCCAGGGGAAGGGATGAAATCAAAGTAGTAGAGGGATCTACCTGACTCAGATGTGGGAGAAAGGAGGGAATAACATACACATAAGCAAATGCAGTGGCAAGAAGACTGTAAAAGTGGACAGATACTTGGCCTAAACTTTTTCCTTATTGTTTGTTTTCTTAGTGAAGTTGATCAAGAAGCTATTTGCCGAGGGGAAGGTGACTGAGACTATTAAAAGAAACTTAACATTTTGTCTACCATTCCTAAACTATTTTATACTTTTAAAGGAGTAATGTCATATTCCTTTCCTTCTCTAAGAATGGCAACAAATACATGTGTTGTGTGTTTTGGAGGGAGGAGAAATCAAGAAAATTGTGTCATCAAATTTTTTAAAAATGTGTAAATAGTAAAGAGATTGAAATAGTAATCAAAAACTCCCAATAAAGAAAAATCCCAGGATAAGATGGCTTCCCTAGAAAATTCAACTAAACATTTAAAGAAGAATTAACACCAATCCTCCTCAAATTCTTCCAAATAATTGAAGAAGACAGAACATTTCCAAACTCATTCTATGAGGCCAGTTACTCTGATATCAACACTAGCCAAAGACACAATAGGAAAAGAAAACAACAGATCAATATCCTTGATGAATATTAATGCAAAAGTCCTCAATAAAATACTAGCAAACCTAACTCAACAGCAATTAAAGGACTAAACACCATGATCAAGTGGGATTTACACATGGAATACAAGGAGAGTTCAACATACAAAAATCAATCAGTAAAATACACCATTTGGCAAAATGAGGCACAAAAACCACATGATTATCTCAAATGATGTGGAAAAAGCATTAGATAAAATTCAACATCCATTTATTATAAAAACACTCAACAAACTAGGAATAGAAGGAAACTATTTCAACATAATAAATCCATATATAAAAAGCCCACAACTAACATCATACTTGATGGTGAAAGGCTGAAAATTTTTCTTCTTAAATCAGGAACAAGGCAAGGATGCTCACTGTCACCACTATTATTCAACATAATACTAGCAGTTCTAGTCAGAGCAATTGGATAAGAAAAAGTAAATAAAAGGCATCCAAAGTGAGAAAGCAGTGAGATTATCTCTGTTCACAGACAATATGATCCATATGTAGAAAACTCAAAAGAGTCCACCAGAAAAATAAAGCTTTTACAACTAATAAACAATTTCAGCAAAGTTATAGGATACAAATCAACACACAAAATTCAGTTGTGTTTCTATATGCTAACAATGACCAATCTGAAAAGGAAATTAAGAAAACAATCCTATTTGCTATAGGACATCATAAAGGATAAAATACTTAGGAATACCCCTAAACAAGGAGGTGAAAGATGTGTACACTGAAAACTACAAAACATTGTTCAAAGAACTCAAGGATGGTACAAATTAATGGAAAGATATCCCATGCCCATGGATTGGAAGACTTAATATTGTTAAAATGTCCATACTACCCAAAGCAATCTACAGATTCAATGCTATCCCTATGAAAATCCTAATGACTTATTTTATAGAAATATAAAAAACAACCTAAAATCCATATGGAATCTCAAGGGGCCCAAAATAGACAAAACAATATTAAAAAAACAACAAAGTTGGAGGCCCCATACTTCCTGATTTCAAAACATAGCACACAAAGCAGCAAGTAATTAAGACAGTATGAGACTGCCATAAAGACAGATAATTGGACAAATGGAACAGAATAGAGAGCCTAGAAATAAACTCCTGCATATATGTACAGATGACTTTCCACAAGCCAAGACTACACAATGGGTAAAGGACAGTCTGTTCAAAAAATGGTGCTGGGAAAACTGGATATCCACATGCAAAAAATGAAGTTGGACCCTTACCTTATAACCATATACAAAACTTAACTCAAAGTGGATCGAAGACTTAAATGCAAGCACTAAAACTGTAAAACTCCTAGAAGAAAACATAGGAGCAAAGCCTCAGGACATTAGATTTGACAATGATTTCTTGGATATTACATCAAAAGCACAGGCAACAAAAGCAAAAATAGACAAATGGGACTATGTCAAACTGAAAAACTTCTGTGCATCAAAGGAAACAATAGAGTGAAAAGGCAACCAACCTATAGAATAGCAAAAATATTTACAAATTATATATATGATAAAAGGTTAATATCCAGAATATATAAGGAACTTCTACAACTCAACAACAAAAAAAATTGATTTGATTTGATTTAAAAATGGGCAAAGGACTTGAATAGATAATTCTAAAAAAAATTATGTATGAATGGCCAACAAACATATGAAAAGATGCTCAACATCACTAATCATAAGAGAAATGCAAATCAAAATTACAATGAGATATCAGCTCACATCCATCAGTATGGCTACTATTGGAAGAACAAAAAATAGCAAGTGCTGGCTAGGATGTGGAGAAATTGGAACCCTTGTGCACTGTTGGTGGGAATGTAAAATGGAGCAGCCATCATGGAAAAGAGTATGGGGGTTCCTCAAAAAATTAAAAATAGAATTACCATATGATCCAGCAATCCCACTCCTTGATATATATCCAAAGGAATTCAAAGCAGGAACTTGAAGAGATATCTGCATATTTGTGTTTATCACAGAATTATTCACAATAGCCAAGAGTTGGAAGCAACCCAAATGTCCATCATCAGATGAACAGATAAAGAACATGTGCTATATACACACAATGGAATAGTATGCAGCCTTATATAAGAAGGAAATCTTGTCATATGCTACAGCATGGATAAACTTCACAGACATTTTACTAAGCAAAATAAACCAGTCACAAAAGGTAAATACTGTATGATTCTCCTCATACAAAATAACTAAAGTAGTGAAAACCATAGAAACAGACAACAGAAAGGTGGCAGGTTGCCAGGGGCTGAAGGGAAGAGATTGGGGAATTACTGTTTATTGGGTATAGAGCTTCAGTGTTGCAAATGAAAAAGCTCTGGAGATCTGTTGTACAACAACGTGAATATACTCAACTCCACTCAACTGTACACTTAAAACTGGTTAAGATGGTAAATATTATAGTACGTGTTTTTTTACCCCAATAAAAAAAATTAGAAAACAAAACAACCATGGGTCCATGTGAACATATAGAGGAATGGCAATTAGGGTGAAAGAAGGTTTATAGGGCAGCAATGTTCTCTGATGTGCAAATAAGGGGGTTAAAAGTTTGGCTTTGGTGTTCTACTGGAAAGGTGGGCTATGGCTAGCTTGATAAAAATAGAAACTAGTCATGGAAAATAGGGTAGTACACGGTTTTATTTTAGAAAAATATATAATTCTGTCAAGGTTATCTACTTTAAAAGTTAAATATAGCAAACAACAGTTCATCAATCAAGTACAGCAAACAGAATGTATATCTCATCTCTATATTTCCAGCTCACTGGAGAAATTGAAAATGGAAACATAGAGATAAGGAAGCTTATTACATTTTTTAGGTATAATTTCTGGTTGATAGGCTGAAAAGATTATCAACTGGAAATTACATCATGGCCAAATAAGTGGATATTCGCCTCCAAGATAATGTAGCTTGTTAGATACACCTCCCTTCTCCTTTCTACTACTTTCAGAGAGCTGGAATTGGCAAGATTCTTAGCCTAGAGAAATTGATTAAGGGGAGGAGAGAGTAGGAAGGGCATGGTCCCCATAGAATCTGGTGGGGAAAGAAGGGCGGAACTTACAATATATAATTATATAACATATTATAATACTGTATGCCATCTATCCCGTCTGGTCTGCGAATTGCTGCAGTAGCCATCCACTCTGAGTTCACACAGTGGACCAGGCAGCCAAGTGGGAATTAAGGAAAAGTTGATGCCAGGACACAGTCACCTTGGACTTAGCTGCTCAGGTCCATCAGAGGCGGGGGGCAGGTACCTGAGAACCAAGAGGACAGGCAGTGAAGGAGAAATTAAAGAATATTGCAAAAAACAACCAGGTCCTACTGTATAGCACAGAGAACTACATTCAGTATCCTATGATGGGATTCCCTGGTGGCGCAGTGGTTGAGAATCCGCCTGCCAGTGCAGAGGACATGGGTTCGAGCCCTGGTCTGGGAAGATCCCACACGCTGCAGAGCAATTAAGCCCGTGTGCTGAGCCTGCTCTCTAGAGCCCGCGAGCCACGACTACTGAGGCTTCGAGCCACAACTACTGAGCCCGTGTGCCTAGAGCCCGTGCTCCACAACAAGAGAAGCCACTGCAATGAGAAGCCCGCGCACCGCAACGGAGAGTAGCTCCTGCTCGCTGCAAGTAAAGAAAGCCCACACGCAGCAACGAAGACCCAACGCAGCCAAAAATAAAATAAAATAAATAAATTTATTTTTAAAAAATCCTATGATAAACCAAAATGGAAAAGAATATATAAAAAAAGAATGTGTATATATGTATAACTGAATCACTTTGCTGTACAGCAGAAATTAACACAACATTGTAAATCAACTATACTTCAATTAAAAAAAAAAAGAATATTGCAGAGAACACTGGGGCCTTTTATTCTTTTGCTAAGGTGTCTGAAAGCATACCTGAGATTAGGTAATAAAAACTAAAAAGAAACAAATTCTAAAAAGCACAAAAGCAAACACAGGCTCCAAGTTCTCCAACCTATGTTTACAGCTTGAGAAGCTTCTAAGTATAGTAGCCATTTCCCTGCAAAGTGATAGCCAATCAGAAAGATAAGGGACATCTGAGTTCTCCCAGTGTAGGGACAGGGTGCAAATTGGCCCAAAGGCTCTATTGACTAAAACCACAGTGTTCTGTTTTGTAAATAATGGTTTGCAAAAACAGAGGCTTTATGAACTCCATTATCTAATGATTTTCCATTAACATGCTAATTAATTCTATAATTAAGAAAACATGAAGAACCTTAAAAGCCTAGAAAATCAAGGAAATGCTGAACTGAAATTGCCATCCAGTCCTTAAGACAGTACTGCCAATAGTTAGTAACATCTGGAACAAATTCCAAGCATTTTACCTTCGTTATCAAACTGTGCTTTCCACCTTCCTTAGCTTAGTACTCTTACCTGGCCTATTGTCTGACCTTAGAAGAGAAATAAAATCCAGTTTATGCTATATATAAAAGTAGCCTTGCACGTAAGTAGAGTAAGATGCCAGCTGATATGGTGTTCTTTGTGGGTCTCCAGAATGAAATATTCCCTGAACTTCAATGTGGACAAGCCTGCCGGCCACAGGTGTAGATGGAGTCCTCTGAGTTAAGATGCACATTTAGAATAAACCTCTTGGGAGGGAAGCATTCTTATGAGAAAGAAATGATATGATAAACAATCATTAACATAATTTGATCTGGGTCATCAGAATGAAGCAAGCCAGGCTCCTAAAAAAAGCACACTGCTGAAGGTTAAAAGAAGTGTAGACAAGAAAGGGAGGGGGAACCACGCAAGGGAAATTGCCTCCTTTGGTCCTCAGGAGGTTAGTCCTAATTATCTGGAAATAACCAAGAATCCATTTTGGCAGAAGGAACAAGATACACCATGGTATTACTATTTTAAGCAACTATTCCTTTTGTGGTGGTTTTATGTGACTGCCATCTTTAGTCAAGGGTTTCAAGAGAGTAAAAAGGACTAAAGCTATCAAATTGCCAATTATTTACTACTGCTTTCCTAAACCGCATGCATTTTTAAGGAATTCATCATTTGGGAAATTGTTTTGTTTTGGGTCTTAGGAAGCACTACTTTGAAGGACTAGAACTAAAGCTACTTTTTAAAGGAGTTCTAAATTGAGTGCTTAACGAGGAAGACCCAAGGTAGAAAAGCCTCAGTGAGGAGAATGTGAAGTCCTGCCAGCACTACACTCACGGTACTCATTCCCCAGGCCTCCAGGTGTTAAAAGGAGCTGTGTACTTTATTCGCCCAGACCAGAAGACCAGTACAGTACATGTACTAAGAAAGGGAAGAGATCAATTTGAAGAAACTAACGTCCCTTTAAACTCCATTGGCTGAGTCTAGATAAATTTCTTAAATGGGGCAGCCAATTGAACACTGTGCTTCTGGAAATTCACTAAAGAAGCCAGGTTCCCCATCTGGTCCCAGCCGCTCGAATTCAGAATCCATCACAGAGGAGAGCAACAAAGCTCTGCTGTTATCCTTCACTGCAAGGAGTGTGAGTCATAAACCCTTTAGCGGTGGGTCTACAACTATGAGACGTGTAACTTCAGGGATGCTGTCACATGCCACAGTCTACCCCAATGTCTTCATTACACGCGGTCAGGAAAAAATAAGGACAGGCTCAAGGAACAGGTCTTATGCAGACAAGGATAAGAATAGATAGAAGGTAGCAACTATATTTAGCAAGTAATTCAACAAGAGGAAAGGGGAGATGGATTTAGTTCCCTTTTACTTTTCTATTTCCAACTTGCTGAAACCAGAGTGGGGAAATGAACATGAGAGAGACCTGGGCTTTGATTCTTTGCTAAAGTAGGATTATGTGTGTAACAAAGATGATGTACCAGAAAGGTTACTCCAGAAATCAGATGTCTTTGGTTGTGGTGTGACCTTCAACAAGTGGATTTTGTTTCTAGACCCAGAGTTCTTCACCTACAAATTAAAGAAATTATAGAAGAATAACCTCTGTGCTCTGTTTCATTTTCCAAACAATCTGTGATTAAATACATTTATAATCAAACTAAGTTTACAAGTGAAAAAAAAAAAAAGAACTTTTCAGAGTCTATGAAAATGAATGGAGTTTACAGATTCAAGTTTCTTCAGACTACAACTAGTAATACTGTTTTGGAACTGTAATTAGTGTTCCAGAAATTTCTTCCATCCAAGCCTAAACCATTGTATTTCAGTGAAAGGATGCTAAGCTTTTGGATATTATGCTTGAGTCTTTATGCCAAAGTAATCGCTCAAGGCACATTTGAATTTTTATGACTCTAATGATGTCAGTTCACAAGATGGACTATTTCCCTCGGAAAATAGAGAGTCCTCAGGTGACAGAACAGATGGAGGGCCAACTTTTACTTATGGCTCAGGTTACACAGACGCTGCACCTTAAATAATTTATACGATGTGATCATACTTGGGCCTCATCTGTGGGAACAGACTGAACTGAAACCAAATATGCCTCAATCTGTATAGTAATCACTGCTCAATAGCAGAGACACAGTGGAAAGTCCATTAGGCTAGCCAGAGTCTGGAGGCTCATGCTACTTAAGTACTGAGCAGATGATCAATTCTGGTTAAAATGCCTAGTTCCACCCCACTCCCAGCTGAGAGCTCAGTAAAGCTGACTGGCTGACTCAATTAAACAAGAGCTGGCTTTGGGAGGCCATAGATAAAACCCGGCAGACGTCAGCCGCTGACATTCCCCCATGAAAGAACCCAATAAGGTATGCTATTCCAATAAGCTAAGTAGTATCTGTAGATGCCGTGGCAATGTGAATCTACTTCCATTTACTACGGGGAACTAAGAGAATAGGAATAAAGTGGGGAATGGTAATACTACCATTCCAAACTGAAGAGTTCATATAAACTCAAAAGTTGTGCTCCAAAGTTTGAGAATGGGTACTTTCATCATTTGAAAAAAACCAAAGCAAGGTTGAAAATGTTCCTCATGAAAGTAATTTGATGGTTTATCCAAATTGCCTCCTGTATGAGACTGCTCCCAGTGTTAATTTGAGTGCTATTTTTCTAGGTATTTCTGCAAATTTTCTTTTTAGAGCCTCATAATAATGCTGACTGTAACATAGGCTGGATAACTCTAATTATCCATTTGATCATTAGGAGCCCTGAGGTTTAATTCCAAGAAGTGCAATGCCGTGACTGGAGAATGAAACCATCGATTCATGACCAGCAGCATCAGGATTCAGGTCCTTTTCCACTATAAAGTGCTAAGTGCTATCTGCCTTCTGCATCCCTACCAATGAGTGTGCAGCGTGGCCAGATGCCGTGGCCAGATGCCGCCTCCACATAGACGAACTCTCTGGATCAAAAAGGAGGCAAGGGGAGGTGAGAGACTCCAGAAAAACCACATCTGCTGGAAGCTGCACTTCAGGCCCAGTGAGAAGCAATGGGGACCAAGCATTTTCTAGATCACACGCTTGGACTACTATAAGAGGCACTATGGGATGGTGGGAAGTAGGCAGGAGTTGCAGAGATCCAAGTTCAAAGCTGAGTTCTGTTGCTCACGAGCTGTGTGACTTGGAGCAAATTTCTGAACTTCTTGATGCCTGCCTCTTCTCACCTATAATACAGGATAACCATGTCTTCTTGGCATTGTTGTAAGGAAAAGATGAAATGCATGTTAACTAGTCTACCTGGCATGGTAGGTCTTCCATAAATAGCACCTTTCTTACCACGCCTGCTGCTTGCAGCCACTAAGTCCTTTCAAGGCCACGAAGTTCAGTTTGAAGCAACAGACCTGATATTCTCCTTGCCCATCATGAGTAGAGGCTAGTACATGCTCTTCCCATCCAATTCCCTACAGGCCACAGACAATCAAAACAACCCTACATCTAACAAGCACACTGAAATCTGCTCTCCAGCACTTTTCTTTTGGCAGCTAGTAGATTTTTAAAAAAAATAAAATAAAAAGCCTGCCGTGTCTGGTCTCCTTCTTCCCTTTAGCAAAGATTAGACCAAAAAGAAAGCAATTTAACAATTATTAGGCAAAGTAGGAGTGGCTCTTTATCTCTTTTTATACCAGAAGGGAAAGAGATGGTTGGTTATTTCTGCAATCATTATAAAATGTGCTTCAAGTACACACACTTGACACAAACCTGGAAATGAAGGGTCATGTTGAGCAGAGATTTCTTTTTTTTTTTTTGCTATATTTAACTGTAGCTATTATTATAACCATTCACAAATATTAAGCACTTATTATATAAGGCATTAGTTTAGGACTCAGGCTCTGGAATCGAAGTGGGTTTGAAACCTGGCTCCACCACTGACTTGCTGTGTGACCTTGGGCTGAGTAGTTAACCTCTCTGTACTTTGGTCTCCAGCTCAACAAAATCAAAATACTACTACACCAACCACAACCTGTGTGAGGCAAAAGAATATAAAAATCCATGCAAAGCAATTGGAAGAGTGCCTGACTGTTAAGAAAAAGTAGTAAATGTTAGCAATTATGCTTAGTTATTACTGAGTGAACCTCATAGGCCTTGAGAGAAATGTGACAAATAAAGACTGGTTGGGCTGGTTAAACTCTTGAGAGTCTGAAATAGCATTTTATAATAAAGTCAATGAAAAACTCTCCCATACTCATGTTGCCTGCTGCTACCACAGGAGAGACAACATCCTATCATCACGTTTACACCTGATACAGGACACGCAGCAATTTATGAGAAAGCTGTCTCTCTGGCTCAGGACTGAGTGCCCTGATTATTTCTACACTGTGCAAAACTAAAGATTTCTTTAAGTCTTGTAACTCAGTTCGGAGCACAGTTTGACCCCCATGTGAATGTTTCCTCAATCCTGAAATGTCTTGAAAAAGACTGGTACCTCACCCTATTGCATGGATGTGGTTTCCCTACACCCCTCTGAGATCCCACCCTATAGATAAAATCCTCTTCTGTTGGGGGCATTTTATTGTACAAGCAGTCCAACTCCCATCTAAGATAACCCAGAAGCCATATTTGTGTTCCTTCTAGCTAAAATGCAATTATTTTTATCTTGAATTGTTCTAGCACAAAATGGCATCTTAAAAATTTCATTGTATTTACCTTATCTACCTCTTTATCTTTTTTTCAATAATGTTACTAATAATATAGCTCAAATTATATAACTATAAGTTACCTGTCATCGGATAGACACTGATCACAACAATTCACATAACTCATTTTCATCTGCATAATAATAATGTCATAAGGTCATAATAATAGTTATATAGTGTTAACTATAATATAATATATTGTATTATAGTTGTATGATATTATATATTGTATAATATCATATAACTATTATTATGACCTTTTCAAAGGTGATAAAACTCAGACAGAGAGAATGTAAGTGGCTCAGGATCATAGAGCCAGAAAGCAGAGAGCCAGAAGTACACATACCACTATACTAAACTTGAATTCCTCCCTTCCTTTCTACCTTGCACCATCCATCCGCCCTTTTATCTACCTGCCCATCTCCTCATCCAGCTATCAACCAATCAGTAGAGGGGAAAGAAGGAATTAAAGCATTTGCTTAGAAAGGAATTTGGAATTTAACTAATTCAAATATATCAGTAGGATTTGATGGTTGTAAAGCGCTCACTTGCAGTAGGCTCAGCATGGCATGCATTATTAAAGAAACTGTTTTAAATGAGTGTCAGTTTTTCAAAACGTAAAGACTGGCTCTATTCAAGAGACCCAGAAGACTTGAAGGGATGCATACAATATAACTATACAGCGGCCACGTTACTAAGCTATGGACATTATATCTGAAAGGAAAGACATAATCAACAATTATTATTTTCTTTCAGTAAGAAAAAAGCTAGGTAGGAGTATGTCTAAACTATCTTTCCTTCCTTAATGAAACTGTTATTGATTTTTCATCCTGCTGAATCACTGCCTTGAAGCAATTTCTTTTACCTGCAGGTTCTCACATTTAATTTGGATGTACGCTTAAGGGAGAGTTTATCAATAAAAGCTCCAGAGGAATGCCAAAAGGTTTGTATTAGGAAGAAACAGTGAAAGCAATTCTATCAATTTTGTTAAACACAAAGATGATCAAAGAATTACTAATGAATGGCATTTAAAGAGCAATTTCAATGTGAATCTGGGTCATATCAACATAGTCATCATTCTGAATGTTCTCAGTGGGTATAAACATTAAAAATTTCCATGCACAAAACATAAATTTGATACTGTTAGAGGAAAGGGCAAATATATTCGTTCACCAACAGCTGGGCTTCAAGTTGACTTTGCTGACCAAAATTAATATCTCCCCACGTTCTTTTAGCATCATCCCTTATTATGTACCTGTTACTGAACAAAGCATGATCTATGTATTATCTCCTTTGATCTTATAATTCAGGTACCATAAACTACAATATTATATACAAAGAAAGTAAGGCACAGAGAATTTAAGAAATTTGCCCCAAATTATATAATTACCAAATGGCAGAGCCAGCATTCAACCTCATGTTTGTGTGTTTCCCGAACCCACATTCATAACTCCAGAAACAGTTCGTATACACAAAGTACTTTGATTCTCTACCATGTACCAAAAAGCCTCTGAATAAATAAATATTTTTCATAACATTCATCAATGCTTCAGGACCATGAATTTTTTTTAGACTTAATGAAGCTATATTTGCACAATGTGACCAACCACAAAACCCATGTGCAATGTTAGAAAATGCTCTTGGGGTTCCACCTACTTTAGATTCTCAAACATATGCTGGGACCATCAAATCCCACATGGAGATGACTAAGTCCCTCTCAGCACACTGCCCCTTATCCCTAAAAGTGTGCCACCTTCTAGAATGACCCCACCACAGAAAGGACTAGTTGCAGGACCACGTGCATGGTGACTTTTCTCCACCCCTCCTCTCTGAACTCTCTCCTCATTCTCTCCTGCTTCCTCTCCTGCCCCGCACCTCTTGCTAAACTATACTCAGCTCTAAATGTGTATAGGTCAAGTTGTTTTCTCCCTCCTGGCATAATTTCTCCAGAGACAGATGACATACTATTTGAGTTCTCTTTCCCTGGGAAACTGTTCCAGGAGTCCCCAAACCAGCCCTGATCTTGAAAGGAGCTCAAACCAAGGAAGATACCTCCCCACAGACCCCAGAGGGGCCCTAGCAGTCAGTATAAATCTGAGAACATGACTGTCTTCTCTGCCTGCCAACAACTCCTTCCTATGCCATTCTACTCTCAAGGTTCACAGCAAGTCATTCTATTATGCCAGTGATTTGTGTTCCCCCCCAAGGAAATCATGCAGGAAAATGAACAGTGACAATAGCCAAGACCAAAACAAAACAATCAGTAACAACAGAAAAGGACTTAAGTTGTTTGCCATATTACAAATACTAAAGTATCACATACAATACATTCAGATTTATTCATTTTGAACGTTGATGGAGCACGTTCACGAAACCTCCATTAACAATGCCATCCACTTTTCCCCTTTATTTCCTATATGGTTTTTGACTATATGTTAGACACAACCTGACTAGTATTCAGGGTTTCATAGATCAATAGAAGCTCAAACTGGATTTTCCAAAGTCACATATATATTTTGTCATGCATTCATTCTTCTATTCACTACACATTCATTAAGCTCAAAACTGAACAAGAACACTGGGGTGCATGTATCTTTTCGAATTATGGCTTTCTCTGGATATACGCCCAGGAGCGGGGTTACAGGATCATGTAGCAGCTCTATTTTTAGTTTTTTAAGGAACCTCCATACTGTTCTCCATAGTGGCTGTACCAATTTACATTCCCACCAACAGTGTAGGAGCATTCCCTTCTCTCCACACCCTCTCCAGCATTTACTGTTTGTAGATTTTTGGTGCAAATGAACTTATTTACAAAACAGAAATAGAGTCACAGAAGTAGAAAAAAAATTATGGTTACCAAGTGGGAAAGGACGGGGGGAGGGATAAATTGGGAGATTGGGATTGACATATTCACACTACTATATATAAAATAGATAACTAGTAAGGACCTACTGTATAGCACAGGGAACTCTACCCAATACTCTGTAATGACCTATATGGGAAAAGAATCTAAAGAAGAGTGGATATATGTACATGTATAACTGATTCACTTTCCTGTACACCTGAAACTAACACATTGTAAATCAACTATACTCCAATACAAATTTAAAAAAAAAAAAGAATACTCTAGTTCAAATTCCAACTCTGCTACTCATCTGTTTCCTCAGATGTCATACGGAGATAATAATCTCATAGGATATTTGTGAGGATTCAATGAGATAAAGCATGTAAAAGCAACCAGGGATGTAATAACTGGTCAATCAATATAAATAGTATCACTGCTATTACTTCTAGCACATTTTGTGGGAATTTTTATAAGATTTTTCTTGTATGTGATTAATTTTGTGCATGACACAGTATCTTATGTAGCTCTAGAGATTTTTAAATGAGCCTAGGAAGCAAATTTTGGCAGCTCTACTCAACATTTCTCTGCAAAAAAAAAACTAAAACTATTAAAAAACATGAAGTGTTTTAAATCAAAGCTGTCTTATAAATTCTCTGAAAAGATTAAATGAAAACTGAATCACTCAATTTTTGAGAACTTTAAGATACAAAATTTTCAGGCAAATATAAAAACTTCAGAAAAATGTTTTTTCATCAGATATAGCTGCCTATGTCAAATTTCCTCTACTATTAGTGTCACACCTATCACCTAAAATACTGCACCAAAGGAGAAGTCCCACTGCTTAATGTTGGTGACATTTATTCTTCAGCTTGAGAAGGCAAAACAAAAACCTCCAAACTGAAATATCTGTAGGCCAGTGAAATACAGCAGTTGTCTTTTCAAAAGGAGAAAAAAGACAATGTTTCATTATTTGAGACCATAATTATTACTTCAGCTTCTCTAAACAAAAGTTCTCAGGTTTTAAGGAGTTGATTTTCACAACTATAGCAAATTGACAAAACAGTCCATGAAAGTAAATTGTCAATTACTTCTAGATGTACAAATTATTAAGATAATAACAGCTTTTATTACTTAAACATTAAAAATTAAAATTATCCCATGGCCCTTGTTTATCATATTTTCATTTTATCATTTTCTTGTTTTGTTTTGTATTTTCTCTCTTGGTTATCAGATATTTCTTTGAGGCAGTGCGCACGGCGGTCCCCTGGATCTGTCTCTTGCTTCAACAGTGTTTGGACGGAACAGACCCAGGGACGCCCTTTGCTCCAGCCTCCGACCACCCTCCAACCTTTCTTCCAGTCGCAACCTTCGGAGTCAGACCCTCAGCTATCCTCGGTCACCGGGGCCAGCCAACACCATTTTTTGAGCTTAACTCCTTATCAACCATGAGCTCCCAGATTCGTCAGAATTATTCCACCGAGGTGGAGGCCGCTGTCAACCGTCTGGTCAACATACATCTGTGGGCCTCCTACACCTCCCTCTCTCTGGGCTTCTATTTAGACCGTGACGATGTGGCTCTGGAGGGTGTGGGCCACTTTTTCTGCGAATGGACCGAAGAGAAGCACGAGGGCGCCAAGCGTCTCTTGAAAATGCAAAACCAGGGCAGCAGCCGCGCCCTCTTCCAGGACGTGCAGAAGCCATCTCAAGATGAGTGGGGTAAAACCCAGGACGCTGCGGAAGCCACCATTAACACGGAGAAGAACCTGAACCAGGCCCTTTTGGATCTGCATGCCCTGGGTTCTGCCCGCGCAGACCCCCGCCTCTGCGACTTCCTGGAGAGCCACTTCCTGGACGAGCAGGGGAAACTCGTCAAGAAGATGGGTGACCACCTGACCAACCTCCGCAGGCTGGTTGGTCCAGGCTGGCCTGGGCGAGTGTCTCTTTGAAAGGCTCACCCTCAAGTATGACTAGGAACTTTCGGAGCCCAGTGGCCTTTGAGGAGCCCCTCTGGTATCAGGGCTTCTGCCTGAAGCCCTGCTATGCAGCCACTAGGCAGCTTTTTAACCACCCTGGAGCCCTCTCCCAAGCCTTGGACCAAATGGAAACAATAAAGCTTTTTGCAGCAAAAAAAAAAAAAATTTTTCTTTGATACAATGTAGGTGAACAAGTGGATTGAAATGTACCAACTTGTACAGATTTGAAAATAAAAAATTTAAATTTTTATTTAAAATTTTAATAACAATATTTCCTCTCTTTGTAACTGATTCAGTGAATAAAATCTGAAGACTAATTAATTCTTCATCAATGCTTCCATTTTTGCCCATTTTTAATCAAAGATATAATGAAATCTTTTTCACATTTCTTATCTAGAAAATTTCCTCATGTGTTTAATTCTGCATATAAGTGAAATCATCACAATATTTGTCTTTGTCTGACTTATTTCACTTGGCATAATTCAACATCCATCCATGTTGTCTCAAATGGCAGGATTTCCTTTTTTATGGCTGAGTAGTATTCCTGTGTGTGTGTGTGTGTGTGTGTGTACGTGTGTGTGTAAAATACATTTTCCTTATTCATTCAGCTGTCAATAGAAACTTAGGTTGTTTCTATGTCTTGGCTATTGTAAATAATACTGTATAATACTGCAGTGAACATGGGTGCTCAGATATCTCTCAGGACAGTGATTTCATTTCCTTTGGATATATACCCAGAAGTAGGATAGCTGGATCATATGGTAGTTCTATTTTTAATTTTTTGTGAAACCTCCATGCTGTTTTCCATAATGGCTGTATGATGACTCCCAAAATTTCAGGTTTATTTTATGTGACTTCACCCCCGCCTCCAATAAATCCTCCTTTTCTAGTAGGAAACACCCTGCAAGTACAAGAAACTCAAGGTGTGCACTTTCCCCACCCACACACCTTCCTCAACCCTTTCCCTCCCTCCCCTTCCCTCTCCCCCTCTCTCTTTCTCTCTCTCTATATACACACACATATATACATGTATAAGTATATATATACAATATATATAAATACACATACACATTCTTTTTCTTTCTACCCAATATTCAGAACACACTTTGGAAGACTAGAAATTTTCAAGTTAGGAGGCTCTCATAGGGTAGAAATTTTTAAGTTAGGAGGCTTTCATAGGGTATCTGCCTGCAGCTGAGCACAAAGAGTTCATCCCTAACCTCAGATTCCCCTGAAAATTCATCCCAAACAAGGGAAATAGGATAAGCAAGGGAATAAAGAGTATTTTAAAGACCTCCATTAAGAAATGGAGAGGGGGCTTCCCTGGTGGCGCAGTGGTTGAGAATCTGCCTGCCAATGCAGGGGACACGGGTTCGAGCCCTGGTCTGGGAAGATCCCACATGCCGCGGAGCAACTGGGCCCGTGAGCCACAATTACTGAGCCTGCACGTCTGGAGCCTGTGCTCCGCAACAAGAGAGGCCGCGACAGTGAGAGGCCTGAGCACCGCGATGAAGAGTGGCCCCCGCTTGCCGCAACTAGAGAAAGTCCTCGCACAGAAACGAAGACCCAACACAGCCAAAAATAAATTTAAAAAAAAATTTAAAAAAAAAATAAATAAATAAATAAATAAAAAAATAAAAAAAAAAAAAGAAATGGAGAGGAAATGAGAAAAGGGATCACAAAAAGCAGAGCAGAGGAAGTGGGGGAGACCAGGTTAAATGGGCTAGAATGCTGAGACCAGGTTCTCCCACCAGCGACTGAGAACCTCAGTTTACACTCACAGGAAAACGCCACAGCTTGACTCTGCTGGTGGCTGGGAGTGTCTCCCACTGGTATGCAACATTCAGAGCCGCCTGCATGCCTCCCTACCCTCCCTGATGTAAAGAGGTTTTTCACGCTAGCCCCAAATGTCCTCTTCTATCAGACTCTCACTGTTTTTCTGTCTTTGCAAGAGACTACATGCTCCCTCAATTTTACATAATCCATAATAATAATCTGTCTCAATGCATAATGAGGTGGTTATCATTGGTATATCTACCTACAACAAAAAGTGATACGTTATTCCTGATATACGCTTTTTCATTACACACCAGAACATTCTATGGAAGCTTGGGGAAGAGAATAGGTACTATCAGGATTAGGAAGGATGACTATAAACCTAGATATTAATTTAGGGTCAATGAAATGGTCTTTCTAATACATAAAATAATTTGTGCAAAGCACTTAGTATACTGCCTAGTATACAGATAATGACAGCTCTTTTGTACTGTTCAAAGAAATATTTTTCATACAATCTTTGTATTCTCATAATGCTTTTGACATATCTCTGTTGGCTTTTCTTTCTGCAATTGTCTGCTTATGTGCTACGTCACCAACTAGATGGTAAACTCCCTGAGAGTGAAGAAAAGGAAATCATCATTGTATCCTCAGGGCCTAGAATATGGTAAGTACCATGGCAACTGCCTCATAAATATCTGACAGCCAACTGAAGGAATGAAGGTAGAGTTCTGCAAAGTTCACTACCAATTACGTAGGATGATAATATGAGCACCCAACCACTTATCTGAAAAGCTGGATTTTGATTCCATCTCTACCAATGACTTCCTGCAATGTCCTAAGCAATCCACATGGAATTGGAGACAAAGACTTACCTACACATTCCATAGGGTTGCTATGAGGATCACATTAGATAAATATGAAGAGGAAGGCCAAGGAGTCCATCACAGAGTCACCTCCCCTTCCACAAATTCAGTTTTCTTAGTTGAAAAAAATAGAAGGCGGTACCAGCTCCAGCATTGTATGAGTCTCAGGAATCCCTAGACCAACTACACTAAAGAAGTTCTCAGATGAATGAAAACAAAAAAATTAAATCAAATGAAACACACATTTGCTGGAAGCAAGAATTTTTTTTCTTTTCTCTCAGCTTGAGCTAATTCCTTTGTCCAAATTATTTCATTTGTTCCAAAATTACTTCCCAGTGAGATCCAAGAGCCAATCATTGAAGGTTCCTGGAGGTCTCCAGACCCCTCATTGCTTCTTCCCAACTGGGATGCACCATCATTGCCTCAGCACCAGCTGTCCCACCCCTGGGAGGCCAGAGATGGCCCCGGCCACAGAGCAGGAAGCCTCAGCCAGGTGCCGCCATGGTCTTCCCATGCCAACAGTTCAACTCTAGCTCAATTTTACCTCCGAATTTGTGCTAAATGTTTTAGAACATTATCCAATTTCATATTTTAAAACAGCTTTCTGGGGTACATATGAATAACCCAATTTGACAGAATACAGTAGAGGCCATAATAAATGCTACGTAAGTGTTTATCAAGTGAATGAGGGAAGGAATACAGTGCTAAGTAGAAGACTGAGGCCGGTGGGGAGGATGCTGAAGTAGGCTAAGCTCACACACTAGTAAGAACAAAGCTCTGACACAAACCAGGTTCATCCAACCTCCAAATGCCTTTGGGCTGGCCTAAACTGTAATGTCGGCCATTCTTGGCATTGATTTTAAGATGAAGTTCCCATTTATTTATAAAACAGAAATAGACTCACAGGCAGAAAATAAACTTATGGTTACCAAAGGGGACAGCGGTGGAGGGGGTGGGGCATAGAGGTGGGGAGATAAATTAGAATCTGGGATTAACAGAAACACACTACTATAAATAAAATAGATAAACAATAAGGACCTAATGTATAGCACAGGGAGCTATACTCAATATCTTGTAATAACCTATAATGGAAAAGAATCTGAAAAAGAACATATAGATAGATAGATAGATAGATAGATATAGATATAACTGAATCACTTTGCTGTATACTTGAAACTAACACAACATTGTAAACTTTTTCTCCTTTTTTCTTTTTTTAAATTTTTATTGGAATAGAGTTGATTTACAATGTTGTGTTAGTTTCAGGTGTACAGCAAAGCCACTATAAATTAACTATGCTTCAATTTAAAAAAAAAGAAACCAAAAATATAAAATGAAGTTTCTCCCACATAAATATTGTAAAGTAGCTGCTCTCTTCATCCAGTTCCAGAGCTGCCAACTCTGGTCCAGATTCTCAGGTGCTGCTCCTCTGTCTAATGATGGGAGAGGAATCCTGACCTTGTGACAAGCCATTCTGAACATCTCTGCTATATTTTTTCATCTGTCTTTTCTCCTGAGAACTCCCAGCTGAATTCATTGATTTTTAGCTTCCACTTTTAATGACCTCCTATTATTTAGACTATAGAATGTGGCATGGGTACCACTAAAGTCCACCATCTGCCCTCTTATAGGCAGGCTCTGGTCCTTCCATCATTGGCTCATGTGGAAGAGGGAAGTGAACTGTACCTGAAATGGGGTGCGGAGGATGGACTGAGAGGTCCCATGCCCCATTCTGTCCCTGTTGCTCCAAGCTGTCTTCCTGGCCCTCAGCTTGCTCACCTGTTATTGAGAAGGCCAGGTCTGATGATCTCAAGGTCCCTTCCAGCTCTAAAATTTTATGAAAGTATTTGCTTAAATATATGTTTCATAATGATCTAAATAATCACAGTAACCTTTGAAACTACTAAAAAATAAATTGTACATCAGCTGACCTCTGGTGTCAGTACTGACATCGGTGTTCAGGCTGCTAATTTAATCATCCTACAATGTGGTCCCTAACCATCGAGTAAATTAAGTATATCCTGCATTTGTCCTTTCCTCCATTTTTTAAGCTCTAGATTCTTTATCGGTGCCGCAATTTCCATTATGAGACAAGTGAACTCATCCCAGGTTAAGAGGCACCAATAAATTCAACTCTTTGATATTTAGAGTTGAAGACCTAAAGGAAAAGGCACCACTTTTAGGTCAACATGGGGGTATCAGATATCAATGACATATACTCCACATCTGTTCACTAATTCATCCTGAACACTGTTTCAACATACCGTCAAATCTGATTTTGGTTCTTGGGTTCTGTAATAATTAAACGATTCTCCTGCTCTAAAAGCTGGCTCATTTATTTCAAAATCAATCAAGGACAAATCAGAGAGTCCAACAAAGATGGAATAAGAGATGGCAAAGCCTACCTTTGAATGCATCCGTGGCTTTAATATTGAATACAAAATGATTTTCAAAAAAAACTTTTTAAAAAGTATCCTTGATTTGTGAAACTCCTGTGAAGGATGTACATTTTTCTTGAGTATTACAAATGAAACTCCCTGGGGAGAATCTCTCCTTGTCAAAGTTCACCCTAATGGAAATGTCTTCAAAATATCAAAAGGACTTAAAGAGCTAAAGCGACTTCCTCAATAAATTTTAAAAATTTCACCTAAGTGCTGAGGAGCGTTTAAATATCTGTGAAATTCTTCTCAAACATCCCCTTTCCAGTCATCTTGTTACCATCCTTTACTTTACTGACCTCATTGTCTGTCTTAGAATGCAGTCATTAGGAAGCACCTGTGTATTCTCAGAAAAAACATCCTAGAACTTTAAAAAAAAAAAGTGAGAAGTACCGAGTAAGGGATATATTCTTAAAACATCCAAAGTTTTGCATCAATATAACTTAGAAGGAAATTCTTGGTGTTCTTTCAGGATGGGTCTTCAGGGGCCATGGTCTATCTATTCGCTCCATGTTGCAATCAGTCAATGGCAGCCCTCCTACCAAAAACAGGAGCTTGTCCTGCTCCACTCTTTAACTTTCATAGCCTAGCACTTGGCATAGAGTAACGCCCAAGAACTATCTGCTGCATGAATAAAACCTTAGCATTCAAGCATAAAGGCAGGAAAAAGAACCTAAGACATTTCAGATAAAAACTTCTTTATTAAAACAATCAGCAAATCCAAGGAAAAAGAACACTTTGCTGATTTACAGAAGCACTGAGTAAAAGTTCTTATGATGGTCTTCAAAGTGTCATGAATTTATACAGTCCTCTCAACTTAATGCCTTATGAGAGAGACTTGTATATAAGATACACTTTCCAAAAGAAGTATGTATGTATTTTATTTATTCAGGGATGCACACCCACTCATTTACAGACTCAGAAACAAAACTCATTAAGTTTAAGCTCCATGCTAAAATCACAGCTGTGAATCCTTATCTTTATTTCATCAAAATTTGAACCCACCAGTTTTGATGGATGTTTTATATTTCTCTTAAAAACTAAGTTTTCAGTCACCGCTAAATTGTCATAAAATATTTATTTTAAAAATTACAGAATGCATGAAAATGAAAGGGAGTGGTATATAAAAGATATATTTAAGATGAAAAGTGTTCCTTGAAAATATGAAGTATCAAATAGATGTAAACTGATAAAGTATTAGATAAATAGACCCTTTTTTTGTTTGTTTTTTATAAAATGTGATAAAAGGTTTTTCTCGGTGGTCACACTGAAGATGTTTTCCACACTAAAATATAGAAAGGTTCTGTTGTGCAGTGGTGTGTGTGTGCCTGTGTGTGTTCTAAATTAAGCCATGGTTCTGAAGCAACCTTGATGCTACTGATCGATAACAACATGCAACTCAAAGGCATTCCCAGGGTAAAGGAGCCAAAGGAAACTTTCCAACTGTCACAAGTAGCTTGTTACAAAGACAGAGAATGGTAGCGAGAACAGATACACTCACATAGGTGTGCACTAGGTTATGAGCAAGACTCAATATTTTATAGACCAAGTGGATAAGTATCATTGGTTTAGAGATCCTATTCTCAGCACTGGTGGGACACCATGTAAGGGTTCAACTCTCCACTGCAGAGAAGTCAGATCTTCATTCATGGCCTTCCGATTGGATTCTCTTTGAACATATGCCCTTTCAAGTGAAATTAATCAATCTCTTTATCACTCTCTCTGCATCTGGAGCCATAATCATTACCCAACTGCTGAGAAAGAAATGAAACAACTAATTGCACAGGGAGTAGAGCTTAGTGTTCAGACCGGGAAAGTTTTTATTAAGTTCTAATTTGAAAAGTAATTTTTCATGACCAGCCATTGCAGACATGCTATGTGCAGGAGATTGCACCACCAAAGCAGCCAGCTAAGTATCCACAAGCATGTTATCGACATGTTAACAATTATAGAACTTATACTTTGTTGAAAGTATTCCACAACTGAATCTTAAATATCTTACAACACTTTACATGTACTATTCTGGGTAGGAATATGAGAAACCTTCTGATTCTCTGAACTTAACATAAATGCTGGTAAGCATCAAACACATGAATATCTAGTTATTTGTAATCCTCAAATTTCCCCACCAGCAATTTTAGGAACCCCACCTACAACTTTAACATAAACCCAATGAAATGCAACGAACAAGATTCTCACCTACTTGCTACTTTTTGAACTTTTTAAAACCTCCCACTATTTCAGGATACTAAATATAGCTGTGATTCACTGGAAACTATAGGTGTGTTCTGAACAAAACCAGTTTATGTTAACTGAAATACACTGTCCAACTGATTTACCTTATAAAACTGGACATGTGTTCCCAGAAGAAAAGTTACAGTGTCAGAATACAGTTTTAAAATCACACTTAAGAAGGCAATAAACATCTTTGCACCATATAGTTGAAATGATAAATAGTAGTTACTTGAAGCATATAATAATACACAATGGAGATAAATATTAAAACAAAAACAAGACACTTAACTCTCAAGAGGCTAGAAGTATAGAGTACCAGGCATAGACTGCAGGACTGATCTTTAAACAGAGTTTTAGGAAACAGAAAAACAATACATCTTTTCCATTCAAACCAAGTACTCTCAAAAATATAAGCTAAAAGATACTGGCCAAGTTCTCCTATGTCTTAATAGTCTCTTCATTTAACTAAGGGTATTTTTTGTAATATGGTCCATTGGTACTTTAAAGGATGTTTTCTCTATTCATTTGTTTGCAGGAAAAAAGACTCTTGCCATGATAAGGTGCTAGGAGAGGCCTTCTGGACAAGAGAGGTAGCAGAGAACATTAAAAGGCTCAGTTCCCCCCTATTATACCCTAACACTACAAGCTTCTGTTAGGCAGGAAGTACTGCAAATAAATTTTACTCCTACATTTAATATCCAGGAAGTCCAGAAAATTCTACATAGCTCTCTAGTGTCATCAACTTTAAATCAGGGAGTAGCTTAATCATCAAATAATAAGCTTAACAACCAATCATGGCACATACAAGATCTGTATTAAAAATACCGTATAGCACAGGGAACTCTGCTCAATATACTGTAATAACCTAAATGGGAAAAGAATTTGAGAAAGAATAGATACATGTATATGCACAACTGAATCACTTAGCTATACACCTGAAACTAACACAACTTTGTTAATCAACTATGCTCCAATATAAAATAAAATTCTTTAAAAAAATAAATAGGGCTTCCCTGGTGGTGCAGTGGTTGAGAATCTGCCTGCCAATGCAGGGGACACGGGTTCGAGCCCTGGTCTGGGAAGATCCCACATGCCGCGGAGCAACTGGGCCCGTGAGCCACAACTACTGAGCCTGCGCGTCTGGAGCCTGTGCTCCGCAACAAGAGAGGCCGCGATAGTGAGAGCCCCGCGCACCGCGATGAAGAGTGGCCCCCTCTTGCCGCAACTAGAGAAAGTCCTCGCACAGAAACGAAGACCCAACACAGCCAAAGATAAATAAATAAATAAATTTTAAATAAATAAATAAATTGTATTTCTTTGTACTACCAGTGAATAATCTTAAAATGAAATTAAAAGAACTTCATTCAAGATGAATAAAATGCTTAAGAATAAATTTAACAATAGAAGTATAAGGTTTATCCACTAAAAATTACAAAATATTACTAGGGGAAATAAAAGAAATGGAGAGACATTCCATGTTCATAAACCGAAGACACAATATTGCTAAGATAGCAATTCTTTCTAAACTGAACTATAGATTTGGCATAATCCCTATCAAAAGTCCATCAGGCTTTTATGCAGAAGTTGGCAAACTGATCCTAAAATGGAAACGGAAATGCAAAAGACTCAGAATAGCAAAAGGAATTTTTAAATGAAACAAAGTTGGAGAACTTCTCAGTTACAAAATGTATTATAAAGTTAGTTATCAAGATAAGCTACAGTTAGCAAGACAGTGTAGTAATGGCATGAAGATAGATATTTAGATCAATGTAACAGAGCTCAAAGTCCAGAAATAAACCCTTATATTTATGGTCAACTGATTTTCACAAAGATGCCAAGGCAATTCAATGAGGAAAGTATAGTCTTCTCAATAAACAATGCTGATACAATTGGATATCCATATCCAAAACAAAAAAAATGAACTTAAACCCTTACCCACACCATACAAAAAAGAATTTCAAAACGTATCACAGACCTAAATGTAACAGTTAAAACTATAAAAATTTTAGAAGACAGAGGAGAAAATTCTTTGACAACCTGAATAAGGCAAAGATTTCTTAGCTATGAGACCAAAAGTACAATCCATAAATGAAAAAAATATTGCTAAATTGGACTTTAAATTCAAAACATTTGCACTTCAAAGACACCACTAAAAACTGAAAAGGCAAGCCACAGACTGGAAGAAAATATTTGCAAACCCCATATCCAATAAAGGTCTTGTATCTAGAACATAAAAAGAACTCTTGAAACTCAATAACAAGAAGATAACCAATGTAATTTAAAAATGCAAGAAGGATTGGAGTAGACATTTCACCGAAGAAAATATACAAATAGCTAATAAATACATGAAAAGACACCATAATTAGTCATTAATGAAATGCCAATCAAAACTACAATGAGATACTATTTCATACTCACTAAAACAAATTTAATCGAAAACACAGACAAAACACATGTTAGCAAGAAATACGGCAAAACAGGAACCCTCTTATATTGCTGGTGGGAATATAAAAGCTATGGCCACTTTGGAAAGCAGTTTGCAATTTCTTTAAAAATTAAGCATCTATTTGCTGTATAACCCAGCAATTCCACTCCCAAGAAAAATGAAAATGTCCACACCAAGACTTGCACACATATATTCACAGCAGCATTATCCATTGTAGCCAAAAAAATGGAAACAAGCCAAATGTCCATCGACTTGTGAATGGATTAAAAAAATGCTATATCAATACGATAGAATATGATACTATTCAGCATATAAAGGAATGAAATATCGATATATGCTATAATACAGCATATATCAATGAAGTTCAAAAACATTATCCTAAGTGAAAGAAGCCAGTCACGAAAGACAACTTCCTGTATGATTCCATTTATATGCAATATCCAGAAAAGGCAAATTCACAGAGACAGAAATTAGATCAGTGGTTGCCTAGGGCTGGGGGTGGGAATGGGGATTAACTGTAAATACGTGGTCATGATGGTTGTATAACTTGGTAAATGTAGTAAAAATAATTAAAATATACACTTTAAATGGGTAAATTTGGGTATATAAATTATATTTCAATAAAGTTGTTAAAAAGAATCATTCTTTCATGGTAATAATTACTGTATTATAACAGCATAGAATGCTGTAGAGAGAAGCCTCCACTTGGCATAAAACACTTGTTATCTGTATCATCAACCACCAAAATGATAACCAGTTAACATGAAATCTAAGGAAACATAAAAAGTGGTATTTTTTTTGGCTCACAAGCCCCTCTGTTGAGAATGGCAACACCATTAGCAGTTCTAAGTTCAAAGTTTCAAACAAGGAAAACCAAAGACCTTTGCATAATGAAAATTTCACTAAAATTTGAAAGGGCACTGGGCTAGTGTTGGTTGCATCACTTAATATCTATGCTACTCAAACTTGGTTTCTTCCCTAACCTTCCCACAACATCTCAGGCTATTGCCAGGACCAGGTAAGATAAATAAAAGAGAAGGTATTATAATATAATAATTTTTGACCTTATCATCAAATATAAAGGTGTTGCTCACATCCTTGATTTTTCTCATTCCAAATTTGAAGATGGAGGAAGTCAATCATACGGACCCATCTAAGTTCAATCGCAGGTTTGGTCAAACGAGCTACACATTCTTGGCTCTTAAGTAAGCTTTGAGACTGCATTCTGCCTGGTAATTGTATTGGATAGAATCCCCAGCTCTTGCTTTGAAAACAATAAAAGCATTCTATACATGGAAATGTCAGGGGACAATATTATTGGAGATCCAATATTTGAACCAGCTACGGTGCATGAGGAAGGCCAATAGAAATAAGCAATAAAAATAAAATGAAAATTTTAAAAGCACTTATTTTAGAAGATAAACTTTAAAGTGAAGTAAAAGAATATCAAATGACCTCTTGAGAGAAATAATATTCCTTACACTTGCATGTCTATATATCTAAACTAAATTGTGTTCTACATGTCAGGTGGTGGGAGGGACAGGAAATAATCTCTTACAGTAGCATCCATTAAATAGCAATAAAAAAGGTAGCATTGGGCTTCCCTGGTGGCGCAGTGGTTGAGAATCTGCCTGCTAATGCAGGGGACACGGGTTCGAGCCCTGGTCTGGGAAGATCCCACATGCCACGGAGCAGCTGGGCCCGTGAGCCACAATTGCTGAGCCTGCGCGTCTGGAGCCTGTGCCCCGCAACGGGAGGGGCCGTGATAGAGAAAGGCCCGCGCACCGCGATGAAGAGCGGTCCCCGCACCGCGATGAAGAGTGGCCCCCGCTTGCCGCAACTGGAGAAAGCCCTCACACGAACCGAAGACCCAACACAGCCAAAAATAAAATAAATAAATAAATAAAATCAAGTAAAACTTTAAAAAAAAAAAAAAAAAAAGGTAGCATTAATTGGGTACTTAATATGACTTTAATCATGTAATACTTTGAGTATAGAAAATGTACTTTGAGTATGTAATACAGAATATGAACTATGCTTTACATAGACTTCCTCATTTATTCCCATTTTAGTGATGAGAAAGCAAAGGCATAATGTTGAGGTCACACACTTTGGCTTAGCACCCAGACAGTCTGACTTTGGTATCTGTGATGTGAACCACCCCAGCACCCTACCTAATGTGTGCTGTCAGCATCTCTATTGTTTACAGGTTCTCTACAAGTACAGCTAAGTAATTAAGCCTCAAAACGGTAGTCTAAAAAGATTTAAAAGGAAGCCATTCCTTTTCAACATAGTGAGTATACTTAGCAACAAAAATCTTTGAGCAGCTGCATTCAATTAAAAAAAATATTAACCCTGAGGAAAAATCCACACACAAAAAAATATCCATGTTATTCTTACCAGTTTCATTCATGAAGTGCATACATGAATGAAATTCACCGTTGGGTGATAAAACTACTTCTTTCCACAGTAGCTTATTATTTTCCTCATTTGGGGGAAAAATGATAAAGGTAAGAGGGTAGTAATATCACAGATTGCCTACAGGAACCACAGTTTGGCTACCATAGTAATTCCAAAGAATAAAAGAAACAAAAGGATGAGATGGTTAATTCATATTCATACATTTGCTATGAAAATAAGCTTTAACAGTACATAGTATTAAAGAGAGTAGTAAATATGAATGGTGTTAAACATACACTTTTGAAATTATTTCTCTGAGTAAGTCTCAGATATTACCTGTGGCACTAATATCTGTAGCACAGATGTCACCTGTGGCTGTAAAGTTGGGGGAACTTTGTTGATATATCAAAATAACTGCATGAATTGAGTAGATCCATAACCAACCCACAAGAAGGTAGGCTTTTTCTCCTTTTTTAGTTCCAATCAACACTGCCTGTGATTCATGGTAATAAGATGATGGCCATGAAGATGTTCATAAAATAAGTTTTTAAGGTTGCTTTATGAATTTGTAATACTGTCTTTTGGTCTTTAATTCATATTTCAATCCCACTTTGATAGGTCTGACTTGTTTTCATATTTGACTTTCATACTTCTCTGCATAGAATCCCCTGTTTTCTTAGTTAAGAAAAAATGAAACTTATCTTAAATATCAAAATTTCACCATGAAAGAAAAAGTTGAAGGAAGATAATTTCCAGGTGGCCATAAAGGAATTGTTCCATTGATAATCTGACCTCCAAGGAGAACTCTCCCTATAAATCACCAATCCAACAGCTCAGTCTGACACCAATCATACAGAGCCAATGAACATTTAGATTATATTAAAACAAATTTTCAACCTGGGAAAAGTTTGGTTGGCCAGTGAATTTTATTATAAAACAGATTTTGTAGTACATGCTCAAAGAGAATAACTGAGTCAATCACCACAAAAATTAACATTCAACATCCTTTCTATACCAGAATAAATAGCCTAAAACAGAAGTGACAGAAAGGTTAGAAGACTTCCCATTAACTTGGGGGACATGACACTTGTATGTATTTTCACTCCTTCCTAATACTTCCTTGAAATGACAGTAAAGGTATTAAAAGATAGAAGTCAATAAGGGCCAAAAATATAGAACTAGAGGTGGAGAACAGACAGCAATGAATTTTGGAACATGGGGAACAGGTAGAGGAGCAGTAAGGAACTTGAAAGTGTAAAGGAAGCTGAAGATTCTGCATACAGAAGAATATGGTAACAACAACAGAAAAAACTAATTTATACTTGCAGAACTCTGAGAAAGTTTGTGTCCTAAAGGCCCTAGATAAAAGAAATAAGGCTTATGGCTTGAAATGGGGGAAAAATTAAAAGCCTATAAATGGAACTAATTAGCCCCTCAGATCCCTTCCTCTGTCCCTTCTTCAATATTTGCAGGAAAACAGGCAACAAAATTCAACTCCTCAGGAAGATATTTTTGAGGAGAGCACCCAAAGTGAAAGACAGTGATGAGGTATCATATTCAAAAGAGAGGAATTAAGTGAAACGCTGAGGACTAAATGTTAAGCCACTTCTGCTAAGATTCTGCCTTTATTCTTTTATCAGTAACCCAGTGTAGGCAGGGTTCATTTCAGGACACACTATGATAGTAAATTTCATGTGTCAATTTGACTGGACTGCAGAGTGCCTGTATGTTTGGCTAAAGATTATTATGGGTGTATCTGTGAGGGTCCTTCCAGATGAGATTAGCATTTCAATCAGTAGACCGAGTAAAGCAGATGGCCCTCCCCAGTGTGGATGGGGATCATCCAATCTGTTTGGGGTCTCAATAGAATAAAAAGACAGAGGAAGAAAGAACTCACTCTCTGCCTGACTGTTTGAACTGAAACATTGCTCCTCTCCTGTACTTGGACTAGGACTTACATTATCAGTTTCCCTGGTTCTCAGGCCTTTGGGCTTAGACTGGAACTACACCAATGGCTTTCCTGGGACTCTAGACTTCTCAGCCTCCATAATCGCATGAGCCAATTCCTTATAATAAATCTCTCTCTCTCTCTCTCAATTCCTGACTAATCCAAACACTGAATAATCCCTGTTATGAAGACTGCTAATCATGACTGAACCTATTTTCCCTTCTTACATGGCTGTCCAACTACAAACTACATTTCCCATCATCCCTTGTGGCTAGCAGTGACCATGTGACTACAGTCTCACCAATGGAATGTGACCAGAAATGATGTATCATGGCAAATTTAAAGCATATATCTGCAAATTCTTTGCCACTCCTCCAATCAAAAGATGAAATCTAGGCCCCCTCCTTAGAGGCACCCTTGCAACCAATAGAATGCAGCAGAAGTGACCATGCATGGCTCCTAGGCTACGCTAGAAAAAGCCATGCAACTCCTTCCTGTTTCTCTTTGGAAGCTTGTTCTGAGAGTCTTCAGATATCACGTAAGAATTCCCACCATGCTGAGGTCTCCATATAGAGAAAGCATGTGGACACAACCACATACAAAGAGAGAAGGAGATACCTCAAGAGTCCCAGTCATTCCAACCTCAGCTGTTTGACTCTTCCCAGTCCAGGTACCAGATATGTGGATGAAGAAGTCTTCCAGATGAGCCAGCCTCTGCCCCCATCTGAACACCATGGTATAAGAGACCCCAAGGAAGAACACCCAGCGGGGCCCACCCACTCCCAGATGTGAGAGCCAAAATGAAGACTGTTACTGTTGAAGCCACTTTTGGAGTGGGCTGTTACACAGCTGCAGAGAATTGGAACATATATGGAACTTCTATGTCACTTGTTGAAATATCTTTTTTTAGATTTTAGCTCTGTGCTCTTTTCATCACTACAATACGGAAATGCCCATGATCCAGCTTGGGTGGGCAAAGAAGGATAATGTCCTTCCATAAAAAGGAAGAAAACTTTGTGGCTGAATGACCACATGGAGCAGAACCACTGGACAATCTGGACCACCATGAGACCTTCTCATGAGTGAGATAGGAGCTACTATTATTTTTAAACCATGTACTTGGGTACATCTTTTTTATAGCAGCTTAGCCTTCACCTTAAATAATATCCATAATAAGTCCTGGATAAAAGACTTTCAGGTACTGATGGATATAGATTTTTTGAGAAACCCATCCTCCAATAAAAAAAGCCAGTTCACCACTCAGTAGAGCCTGAAAGAGAAGCCCAAACAGCTGAGTCACGTACATAGAATGTCAATCAGCTTTTAAGGTCTCACCCTCAATAATCGGAAACACTAAAGAAATAGTCAATGATCAGCAGACATTAGAAGAAAACTCCCCATATCACAGGCCATGATCAAACAAATAAATGAATAAAAGAGTAACAGATTTAGAGGAAACATAAATGGTACAGAGAATGAAAAGGAAAAGGTTAAATTATTATTAACAGCCTCTCAATGAAAACACACTGCATCTGTAAAACAAGATGCAATTTTAAAAATTATAGGGTGGAGTTAAGATGGCGGACTAGGAGGACATGGAATTCGCATCTCTGCACAACTAGGGCACCTACCAGGCACCGGTGGGGGACCACGTCCACCTAAGGGGATGGAAGGAACCCCCAGCGACCAGGTAGGACATGGGGTGTGGGGGGGAGTGAGAGGGGAGGAGAAGTGGAGGCAGGATGGGACCAGCCCCTGAAGGGTGGCTGGGGGAGGGGAAGGGATCCCACTCCCAAAGGGAGAAATTGGGGGGCCACTGGGAGGTCAGAAGATCAAAAGTGAGCGTGGCCAGGTTTCCCCTGCCCACTTGGGCTCCTTGGAGCCTGCTGAGATCCCAGGCCTGATCCTCTGCCCACTGAGGCCCACTCCAGCCATTTGGCTCCTGAGGGAATGGAAGGGGGGGGAAGGAGGAGCCAAAGTAAAGGCCAGACCTACAAGACTGGCAAGCCTGAGGGGCAGCTGGGGGAGGGGAGGAGTTCCTACATCCAGTGGGATCCACCCACTGTTAGGGGTCCAGCGGCAACGGGGGATACCCTGGGGGAGACAGGGGTTGGGTGGAAGTGGAGGAACAGAAGAGAACGCAGCCAGTGCTTTCCCTGCCCACTTAGGCACTGGGGAGGCTGTGGGCTCCTGGGCCTAATCCTCTGCCCTCAGAGCCTCCTTCCTGCCATGCAGAGCCCAAGCCCCACCCCTACAACCCCACCCAGGGCCCCACCTCTACACTTGGAGACCCCCTCTGAGACCCCCTCCAAGTGCGCTGGGCCTAAACCCCACCCACACACCCTCATCCAGGGCCCTACCACCAAACTCCCGAACTCCACACTCCAGAGGCTCCTCTTTGGACATGATGCTTTTCCCCTTCTGCACAGGTCCTAAGCAGAGGCCCTGCCCCAGCTTAAACGTCGCCCCGCCTAGGCCCCACCCTCAAGGTCTTTTCTGGTTGTGCTTAGGCCCCACCCCATGCTCAAATGTCAACCCCCCAGACCTAGGCACCACCCCACCCTAAAGCTCGCCCCTGCCTAAGTTCCACCCCCAACCAAACTCCACACCCCATAGCCAAGGCTTTCTTTTTTTTTTTCTTTATTCTTCTTTTAGGATGGGGTTCTGTCTTACCTTGTTGTTGTTGATTCATTTATATTTTTATTTTTTCTAATAAATCTTTTATTTTTCTGATTTTATTTTCTTCTTTCTACTTTGTTATTGTTCTGCTCCTTTTGGCTTGTTCCCCCCTCCCTTTTATTTTCTTTTTTCACTTGTGGTTTTGTTTTACATTGTTGCAGTTTTTTCAATTACATTTTTATTTTTCCTAATGTATTTTTTATCTTTCTAATTTTATTTTATTTTTTATTCTTTGTAATTGTACTGCTCCTTTGTTTTCTTTTTTTTTTCTGCCATGCCACACAGCTTGCAGGACCTCAGTTCCCAGCTGGACGTTGAGCCCAAGCTCCAGTGGTGGGAGCACTGAGAAAAAACTGCTGGACTAAGCGAGAACGTCAGACCCCAGGGAATATTAATCAGAGTGAGGCATCCCAGAGGTGCTCATCTCAGCGCCAAGACCCAGCTATACCCAACTGCCTGCAAACTCCAGAGCTGGACGCCTCAGGCCAAACAACCAGTAAGACAGGAATATAGCCCCCCACTTCAAGAAAAAAAAAAAATGAAATGACAAAAAAATATGTTACAGAAAAAGGAGCAAGGTAAAAACCTACAAGACCAAATAAATGAAGATGAAATAGGCAACCTATCTGAAAAAGATTCAGAGTAATGACAGTAAAGATAATCCAAAATCTCAGAAACAGAATGGAGAAAATACAAGAAAAATTTAACAATGATCGTGAAGAACCAAAGAGCAAACACACAGTGATGAACAACACAAGAACTGAAACTAAAAACACTCTAGAAGGAATCAATAGCAGAATAACTGAGGCAGAAACATGGATAAGTGAGCTGGAAGAAAAAATAGTGGAAATAACTGCCAGGGAGCAGAATAAAGAAAAAAGAATGAAAAGAATTGAGGACAGAGTTGGAGACTTCTGGGACAACATTAAATGCACCAACATTAGAATTACAGGGGTCCCAGAAGAAGAGAAAAAGAAAGGGTCTGAGAAAATATTTGAAGAGATTATAGTTAAAAACTTCCCTAACATGGGAATGGAAATAGTCAATCAAGTCCAGGAAGCGCAGAGAGTCCCATATAGGATAAACCCAAAGAGAAACATGCTGAGACACATATTAATCAAACTATCAAAAATTAAATACAAAGAAAAAATATTAAAAGCAGCAAGGGGAAAGCAACAAATAACATACAAGGGAATCCCCATAAGTTTAACAGCTGATCTTTCAGCAGAAACTCTGCAAGCCAGAAGGAAGTGGCAGGACATATTTAAAGGGCTGAAAGGGAAAACCTACAAGCGAGATTATTCTACCCAGCAAGGATTTCATTCAGATTCGATGGAGAAATCAAAAGCTTTACAGACAAGCAAAAGCTATGAGAATTCAGCAGCACACAACCAGCTTTACAACATATGCTAAAGGAACTTCTCTAAGCGGGAAACACAAGAGATGAAAAAGACCCACAAAAGCAAACCCAAATCAATTAAGAAAATGGTAATAGGAACATACATATTGATAATCACCTTGAATGTAAATGGATTAAATGCTCCAACCAAAAGACACAGACTGGCTGAATGGATACAAACACAAGACCCTTATATATGCTGTCTACAAGAAACCTACTTCAGACATAGGGACACATACAGACTGAAAGTGAGGGGGATGGAAAAAGATACTCCATGCAAATAGAAATTACAAGAAAGCTGGAGTAGCAATACTCATATCATTTAAAATAGACTTTAAAGTAAAGAATGTTACAAGAGAGAAAGAAGGACATTACATAATGATCAAGGGATCAATCCAAGAAGAAAACATAACAATTATAAACATTTATGCACCCAACATAGGAGCACCTCAATACATAAGGCAAATGCTAACAGCCATAAAAGGGGAAATTGACAGTAACACAATAATACTAGGGGACTTTAACACCCCACTTACACCAATAGACAGATCATGCAGACAGAAAATAAATAAGGAAACACAAGCTTTAAATGACACAATAGACCAGATAGACTTAATTGATATTTTTAGGACAGTCCACCTGAAAGCAGAAGAATACACCTTCTCCTCAAGTGCACACGGAACGTTCTCCAGAATAGATCACATCTTGGGTCACAAATCAAGCCTTGGAAAGTTTAAGAAAACTGAATTCTTATCAAGTATCTTTTCCGACCACAACTCTATGAGATTAAATAACAATTACAGGAAAAAAAAAACAGTAAACAACACAAATAGATGGAGGCTAAACAGTGTGCTGCTAAACAACCAAGAGATCACTGAAGAAATCAAAAAAATTAAAAAATACCTAGAAACAAATGACAATGAAAACATGACGATCCAAAACCTATGGGACACAGCAAAAGCACTTCTAAGAGGGAAGTTCATAGCAATTCAAGCTCACCTCAAGAAACAAGAAAAGTTTCAAATAAACAATCTAACCTTACACCTAAAGCAACTAGAAAAAGAAGAACAAAGAAAACCCAAAGTTAGTAGAAGGAAAGAAATCATAAAGATCAGAGCAGAGATAAATGAAATAGAAATGAAGAAAACAAGAGCAAAGATCAATAAAAGTAAAAGTTGGTTCTTTGAAAAGATAAACAAAATTGATAAACCTTTAGCAGGATTCATCAAGAAAAAAGGGAGAGGACTCAAATCAATAAAATTAGAAGTGAAAAAGGAGAGATTACAACTGGCACTGCAGAAATACAAAAGATCATAAGAGACTACTACAAGCAACTCTATACCAATAATATGGACAATCTGGAAGAAATGGACAAATTCTTCGAAAAGTACAACCTTCCAAGATCGAACCAGGAAGATTTAGAAAATATAAACAGAACAATCACAGGTAATAAAATTGAAACTGTAATTAAAAATCTTCCAACAAACAAAAGTCCAGGACCAGATGGCTCACAGGCAAATTCTATCAAACATTTAGAGAAGAGTTAACACCTATCCATCTCAAACTCTTCCAAAAAACTGCAGAGGGAGGAACACTCCCAAACTCATTCTACGAGGCCACTGTCACCCTGATACCAAAACCAGACAAAGATATCACAAAAAAAGGAAATTATAGACCAATATCACTGATGAACATAGATAGAAAAATACTTAACAAACTACTAGCAAACAGAATCCAACAACACATTAAAAGGATCATACACCATGATCAAGTGGGATTTATCCCAGGGATGCAAGGATTCTTCAATATACACAAATCAATCAATGTGATACACCATATTAACAAACTGAAGAATAAAAACCATATGATCATCTCAATAGATGCAGAAAAAGCTTTTGCCAAAATTCAACATCAGTTTATGATAAAAACTCTCCAGAAAGTGGGCACAGAGGAAACCTACCTCAACATAATAAAAGCCATATACAACAAACCCAAGGCAAACATCATTCTCAATGGCGAAAAACTGAAAGCATTTCCTCTAAGATCAGGAATAAAACAAGGATGTCCACTCTTGCCACTATTATTCAGCATAGTATTGGAAGTCCTAGCCACAGCAATCAGAGAAGAAAAAGAAATAAAAGGAATCCAAACTGGAAAAGAAGTAAAACTGTCACTGTTTGCTGATGACATGATACTATACATAGAGAATCCTAAAGATGCCACCAGAAAACTACCAGAACTAATCAATGAATTTGGTAAGGTTGCAGGATACAAAATTAATGCACAGAAATCTCTTACATTCCAATACACTAACAATGAAAGATCAAAAAGAGAAATCAAGGAAACAATCCCATTTACCATAGCAACAAAAAGAATAAATACCTAGGAATAAACCTACCTAAGGAAGCAAAATATCTGTACTCGAAAAACTATAAAACACTGATGAAAGAAATCAAAAATAACATAAACAGAGAGATATACCATGCTCCTGGATTGGAAGAATCAATATTGTGAAAATGACTATACTACCCAAAGCAATCTACAGGTTCAGTGCAATCCCTATCAAATTACCAATGGCATTTTTCACAGAACTAGAACAAGAAATTTTACAATTTGTATGGAAACACAGAAGACCCCGAATAGCCAAAGCAATCTTAAGAAAGAAAAACGGAGCTGGAGGAATCAGGCTCCCTGACTTCAGACTATACTACAAAGCTACAGTAATCAAAACAATATGGTACTGGCAGAAAAACAGAAATATAGATCAATGGAATAGAATAGAAAGCCCAGAGATAAACCCACACACATATGGTCATCTTATCTTTGACAAAGGAGGCAAGAATATACAACAGAGAAAAGACAGCCTCTTCAGACCTAAATGTAAGACCCACACTATAAAACTCTTAGAGGAAAACATAGGCAGACCACTCTATGACATAAATCACAGCAAGATCCTTTTTGACCCACCTCCTAGAGTAAGGGAAATAAAAACAAAAGTAAACAAATGGGACCTAATGAAACTTAAAAGCTTTTGCACAGCAAAGGAAACCATAAACAAGACGAAAAGACAATCCTCAGAATGGGAGAAAATATTTGCAAATGAATCAATGGACAAAATGATTAATCTCCAAAATATACAAGCAGATCATGCAGCTCAATATCACAAAAACAAGCAAAAATGGGCAGAAGACCTAAATAGACATTTCTCCAAAGCAGGCATACAGATGGCCAACAAATACATGAAAAGATGCTCAACATCACTAAACATTAGAGAAATACAAATCAAAACCACAATGAGGTATCACCTCACACCGGTCAGAATGGCCATCACCAAAAAAATCTACAAACAATAAACGCTGGAGAGGGTGTGGAGAAAAGGGAACCCGTCTGCATTGTTGGTGGGAATGTAAATTGACACAGCTACTATGGAGAACAGTATGGAGCTTCCTTAAAAAACTACCATATGACCCAGCAATCCCACTACTGTGCATATACCCTGAGGAAACCATAATTCAAAAATACATGTACCCCAATGTTCACTGCAGCACTGTTTACAAGAGCCAGGACCTGGAAGCAACCTAAATGTCCAACAACAGATGAATGAATAAAGAAGATGTGGCACATATATACAATGGAATATTACTCAGCCATAAAAAGGGATGAAACTGAGTTATTTGTAGTGAGGTGGATGGACCTAGAGTCTGTCATACAGAGTGAAGTAAGTCAGAAAGAGAAAAACAAATACCATTTCTAATGCATAAATATGGAATGTAAAAAAGAGGTACTGATGAACCTAGTGGCAGGGCAGGAATAAAGATGCAGATGTAGAGAACGGACTTGAGGGCATGGGGGAAAGGGAAAGCTGGGATGAAGTGAGAGAGTAGCATTGACATATATACACCACCAAATGTAAAATGGATGGCTAGTGGGAAACTGCTGCATAGCACAAGGAGATCAACTCTATGCTTTGTGACATCCTAGAGGAATGGGATAGGGAGGGTGGGAGGGAGGCCCAAGAGGGAGGGGATACAGGGATATATGTATACATATAGCTGATTCACTTTGTTGTACAGCAGAAACTAACACAACATTGTAAAGCATTTATACTCCAATAAAGATGTGAAAAAAAATTAAAAATTAAAAAAATTAAAAATTATAGAATAAGATATCTTAGAAATTTAAAATGTGCTGGCTGAAATAAAAAATATTCAATGGGGCTTCCCTGGTGGCGCAGTGGTTGAGAATCTGCCTGCCAATGCAGGGGACACGGGTTCGAGCCCTGGTCTGGGAGGATCCCACATGCCGCGGAGCGGCTGGGCCCGTGAGCCACAATTGCTGAGCCTGCGCGTCTGGAGCCTGTGCTCCGCAACAAGAGAGGCCGCGATAGTGAGAGGCCCGTGCACCGCGATGAAGAATGGCCCCCACTTGCCGCAACTGGAGAAAGCCCTCGCACAGAAACGAAGACCCAACACAGCCATAAATAAATAAATAAAATATTAAAAAAAAAAAAATTAAAAAAATATTCAATGGAAGGGTTGAAAGATGAAATATAATAAATACTTTAGAAATTAGAATAAAAATGCAAACAGAAGAAAAAACAGTGGAAATATCTAAAATTTGAAGATCAATTAGAGAGGTAAAACATCTGTCTAAGGAGTTTCAGAAGGAAGAGAGACAACAGAGGTAGAAAATCATATAAAAAATAAATCTCAGAGCTGCAGAGCATGAGCATATTGGTAAAATATTCTCCTAATGGCCAGTAAAATAAAGGAGAAAGGACTCACCGCAAAGTACATAATTATGAAATTTCAGAACTTCATGGATAAAAAGAAGATTCAGAAAGAGGAAAAGAAACAAACAGGTAACATACAGAGATGAGATCAGAATGACAAAAACTTCTTAGCAACAATACTGGAGGCTGGAATACGTAGAGCAGAGCCTTCAAAATTCTGAGGGGAAAAGTGCTTTTTAACCTTGAACTCCACACCCAAGCTATCAGTCAAGTACATGACAAGCAGAGACCCTTTCAGACATGAAAAATGACTTCCAATGTATCCTATTTTAGCAGTTCTAGAAAATAGAGCAACAAAGGCAAGGAAGAGAAACACAAAACTGGAAACAAGGGGTTCAAGATGAGAAACTGTGCAGCAGTCCACACTGAATCAGGAGGGCAGAGAGCTGTGGAAAGATCTCCCCCCAAAAAACATAATAGAGTGTTTTGAACAGTGCTTAAATGTTTCAAAAAATTAATATGGGGGACTTCCCTGGTGGTCCATTGGTTTAGAATCTGCCTTCCAATTCAGGGGACACGAGTTCAATCCCTGGTCGGGGAACAAAGATCCCACATGCCGCAGGGCAACTAAGCATGTGAGCTGCAACTACAGAGCCCACGTGCTCTGGAGCCCATGCCGCCACAACTAGAGAGAAGCCCATGCACCACAACAAAGAGCCGGCACCCTGCATCGAAATATCCCACATGCCACAGCCAAGGTCTCATGTGCCGCAACTAAGACCCAATGCAGCCAAAAATAAAATTAAATAAATGAACATTAAAAAAAAAAAAAAAGATGCTCCACATCGCTAAAAAAAAAAAAAAATTAATAGGGGTATGTCAGCTGGAGCATCAGGGGGAAAGCAGCAGTAGACTCGAAGAAGGCAAAAGAAAAGATGAGGCAATTTTTAATTCCTGTATAAAACAAAAAGCTGAAAAAAAAGGAGGCAGAAGTATGGTACACTGCTTGACTCAGCAGAGAACAGAATCTATGTAGAAATAATAATACAATCACTGTTCATTGATCTAAGTATTTTGATATAACTACTTTCAAGGGAGGCAATAAGGAGGGAAAGGGGTAGGTAGATGAGAGATAAATCTTCAGCTGACATAGGAGAAAATCAATAGGAAATATTCAACACAAATCAAGAAACATCAATAATGAGTATATTACTTAGAAATATGGAGGTAAACATCAGGATAAACAGTAAGAAGAGTTGAAACTGGCTGCCTCTGAGGAAATTAAATGGAAGACAACATGCAACTGTAATATCTCGTCATGAGAATTGCAGTAATAGTTAAATTTCTTACTATGTGTACCTATTTCTTTTCATACAAACTGTGTTCAACATCTTTTCCAGAGATGATCAGAAATGGTACTGGAACCAAGGAACAAGAAAATACAGATCATTAATTTTCATATTTACTGATTTGTAAGGCTGACTTTGGTTTTCATCATTTCATATCCTCTCTTCAATTTATATTGGGTTGGCCAAAAAGTTAATTCGGATTTTTCCATACCATCTTATGGGGGAATCCGAACGAACTTTTTGGCCAACCCAATATTTCAAGTTCTAGAATAACATGTATCATATGTTCTATTTCTTCAACTCTTCACTTCTCAACTCCCCTAAATACACACACACACACACACAAGGCAGTGCCCCTCATTCTACAAGTACTTAATGTGCTGGGGATATTTTATGCAACATTTATTTATGTTCTGGGTACTGGGAATATATCAGTGAATAAAATCAACAATATCTCTCTCTCCTCAGGGAGCCTCCATTATAGTAATATTTAGAAAAAAATCAGAGTAATTTATTTCAAATTATTTAGGTAATATAGACTTTTTCTGGCTTATTGGGAACATTACCAAATTAGTACTTGTGGCCTCCAAGGAAAAATGATTAGAAGTTTTAGCAGTGAATCCCATGCCATATATTTCTATGCTTTTTGATATCACAGAAATAACACCATTGAGAATTTATTATACACATAGCTCTAAGATAAATTAATAGCCATAGATGTAATTTAAATGATTCCAATTTAATAAAATTCTCAGAAGAAATATTTCACTAACTTCTAGCACATATTCAAAAAATTAGCTTTATCCTAAGAACACTGTATTGTCTCTAAGATTCCTAAACTTAAATATACATATAAATATATATATAAAATATCATTTTTCCTTAAAGTTCTTTCAACTCTGAAAACGTTATTATTTAAGCTATAATTAAATATTAATCTAAGTAAGATCCTTTTTTCTTACCCAACATCATTTTCATAGTCTCGCTTTTTTCTTCCAAAAAGATTAATTTTAACTTATCTACTTAGTTCTTAGAACATAGGTCATTATTCTCACCCTTTTTATTCACTGGGAAGGATCTACTGAAATTAAAACTTTCCAAGAGTCTGTCATATAGAAAGTTTTAGAGCTAAAAAGTCAGAGAAATTACCTATGACCATTCACTAATAAAGTATATATAGCTGTCAAATTGGTCTCACCTCTTTTGTGAGTCTAAAGGAAAAAAGTATGCAAAAACTGTATAACATAAAAGCAAGAATATTTCAAACATCAAATAATTATATAATAATGATAAAAATAATAGCTAACATTTACGAGTAGCTACAATACAATAAGTTTTTCAATGTATTTGTTTTACTTTGATTTTCAAAACAGTCCTCTTAAGTTATTTACTGCCCTCATTTCCAATAGATAAATAGGGCTCAGAGAGGTTAAATAACTTTCTCCTTTCTAGATGCTTAGGACTTGAATGTGAGTCAGCCTCCGTACAAAGTATACAAAGTATACTTTTTCTAGTATAGGGAGTGACCTCTGAGGATGACTTAAGGCTATTAAAAGAACCTCTCACAAAAAGACAAATATGGATTTTTTTTCTTTCAGACCTCATTATTCATAGCAAATTGTTTTCCAGTCTTTTTATAAATACTTGTAAAATGTAATTTGGAATGGTGAAAATGTTATGGAACTAGACAGTGGTAATGTTTCCAACACACTGTGCATATACTAAATGTCACTGAATTGTATACTTTAAAATGGTTAAAATGGTAAAGTTTATGTTATGTGTATTTTACCACCATAATTTTTTTTAATGTCATTTGGCCCAAAGGAAGTAAATTAGAAACTTATCCTTTATATACACAGGATCACACATTTCAAGGTCGCCTCTTCATTTCTAAGGCTACATATTTAAATTCTACCTCACTGCTAGGGACTTCCAAACTTATATCTGTAGCAGAGACCTGACTCCTGAATTCAGACCCAACTTCCTGGTCAACATCTCCATGTGAATTTCTAAAAGACTTAAAAATTGAACATGTCCAATACCAAGTTACTCATATTCCCTCCACGCCAGCTCCTTCCCAGTAGGCCAGGTTAAATGATGGCAACTCCACTCTCCTGGTTGCTCAGGGAAAATCCTCAGTATCACCCTTGTATCTCTCTCCCTCCCTCTCCCCACACCAGTAAATCATAATGGTTTTACCTTACAACAATGTCTCTCAATCTGGGCAGTACTGACATTTGGGCAGGATAATTCTTTATTGTGCGGGCTGTCCTCTACATTTTAGAGTGTTTAGCAGCATCCCTGGCTTCTACTCACAGATGTAGCTAGCACAACCCAGTTGTGACAACCAGCTGTGACATTCCCAAATGTCCCCTGCTGGGCACAATCTCCCCTGGTAGAAAACCACGGCCTTAAATATATCCGACCTCCAACCCCTTCTCACCACCTTCTCTGCCATGACCTTCATTCAAGCTATTATCATCACTCGTCCTTATTTCTATAGTAGCCTCCCAGCTGGTTTCCTTGTGACCACTTGCTCAACTGACCACCCAAGATAATCCTATTAAAATATTATTTTTTAAAAAAAGATCATGTCACCACTCTCTAAAAACTCCCCCATGTCTTTCTATCTCGCCCAAGAGTAAAAGCCAAAATTGTATTCCAGCCTATGAAGACATACCTGATTTGGGCCTGATTACCCCTCTGACCTGACCTCCTATCACTGCCCCCCATGTTCACTCTGCTCCAGCCCAGTGGCCTCTTCTCTGGTCCTCAAACATGCCACAGCCACGCCTGCTTCAGGGCCTTTTGCTCTTGCGGTTCCCCCCCATCTGGGATATTCCCTGATATCCCCATGGCTGGCTCCCTCACTTCCTTCAGGTCTTTACTCAAATCCCCTTCCTCAGTGAGGCAGCCCATAGCCCACCCACTGCAAATGTCAGTCTCTCAGATATCACTTACGTGTGGAATCTTAAAAAATGATGCAAATGAACTTATTTACGAAACAGAAACAGACTTCCCGAGATAGAAAACAAACTTATGGTTAACAAGGGGGAAAGGTGGGCGGGGGGATAAATTAAGAATCTGGGAGTAATATACACACACTACTATATATAAAATAGATAAACAAGGCCCTACTGTATAGCACAGGGAACTATACTCAATATTTTGTAATAACCTATATGGGAAAAGAATCTGAAAAAGAATATATATATAACTGAATCAGTCTGCTGTACAGTGAAACTAATACATTATAAATCAACTATACTTCAATAAAAAAATAAATTAAAAAACTACAATGAGAAAAAAACTTAGTCTCTCACCTATCACTGCATATCCTTCCTCCTTGCCTTATCTTTCCTCCTAAGCACTCATCACCATCCAACACACTCTCTATTTAACTTCTTGATCGTGTTTATTAGCCTGTTCATGAGGATCAAGGATTTGTCAGTTTTATTCTCAACTTATCTCATGTATTTGTAATAGTGCCTCGCACACAATAAGGTCTCAACAAGGATCAGAGGAATGAATGAACCTCTTAGGACCAATACTGAGAAATTTTTTAAGAGACCACTATTTATTGTGGCTTCAGAGGCCATGATCTGTTCATCTCTACAAAGCATGCAGACATGAATAGCTATGTGTTTACTTAAAACAACAAGCAGCATCACTCCTTATCTGATACTCTTGTTGACATGATCCTTCTTTCTTGGCATGGATGTCAAATTGCCCAACACTAAATATAGATCAACAGATCTCATCACAATGATGACAGGCATTCAACAGCCTTGCCAGATCAATGACCCCACAGCCTACATCTCATCAGACACTCACACAGTAGAGAAATCTTTAGCAACATAACATATCATTCACTTATTATTCATCAATCCATTGTTTTTCCAAAGCCAGGACTCACTTAGAAATGCTTCTAATTTGGATGCGGTTGAGTAACATCTAACCTATGGGCTCAGGGGAAAAACAATAGATACCAGCAAAGAGCTTAAGTGATTGGTGCCACAATCTAAATCCAGAGAATGGTTTCCAGGTTTCTAAAATAAGGTATATTTATCTGGGTCTCCAGGGAAATCTGTTCAAATTCCAGATTACACTGGACCTGAGTTGGTGGATTTGATAATATACTACAAAAAAAATGCAGTTAATTTCAACTGCAATCGAGCTTTTTTTTAATCCAAATGAGAAATAATAAATCATGCATAAGTAGGTACAGATTCTAAGATGTTGAGGTTGTCTTTGAAGGTGATGACCCAGAATGCTCTAGGGCATATGACTCCTCAAATTGATTTACTGCCTTTAAAATAATGTTGCATTCATGTCAGTACTATTTATAATAGCAAAAAACTAAAAGCCACTGAAATGCCAGGCAATAGGGAAAGAAAAGATAAACCAATAGGGCACTGTTTAAATAAATTATTAAACAAAAGTACAAAAGAAAACTATGCAACCATTAAAAGATGAAACTGACCCATGTGCACTAATGTGTAATATTCATCAAGACATCATTATATGATAAAAGCAACCTGGAGAATATGATTCTGCCAAGTATGATTCTGATTGTTTGAAACAGTGTTTGTGTGAATGTACAAACAGGTATGTAAAAATTAGATATTTTCAGATCCACATTCTCCACCATTCCACACTTGGCTTCCTGCCCAGGAGGCAGGTCTGTATGGAGGCATCGATGGGTTCCCTTCCCTTGCCTTGTGGCTTCTGGTTGGATTCAGCCAATGAGATCCCTGGCAGGAGATGTGAGGACAAAGACCATTCATCACCTTGAGCCTCTTCCCAACTTTTCTCTGCACTTTGTTTATATCCCTCTAAAGGCCACAGCATCTCTCAAGCACCCTCTCCATAAAAAAGTTTTCTCTCCAGATTCCAGAAACTACTTCCTTCCTTTGCCCCTGCAGACCCAGTGTTATAAAGATTGATACCTGCTCAGGGGCACTCCACAATTCCTTGTGGCTGATCTTAAACCTTGCTCATACTTTCCTACTTCTGTAAATAGTTCTTCTATTAAACTCTTCTCAATGAACTACTTCGCATGCACCATTTCTTTTTTTGGCAGAACCCTAACTAATAATTATAGTAAAACTTATGTGTGTGCATTTTGTGTGATTTATATACACAACTATGCATAGAGATGTACTTACATGTGCAAGGAATGTTTCTGAAGGATATATAAGAAAAGGGAGAGTGGAACACATGGCCTAGACTTTGGCTTTTAATTTTATATCTCTGAAATTTTTTCAACTTTTAAAATGTCTGATCACATACAAGTAATAAATGTATAATTGAGAAATGAAACCATATGGGAAAAAATATATGTTATTAGCTTTTTGATGGCACACTAATGAGGGAAAGAATAAATACCAGAGAAAATGAGAGTGATGACATGGATATTCATTTTGAACAGTGCAAAATATCTGTTGGGAAGCATCACTTCTGAAACTTAAGTGTGACAGCTATCAAAGTGTCCATCCACCGTAGAGTGGGTCTGTATCAGCTTGTTCCATTGACCTACTTTTAGAAAAGCAGGCCTATTTCTAAAATTTCCTTCAAAATAAGCCCATTTTCTTTTAAATTTATTTACTTTTTAAATTTATTTATTTTTGGCCGCGTTGGGTCTTTGTTGCTGCACGCGGGCTTTCTCTAGTTGCAGCAAGCGGGGGCTACTCTTCGTTGCAGAAGCCCATTGTCTTAATGCATCCCATTCACGTTTCAGATTTGCTACTTTCCATCTTAATTGCACTTTTTTGAGAACTTTAGACAGGAGTACAGTCATATAAATGTGCTTATTTAGATCTGATAAAATGTTTACTCTTTTCTGATTGAAATAAAATAGCCCCATTCACATAAAGGCAATCTTGACTTTTAGAACTATTTCCAAACTTCCTAAAACTACAGTGAGGTAAAAAATGAAAATCACTAATGTAGTATTAGAGCCCACAATTAAATTAATTTATAGGGGCTTTAATGCAATTAAATTTCCTCCAGACTGTATCTCTAATGGTGCTGGGGTTTTACTTAATACACTTTACAGCATAATTCACTTTCGTTTTTGCAAAACCTTTTAAATATTGCAAATATCACTATTATACATATTTCCATGGTGACATAATACGTTTGCAGTCTATTTAATTTACGGATGATGAGACTAAAGTGAAAACTCTCTGAGGACCATAGATCTTCTACAACATCACATTTTCCAGTTCTAAGATATCAGGTGTATAAGTTATCTCTATTTGCAAGAATGGACTCTTGAAACAGTAATACATATTTTAAATGATCTGATTGTGAAACTTTAAGAAAATTAAAATCTAGGGCAAAGAAAAACATCAGTGATACAAACAGCCAAGATATTTGAGGTTCATAATTTAAACTGATAAAGTATTAGCCTTTAAAATTAAACAGATCTTTTCCAAAGCCACATTAAGGAAATATCTAGAAAAGAACATAAGTTATATGCAAGTCTCCAAACCTCAACTCAACTTATTCATATACTTATGTATGAGGTAGCTTAGGATCTCAGAACACATTAAGGCAACTGTAAAATTATAACTAATGGGCAAAGTTGTTAGGATAATATTTCATGCTCCAAAACTTAGATATACAGAATCTATGCTAGAAAACATTCAATAATAAATAGCTAACTAGTTTGTACCCTAAAAGAAAGAGACATGTATTATTGGTCCAAAGCATTTTTAGCTGAGGATATCAGCTAAATTCAGAAGCCATTTTCGCTACAAATGTGCTGCACAGTGGTGATATATTTGACAAAGGAGAAGCAGGTGTAACTATGGAAATCATAACTTTAATTGACAACAACATGAAAATTCAGAAGGATAACAAGCATCATGGATGGAGGTGACAATTATGCAGGAATAAGAATCAAATGTATTATAAAGAAGAAGAATCTATTTTTTCCCTCTCTGGAGATTTCCCACTACTCCACACATAAGAAGTACAAGGATGGAAAGAAGAGTCTTCTCATTAATGAAAATGGGACAAAGGAAGAGCCAGGACATCCCTACCTGGTTTCCAGATGAACTGATTATCCTTTTTGCCTTCCAAATGAGCTGCATGGGACAGCAAGAAAGAAAGTAATAGAAATAGCTTCCTCATTCTCCTCCATACCCAGCGAGTGACAGCCAGATTACCCTTTGGAAACATTCTTCAGATTTTCAGCCTCTTGACTTGCCTATTCCTAAAAGAAAAAAGAACATCGCATAAGTTTCTTCTGTAAAGAAATTACAAAAAACTCACTTGGACTGCTAGAACCTTTAGCATAATGACATTACAAATGTACCATGACCATAAAGAAAGATTTACAAAATATTAACATTTTAAGGTCAGATGTGAATTAGCCCATGCTTTCAATCCTTACCCATGAAAGGTGTTATCAATTCTAGGGATTCTACAGTCCCCCAATCAGTTTACTTTTGCTTTTAAGAGCAGGGTTGGCAGATACCTGGTACATTCCCTCCTTCTACTCAGCCAAACTCCTTGAGGAGCCCACGATTTTTGGAGAAAGATCTGTACATACAGCAAAGTCCAAATAGGGCAATGAACATTCTAACAATGGTATTAAGAAAGTGACAGAGAAAGAATGAGGAAAAGGCAATCAGTTCTTCTGTGGTGAGAAAAAAAAAACAGAGGGAAATCTCCACAAGGTAATATTTGAGAGGAGCCAGGGAAAAGGGCTTGAAGGTGCCAGGAAGGGCATTTCAGGCCAAGAGAACTAGGTGCTGAAATGCATTTTGTGTTTGGGGACCGGGGAGTGGGCAAGTGGCTACAGTGAAGGACACATGCAGGAGGGAGAAATGGACAGATATGAGATTTAGAACGTAGGTTGGGAAACAAATTATAAAAAGCCTTGAGTGTCATGTGAGAGATTTGGGCTTCATTCTGTAAATAATAACAATAAGAATCACAGGAGAGCAAATGACTTTTAAATAACTGACATCAGTGAACATAATATTCATAACATGATTACAAAGAAATTGAGGCCAGTTATGAAACTAGAGAAATAGTCCACGCAAGTACTGATGAATGAGAGAATCAGGAGAAGTTTGAAAGGTAGTGCAGAGGCTGGGTTTAAAGGATTTGGTTAACAACTGGGTGAGATGTATGAGAGAGAGAGAATAGAAAAGACAGATTCCAGACCAATGGGACTCCTCTACCAAAAATGAGAAATGGGAAGAGGGGAAGGTTTAAAAAGGAAGATAAAGAGAATTTTCTTTAGAGAATATTAAGTTTGATGTGCCTACAGGACATCCAGGTAGTTGCCCAAAAGATAATAAGAAAATTCTACGTGGAATTAAAGAGATCTGGGGTAACCTGCCACAATACATGTATTAGAAAAACACATTAAGACAGATAAGTGTAGGGCAATAAAAGGATGGAACAGTGAGAAAGGATGTCAAGGGTAGAAGCTTTTCCCCCTAAACATTTACCAAAGAATTGGTAAAAGTGGGTAGCAAGTCTGACTGTGAACTTCCTAGTGACCAAAAAAAAAAAAAAAAAAAAAGTGGCTACTATAGCCCTCATATACGTAGGAGTAAAGTATATATTCTTTTTTTATTGTTTTAGGAGAAGCCATTCCCCTGCTTCCAAGCACTGGTGGAATTTTACCCCAAGAGTTCTCATCAACACAGATGCTGTGCTGAGCAATGCACTCAACACATCACTGCATCTATAAAACAGACAACAGCAATGTGTGGTCAGTGGGGTCTTGGGATCTTCTAGAACACTCCAAGGGTACAGTGGCAAAAGTACAAATCAGTGAAAATGATTCTACGAGGAATCAACCAATAGAGTTCAAGTACACAGCTCTCTGATGTCCTGCCTTGGTCCAGGGATGAAGATAATATTTGGATAAGCAACCAAATGCTTTTCTTCAAATTTCTGCATTGCATGCCAATATCGAAAAGAGTGGAATGCTCCAGCTGAAATCAAACAGAGCTCCCCTGTTTGACTGTCCCTATGAGTGGCCTGTTAGACTATTCCATGGAACCTTTGGGGCACTACTGGACCCGATTCATAAACCTCTGGACTAGATGCAAACTGTACCCCCTTACATGAGACATCTTTGTGTATACACACACACACACACACACAAACCCACACCCTAGATGATGGGTATTTCACTTTGCTAATGACAAATCCACATTCTTAACAAGCAACACAACAATGAATGGTTTGGGAACTGTATCATGATATTTTAAAGTCTACACACACACACACACGTGAATAGGTGATTAATTCTTCAAAGTTTAGATTTGCTACAAAACTTTAGTATGGACATTTTTTAGAAGGCACCATTGCCATGAATTCCATTAAGGCACCTGAAAAACATCAAAATACTGCCCCCATAAAACAAGATAACTTCCTAGTGAATCCTACAAATCAAGTTAGTTGAAAAATATACCCCTGGGAAAGCAAGTGAACTGGCCTTCTGTATAATGATGGATTAAGTCATTGTAATGTTAGAGAACGTTCGATAAAAACGATGATTTGCGTTATAGGGTAGTTTACCTTAAGCTATTATTATTATTACTGTTAATAAATTCGGTAACCAGCAGGACCAGCTGTCTACTGAGGCCACTTCTTTTGTGATGGGAAACGACCAGGGTATGGAAGATGGCTCTGTTCATTCTCATGAGTGGGAGACATGGTTTCAGCATATCTAAAAGCATATCCGTGTCAATACAATGTAAGCCAAGGATACAGAGGACCAGAAGCATGTTTGTTAGACTCTAAATGGCCACAGGTGGGAACCCAAAAAGAGATTTAAAAGGAGGTCCAGTGAGACTGTATGTGAGCTGGATTGATTAGCCAATAATTTGTATATAAATATTTTGAATTTTGCATCAATTTTGGGTTTTAATTGCAAGACCTGAACACAGGTTGCTGTCAGCCCTGGTCTTCTTTTAGGCTCCCTGCCTGGTACAGAGCCCTGTACTGACTCTGCAAAGGGACCCACTGGCTTTAAGGGTCCTTTTGTGTTCACCAAAGCCAGTGGAAGATCCCTGAGCAGAGTGGCTTGGGGTGCCTACTGGACACCTGTAGTCACCATTATCTCCTGGCTATCACCAATTAACAAGGATAGGGACAGTACAGACATAGAGAACAGACTTCTGGTTGCCAAGGGGGAGGAGGGTTGGGGAGGGAAGGATTGGGAGTTTGGGATTAGCAGATGCAAACTATTATATATAGAATGGATAAACAACAAGGTCCTACTGTATAGCACAGGGAACTCTACTCAATATCCTGTGATAAACCATAATGGAAAAGAATATGAAAAATAATATATATATGTATAACTGACTCACTTTGCTGTACAGCAGAAATTAACACAACATTATAAATCAACTATATGGCAATAAGATTTTTTAAAAAAACAAGGATAGTTACAGTAGAAACCTAAGACTAATCTTTACCAAAAAAAAAAAAAAAAAAAATCTGAAATAGAGCTCTTAGAGAATGTACCAAAATATCTCAGTTCAAGATGCCACAGCAATCTTATTCCTAAAAACACCCACACGTTTTTAGTATCTGTATTACCTATAATCCTATACCTCGTTACCTCTCTTTTCCCAAGAAGCGTGAGGACAGAAGATGGGAAACTAGGTTTGATGACGCTTCCACCATTCGCCATGCTGCAAGCTTTACATCCACTAGTAAATGGAGAATCTCTGTTGAGTTGATGGAACGTGCAGGATGGAATTTGAAGAGGTATGTCTTACTGCACTAAACTATGCTGCCTCGCTTCCCTCTAAAGACCTGAAACTCACTAAATTATTCCACGGAAGACACCGGGCGTCATTCTTGTATCTATTACTTGAATAAGCCACACAAGAGTTCACGATAAACAAAATAAGAGGAAACAAGAAACAATTAGAGCTGCCACTCCTCTGTTAGTAAAACACAAATGGAAAAATGCTGTGACTATGATGAAAAAATATATTATGCAGGAAGCATGTGCTACCCACGATGGCATGAATAATTTATCTCAGGAAGATCTTTGAGTGTCCAAATCAACTTATTTACTCTATATCTTAGCATCCAAAATGTATTTGCAAGGTTAGCTCTAAACTGATGAATACTAAGAGAAATAAAAAAACATAGTTTCTCCTTTTAGCCTCAGTTTTCTAATCATTTAAAGGCCATTCAAACTATGAAAAATGTGCCTTACACTTCATATGCATTTCATTTTCCCTTAAATGTAATCTTATTGATGAAGTCCTTGAATATCTAAAAAGGTACAAAACTTAAAAATAAAATAAAAACTGTTCCAATTTGCTTGCAGCCTGAAGGAATAGCAATGAGGAGGAGAAAAGCAAACTTGAACGTGCATATCCCGATAGCGCCATCTCATGGCAACTGTGCAGAGACAATGGTTCAATAAAGATGGCCGAGTAACAGGGGCTGGAGGGGAGGACGCCCACTGTCAGGACCGACTCAACTGACCAGGACGGAGACTCCAACCAGTTGCCTAATGCAAGTTAACTAACACTGCTGGAGAAATCACAGAAGCATTTGCTTTTTCTCAGCCATTTGCCTAATTTCTGATGGCAATATGGTGCACTGCATTCCATCCCTCACAATCTGTCAATATACAAAATACTGACCTGAGCACTTCACTGAACTCTCACCACAGCCTTATGAATTAGTTATTCACATTATCCCCTACTTTAGAGATGAGGAAACTGAGGCATGGAGAGGTAAGTGACAAGCCCAAGGTCACAGAGGTAGTAAGTTGTTCACAATCGATCTCAGTGACCCTCCTCTGAAAGGAGAGAGACTTATAATGTGACCCAATACCAACGCAAGTAATTTTGCATAGCCCTGAAAATGTAGATCCCTTCTAACCCTGTGTAGGGTCTCTCAGCAGCTTGTGCAAGGCAATTTACATCTCATTTCACTTAATCCTCACATAATACTATGAGCAATTATTCTTATTTTTCAGATGTAGAAGAAACTGGTCATTGAGGATGTTAAATAATTATTCCAAGGTCACCTCAGCTAGAAAACATCAAAGCTGGATTAAAAATGGCCTGAGCCCACAGCCCTGATCTGCTTAGAGCATCACACGTGGTGACCCTGGCTGGTCCCCCAGCCTGGGAGCCTCAGGGTCCCACCTACAAAATGAGGAGGGCCATCATCCCATAGCCCTTAGAGGGTATGGATGCAATCAAATAATGGACGGAAAGTTCTGAGGTGAGTGCCTGCCAGAGAGAGAGAGCACTCACTGAAGTTTTACTGTTCCTATTGTCAAGATTCTCTCAAAATTCAGAAAAACACTGGCTCTAGCAATATTTCAGGGAAGGTTTGAATGTTACCCTGCCCTGCGCCAAAGGACTGAGGGATGATTTTTTTCAACCTCCCAATCTTGTGACTTCGTGCCATATTTTTGAAGAGCTAAAAGCACTCTGTAGCAAGAACCCCATTAAGGATTCACAATGACCCTGTGAAGGAGAAAGCAGGTATTATCATCTCTATGTTATGAGAGGGTACCCTCTGGCCTTGCAATGACAAGACATTTAGTAACTTCCTCAAACCTTTTAACTGCCAGCCTCTTCTTCCATGTACCTCACTGCGGAATCCTAAACTACATCAAATACAAGCATGGGAGGCCTGCAAGCATACCATAAAATATACAATGAGTTTGGGTTTACGGTATTAATAATTGCCATAGATTTGTATCACATAACAAAGCCACAGAAAATTGTGCAAGAAGTCCACACAAATATTTTACCTATCTCTGAGCAAACTTTTGCCACAGGACATACTGATAGAAAGAGGGCCTGAAACCAGTCTGCCAAACCTTCTAAACCAACTTGGTAGCTGTGGCAGACATCACTATATTCTGTCTTCTAGAACTACAATTTTTTTTTTTAAACATCTTCACTGGAGTATAATTGCTTTACAATGCTGTGTTAGTTTCTGATGTATAAAAAAGTGAATCAGCTATATGCATACATATATCCCCATATCCCCTCCCTCTTGCATCTCCCTCCCACCCTCCCTATCCCACCCCTCTAGGTGGTCACAAAGCACCGAGCTGATCTCCCTGTGCTATGCAGCTGCTTCCCACTAGCTACCTATTTTACATTTGGTAGTGTATATATGTCCATGCCACTCTCTCACTTCATCCCAGCTTACCCTTCCCCCTCCCATGTCCTCAAGTCCATTCTCTAGGTCTGTGTCTTTATTCCTGTCCTGCCCCTAGGTTCATCTTTTTTTTTTTTTTTTTTTTTTTAGATTCCATATATATGTGTTAGCATACGGTATTTGTTTTCCTCTTTCTGACTTACTTCACTCTGTATGACAGACTCTAGGCCCATCCACCTCACTACAAATAACTCAATTTCATTTCTTTTTATGGCTGAGTAATATTCCATTGTATATATGTGCCACATCTTCTTTATCCATTCATCCGATGATGGACACTTAGGTTGCTTCCATGTCCTGGCTATTGTAAATAGAGCTGCAATGAACATTGTGGTACCTGACTCTTTTTGAATTATGGTTTTCTCAGGGTATATGCCCAGTAGTGGGATTGCTGGGTTGTATGGTAGTTCTATTTTTAGTTTTCTAAGGAACCTCCATACTATGTTGTCCATAGTGGCTGTATCAATTTACATTCCCACCAACAGTGCAAGAGGGTTTCCTTTTCTCCACACCCTCTCCAGCATTTACTGTTTGTAGATTTTTTGATGATGGTCATTCTGACCAGTGTGAGGTGACACCTCATTGTAGTTTTGATTTGCATTTCTCTACTGGTTAGTGATGTTGAGCATCCTTTCATGTGTTTGTTGGCAATCTGTATATATTCTTTGGAGAAATGTCTATTTAGGTCTTCTGCCCATTTTTCGATTGGGTTGTTTTTTTGATATTGAGCTGCATGGGCTGCTTGTATATTTTGGAGATTAATCCTTTGTCAGTTGCTTCATCTGTAAATATTTTCTCCCATTCTGAGGGTTGTCTTTTCATCTTGTTCATGGTTTCCTTTGCTGTGCAAAAGCTTTTAAGTTTCATTAGGTCCCATTTGTTTATTTTTGTTTTTATTTCCATTTGTCTAGGAGGTGGGTCTAAAAGGATCTTGCTGTGATTTATGTCATAGAGTGTTCTGCCTATGTTTTCCTCTAAGACTTTTATAGTGTCTGGCCTTACATTTAGCTCTTTAATCCATTTTGAGTTTATTTTTGTGTATGGTGTTAGGGAGTGTTCTAATTTCATTCTTTTACATGCAGCTGTCCATTTCTCCCAGCACCACTTATTGAAGAGGCTGTCTTTTTTCCATTATATATTCTTGCCTCCTTTATTAAAGATAAGGTGACCATATGTGTGTGGGTTTATCTCTGGGCTTTCTATCCTGTTCCATTGATCTATATTTCTGTTTTTGTACCAGTACTATACTGACTGGATTACTCTAGCTTGGTAGTATAGTCTGAGGTCAGGGAGCCTGATTCCTCCAGCTCTGTTTCTCTTTCTTAAGATTGCTTTGGCTACTCAGAGTCTTTTGTGTTTCCATACAAATTGTGAAATTTTTTGTTCTAGTTCTGTGAAAAATGCCATTGGTAGTTTGATAGGGATTGCATTGAATGTGTATATTGCTTTGGGTAGTGTAGTCATTTTCACAATGTTGATTCTTCCAATCCAAGAACATGGTATCTCTCCATCTGTTTTTATTACCTTTAATTTCTTTCATCAGTGTCTTATAGTTTTCTGCATACAGGTCTTTTGTCTCCTTAGGTAGGTTTATTCCTGGGTATTTTATTCTTTTTGTTGCAGTGGTAAATGGGACTGGTTCCTTAATTTCTCTTTCAAATTTTTCATCATTAATGCATAGGAATGCAAGAGATTTCTGTGCATTAATTTTGTATCCTGCTACTTTACCAAATTCATTGATTAGTTCTAGTAGAGTAGAGTTCTTAGCTCTTCCTGGTAGTGTCTTTAGGATTCTCTATGTATAGTATCATGTCATCTGCAAACAGTGACAGTTTTACTTCTTCTTTTCCGATTTGGATTCCTTTTATTTCTTTTCTTCTCTGATTGCTGTGGCTAAAACTTCCCTTGATCATTATGTGGTATCCTTCTTTGTCTCTTGTAAAAGTCTTTATTTTAAAGTCTATTTTGTCTGATATGAGAATTGCTGCTCCAGCTTTTTTTTTTAATAGATTCATTTTTTAAAATTTTCATTTATTTTTGGCTGCGTTGAGTCTTTCTTGCTGTGCGCGGGCTTTCTCTAGTTGCAGCAAGTGGGGGCTACTCTTCATTGCAGTGCGTGAGCTTCTCATTGCGGTGGCTTCTCTTGTTGCGGAGCACAGGCTCTAGGCACGCCGGCTTCAGTAGTTGTGGCACGAGGGCTCAGCAGTTGTGGCTCGCGGGCTCTAGAGCGCAAGCTCAGTAGTTGTGGTGCACAGGCTTAGTTGCTACGTGGCATGTGGGATCTTCCCAGACCAGGGCTCAAACCCATGTCCCCTGCATTGGCAGGCAGATTCCCAAACACTGTGCCACCAGGGAAGCCCCTCCAGCTTTCTTTTGATTTCCATTTGCATGGAATATCTTTTTCCATCCTCTCACTTTCAGTCTGTATGTGTCCCTAGATCTGATGTGGATCTCTTGTAGACAGCATATCTACAGGTCTTGTTTATGTATCCATTCAGCCAGTCTGTGTCTTTTGGTTGGAGCATTTAATCCATTTACATTTAAGGTAATTATTGATATGTATGTTCCTATTACCATTTTCTTAATTGTTTTGGGTTTGTTTTTGTAGGTTTTTTCCTTCTCTTGTGTTTCCTGCCTAGAGAAGTTCCTTTAGCATTTGTTGTAAAGCTGGTTTGGTGGTGCTGAATTCTCTTAACTTTTGCTTGTCTGTAAAGGTTTTAATTTCTCCATTGAATCTGAATGAGATCCTTGCTGGGTAGAGTAATCTTGGCTGTAGGTTTTTCCCTTTCATCACTTTAAATATGTCCTGCCACTCCCTTCTGGCTTGCAGAGTTTCTGCTGAAAGATCAGCTGTTAACCTTATGGGGATTCCCTTGTATGTTATTTGTTGTTTTTCCCTTGCTGCTTTTAATATTTTTCCTTTGTATTTAATTTTTGATAGTTTGATTAATATGTGTTTTGGCGTGTTTCTCCTTGGATTTATCCTGTATGGGACTCTCTGTGCTTCCTGGACTTGATTGACTATTTCCTTTCCCATGTTAGGGAAGTTTTAAACTATAATGTCTTCAAATATTTTCTCAGACCCTTTCTTTTTCTCTTCTTCTTCGGGACTCCTATAATTCAAATGTTGGTGTGTTTAATATTATACCAGAGGTCTCTGAGACTATCCTCAATTCTTTTCATTCTTTTTTCTTTATTCTGCTCTGTGGTAGTTATTTCCACTCTTTTATCTTCCAGGTCACTTATCTGTTCTTCTGCCTCAGTTATTCTGCTATTGATTCCTTCTAGAGAATTTTTAATTTCATTTTTTTGTGTTGTTCATCATTGTCTGTTTGCTCTTTAGTTCTTCTAGGTCCTTGTTAAATGTTTCTTGTATTTTCTCCATTCTATTTCCAAGATTTTGGATCACCTTTACTATCATTACTCTGAATTCTTTTTCTGGTAGATTGCCTATTTCCTCCTCATTTGTTTGGTCTGTGGGTTTTTACCTTGCTCCTTCGTCTGCTGCATATTTCTCTGCCTCTCATTTTGCTTCACTTATTGTGTTTGGGGGTCTCCTTTTCACAGCCTGCAGGTTCATAGTTCCCATTGTTTTTGGTGTCTGCCCCCAGTGAGTAAGGTTGGTTCAGTGGCTTGTGTAGGCTTCCTGGTGGAGGGGACTGGTGCCTGTGTTCTGGTGGATGAGGCTGGATCTTGTCTTTCTGGTGGGCAGGACCATGTCCAGTTGTGTTTTGGGGTGTCTGTGAACTTATTATGATTTTAGGCAGCCTCTCTGCAAACGGGTGGGGTTGTATTCCTGTCTTGCTAGTTGTTTGGTATGGGGTGTCCAGCACTGTAGCTTGCTGGTCATTGAGTGGAGCTGGGTCTTAGTGTTGAGACGGAGATCTCTGGGAGAGCTCTTGCCGATTGATATTTCCTGGGGCTGTGAGGTCTCTGGTGGTCCAGTGTCCTGAACTTGGCTCTCCCACCTCAGAGGCTCAGGCCTGACACCCAGCTGGAGCACCCAGACCCTGTCAGCCACACAGTATAGGAGCATCCATAGACCTCAACCCTCATGCTGATCTTTCCACTTGGATTCCACTCCAGGGGCACAAAGCAAACAAACTGGGCTCTCACAGAGTGCAGTAACTTGTGGTGCATCACACTGTCAGCATTCATGTTTCCTGCAAAGGTTCATCTCGGTAATGGCACCACCGTGTGAAGATTCCTTCAAGATACTCAGTCTTGGTCAGACAGGCTGGGACCTGGGACCTTTTGCTGCAGTGTTTGCATGTGGACCTAGAACTACAGTTTTTAAAGAATGTCCACTGGCTATTTTAAGAAAAAAAAATCATATTTGCAAATTTCCTTGTAGCACAGTGGCCACATGACACAGTTCTGGCCAATGATTTGCAGATACAAGTGTCAAGAAGAGGATGGGATTTTTCTCCAATAAAAATATAAAACCCCCCAAAAGTATGAAAGTATGGTTCTTTGCCATTGGCCCCTTTCCCCATGATCCCTGCCTGGAACACAGATATTAATGCCTGGAGGTGTCAGAGCCATCTGAAGGCCATGGGATGAATGCCACCCATTAAGAATGATGGAGCGGGAGGCAGATGAAGTCTGAGACTCAGACGCCATCATGGAGCTACAGCAACTGTCCTAGATTGTCAACTTCTGGACTTTCTGACGTGTGAGAAAAATAAACTCTTTTGTTTTAAGGCACTTTTTTGTGTGTTTTCTGTTACACGAGCTGAAAGCAACTCCAACGCCTATGGTATCCACGTCCCTGGATGCAGAATGTCTATTTACAGACATACCTATTTGTGTGAGTGTGCCTGTCTCTATGACTTCTACAGACTGAAACGCAACTTCTCACATGGTTCAAGCAACACAATGAACCTCTCTGGAAACCTGAACGAAGATGGCCCTGTTTCTAAGCAGGTGACGTTGGTTTATTCCCCAAGTTGGCTTCTTTAGGTAATACGTGCATTATTCAAAGAAAAGCAGGCACATCTATTGTCATGTTTCATAAGTGTCATCACAGTGAAGAAAGGGGCACTTCATCTATGATGAACTACATGTAAGAGAGATAATAATTACTGTGGCAAGCTGCCTCAGATTCTCCAATAAGAACAAATCCACCCATAGAGACATAGTCTAAAATAAGAACATATTTCTGGTGCTACCTTCTATGCAGTTGCCAAGCCCTCCCTGGTTCAGAGGGTATTAGGACATGTTGTTCTTGTAATTTTAGAACCAACTCATCATCATCTGATGGAAAAGCATCTAGATAGCTCATAGAATCATGTCCTCATGATTGAATCCCTGGTTGTTGCTCAAATCTTCCACGACTCCCTCCTTAATGAGTTTTTTCACTTGGGACAGAGCAAACCAAATCTCATTTTTTTACTTCCCACTGGCCCCTTCTTCTTAGCCTCCTTTTCTAGTATTTCCTCTCATTTTGACCTCTAAATGGATATACCTCTAACTTTGTCCTCAAACTCCTTTTCTTCTCTAACTTTGATCATTCCTCAAGAGATCTTATTTATTCCCCCCAGCTTTAAATACTGTGCTTAATGATTCTTGTTTCTCCATATCCACTCCCATACCTCCAGTCCTGACTTCTTTCCTGAACTTACACACTCAACTTACCACTGAATATCCCCACTTGGATATCTGAGAGCAACTCACACAGAACACACACAACGGAGCTCATGATTCTCCTATGTCGTCCACAGCCCATTCTCCCTTCGGTGTCCCCATCTCCATTAAGGCATCACACTGCCCTAGACCAGAAGCCCAGGAGTCCTCCTAAAATCCTTTCTTTTTCTCACATCTGAAAACCAATCCATCAGCCAAACTAGGTGGCAACACCTTCCTAATCTATCCAGCATCAAGCCACTTCCCATCCTCTTCCTTAGTGCCAAGCTGCCATCATTTCTCACCTGAGCTACTGTACCTGTCTCCTACCTGGTTTTCCTGTCTTCACTCTTGGTTGCTTCTATGCATGCTCCAAAGAAAATCCAGGATAATCTTTAGGAAAGAAAAATATACTTCCCTCCTTAAAATGCTCTCATGGTTTCCATCATAGCATAAAATTTAAAGATTCTGCTGGTTGGACTTCTGCTTCCTCTCCTTCTGACCATTCTCCATTCATTCCTGTAGCCCATAACCCAGACACACTGGCCCCTTTCTTGTTCCTCAAGGATATACCTTCTCAAGGCCCTTGTGCTATTTTTCATTAGGTAACCACCATACAACTTGCTTTCTCAGTTCATTAAACTCAAAGGCCTTCCCAAACCAATCTGTTCAGCACAGTTGCAATCACTCTATCCCCTTAAGGTTTGTTTGTTGTTTGTTTCTTTGTAACACTTCGAAAAGATCATCTAGTGTATGTCAGTTTATTTGTTTACTTTCTGCTCCTCTAGTATCATCTAAATAGTTTATCTTGTTCACTGTTATAAACCCAGCACCTAGTATACTGCCTGGAAAACAGTAAATGTTCAATAAATATTTGCTAAACAAGTGAATGGATTATGGAGTCTACACGTGTAAATTTTTTCCTAGTTAAATTTTCTTGATCTCGGACCACAATCCTGATGAAGAGGCTTTTCCATGCAATGAGAGACAGATGGATAGAAAAGCCCATATTTCCACATTGGTTTGAATTTCTGAATTATCTTCTCTGTGCTCAGTAAAGTTAATTTAGGTAACTTGTGAAACCCTAAAAATCACGTGGGCAATGGTAAATAGCTGAAAAATTCTTTCCACTTTACGAATAAATTACAGACATCCCACTGTACCACCCCGAAAAGTTATCAAGAATAGAAAAAGTTCTATACTGTCTAAACTTTTAAAATTCTCGTGAAGGGCTTTTTTTTTTTTTTTTTACAGAGTAGGAAAAAATAAAAGTTAAATAGATTGATAGAAATAATATGAAAAAAAATCATAAGGGAGTCACTAAAGAAAAAATAAAATCTATGACATCTCCTATTTGGAGAAGCTTAGGTTAATAAAAAGAAGATGCATTCAACTTGAAAGCATTACATTCTAGAAGAGTAATAAAATTAGTAGAATCACTTCTGTAGATAGTTTAGGAAATAAAACAGGCATCTAACGGTATTAGCCTATAGTAGTCCAGCCTTCTTGAAGATGCAGGGAAGAATTTGATAACCTCTTTTTACCACATTTTACAAACAGATAAACAAGTGTGTGTGTGTGTGTGTGTGTGTGTGTGTGTGTATGTTTTATATGTATGAGTACAGACAGAGAGTAATTTTATGTGGGCTTATATTTAACAGTTACTCTAAAGAGTTTTATAAGAATTCAGGAGAATTTGAATGTGTGAACAAGATAAAATTCTCTTTTCAAATGCTATTGACCTTTGAAATTAAAAAAATACTTAATTACTCATTAATATTTTCTGCAGTATAAGATCCTAAATATTTAATGTCAGGAGAGTTTCCAGTTAAACTATAAATATAGCTTTGTGTTCTCTTGATTAATTATGCATCTACTGTTGCAAAGGAACTTTCTGAAATATGTATCCACAGTTGACATAAAAATAATAACATGTTTATAAGCCTATAAAATTTCCCAGCAGTTTCTTCTATTATCTTTTATAAGCGTTCATTTATTATGGTTGGGCACTGCCCATTAACAAGTTGCTCATCACATTCAGGAGATTTGACAGAATTTATTTTTCATCCTGTCTCATCTCATTCTTCTCAAAAGAATGGAGTGATATCTGAAAGAGAACATTCCAAACAAAGTTGAAAAGCAAATGGTGTTTTTAGATTCTTCGTTTACTGCATAAACTAAAAGGAAAGTTGCAAGAACATGCTTAACCAATGGAAAACAGACTATATTCTTTCTACCAGCATCTCCAAAGGTTTTCTATTGTTTCTAGACATTTCAAACAGATCAACAAAGCCTGAAGGCACTTGTTTTGAAATATATTTCATTTACCACTATCATACATTAAAAAAATGCAGTACATACATTTAATCAATATTATCTACCCCCAATTTCACAGAAACAGGCAGAAATTGATGATACTAAGTAAAAAGTACTTCACAAACTATATTACACTATTAATGTGTGTGTACGTACACATACACACACACACACATACTTTTAAAATAGTAAAATGATCAAAACGCAAAACCAAAATTTTCAAAGAGTGATTTCTCTCAGAGAAAAAAGAAAAGTTCACTGGATAGCCTGGCAATTTGCCACTGGAAATTTTACATTTAGAAATTTAATTACAAACTTAGATAAGTGGATTATAATGAAAGATATCTCTAGTAAGGGAGCCCAGACAGAAGCATCATGAATGCATTAAAGAAAACACCAGAGAGAGAACTTTCCATCAGCAGAAAGACTTTAATTAAACAGCAATAGGATGGATCTCTTCTGTGAAATGATATTTCTGTTACCCGCAGTTCATTAAAACTATTTACTATATAATATATTTTTTGAAACCAACTCTAGAAGGTATGTTTAAACCATTCACTCTCAGTTATGAGGGCAGAAAACTGTGGGTATGGAGAAGCAAAAAGATCCATTGGTAAAATGTCAGAATGAAAAACCGTCTCTTTGCATGTTGTCCTTGGTCAATTGAGCCTGAAGTGGTTCCACACTGCATGGGGACCCATGGGCTTCAAGAGAAGGCAAATGAGCCAGCAGTGACCACCAAAGCATCCAATGAATGTTAGCAGTGGTTCAATAGGGACAACCAAGAGGACGGCTGAGATCAGTGTTAATAACATCAGTTGTCCACACTTTTATTTTTGGCATGAATTCAAGTATTTACTTGGGGTACTAGGTTGTTAAAGACTGCATTTTCGAAAGCCTCAACAATATTCCTGTGGCTTCTGCAGTGTCCAACCAAAAGTTTTTTCCTCGAGGTCAGGGGTCATATTTTCTTCATTTTGTATTCCTACATTGTAGCCCAATACCTAGACCCAGTAGCAAATGTTGAATAAATGAAGGGATGAATGAAGTGAATAAGTACAACAGGATGCATTCTACTCCAATAAAATTATAATGAACAAAAAAAATTGGGCTCAGAAAGCCAGTAACCTCAAACACAGACAAAAAAGTTATTCTAATTATGCTTCCCCCCAACCATTGCAAAATTCTATTCTTCCAGACTTTCTTAGATAACTAATGTTTACTCTTCACCCTATCAACATTACACCTTTTCTAACACACACTTTCCAGACTGCTGCCAATTCCACAGTTGGAATGAGGTACAATGGTGGAGGATCTCTATGGCCCCAAGGAGGGAAACTTTTCTGAGTGTAATAGTACATGGAAAATGAAATGCCAAGTACATATTTTAATAAAACAAGTAAACATTAATTGAAGAATAGGTAAAGTTCTTAAAATAAAATGATTCATATCTCTTGGACTAGCAGTCTTGTTCAACTGTCAGATGCCTTATAATTTCTAGAAATAATGACTCACTTTTCCAGAGTTAAGAATGAATTACAGGAAGCCTTCAAAGGACCTGGATCTTTAATATAATATGTTTTAGCACAGTATTTTTTATTAAAATTCAAAACATAACTTCCGACACTTCTGCTATATTTTCTATATCAGAGCATCAGATATTAACAGCAACACAGACATGACCTCTTGTCAGTTAGGGGAGGAGGAATACTGCTTAGAAATCTGAAGGTCAGGAAGAGATGTCTGTGGGAACAAAAGCTACAGTCTGAGAGAGAGAAACCTCTTAAAATCATTCAAACGAAAACGATACAATCTAAATGCATTAATTCAAACACAAGGTGAGCTTATGAAAAACTAGGTAAATGACAAGAATGAAACTAAAACAGGCATTCTCACAAATGTCTAAAAAAGAAATCTCATTCTGCCCTGTTGGCTACATCACTGGAAAAGTGACAATCACACACACTCCACAGGTATTTATAATATTTTGGGGGAAGCAGAGGTAAAGTTCATCATCCAAGCTGATCAAATCATACTCAGGTAGAATTGTATATTAATGAGACAAGAAGTAACATGTCACCTGTGGGTCATTTGTATCACTTTGTTCTGTGGCCACAGGTGTACTTTAATCCGCCACCTGCTTTAGAACTTCCCCCTGTCACAGGGTGTGGGTGCTGACTAAGCCTAGACAATGGGAGATGATTCACTCCAACAAATCTTTGCCATTGTTTTAAAAAAGTAGACTGATATTTACAGAGGATCGATAGTCTTACAAGAAGAACACTGCTTCAAACTGCTGATGTCAGCTTCCAGTGATGATATCAATTCTTAACTGATGATGTCATAGTCCCTTGACAATTTCCAATACATGCCATTGGTTTTCTATACACCTGCTCCTCCTCTTCCTCTAGAGAAACTTTTCTTGCATGTTCTAGCTCACAAACACAAGAGGAAATGGATGTTGAAGTCAATGCTGAAACATGTAAAAGAATATTGATAGCACTGACACAAACAATTAAAGGGTCAGCGAATTAAAAGGATGCTAGAAGAGATTTCTATAACTCAAAGTTTCTCAAATATTCTTAGCAGTAATTCGATATTTTCGGTGACAGGGAATTAATTCAATGCTCTACAAAGCAACCCATTCCATTTTGGGATAGCGCCAATTACTAGGACATGTGTCTCAACCCAGAATAGTTGTTCTCCTTTCTTTATCTAAAGCTTTTGATCTTAACTCTTCCCTTTGCAGTTATAGCTAAAGGATATCTCCTCTGTCTTCCACAAGACAAAACTTCAGTTTTCCTCTTTTCTAGGCTAAATATGTCCAGCTCTTTCAACTATTCCCCATTATTCTTGGTTTCCACATCCTTCACCTATATGACCCCTCTCTCCAGACATTCCTCCAAAAGGTGAAGGTCAGTTCTCTGGAGAAGGACAGGGCTGTGAGCCATCAGTGCTCAGAATCACAGTAGCTGGCCAGGTAAAGGGGATTTGGATGGGGCAACAACTGGCCCAGAAATAATCCTAAGTACAGGGAGGAAAAAAAACAAACAAACTTGTGCACAGAAGTATGCATATCAGGGATTATTATTAACATTAATTAGAAACATGGTTAATGTTAATTAGAAAGACAGTAACCTTGGGCTTCCCTGGTGGCGCAGTGGTTGAGAATCTGCCTGCCAATGCAGGGCACACGGGTTCGAGCCCTGGTCTGGGAAGATCCCACATGCCGCGGAGCAACTAGGCCCCTGAGCCACAACTACTGAGCCTGCGCGTCTGGAGCCTGTGCTCCGCAGCAAGAGAGGCCGCGATAGTGAGAGGCCCGCGCACCGCGATGAAGAGTGGCCCCCGCTTGCCGCAACTAGAGAAGGCCCTCGCACAGAAATGAAGACCCAACACAGCCATAAATAAATTAAAAAAAAAAAAAAAAAAAGACAGTAACCTAAATGTCTACTCTAAAGAAATGATTAACTTTGCTATATCTACTCAAAGGAGTACTGTGTAGCCATATCACACCGTTACAAAGAGTACAAAAATATGGAAAATGTGCATTGTTAAGTTTTTTAAACTTCAATATTTATTATATTTGACTAAAATGATGAGGGAAAAATTTATGCATGACATTTTTTTCTGGAAAAAAAAGTATACGAAGAATGTTAGTTGTATTTAAGTGGCAGAAATAGGAAAGATTTTATTCTTCTTTGTCTCCTTACTCAAGCTTAAAAAAAATTTAATTAGGATATGCAATTCAGACTACCTTCATTTTACAGGTTTTTGAAAGAAAACCTGGAGAATACTCTGTGCATACCCAGCACCAAATGCGGCACAACTTGGAGTGTATATTGAGTGCTTAATAAGCATCTGGTGCCTGTTGGAAGAAGCCAAGTCAGTCAGGCCATTTTACTGCACTGTGTGGATTTTGGCAATTTGTCAGCGAAACTATGTTTTCCCAGGAAGAAAAAATAATCTGCTGCAAAAGAAACGTTAATGACTATTTTTAAAACAGTGTTGTCTCCCGGCGTAGCCATTCTTCTCCAAGTAGCAAAGAGTGGGTGAGCTTCTCCCCTCCTCTGTGCTCCACAAAGAACATCTAAACACAGAGTTACCATCAACTTTTTAATGGAAATGCCTGGAGCAAGACAGGAAGCAGACCCTTGGGTTTTATGGTCCCACGAAAATAATCAAGGCTTGTGGCAGGATAACTTTTATACCTTTTATCATGAAAATTAAAATAAATGTAAACAATTTGCCTCTTTCATGAAGGTAATCTCAGTTTGATTTATTTGTGTCGAAGCTGATCCCGGGCTCGATAATGAAAGCTTAAAATCAAACAGAGATCAAAATGTCTACCTCTTCTGCTTTCTTTTCCCATTCTTCATAGTTGCAGCCAGCCATGGGACCCCCTTCCTAGTCCCCTAAGCCAACCCAAATCCATTGTAATGTCCTCTTCTCCCAACATTCTCTGCTCCAGTTGGCTGGCCATTCAGAGAACTGAGGCCAAATTCTACCAGTGTTAGTCACTTCCCCCAGCCAGCTACCAGCTGATTTCATTTAATATTATATGAATTCTAGCACAAAAGCATCTGGGTCCCTTGAACACTGTTAAAGTCTGACACACACATAACTCTGTGATGTTATGTCTCAGCAACACAGTGAACAGAATCCCATGATTCTGCTCCTATTTTAACATGATATTTCATAGCAAATATTGCCATCATAAAATATTTAATAAATACCAGAATGCAGAGATAAAGGAGAGTGCTGGGCTCAGGTGAAACCAAGAAGGGGTGTATATGGCCCCTCCTTCTAGGATGTTCACCAAGGAATTGCAATTACTGGACATATAATAACTAAAAATTTAATTAACTAAACAAAGTAGCTTACGGAAGTAGCAATTTCCCATTACAGACCCTGAGCATTCTAAGTGTTCCTAGAATGACTTCAAGGAGGAGAATTTGACAGATAGGTAGATATTAAACAAGGTTGAAACATGTGACAATACATGGAATTTCAAGCAAGGGAATGGCATGAAGTCAAGTACTGGTATTGGGGATAAAGTTTTAGAAGACTGACCACAAGGTAAATGGTCTGAAATGTGAAAGCTTCCGATTTTACTCAATAGGAAATGGTGAAGCGATCAAGTGTTTCTCCAGCAGAAGACAATTTAAAACTGTACTTTAGGATATAACTAACAGCAACATATAGGTCAGATTAAAGAAGACAGACTCAAGTAGAAGACTAGGGCAGTAACTTACACGTGAAGACCTGCTGGAGATATAGAGTGACCACTGTGGAAATAGAAAAATGGAAAGGCAGCAAGAGATGAGACAAAGAAAGTGCAAACTAGAAGAGAAAAAGAAATAGTCAAAGACAACAATGACGTCTCAAGATGAGAAACACAGTTGGAAGGAGAAGTTGGTTAAGGAAAGTGATGACAAGCTTTGCTTTGTCACACGTTTAACATAATGAAGTAACATTCAAGTAACAGTATCTATTGGAGAGCTGGAGAAATGGAATTGAGAGGGGTCAAAGTTAGAGAGATGATTTAGAAAATCAGGCCCATTAAAGTTGATAGTTAAGTCCATGAAAATAGAAAATCAGGCCAGCTCTCTAAGTGAGAGAATGCAGTACAGAAAAAGCAGGAAGCTAAGGGCTAAGCCTAGTAGTCTGCTCATACTCGGGAGGAAGAAGAAGCAGTTTTTACTCATGTCTCTTCTGGGTAAAATTCTCTTTTCTACTTGACAGCTTTATGAACTTTTCTGCAGCACAAAGGGCTAGAACAAATGGCACCTCATCCCTGGGATCTTCTCCAGCACATCTGGGCAGAATCACTCACTCCCTAATTTATGATCCCAAAATATGTTGTACAATAATCCTTTATACATCTCTTTCATCCATTAGACTGTGAACTCCACCATGATATTCTGCCTTATCATGTTTTATATTCCTAGCACAGTGCCTAGCAAAAGAGACAATTAATCAATGCTTAGTAAATGTTCACTGTCTAGCAAAGTTGAGAAAAAAATGACCTGACAGGTAGGAGGAGACCTGAAGCAGCAAAATTTTGTGGAATAATAGTAATAATACCTGGACCTAATTTAGATGATGAGATTTTGGACATTGAGCTGATTCTGCAAGATGAGACTTTGGGGGACCAAGATAGGGGGAATGCACTCTGCATGTGGGGACATAGGGAAGACTATGGAAGCCAGCCTCCAAAATGGTCTCCTACAATTCTCACCTCCTGGTATTCACACCTTGAATAGTCCCCCTCCCACACTAAGTAGGAAATTGTGAACGTGAAGGAGGGCAACCTCCTAGGCTAGGTCATAAAAGAGATTGCAGCTTTTGCCTTACGCTTTCTTGATCATTCATCTGGGGAACACCAAGTGCCATGTCATGAGGACATTCCAGAAACCCTACTGAGAGTCCAGGTGGCAAGGAACTGAGTCCTCCTGCCAACAATCAGCACCAACGTACAGTAATTCCCCTACATACAAATGAGTTCCATTCTGAGAGCACATACATAAGTCCAATTTGTTTGTAAGTCAAACAAAGTTAGCCTAGGTACCCAACTAACACAATCAGTTATATAGTACTATACTGTGATAGGTTTATAACACTTTTCACACAAATAATACATAAAAAAGCACAAAAAATAAAGAAAACATTTTTAATCCTACAGTACAATAGTACAGTACAGCAGCTGGCATACAAGGGCACGTTCACATAATTGATAGTTCGCAACTTGAAGGTTCATATGTAGGGAACTTACTGTACTAGGCGTGTGTGTAAGTCCCCTTGGAAGCAGATCATCCAGCCCCCTCAAGCCTTCAGATGACTAAGGCCCCAGCTGATGTCCTGACTGCAACCTCATGAAAGACCCTGGGCCAGATTCCTGACTTACAGAGACTGTGTGAGATGACAAATATTAATAGTTGTTTTAAACTTATTAAATTTTGGAACAAATATTAATAGTTGTTTTAAACTTATTAAATTTTGGAGAAATTTGTTACACAGCAATAAATGATTAATACATTTAGGTTCTATTTTTCTAGATCTCTTCCCCAAAAGAAAGAAGAAAAGGGAAAGTCAACGGCAATGACTTTTATAGAAGAGACACTTTATTATTCTGCTGATGGACCAAAGACTGCAAAGTAGAGTGAACCTGACTCAAAACTAGAAGTCCTCATTCTGTCACTGGCTTACTCTGTGACTCTGGTCAAGTCCCTTCATCTTTCTGAACCTCTCTTTCCACCTGTCCTGCAAAATGAGAATAATAAAACCTAATGAACAGGTTTATTGTGGGGTTGTCTTCAATGAGATAAAATTCCTTGAGCACCTGTCATCATAAGATCTAACACAAAACAGATGCTCAATAAATGAGCTGAATAAAAATCTAAAGACAATTCAAAGAGAAACCAGATTAACAGGCTGAGAGAAAAGTGGAAAAAACCATTATAGGAGATGAACCACAAAATAATGAGGTTCTAAAATTAGACTTCTGTCTCCCACAAAACATTTCTATGCCAAGTCTTGCCTCCTACATGTGTCAGAACAGGTCCATCTCACTTCTCTAATAAATCCCTCCCATGCTACCCAAATCACTAACCTTTGGGCACATCTCCTAATTCAAAATAATTTCATTCTCTCAAAACATATTTAGTGAGTGTCCACTGTATACAAGTATTGTTCTTGGTGCTAGGGATACAGCAGTAAACAAAATAAACTTAAAGCAGATAAGGTGAGTTATGGGGATATCTGGAAAACAGTGTTCTAGGCAAAAGGAACAGTAAGTGCCAAACTCCTGAGGCATGGAAGCCAGTGAAGTTGGAATGAAGTAAGAAAGAGAAGAAATAGAGGAAATGATGCTAGAAAAACAACAGAGTGAGTACAGGACCTCAACAGAATAGTATAGTCAATGTGGCTTTTACTATGAGTGGAGTGGGAAGCCACTGGAGTGTTTTGAACAGAAGAATGTCACAATGTGACTTACATTTTAGCAGGATCTCTCTAGTGGTTGTGCTGGGAATAGAGTGCAGGAGGGGAAAATAGAGAAACAGGGGAACTGGATATGAGGCAGTTATGAGCAAAGGTGGTAAGAAGTAGCCAAGTTCTAGAAATATTCTGAAGGCAGTACCAACGAGATTTGCTGGTGGATTAGATGTGAGTAGTGGAGAAGAATCAAGGATGACTCCAAGATTTTGGACATGAGCAACTGAAAGAATGACTTGTGACTAACAGAGATGGAAGGCTGCGAGGGGAGAGGAGCAGATGTGAGGTAGGAGTGATGTCGGAGTTCAGCTTCAGATGTTAAGATTGAAATGCTTATTATAGAAATGACAATTAGGCAATCATATCCATGAATCTATGGTTCAGGGGAGAGCCCTGAGCTAGTGATATTTGGAAGGCATTACAAAAAGTGTGAGGTTGGATGACGTCACCAAGGTAACAGGGGTGCGGAGAGGAGAACAGGGATGGCACCAGGTCCACCATCAACAATAATGTACTCCCTCCACTCACATCTCCAACTCTTCTATGTTCTCTCTCATCCTACTTCCCTGGCCTCCCAAGGTCCTGCCCTCCACTCCTCAAATAAAGCATGATGCATCTTCTCCAATCCACTCCAATATTAAACTGGGCTCCACACTGAACTCTTCCAGTTCCAGTTTCCGGCATGATTTGGTTTCTCTCGCTTATCTCTTCATACACTGATCAACAATGGGAGAACTGATGGTCAATCCCTGCCGTCATTCCCACCACGGTTCAACTAATGTGCTGGAATTCTCCCTTCCCTTCTTTCCTGACACTTTCAGTTCTGGGCTTCTCTTTTGGGGTCACACCACTCCTCTTAAGAAAAATACCAAACAGTTTGTAAGAAAGCTGTTTCCAAGGAACATTAAAAACCTCCTGTGGTTGCATATACTTACTTGATCACTCAGTCTTCTCTCTCGGATGCCACCCATAGGCAGGTTTGCATTCACAACCATACCAACCTTCCAATCAGTCCCTTTCTTTCTCATTTTACTTGGTGACTGCCACTCACCCTTCCTTCAAGCTCACCTCTAGGAACTTTGCAAATTCTTTTCTCCATGGATGTGGTCGCACCCTCCTCTGTTGGTTGCTGTAGTGGCCATCTATTAGCATATCTATACAGTGTTCGTTAAACTTCGCTGACTTTAGTCCATCTTCTGCACCAAATCCAATTATGTGAATGGAGAATTTTTAATTTTAGTTAAAATGGCTTTTAAAATAGGCCCATGCATAATCCTTATCTCCTGACAAAAATTATTCACAAGCATGTGACAGCCTCCTTTCAGATACTTTAAAATAGGTCATGTTTTCTCCCTTTGAAAATGATGAAATCATAGTTCATCAAGATGAAGTGACTTGTCTAAAGCTGTGCTTCATAGTTAGGACTGATGGCTCCTAGTTTAGTAACCTGTTAACACATCATGGCTAAAGAAATAACAAGTTGATTAATAACAGGTGTCAACAGTAAGACACTACTAATTTCAGAGGACATTAGTTTGTTGATATATGTAGCTGAAACTATCTCACATTTCTTCCCATGCATGCGAAAGAAACTGGAATTGTCAGCCCAACCGAAGTTTCCAGGGAGGTCATAAGAATGCAGACTTCAAATTGTATCTCTGCTCCCGTAATTTGTCCTTCCCTGCTGTCACTCCCATTATGGTTCAATTAACAGCGGAAGCCGGGAGCGACTTGATGAACATCTGTCACATCCACCTGGAAATAATTCAATAAGAGCTCACTATGGGACACCCTAAGTTTTTTTTTTTTCCATTTTCACACTGGGTGGCAAGAGTAATTCAGATAATGGAAGGGGAAAGGATATTCCATCACCTGGAAATATTAGGTTAATTTCCCAGTGTAGCATTCCAACACATATTGAAAAGGAATATAAAAATAATAACACAAATGGATTGGACTCATAAAGCTGCATGATCACAATGGCATCACTGTTTTAGATCATATAAATAAAATATAGTGTTAGCAGAAGCTGCTGTCAAACAAAGTATCACTATCTAAATAGTGTGTACTGTATAAAAGAACATATTTTTGACATATTACCTAAGCATTTCATGGGATGCCCAAGGATGATCTGGAAATGGACAAAAAACCGAAGCACCATTAGCCTTATATTGTGTGGAATAAATAGACAATGACAATAGCAATTTAAGATAAGCCTGGAATGCAACACACGTCTGCGCGTCTGAAATTCCCAAATTAAACCCAGTTATCAATGGACAGACCTACAGATTCTTTTTTTAACGTTCATTATTTGTTAATTTCTTCAAACTAGATATTTTCAATGCCCCAAATAAAGTATTCCAAAAACATAGTAAAAATGTGCTGCCCAAGCCTAAAGAGCTATTTATTTAATAATCATCACTTTTAAATTGTTTTTAATTAGCATATCTAAATAACAAATCTCTTTTCACTTAAATTGTTAATTATTTTCCTCAAATGCTGTGCTCAGTTATGTTTTTAAGACATCTGTTTGTAATGCTACTCCCATCCAGAATAAAAAGCTGTGATACCAGGCTTAGGAAAAAAGGTTACAGAAACTACATGTATTTCTGAATAAAAAAAGAAGACAGCCAGTGAATAAATATAATTGCCTTCAAGCAATACAATGGGTAATAGACAAGGGAGACAAACCAGTATTCTCTACAGATGCTAGAACAGCAAGAAATGGGCTTAAACTGCAGGTGCAGGAGACAGGATTTAGCTTAGACAGAGGAAAGATGATACATTATGTTCAACAATGGAGAACGATTATTATGAAAGATAAAACTCCATTTTTTTCCTTCAAATGATTGTAAAACTGTTTGATTATTGTGTGAGGTTTTGTCAGAGTCATATGAATTTAGCAACCATATCTGGTGGACTGCAAATCACTCCTCCAGATATATGATTCTGCCTCCACCTGATAATTATGCTAACAAATTTCACATAGCTGTAGGAACATTTCACAGACATTGACTAGGAGAGATCCAAGTGCAAAATTAACCCCAGGGAAGAAACACACACAGGATGCCTAGAAGAACTTGAAAAAGGGACATCTGCTTTAACACTTTCAGGGTTAGAGAAAGAGAAGCACAAGTGGCTGCCACTTTCAGGTACGTACTGCTGCATCCAGTGGAAATTAAAGCACGGACTCGCCGTGGGCACGTGAACCCCAAGGGATCAGAGCACTTCCACCCCGCAGCCTGAGCCCAGGGAGGACATGCCAAAGGTCTCAGGGAGAGCCCGACTCTGACAATTCAAGAACTTGTCGTTTTGTTTGTTGTTAAACATTTAAACTTGGTCACATAATTGTGTGAACTCATATCTCCAAAGTGGTGGCAATTTAAAATCAATATAGCCAGTTTAAATTTTAATTTAATGCTTATACATCAAATGATTTTTCATAGAGGATGAGCCACATTTCTGGTGATGGATGAAATGAATCCACTCAAAATAGAGTAATATCACATCAAGAAACCAATCTTGGTCTCTACTCTAAAAAAATGAAAATTAAGCATGTGAAAAATGTAGTTTCTGAAATCTTGGGCACTCTCTCTCTCTCTCTTGTTGAAAGGAAGTATTAAAATGAAGATTTAAGGAAAACAATTCACAGGAATTCGGAACACTACTCAAATCTGAAGCTCATAATAATTGAGTGATCTATCTCTTCAAGAGATAAGTAAATTGACCTAAGTTCAAGGGAGGATTTAGCACTGACATTAAAAGTCATTTTACAGAAAATTTGAAAAAGAACCATGACACAGAATGCAATAATAAGAGCCTTTAGGTGAAATGTAACAAGCAAGAGCTGGCCTCAGCCTATAAAAAAGGTAACTGGGGTGGGCTTTGAAAGATCCCTTAACCTCCCCTTATATTTAAACCTTCCCAACTCCCTAAATGTCCAGATGTGTCTCATTCCATCTTAGTAATGTGGGAACAATTCATTCTTTCATTCAACAGGTATTTATTAAAAGTCTACAACACGCCAGTGACTGTCCTAAGACCACGAGTGCCTGCCCTCCAGTGACATGGAGGAAATTAAGAAGTAAATCAATACTTATACAAACGTCTTTCTGAGAGTGATGCGTGCTATGAAGGAAATAAAACAGGGCGGTATAATACAAAGCAGGAGTATGCAACCCAATCAAAAACCGGGCAGAAGACCTAAATAGACATTTCTCCAAAGAAAACATGCAGATGGCCAAGAGGCACATGAAAAGATGCTCAACATCACTAATTATTAGAGAAATGCAAATCAAAACTACAAAAAGATATCACCTCACGCCACTCAGAATGGCCATCGTCAAAAATTCTACAAACAATACATGCTGGAGAGGGTGTGGAGAAAAGGGAACCCTCCTACACTGTTAGTGGGAATGTAAACTGGTACAGCCACTATGGAGAACAGTATGGAGGTTCCTTGAAAAACTAAAAATAGAGCTACTATATGATCCAGCAATCCCACTCCAGGGCAGATATCTGGAGTAAACCATGGTTCGAAAAGATACATGCACCCCAATGTTCATTGCAGCGCTGTTTACAACAGCCAAGACATGGAAGCAACCTAAATGTCCATTGACAGATAAACGGATAAAGAAGATGTGGTACATATATACAATGTAATATTACTCAGCCATTAAAAAGAATGAAATAATGCCATTTGCAGCAATGTGGATGAAACTGGAGATTATCAAACTAAGTGAAGTCAGACAGAGAAAAACAAATATCATATGATATCGCTTATATGCAGAATCTAAAAAAAAATGATACATATGAACTTATTTACAAAACAGAAACAGACTCACAGACTTAGAAAACAAACTTACGGTGACCAAAGGAGAAAGGCTGGGGGGAGAGATAAATTGGTAGTTTGGGATTGACATATACACACTACTATATTAAAAATAGATAACCAACAAGGACATACTGTATAGCACAGGGAACTCTGCTCAGCATTTTGCAATAACCTAAATGGGAAAAGAATTTGAAAAAGAATAGATACATGTATATGTATAACTGACTCCCTTTGCTATACACCTGAAACTAACACAACATTGTTAATCAACTACACTCCAGTATAAAATAAAAAAATTTTTAAAGAAAAAAAATAAAGAGGGAGAAAATGAGGAAGGTCTGAGGCAAAGAGAAGGGACACTTTAAGTGTATTTCAATGTTTTATCAGTTTTAAAAGAGAGAAATCTGAAAGATATATGACAAAACATATGTATCTGTTCATATTCAGTGGTGGGAACATAATAATCTCTTTTATTAGTTTCTCTGTTTCTTTTTTATTTTAATTGTGCTAAAATACACATAACATAAATTTACCATCTTAATAAAAAAAAAAAAAAAGGCGGGAGTATGGACCTGGGTGGTATACAGGAAAAGCTTCCTTGAGAAGGTGCTGTTTGAGCTGAGACTTGAACGGTAAGAAGGAATCAGCCATGTGAAGATCTTGGGAAGGGGCGGGAGTTAATGCAGGCAAAGGGAAGAGTTATTGCAAGGCCACACAAAGGGAGTGAGCCTGGAGTATTTGAGGGGAAAGAGGCTGGATTATAATGAATGAGGGAAAGAGTGATAAGAAAGGAAGTAGGGGAAATAGGCAGATGCCAGGTCACCTAGGGCTTTTTAAGTCCTAGTAAACAGTTTGGATTTTTTTCTAAGATAATAGGGGGCCTTTTAAGATTTTAAGCAGTGGGGATGTGGGGTGATATGATCTGATGGAAAAATATATTGGAAAATAAGATGCTCAAATTTTAGTCAAGATGTACTCACTCTTCACTCTATACATAGAAATAACATCCAAATAAGAAAAAAATACATACATAAACATACAGAAAGTCAAAGAGATATATCTCTATAGACAAGCAGTGAGTAAACTAAAACCATAAGTGTACTGCGTTCCATGTTTGGTAGTCACAGAAATAGACAAAAACTCATCTTGTGATACAGAAAGGAAACTAAAAGTGCTTTATATAATAAAGGAGACAGAGGTGAAGCTAATTACTTGAAGCCAGTGCCTTGGAAGGGGGTTCTCATATTTGGAAAAGAGATTAAAAGAATAAAAATCCTTTCACTAAAAGAATAAATACCTTTGCTAACCATCATTAGAGATTCTAGCAACCAGGAACTGAACCAACACACCCACCATGGTTGGATCTCCCACATCCCCAATGTCACCAGGAGTCACGAGCACAAAATGCCACCTTAAAACCCTGGGCAGAGAGGGGTAAGTAAAGAAAGAAAGGAAAAACTATGGAACTACTTCTCTCTAGCTGCCTCTCCTTTCACTTCCTCACTTCCCAAGTTCCCCTCTCATCTTTCCTTCCTTTTTCCCTTCCAGTCTTGGGGAACAGAGCTTTGGTAGAAGCAGGGCAATGAGGGAAGGTGAGTGCTGTGCTGAGCCCATAGTGAGGTGCATGGAGAAAGCAGGATAAAGCAGAGAAGGTGCATCAACAGAGCCAGGTCGGGTGGTTGGGAGGTGGGTTAACTGAGCAAATATGTTCACTGAGCAAAGAAGGAAATATATCAAAGATAATGGGAGCCATTTCTCACTGTCTGAGGACTTACAAATACAGAAAGAGGGAAGAATAAAAACAACCCTGAGGTCTTCGATTAGAATTGGGAGTATTAAAAGATGTGGTGTATATATATATATATATATATATATATATATATATATACACACACACACACACAATGGAATACTACTCAGCCATAAAAAAGAACGAAATAATGCCATTTACAGCAACATGGATGCAACTAGAGATTATCATACTAAGTGAAATAAGTCAGAAAGAGAAAGACAAATACCATATGATATCACTTATATGTGGAATCTAAAATATGACACAAATGAACCTATCTACGAAACAGAAACAGACTCACAGACATAGAGAACAGACTTGTGGTTGGCAAGAGGGAGGGAGGGAGGGTGGGAGGGAGAGGGATGGACTGAAGATGTGTGGTTGGTGGATACAAACTGCTACATTTAGAATGGATAAACAACAAGGTCTTACTGTATAGCACAGGGAACTATATCCAATCTCCTGGGATAAACCATAATGGAAAAGAATATAAAAAAAGAATGTATATATGTGTGTAACTGAGTCACTTTGCTGTACAGCAGAGATTGGTACAACATTGCAAATCAATTATACTTCAATTTAAAAAAGTGAGAAGGGTTTCCCTGGTGGCGTAGTGGTTGAGAGTCTGCCTGCCAATGCAGGGGACACGGGTTCGAGCCCTGGTCTGGGAAGATCCCACATGCCACGGAGCAACTAGGCCCGTGAGCCACAACTACTGAGCCTGCGTGTCTGGAGCCTGTGCTCTGCAACAGGAGAGGCCGCGATAGTGAGAGGCCCACGCACCGCAATGAAGAGTGGCCCCCGCTTGCCGCAACTGGAGAAAGCCCTCACACAGAAACGAAGACCCAACACAGCCAAAAAAATTAATAAAAAAAAAAAAAGTGAGAAGAAAAAGAATTGGGAAATTAGTATGAACTCATAGAATTCATAATAAATAAATAAATAGTGTGTATGTACTACATATATAATTATAGACATAGGTATATGTTTGATTGTATGTATACATACATATATATTTATTATGTCCATTTTTCCTAGCTCTGTTTCCTAAGAGGAAATGACACACTTCTTAAGAGTAAATGACACCCATTCATCCTAAGAGCAATGACATTCCAGTAACAGTGAGTACAGAGAGCTTCCCAATCTTGTCTTGAAATACCACCCTCCAGAAAGAATAGTTGATTCCAGGCTGGGTCAGGAAATGTACAAAATAACAAGATGAGCCTAGAACATCCTGTTATGCCAGAAAGTAAGGAAGTACTGAAAGAATGAGGGGGATATGTCCAAAGGACATAAACCAGCTTGAAGAGCTATCATAGGACAATCTGGGACAATTTGAGCAAAAAAGAAAAAGAAAAAAAGTTAATGAGAGAACAGGATTATACCCTGTTGAATAAAATAAGAACCCATCCTTGCTCATATAATTAAAATAAATGAATAAATATATAAATGGCAGAAAAGGGACAATTCTTTTCTCACAGCAAAAATGCTAATCTGCAAATGTAAAAAGAATGAGAGAACTCGATAATCAGCACTTGGCAATCCTGACAGTAGTAGCTCAAGCAGGAGTATCAGTGAACGTCAAGCCTGATCAGTGGAGGTCTGGCATAATATAGCAGTATCTCCCCTAATCAGACAAAAAGGGGAAATGGTGGTTACAGAAGTAATAAACATGACAGTCACCATCTTGACCCTGCAATCAAGTTAGCATCAACAGTGATTTGGTGGGTTTACATTGTGTGTCTCCTGATCTTATGCATTGAGAAGAACATAGAATCATTTCTACAGTACCCTGCCAAGAATGCATAGCCTCAGTGTCATCATGGGAAAACACTGTTAAGGATCATCCTCCAGAACTGAGGCATGTACTTTTTAAGACTCTCGAGGACATACGAGATGGGAAAAGATAGAGGAAGTGTGCTAGACGGAAGGAGCCTATTGAGATCTGACAACCAAATGCAATACACGATCCTGGATTGCATCTGGACCACATAGAAAAGAGAGACATTCATGGAACAGATGGTGAAATTTGAGCAAGGTCAGGAGGCTGGATAATAGTGTTATTTACATCAGTGTGTATTTCCTGATTAGGAGGGGTATACAGTGGTCACATAAGATTATGACTTCATTTCTGGGAGGCATACACAGGGTATTTAGGGATGATAGGCATTATGTCAGAAAAAAGACCATACACACGCACACACACACACAGAGATGGTGGGGGGATGGGAGAAATACAGCAAAATGTTAACAATTAGGGAAACTGAGTTAAGGGGATACAAGGGTTCCTCTACTGTTCTTTTAACTGTTCTGTTGATTTGAAACAATTTCCAAAATTTTTTAATTATCTATAAAATTTTCTAACCAAAATGCCAAAAAACATGAAGAAATTTAATGGTAAGAAGACAAGCCAGTATCTCAACAAACAGAACATGAATTAACTCTAGATAAAATTAATTTTGTGTAGAACTATAAAAATAAAGTTATCCTGGATGCTCTTTTATTTATAAAATAAAAAACAATTTTTAGTAGAAAGAGGAAATAAATCATCAAAGACAAGCATAAATTACATTAAAAGATACCAAATAAGAAAGAATACAATTGAAACCATGGAGACTGGATTCATTTTATATGGCTGATATAATAAATGACCACACCTTTAGCAGCTTAAAAACAACAACTGTTATCATCTCACAGTTTCTTTGGGTCAGAAATCTGGGCACAGTGTGGCTCAACTGGTTCCTTGGTTCCAGGTCTCACAGGACCAAAAGCAAGGTGTCAGCGGCTGAGTTCCTTTCTGGAGGCTCCAGGGAAGGATCCACCTTAAACTCATTCAGGTTGTTGACAGAAGTTAGTTCTTTGCAGTAAGACTGTAGGTCCCTGTTTCCTTGTCATCTGGTAGCTCAGGTCCTCCCTTAGCTCCTATAGGCTTCTCTCTCTTCTGTGTCTATGTCCCCCTACACTGCAGAACCATTCTCAGTCCTGGACTCTCTCTGACCCCTTCTGTTACATCGCTTCAGCCTTCCTCTTCTGTCACAGCACTCTGTTTTAAGCCACAGAAAGTTCTCTGCTTTTAAGGGTTCATGAGATTAGACTGAACCTCTTGGATAATTCAGGATCATCTTCCTATTTTAAGGATCGCAATATTAATTAAATCTACAAAGTTCCATATAATGTATCCACAGGGATTACGGTGTGAACAACTTTTGGAAGCTATTATTCTACTATGACGGAAATTTAAAAACACAGTGATTGCAGTCTGCATTATTGGCCTCAATTCTTCATCTTTCCGTGTGGTTATACCTTCTGTCATTGACTTTGGAATTCCTCCCATAAAAGCAGAATACATCTCCACCTCCTTTGACTTTGGCCCAGGCAACAAAGATTACTTTGTCCATTACAAAGAGGCAGAAATGATGCAAGACTGAGTCTTAAGAAATTTTGAGTGTTTTCATTTGCCCTCTTGTACCTCTACAATCATCATGAAAAGAGCATCCCTCTCTGGGCCCCTGGTTCAAGGAATATGACAGGCACATGCAAAACAGCCAACCCAGCTGAGCCCAGCCAAGATCCACTGTGGATCCAACTGATCCACAGATGTGTAAGCAGTATACGAGATCCTTGTTTCAAGCCACTGAATTGGAAGATGATTTGAAGGAACAATAGCTAACAATATGATGAGATAAATGCTAGCCTACACAGAGTCAAAGAAAAATAATAATCTGAAAGTATTATAAGAATACACCCAGAATCCATACAAAGACAAAGAAGAAAATAGCAACAACAAGGCAGCTAAGAGACATGGAGGGTAAAATGAAGGCCTACCTAACATGCAACTGATATCTGCAGAAAAAAGAAAAGGCATGATGGACAAGAATACTTATAGGGATAACAAATGAGAATTTTACATAGTTTAGGAAAGACATGAATCTTCAGATCAAAAGAATATGTTTAGTCCAAGCAAGAAAATAAAAGATAAATTTATATCTGGATATATCATAGAAAAACAACAGAATGTAACAAATTTTAAAAGACTATAAATTTTCAGAATGAAAAGAAAGATGATCTATAGCGGAACAATTACTCTGAACAGCAGAGATCTCATCAGCAATTTTTAAAAACGGAGCAATATCTTTAAATGGTTGAGGAAAAATCAATTTAAATCTCTAACTTTATAACCAGACAAACAATCACTCCTGAGTCAATATAGTTTTAGACATACAAATACTAGAAAAAAATTTTAAACTATTAAAGAATACACTTCAGAAAGAAAAAAAGTGAAAATAAAGAGGATATGTAGGATATAAATAATAATGAGCACAAAATATTGATGAGAGTGCATTAGTAAATTTAAAATATAATTAAACATTAGCTATAACATAATTCTTTTTTATGCTTCAAAATCGTTAAAACCATCCTTTACCCATTGCCAAACATATGAAAGAAATGTTCAACATCACTAATTAGGAAAATGAAAATTAAAACCATATTAATATACCATTTTATATTTCCCAGACTGAAAAGAAATTGTATCTGATATTATAGTCTTATAATAAAGAACTCACATACTGCTAGTGATAGTGTCCACTGGTACAATGTTTTTGGAAAACTAGCATTATCCAGGAAATTCAAAGATGCATCATCCCTTTATCCCTGCAATTCCACCTCTAGTTATCGTATATTATTTGCCTTACCTTTCTTTACCATATCAGAGAAACCTTTCAAAGGTACTCAAGGAGAAAAATATACAACAATCCTCACTGTATCATTGTTTTTAATAGCAAAATATGGAAACAACCTAAATGGCCAGTCAGAGGAGAATGGATAAATGATCTTTAGTGTACTCATACAATACAGCATTAAACAGTTGTGAAAATCGATGAACGAAAATTACATTTATCAACATAGATAAATCTCCAAATATGTAAGGTTGAGTGAAAAAGCAAGTTGCTGAATGATATATAAAGCATGAAACCATTCATGTAAAGTTTAAAAACATCAAACAGTACAATATATTTATATAAATGCATATATACGCAGCAATAGTACCAAAATACCTATTGGAATTATAAATACCAAATAAGGGTTAGTGCTTAACTCAGCAGAGGGGTGAAGAAGAATGGGTTTGAAACAACATAAGAGGCTTCCAGTGTATAAAAGAAAATTTTAAAAAAAAAGGGTATTAGAAAAACTTCTGACGCAAATACAGAAAATTACTAAGATTTGATAAAGCTGGGTGGTATATACACAAATGTTATATTATTTGCTTTACCTTTCTGTATTTCTCTAATATTCTGTAACAAAAAATATCTGAACATTTTTTTTCTAAAGACCATTCAGCTTATTTCAGTAGAGAATGAAATGCAATCTGGGAGGGTGTTTTAGTGTATTAGCCCTCCCAAGGGAGGACACATCTGCAAAGGACGACTGGAGAACAAGGCTGCATTTATACTTATGAAACACTAAGGGAAAAACAGCAGGCTCTCCAGGCCCAGCATGGTTTACTAGGGAGGCAGGGTGGGGACAGGGCTTCCCTACACTCCACAAATCTCTCCAGCAAGAAGATTCCCTGTTCTGCCCAGGGGTAGGTCTGACCATAGTTAGGTGAACTAAGCACAACTGTCATCAACTTGAATAAACATTTAAGGGAAGACCATTTCAAGGCTCGGGGAAACACTGTGGATTTAGGATCAGAAAGACTTGGGTTCAAATACTATTCCCCAAATTATTTAGGTAGGTCCCTTACTCTTTCTTGAGGCTTCAGAATTCTCGTTCTCAAAATGAGGTTAACATTACTTCATTTACAGGGTATAGTGAGAAATAAACGAACTCACATATATACAATATACAGCATCCAGTAGGTACTCAACATGTGAGAATCTTAAGCTTCATTCAAGCAATTCTGATTTTAACAAAGACAAAATGCTTCAGAAACCAGAGGTATCATTTGTGGAAAACATGTGTTTTGTAATGAAGAACATGCAAGTCTTTACAACCTAAGATATCAAACTACATATGTCTTTGAATAAAGTCACGTGACATTTCTTAGTATCAATCTCCTCACCTGGGAAATGGAAATAAAAAATTTAACTTACAAAAGTACTGGGAGACTCAGAGACCCCATACATTAAAGTGCTAGGCATAAAAAGGCACTCAGTCACACAATAAACAGTAGTTACTGTTTATTAGAAAATTTTCTGAAGCAAATATGAAAAATTTTGCTGTTGCTGTCAATGTTATCATTCTCTAAAACCAGAGGAGAGAGGAAAAGAAAAGAGGAGAAGAAATTGGGAATTTGTGATCACAGAGTAAGAATTTAATTATGAATTTTGAAACCACTAAAAATCCTGTTCAATCTAATGTACCTCTGAACAAACTTTCAAGAGAATAAGGACATTTCATCCTCAACAAAACTTTGCATAACTAAAACCCCTACAGCTTTCTCCAAATGATTGGCAGACTTACTCCTTGGCAAAAATGAATAAAAAAGATCTAATAAATGCTTAGGTCTTAAGTCTTCATTGCTCTCAACAAATACATTCAGAGGAGCATAATAAAATCTAAAATTAAGATTTTTCAAATGAGAAGCATACTTGAAAAAGTTATTAGAATTTATATTGTACACCTAATTTAGCATCTGTCTTCTTATTACATGTTCTTTCGTTCATTTTCAAGTCTCAGGAACCATCCAAAACTGTAGGTTATATATCTTGGTTCTCAAAGTATGGTCTCTGCACTAGGAGTATCAGGAAACTTGTTAGAAATGCTAATTCTAGGGCCTCATCCCAGGCCTACTGAATCAAAAACCACAGAGGTGGGTCCAGCAATCTGTGTTTCACAAGCCTTGCAGGTGATGGGGATACAGGCTCCAGCTGAGAAGCCCTGGGTTACATCATAGGGGATCCCAGTTTCCAGATCTAGAGAAGAGCCCAGTGTTAGTTGTACTGCCCTGACCACGCCTGCCAGAGGCACGCTATGCAAGGAATTCATACATTGGCCTGCAGCCTGAATTAGAAGACCTCTGAGATCCCTTACATCCTTGTGCTTTAAAGAATGGTCTCTGTACTTGCAGAAAGTTCTTCAAAGCATAGAGGAGGACAGTCCACATGATGAACTTTTAGGTCCCTTCCACCCCAAAATTCCATGATAGACAACCCAGGATGGCATGGGAAGAACTTTCAAACACACACTGCAATCTTAGCAAATGTCTTACTGTAAGAAGAGATGAATCAGGTGGAAATGGGCTCTGTGGTTTTAGGATTCCACACGTTTTGCTTCTAATGTATTCACTCAAACTAAATAAAAGCCTGAAGTGGAGAAAGAAGCTGCCAGTATCTTAAGTAAAAATCAAAGCCACAGACAAGAATCTCAAAAGCCAAAGATCTGCTGGCATGCCCTTGGACATGGTTTTGAAGGGTGGAACTTAGGTAGAGCCGTATGTGGGCACTGACAAGAGACCCTATCAAGTTCAAGGATTCTGAGCCCCTCTTGAGAATCAGCAGACAATCACATACATACATCTCTTACTCAGGCTTACTATGGAGAAATCTCTTAAAGGAACATTAATACACTGTATATGAAAAATGCACAGTTTACCATTTCAAAGGTAACAGTAAATCCAGATATAAATTTACCTTTTTCCAAACCGGCCACTAAAGACTTTCTCTGAAAGGCATGGTGCCCCTCCCAGGAATACCCATCCCCTTTGCCTAGGAAACAAACATCCCAGGCAGCCCAAAATATTCTTTCCCCTCTCAGCCTATAGTCTCACTCAACATAAAGAGGCTTCTTGACTGTAACACTGTCTTGCAGAGTTCTACATGGAACTAAACTCAAACAATCCTCAATATATATTCATTTCCATCATGGAAGATCCACTCAGATTCTACTGGCCAAATTTGACTTTCTTATTCTGGGCTTATTCTTGGTTCTCCATGAGTTTATTAGCATACTGGCACCTTAGCTAGCCCCAGAGTATCTTTTAAATAGGGTAACAGGCTTCCTTGCCAGAAGGTTTATTCCAAATCAAGATGATTTCATTTATCCACACTAACATGTTCACGATACATCTTCATTCCCACCTTAAATTCAGCAATAAAAGTCTTCCGTGGCTGGGAGGGTGGGGAGTGTGGAGCACAGAGTGAAACTGTGTCAGATGAAAACTTTTCCAATGTGTCTCCTGGGGGCAGAACTAAGCTTCACATAAACTCTAAATAACCCATGTGCTTACATATGGATCCAATAGGATCTATCAAAATTGAATTCTCAACTTTTCGCCATTATTTTTATTACTGATATTTACTGCACATCAATAGAGTCCTAGGAAAGAGAGTTGCTAGTAAATTCTAATGCTGTGCTAAAGTTAATGTGGAAATTTGTGTATATAAAACCCATACAGTGCTTCAACGCGTGATTTTCTTTTCCGAATACCAAGCTCAGGTCATATTCTCCCTGAATTCTACATCATAGCAGTAAAAAAGTTATATCCTACTAGGGCAATTTTTAATGTATAATTATAATGATGTCTTTGTTGCTTGAACTCTGGATGAATTACAATTTAAGGTTAAAGTGGAATCACCAAGTGCTTTTTAATAAAACAAGGGCATCTATAAACAATTCTCATGTTGATTATTTAGCCTCAGCTTCATAACTAAAGAAAATCAGGCAGGTACTGGGGTGTTGCTCCTGCTTCTTGCATTACATAAATTTTATTATCAAATCAGCGTAGCAGAAAGTGTTTTCATTTCTGTAATGAACAAAATGATTGCCTTCCCTAGTTATGGTTCCTTTCCCACACGACACTAAGCATAAAAGAGAATCCTAAGAGTGGCTTTCAGACATTTGTCTCAGTACCTGGTGTCTCCTTGGTCACCATATTTAGATGCCTATCAGAAGAGGCAATGCCTTGGTAAAGCCACTTCTCCAAGCCCAGATTGCTATGGATGTGGCTAGCCATGGCAACACGGGTCTCATTTTATCAGGAAGGCTTTCCACTCTCGATTCGACCCCTGGTGGTAAGCATCCATCGTGAATAAAAACAGAAAATCTCTAGTTGATCTCAGGAATCTAACAAGTGTTCTCAGGGCCAAGATGAGGGTCAGTGACAGGAAGACATCTGACCACCTCCTGCGATCACCAGAGTGCCCTCCTCAGGCCACCCACAGTAACCAGTAATGGCAATGGTCCAAACACACCTTCTGTGTATACAACATATCCTAGAGTTTTATAATATCCCAAGAAATCAGTAGGAACTTTCCATTTAAGCTCCCAAATGTTGAAGAATAACTTTTGATGATACCTCTCTTCCTCAACATAGCTATAAAATATTACTTGCATTTTTAGCATAGTTATCTTCTTTAGCATGATAAATTCATGCTCACAGACCACCTAAATCTACTCTGGAAGAAACAGAAAAAGCACACCTTGCCTCTGTGTACTACCACACAATTCCTTTCCTATACTAAAGTTCATAATAATTCCATTATGTAATGTCTTACCATCGTGCCTTTCTGATTTTCTTTCTTTCTAATATGAAATCCCAGAAAATAAAAAGAATTTGTATTTAAACAATGACTTGTTCTACCTGGCTCAATTATGCTTTTGTGATTAAAGGTTTTTATGGGGCAAGAAAAAAAATGAGTCAGTATACAAAATCTTGTAAGAAAGCTTATTTAAAATCTGCATGCCTCTTTCTGCCATACTGTGAAATATGTTTCCCCAGATGCTGCAAAGTGTAAAAGAAAAAACTCTTTCTCTTATCGTGGCTCCTAGTCCTCCCCTGGAGCAGAATTTAGGACCCAGGACAGGTCCTAAATTCTTGCACTACCTCTTGCACTAAGCATGAGAACTCCCACTATTACACCTTTGACTGAGCTCTTCATGTCTTCCAGAATCCCCCCTTCACAGCCACCCACCTATCCAACCACACACTCCTTTCTCCTCTTCCATGATGATGGGCCCAAGGTCGCAAAGCTCAGAGGACTTGCCCTTTTCTGGTACTTCTCTAATTTGTAAAGAGAACCACGATCTGGTTTCCCCTCCCAGATCTAAAACCTGTTCTTTTCTCCCTCTGTCCTGTCTGAGGTTTGAATTGCTAACTTGTCTGAGGTTTGAATTGCTAACTATGTCTGTGTCCAAGTTCAAGTTATCTAGAAGCAGATGCTGAAATGGAGTTTGGAGTACAAGACAATTATGAGGTATCAACATCTGTGAAAAGAAGAAGGAGGAAGCAGAATTGGGACCAGGGAGAAGTCAAATTGCACTTCAGACTTGACAAAGTCTCCAACCCATGTTGGAGTTGTGGAGAGAATATTGCTCTTAGGGTTGTGCCACCTCCAACTCAGATTACTGGGCCCTTACACGTTTTCTAACTCAGGCAGCAGATGTGGGCTGCCCAAGTTGGTTGTAACCACAGGCCAGCTGGCTCTCTGTAGCTGAGAAAAACTGAAAGAGCTGACAGTTTAAAGCTGTCTACTGATCACCCTTCCTGCAGCTAGTTGTTGCCTAAAGAAGGGCCCACCTTCACGCTGGTCTCAGCGCTCATCACCTGTTCGCACTCAGATTCAATCTTGACCCTTCTCTGACAAACTACCTTTCACAAGTTTCCAACCCCCTTACTAGGTTCCAACAGGAGGCGATTAGAGAGCAGGAGGAAAGGAGAAGCCAGGGTACTTCTTGCCCTGTCTCTCTGTTTGGCCTCTCCTCCCTGGTTCCAGCTCCTGCTGAAAAATCCCACCCTCTGGAGATCCAGCATCCAATAGGCGGGCCAACCATAATCCCAGCCTCTACCAAGTAGCCCCAGCTCCTGGGCTTTAGCAACACCTCTCCCTCCCCTTGTTTCTCCAGACTCAGGAATGGCAGTCACTTCCTAGTTGCCACATTGTCCACTGTTTGGCTTCTTTGGCTCTTCCATCACCTATGTTACCAAACCCCTCTGTTAAATTCTCTCTGTTGGAAATATCAAGAATGGTTTTTGTCTGCCTGACTGGACCCTAATACAACTTTCTCAGAAACAAAACCATATACAGAAGCCCTACATCTAAAAAAAAAGATAAAAGTCATGGACCTCTGGCCAAAGAGTGTTGGGTGCACTGTGCTCTCTGTCCCAGAGAGCCCTTGGGCCTCTCAGAGTACAGTCTGCAATCCACGATGGATGATCCTCAATTACGACTTCACACATTGCCATCATGCAAGTGGAGTAAACTAGAGCTCCAAAGGGACCCTGTGCTCCTCGGAGAACAAGGAGTGTCCCAGAGCCACCCAACTACACGACAGTACAGCAGACAAGCAGCCACCTCAAAACTGTCAGGGTGCCCTGTTTTGGATACCTCCTCACCTGCCCAGTACAGAAAAACAGGCTTACTAACACATGTGTCTTTTATCTGCAAACCAGGGGATAAGTTACTGCACATGGATCATCTTTAGATATCCAAAATAACAGATACATGACTCCATTATAGCACTGTGTTTGCCATTGGTTCTTCATATATCTGTCTCTTCTACTGGAGTACGGCAATAATTCTGTCTTATCTATCAAAAGTCACCCATAAGGAAGCACATGGCATATTGTCAATTTTCCTTAATTTTCCCTTGAGTGTTAAAATTTTTTATTTATTTTTTTTTCCATTTTTATGGTTTACCTATGCAGTGGGATGGTTATGATGCAAGAGAAAAGGACAATGGGACATTCATGAATATGATTCCATTGTGAGGAATAAGCATATTAACATAAGTATCATCAGAGATAACTTTAGACGAATCTAGGATTCCTCTTGGGAAATGTATGTAAGAAACATAATATTTAAGCAGACTTGATAAAATTCTAACTTTCCCCCAACAGGCACCAGTAACTATAACAATGGGACATTGTCTGACTTCAAATGAATGACTACCCTTGACAATAGAGGTATAAACAGTGCTTTAACTCTGTTCAGATATATGAAAGAAAAGAAAGCAATGTCTTAGTAGGAACCAAAGGAAAAAGCAAAAAGAAAGAAACCACTGGTATGAGTGAACAGTTACTTTGCTCAAATTCAAAATTACAATAATATTTTTTTGGAAAGGGAGACCATGTCAACAAGTACCTGATTAGAGTTCATTATTCAGGGGGAAAAAAGAACACTTACTGAACAATTATAGTACATGAAGGATTGTGTTTGATGCTCTCACATATATTTTCTTGTACAATCCCTAAAATAAGCCTGTGAAATATCACCCCACTTCATGGAGAAAGAAAGAGACCTGTAAAGATTAAATTACTTGGCCAAAGTCAAGTAGTGAAGTGATGGGATCAAAGCCAAAGCAATCTGATGTCAAATCCCCATATTTCTCCATCCCCACTGTACTGGGATTTGGGTGAAATTATTGCTCCCTTAGTGAAAACATTTTGTTTATTATTCTCAGAAATGTTTTCCCAAAGAGAAGAGAAATTTACTCTGCACTTCACTTTCAAATGTCAATTTTAGGAACATAGCTCACCTTTTATTCTCCTGATAATCCAGAGGCAGAAACTGGGGGTTGCATTTATGGCATTTTTTCCCTGAAATCACCTCACTAAATAATTGTTCTAACTATTGCTTTCTTGCTAAGATAATATCTGTTAAATGCATGCCTATTTATGAATTGGTATTCATCCACTTATTAGAATTAACCTATCTTTGACCCTCATAATGGGGCCAGATTAATATAGTTGAGATTAATGAGTCAATTATTTTTGGACAAGGTACAAGGAATACAAACTGTTTCACACTGACAGTACCTCACGGTATTCTTTACTTCCTGTGTAGATTTTGACACCCATAAAATAACCCTGTGCAGCTTTTCCCCCCCCCAACTTAACAATGATGGACACTGATATTTTCCCCAAAACACAGAAATCATCTGGATGAAAAAGGCACAAGAGTGCAAGCTATTCTTTAAAAGCAATTGTCTTTAAATCCTTTTATTTGACAAATTCATGCTTCCACAGACTACCCTGCCTCAGAGTGTCATTTTTATAATTCAATTAGCCTGCTAGGAGGACTTAGGTTCCATTATTGGTGAAGCAGGAGACACTGACAAATTAGCAATAGACTAACATGGGAAAACACTAGAAATCTCCAGAACCGTTGAGAAAAACTGTCTCATGAGATTCCAGGTAAATGTGCTCATACAAACTGATCCTGTCATTTCTTCAGGCAAAATCTAAAAATCTTTATTATCTTCGTAGAGGGTTAGGGTCCATACAGTTGCAAGAGTTAAGAAAGATTTCATTGTGCTTTTTTAAAATTTATTTTCTCCATTTTTTATTTTATTGACAGGTTTCCAAACCTATCAATATCTACTGATGATTTTCAAATATGTTTCTCTGGCTCTGATTACTAGTCTGGGACCTAGACTCATGTATTCAAGCACCTAGAAGATATCCCCAGCTCAAATTCCCCCTCATCCCAATTGAAAGTTCACCAAGAACAATAAGGCCAAGACTTGGCTTTTTGTGTAGCAAGACCCTGAACGACCAGTTTTCCTGTTCCTGTTTTTAGATATTTTCTCATTTATATAATGAATGCTCATTTCCTTTAAAATAGATAATATACAAATTTATAATATTTATTAATATACAAATTCATAATATTTTTAAGCAGATTATGAAGTCAGTAAGACTGGGTTCAAATCTTGGCTCTGACACTTGTAGTTTGTGACTTTGGCCAAGGCATCGAACACTTTGGAGCTCTGGTTCCTGGTATGTAAAATGGGGGATGGTGACGGTTCTTATCTCATAGGGCTATTAGAAGACTTAACTAAGAGTAAGGAACACCAAGGGCATGGCACACAGCATGTGCTTAATAAATGCCAGCTGCATGGACGATAGTTTAGAAAGCTCTTCTTGCTGTTTTCCCTGTTCTTTGGTAACACCACCAACTGTCTAATCACACACACCAAAAACTCTGGAGTCATTCCATATTTTCCCTCTCATTTTCCACAGCCTGTCCTAACCTCCTGTCCTGTCACTTTACATACTGCATGCCTCTTGTCTCTATCTTTTTCCCTTTTCCCCTGTAGTCTTTTGCCACTTGCTACCTGGATTCCCAGCAGGCTCACTCCCCAAGAGGAAATTCTCCAGGCAAAACCCAAATTCTCTGGAACTCAGTCAGACCATACCCTTCCTATGTTTAAAATTCTCCAGTGGCCCCCATTTTTAGGATAAAGTTCAAACTCCTTTGCAAGACATCCGAGGCCATTGGTGATCTGACCCTACTGACTTTGACAACCTCATTTCTTGCCAGTTTCTCAAAATTCCTATGCCCCAAACATATAAATCTATTTAGAGTCCCTGAAACTGACCATGTTTGCCTCATTGCCTCTGCTTACACAGTTCCCCTTCTTCCTGTCTGCCAGGATTTTCTTCAATCTCCAACTCAGTGGTAAACTCCCCAGAGAGCCTACCCTGACCTGCCCTGCAACTACCCAACAGAAGTGGCCTTTCCCTTTTCTGTACTCTGTATGTCTTCTTATAGCTGTGCTATCAATCTGGCTTGTACTTATTCTTTTATCTGCCTGTTTTCTTTACTAAACTGCATTCTCCTTAAAGCTAAAATCCATGTCATTTCAATTTAATATCCCAAGAATCATAATACAATATCACACATATAGCACTCAATAAATGCTTACTGAATAAAGGTTTAACCTATACTAGCTACTGAAGATTTAGCTGCTTCAATTTAAGCAGAATATTGAATACCTTTTAAATACTTTGTAACTAATCCTTGATAAATGAAAAATGTTCAAAATTCTAGATTAAAAGATGTTACTGTGATTTTTAAAAAACGGTTATTGAACACACGTCCTTGAAATAAGACATGTACATAAGACATACATGTAAAAGATGTCATTTTAAAGCCCACTGACTCTACTCAGGTATATGCATCTTTCCAGATCCGTTTGATTTCTTTACTGCTTACCATGAAATTAGCAAAAAACAACATCAATAGGTGAGATCTACATGCTCATCAGGTGCCACAGAACCTGGAGGAAAAAGGGATTACAAAACATTTTAATGCAGTGATATCATCAATACATTAAAGAGAGGCTTTGATCATTTCTTTGAAAATCTTTTCCCTTTGCACCTCTCACTTTTAAGGTCAAGTGTCTCCTGAGAAGAGGAGGGAGGGCTCTGCCTGGAGGAAGAAGGTCAATGCTGGATGCGAGTCTCCTGCTTAAGTTAATGAGCCCATAATGAGACAATAATTACAAGGTCAAGGTTTTCTACAAAACTAAAAATCCTAGGTTTTCTCTATTACAATTAGTGACTCCCCATTTATATAAGAAAAGTAAACCTGTTGAATTCAGATCACAGAGTTTTACAATAAGCCATAGAGTTCTGGGGATGGAGGATGAGATCCCAGGGAAGCTTGCACCTGATCAAAAGCAGAAGGAATAATTCTTCCCCTGGTTCTCCTTAGGAGCAACTATGGAAAGAGAGGGAGAAGCAGCAGATGAAAGGAGCATCCTCCCAGCCAGGAGTGACCCTCAGGCAGTGGGGAGGGGGTAGAAATCCTCAAGTTGAGAAGGAAACTCCACTGTAAGGGCCGCCTGATCTTTGCTCCTCAGAGCAGAGTCTAGGAAAATCTGCCAGCTCCTTTGTCCAATATGGCATGGGGGAAACACAGTAGTGTCTCAAAGGTGATTTAGAAATGGATGACAAAGGCTTGGAAGTGGGTCAGCGCGTTCTCTCGCTGACTCTGGACGGTCAGCCTGGTGAGGCTAAGCAGCGGAGAGGTCCTGGCCTCCTTCCTGCAGCTCAGGGCTCTCCAGGAGCTGAGACAATAAAGGAACCTGAAGAGACCTTTATGTATGGACAAGGCTGGTGGAGACCTCAGGCAGGAAATGGAGATTTTTTAACCAAAAAAAAAAAAAAAAACAACAGACTTCAGCAGCAGTGCCCCACACCCCAAATGTAGGGCAGGCCTGTCACACCCCTGAAGGCACAATGCCACATGGCCAGGGCCAGGGCCAAATAGCCACAGCCCATCAGACTCCAACAAAGGCCCAGAAACCAGTGTGCCAGTCTCACAAGCCTCTCTTGCCACGTGGACCCGATCCTGGGAAGGAGGACGAGGAGAGCAGAGAAACTCAGGAAAAAAGTTTTTACCTGCAAAAAATTAAATGACCAAAATAGGGCACCCCCCTCCACCTTTTTTTAATGAAAAGAGACTGGTATGCCCTTAATTAACAAGTTTCTGTTTCCCCAAATTCTGGTCCCTGGTGGAGGGAAGCTGACAAGCAAGATGAGATCAATTATAGAAAATACAAAAACTACATTTATTACACAGCTTCACTTGTATTAGTTTAAATACTGACTCTACTATATATGTAAATGATAAAAGGCCACTGTGCCTCTATCTGAGCCCCAAATACCACCCTTCTTAATTAGGAATGATCAAGCAAACTGGCCCCCCTCCTTCCCTCTACATCCAAATCACAACTCAAGAAAGCGGATCTTTTTTTAAAAAAAAAACAACCCAGAATCACAACCAGATCACCAAACAAAAAAAGACTGACAAATGTGATTACTTGATGAGCAATGATTTGATCACCAAAAAACTTGTTTACACAATTCTTTCATACCAAAACTAACAGTAACAGCAAGTAACCTATCTGAGCATTAACTATAAACTAGGAGCTCTACATACATGATTTTATTTATTCTTTACCACAAACAAATGAGTGTGGTGTCATTACCCCCAGTTTAAAATAAGGAATGAGATCAGGGGAAGTGAATTAAATTGTCTAAAACCCGCAAAGTCAGTAATTAGACAGCCAGCACTAAACTCAGGTCTGTTTCTTTCCAAGTCCTGTGCCTGGACCCATTATGCTTTTTTTTTACTGCCTCTTAAATCAGATGCTCCTCTGTTCTAAAGGGACCAGAACATTGTTGAGTATTCATAGCAACACAGGCTGGGATATAAAGAGACAGTTTAAATCATCACAAGATGAAAATCAGAGAATGGGTAAGGATATCAAGGAAGAAAGATTAACATAATTATATCATTTATTCATTCATTCATCACATGCTGGAGACACAGTGACAGAGACACACTGTGCCATGTCCAAAGGGAGTATCCATACTTTCCGAGGAGACAGACAATGAGCAAACAAGTGAAACAGGCAACGTGACTTCAATGAGAAGTGCTATAAAATATTTAGCAATGATAAAGAGTAACAGGATCACTATTTTAACTAAAGTAGTCGAGAACGGAGTTCTGAATGAGATGAGGAAGGAAGCCCTGCAGGCATCTGGGGGAAGAGAAAGGAGGGCTGAATGAGGGCAGGGAGTAAGCCATGCCTATAACTGGGAGAAGCAGGTTGCAGGCAGACAGAAATGAGGCCCTGAGATAGAAAGCTGGTGGCCAGAAGGGAGACCAGTAAAGCTAAAGAAGAGTGAATGAGGTGGGGCAGAAGAGAAGCGGGAGAAAATGAGTAAAGAGCCAGAGGCAATGGCCAGACCATGGCCGACCTTGCAGGCCAGGATAAGGACTTAAGATTTCATTCTCAGTAGGACAGGAAGCCTTTGGAAGACAGGGGGTGGCAGATTCATTTTATATTTTCAATAGTTCCCTGTGAATATAGAGGGTGGCCACCACCCTCTATAAGAGTGGACACAAATCTTTTGAGAAGATGAAGTCAATCCAATCTAGGAAAATATCAGTTGAAATGCTATGATTTATTATGCGATACATGTGGGATATACCTTGAAAGTATAGTGACAGGACTTGCTAACAGATTGAACGTGAAATGAACAATGAGAAAGAGAAAGTTCAAGACTAATCCCTATGTTTTGTGGCCTGAGGAACTGGGTAAATGGTAATGCCATTCACTGAGATGGGGAAGACAGAAGAGAAGCAAGATGGGCAGGAATCAATAGTTATTATTTCAGACACACTAGACTTGAGATGATTTTAGACATCCAAGGGGAGATGTACAGCAGACAATTGACACAAAAGTCTGAAACTCACAAGCTACTGGGGCTAGAAATAAAAATATGGACATCTTTAGTATATAGATGGCATTTAAAGCTATAGGATTGGATGAAACCACCTAAGGAATAGGAGTAGTTACATAAAAGGAGTGGTCCAAGAGCTGAATCTTGGAGCACTTCAACACTTTGAGGCCAACAAAGGATGAAGTTGCAGAGGGGGATCGAGGAAAAGTGATGGGGAAAGAACAGCCAGCAAAGTGCTGAACTCCCTTGGAGGATATTAGGCTGTGAGGTGGTTTTACTGATTGTCATAATGCAAATAAAATTTTAATGTACATAAACTAATGAATCTCAACCCTGCTAACCATACACACACACACACACACACACACACACACACACACACCCCTCCTGACAGTGAAGATGGAAAAGGGTTTCTCAATTCTCTCTTCTCAACTCTGGCAAAAGTTGAGTATGTACCAACTCAAAAAAGGAGACCAAGTTAGTATCTTTGTCCAATTTGTAGCTGTAGCTCAGCATCAGTGAAATTCTCATTTGTGATTACACCCATGGGATGTTTGTATAGCAGCACACATACACATTTTTTGAATAAATATGTTTTAAATAAGGTAATAACATTTCAAAAATGGCCTACACTGTTTTGACTAGCAATTTCTTCAGCTCTGAAATTAACTTCAAATTCTTTATTTTCATACTTGAAAACAGACACCCGCTGAATGCTCTTCCCACATGCAATGAGCTCCTTTTTAATAATACAGTCTGCTGTTTTCTGAAACAAAGATTAAAGAGTATAGTCAGAAACTTCCTAAATGACTTTGATGAGATTAGTTTAATTTCTTCCCTATTTATATCCAACCTTGTTGCATTAATGATTTAAAACATTTTACTGCAGCACAAAATACAGAAGGTAACAAATTTGTCAGAAGCCACAAAGGTCCTCTTCTCTTAACCAATCTTGGAATCAAAGCAAATCTTGGAGTCAAAGCAATTCAAATAGAATGCATTTGCATCTACACTCACAGATATCAAACCTACAATCCCCAATCCTAAACACCTCTAGCACAAAATTCTGAGAATTCCACTAATATTTCACAGTGTCAATCTACATGCATTCCTTTGGGAAATAATGCTAATGACAAAACAAGAAAGCAAAAACAAGCATAACTGCACTCACTCTTGCCTAGATATATGGGGCTTTTTAATGGCATGATGTCTACCACTTGGAAGACTCTACTACTAATTTTAAACTGGAACAATGTCTGTGAAACAACATTCAAAAGCCAGCTCTCAGCTTGGCAAGGAAGAGGAAAAAGCTATAACCACTGAGCAACACATCTGTGCCTGTTCCATGGCAGACAGACTGAGCAAGAACAACCCAGGGTGACAGTCAAAACAGCCACCAAGAGGAGCTGGCAAGGAGCAGGGTCCTTGGTGGCCTCTATGGTACTAGATAGTAATCCTTTAGCTCTTGGATTATGAGAAACTTCAGCAGGCAGGGGCAGTGACTTTTACCAACCACTAGGGAAATATTTCAATATTTTGATAACCAGCGTGGTCATAGGGCTGTGCACTAGCTACCTGTTAGTCATGAGAACAACTGCTCAGCAGGAAAAAGTTCTGATATCAGTTCTGGTTACATTATTGAACTCTGAAATTCCAGTAATAAATCTCAAAAATATTTTGGGAGAATTTGGAGGCTATGCCATACATTTTGGACAAGCACTGAAAATTACAATGAATATTTTTAGTATTGATTCTAGTGAATTTGATCATTTTTATGAATTCAAGTGATTATCCGTGTCTCAACAAACTTTTCTTCCACCTGAGCCCAAGCCCCTTTCATTCCCTTGTCCTTATCAAAGGCTGGCTGAGTGAGTGGACACATGAGGAAAAAAAAAAAAAGGATGTTTAATGATAGTCTAAATTATTCCACTGGCCTTTTGCACTTTGCCTGAGTGAAAAACACTCCCTTCTATGAACCAGGTTCTAATCAGCACTTTTTAGAAACGTGGCTTTGAATACGTAAACGTAAAATCGTAAAGTAGGATATTTCTAACAATATTCTTTACAGAGTCCTTTAAATTGTGAGACCCACACTTGACCCTTCATAGTTATCCAGCCAAGATTAGCTCTAATTATTGTCTTAAATCTAAAAAGGAAAAAGATGGGTCATTAAAGTACCAAACAGCTAACTGCTTTAAAAAAAAGAGAGAGAGAGAGAGAGAAGTCTATAGAAAATAATCAAGATCTATGCACCTAAGTGCCCTTTACTTTTAAACTTGGAGGCTTAATTTCTACCTGTATGATAATCATCCATCACAGAGTCCGTTAACAGATTATTCAAAGAGTGATGATTTTATCTGGAAAATCCACAAATTCTTACCTAGCTACCAATATTCTCAACAGATGGCAAAGACGAAAGCAAGATTCAAGTTATATTTAGAGGACACTGGGCAGGCCCCAAAAGACAGTGGTGGAAGAAAGAGTACATCCCAAGTCTTCTACTTAATGGGCAAGTTATTTAAATTCCTGAGTTGCAGTATCTCAACTATAAATTGAAGAGACCAATACTATAAGGATCTAGCATACTGCCTGCTACATGCTAGATGCAAGACAAATGATAGCTGTCTTTGCAAAAGATTATATGAATGGTTGGAGACTGTGATGACCAGTGACACACTGGTTGGGCCATCGGGGACAATATCCATCCACTTTGGTCAAACTGGTAATACAAAGAAGTTTAAGCATGGTTCCATCCTCGAAACACCTTAAATCCCTTTGAGAAAGCAGAGCATTTACAAGAAAATTAAGACAAAATATTTGTTAAGTGGTAAATGAGCAGAGCAGACAGTTATTGTAGGAGTCTCCCAAAAAGAAGAGAACTCAGTGTTCTGGGCAACATGGGAGAAGGCCCACAAAGAAGGGCTGTGTTGGACTTTGAAGAAGAATAAGCCTTTCCTTAAGTGGATTAGGGCAGAAGAGGAAGACGGTATACCGGTCATCTGCCAAGACAAAGAAGCATACTCCCAAGTGGTGATATCTGATAAAGCCTCAAATTCTCCTAAAGCCTCCAAAACCATTTGCCTCTAACTACTGAACCTTTCTCCTAGGTACACTGACTTTTGGCAAGTCCACCAAGAACTGATTTCCATGGATTACTGATCAAGTCTTTACTACTAGGCAAAATATTGTAATAGATTATATCTTTACCACAGAGAAATACCTTTATCATCTACTTTGGGGGACACCTCTTTATAAGGAACTTCAAAGCACATCAGTATCCACTTATGGGCTAACTGTTATACTAAAGGCATGGTGGAAATGTGTAGGGAAAAGCCCAAAGGCTCTGAAGCCTTTGGGTTGGAGCTCAAACTTGGCTATCTAAGAGCTATAAGGCCTTTGCTTGTTGATTTAATACTTCGGTTTCCTCATTAATAAACAGAGTATAAATATCTGCCTATCTATAAGGTTAGTTTGCTGTAAGGGTGAAATAAAAAGATGAATGAAAACCTAGAAGAAATGGACAAATTCCTAGAAATGTACAATCTTCCAAGACTGAACCAGGAAGAAATAGAAAATATGAACAGATAAACTACCAGTACTGAAACTGAATCAGTAATAAAATAAACTCCCAAAAAACCGAAGTCCAGAAACAGATAACATCTCAGGTGAATTCTACCAAACATTTAGAGAAGCGTTAACACTTATCCTTCTCAAACTATTCCAAAATTTGCAGAGGAAGGAATGTTTCCTAACTCATTCTATGAGGCCAGCATCACCATGATACCAAAATCAGACAAAGATATAAGAAAAAATGAAAATTACAGGCCAATATCAATGATGAACATAGATCCTCAACAAAATATTACCAAACCAAATTCAACAAGACATTAAAAAGATCATACTCTGTGATGAATTGGGATTTATCCCAGGGATGTATGGATTTTTTTCAATATCCACAACTCAATCAATGTGATATATCACATTACCAAATTGAAGAATAAAAATCATATGATTGTCTTAATAGATGCAGAAAAAGCTCTTGACAAAATTCAACATCCGTTTATGATTAAAAAAAAAATAAACTCCAGAAAGTGGGTATAGAGGGAACATACCTCAACGTAATAAAGGCCATATATGACAAGCCTGCATCACACTCAATGGTGAAAAGCTGAAAGTATTTCCTCTAAGATCAGGAACAAGACAAGGATGTTTACTCTTGCACTTTTGTTCAACATAGTATCAGAAGTCCTAGATATAGCAATTACACAAGAAAAAGAAATAAAAGGAAAACTTGGGAAGGAAGAAGTAAAACTGTCACTGTTTGCAGATGACATGATACTATACATAGAAAATCCTAAAGCCACCATCAAAAAACTGCTAGTGCTCATCAACGAATTCAGAAAAGTTGCAGGATACAAAAGTAATATACAGAAATCTGTTGCATTTCTATACACTAACAACAAACTATCAGAAAGAGAAATTAATAAAACAGTCCCATTTACAATCACATCAAAAAGAATAAAATATCTAGGAATAAACCTACCTAAGGAGGTAAAAAGACCTGTACTAGGAAAACTATAAGATACTGATGAAAGAAATTGAAGATGACACACACAGATGAAAAGATATACCTTGTTCACAGAGTAGAAGGATTAATAATGCTAAAATGACCATACTACCCAAGGCAATCTACAGATTCAATGCAATCCCTTTCAAATTACCAAGGGCATTTTTCACAGAACTAGAAGAAATAATTTTAAAATTTGTAAGGAAATACAAAAGACCCTGAATAGCCAAAACAATCTTGAGAAACAGAACAGAGCTGGAGGCATCACACTCCCTGACTTCAGACTATACTACAAAGACACAGTCATCAAAAGAGTATGGTACTGGCACAGAAACAGACACATAGATCAACGGAACAGAATTGAGAGCCCTGAAGTCAACCCACACACTTATGGTAAATTAATCTATGACAAAGAAGGCAAGAATATACATTGGAGAAAGGACAGTATCTTCAATAAGTGGTGCTGGGAAAACTGGACAGCTACACATAAAAGAATGAAATTAGAATATTCTCTAACGTCGTATACAAAAATAAACTCAAAATGGATTAATGACCTAAATGTAAGACAGCAAACAATAAAACTCTTAGAAGAAAATATAGGCAGAACACTCTCTGACATAACTCATAGCAGTATTTTTTTTTGGATCTGTCTTCTAAGGCAAAAAATAAAAATAAAAGCAAAAATAAACAAATGGGATCTAATTAAATTTAAAAGCTTTTGCACAGCAAAGGAAACCACCAACAAAGCAAAAAGACAACATACCAAACGGGAGAAAATATTTGCTAAGGATGCAACTGACAAGGGATTAATATCCAAAATATACAAACAGCTCACACAATTCAACATCAAAAAAAATCAATCAAAAAATGGAGAGAAAACCTGAATATACACTTTTCCAAGAAGATGGCCAAGAGGTACATGAAAAAATGCTCAACATCGTTAATCATCAGAGAAATGCAAATTAAAACCACAAGAGCTATCACTTCACACCTGTCAGAATGGCTATCAGCAAAAAGAACACAAATAACAAATGTTGGCAAGGATGTGGAGAAAAGGGAACCCTTGTACACTGTTCATAGGAATATAAACTGGGACAACCACTGTGGAAAACAGTATGGAGGTTTCTCAAAAAGCAAAAAATAGAGCTACCGTATGACCCAGTAATTCCACTCCTGGGTATATATCCAAAAAGCCCCACTAATTCAAAAAGATACACACACCCCAATGTTCACAGCAGCATTATTTAAAATTGCCAAGATATGTAAGCAACCTAAGTATCCATCAGCAGATGAATGGATAAAGAAGATGCAGTATATATACACAATGGAATACTACTCAGCCATAAAAAAGAATGGAATTTCCTATTTGAAACAACATGGATGGACTTGTAGGGTATTATGCTTAGTGAAATAAGTCAGACAGACAAATACTACAAATATACATACTACAAATACTATATGATATCACTTATATCATAGACAAATACTACATGATATCACTTATATGTTGAATATAAAAAATAAAACAAACTAGTGAATATAACAAAAAAGAAACAGACTCACAGATACAGAGAACAAACTATTGGTTACCAGTTGGGAAAGTTAAGGGGGGAAGGGCAAGATAGGGGTAGGAGATTAAGAGACATAAGCTACTATGTAATAAAATAAATAAGCTACAAGGATATATTGTACAGCACAGGGAATACAGCAAATATTTTATAACCATAAATGGAGTATAACCTTTAAAAATTGTAAATCACTATGTTGTACACCTGAAACTTACATAATATTGTACATCAAAAATATTATAAAAATATTAGTTACTAAATATGTACATATATTAGTTTTAATCTTTAGTTAAGATCCTTATTTCTTCTTAATGTAAAGATACTATTAGGAAATATCATTTTGAGTTGCCTCTGATGAAAAGAGGATCAGAAAAAAAATCCATTGGCAAAGTGAACACAGCTGAAAAGGATTATTCTGCAGTCCTAGAGCACCATCCAAATATGGCAAACTAGGAAATAGGGGGCACAGTTCCAAAAGATTGTGAGAAGAAAAGCCAAATAGTTTTATTGATGGCAATTACCAGCTGATGATTGTTTCGTGTATTTATAATTGATCCACATATGTCATCTTCTGTTAAGTAATGCAACTCCTTCCTTTTCTAAAAACAATCTAAAAATGAATCAATGGGTATTTATGTATCATATGCCACAAGATCTAACTGCTAATTTCAAGAGATGTACAATCAAGATAGAGTAAAAAATTATCAAGCATTAAACTCAGAGCAATTCTGGACAGGGTATAAGTAAGGAAGAAATCACATATCGCACTAAATGCAATAACAATAATACAACCAATGAAATACATTTGGAAAAAATAAGCCACTGTCCATTTGAATAATCTAAGTAAAATATGTAGAAGGAAAGAGGTTTTAGAACCTGGAAGAAAATGAGTAACTGAAAAGTCTGAAAGGGTAAAGAGAAGAAAAATATTTGCACTCACAGTGAAGTTTGACAGTGGAGAAAGAAAACATTGCAGTATCTTACTGGAATTCTATTTCCAAATACTTTAAGGTTAGCGAAACTCAAAACACCTTAATGCACTGTCTATGTAAACTGAATAATAAAGGCAGACACAAAGTACCCTCAAGAGGAAGTAAAAATGAAATCTGAATACTTGAAAAAACATATTCAGAAGATAACTGAGGGCCGAACTTATTTGTTTGGTTAAGTTCTCCATTTTATTCATTTACAATGGAAAAAAAAAAGTTCATTACAGTATGCAGCTAATTTTCCATCTTTTAACTTAATATACTAAAACAGTTTTACATAAAACATTTCATTTGTCAAACGCCAAACATCTGCACCCTTGATTACAGCCCTGCTATTGAGACTCTGGTTTTTCAGGTACCATATGTCACAGTATTTCACTTCAGCTCAATCTTTGCTTACGCACGTGGAAAGGGAGTGTGTGTGTGTGTGTGTGTGTGTGTGTGTGTGTGTGTGCTCACACATGAGTGCACAAGAAAGAAAAAGGCATCTGGTACCTAGAAAAAGAAAAGAAGCAGAAGGCCTGGTAGGAAAAGCAACGAGATTTGTGTGTGAACATAAACATAAACTAAGCCACACACACAAACGCTCACAGTCACCGACAATGACACCCTGAGGGGTCACAACTTAAAGCTTGTATGATAAATATATTTTAAAAAGATAAAAGGAGGCAAGAGAGAAGAGGACTTTTTAAAGGAATGTTTTAATGTATAATTAGTCTATAAATAAAAAGTGGCAAAGCATAAGGAAAATAGATATAACGTATATGCTTCCAACAAAAATAAATTCTAGACAAAGTTTTCACCTAATATGTAATTCATCCCTCTTTCACCTGGCTTCACCAACACACCAATATTTTCCCCCAGGATCTTCCTGGCTTTCCCGGTCCTGATTAATTTAGATTCCCAGCATGTGTGCCTCATCCTATTAATAAGGGCTTAATCTTTCTTCTCGAAATTTAAATGATGCAACCCAGCAAAGAACAATTGGCCTGGAGTCACAGGACCCAAGTTATGGCCACAGCTTTTCCTCTAATTAGTTATGCAAGCTGGTCCAATTTACTGCACACCTGCCTCCGGTAAAGCGAGAGTGGCTCCTCTCCAGTCTCCCACAGATAAGGGGGTTCAAATCAGTTACCCTACTTCCACCCCTTATCTGTCCCCACAAGCTGCATGTCTGAGGGTGGCTGGAGGAGAAAGACAAGAAAAGAGGTTCCATGTGCAAAAGATTATGGTTGAACTTCCACATACATGAAACAAAGGTAAACCAATCCCCAAGTCTTGGCTCAAAGCCTGCTTTGTGTTCAGAATCTTTGGGGGCACTCTGGAGGACCTTTTTTAAAGCATAAGATATGTTCCTTGTCCTCAGAGACAATTTGTCCTTTAGAAATTGCTATCTAGTTAGAAGAAAACTGTAACATACATTTTAAAAAGAGAACAATGGAAGACTCACACTTAAGTGATGAATACTTAAGGGAGAACTTCATGGTATGAATAGCTAACAAAGACTTCATAGAGGTCTATGTGAAATAAGATTTTGCTCATTTAACAAATATTTACTGAGTGCACACTCTGTGTCAGGTGCAAAAACAGGCATAGTTTCTACTCTCATGGAGCTTATAATCTAGTAGGAAACAGTCATCAATAGAAAGGCCCATGCTGCAATGTGAGATAAAAGAGGGAAGGAATCTAGTAAGGAAACTCAGAGGTCACTTCCCAGAAGTGACACTAATGTTAAAATCTAAGGACAAAATGGCATTAACCAGGTGAAGCAGAGAAGCAAGGATATTTCAGACTGAGGATACAGCATGTGCAAAGGCCCTGTGGTAAGTAGGTGCTTGACACATCTGAGGACCTGAAAGGCCATGGAGCTAGCGTACAGAGAGCATGGAACACAAATGATGTTCGAGAGGAAGTCAAGACCAGGCATGCTGGGTCCTGTAGGCCAGGTTAGCAGTTTCACTTTGAGATGAGAACATCTTCAGATGGACATGTCTGGCTGCTACTGTGTGGGGAAAGGAATGGAACAAGACAAGAGTAGATATGGGGAGGTGTTTAAGAGACAACTTCAACAGAACAGATGAGAAATGATAATAACACTTTGGACCAGGTTGGTGGCCGTGGGGATGGAAGAGATAAAGACAACCAAATTTGCTGATGAAGTGGATATGGGGGTTTGAAAAATAGAAGTGGTCAGGGGCAGCTCCTGGGTTTCTGATGTGCCTAACAGAACAAATGATAGTGTCATTAACTGAGAAGGGAACACAGAAAGGGCTATTTTGAGGAGAAGATGGTAAGTGCCAAATGCTATTGACAGGTTAACCATTACAAGATGAGGACTCTGAATTTTGAGAACTGAGGGTTCCTGGAGAACTTAGCCATGTTTTTTTTGTTGTTTGCAGATAACATGTTTTTTTATTTTTTTGCTTTTTATTGAAGTACAGTTAATTTACAATGCTGTATTAATTTCAGGTATACAGAAAAGTGGTTTGGTTATTTCAGTTATAGATAGATATTCTTTTTCATATATATTCTTATATACACATTCTTTTTCATATTCTTTTCCATGATCGGTTATTATAAGATATTGAATATATACATATACTATATTCTATATTCAAGACCTTAGCCATTTTCAGTGGAGTGAGAGGTCAGGTGACAGGTGGATTGAGGAGCTGGAGATCAGGAAGTACAGGGAATAGAGCATAAGTATCTGCCAGTCTTCGCTCATCTGTTAGCATCTTCATGGCTCCTATGTCCACTCATACAACACACAAGAACAAAGTACACCCACATCTCAGATACTTTCTAGAAATTGGTACTCTCTCCCCTGAATAATTAGAAAGGTAAGAAATGGGCTAAGTTCAATTCTTGTAATCTGAAATAAAACAAGGCATGAAATGATCTTATTCTTTTATCCCCTAGCTACCCTCCTCTCTTTCTCTTTCTTTCTGTCTCTCTTGTCTTCTCTCTCTCTCTCTCTCTCACACACACACACACATTTCAGTGTAACAGTCTCTAAATAGCTCATATCTTTCTACTGACAACTGTGGGCTACATCTTTGTAAGTATCAAAATATCAACTCAAGAAAGTTGCCTGTGTCTTCTGCTAAAGAAAGTGGCCAATGACACATTCAGCACTGGGAGAGCTTCTGCTTGGTTTTTCATCCAGCATCTGAGGCTGTGAGGTCCTTTCTGGCACTCACCCCCCTACTGTCAATCTGCACGAAACTGCAGCAACATGCTAACAACAGAGGCTAACCATCCGAGGGACATTCTTTCCTCAAATAAGACTTTGCTTTTATCCTCTGGTATATAGAGGAAATGTCATCATTAACCTGGTCTAGGGAACTAAAGTTTCTCTCTCGTTGTTGCTTAAGGCCATACGTGTTTCTTGTTTTCTTTGTTCTACATGTTTTAAAAATACCTATTCATCTTTTTTTCCAGAATGTTGACCCACATAGGTCGGGACAATAGGATACCATACATATGAGTTTTCTAAATATCTTGGATATTATAACACTCTTTATTATGCTGAGCAGTCCAAGTCAGTGAGAGACCCCTAGAAAAATTGGGTCAGAAATCCTGGAAAGGTCTGGAGCTGGTCTAACATTGCCAGAGGGATTGGTGACTTATGATTCTCTTTGCTGTGGTTTGACTATAAGGTCAAATCTGCTTATTAATCACAGAAACTATGTTAATTACATCACTACTTAGCATGTTTTCTTTTCCTGCACTTGTTCTGGTTTTCTAATACTAGAATTCTACTTATCAGCACATGCCCTCTGATAGGAAAAGTCAGAAACTCTATTGTCAAAGAGACAGATATAAGTACATAAATTAGCCAAGTAATCAATAAGTCTACCCAGAGTTAGATACTGTGCTCAAAGTTATTGCTAAAATACATCAGATCACTCCTGTTCTATCACTGGACGTGTAGAGATGGAGACATCGTCCAGTGCAGAGAAAATAAGGAGGATAGTGTGCCTTGGGAACCACCAGGAAAGCATCACTGCTAAGAAATTCCTCTTCCACTTCCTCGTTGCATCTGAAGCTCCATCACCTCTCTTTCTGGTAGTTTTCATGACTATTATAATGCAAACAAACACATTTATCCAGGCATCATGAGTGAAGAATTTAACAGCCAATTTCGCTAGGACAAAAGGCTCCTCTTACCTTCCACAGGAGGTAAGAAGGGACAGTGTGACTTGGAAAGGAAGAGGAAGAAAGAGGCTGAAATCAGAAAGCACCATCGGACCCTTGCCCAGTGTTTGTTGGACCAGACCTACAGGAGTTACTTAGTAACCAAACAGCTCTTGAACAGCAATCAACAGTGAAAGAGACCATGGGCTTGGCACTGAGCATGATGCTTTGGGAAAGAGAGGACGCGTCAGATTTACCTCCTTCAGAACGTTTGGGAGTTCCAGTTTATTTGGGAACTACAAGAAATGTACAAAGCAATTTTAAACCACAGAAGACAATATATTCTCTCAATTCTAATGCTGGGGCTTTGGCTTCTTAACCTGAGGAAATTTAGTAAATAGAGCCCCTTTATTTCATGTCTAAAACGTCTTATTTCATTTCCTTAAACCTGTTCCACTGCAGTACATTTAAATAATTATGAATGACTTTATATTTCAGAAAGTCTGCTTCAGAGTATATGATTTCATAAGTGAAAGGATGAGACTAACACTCCTTCTTCAATCTGTGCACGACATTGGAGAACCCATGGTAGGCAGAATAATGCCCGCTGCCCCACTGCCAACGTGTCCATGTCTTAATCCCCAGCATCTGTCAATATGGTAGCTTACATTGCAAAGACACCGTAGCTGTCAGGATTTTGAGATGGGGAGACTGTCCCGGGTTATCAAGGTGGACTCAATCTAATCATAGGAGTCTTTAAAAGCAAAGAACCTTCACCCGATGGGTTAAAGAGATGAGAGGGAAGAGGGAGGGAGATTGGAAACATCAGAGACTGGACTGTTGTTGCTGGATTTGAAGCTAGACGAAGGGGCATGAGCCAAGGAATGAAGGCAGCCTCTGGAAGCTGGAAGGCGCAAGGAAAAAGATTCTCCCCTGGAGCCTCCAGGAAGGAACATAGGCCTGCCTACACCGTGATTTTAGCCCAGTGAGACCCGTGTCAGACTTTTGACCTATAGATCAGTAAGATAATAAATTTGTTCAATAAACTTAAGCCATTAGGTTTGTGATAATTTGTTATAGCAGCAATAGAAAACTAACTTGTTTTCCTCTATATTTTGAAATCTGCAAAATGGGGACAATTACCTTTTCATTTTTCTTTTAAACTGTTATAAAATTAAGAAGCAAATATTAAAGATTGTTAAAGAAAAGAGCCTGAGTAGGAAGAAATAGCATTGAAAATTTTCTTCACTGCACCTCCTTTTCCTAAATTTTACAAGACCCAGTCAATCAGAAAATAAACCAGAAACCTAATATACCTTAACAGTTTCACGGCATCCCCAGGTAATCAGAGGCAATCTTTCATATTGATCACAGTATAAAACTAGTTGAGTTACAGAGACACATATCTTATCAGTTCTTTGGCAAATATAAAGCCTCCCTTGGAAAAATACAGTAATGAAATATTCTCAAAGTCAGTATGCAGATCTCCAACTGCTAGGCAAGTTAATGAGATGCATAGCTAGGGACTTAGCATGCATCTGGAGCACTGGTGCTGCATAAGAAACACAGCTGATTCTGATCTCATCAGCTTATCCATTTTTTACAGAAACATCTATCAGCAAAGAGAAGACACTTCATGTATTAAAAGTTTCTACATCCACCCTGAGCTCCACCCTGAGCTATGAGAAACAGGACAGCAGGCCATGTATTAGAGTTTGCAAACCTAATAAAATATTTTGCAAGTAACATATTTAGTCAGTCAAACATTGATTATATTTGGCACATTCAAAATACCAAAGCCCGGCCACACAAAATGGTTTGTCAACATGCCAGGAACAGCCCTTTGAAAGAAGTAACTTTGGGGTTTATACATTAGATGGGTCCCAAAAAATGAGCTTCCAAGTTAACAGAAAATCATTTTGCAGATATGAACCAAAAAAGTATCTTAGCCTCATATAATAATAAATAATCAGAAGGTGCTTATAAATAACAAAAGAGTACAAATTCCACAATTAATATTTATATAATTTTTTTTTTTTTTTTAATTTTTTGGCTGTGTTGGGTCTTCGTTTATGTGCGAGGGCTTTCTCTAGTTGTGGCAAGTGGGGGCCACTCTTCATCACGGTGCGCGGGCCTCTCACTGTCGCGGCCTCTCTTGTTGCAGAGCACAGGCTCCAGACGCGCAGGCTCAGTAGTTGTGGCTCACGGGCCTAGCCGTTCCGCGGCATGTGGGATCTTCCCGGACCGGGGCACGAACCCATGTCCCCTGCATTGGCAAGCGGACTCTCAACCACTGCGCCACCAGGGAAGCCCATTTATATAATTTTTTTTTTTTTTTTAAGGATTTTCTTATTTATTTATTTATTTATTTATTTATTTATTTTTGGCTGTGTTGGGTCTTCGGTTCGTGCGAGGGCTTTCTCCAGTTGCGGCAAGCGGGGGCCACTCTTCATCGCGGTGCGGGGACCGCTCTTCATCGCGGTGCGCGGGCCTTTCTCTATCGCGGCCCCTCCCGTCGCGGGGCACAGGCTCCAGACGCGCAGGCTCAGCAATTGTGGCTCACGGGCCCAGCTGCTCCGTGGCATGTGGGATCTTCCCAGACCAGGGCTCGAACCCGTGTCCCCTGCATTAGCAGGCAGATTCTCAACCACTGCGCCACCAGGGAAGCCCCCATTTATATAATTTTTAAAAAAGAAAAGCCAAGAAGGGACAAAGCACGTCAAAAGCAACTCTCTCTATTCAAGTCTTGGCTACTACTTTGTATCTTTGGGAAAGCTTCTTAATCTCTTTTCACCTTGGTTTCCTCATGTATAATAGTATTTTTAAAGCATTAAATAGCATTTAATAGCTCTTTAAAAAGCATTTAAAATAGTCTCTGAATTTGGGGATCTGCTCCCCACTCCTCTCCTCACTCCATTTCTCCTGTCACACCACTGCACCAGAGACCTGGCTCTTTTGACAACCCTGGAGTATTTCTGCGTGAAACCTTCTCATTTACATCGTGGCATCAAAATCCACAAAGCACGGATTAGTTGCACTCTGGTAAATAGCAGCACCAGCACAATGATTAAAGCCTATATTCCTATCTTCCCTGGTACCCTGGTGCAGGGGTGGGGTGGACAGGTGATGAGTAGAGGGCACCTCATGAAACAGTCCCTCTGGCATCCTCAGCCTAAACAGGGCCCCAGTGGACCACCTTTACTTGGCTATTCCCTCTGAGGAGCTTCTGTCTTCAAACCATACCTCACTACCACCTCGCTCCCAGTAAAAGAGCATATTTTCCTTCACTCAATAGAAAAAAAGAGGACTGAGCTCCGCACATTGATGTGAAAATTAAAGGAGATAATAGACACAAAATGTTCAGTATAATGTCTGAGCCTTAGTACCCACTCAACACATATTAACAGTTATTTTCATCAATTATGACCATCATCATCATGGTAGGAACATCTTGCCACAAAATCTGCTACAGAATCCAGTCAACAGACCACAGTTCATCAGATCCATGTTTTCTATATCTTGGTCAATTTTCTAATGCTAATAGGAATAATTCAAAAGAAGAGACTTACCCAGATGCCCTTTGTTAATTTGGTAAAGAACCACAGAGAAATTTCCTTGGGAAATAAAATGTTAGAAGCAACTACACAATAGTAGATTCTAAACTTTAAGGAGGGCAGGAGAAAAATCAGGAAGACAAGAAAAATGAACTTTAGAAAATTTTGCCAAGTAATAAATTGGCTCAGATGAGATCTTTGTGGAGAATAAAGGGCAAATGGGAATGTCATGAAAAAGTAAAAGTTAGGCCAGGTTTTACGTAGAAAGACGTAAATGTGTGAAGACACAGGTTTAGAAAATGAAAAAAAAAAAGAAGACGTTACTGGCAAAAGACACAGAAGACCTTACAAAGCAAAACAGAGACATGGGAGGAAAGGTTAACTGATAATTTTAAGTAGGCCATCTGGTGTTTTCAACTAAACTTCCTAAAAGACATATCATCTGCTTTCTGCTAAGTAAAGCAAGTACCGTCTGACACAAGAAAAAAGAAAATGAAACCAAATTTGAGAAAGAAAGTACTAAAATGTACTTTAGCAGCTGGCACCCTTCAAATCAGCAGAGCCTTAATGGCCCACATTGGAGGATAGTTGAGGAATTTCCAAATGTTATTACAAAGAGCCCCGTTCTCCTTGGTTATCCATTATCTCTGCCTTCTCATACTGAAATATCCTACACAGCAATGCACCTCTTCCAGATGATATACATTAAATAAGCAACCAACAGAAAGCATGCAGTGTACCTATCATTCTGAATACTACCCAAGTCATAAAAGGAGATGCTTATTGATAATTCGGCCTTGTAATTACAGCCCAAACTTCTTCAAGGAAAGGCCCCTAACAATACTCCATAAAATAAATTAGAATTCACACGTTTACTTAGAACAATTTAATTAATATGTATGGCTAAATCCAGTTAACTCTCTAGGGCAATTAGGACATCAGAATCACCTGGGGTGCTTTTTTTAAACATCTTTATTGAAGTATAATTGCTTTACAATGGTGTGTTAGTTTCTGCTTTATAACAAAGTGAATCAGTTATACATATACATAAATCCCCACATCTCTTCCCTCTTGCATCTCCCTCCCTCCCACCCTCCCTATCCCACCCCTCTAGGTGGTCACAAAGCACCAAGCTGATCTCCCTGTGCTATGCGGCTGCTTCCCACTAGCCATCTATTTTACATTTGGTAGTGTATATATGTCCATGCCACTCTCTCACCCTGTCACATCTCACCCTTCCCCCTCCCCATATCCTCAAGTCCATTCTCTAGTAGGTCGGGGTGCTTTTAAAAATATTACAGTCCCCACTCCACCCACTGAGTCATGATGCCTGGAGATAGGTGGTGTCTCCCGTTTAAAACCTCTCCATGGTGATGTTTACACACACTAAAGCATGTGTCCTGGGCCTTCTTCCCCTAGCTCCTTCCAAGGGGTACTTCCTCCCTTCTTTTATTAGGCATAGTTATGCATATTTTAAGACAAGGCCTAGAAGCAACACACTGTGAATCAATCAGAGCTAGAGTCAAAACCTCACTATAGAAAGTAATAGCCAAGTGACCTCTTGAAGTCTCAGGTTTGTTTTTTTTTTAATTTTTATTTTATATTGGAGCATAGTTGATTAACAATGTTGTGTTAGTTTCAGGTGTTCAGCAAAGTGATTCAGTTATACATATATCTATTCTTTTTCATATTCTTCTCCCATTTAGGTTATTACAGAATATTGAGCAGTGTTCCCTGTGCTATATACAGTAGGTCCTTGTTGGTTCTCTATTTTAAATATAGCAGTGTGTACGTGTCAATCCCAAACACCCAGTCTATCCCTCCCTCCCACCCTTCCCCTCTAGTAACTGTAAGTTCATTCTCTAAATCTGTGAGTCTGTTTCTGTTCTGTAAATAAGTTCATTTGTATCATTTTTTTCTTTATCTGTAAAATGGGAGCAATAAAGCCTATTTCTCAAATTTGCCCTGTTGGTCTGAGGACTGAATGGCTGCAAATGTTAACATGCTTGAAAGAGTGTTTGGAGCTCCTCCATCCTGCAGTGAAGGACCATTCGTAATCCCCGGGGTGGTAGCAGCAACTAGTCAGTCTCCAGGAAGGCTTATGACAGCTTCTAGAAGGCCAGGATGCCCTTTTGTGTTTCAGTACACATATCTATGCAAAAAGCCTAAGGTATCCTTGGCTGAAACTAAATCATCCTCAAGTGGGTTTGGTGGAGGCATGTCTGGATGGGTTCTCAGAGCCACAGTCCTCAGAACCCTGACCAATCCCCTCATCAAGGATGGCAATGCACTGGTCTCTATATCATTTGGAGAAATACAAGAGGAAAGAGGGTTGAACTTCTTCTTTATAACTCCCAACTCTTCTTCCAGTGATGCCCTTGTTACTTTGTCCTGTCTAGCATGAATATGGTTCATTCTCCCTCTTCAGAGGGTCCTGAAATTAAGTGATGTGCCTTGGTCCGTGATCCAGAGCCAAGCCATCACATGATACGGCTGGTCATTCATGTCCTGATATAATGTGTTGTGTTCTCTGTAGACAGCACATGTTTATTGATCTCCTACCAGGGCCCATGCACACTGCTAGGCTGTGCCCTGCTAATATCTGCAAGAAACCAGGCAGATTCATAGTCACAGGTGGGCGGTAGCAGGTGTCACTGTAGACGTTAGAAAAGATGTGAAGACTCCCCTACAGGTCACTGAGTTTGGAGCCAGGACAGAGCACACAACTGCCTGTGCTGAGAAAACCAGTGCAGGAGAAACTCATAGGGGACCACAGTCAAAGAGAGCAAGGAGGCATGAAAGAAGTCATGGCCATGTACCTCCAGAAGCAGCCAGAGAGGCAAGTGATAACAAAAGAGACCTCCTCCACCTGGTCCAGGTGCTCTGCTTGTCAGTCACAGAAGAGGACCCCCAACCCTGACCCCACAGGACACTCCCACTCCTACACCCACCCAGCCAGCAGCTGCTGAGGAGTCTGGGTTGGAGGAGAGAGGGAGGAAGGGAAGAGAATTCAGTCCATGGGAGCCAGTCCCAGCAGACACATTCTAGGGAAGCCAGAACTAGGGAGCTGTGAACTATTACACGGAATGGAGTTTAGAGTTTCAAACTAATTATAAATGAACATCAAGTATGACAAAATTATCAACAGGGACTGAGAAGCCACTAATTGGCAACTCTACATTTTCTTTCTTTCTCTCAGCAAATACACAGAATATGGGTGATTAAAAAATCAAGCTGATATAAATTACTGGGAAAAAATGTTCCATGTAAATACATCACTTAGTAAAGACTGTCCAGTCATACCTGCCACATTTGCTTTCTTTTTTTAAAATTTTTAATTAAAAAAAATCAAACTTACAGAAAAGTCGCAAGAGTATTAGATGAACCACATGAAATTGGCACTTTTATAAATCAAATATGGCCAAATATTGGTTATATCATACAGGTTCACCTAATAGTATTCTTGTAATTTTTCTGTAAGTTTTTTTAATACAGTGAATTTTCATTTACCCTTCACTTAAATTCTCTAATTGCTAACGTTTTGTTCCATTTGTTTTTTTGCTAGATAGCTACATGTATAGCTATATAGATATTTAGATATATATACAGATAGATAGTGCTAAAATTTTTGAAAGTTGCAGACTCCATGATGATTTACCCCTAAGTACTTCAGTGCGTTTCACAAGAACAAGAATTGTATCTTACATAATCACAGTATAATTATCAAATTCAGGAATGAGACGTTGATATGTATGCTATTGGTACCTAATATACAGTTCATACTCAAATTCTTCCAACTGTCCCAATAATAACCTTTATAGCATTGTTTTCTAATCCAGAATCACACACTGCATTTGATTGTCATGTCTCAAGTTTCCTTTAATCCAGAAAGTTTCTCAGCCTTTCTTTGATCATTTTAATAATGGCACTTTTTTGAGAACACAAGCCAGGTGTTTTACAGAACGTTCCTCCTGTTGTATTTGTCTGATGTTTTCCTATGCTTCCTTGCAGTTGTGGCAAGATGACAGAAGTGATGCTGTGTCCTTCTCAGTGCATTACATTAGGAGGCCCATGATGTCAATTCATCCGATTGTGTGTGATACTGACTTTGATCACTTGGTTAACATAGTGATTCCACCATACAAGTTACCATTTTCCCTTTATAAGTAACAAGTCATATCTGAAGAAATTAGCTACTATTTTACAACCAGTTCACAAATATTTATTGAGCACCCACCCTATCCAGACACAAATCTCTTCCTTCAAGGATCTCACATTTCAGTGGAGGTGGGGGAATGTGATGATATACAAATAATTAAGGATTTAATATTCCAGAAGGCATTTGAAGGGGGGGTTATGGAGGGACGTGTGTGCTTCCATTTTAAATAGAGAGTCAGGGATGGCCTCTTTGAGGAGGTGACAATTAAGTACAGGCTTGAAGGGGTAAGGACCAGAGCCATGGGGAAGATAAGAGCTTTCCAGACAGAAGGACCAGCAAATGCAAATGGCCTGAGGTACCTGGTATGTTTCAAAGACATCAAAGAGCCAATCAGGCTGGCATAGAAAGAGCTGAATAAGGAGAATAACAGAGTTTTCTCAGGATTCTTTCCATTACAGCTGACCAAAACACTCCCTAAACACACGGAAGTAAGAGGAGGGGGAACAAAGGGACTGTATTAGCCAATATAATTTTGACATTCATGGTAGAGCTCATTTCAGCCACAGCTGGACTGGGGGCTTAAGTGAGGACCTCAGGAGGCTCTCTCTCTCCAGGTCTTGCCTCTGACTTCTTCTCCCCAAGTGGCGGCTCAGATGGCCATTCCACATCCAGCCTTTCATCATACTCATTTAGTTATCCCAGGGGGAAGGGAGTGCCTCCTCCCCAGCAGATTGAAGACAAGTCCTGAGAGCAATGTCCATTGACCTTGCTTGCCTCATGTTCCATTCCAGAGTAAATCCCTAAGGGATGGGGGCGGACGGAAAGGAGGAGTGGGAGGGTGTCAGGATTGACAAGGTCTGCATCCCAGATCCACCCCCAGAGCCGGAGAAAGAGGTCAATCCCACCCTAGGACACAGTGAGAGAATGAGAGAGTAGCAATTCTCTCCAAAGCAAGATTAAGGTCCTAATTCTCAAGAAATGAAGAAGGTGTACTGAGCAGGATAAACAACAGATGTGCACTACTAGTGCATTTACATAATTATACTTTGTCTCCTTAAAAAAATAATAATAATCTTGACTTTCAAAGCCTCTGATAAATGACAATTTGACAGAGATTTTTTGCCCATTATGATTTTTTCAAGGACACTAGCTTAGATCCTTCTGTTCCCAGTGTTGACATTGGAGGATTGAGAAGAAATAAGCAAAACACAGTATTCAACACATAGCTTCTCAGTGGTTTTCATGTTCATTAAATCTGCTTTCACCCGTGCAAAAACACCTAATTTTCTACTGAGATGCCAAGATATCAGGAGCATAAAAGTCTGACAGCACCTAAAATGACAATTCTCCTTTATAACAGCATCATTTTATTAGAGCTATAAGCAGCCAAATCCAGTCTCCTAAAAATCAACTTATTCGAAAGCCAATGGACATTGCTAAATGAAAAAAGAATTAGAAATGAGGAATCAGTGACTTTTTTATACCATTGGCCTTAACCCACATGTGAAACAATTTCACATAGAGGCTGAAAAACTAAATTAAAACATAAATTCTGTTTTAAGCTAAAAGAAGCAAGGGACTGTAGTCATTTCCTAACTCATTCTGGGTTCTCCATAAGGCTGAACACAATTCAATTCTTTTCTAAAAAAAAACAAAGCCTTTTTTAAAAATGAATTTGAGAAGTAACACCAAACAAGACCTTAATATTTTGAAAAGTTCTACTTATAAAGGGAAGCATTCAAAACTGCAGATTAATCCAGGTGTATTCACCCAAAATAGGTCCTGATAGGATCACTGTTCTATCATTTTTCTTACTAGCGCTGTTTTATGGCTCAGATAAGAACAAACCAACAAAAGAGACTTTTATGTGCAGCCTCACACACAGTGGGGAAAGTTGAAGATGTTCACTCCTAGGATTTACTCTAACCTCTCTGTTGTCTAAATGCAAACTGAGAGATTCATCTTACACATTTTTAGAATGAATAGGCCAGTTCAGCAATATGACCAAATACAAAATATACCCCAAATCATTGTTTTCTTAAAATACCAACAGTAAGTCTATGGAAAATAATGGAATAAAGATTCTCATTCATCATACCAACAAATAAATGGATCTTTGGGTATAATATTTATGAGAAATATGCCAGTCCTATATTAAAACATTGTAAAACTTTTCTCAGACATATGGATATAGATATAAAAATAAATAAATAAATGAACAAACAAACATGGCATTCACCTACATTCTCAGTAAAATATGTAAATTTGTATAGCCTTTCTGGAGGGCAACTTGCATTACATATTAAGTCTTACAAATATGTATACCTTTTAACCCAAGGAACCCTGTGCAAAAATCTATCCTAAGGAAATTATCAGAAATGTAACCAAAGATGAAGGTTGTTTATCTTGGTGTTATTTATAATAGCAAAACAAAACAAAATCCAAAATTTCAAGAATAGAGAATTGATTAAACTATGTCTCATTCATGCAATGGAACCCTTGGCAGCTACTAAAATCATAGTTTTATCTTATTTCAAGAATATGAACTAGAGTTAAATAATATACTATTAAAGCAGGATGCCAAATTGAAGAGGCAGAATATTCTCCATTTCATAAGATGTCTGTATGTAATAGACACTTAAGATTATAAAAATACCTTCCAAGCTTCTCAAATTCCCATATCTGCAAGCATCAGTATGATAATCTTTCCCATAAAAGGCAATCAGTTGTAATGGAAAAATGTTAAGGACCTCTTCACTCAATATGTGAATAAACTCTAAAGATTCCAGGACAGAGAAATGCTTTCTTCATGTTCCAAATAATCCCAGGCCAAATTCTGACATCCCTGCCCTGATCCTCTCTCCCTAGTAGAAGAACAAAGTCGAGTTCAAATGCCCTGGATTTTCCAACTAAATTCATAACCTAATTTGTTTCCATCTTTTATTAAATAGTGTTTTCCAAATTTGGGTCATTTGCTTCCTAAGTTCACAATATTTATCAAACTTACAAATTATCTGTTACTATTTCTTCTTTATATTGGCTTGTGTTTTATGTAAATATTTTGGTCACACATCAGCCATGAAATTAAGGATTTGATATTGTAATTATTTTTTCTAATATATCTTAACATAAATACCTTGATCAGAGGAAAAAAAGCATCTAACAAACTCTCTCATACACTTACATCACTGCTGTCTATTCCAATAGGAAACATAAGAGAAACACTAACTCCATGGATGCTGAGAGGTAACCTGGGTATAGTTTAACCAAGTTTAAGCAATGTCTTAATCCAAATTAGTGTCTCTTAGGGCACCAACTCAAGAACCATGGAAAGTTAGCCAGGGAGCATCTTTTAGGACAGGCCACAAATTTAACATCCTTCTGCCTGACTTACTCAAATCAATTCTCCCTCTCGATCAATGAATCCTATGCGTCTTCTCTCCAAAATCCAAGAAGCAATACCATTTATTTAGGAAATAAAAGATGTTTAAAGCAATACAGATATACTTTCCTATAACTTGCCTGAAATCAAGAGTTGGCAAACGTTTCCTATAAAGAGCCATATAGTAAATATTTTTCAGTTTGTAGACCATACAGTCTAGCACAACTACTCAACTCTGTCATTATCATGCAAAATAGCCACAGGTATGTAAATGAGTGAGCTCAGTGTGGTTGTGTAACCATAAAACTTTATTCATAGACACTAAAATTTGAATATGATATAATTTCAAGTCATGAAGTATTATTCTTTTTTTAAATTTTTTCCCAACCCTCGAGAAGTATAAAAACTTCCTAAGCTCAGGAGCCATACAAAAGCAGGCAGCAGGCTAGATCTGGTCAACAGGTCAGAGCTTGCCAACCCCTGCTTTAGACCATCAGGGTTGGCAATCTTACTGCTTATACAAACTGATGGAAGCAAAAGTCCAGTGTTTGTCATAATTTTTCCTGAAGATTTGTTTTTGCATAGTCAGAAAATTACTTATCAACATGTATTTTATCCAAAAAAACATATTTTTAAAAAACACTTCTAAGAAAAACTTCAACTGGTGTCATTTCATTACGTATATAGTACATAATTACTAAATACGTAATGAGTAAGAGACCTTTAACTTTTCTACTTCTTCCCATTAAAGGCCTGCTTTCATTTTATTTGGGAATTTAGGCATCTTCATCTAGGAACAGAGCAATGTATGCAGTTTATGTAATTGTTCTTCAATAATTACTCCAAGGAAATTCTGACGCAGTCCAAATATCAAAGAAAAATAGAAGTCAAAGCTCCTGACTTGTGGTTCTGGAGAGTGTGTGCAACAGAACGCTGAGAGACACACAGAATGATGAGAGCCTGCAGCAGCCCAAGTCAGCAAACCGGAGGCCACCAGGCCCTGCGCTGTCACACACCAGCTAAGGGGCAAGTCACCGTGTCACTGCGCTGGGCCACAGATCTCCATCTGTCAAGTGGGGATCACTTCCCTCACAAAATTTTTCTGAGAACCAAAGGAGAAAAGCCCTCTGTCAACTGAGGAGGATAATACTAAAATAATGAAATCTCAAAGAGAAATTTGGTAGAGTCAGAAGCATAGAAGTGAGCTGCTCGGATTCATTAAGTAAATGTAACAAGCAATCTCACTTCGAAGAATATGTCCATCATTTCACCCCACAACCAAAAGATCACTCTGTGGAGCTCCCTTAAAAAACATGACAGAATATCACTTGAATTCAATCACGGCATTTTCATCAATATTATTCTTAATTTTGCAGTTGACGTTCAAAGTTGTGTGAGTTCAAACTTGAAATCAGGAGTTGAAGACTTGCAGCTGTCTCCAAACTAATATCGATGTAAATACAGTCAAGCCGTTTGTCAATTCCGCGTGTGTGTTTAAGTCATTTCAAAGAGCAGTGGCTCCATTTCTCCTTCTCTTCGGAAATGAGAAGCGTCCATCATTAACCTGCCAACCGACATGAGCTTTGTAGTCACACCGTGGGGCTAATCCAAGGGGTTTAATGCTCAGCGGTCCCCAGTAAGTCACAGCAGGTCTGAGGGCAGGTTAAATGGCTTTAATTAAGGATAAGAATAAAAAAGAAAGATCATTTGACACATAGGTCAATATTTTTCCTTCAAAACTGATGTAGGCATACTGGGACAAAATCATTGCATATTCATCAAAATGAAGCCAATGTGAGACCTCAGAAAGGATATTAATGAAAGAGAGGAAAAGTAATTAAACATTAGAAAAAGGTGGTAGATAAGACATACTTTTACCCAACCCATATTATTTTTTTATCCTGTAAATCAACTGATTTAATAATAGCTGGGGAATTTCACTTACTGCTGGCTGAATGCCAACTGGTGTAGCTCATTTGCATCATCAGATATGTGTGAACAGATTCATATTCACCCAATAAAGACTGCTTGTATGAACTTTCAAAAATAATGTACTTTTAAAGCAAAGTTTACTATCGTCCAAAACACTTTGGTATCCTCAATTAGAAGATTTGAGGACTGTCACTTATTAGCAGGATTACTTAGAAAGCTCATGGTGGTGACATCAAGGTGAAAGGGGTCCGACGCTGAATTCCACTCTCCTGCCTCTTTGTGTGTGATGGACGACAAATTGCTTAGTTTCCAAACTTGTCTCTTCATCTAAGAAAGGAAGATACTGATGCCTACTTCTTTGAGTTGCTCTGATGAGTAAATAGGATAATGTATGTAAAGTATTCAGCACTGTGCCTGGCACATAGAAACTTCTCCACAAATAGTAATTATTATTATTTTTATTATTAATGCATTATCATTTTGCTCAGCATCTAAGTTTCAGCTTACAGCTACTTCAACATTTTATCAGAATCATATAAACTACAGCATGGAAACATACTTTTTATTTTACAAAGAGCCAAACACACATAATATACTATTGTAAACTATCACGCTTTAGGTCAATTTAGTGCTGTAATTTTTTTAGATTCTTTTCAGATAATTCACTGCACATGCCAAGATGTGCTTTCAAAAAGCAATCAAAAGTTTTCATGACAATCAATATACAAATAACATGGGAAGGTGTTGGTCAGTTAAACAAGAAAAAAAAATCACCATTTTTAGGCTGAAATAACTGAATGTGCTCAAAGTGTGCTCTGGCGAATTCTGAAGGGCTCCAGAATAAGCTTTCAAATTATTGACATTTAAAAATTCAAGCTATACTTTATTTAGAATGAATTCATCACTTACTCATTATTCACAAGATCCTCAAAGGTTTGGAAAAGATTGCTCTAACCGAGTATTTTGCTTTATATTGCACTTAATAATTCTTATGTTCGTTTAGATAAGAGTTGAAATTAAACTCTCAACTGCAAAGCACAGTCTCAGCTCTGCACAGGGAGGGACACCTCAGGCCTTAGGATAAATGCACAGTAGACAGCAGGTAAATTGCCAAGTGAAATAGGACAGAAATGAAGGTGAGGACTCACACCTTTCCTACTTTGGAGCTTTGCCTTCTGCCTTCTTGGGATGGCTCATGATCTAGATTACAGAACACTCAGCAATTACCATTGGGTCACTTCTTTAGATTATATATGTAGTAATTCCATAGTTCACAAGAATTATTTATTTTTTATGAAAATTTCTTTTCCTCAGCTCTTTTTTAGCTCATTAGCTTATCGTTATTGTTAAAGCATTTTATTTGAAAAAGGTGGGATATTCATATACTGGGGTGGAGCTTAATTAAGAATGAGCATTTCAGTGGCTGAAACCAGCCTTTATTTATTTTTCTATCTTATGCTACTGTCTGTATTTTATAAAACTTTAAGGAAGTATTTTAATTTACATAGAGTGTTTTTTACAAAAGAAACTGGTATCAGTAGCTGTTTGAGGACAGGAAAGCTGAGGCACTGGAGATTCTATTTGGGAAGGACTTACTTTTTGCTGCATACATTTTGGTACTGTTTTGGAAGAAAATGGCATATTAACTTTAAGAAAATATTAGTGCATAGAGTTAATGCATGGATTGGAATACAATGCTCTCCAAGATTCCTTTCATTCTTAAAGTCTAGGATTCTAGATTCCTGTTGTGTGTTCAGATAGCCATTCTATATCCAAAGCAAGCAGAGCAAAACCAGTCTCTGCTACTGAAGGGTTTATATTCTCAAAAGGTTGGGCACTGGTATATATATGCCAAGGAAAACATGAGAAATATATTGCCATTTATTTAGAAAAGCCTGGCTATCTTTCGTAGATCAAGTTTTCTAGACAGTCTTTTAAAAAATAACTTTTTTTTTGGTTTTGTTCATTGAAATTCTGGGGTTTTTTTTGTTAATTGAAGTATAGCTGATTTACAACATTGTGTTAGTTTCAGGTGTACAGCAAAGTGATTCGGTTTTATATATAAATTCATATATATGTACATACATGCTCTTTTTCAGATTCTTTTCCATGATAGGTTATTACAAGATATTGAATTTAGTTCCCTGTGCTATACAGTAAGCCCTTGTTGTTTTGAATCCAGCCTTTAGACATGGTTTACTTTGTCTGAACAATGTTTAGCATCTTTTGGAATTAGTTTCCATCATTTAAAAATTAGGAGATTTTACATAAGACCTGCTGATTTCTGACTTCTGTTGAAATGTCTCCAAATGGCAACCGCACTTACACGTGGTGACCATCGGCACAAGCTCAGTAGTGGCTGTCCTCTTCTGAAGGCTGTGTGTTCTCCAAGTTCCCACAGTCCTCTGTATTCACTGATGGTCCATTCCTAATTTCAGTGGGTATTGGATTTGGGGTCCTCTGCTCTACAGAATAAACTCTTCCAAAACTGTGCTTTGCAGCTGAGAGCTTAGTCCCAACTCCTATCTAACCTAACATAAAATGAGTTATGGATAGATCCTGCTGACAGGCTAGCATGCCACATTCACCAGCATTCAGCATGTTGTTTTAGAAAGAAGTTGATGGATAGAAACCACCTCAACAGAGGGAACCTGAGGAGGAAATCAGACTCACCAGAAGCCTCTACCATGGGGGGGGGGGGACGGGGGGGTACCTGCATCTCCAATGTCTACTGAGGTGATTCCCATCACCCCATGTTCAGTGCAGGGGCACAAGTCAAGCGTGATACCCCCATAAAGAAACTCAAACCCTCCATGCCAGGAGCACTGCCGACTCAAAGGTTACAACATCATCATCATTGCATTTTTTTAAAAAATTTATTTATTTTAATTATTTATTTTTGTCTGCATTGGGTCTTCGTTGCTGTGTGCAGGCTTTCTCTAGTTGCAGCGAGCGGGGGCTACTCTTCGTTGTGTGCACGGGTTTCTCATTGCGGTGGCTTATCTTGTTGCAGAGCACGGGCTCTAGGTGTGTAGGCTTCAGTAGTTGCAGCATGTGGGCTCAGTAGTTGTGGCGCACGGGCTTAGTTGCTCCGCGGCATGTGGGATCTTCCCGGACCAGGGCTCGAACCCATGTCCCCTGCACTGGCAGGCAAATTCTTAACCACTGCGCCACCAGGGAAGTCCTTACATTTTATTTCTTTATCCTTCAAATAGGTTTGGTGCCAACGCATGGTCCACAAGGCACATGCCTCAAGGATCAGACCATGTTGACCTAAGTGAAAATGGCATACAAACCAGCTAAAGGATTTAGAGCCGAAGGACGCAGCTAAACATCCACTTGCCATGCCCACTGCACTGCCAGAAAAGCCATAGGGTGAAGCTCCCTTTCATAAGGAAACCCAATGTAAGCACCGCCCAACAACCAGCTTGAGTAAGACATTCCCAGGGAAACCCCACCACTTCAGCAGCTACAGAACACATGATGTACCTTCTTTGGTTGCAGTTTTGGACAGGACATATCTTCAGACCACTTCCGCAGTGGGGAGCATGAGATTAACTACCAGACGCAGCTTGGAACCCGGCAGAGGTATCTAAGGCTCTCCTTCTATACTTGGTGACCACTCTTATAGTAGTGCAGAGACATTTTTAAAAAGATATCACTTCTGTCTGCTCACAGAGAGAAGCCTGAAATAAATGACTGGGGTCTGTTTTCCCTCTTCTGTGGCAGGAGCAATTGCTTTGAAAGACTACTCTCTGGAAAATTCAAAGTTCAGCGGAGCTCTTCTGTAGCTGCTCTGCTTTCCAGGAAGAGCTTTCAGGGGCCATGAACTCAGGCAGCAGCACATGACAGCACAAGTGAAAACGAAAAGAGAAAGGCTCTTGTCACACTCCTCTCCTCTACACGTTAACTACCCAGAATCTCCTACACTAAATCCAACCACTTCTTGCCCTAACCATAGGTGACACACATCCTGCCTTTGCATGAATTATAAAAAGGCACCTCTTCCCCTCTGGGGAGGAAGAATTATAGAAAGAGTATTCTTCTCCCCCTCTTGGCTGATGAATTATGAAGTGAAAGGCTTAACAAGTGGAATGCAGCTGGATTGCCAGCTCAACCCACCAACTCTGCTGGTACCTTGGGCAGTGCACCAACTACACAACTGTGCCGGCTGGCATTTTTCTCCTTACTGCCATCACTGCCACCCAAGACCAAGCACCAGAATACTGTACCCAGACTCCGGCAGCAGCCTCAAAGCTGGTATCCCTTGCTTCCTCAGAGGATTCTCCACACAACAGGCCAGGGAGACTTTAAACTTTTAAATCACATCACATCATTCCCATGCTCAGAATCCTCTTCAGAAGTCTATTCTCATTCAGAATGAAACCATGACCAGAGTCTGCAACTTTGCTATTCATAGTAGGATCCATGGACCACCACCCAGAAGCCTATTAGAAATGAAAGATCTCAGGTCCTGCTCCAGAACTACTGAATCAGAGTCTGCATTTCAAGAGAGTCCCAGGTGATGCCCAGGCCCATTAAAATTTATGAAGTACTGGTCTACCAAATCCAACACGACCCAGTCCCACCCTCTCTCCAACTTTATGTCCCCCCACTCTTGCTCACTCAACTCCGGCCACAAAAATCACTGCTCCTCAGAAATGGCAAGAGCCCCATCACTTCCAGGCATCTGCTCCCATTCTTCTCTTTGCCTGAAATGCTTATCCATCTGGACATCCACCTAGCTCACTCCCTCACCACTTCCAGATCCCTGCTCACTGTCATCTTCTCAGTGAGCCTTTCCCTGATCACTCCCCTTCTCCTGAATACTCCAGTGTTCTCTAAAGTCCTAGACCTTGCTTTACTTTGATCGTAGCATTTGTCACTACCTTATATTGCATTATATTATATTACATATGAAAAGTTCTTCTCCCCCACAAATGTAAGCTCCGTAACTACAAGGGCCTTGTCAGTTTCTGTTCACTGCTTTATCCCCAAGGGCCAACATACAGTAGGTAATCAATAAATATTTGATGAACAAGTGAATATATGAAACCAGTCCTTCTAATGAACAGTGGATTAGGCAAGTATCCAAACTTGTTTTTACAGACATTAAAAAAGGTAACTTAGGCACTTCTGACTTCTAAGAGAAAACGAGCTACAGTTGGCAAGTAACACAGTCAAACCTCTAGCACAAGGACACAGATTTTTAAAAGACCAGATGGCCCTAGGTAGCGTTAACTGTGGCCAGAAGCTACAGAATAATTCAAAATAGAAAATACATGTGTTTAAGTGTAGGTATTTCTGGGGATGAAAAGAATTGGTAATACCAAGCACTACTGAGGATATGAAGCAAGAGGAACACTCATTTACTGCTGGTGGGAATGTAAAATTGTACAGTCACTGGAAGTCACACACCTAGGTATTTACCCACCTGATTTAAAAGTGTATGTCCACACAAAAACCTACACACAAAAGTTTATAGTGGTTGCCTTAATAATCAAAACTAGAAGCAAACATGTCTTTCAACAGGTGAAGGGATGTACACAAAGAGTGGTACATCCATACTATAGATGATACTATGGACTGATGAAAGGAACAAGTGATTAATCCACACAACAACACGGATAAACCCTAAATGTGCACTGCTCAATGAAAGAAGCCAGTCTGGGAAGGCTACATATTGTATGATTTCATTTATATGACATTCTGGAGAAGGCAAAAGTATAGACAGAAAACAGATTGGTGATTGCCAGGGGTCTTGTGGGGATGAGGCAGGAGACTTGAACAAGTGCAGGTCAGGGGATCTGGGGTGGTAGTGAAACTATTCTGTATGATACTGTAATAGTGAATACATGACACGACACATTTTTCGAAACTCATATAATTTTACAATACAAAGAATGAATCGCAATGCATGTAAAATAAGAAAAAATATCAATCAGGAGGGCAAGATAGCCCAAGGTGGAATGCAAATTGTGACGAAAGGATCTAACTCTATTCCAAATGTATGACATAACCTCACTGAAAGGAGTAGGGAAAAAGAGGTGCTGACTTAACGTAACTTTGGAAATGACTGGAAACTGTAAGACTACAGACAAAAGGAACTGCCCATAATTGTGTACTTTAGTTGATAAAGTTGTTTCTCAAGAGGATACAAGTTAACAATTCAGAAAGCACTGTACATGTGTACCTGAACTGGACAAGTAAGTAAATGAATGACTGATGGTGGAAGCCGAGTTTCTCACTATTGCAGTGGGAGATTATGGACAACCCAGGGGAGAAGGCTAGAATAAAATACGTGGTAATTAGAATTGGTGATATCAGTAGGAAGTCATGTTAAACTTAATACAGACACTTTATACATCCATATATTTCCTAGCTCGATCCACTGAGTGGGTCTAGAAGCAAAGAACACATCTAGTGCCCTGATCTTAGTTTTGTTGTTGTTTTTTTTTTAAGATTTTTTTGATGCAGACCATTTTTTAAAGTCTTTACTGAATTCGTTACAGTATTGCTTCTGTTTTATATTTTGGTTTTTTGGCCGAGAGGCAGGTGGAGTCTTAGTTCCCTGACCAGGGATCAAACCCACACTCCCCCCATTAGAAAGCGAAGTCTTAACCACTGGACTGACAGACAAGTCCCCAGATCTTAGTTTCTAATACTATTCTCCAATAAAAGAAACAAAGGTTTCTTGGAGAAATGGCTGGTTCTAGGACTGGAACGGGAAATAATACAAGATGAGCTGGAAACATCATAGTGCCAGAAAGTAAAGATGTGCTCAAAAAAACCCCCAAAATGCTGGGGGTATGTCAAAGGGATATAGGAACCAACTGAAAGAACACTCAATAGCCAAAACTAGAATAATGTGAGCAACAAAATAAATAGGGTAGGACTGCATTATAACCCAAAGTATGATAAACAGTCAAGAGTCCATGCTGATAGGAACTGTTGGATAAATAAATAAATAGGGAAGTAGGAAACAAATCTCCTGTACAAAAAAATTCCAAATAACTTATGTAAATATATTTCCCCTCAAGGAGGTGGAGCACAACTTCCCATGCTTTAAGTTTGGGTTATACTAAGTGACTTGCTTCCAAAGAGCAAAGGATAGAAAAGGAGGAAATAAAAAGTAACCCGACAAACATGACCTCAGCCAGCTGATCAAGGTTAAAAGGTTAACATCAACAATGATGAGTCATGTTGATAGTACATACCCTTGATATGTTAAGAATACTTCATCTATGTGATCTTCCTCTCCCAAATCCATAACCCCAATTTAATCATGAGAAAAATATCAGGCAACCCCAAATAAAAGGACATTCCACAAAATTCCTGACCATTAACTCCTCAAAACTGTCAAGGTCATTAAATCCATGGAAAATCTGAGAAACTGTAATAGTCCAGAGGAATCTAAGGAGACATGACAACTCCATGTGATGACAACTACATCTTGGACATGACAACTACATCTTGGGTGGGATCCTGGAACCCAAAAGAAAATTAGGGAACAACTAATGAAATCAGAATAAGGTATAGAATTTCATTAATAATAGATCAGTATTTGTTCATCAGTTGTGATAAATGTCCCAAAGTGGTATAAGATGTTACAAAGGGGGGAAATTGGATGCTGGGGATATAGAGACTCTCTTACTATATTTACATATTTTCTGTAAATCTAAAACTTAAATTTATTCCAAAAAAAAAATGAATACAAGACTGAATATAACATATTTATGTGTCCCCTTGCCAAGCTGCCATCTCTCATTATCATTTATTAAGTCTCCTATAGATACGCACACCATACTGTACTTGGTAGTTTGCACATGTCATCCTACAAAGTCTCATAACAGCCCTTGGAGCCAAGTATTATTCTAGCATTTTACAGATGGAAAAATAAAGATGATATAAAGTGCAACTAGGTCATGCAACTAGGAAGTGGGGCACATGGCATTCAAACCTATGTTTTCCTGACTCCAGAGTCCACACTCTGCCCACTACACCATTCTGACCCCATAATACAATTCCTAAAATTTCTAAAATACCATGGACTGGAAAAGGCAAAAAAAAAAAAAAAAAAAAAAAGAGGTTTAATTCCACAATCCTGAAGAAGTAGCTCCAACATTATGACCTCCAAGAGGGAAAGAGTCAACTTTGGCAATGGCCTGGCCAAATTTGGTCATATTTACCAGAAGCCAGCATCACCCCTTGCCTGAATCTCCCTGGGGTTCCCACCTGCTAAGTGGGCATCAGCATTAAATGACAGCAGCAGTCCCTGGAAGACATAGATGGTACACCCAAACTGGGTAATACAAGGAGAGTTCAGTAAGGTATTATTTGGCTGGGTGTGGAGAAGCCACAAGGAATAGTGCAGTGCCCCAGAGTGAGCAACAGCAAAGCTGTTACCAGCCCCTTACCTGGGAGGACCAGAGGACAGAGCAGTTAACAGCCTGAGAGAAAGAGCCAGGTGAGGAAGGCCACCGGACAGAAGCTACAGACCCTGCAGGGAGGGAGTCAGGGGAATAAAGGCTCCACTCTTGATGCGGAGACAAGGAAACTCTCCTACACTGTTGGTGGGAATGTAAACTGGTGCAGCCACTATGGAGAACGGTATGTAGGTTCCTCAAAAAACTAAAAATAGAACTACCATATGATCCAGCAATCCCACTCCTGGGCATATATCTGGACAAAACTATAATTCAAAAAGATACATGCACCCCTATGTTCATAGCAGCACTATTCACGGTAGCCAAGACATGGAAACAACCTAAATGTCCATCAACAGATGAATGAATAAAGAAGATGTGGCACATATATACAGTGGACTACTAGTCCGCCATAAAAAATTTTTTTAAAAAAATGGAATTCTTCCATTTGCAGCAGCATGGATGGGCCTAGAGATTATCATACTAAGTGAAGTTAAGTCAGAAAGAGAAAGACAAATACCATATGATACCACTTATATGTGGAATCTAAAATATGACACAAATGAACTTATCTATGAAACAGAAACAGACACACAGACATAGAGAACAGAATTGTGGTTGCCAAGGGGGAGGGTGGGTGGAGGAGGGATGGATTGGGAGTTTGGGGTTAGTAGATGCAAACTATTATACATAGAATAGATAAACAACAAGGTTCTACTGTATAGCACAGGGAAATATATTCAATATCCTGTGATAAACCATAATGGAAAAGAAATGTATGTGTGTGTACGTTTATTTATACACATATATATATATACACACACACATATATTTAGACATATACACACATGTATTTATACACACACATATATATATATGTAAATCACTTTGCTGTACAGCAGAAATTAACACAATGTTGTATATCAACTATACTTCAATAAAATAAATAAAAAAGCTCCACTCTTACCTTTCTCCCACCCTAGGTGCCCCCTATTGGCCAACCCCAATCAAAAGCCAATGGTCAATGGAGCTTGAAGAGACATGCCACTTGGAGCTCTCAGCAGGATAAACTAAAGGGGAAAATGGATCTGAAGGGACAAATAGCAGCTCTTCAACACACAAGGGGAACTGGTTAGCTGTTCTAACTACACACAACTACAACTGACTCTGACTGTGTTTGACTCAGGGAGGTCTGTTCTCACTGTCACCATTTTAGAGTTAGTTAGAGGCTGTATCCATTCAGACTCCCAAAACAGATCACCTTTCCCATCTCCCTGGTCGGGACACAAAAATTCTCTTTTAATGTACTATATTTTCCCCTCTGATTCTAATTCAAGAGAATGTAAAAAGATTGAAGTTTGATCACTGTTTAACTGCCACTCTATAGGAGTCTATTCCAACAGAAGGTCTAGCAGTTGAAAGGAACTGATAAGAAACAGTGATTATTAATTGATCGATTCTCCCAAGAACAATAAAGATAAGGACTGTACTGAATCACTTGTACTTGCAGTATTTTTCTAGAGAAAAGAAAGAAAGAGCAGCCATGCCCTGAGTTCTTGAAGCTTTAGGTCAGTTTACCAGTCTGCTACGTGGACATCACACATTTCTAACTGAAGTTTGTTTAGCCACCAGCTCAAAAAGGCCCAACTCCTGGACCATCAAATGACTGTAGGGGGCACCATCTTCCTAGAACAAAAAGTGAACCTGGAGTGGTCCAAAATTCTGGCCCTGACCCCAAGGAAGTCATGCTTATCACTATCCGGAAGCAGCATGACCCCTCAGTCTTAATAATTAAGCAAGTTTTCTTTAAAAGAAAGTACCCAAACAGAAACTACTTTATAGGTAATTCTTTTAAAATACCCAAACAGAAAAAGCGACTTCAAGAAAAAGGGATGCAAATAACTAGCTCCAGGTTGTCTGCAGAAAGGATGATCCATAGCCTCTTCTTCAATACAATCTGAAGCTTTCATAGAATAATGCCCAAGATCTTAACACTCTGGTTGACTAACTTACCAAGCACCATAACATTACTGAAACACCCCAAGCTAAACTTTGATAATCATACTGATCTTCATGGCCTTAAATTCAATAAAGAATCGGCTCTATTTTCCCCAGCATTGATCTATTTAAGGATAAATCTCAAATGAAAAAGATGTGTGTGTGTACGTTGGTACACCATTTGTAACACTGGTGGTGCTAATGGACAAAGGGGTGAACTAACATTGAGCGTCAACCTTTACATATACATTAATTCATTATATCCTTTCTATAACTCTATAAGGAAAATCTTTGCAGCTGAGGAAACTGAGCATGGGAAGGTAAATTCCTGAAGACCACACAGATACAAGTGGCCAAACTAGTATTCATGGAGCAAGCTCTTTCCAATGCACCACATTCTTCAGAGATCATACTGTTCTAAGCTTTATATAGAGCATATAATCTCATTTTTTATTCTATATTAAACAGCCAGGTAAAAAATTATATCTGTATTTTCTATCAAAAAGCCACTGCTGGGCTTCCCTGGTGGCGCAGTGGTTGAGAATCTGCCTGCTAATGCAGGGGACACGGGTTCGAGCCCTGGTCTGGGAAGATCCCACATGCCGCGGAGCGGCTGGGCCCGTGAGCCACAATTACTGAGCATGCGCGTCTGGAGCCTGTGCTCCGCAACAGGAGAGGCCGTGGTAGTGAGAGGCCCGCGCACCGTGATGAAGAGTGGCCCCCGCTTGCCACAACTGGAGAAAGCCCTAGCACAGAAACGAAGACCCAACATAGCAATCAATCAATCAATCAATTAATCAATAAAAAAAATAAATAAATAAAATCTTTAAAAAAAAAAAAAGCCACTGCTGACCTTTAGTTTCCATAATACCAGAAGTCTTCTACATGTGGTGCTGTGTAAAATATTTCTTTTAGAATATTGTGTTGATTTTTAAAATTGACATATTCCTGCCTTCCTGATAACAAGAATTTTTCAACCATCATAATATGCCTCCCAGCCTTGACTGCCAGGAAAACAAGCACCAAAATTAAGACTCAATCACAACAGCTTGATTAGGTTTTTGGTAGAGAATTTGCTTTTTCCTTCTTTTTATGGATTTGAGTGTTCATGATATTAATTTACTGTATGCTTAACGAAAATTCAGGCAGAACAAATCAACGAGTCTTTTATATATATGTATGCATATTCCAGGAAATATGATTTGATCCAAGATATATCTAAGTTCATGAAGTAGGAATCCATTAATATCAAGGATGTTCCTATACAGTATATCAAATGTTTTTTAAAATGAGCATCTTTTCCTTAATCTGAACTATGACTCATAATTTTTTATGAGCTTAGATTTACTCTCTGAAAAATAATAACGTTGAATCTGTTGTTAGCTATTAGCTCTGTTTGTTGCAGGAGAAATATTTCCTAGCATGCCCATCATTAGGTGATAATAAAGACCTAAATAATAATAATGGTGTTAATAATTTATTTGGTTATACAGCAAGTGTCCCTCTAAACAGCAAGTGTCCCTCTAAGTGAAGAGGAAGGTCTCACATTTCTAAACCACTCTGTGGCAGTTCAGCAGGTGAATTAAATATTTAGCAGGCTGCTTAATATTTCATTGTACACAAATCATAGTGGGTTTTAACCACCCTTGGGTACAAAAACAGTGATCAAATGCCCCGTGTATATCTAAATTTAATTGATAAATTGTTTTAAAAGGCATTACAGTCAGTACACAAGAAAGGATGCTTGAAGGGCCACAACACTGGGTTATCATAAAGCAATTATAGCAGTTTGCTGATGGAAGATTTTGTTATCCTCTCAGGAGAAACAATCTGAGGACAGGTAGATTTCACTCCTGCTCTGTACATTTCTGAAATCAAGAGAAACTATGTTCCCTGCTCCTGTTACAAAGGAAGTCGGTACTTCAGCCAAAATATTCTGGTTCCCTTGCTACTACATAGCTTTCCCCTTTGCCTTCACTGAACATATATTGCTAAAATCTACTTGGAAATGAAAGGAAGTTAATTCTCCAAGGATCCATGGGATTGTGTTGCCTCTGGCTGTTCTCACTTCCTTTCCCAACCCATACATATCTGTCAGCTTTGAAAATCTCTCGTGATAGTAATTGGCAATTTACCCTATTAATGTTCCCCTTGTATTTAAAGTGTTTTCCTCATTACCAGCTGCCTCTTATTCTGTCCCTTATAATGGGGAAGAAAAATCCATCTCTACCCAAGTTAGTAGGACTCGGGGAGGTTTACACGGAATTGCTTATTAAACAGTTATTAACTGTTCGGAAACCACACATGGATTTGTGTTATTGTAACAGCCACTCATTTCCATACAAGCAGCTCCCTAAATATGCAGAAGCCATTTCTCTACAATAACAGTTTAACCACATGTCGACATTATGCAAGCAGAATGAAATCATGCTCTGGTTTAAGATACTCTCATTTCCTTCTCTGAAGTCCCCTCCTAGTTCCTGCCCTCCATATCACAGCATGTGCTGAAAATTACTGCCTTCGTTTATCCATTCAAAGCTGCACAATCACACCCCAGCCCTCAGACACAACCCCACTCACTGCCTTGCCAAGTGCATTACAATACCATTCAAACCATCCTCCTTGGTTTCAAATGCTCTCTTATACTTGTTAGAGCCTCTTTAATGGGCCCTTCTTTTGCTTCCCTGCCATTTTACTTCTCCTAATGTAGAGACTAACCAGAGAACATTGAAACAGAGACAGAAAGGAGGAAAAATAAACTGTGTGAAGTATATTTGAAGAGGTGGTCTTAACTACCTCGGGCTGAGATCAAAACAAGCCCTTCTAAGAGGCTTGATGATGAACCAGACTAGGCCCACCATCTCTGTTTCTTAAAACGGGTTCATCCAATGCTATCTCAAATGATTCCAGACACAACCAACTCTGCAGAATGGAAACTGACCTCTGAGGGAACTCAGGTTTTCTCATCTGTAAAATGAGAAATCTGAACTGAAAAAATTTCAAGATTTCCTTCAGTTGAGTCCAGAGATAAACCCACACACATATGGTCACCAAATCTATGACAAAGGAGGCAAGAATATACAATGGAGAAAAGACAGTCTCTTCAATAAGTGGTGCTGGGAAAACTGGAGAGCTACATGTAAAAGAATGAACTTAGAACATTCTCTAACACCATACACAAAAATAAACTCAAAATGGATTAAAGACCGGATACTGTAAAACTCTTAGAGGAAAACACAGGCAGAACACTCTTTGACATAAATCACAGCAAGATCTTTTTTGATCCACCTCCTTGAATAATGAAAATAAAAACAAAAATAAACAAATGGGACCTAATTAAACTTAAAAGCTTTTGCACAGCAAAGGAAACCATGAACAAATGAAAAGACAACCCACAGAATGGGAGAAAATATTTGCAAATTTAGCAACCGACAAGGGATTAATCTCCAAAACATACAAACAGCCCATACAGCTCAATATCAAAAAAACAAACAACCCAGTCAAAAAATGGGTGGAAGATCTATATAGACACTTCTCCAAAGAAGACATACAGATAGGCAAAAAGCACAAGAGAAGATGCTAAACAGCACTAATTATTAGAGAAATGCAAATCAAAACTACAATGAGATATCACCTCACACCTGTCAGAATGGCCATCATCAAAAAATCTACAAACAATAAATGCTGGAGAGGGTGTGGAGAAAAGGGAACCCCCCTACACTGCTGGTGGGAATGTACATTGGTACAGCCACTATGGAGAACGGTATGGAGGTTGCTTGAAAAACTAAAAATAGAGCTACCTTATGATCCAGCAATCCCACTCCCGGGCATATATCTGGAGAAACCATAATTCGAAAAAACACATGCACCCCTATGTTCATTAGAGCACTAAATACAATAGCCAGGACATGGAAGCAACCTAAGTGTCCATCAATGGATGAATGGATAAAGAAGATGCAGTACATATATACAATGGAATATTACTCAGCCATAAAAAAGAATGAAATAATGCCATTTGCAAAAACATGGACGGGGACCTAGAGACTGTCATACTGAGTGAAGTAAGTCAGACAGAGAAAGGCAAGTATCACATGATATCACTTAGATGTGGAATCTAAAAAAATGGTACAAATGAACTTATTTACAAAACAGAAATAGAGTCACAAATGTAGAAAACAAACTTATGGTTACCAAGGAGGTAAGGTGGTGGGGGACGGATAAATTGGGATTGACATATGCACACTACCATATATAAAATAGATAACTAATAAGAACCTACTGTATAGCACAGGGAACTGTACTCAATACTCTGTAATGACCTATATGGGAAAAGAGTCTAAAAAAGAGTGGATATATGGATATGTATAACTGATTCACTTTGCTGTACAACAAAAACTAACACAACATTGTAAATCAACTATACTCCAATAAAAATTAGTTTTAAAAATACCAAAAAAATACAGTTATTTGTGTCCCTGTTTCTCCAGTGGTCATGGCAGATTGCACTGCAAGTTGCATCATTTGCCAGAATAAACGTCTCTCCCTTCCAAGGGATAAATTATATTGGGGAGCAGAGACATGTAAACCATTAGGATTTAGGACCATTCCTAGAATGGATGACATATGTACAAAGGATGAGGGAGAACTAGGAGAAGACACTCCAGGTCTACCTGGGAAAGTCAGGAAAGGCTTCATGGATGAGGTGGCTCTAGATGTGTTTTAAAGGATGAGTAGGAGTTTACACGGCAGACAAACAGGATGAGCACATGATAAGCCCAGGGAACCACACAGGCCATAAAATGAAAGTCTGCAAGATCCTAGGTTATTCTGGACACTACAGAAGTTCTGTGCTCTCTAGAAGCAAGAAAGTTCAGGAGAAGAAAATCCGGAGAGTTGATCTCTCTTGCTCCCTCTCTCTGAGAATCCCTCTCCCAATATCTCTCTCTCTCTTTTTCTCTCTCTCAGTCTGTCCTTCCCTCCTTCCCTCCCTCCTCCTCTGTCTTCTCTTGTTCTCTCATTCAGCTCCTATAGAGTCTTAGCCCATCATCCCAAATGTTAAGACGGAAAACATGAGAAAATTGCAAAAGCCTACACAAATCTGCATCTACTTGAAAAATAGCTCATCTTGTAAACATTTCCCACATACAACTTCGGCAGGTTTGATACAAGTCAAACAATATACTACTCTCAACAGATTCACTTAGCTGTGTGAGTAACAGATGAACACACCCATATTCCCCTTGATTACAGGTTTGAAGTTTTCTATTCTAATTTGAAAGCAACGAGTCACACAATATTACAATCCACTTTGCGGGGAAGATATCACAAAATTATCACCTACTGATAGATACTGAATATATGCCACAGAGAAGTGAAATAAGCCAGGAGATGGTGGACATGGGTTTCAAACTCAGGCAGTCTAACCCAAGAGCTTATCTTCCTTAATAGGATGTTTAACTACCTCCCAAAGGAGGAGGTGGTCACAAAAAAAAATTTATTGTAAAAATAGTTGAAACGGATGCAAATATAATGATGGACAAAATTGTGGTGGTCTGTGAGTTGACGAATATTTTTAAGGATATACTACATAAAAGATTATAGAACCTAACTTAATCTGAGAAATAATGTGGGAGTTCAGATACAAACAGGTCAGGATTTCCTTAAAGTATAGAATATAAAACTGTTTTACAAAAGAATCCAAATTTCTATAGACCACTCTCATCAGAATATCTTTTAGAGTGGACACATACCTCAAAGAAAACTCTACACATTTTAAAAAGCTTCCTCCTTTCAAATTACCATTTTCAAGTATTAGTTACATGGTTATTGTATTTACATAATGATTCAATTATGTCCATGTTATTTATTGAGAGCAGAAGTAAGATCAAAGTGACCCATCTTGAGATCCAGAACAGTGGAACCACCATTGTACGTATAGACATGTATTAATTAAGAATGAGCCTCCTAAGAATAACTTACTTGGGGATGTAGAAATTTATGTTGATCCCATTGAAAAGGCAATATTCTAATCTCTGAAAGTTCTGTATTTCTGCCAAAGTAACACTAATCCAAAAGAAGTACTCCAAAGTGACAAAAAGACTATGTATAATATACAAATAAAGATATGCTTGGGCATCTATGTGTTTGTGGGGGGCGTGTGTGTGTGCACACGCATGCACATGCATGTAGAGTCAAACACTCTTAGCAATTAACAAGTGACTTAGTTGGTGCAGCCACTGTGGGAAACAGTATGGAGCTTCCTCAGAAAACTAAAAATAGAATTACCATATGATACAGCAATCCCACTCCTGGGCATATATTTGGACAAACTATAATTCAAAAAGATACATGCACCCCTATGTTCATAGCAGCACTATTCACAATAGCCAAGACATGGAAAAAACCTAAATGTCCACTGACAGAGGAATGGATAAAGAAGATGCGGTACATGTATACCATGGAAAACTACTCAGCCATAAAAAAGAAAGAAATAATGCCATTTGCAGCAGCATGGATGGGCCTAGAGATTATCATAATAAGTGAAGTAAAGTCAAAAAAAGAAAGACAACTACTATATGATATCACTTATATGTGGAACCTAAAATATGACACAAATGAACCTATCTATGAAACAAACAAAATCATGGACGTAGAGAACAGACTGGTGGTTGCCAAAGGGGAGGGGGTTGGGGGGAGGGAGGGAGCGGGAGGTTGGAGTTAGCAGATGTGAGCTTTTATATTTATCATAGAATGGATAAACAACACGGTCCTACTGTATAGCACAGGGGACTATATTCAATACCCTATGATAAACCATAATGGAAAAAGAATACTAAAAAACAAGAATGTATATATGTATAACTGAATCACTTTGCTGTACAGCAATAATTAACACAACACTGTAAATCAAAAAATGACCTTCAAAAATGTGACTTTGAACTCTGAAAAATCAAATGCTTATTGGCTAAAAAGGAGGTAATGACTTACAATATATCGGAAATGACCTGAATTAAATTATAGACATGCTTGAAACACAGGTCAGTGAATTTGAAGGTGAAATTGGGTTGCAAAAAAAGCAATCTATGGGAACTATTGATGAACGAGTAAGGGATTCTTTATTTGTCACTGAAATGAAATAAATAGGCTCCAGTTAATGGTTCCAACTGTTTAAAAAAGAAACACTTCTAACGTTTGTAGAACTTAAGTGTTAAAATTATCTGCTCAATCTCCTAAAACACCTCCAAAATGTATTTTGTACTATGAAATTGGATGATTACAGTGTAGGTTAGTAATGACATTATAGTAAAATCCCAGGGCCAGCCAATGTCTTTCTTGCTATATGAAAATAAATCATTTTTCTTCCTGAGCTAACAGACAAGTGTTAACAACTATCCTACATGGCAAGTTTAGATGGAAAATATTGCTTTTGTTTAGTAAAGAAGAGTAGGAAAAGGAATTCCTTCATCAAGTAAGACAGCATTAAGTTTGCAAAAGGGAATTTTAGATGAACCCCCAAAATGTACAGATTCACACTGAAAGTAGCAATATGAAAGTCTACTAGGGCAAGATGTCCAAAACTTGCAAGTGAATTTCTGGGTAAGGCCTAAAGGAAGTCAGGAAATGAGTGAAGACTACAAAACCAAGAGGAAAACATTACCAACTACTTCTACTGTCTATTTGATCAATGTTTACAGGTGTTTGAGTTTTAAGAGGAAATTGGCTAGGTAAACTGCAAACAAATAATTACTTTTTTACATAAGTTCAACAGAGAGTGGTATAGACAGTGTGGCCTTGGTCAGTACTGATTTTGCAAGAGAGTAAGAATGTTTACTGGCCAGTTTGGTTGTTACTGATTTGGTTTTGGTACAGTGTTGATAGCATGTCAGTGGTTCCCAGCCTGGAACAGTACCATCTCTCCATGGGATCTTTTGGAAATGTGTATAGACATTTTTGGTTGGCTGAAGGTAGAAACTAGCATTTGTAAGATAGGGAAGGGGACAAGGATGCTATATATTCTATATGCAGAATGGTCTTACATAAGGAAGGACTATGCCACCCAAAATGCTGTAAGTGACTCCATGAAAATATACTGGGATATTTCCCTACCCACCAAATCCCCTCCCTTCAAAATGCATTCTGGGGTGTCTAAAGCAATCCCTAGACTGGCAACCTTGCAAAGAGACCCCAGAACTGGATGCACAGTTTTCAAGGAGCTGTTCCCAAGTGGTTAGCAGCCAATCAAACTAGGCGACAATCAAGAGAAGGTCAGGCATACTTTGATGTGTAAAATAAGGGTTGTGAACATGCAAGATTTAAGCAATTCAGCCCCTGAATCTTGTTTTTCTAATGAAGGAGGGAAGACAGTCAAACCGAAGCAACTGATTTGAAAAGTATAATTTTAGAGCTTAATGTACTATATCAACCAATAGCTATCCTTGAGCCTCAGGTAAGGGCTCAAGAAATGATATTCCAAGTAGGAAATAGAGAAAAGAGCATAGGAGAGAGAAAAAATAAACTTAATGGAATGCATAATTTTTCTAGGTTCTTCTAACTGTAGTAATGATAGCCCTTTAAGTTCTCTGAGAATCATCTTACTTGTCAGTGTTTGCAAGGATGTGGCTTGCCTCGTGTATAATCACCTCCAAGGAAGACGAAACTTGCCAGGTTGTTTGGTCCAGGTATACAAAATACCCCATGTGAAAGTTCTAGTTTTAAATAACTGTAAGTGTTCGCATACTGTAGAGAGTACTTGGAGACAACATTTTCTTTGTGAAAAGGTGCTCATGCTTTGAAACCAGCATCAGTTGATATCATCAGGCTACACACCTTATATGAAGGCTAAGACTGAAAGGGAAGGATGAATAAAATGCAAACCATAAAATGTACCCCCTAAACATTCAGAAAATGGAAGTGCCTACACTCAATAAAAATGATTATAATGTGTGCAGAATTGCATTGCTTTCCATCTGACCAGTCTCAAAAAGATCATGAACAATCATTATGTGTAATCAATGGCCTATTTATCTGCAACACATGAACAATCCCATTTCAAATAAGCCTTGCTCCATGGTCTTGACTCCGACGTTTCATCTGCACTAGTGAGACTCCTCTGAGCAGACGTCTGCTCTGAGTTTGTTCATTCTGATGAGGTGACCTATGGAAAGACTCATGTCCTCTCCAATTGTTTTTAAGTCCATTAATTCAAAATGCAGAGAGGTTATATAATTAATGTGTGTGTTTTGGTGACTCATGGCCTTGAGAGAGCTAGAAAAATGTGGTCATTTAAATCTTTCCCCTGACTTGGGGTTGGAAAGTAGTTGGTCTAAACCAACCCGTGGAGACTGGAATAATTTCCCAGAAAGAAAATTTCTCACCCTCTCTCAATACCCTGCTCCAGGATCTGAACTTAGTGATTCACATGCGTACTACTCTGTTTTTCTTCAAAGGCTCCTAAGTGAACAAAAATTGGATTTCTACCAAAAACGTCCCAGACACTTCACTTATTAATAATTATTCTTGCTCTTCTTTTCGACAAAAACAAATGAATCTTCACTTCTCTTTTTTGCAGGTCATCAAATACAGTATCTTAATATCTTGGCCAGTAAAACTGACAATGGTGTATTCTGTCAAACACTTTCAAAATTTAAGTAGGGTATCTTCATAAATGTCCCAGAGAGAGAAGCACAGAAAATTCTGTTTACAATTTTCAATTACTGTTAAATAAAACCCCAATCTTAAAAATGGAAGCTCTTTAAGGAAAAAGACAACATGACTTCAGTCTTGGGAGAATTTATATTGTGACATGCGTGTAACTTCATAAAGAGTCTCTTTCCAAATCTCAACAAATACTAACTTTAAAGGAACTCAAAAATCCAAGAATTGATTAGAAGCACAAATATAAAAATACTGGGGACTATTTCAGCTTTATAATTTAGTAATTAATCAGTGAAGATCTTGAATTAGATTTTATAACTAAATGACTCTCTACTGCCACCTACAGGTAGTACCCAACTCTTATAATCCACTCTTAAACGACTGCAATGAGACTTTTGCACACCTAGACTAGCTTCCAAAGAGAACCTCTCATAGTTGTTCACACAACTAGACAGCCATCCAGTCTACTGTTAGACAGCCATCCAGTCTACTGTTGAAGTTCCACAGTTCCCAGCAGGGATCCATGCTATGTCCAAATTTACAGACCTTTCCAGGAAGAACCTACTAGAATCACAGGAAAATAAAAGTGAAAGTGTCCTTAAACACCAGTTCATGCCCCTTCTCAGGCTGAGCCAGGGTCTACATCAGGTTCCCTAACATCTGCCTGCCATGCTCTCTGCAGTCCCTTTAACTTTATTCCCTCACAAATGATATTTCCTGACTCGTGCTGTTAGGATGGTTGTAAAGGTCATGGCTACCTGTTGAGGTCCTGCTGAAACTACTAAAAAAAAAGTATAAATTTCAAAAATCATATTTTCAAAGACATCAAAAAGCTGTGGGAGCAATGAAGTCTAGATGAACTAAAATTACAGAGCCAGAAGAACACTTTCTAGGTAAGAAGAAGGTAAATGAGGGTAAGATATTTTGTGTGTATGTATTCAGTAAGCAAATGAGACAGATAATCAAGAGGAAAAAAACGACAGAAGCAGATTCACAAATGATCCAGGTATTAGAGTTAGCATATAAGAACTTTAAAAAATGTACATGATAAAAATAATCATTCACGATGAACTATAATGACATGGATGCTTACTGAAATCTCTAAGGTAACCACAAAAAAACACAACTATGCATAGAAAGATTGGATGAGAAAAAATAGAAAAATAAAATTCTTGTTTAATCCACAAGAAGGCAGGAAAAACAGAGCAACAAATAGAAAGTAAAAAGCAAGATGGTAGATGTGAACTCATTTATGTCATTAACTGTATTACATATTACATATTTATTACATAAACAGACAAATAATCAAAAGACAAATTGTGAGAATATATAAAAAATAGCAATAGCTAACTATATGCTGGTGTGTTAGGCAGATAACAGCTCCTGCAAAGATGTCCATGTTCTTTGTTACCTTACATGGCAAAAGGGACTTGGCAAATATGATTAAGTTAAGGATCTTAAAATAGAAAGATTATCCTGGATTGTCCAGGTGGCCCAATGTAATCACAACTGTCTTTATAAGTGAAAAGGGGATTCAGGAGAGTCAGCATCAGAGTGATGCAATGTAAGAAATGCAATTGCTGGCCTTAAATATGGAAAGGGGCCATGAGCCAAGGAATGTGGGCAGCCTCTAGAAGCTGGAAAAGGCAGGGAAATGGATTTTCCCCTAGAGATTCCAGCAGGAACGCAGGCCTACTGACACCTTGATTTTAGCCCAGTGAGACCCATTTTGGATTTGCAACTACCAAAACTGTAAAAAAGTTAATTTGTGCTAGTTAGGTCAACACGTATATGGTAACTTGTTACAGCAGCAATAGGAAACTAATATAATTGGTTATAAGAGAAACATCTCAAATATAAGGATATAGATAAGTCAAAAGTAAAGAATGGAAAAAGATACATCAAGCAAATACTAACCAAAGAAGTCAGGTGTGCCTCTATGAATACCAGACAAAGCAGACTCTTTACAATAAGATTTACTACACATAAATGGGGATATTTCATAAATATCAAATTGTCAGTAAAACTAGAAGACATGGCAATCCTAAATTTTTAAACTCGAGGGGGAAAAAATGGAACTAGACAAATCCGCTATCATCATTGGAGATTTTAACAGCCTTCCCTCAAGAACTGAAAGAACAGCAGACAAAAAATTGGAAAGGGTGTAAAAGATATGAACAATACAATTAACTAAACTGAGCTAATGAAAGGTATACAGAGAAATGCCCATCAGCTGCAGAATACACATTCTTTTCAAATGCACAGAGAACACTTCCAAAGTAGATCATACACTGGGTCATAAAGCAAAACTTGACAAATCCCAAGGGACTGAATCATATAGACAATGTGCTCTGATTCCCAAGAGAATTAATTTAGAAATAAAAAGAAGATAACTAGAACAATCCACCTTGAAAACTGAGCAAAACACTTCTAAATAGGAAAAAGTAGAAATTATAAAATATTTTAAGTGAATGAAAATGAAAATGTAATTTATAAAAACGTATGCAATGCAGCTAAAGCAGTGCGTGTAAGGAAATTTTAGCTACATGCATACATTAGAAAAGTATAAAGGTAGAAAATCAATTATCTAAGCTTCTGTCTCAAGAAAAAGAACAAAAAATTGAAATTGAACAAAGTACAAGGAAATATAAAGATAAGACATAAACTAATGAAACAGAAAGCAGATATATAGAATTCAATATAGTCCAAAAGTTGCTTCCCATAAAAGATTTGAAAATTGATATAAACTTAGCAAGACAGAACAAGGAAAAAAGAAAAAATACAAAGTTCACTTATCAGGAATTAATGAGGGGCATCACTACAGACAAAAAGATAATGAGAGAATATTATGAACAAATTTATGGCAATAAATTTGTCAACCTAGATGAAAGGGACAAATTCATTGGGAAATACAAATTACTAAAATGTATGGAAACATAAATGAATATCTGAATTCATAATTAAAAACCTTTCCACAAAAGCTCAGAAGGCTTTACTGAGGAATGCCTTCAAACATCTAAGAAAGAAACAATACCAAATTTAAACATACTCCTTTATGGAAAAAATAAGGTGGAAACACTTTCCAATCTATTTTATGTGACTAGGATAATCCTGATATTGAAACTCAAGAAGAATATTACAAGAAAAGAAATTAGAGACTGTCATCCCTCATGAACATGGATACAAAAATTCTGAACAAAATTTTAGCAAATTAAATGCAGCAATATATAAAATGAAGATACAACATAATCAAGCAGGTTTATTCCACAAGTGCAAGATTGGTTTAATATTTAAAAGTCAATCAATGGAACATGAATAATAAAAGACAAAATTCCTGAACAGTACTATATCAAAAATAAATAATTTCCTCTTCAAAAGACACGGTTAAGGAAAGGAAAAGATAAACTATATGCTGGGAAAAATTTTGTGATACATATACATATACACATACACACACATATATGAATGAAAGGGCTCCTATCCAGGATATACAAAGAGCCCTTATAAGTCAATAACAAAGATACAAACAACTCTACTTGTTAATGGGCCAAAGATTTGAACAAATACTTCACAGAGATGATATACAAATGGAAGATAAGCAGATAAAATGATGCTCAACATCATTAGTCATCAAGGAAATGTAAATAAAAGCCAAATGATATACCATCACAAACCCACAAGAATGGCTAGAGTCAAAATGAGGAACATTACCAAGTGTTGGCAAGGATGTAGAGAAAATGGAAATCCCATACATTACTGATAAGAATGTAAGATGGCACTGCTGCTTTGGTAAAGTATTTAGCAGTTTCTTAAAAGTTAAACACAGGCTACCAAACAGCACAAGAATTCCACTCACACATTAGTAGCTAAAATAAATGAACACATATGCCCATACAAAAACACTGGTACCCAAGTGTTCATAAGAGCAGAATTCATAATAGCCAAAAACTGAAAAGAACCCAACAGCTTTCACATGATGAAAGAATAATCACAATGTGATATGTCAATATAATGGAATACCACTCAGCAGTAAAAAGTCATTAAATACTGAGACATGCAACAACATGAAAGAATTTCAAAAACATTCTGGTGAGAGAAAGAAGCCTAACACAAAAGATATGTTTGTGTGATTCCACTTACATAAAATTTCAAGGATAGGCAGTGTAACTATAGAGACAGAAGAAAGATCAGTGGTTGCTTGGGTGTGGAATGGGGATTTATTGAAAATAAACACAGAGGAAATTCTTAAAAAGGACATTATTTTTAGGAAATTTTGGGTTCAAAGCAAATCTTAAAGGAAATATGGAGATTTCCCATATAGCCCCCCCATCCCCCCCACCACGCACAGCCTCACCCGCTAGCAGCAACCCCACCCCACAAAGATACGTTTGTTCCAATGGGTGAGCCTGCGCTGACAAGTCATGATCACCCCAAGTCCACAGTTTACATTAGCGTTCGCTCTTGGTGTTGTATATTCTATGGGCTTTTGACAAATGTATGATGACATGATCCACCGTGATAGTACCATACACAATAGTTTCACTGCCTTAAAAATCCTCTGTGCTCCATCTATTCAGCCCTCTGCCCCCCTAACTCCTGGCAACCACTTATCTTTTTATCATCTCCACAGTTTTGCCTTTTCCAGAATGTCACAGAGTTGGAATCATACAGCCTTCATAGCTTGGCTTCTCTCACTCAATAATAGGCATTTAAAGTTCCTCACAGAAGAATTTTTGAGGGATGATGGAAGTGTTCTAACCCTAGACTGTTGACACAGAAGGATGCTCAGCACCACCAGCCATCAAGAAAATACAAACCCAAAATATGAGATACTACTTCACACCCACTAGGATCAAAAAGACAGACAATAACAAAGGATGGTGAGGAGGTGGAAAAATTAAAACCTTGTATACTCTGGTGGGAATGCAAAATGGTGCTCTGAGAAACAGTCTGGTCATTCAAAAGGTTGTACAATACAGTTATCCTATGATCCAGCAATTCCACGCCTAGGAATACCCAAGAGAAATTAAAACAGACTCACACAAAGACTTGTACATGCATGTTCACAGCACTACTCGTAACAGCTAAAAAGCAGAAACACTTAAAGGGCTATTAGCTGATGAATAAAATGTGGTATATCCATGCAATGGAATATTATGGGACAACAGAAAGAAATGAATACTGATAAATACTGATGAACATGGGTGAACCTTGAAAACATTATGCTAAGTGACAGAAATCCATCACAAAAGATCACATACTGTATGATTCTATTTGTATGAAATTTCCAGAATAGAAAAATTTATAGCGAAAGAACATAGATTAGAACAGCCAAGGGCTGGAACGGGCAGGCAGGGGGAGGGAGGGGAGGAGTTAAAGAAACCGAGGAGTGACTGTTAATGGAAATGGGGTTTCTTTGGGGGTGATGAAAATGTTCTAACATTTATGGTGGTGATGATTACACAGTTCTGTTAATGTTCTAAAAACCACTGAATTGTACACTTTAAATGGGTGAATTGTATGGTATGTTAATTGCACTTCAATAAAATTGTTATTTTTTTTAAAAAAACTAAGCCTGCTGTTTTGATGCAGTTATGAAAACAAATGGCTTATGGAGATGGTTACATAACTATACCTTAACAGCTTTCTTTGTCCAAAAGCAATGTCTATTGGCACAAAGAGATGCAGGTTTTTGGGGGGGAGATGGGTGCCTAGGAGTGCTATATCTTGATTCACTAATTTTGTTTCTCTAAGACCCTTAGTTTTTCTCTCTTACTTCTTTCTTTCCCATTACTACAAAGTGTCCGATGGACACCCCCTCATGCCAAGTCACCCCCTTCTCCACTAGATGCAATGCCTCACTGAGACTGTCATGTTTATTCCCATAAACATTTAAGTTATTTCCTTTTAATACCCCAGGGGCCAACACTGATCTACCAAGTCTTAGACCTCCTCTTAAAATCTCCAATCCAGGTGGTACTTTCCTTTTTGCAAGTGAATATTCTCTATGTGATTATCAATCCTCCTGTTTCCCTTCTCCTTTTTTCTCAGTTTCCTCTACTGGACTTGGGTGTTTCTCTAATTTGAGGTCAACTGAAGTTTGTAGTGTCCTGGGTCTCTCAGTTATGCTGTGGTTTTATTTGCTCTCTTTCTTGATCTGTATTCTTTCTTGGGAAGATGTGTGGATAGATCTGGATTTAGAGAGACCCCATTATCCAATGGGAACTTAGAAGCCCTACGTAGCATTTTTACTACTACCGATATGCTACCATAGTGTCGATAGTGTAAATTACAGTCCTGGAAATCTCCAAGGACTTTCATCTTTTTAGAGAGAAAATGTTTTAACCCAGACAACAGGAAACAAGATACAAGGCAATATGTAATTGAAAGCTCTATTAGCTACAGAAATTGTACACGTTATAGAAATTTGAAATAAAAGTGGAGATAACTGTGACAAATTATTGATAAAAGCTTCATAAAGAAGGCAGGATTTTATTTTAACTTTAACGAACAAATAAGATTTGTTATAGAATTGAAGTCTGGATATGATAACAATATCTAGTTTCAATACAAGTAGCCAGATATTATTTTAGTATTTTGAGATATTAAATAGGTTTTATTTTCCTCCACATTTTCTTTATTATCTATTCTTTCCCCCATTCAGTCCATGAGGTTTATTACCTATGGGGAAACATAATTCATAAAAAAATGGGGTGGAGGGAGTTGAATTTCAATACACAGGCACACACACACACACACACACACATCAAACTAGGAAAGGTTCCCAGGCACTAGGAGGCTACAGAGAGTTAGACAGGAAGCAACAGTGAGCTTACAATTTGGTAAGGCTTGGAGGACAAAGCCCCTTCCCTTCCCCAGGCCCAGGTAAATCTCTAGATAGGTTTGGGAAATAAAAGAGCCTAGGATACCTCTCCAGAAGGTTCCACTCCTTTTGTCACTGAAACTGAAGGTCCCCGTGTTTACATAATGTCACATGCTATAAGAACTAGGAATAAAAAAGCTATATATTCTTCATTCTCTAAACTATCCCCTAGACAAAGCTTTTATAATGTCCATCTTAACTTCGTTTCTGTTCAGATTCAGAAGCTAATTTTGAAAGTAATATGTTTTTGTAATGTTTTACTCATCTTTCCCTATTTCCCCATAATTGAATGAACTACTCTCTCCTCTATAACACTCCCATTATGTCATTTATCAACCTATTCCTTGCTTATTTTTTAAGGTTTCTATCTCCTTTATTAGGTTGTAAACCTCTTGAGGGCAGGGATCTCTTAAGCTTTGTATCAGCAACTTAGCATAGCACACAGAAGGTACTCAGTGAATTGAACAGAAATTATTTATTCAAATTAAAACTAAGTAGTGATTATCAATTCTTTAGGATTGGGAAATCTGTATTCACCTTCTTTTTTATGTTAAAAAGATTACTTTTTGCTGAGGATTGAAGTGTAGGAGGAAATGGCCTGCAAGCAATTTCAAAAACTCTAAAAACTTTAAAAACCAAATTGTTATCTTTTTAATTATTAAATCTTGGCAATAATATCCCATTAAATAGTGATTTTAAACATCCTTACACCTCTAAGAACCTAATTTTGCACTGAATATGCAAATCTAGAGGTCATTTCATTTAATAAATACATACCTCCTAATCAGCTGCAGACTAATGAGTTAATCTGAAGGCTAAATTTCAATTATGAATTAGAGACCCTCATCTCTGTTTCTTGATTGCCTAAATTATCTATATCCAGAAACTTCCAATATGTAGCAAAATGATCTGCTGAAAAGTACATCGTTTTTTTTTTGTTTTTTTTAAATTAATTAATTAATTTATTTATTTTTGGCTGTGTTGGGTCTTCGTTTCTGTGCGAGGACTTTCTCCAGTTGCGGCGAGCGGGGGCCACTCTTCATCGCGGTGCGCGGGCCTCTCACTGTCGCGGCCTCTCTTGTTGCGGAGCACAGGCTCCAGACGCGCAGGCTCAGTAGTTGTGGCTCACGGGCCTAGTTGCTCCGCGGCATGTGGGACCTTCCCAGACCAGGGCTCGAACCCGTGTCCCCTGCATTGGCAGGCAGACTCTCAACCACTGCGCCACCAGGGAAGCCCAAGTACATCGTTTTGAAGATCAACTTCATTCAGCCAGGTGAGGCGAAAAGTGATGTGCCTCTAATTCTTAATTGTTATGTAACTCTCCTGATACAACACAACCATTTATAACCACCTAGTAGGTAACTGAGCTAACTTACGGCACACTGCACGAGTCTGGATGCTGAAACGGAGCCATAAAACTTAAGATCCCTGAGGTTTGTAATATAGGCCAACACTTCAGCGGGAGTATTTATCCTGTTCTGAGAAATTAATTTGAATCGAAAAGAGAATGGTTTTCCCCCTCAATTCATAGCTCTCACAGTTTATTCTGAGCATGTTTTCTCCAAAGGAAAAAAAAAAAGTCAAGTATAAAGGAATTTTTTTTCCTAAGCTGAGTATGACATACATCAGCTGACATTTATACTTCAGTTGAAAATTAATTTGTGTGACTCTAAAAGCAACAGATTGTGTTATTTCACAATGTGACAATGTAATTCAAATAACTATCTCAAATAGCATATCTGAAAGAAAAATAATTAAAAAGTCCCAGCTCACTTTCAGTGAATTGTTCCAACAGATCACTAGTGCTAACCACAGAATAGAACAATGTTCCAATCAAAGATTCTTTCTCATACTTGCAATCAATTGAGGTTTGTGGTGTTAGGCATGACTCTAATATCTTAAGGTGTCTCCCAATGGGCACCTTAACCCCATTCTGGTTTGGCAACTCACTTCATTGAATCACAGAGCTGAAAAGAAAATCCAGATACCTTCAAGTCAACTATGCAAAGCAGTTCACCATCTTTAAAATTCTCATCCATACCCTCCAGACGGTATCAGCACAATCCTGTATTATATTCATGCATCTCATTCTTTGTGGCAGTCAGTTGAGGCTAAGTTATGCTGCAGTAACAAACAAACCAAAATTTTAGTGGCTTCCAACTGCAAACACGGTTCATTTCTCGAATACACTACATATTCATCACAGATCTAAAAGCCAGCTTGGAAGAGCAGCTGCTATCTGGGACATGCCAGTCCCAGGGCAGAGGGAGAAAAGGGCGTTGGAGAGACTGCACAGTGGTTTCTACAACGTCTGCTTGGAAACAGCACTCATAACTTACTGTCACATTTCATTGGGCAAAGCATACCACCTGGCCAAGCTATGGACAGGAGGCAACTAAACAGGGGACAGCCATATGCTTCTAATAATACAATCAACAGTAAGGTAATAATCCAATCATATAATGTACCATACCTCTTAAAACCACCAATCTTTATATTTCCCAAGGAAAACTTCAGATACTACTCTAACTCTCCGAGGCACTTTGATCTTATCATACAAGGGGACAAACAGACCAGCCAAGTTGGTGCCTTTTCTAAACTTACACTCTAGGCACCTTTTACAAAGCAGCCTGTTCCTAAAAACTAACTCTTGAAACTCTTTAAGAATCCAATTCCATCTAATCCTCCCAGCTGCCTTAGAAGTAGTCAGTATGCCAGAGCACAGGGTAACCTACTCCTGGCAAACAGAAAAGAATAATTTACATTTGGAGAGCTGAAAAGAGAGGGCTTATGAAGAAATTGTCAGAGTTCATAGAATTCTCATACTTAATCAAAAGGATACTCTACAGATATAAAGGGAAAAGTATTCCAACTTAAGACTTTCTTGAAAGAAAACTCATCCAACTTCAATTTTAGAAGCGTCTTAGATTTCATTTTTTAGGTGCCTTAAATTTGTTAAATAACATTAGATTATGGATTTCATCACTTTCTAAACTTTCACCCTCTTCTTACATTGATCCCAGGCATAAACTCAAAATCAACCGTTGTTAAAGTCACCCTATGCTTTCTTCCAAATTTTAGGCGTAATTCTTGATATTTCTAGCAATCCTGTGTGTCTTGGCCACCAAGATATGTCTCACCCAAAGACTACTAAGATCTGGCCTCCTTCCTAACCTGAACAGGGAAAAGCTGATGTAGCTACACGTTTTTAAGATCTGCCATACCAATCTCCATCCCTATAGCATACCTAGCCATTTCTTTTGATTTACAATATCTTCGTTCATTATAACTGGTGCTGAAACTATTAGCTGAATGGTTGATGAGGAATTAGGCACTTAAATAATGCCAGAATAACCAAATACACATTACTTGCTAGACAGAGGGGGAAACATATAACTGCAAAATGGAAGGATCTGAGAGTCATCACCCTAATCTTGCCATTAACTGTAGTATCACTAAGATTATTTCTTCTGATATAATGCAATCTGAAGCATCACCAATGAAGCAAAGTTAAACAAATAAACACTTCAGACAAAACGTCCAGTTCACAAAAACAGAAGAACAAGCTAAACAACACCTTAAGAAGCAATCAGGCAAACCCATAAGGTAAGACATTTCACAGGACAACTGGAACTGGACAGGCTCTTCAAAAGCCAGTGACATTTTAAAATGGACTGTTCTTAGTTAAAAGAAACATAAGAGACATAACAAACAGAAGTAATATGTCGTTCCCTTTTGGATGCTGACTGAGATAATCAGCAGTGAAAGACATCTGGGGAACAAACAACAAGGTAAACTGGAACACTCTTTGGTTCTAGATGAGATGAAAATTCGTAACTTAACATATGCAAATATGTATATATACAGAGAGAAAGAAAGAAGTCAAAGTAAAAATACACGCAAGTGTTCAAACTAGTCATTTCTGGGTGTTGGAATACAGTGACTTTTTTCTTATTTTTGCTTGTAAGCATTGCTTAATTTTCTACAACACACGTGTACTGCTTCTGTAATAATACAAGACTTTTTTAAGGCTTTGCCTCACCGTAGTTAAATGAGTTAACACTTCGAGTTATAGCCTTGAGATGGCTTTCTGATTTTATTTGATCCTTGTGTATCTACTTCACTTAAACCTTTCTCTGTCTCTAAACTATGGAGGAAGGGGGAAGAGGAGGGGAAAGGACTAACAGTTTTTGACTGGTCACTGGGCCTTGCACTTGACCTAAGCTATCACATTTAATCTTCATAATAACCATCAAGCTGAGTATTATAACTCTTCTTTTACAAGTGAGAAAACAGGCTCCCAAGAGTTACACAACCTACTTTAAGAAAGTATAATGGGTATTATCTAAAGCACCCTCACCCCAGCTTTATTGCATTTCTTGGCTGGGACCTTAAGGCCTTTCCTCCAATCCCAAGGACTTCTACTGAATGGCTCACTGCCTAAAGGGGAAGTCAAAAGAGAATCAGGACACAGAAATCTCAAGCTCTGGGATGTTAGGCTCAAAGTTGGCCTTATATATGTGTTTGAAAAAGAGCAGAAACCCTTAAAGAGAAACAAATGAGTTAGATACAGTCTGGTTTCTAAGAAAGGGGGTGGAGGGGAACAAGCAGACCCCCTCAGAGTCTGGTCCTGCTTTTCTCTGAGACATTGGGAAATGGGAAGTGACCCCCTAGCCCGACATCTTACTGTTCCCGTGCTGCCACGGCCCAGAAGACCAGGCAGTGATGAGCAAGGGGCGAAGCAGAGGAGAGAGACTGCCTCAGCAAGCCCTCTGTGTGACCTGATGGAGCAGGGGCAGCAGGCAAACATTACCCTCACCAGCAAGAGGGCAAGAGTGGGACAGGCAGGGCAAGGCGGCAGGCCTGAAGGGCCTCCCCCAGTGAGACAGGATGCTGTGCAGAGGGCAGGATGGACCTAATGAAGGGAGAGGAGGTGGGAGCTGGGATATTCTGCAGAGGCCAGCATGAGGAAGGCCTGACAATGCCCAATACCAGCAAAGGCTTCACATCTCAGAGGAGGCCAGCTTGGACCATGCCAGACCCCCGAGGGCCAGATACCTCTCCCATAACAAGTGCCATACAGGGGAGAAAGGCGAGAGAATATCCGAAATTGAATGAAGAAAAAAAAAAACAAAACACAAAAACAGATGTCATGAAGTTAACCCACAATCCTGCCACTAGACTGAAAAGCATTCTGAAAATAGAGATTGTCACGCAAGAGAAAAATAAGCACTCAAGTATGTGGCTTTAAAATATTATAACTAGTATAATAATTTATCTCCAATTACAGAGCCAGTGGATATCAGTATAACTTGCCTTGTAAATTGCACTCCACAGTGCTACCAACAAAGGCTAACAAATATTTCATCACTAGGACAATTTTGTAGACTAAGAATAAAAATAATCCTGCATATAATGCCTTTGAAATGCAGAACAAAATGTTAGTTCTGAACTGGAACTATAGAACATATAGAAATTCAATAATTTTTTGAAATTTAAGATACATTTATTAAAATTAAATTGCATTTTTTATTTCAATAATACTTCCTCCTCATAAGGAGGTGTTAGTCAATGACTTTAAAAGCCTCTTATTTGCACATTTTTTATTTCTTTCATATATTTTACAAAAACAAAGAATGGAGCCTACAGAGTAAGTATAGTACAGTCTTTTCACTGGCCTGAGCCCTTTAATATCTTACCAAGAAAGAAAAAATCTGCGCCTAGCCATTTCTGCAGTATATACAGCATTGTTGTTCTAAATGATACAAGGAATGAACCAAATAAAAAGGCAGCCCAAACAAAAAGAATGTTCTCAGTCTAAGGGAGAATCTGTGCTCAAAATCATTATTTGTAAAAGCTCCATTTTGATTACTTTTGCTTTGCCCTGGAGAATAATATTCAGCTGGAAATATAATTTCTGGAGGATGATATTGCCTATAAACTGCAAGGAAAATAAGAAAGACAGGGTAAAGGTGAGAAGCGCTGCCTGGCTACCATGACTTGAAGTCAGAGAGAGATTTCAATTATTAAAAAATATTTTGCATTATGACTCATTAGGGAAGAAGTTTCATGATGACACACATTGTTCCCCTCTGGTTTGCTGGATCTATGTGACCCACACCTCACACTTTTGCTATCAATAATCCATTAACCAGTAAGTTTTCTCAAGAAAACTCTAACAGAAGTCCTAACTCATGAATTTCTCTTACCAAATTAACGAAGAAGGCTTTCTCGGAGGGATCCATAAGGCAGCACTGATGCCACCGAGCAATCTGTTCGTTGAAAAGGAGGCAATGAACAGTGGGCCACGTTGATCATTTGCCCCGTTGTTCTTTGCCTTAGCCCTGCTCTGCTCTGTGGGGCAGGGACCTGATTCCTGCAAACCGCATTCCCACCCCCCTTTGCCAACAGGCTTCTGGTCAAGTTCTTCCAGTGGGAGGATCTGGCAGGAGACTGGGGGTGGGAGGACAGGAGAAAGTGGGTGTTTTTTAGCCGCTCACTCTCTCTACTCAGGGCAGCATTTTCATCATGGCCGTGACTCCTTTGTGGGGCCATATCCCTCTGGTTAGCTCTGCCCCTGAGCTCTGGTAAGACCACCTCCTCTGCTGGTCTCTCCACTGAGCAGCAGCTTCCTGCTATAGCTAAGCTCTGAGTTGCCTCACCATCCTGTTTACTTATCTTTTTTTTAATTTTTATTTTTGACCACGCTGCGTGGCATGCAGAATCTTAGTTCCCTGACCAGGGATCAAACCTGTGCCCCCTGCAGTGGAAGTACAGAGTCTTAACCACTGGACCGCCAGGGAAGTCCCCCATTTACTTATTTTTTTAACAAAAATTGTGAGTATTTAAGGTGTACAGCATAATGATTTGTTATACATACACAGAGTAAAATGATTACTACAGTCAGGCTAATTAACATATCCTCCTCAGAGTTACCGATGTGTGTGTATACACGTGGAAGGAGAACACCTGAAATCTACTCTCCTAGCAAATTTCCAGTATTCAGTACAGTGTTATTAACTATAGTCATCATGCTGTACATTAGACCTCTAGACTTATTTATCCAACAAAACTGTAGCTTTATACCCTGTGAACAACATCGTCCCACTTCCCCCGCCTCCCTGCCCTTTGTAACCACCATTCTACTCTCAGCTTCTATGTATTTAACTTTTTTAGGTTCCATGTATAAGTGAGATCACGCAGGGTTTTTTTCTACCTATGTCTGGTTTATCTCACTTAGCATAGTATCTTCCAGGTTCATCCATGTTGGCAGAATCCTCTTTTAAGGCTGAATAATATTCCATTGTATGTGTGTGTATGTCACAATTTCTTTACCCATTCATCCATTGACAGGCATGTTATTTTTTAGCCCTCTAAAACAGCTTTTGAACAAGTACCCATCTTAAGGTCCCTCCAGTGAATAACTTGGCTTGAGCTGTTTTGCCAGCTCAATTCTGCCTGATACAACAACCATGTGGAACATTAATAAAGAAACCATCCCAAGATTTTGCTCTCTAGGAAGAAAAACACACTAAGCCATAGTCAGCCATAAACCCTTCACTCAGAGGGTATACAGCAGGCATAAGAGTCCTGAAAAAGGAAGATGAGAGGAAAATATAACTGAGCAGGACCCTATGGGACCTTCCTGGGACAGGCCCCTTCCCCATATCCTCTGCTGTAGCTCCTCTTGGAAGTACCCAGATAATAATATCTCATGCATAGTTCTTAAAATTTTCAGATGCTAAAAGCCACCACTAAATGGAAGAAATTAACTACTTGATGAGCACCTAGCCCCCAAACCTACTGGCACTTAAGGATTGCTAATGTTAACCCCTGTGACACCGCCCTGTTACCTCACCATCAACCAATCAGAAAATTGTGCAGGAGCTGATCACAGACCCTGGGACACCCGTCCCTCACCTGGCCCTTAAAAATGCCTTGCTGAAACCCTTCAGGGAGCTCAGGTCTTTTTGAGCACGAGCCACCGACCATTTTGGTCTGTTTGGCCTCACTGGGCATCAGGCACATGCACTTTCATTCGGTAACAAAAGGAGACAAAAAGATTCTTCCCTTTGCCAAGTGCCTACCACTAACCAGGCAACGTGCTGGATGATGGGGCTACAAAGATGAGGGAAAGCAAACAAAGCTCCATGTCCTAGTCTCTAGTCTAATGCGGAACATGGGCATTTGTGAAAGATCGCACAAACAAATGTAAACTGACAACAGTGTACGCTCAGTTCTGCTATGACACTTGTTTTGAAAAGGTGAAATTGACATATGAGGGAACAATTTGAGCAGAACGGGCTTTTGTGTTTGCTTATGCAGGGGTTTCATCTGTGAGACACACTGGATGAACATGCAAAAATCTGCACCCAGCTGAAGAGAACCAGGCAGGAGTACACAAACAGAACACAAGAGCAGACCTCTTCCTGGGACCTGAGTTCACCAGGAGCCACACTTTCCCAAGGATTTCAGACAACCCGCCGCCCACCACTTCACAACTCACAAGCAGCAGCCTTCTGAAGCCCACTTCCACGAGTAAACTTCAGGTCTTTTTCAAGGTACATTACCATATTTATGGAAGTCATTGTGCATTTCTTAATGATTTTACATGTGCAAAAGCTTACTACCATTTTGGATTAGTTTCCGGTCTTTTTTTAGGTGCCACTGGGGAGGTTTTTGTTTTGTTTTGGGTTTTTATTTATTTATTTATTTAATTTTGGCTGCGTTGGGTCTTCGTTGCTGCACACGGGCTTTCTCTAGTTGCGGCGAGCAGTGTCTACTCTTTGTTGCGATGCGCGGGCTTCTCATTGCGGTGGCTTCTCTTGTTGCGGAGCACGGGCTCTAGGCGCGCCAGCTTCAGTAGTTGTGGCTCGCGGGCTCTAGAGCGCAGGCTCAGTAGTCGTGGCTCACGGGCTTAGTTGCTCCGCAGCATGTGCAATCTTCCTGGACCAGGGATCAAACCCGTGTCCCCTGCATTGGCAGGAGGATTCTTAACCACTGCACCACGAGGGAAGCCCACTGGGGAGGTTTTTGATTGTTGTGACCCTACTTCATTTTCCCATAAACCCTGTGGTTTTTATTACGTCATTTTGCACAGCATGGTGATTTTTGTTTTTAATGTATATGTTGCATGATAATAGAACTGACTATATTTCAAAGTAAGGGTGATGGTGCTCTGAAAGCATAAACCAGAAAGAAAAAGGGGGGCCAGGGGCAGGGCTACTATCCCTATGGGCAAGAGGGAACAAGGTGTAGCACGGGGAACTGAGAAAGGCTGGGGCAGATAGCAGTGGAAAACAGATAGCAGTGTGGACTGGGAGGAGGCCAGAGAGCTAAAGTGGGAAGCAGGGGCGGTACGTGGAGCCTGCCAGGGTAGGAAGCGGTGAGGGTGTAACCGAGCAGGACCCTAGGAGGCCTTCCCAGAATAGACCCCTACCCGTGTCCGCCACCTGCCTTCTGTCTGTAGAAAAACTTTAGTCAAAGAATAAATTTAATCAGAGAAGTGAGAAAATGAAGAAAGAAAGGAAAACAGTCAAGCAAGACAAAATAATAATACTTTAGCCATTAAACAAAGCCAAGGACCTTTAGTTCCTCCTCAAGGGCTATAGATAATATTCTGAGCCACGACCTTTGAGCTGTTTTGCAGATACCGAAACCCCCAGCAGGTGGGAGAAGTTAACTGTATGCGGCCCACAAGCACGCAGACCCCAGACCGGCTGGAAGCAGAAGGTTGATGATGCTGACTCCCAATTACCTCACCACCGACCAATCAGAAGAATGTCCACGAGCTGATCAGGCCCTGCTCCTTGAACACTCTAAGTCTCCTCACTACCCCCTTCAGGGTGGGACACACAGTTCTGAGGGCATTAGCCCGCTGTGGCCCCCTTTGCCTGGCAAAGCAATAAAGCTATTTCTTTCTAGTTCACCCAAAACTCTGTCTCTGAGATTTAATCTGGCACTGGTGTACAGAGGCTGAATTTCAGCAACAAGAAGCCAAAATGGACCAGCAGGAGGGAGCTGGGCACCCAGACAAGTCTCCAAAGGAAGTGGTAAGTAGACCAAATATAATGCAAGGCCCCGTTTTCTCAATGATAAAATGCAAACTGGTTTGGGGCCAACTTGAAATACACATACACACACACCCACACACTTTTTGGTATTTATATATATATATTACATTGAAAACATCTACTTGTAAAAATTTAACTCATTAACTATCACACAAGCACATTTAAAAATCAGGTGACATGAAATCACACAGTGATTTTAAAAGACAGCTTTTTACACTTACACATTTCATGAAGCATTTTACTCATACACTGTATGCGCCTTCACATCCTTTTTATGCACTAGTGACATCAATGTTTACCTTCACGATGGCTCCCCCCCTTCTAACTAGTTAGGTCTTTAATTATAGGTGGAAATACGGACCTGTTTGACATTTCTCGGGGCTCAGGAACTTTGTGGAGCCCTAACAAACTGCCACCTGGTTTGTTCAGTGAAGAGTTTGAAAAGTACTAAATGCCTGGCAGATTTAAACACTGGTCCAAAGAGATCAGATTTTGGATAAAGAATCTAAAAGCTGTGCTTAAATACTTATTTGAAAATGTACGGTTTGAAAGAGAACCTTACCTGAAGGACTTCATAGGTGATTCTCACTACTCCAAAGGAATAATTTGGAGAGGGGAGAGTCCCTTACACACAATGAAAATGAAAGGCGAGTCAAAGGTAGACACTAGAGAATGGTCAGCCTTGGGGCAAAGCGGAATCTGCTCACCCTGCAGAGAGGAAATAAATTCAGCAGGGGTGGGATGGAGGGGCACGCAGAGATAAGAGAAGGCCAGACATTCACACACCGCAAAGAAACATATCTGTGTCGGACAGTCCGTCTGCAGCCTTCTCCAGTCTACACCTCTTTCAACTCGGGCCTTTAAATTTCACCCAGATTCAGACCAGACGCCTTGGCTCTCCCACCATTTCTGTCCATTGTACTCAGTACACAACCTTCTTCAGCACCTCTGACATCAATCCCTCCACAAAACTAACCCTCTGGCCCCCAAATAACCAGAGGACTGGTTATCTGCCTCCATAACCAGTCTGTCTACTTTCTCCCATTGGATTGTTGTAGACTGAATCGATCTTCATGCACGCATATCTATTCCTGTTTATAGCAGAATCCTATTATATGTCTAAAACCCCAGAAAATGTAAATAAACAGAATTTATAGTGCCATTCAATGGTAATTGATTTTCTTAGTGTTTTCTGGGAGTACTCCAAGTTCCTAAAGGAACTCTAAATCATCAAAGCGAGATTAACCTACATTCAATGACGTTTCCAAGTGGTTTTTTTCCCCCTTATTCTAATATGATTCATTTAAGAAACGCTTAAATTAGCTCCTACTCTACACATGGTAATGGGCTCGGCATAATGGAGAGAATCCAAATGTAATACAAGGTTTGGGACCTTAAAGCAGTTATAATACTCACATGAAAAGTCAGAACATAAATTAAGCTACAAATATAACAGTATTTATATTAATGCCACTCACTAACAAAGACACTTTTCTTTCTGCTCTAATGGGTTCCTGAGAAACTGGGTCATAAATCAGATTATATTTCCCAAAGTAAAAACATTATAAATTATAACGTATAAATTATAATAGAAGTTGTTTGATCAAAGACATGGCATTTAAAAGAATGTACACATGTATGTACGTATACACACACACACACACACACCCCAATATCACGTCACAAAACAAACAAAAATGGCAAGAAATACTGGCAGCCATTTAACATAATGTGCCCCCAAAATGGGATAATAATTATGTAGAAATTATACAGTGAGATCCAATGTACTCAAGTGTACACAAAGCACAAAAATAAACCTCTAATGCAAACTCTAATGTATCATAAATTTTACTTAATGCCATAATGCCAGCTCTGATAAACACAAGCATATCATTAACTATAGTTTTCCTTGACTTGTTGGATTTGAAAGAGTACTTCGGGGATGGCTTGATGGCCTGAGTCTTTTTTAAAAATAAGCTGATGCCTTCTTTTTCTCTAGATAAATTTCCCTGCAATACATCTGAGCTCTCAGATTTCCTCACTGATCTAAGAGCTGACTTAAAGGACCAGGGCAGGTGTTTAATAAATGTCTGCCCCTGATGGTTATAGTGGCATTAGTGCATCCTTTTCTCTTTTAAAAGGACTGACCTAACATTTGTCCCCTTCAATCTCTTCTCTCTCTTGAATTGTCTTAAAGGGACAGTTTCTGAACAAAAAAAAAAAAAAAAAGAGGAAAAGGTGAATATGGAATAAACCTAGCATCTGCAAACAGGTATCTAAGAATTTCGTGGGGAAACCCTACCCACCAGCAATTGTTAGATAGGGGACCGAGGTTTTCTTTGCAAGATGATTTCAATGGTAATGCTGTCAACCAGAGTACTCTACAAGTAGACCTTTCATTCTCTCTACACTCTGGATCAGTAAGTTTGGTGCTCATAAGGGCATCTGTGACTGAGTACATGTTCATCTTTATGCATTCCTTAAAACTTTGACCCTTTTAATTTCTTCTTTAAAATTACCCAGCAAGAGAAACATGTCTGTGTACTAAGCAATATTTCTCCTCAACCCCTGTAGAGTTAATATGGTATCTTCCATAAAGGATTGTTATATTTTCTACTAATAAATCCTATTTAAATTTCCTGCTACTTACCCATGTCTTCCTCAATTTCCAAAGGCTAATATTCCAATCTCAACTTTATTTTGAAGCTATTCTTTTGGGCAAAGTGTCATACATTTCAATCTTTTCCAGTTTACATTCAGTCCAAAATTATCCATTTTGCTTCTCTAAATCTCCAGTAGTTATTTTGGCAGCTTTAAAACAGAGAATCAAAATGGTAGGATCATGGGAATGTTACCAGCCCATTCTTGGCTTCTCTAATACACTAAGATTCTTCTTTTAATCATCACAATAAAATGAGTCTGGAAAAACTCCATTGGATCTGACAACTAGGAAGCCATTCGTAACTTTGACAAGAACTACTTCAGTTGGAACAGTGGGGACAGAATCCAGGCTGGGTGATTTGAGGAGTAAATGCATGGTGAAGACAGCAAGCAAATTCTACTAGCTTCAGAAGATAGAACTGGCAGGAAAGGCAAGATATAAGGAGATAACTGGAAAGGGAGTCAACAGTAGATTTTGCTTTACATAGGAAAGACTTGGGCATATGAACGTCTCATAGTATTATATTACACAGAGCATTAAATTTCACTATGTCAACCACTGCTTCATAGCGCTCCCATTTGTTTTTCTTCTTGTTCATTGTTTTTCTAAATCTGAGAGAATGCGTAATCTGTTTGGGTTACACAGATTTCTCCCTCCTTTGCAACTGGCTTAACCTTTAGAACCAGCAGTATGCTTTCTTTCCCAAGGCTTTTCCTCTACCCCCTTCTAACAGTCTCGTTTGTTGGTTTCAATGGAATGGTATTTCTAAACACATGTCTAGTCCCAACAGCTAAGAGCGTTAATTCCCTTTCAGGTCAATTGTTTTCCTCCTCTTCCCTCTTTTCCTGTCATTTCTCGTCTTGGATTTGCTATCACTTTCCTATCATTTAAAAATGTGTGTGTTTTCTTTGGGGGGGGAGGGTGTGTGTGTGCATGGTCACATGTGCACCCTACCAAATTTCCATCATCCTATGTTCACTTCCTAAACCTTCACAGCGTAAATTTTTTCATACTATTTTCAGCATCTCTTAGCTTTCAGTTCTTGGGACTGACTGACTACTTTGCTATTTCGAATGCCTTTTATCTTGTAGCCATTTACCAAACATCTATGCTTGCCAACCTTGTTGCCAAATCAATGGATAATTCTGTCCCTGTGTACGTTTCCCCGTCATGCCCGACACATGCCAGGGCAAAACTGTTTACCTTAGATTATAAGGATTTGGGTCTCACTTTATTTAGACTGTGAGCATCACAAGTTTTCAAAACACAGAGTTTGAGAATGAGATCAAGTTCTATGCAGACCAGTAAACCAGGGAAAAGCCATTCTGCCCCCATTCCCAGGCTGCAGGGGAGTTTAATGGTTACTTTTGTTGTTTTTAATGCATCTTGAAGAGGTTTCTTAAGCCACAGACTTCAAAATACTACGTGAAATAAGACTTTATATTAAAGAGAATATAAATATCCAGTCTTAAAGACTAGCATTTATGATCCAGAATCAGAAACAATGTTGGAAAAACTATAAGAAAAACAAATAGGGTGACAGGGAGCCCAATTTATTCCTTCTCATGCTGAATCTACTCATCTATAACACCCCACAGATGCAATTTTTATCTTTGAGGTACTTTCCTTTTTTTTCTCCTACCTCCACATGAATTCCTTGAAAATTCCTTAAGCAGATGGCCAATTCTTGGGTACGGCTGTACATTCCACTGGGCCAAGGAAGTGCACTGCATACCGTAGAAACACAATGTTCCTTACTGGTGAATATTTTCTTTTCTTTTTTCTTTTTTTTTTTAAATAAGTATTGAATTTATTTTTTTTTAATTTTTATTTTATATTGGGGTTTAGTTGATTTACAATGTTGTGTTAGTTTCAGGTGTACAGCAAAGTGATTCAGTTACGCATATACATATATCCGTTCTTTTTCAGATTATTTTCCCATATAGGTTATTACAGAATATTGAGTAGAGTTCCCTGTGCTATAGACTAGGTCCTTTTTGATTATCTATTTTATATATAGTAGTGTATATATATTAATCCCAAACTCCTAATTTATCCCTCCCCCTCCGACCTTTCCCTTTTGGTAACCATAAGTTTGTTTTCTATGACTGTGAGTCTATTTCGGGTTAATATTTTCCTTGAGGAACCAGGTAGGTTGAGAAGAATTATTTAAATCTATCAATGTGTACTGAAGCCCTTGCAGGCAAAATGATAAAGAAATGTCTTTCTGATGATCTGATGTCTTCATGTTTACATCAACTTTTCTGTAACTGGTTAAATAGCCACACTAGCAAAGCAGCATATTCTGTGCACTTGATGGGATAGTCAAATGGGGCTCTACCTCTGTAGGTTACACAGACTTGCTAACTTCTAGCTGATTCCTTTTGTTCACAAATACTAAGAGGTCTCCTGGTATTGCTTAGCCCTATATTCTTCACCAGTCATTGAAAACCCTATGCAGGCACATGTAAACACATTTTTACCCAACCTCTTGTGTGCATACTTCCAAGAATTACATAACATGATTGAATGTCAAGGTTCTTCATCCTCAGAACACAATAGCATCTTTTTTGGTATACTGAAAGAGTCTGTGACTGAGGTTAAATCACGATACGACCCTGGCATGCTGAGACAAGAGGCCTCACACTCACACTTCCATCAGGTTAAGACCATCTTTTTCAAGTACAGCAGAGCTGTTAGAAGTCACCAACTGGATTCAGCAGAGCAGATCCAGCTAGAGGAGTAGCAAAGGAATTGGGATTAGACTTGGTTTGTCTTCATTATTTAAAACGAGACTTTTATAGAAATGGTCCCAATATAAATACAGCATTATAGCTATACTTTAATTCACAATATAAAGAAAATTAACGTGCCACTTTCATTTAATCCAGCATACACCTGTTGCAGTTATTCTCGGCAAGGTGCTGAAAATACAAATATGAGTAAGATGCATTCTCCGCATTTATATAGCTCATACTTAGTGAGAGAGCTAGACGTATATAAATAAGGTAATTTGGCTTTGCCAAGGGCAAAGGACGTGTGTGTCACATCTCACCAGTTAGACTTCAAATTCCTGGAAATCGAGGCTGTTCTCCTCTACTTGCTTTTATTCACTCTGTGCCATGGACACAGCAGGTGCTCAATAAATACTCTGACTTTATTCATATAGCTCACAAACAAATGCATGTTGCATTTTCCACTGGTTTGTCTTGCTGTGTAAAGACTGCTTAGTTTAAAAAAAAAAAAGATGTGCTGCACGGGGGATATATTATGTCCACAAGCATTATGTTTTAATTCCACCAGCTCTATAATCCAAATGAAATATCTAATATTCATGCACATAATATTAGATGACATATCCTTAGAGTCTGTTTCCACAAGGGAATTCCTCCCTATGAAGTTTAGAATTTTTCTTTCTTTCCAATTGCAGCCTTGTTCTTAATATTTTTCTTTTAATAAGCAACTTGAGCCAGATCTAAGCTACCCATAAAATATGCTCCCCCCACAAAAGAGACTTGGAATTATTAAAACGTTTCACACTCTCATATGCAGCCGAATAGAAGTTGCAGTAACAGAGGAAACACAAGACTTGTTTCTATATGTGCCACGCAATGAAAGGCATGTCACATTCTGATTTTTCAATTGAAGCATGCCACAGCCCAGAGGGTCGGTTACTGTCAGAAATTCAACTTGAGAAAAGCCCTTCAGATCACTGAGAAGAATGCTACCTGCCAAGCCATGAATCAAACCTACCCGAAATTGCTATGATTTGATCAGAAATATCACTTTGGTGGGCCGCATGTCATTTCTGACTTCAGGAATCATAAGAATGTAGTAAAAGAGGACTGAAAAACACACATCAAGTGTAAACGAGAAAAATTGGTTAAGTTCACTCTTCTTCGTTAAAGGTGATTTTCTCCCTTCTCATTCTTACTAGAGATAAGGAGATCCTTGACTATGCCCATTTCATACGCATCAGGCTACACAGATACACTAGCAAACCAATGAAAGCGAAAAAAAATTAATAATAAACAGCAAAAGAAATTGGGATTGTTTAGCCTGGACACAAGAAGGGGGAGGTGACTTAATCATGCATATGAATAGTTGTAAAGTTGAAGCAACCCGGCTATGCTCCATTGTCATGAGCGAAAGGCATGTGGGATTTATTTCTCGACAGATGAAATACAGAGAAGTCTTCCTACCTTACAGGTTTTAAAAGTAAACAGGTTCCTGAGAGAAGTCACGGAAGTGTTTTAAGTTGGTTTTTTTGAAGAGATGATTCATGCTGGCATTTAACGGCAAAATCAATAACGAGCTGAATGGCCTCACATATGCAGACCGGTGGTGTGTGCCTTGGAAGGAAAGTTGGCAGCCAACAGACAGCGGTAGAGTGGGACTGTTCATAGCACGAGCTCTAGTCATGTCTCATATGGCAGCCCCAGCCAAGTGTGGCTACTGAGCACTGGAAACGTGGCTAGTTGAGACGTGCTTATAAGTGCAAATTACAGACTGGATTTCAAAAGCTTGGTACAACCAAGATCTAAAACATCTCATTAATAATTTTCTTGTAATTGATATATTTTGAAATAATATTCTAAATATATTAAGTTAATAAAATACATTTTTAAACTTCGATCCTTCTTTTTTTCCTTTTTAACGTGGCTACTAGAAAATGTATGATTGCATGTGGGAACCGTTTTTGTGGTTTGCGTTCCATTTCTATCGAAAAGTGCTGCGCTAGAATCAGACTGCCCGAGTGCAGATTCTGACCTGGAGCAAGTCACTTACTGTTTCTGCATCTATAAGATGTGAATAATGATAAAACAATCAACTCCAAGATTTTTGAGAGGATTTCATAAATTAATATATGTAGAACAGTATCTGGCACATAGTATCTATCGTCAACCAGAAACTGTCGCTTGCCATCTGCCTCTACAAGGATTAGGTCACTAGCCACTGTAGCCATGGACCTTCAACACACCCTGAAAGGAGTTCAGGGTAGAGATCAGGAATGAGGTACTCTGTGCTCTGGGAAAAACTGGCAGAACAGGCCTTCAGATAGTTAGACATTTTCAGGAAAAGATTTTATGAGCCCAAATTCTTGCATCTCCTCATATCTAGAAAAGCACTAAAATCATTAACAGTGACATCTGCTTCTCGTGACCAGCAGCAAGCCTCTGTCAAAACGTGTGCTTGGGGCTTCCCTGGTGGCGCAGTGGTTGAGAATCTGCCTGCCGATGCAGGGGACGCGGGTTCGAGCCCTGGTCGGGGAAGATCCCACATGCCGCAGAGCAACTAGGCCCGTGAGCCACAATTACTGAGCCTGCGTGTCTGGAGCCTGTGCTCCGCAACAAGAGAGGCCACGATAGTGAGAGGCCCGCGCACCGCGATGAAGAGTGGCCCCCGCTTGCCGCAACTGGAGAAAGCCCTCGCACAGAAACGAAGACCCAACACAGCCATAAATAATAAATAAATAAATAATAATTTTAAAAAAAACAAAACAAACAAACAAACAAAAACCAAAAAACGTGTGCTTGACTGCAGGTACCCCCTTTCAGTAAAATAATATATAACACTGACCTTCCCCCACTACCTCTTCGGAGCTGCTATCTCAGAGCTATCTGAGACACTGTCTCCTGGGCTATAGTCCTCATTTTGCCCCAAATAAAACTTAACTCACAACTCTCACGTTGTGTTTTTTTTTTTTTCAGTCGACAGTATATACTCAATAAATTGTTATTAATATCCCATGCACACGTCCTCTCTGCAGAATACGGTGACATGTAGGTGCTAGTCCTCTGTTTGAAAACCCCCAAAGATAGGGAACCCACATTTTCTTGAGACTATGGCATTCCTGGACTTCTCTGAATGTGAAAAAGTTTATTCCTGGAGTGAGTAAAAATCTCTCTTTGCAACTTCGAATCTTCTGAGCTTCTTTATATACGATTTTGCCAGAGGCAGAGAGAAAATGGTCATATTTCAACAGTATATTTCTACAGAAATTGTTGAAAGACTTTGGTATTGGAAATGGGGATATTGTACCTTCCCATGGAAGTTCATGTCAAGAGACCTCATGCTGACCCAGCAAAACCCTTTTAAGAAACAGATATTCAAAAATGTGATTCATCATACACGCTTCACCAAAGAACCACCCTTCTCTTCTTAGCAAAGTTGTCCCTTTTGACCAATTACACTTTGCTGTTGGAAAGTGGAGAAAAGAGGACAGACAAGGACACGCACCTTACCAGATGGCTCAGCCCAATCACGAGTGACCAAGGCCACTGCCAATCTACCTACACTCACATCTGAAGACTTGTTTTCCCCTTTTTCCTTCTCTTTGTGCTAATTTCAAAAGTTAATGCTTTGCATATTTGCATATTCGGCACAACCATTCTGTCTTAATGATAAACCATTAATGAAAAGGAATATGATGTGGCTTTCCTAAGCATGCCTGGATTTTCAGAATCTTCCAATGTTTCCTCAGGAAGTCCACACTTTTATATACGAATGTTTCAAGCTCTTTACAATTCTAAGATACTATAATCTTCACGCATAGAATCTGCACCAAATGAAACTGCAGCCTTTTCCTATTTCCTAAGGACATGTCTACCTTCACATAGAGGTGACTCAGCAGTACTCTTACTGGCAGTCCTCTCCATCCATCATATGTGTAGGCTCTGGCAGTAGGTGAGTGTGAGTGGTTGTGTCTGAGTGTGTGTGTATGCACTTTCGCATTCCTGTAGAGGTTAAGATTAAACGTGCTGACCCAAACTTCAGGCTCTAGGGCAGTCTAGTGTATCAGAAGCAAAATGGGTCTTGCAGACCAAAAGACTGGGATGCGAATCTTGGCCCTGTGGTTTACCAGCTGCCCTGGCCTTACACCATGTGCCAAAGGTCCCTCAGCCTCCCTTTACTAGTATGAAAAATGAGGCTAAATAACAGACACCACTTTGCAACATTATTATGAAGTTTAAGCATGCTGATTCTAATGCACCTAGCCTGGTATGCAGCATGTCATAGATAAGCAATAATTAGCAGTCACTCTTGTTGCCCTCTCAGATACTGTTAAGCCTTGCCCCAGAGATCCTCAAAGGGCTATTGTCACCCTGCTCTCCATCACTCTCTCCTCTCTAACATGTTCCAGAACCCTCAGTAGAGAGTGGTGCCTTTTCTTTTTCAAGTCCTTTACTATAAGAACTGCACAAGTAGATGTTAATAAGAAAATAGATTCAATCAAACATTAAAATTAGAATTTACCACCTGAGTTGTTTGGACAGAAAGAGGGCTTTGTGAATTGGCATAATCAGAGAAAGCTCGGTGGAAGTATAATTAAAACCGGGTCTTGACTAATAGGTAAAATCTGGATAACTGGGAGCTGGTGGTGGAAAAAGCAACATCTGGGGCCTTTGGAAATCACGGTGGGTCTTATGGTGACTTAAGGGAGACAAGCCTGAGAGCAGAAGGTGGGTAATAGAAAATTAATGGCTGGCAAGAGTCTATGTGAGGTAGGACCCGGATCACTATTTTTTCTGTTCACAAAAGAAGCATAACTTAAGTTGTGTTTTTCAGGGCCCATTTAGCGCTGTTTCATTTTAGCTAGAAGAGATCCAGAAGAAAGCACCAAAGAATTCTCCTTATAGAGTCTGCAAGGTCGTCACCATCCCTTTCCTCTCCCCGATTGGCCGGAAGATATTCCAGCTCATGGAATGGGTTAATTCTGGTGAAATGAAGGCCCATTAACAAGACAGTCACAAAAATGAATGGAAGTCGATACAAAATAAATTAAATCTGAAGACCAGAAATGGAGATGGAAAAAATAATTACTTTTTCCCCCAAAAGAAAAAAGCCTTGTTGAACTACTCCCACATACATATATTTTAGTTAAGTGGTGTGAGACAGCTATGGGGTAGAAGGACGTACAGCTGTAGCAGATGACCTGGGTTAGAAATCTGGCTCTGCCCCTTATCAAGAGTCTGAGTTAGTATGCCTAGTTATGTTTGGTGGAGGCCCGGGGGACACATTAAATGGAAGGTAGAGTGGCTTCATAGGAATTGATAACTAAAAGGGGTCTGGGTACTTTGGGATCTTTGGTCATGGAAGTATATGCAAATAATAATAGTTAAGTGTTTTTAACAGATATATATGTTAGACATATAAAAATGAAAATATACACTTAAACAGATTTCACATTCAACTACTTGATAATGCCAATGGTTGCATTTGTTCATGTTATGAGTAAACATATCAAGGGATGATACCAGAAATATTTACCAAGTGATAGCGCTCAAGCACCAACCAATCAGAACAGGCTCTAGCAACACCCCTGGGGCGGGTCCCCAGGCCCTCTTGCCAAAACAAGTCGGGACTGTCTTAGTGGCTATAACAATAGATGATCTAAGAGGTGTCAGGGGAGTGGCCATAGGACCAAGGTGGTAGTAGGGCCTTCAGGGGGCTTAGACCAGCACCTGTTTACCTACTGGTACAGAAGTATTTAAATATTTTACAACCAGTAAAATATTTGGCTGTATCAGTAGCCAAATCACCCAGAATATGTCTAAAGTAAGCACAAAAGGCAGAAATCAATAGAGGAGTGCCCAGGAGCCAACTCTACAAGGAGAGATTACTGCAAGCCTTACTCTTACTATAATTAAAATCTTTCATTTATGTGTAGTACATGCTATGGTTTTAAAAATAACCACCTGAAAAAAGATAAATTCAAATCTGCATTACTCCAAAACTACAGTCTAGGACCAAGGCAATGGTGCCTGACTGTCATGAAGCTGAGAGCTTTTTCCAACATTGTGATTCTTCCACTAATGTAACACTAGGGCACAAATCTGCAGTGAACCCTCATGCAGACAAGTGGAAGGCAGCAAAGAGCTGCTCTCCAGTCAAGGCAGGGAAGGACCATTTGTGCATTAGTTACTTAGGATTCTGTTTTTAGCTGCAGCATATTTAATTACAAGAGGTTCATAATTAAAATATGCCTAGAAAGGCAAAATCAAAAGCAAGCATCATGTCCCTTGCTGCAAAATACCCAAGTTCAACAGTGATAGCCTTTATTCCACGTAGGGAATATTTCCACATTCTCACTGATCCTCACATCTAGGTCAATGTCCAACCTTTTCTGATAGAAGGGCCTCTTCTTTTTTTTTTAATTTCAAGAAGTCTACAGACTCCTACACCACAGGGAAAAAAAACTGCAAAATTACCTAATGGCCAAAAGTGAGGATGAATAGCTTTCAAATGCACTGTGTTTTTTTCATCACAAGAGCATATACATACTCTTGAAATACAGTAGTTCTTATATGTGCTGGATGATTTAATTGTTCAGCTTATAAACAGAGCTTGGGTTGAACCCTCCTTCCCTGCAATAAGCCTGAGCCCTGACCAGCAGTGGAACGCTATTCTACAGCATCTCCAATATCGGTTTCAAAAGTCAGCCAAAAGACATGGAATAAGTGGATTTCACTAATATTCTATTTTCCCCTTCAAATGAATTGCTTGATCTAGTAGCTAGAGAATGCTCATAATCAATCATGGGTGGATTACAAGGGATGGAAATAACTAAGTATCTATATTTTGTTTACCTGGCCCACTCCAGACAACATGGCTCTGGATGAAAGTGTAATCCTAGGATTCAAGGACTGTGATCCCTATTTCCTCCTCAGTCAGAAGCTACTTACAAGCTGAAGGGAACTGCACCTAATCCCCTCTGGCTTGCTTTCATCAATAGCTACTGTTAGCTCTTATGAATAACCATCCATGAAAATGCTAGTCAAAACATCAACAAAATAATCCCAACTAATGAAAAACTTTAAAGGCTGAATACAATGTTTATCATCTTGGAACAAGGCTGCCGCAGACTTCACATCTGCAAAACACTGATCCCCCTCGAACTCACAATTTCTAAAATTTCTAGAATTAAAAGTGGAGTTTAAAATCCTCTACTTTCACAGTTTAAACGTGTTAATTATCACTTCGATATTAATCCTGTTAACAGCGCTAAATTAAGGACCTGTGTTATATTTGGGAAGCTACCGGGTGTTAAAGGGAATGCAGCTGCTTCTTTCATAGTCATATCCTGGGGGAAAATATCTTCTTTTAAAAACATAAAGCACTTATGTGCAATTCATATTCAAAAAACCCAAAAGGATATCAAAGTAGCTCATGTCAATAGTTTCTGATACTGTAATACCCTTTAGTTAGTCAAAAACCCAGCCTTTATACTTCACCTGGAGAGTGTCTCTGGAGCTGTGCTGTTAATGGTGCTGTGTTTTTCTCCACCAAGTAGAATAGTTGTCACTACTTAGAATCTTTTAATCTGTTTGTCTTGATCATGTGCTTAACATATTGTATCATTTGTCATTTTGGCTCTTAATAGGACCAGTCAACTCCTCTTCATCATTCTATTCAGAGTTTTGAAATTATTGAAAAATTATTTTAGTTTTGAAAAATTATTATAGTTTTGATGTTATTACTTTCCTGCCTAATCTTTATAAAGGTGTGCAGAACAGCAAAACTGCAGTTTGAGCAAGATTTTTTTCTTTGAAGGAATCAAATGGCTGCAGCTTCAGTTTGTGAAGTATAATTAAAATGAGTTACATGCCTTGGAATTTTGCTGTTGTTGTTTGGACACTCGTCTTCCACCCACTTAGTTCCTATCTTTTTATTCTGCTTATTCAGTCTGTTATTTAAGGACAAACTCTTTTAAAACAAATATTAATGAAAGAATTATTCCTTTAGAAACAGGATCTGCAGCAAGTAGACCAGGTCCTTAATAGCCTTTCTGATGAAGCATTGAGTACATTTTAGCAGTACCATTTTTCTCTAATTCTTTACCTTGTTTTTCTCAAAAGGCACACTCAGCACAGAACAGAAAGGTACCTTTGGCTGCCAATTTATTAATGTCAATCCTCAAAAGTGGAGGCTGTGTTTATACTGCTTTTATCATCAGTAATTATTGTCTGCCCATCTAACAGTCTTTCTATTTCTTAGCCCTTCAACTATTTAACAAGCAACAACTCTTATTAAAAATAATAGGGGGTGGGTGCTGAGGACTAAGAAACACTGTAAAGATAATTTTTCAAGTATTGATTTAAATATTAAGGTAGTTACAAAGTAAGCCCACTTGTTATAGACCCTCAAAATGGACTATCAAAGTCTATGAGCAGCAGGCAGTCCTTCTGTGGACTACATATCTCCAAGACCTCACCATGGGTTACTCTCAAGTCTTCAGGACCCTAAATGGTTTCTAGGTGTTCAGAGCCACTGGAACTGTTTGTGCTAATGAACAAGACTATCCCACATTTTTTAAGTCAACAATTGTATCTGCATATGTCGTTACAGGGTCAAGAGAATTATCTTCATAATTCTTTGTCACTTAAATTTGCATGTAGAAGAGTTTCCAGTCCCCAACTCCTGGCAGGAGTCTTGCAATCTACCCAGTTGGCTCATCTACCCACAGAAAGTAGAGAACTGGCTATATTAAGTTTAAAAAGAAGGCTGCTGGTATTAATGGCATCAAGGTTAAAAACAGCAGTGCATCAAAGTGAAGCCTCACGACGGGTACTTTATATAGCTTTCAACCCACAAATATATGAGCTTTTCCCTTACCACTGGATAGGACTTCTCGATTTGGTTAAGAACATCCTAAGTGGCTTTCATGAAGCCTTAACCAATAGTTGTAATACAGTCCAGAATGCAAAAAGGCTTCCCTGGAGAGCACTACCTCCCAGTTACCCAAGAAACCATTACTGTCCTCAGAGACATCCAAAGATTGCCTGGCAAAAGGAAACTCCAGATGCACAAGTGCACGTGTACACACACACACACACACACACACACACACACCCCACAACCTGGCTGGCATGCACCCTGCCTGCATGGCTTACCATTTCCATGATAACACAGCACCCACAGGTGCACTCCTGAAAAACACCAAGAAGGCTCCTCCAGCCAGGTTGTCATTTACAAGAGCACAAATGCACTGTAATAGGTGGGAAACGGCGGACTACCAGCAGACCACCCTGGCAAGGAACAGAGCACCAAATAACCCTAGCGTCTCCCACAGAACATGCCAAAGTACCATGATCTTAGTCAATTCCACCCCGACCAAAAGGAACTGAATTGCAATAGCTCTTAAGGGATGCTCAGAATAATTCCAAGAAAAAGTACCATTAGATCACCCACCCTTCCCAGAAATAAAGTTTTTCTCCCTTGTATTTAAGAGATTGAGAGAGCTTAACGCCCCCTCCCCAAACAAACACCCCCCCCCCAAGCTTTCCAACTTCAAGACTCAAACTACGTGGACTGCAAAAAGCGGAGGGTTCATTTGCATATTCAAATAACTTTCATACCACAGGAGGTGTTAGAAGGGAAAGGTGACAGGAGCATACGGGTGATGTTTTAGAAATTTACGCGTGTCGTCTTCCTTGCCCCTCACTCTCAAGCCCAGTTCCCAGTTTTCTCTTGACAAACCGTGTAATGTCACGCCAAACCCACAAGACCCATTCTCCCCAGCTGGCCCCTCGCCCCCTGCAGGGACAGTGGAAGTATTAACTGTTGCTGCAGCCTCCTGACACTCCGCTGATAAATCAGAGGAAGCTGCAAAACTTCTTGGCTTGCTCGGCTATCCTCCCGGGGCACTGAACGCCCACGCGCAGATTTCGCAGTCAGCCTTGCGAAAGGGAACCCTCAGTCAACCTGTTTGCAAAGCCCGCAGAACTCCCCGCCCTCCGATCCTGGGCTCCGAGGCTCCCCGTGCAGGACTGAGGGCCCTTGGCTCCCTTCATCAGTACCCCCCAAAGCAAGCTGGAAGTGGAGGGAACAGAGATCCTGCCGCCCCATTCCCACGCCTCGGTCCTGTTGCCTGCGGTCTGCGCCCAAGTCTCTGCATGGGGTACCTCCGCCTTCCCAACCCTGGGGTCTCCACACGCTGCGCCCCTGGCAGCTCGCCCTTCCCGCAGCCGCAAGGCAGAGGCGTCCGGGAAGCTCCGCTTGCAAGTTCCAGTGTCTGGCCGGGAGAAGGGGAGAAGGAGGCTGCCCGGGGAGGAAAAAGCAAAGTCCGTGCCCGTGGCGCGCTCCCCGGCCCGGGCCGCTGCTACCTCGCGAACCGGGTGCCCGGCATCCCCAGCTCGGGGCGCAGTGCGGCCACACTCACCCGCCTTGCCCAAGCCGCCGCCGCCTTCGCCGGCACAGCCTCCGGGAGCCGCCGAGCCCCGAGCTTCCCAAGCGCAAGAAAGATGGTGGTGTGTGTCGGGAGACCACCCATTCCAGCGTCTGGCAACCCGGCGGCGACTCTGGCTCCTCAGCACAGAAGGAAGAGGAGGAGGAAGGCACGGCGCAGTCGAACGCCATCTGCTGTACACCTCAGCGCTGCCATTGGCCGCCTGGTGCGTCCCCGGGAGCCGCGGGGCGCGGGCCGCCGGGAGCCACCTTGCGCCTCGCCGCCCGCGGCAGCTGCTCCCCACCTCCCTTTCCTTCTTCCTCCTCCCCTTCGCCCGGCGGGTGCACCCACCCGACCCTCCGCTCAGCCCGCACCCCCAGACGAGAGTCACGGGCGCGCTGGCCTCAAGCTCGGCTCCTCCGCTCCCCGAGAGTGTTTTCCGCAACTTTGAACCTTCGGGGTGCAGGTGCGGGCCGGGCGAAGGGACTCCCCTGCCGGCCTGAGCCCAGGGTACCCAAGCCTCAGCTCGCCGCGGACAGGGGCAAGCGCCTTTGCACCTCGGGGATCTAAGAAGTGATAGGGGAGAAGGAGGCAGAGAAAGTGGGGGTGATGTACTCCCCGTTTATAACCCCAAACACCTCCCCAACACACACACACTCACAGGTGCGCGCGCAAACACCCACACACACACTCACAGGCAGAGCCATCCCGCCGGCCCGGCCCGATAGCCTGGCGTTCCGGGCACGAGAGGGCTTCAGTGTTACAGGGGAAAAGACAAAGAAGATCCTAGCGGGACATGTGGAGAAGAGAAAAAGGGAAAATTGGGGGTGACTCCGGGGGAGCGCCCCGAGCTGGGTCCTTACCTACCCGGACATCCCTCCCAGGAGGGGCTCCCAGAGGCTCTCAGCCCACCCAGACCAGAGCCTGGGAAAACCCCTAGCTCTGGCCTCTTTTTTGAAGGATTTGTGTCCTGGGGCTCGGGAGGCAGGGAGAGGGGTGTGCTTCCCTATGGGGTGGAGCATCTATGGCAACTGGGAGGTGGGTTATGGTAGCCGGGGAGAAGGTGAGAGTCCGCCCAGGTGAGGCAGGAGTGCAGAGAACACGTGGGCAGGCTGGAGCAGGCACAGCTCTGAGAGTCCTTCGCTTACTCCCTGACACTGTTCCAAACCCTCCTAGTTTTTGACACCTTTGATCTAGGGAACTTCTTAGGCTCGTGCAGAGAGATGAAGTTTCTTCAACAGGGAAAAAACATGAGGACTACTTATTGCCAATTACAGGATATTTTGCCTGTCATATCTCTTTAAATGTGTGAACCCAGCAACAGCAGGGATTGTATCTTTCCCATTTTATCCAATGCTTGGCACACCATGGGTGCTTAAAAAGAAGCAAAACAATCCTGAGAAAATTAAAGCTTGATCTCATAGCACAAATTAGATTTAAGAGATAAACAGAGCACCTAGGGTTGTCAAAGGGAATAAAATTAAAAGAATGTAAGTGCCATTGGAAAGGGAAACGTGAATATGATGATGAACGTTCTGATCCATCTTCCTGTGGGACTGGACTCTGTAAGTGGGAAAGGGAACATGCCTTACTTAATATTTTAAACAGCAACTGCTATTCTCCCGGTGAACACTGGCATCACACTCTGAGTTGTGCCTTTCTTTCTGACATCACTGTCTTAAATCAGCAGCCATCCAGATCCTAGAATACTTCCCCAAATCCAAGACCATGATTTATTACTCCCCAGAAATAAAATGTCAATCCTGTGAGCCTGGGGAAAGAGGTCTATTATGTTTTATTGTAATCTCAATATATACAAATCAACAGCCAATGAGTCTCATTTAAGTAACTTCAGGAACAACACTCAAGGAAAAACATTTCTGTTTTCCTGAACTGTAACATCCTGGCTTCCCAGATTTCAGTCTTTCCAGAGTCAACGCAGCATTTTCAGACCACATCCCATGCACGCATCCATATGGTAGAAAGATCTGTGTTTGCAATCCTTGTGGAAAGAGGCCATCAAGGACCCACTTCTGAGTATGTCATTTATGCATGTTTTTATAGTTACGTATTCTCCTCCCTCTTCAGAGGCAGCGATATGTATGTTTTTCTTTTAGGCTAGCAATTTGATTTCAATGTGCATTTTAATTTAATATGCTAGCCCACTCTCATTAACCCCTTGCTCTATGTCAGTGATCACTATGGTAATCCTAAGAATATTTTGATTCTTAAGGCATAATGTTCATCCTCTGTTGCACTATATGCATTTGGTCTCCTGGTTTTTGAATCCACAATATAAGAGATAATACCTGTATGGCAATCATGTCCTATCCACTGGGCTTCTTAATCAAAAATAAGCAATTCATAAGAATAAAATCTAAATTATTTCTAAAATACAAAGAACGATGAATTTCAAGCACTGCTACCTTTTGTTAGCTTACTGACTCCTTTAGACTACAAAATAGTCCACTTTTTATTAAGGCACTATGCCAACAGCAGGTATCTCAGTATAGTTAAATACTATAAGGGGCCTAAACTTTCTCTAACATTATTCAATTGCATACAAACCTGGTAGAAGGAAAAAGCAACCATTTCTAGCTCATATTCTCAGTTTATATTTTAAATACACATTTTACTAATATGAGTTTCTTGCCAAGATAGTCAGCTTTTGGTCCTTAACAAAAGCACATCCCTCAAAATCTAGATTAGGTTAGAAACATTAGAAGGTTAATCTAGGGAGGGAAAGATGTTTTCAGTGAAGATTGGGGGTGGGGTTTGGAGGGAATGACCAAAGAAAGGATTTGGAAAAAGTAGCCTTGAAAAATAGGTGTCATTATTATGTGTAAGGAATAGATGAATATTCCAACAAGGAAAATAAACTGGAGATTATACATTCCCAGAGCTCCACAAACACAGATGCCAAAGGCTCCAATGCCCTCCAGGCTTCCAGGGAGGATGAAATGAAACAAGAGAACGGTAGAAGAGGAGAAGACGTAGGAGGAGAAGGTCTCTTGGGACCAAGTCCCTGGTGAGAACCAAGGGGGAGCCACAGAGGAAAGCAACCCTATCCTATCCAAATATCACTGGAGTTCATTTTCAGGTTTGTGTGTATTTCTCATTGTTTTTTTCTGAACACTATCTTCTCCGTACAGTCTAATAAGCTTGGATGGGAAAGTGCTGTGTAAATAGAATAGACAAGCATTGGCGTTAAACAAATAAGGGATAAAGAAGACACGTAGATAAAGCAGCCCAATTTTAAATCAGAGAAAGAAATGCAAGTCTGAGCCAGTATCTTGGGCTCACTGCCCAGGAAGTCGCTGCCCAGGTCTACATTAGCCCATCTATGGAAGCAATGAATTGTGTCAAATGTTCAGTCACCTTGGGAGGCAAAACCAGAAGGGGAAAGGGGAGGAACCATGATTGTCTCCTTTACACAATTCATCCAGGCCAATTCCAGGTTAGATGTTCTATGGCAAATCTGGACATTTTTTTCTGCCAAAAAAAAGCATTTAATCTTGGCATACAAATGTAAGTTTTGAGCTGGGTCCAGTAATTTGATTTTGATGTGTCAATATCTTAAAATACAATGTAAAGACAATGCATTGAAAAGCAATGGAGTGGAACTCCACTGGCTTCTGGCCCAGCTCAGTCCCTCAGAGGCACCACCTTCCCAGTAGACACTGAGCATTCACAAACCTAGTTAGCCCTGAGACATGAGCTTCAGTCATTCATTCAGCAAGATATTTGTTGAGTGTCTACTATGTCTCTGGCACTGTACATGTTGGTTGTTTGGTGATACAGTGGGCTGAGTCCTTCGCCTCATAGAGCTTACAATCTAATGGGGACAGCAGACAATAAACAAACAGGCATACAAATGGTTATAAACATATAAAATGGGACTTCCCTGCTGGTCCAGTGGTTAAGTCTCCATGCTTCCACTGCGGGGGGCACAGGTTCAATCCCTGGTCCCCTGGTCGGTGAACTAAGATCCCGAATGCCACACAGAGTGGCCAAAAAATAAAATAAAATGAAATGAAAGAAACAAGTTTTGTGAAAAAGGATGCAGTAGAGGGGAATAGAAAGGAAGGATGAGGCTCAGGTGGGATCTCTCAGAGGAAATGATGTTTAGTCTGACACCCAAGGGATAATAAGAGGTAAATAACATTTATTGAAATTTTTCTAGCTGTGAGACATGAGCTAAGTCCTTTACATGTACTATTTAATCCTCATAACTAGCCCATAAGGTAGGCCCTGTGATCATGTTCGTTTTACAGTAGAGACAGAGAGTTTAAGCAATTTATATTCAAAGGCATGTGGCTGATGAGTAGAAAAGCTAGGATTCAGCCAGGCAGGCTGTACTGTGTACACTTTTAACCCCTAAGATACACTGCATCTCATGTAAGTAGATATCAGCCAAGAGGGGAGAAAAGGGAGATACCATGACCAAAGACCCTGTGGCTTGAAGAGCTTGGCACACAAAGAACTCATTAGGACCTAAAAGAGCTGCAGACTAGTGAGCTTGGGGGGAAATCTCATGACACGGGGCAGAGGGGCAGCCTGAGAACAAAGCTTGCTGGTCCTGTAAGCCAGTGGACAGTTTTAACTCTGTGAGTGATATGATCTGATTTAGACCTTTAAAAGATCACATGCATTCTTTGCAGAGACAAAGCAGCAAGAGTGGAACAGTCATCCAGGCAAAAGATGAGGGTGGTTTAATGGAAATGGAGAGAACAGCACAGGCAGAGGGGTATTTGAAAGGCCTGTCCATCTCTTCACTTCTGCTCTGCCTTCCCACCTCTCCCCAAGGCTGGCATCCAATCGTTTACCTCAGGATCCAAAATCCTAAATTCTTTACCTCAGTCATTGGACCCTGGGTCTGTTTTCTTGTCACATGTTTGTAGTGTGGATGGGATGAATAGCGATGACCCCCCCCCACACACACACATTTGGCCAGCTCTGGGGCCTTCGCTTCTGAGCCCTGTCCTAGAATCCTCCCTCTGTGCTCAGTGTCACCTGAATTCTCTATTTTGGTGCTCAGCCTCCAATAATATTTATTGACCAAGAGATCTAGGGTGTGATGGATGATCCCCTCTTCCCCACAGCGCTCTAACATCACCAAGCCAAAGCCATATCAGAGAGGCAGTCACTCAATCCACACTAAACAAGAGAACGTGGGCAGCAACCTCCATATATATAAGAAATGACTCTCATTAATTTGGAAATAATAAAACCCCTGGAGTGACAACTTGGATCACATTCAAAATGACTTGGTTTGTAAAGACCAGGTGTTACGTAGACTAAAGCTTGTTATTATCCAAAGATTTGGCAACCCTAATCTCTTCTACTGGGCACAAAGCCACACAATACTCACAGGCCTAACTTTGATGAGATGGGCAAGAGAGCCTCTATCTTCTATTTTGCTGTTTTCCAAGGACACCAGCCTATCTGATGGGCAGCAGGTCCCTTTACAGGTAGAAAGGATAGAAAACATTGGAAAATGACAATATAGCCAACAGATTGCAAGCTCGTGTTCATGAGTGTGGTATATGGGGTGGAACAAAGAGAAGAGGTTTTTCTCATTTCTTACTCATTTAACCTATAACACCCAATTATCTAGGAAACAAAAAATCCCCAATACATACGATGTTGAGAAAATTTATACAACAGAAACTTCATAACCAAAACTTTCTAGCATATTCATCTTAGATTCTAATTACGCTATTATCCTTGGTGCTACCTCATTGATTCTCCACTTTCTCCATATTATGTGTTATCTTCCTGAAATACTCTTTGTCATATCACTTTGATCCCCAGGAACCTACTATTCTCTTCATCGTGTCACTTAGTCCCTTCATAAATATCAGCTCCAAACTGGATATCCATTGACAGAGGAATGGATAAAGAAGATGTGGCACATATAGACAATGGAATATTACTCAGCCATAAAAAGAAACGAAACTGAGTTATTTGTAATGAGGTGGATGGACCTAGAGTCTGTAATACAGAGTGAAGTAAGTCAGAAAGAGAAAAACAAATACCATATGCTAACGCATATATATGGAATGTAAAAGAATGGTTCTGATGAACCTAGTGGCAGGGCAGGAATAAAGACGCAGATGTAGAGAATGGACTTGACAAGGGTCGGCAGGGGATGAAGTGAGAGAGTGGCATGGACGCATATACACCAGCAGATGTCAAATAGTTAGCTAGTGGGAAGCAGCTGCATAGCACAGGGAGATCAGCTCAGTGCTCTGTGACCACCTAGAGGGGTGGGATAGGGAAGGTGGGAGGGAGGCTCAAGAGGGAGGAGATATGGGGATATACGTATATGTATAGCTGATTCACTTTGTTGTACAGCAGAAACTAACACAACAGTGTAAGGCAATTATACTCCAATAAAGATGTAAATAAAAATAAAAATAAATAAATAAATAAGCGTCAGCTCCTCAGAAAAGCCTTCCCTGACCCTCCACTATAGAAAGAAAATGGCATGTTCCATTTCTCTGTAACTCCTTATCCTGCCTTACTTTGCTTCATAGCATTTATCACAATCTGAAATTTTGCTACATAGTTGTTTCAATATTTATTATCTATCCTCTCATCAAGATTGTAAGCCCCATAAGGTCAGGGACTAAGCACACACCCCCTACTTAACAATAGTGCCTGGCACATGGTGGGTACTCAATAAATATTTCATGAATGAAAGAATAAATGAATGCCATAAACTACGTTTGCTGACTTTTGAAATTCTTTCCACTCTGGTTCTACCCTACCTTTCCAACCATATTTCTTGCCACTGTCCAATAACACCCTTCCCTCTAGTTTCAGGGGTCTCCTCACTTGCCCCTTCACAGTCTATGAAGCTCTGATTCAAGACTTCTCCATGTCTCCCTCCCCAGCCTTGCAGGTCTGACCTCCCCTAAGAAATGTTCCTAGATCTAATTTCATTTCACATTTATCTATTTCTTCCCTTTACCAAACTCTTATAATGCTCACTGTCTGTGCCATTCAGTTTTTCAATTAACTGTACACCATCTCATACTGTTCTCTAATGCTTTCATAAGCCATTAGCCTAGAGGCTCAGACAGATACTTCCTTTCTTCTCTTCGATGTAGAACTTCTGGTATACTGCAGGCACTCAGTAAGTACTTAGGCTTCCTTTGGTCATGTGATGTTAAGAGAAACACTTATCACCTCATGTTTGTGACAACCAGGACCCTTATCACCTTACGTTTGTGGGAGTTGATCTTGCCAGGTGCCAGGCAAGACTGTTCATTCATGGAACAAACAGTGACTGAGAATCTGCTTTGTGGTAGATACCATTTTAAGTGCTGGGAAGAGTCTTGGAGGAGATGATTATCTGAGGAAACAGACCCTTAAATTGCAATAGAACAAGCTTTAGAGGCAACACATGGATATGGTGGAAACCTCCAGGAGTAGCATGTAACCTAGGGTTGGGTGAGTCAGGAACAGCTTCCCAGGTTGGATCTATCTGGCCCAAAATCAGAGCCACAGGAGAAAGAAAAGAAAAATTCCTCAGATTTTGTGACCTGCTGGCTTGAAATAATTTACGACTGTAGCATTTTTATAGTGTGCTATGCTCTATTCATGACTTCATTCTAAAAAAATCACAGCACAGGCTCTCTCTCACAACCAACAATCTAGGGAAAACATAACTGCCATTGCAATGTCCATGCATGCTGCAAAATCACTCCTCCTTCTGCACAAATACTCAGGATTTGAACTCTAAAGATGCCATTTTTACAGCTCATTTCTTCTCTTAGCTTCCTAGGTACCACAAAATCCTGGCTTTCCTCTTTCACCTAACTCCTGTATGTTAGAGCATATTAAAGTTCCAGACTGGGCTCCCTTTTCCTCTCCATCTACACTTTCTCCTTAAATGAATATGTCCACTCCCATGATTTCCGGTAGTTATCTTTCCACCATTTTTTTTTTTTTGTGGCTGCGTTGGGTCTTCGTTGCTGCGCGCGGGCTTTTCTCTAGTTGCAGCGAGCAGGGGGCTACTCTTTGTTGCGGTGCATGGGCTTCTCATTGCGGTGGCTTCTCTTGTCGCACAGCATGGGCTCTAGGCATGCAAGCTTCAGTAGTTGTAGCACACAGCTCTAGAGTGCAGGCTCAGTAGTTGTGGCACACAGGCTTAGTTGCTATGTGGCATGTGGGATCTTCCCGGACCAGGGATCAAACCCGTGTCCCCTGCATTGGCAGGCAGATTCTCAACCACTGCACCACCAGGGAAGTCCCTCAGGAAATTATCTTTTTACTGAAAGTGCCTAAATCTATTTCTCTGGCTATAGTAGTCAGTATATGCTAAGTTGTGCTACAGTAACATATGAACCCCCAAACCTCAGTAGCTTAACACAAAAAGGTTTATCTCTCACCCTGTACGACCAACATGGGTTAGCAGAGGAAACAGTGACTCTGCTTCACATAACCCACTCAGGGACCCAGGCTGAAAAGGGCTCTCCATCTGCAACATTGCTGGTTGGTACAGTAGCAGAAGGAGTGGTCAGAGGGAACTTCAAATTCCCTCTTCTGTGCTTCAGTCCAAAGTGACATAGCCCATTGGTTAGACTAATCACATGACCCTCACCAAAATACAAAGTGGTTGAAAATATAGAAAAGCACACAGATATACAGTGAGCAATAACCCTCTCTGCCACACATACAGTGGGAGTCGTTGGTCCTCCAACTCCATAAACAAATGCTTATTTGCCATCTTTATTGGCATCACCTGTGTACTTTGAACTGAACATTGATTCTTTTTCCTTCCAAACCTGTGTACTTCACATTGAACATTTATTTTCCTCCCCAAAACTGCCTGCCTTCCAGTCTTCCTTGTCTTAGTATATAGCACCATTACGTTGTTCAACCCCAAGCTCTAAGAATCACCTCTCATTCCTTCTTTCTCTCACTTTACTCACACGGAAATAACTAGTTCTGTTATTTCTATCCCCAAAATAAATTCTACGTGCATCTGCTTCTTTCCACCTCCACTGCCCCCATGCTGATCTAAGCCACTACAGTCTTTCATGTTGGTGATTGTAGCAGCTTCCTAACTGACCTCTTTTCTTACACTTTATCCTTATACAATCCATCATCTGCAGAGCAGAGGGATCTTGTTCAGTGGTACATTGATAAAATCTTTTCCCTGCTTAAAACCTTCCAATGATTTACCAATACACCTAGGATAAATTCCAAATTCCTTGTGTCTGACTCCTATTGATACTGAGCAGGACCCTGTAGGGCTCCTGGACACAAAAGTCTTTCTGTGTTTCCCGTTTCTTGATTACAGGAATAGGCTTCATGCAGCCTCCATGACCGTCCCTGAGTTCCAACAAGCAGGTTCAAACAGTTGCTAATCACGGAAGGGAGGGGAAACAGAAAAGGGAGGAACAGTCAAAAGAAACAATAGTGCAGCCTTGGGGCAGGGTCCTGGTTGCCCCTCAAGAGATATACAGAACAATATCTTTGAGCTGTTTTGCAGATACTGAAACCCTCACCAGGTGGGAGAAGTTAATGGTATGCTGCCCACAAGCACTTAGACCCCAGACCTGCTGGACCCAAAAGGTTGATGATGCTGACTCCCAATTAACTCACCACTGACCAATCAGAAGAATGTTCATGAACTGATCACGTCCTCTTTGAACCACTGCTATAAAACTCCTTGCTACTCCCTACAGGTTGGGACACACGGTTTTGAGGGCATTAGCCCACTGTGTCCCCCATTGCCTGGCAAAGCAATAAAGTTATTCTTTTCTACTTCACCCAAAACTCTGTCTCTGAGAATTAATACGGTGTCAGGGTACAGAGGCCAGATTTGGCTTCACTATGTTTCTCTGAGAAGTCATCTCCTACTTCTCTCCTCTGTTGACACTAAACTACAGTGTCATGCCCACTAAACTACTGGGCATGCCCAGTCAGTGCTGCCTTAGGGCCTTTGAGCCAACTGTGCCTGGAATGCTGAACCCCCACCCCCACCAGATTTGCATGTGGCTGCCTCCCTGACATCATTCAGATCTCAAAGTCAATATCATTTCCCCAGAGAGGGCTTTCTGGACACCCACATAAAGTAGCTGCCACTTACTCTCTGTCACATCCCCCCTACTTGGTTCTTTGCATAGTACTTGGCACTATTTGGTATTTTGCCATTTCTGTATTCGTTTGCCCATGGAATGTAGGCTCTCTTATAGCCACACTTTGTCTACCTGTTCACTCTTGTACCTCTCAGTGCCTAGAGGAACAGTGCCAGGCACACAGAGTAAATGCTCAATAGACATGAACTAAAGAAATGCATTTGTCGCTCACTTAGAAAAACTTTGGTGCCACTGCTCATTCTCATCTTTATCTCATCTTGGTTTCTTTTCCATATATCCTTGCAATGCAAAAGACTCAGACTGAAATCCTTATTTTCAACTGATGAAGACAAATCTAAAGAAATGAAACAGTGAAGTGATCATCCACGTGTTGGTGATTTGCAGTCTTCTCCTTGCCAATCAGAAGGAAGAAGTTAACTAAAGAGGCAGCTATTTGTCACATCCAGAGGTTCTTTTGGCCCCAGTGATTAAGATGATGTGCCTGATGTGGTGAACTTTTATATTATGTTGCCAGAGAACTGGGAAAATAGCCCTTTGTCACACTGAGTTCTCAGTTTTGATGATGGCTGTCACTGTTCTGGAAGGAAATGACTCACCCAAGATGGGCAGAGGGGGAGTTGGGGCAGTGACGGGACAGGAGACAGGACTAATCTGAGGGTCTGTTTCCAAGTCCACTGGAATAAATAGAAAGTGAAGGTGCCATAATACACAGGCAAATGTTGATACCAGACAGTATATAACTTTGGTCCAATTTCTAAAGCCTTCAAAGAAGGAAAGCCCTCTGTGTTCCTTAGCAATTTCCTCTCCCTATACTGAGGATGCCCAGAGACCAAAGGCAGTTTATCTTCCAATGTTTGGTTCTATCCAGCTTCACAAAAAGGTCAGGACAGGTAGCTGGGGGTCATATAAAGGAAGCCCTTCACAGTCTATCAACCTTCATCCAGCACTGCTTTCCCTGCATATATTCTCACATCTTGGTTCTGAGTTTGCTCCCAATCCTCCCCATCACTAACTCCTTGATTTGGCTTCCTGTACCTGGTCCATCTCTCAAGTGGTAAATGGCTGCAGTTGTTTGAGGACAACATCCTACCCAGTCTGGTCTGACCTCAGTGTCCTTATTTGTCAAAGAAGACTCCCACTTTAGGTCATCGATTAGAGCTACAACTTTCTCAGCAAGATAGCTGTTATGGATGGAATGTTTGTGTCCCCCTAAAATTTATAGGTTGAAGCCCTAAATGCCAATGTGATGATATTTGGAGGTGCAGCCTTTGGGAGGTAATTAGGTTTAGATGACGTCATAAGAGTGGGGTTCCCACGATGGGATTAGTGCCCTTACAAGAAGAAACAAAAGAGCTCACTTGCTCTCACTCTCCTTGCACTCTCTCTCTCCCTCTCCCCCTCTTTGTCTCACTCTCTGTCTCTCCTTCTCCCCCTCTGTATCTCTCTCCCTCTCTTTCTCTGCCATGTGAGAACACAGCAAGAAGGTGGCCATCTGCAAGCCAGGAAGAGAGCTCCACCAGAACCTGATTATGCTGACACCCTGATCTCTGACTTCTAGCCTCCAGAACTTTGAGAAATAAATGTGTGTTCTTTAAGCCACCCAGACTATTGTATTTTGTTATAGCAGCTTGAGCTAAGACAATAGTTATTCACCTCTCTTAAAAGACTGTGCATTTCCCCCGAAACATGTTCTATTAACTCGTAACCTTTAGAGTCAGTCGGGGAGGGAGGGTTCTTCTCTATTTCTAGTCTAAATTTCTCAGGACTTAATTAGACCTCATACCAAAATGGAGATTTTGACCTCATTGAAAAAAAAAATGCTTCTTATTTCATTCCTATAAGAGAACTTTCTCAATCTTTACAGAGCCTTATTTCAATGGTATTTGATCTATCCCTGATTATACAGGGATATATCTAACCAATGACATTTAAAAGGCATTTATGTGCAGGGTTTGAATTATGAAATCACAAAACTTTTGAGCTGAAAGATGCCTCAGAGAAAATATAGTCCGATCCCTGTATTTAAAAGATAAGGGAAGTTGAGACCCAGATAGCTGCGGTGTCCTGTACGAGGTCACACAGCTTGTCGAGAAATAGAAGGGAAGAAAACATGTGAGATGGCCTTCTTACCATTCTACCTGTAGTTGAAGAAAAGTTTTTAGAAAGATAAAAAGGGAGAGAAATGGCTTTAGGGTCTTAAAAAAAAGGCTGATGCCATCCCAATGTATTTTATCACGCTTCAAGGATGGTATGTCATTAACATCGAGAAACCCTTCAGAATATAAGAATGTTGGCGAATCATAATTTTGAAAACAGGGGTTAATTCCCAGATCACTGGGGTGAAGGGGCATGGGAAGGAGTGGGAGGAGAGGTCTTAAGAAAACCAACCTAAATCATGGTCCTTGGAACCAACTGCTCCTGATGCTCTCCTATTGGGAGTCTTTTGTAAGAGAAAACTGGAAATGTTCAGCTGCACACAGATTGCTTTATTTAGCAGACAATCTCAGAAAAACAACATGTTCTCTTGTGATTTGAGGCTTGATTATCTAATTTTCTCTTTGTGGTGCTCCTCCACCAGCAACCACCTGCTAAACGGCCGGAACAGACATGACGACTCTGTTAACGGTCCTTGGCACTCTGGTCTTCTCAGTCGCCACGGTCTCCCCGGGGCCTTCCATTCACTCCCGTGTCTCCATCTGGAGAGGCCCCAATTCAATCTCCAGGTCTTTCCCTTGAACTTTAGATTCATTTCTAATGCCCCAAGGTGTTATCTCTACCTTGATGTGACCGGGCACCTTAAACTCAGCAAGTCTAAAACAAAATCCATGACTTTCTTCCCCATGACCCCAAATCCATCTCTTTCATAACCTATCTAACCTGCCTAGGTTAATGGTGTCACCAGGCACTCAGTTGCCTAAACTGAACCCTCAGAAGCAACCCTGACTCTATCTTCTACCTCACCCACCACATCCAGCTCATCACTAGTCTCTCCTGCCTACCTCTTAGGCATCCCTAGAATCTATCTCCTATACTCTATGCTCTCATCATCTGCCCAAAGTCCAGACTCCATCATCTTTTGCCTAGACTGTTACAAGGAACTTCTAGTAAGATAATAATCTTACTTTCCCCACCTTGCACAAATCCAATACACTCTTGCTAAAAACCCTTCTGTGGTTCCCTATTACTTAAAGAATAAATTCCAAATTCTTTAACATGAAAAAAAAGGTGACTTTAAATTTACTTACGTTAAACTTAGATATACTGAGCCCTAATATTCCATCCGGAAATTTTACCCATTAGTAATGGATCTGTTCTCAAGAGCTGAATGTGGCAGAAGAATCAACCTAAGCCCTCATTCACAGAGGAGACTACATATTGTGGTTGACAGAATGGGCACAAAAAGCAGATGGAACTGGATGAAGTCCTGAGTCCACCATGAATCATCATTGCGACCTATGTCTTTATCTGTTAAATGGGGATGATAATAGTACATCATCATGGGAATTACATGAAATGTGTGCAATGTGCCTAACAACAAAACTATCAATAAAGTGCATATATTATTATTAATATCATTATTATTAACATAACAACTCCTTAAATGTTTTAGGATAATTATGATAGGCCCCTCATTATTCTCTTCTTTAACCTAAACATTCCCACTTCTTACTGTCAATTTCAAAATCATATCTTTTTGAGAATGGTTAACTCCTGTGGACCATTAAGAAACTAACCATGACTTTATCATAAGACTTCAAGATAAACAGGAACTCATCCTTCCTAACAGTTTAAAGGTAATTAATAAATACAAAGTCTCTTTTTCCAAAGGTGTTTTCTCTTTTAATCATTACAATTCTAAAGGATTAAACACCTTTTATGTTACTGTACACTTTCGCTTCCTAATTGGGGCTTTCAAGGAAATTTTAGAGTGTCTATTTCAGACCACAAATTAGTCTCTCCTTTCTAAAAATGCACCTTCCTGGTTTTGGTCAGAGATTATTGGCAGGAAGTTAGGGAAAGCCTTTCTGTGGCTTCCTAGAGCAGCGCTATCAATCTAACACTTTTCACCAGCACTGAATTTATAGTTGTTTTAATAAGTAAAAGAAGGTAGTTGATAGAGCAGCAAATTGGTCTTCTCTTGCTATGAAAATGAAAACAGATAGCAAACACAGTAGTCTATTAAAGTAAGATAAGTACTCCCAAGAAGTCAAGATTTTGTTAGAGATGTTTTCGAAATGTCAACAGATAATAAGATTGGGCAGTGAGCCAATGATACCCAAGAAGAATATATTTATTTGTTTCTTATGTGAATTAAATGATTCTTCAACCAAAAGTATCAGGGAATTTCCATTTAACACATTCAGAGTGTTGTTACTGTCATCTAGAGTGTGAATATTGTGGAAGTTTTTTTTTTAAGTAGCATCACGAGAAAAAGCCCTGAAGTCCAAAATACCTCAGTCCCAATGCTGGCCCATCACTTAACTAGCCCTGTGACCTTGAACAAGATATTTAATCTCCCTAGACCTTCATTTATTCAACTCTAAAATGAAGAAGGGGAAATAAGAACATAAACCGGTTTGGAATGAGGACCAAGTCAAGATAATTCACATCATGTGCCAAACACAGAGCCTAGCACACAGTAAGTACTCAACAACTGTTGGCCATACATGACTAGGGCTGGATAACAAAACTGCTGTGAATCTCATTTCATTTTTGTTTAGAGATCTAATGCAGTGACACCAAGTGAAAAATTCAGTCAACAGTTTTAAATTTTATCTATTCATCCATTTGTTTTCGATCAATAGAAAATCAAATACCAGTAGGCTTTTTCCTACCGAAATGACCACCCATTCTATCATCATGAAGAAATGCCCTAAGTGAATATTTCCTTTGATACACTGTATTTCTAGTTCCATAAACTTAGCTGCTTCATAGAGACCTGTAAACACTAAAGAAATCTTACTCTCTAAAGTCCTCTGCAAGGTCAGGTAGTAGCAAAAGATTAAGAAAAAATAATCCAAGTATCGTGATTGAGAATATTCTTCAAAGTAAAGTGTAGATAATGAAAGGAAAGACTTCCTAAAACCCCACCAAGCAGACAGGTGGTTTAAATTTGGTGCTACATACAGGAACATGGATAACTGAATCCAGTCATATCCCTGTCAATCTGGAAAATATTATTATATTTATTACAAGCAGAAGACATGTAGGCAGCAAGTTTTGAGAGAAGGTTGGGGACTTTCAGGACAACTATCCAAGTCTCAGAATTCTGTGGATTCAGTGGTAATTAGATTAGATATCGTTCTGCTGGATGTCAGATACAGAGGCATGCTATACCCCACCCCCATTGCTACACGTTGTTCAAGGGGCATTAATTAGTTGGTTAATACAGCATCATGATTAACTAAATCACGTCAATACAAAATGCCAAGATATATGTTTAATGAGCTGGTTTTTTCCAGTATTAATCTAGATAAGTAAATAAACTACACTGTCTTAACACAAGAATATATCAAATTTATTTTCTTTTGATTGATCAAGGTGGTTCACAGTAAATTAGCATCCTCTAATGAAAAGGCTAGTGCAGAGAAAATGTTGATAATAATATCTGCTAACATTTACTAATTTCTAGATATGCACATGCATATAGTTCTTTTAAATTGTTTATTGAAATATAATTGACATACAATATTATGTTAGTTTCAGATGTACAACATAGTGATTTGACATTTATATACATTACAAATTCATCACCAGGATAAGTATAGTAACCATCTATCACCATACAAATTTATTGCACTATTATTGACTGTATTTGCTATGCTATACATTAGATCCCTGTGACTTATTTAATTTATAACTGGAAGTTTGTACCACCTCAATCCCCTTTGGCTATTTTTCCCAACCTCCCCACCCCCTCTCTCCTCTGGCATCACCAGTTCTCTGTATCTATGAGTCTGTTTCTGTTCTGTTTTTGTTTTTTAGATCCCCCATATAAGTAAAATCACGTGGTATTTGTCTTTCTCTGTCTGACTTATTTCACTAAGCACAATACTCTCTGGGTTCATCTGTGTTGTAAAAATGGCAAAATTTCATTCTTTTTTATGGCTAATGTTCCATTGCATATATATCCCACATCTTCTTTATCCATCTGTCTATTAATAGAAACTTAGGTTTCTTCCATATCTTGGCAATTGTAAATACTGCTGCTATGAACATAGGGGTGCATTTATCTTTCTGAATTAGTGTTTTTGTTTCCTTTAGATAAACACCCAAAAGTGGAGTTGCCATATCATACGGTAGCTCTATTTTTACTTTTTTTTTTTTTTAATTTTATTTATTTATTTATTTTTGGATGCGTTGGGTCTTCGTTTCTGTGCAAGGGTTTTCTCTAGTTGTGGCAAGCGGGGGCCACTCTTCATTGCGGTGCGCGGGCCTCTCACTATCATGGCCTCTCTTGTTGCAGAGCACAGGCTCCAGACGCGCAGGCTCAGTAACTGTGGCTCACGGGCCCAGTTGCTCCGTGGCATGTGGGATCTTCCCAGACCAGGGCTTGAACCCGTGTCCCCTGCATTAGCAGGCAGATTCTCAACCACTGCGCCACCAGGGAAGCCCTATTTTTACTTTTTTGAGAAACCTCCATACTGTTTTCCAGTGGATGCACAAATTTACATTCGCACCAACAGTGTAGGAGGATTCCCTTTTCTCCACATCCTCACCAACATTTGTTATTTGTTGTTTTTTTGATGACAGCCATTCTGACAGGTGTGAGGTGATATCTCATTGTGGTTTGGATTTACATTTACCTGATGATTAGTGATGTTGACCATCTTTTCATGTGTCTACTGGCCATCTGCATGTCTTCCTTGGAAAAATGTCTATTCAGTGCTTCTGCCCATTTTTTAACTGGATTTTTTGTTTTTTAAAAATATTGAGTTGTGTGAGTTCTTTATATATTTTGGATATTAACCCCTTAATGGATATATCATTTGCAAATATCTTCTCCCATTCAGTAGGCTGCCTTTTCATTTTGTTGTTAGTTTCCTTTGTTATGCAAAAGTTTTTTAGTCTGATGTGACCCCGTTTGTTTATTTTTGCTTTTGTTTTCCTTGTCTGAGAAGACACAACCAAAAAAACATTGCTAAGACTGATGTCAAAGAGTGTACTGCCTATGTTTTCTTCTGGGAGTTTTATGGCTTCAAGTCTTACATTTAAGTCTTTAATTCATTTTGAGTTTATTTTTGTATATGGTGTAAGAAAGTGGTCTAGTTTCATTCTTTTGCACATAGCTGTCCAGTTTTCCCAACACCATTTATTGAAGAAACTGTCTCTTCTCCACTCTATATTCTTGCCTCTTTTGTAATAGATTAATTGACCATTATAAGTGTTGGTTAATTTCTGGGCTCTCTATTCTGTTCTATTGATCTATGTGTCTGTTTTTGTGGCAGTACCATACTGTTTAGATTACTGTAACTTTGTAGGATACTCTGGAATCAGCAAGCATGATACCTCTAGTTTTGTTCTTTCCCAAGATTGCTTTGCCTACTCAGGGTCTCTTGCAGTTCCATGCCAATTTTAGGATATTTGTTCTAGTTCTGTGGAAAATGCCATTGGTATTTGGATAGGGACTTGATGAATCTGTAAATTTCTTTGGATAGTATAGATATTTTATAGTATTAATTCTTCCATTCTACATATCATATAGTTCTAAGCACTTCAGGGATATTTAATCATTTAAACCTTCCAGCAAATCTATGACTACCTAACATAGATACTATTATCATCTCCATTTTATAGAGGAAAAATCTGAGACACAGAAAAGTTAAGTAAAGTACCCGTGGTCACTTACCCAGGAGGTTGATGAGCCAGAATTTCAGTGCAAGCCTTCTAATCCAGAGCCCTTAATAATAACCTCTATACCAGTATAGAGGTTATTATATATCACCCTCTATATCCTCAATTGGGGGTGATTTTACCCTTGTGGGTATTTGACAATGTCTGAGGATAGTTTTGACTGTCATGATTGGAAGGGGAGAACTCTACTGGCATCTAGTGGGCAGAAGCCAGGGATGTTGCTAAACATCCTATAATGCACAGGACAGCCACCCCCAGCCTCTCCCCCACCCCCTTACCAAACAAAGAAGGAGCCAGCACAAACTATCACTAGGGTAGACGCTGAAGAACGCTGCTCTGTATTATACTGCCTCTGTGATCAGTTATACCCTTGCTATGAAAAATGTGGTCTGCCGGTCAGCAGCACTGCATCACCTAGGAGCTTGTGAGAAAAGCCCACCCCAGATCTATTGAATTAGAATCTGCATTTTAATAAGATTCCCCAGGTGATTCATCGGCACCTTGAAGTTTGAGAGGCAGTGAGTTATACTATTAGCTCCATCATGCTGTGATAGGCCTCGAATAAGAAAAACACACCATTTGTCCCACACAACAGTTGAGTCTCCATGCATAGGTGCAGAGAGACAATGTTAGGAAGGTGGTGGGGAGGAGGGGAGGAGGATGGACAGACCCATCAGGGATGGAATATCAGGGGGCTGAAATTTTCTTCAGTTAGATGGTTACCTGAAGCAGTGGATGCAATCAGGAGGCATACACAGTCTGGGGCTACCAAAGAGGGACTAAAACGACCCTCAAAATCCAACTCTGACCTCAGGACTAAGGACTATGCAGATGGCCAGGAGCCAGGTAAATACAGGTATGGAGTAGAGGTGAAAAGAGCTAACACAACTGGAGGGGTGGCAGGGCAGGATAATCGTCACAAACATACAGACCAGCCAGGACAGCAAAGCTCCTTGCGTCTGGGTAGCAGCTGTGCGGACCTGGGATCAGCCTGGCTTAAGGGCTCAAGTGCAGAGAAGGCCCACCCACCTGATGAGATTTATATGTATTTCCACAAAATGCAACTTTCCTAGAACACCTCTTTAACAGTCAATAAGACAAAAGCACTAGCAAAATACAAAACTCCAACAATCACTGGTCATTCTTTTAAGACAAGACTCCCCTCCTTTTAAGATATACATGCACAGTGGCTAATGAGCCACAGAAAGAGTTCCTCCTCCTAAGTGGCCCTCAGAGTTGGCCACAAAGTGCTGTAGAACCAACCGACCCTGATGCATAAACCGTTACACAATTTTGCATTTGGAGATTTAAGACAATACTTTTGTCAAAAAACAAACAACCCAATCCAAAAATGGGCAGAAGACTTAAATAGACATTTCTCCAAAGAAGATGGAAGCAACCTAAGTGTCCATCATCGGATGAATGGATAAAGAAGATGTGGCACATATACACAATGGAATATTACTCAGCCATAAAAAGAAACGAAATGGAGGTATTTGTAGTGAGGTGGATGGGCCTAGAGTCTGTCATACAGAGTGAAGTAAGTCAGAAAGAGAAAAACAAATACAGTATGCTAACAAATATATATGGAATCTAAGGAAAAAAAAATAAAAAAGGTCATGAAGAACCTAGTGGCAAGACGGGAATAAAGACACAGACCTACTAGAGAATGGACTTGAGGATATGGGGAGGGGGAAGGGTAAGCTGTGACAAAGTGAGAGAGTGGCATGGACATATATACACTACCAAATGTAAAATAGATAGCTAGTGGGAAGCAACCGCATAGCCCAGGGAGATCAGCTCTGTGTTTTGTGACCACCTAGAGAGGTGGGATAGGGAGGGTGGGAGGGAGGGAGATGCAAGAGGGAAGAGATATGGGAACATATGTATATGTATAACTGATTCACTTTGTTATAAAGCAGAAACTAACATACCATTGTAAAGCAATTATACTCCAGTAAAGATGTTAAAAAAAAAAAAACCTGTTTCCTCCCCCACAGGTTTCTCAAAGCAATAAGCAAAATAACAATCTTTTGTGAGCTTTACCAAATGTTAACTGAGAAACCCTACTGTTTTTAATTGTGCTTGAATAAATGCAGACCAGGATCCGTGAGTGCAAATAAAGTGGTTTCTCTCCTGCTCTCTGCCTCCAAATCAGCTTTGCATTGATGGGTGGGCATTCCAAAGGCAAAGGCAAGATTGAGGGAAAATGCTCAGAGTCCAACCACTGTGAAAACCATTTCACAATAAACTAATACTTTAAGAATACTTTTGTTGTGGTTATCCAAATAATTTCCCTTTCCATCATTCTCAATTCCTAAATCGCCACTCTAACTACTGCATGAAAATCAAAGCATTTGGGGATGAACTGGATCTTAAAAGATTTTCTAGTACAGTAGTTTCCAAATGTGGGGTCCTCTGATCTGGGGAGAGAGGGATACTGAGGAAAAAGCCCAGGGCCTTCTAAAAATGTATATTCCCTGGGTCCTATGCTCAGGAATTCTAATCCAACAGGTGCTAAGTAGGCCCAAGGAAGTTGTGCTTTTAACAATCTCCAGAGACTCTTCTGATGCTCAGCAGGTTCTGGGAACACTATCAAGTTCAATTCTCCCATTTTACAAGTCAGGAAACTGAGAACGAACAGTTCATTTATTGTTATCATCCTAATCTCCAAGCTTAATTTATTTTGATGACCTAATCCTATTACTTTTTTCATTTGATCAACAACACTGCATAAAGTAAAAGATAGCATTCCAGAATGTGAACCATCAAATGCAGAAGAATCCAGAATTTGGAGCTAGGCTCTCTTCTGTTTTCTTCCACTTCCCATTCCTGCTCATTTTAATCCATGTAAAAGTGAAACAGCCTCCCAGATATGCCTAAACGCCAGCTTCCTGGCCTTCACAGGGGAGGATACGAAAGTTTTTCAATGAACAGTCTGCAAACTAGCTATGTAATCAATGACATTCCATACTTACATTTTCTCCCTTTTAATTTCTTACAGCTTTATTGTTCTTGAGCTTGCAGGGAATTTCTGGTTACACCCCCAAAAGAAGAACTGTATTACTGTAACTCAGGATATGTTGCCTCCGTGGTCTTATTGACTGGTCAAATTCAACTACTCTAATTGTCTTTTATCTACATATATACATACATAAAAGAAAGTTAACTTAAGGAACACATCCACTGTTTTCTTTAATTTCCCTCACTGCATTCTTGATTTTCTAAGAAGTGACTTGTCTAACTTAGCTACAAAACAAATAGCATTAAGAAAGAAAAAGTGCAATGACAAAGATAATGGTATTGTTTTGGTTTGAGTTTTTTGAGGGGTAAGAAATACCAAAAAAAACACAAAGATTATTTATTTTTGGCAAAGGCCCACTCCTATTTGTGAAAATATATCTGCAGACAAAAAATGTTGCCTGCCATTTCAGTAAACAGTGAATGTTACCTGCCATCAAGCCATCTGCCACTGTAGCCACAGACAGTGTTCCCTGAGGGGAATTCAGAATGAAGAAAAACAGGATACTGGCCCTAGATAATTAAGATGCATATCTAAGGAATAATTTCAGTGAGCCCAGACTTTTCCATCTTCCCATATATAGAAAAGCACTGAAATCACTGACTTGAGATGTCTGGTTTTTTGGGATTAGCAGTAACCTTTTGATGTCCGACTATGTTTTTTCTTTGCAGCAAAAACTCCTATACATCCTGGCTCCTCCCTTTCCTCTTTGGCGCAGTTCCTCAGAGCATCTGAGAGTTGTCTCCCAAGCTCTAGTCCTCAGTAAGGTCCCTGATAAAACGTAACTAGCAACTTTCAGGTTGTGTGTTTTCCTTCATTTGACATATCCAAATTCTGGCTGAGTTCACTCAGCTTGCAATTCTGCCCTGGGATACAAGTGTACTCACTATGTCTATTCCTTTTTCAGGCATTAAGATTTAAAGAAAAGAAGAGCAGGTAGTCCTAAGAGCCATGGCCTTCCTGTACAGTGTACCTGTTTAGTCCAGAAAACGTATGCTCATTTTTGGTATCTTAACAGCCACATTATTTTCTTTGGTATTATCAAGTTAACAAATATGTTTTTATAAAAGATCCCAAAGCATATTATATTTTGTCCCCTCCATCTATCAAAATCCTACACGCTTTAGAGCCCACACAGTTCCCTGCCACCTCTGGGAAGCACTCTGGCTTCCATTCTTTATACCCATCTAGCATCACATAAGGTAGAAGACCCTGCTACTCAAAGAGTGACCTACACACCAGCACATCAGCACCACCTGGAAGCTTGTTAAAAATGCCAAATCTTGGCCATGCTCTGGACCTACTGTATCAGAATCTACATTTTAGTAAGATCCCCAAGTGATTCATATGTACGTTCAAGTTTGAGAAGCACTGCTCTGTGTAATATAAGACTTCATTACAGTTTGCTTTGAATCTCTTGTCTCCTCCAACTCAATTTTTATATCTTCCAGGGAACAACTTCTGTGTTGTCTCAGCATTTGGTACCATGAGAAATCTCTGGTGGAACTGAAGACAATACTTATGTAGCAGACACTGTTGGTCGCCTGTCCAACAGCTATTCCTCATCTTCAATCTTGCTAACAGTACCTAGGCTTCTATCAGGGAGGCATGTCCAGGTGTCTTAGGGATGTGGGATCCAGCTCCATTTCCAGCCTCAAGCCCAATTGTGGTTTGTGCTGATCATGGTGATCTTATGGTCCTACTTCTCTTCCCAGTGACTGGGGAGCAGGGAGTATGGGTATGGGACACAATTCTAGCCAAGTTACTGATGAGGGAGACATGGTTCCCTGGAAAAGTTTCTGAACAATTCCAAAGGGATATGAAGACTTAAAAACCCCACGTTATGACTCTGGACATTTCCTGATGAAGATATGATCCCTAAAACTAAAGAAACCATCTTGCAAAGAGAGCTAGCCCAAGGAGAATATTCAGAATGGTTGAGCAGAAAGTTGGAAGGATCTGGATCTCTGCAGGCATTGAATTCACCAACCTTGGACCTGCTTTACTTCCAGACTTCTTATTATGTGACATATCAATCATCTTATTAAGCTATTAATGTTGGATTTTCATTACCTGAAACACAAAGTATTCTAACTGATAGAACTGTTGACTAAAGGATCAACCAATACTTGAGGGTGTATATTCACCCTTTACATGTATTATCTCATGCAATCATGTCAGTTCTCTGAGGAAGGCACCGTTGTCCCTATTATATTGATATGAAAACTAAAGTTCAGAAAGATTAACATTTCCAAGATTCAGGATTTGAACTCAGATCTGCCAGAACCCATCACTCAGGCATCTTCTTCCATCCTCCTGCCACGGTTTGACTGTTAATAGCCAAGATAATTTACTCACACTATTTTCTTGGGCCTGTATAAGAGTTGATCTTTGGGAGGATTACATTCCAGCTTGGATGGGGAGGAAAATCTTTTATAGGTTTTCTTGAGAGTGATTTATTATTTGCTTTACTGATGACACTGCATGAACAGATGTGTGGGTTATTTAAAATGGGAGTAGTCTCAGCCTACAAAACTCTATTCCCAAAGAATCCTGCAGCATGCCGAGCAGGTTCAAGATGAATAAAATAATGAAGCTCCCAGTTTGTGAAACTATTCATTGTAAAGAGATGCTGTGTTATAAAATTAATGAATACTTCCAAGACAGTTGATGGCAATGAACCGATACCCAATTCCTGACATGTACACATGGGTCTGAAGGAAGATGAAACCCCTACAAGTAGTGCCAGAGGAAAACACAACACTGTACTTCTTCTAATCTACCAGTTCACTTTGAAAGTATGTGGCTCAGCTTTCAAATTTGCCCAATTTAAGCAAGCATCTGCATTCATTTGTTCAGGTGTTTTGTCTGAAAGAGGAGATTAAAAAAAATATTCAAATATGTGGAAGTCTCCAAAAACACCACCTAAATATTTCATTAGTCATTCCCACATGATGGACTGGTAGAGATGCTACCCTTGAAATGAGGCTGACAGTTTACTCAGGGTGGACTCCAAAATTATAAGAGATGAAAGGCTTTTGGATCAATCTATAGCTCCCAAGAGAGTATCATTCTTATTCTTAGAAATGTCATTTCCCAGGTGTCTAGAGATACATAACAAGCAGAAATGTTTCTGTAATAAAAGGAGAACACAGCTTAGACACAATTAGCAACATTAAAGGAAAGAAGCTGGCTTTCCAGGAAAATAAAGCCCTGTCCTCACACAAAAATAAATGTCTTGGAGCACTGGCCTTCCACTCTCCATGTGCAGGCTACGCTTGGAAGGTCACCCTATGTAGACAGAATGCTAAACCTAGCTCTTAATTAGGTCACTTAGTCAATACGGTAGAAAATTCAGTCCCAATGGTCATGTAATGCATGTAAACAATGTCTGTCCTTTTTTCAGTTCAGCCTTAAAGATCTCTTAAATCTGTTGTTGGAAGTGACCAATTATTTCAGTTAAAAGAGATGAACTAATAATTCTGTGCAGACATGGGCACTGCTGATTAACTCTAGAAATGGCATGATTCACTCAGTAGTCTCTCAAATATTTCACTTTAGCTTCTTAAAGTAAGGACTCTGACTCATTATTGTGAGAATCAGAAAACTGTTTCTCATTCTCAAGTCAACAGAACAATGAAAAAACACTTATTTCAGTATTTTATCTTCCAATTGAATTTTTGAGTTTTGCACAGGTACCCTAGTAATTAGGAGGAAGACAAAAGAGGTATGGGAACAGAGGAAAATGAACCATCCCAATTGCTAAAGTCGAACATGTTCTACCAGCTTGCCCTTCGTACAACCATGGAATTTTAATTTTTCTTCCTAATTAAGAGTTAATTTAAAACTATCTTTTTGGGTAGATCAATCCCCCCAATAAATCAAAGAAGACCTGTGATATGATTGATAACTTTTATATATATTTTGGAAGAGAATCTCCAAAATATTAAACAGGCTCATCATGGTAGATTTCTTTTTAAACTACAGACATTTAGGGGAAGTTGGAATCTTGAAATATAATCAGTTTTTAAAAAGAAAATCAACTTAATAATTAATATAGTGAGATAGTACTGATAGACATTTTGATTAAAATTCAATATGTAAAAATCTTAATTTTAAGTTGAGCATAAATAAATGCTGTTAAAAGTAAGGCATGTTGTAAATAAAGAATACAACCTTTTTTTAAAAAAAAAAGTATGGCATGTTATCTTTGATACATACATACATATGATATTTTGATAAAAACATAATTCTAAATCAATGATAGACACAAAATAACCCAAGAATTAGAAATCCTGAAATCGCAATTTCTGTTCCTTTTGTTTATATCATAACAACAAAAAACTTTAAATTGTGACACAGCATTAAAAAAAGAGATGAAAGTTTTCACTATTTTCAGCCAATCCTTAGCCCTTAAATTCTCACTCAATAATAAAGGCCTATAACTTTTAAATTTTTTACTAAGTAATATAAAACCATGACACTGTTTAGGTTGCATACGCTACCTACTCAGAGCCTTATAATTACGTGTTTGAATCAATTGTTTTCTAAATGATGAGCTATTTTATTAGAGCGAATCTATATTCCTTTTATATAATGTTCAAAGCAAAGCCTAATGGCAGCTGGATGACAATCTCAAATTTTCCCTCACTACACACGTTGCTTCAGATTCCCAAAGCTGCCAGCAGACTTTATAGAAATAGAGAAGCTCTTTATAGCCACCTACCGGGAAACCTGCGAAGGTAGTATTACACTGACTATTCTTACAGGTGAATAAAGGTTTTCTTCTGCGGAGGACAAAAAAGTTGCTATAAATGTGAATTCTAATAGCTATGGAGGTAGGTGAGGTATGGAGGTATGGATCTCTCTCTCTTGAAAATCATTTTCCACTAGTCGGTAAAGATTAAACAATCTTTTGGTTCAAAAAATTTGTAAAGAGTGCTCTTTTCTAAATAGAGCTACAATTCAGTTTATCTATATTTCATTTTCCCCCTCTAGTTAAAGATTTGCTGACCCACCTAAATCCAAGAAGTTCTGTTCTTGGAGTCCTGCTTTCAGAGAACAGTTTACACAACATTAGAAAGTGGGAAGAGACAGCAAACTGATCTATCCAGCAGTTTTTATTACATTTCAAGGTGGGGAACCTTCTGTGTCGTTTTTATTTCCCCAAACCACAACAGCTGATGGGATCTGAGAACAGAGTTCAAAGGATGTGCAGTAGGACCAAATGAAACAGGCTGAGTATGACCGACAGATCCTTGAACCCTCACTTGAAATTTATGAATTCCTTCAAATGCATCTAATACTTTACAGGTGTGTCTCTTCCCAACTCAGCAAGCGGTGTGACTTCCTCGCTTGTTTCTCTTGGACAGCCTGCAGCCTATCAGATGTCTCTGTGCACCATTGCATATTCTCTCAACCCCATCCCTTGCTGAGACACTGTGACAACTTGTTTTCTGAGCAATCAGCTTCACTTGGGAGTAACCTGACAGTGAAGCACACCCCAAACCTAAGCCTGAGCCCCACACCCCTCCCCTCCTGCCCACCACTGCCAGAAAGCCATGGAATAAATACTTCTTGTGGTGGTTAATTTCATGTGTCAACTCAACTGGCCAAAGGGTGCCCAGGGAAACATTATTTCTGGGTGTGTCCGTGAGGGTGTTTCCAGATGAGATTAGCATTTGAATCAGTGGATTCAATGTAGACTGCCCTACCCAGTGTGGGTGGGCATAATCCAATCCATTCTTATCCTAAATACAAGAAAATGTGGAGGAAGGAGGGATTCGCCTTTTTTTCCTGCCTCCCTGTTGAGCTGGGACAGCTTATCTCATATTCTCCACCCTTGGACTAGGGCTTGCAGTCGTAAATTCCCCTGGATGTCAGGTGTTGGAACTTAGACTGGAATGACATCGCTGACTTTCCTGGGTCTCCAGCTTGCAGATGGCAGATCATAGGATTTCTCAGCCTCTCGGCATCACATGAGCCGATCACTCATATTAAATCTCCTTTTATATTGGTTCTACTTCTCTAGAGAACCCTAATACATTTCCCTTTTCAGACAATTTTGAGACACCTTTCATAAGGCTCTCCGGAAAGTCCTAACTAGAGTGAATACGTCACCTCTAGCGGCAGCCAACGCAAACACTTAATACGAGTTTCCCTCCTTCCCTATTCCATTTCCCAGCCACTCTCTCCTACTACGTGGACTTACTTCCCAAATCATCTACCTACATCCAAGACTCTGACTCAGGCTCCACTTTGAAAAAGACTTAGCCTAAGAGACCTAGAACATCGTAATCATAACTGTGGTTACCTTTGAAGGCGAGCCTGCCATAAGCAACTTTGTTAGAAAGCTGACAGTCTTAAGATCATTGGCACTGAGTGATGTAGTAGGGGTGTAAGTAGGATTCAAACCCAGGTGTGCTGGAGACTCTCAACATTGCCTTCCGTGTGGTCCTGCTCAAAACAACACTCTGTAGACATTGAGGCATCAACCAAACATAACATTTCAAAGTGTTTTAAGCTGTCCAGGTGCTTCCTGATATTAACAATAATAACTACTATTTATTGAGGGCTTCCTATGTGCCAGGTTCTGTGTGTCTTTGTGATCTCGTTTCATCTTTAGACAAGCCTGTGAAATAAGCCAGAGGCTATTTCCTCATGTGTGTACCACAATGCCTGCTAAATAAATAGATACTTGGTACTTGCTTATTGGATTAAACTGAATTGAAATAAAATTTAGAAACCAGAGATCTTTTCTATCTTCCTACTTTCTTTCAGAAAAATGAAGTGGACCTCATGCTCACAAATTTCCTGAAAATCTCCACTTTGTTCTTTGATAACATATTCTGATGCCTCAAGAACAAAGAGAAACATATTTTCAAAGCACGGGTTAGTAGTCTCTTCAAAGGAGGAATAAAAATGTAGATTCACTCAAGGAGATTAGTATCATGGAATATGGAGTTATAAGGAAACCTCAGGAAGTTATCTAGTTTATAACCTTGTCTCTAGGCAAAACTACAACAAAGCTATCATGAACACATCTCTGCCTGTGTCTCCAGTTCAAATCTTATTATAACCCATGATAATTCTGATCTCCAAATGATACAAAGATCCCTCTGATCCAACAATCGGCCAGTTTATTTCAAGCAGTGTTTAATAAGGCCAAATTTCAACAAGAAACGTTTTAGTGGGCCAGAGAATGAAAACTCAAACAGGAGAATTTCAAAAAGCTCCATAAAGGCCAAAGACTCTGCGAGCGTGGATTTGTATCAGCGTGTTTTTATTTTTGAAACTGCAAATCCTGAACTCTGGGAGAAATTAAAGAGCAAAGAAATTCTGAAACTAAAAAATTTCATTACACCAATAAAATAAATACCTATTTCTTATAGGTCAGGAGTAAATGATCATTACATGTACCTCTTTATTGGATTAATAAACATGGTTTTGTTCAAGACCCCTAAGGCAAATGTACAATAAAATGTGAACAAGAAGAAGATGAAAAGGATAATATCTTTGAGCACCTTCTAACCCAACAAGTGAATTTTTATGTACACGTTTGTCCATTATAAAATGCAAAGATCATTTATGAAAATAGGATGATAACAACGGGGCTTAAAGTGCATGCATCAGAAGTCCATTATAATCTCACTTGTTTTTAGATGCTTTCTGCATTCAGCTTGGTCAAGACATTCCCTCGGAGACATCTCAACTATACTTAGCAAAGCACAGTATCAGGTTTTCTCACAGTATCAGGTTTATTAAAAGAGTCAAATTATCTTCATTCACTACAAATGAATGAAGATAATGAATGAACTTAATTAATCAGCTAATTTATTAATTAAGGAAAGATGTCTTAAAACGACTGCTATGTTGTCCATTAAGGATAAAGATGCTGACATTCTGTAGAGTCAGCTATCTAATGGGAGTAGAAAGTGGCTTTTCCATGATGAAATAACGTAAGAATAGAGCATTGGTTTCCCTATTTCCTTTCATGCCTGGGCCTCATGAGCATTTTCCATGCTGCCTCACTGTTACTCAGACAAAGGTTCTGCTGTATCCAATACCATATATGTCATGTGTCTATTATATTTTTAATTTTTTAATTGAAGTATACAGTTGATTTACAATGTTGTGTTGGTTTCAGATGTACAAGGTATAGCAAAGTGATTCAGATATATATATATATCTGAATATACACACACACACACACACACACATATATATATATATATTCTTCTTCAGATTCCTTTCCTATATAGGTTATTACAAAATATTGAGTATAATGGAGACACATGTCATGTGTCTTCAGACTCTGCCTTTTCTATTTGCAGCCATCCGTGCTTGAGACACAGACCAAATTAACCATCAGTACAGGCTGCAGGCTATACTGGCTATTGGAAATCCCTGGGACATGTGTCCTCTGGAAAACTAACCAAAGTTGTTGCTGTTGTTCTTGTTGTTTTAATTTTAAGAATTTTATTTGAATGTCTTCCTAACAGATATGTTTCTGCCTTAATATAATATACAATTGTCCCCTGAACAACATGGGGTTTGGGGCACCCACCACCTGTGTAGTCAAAAATCTGAGTGTAACTTTACAGTTGGCCCTCTGTATCCACGGTTCTACATCCACAGATTCAACAAATCATGGATCGTGTAGTACCGTAGTATTTACTGATGAAAAAAATCTGCATATAAGTGTACCTGCCCAGTCCAAACCCGTGTTGTTCAAGAGTCAACTGTATTGGTATAGTACAGTTTAGTATAATACTGTAATATAGGATAGTATTAGTACTAGTATTATAGTATAGCATTAGTACTATAGTAAGTGCCATACAGAAAAATATTAGAATTATAGTATATTATTAGCATTCGTATCAGTATTATAGTAAAATATGTTATAGCATAGTATTAGTATAGTATGTTAGTACAGTCTGGAAGCATAAACCCAATATATATTTCTATAATAATGAGGTAAATAATGTTAGCTGCCATAACAAATAAATCCTGGAGGCTTAATACAAAAACTTTTCCTTTTTCACTAGGATCCCATCTAATCCATAAATACAGCAGGTAGGTTCCCAGGCTCTTTCCATTGTGTGCCATGCTGTTGTCACCTCCAGGCAGTGGAAAGGTAAAGAGAAGGTAGAAGGGGGCACCAACTTCATAAAAGTCTTGAGTGAAAGTACCACTCATCATTTTCATTCTCATTCCACTGGTGAGAACCAGTGTGTGCCTGGGATAGCCAGAGGGCCATATCTAGATGCAAGGAGGGTTGGGCAATTCAATCCCTGGCTGGGCAAACATTCTCCAGCTAAAATTCCATCATGTGGATAATGCCAACGAATTCCACTAGGCATTCAGCCATCTCTCCCACACTGTTCTTTCTTCTTTCTCTCATACTGTTCTACAGCACACCCTTAAAAGGCTTTTCCTCTTGTTGTTTGTTGAGAGGTGAGGGTTTCAGAGAGGTGCAATTTGACTGTACTTCTGTGGCTGAAGTACAAGATATTTAATGAAAGGGTCATCTCTCTCTTTGATATACTTGCTTTACTCACAGCCAAATTCATTGTCTGAAGTTCTTGTCCACTTGGGTAAAATATTTAGTAGATATCTAAGTGTCTATTCTCCTTCCTGCTTCTAGATCCCTAATTATATGATATCAAATTATCCTGTCTCTAGCAAGCTTCATGACTTTTTTTTTCCTTGAATCTATAGATTCCAACGCTGAGGCAATGTTCTTTGGTGAAATACTTACAGACTTCATCTATCAGGGAAAAAAGAAATTCTGGTAAGCTCTTTATTTACTCAACAAACATTTACTGAGCATCTGCTGTGTACAAGACTAGACTGTGGGAGTCCTGAGTTATACAAAATGCAGTTCCTACTCCCAAAGAATGTCTAGGTAACGTAAAGAAGAAATGCAGTCCTCCCTAAATTTTCTTTCTCCTTTCTCTTTTCCCTTAAAGAAAAAAATAAATAAATAAACCACACCAAAAAACTCCCAAATACATATTCAGAAGTTAGTCCAGTAGAGGGCAGCACACACACGTACACTCACCTCCACTGGCACCCCTACACCCCCAATAAACCTAGCTAAGTAGTGAAAGTTCTTTGCGCAGGACCCAGCACACCGTAGGTATGCAACTGATCCTTAGGGGGGAAAAAAAAAGACATAGAGTAGCAAGGGAGAAAGCACTTAAAAAGAGGCAAACGTGCCTTAAATAAAATTAGTATTCTAAAAGATAACAAAGAACTATCTAATTTATTCCTCACGTCTTAGTAATTGTTTCAAAAACACAGTGTACATAGAATGCAGTAAAAATCCACTTATAGTGAAAATGCTCTATAATTCAGCTCTATTATAATATTACTGTGTCTGATTCGTTTTCTCTGAACTCTGATACAGCTATGAAAATGAGAAAATCAATTGTAACATTTTTTCATCAGTGAAAATAGAGACAGATGGAACCTAATTATTAAAACTGCCATGTACCTTAGTCACCCACATGCTTAGATAAATTGTCCAGTTCTTCAGCACATTTTAACCATGCAAGAGAGTAAGAGATAAGCACTAACTCATTAACACTGTATGAAATGGTTCCGTTTACTAATAAAAGATTCTCTAATAACAAAGCTTTGTGGGTCCAAAAGGGAGATTTATTGTATAACTAGCATTTGCAGGAAAAAAAAAATGTATACATTTGCTGTTAATAAACTGAGAGCTAAAGTTTTTTCTCCTTGTAATAAGCCTTGTACATAGGTTTGTGTATTGCGTTGTAATTATGGTCTTCAAACCAGAGAATTGCTAAATTAGCACATCTAATGAAATCAATACATGCTGGGGCACCAAGAACCTTTGTGAGGTCTGCAAGGAAAACTATTTAGCAAGGCATGAGGGCCTTTTGTTTCCATAGAGTGCTGATTCATTACTTCTAAGCAGACTACTGATGATTAAACTGAAAGAGTCAGTTACTGAAAGAGTAAGGTACAGTTTTAACAAGTTAACTCATTCCTACTTAACCCATGAGAAAAAAATCCCTTTCATCTGAAAGTAACAAAGTTTCTTTGGCAACATCAGTAGTAGAATTAGCTTCTCCTTCCTCTTTCCTAGATAAGTGCAATTGAAGTGAGTAAATAAAAATTAGAAAAACTAAAATGGCAAAGAGAAAAATAAGACATTTTCAGGAACCCTGGGTCACAGAAGACATTTTATCCTTCCTTCCACTAAGGTTGCAGGCTGTCAGATTTTCACCCTGACATTTGGGTTTTTTAATACTGTATTGGGTGTCAGAGTAAACATCTGTCATGCCTTCAGATCAATTTAGAAAAAAAAATTAATATTTTAAGAGTCTGTGTCAAAATGCCCCTACCCCTTTACCACTTTGAACTTTTTCAAGATTTTAAAAGTTTTCTTCAATTTCTTTTTTCTAAAATCTAAGTGCTTTTTCCTTCCTATTTCATCAATTCTTGAAAATGGAAAAAAAAATTGAACTATTCAATCTAACTTTGTTGATAAAGGAGAGAAAATGGGTTTCCACGGCTTATTCTCTCTGGTAATGACAATTTCCTGAGGCATAATTCTTGCAAATATATGCATCTTGGCAGAAGGTGCCATCTGAGAGGTAGCAGCATAGGGGAAGTCCAAGTTTGGCCAGGAGAGCACCTCAGCCACTAAACTCCCTTCTATCCTAGAAGGGAGACAATAACTTAGAAGTGCTGCACCAATAGCATTTTTGCTTAACAGGCTTTTTAAAATGATGGAACCTATTCACTTTGATTTCATGAAAGGTCTTTAAATAATGCATTTTCCCCAAAATAATTCAAGACAAGGGTGGACTCTCGCTGGCTCCTGAGTTGGAAATGTTCTTATTTGTGTTGGAAGTTTGGAAAAGTTCAGTTCATTGCCCTGAGATTTACAAATTCTGTATTTGCCTTCCACAGTTTTAAGTTGGTCAGCTCTAAAGATCTTCATATTCATGATTCTCGTCTTATAATTTCTCACTGTAAGGCGCAATCAGTTTTGCAGTCACCTACCCTCTCCCCGCTGCCAGAGAGCTATAATAAATGTTTGAGTAGCACTTTACAGTATACAAAGTACTTGTATGATAGCTAGGGTAAGGCAGAGAAGTACTGTGATGTAAACAATGTTATCTTTGTCGAACAGTGAACTATAAGACACTTACACCAAAAACAGATACACACTGACTCTGCCAGTCATTAGGCATGCAATTATATACTACCTTGTGCTTCTACTTGCCTGCTTTGTGTGTGTCTGATGTTTTTTCTTTTCAACTGGCTTTTAAAACCATTCAGAGATCATGTCACAGATTTCTTTTTTTATCACCCTCACCTCTAGCACAATATTGAATAAAAAGTAAATGTTCAATAATTAATTGAAGGAATGAAAAAAAAAAGTGAATGAATGCAGGAACAAAGAATGACTCATTAGGGAAGAAGCCATTAAAATTTAGCCTGAGAACTCTAAAGCCAGAACTTTTGAGTGTTAAGAAATGTGGCTTCATGTCTAGGCTGAATCCCTGCCTATTCAATTTCAGGCCTTAATCACTTTCACAATATGAAGTAGGGATGGAGCATAACTGATATCTTTATTCTCTGCTGGGCAAACTCTGCCTCAATGTCAAGATACATTAGGCCATTTTCCCCACCCTCCATAAAGTCGTCCTTGCCTGAGCCCTAAGATCTGCCCCTCCTCTGAATTTCTATAACATTTATAGCCAAATTAGCACTCAGTCACTCAGTCATTCCCTAGCTTTTCTTGTTTTTTTTTTTTTTTTTTTTTTTTTGGACAATCTTGTCTCTATTTTTGACTGTCTTCTACAACTTTTGGATCTGCCAGAGTATTTAGCATAGTAGCAGACTCACATCATGGGCATGTATTACGTATTTTTATTCAGATAATGGTTTTATTCATTCATGCATTCAACAAATACTGTCAAATACCTAGTCTGTACCAGGGACTGTCCTGAGCATAGAGAGAAAGCACGAAACAAAACAAAGCCATTGCCTTCATGGAGCTTACATTCTAGCTGTGGGAGACAGACAAACAAATAAGCTGACGTCTTCCACTCTGAGAATATGGCACCCTGTGTCAGCACAAAGAAGTTATAGAAGCTGGACCTTTGCCCCTAATCCCACAGAAATGGAATGATGTCTGACAAATGCGGATTTGAGCAGCTCTTTTGCCCCTTTTCTGCTTGCCTATTTCTGTTTCCCTTAAACCTTAATTATAGAAGTGAGATCCCTGGCAATCTAACTTAATTCCTGACTTACGCTCTCCTGAATGCACACCACACCTTGCCTAACCTGTTGACTCTTTCCCTAGATTAAAAGAAGTAAGAATGAAGAATGAAGTAGTTAAAGAATGACTAGCTCTCTACCCCAGCAGTCCCCTTAGCAATCCTGAAGGCAGACCGTGCGGGCAAGATAACATCTGAAGACAGATAACAAGGAGCCAACCATTCTTCATGCAATGGAGAATGATGCAGAGCTTGACGTCCTGCCTTGATGATTCACTGACATTCTTTCCCCTTTAAAAAATGTCATGGCAGAGCAGAATCTTGGGAGTTGGTTTTGAGGACACAAGTCTGCCTTCTCCCAGAACTACCGGCCTTCTGATTAAAGCAAACTTTCCTTTCTACCAACACTTGCCTCTCAAGTATTGGCTATTTATTCTCATTTTTGTACCTGGGTTTTGTTACCGGTTTCTATTTGTTTGGTATCTTTGATGGAATCAAGGTATTCCTTTTCATCCCTTTTGCTCCCTTTTGTGCTTTCATTTTCTGTTGTGATGTCTAAAAACGGTGTTTTTCATAAGAAAGAGAATCATAGGGTAAAACACAGGCATAGGTTATATTAGGCTGTTGTTTGAGCTGGCCTCACAGACTGGTGGGATTCTCACCAGATTGGTGTCAGTTTGGACAAACTTGGCTTTGGGTCACCAATAAAACTGGATGAGGTTCTCCTTCTTTTTTTTTTTTTTTTTTTTTTTTTTTTGGTCCTGAGAGCTTGGCTTTGATAGAGAGACTGTGTTCTTTCTGGTTTTCTGCTTGCTGGGGGTGTGGGTTGTTGCCTCTGCATTAAGAGGACAAACATCAGGGATGGGTACCCAGGACATGAAGTGCACAACTCTTACCACCTCTCATGAGGTCCTCTAAGTCTAAATCTTCTCCGCTTCCAGGAGAAACTCCTGCTTCTCCAATATACTCTCGTTATCATCCTTATTCTTATATCTATCTTTCTAAATGGCATCATTTTGCCAAGAATGATTTGTGCTTTCAGTGGCTCCTCTGGGGAACATTTGAGATGGACAAAATTGTTCATTTGAGAGGCATCATAGAAAAGAGAGCATAAGATTACTTAGTTCCAATTGGTAGCATTTTTGTATTAGTATGCAGAGGTTATCAAGTGAATTCTGAATCAAAAATTGCTTCACTAAAAGATTCTTTGTCCAAGGTTAATGAGCAAAATTTGACAAACTTAAGCAACAATAAACTAGACTCATTTCCCTAGTAAATCCTCCCTCTCCTGTCCTCCAGTTGCCTCCCTACATCCAGTCCCCTCTTCCCCTTTGTCCTGTTCTCTCTTCTGTCATCTCCTCACTCCTTCTTCCCCTTGTCCAGACTCCCTGCTTTTTCCCAGTGGTTCTAAGACTCCAAAATACTTGTTGCTTCAAAAGATCCATCTTCCTATGAGCCAGGTATGCAGGCAACTGTAGAACTTAACCCTTAGACCAAAGCTTAATTAAGAGCTATAATTAAGGATTTCCTTATACTCAGAAAGGACCAGCAACTATCCAGAGAAAAACTTAGAATTCTTTTGGGTGCACAGGGCCCAGGGTTACCTGATCCATATTAAAATGTACACATTTTGGACAGAACCTCAGAGGTTAAATCTTAAATGGCAAAACCTGATTGGACTGACCCAGAAAGTGACCTACAGGATCTTTCTTTCCACAATAAACCTAAGGATCCATAATTTAAAAAAAAAATTTTAAAGGCCAAAACATAAGTCAAAGTTCCCTAAAAACTATATTTGAACATTCTAATAAAATTTGGTCAGACCATAATTCAATCATATAAACAAAATAGAAAACTATAAGATAATTTCAAGATACACTAGAAAATACCTTCAAATGACACTCAGGAGATAAAGAAGGTGCTGAGGTAACAGCAGCTCTTTTATCTCATTTTTCATTAGAACTAAACCTGATATTAGATACCTAATTAAAGAACAGAAATTAGAATGAGAAATAGCTCCTTTACTTGAATTACAGCTCCTGGCAGAACATTTTGAAAGGGCTTAAGAACAAAAACCATACAGGACCAAAAATAAATATATGGCCCTACAGATCGAACAGCTGTGGGCCCACTTCCCAACTGATCACCTGGTAACAAGGACACCTGTACATGTTGTAAACAGAAAGGACACTGCATAAAAGATTGTCCTAGCTTGCAAAATGGAAACCAAGATGATGAACTATCAGAAAATTCATGCCAATGTGTGTGCTCCAAAGAAGGAAAAAGTGCCCAATATTGCACCTTATCCTTAAACACTGAAGGTTAATCAACCATCAATACAGATGGTTAACCTTATCAATTCCTGGTAGATGTGAGGGTGACTCTTTCCACATTAAGCTCTGCCATTTTTTTTTTTCAGCTCTTCCGTGGAGTAGACATATCACACAGCTGGTAGGTATTTCAAATAACCCACAGATTTCTCCATGTCCCAGTCCTTAACTGAAACCCTTGGGGCCTTTGCCGAAAAACCCCTTCCTACTCTATGACACCACTCCTGCTTTTTAATAGAAAGGGCCACTGGCTTTACTGTAGAGGATCTCTGCCTTCTTCATTGTGCTTCTAGACCAGGCCAATTCCTATCTTTCTGCCTTCACCTGGGAAGGACAACAATATACCTGACAGGCATGCCCAGTGGTTCATGAAGCCCCCTTTTACTTTTCCATGTTTTTCAATCAGACTTAAATGATCTCAATTTCCCTCATGATTCAGTTCTAATACTATATGTAGATGACCTCTGTTAACCTTTGTTCAGAAAACAAGAAAGCCTGTCAAGAGGATTCCATTTTCTTACTCACAGCCTTAGCAAAAAAGGGACATGAATTGCTTGCCAAAACACAGTCCATTATTTAGGGCATGACCTATCTAAGTAGGGAAAATCACTGCCCCCTGATATATTATAAAGTATTCTAACATATCCTAGATCCCTTACAAAATAACAACTAAGAAGATTTCTAGGTTTAAATGGATACTTCAGATAATGAGTGCTGCATTTTTCTGAGATTGTGACACCTCTGTGTGAAGTGACTAAGTCCTCAGTAAGAGACCCTCTCCTCTGGAAACCCAAACATGAACAGGTCCCGGTAACTTGGATAAGGCTTTGCCACAGCCTCCTTCCCTAGACATCCCTGACAACAAAAAGCCCTTTTGTCTGGTTTTACATGAGATCTCGACAAGCCCTTGGGATTTTAACGCAACTTCTTGGGAACCATCAAAAACCCATCACCTACCATAACCTCATCCTTGACACTGTTGAAAAGGCTTACTACCTTTGTCTTAAGGCAATGGAACCTCATGATTCCTCATGAAGGACAGATGTTACTATTGACTGAGAACATACAACAGCCAGACAATTAATCTCTTATGAGACTCTTATTCTTTCCTCACATTACTATTCACCACAGTCACAGCCTGAATTCTGCCACTCACTTGACCCCACCAGGAGAAGGGAACCTCCTGACTGCCTTGACTCAGAGAACTTTCCTATACCTCATGCAGATCTGTTGACTCCCATTGAAAATCCTGACCTAACATTATTTGCTGATGGAAAACTGAAACCAGAGGTTATCAAGCAGGATATGATGTCATTGATTTAAGCTCTACTTTAGAATATCATTCCCTACCTGAGATAAAATCAGCCTGGATGGCAGAACTAATTGCACTTACTAGAGCTTATTAACTTGCCAAAGACCAGAGAGTAAACAAAGATGCAGATAGCAGGTATGTTCTTGGAGTAATACATGACTTTTAGATGCTTTGGAAACAAAGAGTATTTCTTACTTCTCCTGGAACCACCATAAAGGAACGTTTGAATGCACTGTACTTGCACATACAGATGGCCAACAGGCACATGAGAAGACGCTCAACATCGCTAATTATTAGAGAAATGCAAATCGAAACTACAATGAGGTACTACCTCACACCGGTCAGAATGGTCATCATTGAAAAGTCTAGGGACTTCCCTGGTGGCGCAGTGGTTAAGAATCCGCCTGCCAATGCAGAGGACACGAGTTTGAGCCCTGGTCCAGGAAGATCCCACAAGCCACGGAGCAACTAAGCCCGAGTGCCACAACTACTGAGCTTGCGCTCTAGAGCCCACGTGCCACAACTACTAAGCCCATGTGCCACAACTACTGAAGCCTGAGTGCCTAGAGCCCATGCTCCGCAACAAGAGAAGCCACTGCAAGGAGAAGCCTGTGCACCGCAACAAAGAGTAGCCCCTGCTCGCCACAACTAGAAATGCCCGCGTGCAGCAACAAAGACCCAACACAGCCAAAAATAAATGAAATTTTTAAAAAAAAGTCTATAAATAACAAATGCTGGAGAGGGTATGGAGAAAAGGGAACCCTCCTACACTGTTGGTGGGAATGTAAATTGGTGCAGCCACTATGCAAAACAGTATGGAGGTTCCTCAAAAAACTAAGAATAGAGCTACCATATGATCCTGCAATCCCACTCCTGGGCATATATTTGGACAAAACTATAATTCAAAAAGATACATGCACAGCTATGTTCACAGCAGCACTATTTACAGTAGCCAAGACATGGAAACAACCTAAATGTCCATCAACAGATGAATGGATAAAGAAGATGTGGTACATATATACCATGGAATACTACTCAGCCATAAAAAAAGAACGAAATAATGCCATTTGCAAGCAACATGGATGCAACTAGAGATTATCATACTAAGTGAAGTAAGTCAGAAAAAGAAAGACAAGTATCATATGATATCACTTACATGTGGAATCTAAAATATGACACAAATGAACCTATCTATGAAACAGAAACAGAATCATGGACACAGACTTGTGGTTGCCAAGGGGGAAGGACTGGGAGTTTGATACTAGGAGATGCAAACTGTTATCTATAGAATGGATAAACAACAAGGTCCTACTGTATAGCACAGGGAACTATATTCAATATCCTATAATAAACCACAATGGAAAAGAAAAAAATTAAATTCAGTATACTTCCTATAGAGGTGGCTATCATAATGGTTGTGGCCCATGCAAAAAGAGACAATATGGAAGCTAAAGAAAATGCTCTCACAGATCATTCCGTCAAACAAGTAGCCTTAACCAAGATTATGAGTCTATGCAAACCCTCAAAGAATAAATCTCTGAAATGATTCAGAGAATCGTTATAAAATATTAATGTTTAGGCTCCAACTTCAAAAAGAAAGAATGGGGGAAAATCTGGTTTTACCTTTCACTCAGATAATCTCTGGTTCTCCCAAGAAAAGCACTTGATGGCATCAGATGGTTTCAAATGGATATTAGCTAAATTTCTCTATGTAACTACTCACACTGGTGCAGACAAATTGGTTACTGTCTTAAATTGGCATTGGTGGAAAAACTTTGGAAAGACAGTTGAAGTTATCTGCAGGTCATATGTTACCTATCAACAACGTAATCCTGGAAAAACTATAAAGTTGGGACACAACCAGGAACCAAAACCTCAGGGGGCTTTGGAACACCTTCAGATGGATTGTACTCAGCTTCTACTCTCCGTGAGCTTTGAATATATTTAGTTATTGTATGTCTATATTTAGGATGGGTTGAGACACTTCCTTGTCAAAAACCTACAACCTAATAGTTGCTAAAATGCTGTCTGATTTTATGTTTCCAACCTGGAGCAGACCAACTTTTATACCAAATGACTGAGGATCACATTTTATGAGAACTACTATAAAAGAACTCTGTAAGGTATTACCCCTCACTCAAAAACAATACTGTCCTTACCACCACAATCTTCTGGAAAAGTTGAAAGAATCGATATAACCTGTAAATAAAAATGATAAAAATGTTCAGAAACCCCTGGACTCCTTTGGCCAAGGATACTAGCCGTTATAGTCATAGGGCCCTCTCCCCTGAGAACACATCAGTTGTTACCTTATGAATTGGAAACTGGAAGGTCCATGCATTTTAGGATTTCACCTATGATACTAGACTTGCCCTGATGCATGCAGTTATGGCAAAATACTGCAAAGGACTCCTATGGTTTAGCCAGTCCTATCACTGACAGTTTAAGGCTGCCTTCCTACATCTTTTTTTTTTTTTTTTCCCCTACAACATCTTCTTAAACAGATTCGTCATGATCTTGGACCAGAAGAGATTTTGTCTATTGAAAGAGACATCAGAGAAAAACTGCTTTTTAAGCTCACTGGAAAGGACCTTATGAAGTATTGTTAATAACAAATGCAGCAATGAGATTCCAGGTAGTCTATCGTTGGGTTCATATTTCACAACTAAAGAAGCAATTCCAAGTCTGACCCAATTGAAAGGCTACTCCAACTCAGACAAGAGCTTCAAAATGAGGCTCATCCTTCATTATTCAGGCATTTTACCTAGGTGTTCACATAAGTCATTCTTTATGTGCAAAATCAGAGCAGTGGTCCCATTGGTAGGAATTATACAAACAGAAAGGACTGTAATGAACTTAGTAACTCTGGCAGCAGCTGTTAACAGTGCCATCTCTGCCCTAGATGGAATAGAGAGCAATGTAAATTCATTGTCATGAGTATTAATGGGCAATTACACTGCTCTAGATTTCTTGTTGGCTAACTATGGTGGTGTCTGTGCCATTGCTAATACTGCTAGCTCTATTTGGATCAAGGAAATAGACCAGATAGAACAACCTATCTTGTTCCATATTCTACGCCATATATCTTATGGCCTATGGGATTCGTTCTTTTGCTCTAGGGTTGACAGTTAGGGTTCCAAATTTTAAAGAATCTTACAGGGATTATTAACCGTTCTTGTTTTTGTAAGAGTAATCATGGTGCTGGACCACTGCATGCTATCCACAGCCTTAAATGCTTCTGCACAGCTGATCGCTCATGAGATGATTGCCATGATGACATAACAAAAAGGTCAAGAAAAATCTCGTGATACTAGTGACTGTGGAGACAACTAGAAATCTTCAAAAGGGGAAGAGCTGAATCTCTAGATTTCCATGAATTATTCAACCTTTCACAATCCAGAGAATGACCAAAAGGAGAAATGAAGAGACTGAATATATAAACAGATAATGGCCAGACCATATATGACAACAGAACTCTGACCCACAACTTCTGTAACAGCTAGCTTAGGAATCCAAACCACAACCTCTACAGCAACCAGTCCAGGAAGTCAAACAACCTCTGCAGCAATTGGCTCAACATGGTCAGGACTTGGTTATTGACTGCCAGCTTCCATATTTTTTGCCCCCTCTTCCAACACAAGACCAACCACAGAAAACCAAATACGCTCCTCAAAACCAATCACATAAGATGCTCCACTTCTAGTCAGCCTGCTCCTGGCTTCCTGAACAACTTCCAATCAGCATAACTGAAGCCATCTTCTTTTTGCACCATAAAGCTTCCCTACCATTCTGCTTGCCTTTGAGTTTCATGCCAAACACAAAGTGATGGTGGCTGACTGCCTTACTACAGCAAGCTCTGAATAAGTAACCTCTGTCCTTATTGGGGTTATCGTTGTTTATTTACACACAGGAAAGAGAGGTGGGAGACAGACCCTGGCTGAACCCTGAGAGAAGAAGCCATGATCTGATTTAGAGAGTTATTAGAAATCAAGGTTTTCCCTGGATCTCGGATCCCTAAAAACAAATTCATGCATTCCAAAGTGTCTGTGCTCAGGTTCTTTAAGTAGAAAAAATCTATTCCATGATATTATATCTTTTAATAATAATAAAAAAAAATGTCCATTATTCAGCTGTCTTCAGCAACAGACAAGTCATTAAATGGGATTTCAATAGGCAACATCCCAATGAAAATGTTGGTTTGTTTAACTGATGGCTATTATGATATTGGAGCCTGGATACATGAAAATGGTGTTTTTACTGTCCATAAAGGTGATAAATCATATTTGGGACTGGAGTCTAATTTACAGCTTATGTGCTTTTATATTACCTGCTGGCATGCTAAAAGAGGTTGATGTAGACAGATAAATAAAACATACAAATTGTTAAAAATTTAAATATTCACTTAGCAGAATCCACTAAACTACTGAGTTTGGAGGATTTAAGCAATCAAATATGCAGGTTCTTTAAGAGAAAATGCTGTTTAGGGGAAATGAGCTTCTAGAGTGTTTTGGATTTTTCTTCCCCAAATATCCATTATTCAATTATCTCCACAACTGAAATGCAACTTGATGTTCTTTGCCTTACAAAAAGAAAAATGCTGTCCTAATTTTTTGTTTTGTTTTGTCTTAGGCAAGTATGTCTAGAATGGAGGAAACCCTGGAACAATGATAAAGGCTTGTTCTATCTCCTGATGGACAGAAGGAAGAATACTGTGCAATCATTTCAGGGCTCAAAAGTCAAGCAGACTTCAAGAGGAACATTCTCAATGCGGAGCCTACAGAGAGAGGCCTGCTGAGCTGGGAAAATGGTTGGTATGAGCTACATGTAGGTAATGTCATTTACTATTTAAAATTTAGGCTAAATTTAAGAGCCACTCTTTTCAAAAACATATTGATAGTTTGTAAGACTGTTGGATCTTGGGGATAACCTGTAGGAACCCTGGAGAGCAACACATTAATTAAAGGCCCCTCAAACTTCACCTGATAATCAAGAAGAGTATTGGCGGGGCTTCCCTGGTGGCGCAGTGGTTGAGAATCTGCCTGCTAATGCAGGGGACACGGGTTCGAGCCCTGGTCTGGGAAGATCCCACATGCCACGGAGCAGCTGGGCCCGTGAGCCACAATTGCTGAGCCTGCGCGTCTGGAGCCTGTGCCCCGCGACGGGAGGGGCCGCGATAGAGAAAGGCCCGCGCACCGCGATGAAGAGCGGTCCCCGCACCGCGATGAAGAGTGGCCCCCGCTTGCCGCAACTGGAGAAAGCCCTCGCACGAACCGAAGACCCAACACAGCCAAAAATAAATAAATAAATAAATAAATAAGAAAATCCTTTAAAAAAAAAAAAAAAAAAAGAAGAGTATTGGCAGAATTGATATCTAGTGTCAAAAAAATCTCGCATTAGACCTTCGATCTCCCAGTGACCGGAGGGATAAAGGTTCAACTCATCTGCAAGTTTCATAAGGCTGAACTCTATGTTAGGATACTCAGTAGAAATGACTCAGGGATTCTTGACTACTTCACTTGGCAGTAACTGCAGATATCAGCCCAGTCTTATAGCTTTGGTCTGGAAGCTTTTCTCAATGGCATGAAGTTCCTCTATGGCATATGTGGGTATTTTCTAACCCATCAAGGAGTGGCTTAAGTATTGTTTTGTGGCAAGTTTCTTCCCCAAGTCTGCTAATCAATGCCTGTAGTGAACTCAAACAGAATATCCTCATTACCTCCTCAGAATAATAATTACACTTCAGAGACTTTTCACACATATTAGGTCTTTGGTTTTGAAAGTATGTTCCGAAGACCACCTGGGATATGAGCAAATGGAGGTTTAGGGATCTCACGCCAGCCCTACCGAATTAAGACTCTCCAGGAATGGGATCCTAAAATTTGTATTTTAACAAGCTCTCCACGTGAATCTGACACATACAGCTGTTTCAGAACCATTGCCTGTGATCCTCAAGCCATTCTTGGAGAGTGGTAAACCAGGGATCTTGTCTTACTTGTTCTCAGCAACAAATAAACATTTGTTGAATAAATGAGTGAATTATTAAATGACAGAAATTATTTGAAGTATGAGGCAAATAAGAGTCAAAGATCACTTTTCTTATTTTATATATACATGTATATATTTATATTTATTCTTATACTCCATTTAGCTTTGTATCAGAATGTCTAGGGTGCCTGTTAGAAATTAGGATTCCCTAGCCCCTTTCCAGACCTACACTCCCCATTCCTACAACAATGGAGCTTTGCTCAGTACTCTGAATATCAGCCACCTTTCATGATTAACAAAACACAGTGAAAATAATGATGGTAATTAAATGAGATTTAATTTATTATCACAAAAGCCTGGAATAGAAGGTTCTGTTATCCATGTTTTATATATGGAGAAATATAAGGTGAAGAAGATAAATCCTTGCCTTATTACCCAGTAAGAAGGAGATCCACAAGCTTAATTCACGTCACCAGTCCACAGTGCTTCTAACATCATGGAAAAGACAGCCTACACATATAGAGTATATTCATCCTCAAATCTTAAATGTTGAGATTAAAGGAGGACAACAGGCAAAGTTACCATGTCATAGAGTCTTTTCTAGCAAGTCAAATCAGTAAGTATTTAGTGATAGTCTAATAGGTACATTGAAAGTTACACAGTAATACTGGAGCCAGATATCAAGGCAAGGCAGTATAGAAAAGCTTCAGGACAATGCTCCATCCTCAAATTAACAACCAAAAAATCAACTATAAATCCAATGGTGTAAAAGCAGGTCATGCTTGCAATAAACTGAGAGGGTATCTGGGAAAAGGGATTCAAGCTGGACTTTGCAGGGAGACAAGTTTTAATAGTCAAATGGACTGAACAGGTGTTCTTTTTATCTCTTTATTCAACATGTATGGATTATCTTTTAGATACTAAAAACTATATTAATTAACAAGGAGGTAGTTTCCCCAATATTTCATCCTTTTGGGAATCATCTGTATCCCATTTCCTGTGGATAGAGTGGAACTGACTGTATCCACCTGCCTCAGGAGTAGACACATGACTCAAACATGGGCAGTTAAGTCCTCAGTTCTCTTGGCCACAAAGGGATAAGCATGGGGCCCAAGATGAACTGATCAGAGTCCTCTCAGGAGGTATTCTTTCAGAGAAATTAAAAAATATTAACTTTCCCATCACAAGCTATATATTCCAAGTATGCAGTGGCTGCATATAATCTTCTCTGGCTACACGGAGGGAGGCTTCTTCTATGAGAGAAAATGCAGGCAGTGAGCAAAAGAGTGAGTACTGATAATCATTTGACTCCCTGAACCCAGGTCTGACTGGAGCCTGGACCTTTTCAATATTTGAGCCAATAAACTTCCTTTTATGCTTAAGCTGGTTTGAGTTGGGTTCCTTTCTTTTGCAGCCAAAAGATATTCCAACCAGTAAAGCAATGACAGAAAGTAAAAAAAAAATCAACAAGCTTATATATAGTTAAGCAAACAAGAATACTAATAATTATAATGCAGTGTGATACATGTTATAATAAATCTTAAGCACAAGATGATACGCTAGCACAGAAGAGGGCCACCTTATTCCTTATCTGGAGTTAGAACTATCACACTTCTGCTACTGAACGGTTATCAGTAGGGATTTATTAGCCTTAATCCCTCTAACTAATCTTTGTCCTCTACTATAAATGGAAATGATCATTCAAACCAGTCAGTAGACAAACCAATGTAATTGTCTTCTAAATGCATAGCATATAAGCATTAAAAAACGGCACAGAAACCACGGAGAAGATTCTTCCTTTATTTTCTTGACTTATTAAGGAAGTTATAATTTATAAGCAATTTTAAATAAGACCTTTCTTTACTAGAGAAACTCCCTGAAACTCAACATCAAAAGCACTATTTACAGTCTCTTAAAATCCTTTATTTTCTAGTTAAGTAGAAAATGCCCCGTTCAACAATGATCTTCATGTCCGCAGATCCGCTGGAGTTAGATAAATATTCTCTGAAAACTGTCCTAATTTGTTTTTAGCCTCAAAGGAGTTGAGGACAGAGGTAGCACAAAATGAGGAAAGGGGAAGAATTTGATAGGTAGATAGATGATAGATAGATAGATAGATAGATAGACAGACAGACAGACAGACAGACAGATAGACTCTACATTTACAGTCTGTCATGTGTATGTTATGTTATCTTCAGTAATGGATAGATGTTAAAGTTAGGATGACTTCAAGTTACAGTCAGTATTAGTCAATGGCAGGGGAAAGAAAAAAAAGCAAATGTTGTATAGGATTGTCAAAAGGAAGGAGCACCAAGATTTGGCAGGCTTCGTTGTAATTCAGGGGAAGAGAAAATTTCCAGCTCAAGAAAATATTAAAAAGTCAGTGTGAATCCCTAGATCAAAGGGTAAAAGATGCTGGGAAGTAGAAGGAAGGTGGGTTTTGGAAATACATGACTAATTCAAAGTATGGAGAATTTAAGCAAAAATAATGGACTAAACTAAATTCTGTTGCAGGGGCTAGCTGAGATAGTCTTCTACGTAGCGCAGAGAAGAGGAAAAATAAACCCCTAAGATTATTTTGTTTGCTAATTCCATGATTTTTTTGAGGCCTGAAGACTTTTAGTGAGACTGAATTTAAGCAAAATTAGCCCTAGTTGGTGTTCCCCCTTACTGCCAAACTGAGTTTGCCTTGCCACTTCAGCAAACTCGAGAAGCAACTCTTATACTACAGCTCTGCCTCCAGAAGGATAGCAGAAGCAGGGGAGAGGAAGCACTTTTATCTGTAGTGTATAACTTGCTGTTTCTAAAAGAGGGCTTAAAGAAAACTCAACAGTAGACAGTAAACTCCTTAAGGATGGGTGTTCTGTCATCTCCATCTCCATCTCCATCTCTCTGCCAACACTGCCCTCATAACTCTGCACATGGTAGAAGAGGATTAATATGAGTCTAATGAATGCAGGTGGATTAATCAATATTCAGCAGAATAAACAAAGCTAAGAGGCCATCATTCGCTTGTCCTGCTAAAATAACTGGGCCCCTTGTAGCCAAATCTCTCTAGAAGAATCTCAGAGCCTAGCATAATGCTTGCCTCACAGTAGATGCTCTAAATAAATGGTCTTTTAATGAATGAATGAATGCCATGGATTCAAATTTCTGTATTGAACCTTTCATCCTGGTTTACGTACACCCCCAAATCACTAACACAGCATTCAACACAGATAGATCATTAACAAGGCAGAATGGCCAATTTCTCCCTGCCCTGGTCTCACAGTTTTGACAATGTTAGATGAGCTTTGGATACAGCAGTCAGAAAACTGTCCTTCTCCAAGGAAAAACTCCCCAATTACTGAGATAGTTTCTGCAGGCCTCCCAGATGAATTCACAGAGATGTAGATGTTGACCTTGAGGGAGGGATTTTTTTCTTTCTCTACTTGCTCTTATTCAAATGCTGTGCCCAAGTCAGTGATTTTGTGGCTTATTTGCAGAAGAGCTTCTGTACACAGGCGTGCTGCCCGTTTAGAGAACACATTGTGCGCCCCGCTCTGGAAGACTGCACACTATTTAACCAAAGGATCTGAATCCTTGGATACATTTTGTCTCTCTCCACTGCTTTATGCTTGATGGGAAAGGCAAGATGCAGAATATTTTCCAAGCAACGGATCTATGATTTTCACTGTAAGTTCAGAGTGCCCCAGGTAGGATTAGGCAAGCACCTTCTCAAGGGTGGGGGAAGTGTACTCATGAATGGGATGAAATTTAATCCAACTCATACTGTTTATCTGAGATGTTTCTTCAAAGCAGGTGGTGACACTAAGTGACACTTCAAAGTCTCCTGTCAGTCCTAAGAGAATGTGAAATCCCACGTAAATGGTTGTGTTTAAGCTACTCTGATCCTGATCCCCCACTTGTTACCTAGAAGAGTGTCAGAATCATAGCCTTACTTCCGATAGGGAAGAAATATCAGCCTGACCCCTCCTTCCAGGGAGGCTTCTTCCTCAAACTACCTATTAAGCAAGCACAGAAATAATTTCTTCCTTTGGGTGCAAATGTGGTGACAAAAACATCCAAAAGGGAGAAGCCTAAAATTGAACAGGAGCAGCCTGAAGTCAGAGGAAGGCTTATTGGAGTCTATTTCTCCATAGCTGCATCATCCCTTCTAACAGAATCCCTGGACCACTTTTGTTTGAGAATATAAGAAAAGCTCTTTCTCCCAGAAACATACATAGAAACAAGCCATGTACCTATTGTCAGGTGGTCTGCAAGGCCCCTTAAAGCCCATTCATGAAATTTCTAGGGGATCCTTGTGCTCCAGGTTAAATGTTCTTACACCAAACTTTGCTTTTTTTTTCTGTATCTTCTTGCCTTGATCAGACTAGGGGAAATATCTCATACTGTGAAAAAAAAAAAAAAAATGAAAGAACAAGAATCTGGAACCTCTGGGCCAGCACTAAGGTATTAAAAGAAAGCAATGAACCTTCCAATTACCCCAGCCAGATTCTTGACTCCCACTCTAGGCTTCATAGCTTGCACGAACAATGAGAATAGGATGCATTCTTTCATCTAGCAAGTACTTCTTGAGCATCTCCTGTGTCAGCCAGGTGCAGGAGAAGTCACTAAGGTTAGAGATGAAAGGTGCTCAGTTGGTCTATAAAGAACTCGTAAAAAATATAGACAAGTACTGCATCATAAAACAGTATGGTGCTAATATGGATGTCAAGATGAGTGTTTCATGGGAGCGAGGAGGATTGGGGAGTGTTGGGAATGGCTGGAGAGTAGCAAGGAGGTCTCTGTAGGAAGCTAATGCCTGGGCTGAGTCATCAGTGAACAGGAGTGAACTGTGGGGAGAAGGAGGCAATGGCAGCTTGGAGGTGAGAAAGAACAGGATGCTTTCAGAAGGGCAAGCAAAGGTATGGCTGGAACAGAGGAAGTGGTGAAAGGGAAGGCTGGAGGAGTAGGTAGAAGCTATCCTGAAGAGCCTCATAGAACATGCTAAGAAGCCTGGATTTTATTGAAGGAAAAGAGCAACCAAAGAACTTAAGCTGAGGAGTGTCATCCAGTTAGCATTTTTGAAAGGTTATTTGTAGATGCCCCCAAATATTTAATTGCTGGATTGCCAAAGGGTTCTAAGACTTCACAGAAGAGATGTCAGTCACTCCAATTCTAGATGATTCCAAAGCAAATAGCAATCAGAGCACTTATACATTCATACCTTCCAAAGACCATTAGCTTTATATGGATAGGCGGTAATTCACTTCACTGCAAGTCCTTCTGGGTATAGAACATAATGACCACATTCCCAATAAAAATGAAATATCTTTATTGTCATAAATATCTTTATTGTCATAAATATATTTACTTTCATTGTATTTTTTGAAATACAGTGTGTCAGCTTTCTATTGTTGCTATAACAAATTACCACAAAGTTAGTGGCTTAAACAACACATATCCATTATTTTACAGTAGGTTAGAGGTCCAGTATGGGTCTCACTAGGCTATAACCAAGGTGTCAGCAAGGCTGCATTCCTTTCTGGAAATTGTAGAGGAGAATACGTTTCCTCGTCTTTTCTAGAGGCCATTCAAATTTCTTGACTTGTGGTGTCCTTCCTCTGTCTTCCAAGCCAGCAAGTTGAATCTCTCTCTGACTTTTGTTTCATAGTAACATTGCCCTCTGACCACAGCTGGGAAAGGCTCTCCATTTTAGACGCTCATGTGATTAGATTGGGCCATCTGGAAAATCTGAGATAATCTTTCTAACTCAAGGTCTGTACCTTTAATTAGATCTGCAATGTAAATCAATATATTCAAAGCTTTGGGGGCGGGCTTCCCTGCTGGCACAGTGGTTAAGAATCCGCCTGCCGATGCAGGGGACACAGGTTTGAACCCTGGGCTGGGAAGATCCCACATGCCGTGGAGCAACTAAGCCCATAAGCCACAACTACTGAAGCCTGCGCGCCTAGAGCCCGTGCTCCGCAACAAGAGCAGCCACTGCCATGAGAAGCCCGTGCACCACAACGAAGAGTAGCCCCCGCTCAACGCAACTAGAGAAAAGCCTGCACGCAGCAACGAATACCCAACGCAGCCAAAAATAAATAAATAAAATAAATTTATTTAAAAAAAAAAAAAAGCTTTAGGGGGTTAGGACATGGGCATTTTGAGGAGGGAGTTGGGAGCCTTATTCTACCTACCCAGAGGGATTCGGCAATTTCTCCTTCCTGCCACTGTTACTGCTTGACCAATGAAAGGCAATTTGACAACAAAATATAAGACAGCTTTATCTACTTTTGTCTTTTATTTTTAGCTCATTGAAAGCATTTAATAAAATGCTTATTTATATCCAAGGAGTGGGTTAAGGCCTTGAACGTGCTCTCAATATCATCAACCACTGCAGAGAAAAATAAATCAGTGAAGGAATCAGTGCTGGCAGATGAGGCCAACCGTGGAAACTCAACATGAGAATCTGAGACAAGTGAAAGCCGAGGAACATGGTGAATACAGGCCTTTGAAGAATCATCTGAGTAATACGATTCCCCTGAGACTAAGACAAGCTATAAACTTGAAAATATTATCAAAGCATTGAAAACCAGTCAAGAAATCACAAATATCCATGTGTTTAAAATGAGCTAATTGGGGCTTTCCTGGTGGCACAGTGGTTAAGAATCCGTCTGCCAATGCAGGGGACATGGATTCAAGCCCTGGTCCGGGAACATCCCACATGCCACGGAACAACTAAGCCCGCGCACCACAACTACTGAAGCCTGCAAGCCTAGAGCCCAAGAGAAGCCACCACAATGAGCAACAAAGAGTAGCCCCCGCTCGTCACAACTAGAAAAAGCCCACGTGCAGCAACAAAGACCAAACGCAGCCTAATTAATTAATTTTTTAAAAATTAAAAAAATAAAATGAGCTAATCAACATTGTCAACAAGCATTGCCCATCCACCATGTACGTCCCAATGGCAAAGCTAATGTATGTTGTATTTTCCACAGCAACAAGCCTATAGTCAATACTGCACCAATAAACTGTAACAGCTTAAGCTTACTAAGTCGGCCAGTGCCTAGAAAAGTAGTTTAGATTTCAGACAAGAATCAGAGTTCTCAGCCCTCTCTGGCCATTTACCATTTTAGAACACTCCAACTTTCCCATGAAAAGCCCATCTGTTTCAAAGGACATTACCTTTTCAACATTCACTTTGAGGAGAAAGTAGCCAAGCACGCATATTAAACAAATGTTAAATCTCAGTCATCTGGCTATATTCAATACATGTTTCTAGAACACCCAAACACTCTGATTCTATTCCAAATAACCACAAGTTCAACCTCAGTTTCTTTTTTGACCCTTTGCTGTGCTGTCTTGAAATTCAGACTGTGTTCTATGATATCAATTCTAAAATAAATGGAAGATATTCTGCTTTGGGGAATGAGATGACTAGAGAGGAAATGAGGTCACCACCACATGGTGCCCTGGGATGCTCAGAGGGGACTCACACATTGGGCGGACGTAGGAAACAGATTCTTTTCCAAATCTGAGGGCTACGGTTCAGTGGTGTTTAAGATATGTTCATCTTAAGGATGGTTATGGATATTGCTGAGCTGTACTAGAAAGAAAGGCCTCTGAGAAATGTCCCCCAAAGGCTCTGCTCCAGATCAAGTCATCCTGCTTAGAGAAATACGATGCAGTCCTACAAACAAAGTAGACAGCCAGCTCTGGGGTGTGATTTGAGATGCACCAAAGTCTGCCTCTCTCCCTGTTCTATGAGAGTCCCTCAGAAAAGGAGGGATACGAGGGATCTTAGGAAGCCAGATAGGATTTGTATCAGCTGAGAGTATTGGGGGACGATTCAAGGGAAAGGCCACGAGCAAACAAGCTTGGTGTGTTTGGAAACCGGTAAAAACAATCTTGGAGAAGTGTCTACTGGGAGAGGTAGGAAGAGACAGTTGGAGGGGCCATTTAGGGTCTTCTAGTGCAATCCTGTACATGAGCCCATAACGTAGAATCAAAACACGGAGGAAACTGACAGTTTACGGAGTCTGGACTCTGACCTCTAGGCAATGACAACTGGAAAGTAGGCACTGGGGAGGCAGGGGATCCCACCTGAAGCCACCCTGGGCAGGAGTTTGCTTGAGCAGACTGAGGAAAAAGACGGAGGGCCGTGTAAATGGCTACTGGAAAGAAAGACTGGGCATTCCGCCCTACTTCAATGGTTTGGTGTTACCTTTGTTTATTCCTTTTTATTTTTCAAATTATTGAATTCATAATGTTTCAGAATGTCTCCATTTAGAGACATACATACAATTTTAAAAAATCAATTTGTTTCATATAAAACATCTTCAAACTTACCTATTTCTCAGTCATTTATTTTCCCAGAATTTTTTAATACATATTGCTATATTGAGATTTGATATATGTATATGGACATGTATATATGTATGCGTGTGCATATATACACACAACTATATAAATATATTGGTATATAAGCATATGTGTATACATATATGCATACACACATATACATTTTTGTTTACTTGTGCTTCTCCCATTACTGTTTATCCTTCTCTGTAATGTTGTTTTTGAAAAAAATTCATTGTCATCTAGCTGCATTGAGTGGAAAGGGAAGAACTGTGTATATATACACCTGCTTGTCCACATGGCCTGGGCATACCCTGTTCAGGGGAGCATTTATGCCCACAAACAGAAGCCCTGGGACAGAGGGCTGGGTGCCAGCTGCAGGGGTAAAAAGGATTAGGGAGCAAGTGAGTCCTCAGAAGTTCATTCTTCCTAACTAGCACATTCCCAAACACTTCTTCAAGTAATATCTTGCCATGACAGACGTGGGGACCAGAATGAAAAGGTATGAAAGGAAATGGATTAAATCGATAATTAGGTCAAAATGTTTAATGCCTAGAAGAGATGTATAGAGAAAACTGTCAAAAGGTGATATGTTTTTGCTTTTATACCTACTGCTCATTCAACAGCAGAGGCCCTGCCCCCAGACCCAGCAAAGGGTGATATCAGTAACTATTTCTACTCCTGAGACCTGGCAAACTTTCAGGAGCTCCAGTATCTGCTGGAAAGTCGACTGTAGGTATTTAACTTGCTCACTCCTACAGCCACAATGTTTGAGCATGGACCCCCAATGTCAGCATATTTATTTACAAATTGTTATAAAACATACCCATATAAAATGTAAGAAATAGAAATCTATGAATGATGACATAAAATGGGATTAACTATATTTTAAAACTAACATTTGTATCACATACACCACATGTTGGGCACTTGTTTAAGCATGTTACACATATTAACTCATTTAATCCTTATAATAGCCCTCCAACGTAGGTACTATAATTAATCCCCATTTTACAGATGTGGAAACTGAGTCATGAGGCATGTAATTCATCCAAGGTCACACAGCTTGTAAGAATCAGAACCTGAATTCAAACCCAGTAGTCTGACTCTAGCATCTGAATCCTAACCTCTGCACTATACTCTCCTAATTCTTCTAATGCTTCTCTAATTGTTATTCTGCCCCATTGATCAGAATGGCATTAGTTACTCTCTCAAGACATGATGTGCACTTTGGGAGAAGTTCATCATTAATGACATGGCTATAAATCTGTATTTGAAATAGTCTTCTTGGTAATCATATCTGATTAGATTTTCATTATTTTTTACCACCTTGATGGAGCTGACCAGGAGCTCTGAATGAACAGGGCAATTGCCAGCATGGTCATTTTCTTTTGCTCCCTTGTGTATATTCCTTTGGCATTATCATCAATTCACAGATTCTTTGTAGAATATCTGTTTAAGCCAGTTGACCATGTTGTGAGGGGTAGTTTAATTAAGCAAGATCATTGACCCTTAAATCCATTTACCCAGGCAACATAAATCTCCTTATATCAGAGTAAGCAAAACTCAAGTCAATTTCCACCCCCACTCAGTTCATCAGGATTCTAAACACTTTGTCCAGGACATGACCAGCTGACTGTCATATAGGTTCAATGAGGACACTAGTGCCTATCAGCAGCAAAGCTTAAGAACTATCCTTCGTTAAGATAAACTTCAGAAAAAGTTCTAAAATGTTATCCCATCACCATAACATCCTCTGTAATAGGGATGTACATACCCTACTCTGGAGGCCCCTTCTCTAGCAGAGTATTTCTCAAAGTGGAGTCCTCAAACCATTTATATCAGAATCAACAGGGTTCTTATAAAAATCTGGATTCTTGGACTTAAGTCCATGTTTACTGAATGGGAATCTTGGTGTAGGACTCAGGAAATCTGCATTTTACATGAGTTCTTCGTATTATCCATATACATATCAATGTTGGTAGCTGCTGCTTTAGGGGCTGCTCAGTCCCTAACACAACAATAACTCCCAAGGTTACAAGAGTCCTTCAGTGGCATCTACCTCAACTCTCCAGCCAATACTTGCATATCAGAGTAAAGAACCAAATACAGTGATGCTGATTCTCCTTCCCCTGAAGAGAGGATACATTTGATTACTGCCTTTCAATTACTCAGATATATTTTGTTTCTTCAGTTTAATTATAACAACCTGGGAAATAAATGTGCTTACTTTTTCATAATATCTGTAGTTCTGATTCAGCACTAGAATATAGTAGTATATATAGGCCACAGGCAGCAAATAGCTTTTATCTCATGTGATGCCTGATTAATTGCTAGTTGCTACCACGAGTACTCTGTGGACAAGGATTCTGAGACTGAATTGGGGCATAGTAATCAATCTCTGATGCATTATCAATGTCTGCCATGGAAACCATGTGGAGAAGTGGCAAGTAGGGATGGGCATATGGTGACACAAATGAGCCATCTCAACCGTATATTCTCAAAATGTATGAATACAGGAAGATATCCCAAATATTGCATACATGAGCAAATCGTCTCTCACTTAGGCAACTGCATGTTTTTTTCAGGTCATCTCTGTCTTGGAAGGTCATTCCCAAAATAAGGTGGCCAATATATAAGGAACTCATACAACTCGACAGTAAAAACACAAAACAATTCAATCAAAAAGTGGGCAAAGGACCTGAATAGACAGTTTTCCAAAGAAGACATAAATTGGCCAACAGGTACATGAAACACTGCTCAACGTCACTGATCATCAGGGAAATGCAAATCAAAACTACAATGAGATATCACCTCACACCTGTTAGAATGGGTATTACCAAAAGACAAGAAACAACAAGGGTTGGTGAGGATGTGGAGAAAAGAGAACTCTCATACACTGTTGGTAGGAATGTAAACTGGTGCAGTCCCAAGGAAAACAGTATGGAGCTTCCTCAAATAATTAAAAATAGAACTATCATATCATCCAGAAATTTCATTTCTGGGTAATGCCTGAAGGAAATGAAATCACTATCCTGAAGAGGTATCTGCACCATGTTCACTGCAGCATTATTTACAATATCCAAAACATGAAAATGACAGAAGTGTCTGTCAAAAGATGAATGGATAAAGAAAATGTGGTATATATACACAGTGAAATATTAGCCATAAAATAGGAAGAAATCCTGCTATCTATGACGACATGAATGGACCTTGAGGACATTACGCTAAATAAAATAAGTCAGACAGAGAAAGACAAATACTGTATCTCATATGTAGAATCTAAAAAAAATCCAAATTCATAGAAAAAGAGAAAAGATTGGTGGTTGCCAGTGGTGGTTGGAGGGTGGGGTGGTAATTGGGTGAAGGTGGTCAAAAGATACAAATTTCCAGTTATAGGATAAGTTCTGTAGATGTAATGTACAGCAATGTTGACTATAGTTAACAATATGGTATAGCATATTTGAAAGTTGCTAAGAGTAAATCTTAAAAGTTCTGATCACAAGAAAAAAATTTAACCATGTAAGGTGATGGATGTTAACTAAACGTACTGTGGTAATCATTTGGTTTTATATGTATAAAATAATCATTATAATAATCATGTAATAATCATATACTAATCATTATATATATAAAATCATATTGTACACATATTTATACAATGTTATATGTCAATTATACCTCAATAAAACCAGGAAAAAACCCACAAATAACAAACAAAACCACAAAAAGGTAGCCAGAGCCTTCCAGAACTGAAGCAATAGCCACTTAAAAAGAATACTTCTGGGGCTTCTCTGGTGGCACAGTGGTTAAGAATCCACCTGCCAACGCAGGGCACATGGGTTCGAGCCCTGGTCCGGGAAGATCCCACATGTCACAGAGCAATTAAGCCTGTGCACCACAACTACTGAGCCTGCGCTCTAGAGCCCACGAGCCGAAACTACTGAAGCCCGCACGCCTAGAGCCCGTACTCCGCAACAAGAGAAGCCACCGCAATGAGAAGCCTGTGCACCGCAATGAAGAATAGCCCCCGCTCGCCACAACTAGAGAAAAGCCCGCGCGCAGCAATGAAGACCCAACACAGCCAAAAATTATAAATAAATTAAATAAATAAATTAAAAGAAAAAAAGAATACTTCTACCGTGTCTCTTTCATGCCCACCACATATGTGGAGCCTCAAGTCCGGAGAACACTGGAGTTAGCCACACACCTTGCACAGCTCCCACCATATTAGTGAAGGGGAATCATAAAACTACAATTTAAAACAAGAAAGCAATGGTAAATGGGAGTGTTTTCTTAATTTCACTTTCAGATTTCTCATCATTAGTGTATAGGAATGCAAGAGATTTCTGTGCATTAATTTTGTGTCCTGCTACTTTACCAAATTCATTGATTAGCTCTAGGAGTTTTCTGGTAGCATCTTTAGGATTCTCTATGTATAGTATCATGTCATCTGCAAACAGTGACAGCTTTACTTCTTCTTTTCTGATTAGGATTCCTTTTATTTCTTTTTCTTCTCTGATTGCTGTGGCTAAAACTTCCAAAACTATGTTGAATAATAGTGGTGAGAGTGGGCAACCTTGTCTTGTTCCTGATCTTAATGGAAATGGTTTCAGTTTTTCACCATTGAGGACGATGTTGGCTGTGGGTTTGTCATATATGGCCTTTATTATGTTGAGGAAAGTTCCCTCTATGCCTACTTTCTGCAGGGCTTTTATCATAAATGGGTGCTGAATTTTCTACCTAAGGAGACAAAAGACCTGTCTGCAGAAAATTATAAGACACTGATGAAAGAAGTTAAAGATGATACAAATAGATGGAGAGACATACCATGTTCTTGGATTGGAAGAATCAACATTGTGAAAATAACTCTACTACCAAAAGCAATCTACAGATTCAATGCAATCCCTATCAAACTACCACTGGCATTTTTCACAGAACTAGAACAAAAAATTTCACAATCTGTATGGAAACACAAAAGACCCCGAATAGCCAAAGCAATCTTGAGAACGAAAAAAGGAGCTGGAGGAATCAGGCTCCCTGACTTCAGACTATACTACAAAGCTACAGTAATCAAGACAGTATGGTACTGGCACAAAAACAGAAATATAGATCAATGGAACAGGATAGAAAGCCCAGAGATAAACCCACGCACATATGGTCACCTTATCTTTGATAAAGGAGGCAAGAATATACAGTGGAGAAAAGACAGCCTCTTCAATAAGTGGTGCTGGGAAAATTGGACAGGTACATGTAAAAGTATGAAATTAGAACACTCCCTAACACCATACACAAAAATAAACTCAAAATGGATTAAAGACTTAAATGTAAGGCCAGACACTATCAAACTCTTAGAGGAAAACATAGGCAGAACACTCTATGACATAAATCACAGCAAGATTCTTTTTGACCCAGCTCCTAGAGAAATGGAAATAAAAACAAAAATAAACAAATGGGACCTAATGAAATTTAAAAGCTTTTGCACAGCAAAGGAAACCATAAACAAGACCAAAAGACAACCCTCAGAATGGGAGAAAATATTTGCAAATGAAGCAACTGACAAAGGATTAATCTCCAAAATTTACAAGCAGCTCATGCAGCTCAATAACAAAAAAACAAACAACCCAATCCAAAAATGGGCAGAAGACCTAAATAGACATTTCTCCAAAGAAGATATACAGATGGCCAACAAACACATGAAAGAATGCTCAACATCATTAATCATTAGAGAAATGCAAATCAAAACTACAATGAGATATCATCTCACACCGGTCAGAATGGCCATCATCAAAAAAAATCTAGAAACAATAAATGCTGGAGAAGGTGTGGAGAAAAGGGAACCCTCTTGCACTGTTGGTGGGAATGTAAATTGATACAGCCACTATGGAGAACAGTATGGAGGTTCCTTAAAAAACTAAAAATAGAACTACCATACGACCCAGCAATCCCACTACTGGGCATGTACCCTGAGAAAACCATAATTCAAAAAGAGTCATGTACCAAAATGTTCATTGCAGCTCTATTTACAATAGCCAGGACATGGAAGCAACCTAAGTGTCCATCAACAGATGAATGGATAAAGAAGATGTGGCACATATATACAATGGCATATTACTCAGCCATAAAAAGAAACGAAATTGAGTTATTTGTAGTGAGGTGGATGGACCTAGAGTCTGTCATACAGAGTGAAGTAAGTCAGAAAGAGAAAAACAAATACAGTATGCTAACACATATATATGGAATCTAAGGAAAAAAGAAAAAAAAAAAAGGTCATTTAGAACCTAGTGGCAAGACGGGAATAAAGACACAGACCTACCAGAGAATGGACTTGAGGATATGGGGAGGGGGAAGGGTAAACTGTGACAAAGTGAGAGAGTGGCATGGACATATATACACTACCAAACGTAAAATAGATAGCTAGTGGGAATCAGCCGCATAGCACAGGGAGATCAGCTCGGTGCTTTGGGACCACCTAGAGGGGTGGGATAGGGAGGGTGGGAGGGAGGGAGATGCAAGAGGGAAGAGATATGGGAACATATGTATATGTATAACTGATTCACTTTGTTATAAAGCAGAAACTAACACACCATTGTAAAGCAATTATACTCTAATAAAGATGTTAAAAAAAAGAAAGAAAGCAAGCTTGGTTATTTTTAAATGGCAGTAGCCTGGAGTACTCTGGGGTAGGGTTAGATATTCCCACATATCACAGCAACTCTGTGTGTGTGATAGTGATGATCCTGAATCATGGAAACTTGATGTGAATAATCTTTAAGTATCCATAAAATGAACTTACTTGGAGCTTCTAATTAGGGCATGTTTTTCACCCAAATACCTAGAATTGCTACACCACCTTCTTAGAACACAGCAAACCCTGATGTGGTGGAGAACTACGCAGAGACACAGGGGCACACACTAGCAGTAACTGCCCCCTTGGGGGGAAATTGATCCTCCAGGCAAGCCACCGAGCGTGAAGCAGACAACACGACAGCTAACACATCGGTGTGCATCTGGTTTCCTGTTTCTCTTATTAGTATTTTTGGCAAAGATAAACTGGATCCAGGAGAAGGGGACGTTGGGATTAGAATACTAAGATGGGTTAAATCCATTGGACCCATTGGACATGTTTCAGGTTGTATTACCTGAATAAATGTTTGCTAGGTGGATAGATTAATGACTGGGTAAGAGAAATAAAAGAATTTTACAATTTCAATCTGTTGAATGTTTGTTGGGTTTTCATCTCATCTGGGTCACAAATTGGAAGAGAAAAGAATATCCAGATATTTAAATTATAAGTTATTTATATTAACATTGTAAATTCAAGAAAGCAAGAATGTTCTACCAAAAAGTTTTAAGTCGAGAAGTGTTCATCACATTCATCATTGTCATTGTCATTGTTATTAGAATAGCTCATAGGATACCAGGGACTAACACAGCTCCTTTTGCTTCAGAAAGACAGCTCAAAAGGAAAAACACCTCCTCCTGCTAGATATCCTGTGTTTTATTTCTTCCTGTAAGTGAGTATTTGTAATTGAGTTGTGAAAATCTGGAAGTGCCGACCCAGCTTTTACTGGCTCCCTCTGAGCTCTATAACTACCATAGAATGAATGCTCAAATGAGGCTGAGAAAGAGGAGTTCATTTCCCTCTATCATGTCTTGTCTGCTTCGAAAGAGAAAGCATAGCCATGAGGGAGGACCCTCCAGCAGCTGTCAGTTGCTCTGAGCACCACTCAATGTACCAGCACCCAAATGCTGTATTTAACCTGCCCCCAAGTCCTGCTCCTGGAAAATCAGCACAAAGTTTTCCATGACATTATGCTTCTCACCCTCCAGAACTGATGAGATGATTCAAGTGAAAAAGCTTTCAGAGGACAAGCTACTTTTCTTCACCAAGTACTTATTTGGCCTTCGGCTTAAACACTTGGGGGAGACACTGCAAAAGGAGGAAGCACGAGTTAATTTGCCTTCTTGACTTCTGTATAGATAGGTGGTTAGTGGTTGATGTGAAAGTGATCCAGCCAAAAACTGTTCCACCCATTATCTATTTAAGTGGGACTACCAACTACCATTTCTGCCTGCTGGGGGCAGAACTCTTGATTATGACATTAAACATATAGCAGGAAGGTTTCAATTTGATCCTACTGGTAACTTACAAATTAGGATTAAAGAACACTAGATTATTGCTCATGTCAACTACCACCCTCTACACACACACAAACAGACACCTCCACTTACCCTCCCCCTCAACCCTTGCTTCTTTCGACCTCCTTGTGCAGTTACTCAACGTCTATGATCTCCAGGGTCCCTGAGAGTGAAACACGGCTGTTGATTCCCACATCCTATGGGAATTGGTATCTGGGCAGAGGGTCCTCTGCTGAATTTCCTTAAAGCACAGAAGATCCTCAAGATTATCTGAAGTTAAAAGTACATTTCCTTGGATTAGGATTTCTTCCTGGAAAAATAGCATTGCGTGGCAGGATCATCTAAGAGCAGCTCTCTCAAGGAAAGCTAAGCAATTCACCAATGCAGAGAAGTTCATGAAGAAATTTTTTAATATATTCATTTATTTTCCATAAACATTTTGCCTAGAAACCCAAAAAGGAAGCTGCAACTTAAGGGTCAAAGCAAAAGAGAAGAGTGAGAAGCAAGGTGGAAATTTTTTTTCACCATTAATAATGTTTTGTCAAAGACAACCTAGCCAGCCTTTTCACAGCCTCAGCAGAGAGGTACTTGTAACCATCCAGCACTTTGAGCTCAATAGAAAATGCCTGCAAACTTCTGAAGCCTGAGCACAGGATAATTTCATGCCTGCTTCCCATATGCCAGGGCTGTGCTGAGGGCTCCTTTATCACATCTAGCAGACAGCCTCCCCATGCTGCCCATGTGTTTGTGTTGTGCTCCCTGACTGAGCTTGTCCGTGTCAGCACAGACATTGTCAGAAGCCCTGAGGGCTGAATGTGGAATCCACCCAGGAGGGCAGGTGAGCCCAGTAAGCCAGGCAGTGGGAGGCCACTGCCCTCTCCCCTCCAGCTGCTGACTGTGACCACCTGTGTGCGCAGACTTTTACAAAAACAAACGCCGTGCAGACCTGACCTTGGTTTTTGAAGCAATTTTCTAAAACAGGGAGCTAGTTGTGATGGTCAATTGAAGTCTAGTCCTGTCTGCTGACAGTGTTAGCTGAAGTGCTTGGAATTTGAAAGCAGTATTTTGTTCATAAGAAGGTGAAGTGTTCTGGCAACAAGAACAGTCAGTAAACAAGTAATCATCATTAAATTCATATGGATTTCTATTATGAAAATAATAGTAATTCCTCCACTGTCCTACTCTCGCCATGTCCTTTGGAAACTGGAGAAAGCTCTCATTGTCCCAACTCCAGAACGCGGGCATGAATTTCATCATCTGCCCTGCCCTCCATTTAAAGAAAGACAACTGCCTTCAGATCTTCAGCTGGTAGACAAAACCTCACGGGCAAAAGTTCATTGCTATGGGGGTATCTACTACGTCACCTAAAGAGTAAGAAAGTTAATTTCCAAAGATGCGTCACAATATAACCAGAGAGGAACTTCACTTTCTCCTTTCCTTGGGCTGGGCTGCCAGCAGGGAAGGTTTGGGTAGGAAAATACCATCCTAACATTCTCAGTCATTGCTGTTCTACTCTTACTGGAATTTGAAGAGAGACAGTTTCAACTCCATGTGCTATTTGAAAGCTTAAAAGACATATTTAATAATTAGAATACTCATTACTTGCCCCCTCCAGACGTTTCCATTTTAATTTTCGCTTGCCTTTTGTGTTGGAAGAAAAAAAAAAAAAGACAAAGTGGCAGATAGATCAGAACACACTTTCTTCGTAGGAAAGCTCTGTCACAATAACGGCACCTCCTTAAATATATGTTGTCATGGCCCCCAAACATCTATCATTAAATCTGTTCATATTTGTATTGGAAACACTTCTCTCCAAAAATTAGGCTAAGTTACCTTGGACTTGCCTCTCTACTCCCTCTCTTATACTCAATCACACATGGTGGATTCCATCCCACACATGATATGGTTCAGACAGGTTCACATAGCTGAACCCATCATTGTGCTCCTGGTACCTCTTTCAGTACCCTCAAGATGGAAGGCTGAAATTTCCATATGAATACTTTTCACAACTACCAGATGAGGTATGCAATATGGTCCACATTTTGCTTAAGTAAACTAAAGTTGCCCATCATTGCTAGTTTTAATTTCATCACTGTCCATTAGGCTCCTACCTGTGTTGTGAGTTTTACCAAGTTAGTAAAGCAGAAGTGATTTCTACCATCTCAAGTATGGGGTTATGTGTGAACAGTGAGAGATGTCTATTGGAACAGAGCCTGGAGTTTCACACGCAACACTGAACTTATATTCCCTGTGCTATTAAGGATGAATTTCTCAGTTTCCCACAGCTGGTCTTAATTAACTGAACCTGATATTCCCGATAATATCTAACATGGGGTTTTCCAGTTCCCATAGACCAACCTCTTCCCAATTCCCCACACATCTTATTCATTCTCACCTTCCTGCCATTGACCTTTTGTTCCTACTCCTTTCATGGCCAGAGAGACGCTCTGAGTACAGAGTCACTGGTGGGGTCAGTCACACTTTATTTTGCCCATTCACATAGCTAATTTGTTCCTCGTGTTAATGAACTTTTTAAGTTGAAGTTTAACATACATATAGAAAAGTACACATATCATACATGTACAGGCCTGTGAATTATCATGAAGAGAGCAAGCTTCTCCCCTCTGAGATCAAGAAATAGAAAATCATTAGCACCCCCAAGGGAGCCCCTCTCTTATCCCCATCCAGTTAAAAAGCCCCTCCTCCCCCAAGTCATCCGTTACTCCAATACCACAGATTAGTTTTGCAGATTTTTGAATTTTATATAAATGGAATCTTCAGTATGCATTCTGTAGCATCTGGCTTCTCTCACTCACTATTATGTTTGTGAGACACAGCCATGTTCTTGTCTATAGCTGTAGTTTGCTTTCATTGCTGTATAATATGCCATTGTATGAATATATTAACATTTATTCATTATGCTCCTGGGAAATATGGGTTGTTTCTAGTTTGGGGCCATTACAATAATGCTACTATATATATTCTTCCACGTGTCTTTAGTACATAGACATACGCACTTTTCTGGGTATCGCAGCATCTACTGTTAATTCATCCCCATCCTCTGAAGTTTATCATTTCCTGGTACTCTGGCCCAACTTTCAGCTGTCCACACCGTGACTATACACTTGAAGGGTCTCTCTGGCCACCAGAGTCCTCTCTGCCTACACACTAAGCAAGCCAGAAGTACTAGAGAATTATTAACCCTGGGATAAATAATAATGGGGTCACCCCTTGGACGAGATTAACTAGAGTTTCATCCTGGCTCCCGATATTTCCCAGTATAAAGCTCCAGACACTCCCACAGGTAAGTTTCTTGATAATGCATGCTTTATTGGCTTCCTTTCCATGCCTGTCTCGCTCACTCACTCCCCAACTTTTACTGGGGTCACCTCCCAAATAAACTACTTGCATTTAAACCCTTGTCACAGGAACTAATTCTGGATGAACCCAAAGTATAACATCAATTTTCTCCTCTATTCACTACTCTTTACAAGAGTAAGTGGCTAGCCTAGAGATTACAAAATTAATCTTTAACTTATTCAAGTCTAATATAAATTAAGACATATACATCTCAGACAACTCAGAAGCTTTAAGACATTTTAACTCCATCTACCCCTTCTTCCTTTTGAGCTTTTATTGTCATGATTTAAGTAGGCTTTAAACCCAATGACATATGATTATATTTGTTTCATGCAGGGGATATTTAGATTTACCTGCATACTCCTTCCATCCTTTATTTCTTCCTATATTTACATGCTTCTGTCTGGGATCCTTTTCCTTGTTCTTGAAATAGAGGCTTTATTATTTCTTTTCTTGTGGGTCTACTGGTAATAATTTCTCCATTTTTATTAGTCTGAAGTTATCTTTACCTTGCTTTCTTTTTGAGAATATTTTTTACTGGGTATCGGATTCTGAATTAGCAGGATTATCCCCCCCAGCATGTTGAAGCTGTCAATCATAGTCTTCTGGCTTCCATTGTTTCTGAATAATATACGTATTTCTTTGAAGGTAATATATATATATTTTTCCTATTGACTGCTTTTAAGGTCTTCTTTTTGTGTTTAACAGTTTTACTATGATGTGCTTAGGCATGGGTGTCTTGTATTTACCCCACTTGGGATTTGAAGCAATTCTTAGATCTTCTGACTTGAGGTCTTGTAAGTTTTGGGAAAATCTTAGCAATGGCTCTCCAAATATTGCTTCTCACCCATTCTCTCTCTCCTAACTTTTTGGACTCCAGTGACATAATATTAGGCCTTTTTACCACATTCCACATATCTTTTATGCTCTTTTATGTATAATTTTTTCTTCCTATGTTTTATTCTGATTTTTTTTTTTACTTTGGTGTCTAATCTGCTATTAAACCCATATATTAAGTTCTTAAATTCAGTTATAATATTTTTCAGTTTCAGAATTTCCACTTGATAGTATCTTATAATTTTCAATTCTCTGCTGAAATTTTTCATTTTGTTAATTTCTTGAAAACAGTGATAACAGTTATGTGAACTTCCTAACTGGAATATGTGGGTTTCCTATGTTTGAATTTCTACAGACTTTAGTCCTCTTGATTTTTTGGCTAATTTTTTTTTATTTCTGCATGCCTAATTTGGGGTTTTTTAATTTTGCTTTGGGGTTTTGTTTTTAATAACAATGATCACTTTAAGGCTCTGACCAATGTTACATTTCCTCCAAGAAAGGTCTTACTTTTGCTTGTAGCAGGCAATTAGGGTAGAAGTGGATCTTCATCTAACCTGGGATTGAGGTAATTTGGATGGAGTTTCAGTCTCTATGAGGATTGGTGAGTTTCAGTCTTTGTGAGGGTTGGTCTATTTCCAGTTGGTCCCTACTCCTAGAATGTAGCCCTTGAAGGGTTCCCTCTAAATGCCTCAAGTGTTTATGAGGGCTTTTCTCCCTTGGCAGATGCTTAATTTCATAGTTCCTTCAGCCCCATGAGACCGTCAAAACGCCTCAGCCACTACTTTAAAATTTGCAAATATCTTGGGAGATAAGACAGTGCCAAATGTTATACCTGCATCTCTGAACTTTCCTTTTCTCCAAGACCTTCAAAAGTCTTTGCTGCCTTCGAAGCTTTTCAGTGGCTTTTAAACAACAGTTTTTCAAGCCAACTTTTCCAGTGGTGTTGGTGGGAGGGTGGATCTGATGCAAGCTAGTCTGCCAGAGCCCAACCAGTTAGTTTCTACCCAGCCAAAGTCAAGCTCAAGTCCTTCCTCCTCTAAGAGTCCTCTCTGTTTACTCTGGACCCTACGGTTCTCTTGCATCTGTGAACTTTAATGGCATTTTTAGTCTGCTTCATGCATTTTAGTACCTGAGACCATTCTCTTTTATTTTCCTCCACTAGTTTACAGAGTTATAGAATTAAATTACTATCATAATATACAACATATAATATATATGTATTCATGTATATTCAAATACCATATGCATTATGATTATTACAATTACATAATCTACAGGATTAAATAGTTAGAAATTGGTATCTAAAACACTTCTAAATTCCCTGAGAGCCCAGGATCTAGCACTTATGTTGCTTTATGTTCACTGGAGGAAAACTTGGAAATCCAAAAAATTGTAGAAGTGGACCCTCTTATTATCCCTATTCACCAGAAAGACAGAATTAATTTGATTAATATTGCTTTGGGTAAGTTATTTAACATCTCTAAACCTCAATTTCCTCATCTGTAAACTCAGGATAGTGATACTACCTCATTGGGTTGGTGGGAGGATTTAATGAGATAATTTATGTGAAATGCTTAGAACAGGGCATTACATTACGCTCATTCCGTTAATGTCAGATATCAGAGTAAGAATAGAGGTTTCATGTTTATTTCCTGTTTCCTTCCAATGGTCATGCTCTCTGTATAACATAATATCCCACTAATGTTTAATTTTATGTCTTTAGGCAACAGGGGCCAGATATGGAACAATAAGCTGAAGGATTTGCTTGGGAGAGCTTGTACTGATTTCACCTCAACTCACACAGCATGACATGTACATAGGGTCACACTGAAGGCAAAATCCCTGCTTTCTCTGGTTCTTTCTCCCAACTGCTCAACATAGCCAGTTGCAAAATACTCATTCTCCATACCTCCAGCATCCCCAGGAGAGTCTCACACAGGTTCTTGAAAAGTACTCTGGCCCTCACCCCCGGACCTCCTGCCAGTGTACAAAGCTCAGAGCTTTACAACTGTTGGTGTCCACCAAAGGACAGTGACATTTGTGCCAAGAGGGCTTCTTTTCCATGTTCTGGAAGGTGTGAGTGGCAAGGTGCCAAAGGAGTCAGAATCCTTGCAGGCATCCCTGGGCCAGGGCCAGTCTACATTCTGTGCAGAAATGAGGAGGATGCCCCCTCCCTGTCTCCACGTCACTCTGTCTCCTGGACGCCAAGGTTAGGTCACTTGTTAGGTGGAAGCAGCTTCTTCAGTTTCCTTCTGCGTCCTCTTTCTCAGAGGGCAATCAATCTCCTCCAGGAAGTCCTTCTTCAGACAGAGCTCCACATACTAAGCTTCTTCCCAGAAGTAAACTGTATCTTGTTTAGGGGAATTATCTACACATCTGAATTTATTTGCAGCTATTGCTAAAAGAAAGGGAAGTAGCAAGAAGAAAGTTGACACATAGGGAAAAGGCAAGGAAGAAAACTAGTATTTACCGAGCACCTCTTGTATCTCTAGTCCTTCCTCCCAGAGAAAATCCAGAAAGAAAGTTTTAGTCTAAACAAACGCACAAACTTGCTATAAACAACCCCTGGAGGTCCTCAGACAAGAGTTCTACACCCTAGTCCAGTCTGGTTTAAGCTTAATCTGGCTCCCGTAGATTACTGCCTTCCTTTTTCTCAGACCAAAGTTCAACTGCCTTCTCCAGGTCTCACTAGCATCGAGTATCAAATTCCCTTTGCTTATGTGGAAAAGGAAAAAGCAAAGGCTCTTGGGTTCAGCAAGATGGTTTCTGTGGAAATCTCCACCTGCCTCTGAGGGAGGAACCACAGAACGGAAATAGCCCCGCAGACAGGGCAGTACTTGGCAACTGTCTCAGGTGACAAAGCAGCTCAAAGGCTGATGAACTAGAGTGCTTTTCTTGTCTAACACTGAAAGATTAGTTCTCCTATAGTAGACTGGAAAACTACAAATAAAAATGGTTCAACTTTTATGCATAAAGGGAAAAAAAAATCAGACCATATGGGTAATTCAGCTACAATATACACAAGATGCAGCCTTTCACCACTCCATGGAGATGGACCAATGGGCTTTTCAAAGGGCTTTGGAAGGCAGGGCCTGCCAGAACCCACCCGGATCAGAGGTTGAGCTTGTTACAGCCCTTTAACCCAAAGCAAACAGTTAGAGGAGAGTGTTTGGAGAGATCCCTTACGAAGTCAGAGCCCGACAAAAGGAAAATAAAATTGAACTTTTGTTTCCTCTTTCTCTAGGCCAAGTTTCCTTTTATTTGACTCTATTAGTGAACGTGGTCCCAGGATTGCAATAACAAAACGTCTTAGACCCATCATCATATAAGAACAAACTACTTTAGAAACACTTTCACACTTTCAAGCATCACTTTAGGCCAGGACATGAGAAACATGAGTTTAAAAAATTTTTAAACCTTCCAGGTGTACTTCTTAAATAAAACTTTCTCTCTCTCTCTCTCTCTCTCTCTCTCTCTCTCTCTCTCTATATATATATATATGTATACTTCTTAAATAAAACTTTCTCTCCCTCTCTCTCTCTCTCTCTCTCTCTCTATATATATATATATGTATATATATGTATTATTTTTTTTTTCCATTCATGAAAGTTAAAGCCTTCAGCAAGCCTGATACTTGCTAAAGGAGTTGACCATTCTGCTGTTGCTTTTCTGTGTCTTGCAGATGAGTTTGGTAGCTCTTTGGATAGCAAGGGCATTAGGAAAGCTGGAATTATTAACCAGGGATCAGGGGCTGCCTGAGGCCACTTGAATTTCTGTGTACAAATAGCATCACAGAAGAGTCCTGTTTGGACTCGGCCTGTGAAGGCAGATCTGGAAGCTGCTCCAGTCCATTGGGATCACCAGGAAGCCATTCAGCAATTCTATTGCATAAGATTTTGTATCCAGTCCAACCAAAGTAGAGATTATATGGTAGTTTTATGGCACTGTATCAAATAATACAGTGTAATTTTTAATAAAGGTATCAGATGTTTTGGAATTAGAAACAGTCTAAATGAAACATTTTTAACATATGATAGCATACTGCACATGCAATTCTCAGAATGGATAATTTAAACCACAGGTCTAAATTATACATACACACATATTTGCTGGTATATTCATAGACTGTTTCTGCAAGAACACACGAGAAACACGAGGATACATGAGAAACAGCAGTAGACTTACTTGTAACCATATACCCTTTGGAAACTTTTGAATCTTACACTATGTGCATGTGATGACCCATTAAAAACAAATCAGTATTATTTAACATAAAAAAATCAAATGATGCCAGCTGACTTGAAGTGATCTTCTGAAAGTCTCTAACTATGAAGATGAGGAGGCAGCCGGTCCCGGCGTGGGTGGAGACTGGGCAGGGGGTGGATCCAGGGTTGACATCTCATGGAGGGAATGCCCCTGATCAAGAGGGCAGATGAGGCATTCATTTGACAGATAGCTACCTCGGCACCAAGCACCATACTCGCCAGGGATGGGTGAGGGATGCTGAATGTCACAGCAAAGTCCTCAGACCAGCAGAATATTCAGAGACTCCAATACAGAAAATAAAATACAAAATGATTTTACTGGTAAAAGGGGCAGGAGTGGGATGTGATATGTTCTCATATAACTAGTTAAACCCACCAATAGCATTCTTTGCTGCAAAATAAATTCATTTTTCTACACTGTAGACACTGAACAAAGGTTTTATGACTTAAAAGTTGCAGTCACTGGCGTGATGAAGCACTGACAACTCCCGCAGCTGCATGAACCCCTGTGGAGTGTCTCAGGAGCTGCAGCCTGAGAACACCAGAGACAGCATGGGTACTTCACTCTGAGAGGTCAAAAATTTGAATTCTGCTACTTTCTTGATGGGTAACTCTGAGCAAATTGCCTAACATCTAGGAGAATCATTCTCCTAATCTGAAAAATGGGAATGAAAATCTCTGCATTGCAGCCTTGCTGTAAGGACTGTGTGTATATGTGTGTGTGTATATGTGTGTGTGTCTGTGTGTGTGTGTGTGTCTGTGTGTGCCAGGGTGGCGTGAGTGTGAGGGGTGTCATGTTATTATGCTGGCATGTAGATGAAGCTCAATGAATGGTGATTGTTAAGATCCTGGTTATTATTAATAATAATAGCTATGGAGGATGGAGGAGACCCTGATAAATATTTAAGAGTGATCTTTAACTTACCACAAAAGGAAAACATAGCTCATAAAGAATAAATGTAAACCAGAGCAAATAGCTAAATATCTGCTATTCTTATGAGCATAAATTTTCCTCCTCTTGGTTTATGGGGCCCATGATTATCTCTGTCAGATGGGATATTCAGATAAATGCACTATATTAAAGAGCAGGCCTATTCTGTGGAAATCAATCAATAAAATAGAGTCCGGAAATGACAGCAGCCTGGTGATTATTTTATTCGATCTGTTTATCTAGTTGTCTCTCTGCCATCTGTCACAGCCATACCTGAGGGGAGTCTCCAGGGGTTTTACCTGACTGCAGGGGAGGCAAGGTTTAGGGTGGAAGGAAGAGCCAGGCACTGATGGGGCAGCACATGCGGCTGCTTGAAGGTCAGCCTGAGTGGTGCAGGACTGGAGACGTGCTTTCTCCTCCCTGTCCCAGGGGCCCGCAGAAGCCAGCTCGGGCCAAGGGACAAAGCCCAGAACAGGACCAGACCCTCTACTGTAGATCTGCATCTTCCTTATTAGGAAATGGGCCAAAACAAAATACTAAGGGCTAAGGGATCAGGCTGGGGCTCTCTGAGGTGGCAGCAGGAGGACCATGGCCAGAGACCCTTACATGGGGAGCCAAGCTTGTGCTCAGGGCAGAACCGGCTAGTGCTTGGTCATCAGGCCACAGGCAGGGACATGGGAGGCTAAAGGTAAAGCAGGCTGCCAGGGAAGTTAGGCCAGTGGAGGATTCCTGCCAATGGCTGCCTGTAACGGGGCTGATCAGGGTTTTACTTGGCAGCCCTTCCTACAGGGAGAATGTATTTGCCCTCAAGGAGACTGTCCTGTTGTGAAATAGGAGAGGGAAAGAGGAAGGAGTCTGGTCCTGCTGGGGCAGTGACCACCACACCTAGGGGCCTACCCTGTCTCTCCTGAGCAGTCATGTCAATTCATTCATGGAAAAGGAAGATTTGGTAACTCCTGGATTAAAGTCAAATAAAATACAAATTTCTAGCCACAGTCTACCAGATCCTACATGACATGGCTCCTGCCCACCTCTCTGACCTCATCTCATGCCAATTCCCACTTTTCACACTCCCCACCAGTCACCCTGTTTCCTATTTGTGCAAAGCTCAATCCTACCTCAACAGCTTGCCTTTGCTTGCTGGTGTCTTGCTCACTCTTCTCTGACTGTGAGTGGCTCTTTCATACAGGCCTTCGCTCAAGGCCACCTTCTTTGAGAAACCCTCCAGGGCCACCCCATCTACTGGAGCCCCATTGCCTTTTATCTCTCATGACACTTCTGACACCAAATGTGTGGGGGTTTTTTTTTCCCTACATCAACCAATTTTCCAACTCTCCAGACACCAACTGCGTGTCCTGCATTTCAATTCAATTCTGACACTAACTACCCAGAGTTATCAGAGACACCACAGGTTAAGGGCTCAGTCCCACAAGACTGCTCCCCAACTCTAGATGCCAATTGCAAGTCCTGAGGCTCCCATGCTTCTGACCGACTGGCTATAAATCAGGGGTTCCCACAACCCCCTCCTCAGGTTCCATAATTTGCCAGAATGGCTCACAAAATTCAGCAAAGCATGTTACTTACATTTAGTGGTTTATTATAAAGGAACAGCCAAATGGAGAAGATGCATATGGCAAGGTGTGTGTGTGTGTGTGCGCGCGTGTGTGTGTGTGGCGGGGGGGGGGGGCTTCCATACTCTCTCCAGACATACCATCCTGGCAACACCTCAATGTGTTCACCAACCAGAAGTTCTCTGAACCCTGGTGTTTGGGATTTTTATAAAGGCATCACTATGCAGTCTCTCCTGACCCTGCAGGGCAAGCTTTCCTTTGAGCTCCCAAAGCCTGTCTTCTTGTCTCTCACCTCCCTCCAGTCACACAGCAATCAGTGTTCTCATCCAGTCTTAAAAATACACTCAGGAAAATAGAAGAGTCTGACGGTCCTGAAATGAGGTGATCATTAATTTAGCACTTCCTTGTCCTCTTCATTCTCAGCCTCATGTGTAAGATGAGTAATGTTTTAAACAAACAGGATCATGCAGCTGGGAGGATGAGAGAGTTAGTATCAGCAATAATGAATATTCCTGCATTTTTATAGAACAATTATTGATTGTCTAGAAGAGTTTAGAGCTCAAGGTAACTCTACCATTAGATAGCCAGTTAAAAACTCCAAAAGATTCATTATTTCTATTTAAAAACATATTACGAAAGAAATGGAGTTGCATTTTCTATGCTATAAAATGAAAAGAGCTAAAGATGGTATTTTCTCAATAAGCCTACACTGCGATTAAGAAGAAAATGAATATCACAGAAGAAAATATCAGCTAAGATGAAATGAGAAAAGGGCAAGCTGAAATCCAGTAATGTTTTAGTAATTCAAACTTCCAGTACCTTAATATTCAGTCATAAGATAAAACTGAGTTTTTAAACCTTTGTAACTTGAACAGTGATTATATACGCGTAAGCATCACACCGACGTCATGCCTCTAACTGGCTCGTCAGTTTCTGGGTTTTCTCTGGGCTTGAGCTTACAACCCTCACTGTGTCTCACTTTCCCAGGAAGACTCGCTCACTGAGGGCCATGAACTACTGTCCATCACAAGTCCACCCGACCGCAGGCAGAACCCAGACATCCTCTGCTGCTTTTCCTCTGGCCCAGCCAACAAAGCTGCTCACCTCTCCTTCCTTCCCCAGAGACACCTGCCACTTTCCTTCTCGACAGCTGAAATGCTGTTCTCTACTCTTCCTTGCTTAACCAAAGGACTCAAAGGTGTAACTCATTTCCACCTCCCTGAGACCTAAGATACATAATATCCACCCTGTTCCCTTGGTAGAGACACTTGGTTTTCTGATGCTCCTAGAGAGCAGTCTGGGCTTGTGTTTCTTTGTGTACTGCCCTTGTACCTGTTGCTGATAAGATGTTGGGTCTGTGATAATATTTTTAATACTAAATTGGACCAGTGATACAGCTACAGCCCCCTCTTCTCTGCCTCAGTTATGAAGTCTTGCCGTGTTCATATCAATCTTACGTACTGTCCTAAATACATCTTCTTACTCAGCAATGTGACAGTCATTGTTGCTGTTTGTTCTTTGAGAACCTGCTATGTGGAAATCACTGATCATACATTAACTCTCCTCAAATGCCTCATTGAGATGGGGTGAGAGTTATTTTTTAAACCATGACTCATCAATAAGAAAAGAGGCCCAAAGAGACAAAGTAAGTTGTTCAAGTTCACACAGCTATTAAATGACAGAAAGAGAATTCAAAATCAGGTCTGTTGGAAATCCTTATATCACCTCTTCTCAAATGTCTGACACCTTCCTGCTCTATGAATAATTCTCAAAAGAGTTTTCCATTTACAGAAAAATTTAATTCTATGAATGGGAGTCCAGGCAGCGGGCTCAGCAAGCAATAACAACTTCATGTTGTATGAGACTCATTATTCAGGCTTAAGGTATGTTGTTCAGAGAGACCAAGAGAGCGAGATCTAGGACCACAGTCTAGAATATTCTGAGTGAAACAAGAGCTTGGTGCTGTGTGATTTTTGTCTGCACGTTGGCCTCCACCAGTGGGGCACTCTGCCTCTCAGGGAATATTTGGAAATATCTGGAGACATTTTTGGTTGTCACAGTTGAGGAGGTGGGTGCTGCTTAGTGTCATCTGGCAGGCAGAGGACGGGAATGCTGCTAAACATCCAACAATGCAAAGGACAAACCTCTCCCCATCAAAGAAGTATCCAGCCCCAAATGTCAATGGCGCTGAGTTGAGGAACCCTGGCTGAGAAGGAAGAAAGCTTTTACAGTCCTGCTCTCAGGCAGTCCCAGATGCCCCTCAGGTTGGCTCTCTGGATGTCAAAAGGGTCACTGGCTTCTTAGATGCTTCAGGTGATGTCAACTTTTAGTTTGGGGTCTGAGTGTTAGAGGTAAGAGGAGGCTTTAAGTCCATGCCTGTACCTTCAAGGTACAGCCTTGAGAATGGGGTCTGGCAGCGCCTCTTAAAGGACCACTCTTGGGATCTTGAGATCATGTCTCACATCTGATACCTCCCAGAGGGTTTCTGTAAGAACATGTGGCCTTGTCATTTAAAGCCCTCTCCTGTCATTTCTGCCACTCCAAGTTCCCCCCCTTTCCCTTCCTCCATACCCCACCTTTTTACATTCTGTGCTCACCAGCCTGTTTCAAACTCTCTCTGGCCCATCCTCTGCCTTTGTCTTCTGAAATGCATTCATCTCAGCATGTGCCAGCCCAAATTCAGTTCATTACTTGCCTCATTTAGGAAGAGAGAGCAAGAAAGGGAACTTCCTCAGCCACAGAACTTCTCAAGTTCTTGAACAATCCTGCTTATATGACCGTACCTATAACAATCACTTCACCTGTGCAATGTCAGAGCTTGGGGCAGAATCTGGGGCCCGTGTTCATAACCCTTCAGTTCTGGAACCAGGTTTATTGGAAGAATTTCCCAAAAATGCTTCCCCCATGTAAGTCCTCAAGTTTGTTCTTAAATCCCCCCTTCTACTCAAGGTCTTTACTCCAGAGTCCAAACCACAGCAGAGAAGGGCACCACCACTAAAGAAACTAGTGGAAAATAATGTATTATAAGCCAAAAATCATTAAAATCATATTTTATAAGATATACTCATTAAATAAATTCTGAGTAAAGAGAACACTTTAACCTTGAGGAGGCACAGGAAAAAAAAATTATCCTTGGCTTGGTGATTGTTAGGGGAGAGTTTACCCCATGAATGATATGACTTTATATCAAAAAATAAACTAGGACTTCAAGAGCCCAGAGAACAGAGCCTTAAATAATGTGTTGAGATGGTAACTTAAAAGATATCTGGAGCCTATGCAAACTCAGAGTCAGAAATTATGTATTTCCTTCTCTTCCTCATAAAACTATTCCACAACAGAATATTTCACCTTTCATCTAAAAACATTTCTCTTCTCCTCGCCCCTGCCTCATAAATAACAGTAGTGAAGGAGAAAAATTAAGTGGGTATCCGCATTGTCTGAGATGCGTTGCAGAGGACGATTACTTTCTATAGCAGGTTTCAGATCAGAATCATGGCATGTTTTCATGAATTCCGTCAAGGAGCTTTGTGCCACGACTCGAAGAGTGCTGTAAGACAAAATGCTGTTTCTGGCCACATGCAGTTCGGTGAGCTGATCAGCTCAGAACTTTTGAAATACCAGGAGCAGATGAAACCTTGACACATCAACGGTAGCCAACTACTCAGATAACAGGGATGGGGGTGGGGGCAGGGTGCCACATCTTAACCTGCTGCCTGAATCTCAGAGTCACCCGGTGCCTCATTCACTTCCCAACGCTCTCGAAGCTGGCTGGAGGCAGCCAGTTAATCTACATGTGTATGATAGAGGGAGACTAGCTTGGAAAAGCCTTCACCACCTGTGAGGATGAGATGTGCTTTAGGAAAGGGAATTTAGTGAAATTAAACTCAATTAAAGTTGACCAAATACCCTCTACATGGCAGACGCAGAATATATTTAAGGATCTTACTAGAACAGAGGGGAGACAGATAAGCAAGCTAGTATTCACTGATCAGTCTAATAAGCCACAAACTGAGCACAGAGCAGGATGTGAGATTCTCTGGTGAGGGGTGGAGATGGTTGGGATGGTTCACCAAGAAGGCCATCCTTGAACTAGGGTTTTGAAGCCCGAACAGGAGTTCTCTGGCTAAACAAAGTAAGAGGGATAATCTAGGAAGAGAGACTATTTATCCATTCACATGACACAACGTATTTGTGGGAGGGAGCATAGGAGAGTCTCGTTTTAGATTTCTAAATGCCTAAGGGTGTGAGCCCAGGGATCCTCAGGGAACCCTTGAATAAGTTGATTTATCCAGGAAAAGAAGACCAACAAGGAGAAAATTTTATGACTGTGGCTGGGGACAGAGATGAGAAAGTCAGTAAGCGTAAGAGGCACCTTCTGGACCCAGGGCAGTCCTGATGGCGTAGTCTGAGCTCTATGAATAGAGAGTGCTGCAGAAATAGGCTGGAGGAGCAAATGTACACGAGGGAATTTTGAAACATGGCGCATGGCCACTATAAATGACATCAAAGAGTGACACTAAGTACAGGCGACACATCAGTGCAAAATACAGCACTCCCTTGGCATTGAGAAATTTAGTTCATTATGAAAGGGCAAGTTAGCAGAAACTGATATGCTTAGCAGGAGATGGCAGATGCCCAGTGGACATGGAAATGCCCAGCAGGTGCCTAGCAGGAAATAACGGAAGCTGGACCAACATGCAGTGCCCAGAGGATACTGGCAGAAGAACAGAAGCAATCTAATGCAAGTCAACCTGTTTGAAAACCCACTGTGATGGGGCTTCACATCCAGGGCTTCCAGGGCTCTGCAGATTCTTTATGCGAGACTGTGAACACAATCCAATGGCATTAGAATTAATATCATTAATGGGATGCCATTGGTACCTTCAGGCTGGAGAGATCTGGAGCAATTTTTGGAGTTCTGTATTTATTGAAGAGTGAAATAGAGCAATGTGACCTTGGCTTGCCTCTCAGGTGGCAAGAAAATGGATATCAGAAGCTAGAAGGATGGCAGTCATGTTATATAAAGGCAAAACGCTTGTCAAACTTTTTTTTATATGGTGAGTAAGGAGGCAGACATGCCTACTCAGTCTATAGCTTGAAGAAAAGAGGCTGAAAAATGGAGTGTCAGTAATAAATGTTACTTTGGAAAGAACTGGCTGATTTGCAAGCAGAAATGAGAAAGGACAAAGAGCAAATATGCAAGGCTTTGCATGACTGAAAAGTTTACTGCTTCAAGACTCCAAACACTAAGAAATGAGAATTAAAAAAATATAAATAGTCCTGAATCACAAACATTTAAAACCTCTTTTGATTGATTAAAGTGCCCCAATGTAAAGATCATATTAAGGTTATATAATATCTATCCCACACGTAGTTTTAGATATCTTTCAGGTGACCATCGTAAGGTTGAAACAGAAAGGGGCATGGAAGAGAGGAAGCAATGAAATAAATCAGTATCAAGTATTATATCTAGTAATTCTTGAGCATGCTTACAGGCATCTGGAATTGACTAGAAGCAAATAGATCAGAAGATGACAAAGTTTTGAAGAAATGTTACTGCCAAAGAAAAGTCTTTGACTATTCCAGTGGTCCAATAACCTTCATGTCCTCTAGTTTGCATGAGTAGGAAGAAGGCTGTAAAAGCTATGCAGCCCCCAAGGAGGGAAAGTCCCCCAACACCTCCTTCAGATGTGGCAAGGAAGACATGCAAAAGAAAGAAGAACATGGTCCATAAGACAGACGCAGAGGCAAAGGAGAACAATGAACAAGACAGCTGTCCCCAGAGAGCAGTATCGGGGCCTACAAAAGACAATTCCCCACCATCAAGGTAGGAGGCCTTCAAACGCTTGCAGTTCCATAGCTGCTAAGGACCAGTGGCTGTGCTGTGTCTTGCATGCTTCCTTTTTCCAAATGAGAGCTTGTCCTGAGGTTACCCTGTCTCTGCTCACCCACTGCATATTGGATGCGTGCGGTGGGGTCAGAAAGGATAACTTGCCCTTTTAGTTCACAGGTTGCTGAGTCAAGAGAGGCTATATCCAAACCTGATGGGGAAGAATGCACATCACTCAGAAATCACAGGCTGTGAGCAGGATACAATGACCATAAGGGACTTTGGGTCAGCCCTTATGGAGAGGGTGGTGAATATGTGCTATGTATGGGAATGAGGGGCACATGGATATTTAGTGACCAGAGGGTAGCAGAGGCATATTTCTGATAACCAAAAGTTTGTGGGTGCTCTGACTGGAAAGCAGTTTCCCCGTCAGGACTACATTTCCCAGCCCCCCTTGCATCTAAGTGGGACCACATGACTATTTCTGGTCAATGAGATGTGAGCAGAAATGATGTGTGTCCCTTCCAGTATGTGGCCATTAAGTATTCAGTATGTCTTCCTTCCCCTTATTCTTTTCCCTTTATATGGGTACCTGAGGCAGCATCTCAGGATGTAAGGAGCCTAGATCCACTAGAAGGAGTCTGAGTAACCACTTAAAAGAGGGCCACCTAGAAGAGGTATCTATTCAGGAACAGCTACATTGGACTTTGAGAACAAGAGAAATAAGTTCCACTGTATTAAGTCACTGTGATTTTGTTGTTGCTGGTGTTAACTGGCCTGACTAATACGACCAGCACAGCCTAATGCACAAAGGTAAGAAATAGCACATGTGGTTAAGGAACTAAAACAGTTTATACTGTTAAAATATAAAATGAACAGGGAGGAGTGGCAGGCGTTGAAGCTGGAGAGGTAGGCAAAGAACAAATAAGTGTTTCTCAAAGTGTGGCCCAAGAACTACCTATATTCAAATCTCCTGGGAGTCTAATTAAAAATGCATTTTGGGGTTTCCATCCCAGACCTACAGAATATCTTAATAAGAGGCCCACAAAACACACATTTTTAACGAGAACTCAGGTGATTTGAACACACACAACAGGTTGAGAGATACTCGGTTGGACGGTAAAGAGACCTTGTGTATCGTTTTAAGATTCCTTTATCTTATTTTACCACACAGACAAATGGCAACTGGTAAAAGGTCATAACTGGTGAAAGGGAAGCAATATGATGCAAAGGAAAGAAGAGGAGAAATGGGTCAACAGCTAAAGGAAGCTTTAAAGAGAGCCAAAAATTCCATTTAGAAAAGGAGAGCACTGAGCATGTTTTCTTGCAGAAGGTCCAGAAAGGTAAAGTTATAGAAGAGAGAGAGGCAAAAACTGATGAAGCAAAATCAGAGAAGACAGAACAGGATGGAGTAAGTTTACTTGACAGAATGACCGACAGACAGGACGTAAGAGACCACTTCTTCCACGGCTCATAGTGGGAAGGAAGTGCACAGATGGAGATGATGTCTGGAGGTGGGAGAGAGTGGGTTGGAAGGGGAAGGGGTCTGACGCATGTATAGGAAGCACTGGTAGAGGTTTTGAAGATGGAGCCAGCATGGCGTACTTCTGGCAGGGGGGAGGGGTTCAAAGAGAAAAAGAAAAATGATAGTTGTAACTTTTAAAGAGAAGCTAAAACCAATCAATCCAACATGTAGAAAATATGCAGTACGACCAGGGATGATATTAGTTTTTATGACATATACTTCTTCCCAAATTATTAGAACTTCATAGCATCCCAGGCCCTATACCTAGCAGAGGGCCCTGGCCCATGATAAATGTTTGCTGTGTGAGTCCTGGGCCCACCCATACCGCTACGACAACATTTATCTATTCTAACAGCTACCAATTTTGATTTATAATGAAACTAATATCTTAATTAAAAGTAAATTACTAAGAATTAAAAGTAATAGCCATCCATTTCAGTAAAATAGCATCTCATAAGAGCCCTGGACAAAGATCGCCAAGATTACATTCAGAAAACCTGCACATGGTTCAATGCAACTGGGGAAAAAATAGGCTAGAATTCATGACACTACCTCTAGTTGCTCACAGTGCTTGGTCGGCCTCTTTATATTCAGACGAGATTCCTTTGGATTTAGAGTAAGATTTAATCTACTAAAACAACATATGCTCAACTCATAATTGTTACCAAACATATGTTCAGAATGCATAAGCCAGAAGCTCTGATTTATGCAAGAGCAGAAGGCAGCGAGCCTATTTATCTTTTTCCCATGCTCAGGTTCCCTGCAGATCCAATATGAAAATAGTCATGGAAACTGTATCATTTCCTTTCTTCAGGTTTACCCGAATAGGTAATAGAAGTACGATTAGATCAATGATTTCATTGTTATCACCCTACTCACCACCACCAGCATCGCCATCACCCTCAGCAGCAGCAGAATAAGTGCCTCTCTGAAACACCAAGATGCTGTATCAGTGATTCACACAATCCTTGCCCTTGGAAAGCTTATCAAGGTCAAGTGACACAACTGGAGGAAGAAAGGACATCCACTTGTGGCTAGGTGAGGTTGCTTCCCCAACTGTGCTGTCTGAACCAATTCATATTCAGGCCAGAGGTCCTCAACCCTCACTACACATTAAAATCTCGTAAGAAACTTTAAAAAAATACAGTTGGATAGGCCTTACCTCAAATCAACTATATCAGAATCTGGAAGGGGGCATGTGTTGGGGAATCTAAGCATCAGTATTTTTTTTTAAAGCTTCTTAGATTTTTTTATTGTTAAATTTTTTTGAATTGTTTTACTTTTTTTATAGTTAATTGTTTTTGAATTTTGTTTTTTTTTATACATCAGGTTCTTATTAGTTATCTATTTTATACATATTAGTGTATACATGTCAATCCCAATCTCCCAGTTATTCCCACCCCTGACCCCCACTTTCCCCCCTTAGTGTCCATACGTTTGTTCTCTACATCTGTGTCTCTATTTCTGCCTTGCAAGCCAGTTCATCGGGACCATTTTTCTAGATTCTACATATATGCGTTAATATACAATATTTGTTTTTCTCTTTCTGACTTACTTCACTCTGTATGACAGTCTCTAGGTCCATCCACATCTCTACAAATGACCCAATTTCATTCCTTTTTATGGCTGAGTAATATTCCATTGCATATATACACCACATCTTCTTTATCCATTCATCTGTCGATGGGCATTTAGGTTGCTTCCATGACCTGGCTATTGTAAATAGTGCTGCAATGAACATTGGGGTGCATGTGTCTTTTAGAATTATGGTTCTCTCTGGGTATATGTCCAGTAGTAGGATTGCTGGGTCATATGGTAGTTTTATTTTTAGTTTTTTAAGGAACCTCCATACTGTTCTCCATAGTGGCTGTATCAATTTACATTCCCACCAACAGTGCAAGAGGTTTCCCTTTTCTCCACACCCTCTCCAGCATTTGCTGTTTGTACATTTTCTGATGATGCCCATTCTAACCGGTGTGAGGTAATACCTCATTGTGGTTTTGATTTGCATTTCTCTAATAATTAGTGATATTAAGCAGCTTTTCATGTGCCTCTTGGCCATCTGTATTTCTTCTTTGGAGAAATGTCTATTTAGGTCTTCTGCCCATTTTTGGATTGGGTTGTTTGTTTTTTTAATATTGAGCTGTATGAGCTGTTTATATATTTTGGAGATTAATCCTTTGTCCGTTGCTTCGTTAGCAAATATTTTCTCCCATTCTGAGGTTGTCTTTTCATCCTGTTTATGATTTCCTTTGCTGTGCAAAAGCTTTTAAGTTTCATTAGGTCCCATTTGTTTATTTTTAGTTTTATTTCCATTACTGTAGGAGGTGGGTCAAAAAAGATCTTGCTGTCATTATGTCAAAGAGTGTTCTTCCTATGTTTTCGTCTAAGAGTTTTATAATGTCCAGTCTTACATTTAGGTCTCAAATCCGTTTTGAGTTTATTTTTGTGTATGGTGTTAGGGACTGTTCTACTTTCATTCTTTCACATGTAGCTGTCCAGTTTTCCCAGCACCACTTATTGAACAGACTGTCTTTTCTCTACTGCATATCCTTGCCTCCTCTGTCATAGATTAGTTGACCATAGGTGCGTGGGTTGATCTCTGGGCTTTCTATCTTGTTCCATTGATCTATGTGTCTGTTTTTGTGCCAGTACCATATTGTCTTGATTACTGTAGCTTTGTAGTATAGTCTGAAGTCAGGGAGTCTGATTCCTCCAGCTCCGTTTTTTTCCCTCAAGACTGCTTTGGCTATTCAGGATCTTTTGTGTCTCCATACAAATTTTAAGATGTTTTGTTCTAGTTCTGTAAAAAAATGCCATTGGTAATTTGATAGGGATTGCATTGAATCTGTAGATTGCTTTGGGTAGTATAGTCATTTTCACAATATTGTTTCTTCCAGTCCAAAACATGGTATATCTCTCCATCCATTTGTGTCATCTTTGATTTCTTTCATCAGTGTCTTATACTTTTCTGAGTACAGGTCTTTTACCTCTTTAAGTAGGTTTATTCCTAGGTATTTTAATTTTTGTTGCAATGGTGAATGGGATTGTTTCCTTAATTTCTCTTTCTGATATTTCGTTGCTAGTGTATAGGAATGCAAGAGACTTCTGCTCATTAATTTTATATCCTGCAACTTTACCAAATTCATTGATTAGCTCTAGTAGTTTTCAGGTGATATCTTTAGGGTTATCTATGTATAATATCATGTCATCCACAAACAGTGACTGTTTTACTTCCTCTTTTCCAATTTGGATTCCTTTTATTTCTTTTTCTTCTCTGATTGCTGTGGCTAGGAATTCCAAAACTATGTTGAATAATAGTGGCAAGAGTGAAAATCCTTGTCTTGTTCCTGATCTTAGACAAAATGTTTTCAATTTTTCACCATTGAGAATGATGTTTGCTGTGAGTTTGCTGTATATAGCCTTTATTATGTTGAGGTAGGTTCCCTCTGTGCCTACTTTCTGGAGAGTTTTTAGCATAAATGGGTGTTGAATGTTGTCGAAAGCTTTTTCTGCATCTACTGAGATGATCATATGGTTTTTATTCTTCAATTTGTTAATATGGTGTATCACATTGATTGATTTGTGTATATTGAAGCATCCTTGCATCCCTGGGATAAATGTCACCTGATCAAGGTGTATGATCCTTTTAATGTGTTGTTGGATTCTGTTTGCTAGTATTTTGTTGACGATTTTTGCATCTATATTCATCAGTGACATTCGTCTGTAATTTTCTTTTTTTGTAGTATCTTTGTCTGGTCTTGTTATCAGGGTGATGGTGGCCTCATAGAATGAGTTTGGGAGTGTTCCTTCCTCTGCAATTTTTTGGAAGAGTTTGAGAAGGATGGGTGTTAGCTCTTCTCTAATATTTGATAGAATTCACCTGTGAAGCCATCTGGTCCTGGACTTTTGTTGGAAGATTTTTAATCACAGTTTCAATTTCATTACTTGTTATTGGTCTGTTCATATTTTCTGTTTCTTCCTGGTTCAGTCTTGGAAGGTTATACCTTTCTAAGAATTTGTCCATTTCTTCCAGGTTGTCCATTTTATTGGCATAGAGTTGCTTTAGTAGTCTCTTAGGATGCTTCGTATTTCTGCAGTGTCCGTTGTAACTTCTCCTTTTTACATTTCTAATTTTATTGATTTGAGTCCTCTCCCTCTTTTTCTTGATGAGTCTGGCTAAAGGTTTATCAATTTTGTTTATCTTCTCAAAGAACCAGCTTTTAGTTTTACCGATTTTTGCTATTGTTTTCTTTGTTTCTATTTCATTTATTTCTGCTCTGATTTTTATGATTTCTTTCCTTCTACTAACTTTGGGTCTTGTTTGTTCTTTCTCTAGTTGCTTTAGGTGTAAGGCTAGATTGTTTATTTGAGATTTTTCTTGTTTCTTGAGGTAGGAGTATATTGCTGTAAACTTCCCTCCTAGAACTGCTTTTGCTGCATCCCATAGGTTTTGGATCATCATGTTTTTGTTGTCATTTCTCTCTAGGTTTTTTTTTTATTTCCTCTTTGATTTCTTCAGTGACCTCTTGGTTATTTAGTAATGTATTGTTTAGTCTCCATGTGTTTGTGTTCTTTTACGTTTTTTTCCCTGTAATTTATTTCTAATCTCATAGTGTTGTGGTCAGAAAAGATGTTTGATATGATTTCAATTTTCTTAAATTTACCACAGCTTGATTTGTGATCCAAGAGGCAATCTATCCTGGAGAATGTTGTGTGTGCACTTGAGAAGAAAATGTAACCTGCTGTTTTTGGATGGAATGTCCTATAAATATCAACTAAATCTATCTGGTCTATTGTGTCATTTAACGCTTGTGTTTCCTTATTAATTTTCTGTTTGGATGATCTATTGGTGTAAGTGAGGTGTTAAAGTCCCCACTATTATTGTGTTACTGTCGATTTCCTCTTTTATAGCTGTTAGCATTTGCCTTATGTATTGAGGTGCTCCTATGTTGGGTGCATATATATATATAATTGTTATATCTTCTTCTTGGATTGATCCCTTGATCATCATGTGGTGACCTTCCTTGTCTCTTGTAACATTCTTTAAAGTCTATTTTATCTGATATGAGAATTGCTCCTCCAGCTTTCTTTGGATTTCCATTTGCATGGAATATCTTTTTCCATCTCCTCCCTTTCAGTCTGTATGTGTCCCTAGGTCTGAAGTGGGTCTCTTGTAGAGAGCATATATATGGGTCTTGTTTTTGTATCCATTCAGCAAGCCTGTATCTTTTGGTTGGAGCATTTAATCCATTTATATTTAAGATAATTATCGATATGTATGTTCCTATTACCCTTTTCTTAATTGTTTTGGGTTTGTTCTTGTAGGTCCTTTTCTTCTCTTGTGTTTCCCACTTAGAGAAGTTCCTTTAGCATTTGTTGTAGAACTGGTTTGGTGGTGCTGAATTCTCTTAGCTTTTGCTTGTCTGTAAAGCTTTTGATGTCTCCATCAAATCTGAATGAGATCCTTGCTGGGTAGAGTAATCTTGGTTGTACGTTCTTCCCTTTCATCACTTTAAATATATCATGCCACTCCCTTCTGGCTTGTAGAGTTTCTGTTGAGAAATCAGTTGTTAACATACAAGGGAACTCCCATAAGTTTATTTGTCATTTTTCCCTTGTTGTTTTTAATAATTTTTCTTTGTCTTTAATTTTTTGTCAGTTTGCTTACTATGTGTCTCAGCATGTTTCTCCTTGGGTTTATCCTGCCTGGGACTCTCTGTGCTTCCTGGACTTGGGTAGCTATTTCCTTTCCCATATTAGGGAAGTTTTCGACTAAAATCTCTTCAAATATTTTCTCAGGTCCTTTCTCTCTCTCTTCTCTTTCTGCGACCCCTATAATGTGAACGTTGGTGCATTTAATATTGTCCCAGAGGTCTCTTAGGCTGTCTTCATTTCTTTTCATTCTTTTTTCTTTATTCTGTTCCATGGCAGTGAATTCCACCATTCTGCCTTCCAGATCACTTATCCGTTCTTCTGCCTCAGTTATTCTGCTATTGATTCCTTGTAGTGTATTTTTCATTTCAGTTATTTTATTGCTCATCTTTGTTTGTTTGTTCCTAATTCTTCTAGGTTTTGTTCTTTTATTCTTCTAGGTCTTTGTTAAACATTTCTTGCATCTTCTCAAACTTTGTCTCCATTCTTTTTCCAAGGTCCTGGATCCTCTTCCCTATCACTGTCCTGAATTCTTTTTCTGGAAGGTTGCCTATCTCCACTTCATTTAATTGTTTTTCTGGGGTTTTATCTGGTACATAGTCCTCTGCCTTTTCATTTTGTCTATCTTTCTGTGAATGTGATTTTCGTTCCACAGGCTGCAGGATTGTAGCTCTTCTTGCTTCTGCTGTCTGCCCTCTCTTGTTAAATTTTTATTCTGAGGTAACTATAGATTCACATGCAGTTGTAAGAAATAATACAGAGAGTGCTCGTGTAGCCTTTACCCAGCTCCCCCTGATAATATCTTGCAAACCTATAGTCCAGTATCACAACAGGATACTGACCTTGATACAGCCAAGATACTGAACAGTTTCGTCACCACAAGGATCTCTCCTGTTGCTCTTTTATAGCCACACCCACTTCTCTCCCACCTCCACCCCATACTCATCTCCAGGTAACCATTAATCTGTTCTTCATTTTTATATCCTTTCAAGAATGTGATACAAATGAAAACATACAGTATGTGACCATTTGTGATTAGCTTTTTCCATTCAGCATAATTCCCTTGAAATTCATCCAAATTGTTGTGTTTATCAATATTTTGTCCCTTTTTATTGCAGAGCAGTGTTCCACAGTAAGGATCTATCAGTTTTTTAAACTTTACCTATTGAAGGACATCTGGGTTTTTTCATTTTTGAGGCTCTCATGAATAAAGTGCCTATGAACGTTTTTGTATAGATTCTTGTGTAAAAATACGTTTTCATGTTTTGGGGGCAAATGGCCAAAAGTGTATTTGCTGGGTCATATGGTAGCTGTATGCTCAATTTTATAAGAAAATGCCAAATTGTTTCCCAGAGGGGCTGTATCATTTTACATCCCACCAGAAATGTATGAGTAAGTTTCTCTTCATTCTTCCCAGCATTTGCTACTGTCACTATTTTTTATTTTAACTATTCTGTGTACATTAATATCTTATTATGGTGGAAATTTGCATTTACCTGGTAGCTAATGATGTGGGAAACCTTTTCATGTGTTTATGCCCTATCTGTATATACTCTCCTGTCCTCTGCCCATTGTCTATTTGGATTGCTTATTTTTCAAATGTTGAATGTGGAGAGTTTTTATATATTCTAGTGACTAGACCTTTGTTGGACATGTGGTTTGCAAATATTTTTCTTCCAGGTTGTAGATGATCTTTTCATCTTCTGAACTGTGTTTTTCATAGAGCAAAGGTTTTAAATTTTGATGAAGTCTAGTTTATCGATTTTTCCTTGTATGGATCATGCTTCCAGTGGTGATGCTTCCAGGGTGTTGAGAGTGGATTTATTTTCCTTGTTCCCAACCTTAGAGAGAAATCCATCAGTTTTTCAATATTAACTATGATGTTTGCAGTACCTTTTAGTAGATGCTCTTTACTTAGTTGAGAAAGTTTTCCCTCTATTGCTAATTGTTGAGAGCTTTTATCATGAATGGGTGTTGGATGTTATGGGGTGCTTTTTCTGTGCTAATTGATATGATTATATCAATTGATTTAATCATTGGTTAAATCAATGATTATATCAATTGATTTTTTTCTTGTTTAGACAGTTAATATTGTAGATTCTACTGGTTGATTTTTGAATGTTGAAACAGCCTTGTGTATCTGGAATAAATCCCACTTAGTCGTGGTGTAAAATTCTTTTTACACATTACTGAATTCAATTTGCTAATATTTCGTTAAGTATTTTTTGTGTGTCTAATTTCATGATTAATATCAGTCTGCTCTTTTTTTTTGTCTTTTATTGGTTTTGGTATCAGAATAATACTGGCCTCATAGAATGAATTGGGAAGTGTTCCTTTCTTGTATATTTTCTGGAAGAGTTTGTATAAAACTGATGTTAATTCTTCTTTAAATGTTTGGTAGTACTCACCAGTGAAATAATATGAGCCTAGAGGTTTCTTTTTCAGGAGACTTTATATTAAAAATTAAATTTTTAATCATTACAGAACTATTCACATTGTCTATTTTAACTTGATTGAGTTTTAACAGTTTATGATTTTTGAGGAATTGATTCATTTCTTCTAAATTATCACATTTATGAGTGCAAAGTAGTTTATATAGTGTTCCTTTATTATCCTTTTGATGGTTGTAGGCTCTGTAGTGATATCCTCTTTTTTTTTTATTCATGATATTGTTGATTTGTGTCTTCCCTATTTTTATCTTTGTCATTCTTGTTAGAGGTTTATCAATTTTCTTGATTTTAACAAAAAAATTGTTTTATTGATTTTTTCTCCTGTTTTCTTCTTTTGATTTCATTAATTTTGCTCTTTATTATTTCCTTTCTTTTACTTTCAGTTCTTTTTCTAGTTCTTTAGGATAAAAACTTAACTTATTGATTTGAGACCCTTTCTTCTTTCAAATATAAGCATTTAGTGCAATAAATTTCCTTCTTTGCACTGTTATAGCTGTGTCCCACATATTTTGGTATGTTGTATTTTCATTTTCATTCAGTTCTATGTGTTATTTATTTTTATTTTTTGCAACTTCTTCTTTGACCCATGGATTATTTAAAATACTGTTTAATTTCGAAGTATATGGAGATATTCCTGTTGCCTTTCTGTTGTTGATTTCTAGGTTGATTCCATTATAGTCAGAGAATATACTCAGTATGATTTCAATTTTTACGGTGTTTTTTTTAATGACCCAGGATGTGGGCTATTTTGGTGAATGTTACATGGACACTTGGAAAAAATATGTGTTCTGTTATTTTTAGGTAGAGTGTTCTATATAAGTCACTTAGATCCTGTAGCTCAATTGTGTCATACAGCTCTTCTACATCTTCACTGAGTTTCTATCTAGTAGTTCTATTAATTGTTGAGAGTTGGGTGTTTATGCTCCCAACTATTTCTATTTTGAGCCCCATCAGCTTTTTTTTTTTTTTTTTTTCCCAAGCTTCTAAGGATCTGTTGTTTGGGGCACAGACATTTAGGAATGTTATGTCTTCCTGGTGGTATGTTGTTTCATCATTATGTAATGTCCCTCTTTGTCTCCAGCCATTTCCCTTGCCATGAAGTCTACTTATTTGATATTAACATAGCCACTCCTTCTTTTTATTAGTATTTCATGTATGTCTTTTTCCATTCCTCTATTTTCAACCTAATATGTTGCTGTATTCAAAGCAAATTTCTTACAGACAGCATATTGTTGGACTATATTTTTAATCCACTCTATCAATCTCTGCCTTTTAATTGTTATATTTAGACCATTTACATTTAAATTAATTATTGATATGTTAGGGCTAAGTCTTAAATTTAATTGTTTTCTATTTGTTTCCTCTGGTTTAGTTCCTCTGTTTCTCTTTCTATATCTTCCTATAATTTTTTTAAACATTTAAAAACTTTAATCTTGATTTATTTATAGTATTTTTTAGTATTTAGCTTTATAGAGTTCTTAATGACTGCTATAGGTATTGAAATATACATATGTAACTTGTCACAGTCTACTGTGTCTATTTTATCATTTTAAGTATAGAAAGCTTATTTTCTTCCCACTTTTTATATGTAATTATCAAAAATATTTCCTTTACATATATTGAGCACCACATCTGATGGTGTTACAAATTTTACTTCAACAATCAAATATAATTTAAAGAACTCATGAGAAATAGAGTATTACATCTATATTTTTCAAAACCTACTCTTATATTCTTCTTTTATCTACTCTCATGTTCTCGAGTCTTCTTTTGTTACAATTACTTTTGTGTTTAGAGAACTTCCTTTAGCCATTTTTTAAAGGTAGGTGTGCTAGCAAGAGATTCTCATAGTTTTCCTTCTCCTATAAATGTGTCTTTATCCCTTTAATTCCATATAGATATTTTTGTTGAATATCGAATTCACGGCCAACAGTTCTTTTCTTTCAACACCTGAAAACTGTTGTGCCACTTCCTTTTGGCCTCCAGGTTTTCGTATTAGAAATACACAGTCGTTCAAATTGGTAGCATAAATAGTGTATTAGTTGCTTCAAACTTTTTTGTTTTTAATTTTCAGAAGTTTAATTATGATGTATCTCAGTGGGGATTTCTTTAGGTTTATCCTACTTGGGCTTTGCTTGACTTCTTCAATCTGTAGATTTATATATTTTGCCAAATTTGAAGTTTTTCACCATTATTTTTTCAAATACTTTTTCAATCTTCTTTCCCCTCTCTTTCTGTGACCTTGAAAATACACATATTAGCTCTTTTGTTACTGTCCAACAGGTCCCTAAGACACTATTTTGGTTTTTGTCTTTTTCCAGGCTATTTTCTCTCTATTGTTCATATTTGGTAAATTCTATTCATGTTTCCTTAAGTTCATGAATTCTGTCCTCTGTCATCTCCACTCTATTATTAAGCCCATTAAGCAATGTTTTTATTTCAGTTATTGTATTTTAATTCTATAATTTCTATTTAATTCTTTTTTATAATTTATATTTCTTTGCTGAGATTTCTATTTTTCATTTTGTTTCAAGAGAATTCATAATTGCTTATTGATATATTATTATGACAGTTGCTTAGAATCCTTGTCAGATAATTCCCACATCTGATTCATCTCTGTGTTGGCACCTGTTGTTTGTCTTTTCCCATTCCTGCTGTGATTTTCCTGGTTCATCCCATGACATGTGATTTTTCAGTTGTATTCTGGAAATTTTAGTTATTATGGATCCTATTTAATCTTCTTCTTCAGCAGATAGTTCCTTATTGAGGCATAGCTTGAGGGCTAGCTGGGTGTGTCTGTTCAGCTTCTGACAGGGCCCCTATGATGCCATCCCAGCAAAAGTGGGGCATTGACTTAAACCACCTTATCTCCTCAATTGGTCCTGCTGACAGCGCAGAGGAAGGAAACAGAGGGCTGACTCACACCACTGTTGCTGCAGGGTGGAGGTAGAGACTCAGTAGTTTTCTTTGACACAAAGAGAGGGGGTGAAGCAAATGGTCAACTACCCTACTTCTCACCACCTCCTTCTGCCTCCTTAGTGCTGGATGGAGGAGGAGGTGCTGCTCTACCTTGCCAACACTATCCTGGCAGGGGCATCAGAGCACTGACTATTTCTGCCATATGGAGAAGGAAATTAGTTCTCTGTTCCCTGGAGATACCACTCAGTGAGGGCTTCCAGTACATCTATGCTTTTACTCATAGGGGTGGAAGATCAACTTCTTGCTCGATCACGTGACATCATGGAGAGGGGATGAGGAAGTATAGTTTTAACACTGGTATTTGGTTGTAGTAGGCGATATTGCAAACAAGGTTTCCTGTTGCTAAGCCATCTTTTTATCAGTTCTTTGGCCCGGGGAACTGGCTTTTCTTGGAGTTTTTTCACCCATGCCTGCTGGCAGTTCAGAACATATGGCAGGCAATTAAAAAACCCAGAGAATTCACTGTTTTGTTGCTCCTCCATCTTTCAGAGACTTATTGTGCTTTTTAGTTGTAACACGGAGAACCTGGAAGGAATGGGCTATTCCATCTTGACAGAACCCCTTGAGTGTTTTTAATAAGCAGCCAGGATTAAGAACCTCTGATTTAGGTCAAATGATTATTCTGGATGGTATGTTTCCCCATATAATTAATTGGTTGTTTGAATGATATGATAAAAATTCCACAGATATTGATTAAATAAGTTTTCATGGTTGGCTTGCTACATACCAGGCAATTGTCTATGTACTGAAAATTGAGAATAGAGAAGAATCAAGTCCCTTCTTTCACAGAGCATACATGATAGTCACTAGAGTGGGAGAAGGATGCTTGGAAGATAGAACCATTATCCCCACTGCCACTCCTGGCTTTCAGCTCTTTGGCATCTCCTATTGAGGCCATTGGAATAACCACCTAACTGATCTTTCCTTCTTTGTACCTCCCTCCCTGAAGGAGATGTGGAAGTTTCTCTTCCATTTTAGAGTCAATGAATGACTGCATCTGTCTCCTATCTAATACCCTCAATTGACTGTCTGTCACTACAAGATAAAGTCTAAAGTACTCTTAGCAAGTCTTTAAAGCACCTCCATGATCTCCAGAAACATTTTCTGCCACAATTTCCAAAATCTGCAACGGCAGCACAACGTGGTGTCCCACTTCTTGACTTCTTTACATGCTGCTCTCTCTCTCTCTGGAATATCTCATCCTCCTCCTTGATTACTGGGTTAATTAACTTTCCAGTAACCTTTTTTCTGTAGTCCTGGCCCTTAGGGGTCTTGTGCCATTAAAATTTAAAAAAAAAATTTAGTTTACAGGAACTTGGAAGACCTTATTCTAAGTCAAATGTGTTACAGAGAGAGAAAGTATCTGCATATTGGAGGTAAGCCAACACTTGATCACAAGTTCACATTTTTAAGCATTTTACATAGGCACAAGAAATCCCTTTTCAGAGCCCAAGGATCGCACAGTCTTTTTTTCCAAGTTCCAAATGCCTTTCCACACAGCAGCTTCAACATCTACAATTATGTAATGGGCATGGATGAAACATTACCAGAATGGAATGAATCACTTCACCACTGCAACCTTCGCTCTCTCTCATGGGAGAATTCTCCTATCATTTCAGAAGAGTTCTCATCAATTTGCGCCATCAACTCACAAATACATATGGACCTCAGCTTTCAAGAAATCTTGGCATTGATTCCCTTCTCTGTGCTAGCAGCTGTAAGTCAGTAAATGAACCCTCTGATGACACAGATCTAACATATCAACTAAAGCAGGGTTTCTCCATGGGTAAACATTGAGATCCACTGATTTGTCTATTGAACAAAGCCACCTGGGGCCACTCCTTTTATCTTAGAATACTTTCCACCCTTCCCTAAGCCAGTAACCTAAGTCAGCATCAGAATGATACAGAGACCTTGTCAGAAATGTAGGTTCCACATCCTCATTCTCACATGTTGGATGTATTAGTTCTGGATTTGTTAAAAGAGTAGAACAGAATAGAATAGAAAATATAAGAATGCATCACATGCAGTAGTAAAGTTAAGAGTTTGTATTTCTGTAAGTGAGTGAGAGTGTGTGTGTGTGTGTGTGTCCATGCCACAATGTGTATTTCTCACTGTGGATAGAGGTCAAAAGGTTTGAAACACGGAGAAATATTGGGATTTTAAAAATGCAGGTGGTAGGGATGTCTTACATTTAGAGCAGCTAGGACTTCATATCCCTATAATAATGTATAGGGCTCAGAATATGTCCTAAACTCTAACTGGAGACATTACCCCCAGGAATTACCTCTTCTGTGAGGTCCTCCCTGACCTGCTTCTCCAGGCAGAGTCTGTCGTGACCTCTTCTGAACTACCCTTTTTCTGTCCTTACACTTGCCACTCTGACTATAATGTATTTGTTTACATGCCTGTTTTTTTTTCCCCTAACAGACTGAGGTTAGAGACAGTTATATTGATCTATGTGTATGTACAATAGCTGAAACATAGTAGATATTCACTAGATTGGTCGTTCAAAATGAATAAGGCAAGAATTGTGAATGGATGCTAAAATTAATGAATGGAAGTTTGATGAGAAACAGGATATTTATATGATATACTATGATTATGTTAGAGAATGTTCTTATTTTTAAGAAATATACACTGAAATATTTGAAGGGAGGAGAAAGAGAGAAAATGTAACACTTCTGTAAATTTATAATTTTCAAAATCAAAGATAAAAATGAATAAATAAATGAATTAATGATAATATTATTAACAAGTAGAGAAAGTAATAGTTTTACGGCTACTTGATTATACAGACAACTAGACTGAATTTACATAATTCCACTCATAATTAGGTGTCTTAGGTTCCAAGATCACAAGGCAGGAACAAAGCCCAGACCTCCTTTGTCCATAAAACATCATAAATAGGGGGCCTTGGCTATGCCTATTTTCATCACTAGTCCATCTCATTTAGCTGAACTGATGAGTTACTAAGTAGTTACAAGCTGGTAACCAGGCCATAGAGTCAAAATTTCTAAATGGCTTAAATAGTCTGAATCACCACTGGCCATATGAAAGCATCAGCTGTCTGACCTTTACCTGCCTCACCCCTGGCCATATGAAAGCATCAGCTGTCTGACCTTTACCTGCCTCACCCCTGGCCAGGTACATACATAGCCTCATGCTGGTCCAACCCCATTACAGGTTTCCCCTCTTAACGTTATCTCTTTAGAGTAGAAAATCCCCACCAGCGAGAAAGAATTACTTTTTCTTTTCTTTCCTTTCTTTTTTGGTTGCACGCCTTGTGGGATCTTAATTCCCCAACCAGGGATTAAACCCAGACCCCTGACGGTTAGAGCACAGAGTCCTAACCACTGGACAACCAGGGAATTCAAGAAAGAATTATTTAGAAAGAATTCCCCTGCAAAACTTCTACGCCAGTTTACATACATATTCTTTATTATTTCATCAAAGCTGGACAAGAGCAAGGCCAGGTTTGGTGATCTGCATGCATTATATCAGCACAAAACTGCCAGACTGAGGGTTCTGATTCAAATGACCAGTTGTCTCAAACACTAATAGGTTCGACCAATTTGGTTTTTATTCAGTGACTTTACCAGATGTTTGACCACACTGCATAAATTGTGTTGTTTCAGGATCGGACAGACCTAATTAACTACCCTATGCCAAAATCTCCTCTTGGCCTGGGGTGACTACAAAAAGACAACCTCTAGGTAGTGGCAACAGAAGACCCTTTGGCAATTATATCCTCTTTGCAAGGCAGGGTAATGCGTCTTCATGGCTCTGATATGCAGGGGGCGATGGGGAGACAGAAAGGCAAGAGGAGAAGCCGACCATATGGCTTCCCTCAGTGAAGGACGGGGAAGAGACACCTCTGAGGAGACGAAGCCCCAAGGCCCTGTTTCCCATTAACCACATTGAAAACTTTCCTTTTCACCTATGAGACTCTCAGTTCTCTGCCTATGTCTTCTAGCTGTCTGGACACTATGGAGTCCCAGGCAAATTCAGGATCAAGTATGATCATTCATAGCAATACCCACAATAAAATGTTAAGAGATACTGATTAAACTCAAATTTTTAACTTCTCTCCTAAAATATGATATTTCCCCAAAACAAATTTACATGTAGAGAAGAGAGAAAGGGATATACGGTAGCAGTTAAAACAGGAAATCCCTAGGCTCCAACCCCAGTTGAGTTGTAGCATGTTGGGTTATGTTAAGCTAATTCCATAATTTTAAAAAAAATCGTAAGTACAAAATGAGAGTTTGGACTTAATAGCCTCTAAGAAGATTCCTATGTCCAAACTTCAGTGCTTCTAATTAAATGTTCCTCTTCGTATAACTAACTTTTTCAAAGGGCAAAACAAGCCAGACTGCCCACCTTCTCCCACAGACAATTCATACTCAAGGTCATTCTTAGGGACGTTCTCATACCTAGACTTCAAGACCTAGTCCTGGATGTAAGGTACATGTGCGTGCATGTGTGGATAAACAGACACATACTATACACACACACACATATATACTATTTACTACATACTAACTACTATACATATATATATATATATGTGTGTGTGTATTTTTAAATGCCTAATCACACACTATTTCACAAGTAAGAGGAATCACTCCTCATTATTAAAAGAGGCTAATTTAAAAACATTGCAAAGGTCACATTTACACAAAATGTATAGGACATCTCTGTAAGTGCATTGACAAGAACCAGAGACAGGTCACAGGACCAGCAAGAATATCCAGAATGGAAAGACAGGAAGCTTCCAGGAAGACATCCTCGAAGTCATCAACATGCAGACCACACCTGGCCATGCATATTAAATGAGAGCTCAGACACACGAGCTGGTGCTAATGTGGATAAAATATGGATAAGGAGAGACCAGATATCAGCTAAATGAGTAAAACTGAGACATTGGAAAAATGAAACACAGCCCTTCAAGCCAAGTGGCCAACATTCAATATCCAATTCAGAAAAGTGTGGAAAGGTGATGTGTAGACTATCAAACAGAGCAGAAACTTAGAACGATTTTAAGAGTCAGCTACTTGGTGTGTACTCACAAACAGGGTTGCAGAGCCCTCATGGGTGAGCCCGCATGATGGGGCAGACTGAGGGGGGCTGCAGGCCAAATCCTGGGTCCCGGACTTGGCTCTACCATCACCTACAAGTGTATTGCTTAACTTTCTACCTCTTACCTCTTTTCATGAAATAATGTATAGAAATGTAAATAATTGTTTGTAGTGAATCACTAGGATCTGGTTAAACTGCGTTATTCAGAAAAGGATCTCAGGATGTAGGCAACTACCCAAAACTCCGGAAGGAGTTTTTGGCAGGAAGCATCTTTTATCAGTTAACAGAATCCCCAATGAGTGTTTGATATTATCACTTCAAGCGTACAATCTATTCTCATTCCCTTCACCTTCTATGGCCCTCATGACACAACAGAGCATGTTCTTCTCAACAACTCTCTGATTCTGATTTCTGAAGGTCAGGGGGCACCCCTCCTTACACAAACTCTACTGATCAAATCCCTCAGGATTTCCCCCAAAAATGCCCTCTGCCATTTTTACCATAACCCTTCCATCCTTCTGTTCTCCTAATGTCTCTGATATTCCCCTGCCCATCTACTCTCACACTGAATAGGTCTCATGAATGATGACTTCCATCTTGTACCTGCTGCCACCTTGGTCCAGGTGTCTATAGCATCACTCTTGGCTAATGACACCAGCTTCCAACCTCTTCTCTGCCTGGAGTCTCTAATATTTTCAACTTACTCTAACTCCACTATCAGATCCATCTTCCAAAGGTACTGCTTTTTATACACCATCCTTTTTTTTTTTTAACTACAAAAGTAATACCCTCTCTTTATAATTTTTTCTATCAATTCAAAAATGTATGAAGAGAAAAAAAATAACAGGCGATCATTCTTGCTTTTGCTCTCAGGGTAAGCTAAGGGCATAACTCCGAGGCAGCAATTTTACTCAATACTAAGCTAAATGAGTCCTGGTTGTAGCTCTCCACAGCACGTTTACAAGGGCAGAACTCAGGGAGGAGTGAAGGTCTTGCACTTCTCTTATACCTGTGGCTTCCAAACTGCACTCCTTAGGAACAAGGAGGCCACATGCAGGTACATCAGGAACCACAGGGAGGCCAAGGGTTTTCAGGGGCTTCTCACCCTTGTCAATCAGAGCACCCCCATTTTTCTCTATTTCCCACTGAGTTTCCAGGTATGATATCACTGGAAGAAAGAGACCTGATGCAAAAAAACAAAGTTTGAAAACCATTCCTTTGAGACTATCTTCCTTAAATGCCTCTTCTCTCAGATTGGATTCTGATAAGGGCTAGAGAGCTGACAATTTGAGGTTATTTTCTCTGACAAGAGTCTGGAAGGCAGATGGCCTATGTTATTGACTGAGCAAAGATTGATACATTTTAAATACAAGGCAAAGAAGTGGTTGGTTTGATATTCTGTTATGAAGTCTTCAGCTATAGCGTGAGATTCCTGGGGGAAAGGATGGTGTCTTACACGCCACATGTATGCCCCAAGACAGTGTCTTGCAGTGCTCACAAGACATTGACATTTAATAGGTGCACCTGATCACTTTGAACTGTACTGAATCTGTTTTGGCCAACAGCCTTGCTTTAGCTTCAGTTTTCCATCTGGGTTTATGCAGGGTCTGCATGTGTGTTTTTAGGGCCACTGATGTCAAAAGTAGACCCAGGTGTCCTAGCCCATCTTATAAATTTCCCAGCAGAATCCCAGGTAAGATCTGAAATATTTGCAGACCCCTCCTCCGCTCATCCTACTTTCTCCTGTCTCTCCAGGCACCCAGCCTGAAGGTCTTCTATCCAGACCTGCTCTTCCATGACAGCCCACTCCACCTTGGTCAGATGACCAGCTAATCTCGTTCCTTCTTTTATGCTCACCCTACACTAAGGACCAATATATAAAAGTCCTTTCTTCCTCATCTTTATCAAAACATAGCCATCCTGTGTCCCAGGTCCACATTTCATTCCAGATGATCTGATATTAGAATCAACAAGTCCATGGCTTATTGTGAATCATCACATTTCTATTGCATGATATACCTTTCCATTTTGACAGGTTGATACTGAGTCACCCAAGTGGTAAAGGGTGATATTTTGAGACCTCAAGAGCCTTCAAGTCAGAATAAGTAGATGACATCATAATCATCTCTTCTATCTGGGTCTTATAGCTACAGGAAAATAACTTGCATACTTATCCCTCCAGGAAAGTCAGAAGAAATAAAAGCATATTTCTTCTCATGCCCACATCACACAACTACTACACTATAGACTGGCCCTACCTATTGAACAATGTGAAGGCCTCCCACTGGCACAATGATGTTCTTCAAACAGTATGAATCCATTCTTTCACACAGGTAATTGCTGAGCATCTGCTATGGGTCCCTGTGCTAAATACTGGGGTTATGAGTAAGACAAAATTCCTGCCCTTGTAGGCATATAGTCCAATGGAATACACAGACATTTAAAAGGAAATTATACTAAAGCATATAAAGGGATCTTACAGGGAAAGTACAGGAATTCCATAGCAAGAACACCCATCTCAGGCTAGAATACCCACACCAAACATTTACTGTAAACTTCCTCTCTCTATCCTCAACTACATCACAACTTTCCACTCTATACCCATCTTCTGTTTCATGGGAAAAGACTAAGGTTCATGCCAATGACACTGTTAACATATGCCTTCTGTGTGCTGAAGACAGTACCTAGCAAAAAGATTCTTGAATATTTAGTGCCCAATTAATGTATATTGACTTTAAAGATGGTGGTAGTACAAAAGAGGAGTCTAAAGCATACAAAATTCCAATGATATCCTCAGTGAGCTGTAGTCTCCACCAAAAAAAGCAAACTCACCCCTAGAGTCAACAGTAAGGAACTCCACCTGGAAATAAATTATCCAAGGAAATGTTTTGCTCTTTCCCATCAGGATCGTCTTTTCTCCATTTATCAAAGCTTGGTTCCAAGCCCTCAGCCTCTCCCTCTGCAATCTAAACCCAGATAGAGTTCAGATATGCATCTGGGGGCACAAAGGAAACCAACTAGAGCCACCATATTGGTTATACAGTTCATGGGCCTTCCAGTTGGAGGGTTGAAATGTGGGGCAGGGGTGGGGGAGGTCCTCTTCATTTGTTCTCAGATGATACATTTTAGGCTGGGGATATCTTTTCCAGGACACCCATAGCCTAAAAGGGCCAAGTAGAGACTAGGGTAGGATCCAGAAGAGGAAACAGCTAAGAGGTTACTTAGGGGATGGCTCTGTTCTAGGTTTTAGGTGAGAAGGATCAAACAGGAAGAAATTCAAAGTTTTTAAGTGGTTCAGCTCACCTAACCAGAGCAACAGTGCAGCTAGGACTTTGTGTAGAAACTGGAAAGAAATGAGTTATTATTTTTCTGAAGTGGTTTGTCTTGTGTCTTTTTTAGTACTTCAAGGTGGCGGGATAATGATTTGAGATTTAGAGATTCCAGACACTGGTATCCTTTGAGAATGGGGACCAAGGGACTGGAGGGCGGAAGTGAGGACAAAAGTGGAAAATGTCAGACAAGAAGGCAGTGAGCATGAAGAGGCGTTGCTGGTGTCCTGTGACATGTTCCTTCCCCTCCAAGGAGAGGGAAGGAGAGAAGAGTCAGTTCTCTCACCCGCCAGGTTTATCACTTTCTTCACGGCTCTCTGAATAAACCAATTCCATTTAGGTAAAAGTTTACTGAGTGTCTGCTTCATGGCAGGCCCTGTGATAAGCAACAGGAATACAAAGATTAAAACCACAAAAAGCCCCAAATCACAAGTCTCTTGCTATCCAAAAGGTTATAACATGATAGAGGAGAGAAATGCACCAACAAGTAATTGCAAAGTGTCATTATAATGGCAATAAGAGAAGTGTGAACCAGGCCCTTTGGGTTACAGAGTGATCACTTCAGCTTGGGTGAGGTGCCAGGTATCTTCTGTTTGCCCTTTCAGATCCACGCCTCTATCTTCTTCATCCTGCTCTGTGTCCCAGAAGGCTGACCAATACGATCTACGTCAAAGACTCCCTGCCCTCTCCTGTCCTACTCCTACTGATTTCAGCCAGTGCTGAGTGCTGGCAGGAGACTGAAGGGAGGGAAAGGAGCACAGTTAGGGTATTTGCTCCCTTAACTCCCTTCCTGCAGTGAGGGCAGGTAGGTGGCTGTGGGCTGGCCGCATCCCTCAAACAGCCCTCTTTGTCTCTGGGTTCAGGTAACAGCTCCCCTGCGCAGGGAGGGGACAGACGGTAGCCCCCTGTTTTAGCCTCAGGGTCCTTACTACTCTATCCTTTGTGATTTCCCCACATCCAGCTCACATCTTTGTAAATATTCTCTTTATTAAACTCTCCTCAAGTTAGCCATTTCCTGCCAGAAAGTAGACTGACAGGTGATTCAAGAAAGAATTCATAGAGAGCTGAGTTGAAGGGGTTTGACAGGGAGATTAGAGGAGAAAGGGAAATCAAGTATCAGGAAGAACACAGGCAAAAGCAGGAAGAGAGACTGCAAGGCATATTTAATAAGTTGCTCATTATTAAGTATGCCTGATGCATAGGCTACATGTGAGGGAATAGAAAAAAAGACAGTTGGTGAGGAGGGTGAGCCAAATGACAGAAGGCCTTCTGTGCCATGCTAAGAAGTTTAGACTTGGTCTTAGAACCACTAAAATATAAAATAGGGTCAGTTTTATAACTGTATAATGGAAGTATGAGACCAAAGGCAGCAGGATCCATTGACAGGCTACTACAGAAGTCCAGAAGAGTGATGTTTTGAAATATGATGTAAAAATGGTTTTTTCCTCAATTAAGAGCCTCCATCTAGCCACACAACCACTAAAGAGAATAAGAAAGGAAGAGATGTAAAAAAAATTTAAAGAAATAGAAATAACACTCACCAATTAGGACAAGAAATTAAAGATAATGAGAAGTGTGGGCTGACTCCCAGATTTCTCACAAGAGAAGATGGTAGCATCACTAAGACTGGGAATCCAGGAGGAGGAAGAGATGTAGGAAAGAAAATGGATAGTTCTGTGTTTCTCCTTCTGCCAGGAGGTAGAAGCAGGGACAAGAAGACGACTAACCTAGAAACAATACATGTTGTTTTCTATTTAACAGCACTGGGAAAATGACTTATGAATGTTTTGATTACCAGTTAAGTTCAGCCAGGCAGGACCATCAGAAAGGGGGTGTGCCCAATATTCAGAGCAGCACTATTCACAATAGCCAAGACATGGAAACAACCTAAATGTTCATCGACAGATAAGTGGATAAAGAAGATGTGGTACATATTATATATACAATGGAATACTACTCAGCCATAAAAAAGGAGGAAATAATGCCATTTGCAGCAACGGAACCCAGAGATTATCATACTAAATGAAGTGAGAAAGACAAAGATCATAAGATATCACTTAAATGTGGAATCTAAAATATGACACAAATGAACTTATCTACAAAACAGAAACAGACTCACAGACATAGAGAACAAACTTGTGGTTGCCAAGGGGGAGGGGGGTGGGGGAGGGATGGAGTGGGAGTTTGGGGTTAGCAGATGCAAACTATTATATATAGAATGAATACACAACAAGGTCCTACTGTGTAGCACAGGGAACTATATTCAATACCCTGTAATAAACCATAATGGAAAAGAATATAAAAAAGAATGTTTATATGTGCATAACTGAGTCACTCTGCTGTACAGGAGAAATTAACACAACGTTGTAAATCAACTATACTTCAATACAGTAAATTTTAAAAAAAGAAAGGGAGCGTGGTTCTCATGATCAGCTCAGAGGCCCTTCATAGCCTGGCTCCCCTAAGAATGCCATGTGAACTTCCCTCCACCCCAATTCTTAAGGCTCCCAAAATAAATTCTGTGCATATCTGCGTGAAACAGCCTTTTACAGTTAAGACTGTCAACTGTGAGACTGCAGGGACAGTAACAGCAAAATAGGAGGGGAAAAACTGTTTTCATTTTTCCATCTGAAAATTGTATTTTCACTTGTAAGATGTGGCACATTTAATTTTAATGAATTGGAAACTCAGGTTTCCAAGAAACTGATCCCTTTCTCACTATGATAGTTTGTTGGAAATCAGGCAAGTGACAAAGGGCAGAAGAAACAGAGAAGGTGATTGTGAGAATCAGTACTCCTATCCTTCAGCCTCCCTCCCACAAAAAAGATGGTTATATTTTGAAATCCATAAGTTGTCTCAAAGTTTTGCCATCCCATTTCTCCAGTAGAATGAAACTCTGAATAGCTAAGAATTTGGACTTGATAGGCCAACAGTTTCTTGATTTGGTTTGGCCAGGTCATCTCAGAAGCACAGTAATGGACCAAGTCTAGACTCCATCTTTGGAGAGAAGCCAGTGGTCTATAAATGGCAGTTTATATGCAGCTGGACAACAGCACGCCAGTTCCCAGAATAGGAGGGAATTCTCCCAATTTGATGCTTCCATTAGGCATGGAACTGTTTCCAAATGTAGATTAAGAACTGGTAATACTCCAAAACTATGAATCTCATGGCCAAACTAAAGAAACAAAAAATGGATGAAAGATATGGCATATTTTCCTCCCACGTTTTTTGTTCTATGCCTGCTTTAACACTTTCACGCTCCCTTGTCACTCACACTCCTGACAATCCAACTCCTAGTCACATCTCAAAACCCAGCAGAGTAGTTAGAACCTATGTAAACCATTTCTTTGTAAACTTCCTAAATCAGAGGAGAGACTCCCTCCAGTCTACTACCTCTGGAGCTTTATATCCACCTCTGTTATTCCTTTCATCACACAGAATTGAATCTACCATTTGCACATCTATCTCCTCTACCTGACTTTGGTTTCTTTAAGGCAGAGAGTGTGTCTTATTTATCACTGCGTTCCTAGTACCTGGCCCAGGGTCTGGCACCTAGTAGGTGTTCAGTGAGTGTGTACTGAATGTCAGTGTGTTGAATTTTGTCCAGACACCAATGGGAAAAGGAAAGAGACTGGTTATGTTGTGACAAGCAACTGCTAAGCTCTCAACATGCATTCACTCATTTAACCTTCACAACAACCCGGAGAGAGAGGGAACAGTAAGATCCCCATTTACCAATGAGGAAACTGAGGCACAGACTGCAAACTAGGAAGTTTGAGTCCAAAGTCTACCCCTTAATCTCTATGGAATACTGCTGCTTCTCTGTAAAATCTAGTATCATGTATTTGTATAGCACAAGGTGCTTTAGTCTCAGCTTTCTTCTGGATTCCCTAACACTCACTTAGATACGGAATTATTTCCCTTTGAAGTCTATCTTTCGACCAGTCCCTCAACATGCCTTGGGGCTGTAACCCTGCCAGGAAGGCTGGGTGCAGATAAGCACAGGAGCTGTGTCGAAGCCTATGGTAAGGCTGCTGGATGCTCTTAGAGCAATCCCCGCCACTCACTTGGCCTCCTCCTGGGAGCCAGAAGGTACACACAGCCCCTTGGCCAGGGCTTGTTTGCTTAGTGGCATTAACAACATTATCCATTAGAGACAACGGAGATAGTAATGTGTGCCATTAAAAGCCAGTGGGCTGTAATAGAAATCTGAGTTGAAAAACATCATAGTGTAGCCAGGAAACCAATCATCTTGGAACATCTATATTAATGAATTGAATCACATTTAGTCCACCCTATCAGATGTCTGATTCAGTATGCAAATGAAATATTTCGATAACAGTCTGTGGAGATTACTCTGTTTGCTTAATAAATTGTATTTTCTAAAACATTATTTTTTTTTAGAAAAAGGAAGATTATAAAAAGGCATGCAGTGTCATCAACCTGTAAGGCATAACCTCTCTTTAACAATTAGTTTCCAGCTTCCACAAAAGGTATTCAAAGTGCTAAGAAAAGTCTGCATGGGTTTTAATTTTAACATCAGAAAAGATTCCTGAGGATTAACATATCTTCCCATATTTAACGAATATTGGACATGTACCCACTATTGGTTTCCAGCTTCAAAATCAAGAATGATGCCAAAATAATAATAAAAGCAGCAGAAGACAGTGAACAACAGAAAGGATCGAAGTTGATGGACTCTCTCCCTTTCTGGGCAATGTCTTGTGCTTTTGTGAACTTTTTAATGAGAACAAATCCCTCAGGTCAGACTGACCTTCTCCAGATGGTTCCTGGAGGGGGGGAAGGTGTTCCCCCACCTCCAGCAGTGGTTCCAGTGAGACACAAACATGATCAGCTTAGCTCCGGCCTGGCCAGCAAATGTGCTGACAGCTGGATAATCTTCCAAATGACAGTCCTAACAGAATATTCAGGTTCACCACGAGCCCCTTCCTGCAGCATTCTGCTCAGAACAATCAGCTCCCCTCCATGCTAACAAAGCATCCTTGTCCTTGTCTGGCCCTTGTCATTTATCAACTGGGTGGCTGCAGGCCCTAGGAATTGTCTTACTGTGTCCAATTCCACACCACCCTGGGTCACTCTCCTCACTGCTTCCTGAGTGATCTTACAGAGGTATAAATCTGGCCACTCGAATCTCCCTTTAAAATCCTTCAGATTTTTAAATCCCCACCCCAAGGAGAATGGTCAAATTTGAGACTCAACCTCCAAAGATCTGGAGAAGCTGACCTCTCCAGAGACAGTTTTGTGCTCCAGGTATCTTGCTCCCATTTCCCCCTGTGAACTGTTGCTCATGGCATTCTCTTCATCTCAAATGTTCTTCTCTGCATCCTAATCCTTCCTCTCAAGATAGACAAACTTATCTTAGCAGAGTCATTTCCGGGGCTGCATCTCTCAGATTGGGGTGAGGGCCATTCCTCTGTGTCCCTTTCCTGAACTCACTCACTTCCCAGTACATAACTCTATTAAAGCATTTATCATGCTCTATTCACTCTGTTAGTTGACTGATATTTAATGAGCAAATGACAACTAAGGGCCAGAGCTGTGCTCACAGCTTATGTTCTCTCAATAAATGAGCCTCTCTCTCAAGAAACTTCTAGTGAGAGAGACAGGCAAGTACACAGCCATTGTGATACCACATGGTAAGTGTTACTCTAAAAATTGCAGGAAGCTGCGGGATGGCAGAGGATGGATAACTAACCCTAATTTGGGGGGTAGGGAGGAGGTAGATGAAGAAAAAGCTCCTAGTGAAGGAACCTGAGGTGTGAAGGACAAGTAGGAATAGAAGAGATGAAGAGAATAGAAGGGAAGTGGGAACAGCCAAGGAAAAGACCTGAATGTGAGAGGGGAAGAAAATCAGGGCCAGGGAAACAGACTTGGGAGGAAAAATGAAGGGCTCTACTTTGGATTTACTGTGGCTGGGATGTCTGTGATACTACTTAGGTAGTTGCATGTTTGAGGCTAAACTGAAAGAAGGGTTCTGGGCTAGAGATACAAATTTGGAAGGCATCAGCATAAATATGATGTTTAAATCTCACAGGCTGTGATAAAGTGACCTAGGAGAGAAAGAAAAGATGGCCTAGGACCAGTCATTATGTACTATTATCTTCTTTATACATTGCTGGATTGATTTTGGAGCTCTCTGTTGAGGACTTTTATGTTTACATCCATAAGTAAGATTAGCCTACGATTTTCCCTATTTGTACTTCCTTAGTTTGGTGTTAGGTCAAGGTGTCCAGTTTGCCCACCAATTTTGGAAAATTCTCATCTATTATTACTTTGAATATTGCCTCTCCACCATTCTCTAATTCTCTCTTTCTGGAGTTTCAATTAGGTAGACTCAGGGTTTTTTTCATACTGTCCTCTGTGTCTATTAACTTCTTTCATACTTTCCATCCTTTGTGTCTATACTACATTTGGGGTAACTTCTTCTGATTTATTTTCTAGAACATTAATTTTTCTATTCATTTATGTTCAATCTGCTAGTTAGGCTGTACATAATGTTTTTTAATTTAAATTACTCTTTGTTTCTAGGTATTCTGTTTGTTTAGTTTTCCCCAAATCTTCCTGGTATTGTTTTGTCATTTTTTTTCCTTTCTCTTAAGTCTTTCTTTAAACATATGAAACATGCATGTATATTATATTCCTTATCTGGTTATTGCAATAGTTGCATTCTTCATGGCTCTGACTCTATAGATTGTTGTTTCTATTGATTCTCACACATGGTGGCTTTTTTCTTTGTGTATCTGGTGATTATTGATTATGATCTTCAGTTCCTTGAAACTTTATCTACAGAAATATCTGGAACCTGAGCTTTAAATGTAATTCCATAGAGGATTTGCATTTGCCAAGCTCTTCTGGGCACTGTCAACTTGGGGGCACATTATATCTGATGTGTTTGTATGTTTTGTTTTTCATTTTAATTACACAGGTGGCATGAATTCTATTCTCAGACTTGTTAAGTGGGCATATGAGGCAGGATTTCTTAGAGGAACTTGCCTTCTTTCTCTTTTCACTCTACACAGAAACAAGGCAGAGACAGACAATTATTCTGTAGGCAGTTCTAGTTCACCTACCAAATGACCTTTGCGGATTGAAACTTTGAGCAGGAATTTCTAGTTCAACCTCCCATCCTGCTCAGGCCTCAAGCTATGCAACTATACAGCATGTACCCTCGCAGTGTCTGAAAACCCAGGCTCTAGGACACCAGAGCTCTGAGCTCTCATTTAATATGCATGGCCAGGTGTGGTTTACATGAAGATGCCTTTGACCAAGTCTCTCTAGAATCACATGCCCTCAGGACAGTCACCAGCTCTAATGCTTACTTACCTTGTAGACAGTGTGTTCTTATCATTTACAGTCTTTGCTCCCGTTCAACCTTGCTTTATAAATATATGTTGAAATTATCCAGCATTTTTATCTGTTCTATACTTGGAGAGGTTTATCTGCTCACCTACTATCACACTGCTAGAGATGAAATCTATTCCTTTAGAATCTAATTTTTACAACACATTTCTGAACCATCCATCAGTCTGGCCTTGCAGTTAATCTGAATTGAGCAGACTGTTTCTGCACTTGCAAAAAAGAAAACTGTGAAGTGCCTCTGAGGAGCAGAGGCGTTTCCCAGACCACTTAAGGGGGCCACAGAAAGCTGGTCTCACGCCTGTCAGCCCCTCCCGCCAGCTGGACGGGCACTCTGCCTAACGCCAATGCATCTGCACGCTGCCAGTGCTCCTCACCCTGTCATTCCAGCCCCTCCCGCCAGCTGGACGGGCACTCTGCCTAACGCCAATGCATCTGCACGCTGCCAGTGCTCCTCACCCTGTCATTCCAGCCCCTCCCCACAGCAGACCTCCGCTTGGCTTGGGTATACACTAGTATTTTTAAATAGCAATAAAGCCAACCAACTGCAGTATCTTCAAAGATTAATTATCACGCACTTTTAAAAAGTCAATTTTCTTTAAACTAAGGATGCAAATGAGAAAACAAATGAAAAATGTATTTCCAGAAGAACCATATTTCCTGCTATTCAGCAGGAATCATCCCCAAACACTGATTAAAATACTGGGATTGCTTCATATCTTGTTAATCTCCAGTGAAGAGGCAGTGTCATTTAAAATTAGCAAAAACACTGTGATGTGGGAGGAAAATCAGAGCAAAGCATTTATAAATGTTAATCTACTAAATAGATTTTTACCAGGTCAGTTTTGGTTGGCAGAGTAGCCAACCACTTATGTGCTCAGGAGGGTCTGTATTACCTCCTGCCACTTCCCCCTAGTAACCAGTCATTAGAGCATAAAAATTCCATTAACACTTTAGATTAGGCCTCTCTCTGTCTCTCTTGTGAAATGTAATTTACCTATCCCTTTCTAATTCACCTTCTATTGGAAAGCAGATTAGGCAAAGTCCAGAAGAAATGAGTTGCTGTATTAGTCAGCTCAGGCTGCCATAACAAACCACCATAGATTGGGTGACTTAGACAGCAGACATTTCTTTTTCACAATTTTGGAGGCTGGAAAGTCCAAGATCAAGGTGCCTTCAAATTTGGTTCCTGGTGAGAGCTCTCTTCCTGCCTTGCAGATGACTGCCTTCTCACTGTATCCACACATGGAGAGAGAGAGAGCACTCTCTGGTATCTCTTTTTTTTTTTCTTTTCTTTTTTGATGTGGACCATTTTTAAAATCTTTATTGAATTTGTTACAATACTGTTTCTGTTTTATGTTTTGGTTTTTTGGCCCCAAGGCATGTGGGATCTTGGCTCTCCAACCAGGGATCAAACCCCCACCCCCTGCACTGGAAGGCAAAGTCTTAACCACTGGACCACCAGGGAAGTCCATGATGTCTCTTCTTATAAGGGCACTAATCCTATCTTGAGGGTCCAATCCTTATGACCTCATCTAACCCTAATTACCTCCCCAAACCCCCACCACCTTAAGGTTTAGGACTTCAACACATGAATTTTGGGAGGACACAAACATTCAGTCTATAACAGTTGTTCACTAAAGGCATATTAGAACTTTAGCGGTAAGCAGTGGGGAAAGTAAGGAGTTCTACAATCTGCAGAATATGGAATAGGGAAGAGTACAACTGTGGGTCTCTACCCTGAGAGATAGAGAGGATTTAGCAGTTCAGATTGCACTGTCTAAAAGGAATGATTAACTTGGACTTGAACTACAGGTGTGTCCCCATCAATGGGGGTCTGACCTATGGTGTGAGACATAGCATTAAGTGTCTCCTCATGGTTGATCATGTGGAGTCAGGAATCACATGGTTTCCTCACAGCTTGTAAAAGAAGGCCAGGCCAGTGCACGCAGAGCATGCACCAGAGGACAAGGACCAAGCAGAATGCCCACATCCTCGTCGGCCTGGGGTCCAGACCAATACAGCTCTCCTGCCTGTCTTGGTTGACATGGAGTCATGGATTCCTGGGGCTGCTCCTCTGGGTACCACAACCTCCTGACCCCACCAAGAAATCCAGCGATGGCAGAGCCAGACCAAGGGCACATAAGACTCAGAGATACTGGGCTCTAGGAGGAAGAAGAGGGTGCCAAGAGGGAAGAAGCTGGCACTGGAAAGTAGTAACCAACACATTCCACCTACCTTTCCATTTTCCCTCTGGCTGATCTAACATCTGTACTTTACTTGCTCTCTAATTTCTTATTCATTCAGAATTGATTGGTATGGGCCTGAAAGGCAGTTTACTGCCCATTTCTTATTGGTATACTGTGGAGACCCTGACCCCAATTCACCTCCTCTCATGTGGGGCAGACGTGCTGTCAGAAAACTAGAAAGTAATAAGAGCCAGTGGTCTTCCATGACTGCCAAGTGCAGCCCAGGGGGCTGGAACAGGGCCCCATTCAGACTGGGACTGGCTCAGAGCAAGGTCAGACCACCTTTGAACCTTGCCCAGTGGTGCACTGCCCTATGTTTCAGATCCGCCAGCATTGATGCTTTTCTTTGCCTGTTCAACACTTTACTCTGAACGGTTCAGTGAGTCGGTGTTCACTTTTTAACAAAGTTTGTATTTCTTTCTTATAAGGAATAAGAAAAAGGTATGAAGATTCATGCTTAATTGAAAAAAACATTCAGATATCACTATTTATCTCTAGCTTGAGAAAAATTTCTTTTAAAATGGTTCATCTGCAGGAAATCTCCCTTGAAAAAAGTACTTGCTTCAGTCATTCTTGCCTCATTCACTGGACATTACTAAGAACCTTTTATGTATGAGCCCAGGCTACACTGGCTATGAGAATGCAGATGTTCTCTTCTGTGTTTCACCTATCGCTTCTTGCCAGGCACTAGGCCACATGCCTTAGCTTCATTGTCTCATTTAAGCCTCAACAACCCCCTAATACACTAAGGATAATATTAACTCCCAATTGATATATATGTGGAATCTAGGATCAGAGAGGGTAAGTTATTTGCTTGAGATCACCATGAAGTTAGAGCAGTTCCAGGACTCACGGTGGGTAAGAAAGATCTCCACCCTCAAGAACCTGGCAACCCACTAGAGGAAAAGAGACCCACAGATAAATATGTACTATAAAGGGTCATGGGTGTTATGAATAAAACAGCTATACTGGGTAGAGCAGGGCACAGAGGTCTGAGTGGGCATTTCTAAGGGGCCAAAATCCAAAGGCATAACAGAGAAGCTGGCTGCAGCTGAGTGATATTCACATCACTGGGTGACTAATGTGTGTGTGTTGTTGGTGGTTGCCCATAGAGGGTGGGAAGTGGTTTGAGATTCATGTGGGGAGAGGTAATGGAGGGAAAATATATTGAATCCTTCAACCTTGTATTATAACATGACTCTACACGGGAGGACAAAGATTTGCAATTTACACCATCTAGCATCATTTTCTAATATTTTCCTTTGTATAAACTTTATATCCACAATAGATAATAAACTCTACCAGGACATTTGATACAAAACAGTTCTTAGCATGGTTTATCGAAGACACTCCAAAATAGTTGCTGGTTTCTTGTTGAAGTGCCAGGAGCCAGGGGTACCTGTGATCATTACTTAGGAAAAGTCTTTCTGAGAAGCAACAAGGTCCATTTATGACCTTCCTTTGGTTTTCCCAATTGTCCAATGAGCCTCAATCACTTTTATTATTGAGAGGAGAGGAAAACAAAAACCTTCTTCATAAAAGCTCAACACTGAGCAACACTACCCCCTTTTCCTATTGTTTTAACCACCCCAGGATTTCTGTGTCACCTGTCAGTTCAAGAAGCCACTGGTTATCAGAGGACAATGGTGCATCCTACTTAGGACTCAGCAGACCAGCACAGAGGAGTGAAGAACCAAAGTCATAATGGGTGATTCATGATGCTAACGCGAGAAACCCGAGCATCACCAGGCTCCTATCAACTGGGGCTGTGATCCTGGTAGAAGCTTGTCTTTTTTTTTCTTCTTTTGTTTTTAATGAGCTGTTTCTTTACACTCCCTCCTGCCTCTTTCCCTTCTCCCCTGCTCCATGAACCTTGTCAAAAATAAATAGAGAGTGATAGTGAAAGCAGCGGGAGGCCATTCTAAAAATAAAGACAAATACCAAGCATTGTTAGGAAGTAGCCTGTGTTTGTCACGGTCCATTAATAAGGGCTGCTTTTCTATCCTCCTCTTTTTATTTTATTTAGAAAGAAAATGTTGTCAGATATGACTTTCTGGAGTTCTACCCCGTGGAGTCTGGGTCCAATTTGGGGAACTGGAGACTGGAGACTGTAGGAAAATATAGGGAAAAACCTATTGGGGGTAGGTAGGGGCGTACCTTCAGCAGCAGAGAATAGGATGGAGAGTTCCAGGGCTGCCAGGTGAGGGAGTTTTTTTTTTTTTTTTTTAATAAATTTATTTATTTATTTTTGGCTGTGTTGTGTCTTCGTTGCGGTATGCAGGCTTCTCACTGCGGCGGCTTCTCTTGTTGCAGAGCATGGGCTCTAGGCGCGTGGACTTCAGTAGTTGTGGCGCACGGGCTTAGCTGCTCTGCAGTATGTGGGATCTTCCCAGACCAGGGCTCAAATCCGTGTTCCCTGTACTGGCAGGTGGATTCTCAACCACTGCGCCACCAGGGAAGCCTGGTGAGGAAGTTTTTAATAAGGGGAAAACAGATCAGAAAACTCAGTCAGAGGATGAGATGAAGGGTTGGGAGATATGAGTTGCTAAACTGGACAACAGAAAATGTGAGTCGATGGGAAAACAGACAAAAAGGCTGGAGAAGCCCAGCAGTTAGCAGGGCTTCAGTGAAGCTGAAAGGTTCAGGGCTGAGGTGATGAGCTCTGGGTGGCAGGTGATGTGCTCTTGTCTTGGCCGAGAGACAGATCTTGAAATGTTCTGGCAGGTGGAACAGCCCACGTCTATAAAACCGAGCTTTTGAGACCAAATTAGCTGGGAGAGACCCTCAGTTTTACTGAAATAATGGATTTTTCTATTGACCTGTCTTAAGTTTGGCTCAAAAGATCAAGCTCATGATCTGACAGAGGAGGGTAATACAAGATTGAAGGAGAATTTATTGCTCTGCTGTTGAATCTCAGCATCTGTGTTGTCTGGACACATAAGCCCAACGCTCACGGGCTTGGAGAAAACCTGCTAACAGGCTGGCATCGGGTCAGGAGACTTCAGCAGTTGCCATGCTCCAAAATAGATCCAGATCTGGGCCACTAAAGATTTCATGCCTCCCGCCTTCTGAAATGAGTATTTGGACTTCTCAGGTTAATCACTTTCCATGGTGCTTCCCGGTGATGAGGGAATTGGCCTCAACTGAGAAGGTACTGAATGGGAAGTGGATGTTCTCTTTCTAAGAGCCATTTGGTCTACCCAGAAGTCCTCCCCTGAACTAGTTTAGTGCCTCCTTTCATTGGCATATCATCATCTCTCTTCAAAGACTCAGACCATATCACGCTTAGACATCACACTTCAAATATGGATAAGAAGGCCAAACCTTTAAGACTTTCAGAGACAGAAATAATCGAATCTGTTATTTCCCAAACTGATTTCCAAAAGTACTGAAGTAAGTATGGCAAACCCTTTACTCTACCCAAGTCTCACGGAGAGACACAATGCATATTAGCACATTACAGGCTCTGAGAAGTCGTGCTGTAAAGAAAGCTGTTAAAGTTTACTTCACCTAAATGTTCTCCAAACTTATTTAGCCACCAAACATGTTTATTGGTTATAACTGTTTGGGAAACATGGATCTAGCAAAAAGTCTTTTCTTTCCTTCTCTCCAATTCCTTCCTTCCCCCCCTTTCTCCCTCTCCTAATGAGAGAGCTGAGACCAACAGGTGGAGTGATCTGTCTAAAATCATGCAGCTCAATAATGACAAATCTGAGAAATGGAGCTATGTCCTCACTACTGACCCTGGGTTCTTTCAATTTCCTCCTAATGGTGTCTTAACTTGTGACCTGCACGATGGAGAAAAGGTGACAGTGGCAGGGGATGGTGGTGAAGAATTCAGGTGACAGGCAAAGTTCGGCAGACTGGCTGGCAGACAGCCATTAGCTACATGACCTGTCCACCCAGGACAGTCTCCGCCACTAGACTGGAGTGCCAGGTGAGGTGCCTAGCCAGCCAGTCTAGAACGTACAAACCAGGCTCCCCTGGGAGGGAGTTTAGGTCAGGCCTGCCTAAGAGAACCCTAGAGCATTAGACCAAGTAATGGGTCAGAACTCATAGAAATGAACCATGACAAAGACCAAGGATAAATCCCAGACCTGGGTCATCCGATGACGGGGAGAGGCTCATTCTTCGGAGCACTGAGTCCCGGGGCCAGTTGGCAGAAAGGAGACTTAGGAACAACAGTCAAACAGCTGCTGGATCCTGGGTCTGGGAGTCTCTTCCGATCATGGGCCTGAGGGGGCTCTGCTATTGACTGTCTCAAGGACAAGTCAGGGCCAAGAGCTAGCACCTCGCTGCCCCAAAGGCACTGTGGGTGGACAAACCAGGGCCCCCAGGAGGCTCAGTGTATCTCATCTCCACTAGATCCTGGAGCTTCTATGGTCAAGTTGCAAACTGCATGCCACTTCCAAATACTCTTCACCCCTTCTCATTCTTTCATTCATTCATTCATTCAGCCAACACATTAATTATTGATCATGATAACATGCTAGACACCATGCTTGGGATTAAATGGTGACTCCCAGGTTTTAGAATCTAGTAGAGTAAGTAGACATTAATTGAATGGCTCTCACAATCATACAGTGGTGACATGGGTTACAAAAGGGATGTACCCAGGGTTTTGAAAGTCTATATTAGAGTGATTTGACCTAGTCAGGGAAAGCGAGAGAGAGGGTGCTTGGGTTGCAGCTGGGAGGGGATGGAGCATGTACAAGGGAAGAACACATGAGAGGTAGAGGTGGAATGCTGAGAGCAAGAGTGCATGGTGCAAGAGGGGTCTGGAAAGATCAGTAGAGACCACACTACACAGGAATGTGAGTTCTCATAAAGGAATTTTGTCTATATACAGTACTATCAGCATTGGAAGCAGTAAGTGTTTTAAGCCAGGAGGTAGCATTACTACATTTTGTGTGTGTGTGTGTGTGTGCGCGCGTGCATGCATGTGCTGACGTTTGGAAAATTCCAAACATAAGCAGGATTAGAAGGAATAGTAAAATGAATCCCCTTTGTGCCCATAACCCAGCTTCAATGGTAATCAACATGTTGCCTGTCTTGTTTGATCTTTCTCCTGCCCATTATCTTTTCTGGAATATTTTAAAGTAAATCTCAAACATCATACCACTTCACTTAGAAATGCTTCCGTATGCATCTCCAAATGATAAGGACTTTTTTTTTCAGACGTTAGAGTGAAATAATCACTCTGGCTGCATTATCAAGAAAGAACTGGACAGGATCCAAAGTAGATGTGGGTAAACTTGCTGGTCTAGGCAAGACGGGAGGCTAACTTGGACACAGTAGTGGTGGTGGAAATGGAGATGACTTAGTGCACTGCAGAAACATTTATGGGGTAAAACCTATAGGACCTGGGGATGGATGAGATATGGGGAGTTAGGGGAGTAGGAGGGATCTAGGCTGACACAATGTTTCTAGAGGGATGAATGACGGTGCCATTCACCAAGAGGAGTCTTGACAGAGGACCAAACCTGGGGAAGAAGAGTTGGATTTTGGACATGCTGAATATGGGGTACTTCAGGACCTCCAAGACGTAAGGTCCAGTAAGCAGCTGAATATAGAGGCCTAAAGCTAGAGGATAACTCTTGGCTAAAGATATGAGTTAGGTGCAAAAAAATATATTGAGGCCATGAGCATAGCTAAGATTACTGAGATTAATACCCAGAGTAAAAATAAGGAGAGAACCTAGGACTAAGGAACTCTACCTTTAACGGCTGGGTGGAGGAAAATATTCCTGCCAAGAAGATCAAAAGGAATAGCCATAGGGGCTTCCCTGGTGGCGCAGTGGTTAAGAATCCGCCTGCCAGTGCAGGCGACATGGGTTCGAGCCCTGGTCCAGGAAGATCTCACATGCCGCGGAGCAACTAAGCCCGTACGCCACAACTACTGAGCCTGCGCTCTAGAGTCCGCGAGCCACAACTACTGAGCCTGTGTACCGCAACTACTGAAGTCGGCGTGCCTAGAGCCCGTGCTCCGCAACGAGAAGCCATCGCAATGAGAAGCCCGCACACCGCAACAAAGAGTAGCCCCCGCTCGCCACAACCGGAGGAAGCCTGTGCACAGCAAAGACCCAATGCAGCCAAAAATAAATAAATAAAATAAATAAATTTATATTTTAAAAAAAAGGAATAGCCATAGAGGTAGGAGAAAAATTCAGAAACCCCAAAAACTCAGGGAAAAACAAGTCCAAGATGACTTTCCACATCCTCCGGGAATGTCCATCAGGGCACAGAGGGCACTGACAGCAATCAACCCTATTGCTCACCTGCAGGAGTGAACTACAGGTACACACTGATGGTGTGTGTGTCCCCGCCCCCATCTCATCACTCCCATCCCATCACCCTCATGGTACCTTAACAACCCTGAATCCTCAGTACCTAATACAGTGCCTGGCATATGGTAGCTTCTTAATAAATGTGTGAACTAAACTAAATACACGGAACACTGAGACACCGTTCCACCTTCTAAGGAAGAGGACTCAGACATCAAAAATGGTCCCTGATAGGTAAAACCTTCAGTCCTCTGAGCCCCCTGCAGAGTCTGTACCTACTACCCTCTATGCCTCCTCAATCAGCCAGAGCATATGGCAGGCTGAGCAAAATTAAATATAACTGACATTTGGATTATCCACCCCACTGCCCCCCCCTTCACTCACATGGGTAGAAAGTTAACTGATTTTTTTTTTTTTTTTTACAAATTTTCTTTGCCAGAAATATTTTTAATGATATTTTTCATCAGTATTAGCCCGAAGGTTGCATCAGCGGTGTTTATCAGCTTCTTCCTCTGGGCTCGGGCCCATGTGACTGATTCCTGTCATTTTAGTCAGAGATGGGCAGAAATACACAGATGAATCTTGAAGGATGGGAGTTACTCCTCAGCAAAGAATTCACAGAGATGCCATAATTCACTGTGGCAACACCAGCAACAGATCAAGTCAAGTTGGGCTCACTGAGCTCCAGATGAGGGAGGAAAAATACCAAAAGGGCACTGCTGAGAAGCAGTAATCATGGATACCTTGATGGATAGAATACAGACAAAATAAATGGGAAATAGAGAAATCTTGGATTCCTGAAGGAAGCTGACCTCCTACCAAAGTGCCCTTTTGGTTTTCTGGTGTCACGTGGCCAGAGATTTCAGGATGCTCAGTTCCTGTCTGTATGCTCAGATAAAGGGCAGGGCTGAGTATGCAGACTCCAAAATGATGGTAAGTTAAGGATCGTTTCTATGAGGCTTTGGAAAGTATTCGGACCCATGAATTTGCATGGCATCCAGGGCTCTACGAGTTCACAAATAATTAGGGAGCCTAATTAATAAGCCAGTACGCTGGCAGCTCCGAGCCCTGCCCGCCTGCTCAGTTTCTCCACACAGCATGCTGAAGGCATGGCTTCCTTTCTCAGGCTGATGCAAAGTGCCTGCCTTTGCTCAGCGACCCTTCTGGCCACGTGGCCATCTACTCACTGGAACATAATCTATGGATCTTCTACTGATCCTGCAACAGGATCAGTGCACTTAAATGTTAACATTTTAAACTTCTGATTTTATTATCAGAAGTAGAGTCTGGTAGTAGCTAAATAAACTCTTTCGGCAACTACATAAACACAAGGCCCCTCATTCAAACCTGTGTTTTCAAATGAAGTGCATTCCACCGTGCTTTCTCCGTTACAGCCATCACTATATTGTACATGATGGTGTGTTTGCTTGACTATCTCTAAGTGAAGGTAAGCTCCTGAGGGAGACTGCATATGTTTATCTCTAAATTCCTGTATCTTGATACTGCTCTTTGTTCATAGTTGGAGCTTGATAAACATCTTTGAATAAATGAGGCAGATGAAAATCCTCAGTCCAATGATTTCATCTTTCACTTACTTTGGGATATTCTCATAAATTAGAACTATAAGGGACCATAAAAGTAATCTAGTCCCATCCTCTTGATTTGTTGAGAAGAAAACTGAAGCCTAGACAGGTGAACTCTGTGTGACCTGAATTTGGTGGCTTCATTCTGTCTTGACAGCTGCAGCTTTACTGGTGTATCACACCAAACTTATTTGTGTTGTTTCTCCTCATTGCTCTCAGGCAATGTCCCAGAAGACAACAAAACAAGGAGGATATCTGCAGTTCTGCTGGGAAAGACCTGAGGAATTCCAGGCCAGGAGGCTTTTCTATTGGAGAGACTTGAAGTTCTCCATGGATCATGAAGGGTTCATCAACACTACTAGTTAGTAGTAGAGACAGCTACTAGTTAGTGGCAGAGACAAAACCAAACCCAGGGCTTCCCTGGTGGCACAGTGGTTAAGAACCCGCCTGCCAATGCAGGGGACATGGGCTCAAGCCCTGGTCCAGGAAGATCCCATATGCCGTGGAGCAACTAAGCCCGTGCGCCACAACTACTGAGCCTGCTCTCTAGGGCCCGTGAGTCACAACTACTGAGCCTGCATGCCACAACTACTGAAGCCCGCATGCCTAGAACCCGTGCTCCGCAACAAGAGAAGCCACAGCAATGAAAAACCTGCGCAGGGCAACGAAGAGTAGTCCCTGCTCACCGCAACCAGAGAAAGCCCGCGTGCAGCAACCAAGACCCAAGGCAGCCAAAAATTAATTAATTAATTTAAAAAAAAAAAACCCCAAGTCAGACTTCTACTTTCAAATCTTTCAAATCACCTTCCTCCCAAACCTCAGGAATTTATATTCCAATTTTGTGCCTTCCCATATTCAAAGCCTCTCTGGAGCCTGTGACCCAGGAATCTGGAAGAAAACTTGTATTGACTCATTCACCTACATGAATGCGCCACTGAATCCCTCTTTTAGTCCTGTAATAAAAATTTCTGCTTGAGGCAGCTGCCATTTTTAGCACAACTGCTTGTGTGCACTTCAGACCCCACCACCTCATTTTCCCCCAGGACGTCTAGATTGAGATTTTCTGCCTTTCTGTCTGGCTGATGTGCTTGAATTCTTGAACTTCATTTCTGTTGTCCTCCACTTTTTGCCAAGTGCTGTAATTATGCTATTTCAAGCAGAGCTTGTCTGTTCCACTGCACGGCATGGGGGTCATCTCAGTGACACATTGATGCCCAGCAACTAAGAATTTTCAGACTCTGGTTTCAAATGCCAGAACTGATTTCTCTCTCAAGTCCTCCCATGAAATAGTTTAGTTCTAGGAGTTCTTATCCAATAAATGGGAATTCCACAGGAATTTTCTCTGGCTCCTAACTGAAAACTTGAAGTTTGAAGCCACCAGGGGAATGATTTGGGTCTACATGGGATAGTTTTTAGACAAGGTTAACCAGTAGTCTCTGCCCAGGAATCCCCTTTACACTGAGGGCATTCTTTCATCATCACAGTTAGCAGCTCCTGTCGTGAGAGACAACTTATTCTATGCAGATTTCTTCCTCTTCTTAGAGCTGTCTGGGACTGTCAGGTTGAGCGAAGATTTGAGGGCTGAGGGATTCAGCTGTGATCTGTCTGAAGGTGATTCTTGGACTAGAGTTGCATGAATCACTGCTCCAGACACAGATGAGTCCAGAAGTAAACTCAAGATAAAGAGTACCTAAAAATTCAAAATACCCACGGGACTGGCAGTACTGTGCAGAATGACTCTACTAATATTGCAGTGTGGTGCAATGAGTTTGGATTTTAATTATTCCCATAAAAGATTGATTCTCTGTTTGCAGTACATTCTCCCACTGTGTAAAAATAGCTCTTTAGTCAAAGAATCGCAAAGCAGTTAATGTAGCTGGACTTGATTTCAGTGAGTCCTTGGCTAGTCAGTGACAATAGTAGTACTAGATTAATGAGGCCAAGGTCAGGCGATCAATTTTCTTCTCCTATTCCACATCCAAAGATGGTCCCTTTTAACTTTCCTATACATGCATGCCAGGGCCACAAGGGAGATGGATACAGGAAGGGGAAAGAAGAAAATCTGGAGTAGCAAATTTATCAGAGATAACAGCATAAACAACTCAAAACATATGCAGAGGTCTCCTCTGACATGACTTCAAAAGGATGTTACTTCCCTGCTTCTGTCTTACTCCTTCCCCATATGTTTAAGAAATTCATCTATACAACCTGCCAGAACCTTGTACATAACACATTAAAAAATGAGAGCACGTTCATTCATTCATTCAACAAACATTTATTGATCATCTACTACATTCCAAGCACTGCCCTAGGCTTTGGGAATACAGAACAAGGCCCTTGCCTCATGGACTTTTCATTCTACTGGGAGAAGACAGAAATAAACATATAAACACATATATAAATAACTTTAGATGGTGATAAATGCTATGAGCACAATAAGATTATGGGATAGAGAGTAACTGGTGTCAGTTAAGGGAGGTGTCTCAACATTAGTTTAGGAGGTGAGGGTAGGGCTCCCTGAGAAGCTAGACCTGAAAAGAAGGAAGTAGCCATCCAAAGATCAGGGGGAGATAATTCAAGGTAGAGACACAAAAGGTCTGAAACAGGGTCAAGTTTGGCATGTTCAAGAGATATAAAACTATGGTGGCAGGATCATAGTGAAAGAGGAAGAGCATGGTAGGTGAGGTGGGACAGGAAGGCCGAAGACAAATCACGCAGAACCGGAAGACCGTGGTAAGGAGTTTGCCTTCTATTACTAATTGTAAAGCAAAGCCCCTGGAGACTGGTGGTAGCCAGGGATGCCTGTCAATGATTCCCACCTCCTGGTATTCACACACTTGGATTATTCCTTTCCATACTGTATCAGCATTTGTCTGTGTACAGTAGCATATGGCAGAAGTAATATGTGACTTCTGAGGTTAGATCAGAGTTTTTCAACCACAGCACTGTTTACACTGTAGGCCAGATAATTCTTTGGGTGGGTGGGTGGGTGGGTGGGTGGGTGGGTGGGTGTGTGTGTGTGTGTGTGTGTGTGTGTGTGTAGTGGGGGAACTGTCCTTTATATGGCAGGATGTTTGGCAACATCCCTGGCCTCTACCTATTAAATGCTAATAGCACCCCCTAACCAATTGTCACAACCAAAAATATCTCCAAACATTGCCAAATGTCCCAGGGGAGGACAGGGAGATAAAAGTCACCCCTGGTTGAGAGCCACTGAGGAAGACCTCGAAAGACAATGCACCTTCTGCCTTGTTCTCTCAGATCACTCATGCTGGGGGAAGTCAGCTGTCATGTTGTGACCACATTGAAGAGCCCTATAGAGAGGCCCATATGGCAAAGAACTGAGGCCTCCTGTCATAGCCGCGTGAGTGAGCCGTCTTGGAAGGATCCTCCAGCCCCAATCAATCGTTCAGATGATTGCAGTATCTTGACAGTGCCCTGAGAGTAGTCCCCTTGAGAGACACTGATCCAGAACCTCTCAGCTAAGCATCTCCTCAACTCCTAGAGCCGTATCACTGAGAGATAACAAATTTCTGTTGTTTTCAGCTAATTTTGTGGATAATTTGTTATACAACAATAAGGAGGGTGTGTGGCTCTGCAGTGTGTAATTGTGTCTTCTGGGCAACTTTAAGGAGCATTCTACACAGTTCCTAGTCAGTTCCTGCAGGATTGAGCCCCAGTTGCCTACTTTCAGTAATATACTTTTGGCACTGGTTTTCTCTCCTTGCCTATTTCATTTCCCAGACCCTCAATTCTGTTCCTTCTGGATCACGTCCCAAAGCAAATTACATAAGCCAAGCCATTGTCACAGACTCTGCTCTGCAGGTGAAACACCTTAAGGCTGTCCCAGTCACGTGGTCAGTAGCCTGCCGAGAGATGTGAGGCGGGGTCTTTCTTGAGGTTCACGATCACCACCTTCAGCCTCAGGATTCAGAAACAGGCCTGGGCTTGAGCCCTGGGTGCACAGCTGGCTTACTAGGTAATCTTAGATAAAACACATAACTTCTCTGTGACTCTCAGAGAAGAGAGTCTCAGTTCTCTCATCTATAAAATGTGAAAAATAAGAACATCACCCTCCTACAGTGTTGTGAAATAATGGATGTGATAATGAGGTGATTGATATGCATAGACCTGGTAGCTAGAATGTTAAGAGTGTGTGTAAATATAAGTGTGAGTGTTCTTTATTTTACCAAGCCATCTCCAAGCCATAATTATTCCAAAGTACATTTATACAATACCATAGCCACTAGCCACATGTGGCTATTTAAATTTACATGAAATAAAATTAAATGGAATTTAAAATTCAATTCCTCAGTCACACTAGCCACATCTCAAGTGCCCAATAGCCACATAGGGCCAGTGGCTACTGTAGCATTTGATAGCAAGATATAGAACATTTCCATCATCACAGGTAAGTCTACTGAACAGCACTGTTCAGCGTTCCTATTGCCACAAAAGATGAGGCAGGGTGGGGAGGATGTCATGTCTCAAACTCTCTAAAGCTGTGACCATTAGTCAGCTATCCAGGAATTTTTCTCCTGGAAGCTTTCCACCCAACTGGGCATCCAGGTGCATCTTGATGGTGCACAGTGCCTGGAGCCAGTTCAAAGCATGTGCCCCCTTGGTAGAGGAGCCACCACATCTCTGAGCAATAGAATGATGGCTTCTCTCCCACTGGTGAGAGCAGTGGAAACTGGGCACTAAGAAAAAAGGAAGCGAGTCCAGCCACACTACAGAGCCACACACCCTCCTTATAGAACTCCCAACTTGCCCACAGGTACCTGCAGCCTGCCTGAGAGACACAGCATGGAAGGCAAGCTACTGGCAGCCTAAGGGATTTAACAGTGGAAAGTCCACTAGGTCCTAATGTTATTCCCTCCTGAACTCTTGGAGGCTGGAATGATTTTCCACTGGGGGTGCTGAGGGGCCCACACACTTCTCCTGACCCACCCATAAACTTGACAGGTGAAGGCAGCTTTGTTCCTGGTAGAGATGGGTCATGGGAAACTAAAGTGGAAAGCTGACCTTCTGAGCCTCCCTTCCCTGGCAGCCCACTAGGTGCCCACTGCTCTCATGCGGGCCTGGATCCCACCTCTGTGCTCACTCAGAACGTTAGCAGACTTGCTGATTTTCTGTCCTGACTTCCCCACCATCAGAATTTATCTATGTGTCTGAGTAATCCATGGTAACAGAAATACGAGTAAAAATGTCACCCGCATCACGTCTAAAGTTAACAAAAATATTCTTGAGGTGCAAAACCTTAACCCAAAACTTCCCCAAGAGGAAGTCTATTTGTTGATCTGAGAATAACCAATCCCCGTGAGAAATGCCTCTCATTTTATATCCACCTCCACCTCCCACCATACACACAGGCACGAAGAATGATCATGGAGACTAGAGAAGTCAAAAACAGCCCTCTGTATGGATAAACAACAAGCACAGAGAACTAGATTCAATATCCTGTGATAAACTGTAATGGAAAAGAATATTAAAAAAACAATGTATATGTAGGTATGACTGAATCACTTTGCTGTATAGCAGTAATGAACACAGCATTGTAAATCAACTATACTTCAATAAAAACTTTTAATTTTGAACTGAATAGAAACTGAAAAAGAAAAAAATGAAATATGTAGCATAATAAAAATATTGACTGCCACATAAATAAATAAATATTTTAAAATATCCCTCTTTGAGGGTCAAGTATGTTGACCTTGGCCTTAACCTGACCTCTAACAGGGGACCCAAGTGCCCACCACACCTCACACACACAGGAAAAGGGAGATTTCAGCTCTTCTTGGCAAACACTCTGGATCTTCCTGCTACCTTTTCTCATCTCTCACATCTGTCACACTTGTGACATTTGACACCCTCTTGGATGTAATATGTTCTTCCTCCCTCCAATTTTCTTAGCACTTTGTGACCACCTTACTTCTCAATCCCTGGCTCTGAGGAACTTTCCCAGCATGAACTCCCCACCTGACATCCCACGTGATTGGCCAAGGCCTGGAAAGTAAGGCTCACAGTATAACCGAGAAAAAGGAGTATATCAAGCAGACACATAATCCAATAGGGGAGACATGGTTAGATCTGAGAGTCTTTCACATGACACCAACACCAAAAGCCATGGTAGAATTTTGAGTTTAAAGATTTTGGCTTTGGAGTCAGAAGGTCTGAGTTCAAATGATGACTTACTATGTAACAGGTGCAAAAGTATGATAGGCAAGTTACTAACCTCCTTACCCCTTACTTCCTCAACCGTGACACGTGACAATACCCCCTTCATGCTAGGATTAAAAGTGGGATAAAACATAAAAGGCATTTAGTATAGTGTCTTCCCCATAGTTAGTGACTAGTTAATGATAGCAATAATTACCAGTATTATTACCTTATCAATACATTTATCATTATCATTATTACCCAATGAATTATCAGGACTTCTTGAAAACTGATTAGAGTTAGCAATCTAAAGAGATGGAAGAAAGCCAAGATCTGTGTCCCTGTAAGAATAAAATCTGCCCTCTTGACTCAGGAGCCCCCCAGCTGCCAGGCCACAGTTGCTACCCAGAGAAATGATTAGACTTAAGTGACTATTTATTTTGCCACTTTTTTCCTGTTCTCCTCTTAAATGCTTCTGGAAATAGATGTTTATTTAATCAGCCAGCCAAGGGAAATTTCCCTTTATAACTCTCATGGAACTGAGGAATATAAAGAATGTGATCATTTACAAAACCAGGAGAAATGGCTCATTTTCCTGTAATTTTCACCACATGCTTAAGGCGATAGTTTCATGAACACAGCAAAGAGGATAAACAGAAGGACAATTCGCTATTTTCTCAAACAGGTTTTTGCACTGACATTTTGCAACAAGATAGAAATTATTTCTCAAGGAAAAAAAATTCTCATCTTCACACACAAACAAAAGAAAGAAAACCTCCACAAAAGTGACATTTTTCTTCCCTAGAAAATGTCTTTGTTTTTTTGAGACCTGCCTTTCACCTCTGCAGTCAGCTCCAGGTGTCAATAGAAAATGCTTTGGTGCCTCTACCTCCTGCAAACCATGAATCATTTCCAATCCCCGCAGAAATGAGAATTAACATCCTGAGTTGATGAGCTTGGCATTCATCTACAAAAACCAGGTCTCACATTCAAATATAAATATTTCGGGACAAAAAACAAGGCTTAGAAAGAAGAATCCCAAACTTCTCACGTGCTATTCCTCTCCACGCCTCTTCCTCAACCTTTAAAAACATGCGCACACACAATTTAAGACCTTTTGTACTGGTTCAAAAAGCTACTGGCATCATAGAAAACACCAAACAAAGTAATTTGCTCCAACAAAGCCCTTCAAATGACTAGCTAGAGCAATTCACAACTGTATCTTTTGTCCCTCCGTTTTAATAGCCATGGCAGAGGTGTGTAGGGGCCATAAGTAATTACTTGAGGGATGAGCGCCACTGGAGAGATAAAGCAAGGGTCATTCCAAATACAGATTTCACACCACTTCAATGACATCCGTAGCCTCCAAATGAAAATGAATCTTCTTTGGCCTTTATGGCCAGTTAGTGGGCCTCCCATTCTTCGTGTCGTGTGGAGGACACCCATATTTTTCCAACTTAGTGAGTGTGAATGAGGCACAAACCATGATAAAGACAAACACTCTCAAAATATATACTTACCAAGCCTGGACTCCTACTGCAGGGATTGATTACAGGGATAAGCTGCCCAGGTTTGCTCCCCAATAGCATTTAAAACTACAAAATGGCTAGCACCTTTCACTGCCTTCTTCATGGACAGCTTAGCAAGAAGGCCAGTGGCTAACTGGCCTCGAGGACTCCCCTTGTCTTGCCTCTTAAAGTACTTAGTGATATTTTCAGGGAAGCCTGTGCCTTTCCTCTGGGAGCCAGGCCAATCCTGGCAGAAGGATGGTTACTGGAGAAATCAACATGAGCATATTTTTTCATAAGCTGGTCAATTACATATTCTTACTGTTAATCTCACCTTGTGTCAAGCAACTGATTCATCTAAAACTAGGACTGTCAGATAAAAGACAGCACACACCCAGTTAAATTTGAATCTCAGATAAAACAAATATTTAGTATAAGAAGACCCATTTGGGGTACATTTATACTTAAAAATATTTGATTATCTGAAACTCAAACTTAACTGGGTACCCTGTATTTTTACTTGCTAAATTTGGCAATCCTACTTGGAATCCTCTTGTAGCAGACTACATTATTGTTCAAAGATATTCATGCCTCATCTTCAATGTGGGAGTTTAAATTCTCACTCCATCAAAATTTATCTATCTTAACCATGTAACTTGCTTCGGCTTCATGGTGGGTAGAGTGTGCTTCTTACCTTGAATTGGGTTTGGCTATGTAAATTACCCTGACGAATAAGATGTTAGCAGATGTGACACAAGCACAGGCTTGAACTGGGTTTGTGTAGTTGGGCTTGATTTCTTGTACTTCGTCCATTACCATGTGCCAGGGAGCAGTTCAGGCCCCAAAATGAACACATGTGGAACAGCCCTGAGCCCAGGCATCTTTGAGGAGTGAAGCATCATCAAATTCAGTGCTTGATGCAGAGCTACTCAGCCAAGCCCAGCCTAGATCAGCCAACTCCTAGCCAACCTGTAGTGTTGTTTCAGACACTGAATTTGGGGGTTGTTTGTTATACAGCAGTAATGTAGCATTTGCTAACTATGACACTACTAAAATTGGTTTTAAACATAGGAAAAAAGTCTTTGTTTCTTTAAACAACTTCTTAAAATAGCCAAAGCTCCCCTTCGGTCTTCAATTGCTCTAGGTGCGGTAATCACAAAACGTTAAAGGATCTCTGCCAGGGCCCCTCTGGCAAAACACTGTGCCAAGGGTCAGAACAAGTAGGTTAAAATCCCACCTCTGTTATTTGCAAACTGTCTAACTGTGGGTAAAGAGATGAATCTCTGAGTATGTTAGCCTATCTGTGATATGGGGATAATTTCTATCCACCTGCTCACTAAAGTTAAAGTGAGTAACCAATGAGCCAACGTGCCAAAAGTGCTTTGGTAAACTGTAAAATTCTGAATGAGTATGTATGAAGCATTTAGAAACATGTCTTGCATAGAGTAAGTGCTGTATGTGTGCCTTTGCTAAATAAACAAGTCTGTACATACAGAACTGCATAGCTATCTCCACCAGAACAATCTTATCTACTCAACATTTTTAAGCACATGCACTGTGCTAAGCATGGTAGATGATTATAGAGTAAGGAGGGTGTTAAGGGAACTGAGAGGAAGGTTTCCTAACCCAGACGGGAAGGTCAGGAAAAGCTTCACAGAAGAAGAAAAAGATGTGGGATATTATTATTACATGCCACATTAAGTTACAGTGATCTTTCTCACTCACATGCACAGATGCCGGCTGCACAAACGATGTCAGGGAATTTCCTTCATAGGTTCTGAGACGTGGTCATTTAGACAGTGACAGCAACAGCCCCTTCCTCGTCCCACTGTAGACAGTTATATTTTCCCAGCGTAAATATAAATGGGTGGTATGGAGAAGAGGAAAGGAGAGAGAAAAAGCCACAAAAGCCCGTCGGAAACTCTATAAATCAGCCTGACTGAAGCTGTCATTTTCAAGAAAGCTGGATTAACTTTTGTTTGGCTTCGTTTTTGGTGGCATGAAACCCATTTTTCATGCAAAGGATGTGAACTTTTCAATTTTCAATTTATATTGTCTTTGATAAAGTTAAATGCAGGCTTTTATCTACCAAGGAAAAGAATCATTAATAAATTTTTCAGTCAAAATCTATTTATACAGCTATTGTCATTTTAAGCAGGGCTCCAGGCTTCATTACAGATACCAGAACTGCATTTCAAGGTGTGACCCAAGATATGTGAAATTCAAACACGTGGAAATTCAAGAATGACTAACATCACTAATGGCCTTAATGAAGACAGAATATCAAAAAAAAAAGGGAAGGAAGGAAGGGAGGGATTTTTTTTTTTTGCCAATTTTAAATACAGTTTTATTTAAGACATTGCATTTTCCACTTACTATACAGTGCTTATAAAGTGCAATGTTATTTCCTTTCCCTGTGCACACATTCCATGTTCAAGTATCAAGAATGCCCAGTTTACTACAGCAGCTCAACTTTAAAACTGTCATGGAATTTGCTACAAATTTGGGTCCTTCAATGTTTTGTGGAACAATGCTATATCTATGCTAGGATGGCTTAATCAACCTCTTCAACGGTGGGCTCAGAGGAGGCACCACCAGATGGAGGAGCTCCACCACGAGGCAAGCCCCCGGGCACTCCTCCTGGCATGCCTCCTGCGCTCTGGTACAGCTTGGGAATGATGGGGTTGCAGATTTTTTCCAGATCCTTCTGCTGATGTTCAAATTCTTCCTTCTCTGCAGTCTGGTTCTTATCAAGCCAGTTGATTATTTCATTACACTTATCAAGAATCTTCTGTGTGTCCTCATCATTAATCTTGCCTATTATTTGATAATAGTTGTACAGAAAAATCAATAAGCATTTATTGAGAACCTATATACATTTAATGCTGGACACTTAAATCTAAATAAATTATGTTTCTCACTTAAATAATAAAATATGTTAATTAAATGTTTCCTCCTTAAGGAGTTCACAGTCCCATGCAGGAAACAGACAGGCAGATGGACAATTAAGATACAGTAACAGAAACTTGATAGAAACAGAGAAATTATGATACAGTAAGAATAATAGGCTATGGAGGCACAGAGGACAGAGTAGTATAGAACTTTACAGAAGGATTTTACGGAGAACATTCAATCAGGTACAATACTGGGATCTTATGGAGAAAGCTTTTAGTGATTCAGCTAATAACATTATACCCTTCCCTTCCTAACAGAACCCTCCTCTGTTTAGGTATCAAGCAGATTTCTGAGAAGACAGCTCTAGACCAAGGGAACGAGTCAAGTTTGTTCTGACCAGTCACGGCCATCCCATTTCCCTTTGCCTGTGACTGTTTAGGAGTAACCATGTGACCCGTTTCTAGACAATCAGCCATAAGACGAAACTTACTGGGCAGCTTCTGGGAAAATTCCTACCTGATTCATAAAATAGAAGAGGGCTCAAGAAAAAAAAGCCCTTGATCCACCACTTCTGTCTTTCTGCATCGGCATGTTGTCCTGTCTACATAACATCATACATCTTTTCTTTCCTAACAGAACCTAACCTGGTGGTTATAGCTGCTGCAACTCACATAACCATAAAAAGGAGACATCACTAGCCCTCCGAGGTTGGCAGAGGGAAAAGATGAGGACAAAAGATCGTCAAACCGCAGAGCCAATCTTGGAACCACCATCTCTAAACTTCCTGTTAAGTGAGATGAAAAGTTCCCTCTATCAGTATCCTGTTGCTTGTAGTTGACAAATTCAAACTCAGAGTGCAGAGATGAATGAGACCCTGTCCCTGACATCATAGACTCACTGTCTAGTCAAGGAGCTTACAGTCTAGGGACATTTGGTCTGGGTCTTGAGGTATGAGTAGGAACTTATCAGACAGACTAATAGGGGATGAGGCATGGTAATCCAGGGAAATGCACAGAGCAGAAAAGATAAATAGATGGCAGATCATGAAGGGCTCAGGCCATACTAGGTGTTCAGGCTTTATCTTCCAGGCAATAAAAGGCCAGGATTTAAGCAGAGGTTAATTTAATAGAACTCACTCTGCCTGTAGTGTAAAAGCTGGATGGGAAAGAAGGAAGGCCAGAGAAAAGACACCAGTTAGTAGGCTGCCTAGTGGGGGTGAATTTAACACCTCCCTTGCCCAGGCCTTTTTGCTTTGCGGTGAGGTAAAGCTTAACTTTCCACACAGGTTAACCCAACTTCCTCTGACTTGGCCTGTCACTTTTCCTGCACTCAGTGATCCTCCACTGATATTAAGCAGTATTTGTCATTTAAATTCTTCTCTCAGAAAATAATTTACTTGGCTTTAGCATCAAGATCAGAACTCTAAGAAATTTGCCCTGCTTGGATGAATGACATAAACAAACAAACAAAAAACATCAAAACCAACCAAAAAACAAAAAATAGGAGCAATTCAAGGCTGAACTCTGTTTCTCCAGGGAAGCAAGGAAGCTTAGCAAAAAGAACACAGAACACGGACACAAAATCCATAAGCTCTGCTGCCTATGAGCTTTGCAACTTAGATAAGCCATTGATGTCTCTCATCATCATTAGCTGCCCTGCCTGTGTAACTTAAAGGTTAGATAAGATAATCCTCCAGCATGTGAAAATTTCAGATTCTATGATTCTAAGATGGGAATACTAATATTCATGAAAGCCTACTCTAGATCATGTACTCTACTAAGTCGTTTACACATTTTATTTCATTTGATCCTACTACCAACCCTATGTGTGCTATTATACCCATTGTTCAGATGAGCAAACTGAAACCCACTGATACTGATGATTTATCACAACAAGAAGTAGCAGAACCAAGATCAGAACCCAGGCCCAACGGACCTCAAAACCAATGTCTGTGTTTTTAGTAACTTTTCTTCCATGATATTCTAAACGTACATGATTAGTGTAGAAATTTTGGAAATACACAATCAATGTAAAGAATCATACTGTGTTGTCTTAAATCTGTAATGAGAATTGTGAGATTATGCTGGTTTTTATTTTCCTCTTTATGTCTACACATAAAAACATTTCATATTTTCCTTTTTTACTGTATGCAAATATTCTTTCATAGTTGACATCTAACACTTCATACAGCTTTGAACCATGTTTTGTTTACTAAATATCCTTCTGAGCATTTTCTCTGTTATTAAAATTCTTCATAAATATTTTGTGGCTGTACCACATTTTTTAAACTACTTCCCTATTACTAGATATTTAGGATAGATTTTCATGGGGTTTCTTTTTTAATATAAATAACACTTTGTCAAACATCTTTTGGATTGATTTTGAGAAAATGATTTGCAAAATTTATATTTTCCACGGTCCTGTTATATATTGTCAATATGCTTTGCCATTTTAAAAAGTTTAAGCAATTCACCCTCACAAGCACTCTATCAAAGTGTCTACTGCATGCAGTCCTCCTGACATTTTTTAAATCTTTAACCATTATAGTCAAAAGTATCTTCTATTATCTTTGATTCTTAAAGAGGTTGACCATGTTTTCTGTGCTTATTATTTTGATTTCCTCTCTGATGAATGGGCTGTCCACATTTTTATTAAGATCTCAGTGTTTTACTTATCAGTGGGCTCCTTATACATCAGCATCTTCAACCTATTGTCTGTCGTGTACGTCACCTGTACACCCAACGTAAGAATTTCTTGTTCTGCTTTTCCCACTGGTTCTATAGATCATAAATGTAATGGTGTGAACCAGACAAGCAGGAGGCTGTGGCCTGAAAAATCGACACAAAAGATTTTTTAAAATTTAGTTAATCTGTCAAGGTCACTCCATTGGCCTGCACTACGTTGACCAGAGGCTGTGATGCAGGTGATTAAGTTTGAAGGTTAAGGATTCCAGGAATCTCCTTGGCCCTGAGATGATCACACTGCCTGTGGGAGCTGATGATTCCAAGCAGTTTGCCAGCAAGAGGTTGACCACCTTCACAGCAGAGCCCTGACTATCTAGGTCACTGCTTTCTGCCCCTACAGACTGGCCACAGCTGATGTGATGACAGGTATTTCTCTCCATTCCATTTATGCAATAAAGTTCATTGACTTGCTCTCCTGTTTCTGTGAACCTTAACATTTTTCTTAATATCAGTGAGATATGACCTGAATGCCATTCGTTCTTTCATCCATTCATTCTTTCATCCATTCATTCAAACAAATATTCATTGAACATCTGTTATTTGCCAGGAACTGTGACTGACAATGAAGATAAAATAGTAAGCAAAAACAAACACAATCCCTAACCTTGTGGATTCTAGTGAGAAGAAATGACATTAACCACATAATTAAGCAAATAAAGGTGGCTGGAGCAGTGTCCTGGTGAAGCATAGAAGACATGGTTGAAGAGGTAAACCTGAGTGGACCAAACACAGCCTTGAACAAAAAGAAGCCACTGACTGTGGTAACCACATTTGGGCTTTGGAAAGGTCACTCTGCTTGTTGGATGGGGTAAAATGTGGGGTTGGGTGAAATTAACATTTCAGAGAGGCACAGGAGAACATCTGGAGCCTAAATCATGGTCTCAGAGAAGCGATGAGAGTAGCTTGTACTACAGTAGACATAAAGATGGAGTTTCTTCATTTGCTCTTTGCTTCCTTCTATTTATCTGTTTTGTTGGACCAGGTCCCAAACACCATAATAGTACCACTGAGTAGGGAAAATGTGCTAAGGGGAGGATAGGGATCTCCTATAAATACTATTTTAGCTATCACCTGAAGGACAAAACTGAATCTCAAGTGCCCTTTTTCCAGAGTGAACCTGGTGTTAAGAAGCCAGCTAGTCAATATATTAAGCCAATGAACTCCCACTCCATGTGGTGTTTTCTGACACCAAATACACCATCCCAACACCAAACAGTTCTCCAATTCTCTGACTCCAACTGGTTGTCCTACAGTTCATTTCTGACAGTAACTACCCAGAGTTGGTGCAGACCCCTCAAGTTGAGGGTTCAGTCCCACAAGACTTGCCTCTCTCCAGATACCATTTGCAAGTCTCAGGTTTCCAGGCTACTTGCACTTCTGTCCAACTTGGCTACAAATTCAGGGCTTTTCACCACTCCTCCCTCAGACTTCATAATTTGCTAGAACAAGTCACATAGTGTAAGGTGCTATCCTTATTACTACAGTTTATTATAAAGGCTACAAATGAAAGCTAGATGAAGACGTACATGGTTTGAGGTCCAAAAGGGTCCTGAACACAGGAGCTTCCGTCCACATGGAGTTGCGGTGCACCATCCTCCTGGTCAGTGAGTATGTTCACCAACTTGGAGGATCCCCAAACTCCACTGTTTAGGAGCTTTCATTTTGTAGGTACAATTTATTAAAATATTGGTTAATGGTGATGGAACTCAATCTCAGGCCCCTCCCCGTCTCTGGACTTGGAATAAAGTAGGAGCTGAAGATTCTGACCCTCTAATCACATGGTTGGTTTTTCTGGTGACCAGCCCCCATCCTGGAACTATTTTAGCTCACCTTTCACTTGAGTCATCTTGTTGGCCTATGATGGACATTCTTATCCAGGAAATTCCAAGGGTTTTAAGGAGCTCTGTGCCAGGAACCAGTGACAAAGACCAAGTATTTATTTTTTTATTATACCACACACTTATTTTCCCAGTACATTCTAATCCCTTCTTATTTGTAAGGCAAAACATTAAAAGCAAGTCTTTCTTCCAGACAGAAAAGTAACATCATATTGGGAATTCATACAATCATTCTAACATCTATTTGGGGTCTTTTAAAATGAATTAATTTTAAAAAAGGTAATTGTTAAGTACCTACTGTGTGACAGATACTGTTCCAGGAGCCGAGAATATAGCAATGGCAAAGATGGACAAGATTTACACCCCAAGAGAATTTATACTCTACTGGGAAGATGGACATATGAACATATGTACAATGAACAAATACATTTCTATTCATATTTATAATCTCAGGTAGTGGTTAGTGCTGTGAAGAACATAGGTAGGACAACTGGATATAAGAGGACAGTGGGGAACTATTTTAGATAGAGCGGGGGTCAGAGGAAGTCTTTCTGAGGAGGAGGAGACTTTTGGCTGAACCTTAAACCTTGAGAGGGAGGAAGCCACACAAAGACTTTGGGAAAGAGAGTTTTAAAAAAGAGGAAGAGAAAGTGCAAGAGATTTGTATTTGTCAGGTTGTGGTTATAGCTATAGCAAACGGCCCCCAAATCTCAATGACATAACACTATAAAAGTGTATTTCTCACTGAGACTACAGCACAGTCCAATACAGGCCTCAAGGGAGACGGAGGACGTGCACTGCCCCACAAAATCACTGAAGCGCAGACTCCTTCCCAAGTGTGGATTCACCATCTGTTAAGGCCTCATCCTCCTCTGCATTCAAGTAGTAGATGGAGAAAGACAACACAAAGTTGCATGTGAATGGTTTTATGGCCCAGAACCAGAAAGGTTCAGCCCACATTCTACTGTGGGCTACTGTCTACAACTCAGACACCCACCTGTCAGGAGGTAAGAGAATGCGTGTGTCCAGGAATAAGAGGGAAATGATTTAGTCAACAACTAGCCAGTGTTTGCCACAGGCCCTGAGATGGAAGTAATCTTGGTGTTTGCACAGGTCATGAAAAGAGGAGGGATTTTATTCTAATTGTCAATAGGGTGCTGACTATATATGATTTCCATTTGGAAAAAAATCACTCTGGCTGCTGCGTAGAGAATAGATCAGAAAGGGGTACATAATGGAAGCAAGATACTTGCTTTAAGTGTTTGCACTGGTTCCAGGGAAAGCACTGCACGAAGGCTTTAGCTCAGAGATGGTGAGAAGTGGTCAGACTCAGGATGTTTTGAAGGCACCGCTTACAAAATTACTTATAGATTGAATGTGGGGTTTGAAGAAATCGAGGACAGCTCTTTTGAGTCTGAGCCCAGAAGAAGATGTGAAATTTCCTCTGATGGGAAAGTCTAGGAGAGAAGCAGTTTCAGTGGAGTAGGAAAGTCAAGAGTCCATGTTGGCCAGGGCAGATGTGAAGAGGGTAGGGACATCCAAGAGCTGCTGTCCCAGGAGAGAGCTGAATATGTGAATTGGGCGCTTAGGAGAGAAGTCAATGCGTTTGGGAGTCACTGAGATACAATCATTATTTAAAGCCATGGAACTGGATGGGTGTATTGTGTCAGGAGGGTAGACAGAGTATGTGGGGGTAAAAAAGGTCAAAGGCTGATGGATTTGGGGAAGGAAATATGAGGACGGCAACCATTATTTTCAATGAAGAATAAGATATTTATCATCTGAGAGAGAGGCTTGTAGAAATGGGGCAGGAAGTGTATGTAGAGAAAAGTGTAAAAATCATACACTAAGAAAAGGTGCTGCACCAGGGAAGTGTGGCAGACTGTCTGGCAGAGCCTGGTGCCCATGTGAAATTTGTGTCTATGAAGTGAGACCAGTCTACCCTGTTTGGAGATGTTCTCCAGCACTGCTCAGCCACTTGGGTGCAGGCACAGAGTAGGAGGGTATGGATTTCACTAGGCCAGGGTTTAATCAGATTAGTTTAAAGGGGGCAGCAGGCAAAGAAGGATGGGTGCTGTGTAATTAGGAATTTGGCCCATCAAAAGAGAGGTCAGCCTTTGTTCTGACCTCTGAGAGCTAAACTCCAAACCCTTGGAATTTCCTCAATGATAGGAATGTCTTTTGTTATTCATGGTGGGCCCCTCAGACCACACCTAAGAGTTTATGGAAAGAAGATAGCTTAGGGTGGGACTGGTCACACCTGATAAGATTGGACAGGGGACTGGCCATTGCAGAAAAACCAAGTGTGTGTTTACAAAGCAGGGGCTTTGTGTCATATGCTATCAGATGACCTTGAGGCAGACTTTAACCACCTGGGCAGTCAATCAGTCAATCATTTCTACATAATGAAGCTCCAACAAAAACTCTAAACTCCAAAGCTTTGATGAGCTTACTGAGTTGGCAATACTCCATGGGTATTATCACATATCAATGCCAGAGCTCTGTGTTTGGAACCCTACCAGACTCTGCCCAATGAGTTTCTTCCTCCAGCTGATTTTATGATCCTTTCCTTGTAATAAACATAACTATGAGCATAATAGCTTTCAGTGAGTTCTGTCAGTCTGTCCAGCAAATTTTCAAACCTGAGGGGCATTGGAGACCCCTCTGTTACAGGTTGAATTGTGTCCCCCCCAAATTCATATGTTGAAATCCTAACTCTCAGGACCTCAGAATGTGACCTTATTTAGAAATTGGGTCATTGAAGATGTAATTAGTGAATTTAAGGTAAAACCATACTGGAATAGGGTAGGCCTCTAATCCAATATGACTGGTGTCCTTATAATGAGGAGAAATTTGGACACAGACACACACACAGGCAGAATGTCATATGAAGATAAAGGCAGAGATGGGAGTGATGCTTCTGCAAGCCAAGGAATGTCAAAGATGGCCAGCAAAACACCAGAACCCAGGATAGAGGCATGGAACAGATTCTCCCTCACAGCGCTTACAAAGATTCAATCCTCCCAACACCTTGATCTTGGACTTCTAGCCTCCAGGACTGTGAGACAATAAATATATGCTGTTTAAGCAACCCAGTCTGTGGTATTTTGTGACAGCAGCTCTAAGAAACATCCCCAAGTTGGTGACAGAAGTTTTGGGCAGACTTGGCAGTCCAGAGCATGAGGCTCTTAATGTCACAATTTGGCTGACTCCAGGGAGGTGTCTAGCTAGGCTAGATACAGAAAGATGTGATGACATGTGGAAACATGGATGGTGAGAAAATAGTAAGGACAACAGATTGAAGGTCTCAGTGTGGTTAAAGAATTACTGTATTTGGGATATTCAAAGAGTGAGATGGAAACGTAGGGTTGGTGATCAGAGGGTAAGCTCACAATCCCAATCTTACAATACAGATTTGGGAGGTGGTGCAGTTATTGGTAATTACAAAGCGTAGCACGAGACCAGGGGAAAGTGAGGCTGAAGTGGAGGAGAAGTCACCATCAGAGAAAAGGAACCAAGAGAACCAGTGTGGACTGATCATCTACATAGATGCTGAAGTTCCCAATAATGATGACAGGAATAGTAGGGAAGAAGGGAGAGGCTTGGCATCATATCCTTCAGTGAATAAGAGGGAACAACTCAGGTGTCCATAGGTGAAATGTAAAAGAAAGGCTATTGGGTCTGATGACAGGCTTTCGTGGAACCTGAGCAATGACTGGAGGAGGACTAAAAATGGCTTGAAAATGTCAATGAGAAGGGATCAAGAATGATACCCACCCACCTCCAAGTCTTAGTACAAGGGAGGTCCTGCCTTGTACTGCATTATGAATTTATTCATAATTCATATACCTGTAGATTAGGGATCTGATACTCAGAGTATATACTGAGCATATACCCTGAGCATATACCCTCTAACCCTGTAGATTAGAGATAACCAAAGTGGTATTTTCAAAAAGTCCCTGTCTGTCCTAAGCATAAAAGTTATGTGGGGACTCCAGACATCCAAGACATGAAATAGAGAAAAAACAGCACACCTTACATAGCTAGAAAGTTGAAGAGCTTGGACTTGAACTCTGTTCTCTGTGGCTCCAGATATAACACCTTTACAAACAGAAACAACTGCTGCCCTTCCTTGGAAGAATTATACTTCCCCATCTCACTGACGTCAGGCTTCGGTCTAAAAGATGTGAGCAGAATTAATGTGCATCACTTCCCTGCAGAAGTTTTAGGTCCAGTGTGCCATCATGGTGTTCTCTTTTCCCTCTGCCGTAAGACCAGCAATGTTCTAGAGGAAGGCAGCTCCATCAGTCTAGGTCCAGCGGAGGACCATCTGGAGCAGAGGCTCAGATAATTGCAAATGACATCTAGCATGAATGCAAAAGTACAATAAATGTTGGTTGTTGAAAACCACAGAGACCTTGGAGTCGCTTGTTATGGCTGCATAGCCTATCCTATCCTAACTGATACAGGCAGGGATCCAGGATTACCTGAGGTTCCAAGTTTGGGTACCTAGTTAGGTGGAAATCCCACTCACTAAGCCTGCAAATACAGGAGGAGAAAGCAATTTTCCCGAAAATGCTGTTTCTCCACCATCCTGGGCTTCCTGATAACTATTTGCAACTTTTCCCCACAGCTTAGTCATTCTGTGAATGAACTTTGCAGTAGTAACTCTCCACATTGGAAGTAGCCCTCAAATGGTACCCCTGACATTCTACCCCAGTAGCAATCTCGCTCCAGCTTTACTGGGGATGCTGGGGTAGGGGAGGGGATGGTAGGGGCATCTGTACATGCCCAGAGGTCACAGGAAAATGTCTTACCGCTCTCCAGAAAAATTTTCACAATGTTGACACAACAAAAAGGGACTTTCTAGCAGCTAGACAACACAATAAGTATATTCCCATGGTCTGGAACAAGTCATTTTAAGACACACATTGTTTAGACTACAAGCTCCTGACAACTTCGCTTGTTTCTATTACACTTTACTAGGTTATTCCTGCTCAAACAGGCAGAAAAATAATGGGAACAGAACAAAGCCTCATTTCACCTAGAGTTATATCCTCCTTCAGTTTTTCCCAGCAACCATTTTCTTGTATTCTATGGCAAGAGTTTACTGAGATAACAGTCCAGAAGGTAGAACCCTCACGTGTGCATTTGTAACATCACCCCACATCCTTTCCTGAGTGTGACTGATAGTGGCTCCTTCATTAAACTTATCTCCAGAACACAGGGAGGATGCACCTGTTAGTCACCAGCCTATTTGTTCAGTTCTTGCTCCTATCAGCCTTCCTTTATTTTGTTTCTTTATCAAAGGCCTGTTGGAGGAGTTGAACATCCAAGCCCAATGTGCAGCTGAGAACGGTAAGTTATCCTTCCCTCTTTCAGATGGAGCTGCCAGGCTGCGGCAGGAGGCTGAGGGGAAGGACCCGCTCTCAGAGTTCAGAGCCTCCTCAGGAGTAAACACCAAGATGAGCTCTGTTCAGACTTTTACCATCACTGCCCTGTTTGACAGTAATGGTCCCTTAAGTGCTCCCAGTCTCCTGTCACACCCCATCCAACTGATCCATCATCCACCATGCAGCAAGAGAGAGCTTTCTAAAATACAAATCAGATCACACCTCTGTCCTGCTTGGAATCCTTCTGCAGATCCCCATGAGGGAGAAAGTTAAGTACTCATTCTTTAGCACTTATACAAAGCCCCTCACTGTCTCTCCTCAGGCTAATTTTCTAGATTTTTCCTTCTGCGTGCTGCTCTCTTTGCACAGACTTTAAGTCTTTCCTACCTGGAAAACTCTTTCTGTATCTTTCAAATCCAAACCCTTCTCCAGAAGCTACTCCACGCACGCAACACCCCACCCCATCCCATGTTCCATCCCACCCTCAGTGGGGTAAAGGGCTGCCTCACCACGGTTCTATTACTGCACCCAGTTACAGTCTCACTACTTCTTATATGGTGTCACTTCCAACCAATTTTTATATTCACAAGAAAAAAGAACCATCTTATTCTAGCATGAGTGTAGTGTCCAACATATAAACAGGCTTCACTTCTGTTTACAAGCATTTATAGTGTGAAGTGGTAGGAATCAAAGGTAAGAAAGTCTCAGTCCTTGCTGCAGAGGAAGAGGCAGAACTGTAGGGCAAACAAGCACATCCACAAATAATTGTATTACGTAATAAATACAACTACATCACAAGAGGTCCATATATCTTTCTTAAAGGAAAAAGGTGAATGAACCAAAGAACAGTTAGGAGGAATTGTGACCTTATCGCTGGCTTTGTTTGGAGATTAAAAATGGTTTAAGGAGATGCCTATGGGTGCCAAGTGGACAAAGTGTGGACTTGTGATGGTTAATTTCATGTGGCAATTTGACTGTGCCAGAGTGTCAAAATATTTGATCAAGCATTAATTTGGGTGCTTCCTTTGCAGTGTTTTTGGATGAGATTAACATTTAATTTTTTTTAACATCTTTACTGGAGTATAATAGCCTTACAGTGTTGTGTTAGTTTCTGCTGTATAACAAAGTGAATCACCTATATGTATACTTATATCCTTTTATTCCCTCCCTTTTGGGTCTCCCTCCCCACCTCCTTATCCCACCCCTCCAGATGTTCGCAAACCACCGAGCTGATCTCCCTGTGCCATGCAGCTGCTTCCCACTAGCTATCTATTTTACATTTGGTAGTGTATATATGTCAATTCTAATCTCTTTGTCCCAGCTTACCATTCTCCCTCCCCATGTCCTCAAGTCCATTCTCTACATCTGCGTCTTTATTCCTGTCCTGCCCCTGGGTTCATCAGAACCTTTTTTTTTTTTTTTTAGATTCTATATATATGTGTTAGCATATGGTATTTGTTTTTCTTTCTGACTTACTTCACTCTGTATGACAGACTCTAGTTCCAGTCACCTCACTACAAATAACTCAATTTCATTTCTTTTTACGGCTGAGTTAATATTCCATTGTATATATGTGCCACACCTTCTTTATCCATTCATCTGTTGATGGGCATTTAGGTTGCTTCCATGAGCTGGCTATTGTAAATAGTGCTGCAATGAACATTGTGTTACATGACTCTTTTTGAATTATGGTTTTCTCAGGGTATATGCCCAGTAGTGGGATTGCTGGGTCGTATGGTAGTTCTATTTTCAGTTTTTTAAGGAACCTCCATACTGTTCTCCACAGTGGCTGTATCAATTTACATTCCCACCAACAGTGCAAGAGGGTTCCCTTTTTCTCCACACCTTCTCCAGCATTTACTGTTTGATTTTTTGATGATGGCCATTCTGACCAGTGTGAGGTGATACCTCATTGTAGTTTTGATTTGCATTTCTCTAATGATTAGTGATGTTAAGCACCTTTTCATGTGGTTGTTGGCAATCTGTATATCTTCTTTGGAGAAATGTCTATTTAGGTCTTCTGCCCATTTTTTGGATTGGGTTTTCTTTTGATATTGAGCTGCATGAGCTGCTTGTATATTTTGGAGATTAATCCTTTGTCAGTTGTTTCATTTGCAAATATTTTCTCCTATTCTGTGGGTTGTCTTTTCATCTTGTTTATGGTTTCCTTTGCTATACAAAAGCTTTTAAGTTTCATTAGGTTCCATTTGTTTATTTTTGTTTTTATTTCCATTTCTCTAGGTGGGTCCAAAACAATCTTGCTGTGATTTATGTCATAGAGTGTTCTGCCTAAGTTTTCCTCTAAGAGTTTTATAGTGTCTGCTTTTACATTTAGGTCTTTAACACATTTTGAGTTTATTTTTGTGTATGGTGTTAGGAAGTGTTCTAATTTCATTCTTTTACATGCAGCTGTCCAGTTTTCCCAGCACCACTTACTGAAAAGGCTCTCTTTTCTCCATTGTATACTCTTGCCTCCTTTATCAAAGATAAGGTGACTATACGTGCGTGGGTTTATCTCTCAACTTTTTAGCCTGCTCCACTGGTCTATATTTCTGTTTTTGTGCCACTACCATACTGTCTTGATTACTGTAGCTTTGTAGTATAGTGTGATGTCCAGGAGCCTGATTCCTCTAGCTCCAGTTTTCTTTCTCAAGATTTTTTTCACTGTTCAGGGTCTTTTGTGTTTGCATACAAATTGTAAAATTTTTTGTTCTAGTTCTGTGAAAAATGCCACTGGTAGTTTGATAGGGATTGCATTGAATCTGTAGATTGCTATGGGTAGTGTAGTCATTTTCACAATGTTGATTCTTCCAATCCAAGAACATAGTGTATCTCTCCATCTGTGTGTATCATCTTTAATTTCTTTCATCAGTGTCTTAAAGTTTTCTGCATACAGGTCTTTTGTCTCCTTAGGTAGGTTTATTCCTAGGTATTTTATTCTTTTTGTTGCAATGGTAAATGAGATTGTTTCCTTAATTTCTCTTTCAGATTTTTCATCATTAGTGTATAGGAATTCAAGAGATTTCTGGGCATTAATTTTGTATCCTGCTACTCTACCAGGTTCACTGATGAGCTCTAGTAGTTTTCTGGTAGCATCTTTAGGATTCTCTATGTACAGTACCATGTCATGCAAACAGTGACAGTTTTACTTCTTCTTTTCCAATTTGGATTCCTTTTATTTCTTTTTCTTCTCTGATTGCTGTGGCTAAAACTTCCAAAACTATGTTGAATAACAGTTGTGAGAGTGGGCAACCTTGTATTGTTCCTGATCTTAGAGGAAATGGTTTCAGTTCTTCACCACTGAGAACGATGTTGGCTGTGGGTTTGTCATATATGGCCTTTATTATGTTGAGGTAGGTTCCCTCTATGCCTACTTTCTGGAGGGTTTTTATCATAAATGGGTGTTGAATTTTGTCAAAAGCTTTTTCTGCATCTATTGAGATGATCATATGGTTTTTATCCTTCAGTTTGTTAATATGGTGTATCACACTGATTGATTTGCATATAGTGAAAAATCCTTGCATTCCTGGGATAAATCCCACTTGATCATGGTGTATGATCCTTTTAATGTGCTGTGGGATTCTGTTTGCTAGTATTTTGTTGAGGATTTTTGCATCTATGTTCATCAGAGACATTGGACTGTAATTTTCTTTTTTTGTGACATCTTTGTCTGGTTTTGGTATCAGGGTGAAGGTGGCCTCGTAGAATGAGTTTGGGAGTGTTCCTCCCTCTGCTATATTTTGGAAGAGTTTGAGAAGGATAGGTGTTAGCTCTTCTCTAAATGTTTGGTAGAATTCGCCTTTGAAGCCATCTGGTCCTGGGCGTTTGTTTCTTGGAAGATTTTTTTTTTTTTAATTAATGCCTTTATTTATTTATTTATTTATTTTTGGCTGTGTTGGGTCTTCGTTTCTGTGCCAGGGCTTTCTCTAGTGGCGGCGAGCGGGGGCCACTCTTCATCGCGGTGCACGGGCCTCTCACTATCGCGGCCTCTCTTGTTGCGGAGCATGGGCTCCAGACGCACAGGCTCAGTAGTTGTGGCTCACGGGCCCAGTTGTTCCACGGCATGTGGGATCTTCCCAGACCAGGGCTCGAACTCATGTCCCCTGCATTGGCAGGCAGATTCTCAACCACTGTGCCACCAGGGAAGCCCTCTTGGAAGATTTTTAATCACAGTTACAATTTCAGTGCTTGTGATTGGTCTGTTTATATTTTCTACTTCTTCATGGTTCAGTCTTGGAAGGCTGTGCTTTTCTAAGAATGTGTCCATTTCTTCCAGATTGTCCATTTTCTTGGCATATAGTGGCTTGTAGTAGTCTCTCATGATCCTTCGTATTTCTGCAGTGTCAGTTGTTACTTCTCCTTTTTCATTGCTAATTCTGTTGATTTGAGTCTTCTCCCTTTTTTTGTCCTGATGAGTCTGGCTAATGGTTTATCAATTTTGTTTATCTTCTCAAAGAACCAGCTTTTAGTTTTATTGATCTTTGCTTTTGTTTCTTTCATTTCTTTTTCATTTATTTCTGATCTGATCTTTATGATTTCTTTCCTTCTGCTAAATTTGGGGGTTTTTTGCTCTTCTTTCTCTAATTGCTTTAGGTGTAAAGTTAGGTTGTTTGAGATTTTTCTTGTTTCTTAGGGTAGGGCTGTATTGCTTTAAACTTCCCTCTCAGAACTACTTTTGCTGCATCCCATAGGTTTGGGGTCGTTGTGTTTTCATTGTCATTTGTTTCTAGGTATTTTTTGATTTCCTCTTTGATTTCTTCAGCGATCTCTTGGTTATTTAGTAGCGTATTGTTTAGCCTCCACGTGTTTGTATTTTTTACAGTTTTTTTCTGTAATTGATATCTAGTCTCATAGTGTTGTGGCCAGAAAAGATACCTGATACGATTTCAATTTTCTTAAATTTACTGAGGCTTGATTTGTGACCCAAGATATGGTCTATCCTGGAGAATATTCCATGAGCACTTGAGAAGAAAGTGTATTCTGTTGTATTTGGATGGAATGTCCTATAAATATCAATTGTCCATATTCTTTAATGTGTCATTTAAAGCTTGTGTTTCCTTATTAATTTTCTGTCTGGATGATCTGTCCATTGGTGAAACTGGAGTGTTAAAGTTCCCTACTATGATGGTGTTACTGTCAATTTCCCCTTTTATGGCTGTTAGCATTTACCTTATGTATTGAGGTGCTCCTACATTGCATGGATATATATTTATAAAATTGTTACATCTTCTTCTTGGATTGATCCCTTGATCAATATGTAGTGCCCTTCTTTGTCTCTTGTAATAGTCTTCATTTTAAAGTCTATTTTATCTGATATGAGTATTGCTACTCCAGCTTTCTTGTGATTTCCATTTGCAGGGAATATCTTTTTCCATCCCCTCACTTTCAGTCTGTATGTATCCCTAGGTCTGAAGTGGGTCTCTTGGAGACAGCATATGTATGGGTCTTGTTTTTATACCCATTCAGCCAGTCTATGTCTTCCGGTTGGAGCATTTAAACCATTTACATTTAAGGTAATTATCGATGTGTATGTTCCTATTACCATTTTCTTAATTGTTTTGGGTTTGTTATTGTAGGTCTTTTCCTTCTCTTGTGTTTCCTGCTTAGAGAAGTTCCTTTAGCATTTGTTGTAAAGCAGGTTTGGTGGTGCTGAGTTCTCTTATCTTTTGCTTGTCTGTAAAGCTTTTGATTTCTCCATCAAATCTGAATAAGATCCTTGCTGGGTAGAGTAATCTTGGTTGTAGGTTTTTCCCTTTCCTCACTTTAAAAATGTCCTGCCACTCCCTTCTGGTTTGCAGAGTTTCTGCTGAACGATCAGCTGTTAACCTTATGGAGATTCCCTTTTATGTTATTTGTTGCTTTTCCGTTGCTGCTTTCAATATTTTTTCTATTTAATTTTTGATAGTTTGATTAATATGTGTCTTGGCTTGTTTCTCTTTGGATTTATCCTGTATGGGACTCTGTGTGCTTCCTGGACTTGGGTGGCTATTTCCTTTCCCATGTTAGGGAAGTTTTCAACTATAATCTCTTCAAATATTTTCTCAGACCCTTTCTTTTTCTCTTCTTCTTCTGGGACCCCTATAGTTCAAATGTTGGTGCATTTAATGTCCCAGACGTCTCTGAGACTGTCCTCAATTCTTTTCATTCTTTTTTCTTTATTCTGCTCCCTGGCAGTTATTTCCACCGTTTTATCTTCCAGCTCACTTATCCATTCTTCTGCCTCAGTTATTCTGCTATTGATCCCTTCTAGAGTATTTTTAATTTCAGTAATTGTGTTGCTCATCACTGTTTGTTTGCTCTTTAGTTCTTCTAGAGTCTTGTTAAATGTTTCTTACATTTTCTCCATTCTGTTTCCAAGATTTTGGATCATCTTTACTATGATTACTCTGAATTCTTTTGCAGGTAGGTTGCCTATTTTGTCTTCATTTACTTGGTCTTGTAGGTTTTTACCTTGCTCCTTTTTCTATAACAAATTTTTTTGTCGTTTCATTTTTTTTTTTTTTGATGGGTGGTGCCGTATTCCTGTCTTACTGGTTGTTTGGCCTAACACATCCAGCACTGGAGTTTGCAGGCAGTTGGAGAGAGCTGGGTCTTGGTGCTGAGCTGAGGACCTCTGGGAGGCCTCACTCCAACTGATATTCCCTGGGGTCTGAGGTTCTCTGTTAGTCCAGAAGTTTGGGCTTGGAGCTTCCATCACAGGAGCCTGGCCCAACCTCCGGCCTGGGAACCAAGATCCCGCAAGCTTTGTGGAATGGTGGGGAAAAAAAAAAAAGGAAGTAAGAAAGAAAAAACAAGCAGTACAATATCAAATAAAAAGCAAAATAAAATTAGAAAGATAAAAAATATACTAGGAAAAATAAAACTATAATTGAAACAACTGCAGCAAGGTAAAATAAAACCACAAAAGTAAAAAGAAAAAAAAGGGGGGGGGGAACAAGCCAAACACAGAGATCACTAACAAAGTATAAAGAATAAAATAAAATTAGAAAAATAAAAGATTTATTAGGAAAACTAAAAATATAAAAGAATCAACAACAATGAATCAACAAGGTAAAACAGAACCCCAATCTAAAAGAGGAAAAAAGAAAAAAAATTCCACCCCCCCCTTATTTTTTTTTTAATTTTATTTTTTGGCCACACCACACAGCATGTGGAATCTTAGTTCCCTGATGAAGGATCAAACCTGCACCCCCTGCATTGGAAGAGCAGAGTCTTTTTTTTTTTTTTGGCTGCATTGGGTCTTTGTTGCTGTGCATGGGCTTTCTGTAGTTGCAGCAAGAGGGGGCTACTCTTCGTTGAGGTGCATGGGCTTCTCATTGCGGTGGCTTCTCTTGTTGTAGAGCACGGGCTCTAGGCATGCGGGCTTCAGTAGTTGTGGCACACGGGCTTAGCTGTGCCACAGCATGTAGGATCCTTCCGGAACAGGGATCAAACCCATGTCCCCTGTGTTGGCAGGTGGATTCTTAACCACTGCACCACCAGGGAAGTTCTCAGAAGCACAGTCTTAACCACTGGGCCACCAGGGAAGTCCCTAACATTTAAATTGGTAGACTGAGTAAAGAAGATTACCCTCCCTAATGTGGGTGGGCCTCATCTAATCAGTTGAAGGCCTGAATAGAACAAAAAGATTGACTCTCCCTCAAGGAAGAGAGAATTCTTTCCTGCTTGTCTCTGAACTGGGACACTGGCTTTTTTCCTGGCCTTGGACTCAAACGGAGACACTGGCTCTTCCTGAATCTCAAGTGTGCCAGCCTTCAGATCCGAACTACATCATCAGTTTTCCTGGTTCTCAGGTCTTTGGATTCAGACTGGAACTAATCAGCAGCTCTCCTGGGTCTCCAAGCTTGCCAACTCACCCTGAAGATCTTGGAATTTGCCCTCTTGCATAATTGCATGAGCAAGTTTCTTATAATAAATCTTTTTATTAAGGGATTTATGCATGTATATGTGTGTGTGTGTGTGTGTGTGTGTGTGTGTGTGTGTGTGTGTGTTAGTTGGTTGTTTCTCTGGAGAAATGTGACAAATACATCCTCTTACAGTGATAATAATAAAGACAGTGTTGCTTAATCAGAGCTTGGGCTCTTTAGCCAGATGGCATGGATGCATATCCCAGCCCTACCACTGATTAGCTTTGTGACCTTGGACAAGCTACTTAACCATTCCAAGCCCTGAGCTCCTCATTTGTAAAGTGGGGATAATAGTGGTGCCTACTTCATAGGGTTTTAAGGATAAGATTAAATATGCAAATACACAAAAAGAGCATAGAACAATGTTTGGGACATACTAAGTATGCAATAAACATTAATGATTAGCTCTTCCAGGCATCAGCATTTATTGTTAACCCACTAAAATGGTCACTATGCCATCTACTATACACACATGGCTCCTTGAATACACACAACTCTACTACAGAGATACTCATGTTCCCACTATACAGTGAAGTAAACCAAGGCAACCTAGTCCAGTGGTAAAAAAAAGTGTGGCTTTGGAAACTGATATACCACCTATGGGACACTGAGCATGGGATTTAAATCTCACTTTCCTTATAACAGAATTGTTATAAACAGAATTTACAGGGTTGTTTGGAAAAACATAAGATATAAAAAGCTTGGCCTAGTGCTAAGTACATATTAGGCACTCCACAAACATGTCAGAAAATGTTATTGTTATTAAGATATTATTAATAATAAGTACTGTTAAGAGGGTAAGTTCCCAGTGACATTAGAGCTGAGGCCTGAACTGTGGTCTGGCTGACTCAAACCTAAGTGTTACCCTGCTCTGTCCTCCACCATCAGACTAGCTCTGCCAACCCTGGAGCAGAGGCCAAGGATGTGATGCAGACCTGGGGCCTGAGGACAGTGGGGCAATAAGAGAGCAAATCATGGGGGAGGGATGGACTGGGAGTTTGGGGTTAATAGATGCAAACTATTATGTATCGAATGGATGGACCACAAGGTCCTACTATATAGCACAGGAACTATATTCAATATCCTGGGATAAACCATAATAGAAAAGAATATGAAAAAGAATGTATATATATGTATAACTGAGGCACTTACTGTACCGCAGAAATTAACACAACATTGTAAATCAACTATACTTCAAGAAAAAAAGAGAGTGAATCAGAAACCCCACCCCAAACATGCTGAACACTGCCCCCCCCTTTCACAGAGCTCTGACTACTTAAAATTCAACACCTCTTCCCTTTTCCTGTTCCATTTTCACAATTTTACTTCCCAGTAGAAGTCGGTATCGATGTTTCTTAACATGTTCCAGTTACTTTTAGTTTGTGAAAAGAAAAAGAAAAAAAATACACTGCCAATGATATCCTTCATTGTTTGTTTACATTAATGCACCTAAATGTTTTTTTCTCCAGAAATTAGAAAAATAAAAGCCTATCCCTAAGCAGGCACCTCTGGGCTTGGACAACACATTGCATAGGATCTCCACTTGGAATTGCTGTCTTCATCCTGGGGACCTCCTCCTTGGGAGTTCCTTGAGGGAACAAGGGGTGAGTTGGGCTCTCTAGAAAACTCCAAGGGAACAGGGTAGGATGACACATGCACCGTGGGGACACCTGGATCCCCATCCTTGTCTTCAACAAGAGTTTGCAAAACACTTTCCATAGATGTATTACCAAGGGCTTCTCTCCTCATGCAGATATGTCCCTGACCTTCTGGCTTTGGAATGCTAGCTTTGAGCAATTTTTATATTAGCCATGGTGGGTTTTAGCTAAGACGCAAACTTGTCACCTGTGCTGGTCCTCTCTGTGACAGTGCAGACCTTGGTGAGAGAGCTGGGGTGCAATGTCAGCAGCCAAAGGGGGACTCTGGGCTTCAGAGAACAGGTTTGTAACCCCGGCCTCATTAGCCCAGCACCCAGCACCCCAGCAGGAGCCACTGGGGCCATTTTGTGACACTTGGCCTCTCAGTTTTTACCTTCTCCCCCAACTTCCCATGCCTTGCACTCTTTCTCGGTCCTTCTCTCCATTTTCCTTCCCCCAAGGCCACTGGCAAAACCACTATCTAGAAGGCTGGCTTCCTCAGCCTACAGGGGAGCCAGCCCTGTCACTAGGCCAAGAAGCCGAGATAGTGGTCTTTAAAAATAATTTGGTTTTTTTTGGCAAGCACACTCCTTAAAGGACTTTTTTTTTTCTTAATTTTGTATCTCCTCAAAGTTTTAAGTTTACATTTAACATGTTTATCATATGTTTAACAGTTAAAGAGTATGTGATTGCCTGTATATTGTGTGTGTGCTTTAAACATATTTTCATTAAAACCTTGGAGCTGCAGATTTTGCTCATTTAATTCACAGAAAGTGTCTGCCATGTAACCTAACAGGTAAGGGGGCCTTCACTGTCAAACCAGTCAGCCAGACTGAGTTTGCATTCTGACAAAACGTGTGCTTTATTTTAAAAAATTCAACCCAATGGGTTAGTAAGTGCCGCTGTGACAAACACCCCATTTCTGAACTCTCAGTTTAAGACAGATGAGATAGATGGATCAAGCAATGGACAGATGTATAGAGAGCTGGGGAGGAAGGGAGGGAAGGAGGGAGGAAGATGGATGGATGGATGGATGGGTGTCTGGCCATGATTCTGAAACCAGCTCCCTTCAATACTCCTTAGCTGAACTCTCTTTCCCAAGATTCTCTCTCAGGAGCTATACTTTCCCAAATTACCCCTCTTTTTTAGGGATGAAGAGATTTTTACACCCTGGAGAAAAGAACAATAATAAAATTGAGTATAAGATAGAGATATGGTTTCTTTCAAAGAGGGGACAATGGTACTTGTAAAAAGGAGGGGTGAGTTCTCAGGCAGACCAGTTTTAAGAACGAGGCCACATGGAGGCTGAGGATCTCAAGAATCGTTCCCCTGCCGCTCACATACCCAGGTTCAAAGAGCTACATCCTTCTGCCAGTGTGGGCCCTGCATTATTACAATGGGCACGTAGCAGAAATGAGAAATCAGTGTTTGTTGTATTAAGCCTCTGAGACTTTGGAGATGTTTCTTACCACAGAATAACCCAGTCTAACCTGACTAATACATAGGTAATAAAGCCAATGTTCAAATTGTGTCCCTACCTATACTTGTGTCTACATTTCAATTGATATGAAACTCAGCCATTTGAAGAAGATGATTTATGGTCCAATATTCTCTATCCATCCAAATCTTACCCACTCCTTAGGGCCCAGATTTCCTGTATTTGCCTTAGTATCTTCCTTTCCTCTCTCATCTCAAAATATACTTTTTCTCCTCTGAACACAGGCATTTACCTGAAGATGCAACACAAATGCCTCCAGAAGCCAGGCAGGCAACATAAATGGATAACTGGGAAAACTGGAGAGACCTTGTCTACCCTAAAGGCATCCCAATTTAATTAAAACAAGGAAAGGGGGAAAAAAAAAAAAGCACTATGGCAGACAAGTAACTACAGCTCTGGTCTGCCAGGTTGTGACCTTGGTAGAACTCACAAGAAATCCATTTCTTTCACTGATGTTTTAAATGACTATTTTGAGCTTTCACCGTGTCTTGATCAATAGTAATGAATACAAAGTGTTTAACTTTTACAAGTATAGTTTACTGCGTATCTCTCCAGCCAGAGTGTAAGTTCCCTAAGGGCAAGGATTAGCTCACCTCAACAGTATTTTATATAGATTCTGATACAGTGTTTTAACATTGTGAGGGGTGGAGTCAAGATGGTGGCATAGGAGGATGTGTAGTTCACATCTCCCCACAACCAGGTCACCTGCCGGATGCTGCTTGGGGACCTCAACACCCAAGGAGCTGGCAGGAATACTTGAGCAACCAGGTAGGACGTGGGGGGAGAGAGGGGGGAGGAGAAGTCGAAGCCAGACAGTACCGGTGTCCCTGAGGGGTGGCTGGGAGATGGGAGGGGTTCCCATGCCTGGAGGGACCCTCAGAGGCAGGAGAATCAGGGAGGAGCAAGCCTAGTGTTTCCTCTGCCCAACTGGGCCTCGGGAAGCCTGCTGAGCTCCCAGGTCTGGTCCTCCATTCTTTGCGGTCCCCTCCAGACCACGTAGGTCCTAGGGGTGTAGGAGGGAGAGAGGAGGGGGGAAGAGGAGGAGAGGTGGATTGGGGGGGACCCTCCAAGACTGGAGGATCTGGGGAGGCGCAGTGGGCAGTGCCCCCACCCTCGGCCCCGGGAAGTCTGTTGGGCTTCTGGGTCTGGTCCCCTGCCTTCCGGGGGCACTCTCTAGCCATGTGGGTCTTAAGGGCATAGGAGGGAGGAAGGTGGGGGAAGAAGAAGAGAGGGCAACAGGGAGGGACCCTCCAGGATTGAGGATCAGGGGGAATGTGCCTAGCATTTCCCCTGCCCAGTTAGGGCCAGGGAGCCTGCTGCAGTCCCAGGCCTCGTCCTCCACCCTCCATGACCAGAGGGACTCCTGGGTCCCTCCTGCTGTGGTTAAGCCTAAGCCCCATCACCCCACAGGGCCTTTTCCGACCCTGTGGGTCCTAAGCATAGGCCCTGCCCGCTGCCTAGGCCCTACCCCCAACAGCCAAGGCCTTTTCCAGCCTTTTTTTTTTTTTCTCCTCATTTTTGCTATTCTCATTCTGTTTTACCTTCAGGTTGTTGTTTCACCTATATTCTTAATTTTTCTAACATATCTGTTAGTTTTCTAATCGTATTTTATTTTTTACTCTTTGTTATTGCTCTGCTCCTTTTTTTTTTTTCTGCTGCTCCATGTGGCTTGCAGGATCTTGGTGCACGAGCTGGGGGCAGGGCCTGAGCTCCTACAGTGGGAGCTCCAAGTCCAAACCACTGGATTAATAGAGAACCTCAGACCCCAGGGAATGTTCATCAGTGTGAGGTCTCCCAGAGGTCCTCATCTTGGCATCAAGGCCCAGCTCTACCCTACAGTCTACAAACTCCACTGCTGGAAACCTCAGGCCAAACCACCAGTAAGATAGGAACACAATCCCACCCATAAAAAAAAAAAAATTGAGATGACAAAAAAATATGTCACAGATGAAGGAGCAAGGTAAAAACCTAAAAGACCAAATAAATAAAGAGGAAATAGGCAACTTACCTGAAAAAGAATTAAGAGTAATGACAGTAAAGATGATCAAGAATCTCAGAAATAGAATGGATGCACAGATCAAGAAAATACAAGAAATGTTTAACAAAGATCTAAAAGAACTAAAGAACAAACAGAGATGAACAACACAAATGAAATGAAATATACACAAGAAGGAATCCATGATGGGGACAGAAGAACGAATAAGTGAGGTGGAAGACAGAATAGTGGAAATAACTGCTGAGGAGCAGAATAAAGAAAAAAGAATGAAAAGAATTGAAGACAATCTCAGAGACTTCTGGGACAACAATAAATGCACCAACATTCGAATTACAAGGGGCCCAGAAGAAGATGAGAAAAAGAAAGGGACTGAGAAAATATTTGAAGAGATTATAGTTGAAAACTTCCCTAACATGAGAAAGGAAGTAGTCACCCGAGACCAGGAAGTTCAGAGAGTCCCATACAGGATAAACCCTAGGAGAAACACACCAAGACACATATTAATCAAACTAACAAAAATTAAATTCAAAGAAAAAATATTACAAGCAGCAAGGGAAAAGCAAAAAATAACGTACAAAGGAATCCCCATAAGGTTAACAGCTGATTTTTCAGCAGAAACTTTGCAGGCCAGAAGGGAGTGGTAGGATATACCTAAAGTGATGAAAGAGAAAACCTACAACCAAGATTACTCTACCCAGCAAGGATCTCCTTCAGATTCAACAGATAAATCAAAAGCTCTACAGACAAGCCAAAGCTAAGAGAACTCAGCACCACCAAACCTGCTTTACGACAAATGCTAAAGGAACTTCTCTAAGCAGGAAACACAAGAGAAGAAAAAGACCCACAAAAACAAACACAAAACAATTTAGAAAATGGTAATAGGAACATACACATTGATAATAACCTTGAACGTAAATGAATTAAATGCTCCCACCAAAAGAGACGGACTGGCTGAATAGATACAAAAACAAGACCCGTATATATGCTGTCTCCAAGAGACCTACTTCAGACCTAGGGACACATACAGACTGAAAGTGAGGGGATGGAAAAAGATATTCCCTGCAAATGGAAATCACAAGAAAGCTGGAGTAGCAATACTCATATCACATAAAATAGACTTTAAAATACAGACTGTTACAAGAGATAAGGAAGAACACTACATAATCATCAAGGGATCAATCTAAGAAGATACAACAATTATAAATATTTATGTACCCAACATAGGAGCACCTCAATACATAAGGTAAATGCTAACAACCATAAAAGGGAAAATTGACAGGAACACAATAATAGTAGGAGACTTTAACACCCCACTTACACCAATGGACAGATCATCCAAACAGAAAATAAATAAGGAAACACAAGCTTTAAATGACACAACAGACCAGACAGATTTAATTGATATTTATAGGACAGTCCACCCGAAAGTGACAGAATACACTTTCTTCTCAAGTGCGCATGGAACATTCTCCAGGATATATCACATTTTGGGTCACAAATCAAGTCTCAAAAAATTTTTAAAAACTGAAATCATATCAAGCATCTTTTCTGACCACAACGCTATGAGATTAGAAATCAATGACAGGAAAAAAAAACTGTAAAAATTACAAATACATGGAGGCTAAACAATACACTACAAAATAACCAAGAGATCACTGAAGAAATCAAAGAAGAAATAAAAGAATACATAGAAACAAATGACAATGAAAACACGACAACCTAAAACCTATGAGACGCAGCAATAGCCATTCCAAGAGGGAAGTTTACAGCAATTCAATCTCATCTCAAGAAACAAGAAAAATCTCAAACAATCTAACTTTACACCTAAAACAACTAGAGAAAGAACAAAGAAAACCTAAAGTCAGTAGAAAGAAAGAAATCATAAAGATCAGAGCAGAAAAAAATGAAACAGAAACGAAGAAAACAATAGCAAAGATCAATAAAACTAAAAGCTGGTTCTTTAAGAAGATAAACAAAACTGATAAACCTTTAGCCAGACTCATCAAGAAAAAGAGGCAGAGGACTCAAATCAATAAAATGACAAATGAAAAAGGAGAAATCACAACTGACACAGCAGAAATACAAAGGATTATAAGAGACTATTACAAACAATTATATGTCAATAAAATGGACAACCATGAAGAAATGGACAAATTCTTGGAAAGGTACAATTTTCCAAGACTGAACCAGGAAGAATGAGAAAATATAAAGAGACCTATCACGAGTAATGAAATCAAAACTGTAATTAAAAATCTTCCAACAAACAAAAGTCCAGGACCAGATGGCTTCACAGGAGAATTCTATCAAACATTTAGAGAAGAGCTAACACCTATCCTTCTCAAACTCTTCCAAAAAGTTGCAGAGGGAGGAACACTCCTAAATTCATTCTACAAGGCCACCATCACCCTGATACCAAAACCAGACAAAGATATCGTTAAAAAAAAAAATTACAGACCAATATCACTGATAAACATAGACACAAAAATCCTCAACAAAAACTAGCAAACAGAATCCAACAGAATGATCGAGTGGGATTTATCCCAAGGATGCAAGGATTCTTCAATATACACAAATCAATCAATGTGATACACCATATTAACAAACTGAAGTATAAAAACCATATGATCATCTCAATAGATGCAGAAAAAGCTTTTGACAAAATTCAGCACCCATTTATGATAAAAACGCTCCAAAAAATGGGCATAGAGGGAAACTACCTCAACATAATAAATGCCATATATGACGAACCCACAGCAAACCTCATTCTCAATGGTGAAAAACTGAAAGCATTTCCACTAAGATCAGGAAGAAGACTAGGATGTCCACTCTCATCACTCTTATTCAACATAGTTTTGGAAGTCCGAGCCATGGCAATCAGAGAAGAAAAAGAAATAAAAGGAATACAAATTGGAAAAGAAGAAGCCAAACTGTCACTGTTGGCAGATGACATGATACTATACATAGAAAATCCTAAAGATGCCACCAGAAAACTACTAGAACTAATCAATGAATTTGGTAAGGCTGCAGGTTACAAAATTAATGCACAGAAATCTCTTGCATTCCTATACACTAACAATGAAAAATCAGAAAGAGAAATTAAGGAAATAATCTCATTTACCATCACAATGAAAAGAATAAAATACCTAGGAATAAAACTACCAAAGGAGGCAAAACACTTGTACTCAGAAAACTATAAAACACTGATGAAAAAATCACAGATGACATAAACAGATGGAGAAATATACCATGTTCTTGGAATGGAAGAATCAATATTGTGAAAATGACTACACTACCCAAAGCAATCTACAGATTCAATGCAATCTCTATCAAACTACCAATGGCATTCTTCACAGAATTAGAAAAAAAATTTTTTTCATAGTTTGTATGGAAACACAAAGGACTCCGAATAGCTAAAGCAATCTTAAGAAAAATGAAGCTGGAAGAATCAGGCTCCCCAATTTCAAACGATACTACAAAGCTACAGTAATGAAGACAGTATGGTACTGGCACAAAAACAGAAATATAGATCAATGGAACAGGATAGAAAGCCCAGAGATAAACCCATGCACCTATGGTCACCTAATCTCTGACAAAGGAGGAAAGAACATACAATGGAGAAAAGACAGCCTCTTCAATAAGTGGTGCTGGAAAAACTGGACAGCTACATGTAAAAGAATGAAATTAGAACACTCCCTAACACCATACACAAAAATAAACTCAAAATGGATTTGAGACCTAAATGTAAGACCAGACACTATAAAACTCCTAGAGGAAAACATAGGCAGAACACTCTTTGACATAAACCACAGCAAGCTCTTTTTTGACCCACTTCCTAGCGTAATGAAAATAAAAACAAAAATAAACAAATGGGACCTAATGAAACTTCAAAGCTTTTGCACAGCAAAGGAAACCATAAACAAGACAAAAAGAAAACCCTCAGAATGGGAGAAAATATTTGCAAATGAAGCAACAGACAAAGGATTAATCTCCAAAATATACAAACAGTTCATGGAGCTCAATATCCAAAAAAACCCAATTAAAAAATGGGCAGACCTAAACAGAAGGTATGTCACCAAAGAAGACATACAGATTGCCAACAAACACATGAAAAGAGCTCAACATCACTAATTATTAGAGAAATGCAAATCAAAACTACAATGAGGTATCCCCTCACACTGGTCAGAATGGCCATCATCAAAAAAATCTACCAACAATAAATGCTGGAGAGGGCGTGGAGAAAAGGGAACCCTCTTGCACTGTTGGTGGGCATGTAAATTGATACAGCCACTATGGAAAACAGTATGGAGGTTCCTTAAAAAACTAAAAATATACCTACCAGACAACCCAGGAATCCCACTACTGGGCATATACCCTGAGAAAACCATAATTCAAAAAGAGTCATGTACCACAATGTTCATTGCAGCTCTATTTACAATAGCCAGGACATGGAAACGCCCTACATGTCCAACGACAGATGAATGGATAAAGAAGATGTGGTACATATATATAATGGAATATCAGCCATAAAAAGGAACGAAATTGGGTCATTTGTAGAGACGAAGATGGACCCAGAGTCTGTCATACAGAGTGAAGTAAGCCAGAAAGAGAAAAACAAATATCGTATATTAACTCATATATGTGGAATCTAGAAAAATGGTACAGATGAACATATTTGCAGGGCAGGAATAGAGATGTTGACGTAGAGAATGGACATGTGGACACAGAGGGAGAAGAGGAGGGTGGGATGAATTGGGAGATTAGGTTTGACATAAATACACCACCATGTGTAAAACAGATAGCTAGTGGGAACCTGGTGTATAGCACAGGGAGCTCAGCTTGGTGCTCTGTGATGGCCTAGATGGGTGGGATGGGTGGGGGGGTGGGAGGGAGGTCCAAGAGGGAGGGGATATAGGTATACATATAGCTGATTCACTTCACTGTACAGCAGAAACTAACACAACATTGTAAAGCAATTATGCTCCAATTAAAAAAATAAATTTTAAAAAATATTTTGATATAATCTGCTTTGAGGTCTTCTATGGGAATGGAAGGTACATTATAAATTATAATTAGCATAACATAGCATAGCACAATATATTTGGTTAGCATGCCTTTGCTACCAGGTCATTTCTCCTCCTTGGAGCCCCCAGCTCACTGTAGAGTGATGCTCAGTGTCAGTAATGTCATTATCCTCCGTGTTACTTCCTCCACTTCTTGATGAATTAGGAAGGAGGGTAAGCCAGGTAGGCTGAAAAGACTGTCCCCTGGTTGACATGAGCCCTATGACAATAATTTCTGTAAAAAGTCTCTTGGCTCCAGTTAACATGGCCTAGGTCTCCATCTGACTTAGGAGCAGATGACAATTGATCTTCTTCTTTAGAAATAAGAAACTACTGTCAGTTCTTATGAATTGAGTCTAGTGCTACTCCGCCCTACATAGAGCAAAAAGATCCTTTTGCCCTGTGAAGGTCTGGGGAGTTAACCTAGATCTTAGCACTTGAACCTGTTTCAATTTCATTTACTTATAACCAATTAAATTCACTCATTTTAATGTTTTAACAATCCCTGCTGGTATACAATGTACCCATCACTGCAAAACAACTTTTTTTCAAACATCTATCAAGCCTACTCATGGTGTCCAGAAACATCACAAGGGCAGTTCCCTGTCAGGGGTAGGCCCCAATGAGATTTTTTCTAGTATCGCTCCACAGCGTTATCATTCCAAAAAGTTTTTTAATCTACAGAGAATAACAAATCGACTTGACCTTGGGAGAAAAGTGTTCCATAGTATCCCTGGATTCTTGAAGTGGGCTCCATTCAGAGACTGTCCAGTTGCCACGCCTTCTACCTCATTGACTCTTATGTGGGAGCTAAATCCCTCTGCCCACCCGCAGGCCCAAGATACACACCTTCTCATAGCAACTGGATACATCCCCACTGTCTTCATCATCACACTCTCCCTCTATTGGCAAATGTGTGTAACACCGGACCAGGGCCTGGAATCCAGAGACCCGAGGAGACCTGACTTACTGATCGCTGATAGGGACCCACATCCCATTCTTGCTGATGCGCGAGGCTGTTACCCAGAGCTCACACTTAAAGGTGGCTCTCTTGTTCTCCTGATTCAGCCTGCAATCCTGGTCCCTCTTCTCCCCAGAATCACTATCTGGGTCCAAGAATCTTCTTACCAACCTCTGGCTTCAGTTACTGTTTATAATGTCTGCTCCCTCCATTCCTAAGTTATCTTTCAGGACTTATTTTAGAATCTACCGATTTTGTCGCAGGAGTCAATCTCTCACTCCCAAGACAGAGATATCCTTATTTCTTTCTAGGCCTCCCTGCATTTGCAGGTGCTATTCCTCCTGCCTGGAGCACGCACTGGAGGCCTGATGCACCACCTCCGAGACGTGTGTGTTGCTGGGGGTAGAAGATGGGGTAGTAAAGGTCGGGGATCTAGAAAGTCCTCCCCTGAACACTTCTCCCCACGTCCTCTGGGCTCCCAATCCATGCTTTAAGCCCTTCCTCAACCTCATCACTGGCTTTCCTTTCACTTGGCCTCTTCCTCCCCCTCCCCATCATCCCCACTGTGAACTGAGAGCACTTGGCAGGCACTAGATTCCTCTGTGTGCAAGGCCCTCAGTTAAGGAAGGGAGAAGGAAGGATGGGAGGGATGAAGGGACGGATGGAGGAAGGCAGGCAGGCAAGTGTGTTTAAAAAGAGAAAGTTTTTGCCTTCTTAACCTACCCTATCATCATCATCATAGCTGATCTCCCTGGAAATTTAATGAAATATTTTGAAAATCTGCCTGAAAAACGAAACAAATGAAAATACAGAGCACTCTAAGAATAACTGGTAAACGACAACAATTAATTGCCTGCTTTTAATTAAAGATCACTTTCGTCAGAAACTTTCTAACGCAGACCTTTACCTCTCCCAACCATCTTTTGGGGCAGAATAAAACATTGAGTCCCTAAGGCCAGGGATCTAATGGGCTGTGAATCCATGGAGGATATTACTGGGGGGAAATCATTTGCTCTTTAAAAGTATCAGTAACATCCCAAAATGCTTATAAATCTTAAAAGTCTAACTAACCAGCAGCTTAACCACAGTGGATTTTAGGCAGAGGTGTCTGGGAGAAAGAAGAAAGATAAATCTATTTAATTGTTAGCTCTGGGAAAATTTCCCCTTGTTTGAAGATAATCTAGACTTTGGATCCTATTTGGAAATCATTATCCATGGCCCTCCTGGGGTAAAAAAAAAATGCCCCTAGAAAGCCATGGACTTGAGTTGTGGGCAACCTAATTAATGGAAATGGCCTCTAACTTCAACCCGAGACCATGAATAATGCCTACCGACCTATTTTACAGCTTAAAGTAATGAGATTAATGAGCCACTTCCTTGGGAGGCCACAGAAAATCAGAGCAAGAATATATCCTCTTCTGTGGGCTGCCTTCAATTTGAGTTATGGACTGAGGTTTAGATGGATAGAGTAGAGGTCTGAGGACTGGGGCAGCTCTTTCCATAACTGGTAAACACACATCACACTCTCCAAGCTGCACAGACAATCCTACTGTTGTCATGGGATTTAATTCTACTCAAGAACCTGGGTGCCAAATACATGCTGTGATACAGACAAGGGTATAAAGGTTTACAGACGGCAGCCCTTGCCACCAAGGAGCTCACAGTCTGATTGGTAAGACAGCTATTTATTCATAGTTATTAATAAATATAATTTAAATTTAGCATGATGCTTTCAGTAAGAGATAAATAAAGCACAGAATTTGAGAGAGGAAGTAATTATCTGTCAGAAATATCAGGGAAAGCTTTACAGGAGAGGATGGACTCTTTGAGCATGAATGGGAGTTTTCTACGTGAAAAGGCGAGAAGGTATTCTTGGCAGCATGACATCATGTACAAAGGCAGAGAGGTCTGGAATTCCACAGTGTGTTCAGCGAGCTGCAGGAAGACTGAAAGTTCAGGACAAGACTGAATTAAAACCTCAGGTTGCCTCACCTTTGGAACACCCCCATTTGAACGTGCATGTAGGTGCCTGACTGGATTGTTCTTGGGCTTCAGGGGGACGGGGGAGGGGTCATCCATGAAATTAAGGTTCCTGGGTTGTTTCTAAAACGTGTTTGAGAACTTGTCACTGTGCCTACACTGGTAGCCCCTTGGATAAGTGACCATGCCTGGAGAGAGGACCAGGCTAAACTAACGGAGGGTGTTGGAGAAGGAGAAGGGATGAGGACTTCTGCTGCAGCCTACACAGGGGTAATAACTGGTCATGTGAGTCTTTAGCCATAAACCCCTGGAGTGGGTCTGAGTCACTTTTCTGAACAGGAGTGGCTCCAGGTCTTTGTAGATTATTTGAGTTCTCTGTGGGTGGGCTATGTACACTGCACTGAAAGCTTTATTTTGACCATTTTCTTCAGCTGCTGCATCGCTGCTATAAAGATATGTGCATTGTACATCACTCGGAGCACATAATCACAGAGCACTGCAATGTAAGCAGAGAATAAGCAGTTTACCATTATCTTCCTGGCGACAGATGAACGTGAGATTTGTATGCAATAGCAGAGCCTGCAAGATGACCCTGTGACAGGGACTGACTCATAGATACCTATATGTAGGTATGGAAACACCCACCCACAGGTGGGGGTCACCTGCACACATGCTCACATTTTCCACTGGATAGAATTACTTTTATTATTACTTTTACCAGGTACTAAAAAGATTTTATGCCTAAAATTGGCAGCAAAAGCAAATCTACATTCATGACTATCTCCCGTTTTCAAACAGACTTGAGTTTAATAAATAAAGGATAGTGAAAATCGCTTTCTCCAATTCAGGATTTAATACTGTATACTCTGAGTCACTTGATTCCATTGTTTTTAAAGTTTTCTTACTATCTGTAATTCAGCCAGCCTTCAGATAGTGAATCTTTCCTTAGTAAAATTACAAAATGCATACTATATTTTTTTAATAGTTAATTTTTTAAAAATATCTTTACTGGAGTATAATTGCTTTACACTGTTGTGCTGGTTTCTGCTGTACAACAAAGTGAATCAACTACATGTATACATATATCGCCATATCCCCTCCCTCTTGCGTCTCCCTCCCACCCTCCCTATCCCACCCCTCTAGGTTGTCGCAAAGCCCCGAGCTGATCTCCCTGTGCTATTCAGCAGCTTCCCACTAGCCATTTTACATTTGGTAGTGTATATATGTCAATGCTACTCTCTCACTTCATCCCAGCTTCCACTTACGCCCTGTGTCCTCAAGTTGGTTCTCTATGTCTGCGTCTTTATTCCTGCCCTGCCACTAGGTTCATCAGTACCATTTTTTTAGATTCCATATATGTGCGTTAGCATACAGTATTGCATACTATATTTCTAATGAATTGCCTCTTATTCTTGTTAGCCACTGAATTCAATCTCTACCTCACAAGGTTTTCCTAGAATTGGCTGGATTGTTATTGGATATCAGGATTGGACTTTCAAGGGAATTGGGTAGACAGGAAGGTACTATTGGCCTATTTTCCATGAAGTAAAAAAATGATAATGGAAAAATCTCACCAAGTAACAAAGTATATTTCAAAGAAGAAGAAAAAAGAATGAACTCAGTCTTGCAAAACAGTCTTCTAAAATTATGCTTAGTTGTTTTCAGAAAAACTATTTGATCAGGAAAAAAAAAAAATCAAGCACAGCCTCCTGGGCACCCCACTTCTCTATTCTTCTAGTTTTCCCCTCCTTCTACCTTTCCCCACCTCAGAAGGCTGGGTGAACACAATCAGCTACCTATTTATGACTACCGTAAGTACATATTCTGATGTTTAAAAATGAACTTCAAAATGAAAAAGAAATTGGAAAAGGCTAAATTTATTTTAGGCCATCTGTTTGATTTTAGTTATACCTAGATGAACTTTTAACTTTTGGGAGTTCTGGGTCATATTACACAAATAGGCTATTTCTGAGATTTATTACTCCTTTTTAAGGAAAATTGGCTACCAAAGGTTTAAGTGAGTAGGTTGATAACTGGGACTCCATATAAGCAAAACCAACCAACCAACCAACGAGCAGCTAGACCAGCCTCAGAGACTGCTCTAAAAGCCTCCAGAAAAAAAAAAAAAAAACAGCAACAGCAACGCTTCTTCTAGCTGCCTTCCAGAAGGTACTGAAACACAACCTGCTTCATGCATCCGCTGAGGGCCCATGTAGACTCTGAGTCTTACTGTCTTCCAATTTGTGCTTTCATCAACCAGACCTGGATTTGTGGCTTCTAAAACTCAGTATAGTTTTGATTAACTCCCAAACAGATCTTCTGATGCAGGAAAGACAACTGGATTTCATCCACTTGCTAACTAGTGAGCAGGGTTAAGAGAAAAGAAAAGGGTGCTCTGGGACTTCTCTTTCTGGCAAGAAGGGGGACTAGATATTCTGACAAAAAATAAATGGCCCATTCCGAATGGATGCTGAATGGATGTTGAATAATTTTACAAGAAATTTAAAACATTGCTGAGCTCACAATAATGGAAATCCCCAAGGGCAAAAACAAACACAACCACAACAAAGTGCTTGTGAATAAAATGAGAGTAGCAAACAATCAAACGCCTTTAGCAAGAACTCAGCAATTTGGAATTAATGGCTGGCCATGCAGGAAATTAGAGATTAGGACTGCCCACGTTTGAACAAAGCTTAATCTAAGGACCTGAGATGCTCTCTGCACCAACGTACCCACATAACCCCTGAGCCGCAAAACGGAAGAGTAAGCCAGGAAACAAATACTCTGCCTGCAGCAAAGGGAGGTGATAAGGAAATCCGCCCATCTCTGCCACCGCTGTTAGAAATAATAATGAAAACCACACTTCTTCTCTGTGTACAGGTGACCACGGACCTGCCACCACATGGGTGTGGATATTGAGTTTATATTATCTTCATGTCCAGAAAAATCCAAGCCAAAGAATTAGAGAGAGCAAAGTTGTTAGTACCCCTTGGCTTTTGTTGAAAGCCAACATAAGCCCTATTCAGAGGAAAGAAGGGCAACCTTGGCCTCTCAAGAAACTCAGTTAAATTCAGCTACATAGGAATTCACAATTAAAAAAAAAAGACCAAACATACCAAGAAACAGGCTGCCATGAGTAAGAATCAATATAACAAACAAATGAACAAATAAATAAGATATATGATCCCCACAGAACCATAACTTAGAATTACCACATAAACACACAGAAAAATTGTGTATAAGATTGTTTAAAGAAATAAAAATGTTATACAAAAAAAAAATTAGCAAGGACAAAAGGGATTACTCACAAATAGTGAGGAAGATTTGGGGAAAGAACCTAATAAAACTTTAAAAAATAAAATGTATAAGCTCTTAATTAAAAATAGATGGGTTAAAAAGCTGGTTACACATAGATAAACAGAAAATTATAAACCTGGAAAAATTATATTGAATGTGCCCAGAGAGAAAAGGAGATGGAAAGTACGAAAGGGATGTTAGGAAACATAGAGGATGGAATGATGAGATCTGATGTGGGTGTCTAATCAGGGTCCCTCAAGGAGAAAAGAGAACAAGAAGGCATGAGATAGGAAAAGGGCAGACCAACCTCCTTCGGGAATACAGACTCAATACACCTATACCAAATATTGGTAAACCAAATCTAGAAAAAGTTAAAAATATATAATACATCAAGACCAAGTCAGGCATCTTGTAAGTTTGTCTTAACATTAGGAAATGTTCATCCACATTTTGGATGGACCTAGAGACTGTCATACAGAGTGAAGTAAGTCAGAAAGAGAAAAACAAATATCGTATAATATTGCTTATATGTGGAATCTAGAAAAATGGTACAGATGAACTTATTTGCAAAGCAGAAATAGAGACACAGATGTAGACAACAAATTTATGGATACCAAGGGGGCGGGTGGGATGAATTGGGAGATTGGGATTGACATATATACACTATTGATACTATGTATAAAATAGATAACTAATGAGAACATACTGTATAGCACAGGGAACTCTACTCAGTGCTCTGTGGTGACCTAAATGGGAAGGAAATCAAAAAAAGAGGGAATATATGTATACGTATAACTGATTCACTTTGCTGTACAGCAGAAACTAACACAACACTGTAAAGCAACTAGACTCCAATAAAAATTAATAAAAAAAAGAAAATGTTCCTCCATGTTAACTCAATACAAAAATTCATTACACTAATATAGTAAAAGGGAAATGATGTATGATTATCTCAATAGATGATGGAAATTGGATAAAATTCAGTATTTTAATATAAATGCTTAGAAACTTAGAAATAAAAGGAATTACCCTTATCTAATAAAGGACAACTACAAACAACTTATAGCAAACATCATTCTTCAGGTTCAAAATTTAGAAACATTCCCTTTAAAATAAGAACCAAGTCAAGGTTGCCCTACATCACTGTTTCTATCCCACACTGTGTTGAAAGTCCTAGCCAGTTTAATAAGATAAGGAAAAATGATAACAGAGAATCAAAAAGAAGGATAATAAAATCTTCATTTTTTGAAAATGACATTATTTTCTATATAGAACACCCAAAAAAACTAAAAGAATTTTTGTAATTAGTAAGAGTCCGTAAAGTTACAGCACAAAAGTTCACTTTGTAAAAATTGTGTTTCTATTTGGTGTTTGTGTTTCTATACACAAACACCAAATAAGAAAAAAAAAATCTTTGTTTTAAAAGATTTGCCATGGCAACCAAATATAAAGTAACTTGGATTACATTTAATAAAAGTTGAGAACTTTATTGAATGGCATTTTAAAAGAGTAAATGGAAAGTTATAATCATAGATAGGAAGACTATCATAAATATATCAGTTCTTTCCACTGATTTAATAAAATTCTATTAAAATCCGAACAGATTTAGTGTATGTATGCATCTGTAAAGCTGATTCAAAAGCTTTATACTGAAGATCAAGGCCATACAAAAATTAATTAGGGGGCTTCCCTGGTGGCACAGTGGTTGAGAATCTGCCTGCCAATGCAGGGAACACAGGTTTGGGCCCTGGTCTGGGAAGATCCCACATGCCGCGGAGCAACTAGGCCCATAAGCCACAACTACTGAGCCTGCGCGACTGGAGCCTGTGCTCCGCACCAAGAGAGGCCGCGATAATGGGAGGCCCGCGCACCACGATGAAGAGTGGCCCCCACTTGCCGCAACTAGAGAAAGCCCTCGCACAGAAACGAAGACCCAACACAGCCATAAAATAAATAAATAAATAAATTTTAAAAATTAAAAAAAAATTAATTAGGGTATTGTTAGTTTCTATAACAAACACATTAGATGCACAATTTCACTGGCTGGCTTATTTCTCATGTAAGAGTCTGGCATGGGTGGACTTGCTGATCTTATCAGCTGGCAGACTTCCATGTGGTCCTTTGGACTCAAAGTTCCCCACAGTTAGCTGGCCAATGAGGATAGAGTACAGAGAGAAACTGCTTCATTCCATCAGTGACACATATTACTCAACCTGTAAACATCTAACTGCAAGAGAGGCTGTGAACTGAAGTCCAGCAGCATGCCCAGGGAAAAGCGGAATTAGGTTTGGGGAATACCTAGCTGCCTCAACACATCTAAAGAAAAAGAACATAGGGGAATTTACTGGATTTCGTGACAATACAAAGCTTCTCCTATGTCTCATCATTTACATCTACACATATTGAGAGAAAGAGAGATGAACTGACCAATTAAATAATTTTCAAAATTCAGAAACAAAACCACAAATATATGGAAACTTGATATATGGTGGAAAGAACATTTCAGATAAGTAGGGAAAGGGTAATAAATAATCTCTTTATTTTTGTGTTTGTTTTTAATGTATTATTTGTGTGAAAAGTATTATAAAGCTATTACAGTACAGTACTATATAGCCAATTGTGTTAATTGGGTGCCTAGGCTAACTTTGTTGGACTTAACAAATTGGACTTACAAACCTGCTCTTGGAACAGAACTCGTTCGTATATAGGGGATGTGCTGTATATACAAGAGCTCTTACATATCAGTAAGAATAAGACAAACAGGCTAATAGAAAAGTGGGTAAAGGATATAAAATGGTACGCCATTTCCTAGCCACCAAATTGGTGAAAATTTTAAACCAAACAATACCAAGAGTTGGCAAGAATGTGAAGTAATAAGAGCTCTTATACACCGCTGATGAGAGTGTAATCACTTTGGATCACAGTTTATTGTAAAGTCGAAGAGGTACCTCTCCTACAATCCAGCAAATTTTACTCCTTGGGATGCACTCGAGAGAATCTTTCATACCCGTGCCCCAGGGCAAAATTCGAACTCCTCACAGCAGCACTGTATATGATTGCAAAAAACTGGAAATAAACTAAAAGTTCACTGACAAGGGGGTGGATGAATAAACTGTGCTTATTCATCCAATGGAATGCTTTAGAGCGGTGAAAATTTATGAAGTACCCTTATATGCATGACTATGGATGAATCTCCGAAACATAATGTTGGGTGAAAGAACCTGGAAAATTATACATACAGCATTTTTTTATACAAAGTTCAGGAACAAGACTAAGCAATATATTGTTGAAGATAACATCAGTTATATAAAACTATAATGAAAAGAAAGAGATGATAAACTCCAAGGAGAACATTGGTTGTCCTGGGCCAGTGGGGAGAGGGATATGATCAGGAAGGGGACATGGGAGGTTTCCATCATATTAGTAACATTTCACTTCATACATAGTGTCCTGCACAGATCTTTATTCCATTTGGCTTCACGTCTTACTTACCTATGTTTTTATATGTATGAAATATTGATAATTCAATTTTTAAAAATTGAAATGTATATACACATATAATATATAAATATATATAATATATAAATATGTAAGTTCAGATTCAATGGCTTGCTTAACCTTTCTACACTATATCCATCTGCAAAATATCCCTTTCCCCAAAGCAACATGAGGATGAAGCAATATAGCACACATGTTTTGGAAATATAAACACAAGCATAACCGCTTATTTTAACATAAGTAAAGATGTACAAGGAATTTTTGTGGTTTTAACTTCTTGGCTTTGTAATTTGCTAGCTGTGTGACCTTGGGGAAGTTAATAGCTCTGAGCCTCACTTTCTTTATCTGCAAAACAGAAATTACATTACCTACTTCATAGGGTTGTTGAAAGGATTAAACAAAATGATGTATTTTAAGAACCTAGTTGTTTGAGTCAGAAATTGTCTGCTTGAACATTCTAGAAAAATGACTCAGACTTAAGCAAAAAAAAAAAAAAGTGAATTTATTTTAAATATTAGTGATTTCACTTAACCTCAAAAGCTGTACGTGCATTCCTGGGACTAAAGCCAGCAACTGGAACACTTTCAGGAAACAAGGTGGTGCTTCAGGAAGTTTCTTGGTCTCTCTGGAGCTGCACAGGCTCCTACCGCTGCCTCACTCTGACCCTGAACCTCATTCTATACCTCTTCCTTCAGGTGTGAAAAATACCCTCTCTCCCATACATACCCCCCCAAATGTCTTCAAGTTCAAGAACAAACACTGACTATCCATTCACAGTCACAAGTGCAAAATCCCAGAGGAAATTCAAGTTAGGTCAGGTGTCCATCCCTGGTCCAGCCAGCTATGACCAGGGACACAGGGACCTGAATTACAAACATGGTCACTCTAGTATCTTTGTAGAACCTGATACGGCTCAGGTGCTCGATCAATGAATTTTATAGTTATTACTGCCCCAAATGCCAGGACAAATAAAAACCATTCGTTCATCCTATAACCTTGCCTTCTCATACACATGAGATTTATCTCCCAAAGATAATTACAGAAAAACCCAAGGAAATGGGTTGTTTATCATGTTTTGCAGTACATTATTGAATTCCAAAGAATTAACCCTTAGGATGTAATCTGAAGACTGGGATTGTTCAAATGAATTGCAAACCTAAGTTCATCCAAAGCCTCTTAAATCACAAGACCCTCAGCAATCACAAGTGTTGACAGGAGGTGACTGTCTCACCAGGATCCCCGCATAGAACAGACACTCAGTGAGGGGCCATTGATATAGCATGTCTTTGAACTCTTTGTTGGAAGGTTTAATTTGATAAATTACTTATTTACAGGAGCACACTGTGGAGAAAAATCTTTATAGATGCTGTTGGGCTGCTTAAACAGGAGTGGATAAACTCAGCAGGTAAGAAATGCAATGTGAGGGACTTCCCTGGTGGCGCAGTGGTTAAGAATCCGCCTGCCAATGCGGAGGACACAGGTTCAATCCCTGGTCCAGGAAGATCCCACATGCCACAGAGCAACTAAGCCCGTGCGCCACAACTACTGAGCCTGTGCTCTAGAGCCCACGTGCCGCAACTACTGAGCCCACGTGCCACATCTATTGAAGCCCGCGTGCTGCAACTACTGAGCCCACGCGCCACATCTACAGAAGCCCGTGCGCCTAGAGCCCGTGCTCTGCAACAAGAGAAGCCACCACAGTGAGAAGCCTGCACACCACAACAAAGACAAGCCCCTGCTTGCTGCAACTAGAGAAAGCCCGCACATAGCAGGTGAAGACCGAACGCAGCCAAAAAATAAATTAAAAATTTTTTTTAAATAATTAAAAAAAAAAAAGAAATGCAATGTGAGTTAAATGTTTTGGGGGTCTCTCTTGGAACAATCAAACCTGTGATCACATGTCACCTGTCTAAGGACCACCACTCACTCATTCCAGATATCAGTGTCAGAAATCAGGGCACCATTTTCAAGGCTCATGTAGTTGGCATTTCTCCAACATCAATACCAAAGAGCTGCGTCTTCACAGACAGACATGGGATGTATCTCTAGTGAATGTGTTATGAAAAAAGTATAGTTTTTTTTTTTTTTTTTAGTTTAAACAACATTTTTTTAAGGTGTAAATCTTGACTCTACCACTTACAAGCTGTGTGATAGTGGATGAGTTACTTAATCTCTTTAAGCTTCGGTTTCTTCATTTATAAAATGGAGACCATAGAACTCCTCCTTGGATGGGAAGTTATAGGGATTAAACAGGTGGATGGATACTCAGCTCCTGAGTCCACAGACCAGCAAAAACAACTTAAATATCTTTAGGAGACTGGAGGGTAACACAAATAAGTAAAGCATGGTAAATGTAAAGCCATAAAAGGTGATAAAAACTGTGGCAGATTGGCATTCAAATTCAATTTTTAAAAATGGTTTTTGAGAACAAAATTTCATTCCATCTTAAAGTTTGTGATCTGTGCCCTGGCATTCAATAAGTGTTAGCCTACTGCCTTCTCTCTTCTCTTTTCTGTTCTATGCTGATAATGTGTTCCTTTTTTTTTTTTTTTTTCCATCTATTCCAGTGATTCTTAACAGGATAAGTTTTGAAAATTTGTGGCATTTTTGATGCTACTGGCATTTGTTGAGAAAAGAAATTAAGGGCAATAGCTCACATAATGAAGGTGAAATCTTGCTTGAAATTATCTGAGCCTAGAACCTAATTCTGTTTTTTATGGAGACACAAGTATTTCTGCACCATTTTTGACATACACTGCATTTTCAGGAACACAACTACCAGGGAAATTGCTTTATTTGAAACTTTACCGGAAGTCCTTTGCTGTGGACTGAATTATGTCTCCCCAAAAATTCCTATGTTGAAGCCCTAACCTTCAATTACTATTTTGAGATGGGACCTTTGGGAAGTAACTAAGTTTAGTTGAGGTCATGTTGGTGGAGTCCTCCTGGTGGGATTAATATCCTTATAAGAAAAGACAAGAGAGCATGTTTTCTCTCTCCACCATGTGAGGATACAGCAAGAAGGCAGTTGTCTGAAAGGCAGAGAGAGAGACCTTATCAGTATCCAATTATGCTGGCACTCACATCTCTGACTTCCAGCCTCCAGAACTGAGATATAGATGTCTGTTGTTTAAGACACCCAGTCTATGATATTTTGTTATACCAGCCCAAGCAGACTAAGATATCCTTCATCATTTCAGAAAATGAATGAAGAATAAATGCAAGATATCCATTTTTCTCAACTTGATCTACAAATTTCAAGCAATCTCAATCAAATCCCAGCAAGTTATTTTGTGGATACAGACAAACTTATTCTAAAGTTTATATGGAGAGGGAAAAGACCCAGAGTAGCCAATACACTGTTAAAGGGGAAGAATTAAGTTGAAGGACTGATGCTATCCAACTTCAAGACTTACTATAAAGCTACAGCAATCAGGACAGTGTGGAATTGGTGAAAGAATAGACACATAGCAATGGTACAGAATACAGAGCCCAAAAATAGACCCACATAAATAGAGTCAACTGATCTTTGACAAAGGAGCAAAAGCAATACAATGGAGCAGAGATAATCTCTTCAACAAATGGTGCTGGAACAACTAGAAACCCACATGCAAAAAAATGAATCTAGATACATACTCTATACCCTTCACAAAAATTAACTCAAAATGGATCATAGAACTAATTGAAAAGTGCAAAACTATAAAACTCCTAGAGGATAACATGGGAGAAAACCTAGATGACCCTGGAAGTGATGGTGACTTTTTAGATATAACATCGAAGGCATGATTCATGAAATAAATAACTAATAAACTGGACTACATTAAAATTAAAAACTGCTCTGTGAAAAACAGTGTTAAAAGAATTTTAAAAAAAATTAGAAGACAAGCCACAGACTAGGAGAAAAAAATTTCAAGACATCTGATAAAGGACTATCATCCAAAATATACAAAGAACTCTTAAAATTCAACAATAAGAAAACAAATCACCTGATTAAAAAATGGACTGAAGACCTTAACAGATACCTTACCAAAGAAGATACATAGGTGGAAAATAAGCATATGAAAAGGTTCTTCACATCGTATATCATCAAGGAAATGCAAACTAAGCAATAATGAGATACCACTATCTATCTATTAGATGACAAAAATTGAGAATACTGATAACAGCAAATGCTGGTGAGGATGCGGAGCAGCAGGAACTCTCATACATTGCTGATAGGAATGCAAAATGGTACAGCTCCTTTGGAAGGCAGTTTGGTGGTTTGTTATAAAACTAAACATACTCTTACCATACAATTCAGCAATCACATTCCTTGGTAGTTACCCAAAGGAGTTAAAATGTCCACACAAAACCTGCACACAGATGTTTATAGCAGCTTTGTTCATAACTGTCAAAACTTGGAAGTAACCAAGATGTTCTCCAGTAGGTAAATGGATAAAGAAACTGTGTAACATTATTATCATTATATTATTCACCACTAAAAAGTAAGTGATCGAGGGGCTTCCCTGGTGGCACAGTGGTTGAGAATCTGCCTGCCAATGCAGGGGACACGGGTTCGAGCCCTGGTCTGGGAAGATCCCACATGCCGCGGAGCAACTAGGCCCGTGAGCCACAATTACTGAGCCTGCACGTCTGGAGCCTGTGCTCCACAACAAGAGAGGCCGCGATAATGAGGCCCGCACACCGCGATGAAGAGTGGCCCCCACTTGCCGCAACTAGAGAAAGCCCTCGCACAGAAACGAAAGACCCAACACAGCTATAAGTAAGTAAATAAATAAATAAATTTTAAAAATTAAAAAAAAAAGTAAGTGATCAAGCCATGAAAAGACATGGAGGAACCTTAAATGCATACTACAGAGTGAAAGAAGCCAATGTGAAAAGGCTACATACTATACGATTCCAACTATGTGACATTCTGGAGAACACAAAACTGTGGAGACAGTAGAAAGATCAGTAGTTGCCAGGCCTGGGAGGAAGGGAGACAGATGACTAGGAATAACCCAGAGGATTTTTAGAGCAGTGAAAATACTCTGTATGATATGATAATGATGCACACAAGCCATTACACATTTGTTTAAACCCACAGAATGGACAACAGCAAGAGTGAACTCTAATGTAAATATGGACTTTGGGTGAATGTAATGTGTCAATGTAGGTTCATCAATTGTAACGAAAGTATCACACTGGTGGAGGATGTTGATGATGGAGAAGGTTATGCATGTGTCGGGGCAGGGAGTAAATAAGAAGTCCAGGTACCTTCCCCTCAATTTTTCTGTGAACCTACAGTTGCTCTAAAAAAAAATTAAGACTTTTTAAAAAACTCCTATGAATGAAAGTAATGCCTTTTGGGTATTTGAGTTATTGATAGAACACACAAGTAGGGTTTTGCATTCAAAGTGATTCTTTACAGGTGTGTAAAGAGGTAAGCACTTGACAACTTCATTATGTCTACCAGTATAGTCCTGCCTAAGCATTTACATTTTGAAATATGTATTACTTTATTATAAATTACTTATCTTTTATATTTTCTCTTTATTACAGGCAAGGCATTATATGGATTTTTTACGAATACAAGTAGGTAGAGGATATCATCTATGAAAATTATTTCAGGGTGGTGAAGGGGTCATTACAAAATATTCTCTATGAAAACAGACAGAACTGTTAAGGTGAGAAGCCTCTTATCTAGATTTTAGCTTCAGAACCAACTCATGGAAATTGCCTTTAATCTCAGATGGGTCATCCTCAAATCCCAATGATAAACTCTACTGAAAAACCATGAAAGTAAAGGGAATCATTCATGCAGCAATAACAGTAGTGACAAAGCAATATTAAAGGACTATTGAATTTTACTGGAAAGAGTCACCAACACAAGGAAATGCAGATAAGAATCGCCCCTCTCCCTACACTGTGTGGCTGCAAGTCATTAAGGTGAGGGATGCATCAATTTTCTGCCTATTTGCTCTCCACTGAGCCTGTCCGACAGCGTTAATGTTATTTTAATGTCACTTTTACTCTATAGATTTTGCAGGATAAAATATTATTTAGTTATCACCTTTCAAACTAACTGCTGTAATTAAAGGAAATCATATATTAATTAAAGAAAACTGCTTATTCTTAGAGACTGGAGCAAAAGCAGCAGCCAAGGTAAATGCCCTTGTTTAATGCAGAAGTTCCATGTAATGATTTTGTAAAACAACCTTTGAAGCTGGGTTTTAAATGCAAAGTAACATCTCTCAATGACCTACCACATTATTTTACAGAAAAGCTGCTTCAACCATTTCTCTTTATAGGTATAAGATAAAAGCCCCTAACTTGCAGCTGGCAAGAGAAAAATGTGATCAATCCAGCAGTTATTCGGGCTACAGATTCAGATGGACTTGCTTGCTGAATTGACAACACCTTTAGCTGGGTTGACTGACGCTTTGATGGATTTGCCAGTTTGGACAGCGGGGTCCCATCCTCCAGCACCCTCCAATCATACCTCCTGTTACAGGACCACAAATGACTTGAGAGTGGGGTCTGGGTTTCTCAAGGCTCCTCCAGCCTGCTGCAGAATGACTGAGCTTTCTATTAAAATGCTGATTCCTAGGCTCACCACAGGCTGCATCTGACTTCCTGGAATCTGGGCCCAGTAACCTGCATTTTAATCAACTTTCTAGGTTCTTCCCATACCCCTTAGAGAACTACCAGTGTAATGACCTGCTGGGGTCCCTGTTCCCAGGACCACATTATGACTTAATGGACGGCTTCTGTGTACTTTACTCACTTGCTTTTGTAGGCCACTTCCTTCATTAAAAAAATGTTAAATGTATATTTTATGACTATATCAGTATACAGATGAATATATTAATTGATATTTATTAAAACATTTTCTCCAACCTGAAAGTTCTATTTTCTTTCTTATTGTGAAAGAACCTGAAATACTTTCGTGAGTCCCTAAAAGTATCGTGGGCCCCAGGCCCTGTGTGTGCTCTGTCTTATGGATGCATCAGCTCTACCTGCCTCGATATCCTTTTAGTCCCCACAAGCTGGGGCTATTTTACTTCACCTCCTGTAAAATCTCCTAACAAGACGATGAGACCTACGCTGGCTTTGGGAGGGTGATCTAAAGAAATAAAAATTCAAGTGATCTAAGGAAGAGGGGATGGAGAGGGAGTTACCAGGATCTCCTTGGAAGCTTTTGAAATATAGTATGTATTCTCAAAACCCTGGTTGGGGTGAGGGTGAGAAGGTCTCAAAACACCTGAGAATGATTCCCTAGCTCCTGGTTACCTCTAGAACATCTCAGTGTCAAGTATCCTGTTACTAATCAAGCCCTATCTCTATTTTTATTAATAATTATCTGCCAGGCACTGTGCTAAGTGCTTCACACACAACATCTCATTTGCTCTTCCTAACAATATACCCCCATTTAAGAGATGAGGACACTGAGGCCCAGAGAGGTCAAGTCTATTGCCCAGTCACACAGTGAGGCAAAGGTAGAACCGAGATTTGAACTTGAATTTCTTAGATGTCAAAGCATCCATTCTTACCCTTGCTCGCTGCTGCCCCAAAGCTGTCCTCTGTTCCTTAGCCCCATTACCTAAATCCAGGTTGTGTTGTCTCCTACTGAATCCTGCCTTGGTGACCTGCCCTCACCCTGAAGCCAAGGCACTACTCTTGACTTTACCCTCTATTCACAGGCTGGGGTCTCCACACAATGCAGCTCCAAACTGCCCTTCACGGCACCCCACCACCTGCCAGCCAGCACTACCACCTCTTGCTGAATCTCCTTGATGCCATACACCTGCTTAGGTTTTATTCAATTTATCATTCACCCATTCATTCAACTGACATTCAATAAGTCTCTTTATACCAGCCGTCTGCGAGGCACTAGAATAGGACAATATTGGCCCTGCCCCAAGATGCTCAGGTCCTGCTGGAGGGAAAGTACAGATAATTGTAACACAGCCTGTGAAGAGCCCTGGCAGGAGGTAGGAGGGCAGTGCCGCGGAGGCCCAGGGATAATGGGATAATCCTGCTGGCTCTGGCCTCTCTCTCACTACCTGGCCGAGCTGGATCGCCCCCAAGCAAAGCCCTGCCCCAGATGTCTCTTCAGGTCTGGCTTTGCCATGACCTGCCAAGCTCCACATTTGGGAAGTTCTAGAATGGTTGGGCTGCTGATCATGTGCACACATCTTAAAGGAGTACCTCTCTCATTAGTCATCCTGCCTAGAAAAAGTGATCTTTCAAAATCCTATGTCACTATTTACACAGGAATTTCACTGGAACACTCCAGAGTGGAAATCAGTAGTTTGTCATCTCCTCAAGGGGATTTATTTAGTGAAGTACTAAAAGCCTCATTATTAAAGTGATCTCACCTTTAAGCCCGTCAAGTACCCTGAACACTAAGAACAGCAGAGAAGGTTTTCCTCTATTTTGAAGTTCAATGATTTAAGGTGGAATTAATATTTCATGTTAAAACCACACAAATATTTTCATTAAACCTCTTCCATTGGGGGCACTCACAGCATTTCCCGGAATCTCTCTCTACAGCATGTCTTAGGTTTTCCAGTTACATTGCCCCACTTAAGTCCCTTCAGGACACAAGCACTGTCTCACTCACCTTGGTGTTGCCCACAGCCCCGTGCCTGGCACAGGAAATACTCCCCAAGTGAAAGAAGGCAAGCTGTTGGCCCCTGGGCCAGATTCTGACCACAGAAGTGGATTCTATAGCTGACACATTGTTTTTTAAAAGCTTTACAATTTCTCATCTTTAAAAATGTTCACAGAGGTCTCCAAGTTTTCTTGAAATATATCAAAACCAGCAACATGGACGCTGATCAACCACTGCCTGTAAGCCACTCATGCCGAGAGTTCCCCCCTTCAGATGGGCTTGGTGGGTCTCCTCCCCTCACCTGCTTAACCCACTCCTGGGACCACCCTGTCCTGGAGGCATCCGTGTCTGTGGCCCCTGTAACCACTGCTGGTTAGAATAACTGTCGCCACATCTTGCTCTCCTCAAGCCAACCCAGGTCACCCCAAAGCAAGAGAATACTGCAAAATAATAGAGACAAACGAGCACAACTGAATGGGAACACGGGAGACCGATATAGGATGTGAAAATAGAGCACAGGAACCACCTGTGGAGAAAAGGTAGTTAGGATGGGTGCAGTCTGCAGCAGAAATGCCTACTTATCTCTGCATTTGGAAATGTAGGAACGCGACACGTTGAGTTTAACGAGAGGCCTTGGAAATAAGGACAGAATCTCCACAGTCTGGGCACTGGAGGAGCCGCCGCACAGCACCCTGCCTAACTCAGAGCGAGGTGCTCCCCGCCTCTCCAGGCAGACGCAGCCCTGCACGAGTCCCCACTGCACGGCACTCCGACAGGCAGGAAGTCTCCGAAGCCTGCAGTTTGGATCTCACCAGCCCGTCCCCGCCAAATTGACTAACCTTGCGCTTTCTCTCGGCCTTGGTTAAAGTTCTCAGACGTCCGCATTTCCTCTCTCCGCGTTGTGAGACATCGGCAGGGTTCCCCCCCACGACGCCCAGCGCCGGCAGTGGGCTCGAAAAGATGGCGGCTGGATGGGTTACGCTCGCGGACTAGCGAGCGTCAGTAATGGGACGCAGGGTCAAGGGTCATTACGTACCTGCCGGCTCTCTAAACAGCTGTAACGAACGATCTACAAAGAATGAGGCTGAGCGCATGTGAATATCATACCGCCTAATCCGCTTCAGATGCACAGGGAACAGATTTTCACACAACAGAAGACGCACACAGACACACACACGTTGAAACTTGCTCACTCTCTGGATTTTACTATGGAATATTAAGAGTCAAGGGCTGTTGTCTTTTAGAAATTATAACTTTGCAGGTCCAGGCTACCTAAGTAAAAGTGTAGAAATTGGCATCCGTGGCGTACCATTCCAGCCCCCATGCCTTTTCCCATATTGTCTCTGCTCTTAAAATGCCCTCACCTGCCTTCCATCATCTATCAATGAAAGCAGGGTTAAGGCAGCTGTGTAATAGCTTGTGCTGGCACTGTGCCTGGCCTAACCTGAAAGACCATGACCCATCCACAGGCAAGAGAGCAGAGCTCTTCAAAGACACTGTGCTAGCCAAACAAAGCATCCTCTGCATTCCTTGATATAAGTGTCCTCAGATCCATCCCTACCCTTCCCTGCTCTACTCTGTGTCACACGGTCCACAGCCCTGCAGCTTTCCCATGCTCCCGCATCAGATGTTTCACATTGTTCTGCTAGTGGAAGGCTCAGATGGAATTCTGGAGAACAGGAGGGAGGGAAAAGGTCAGGGTGTTTCTCCCCACTTCTCTCTTGCTCAGGCTGCACCTCCTCTGTCATTCCACCAACCAAAGACAAGCTACCATGGTTCCAGCCTCCTTCAGATAACTCCAGGCCCTAGACTCTGATAATGCTGCCTTCTCCATTGTCCTTCTAACCTAGGAAGTGCAGTGTCCTCCAAGTGTAATTTCTGAGTTAGTCTATGTCTTAGTCAGCTCAGGTTGCCATAATAAAATATCATAAACACAATGGCTTCAACAACAGAAATGTATTTCTCACAGTTCTGGAGGACAGGAAAACCAAAGTCAAAGTACTGGTCGATTTGGTTCCTGGTGAGGGCCCTCTTCCTGGCTTGCAGATGGCTGCTTTTTGCTGTGTGTTCATAGGGCCTTTCTTCTCCTTGGTCCATGTAGAAAGAGAGAATAAGCAAACTCTCTGATGTCTCTTCTTATAAGGACATTAATCCCATCATGAGGGCCCAACCCTCATGAACTCATCTAAACCTAATTACCTCCCGAAGTCCCCATCTTCAAATGCTAGCACATTGGCGATTAGGTCTTTAACATATGAATTTTGGAGGGACACAATTCAGTCCATAGCATCCCGTTTGGCTTCCCAGCTACCCCTTCACCTTCACCCCTTCTGTATTAAATTCCCTCTTTCTGTAGTACCTAGAGTGTTTTTTATTTCCCTACTTGGTAGCTAACTTTAGACCAAGCCAGTCTACAGCCATGATGCATACTGTGTATGTATTGTCATGATACTTAACTTTCGTGAGACAAGCACGCTGATACACAGCTGATAGGGGAGTAAGTGCATACAACATTTCTGAAAGGCAATTTGGCAAAATGAATAAAAGCCTTGTAATTTTCACATCATTTATCCCAGCAATTCCAAATCTAAGGGTTGATTCTAAAGAAATATTTGGATGAAAAGCCCACAGAATTATGTACAAGAATATTTATCATGCCTTTGATTATAATAATCCAAAATTGGAAGCACTCTAAATATCTAATAATCTGTATGATTTAACAATGGTGGCACATTATGTGATAGATGATAATTAATAAATATCAGGTAATTGATTTATTGCCTCCTTATTGCAGTAGGTTTGTATGGGAGGTGATCCCACAGCCTACTCTCGAGGCTCTTCTTTCAGGGGAACCCAAATCAAAATGGTGGGATAAAAGGAAGGAAGAAGGCAAGAAGGCAATAAATCAACTACCTGATATTTATTAATTCACTGCTGTCAGCTCCCAAGAAGGAACTCTGAGGTCCTTCTACCCAGATTCCTGACTATGAGTTCCTTGTCTGAGAAAAGTGAATGCACATCAAGTGATCCCCATTGCTACCAGACAGGTATACCACTCTCCCCTCTGATAATATAATAATTTCTAGACATTTGGGCAAATAGCACCTAAACTTTGATATGTGACCAAACACAGTACTGATAGGCCATGGATATCCCGAATCCATTTTTAATATTTCAGGCATCACATAAGGTGACACTCCACTAGACGTATTGCCTCCTTTGGGTGATGGTAGAAACCAGAGGAGGGGGGATATGAGGATTGAGACTGGCAGTGGCGGGGTATCAACCCCATTCAGCAGCTACCCAATGTGTGCTGCTGCGTGGAATAAAGAAACATCGCAGGAAAGATCTCAGAGGCAACAGAGAGACGTGTGACCACGCATCATCTGTCCTAGAGAATGACACTGAGGACTCTGGAGAGTTCTGCCACCTTAGGGTACCAAACGTCCCAATTTACACGCTTCAGGGAACTTCATATTGCCTTTTATGTCCCATGTGTGGTAGGCATCCAATCGAAATTTGATGAACTAATTTAACCAGATGATTATTGCTCTTTCCCTTTACAGTTCAGTCTTGGAGAGGGGTGGTGACGGTGCTGGCTGCCATTTATTAAATATGTGATCCCCAGCCCCCTCATTTCACAGGTAAGGAAACAAAAACCCAGATAGATTAAGTGTCCTGCCCAAGAGAAACAGCTGACCATTGACAATGTTGGAACTTGGTCTCCTAAGCCAATATTTGTTCCATTATTCTCTGCTACCTCTACACTAATATGCAGATGAGAAGTTAAACCTTGGGATTTCCATTGGCAATCTTAGGTAGGCTAAAGGGATAAAAATTATCCCTTCTCCTATAAAGGAAGGTGAGGAGTTCTCCTGGTCACTCTAAGCTTAAAAGTGTAACCCACTCAGTCTATGGTAATTTGTTATCATAGCCTAAACTGAGTAAGACACACACTAAGTGTTCAAAATTGGGTGTGTATTATACACCTCCGGACCATCTTGATTCAGACTAGGCACGTTTCAAATGCTCAATAACCACATGTAGCTACCGGCTACCACATAGGACAGTGTGGCTGTAAGGCAATGCTGCTCAAATTTTAATGTCCATAGAAGAACCTGAGGATCTTGTTAAAATGCTAGTTCTGATTCCCTAAGTCAGGGTAGATCCTGAGATTCTGGACTTCTCAGAAGCTCTCAAGTCCTGCCAATTTTGATGGTTCATGAAACTACATTTTGAACAGCAAGGAACTAGAATACCCTCAGTGGTGTGCTGGCATGGGTTCATGAGACTCGACTATGTGCATCTCTTCCTAAATCCATGTTCAGTGATGTCACATAGGGAGCTTAAAACCAGCCATAGGGAGAGACTTTACACAATAGAAATTGGCAAACAACACAAATCAAAGTGTTACCTTTTCTGGACAACTCCATTTCAGCAATTGTTGAACATTTACCAGCATATCACTGCTCATGGTCCAATGGGGAATCCCCAATTTCTAGCTCTTTTCTCAGTAATGCTATTATAGGTAATTTTTCTCCCCTCCTCGTCCCCCCACTTCTCCTCCTTCTCCTTGTCCTTCTTCTTCTTCCTCTTCCTCTTCCTTTTAGCCTTTTCCTCCTCCTCTTCTTCCTCCTTCTTCTTCTCTTCTATAGTTATCTTTTATAGTTAACATCTATTGTTCATGAAATTTTTTAAAAATATACTTTTTTTTTTACACAAGAAGTATACAGTGTTGAGAGATAAGGGGGCCCACTTCTAGTAAATATTATGCCTTTGTCATCTAAACAAGTCTTTTAACTCTGTCACTCACTTTCCCCACCTCTAGATTGAGCATAAACACATATTCTCCACCTGCTTAAAATATATATTTGAAGAATAAAGTGAGATGACATCTTTGATTTTCAAGGTGACTTGACACAAATCCAAGGAAATGAATGAAACTGATTAGCTGCTTCAGTCACCAAGAGCTCCACTGCTCTGGCATGGCCAGGTTCTCTTCTAGGTCAGAGCTATTATTAAGGCTAGATAGAAAGTCTTCAGTTCTGAAGGGCATAGCTATCTTACTATGAATTTGCTGAACTCGTATTCTTGGGCAAGACCTAGCTGTCCCTGCTGGTTAAGAAAGCCTCATCAGCCAAAACAATCTTGAAAAAAAAAGAAAAAAGTTATTGCATGCAATCTTCCCAATTCCAAAACTTACCAAAAGCTACCATAATCAAAACAGTGTGGCACTAGCATAAGGATGAACATACGGATCAATGAAATAGTATTAAGAGTCCAGAAATAAACCCATGTGTCTATGGCCAAATGATTCTGACACGAACACCAACACCATTCAGTGGGGAAAGAATAGTCTTTCCAAATGATGGAGGGACAACCCAAGAGCCACATACAAAAGAATTAATTTGGACCCCTACCTTATACTATATACAAAAATTAACTCAAAATGGATCAAATACCTAAATGTAAGAGCTAAAACTATAAAACCCTTAGAAGAAAACTTAGGTGTAATTATTTCTGACCCTGGATTAGGCAACAGTTTCTTAAAGATGACACCAAAAGCACAAGAAAAATAGAAAAATAAATAAATTGGATGTCATCAAAATTAAAAACTTTTGTGCATCAAAGGATATTATCAAGAAAGTGAAAAGATAACCTAAACTATGAGAGAAAATATTCACACACTACAAATTTGATAAAGGATTCACAACCAGAATGTATAAACACATGTATAATTCACAACCAGAATGTTCCTAAACAACAAAAATAACAATTTAATTTAAAAATGGGAAAAGGATTTGAATACACATTTCTCCAAAGATATGCAGATGGCAAATAGGCACATGAAAAGATACTCTATATCACTAATCATTCCGAAAATGCAAATCAAAACCACAATCAAACCCATTAGGATGGCTACTATCAAAAATAAACAAACAAAATAACAAGTATTGATGAGAATATATGTGAATACGTATTTAGTGAATATAGTAAAAAAAAAAAAAAAAACCACTGGATTGTACTCTTTAAAAAGGTGAATTTTTTGTTATGTAAATTTTCTCTCAATAAAAATGGAAAAGTAAGAAAGTGTGATCCCGATAATGTCTCTGATCACATTTAATCCATTCAACAAATAGCACCAAAACTGGGGGTTGGATTTTTGGGCTGGGTACTAACCATAAAGTGCCAGGGACAACTAACACAGTCTTTGCCCTCAGGGATCTTACTTTCTTGTCTGTCCACCCATCTATCTAAGCCTCACCATCAGCTCAGACTACTATTAAGAACAAATTAACACCACACTGCCATGACCAGGTTTATACTAGCCCAAAATATACTAGAAGTTGCTGTTGAGCCTTAAATATTTCAATTCATTTTGTGTGTGTGTATGTATATATTTATATATACATATTGTATTAGTTTTCTAGGACCACCATAACAAAGTACCACAAACTGAGTGGTAAACAGAAATTTGTCTCCCAGTTCTAAAGGCGAGAAGTTCAAGAGCAAGGTGTCAGCAGGACCATGCTCTCTCTCAAGGTGCTAGGAAAGGATCTGACCCAGGCCTCTCTCCTAGCTTCTGTTAGTTCCTTGTAGTGGCATAATTTGACTCTTCACATCATGTTTCCACTGTGTGCATGGCTGTGTCCAATGTCCCCTTTTTATAAGGACTCCAGTCATACTGGATTAGGGGGTCTACCCTACTCTAGTATGGTCTTGTTTCAACTAACAGTATCTGCAACAACTCTTTGTGCAAATAAGGTCACATTCTGAGGTACTGGGAGTTAGGACCTTAACATGTGAATTTTGGAGGGACACAGTTCAACCCATAAGAAACACACACTGTGTATGCGTGTGCGCGCATGCGCACGTCCATAAAATTGCCTTCAATAGCATCTCTGAGGGATGGAAAAGGCAATTTAGTTTGGTCCCTATGCTCCAGATAAGTCTACTGAGGCTCAGAGAAGTTAAGGGATTAGGGGAATCCAGGTCTCTAGACTCTCAGGCGGCACATTTTCTACTCCTTGGAACGGCGTGTGTCTTCCGATGCCATCACTTCTGCTGTTGCAACCACTGCCAAGTAGTCAGATTCCTGAGGGTTCTGACTTTGGCCAACACAGGTGTCAAGCTGGTGGGCAGTCCCTAAAGCATTTCTCAGACTGTGCTGACAGCATCCTGGCAGCAGACTGGGCACTGGGATAAAAGCCTGTTCCAACACATGGCATTCCTCCCAAGCTGCCTGATATGCCTGCCTTCTTAAACAGCTAAGAATTGTTGGCAGCTGTGGGTGCAGAAAACCAGCAAGTTGAATCCATAGGAACAGCAGTGCAACATATTTCCAACCAAAGGGGCAAGTTATCTATCAACCCAATCCCACCTAAAGCTTGCTAGTTATCACATGTTGCTGTGTCTTCAAAATCATCACCAGCCCAGTATCTAATTTACTGAGGCAGCATCTCAAATCTGGTATAATCTAGTTTTCAGCTAATAGAACACCACAAAATCATCCTCTAATCTATTCCCAAGCCAAAATCCTCCTTTTTAAAACAATACCTGAAGAGAAGAACAAGGCTATTGTCTTAAAAGACTTGAGGTAGGAGGGGGTTAATTAGCTTGGCAAAAACTCAAATTAACACCCACACCTAAGTCTCGCCTGCCAGAGATGGCTCATAGAAACGTGGACAACCAGACAAATCAGCTGAAAAGTAGAAACAGGAAAAGGGGATTTTTTGGAAAGATTCCTTAGAGGCTGTGGTAAAGACATCCTGGAGAGGAAGGCAGGAGACAGGAGGGCTGCCACTGCCTCAGCACTAGCTGCACAGCTTCTGCTAAGTCGCTTCCCTTTCCTGAGCCTTGCTTTCCCCAGCTGTGAAATGAAAGTGCCGCACTGAGAGACTACCAATGTCCCTTCTCATTCTAAAATTTTATCTGGGAGGAAAACCAGGTAAATACATCAGCCATATGCTCTCTAAATGAACAACAAATTCCAAAAAGACGTGTAGCTTCCATGCTGCTAAAGGCACCAAGTCCCAAGAAACACACTCTCCCACTGAGCTACCCCAGGCACTGTGGAGATAATTTCTGAAGCTGGAGAGAGAAAAATTCTGAGGCACCAAGCAGCACTGACCCTGCTTCTCCTGAGAACATATAAGTCAGCAGCCCCCAAGCACCAAGGGTGGCTCAGATAGCGTTTGGACTTGGAGACAACATGGGCTACTGGAGCATGGGGTCTCTCCGAAAGAGGATGGGAACCTGGCATGAGGAAAGCATCACTGCAGACAAGGTGGGTCAAATGTCAACACTCACTGACAAAAAGTTGTATGAGATTCTCACCATTAGTGACTATTCAAAGGACTGAAATCCCAGGAAGACAGGGATCACAATCAGTGATAGATGTCTATTTTGAAGGTTGCATACTGGCCACCAGTAGACCAGATTTGGGCTGGTGACCTGCTTTATTTGACCTGTACAGTGTTTTCCCAAAAATTAGTTTCCAACCTTAAAAAAAGTGGGACTTTTTTACATAAAAATACAGATTTCCAGCTTCTCTTGATTAGAATATTTGGTAGCACTGGGCTTTATTCCCACTTGGCTGCCATCATCTGGGGCTGAACATCACCTGCTCATGACAGATGGGGCTGGCTTCCCAGTGTGCCACAGGCCAGTCATCAGCTTTGCTCATTTATGGTTCCTCTTCAGGCTCACTCAGGAATAACGTGAGTGAGGCCCAGGAACATCCAATGCTGTTTGCAAAGGCAGAGGCATGGGTTTTGTCTCTGCAAACTTTTCAGTTTTCTGAGTGACAACCAGGGACCAAAGGTAGCACCATATTATAAATCATAAAATTAATAGGCAAAGAAAGATACTGGGAACAAATCAAATGAGCACCAGGAAAGGAATGATTGCATAAAAAGTGGCATATCCATACTATGACATATTATGCAGCTATTGAAAAGAATCCGATCAGCGGCTCTCAACCAGGGACAATTATTGTCCTCCAGGGACATATGGCAATGTCTGGAGACATGTTTGGGAGGGCTAGGCACTGCTGTGATCTAGTGGGTAGTGGACAAGCAATGCTGCTAAACATCCGACAATGCACAGGACAGCCCTTCCACAACAAAAAAATTATCCAGCCCAAAATGTCAGTAGCACTGAGGCTCAGAAATCATGATCTAGATCCATTCTTACTCACATGATACTGAGAAGAGCAAGATGCAGAGAAGTGTATACACACCATTTTAATATGACAGACAAAAAAATTATGCTCACAAATTGACTAAACAGCATTATGATATTACCTGCATGAAATCAGCTATTTCTGCATCTATATGCATAAAAAGTTTCGTGAAACATTAGATCACCAAATGTTAACAGGAGCCATCTCAGAGTGACGGCATGCCAGGTGATTTCTACTTTCCTCCTTTTATTTCTTGGCACTGTGTGAATAGTTTTTAATGATTCTGTATTATTTACATAATCAGAAAAGCACAGTAAAAATGTTTTTCATTGTAAAAAAAAATCAATAGATAATTCACACACATGACCTTTAACAATAGATTTCTTGGTCACCCTACCAAACCTTACTCCTGTGCCATTAACAAGGACAATCATAATTGATTGGCATCTTCCTGGTCTCCCTTCCCTTGCTTGACACTGAAAGGGTGTTCCTCACCAAGGGCCAGAAAAAGGGCACGTGGTTCTTAGCAAGAGAAGCCCAGACAGCTAGTCTGTTAGAATCAGCACCCGACAGCCAGAGTCAGTTGGCAATCAATGACCCACCAGCTTACAGGACCGCATCTCCTCTCCCCTCTCCTGGTCAAGTTTCTCCTGAGTGCAGAGAGTTCCCAGAGAGAGAACAGAGCCAGCGGACATGGGTCCTACCCTTAGTGAGCTTACACGCTATTTAGGAGATGTACAAACCACACAGAGAACATGGTAAAAGTGTGGGTGCCAGTTACAAATCGAAATTGTCAAAACCCAGCTCTGCCAGGCATCAGGTCAGAACGCCTATCATATCAAGCTAAGCACTTTGAGGTTGAATGATCAGAGTTTTTTTGCAATGTCAGAGGCTCCAAAGGGCTGAAGCTCAGTCAGTGCATCTGTATCTGCTGGAGCGGACACCAGAACAGGGCAAAAGACTGCGCCTGGGGGTGCCTCTCAGCTGCCCTTGCTTGGGTATCACAGCATCATCATGGGCTGAGTGGAAAGTGGCATGGGCTTCTCTGTCCCGTCTCCCATCTCCTTGTGCACCATGTCTTATCAGTAGGTGCTGAAAACAGATTCAGTCTACCCCCAAAAGGAGTAGGTTTATGTGTATTTCTATATAATTATCTGAATGTGTGGAACTGATTTTTGTGAAAGCATGGGTATTTGTGCAAACTTTCATCAGTAAAAAGTTAAGACTATGCAAATCAGTAAGGCAAGGGTTTCAGGACACATGAGACAGTGCTTTGGGATCAGTGTAAGAATGTATATTTAGCAATGAATATATTATACATACTATTAAACTTCAGAGTTAAACTTCAACATTAGCTAGAGAATTTAGTCGATGTGCTTAATGATAAAAATGAGCTTCTGAACTGTCCAACATATCAGGTATTTTGCTAGGTGCTTTGGAGTCTTCGAAACTCCAAAATCCTTGCAGAGAGAGTCACATTATCCTTTTTAATAGATGAGGAAACTGAGGCTCAAAAAAAGTTAGATATATCACCCAAGTCCACTATTAAATGTCAGAGGCATTAAATGTCAGAGCCAAGACTCAAACCCATGTCTATTTGAATCCAATGTGGTTTCCATTATATGATGCTTTCTCTCCAGTTACTCTGCATAACCCAAGATATCCCATGGAAAGGGGAGTTCACAGTGTCAATCACAAGAGCTACAATCAAAAGCTGATGTTTTCTGGAGTTTACACTTATACCAAATACTTGTCTGCCCCTTAATGAGTAATAGTCAATTAATTATATGCCAGTGGCTAAGTTAAGATATAATAGCAAAGCTGAATATCCATAGTATCAATATCTGGGAGATTCACTTTAGTGGAACTAGAGATTTTTATGGCTTTGATCACAACAAGTAGTGTTTCATTTTTCCTAAAGTATGATGAAATAGCCAATGACATTGGGGTAAATGGAAAAACCCAAAGGAAGTTATCATCCATTTCATATCTCCAGTTCATGCAGGGATCATTAATTCTACTTACTGAAGTATAAAATGATGCTTGTTATGATCGAGACCTCATGTGAATTTTCTGTGCTGAGCGGGTTAACATCAAATTAAAATTCCCCAAACAAATGCAACAGGCCTGTCAGTCTTAACTGGTTTCTCTTAGACCAGCTTCTCATTAAACACAGGAATGGGTCTCCTAGGAGCCTCCAGGTCAGACTGTCTTGCTTGGGTTGTGATGATTGCTTTTGCTAACTTCATAAACAGTGTTTCTCAACAGTTTCTGTACTTTTCTTTAAAGCATATGCTCCATTTGGTGAATATAATATTCTCATGCAGTTCCCCCCCTCAAAAAAAATGATAATAATTGGACACTAAACCCTCCTATTGATAATTTCTTTTGCTCCAAAGATAAAGTCTATCTTCGGAGTATCGGCACAAAGCAAGGCTGGTATGTCTAGTTTATTTTCTGCAGTTTTATTTAAGAAAATAACAGGGTTTGGGGCTTTTGGGGGGCTTCAACATTGCATCATAATAGTGACTATACTTCTCAAACTGCACACAATCCACCTGCCACTTCCTCAGAAAAATCCTGATTTTTCCCTCTAGTAGGTCTGGTGCCCTGGGTGAGAATCACAGTCCTGAAGTTTAATTAACTCCAAAGACAGGAGAGGAAATTGTCTAATTTCATCAGAAATTGGTATATTGTCTCTCCCACTGATGGGAAAAGAAAGTGCTTCCGAAGAGAGGATCTGATGCTGGCCACAAAAAGAGGATGTGTGCCCTCCCTGCAGAGGAGCGATGTAGGGTTCCTCTAAAGGATGTGGTAAGGCAGGCAGGAGAGGCCTCAGAACTCGGCCCTGTTTACCAAGGAAACTGAGTACATGTCCAGCTTGGCACACAAGTGGTGACACCCGAGGGGATGCCACAGACCCTGCTCACCCTCACTCCTTCTATGTGCTGTGGAAGCAGACCCACTCTTCATTCACAAGAGAGAAAAGATGTACAACAGGGAAAGACAAAAGAAAGAGAGGGGAATGATTTCAGGGAGAACGAAGACTTACAGAGGGGTAAGGAAGGCATCAGAGGAAAAGGAGGAGAAAGGCAGAGGAGAGCAAATGATGAAGGCATCTAAGAGTTTAGACCACAGAGAATAGGAGGAATCATTACAATGACAATTTCACAACAGTAACAATAACTACCATTTATTGAGCTTTTGCTGTGTGGGATGGATGCATGGATGGACGGACAGATGGATAAATAAGTATACAGATATACATATATACATTTAATTTAGTTTAACTTCATTTCACTAAACTTAATCCTAAAAGACACCTGTTCCAATCCTTCTTTTACCCTGAGGAATCTGAGACTCTCATAGTTAGTGACTTCTCTAAGGTAGCAGAATTAGAATTTAAACCCAGTTTGTCTGGCTCCAAATCCCATGCTGTTAATTACTAGACCGCTTATTTATAACAAACGTGAAAGAATGTGTACACTTAGTTGCCTATTTTCTTGTTTAAATTAGTCATCTCGAGACATGATACTGTTCCAGTGATATATCCACTGATGAAAATCACTTGGGGATCCGCTTTTGAAACTTCCATTACAGCCTCAAGCACATTCTTTTGATTATCTTTGTTGATGACATTGCCTCATGCTTTGAGAGTGGAGTTTATTTTGGGGACAGCCAAAAGTCAGAGCAAAACTGGTTAAAAACTGTGGGGGACACTGCTACCATTTGAAGTTTAAGCAAAAAGTATTTTGTGTGTCTTATCTACTGTTTCAGAGAAATTCCCAAAGAAGAGTTGCTAACAGATTCTGATCAATGGCCCCATCACTGTGGTAAACACAGAGGCCTAAGATAGCCCCTTCAAAGCTCAACATTATACTGGTATATTTGTCAAAACACCATTCTTGTGACAATAAAATAATATCTTAGTCATTCTTCAGGCAAAAGCAATCTGATCTTGCTTTAACTACTGATAAGTGAAATGTTCCAGGGACTTCCCTAGCAGTCCAGTGGTTAGGGTTCTGCGCTTCCACTGCAGGGGTCACAGGTTCCATCCCTGGTCAGGGAACTAAGATCCTGCATGCTGTGCAGCATAGCATAAATGAATGAATGAATGAATGAATACATAAATAGAAATCTTCCATTAAAAAAAAAAAACAGGTAAGCACCTAATAGTCTTTGATGTTGATGCTGTTAAAGCATCTTAGGCCTGAATTTGTGGAAAAGTCCAAAGAGAAATGATAATGCTCTTGGGGCATTATGGCCTTTAAAATTCAAACTTCTGATCATGGGAGCAAGCTCATGGATGACTAGATATCTGGGATGGGATGGCCTGCCCATCTCCTGCCCTGAGACTGACTAATCTTTGAACATCTAACAGGGCAGCCTCTCATACATTTGAAAAATGGCATCATATTTGGGCTGGAGAGCTTCCTCTCCTGTTCATGGTCCATGGAGCAGGTGCTCTCCTCTGAATGGTTACGGTTTTTCTCAAGAGCTGCCAATTTTCATGACAGCGATGCACTGGAGGAGTGCTGGAATGTCACATGAAGAGAAAATTACTGGGCAGCTCCCTTTTTTCCATTAGAATTTCAGCAAAGTGAGTAAGGCAAGGGCAGACAGGATAATGGAGGGGCTGCATGGGGATTTATTTCATTTTCGTATTTCCTTTGAGAAAGTGTTAATAAAATTAGCAGTGTTCCAATAACAGCAAGGATTATAAAAGATACATTTATCAACAATGTGCAATTTCCCGTCAGGAATGTATAATAAAACTTTTCAAATGCAAATCTCCCATCAGCGAACATATAGAGGGGCAAGATAAAGAAGGGGAAAAAAATGACGTTAAGCTAATTCTCAGTCATCTCTGAAAACTAGAAGGATTAAAACTTTTTAAGTTGACTGACAAATCTCCCAAACTTAATTTTAAGCTTTCATTCAGTTTTTGCTCTGTAAGTCTTTAGCCAAAGCTCCTTACAAGGAATCATGCTAATTCTTTTAAATTTTAGGGATTGGGTTAAAATCAATGTTTTCCCACCGCCTAGCACACAAAGCCAAAAATCCTCTTACAAGTCCCTCTACAGTCAGGTCCTATCCAACAATCAAAGTAATCTAGCCCACTCTGCCCCCAAAGTCATTTCTCCTGTTTGTCCATCAAAAATCCCCAGCTAAAAACTGGTCCCTTCAAGGTCTATGACGCTCTACTCCCCTTTATCTTATTTCTGCTCAAATCGTCCTCATCCTTTGAAGCCTTTACAACTCAGATGCTGCCTCTTCTCAGCTTCGCCCTTCCCTTCTAGGTCTTACCAACCTCTTACCCCTCTCATGTAGTCTGAACCACCAACTCACAACCTGACACAAAGCCATTTGAATGAATCACAATTTGTCATGGATACCACCTCCCTAGGGGAACAGCGAGCTTCCATGTAGCAGAGACAGTACTGGGCACATGCACATGATAAGCATCTGTTGACTGCATGACAGACTCTATGGCCCTATGCCTCCTCCTGTGGAGATGCAAACAGGTCAAAAGTCAGAGAGAGACAAGAGAAAGGAAAAGGAGAGACAAGGGATCTTGATACTCCAGAAACTGGACAATCAAGTGAACAATGATCTAAACAATCCAGACTTTACTTCCTATATAAAGGGAAAATATACAGATGACCAATGCAATTTACATGAAAACTGTTTTGAGAACTATGATGATTTATTAAATGTTGATTCAGCAAATCTAATATGAAGGGTACTTCCAGGAAGAGCAGGTAAGTAGACGTAAAATATTTCCTAAAATCAAATGTTAAAATCATAAATATGCTAAAGAAACTTTCTCCCCCAAATCATTCTCAACTCAAAATGGTAGATTAAATTTATTACTGAGGTATTCAGATATGCTAATGATTTTGAATGTCCCTGCTGGTAATAAATGAAAACACTGAAATCTTCCAGGAACATGATGAGTGCTGTTTTCACATAATCATTTGAAGCCACCACCTGTCATTCAAAAGGCTAGAGCTGCATTGAATCCTTCGTGTAAAACCCAAGGAGATGCTGCCATGGCAAGAACGAGGCTAGTGTTTCTATCGAGCCAAAGCAATAACAATTACTTGAAAATGCCAAGTATCACAGTAGAAAGCTGAACTGGTGCTCATCTGGAGATGCCGAGACCCACGGCGTTTTATGTGATGAAACGGTGTCCATCTCACTGAAGTAAACCCCGTGACCACAGCACAGCTCCATTTCTCACCTGGTTCTTTTTATGGCAGCAAAGTGTCATGAACACAGAGGCTGAGATTCAGCCTCAGGTAAGTCACCAAGAGCGCTTCTATAGCTGGAATGGTGGCAGGCCAACAAACTTTTTCATCTTTTACTTGAACTTTTTACTCAACAATATTTCTGAAAGGCTTGGCATGGTTGTCCATTTCAACATGTTAAAAGACAGGCTTTTCGGAGATTAAGTACCCAAACAGTATAAGATGTATGCCTCTAACCCATTCCCATGCCACAAAAACAAGCTTCTATGTATTTGTTTGAAAAGCATATGAAAATAGAGGAGAAAGACACAGACCTCGAAAAATACTTTTAAGCTTCTTCTACATGAAAAACACATTTAAGGAATGGTGACCTATCATTTCTATGATTCCTTGTGCATGCAACAAATATTTGCTGAGCATCTGCTATGTTCCAGGCCCTGTGAATGAGACAGACCCCACCCCTGCCTTCATACAGCTTACAACCCAATAAGTATACATCAATCAAATATTAGTTAGATTTGTGCTACTACAAAGTGCATTTTGTAGAGGCTTCAAGCAAGTGATCTCGAGTAGCTGGAGTGATGGGGAAGACTCTATGGAGGAAGTCAAGTCTAAGCTGAATTTTTAAGTTGACTAGGAGTGGCCCAGGTGAGGGGGAGAAGGGAAGATGGGAAAGCGTTCCTAGTAGAGAAAAGTACATCTGCCAAGGACCAAAAACAGGAAAGAGATTGGCATGTTGCTGACGGAGAGCCAGCCTGGCTAGAAAGGAGAGACTGAATAGGACGAAGCTGGGGAAGCAAGGAGGAGTAGGGTCACGCAGATAATTGAAAGCCATGTTGAGGATACAGAACTTTAAACCACAAAATGTTTTAGGCCAAGGATTGACATCAACAGTTTGTATTGTTAATGAGCACACAGGCTGCTTTAGGGAGACTGTGTTAAGGGTATGTAGGGAGTAATATTAGCAGCAAGGACACTAAGAGGCTCTTGCAGCTGTCCAAGAGAGACAAATAGCTTGCCCTAGGCTGATGGGAAGAAGAAAACAGATTCAAGAGATATTTAGGGAGAAGAAACAATATTTAGGGAGAGAGAGGAAGCAAAATGGGCTCAGAGGTTACTGGCCTGAGGAAATAGGCAGAAGCACCTACTGAGGGATGGGTGAGTACAGGTTACAACACTGAACATCAGACTTGGTGTCTTGCAAACAAGACATGTTCTTAGCTCAGTTAGACTTCAAAATGCATTGATAAACTTAGAAACTTCTCCATCAATCACGGAACTACATAGCTTCAGAGCAATAAAGAATTATGCAGATCCTTGAACTAAAATAGCAAATCTATGGGAACCAGCCATCCCCAATTTGAAGGGAGAATATTAGTCCTAGCAATTTCTGAATTATTACTGGCATCATTAATACTTCCAGAAACAAGGGATTTATCCACTTGTGTCCTCGACACTTGTCCCAAGGTCTTTTTAAATGTCGAATTCACACTGAATGCCAGTGGTCCGGAGCAAACAAATCCATCAGTTGCTACAGAATTTATGTTACGGTTTTCAGAAAGCTTGTGGGAATGCCAGAGGTCTTTTGAATTTTTTCATTGAACAGAGAACCCTGGAGTTTGTATTGATTGAACAAGATCAAGCAGAAAGCTTTCATTTCCCCCAAGGGTCTACTGTGTTGTGTTTCTCAATAGATAATTCACTTAATTATTTTAGTCCTGGTAAAAAGTAAGGGACAATAGCAATTTTAACTTGATTATTCTTAAACAATTCTTTCACATAAAAATCATCAGCCCCTGAAGCTCTTGGGATACACATTTAATAGTGGCCCAGGCCTGTCATCAAACCAGAGGACTTCCCACCTTCTGCTGCCACCCTTGCTCAGCACTTTCTATTTGTTAATGTTTCAACTCCAAATAGCACTGCCAAATCTCTCTCTTCTCTGACATAATCTCTATCTGATTTCAATGAACATTTTCTCCTGGGCCTATTATAAATAACACAAGGGAACAGCTGGGAAAGAGAAAAGGGCATTTTATAGCAGGTGATTTGGGAATTCAGAGAAACACAAAAATTCTGGGCAGAGAGAGGTGCAAACACAGAAGAGGGGTTAGAAACATAAGACAGGACTCACTATATATGGCCTTGATGTCCCTGTGATACATAATTTCTTAGTAAAGGAGTTTAATAAATCCAAGCCAGATTGATAGGGGGTGGGTTCTCTGCAACCAGGAGATATAGCTCATTGGCCCAAAGACTCCATACCTTTGAGGAAAGAAAGGGGGTGTCTGTCACTGCATTCCTGTGGAGACGTGGAGACCAATAGGACAGCAGACACCAAAAAACTCTGTTCAATGGAATAAATATGAGGATATTCCCCCTGCCATGAGCCAATATGACTGTTTATATGCCTGAAATTAGTTATTTGGAGGTTGCATGCTCTCTTCTCCCAGTATTCTGGGTTAGGGTTAGGGTTAGGGTTAGGGTTAGGAATCAAGCACTTGGTTTTCAGAGGCAATCAGAAAGGATATTGAGGTGTTTAAAAATTTTTTTTTCTTAATAAAGAGATTTAAAAAGCAATTATTTGTCCACAATTCAGCTATTTGGCAACTAAATTGTTCTTCAGCCCCACAAGGACCAAAGATGCCTGATTCCAATTAACTCAGAGGCATTACATTGTCCAAAACAGCTAAGGAGATAAAGCTCTGCTTTGCCTTGATTTCTGTCCCTCAACATTCATCTCTTCTTAGTTTGGGGTCAGTGGCTCTAATATAGACACTGGGGCCCACCCAGGATTTGAAGCCCTAGTATGGGGGAATTTAGAATCAAACCCCTAGTTTTGCTTCTAGTAACAGAATCCTAGCTGACCCACCTCAATAACCTGTCCAGGTCCCAGGTCCTGTGGCACCAGGGCCCTGTGTTGCCATCGTAAAAGACCTCACTTAACCCTTTCCCCACCAATGACTAGCATCTTGACTGCTGCCCAGTGTGTGGTTGACACCAGGGGACAGTGGGTTGATGGGAATAGATCAATATCCACAATGAGAGAATGTTTCACTCTACAGATATTTATTGAGTACCTAGATGTGCAGGCTCTGTTCTAGACAGTATGGGCATACCTATGATAGTCATGGACTTGTATTCTCATGGGAAAGACAGCAAACAGATGTAGAGTTCCTTTAATGGCAAAGACGGAAACACATAGATGGCACATAAAAGGAAGCAACATGACAGAATCCACGTGGAAATGTGACCCCAAAGCCCACACAGGACTGGGCAGTCCTGGTGATCCCACCCATGAGAAGTACGGATTCCAGCAGGTACAAAATGGCCTCTTTTGCCATTTACATGCCATCCAGACAGTTCCATGGGCTACTAGCCCGCCTCCTTAACAGGCGCCAGTGGAACTACTTGTGTGAACTGTGGGACAAAAGAAATCAAAATTCAATTTTCCGGGCCTGGCGTTAGTTACCAGAACCTAATCTCAAACCAGAACCTAATCTCAAACCTGCTCCTAAAATAAAGGAATTTCTTAATATCCTCTTTGCGATCACCTTCAGGAGAGATGCAGGGAGAGAAAACCAGGAGTCACCTTGTGTGAAAGCATTTTCCACTGAATATTGCTATGATTATTTCACCTTGGAAATAATATCATTCAGTTTAGAGTTAGATACTGAGTTTCTGATTTGGTTTAAAACATAAAAGCAATCAGAGAAAGTGTGCACGAATCAATGAGACCCAGCTAGAAACAGGTTTTGATTTCTAGTTTTGGCCAAATGCTTTATTGGATAAGGTAAACTGGTGAAGAAAATGATAATTAGATAACCATTCTTCTGTCTTAGGAAAGATAAGCTAAAGAAAGAGTTTACTTTTGCTTCTGAGGAGGGGCTGACCAGTCCTGTTTTGGAGAATTGATTGATCATCACGGAGCAAGCCTATGGATATGACATACCCCATCCGTCCTTTTCAGATGATACTCTGAGACTAAGACAGATCCTCTAAGTTCTTCCTTAAACAGGAGATTGTCAGGAGCCCAGAGCAGACAAACACTGGCCCAGAAGAAGCCACATCTTCCATTGGTCACATGCATTCTCAGGGGGAAAAGCTCAGACTGTAAAAGTTTTCTTTCCTAGACCAGGAGAGGGAGACAGTGACAAGTGGAAGGTTTGGGCCACTTTCTAGTTTCAAAACAATTCAGTCTCCCTTCCTTGGTAAAATGTCTAACGTCAAGAGTGCTCAATTTGTTCAATATGTGGGGCTAAGTTACATTTAGGCCGCAGCCCCCATGAACCCTGCACTGTGGCTTGAGCCCTGTCTCCTCAGACAATCTCACCTGCCTGCCTCAATATCGTACACTGGCCCCCAGAAGCCCCATGACAGGACAGTGTGTTTGTTAGTGCCTCTGGCCTGAGCACCTCCGGCCTGCACGCAGATGCTCAGAACACTGACTTCTACCTTCTGGGTTGGGCTTTTCCCAGCACATGATGTGGATCTCACTTTGCATCTGCTCCCACCCAGTGATGTGTCCATTTCCTTGTCGCCTCCCCACTTGGAATGTTCCGGTCCAAGTCCAGTGCTCTTACCTATGTCCAAATATGCCACAATATGACAAGAGTGATTTATGCCCTTTGTGTAAACATGATTAAGACTGTAACATTCAGTCCATCTGAATTCCTGTAGCCCTTACTATCTATCCAACTCATTTGGTAACTTGCATATATTAGCCATACTATTTTCTTTCCATATGTGTGTATATATGTACACATAAGCACCCTTCCTCTCCAACTAGATTTCATGCTTCTTAAGAGCAGGGACCACAATTCATGTTCTGCATTCTCAGCATCTTACACAATACCTCCCATTTGTAAGTACAGTGAAATATTTATCACTGGGGTGACAATGATAAAGATCTGTCCAAGACGATCTTAATAATCTTGGTGCCTAAGAGGCATTGAGACAGCTGTACCTGCCCATGAGCAGGCTACACAAATGAGAGGAAGAAAATCAACCCCTGAGTGTGCTCAACCAATAGGGTAAGCAACAGACAAAAATCAGCTTTGTCTATTTGAAGCAGGACCTGCAACAAGATCAAGAATATCTCTGGGTTTTTGGCTGAAGTGATACTTCAAAGGTACAGCCCATGCTCTTGTAAGGGATCTCCGTTAAACAAATCACCAGATGAACCAACACAGTCCAATCGCTCTCCAAAACACTGTGGCTGATGCCCGTGGCACAATCCAGGCACGGGGCTAAAAGGCCACTCGTAGAAGCCCTCATGCCTTTGTGCCTACCTGTTGTATCCCATGCCGACCAAAAGCATGTTGAATTCATTCCTTAGCCTGTTAACAGTTTTATTTTTTTTTTATTATTTTTTTAACATCTTTATTGGAGTATAATTGCCTTACAATGGTGTGTTAGTTTCTGCTTTATAACAAAATGAATCATTTAAACGTATACATATGTCCCCATATCTCTTCCCTCTTGCATCTCCCTCCTACACTCCCTATCCCACCCCTCTAGTTGGTCACAAAGCACAGAGCTGATCTCCCTGTGCTATGCGGCTGCTTCCCACTAGCTATCTATTTTACGTTTGGTAGTGTATATATGTCCATGCCACTCTCTCACTTTGTACCAGATTACCCTTCCCCCTCCCCGTATCCTCAAGTCCATTCTCTAGTAGGTCTGTTTCTTTATTCTCATCTTGCCCCTAGGTTCTTCATGACCTTTTTTTTTTTTTTTTAGATTCCATATATATGTGTTAGCATACGGTGTTTGTTGTTCTCTTTCTGACTTACTTCACTCTGCATGATAGACTCTAGGTCCATCCCCCTCACTACAAATAACTCAATTTTGTTTCTTTTTATGGCTGAGTAATATACCATTGTATATATGTGCCACATCTTCTTTATCCATTCATCTGTTGATGGACACTTAGGTTGCTTCCATGTCCTGGTTATTGTAAATAGAGCTGCAGTGAACATTGTGGTACATGACTCTTTTTGAATTATGGTTTTCTCAGGGTATATGCCCAGTAATGGGATTGCTGGGTCGTATGGTAGTTCCATTTTTAGTTTTTTAAGGAACCTCCATACTGTTCTCCATAGTGGCTGTATCAAGTTACATTCCAACCAACAGTGCAAGAGGGTTCCCTTTTCTCCACACCTTCTCCAGCATTTATTGTTTGTAGATTTTTTGATGATGGCCATTCTGACCAGTGTGAGATGATATCTCATTGTAGTTTTGATTTGCATTTCTCTAATGATTAATGATGTTGAGCATTCTTTCATGTGTTTGTTGGCAATCTGTATATCTTCTTTGGAGAAATGTCTATTTAGGTCTTCTGCCCATTTTTGGATTGGGTTATTTGTTTTTTTGATATTGAGCTGCATGAGCTGCTTGTAAATTTTGGAGATTAATCCTTTGTCAGTTGCTTCATTTGCAAATATTTTCTCCCATTCTGAGGGTTGTCTTTTGGTCTTGTTTATGGTTTCCTTTGCTGTGCAAAAGCTTTTAAGTTTCATTAGGTCCCATTTGTTTATTTTTGTTTTTATTTCCATTTCTCTAGGAGCTGGGTCAAAAAGGATCTTGCTATGATTTATGTCATAGAGTGTTCTGCCTATGTTTTCCTCTAAGAGTTTGATGGTGTCTGGCCTTACATTTAGGTCTTTAATCCATTTTGAGTTTATTTTTATGTATGGTGTTAGGGAGTGTTCTAATTTCATTCTTTTACATGTAGCTGTCCAGTTTTCCCAGCACCACTTATTGAAGAGGCTGTCTTTTTTCCACTGTATATTCTTGCCTCCTTTAGCAAAGATAAGGTGACTATATGTGCGTGGGTTTATCTCTGGGTTTTCTATCCTGTTCCATTGATCTATAGTTCTGTTTTGTGCCAGTACCATATTGTCTTGATTACTGTAGCTTTGTAGTATAGTCTGAAGTCAGGGAACCTGATTCCTCCAGCTCTGATTTTCTTTCTCAAGATTGCTTTGGCTATTCGGGGTCTTTTGTGTTTCCATACAAATTGTGAAATTTTTTGTTCTAGTTCTGTGAAAAATTCCAGTGGTAGTTTGATAGGGATTGCATTGAATCTGTAGATTGCTTTGCTGTTAATAGTTTTAAATGCTATGGAAATTATATAACTTAATATAAACATTGATGAAATATGAGTTACAAAAGAGAGTCATTTCTATGAAAATTAGGTTGAAAACTATAGAAAGATTCTCAAGCTGTGTTTAATTAGATGAAGGTGAACACAGACGAAGAACTACTAGAGAATGGACTTGAGGACACAGGGAGGGGGAAGGGTAAGCTGGGATGAAGTGAGGGAGTGGCATGGACTTATATATACTACCAAATGTAAAATAGATAGCTAGTGGGAAGCAGCCGCATAGCACAGGGAGGTCAGCTCGGTGCTTTGTGTCCACCTAGAGGGGTGGGATAGGGAGGGTGGGAGGGAGGGATATGCAAGAAGGAGGAGATATGGGGATATATGTATATGTATAGCTGATTCACTTTCTTATAAAGCAGAAACTAACACACCATTGTAAAGCGAAAAAAAAAGCCTAGTGAAATTACTATAAATATCCAGGATTGTGTGTTCAGACTGCTTTGCAACGATCTAGGTTTCCCCTCCCCCTTGAGAAAGCATGTGTATGGAAGAGTAAGGCTTTGACCCTCAGTCAAAAGACTGAGAAAGAAATATGCAATCACTGGTTTTTGTTTTTATTTTTAAAATTTATTTTATTATTTATTTATTTATTTTTGGCTGCGTTGGGTCTTCATTGCTGCACACGGGCTTTCTCTAGTTGTGGCGAGTGGGGGCTACTCTTTGTTGCAGTGTGTAGGCTTCTCACTGTGGTGGCTTCTCTTGTTGCAGAGCATGGGCTCTAGGCTCGTGGGCTCAGTAGTTGTGGCTCACAGGCTCTAGAGCGCAGGCTTAGTAGTTGTGGCACATGGGCTTAGTTGCTCCGTGGCATGTGGGATCTTCCCAACCTGGGCGTGAACCTGTGTCCCCTACACTGGCAGGCGGATTCTTAACCACTGTGCCACCAAGGAAGTCCCCCATTCACAGGTTTTTTAGACTGAAATAAAATGTTTGAGCTGTGTGTGCATCATTTTTTTCAGATGCCCATTTTTAACCGGTCCTTACATTAAAATAACTACCAGTTCTGTCACATCAGATAAGAAGGCTCTTACCATCCACCCATCCCTACCTAATTCCCAGAACCCAATTGAGAAATTGCTCAGAACTCAGGAAGCCAGAAGCAGCAGGAGCTGTCACCCAAATTGTGATTGCAAAAATATAAGAGAGAGTCACTGCTGGGGATTTTCTTCTGTTCTTCTGGTTTTTATTTTCAATCTTAAGTATCTACATCTATATCTATCCCTTGTGCTTTTGGAAGTTTCTGAGTCTATGTAGAATATTTAGAGAAATACAGTACATAATTAAAGTCAATAGCAACAAATAGGAATCATGAATTACCTGCCAAGCTGAGAGATTCACCTTCAACAGGTTCCCACACAGATTCGACACAGTCAAGCAGCCAAATGATCAGTTAAGCAAACAGGCTGAACAGTGCGTGTAGGATCCAGAACCGGTGCTGGGGTGATACATGGAGGAGATTAGACATAGTCCTTTTCCCTGCAGAGCTTTCAGTTCAACAACCAAGCTGGGGTGATCAAGTTGCCTTTCGTTCTTTAGAATGACAGCAAGGCAGGACTAAGATGGTGGGGAGGGAGGCAAGGAACCAGTTTTGAGCTTTACTCCCTCAATAGTTCCATGTTCACTGCCACATGGATATTGGAAAGTAGCAAGCATGAGGTTGAAAGATTTTGTAGAATATGACTGTAGAAATGTTTTTCACAGATTCATACAGTGTTAAAATAGGAAAGGCGATCTTAGACACATCTTGTCTAAAGCGCCTTGTGTTACAGATGTGGAACCGAGGCCCAGAGAAGCAGCTGAGTAAGCTGGCACAGCTAATCGGGAGCAGGGCTGGGACCAGACATCAAATATCCTGAGTCTAAGTCCAGTGTCTTCTAGAACACTGCATAGCAACGCTCTCCGCTTTTCAGTTAGTATCCCTTCTCCATTTCATAACCTCAGATCTATCCAGAGCACTGAGGTTGGTGGGAACACTTGAAAGCTCATGTTTCAACAAAGGCAAAACTCCTAGATAAATCAGTTGACAAACTTCAACAAATTGAACAAAACAACAAGTCGAACAAAATTTCATGCTAATTGTGTGCTTTCGTGTAGACCAAATATTTAAAGTACTGAAACAATCGTTGATCCCGCTATCTAACTCAAGATAAACCAATCAGAAAACCTAGCTCCATTTCATTTACTCAGCATATATTCCCTCCCCTCAAAAAAAAAAATATACATATGTATATAAACCTCACCAGAATTATTACGAGAATTTCCATTGCTTTCTGTGATGCTGGTCTCTAAATAACTCAATTCAGCACACATTTCATGAGTGCCTACTGTGTACAAAGCACTTAGTGAGCACCCACTGTGTTCAGGACTGGATGTTATGGGTGGCACCAAGAAGAGGGTCTCACATCTCAAGGAGTTTACAATCTAGTCCTGGAAGCTGGACTCAGATAACAAACACAGACCGGATTGTGGTTGTAGCTACAATGACGGCAAGAAGGACCTGGAAACACAGAGAGGGAAAGCGGTGTCGGGGCAAATTTCATAGATGAGATTGCTTTTGAGCTGGGCCTTGAAGACTGCAGGAGATACCACGGAGAGAAGAACATGGACATTCTTACCCTAAAAGAGTAGCCCCCCGCCATATTTTTTCTGCTCTTTACCCCCTGCTCATGTCCCAACCCCCTGAAACTTACATTCCACCTCCCATCTCCAAATTAAAACTGTTCTCGCTAATTTCTCCACTGACCTCTTAAATTGCCATATTCAATTGCCATTTTTAGTCCTGATCCCAATTATCCCTGTGAGAACCCTGCTGACCTTGACGTTCTTGACACTCTTCTCTGGTTTTCATCATTTGCTCTTTCCTGCAGCTCCCCTGCCTCTCTGACAGTTTCCTCTCAATCTTCCTGTTCTCCGTAGTTCCTTGCCCGTATATTTTCTGTTTTGGCCTTACCCATCCCACTTAGATAATTTTACAACCTCCATGGCTCTAACCCCTACTTTGCACTGATGACATAAATTTAAATTTCTAATTCCCTATCTCTTTCTTAAACTCCAGACTCATCTTTTCTACTATTCGCTGACCTATAAACACCCCAAACTCAACATGTCCAAAAGCTGACATGTCATCTCTCTCCCTAAACTTCCTCCCCCACTTATTTTTTTAAAATTTTTATCATTTTATTTTATTTTTACATATACATATTTATATCTATCCTTTTTCAGATTCTTTTCCCATATAGTTTGTTACAGAATACTGAGTAGAGTTCCCTATGCTATACACTAGGTCCTTGATGATTATCTATTTTATATATAGTAGTGTATATATATTAATCCCAACCTCCTAATTTATCCCTCCCCCTTTCCCCTTTGGTAACCATAAGTTTGTTTTCTAAGTCTGTGAGTCTGTTTCTGTTTTGTAAATCAGTTCATTTGTATCATTTTTTTAGATTCCACATATAAGTGATATGGTATTTCTCTGTCTGACTTACTTCACTTAGTATGATAATCTCTAGGTCCATCCATGTTGCTAATTTCCTCCCCCACTTATGTTTCTTATTTCTACTTAGAACTCTCAGGCACACTCTTTCACACCTCTGAACCTATTTACATTCTTTTCCCTTTTGATAGGAATTCTTTTCCACATATGAACTACTAAGAAAAGTTCATCTGTAAATGATTAAAAGTTCATTTTGTCACCTCCTCTGTGACAGCCCAGGGAACAATGTTGTCCTGAAAAAATAACAGATCTAATTTTGAATCCTGGTTCCAGCACTTATTATTTAGTCATATAACCCTGACCCCACTGAACTTACATTTCCTTGGCTGTAATATCTACCTCAGAGGGTCATAAGCTTCAACTGAGAAGCTCTATATGAAGAGCCTGGCTCAGAAAATGGCACCTAGGGGATCCCGCATGGATATGTGCCATCTTCCCCTCTCTTCTGTCTCTGGGCTACCAGAACACATGAACCTGCTGACTTCAGCCATGGTTATACAGCCATGGCTCTCACACCAATCCTCCAGACCCTGAGCTTTTCAATGGGAAAGCCTACAACCCAGCACTCAGTACCTATTTATTTAATTTAGGAAGATTGGAGACAGGTCAGCATCCAACTCTAGGACTCAGGATCTTGAGTCAGCATCACTGAGGAAATGATGGGACTCTCAAGAAAAATAGAGAAATCAAGGATAAACTCCTTTTGGGTATAATGTGAAGAATTCCACGTGGGTCATGTTGACTCTTTTTTTTTTTTTTTTTTAGGGATCTTGTCCATGGTCACACCTTTATTATTTTTAATTTTTATTGGAGTATAGTTGACTTACAATGTTGTGCTAGTTTCTGCTGTATAGCAAAGTGAATCAGTTACACACATACATATATCCACTGTTTTTTAGATTCTTTTTCCATATACGTCATCACAGAGTATTGAGAAGAGTTCCCCGTGCTATACAGTAGGTCCTTATTGCACCCCAATGTTCATAGCAGCACTATTTACAAGAGCCAGGACATGGAAGAAACCAAAATGTCCATCAACAGAGGAATGGATAAAGAAGATGTGGTACATGTATACCCTGGAATATTACTCAGCCATAAAAAAGAATGAAATAATGCCATCTGCAGCAACATGGATGGACCAAGAGATTGTCATTTTGAGTGAAATAAGTCAGACAGAGAAAGACAAATATGATATGATATCGCTTATATGTGGAATCTAAAAACATGGTACAGATGTTGACTTCTAAAGAGCAGAAGGAAGACACCCAGCAGGCAGTTGCGGCTGTGCCGGGGGGAAGCTCACATTTAAGTAACAGGGGAAGGAATAGAAGGCAGCAGCAGAGGAAAGGAGAAGGGGACGTCAGGACAAAGCAGTGACAGAGAAACAAAAAAGAAAGGAATTTCAGGAAGAAAGCAGAGGGTCCCTGGTGCTAAATACAAAAGAGAACTTCTAGAATTAGGAAAAAAAAAACAACCATCTCTGGGGTTTTGGTCAAGGAGGAGAAGACAGTTTCAACAAAAGAGTGACAACAAAAGAGACTGCAAGGGGTTAAAAAGTGCAGGAAATCTCCAAGGTAACAAAATCACATCTAGCATCCGTATGTGTGTAAGTGTACAGAATTTTACACCCCTGATATTTTATACCATCAGCAGAAGCCAAGACTAGAACCCAGGTTTCCTGCCTCCCGTTTGTCACGATTCGCTCACACCACGCTGGAAGGCACCTGTGTCTTTTCTGTGCTCACGTAGTCCCCCACCTCCACCCCACCACAGCTACATGACTCATCCAGACATCGGCCAGCTGTCTCATTCAACTAAAGGCTGAGATTCTGATGGATTCCTGCCTTGCATCATTGACAGTTTCATCACTCAGAAGATCGAGGGAGAAACTGGAGGCACAGCTTTTCCTCAATTAATTTTAATCAACAGTCAACCTTGAATGATGAAGCGTCTGTGATAAGAACTTTGGGGGGAAAGTGATGAAATCGTCTTGTAGTAGTCCAGGGACAGAAAGCTGGTCACAGTCAGACACAGCTCATAGGATTCAGGAGAGTGGATTTTCATGTGTGACTCCCCACTCCTCCATCTGCAAGGCATGGAGTTCCTAAATGGGAAACATAGGGCCCTGAATCCAGCTCTGACTGTTTAAGTTTTTTTTTTTTATTATTGACTTCAATAAACTCATGCATATTAAAATTGAAGGCCACACAAAACAGAAAGAGGACTTAGAGGACAGGATCAGGACCTCACAATCACTCAGCAGCCTAGCAGAATGAATCGAAACTAATAAGATTATTTTTAATTAGAAAAATATAAAGCTCTGCCCTGCGGTTAAAGAAAGAACAGAAGAAATGTAGAATGGGAATAGGATAAAGATATTAAATAGGGCTTCCCTGGTGGCGCAGTGGTTGAGAGTCTGCCTGCCGGTGCGGGGGACACGGGTTCGAGCCCTGGTCTGGGAGGATCCCGCGTGCCGTGGAGCGGCTGGGCCCATGAGCCACAATTGCTGGGCCTGCGCGTCTGGAGCCTGTGCTCCGCAACGGGAGAGGCCGCGATGGTGAGAGGCCCGCGCGCCGCTATGAAGAGTGGCCCCCGCTTGCCGCAGCTGGAGGAAGCCCTTGCGCAGAAACGAAGACCCAACACAGCCATAAATAAATAAATAAATAAATAAAAAATAAAAATTAAAAAAAAAAGATATTAAATAAATTTAGGCTTTAAAATATTAGGAAGAAATGTTAACACTGTTAAGGATAAGCACTTAGAAACTGGAAATATAATCTGTAATTTGCAAACAGGAGAGAAAAGAATGGGAACTTTTAAAATCAAGCAGAAAATAAGAAAGGAGAAAAGAAGGAATGACAAAATCCCAAAATAGATGACATAAATGAGTCTAATTATACCAGTTTTTTGGCAAATATAAATGAATAAGCTTACCTGTTAAAATTCAGAGTATCAAATAGTATTTTTAAAAAAACAGCAATGTACTATATATAAGAGTAATCCCCAAATAATATTGGGGAATCTGAAAATAATGTAAAAGCAAAAGAAATGCAGGAAAAATCTTCACAGAAAACTCCTAATACAGTAATATTTTTATAAGACAAAATAGAATTTAAGATGAAAAGCATTAATATGAATAACTAGGACCCCTATACATTAATCAACGGAACTACCCCAGGAACAGATAATGATCATTAAATTACATGCAGAAATGTAGGATGGAAGAGTTCAGTTTAACAGCAGTTCACGTGAAAATGATTAGGTTTTGCTTCTATAAGTTTAACAATGGCCAAGCGGTTAACACAGTTGCCTCCAAAAGTCACTGGAAATTTGGCTAACATTGATGGTATGCAGAACAGCCCAGGTTAAGACCCACTTTCTCTGCACTGTCAAAATATATCTGGAGTGGAGTGCTCAGGTCTGGGTATGTCATCTTGAGACAGACATTGCCAAACTGGAGAACCTCTAGCAGAGACTGACCAGGATGAAAACAGAATGAAAAAACACCACCTAAGTAACAGTTGAAGGACAGGCGCTATCATTCAAGAAAAGAGAAAAGTTTGGAGGAGCACGTCAACCAAAGTGGGCACTACAGCAAGTGGTGGAGCCAAGACAGGAACAGAGCGAATCTCACTGCAGAGAGCCTTCCAACCATTTTCAACTCCTCTAGCCTACTTGCCTCTCTATAAAAATATCAGAAGAAATCATTTTCATAATATCAGAGTTTAAAAGACTTTCCTAACCATAACATAAGATCACTGCCATTGAATGAAAAGAGGTCTTTTTTTAACAAGGTAAATTTTTGAAATTTCACATAGAGAAAAATACAAGAAACGAAGATGAGGTAAAGATACAATAAACAACAGAGTGACAGTACAAAATGCTACTGAAGGGGCAGAGAAACTGGATTACTCATACATGGTTGGTGAGAATGTAAACTGGCACAGCCACTTTGGAAAACAAATCAGCAATTTTTAATAGATCTAAACATTTGTTGACCATAAAACCCAGAAATGGCACTCTTGGACCTTTATCCCAGAGAAATGAAGACTTATGTTCACACAAAATCCTGTACATTTATGTTTATAGCAGCACTATTCATAATAGCCAAACACTGGAAACAACCCAGATGTCCTTCAATGAGGGACTAATTAAACCAGGCTGCCTTCAGACCACAGAACACTAGTCAGGGATAAAAAGAAACAAAGTATTGATACATGCAACTACTTGGATGAATTTCCAGGGAATTACACTGAGTGAAAAAAGTCAGTTCCAAAAGGTTAATTAGTGTGTGATTCCATTGTATACAACATTTTGAAATGACAAAATCTTAGAGATGGAGAACAAATTAGTGATTGCCAGGTGTTGGTGGGAGGAAGAGGGTGCAGCACAAAAAGGAGGTGGATAAGCTTTTAAAAGGCAACATGAGGGATCTTTGTGGTGATGCTACTGTTCAGGATCTTGACCAAGGTGGTGGATACACAAACCTACGTATGTGATAAGATTGTACAGAACTATCAAAAAGACAGACAGTAACGGGTTTTGGCCAGCATGTGAGAAAACTGGAACCCTCAGACACTGCTGGTAGGAATGTAAAATGGTACAGCCACTTTGAAAAACAGTTGGGAAGTTATTGGAAATGTTAAACATAGAGTTAGTACATGACTCAGACATTGCGACTCAAAGGTATACACCAAAGAGAAATGAAAACGTTAAGTCCACCCTAAAACTTGCACATCAATGTTCATAGCAGCATTAATTATAGTAATCTAAAAGTGGAGACAACCCAAATGTTATCATCTGTTGAATGGATAAAATAATGTGCTATATCTATACAATGGAATATTATTCTGCAATCAAAAGGAACAAAGTACTGATACTTGCTGCAACATGAATGAATCTTAAAAATGTTATTTATGCTACATGAAATAAGGCAGTCACAAAAGATCACATGTTGTATTATTCCATTTATATAAAATATCCAGAATAGACAAATCCATAGAGAAAGTATAGCTGGAGGGAGGGATGGGGAGTGACAGCGAATAGGTACAGAGTTTCTTTTGGGATTGATGAAAATGTTCTAGAATTAGATAGTAGTGAAGGTTGCAAAGCTCTGTGAATATACTAAAACCATTGAACTGTATACTCTAAATGTTAATAAATTGCATAGAACTAAACACACTCTCACAAATTAGTACAAGCAGAACTAGGGAATGCTGAATAGTATCGGTGAGTTGCATCAATGTCAATATCATAGTTGTGATATTGTACTACCATCTTACAAAACATTACCATTGGGGGAAATGGTAAAATATACACAAGATTTCTCTGTACTATTTCTTGCAACTGCATGTGATTCTACAGAAGCTGCTACGAAACTTTACAATAACCATATGGTGCAGAACTTCACATTCACCTACACACCCTTGCTCATCAGAGCTAGAGAAGCAATACTTTCTTTGCTTCTCCCTGTTTTCCAGTCATGTGTGAGTCCTCTCATTGAGAGAGTCTAAATCAGAACCTGGCTGGCGAAGGATTCTGGGACATGCCCCTCTGATACAAGGAGATCTTAGAAGACAGCAGGGATGAAGGAATATATATATATATAAATATAAAACTTATATGTACATATAATATTAATACATATGCACATATGCATATACATTATAATTAACATAAATATAAAGTATATATATATATATCCATCTTAAACTCATGGCATAATGTTTAAATAAACTCTGTGTTTGAAACTGCACATCTAATGCCTTAGCCTGTAATCCCCCAAAAGTAACATCTACAACAAAGTTTGACGTGTGGGTGGTTTATTCAGGAATAGGACCCCAGGAAGCAAGAATGGAGGAGTAGGAGGATTGAACAGCGAAGAAGGCGGAGAGAAATAAAGGTGAAATATCACGTTGGCCATTTTCAGGAGGAAACTAACTGCTCCATCGCCTTCTCAAAAGCCCAAGGAACAAAAGGGCATGCCTCTTTGGTCAAAGGTCTGGGTTTCACATGTTGAGCGGTTCCCTCAGACATGTCACACACCGCCAGCACCATGTCAGAGAAGCGAGAGGCACATGGTGCGTGTCCAGGGTGAGGCGCTGTCGAGTTACACCTGTGGGAAATTGGCTGAAGCCTACAGAGCCGTGGCTGGTGATGATGAGGAGATGGGAAGCAGTGCACAAGAAGTAGCTGATAAATACAGGATGATTCTAATTACATGAACTGCATGCCTCAGACTGAAAAAAAAAGTCTAGAAGGAATTTTAATAATATGCTAGCAGCGTGTATCTCTGGGCTACAGAATTATGGGTTATTTTTGTGTTTTTTTAAAATATGTTCTTGTACTTTCAAGCTCTCTACAGTAAACATATACTGTTTCTGTAATCACAAAATGCAACATAAATTATTTTTTAAGGAGCTGTATAAATGTTTATACAAAGACTAGATAACCCAGATATACGATTCTTTGACCTCTCAGATTATAGGCTTGGACTCTGTGATAATCAACCTGCAATGCCTAGGGAAGTACCAGGCACAAAGTAGGCATTCAACACGACACACATTTGCCAAAGGAATGAATGTTTGCAGCAGCACAGATAAAGAGAGTTAGAAGATTTCTACTCCCAGGAGCTCACAATCTATTAGAGAAAATAAAAAGCAGAGACTTAAAAACCTAGAGTTACCAGATGACTCAGTAATTTCCACTCCTAGGTATATATTAAAAAGATACATAAAAACATATATCCACACAAAAACTTGTATACCAGTGTTTACAGTAGCAACACCATGTGCAATAGCCAAAAGGTGGAAACAACCCAAATGTCTATCAACAGATGAATGGTTAAACAAAATGTGGTATAACTATATAATGAAATATTATTCAGCCATATAAGAAGTAAAGTACTTATAAATGCTGCAACATAGAAGAATCTTGAAAACATTATGTTCAAAAAGTAGCTAGATACTTATTAGAGAGATGCTAATCAAAACTACAATGAGGTATCACCTCACACCAGTCAGAATGGCCATCATCAAAAAATCTACAAACAATAAATCCTGGAGAGAGTGTGGAGAAAAGGGTACCTTCTTACACTGTTGGTGGAAATGTAAATTGGTACAGCCACTATGAAAAACAGTATGGAGGTTCCTTAAAAACTAAAAATAGAGCTGCCATATGATCCAGGAATCCTACTCCTAGGCAGATAGCTGGAGAAAACTCTAATTAAAAAAGATACATACACCCCAATGTTCATAGCAGCAGTCTTTACAATAGCCAAGATATGGAAGCAACCTAAATGTCCATCAAGAGATGAATGGATAAAGAAGATGTGGTACATTACTCAGCCATAAGAAAGAATGATATAGGGCTTCCCTGGTGGCGCAGTGGATGAGAGTCTGCCTGCTAGTGCAGGGGACACGGGTTCGAGCCCTGGTCTCGGAGGATCCCACATGCCACGGAGCAACTGGGTCCGTGAGCCACAACTGCTGAGCCTTCACGTCTGGAGCCTGTGCTCCGCAACAAGAGAGGCCACGATAGTGAGAGGCCCGTGCACCGCGATGAAGAGTGGCCCCCACTTGCTGCAACTGGAGAAAGCCCTAGCACAGAAATGAAGACCCAACATAGCAATCAATCAATCAATCAATCAATCAATCTTTAAAAAAAAAAAAGAATGATATAATGCCATTTGCAGCAACATGGATGGACTTAGAGATTATCATACTAAGTGAAGTAAGTCAGACAGAGAAAGACAAGTATCATATGATATTGCTTATATGTGGAATCTAAAAAAATGAAACAAATGAACTTATTTAAAAAACAGAAACAGATTCACACACATAGAAAACAAACCAAAGGGAAATGGGGGCAGGAGGGATAAATGAGGAGTTTTGGAATTAGCAGATAAAACTACTATATATAAAAGAGATAAACAACAAGGTCCTACTGTATAGCACAGGGAAATATATTCAATATCTTGTAATAAACTATAATGGAAAAGAATCTGAAAAAGAATATATATATTCTGAATCATTTTGCTGTACACCAGAAACTAACACAACACTATAAATCAACTATACTTCAATTTAAAAAAAGAAGCTAGACACAAAAGGCCACAAAAATGTTATTCCCTTTTTATGAAATACCCAGTATAGGTAAATCCATGAAGAAAAGAAAAGAAGATTAGCAGTTGCTAAGGTCTGCAGGGAGGGAGGAACAGGGAGTGATTACTTAATGGGTTCGAGGTTTATTTGGGGGCAATGGAAGTGTTCTGGAAGTAGATAGTGGTGATGGTTGCACAACATTGCAAATACACTAGAAATCACTGAATTGTCCACCTAAGGAGGTTAAAATGGTAGATTTTCTGTGAATTTTATTTCAATTAAAAATGATAGTAAACAGTTCTGAGTAACATATCACGTACGGTAAATAATGGTATTAGAGTCTGGGGGAGAGTGAGAGAGATCACATGGGCCTGGGGTCGTCAGGGATGGCTTCAGGAAGGAGGTAGGAGTTTGGGACTTCAGAGGACCAGGATAACGGACAATTCAAAGATGCTCAATAAATGCTTGTAGGATTGAATTCAACTATAAGACATTCCAGGAAGAGGCATAGGCAAGGGCATCAAGACAGCAAGATGCAGGATGAGTCCCAGAGATGATTAGTCAACATCCCTGATTATGGAAGATTTTAACAGTGGAGGAGTGGTAGCAGATAAGGCACAAGAAAAACATATTTGACATTCATATAAATATTTTACACTGAAAAATCCTGCCCAGGTAATGCCTTCTCCAAATTCTATTGTTTTGATTTCTAATTATAGAAATGATATAAAAGAAGATACTCTGCTGTAATGGTTTAAAGGTTCTGTACCAGTCAGAAGGACATGCTGCAGAGCAAATGACCCCAGGATTTGCTTCCAACAGCAATAAACTCACTCTACGTGCCCATTATGGATGGGCGGTAGCTATGTTCTCTGTCACCTTCACTCTGGAACCCAGACTCACATAGCAGCCTCTACCTGGAACTGTCATCATGGCAGAGAACAATCAAACTGCACGATGATCTTAAAGGTGCTCAGAAAGGACATCCACTCTCCTCTCACTGGTCAAAGTCTGTCACATGGCCTTGCTCGAAGTCAGTAGGATGGGGGAAGGGACACCAAATATGAGTGACCAGAAAAACAATCTAGCACAAGTTCCAACCCTGGCCCTGCTACTTAACAGCTTTTGGCAAAGTTGCTTATGTTTTCTAAGCTTTGGCGTCTTCATCTTTCAATGAGGATTATTATTTCTACACCGTGGAAATCTTGTGAGGATATAAATTATCATGTAAGTAAAATGTTTGGTGCCATGCCTGCCTGTCATGTAGTAATTGCTCACTAAAATGAACTGCTCTTAAAAAAAATAATAAAAAAAAGACTGCTCTACCAATGATAAGCTCCTTCAGGACAGGAACTTCTTTTTACTTACTGTTTACTCAATACCCAGCACATGCCTAGCACACTGTAAGGACTTCAAAGCTGTTTAGTAAAGAGGTGAATGAATGAATACGTGCTCACTAAAGAAAAATTAGAAAGCACAGAAAAGTATTCAGAAGAAAATAAAACAAACTTACTCTTTTCAATTCCTGGCCAATGCCCAGGGAATGCACTGATGAGCACATGACTGGTCCTTTTTAATTTACATCCTATCTTGCCCTGGCTCATACCTGAAGCAGAAACCAAGGCTTAAATGCACAGACTCTGCCCATCTTTTGGAGGCCTGGACACCATTCTGAAAAACCTTTCTAGCTCCGCAGGAGCCTGGCGATAAATAGGCCTTATGGAGCTCAGTGTTCAGACAAAGCACTGGATTATACCGGGAGCCTCCAGGAGGTGAGAACAAGAAGACAGGAAGTGGAAATTACTGCCCGACTTAGTCTTTCCTGGGATGAGGTCTCCAAAGAATGGAAGCTCTCTCTGCCAGGATTCCATGTACTTGTCATCAACTCAGGACAACAGAGAAGTTCTTTTTTTTTTTTTTTTAACATCTTTATTGGAGTATAATTCCTTTACAATGGTGTGTTAGTTTCTGCTGTATAACAAAGTGAATCAGCTATACATATACATATATGCCCATATCTCCTCCCTCTTGCGTCTCCCTTCCACCCTCCCTATCCCACCCCTCTAGGTGGTCAGAAAGCACCGAGCTGACCTCCCTGTGCTATGCAGCTGCTTCCTGCTGCTTCCCACTAGCTATCTATTTTACATTTGGTAGTGTATATAAGTCCATGCCACTCTCTCACTTCATCCCAGCTTACCCTTCCCCCTCCCCGTGTCCTCAAGTCCATTCTCTACGTCTACATCTTTATTCCTGCCCTGCCCCTAGGTTCGAGAAGTTCTTTTTGAGATTAAAAAATTTTTTTTTTAATTTAAAGATCCCTAATTTAAATTTATACCAGTAGATATGGAAAAGAAGAAATGGAAATAAAAATGACAGCTAAACCCTACCATGACTGAAGGCAAAATCATATCTTCTTTTTTACATTCTTCTTTTGAATATACAAATTCTATATTAAATTTGCTTATGTAATGTACAAATTTTCATTACTTATAGACCCCTTCATTGGCATGGCCCATTATTACAATGGTTTGCAACAGGAAAGATAATGTTCCCACCACACACACATACACACACCCACCCACACTACACACACACTACATACAGGAGAAGAGACATAATAGCTGTCTATTCTAAGGGCTCCCCGAAGGAACAGAAATCCTTGTTCTGTGTACACTAACTGGTAAAAGCCACACGGAAACATTTCTCAGTTAAATGGAAGACTTTTCAGACAGATAGCTTTTAAAGACCCTTAACCTTGAGATACAGTGATACCTGTAATGGTCTGATTCAACCTGAAGAGCCCATCGGGCAATTGTTCCATTGTATTTAAGGTTCTTTCTATTCCCCGAGAGTCTGACAACAAACGCTTGTGAGCACCTGTGCTCTGCTCCCCTACCCTGCTAGGAGTTATGAGGGCCACCAGACTCAGGGCCAGTGTCCCTCCTTCTGAGGGGTTTACCCTCTACACGGGCAAACAAGAGACACCCATGGGCAATTCAATAATGTGGCCAACAATGACACAGCAGCTCACAGTATCACAAGGAAGAATGAGGTTAGTCGCCAAGAAAGTGCCACAGATAATCAATGTAAGGGGATGGCTAAATATACCAAAATCCACTGTGGCCGCTGCCTAATCTACAGATTTAGATTAAATACACTATCAGCAAAACAGACTTTTCAGGCTCCCTCAGGCAGATGTTTCAGAAAAACCTCCACCCTACTACTCAGTCAGAAAAAAAGAATGAAATAATACCATTTGTAGCAACATGGATGGACCTACAGATTATCATAGTAAGTGAAGTAAGTCAGACAGAGAAAGACAAATACCATATGATATCACTTATATGTGGAATCTAAAATATGAGAAAAATGAGCATACCTATGAAACAGAAACAGACACACAGACATAGAGAACAGACTTGTGGTTGCCAAGGGGAAGGGGGGGCAGTGGATTGGGAGTTTGGGATTAGTAGATGCAAACTATTATATATAGGATGGATAAACGGCAAGGTTCTACTGTATAGTGCAGGGAACTATATTCAATATCCTGTGATAAACCATAATGGAAAAGAATATAAAAAAGAATATATATATGACTGAATTACTTTGCTGTACAGCAGAAATTAACACAACATTGTAAATCAACTATACTCCCAGAAAAAAAAGAAAAAAGGAAAAGAAAAGCCTCTACCCCCAGCACCAGTACCCATCCCTCCCAGACACACACACACACACACTCACAACTCTCCAACTCCACTTCACATAAGGACCTCCCCTTCCACACACACACAGACACACACAGACACACACACACACACACACATTATTACTCTGTGGGGAAGGCTTTCCAATGGAAAGCCCACTCTGTGAACTGTGCCCCCTTCATATTTCTCTCCACTTTGTCTCCCTTGGGTTTGACCACTTGTTCATTGTTAAAAGCCAAATGTTTCCTCATAGGGCTTCAGAACTTGCTTGGACCATCAAACACTGCATCTGATCTCTTGGAGAATACAGGCAAGATCTGAGACAGACTGAGAGAGTTTTGAACATGGAGGATTCTGAGAAGATGGAGGACATGACTGTTATCCTTCCAATATTCAAAAGGAAAAAGCAGGCTTGTCCTGTCTGACCTCAAAAGGTAGATGCTGCGCTGATTAGATTTGGCTCAACCTATGGCAGGACGTGGAGCAGGCAAGGCTGCTCGAGGGCGGCTTGCGCCGTCTTAGCAGGTCCTGAGCTCTTTGTCACCGGCAGAGTTCATACTAAGGAGTGGCACATGTCCGGTGAGGATGATCTTGGAGCCTGACCTGAATCCTCAGCCCAGAGAGTCTCTCATGTGATCCCCAAAGTGCCTTGTCAAGGAAGAGAGACTAGAGCTGGGTCATGGCCATCAAGGAATAAGTAAGAAGGAATGGACAAAAGTCCTGGGACAAAGTGATGAGAAAGAGTGTAGTGGTCAAGGGAATTCCCTGGTGGTCCAATGGTTAAGACTCGGACTTTCACTGTTGTGGATGCCGGTTTGTTCCCTGGTTGGGGAACTAAGATCCCATAAGCTGTATGGTGCAGCCAAAAAAATTTAAAAAAATAAAAGGAAAGAGTGTAGGTGTCGAGACCATTTGGGGAGAAGGAGGCATGCGTGTCTGAGTAAGAGACTTCGGAAGGGTGGTAAGTAGGAAATGACAGGGAGAAGTTAGCTGAGGATTCAATTTTAGATGACCTGAATGCCAAGATTAAAAAGTGCAGATTTTGTCTTCAAGGCCATTGGTTACAAACTGGTAGCCAACCGATGGCTTTTTACTTGAACTGCCCAGTTTTCGCAAAGGCATTGGGTCTCAGTGCAAGCAAGTTAGAGCCTAGTGTCTCACATTCAACAAACTTTACACGTTTATATTACCTGCCATTCACGGTGGCTGTTGCCACAGATGAGGATAAATCACTGACAATTTTCAAGTGGAAAAGAGGAATGACTACAATTGTAGGGAAATCAGTATAGCAGGGACATGCAGCTAAGATTAGAGGCAAGGGAGCCTATAAGCCTTTTCCACTGCAGTAGTCCAGCCATGAGACACTGGGCCTAAACCTGAAGAGTGACAGTGGGAGAGGAAATGAAAAGAGAGATGCAAGACAGGTCCAAAGGAAGAGGTGATGAGCGAAGAAGAGCATCCATAGGGGGAAGCCTTTTCCTGTGTTCAAATCCCCATTTGCCCAAGATAGGCTGTGTGACTTAGGGAAAGTTACCTAACAGCTCTGTGCTTTATTTTTCTAAGATATACAATGGGTGTATAATAGATAAAATGGTCTATCCTGCAGTGCTATTTTAAGGATTTATAATTATTTATATAAATCTACATAAACTTCCTAGTACAGACCCTGCCACGCAGTAAGCATTTCATAAATAATAGAAATTGTATTGCATATGATTATTAAAATAAAATGTGTGATTATGTGTATATGTGTGTGGTGTATTATCAGATTGGAAGTAGGAGAAGAAGTCAAAAATTACTAATTTTAATATAAATTTGAGGTGTAGATATGAGGAAAAGACAAGTAGGTAAGTTTTAGATATTTTGGACCTGAAAAATAATGGTTTACAGGATATATCCAGGTAAAATTTTCTAGCTGGAAACTGACAATATTTACATGCAGCTGGGGAAAAGTTGGACTGAAGCTTCAGATTAATTAGGGAGCTTTGGGTTGCAAGTGACCAAAACCCTCAAACTCAGTAGGCTTAAACAATAAGGAAACAGATGAGCTCCCATAATGGGAAGTCCAGAGGTGGGACAGCTCAGGCTTGTTTATTTTAAGGGCTCTGTGGTATCCTGAGGGATCCACATTCTTTTCGTCTTTCCCCCAGCAGCCTAAATGTGTCAGTTTATCTCCAGACCTGCAATACTCATGGTCACAACATGGCTGCAGCCATTTTAGGAATTACATCAAGATAAGACAGTGAGGTCATTCTTTCCTGTGAGGGAACATTTACCAGCTATCCTTCGATATATCCCCTCTCTCTTCTCTTTGACTAGGTTTGGGATAAATTCTCTTCCTTAAACCAATCATTAGCAAGAAGACATGGACTCCTAAATTTGGCTGAGAAATAATCTGGATTTACCCTCTGAATCAGAGAGGGGAGAAGTAGACTCAGGTAAAAGACAAGATTGGCTGCTGGGTAGTATGATCTCACCAGCTTGCATCACTGGCTGAGTCTTAGGGTCCAAAGCCTAGGCAGGTGGCTCTCCAACTCTTCTCACTGTCACATGACTCCTGCAGAAGATGGCTGTTGACCCTTTCCACCTCCTTCCCAGCATTTGGGTTTTCGTGTCCTTCTAGATGAGACAGCTGTGCCTCTGCTCCTCCAGGCATCCGGAGTGAAGTTATCACCATGGTCCTGGAACTAACTCAACGGAGCAAGAGGAGAGTGGTGGAGGCTTCTCGCTTCCCGACAACCACCCGCAGTAACCCCCGTGCTGGCACTGTCTTTGCAAAACCAGGATGAACTGGACCAGTTACATGGACTGCCTGACTCCCCCGCACTGAGTCACACAGCAGGCAGGAAGCTGGATTGGCTGATTGGCTGCCAGATGGTGGCAAGGGGTGGCCGGCAGATGGTAGAAGGTTGCCCAGTTGCCAAGAAGAGCAATAAGCCAGGGTCCAAGCAGAATATAAGCCCTTTGTCTCACTGATCCAAGTGACAAACTCACTTTCAATCAGCATACGATTCCTCTCCTTGCCTGAGGTCCTCCTTGTTAACGACTGACCAGGAGGTGGCAGCCAAGTGTTGGACAACACAGATGGCCACCTGCAGTTCTCAGATGGAGGGAAGGGGAGGACCGCAGAGGAACTGGGACCCACACCTCACTCTCACTGAACAGTAAACTCATAACAAGCCAATCTAAAACATGCCGGCAGGAAAAGATCATTAACCCATCTCCCTACGTCTTGCAAGGTCTGAATCTAAGTCATCTTAGAACGACAATATTCTCCTATAATGTTCATGAAAATACCACAAACTTGCCACGGACTCAAACAAACATGTCATCAGTGAGACAGCCTGTTTTGAAAGTTTGGCTCACTGGCTCCAAAACCTTCATGAGGGATCCCCGAAGAAAATCGTCCATCAATTTTGCCCTGGGCTGGGCCCACGTTTTAAAAAGTATTGCCTTCCAAACAGTTTTTCCAGCAACAATTAATTTCCTCTCTCATCTTAGACTATGAAAAGTCATATTTAACTGGGCATGCAATAAAAACCAGAAATGGCTATCACAAAATTTCCATTAAGAATTTAAAAAATTTTTAATTGAATTAAAATTAAAAAGCACACATATCAAAGTGCATTGCTCAATTTATTTTCACGAACTGAACACACCCACGTAACCAGCACCCAGATCAAGAAACAGATCACCATCAGCAGCTCTGACCTGCCTTCCAGTCACCATGCCCCACCCCCCCAAGTGTAATCCCTATCCTGACTTCCAGGGTAAATGGTTCTTACAGGATGTATTCTTTCTCTCTGGCTATTTTCAATCAACATTTGATAAGATTCATGTTACATATAGTTAAAGATCATTCATTCTCAATGCCTAGTGCATATTCTATTATATAAATATGCTACAAATTACTTATCAGTTCTCTTATGGATGGGCATTTGGGTAATTTCCAGGTGTTGGCTATTTCCAATAGTACTGCTCTGAACATTCTGGTACCTGTCTTTTGGGGGAATATACATGAGCATTCCTGTATCTGGTACCCAATACCCTGGCAGAAGAATTGCTGGGCCCTAGGGTATGTGTGTATTCAGCATTCAGCTTTGGTAGATAGATTCTGCTACACAGTAGACTCTACCAAAGTGGTTCCATTAGACATTAGAGATCTTTGAAATATGGAAGATAGCTTGTGGATGCCACAACTGCTTTCATGGATCCCTTCAAGGTCTAAGGACACCAGTTAAGGATTTCTACTTAAAAGAAATGTGTTGTCTTCTGTCTTCAGTAAAAACAGGTAACTCTATCCCTCATAACATTCTTCCTTACTTCAGTTATTTTGACATTCATGAATTCCTCTCTCAGCCCTGTTACCCCCGGACTGTGAAAACTTCCCTCACAGGTAATGCCCAGCTGAAGACTCTGTGCTCACCTGAGACCCCTTTGTGTGATGGGGACCGTGAGGCTCAGAGCCTTATGTGATCATAGTGGGCGTTGATGTGACCCATAACCACATCTTCTATAACACACGACCTCTGTCTTCAGTGTCAGGTAGAAAGGGGGGCAGAGCGGGGTCAGAAAGACACACGATTTGGGGTAGACAGACCTAGGTCTGGGCACGAATGTGGTCACCCTCTGGTGTAAACCTGGGACGTGTAACTAACAAGGACAGTTGTCCAGTCCCATCCATGAGCCCGTGACTAATGCCGTTTTTCTAAACCCAGCACCTTCCTTCCTGGTGGTTGAAAGAGGCGATTAGAATGAAATCTACATTCCTGACCATGCCCATCAGGCCCCACCTGAACGGAGTTTCTCCTGAGCTTGTCTCCCCTACCCTCTCCTTCGCTCCCCAGTTGCATGGGTCCCCTTTCTTCCCTTGCACACAGCAAGCATGGTGCCTTTTCAGAGCTGTGCCCCTGCTGGCCCCTCTGCTCCAGGTGCGCTTTCCCTTCATCTCCACGTGGCTGCCTCTTCCTCATGGGTCAGATCTCAGCTTAAATGTCACCCCCCTTGGAGTGCCCTTCACTGCCCAACTCTCACAAAGCAGCCCCTCCCCCGCCTTTCTCTATCCCACTAGCCTATTGAATGTTCTTTAAGCAGATAGCATTATGTGACGTTTGTTTACGTGTTTATTGCCCTCCACAGCTAGAACAAAAGATCCATAAGGACAGTAATGATGTTTCTCATCCATTACTCTATTCCCCAGCACCTAGCATAGTCTCTGGTGCAGAGTAGGTGCTCAGTAAATGTTTGAGGCATGAATGATAGAGGTCTAAGTCAAAGAGTGTGCTGGCCCAGATTCACCTATCACTGATTGCCTTTGGGAAAAAAAATGAAAGCCCAGGTCCCACTCATCATAGTTTGATACCCTTCCCCTCCTGAGCCCAGGATCAGCAATTGTGATGGTTGGTGATCATCCCCTGACCCCTGAACTCAGCACTAAGACGCCCACTCGTCTGAGGACCCAGCATGTCTCTTACCTCATTTCAACAAATTCATGTCATGAATTTTCTGTTCCACACAACTTGTGCTGATGCTTCACGGTGAAACACCAAGACACCAAGAAGATTGTTTAACTTGTTAAAAATGAAAACTGTTGGCTGTAGTAAATGCAAACCTGGAGGCTGAAGGCTCTGCAAGGCCCAGATGCTGTCCCTTCCAGCTCTGTGGTCTCTGGGGGCCAAGACATGATCAAGGGGGAAGCCACCCAGCCTGACCAACAGTGCATGATCACAGGACACTGGGGCTGCCCAGCCTGGCGAGGGCAAGAAGCCCCGGTCTGTTCCTTGTGCCAAGTGGCCTTGGGCCAGCAGCTTCAAAGGACTCCAACAGCTTTACCAGGAAGAAGAAGGGGCTTCATTGGTTGGAAGTCCTCAGATTTAAAAAACAATATGTATCAGTGGTTTTGTCTTTTCCCAGAAAGTGTGAGTTCCTTGGGTATCCACTACCATGTTTTTGCTTTGCTAACTGCAGTGCTGGTCAATACTTGCAAGTGGTCCAGAAACAATGTGAAATAATGAAGATGTGGAGAAGCTGTAAGTGTTCATCAAACAGAAAACTTCAATACATAGGTTTCGTCTGACAGAAAATGAACCAAAATGATGCAATCGACTCTAATAGACCAGAGAATTTTAAAGATGGTTTGGCCCAGGCCCTAGACACTGACATAAAAATGGGCCTCGGGGCTTCCCTGGTGGCGCAGTGGTTAAGAATCCACCTGCCAATGCAGGGGACACAGGTTCAAGGCCTGGTCCGGGAAGATCCCACATGCCACGGAGCAACTAAGCCCGTGCGCCACAACTACTGAGACTGCGCTCTACAGCCCACGAGCCACAACTACTGAGCCCGTGTGCCACAACTACTGAAGCTCGTGTGCCACAACTACTGAAGCTCGTGTGCCTACAGCCCATGCTCCACAACGAGAGAAGCCACTGCAATGAGAAGCCCGCACACCGCAAGGAAGAGTAGCCCCCCTCACTGCAACTAGAGAAAGCCCGCGCACAGCAACGGAGACCCAATACAGCCAAAAAAAAAAAAAAAAGTGGGCCCTGAATACCCTCTGATTATCCATAGCTTTGATCCTAAAACACCTATTCCAACCCATCGGTGAACCGGAACCCAAATGGCCGGTTCCCCCAGGCTTCTGGAAAGACCTCTCTCCCATCAGAACATAACCTTGCCTTTCCTCTTGGAAAACCCACTGCCATGGGCTCTCATGTCAAGGCTCATCCCAGTCCCAGGGGAGGGGCCAGACAGTGTAGGAATCATCCGCGCCCAATCCCATCTGAACCAGCTGTTCAGAACTCTGGGGAGCTCACTGCAGCCATGAGGTTGGGCTGCATCTAGTGATGACCAGGAACACCCCGCTGGGCCCCAGAAGTGCCAGGAGAGATCTTGCCTCAGGGTCCCTGTGTGCCCTTTGGCCAGTGTGGACACCTAGCGTCTGTGTGACATGGCTAGTATCCACCCGTGGTTTCTACATCAAAGACTCCTGATGAGGAGATGGTAAAGATGACCTGGGGGGCAGGAGCAGCAAGGAATCAGGAGTTGAGGCTCTGGGGGCTCATGGAGTCCACCTGGGTTTCGAAAGCCTTGGCTCTGCAGAGCTGCAGCGAGCCAATGCACACAGCTGGGCTCAGTTGGTAGATCAGGCCGGAAGAGGACACAAGGAATGTTAAAGCCACAAAAACAAGAATAAGGAACCTAGGACGAGAGCCTGGAATGAGCATGGAGGCCACAGACATAAGTGTTGGCCCACTAGTGAGGCTTTTGGGGTCCCGTGCTGCCGCTCTAAGTGGCAATGGCCTGACAATGGTTCTTTAGAGACCTCTGATACTTAAACCTTTGATTATATCCACTTTCCTAGGATCACAGTTTATACTCTTATTATGGTGTAGTGTTCATTCAGTGACCTAAAAGGGCTCTAGGTCAGAGAATGTAAAAACAAATGGTATATAGCCGACAGGTGAGGACTTTTTTTTAAAAAATGTGAATTTTTTGCCAACATTTTACATTGAGAAATCGCACATAAAAATCCATATTTACAATCTCTCTTGAGAAAGGCGAAGTTCTGACAAAGGCGAGCCTGCAGTCCAGCCTGGCAACACCCAGCCAGAGCTCAGAGCAGTCACCCCTTTGCTGAGGCCATGGGCTCTAGGTTCATTGCTATCCACCTGGCCTGCTTCCTCCTTTAAGCTGCTGGCCTGACAGGAATTTGAGTTGGAGACCCCTGAACTCAGCACTTAGTGCACCAAACCGTGGGTGCCTATGTGGTGGGGTAACATTAATTGTTGTAGTAGCTGATGTAATAGCTATTGTCCTGGTTATCTTTGTTGAGGATTTGTTGTTGAAGATTCTATGCAGTACAATGCCCATTTCAGGGAGACAACATAGGCATAGCTCTTCATTGCACGAGCTTTAAACCAACAGAAAGATCAGCATAGGTTGATTTTGTAAAACACTGCAAAAATTCAAAGTGACAATGATTGATGGGGTATAGGAACAGGGGTTCCAAAAAGAAAGCAGAAGACCATAAATTGGAAGTTCATTGCTCACTGTCACACAGGGAATGAAAGACACAGCCTGCAGCCTACAGATGCTGATATGAGGTGGACAGAGGCAGCCAGCCCCTCCTGGGTTTTTGTTGTCCGGGGATATCCATGAAGAGGAGAATCTCTGACTCTAAAGTCTGACTTCATGTCAACTCAGGATGGCCCTCGGAGGGACAATTTTTGAGCACTTAGTATGTACTGGCATTGAATGAGGCATTTTACCTACATTGGTCCATAGAAGAGGCAAATAGAGTAGACTTGGAGTGTGGGCTCGTAGTTGGCTGATTGGGTTCAAATATTGGCTCATGCCTTACAAGCTGTCTGAACTTGGACATCTAAGCTCTTTAAAATTTCCTTTTCCCAACCTATAAAAGGGAAAACTGATGGAATCTACTATATTTTTGTCAGGAGGACTCAGGGTTTAGCAGAGTGGCTGGCTTATAGTAAATATACAATAAGTAACTATTATTATTATTATTACTAAGTTTCTTTTTATCAAGTGAGGAAACTAAAAATCAAAGAGGGTAAGCAACTTGCCCAGATGGTACTCACACTCAACTTCATCTGCATAAGGATGTATGTGGTTCTGACACCTTCTCTCCACTGATATCTTCGGTCTTCTTGGACAAAGAGTAGAGATCCTAAATGAAAAAGAGAGAAAGAATAATGCTTTCAAAGTACATCACTAAATCATTCCTGGCTTCTGGAACATTTTTTTTCCCCCTTCAATCCCATTGTCCTACCCATCAGTGAAGCCATTTTCCTTGCACAGGTTAAGCCCAATTCTCCGTGGAAAGACAATGTCATCCATCCCAGACACAAGCCATGCTTAATAGAGAATGGCAGGCCAGGGTCATCCGCAAAGCCTTTTGGAGCTCAGCCCGTCCTCCCACATGGAAGGAGAGCTCACTGCCGCTCAATCCCACCTCCTGGACATTCTCCAGGAATGAGTGACAGGTCCTGCCATGTGGGCAGTTGAAGGCATGGGGGCGGTGGGAATAGTACAGGAGATGGAAGAAATATAGGAGATGAGCAAAAGCCAGACAGATGGCATGGCCTCACTGCAGGTGACTAAGAAACCACAGCAGCAAGCTGGCTAAACGGGCATATGCATGACTGAAAGGACCAGGAGAGGGGAAACAAAGTCAAGTCCCAAAGGCACCAGCTTGGCAAAGAACAACCACAGCCAGGAAACTAAAGGAGATGTTCATGGACCAGTGAAGAATCAAACTCCAGTGGTGGGAGCAGCTTGGGACTGATGGGGAAGGGGGATATGGGGCAGAAGTGGAATAATCAGAAACATGGAGCAGGCAGAAGTTTAGAGGAGGAGCCAGAAGCCAGAAGCCAGCTGGCCAGGTCTAAAAAATCCCGAACAAGAGACCACTAACACAGGGATGGCGGGCGGAGTTAGGAAGCCTAAATGGACTAACACCAAGGGGTCTTCTGCTGTCTCAACAAGGGTGAGGGACCAGATGGATTTCTGTTGGAAGCAGTCACCATCCCACTTCTCAGAGAAGCCACTGTTAATGCGCATATGCACATATATACAAACATACACATATATACATATACACACATACATATTCTCAGATATTCAAAACAGGATTAGATTACATGTATTGAACATATTATCCAATATTTTTTCACTCAACTGGATCAGGGACATCTTTCAATGTCAGTGAATTGACTGCTGCATGATCATTTTAGTGGCCTCGTTGTATTCCATCATGTATATGAACCACAACTGACTTAGCCACTCTCTACTGCAGGGCATGTATGGTGGGGTTGTATGATTTTTCACTGTTATAAGCCATACTGTTATTATCATTGGTTTCCTTGGAATTGATTCCTGGATGTAGACTTGGTGAATCAAAGGGCAGAGGAATTTTTAAACCTTTTACTGTATAAGAAAAAAAGGGGGGAGGCAGAGGCTAAACCACTTTACATTCTCACCAGCAGTATGAAAAGGCAGTTTTCTACACACCCTTCCCAACACTATATATTATCATTACTTTGCCAATTTGCTAAGAAAAAAATGCCATGTCATTTTTCCATCTGCAGTCCTCTGCTTACTCCAGAGACTGAACATTTTTATAAGTGTATCCATAGCCAAGTGCAAGGTTAATCCCCCTATAGGAAGATGTCATTGAAAGGGGTGGGTAGAACCGGTTGGCTGGCTGCTCAGACCTGACCTCAGAGAGAGATTCCTTCTTCACACTCGCAGGTTCTATCATGGGTTCAAAGGGCTGCACCTCAGCTTTGCAAATGCAAAACCTGACTTCTTCTATTCACCCAAGTGTGTTCTCACTCTGGGAACAGATGTTTGCTAAGAAAATTCACAGGAGATGGGTTGTTACACCAGGATGCTCATGTATCAACTTACAATAAAGAAGTATAGTCTTTCCAACAAAGGGAATATTCATGTCTGAGAAACTAGGATACTCCCTTCTGGAAAACAAACTAGGAATCCAGTTACTTGACGAATAAAAACATATCCCCAGAGACAGAGAGGAGCAGCAAGACAGCATTTCTAGAGACCAGAACACATCTGCAGGCAGAATCAGAGTCCACCGTGCCAGTGAATTCTGTCTCTAGCTCCACGTGTCTTGAGGACAGTTGCTCTCACCAAGCCCATCCAGAGACCAACTCCCTTCCCAGACGTGGCCAGGAGAGGGGTCTGTGGCTGTGGATGACGCACATGATGATCCAGCTAACAGCTGCAGTCCCAGTCACCTCCTGCTCTAACCTACAAAGTTAGTCAGTCACACATGGGCACAAAACCAAGAGCCTCCACTGACGCCCTGCTCTAACCTTCTGGGCCAATCAACCAACAATCAGTATCCTCTCTCTATCTTGGTCTGTCTCTTCTGTCTATCTAGGTCTTGGTCTTTGTCTCTGTCTCTCTCTGTCTCTCTGTCTCTGTCTGTCTGTCTCTCACACACACACACAAACACACACACACTCTCTCTCTCTCACTCCCCCCGTTTCTTTGTTTTCTCATACGTGGTCCAAATGTTTTCTATTTTGCTTTAGCCGTATTTTATTGCATGAGTCCACGTTTTGTCTCCCCATCTTGTACCTGTCTGAGACCGCCCACTGGTTCTCAAATTAGGATGTATGTACCCTGGAGGGTTCACCAAGGCTGGCCCAGTTATACTTGGAGCCAGAGGATAAACATGGCTCATCTATGAAAACTCAGTTTTCTAAATGTTACGTAATTTAAAACATTTCAAAAGTAGATATGTAGCAGAATACAAAATGAGTTTTTCATAACAAATATAATTTTTGAAAAAAAAAATGAGACAAAGAAATTCCATGTTGCCTACAGTTGCTGATTAAACTCTTAACCAGTCCTTAGCCTTCCACACCCACACCCCACCACGGGAGGGCTATGCATCCCAGTCCCGTGCTTCTTAAGAACACTTTAGGTGGGAAAGTTTAGGAAGCACGAGTAATCCCTTGGGGTGAAGGATAAGAGCAAAAATCAGACCTGGGGTCAGACAGACCTGGGGTCAGATAGCCCTGAGGTCAGATAGACCTGGGGTTAGACAGATCTGGGGTCAGATAGACCTGAGGTCAGATAGACCTGGGGTCAGATAGACCTGGAGTCAGAGAGACCTAGGGTCAAATAGACCTGGGGTCAGACAGACCTGGGGTCAGATAGCCCTGGGGTCAGATAGCCCTGAGGTCAGATAGACCTGGGGTCAGATAGACCTGAGGTCAGATAGCCCTGGGGTCAGATAGACCTGAGGACAGATAGACCTGGGGTCAGATAGACCTGAGGTCAGACAGACCTGGGGTCAGACAGACCTGGGGTCAGATAGACCTGGGGTCAGACCTGGCTTAGAAAACAGCACCCCCTTTACTAGTTGGGTGCCTTCGAGTGAGTTATTTACTACCTCTAAGCTTCAATTTCCTCATTTGCTGAATGGGATAATAACAAAATAATTGATGGAATGTTTGATCATTGTGAGAGTCTATAAAGTTTGCAAAGCTGATTTTTAAAAATTGATTTGTAACCCGTCTCGGCTTAGCTCTTGGGCTTCCATTTCTGCTGATTGTGGAAAATATTTAACCCTTAAGCACAAGATAACTTGGTCTTTTCTAATTCAAGACTTACTTTGGGGGTAAAGACTGACTTAAATTCAAGGTTCACCCCTCAACCTTCTGGGAGGCATCTGGGTACAAGGGGATTCTTCATGGTATTAAGATGGAGTGGTGTGCATCTAGTCAGCCCTCACCTCCTTCCGCTGCAGTTCACCTCTCAGCTGGCCCACGTGTTGGAAGGGTTCACGTCAGCCACAGCCACAGCCTGGGCCAGCAGGAGGGAGACAGGCCTCCTTGTTCCATACCTGGGTTGATCTAATATCGGTGGCGTCTGCTACTGTGCCTTGTTCTAGGTGGCGTGCTGCTTTCCTTAGCAGCACTCAGCTGTCTCCCAGCCTTCCAGTGTGCAGACCCTCAGTGAGGTAGCCAAGGCTCCCTGTAGCTGCGTCCAGGGGCACAGGACCTCCAGGGCATGCTCCTTGGTGTCTCAGTCATGCATCTCCCAGGGCAGCACACTGGCACTCATTCCTGGACTGACGTTCACACTTTCTCCACTCAAGGGGCTGGTGTCTTTGTGAAGCCTAGTAGATATTCTTCCAGGGGTGGGAGAATACAATCAACTACAATCAACTCCAAGAACAACCTGGAACTCCAGGCAGGATGAAGGACCTTTGAGATCAGCTCTGAGCCCCAAGCTATTCAAATAGCAGTTGCACAGCAAATAAAAGTCATCATGTGTTACCAGTACAAGAAGAATGTGATAAACAAAATTAAATAGAAGTCTTGTGATCGAAAGTGAAATAGCTACTGACAAAAAAGGCAGACAGAGAACACTTCTAAACTTGAAATATATACAAATCATGCCTTGAATTTTACTCTTATCTCTAGGTATCATGAGAATTAACTAATGTTGTACTCCTGGAGAATATAAGTGATATATAAGTGCTAAACAATTTACGTTTGCTGAACCACTTAGGATGCGTACCGAAATACTGTGCAATACTGATCTTCTAGAAGATTAACCCCCCCTAAAAGCAAACGACTTCCACAGTGGCTTGATAAATGACAAGGAAATAACAGTTTTATGAATCTCATACTGATGTTCTGTGCTACGATGGAACAAATATTAAAAGAGAAAAATCTATCGATATCTCCAGGATAAGATTATGGTGCCTGGGTAGCTGCTCCTGGCTTTCTGAAGAAAGCCATACCAACCGAACAGCTTTCCCTAAAGGCACTGGCACAGGAAGAAATGGGTTTGCTATTTCGGTGAACATTTTATGAACACTTAGATGCTGGTGCTATGCTAAATGTTGGGAATACAAACATAAATAAAGTGATTCCTGCCCTGAGGTTGCTTGCCCTCACTTGATATTTTGCCTTTGTCCTTTCTCTATCTTGCCGTCCCTGGGACTCTCCCAGTCTCCCCAAACTCAACAACCTGGCAGTCATTCTGCACCCCTCCTTATCCCTCAAATGCCAAATCCAATTAGTCACCAAGACCCAGGGTCCCTCCCACTTGGTTGAGAGTGGCCTCTGAGGCCATAACTCCCCGACACTTCCAGGCTGCCTTGGCACTGGAGAAGGCCCTGAGGCACAGAAGCAAGGAGGACCTGAAGCTGTCCTCCACAGCCATGGCTGAAATCCCAAGTAGACCCAGGGATGTGACAAGGGGCACCCAAATATCTGCTCTACCAGTTATGCTACTCAAGGAGGACCACCGAGCAGAGAGATGACAAAAGGAGCATTCAGTGGAGAGACAGGGAGGATAAGGAGGGATGGAGGAAAAAAGAGGAAGAAAGACGGTAGGAACATGGACAAGAAGGAGATGGAAAAGGCAAAGGAAAGAGTCCAGAAGCCAAGTGAGAGGGAACAGTTAAGGCCCCAGAAAAAGCTCAATCCCTCTGCTGATGAAAGAAGAGCAGAGAGCAGATTTTCAGACAAATGGGATAATGCCACTTAATGAAATAGGGGTAGGAGCTCTTAGAGGCCTCCGGTATTTATTCAAGCAGAGTAACGGAGGTGGCAGTCAGGAGGGTATTAGGAAACACAGTTGAAAAAATTGGGGAAAAAAAAAAAAAAGACACTGGGTTTCACCCCCAAATATGGTCATATTCTGAACAGAAGAATCTGAGAATCTTCAGTTTGAAATCTGCAACTTTAAGGAAGAATAAGCAAAGGCAATGACCTGGCTCATATGTCCCACAATGACTGGCAACCTCTACTGCTAGAAAAAGTGTCTTCCTGCAATGGTCTGAGATTACTAACGAAATGTGACTGGGGGGTAAGAGTGGGGGAGGGAGCTGGCACCTGGAAGTTCTCTCTCCTCCAAAGCAACCTTTCTTATCAGCTCACAGATGCCCTTAGTTCCAGTTTTGTTGGTGGAAGGGAAGAAATGAGGGACCAGGTGTTGAATGCCGATCCCATGCTAGCTCTATGCCAGGGGATTTACATACATTAACTCGTTTACTCCTCATGGCACCCTCTGAGGTAAAGAGGTCTAATCCCCACTTCACAGATGAGAAAATTAAAGCTGGGAGTGGTTAAGAAACACTGCCTATATCACACAGCTAATAAGAGGCAGAGCCACAACTCAAGCTCTGTCTTTCTGTACCAATGTCCCCAGTCTTTCCCCTGCACCATGTTGTGTCCATCTGGCTTAACACTTTACCTCCTGGGAACAATGTCAATACCCCTAAAAAGAATCACACACTTTTAGACGTCACTAGCTTTGCTCGTTCATTCAATACATGTCTATTTAGCACTTCTTTGGATTCATTCATTCACCAGGTATTTACAGAGTCCGACTAATTTGCCAGGCACTATGCTTTGGGGATAGCAATGAATGAGCAGCTGTGATCCCTGTGTCCTGGTGGGGAAAAGGGACACAAGACAATTAAATAAAAGAATTACAAAATGCAAATTTGTAATGTACTATGAAGGAAATAAACAGGAGGCTGGGTCAAAGAGAAATAGGGAAAGGGTGGCCCACATTGGAAGTGACATTCAAGACAAGCTCTGTAGAATGAGAGGCTCAGGCATGGAGCTGGGAGAAAGGGATTCCAAGCAGCAGAAATAACCCATGAAAAGATCTGGAGCATGAAACAAGCTTAAAGAAAGCTCATCTGACTGGACAATGGTGAGTACAGGAAGCAGGGGTGTGCAAGGTGCTTGAGAAACAGGTGGGGCCCCATCCTGCAGGGCTTTGTGTGCTCTTTGGGGACTCTGGGTTTTGTGCTGTGTGCAAAGGAAGCCGTGAAGGATTATGATCAGAGAAGGATTGTGATCCAATTATGTTTCTAAAAGATTTCTCTGGCTGCACATGGAAAACAGACTCTCAGAGGCCAACGGTAGAGACAGGGAGAACTGTTAGGAGGCTGCTGGAGTATTCTAGAAAAGAGAACAAGATGGTCTTGATTAGAGTGGTGGCAATAGAGGTGGAGGGAAGTGACTGGCTCTGAGATCATTTGGAGGCTGAACCAAAAGGACTTGCTCACAGATCAGGTAGGGGAAGTGAAGACAGAGGTGACTACTGGGTTTCTGCCGGAGAAATTAGATGGATGATGGAGTCGTTACTGAGGTCATAGCTCACAAAGGTCACAGAGCTAAGTAAGGGGGAGGATTGAGACTTAAAGGTAGGCAGTGGGGACTTCCCTGGCGATCCAGTGGTTCAGACTCCACGCTCCCAATGCAGGGGGCACAGGCTCAATCCCTGATTGGGGAACTAAGATCCTGCATGCTCCATGGCCCGGCAATCAAATCAATCAATGTAGGCAGTGTGATTCTCCAGGCACGCTCCTAACCACAAAGGCATCTGCCTCTAGCTGGGGACATAGACAGGTAGCTCATTCCCTTATTACTCTCCTTGGCTCTTTCCTGCCTAACTTACTGCTCTCCCTCATCCCCATAGACATCCTTGCTCAGGACCTGGGATGGCTCTTCTCCCTGCAGTGACCCTGTCCAACATGGTGATGATGCTTACAGAGGCAACTCTCACGGTGTTGAGATTTCACATCCCCTCCACCCCCTCACAGCTACAAGGTTAACATTACCAGGACCCTAAACCTTGCTCCAAATCCCCATAGGTGCCCCAACTCCAAAACCTGGGCTGGGAATATTTAAACTTCATTTTAAACCAGACACTGATCAGATCAGTCTCAGGTACTTTGGACGTAGGTTGACATGGCAGAGCAGCAAAGGGAGTAATCACTGCTGATAAAACTGAGAAAATGGAAGAAAAAGCTCTTTTAGCTTAAATTGTTTCCTATAAAACAGTTTTGAAGGTAAAATGTACTATCTTCTTGTCAGTGTCAACATTTCTCTCGCTGGGTAAGTGAAATTATGTTTCTGTCAATGATGAAATCTCTCCAAAACGGAGGTGACATTTTGTTTGGGTTCTGGCAAGGAAAGATTGTGTCTGATGAAACTGGTAGCTATATGGATGCATAAAAGAACATTTGCATAGGAGGCAAGCAAACATCACCCCATTTCTACTGTCTGCAATGAGTGTATGCCCAGAACTCTTAAACCCTGCCTACGCTAATATGGCTCAATTGACTTGATGAGTATTTTTCACTGAATTTCTGCCTGTTGTTTGGGTGAGAGATAGAGCCAGAGACTGTATGCTACTGCTTTCTCTCTATCACCTATTATCCAAACTCAATGCTTGATTGTCAGTGGCCAAAATTCAGATGCCTTTGCTATCTGCCCCATAACCTCGAGCAACGCCATCTTGCTGATCCAGCCAGAGCCATAGTGTATCACCTGTTCATGTGAGCTCAGTTGTATCACAAAATCAAAACCAGTTTAAGAGATGCCAGATCCTGCATGAGAATTCAATATTCAAGGCTCCTGAGCTGAGGAGGCACTGGTTTTCCAGCTGCACTTCCTCTCCCTTTGTGTGGTGGATGACATGCCAACTGAGCCCATGAGATTTAATGCCCTCACCTCTAAGTAGGAATCCCTAAGACCTACAGCTACAAAAAGGAACCAAAGGAACTGCCTTGAAGGGTTAAAAGCAATTCCCTCCTGGAGGAGAGAACCAAGGCCCCTTTATTTCATAGTTGCTGAGCTAAAGCCTGCAGTTGCTTGGCATCTAGCATGAGCTTGTGCCCAGACAACCAGAAATGAAAAATAGAAGCAGAAGCACAGCTTGAGCACACATTAGTATGTTTGGACTTAGAAGAAGTAGAATTATTTAAGATATTAAGGGGCATTTTTGTCCCACCTTAGAGTACAGCTCTGACGCTCTTCTCAGATCTTTTCACGGCTGATTCTTCTCAAACTAACAGCTGATCTAAGTCATGGGCACATTTTGGAAAGTTGTAAATGTGGAGCTGGAACCAAGCTAAAATTGCACATGTATGAGAAACAGAAAAGGCTGGAAGAAACAAGTGAAGGAGAATTCAGAAGGAAGAGTTTAACCATTTTCACGGGTCCATCCAAAGAATATAAGCAAGTGCCGTTTTTATTCCCAGTCACCCAAACGAATATTGGGAATTGAAATTAAAAATAATTTTTTCTAAATTATGCCATTATACAAAGCATCATCACATTTTCTCCCACTTCTGTCCTCTTCCTCTTTCTCCACCTTACCCTGCCTCTAAATAAATCAAATTTACAACGTTAAGATGTGGCCGATTATAATACGCAACATTATTCTGTGAGCCATCAAGACAGAAAAAAAAAGCTGCCAATTAAACCCTGACACACACCTTGGTTTCAGAGATGTTGAAATGTGAAAAAAGGGTTCATCATAAAATCTATGAACCACAGCATACACACAGGCGCACATGCGTGCACACACACACATGCACGCACACGTACACACACACACACACACACATCATACTCGTCAATGAATTCCTCTAAGCAAGGGTAGAAAAACTGTCATCAAGAACCAATTTTCCAAACAGGCTAGATTTGAGCCACCCCTTAAAAGGAGGGTGTGGGGAGTTTGAAGTTTATTTTATGGCATATATTTGCTGTCTGAAGACAACTCGGGACACCATTGACAGATAATGGACCACATTTCATATCTGAGAAATGTGTCTTATTTTTAAAACTGAAAGCAGAGAAAGTCATTAGGTTTGCTTTCACTCTTGCCACAGAATGGCAGGGCAATTTTCATCATACCTACTCCTTTTTGTTTTCTTCATTTTCCATTTTCCTCTTCTCTCTTACATTCGTCTTTATTCTTGCTATCTCTCTTTTTTTTTTCTTTTTACTTGAAATCTAGTTTAGATGTCTCCATATCTCATTAATGTGGTCTGCCTCAAAGGTCCTTAATAATAACTTATTGTACATGTTTATTATACTTGATAGGAAGTAATTTTATTGAAGCCCTTTTTGTTTCCTCATTTGCAGATAATCTTGTGTCTCCACACCAGTAATACTGTCCCCAAGAAAGTAATATTTTTAGCATTATTCTTGTTTGTTACAACCAGGGAGATGATAATGAGAATCCATGAGGCTGCAAAGCAGGTACAGTGACTCCATCTGTAAAACAGCCCAGTGCCTAACTGTAATGAAGATGCTTTGTATTTATTTGGCATAATGTTCCTGACACCTAATAGTGGTCATTTTCTCTCCAACACTAAGGATTTGTTTAGATCAACTTACTCATTGCATTGGTTGTTTGTTAAAGCCTTATCTAGGCCACTCATACAAAAGGGGGGTGCCAATTAACTGAAGTTTAATCATTCATCAAGTCAACATTTATTAAGTGCCTGATCTTTTCCCAGACATTCTAGCAGGCACTGCGGATAGGTCTTGGCAGAAAAGGGAAACATATCTGAATTAAACATGGCCCAATGTATTTGTCCCTTCCAGCTGCTATAACAAAATACCACAGACTGGGTATTAAAGGATAAAGACTGGCTTTATAGACTGGCTTATAAAGGATAAACACAGTTCAGGAGGCTAGAAGTCTGAGATCAGGGTGCCAGTATGGTCAGATGAGGGCTTTCTTCTGGGTTGCAGACTTCCTGTTGCATCTTCACATGGCAGAAGGGGCTAGGGAGCTCTATGGGATCTTTATGAGAGCATTAATCCCATTCATGAAGCCTCACCCTCATCATCTAATCACTTCCCAAAGGCCCCAACTCCTATCACCATCACACTGTGCGTTAGAATTCAACATGTGAATTTTGAGGGGACACAAACATTCAGAGACCATAGCATCCAACAATCTCCAGACAGTTAAACTTAGCACTGTCCCTCCTAAATTTCCTCCATCTGACCAGCAATTACCACCTCCTTCTCTGGATCCCTGTTACCCTCAACTAAGACAGCTCGAGCCTGTGCCACAAAATACATCCTTAGTAAAAAAAGAAAAATGGAAGCATCAGTTAGAGGCATAGCTTATTCCATTACTTATGTCTTCTGCTTCATTTCTCTGAGGCCTTCAAACAAAAACTAGAATGTTTCAACTTTACTTTAACCATATATTATGGAAAATTTCAAACATATAAAGTAGAAAGACTAGACTATGAACCCCAAGTACTTATTCCCAGCTTCAATAATTATCAACAATTCTGCCATTTTTATTTCATCTCTGCCTTCCACCTTTTTTCATATTGGATTTCAAAACCCAGATCTCCTACCATTTCACTCATAAATACTTCAGCATGTATTTCTGAATGATTGGGATTTTTTTCTCTTTTTAACTTCAGCATAATGCCATTATCTCATTCAACAAACTTAACAAGAATTTCTAATTATCACCTCATAACCACCCTAATTTTTCCCTGATTTTCTCAAAAATGTATTTTTATAGTCAATTTGTTGAAATCAGCCTCCAAAGTTTGCAAATAGCATTTGTTTGATTAGTCTTTTAAGTCTCTTTTAGTCCAAAACCATTTTCTCTCCCTTTCTTCTCCATGCCATTTATTTTTGAAGAAAACTGGTCATTTGTCCAGTGGTTGAATGCATCCTTGTGGCGTCATCCAACATGTTCCCCTTTCCTCTGCATTTTCTATAAACTGGTAGTTGGATCTAGAGATTTGATTACATCTAGGTTCAATATTTTTAGCAACAAGATGTTATGGACCATGCTGTGATGTCCTACTGCATCACATCAGGTGGCACAGAATGTCTGGTTGTTGCACTTTTTATGATAATCAATGAGTTCAGTTGATATCAACCTGATTCACCCACTAAAAAGTCTCCCCATGAACTTTCACCTAATGTTTGTGTAGCCATTGATAATCATTGCCTAGAGCCACTATTCCATCAGAGATTTTTTCCAGTTAATCAATCATTTCATGTCACACGTATACCACAGAGTGAGATCATTTACCCTGGTATTGATTAAACTAAATCAGAAAGAACTATAGTTAAAACATTTTTTAAAGCACTGAAACACACTTGAGACTGTTATCTAAAAAATAAATAAATAAAAGTAGGAGAGTTCAACCTATAGATGTCTCCACCTCTTTTGAAAACAAAAACTCTGTTTTAACTGAAAATTTCCTAGACCACCTACTTGATAGCACTTGCCTTTTAACACCTATTGATTAGGAAAATGTAGATGATGAAAAGCTTCTAAATTCAGTGACCCACTAAACAGATTTCTAGTATATTAATCATAGCAGTAGTCTATACACCCTTGAAATATAGCAAAGCATGTGTCCTAAGGATAGAACATAATTTTAAATTATCCAAGTTGCAATCTTTCCCCCTTCTGTCTTACATCCCAAACCATGCCCTCTAAAGAGCTGATCACTAGAGGAACTGGTGGAAGGAAAACTTCTTCAGGCTGAGTGTCACAAAAAGTCTGTGGGAGTTTACAGAGAGCAAAGAACAAGATTTTCTGGACAATTTGCAGCAACATGGGTGGACCTAGAGATTATTATACTAAGCACGATAAATCAGAAAGAGAAAGACAAATACCGTATGTATATGTGGAATCTAAAATACGACACAAATGAACTTATCTACAAAACAGAAACAGACTCACAGACATAGAGGACAGACTGATGGTTGCCAAGGGGGAGGGAGCATGGGAGAGGAGGGGATTGGGAGTTTGGGATTAGCAGATGCAAACTAGTATCTATAGGATGGACAAACAACAAGGTCCTACTGTGTAGCACAAGGAACTATATTCAATATCCTGTGATACACCATAATGGAAAAGAATATAAAAAAGGGTGTATATATGTGTATAACTGAATCACTTTGCTGTACAGCAGAAATTAACATAACATTGTAAATCAACTATATGGCAATAAAATTTTCAAAAATTAAAATTAAAAAAATTTAAAAAGATTTTCTGGCCAGATTTTCTCCCTTCTCCACCCTTTGATATTTTCAGAAGAGAATGCAGAAAGCTCACATTCCTATTCCAATTATTCTGGATGCTGAGATTTTACATGACTTACATACATATGTGTCAGACATGGTGTTGATTCAGTCAACAATGTTTTCTTACAGATCTACAGCTCGAGGCGGCCCTCTTTTCTTCCCCCACTGGGGTCCACAGTCCAGCAACTGCCCTATATGGGTCTCTGGTACTTTGGTTCCAAACACTTCAACCATAGGCTCTACTGCCATCACCATCCCGCAATAATATTAACAGTACTCTCCATAAATCTAGAAGGCAAACAAGTATGTTCCCCCACAGAAGGGCACCTTTTAAGCTAGAAGTTGGTTCCCCAAGACCAACCAGATAGCCCACAGTAGCATCACTCCTGGTGGACGTCAAGGTAAGGAGGACAGACTGATGGTTGCCAAGGGGGACCAATGGCCTACTCTCCCGCTGAGACCAGAAACACACACGGAGCAATTGCCTGGTTAGGCTGATTGCTCACCGACAAGATACGAGGCTAATCTGGCCATTGACCTAAACTCTGATGTTTGCAGCACACACTCATAGGGGCCCCAGACTCAAGCCTCCTTCCTCTGTATAATAGGCCATTTGATATTTCTGCTGATATTCTTCACTCAAAGGTATTTTATTCCAGATGTCATGAAGTGAAACTTTTGAAATTGTGAAGCGATTTGTTGCAAGCAGAGCTGGCTTTACAGAGATGCTGAGATGAGGAGCTGCTTCTATCCATCGATCAGAAAGAATCTGCAAAACATCTTAGATGAAAGACAGCTACGAAAAGGGGTGGGGAGGCCGAGTGGACCTGAGTAGAATGGTGAGGATGGCAGCTAAACAAGGACTCCTGCTCCAATCTCCAGCTCCAATTTTGTTATAGAGCATTTTTCCCAATATTCAAAAGCCAGAGGGGACAACTTGCCATGATCCAAAAGGCTAAGTCTACTCTCTTCATCAAGGCTTGCCCTATATTCCTCTTAACATGTTTTTAGAACTGCTCAACCAGAACATACTCCTAAAATGCAAATCGGGGGAGAAAAATAAAGTATCATGTTATCACTGATTCCAGCCTTTTAAAAAATATTTTATTCCTTTTTAAAATAAATTTATTTATCTATTTATTTATTTATTGTTGGCTGCATTGGGTCTTTGTCGCAGTGCACGGGCTTCTCGTTGTGGTGGCTTGTCTTGTTGCGGAGCACGGGCTCTAGGCATGCAGGGTTCAGTAGTTGTGACTCATGGACTCTAGAGCGCAGGCTCAGTAGCTGTGGCTCACGGGTTTAGTTGCTCCATGGCATGTGGGATCTTCCTGGACCAGGGCTCAAACCCGTGTCCCCTGCATTGGCAAGTGGATTCTTAATCACTGCACCACCAGGGAAGCCCTGATTCCAGCCTTGAGGAATGAATCCTAACAAGAGCCATGTAACATTTTCTTAGAGAACCACTATGTCTTCCTCCTTGCCTCTTCCAAATGAAACTGGACAGTAATAAAGTCAGGCTCAGCATTCATTCATTCATTCATTCATTCACTAAACATTTAATGGACAGCCCTGTGCTAGGAGGGACAGCGATGAACAGGACAGATTGCTGGTCCACGATTTCCTGATCTAACCAGCGATATCAAAAGCTATGCCACTAACCTCAGAGCCTCACGGTAGGACGATGCTGCAGAAGTGAGTCTCTCATGCTATGGATGCAGCATTCTAATTGTTCAGTGGGCAGTGAGGGAAAGCTATGCAGGGGCATGCCTTTGGAGTCTTGATTTTGCTCCTGATTTTTTGCAGCTGCAGGTGTGGCCCTGGAATAAGAAGAGGCTGGATTCTACTTACCCTGCAAGAAACTCCATGTCTCAGTTTTCTGGGTTTTCTGTGGTCAAAGCTCTCGCCCAAGAAGGGCAGTCACCTGAGGAGAATGATTCCTGTAAAAAGAAGAGAGTGACTTAACCGAAGATAAGACCTCCTCCCCAGGAGGATTGTGGAGGAAGAAAGAAGAAAGGTGACTCTTAACAAAGATCTATTGCAGATGGGTGAGGGACAGCACAGATGAGATGAGAAAGCTGAAGTCCAGGCCCTATTTTATTAATTAAAATTTTTATTGCAGTATTTGTAGATTTACATGCATTGTAAGAAATACTACAGAGAAATCCCTGTATGCTTTTCCCAGCTTCCCCCAAAGGCAGCATCTTGCAAAATCACACTCTACTATCACAACCAGGATATTGACAGTCATATAATCCACCAGTCTTATTCCAATTTCCCAGTTCCACTTGTACTCACTTTTCTGTGTGTCTATAAAGTTCTATACAATTTCATCACCTGTGTAGATTCATGTATCCATCTCAACAGTAAAGAAAGTGCGCAGCTCCAACACCAAAGGATCCCTCATGCTGCCCTTTTATGACCACAACCATCTCCCCTAACGCCTAACGACCACTAAATCTGTCTTCCATTTCTAACTATTATCATGTTCTGATTGTTATATAAATGGAATTCACGATACTGGCTTCTTGGGATTGGCTTTTTTTGCTCAACATAATGCCCTGGCTATATGTCCAAGTTGTGTGTGTATCAATAGTTTATTCTTTTTATTTCTGAGTAGTATTCTATGGCATGGACGCACCATAGTTGAACCCTTTACCTGTTGAAGGGCATTTGGGTTGTTTCCCATTTGGGTCTATTATGAGTGAAGCTGCTATGAACATTCGTGTCCAGTTTTTCCAATGCTGAGGGACATAAAATTTAGAGTCTACATTCTGGGACAGACCCCATTGGTAAATGGCCACTGAGTGTTGGTCTCACTGTGCATGGACAGGCTGTGGAGGTAAACCATTTCCACCCCTTAGATGCTGGGCTAGCTGCTGAATCCTGGAGCTTCAAGGCCCATCCCCATGTGGCCTCTGGTCAGCATGAGGACTGGATTGGAAGAGCCTCAGCAGCGCTAGCAGGAAAGAACGCCAGGTGTCCCCTGCTGCTCAGTGTAGCTTCTGGGCAGTGGCTGCAATGCAGATTCCTGGGCTCAACCCCAGAAATTCTGATTGGGGCACTTCAAGGTGAGCCCAGCAATCTGCATTTATAACAAGCAAACCAGGTGTGCCTCCCTTGGCTCCTCCCCCTTCCTGGTGTTCACACTTTTGTGTAATCTCCACTTCAGTGTGGGTGGGACCTGTGACTTGATTCTCAGACAATAGAATATGACACAGGTGATTAGGTTATGTTATACAAGACCCCATCTGGCTAGAAGACTTGCTCTAGAGACACTCCATGCTGGCTCGATGAAGTAAGTGGCCACGTGGGCAAAGCCCACAAGCCAAAAAACCGCCGGTGGCCTCTAGGAGCTGGGGCAGCCTCCAGCCTCCATCAGCAAGAAGTCATGACCCTTAGCCTGACAACCACACCTACCTGAGTGAGCTTGGAGGTGGATTCTCCCACAGCCCAGCAGTCAACATCTTGATTGCAGCCTCATGAGAAACCAAGCAGAGTGGTGCAGCCACTGTGAAAAACAGTATGGAGGTTCCTCAAAAAACTAAAAATAGAGTTGCCATATGATCCAGCAATCCCACTCCTGGGCACATGCCTGGACAAAACTACAATTCAAAAAGATACATGCACCCCAATGTTCATAGTAGTACTATTCACAATAGCCAAGACATGGAAACAACCTAAATATCCATCAACAGATGAATGGATAAAGAAGATGTGGTGTGTGTGTGTGTATATATATATATAATGGAGTACTACTCAGCCATAAAAAAGAATGAAATAATGCCATTTGTAGCTACATGGATGCAACTAGAGATTATTATACTAAGTAAAGTAAGTCAGAAACCAAGAAGAGGATACAGCTGAGCCCTGCCCGGGCTCCTGACCCACAGGAGATAACAAATACAGGTCGTTTTAAGCTCCAGAATTTGTGGTGCTTTGTTACACAACAATAGAAAATGAATACATCATGTGTTAGAAACTGAATGTTGGGGCCTCCCATTATTCATATGTTGAGATCGAATCCCCAGTGTGATGGTATTTGGAAGTGGGTCTTTGGGAAGTGATTAGGTCCTGAGGGCAGAACCCTCATGAATGGGATTAGTGCCTTACAAAAAGAGGCCAGAAACATACCTGGCCTTTTTTCAGCCATGTGAGGATACAATGAGAAGTCATCAGTCTACAACCCAGAAGGATCTAAGACAGAACCCTGCTGGCACCCTGATCTTATACTTCCAGCCTCCAGGACTGTGAGAAATAAATGTTTATTGTTTAAACCACCCAGTCTATGGTATTTTGCTATAGAAGCCCGAGCTGACTAAACACCAGGTGCATTCTGCTGGCTCTTGCCAAGGAGAAAGTATCAAAATCTCATTCTCATGTATAATGGAATAGAACAAGAAAATAACTTGATGTCAAAAGCACCTGACTCTGCCATTTACTGGTATAAACTTGGGTAACTTCTTCAGATCTCAGTTGCTTCATCTATGAAATGGAAATAAAAATAACTTCCTCATGGGAAAACATTTTTTTACCCAACAATAGATAACCAGTATACCGAGTGATTCTGATGCAGAGTGGTGGGCCCTACCCTGGACTGTACCTTGAGAACCACAGACCAAACCAAGATGAGGCTGAGCCTCAAGTAGCGGGCAGTACTAACTTGCCTCAAACCAAACCTTACGGTCTTCTTGACATGAAAGACCTGCTTGTCCCCTGGGGGGGCCCTTCAGTTCCTCAGAAGTACTTTGGAGTTTGAGTAACGACTGTCACCTGCCCCCAGGCTGCCATCTGACTCTCCCACCCAGAGGTGGCCCAAGACTCTACTTATGGAATCAAACAGCAGACGCTTTGTAGTCTGTCTCCTTTTACCACTCTTTGAGGTAGTGGGGAGCTTCTGGAAAAATCTTTGGGGTCTTAAATGCCTCTACTAAGTTTTCTAATATCTAGTAGGTCACAGCATCAGCTTTTAAATGGCACAAAGATGGACAGGTACAATTATGTGTATATAAACACATATATATATTTATTTGCCTTAGTATCTTCCTCTTCCTACACACAAACACACACAGAGGAATGCAAGCACCATAACATAAGGGCAGGGGATTTTTCTGTAGTGTTTAATGATGTATCTCCTGAGCCTGACAGGTATCTGTAGGAAGGAAGGAGGGAAGGAAGGAAAGAGAGGGAGGGAAGAAGCGGGTGGGGTGGAGGGAGAGCTAGACTAATCAATGAAATTAATCCAATATTAACGATGAGTATAGTTTCCTCCTTTCACACCCCAAAGAAGTAGTTAGGGGAAATATTCCAGGGCTGAATATGGTATGGGGATTCATATTCCAAAGGCAGCTGTCCATCCCCTTTCGGGGACAGCAGGGACATCTTAACTGCATATTTATCTGTCAGAAAATAGCCCTGGTGTCCTCAATCAGCCAGAGTTTGCAGCCAATTGAAGACAGCACACATATTTTTAGAAAGCCTAACAGTGACACACCACTGTTCAACCTGAGACTTCTGCTCATCATAATCCACTTCCTGTCAGACACTGGACAGCCCACTGGGGAAGGGCCTTGTTGATGCACGATAACCATAATGGGCCAATCTCTAAAGACACCGCCCAGTATGAAAGCTGATTAATAATAGAGTCAAGCCTGAGAGGGAAGCTTCTCTTTAACTTTCAATCTCCTTCTCTGGCTGAAGACAGATCTGTAATTTGATTTCAACATGGCTTTCTGCCGTTCTAGATTTCTCGAGCAGTAAAACCAGCTTCGTGGCAATCTTTTTCCTCCTTCACCACTTCCTTAGCTCGGGGGATCAGATTCTTTCAAATCTGTCTGTGGACGAATCTGATGAGCTTCCTGCATTATTTATCCTCGAGTAAATGAGGAAAACCATTAACAGCTTGCCTCGGATCTCTTGGCAAATCTAACCATTGAGCACACTGATGTCCTGTTTAATCATATAATTTATTTACACAGAAACGACATTTCTATTCATACTTCACATTAAAAAGAAGGAAAGCGAGGCACTGTCACACATTTTCTCCTTTAATTCCCAGGAGATATAAATTTGTTCTCCTCCCTCTTAAGAAAAACTTCTTAAATCACTAGTCGTTCACTTGGAATCATCACCTCTCTTCACTCTGGGAAGTGAGGGCAGAAGAAAGAGAAGGTACTGGAACATGCACTGACCGAGGTCCGCCTGGCATGTGCTGCCTGTGTGTGCATGTGCCTGGGAGAAAAGGAAGGATTCTGTCTTGCACTGGACACCTTCCCTGCACCTTCCCCAGGCTCCCCTATTTACCCGAGGTTCCAAATGAGAGATCAGAGAGCAGCACTGAGGCAGGCTGTCTGCCTCCTGGGTTTTGGACAATGCGCTCTGACTCCCTGCCTCTGTACATTAACCAAAAAACCTCAAGTGCTCATTATGTGTAAGGCACTGAATGACAAATATGTGAAGATAGAAGATCATCCAGTGGGGAGAAGGGAGTGACCCTGTGCCACACTCAGCGCGGGGCACTGACACACATTTCCCCCTTCAAATCTGACAAGATACAAATTTGTTCTCCCCTATTTTACCCATGCAGAAACTGAAGCTCAGAGGAGTTAAGTAACTTGCCCAAGGTCACACAGCCAATAATGAACCCAAACCCGTCTTCTTCCTGCTACATCACAAATTATCCCTGGTCTGCTGACTATTAGCTACTGTTCTTCCCCATGTCTTTGTTCCCTCCATTCACAAACATCACCACTTTATCTGGGGTTTTCTTCTTTCTACTACTACAGGATTAGGGTTACTGTCTCCCCAGATAACTTCCAAAAGGGTTATTTTATGTTACTGCTAAATTCATCCAACAAGTGCGGCCAGATTTTCGGAGAATAGGGTGATTCATCATCAAAATATGCAATGTAAACACCACCCGGTACAGGTGTACACAATGTAGGATATGAATCTTTATGTCAAGAGCTGAAAAACAAGTATGTGACCCTCCTAAGAAGAACAAATTTTGGTGGCACAAACCCTTAAAAACATAACTTTTATTTCTTCAATAGGGGTCTTTCCTTAAAACTGGAGAGATAAATAACCAAATAAGCAAACAAATAAATGAATAAATAAATAAGGCTTCAAAGGAAGTAAGGACCATAGAGAAAAGCTAATGTGTTCTTTCTTTGCTGCCACTGATCAAATCAACAACACTCTCTACCCCCGTGTGGCAGGGTGTCTCTTGCTCTCCTGTGCATTCACCCCTAAGAGCAATGACATTTGCTGATTACACCAATTTGGTTTTCAGAGGCCAAGGTGGATTGTATTTGCCTTTCCTATTAGCCTAGCAATACCTCCCTGTATTTTTTGCAGTAGATTTTCTGAACAGCAATAGGCTCTAATCAGTCTTCCTGGCTTCATTTCTCAGAATCTCACAGTCTCCTCAAGGAACATTTCAAACTTGACTTATCATCATTACCAGACGCTAAATAGTCACCAGATTCTATATTATTTATTACACCTAGTTAATTTCCCTGTTCTGGACTTACGGGTCGAATCACAGAGCATGTGAAAGACTATCCACACAATACGTCACGGAGACTCTACTATAATGCAGAGTCACATTTTGAAGGAAGCATTTCACCCCGCACAGAATAGCTCTGAACAGCAGCTGAGTCCTACGTCTCTTCAAGACTCTGCCCCACTTCCAGGCACAGGCTCCCAGCGGCCCCTGAGCTGCACGCCTGTCGACGCAAACAGCAGCCACTTACCCACCTCTCTCCAGCGGGGCCAAAGCACACCACCACGCGTCCCCCCCCCCCCCCCGCCTCCCCCTCGCCGTCTGCTGCTCTATCACAGAGCCTGGCAAGCAGCTGCAGGAGAGAGTGGTTCCAGGTCATCCCTGTGTGGGCAGAAAGCATCCAGAGGTTACAATGAGGTGAGAAGTGGTCACAGGACTACCCTTCTGGGACAAAATGACACTCCCACTTTGACCCATTCTACAGAACAAAGAGCCCCCACTGGTGACCCTTTGAAGGACACAGGTTGCACCCTGCCTCCCTCAGGCCTCCCAATAGGCTAGCAGTGGCTTTCTATACCTCCCAGCCCCCTCCTCTCTCCCTCAAAGGAGGGAAGCTCGCCTCAACCATGCACAAGTCATGGTGAAAGGGGTTCTAGCTGAATTCTCTTCCAGGGAAATGTCTCTAACTTATCCAGGGTTTTGAGCTCTAAGCAGACCTTTCAAAGCCCTGACTGCCCAGGAAGCAGATGTCTGATGTGGGTGGGGGATAGGAGCAGGCTTGTCCAGGTCTAAAGCCACAAGAGACCAAGGATGCCTTCTGTATTGCTCCAGGTGACAGAATTAGAACCAAGAAGTAGATGAATGAAGGGTTTCTCCTCAATACAGGAAAGAACTCCAAACAGAGTCCCTTTCAGGACAGTCAGGCTTGTGGAAGAGCTAAACAAAGGTTAGGTAAGAACTGCCGGGGATGGTGCACGAGAGGCAAACCAGGAACCCGCTAAGACCTCTTCCACCTCGACATTGGTGTGACTCTGAGGAGCTATGCACATGAAACTCACAGGGCCACAGCATTCCACACCTGCAACGGATTTCTGAGTTCGTCATGTCTAGAGGCTGCAAATTAGCACCCCCAAGTTGAATTCAGTCCAGGGGAAAACTTCATTTTGTTCAGTGTTGTTGGTTCACACAGGTTTACTGTTACATGCAATATATTTGAAAAGTAAATGATTTCATATAAACCTCTGGATTTTTCATCTTCTCTTTAAAAAAAAGTTAGAGGATCTGGTCACATGAGGTCTGCATTCAGCTTGAAGCTGACTAGTGGGCCGTCCCCTTTAGATTGGGCTGTGCTCTGCCTCAGTCCCCGCCATCCCAGATTGCCCCCCAACCTCACAATAAAGTTGGTGTTCTGTTGGCTTTCTGTTTCATTGTTTTGTTTTCTTCCCAGTCCTCTTTATCCAGATGTATCTTCTGTCTCACCCCTGTGGCCAGGAGTGTTTGCCACTGCTGGTCTAGTGAAACCTTGATCAGCTGAGGCTCAGAGAAGTTAAGTGACTTGTCCAAGGTCACACAGTCAGCTAGTACGAAGCAAGGAACAGAACACAGGTTATCTCATGGTCCAGTGCTCCTTCAACCTGGCCACACTGCCAGCCTAGGGATGGCTCATTTCTCTGGATTGATTCGACTATTTACATTGAGGGTGGGCAAACTGCCCCTCTGCACTTCCATTTAACATTTTCTAGGGATCAAGTTTCCACATTTTCCCTTAAAAACCCAATAATAATAGCAAAAAAAATTAAATCTTCTTTCCAGCTGACTTTGCAAATAACTAGCAACCAAAGACCAAACACCCTTTTGTGTGTCCAATAAAAAATCGACCTGATGAACATGTACGATTTCAATCTTCCTCGTAAAATCAGGAATAGGCCAAAACCTTATTATTTCAGACTCTGCCTTGATAGTCCAAATCAATAGTGCAAACAAGATTTCTGGGGGAAAATGTTAAAGTAATTGGCAGAACACACAGGTGTTAAGCCACCAGAAGCACGTTCAAAGCAAGGAATTAAATACAAATAATTGATAAGCTCGTTACAAGTCATCCTTATCTGTATATATATATTAGGGGCTTTATAAGACATCTCTCTATAATCTAATTTGAGTTACTGCCCGCACTTGAAAGTGACATAACTGCACATCTCTTAAAATCTTCTGTAATCAGACCTATAAGCTGATTTAAGCTGCCTATGCCCCCAATTAGTCAGGATTTGTAAGGACTGAGTAAACTGAAGAAAAGGCTGGTTAAGGACTTTTAAGTTGTTTTTTCTTTTTTTCTTTTTTTAATTTTTTAGCCACGCTGTGCAGCATGTGGGATCTTAGTTCCCTGATCAGGGTTTGAACCCACACCCCCTGCCTTGGAACCCAGAGTCTTAACCCCTGGACCGCTAGGGAAGCCCCAGGACTTTTAAAGCTTTTCCTTGGGGGGTAGGAGATCCCTTTCGGCAAGGCCTAGGTTTACTCACTCGGTCTGTGTGGTAAGCTGAGTTATGTTTTGCCCTGGCACTAAACAGAGATGCGGCTTGGGTTGACTTGCTATCTGGTCCCCTCACAGGAGGGAGTTGGACTTGGCTAGGTCAGGTCACATGTCACATTTATGCTCACATTTGAAATGAGACTAATTTTAACAGAACAAGTTAAAAGTAAGATTGCCTAATCACTGAGGCCACCGATATTGAGCTGTAAGATTAGAAAACTGGGGTGGGGGGTTACCTTTATTACCCATGAAGCCTAACACTCAGGGAGACACACAACAGACCAAGCAGCCACCGTGGGCTGCCTACCCAGGATCCATTCTGCCTTCCTCCTTCTTAGGAAAACTCACATTGTGGTCACGTATCTAGGATTGATAATCAGCTAGTCCAAAACAGATAGACTTACTGTTGTTTATAGAGAGCATCCGTCTTGATTGGTGGTGTCCAAATTGTGCTGGATGTAACATATTAAGAATTTTAGTTCTCTCCCCAGATAGTCTGAGAACAAGTCATGACTATAGAAATGAGTCCTGATTAGTATCAGCCAATCACAGTCATCCTATCCTTCTTGTCAGTGATTGGTTCAGGTACCCTGACTTTAGCCAGTCAGTACAGAGTATTTCCACTGTCGACTGCTATTGGGCCAGGGTTGGGTCCACAATTTAAACCACCCAATCAGACTGAAGAGAAGGAATACTTAGTCCATAATTGAGGGAATGAGTTTTCTCTCACTCACAAAGAAGTCACTTGTCTCAGCTGTCAATGGCAGCCCTCTTGAACCTCTGAGGACAGAGTCTATACATGGATAAGGGTAAGCAGGGGATAGAGCCACAGTCCCAAAGATTCAGGTACTGTGCCTGGAGCCTGCCCTACTTTCTGTCCTCTGTTACAAGAAATAGTACATTTCCTCATTGTTTAAAATACTTTAGGTGGGATTTCTACTCCTTATAGTCCAAGGTATCCTGTATTTGCACAAGCCAATATATTCAAAGCAGGTTAGAGGGACTTTCCAGGTGAAGCCAGTGTCTTAACCCATCTTCACACATTTTTAATCAGAATAGATAGAACAACTGTTGGCAGCTGCCAAGAAAGTTCAAAGTCTTTAATGAACCCATACAATGCACACACACACGCTTGTAACTGGATAAGGCAGGGAGGTTGGCAATGTGGGGAAAACATGGATCTGGAGTGAGATGGTCTCAGGTCCATCTCAGCTTTGCCTCTTATAAACTCTGTGACCACAGCAAAGTGTCAATACCTGTAAATTATGGGATAAATATATGTCTTACAGCATTGTTCTGAGAAGTCAATGAAATGCAGCATACAAAATATCTAGTGCACAAGATAGAAGATCGATAAGTAAAAGACATTTTTCCTTCTCCTTTTGCCACCCAAGAAGTCTTTCCAGACCCCCTGACCCAAAGCTCCAGGCACCCCATTTGTTCCATTTTCTATTTCATCCCTTTCCTTTCTTCCCCTCCAACCCCACACTTGTTTAACTCTCTATCCATGGTATGTTTTGTGTGGTTGGTGTATGTTTTTCACTGATTCCATTTACTGGTACTTACTTTGTGGCAGGGACTGTTATGACATGTAATGCTCACGACCACAATCACCCACTGAAGAACGTGATATGCTTGTTTTACAGTTGATGAAAGGAGGCCCAGAGAAGTGATATAAACCTGCCCATGATTTTTTTCAAAGTTGAATTAAGAGCAAGGAATTCTGGGCCAACGGGACTCCAAAGGCTGTGCTCTTTAGCTACTTCATTATCCTATCCATCCAAGGAGTAATTTATATTATATAGCTTCCAGTGGACTGAGAGTTATTCAAAAGTATAGCCATTGTTTTCTAAGGGAAGGTAAGTAATGCAAGGACCGGACAGTTGCCTATTCTAAGATGTCATTGACAACACCCACTTTGGGCTGCCCGTTGTGCAAGCCTTCTTGAGGCCTGAGATACACAAAGAAGCAAGAGACGTTGTTCTTGTCCTCAAGAGGCCCAAAACCAGAAGCAGAAATAAGATCTCTGCACAGAAAGCAATATGCTATAGCATATCTTATTTCCCCAGGGAGTAGCACCACATCCAAGTGATATAGGCGGTCAAAAAAAGGAGACCACCAGGAGCTGGAAGGGGATGAGCAGAGGTGGAGCAGGCACTGCAGGCCCATGGGCATGAAGCGGACCTTAGAGGGAAGATCCTGTGTGCACGGGGGGAGGAAAGGTGATGGGGTGGAGGTAGTGGAGACAAGCACTGGAGGCAACACAGACAGAATAGAGAAGGCGTCAAACATAAACAAAGCTTGACACTAATTAGAGCAGTAAGGGCAGATTTTAATCAGCAACATACTACTACAGTAGGGAAAAGGGTCCAGCAGGGACTAAACTCAGCTTTGAGTTGTACAGAGGTGACAGGGCATTTTAAAGGGAGGATGAAGGAATAGGGAGGAGATGAGGGGCAGGGGCTCAATTGGGAAGTGGAAAATGACAACAGGCTACAAGGGGTTGGTCCATGTGAAACCCATCTGGGTTTGCTAACTGGAGCTTATTAAAGGTGGGCTCCCGCCCTCCCACAGAGGCTGGAACAAACAGTAAATTCCTTTAGCAGCCTTGAGTTTTCTCAGGCAGGTACTTTAAGGGGGACTAGGGTCATCCTAGGGATGCAGCCTTGAGCTGTTAGGAACTATGGTAGTGTTTGTTCAAGTCTTTATAGGCCAAGGTTGAGGGCTCACGAAGAGGACTCAGGGAAACCTGGCTGGAGTTTAGTCCAAGGAGAGAGTCTGTTGGAGGGCAGCTTCTAGCCAGCCGGCCGGGCATTGACAGAGCCCCCTACATAGAAGAGCAGCAGATGGATGGGATTGACAGTGAGAGGTCAAAAGCCAGGCTGATGATTTTGAACTCTCCCTTAGAGGGCGGATAAGCACCAGTCCCATTTTGCCCAAGATTGAGGGGTTTCCCAGGATGATAGACATTTGGTGCTAAAATGGGGAAAGTCAGGCAAACAAGGACCTGTTGACCATCGCCCTGCTTGGAGGCACCAGGCACCTGGGAAAGGTGACTGAGCAGGAAGGCACTGTGTGTGTGTGTGTCAGAATTTGTAGTTGTTTCAGGAGATTCCTCCAGCTGTAAAACTTAAGGCCTCAAGCCTCACTGGCCCTTTAGCGGGTCAGGTTGTGTGGTGTGTCATTGCACCCTGGTTTGCTTGTTCTGGGAATCAATGTTCCAAAGTTTCTGAGCTGAGATGGGTCTGCCTGCTTTGCTTTGTGAACCTCAAACTTCACATGATAGTGTGCTCCAAGAATTGTTGGAAAAGGTAAGACCATTCATTGCTAGAACTGCATTTAACTGGATTAAAGAACATTGAGGAATTTGACTCAGTGCAGAAGGAGTTGGAATTCACTTGCCACCACTATCTAGCTAGACACGTGACCCTAAGCACACTCTTTACCTTCCCTAAGCCTCGGTCTCCTCATGTGTAAAATAGGATAAAAACACCACAGAGCTCACAGGGTTACTGAGAGAAGTAAATGAGATTATGCATGAAAGGCCCTTAACAGGGTGCCTTGGAATGTATTAAACATTCAGTGAATAGCAGCTATTGTTATAATCAATCACAGTGGTTGTTTTTGTTGTTAAGCATGGGAAAGAAGCAGGATTTTATCCATAGTGTTTAAAGGTCAACATCCTGAAACATTTCCACGGGGTTGGATTTTGAGGTGAAATAAACCAACATGAGGAATGTGTCACATAAATAGAAGCTGACCCTGGTCGCTGAGACTTGTGTAACGGTCACTCGGAGAATTCCAGAAAAACAAAGTAGACTAGTGAAAAATGCTTGCATTGCCCTTGGGTGCCATCCATCAGAAGGAGAGGACTAACCCCCAGATTTTATTTTCTGTGTTAGGGGAAAGTCAAAAGAAGGGGAACAAAATCCAATTAACAAAAACATAATTGATTTCAGAAATCCATGAACACAGAGCATCATTCTTGCTCTTCAAGGAAAACTCTAACAGCATCGAGTGTGGTTAACAACACAGAGAGCTAAACCATTTATTTATTCATCTTTTAAAAATACACTCTTCTTTTAAAGCCTTGGGAACAAAGTATAATCCAATCACACTGTAAAATATTGACACTGGATAGTGCTGCAGTAATGAGCAAAATCGAAAGCAGCACCACAGCAAGACACCTGTCAAGGGCCCCCTGAGTCCAAGGAGGTCTCTGAAAGGGGTGCCGTGAACAGCTGGCTCAGGACCCTTTCAAATGCCAGAGCATGTCCAGGCCACTGCAGTCCTGTCACTATTCTGACCACATGGGCACCTCCATCTGGCCCACCTGGCCTCCTCCTGGACTCCCAGCCCCCAAAGAATCCTGGCTTTGTCACTTACAAATTTTAGTACAAGACTTGACTTGTCCAAAGCCACAGTTTTCTCAGTTGTACAATGGGGAAGACAATATTTACTGCCCAGGATTATTTTGAAGATTAAGAGGAAATGCATGTGAAGTCCTTAGTACAGTGCCTGGCATACACTGAGCCCCAGTGCCTCTTTCCCTCTTTCCCCTGAATCTCTTAGACCCCTGACTCTTCCAGACTCCCAACTCATACCCTCTTCTAGAGCATGATGGTGTTGATTTAGCAATTATGTCTCATTTTATCAGTATACATTTATCCAACCACACAGCAGCAGGGTAAATTCTTGAAAGCCGGAGATGGCTTAAAAAAATATATATATATAAACATACAAAATAGGGGAAAAAACAAGCCAGAGAGGGCTTATTATTTAATAAACACATAGCGTGTATGTGCCAATCTTAGCTCTAAATCTTTACACACATTGACTTGGTAAATGGTCATTACTTTTATGATTCCTATTTTACAGATGAGGAAACTGAGGCACAGAGAGAGAGAGATAGAGGAACTTGCCAAGGTAGCAGCTCATCAGCTGCTGTGCTGAGATTTGAATTTATGAGGGCTGTCAGAGACCAAGCTCTTAACCACCAGATCCCTTGTGTTTCAGACTTCTGTGTCCCCTGGTGTCTACCGCATGGAAGGCCCTCCACAAAGACCCATCAACAGAAAGATGGTTTAGTCAACAAGGATCACTTTGCACATGAGGAAACCGAAGAAAAGAGAGGTTACATAGTTTGTCCTAGGTCAGAGAGACAACGGAGAAGCAGATGATGGCCCAAAGTGGCAGATCCCTTAGTGGTTTGCTCTTTCTGCCATGCCACCCTGATGGCCTTTTGAGGGACAAGCCACCCATTGATGGAAGAGGTGGAGAGGAAGGCCCATGAGCGAGCCTCTGTTCATGATCCCACACCTGGGGCTGGTGATCTCAGCCCATGACCCCGCCCACCATGTCCCTCCACGTGGGGTCTTCACACTTTGGGTCAGCCATAACTCCATACTGGCTCTGATTGTCAGGAATACTTAGGGTTGTGCGTGTACAAGAGAGCCAGCTGAACCTGAGTACACAGGCCACTGGCAGGCCAGGGGAGGGAAGCAGAGGCCCAGCCCAGATGCCTCAGGACGCTTACTTACCGGTTGGGATAAATCTTCACCGACTTCAAATAAGCATCTCAAGTACACGAGGTTTTCCAAACAAAATGCCACTTCTGGAGGGCTGCAGAATTGCCTGTCAGGTATCATTTCTACATCTTTTCACAATTCAGTAAACTAGTTTTTAAAAACTTAAGAGCCTAAATCCCTAATGTTAACCCTTTGCAGTCCATCAACATGTTGCCTTGTGCTGCCAGGAAAACTCACTGTTGTGTGATCTGCACACAGTCTCAGGGGCCAGGGGCTGAGTTCAAATCTCAGCTCCTGAACTTAGTAGCTGTGGGGCACTGAGCTTTGTGCCTCAGTTTCCTCATATTTAAAAGGGTAATAATCACAGTACCTTCCTGTAAGGATTAAATGAGTATGTGTGTATGTATATGTATTACACATATATATGTGTATACAGGCATACCTCGATTTATTAGACTTCACAGGTACTGAATTTTTTACAGATTGAAGATTTATGGCAACCCTGCCTCAAGGAAGTCTATTGGCACCACTTTTCTAACAGCATTTCCTCACTTTGCATCTCTGTGTCACATTTCGGTAATGCTTGCAATATTTCAAACTTTTTCATTATTATTATTTCTGTTATGACCTGTGATCAGTGATCTTTGATGTTACTATTGCAAAAAGATTATGACTTACTGAAGGTTCAGATGATGGTTAGCATTTTTTAGCAATAACGTATTGTTTAATTATGGTGTGTACCTAGATTTTTTAGATATAATGCTATTGTACACTTAGACTACAGTATAGTGTTGAACATAACTTACATGCCCTGGACAATCAAAAAATTGGTGTGACTCACTTTATTGCAATATTTTCTTTATTGTGGTGGTCTGGAACCAAACCCACAATATCTCTGAGGTATGCTTGCATATATATATATACACACATGCACTAACACATATATATACATATTGTGTATATATTATACATATATACATGCATATAACTATACCTGTGTGTATGTATGTGTATATATATATATATATTTTGTTGTTGTTATTGTTGGGAATATTGTTATTGGGAATATTTATTGTTGTTGGGAATATTTATTTGGTCTGTTAACACCAATATCTGTAAAAAAAAAACAACTTCTAAACACAGGATAATAAAACTTGAATATTAACATTCTTCTTCAATTTTGTGTAAGGTCTGCAGTACGGAAAATATGCAAACTTCAAACAGCTGCAAAAATAGTATACACACACACACACGTATATAACTATACCTGTACATACAGGTATATACAGGTATACACAGGTATAGTTATATCTACTTGGTATATAGTTATATACAGGTATAGTATGGGTTGAATTGTTCCCCCCAAAATTCATATGTTGAAGTCCTAACCCCCAGTACCTCAGAATGCGACCTTGTTTAGAGATAGGGTCTTTACAGAGGTAATCAGTTAAAATGGAATTATTGGGGTGGGCCCTAATCCAGTATGACTGGCGTCCTTATAAGAAGAGGAAATTTGAACACAGGCATGTACAGAAGGAAGACAACATGAAGACACAGGGAGAAAATGGCCATCCAGAAGCCACAGAGGGAGGCCTGGAACATGTTCCCTCACACAGCCCTCAGAAGGAACACCGTGGTCTCAGACTTCTAGCCTCCAAGACTGTGAGAAGACAAATTTTTGTTGTTTAAACCACCCAATGTGTGTGTGGGGGGGGGCGGGGGAGGCACCACCACTCAAAAATGTACCCAGCACATGGAAGTGGTAGTACTTAACTATTAGCTACTAATAGCAGTAAATAGGTTATGCATCAGAAAGTGTGTAGTTTTACACCGCCCTCTAAAAAACCCCAGACGTGTGGATATAAAATCACAAAAGAGGAACTACAGGATGACAGCAGTTCACATGTAGGCCACTGCAATGCCAGGCCGGCCAGGCTCAGCTCTTCAGATTCAGACCCAACCATAAGAGCTGCATCATAACCGGTAATAATGTAGAGTCTCTACAGCTTGTTCTCAGTCCTTAGTGCTCTTCTCTGACTCTTCTAAGTCAAACATGAGCCAATGTCATCACCACTTTAACATTAAAACAAATATTTCCTACTGTTCCTCTTTCCAGCTTCCAAATGAGATTAATGGAAATGTATTCTGTTATATCAAGGCAAGCTACAAAAAAAAGAATGTCATATAGTATAGCTAATTATCTGTGAATTTGTCTCAATATTATGCAATCAAATCGCAATGCAGACATTTGGAACTGAGGCCGATGTAAGGTTGCAACTGCCATCCATAACCCCTGATTGCCTGTTTTTGTGTTCACCACAACAGTCTCATTTTCCCTCATTGACTGTTTATTATAAGTCAATTGTAAACTTGAACTCTTGATGTAGTATAGATTTATGCTAGTACAAAATCCTGATTCTCACCTGTGTCATGAATTAGAGAACTGCAGAAGATTATGTGTGAAAAAGGGGAGGATTGTCATGGTTGATTTTATGGGTCAACTTGACTGGGCCACAAGGTGCCCAGATATTTGGTGAAACATTCTTCTGGCTGTGTCTGTGAGGGTGTTCCCAGATGAGGCTGACATTTACATCAGTAAACTGAGTAAAGCAGATCACCCTCCCCAGTGTGGGAGAGCCTGACCCAATCGATTGGAGGCCTGAATAGAACAAAAAGACTGAGTAATGAATTCTCTCTCTGCCTGACACCGAGCTGGGATGTAGATCTTCTCCTGACTTTGGGCTTAGACTAGAACTTACACCATCAGCTCTCCTGGTTGTCAGGCCTTCAGCTCAAACTGGAACTATGTCACTGGCTCTCCTCGGCCTCCAGCTTGCTGACTGCAGGTCTTGGGATTTGTCAGCCTCCATAATTACATGAGCCAATCCCTTACAATAAATTTCTTGATAGAAACAGAGACAGAGACAGAGAGATCTCCTACTGGTTCTCTTTCTCTGGAAAACCCTGACTACTAATACAGTGTCTGCTCTGTTACTGGTTAATATTTCCTATACCACACTCTATAGGAGCAACTGCTCTTTGAATTTCATTAAAATAAACTTTGCTTGAGGGTGTGGAGAAAGGGAACACCCCAACACTGTTGGTGGGAATGTAAATTGGTACAGCCACTATGGAGAACAGTAAGGAGGTTCCTTAAAAAACTAAAAATAGAACTACCATACGACCCAGCAATCCCACTACTGGGCATATACCCTGAGAAAACCATAATTCAAAAAGACACATGCACCCCAGTGCTCATTGCAGCACTATTTACAATAGCCAGGACATGGAAGCAACCTAAGTGTCCATCAGTAGATGAATGGATAAAGAAGAGGTGGTACATATATACAATGGAATATTTCTCAGCCATAAAAAGGAACGAAACTGTGCCATTTGCGTAGACGTGGGTGGACTTAGAGACTGTCATACAGAGTGAAGTAAGTCAGAAAGAGAAAAACAAATATCGTATAATATCGCATATATGTGTAATCTAGAAAAATGGTACAGATGAACTTGTTTGCAAAACAGAAATAGAGACACAGATGTAGAGAACAAATGTATGGATACCAAGAAGAGAAGAGGAGGGTGGGATGAATTGGGAGATTGGAATTGACATATACACACTACTATGTATAAAATAGATAATCAATGAGAACCTACTGTATAGCACAGGGAACTCTACTAAATGCTCTGTGGTGACCTAAATGGGAAGGAAATCCAAGGAAGAGGGGATATATGTATATATGTGGCTGATTCACTTTGCTGCACAGCAGAAACTAACACAACAGTGTAAAGCAACTATACTCTGATAAACAAACAAACAAACAAACAAACAAACTTTGCCTCCTGTAGACACCATTGCTATGTTCCTTCCTTTCTGGAGAACAAGAATGGCGGCCTTGATCCACCAAAATGCAAGGTTTTGTTCAACCACGGGGACAGCACTGACCCTTACAGCTGGCCTCTTTGTTTTCCTTCATCGTACAGCTGCATCACAAAAACGGCTTACTAATCTTGTTGTACACACCAAATTCTTTTTGGAAAAGGGTACGTATATTCAATAAGTAATTTTGACTTTCTGTAATAAGTAACTTGTAAGTAATAAGTAACCTGTATATCCAAATTTTATCTGCATCTACCTTCTTATAATAATGGTCAGGTATTTTCCACAAAAGAAACAAGTGAATGTTTGACATTTTCTTTTCCCACTCTTTTCTCCTTTCTACCCGAAGGTAATTCCTCCAGACTAGAACTGAATAATGTAAAAAAGTATGATTTGAAAAATGTCACATCACCTGACAGTTTCTGAAGCATCACCATTTTCTCTATAATTATTTTTAACTGTAGGCTCAACAGGCAGATATATTGGCTTGTCTCCTCCTGCCCAGGTTCCTGAAAGACAAAACAGAGCAATTACTGCTAAAGGAAAGAATTACAAAAATCATGCATCCTTAATGAAAGGCACAGGAATAGAAATATTATTATCTAGCTCTGCTGGTTCCCAGTTTGAGCCTCTTGTGAGCCTGTCCTGCCAGTAATTCTGGGGGGAGTGGAGAGAACCTTGCACTGGGTGGGGCGGGGCAGGGGGGGTGGTCAGTATCCCGGAGTTCCAGTCCTGCCCCTGCATTTAAGCAGCTGGATGACATTGGGCAAGTCAGTTATTCTTTGTAGATCTCAATCACCTGTAAAATCAGGGGTCTGGAATGCCTCATAATTAAGGCAGTTTAGCATAATGGTTAGGGTACAGGTCCTGGGCCAGCCCAAGTGACCTTGGATGAGTTACTTAACTCATTGCTTCTGTTTCCTTACCTGTGAGATGGAAACAAAAACACACTTCCTCAAAGACTCTTTGTGAGATTTAACCAAATTACTACCTGTAAAGTGCACGGAATACAACCTAGCCCAGAGGCCTTCTTAAATGACAGCTATATATTATGATTATCCCCAAAGTGCTTTATCATTTAAAAATTATTCAACTCCATGACTCTGATACCTCCCCTAAAACTCTTAGTATTCTAGGATTTCACCATTGGGATAGAAAGTGAACACGGAAGGAAAATATTGAAATTGAAGAGTCACATTTTTCTCTCTTACCAATATATTAATAGAAAGTTAAAAGTCATAGAAATTTCTCAAGTTCAAACACAGATAAAATAGGCCATTGATATAAAATGAGCAATTTCACAAGGCAGAAGCCTTAAAAGAGCTGGGGAGAAGGGGAAATGTTTTCTCTTTCAAGAGGAGGAAGCAATATTCACTAAGCACCCAGTGTCTGTAGGGTACTCTACCATCTCATTTCATTAAACCCTCCAACATAACTACCAAGCAGTCATTACTGTGCCCATTTTCCAGATGAGGAATTGGAGGCTCAAGCAGGCTGATCACAGTTCCAAAGGCATATGGCTCTTCAAAGGAAGACTCAGATTCTGCCCACTCCTGATTGCAAAGCCTGTGTTCTTCCACACTAGAAGGCTGGCTCCAGAACACAGACATTCCTCACTCAGGGTGACAGTAGTTAGGGAGAAGTTGGTTTTTATAAAACAAATTATAATTTAAGTGCATCGGAAACATTTTCTGTTTAGAAGACCCCTTACATAAGTTTTGATAGGAAGAAAAAATAAAATCAAATCCTCTGCAAAATGCTATATCACTTCCTAATTTCTTAATATTAGTAACAGGAAAGTAAGAACAGCTGTCAAATTAAGGATTACAATGGAGTAGATAATTGGAATGTAGTGGAAAAGAATTTGAAATCAGATGACCTAGGTTTCAGTCCTACTCTTAGACAGTCACTAGCAGAATACAATCACTCTCTCAGATCTGCTTAAAGATAACTGCAGGGCCTCTCTCATAATTTATGAGCTTGGAGTAGAAGATGAGAAAGCCTCCAATCTCTGTGTGGCTAGTTCTAATTATTTGGTTTTGTCTTAACAAAAAAGAGTGTTTCTAAAATATCTTACAAGTTTGAACACTCAGATACAATCTGAAATAACACCTCTACAAATTCTTTCCAGACTCCTCCCATCACCAGGAGAATCTTGGAATTCACTCCTGGCCCCAGATCTGGGCCTCGAGAGTCCATAATTATCTACAAGGCTTGGCTGCAGGTATTTCCCGCAAAAGCCGGTACTAAGGCCCAGGTGGCAGAAACCAGCTCTTCATTTTGGTTTGGGGTTTTCTGTTTGTTTTGTTTTTACATCTCCTATACCTGGCACTGTGGTGTACCAAGTTCATGTTCAATAAACAACTGTTGAATGAGTGACTGAATCTCTGAATTACATTTATCTGTGCCTGGGTACAGCGCCAGCTACATAATTTATGCGGCCCAGTGCAAAATGCAAATTAACCCCCCTTGTTCAAAAAGCAGGAAAAAACGTGACGTTAAAGGTACTAAAATATAAAACTTTTTCCTTTGTTCTGTGCTCTCTCTCTTCACCTGTCATGGTTTCTTTTATTTGCTATTTAATGTCATTCTAAATAAAGAAAAATCTAAATTTAAATTATTAGCAAGAAACTTGTTCATCTTTATAGTGCATTGTGCTAGCTTTAAATGCAACTATAAGAGACTTCACAGGTCCCTGCCCATGAGGTCGGCCCAGCCTGAGTACAGTCCAAACAAATGAAGGAATAAATGACTAAATTCAAGTTTTCTCCTGGCATGAGTTTACACAACAGTAGCAAGCAAAGTCAAGGACATCTGCTGATGGTAGGAAGAGGGCGTTGTGGAATAGCTTTCTTCAACTTGTAATAACACCAAGAAAACCTCTCATTTAACTGATTGCAAACCAAATTTATTCGCGTGGAGATGAAGTCCTCCGATGGGACACAAAATGTCCAACTAAGTTTCTATCTTCTTTGGGAAAAAAAAAAAAGAACAGAGAAAATATGCTATTAATATAAAGAATTATGGATAGAGAAAATTGCTGGATTTTATTTACTCATATTCCATTCTACCTTCGTGCCTGCAAGAGGCTGGCAAGATATTATATCATAATTATGGAGTCCGCTAGCAGCTTGAGTATCAGTGGATCCTATTGTTCCAAGTCTCTGCAAGCTCATGAGCTCCCAGGTTGCATCACACAGAAAAAGAGCAGGAGCTAATTGCATTGCATGTTTCTACTTCCCCGTTCCCACCATTATCCACATTATTCCCTGTGGGTTCTAATTAGCTCAATCAGAGCTAGGGAGAATAAAGTTTTAAGCAATTTCAAATAACTATGGGGTCTGCTACCACCACAAAATTTGGCAAAATGTTATCCTTACCCAAATACTGTTTATCTCCCATTCCCGGAGAAGCTGGATAGCGTTTTTGTTGTGCTTAGATTTCACCAAGGATAATAGCTTCTTAAATAACATCAACCTAGCTGGTTTGCATTTTGGAGTTTTTGTGGAATTGGAGGGGAAAAAAATCCACTTTGAGTATAATTTTTTTTGGGCTCTTAAGGGGTAGCTGTGAAAATAACAACCAATAACTCTTCTGTGTTCCATTTCCTCTCCCGTTTTATCATCAGCATTGCCCAGAATCCTTCCCTTTAAATCCTTTGCAAACTGTAATGAATGGTACTTAGGAAAAGGATTTCCTAAAGGGTTATACTCTGGGAAAATGAGCTTAATTACTCCAGGTACCAATCAATGATTTAAAGTTTTGAGAAATCACTTTTTTTTTTTCTTTAGTGAAAGCACCTAAAACTTCTCTGAATATAAACAAGACCGGAGTCCCTCCTTCTCCCCATCACATCAGCGCAGTATTAATTCATCTGGCTTCAGAACCTCAGTTCTAATCAGAAAGATGGCTCCTGTGGCCACACTTACAATCAGCTGAAAGCCAAAATGGCCTCATGCAGTCACCCTCCTCACGTCTACAGAGGACTCCTAATGAAGAAAATCATTCGAAGGCAACTGATATGCTGAGACCCGGTTTGTGGTATCTAATGGCTGGAGCTTGGGGGTTCACACCAACTGCCTTCCCCTTAACCTCCAGCCTCCATCGTGGGGAAAGTCAGACAAAACAGGGAGAGGAGACCCAGAGACTTCCAGAGAGGACCTGAGGAGACAACCTAGACAAGAGGCCAAGCCTGCTGCCTCAGGCCTGAAAGCAGCCCACAAAAACATTTTGTTGTTCCCACCTTTCTCCTCCCTACCCCAATACATGGTATTTTATTAGTGGCTAATATATATTTTTTTGTCCGTGCCACGCCACATTCAGAACTTCCCCCACCAGGGGTCGAACCCATGCCCTCCACAGTGGAAATGTGGAGTCTTAACCACTGGACCCCCAGGGAAGTCCAATGAGTGGCTAACATTTAAGTATTGAAAGTATTTTTTTATATAAAACTCCAGGGTGTCAGATTCTTTTGATGATTCACATGTTCTGTAAACAGGAGGCCCACATTCTGACGTGTTAAAAATTGGAAAGTGCCGAGTCAAGACGGCCATCTTTCTGCAGGACAAAGACTCCATGTTCTGTCAACCCCACCCACCAGGCCGGTTCGTTCTTTCACCTGCCTTGCTCCTATAGACATATGAGTTTGGTCCCCTAAATCCAAATCCCAGGGTTCTCCATATGGACCTCTTCTCCAAGTTTCCTCAGTGGATGGTTGGCCTTGTCCAAAATGCTGGCCCATAAAGAGAGAAGAAGATAGAGCAGCAGCTTCTTTTTTTTTTTTTTTTTTTTACAAACAGAGCAATAACTATTTAATGGCTAGTAAATTTAATTGTGGAGATGATTTTTTTTCAATATAGCAGTAAATGTGATTACACTTTGGCTCTGTGTTTCCAAGGTCAGCTGTGAAAAGCCACTTGTCACTTGCCTGGCTGTCTGGGTCACCTGCTCTACTCTCGCTGCCAGAGGCACTGCTAACCAGCCTAGAACCAAGCACACTTAAAAAAAAAATTTTTTTTTTTTATATACAGCAGGTTCTTATTAGTTATCTATTTTATACATATTAGTATATATATGTCAATCCCTATCTCCCTATTCATTCCCCACCCCCGCTTTTCCCCCTTGGTGCCCATACGTTTGTTCTCTATGTCTGTGTCTCTATTTCTGCCTTGCAAACTGGTTCATCTGTACCATTTTTCTAGATTCCGCATATATGCATTAATATACGATATTCGTTTTTTTCTTTCTGACTTACTTCACTCTGTATGCCAGTATCTAGGTCCATCACGTCTCTACAAATGACCCAATTTTGTTCCTTTGGCTGAGTAATATTCCTTTGTATATATGTATCACATCTTCTTTATCCATTCGTCTGTTGATGGGCATTTAGGCTAGAGCAGCAGCTTCTATTTCTAGAAACTTACATAGAGGAAGGATCAGGTATCGTCATTCCCTCATTCAATACATATTTCCTGTGCAACCACCTTGTGCCTGGTACAGTTTGAGGAGCTGGAGTTGCAGTAGCAACAAGATCCCTGCCTTCACGAAGCTTTCTTTCTCTCCTGAGTCAGGCAATAACTAGAAAGACAAATATGCATCACATTGGATAGACGGTGAGTGCTGAGAGACTGAATATACAAACGGATGACAGAATATATATATGAATAGAATTCTGACCCACAACCTGCAGCAACCTGCCCAGGAAACCAACCCAGGAAGCCAGCCTGTTATAATCAGACTTGTAGGAGGTCAGAACGCTATCCCCAGTGATAGTTTAGGAAGCCAGACAATAGCCCCGGTAACAACTGGCTCCAAATGGCCAGGACTTGATTAATAACTGGCAGCTTCCCTAACTTTTGCCCTTGCTTCCAACTTAGGACCAACCAGAGAAGCAAATATGCACCCCTAACCATTCACAGAGGAGGCCCCTTCTAGTTACTCTACCTACAGCCTCCCCAGGATAACAGCCTCCAATCAGGGCACACCTGAAGCCTCCCCTTTTCCACCGTAAAGCTTAGCTACTCCTCTGCCTGCCTCTGAGTCTCTGCCACACGCAAGGGATGGTGGCAGACTCCCTTGCTGGAGCAAACTCTGAATAAGAAGCCTTGGCTTGTTCTCATCTGGCTGGGCTTCATTTATTACCACAGGGCTTTGGAGCAAAAGAGAGTAAAGGGACGGACTGATGAATGGATGGGGAGGTTGAGAAAGAGGTGACATCGGGGGTGAGAAGAGAGGAGGAGGGATGGAAGGAGCCATGGGACTCATGGAAAAGCATCCCGAGCAGAGGGAAGAGCAAGAAAACAAGCTGGTGTGTTCTAGAATCAGTGAGCAGAAGAAAGGCGGGGGAGAGTGCTATGGGAGGAAAGCTGAGAGCTAGGAGAGGCCAGGCTGCAGGGGGCCTGTTGGCCACGGGAAGGACTCTGGATTTCCTCCTGGGTATAACTCAAAGGCGCTGTCAGTTTCTGAGCAGGACCGTCACATGTCCGGACTCCACACTCAGCCTGCTGTGTGGAGAATAGAGGGCAAGGGTGGAGGTGGCAGAGAGGTTACCGGCCATCACAGTGATCCACGTGAGAGGCGATGGCCATCAGGACCAGCAGGGAGCAATGGGGGTAGCTAGATGCGGCCAGGTTTGGGATATTAATATTGCTGGGGAGTTGAATAGAAGGTGATAAAGAAAGCAAGGCATCCTATTCCCCCTTCCTCCTATTTTCCAGCCCAAATTAGTAGCTCCTCCTGCTTCCAACCCTGACACTCCCAACACCACCCTCTTCAAAGTCACTTGCTCGGCAGTACAACTAGATATAGACTGATGTAGCCAAGAGTGGATGAGGCCAAGCATGTGGCCTGGGAGTTTGTGAGGTGAGAACAGGAGTGGTAACAGCCAAGCCAGGGTGGTCTTTCTGTGAAAAGTTCTGAGGCCCCTTATCTAAAAGGCTCCAGCCAACTGAAGAAACCTCCAGGCCTCTCAGAGCACCTTCCTTCAGAGGGACCAAGGTTACTCTCTTTATTTCTGTCAGCTTTACTCCCCTTGTCTGGTGGTGCCAGGAGCTCGTGGCCGACATTGTCGACGCCCACAGTTTCCAATCCCCATGTCTGTCTGGCTCCCATGTCTGTGCGAGCCAGCCTGGCTTCCAGCCATCTTTCCAGGCTGCAGGGGCCTGGGAATGTGAATCCTCCCCCCCGCCCATCCCCACAGCAGCCCAGGGCAGTGCCCCGTAGGTGGGGAGTGAAACACTCCAGCTTTCTTACTCCTTGGCCAAGGTTGTTTTGAGGTGTGTGTTTTCTACCAAAGTGACCCACTGTAGTAACCAGCCGGAGAGCACCCTTCCTGTCTTGCCTCACCCTTACCTTACACTGCCCTGCCCAATCAGCAGCTTGCCCTTGAACTCTTGGCTCAAGGTCAGCTTCTGGGGGACCGAAATTCAGACCACCTGTTATGACCCGAATGTTTGTGTTCCCCCAAAACTCCTATATTGAGACTCTAACTTTCGGGGTGATACTATGAAGAAGTGAGGCCTTTGGGAGGTGATTAGCTCATGAGGGTAGAGCCCTCAGAAATGGGCTTTAGTGCCCTTAAAGAAGGGACTCCCAGAGGGCTCCCTAGCCCCTTCCACCATACAAGGATACAATGAGAAGTCACCAGTCTACAACCTGGAAGAGGACCCTCACCAGAACCTGACCTTGCTGGCACTCTGATCTTGGACTTCCAGCCTCTAGAACTGTAAGCAATAAATTTTGACTGTTTATAAGCCCCTGTCTATGGTATTTTATTATAGCAGCCTGACTGAACTAAGACAATACCTATGACAGATTTTTTTTTTCAGTTCCTAGATAGTATCCACGTATTGCAAAACAAAAACCAAATCACCTCCAGGTCATGGTTTATAAATACCATTGCCTACTAAAAGGAACTATGCTCCTTGGAGGAAAGGCTGATTCTAGGGCTGGGGCAGGGAAAATACAAGATCATGGAACATCTAATACCAAAAAGTGAGGAAGTCCTCAAAGAATGACAAGAATATGTTAAAAGAACATAGAAGGAAGCTTGAGGGAGTTCCCACTGGCAAAATTTGGGACAACTTGAATACCAAAACAAAGAAAAACATTAGTGTCTTATAACCAACTGAATAAAATAAGAATCCATGAGTCTATCCAGATAATAAAGAACTTATATAAACATGAAAAAGGGAAAGCTCTTCCTTTTAATGAAATGTTGACTAATAAGTATAGAATTAGTGAAACCATCATAGAAAAAATTGAGGCAAAAAAATCACCAGTGATGCTAAATCTAGAAAAAAAATCTAGAAAGGAAAGTTTGATGAGGAATGCGGTATTTATACGGTCTCAGAGTATCTCCCCACTATTTACTTGTTAATTATAAAGGAGAAAATAGTATCTATACAGTAGAGAAAATGGAACAAAATAAAGACCATCCTCTTAGACATGCTCAAAGATTGTCACTTATTCCTTAGTAAGAATGGTATGGGGAATAAGATCAGAAATCCAGTGACTGTATCACATACATCTTTGTTGTATATGCTATGCTTACATCAATGCGCTAGTGACACGTACATGGGTGTAGGGCCATTTTTAACTGCTTTCTTTACTCTTTTCATCAAGACTAGGTTTTGTTAGAGAACCATGCCACAACCAGATGAGCCCCCTCTGACCATTCTTCAAAATCATCAGTGTTCAGGGTTGAAAGACAATGAAAGAGGCCGTGAGTGAAGTTGAGTGAGCTAAGGGAGCTCTCACAAAGCCAACGGCCCCAAGGGAGCTATGGTCACTTTTGGTCCCTAAATGAATATGCCTGCTACCTCTTTTTGCTGCTTAAATCGGCTTCCTATCCTGTAGCTGCCTAACATTTAAGCATTAAGTTGCAGCATAATCGTCTTTCTCTGCCTTCCTTCCCCTGCATTGAAAAGATCGGGGCTCTTTACATTTTCTTTTTCTTTTTTTCAAACCAATTCACAGATGTTTATCATTTAAAATCAGAAGTTTTCAAACTTTTTTAGCGGCAGGTAGTGGGCTGAATGTCAGCCCCCAAAAAAGATAGCTCTCATGTCCTAATCCCCAGAACCTGTGAATGGGACCTTATTTTTAAAAAATTCCTTGCAGACGTAATTAAATTAAGTGTCTTGGGATGAAGAGATTATCCAGATTTATTCCTGTAAATCCTAAATGCCATCACAAGTATCCTTATAAGAGAGTGTCAGAGGGAGATCAGACACATCTACAGAAGAGAAGGTGATAGGAAGATGGAGCAGAGAGATGCAGCCACAAGCCGAGGAATGCCAACAGCCACGAGAAACTAGAGAAGATAAGGAATGACTCTCTCCTAGATCCTCTAAAGGGAGTGTGGTCCTGCCGACACCTTGATTTCAGACTTCTGGCCTCCAGAACTATAAGAGAACACACTTCTGTCTTTTCTTAAGTCACCAAGTGTGGCAATTTGTTATAGGAGCCACAGCAAACACACACACGCAGAACCTTCCTTCAAATGACATCTTACACAGCACCCCCAGCACCACGTAAAACAGGTCATAGGAGAGCTGCTGTCGAACACGGGTGGGGAGCACCAGCCTTCCATCGCAGGCCATCTCTCCCCTCCACCCTCTCCCTTCCTACTCTCCCAGGGACCTGGGACACTGAAGGCACACTCCCAATGGCCAGGGAGCACCATGCAGCTCTACGGAACAGGGTTGGAAATGCTTCTTCTAAATCATCCATCATAGTCAGGATTCTAATGCTTTCTTTCCCTGGGCCTGCATCCCATCCCGCATATCTACTTTTCCTCTCCTTTCTTTTCTTATTTAACCAACCCTTGCATTACATGAGTGTCCTTTGGAAAAGATGTACAAAAACAGGCATGTGGGTTTCATGGTTGGCTCCCAGTCTCTGAGCCACAGCCTCTGGAACGTTCTCCTGATAAAGACAGTTCATTCTGGCTTCTGTCCCCTGTTTTAAACGTGTGGTCAGGTGTCTTCCTTTCTTCCTCAGCCTCCAGTTTTCATTCTACCTCTACTCCCAGGGTTCACCTTTGGTCTGTTCCAGAACTTTCCTTTTGATCTCATTTGATGGTTTTCAGCTTCAGATTCCTGATCTTGATGCTGGCTTGTGGTTTTATTTTGGGCACCCTCTGAAGCTCTCCTGCTAGTCCTGAGTCACCTGCTCCAGACCACACATTACTTCCCCACAATCAGCAGGTGTTTCCTGCCATCCCATCTAGGCTTTCTGAAGCCAGTAGAATTATTCCTTCAAGTACCATCCAGAGTTATTTCTGTATATTTCAATGCCACTCATAGGCCATGATTAACACCCAAGATGCAGAGGCAAAATCACGTACCTTATAAAAATTCTATGAGTAGGACATGGAAGACCAACTTTGTACCGCAATTAGCATACACCTTAGATCATAATCTGAAGACTGCCCACACATTCTTCTCTGCATTTTTATCATTCACTGTTAAATGGCATTGATGTAACAGCTTCCCGTGCAGCCTCTCCCTACTTCTCACGAAACAGAGATGGCTCAACTTTCATGCTCAACTTCCAAACAGTCTGTACATTCACACATCATATATTGTCACACCAAACCTCTTTCCCCATGCTTTCATTCAACACTTTTATTCAATAGTTAAGGAATGATCAATTCAAGCTATCACATGCTGGTGTTACCCAAGAGTGAATTGTTCTGTTTCAGTCCAGAGATGTTTGTGCCATTACTTGGATGTTTATTATATTTTGTCCTATTATTTTATAAAAATGAATAGAAAACAGAAAAAGGAAAGTGCTGATACAAGTGATAAGAAGTATAGTTCATGTAAACAATACCTCGAGACAAAGATGAAAATCATTAAGCAGCCAGAAGACAGAGAATCTTTCACCTTAATCTGATTCTCATTGGACTTAGGCAGGTCAATTGTGTGTTCGATTAATTAGAAAGGAAATGAACACAGTTAAAGAACATGTACCAAATGTTGGCAATAAATCATAAATAATTGTGTTTAAAAAACTGAGGTGTAATTAGGGATCTTATTTTTTTCATCTCTCTGGGAATGGAACTCCTACCTCCTTTATATCAAATAAGTCTATTGTCTGGCTTTCCCACATGCAACTCTTGTACAAATTTTCAAGAATGTATTACACGTGAAAGGAGAGAACTGCCTATACTTAGGACCAAAAGAAAGAGGCAAAAATATTAAAGTGTAAACTGATATCAACCTAATACCAGTATCCAGAAGGAATTTACTTGTACTTTAAAACAAATAAAACTGAACTGAGAAAACCTAACCATGAGCTTCTCCCCAGGACAGAGACCAACTGAACAAAAATACAATGTCAAAGACCCTTAAGACAAACCTCCACAAATATGAAACAACCTATGCACAAGGGTATTCATGGCTGAGGCATTTCTAGTAGCAAAAGACTGGAAACCCAAATGTCCCTCAGTAGGGGGCTGTGTGAATAGCCCATAATACACAGTGGAGAACCATGTAGCAAAGTCAAGATCTCTATGAATTAATATGAAGTGACTTCTAGAAAATATTGCTCAGTTAAAAAAGCAAAGCACAAAATATTATATAGTTTGACATCTTTTATGTGAGAAAGAGAAATGAATGTACACAGAAAATTTGCTTATTTTTCAAAGAAACATAAAAATTAGCTAATGTCTATAGAGGGTGGTGATAATAGGGTGGAGAAGAAAGAGATAGGAACTTCTCTAAATATACTCTTGTATATAATTTTGACTTTTGAAGTATGTAAATATTCTACATATTTAAAAATTAAATTAAATAAAATATAAGCCTTAAAATCATACACAGAAACAAAATGAATTCAACTGTCTATAAAATTGGATATCACACAGAGAAAAGCAGTATTCAAAATTTCTTTGAATACAAAACTATGACTGTACCTCCTTAGGGTGTATATTCTAAAAGCAAAGAAGAGTAAAGAAATATTAAACAATTTACTATGAACTTAATATTAGAATTCTAAATTTTAAATTATTTTATGATTATTATTTTTTAGGGGGGGATACGTGAGAATTTTATACCCAGCCAAGTTATCTCTTACATGTAAAGGTAAAATATGCTACCACATAATCTTCTGTGGAAAAAGAAGTCACCAAGAGAAGAATCACATTTAAGATACGTGTCAGTTGTATAAAATGGTTTATCAGTCTTCCCTTACTCAGTCTAAGCCTCAAACAAGAATAACTGTTGGATTTTTATGTTCCAATATGGATTCCACATCTCAGGATACAGGTTGACCCTGCAATGCTACCCTTGGCTGCTCTCTTTATCTTACCAATGCCAGAAAGCATGTTTACTGAGTCCTGTTCTTTATACCAGAGCTCAGATAAAAGCTTTTGCCATGTTTGATTACCACTTAAAATAACCTATATTATTCTGTTCCAGTACTTGCTCCAATAACAGATATTTACATGGTTAAGATGTTATGAAGAGAGAATCATTAAAGTATTTCTTCTTCCCTCTTCCATGAAAGCATAGCTGCATAGAGCAACATAATAACCATTTCCATTGCCAAAGAACTCAAGTAATTATATCCTGCAACTTTAAAACTCATACTGAATGACCTAAGCCTCAGAGATTTTTGTTTTTCCAATGGGTAAAAACTAAATAAAAAACTAGTTCATAGCAGATATTATCTTCTTCAATCCATCTTTTTATCATCTTCCACCTAATAGTTACAAATGTCCCTGCATCAGCTATATTTTAAACTTTGAAATGAATACATTTTGAAACACATACAACAAAATGGAATATTAGCATTTATCTCTGGATGGTGAAATTCTGTGTAATTATTTTTTCCTTATACTTTTATGTTCTTCAAGTTTTCTGCAAAGCATATATATCACTTTCATACCCACAAAAATAGATGTTTAAATCAGTACATACAGTTTTGTATATATAATATGATCATAATTTTTTTTTTTAAATATGCACCCCTGAACACACAAAGAAAACCAACATGGTTACTTTTTCTAAGATCGTAATTGTTTTCACCTTCCCTCTGCTTTTCTGTATTTTCCAAGTTTTCTATGATGAATGTATGTGTATTACTTTTATCATGCTTTGGGGATTTTTTGTGGTTGTTTTTGGGGGTGAGGAAAAGAACAAGTCAAAATCACTAATCAGTTGGAAATCACCAGGTTAATTGTTACTAATTTAAAACGAGGATAGGGGATAGGCAAAAAAGAGGTATTAAGACATGCTTATACTCAGATGCACTCAGCTTCATTGTCTGCTCCAGCCACACATGGCGAGCAGCAATGAACACCCTTATCAGATGCATCTCACCTATGTTCCCAGTTCTCAGTCCTGTACCTTTATGGGTCATAGCAGGAAGGAGGTGGACTTTACTACCACCCTTCCTTCCCCAAATTTTCAACCGCGCCCTGAAACCAGTACAGCCCAACCACATGAACGCTGTTTCTGCCAGGCACGTGAATTGGAGAGCTGTGTGTTTGTTTGCAAAGAAAGACGTGGTCGCCTTGTAAAACCCAGAATTAAGTTCCCTAAACAGATTTTGGTTCACAGGACTCTTTCAAACTGCATTACTTTTCCCCTAATAAAGTTTTCCTCCTTGCTGCCACAGTAGAGAGAAACATTTTATGGCTCGCCTTTAAAAATGATGTGGCAGGAGGTTGATAGCACAATAAGAAATTTGATTCCCCTGATGGAAAAAGCAACCCTCACAGATGTTACTCTATAGCAACCAATAGCCTCTAAGTACAGATACCTCTGTTTTTTTAAAAACATCCCAGGGTAAATGCCTGTTGTGCATTTTGTAACAAACTGACAAGTTTTCTTTTGCTTTTGTGTTAGCCTGAGTGACCCAAAAGGAAAAGAAGTATCTGAACCTCCATGGGCTTCAGAACAATTTTTAATAATCCGTGTTGCCTCTGTACTACATGATGACAAGGAACACACAGGAGCGGGTGCTGTTACAAGTCCTCGCCCCGTGAGTGTTTATACTAGCACTGTGCTCATAATCATTCCTCTTCAAGCCTCGCTGTGGGCAGAGTGATATTTTCTTCTTTGTTTTATTTTTCCTAATACCCTTCACTATGGTATCCAATATTTCTTTGGCCCTTCTGGGGCACCTTAGACCAATTTTTTCAGGAAATGTGTCTATGCTGCTTTATTAATTCCATTCTTGGGCTGTCATTTTATCTATCTCTGCCCCCATTCCATACTCCAAATGAGACCAACAGCTTTTCTCAGAGTGGAAAAAACTGGGCTTTAGAGGTAGATGTGCTTTGACTCAAATCCCAGCGCAGACACTTTCTGGGATGATGAGTTAGAGTGGGCAACTCATTCTCCCTAAGATTCAACTTGATCACTTCAAAGACAGATAAATAGCAGTTATCACAAGGCTGCCACAACAAAAAGAGATAGAGTATGGAAGCTTCCAGCCAATAGCAGATCTCATGGAAGGACAGCTATTATTCTAATCAGTAACATCATTAACAATTGTCTTCACCCACCCCTCCTGTCAATGTCCTGCCTTGTAAGATATCACTAAGGACTTTTCTTATTGCTTTGTTATTTCATTGTTTCGATGAGTTTAGGGTCGTTCTGAGCTCTGCATATTTTGCTGTGTGCTTTCTCTGCTTTATCACCCAAGACAATTAAATACCTTTGGTCTGAGTACCAGCCCCTCTGGGTCCCCACCATTAAACCTTAACAAAAGGTAGAGCTGTGTCCACCTCTTTTGTTTCCTGTGTTGACTTAAGTTTCTATACAGCAAACACGCCTGAGCATATGGACTTGTCCAGACATGTGAAAGTGAAGCATCCACCTGCCCAGGGCTTACAGTCTAGAAGAGAGACCAGATATGCACAGCCGTAACTCTGCTAGAGGAAGTGGAGCTGAACTTTTTATAAGTGATTTTACTTTATGAACAGTAATAAGATAGTACAACTCAGCTTGACTTGGATAAAGCCTGAAGCCACGCTACAGCAGAAGATGTCTGAGCACCTTCTTGTATTTCCAGGTTGCAAATAAAAGAGGAGGAGGGGTAAAGGACAAATACTGTATCACTCCCTTTACATGAACTATCTAGAATAGGAAAATTCACTACGACAGAAAGTAGATTAGAGATTACCAGGGGCTGAGGGGAGGGGAGATGGGGAGTTACGGCTTAATGGTTATTGAGTTTCAGTTTGGGGTGATGAAAACAGTGGTGATGGTTGTACACATTATAAACGTCATTAATGCCACTGAATTGTACACTTACTAGTGGTTAAAATCACAAATTTCATGTTCTATATATTTTACTACAATAAAAAAAAGAAAGTGAAATAAAAATACAGAGTTCCAGACAGTAAAGTATCTCCCTTCCCCGCCAGCCACTCTGAATTACATGTACTTGTGTACACAAGCCTTCCATAGCAATTTAGCTGGTGAGGGTTTTTTGAAAGCCTGATATGTGTCAGGCACTGTGACGGATGCTGCAGAAGAGCAAAAAGAATCTCATGCCTGTGCTCAGTCCAGACCCACAGCCCAAAGCACCATCGTCCTGTTCATCCAGCTCAAGTGCCCCATCCTTCGGGAAACTTCTAGGATCACCAGGTTGGGATGAATTGCCCTCTTGTCCTTATGCCCATCGCTTTTGTTGCCCAGTTGTCTGGGCAACTGGAGTTGTCTCCCTTGTATTTTGCCCTTTACATGTCGGTCTTTGCCCCACCCAGAACCCACACCTGCCCTGGCAAACTTCTTCCAGGTCTAAAATCTGACGTTTCAACTTTGCACCTGCCCCCTCACGCAGTGCGTGCGCAGTAGCCCTCAGTCTAGGTTGAGTTCAATCTTCTGGAAAGCAATGCTTTCAGAGCCTGCCAACTGCCCAGTAGCAGCCCCTCCCCGACTCTGCTTTAATCACTTAATCCTCTCATCCCTCCTCACTGTACTGCCTTTATAAGCTGCTTCTTAAACATGGACAAAAAATAGAAAAAAGGACTATTTCTCCTTTGTGAATTATCCTTAGCCCCAGGAGATCTGAGATGTCTTCAGGTCAGGCTTCCTACCTCCAGCTGATAAAAGGAACACACCTATGAGTGTTCGATGCACAACGAGAATTTTAATTCCAGATAAGGTCAATCATTAGCAATCAAAGAAACAAATGTGAGCAAGAGAAGGAAGAATGAGGGGGAATATTCCATTATACAAACAGGAAGAATGTGTGTAGTAAATGACCAGCAGTCCTAGAGAGCTGATTTCTCCTTCTTCCTTAGAGCTCACGCTAACCAAAACACATATCAATACATGCAAAGACTTGGGAAAACCTGGGTGTAATATGTGCATATTTGTATTTTAATGTACAAGCCTTGGTGAGGACAAAACACAGGGCAGTTTTAAACATGCGATAATAAGAGCTACTGTTTATTAAGTACTTACTACATGCCAGATACCACTAAAGCTGACATATATTAGCCTACTGAACCCCTACAGTAATCCTGAGAGGACATAAATACCATCTCCTTGAGGACACCAGCTCCCAGAGAGGGTAAGTCCCTTGTCCAAGATCACACAGCTGGCAAGTGGCAAAGTCAGGATTCAAACAGGTTTTTCTGATTCCAAAGTTAATATCTTATTTAATACCCTAAATTGACTACTCACTGGTCCCTAATGCTCCCTGCTTTTGCCTGTCTTTGTACTTTTGCCAAAACTCAAGGATCATTTCCAGTTCCTGCCTTTATTTACTCCCCACTCAGTCATCAGGTCTTACTGGCACTGCCTCCAAAATACATCCCGAACCTGGCTCATTCTCCTCTTCCCCCACTGTTCCAGTTCAGATCAAGCCACCATCACATCTGGCCGGGATCCCAGTGTGGCCTTCTAGTTGGTCACTCCCAACACCTGTTTCTCCATGTGACAACCAGAGCGATCTTCAAAAAGCATCAATCACCCTCCTGATTAAACCTTCCAAAGCTTCCCATTGACTTTAGGATAAAATCCTAAGTCTGACCATGGTCCCCAAGGCTTGTTCTAGGCAGACCCTGTTTTTGACCTCATCTCCTTATATCCACACCCTGCTCCACAGTCCACTGCACTCCAGCCCACTGGCTTTCTCCCACCCCCTCCAAATATGCCACTGCTGCCTGCTTACATAGAATACTCTTCCTATGGGCCATCTTTTCATCATCGAGGTCATCTCAGAGAAACCTTTCCCAGCCTTTCTACCTAAAGCACCAGCACCCATCCCCTGTGACCACACCTAGTCATTCTCTATCCTGTCCCATTTTTATTCTCTCTGTAGTACCTTCTTCTAAAATCTTATCAGCTATTGATTTAAATATTTGTTGGCTGTTTCTCCGACCCCACCTCTCAACTAGAATGTAAGCTTCATGAAGGCAGCTACTATATCTCCAGAGCTTGGAACAGTGGCTTGTATGTACCAGATGTTCAGTAATCTCTGGTTCAATTAATGTGAGTTGCTCTCTCTGCACACCCTTCTCTTCCATCTTCACCTAACTCCTATTGTCTCTCAAATCCAGCTCCAAGAACACCTCTTCTGAGACTCTCAGAACTCCCCTGAGAGTTGAACTCCCCTCCTCTCTGTATCGTCTATTATCTTCCATCAGAATATTTCTCAAACTCTACTATCATTGTCTATCTCCCGCACTGGATCATGACCTCCCCTGTCTTTTACTTCTGTGTTCCTATTCTCCAACACAGCCTGGTTACACAATAGCAGCTCAATATATGTCTGATGAAAGAATAAGCAAATGAATCATGTATTATTATTTTTTGGCAAAGGTAACTAATGTTCATGGGGGAGAACTTCTTGGAGAGCTCTTAGAAGAAACTGCACTGAAGAAACCCAAACAATTTTTAAATGTGCCTAATGTCTTAAAGCTTACATTGAAAACGACAGTCAGGATTCAGGGAGGGATGTTATAATCCTAGCTAATGATGCATGGGAAATGACTAGTAAATCCTGGTTGGAAGATTGACAGGGTAAGGAATGAGGTCTCAGACATGGATGTCTCCAGTGGCCACCATCACAGAACACACCATTTCCTTGAAACACCCACCAGGTCAAGCTATGGCCCCATGAAGCCTTTACCCTGAGAGAGCAGACTTTTCCAAGGAGGATGAACAGCTAAAGGCTCCCAAATGCTCCAGCTTTATCCCCTGTACAGCATGGGTAAACTAACCAAATTCTGAATTCTTGGATCCCCTTTCCTTTAAACCCATGACAACAGCCCCTTCTCTGAAGAGCAGTCTTTCCTTGGCCCTGTTAATCCATCTTTCTGTCTATAGCCATGGTTTGGGGTCTGGTTTAGAAGATGCCTGTGCTGATATCTGATCTCACCGCATAGGACTGATTTTTCTAGCTTGTGTCACAGAGCTCTGGGGATATCTCACTGTTCACCCTATGCCATCTACATGACAATGGTCTGGAGTTTTCATTTTGTCATTTATTAAATCCCAGTGTTCTCTGGCAGCGAAGGATTATTTCTTCTTGCTGTCTGACCTTTACCCTTTCCTGCATCTTTATTTAAGTTGTTGATAGAATTCCCCCCCGCACCAACTCCCTGATCAATTGTGATTTTGTTGCACGTACAATGGCATGCAATACATAAACCTTGTCTCTAGGATTGTACTGGCTCCCTCCCTAAATTGCATTCTCAGAAGCAACTGACTCACTTCTCTGAGTTGAGTCTATTTAGTCAATATGGGGTCAAAAAGGCTGGGAGGATGGATTTATGGGAGTTCCTACGTACAATTTAGTAGTAAATTCTTCTAACACATTTACTAAACACCACAAAGTTGGGTTCTATTTTGCTAGCCCTTCTTACTTCAGGTGTTAACAAAACAAATTATTTCTTAGCTGACACTGAGTTCTATTATGTTGTACTTTTGTGCATTTAAAACATGGATCGCTGGAGGTTTTCTGGTTTTGTTTTTTTATTCAATTGTTTTTGCTCTACTTAGTGGATTTAATATTTGCTTCATGTTGAAAGAAAGCAGTGGAAAAATTGCCTTATTATTGATGACTTTTTACATTCTTAGCCCCTTTGCTGAAAACAACAGATCTAATCTCAGCCCATCTCAGTCCAGTCACTTAGAAATCACTCCTCATAATTGTCACCAAACATGAGTTCATACTCATCCTTGTCAAAATCTCCTTCTATTCTGCGAGGAGAGCAACTAGAAAAAAGGGAATCAAACCATCTTGAATCTCCCTCAGTGTTAAGACTCAAGAATCTCACCATAAAACTGGTAACAAGAGGGCAGAACTGAGGATTAGGTGCTTCTGGCCTGCACTTGATCCTGTGGGGTTTCATTATTGAAAAGTCATAATGCAGACAGACAATGCCAACATCATGATGCTGAAGATCTGAAATGTGATCTTTTGGAGACAAGATGAATCCATATACTCAGTAGCTCTTGTGGAGAGACCAAAAAGAAAATGATGTCATCAACCTGAGTGATTTTTGAAACATTCGAAGTAGCACTCCCAACTCATGAAAAAACATTCCAGCACCCCCAAGATTGCTTGAAGCATTTGATTCATACTCAAGGTTTTAGCTTTGTATAGAACAGTGATAATCCTCTTTATCATCAGGCAAAAGGGGAGAAGGCTGAGAACACTAAGTCAATGTAATGGCCAGGGCTCAATTTAACTCAACAAATGCTGAGTGCCTGCTGTGATCAGGTATTGTGCAGGATAGTACAGACATGGAAATCCATCAGACAGTCCGTGCTCTTAAGGAGTTCCTAATCTGTGTGGAGAAACAGACACATAAATAATTAAATACAATTGTAGGTGAAATAATAGAGGTATACACAGAATGATATGGAAACATATGGAAGGGCTTTCAGCGCAAGGGAAGGGAATTCAAAGAGCAGAAAGAATCAGAATCATTATTCAAATTCCCTTCCTAGGAAGTTTATAATTCTTGCCCAGAGAGGTCACAATAGTTTATGTCTGGTCAAAACACAAAAATAATAGTTTTAAGGCTGCAGGATACAGAAAGTAGCAAAATTTTATATGAGCCTTTGAATCATCAAAGCATGAAAATTATGTGGTGTGTCGTGTGTGTGTGTGTGTGTACTCACAGGCATACTTGGTGAATGTAGCCTTAGATAATAGGTACTTTACTGTACTTTTGAAACATGGGTTGACAAAGAACTAATTGAATGAGAATTACAACCCACACATGTGTAATATATTAATCTCCTCACAGGTTTAAAGATAATCAGTAATCTGCCCACACACGCAAGAATCCACAGTAAAATTCACTCGAATGATTTCAGTTATGCCTTCTTCATTTCAGAACATTCGTCTTTTAGGAGAAAGGGTGGTACTCCCTCATCATGCTGGAGGAAGTGAACGCTTCGTTTGAGTTCTAGCTTCTCGGGGTTTTTTTTGTTTGCTTGTCTGTTTGTTTTTACCTTCTCGTTTTTTAATCTCACTTTTTAAAGGAAAGAAAAATAGCACCAGTTGAACACCTACTATGGGAAAAACATAAATCCTTTAACTATATTACACTTAGTTAATCTTTTCTGCCATTCTCCAAGGAAGGTATTGTTATTCTTCAGACCCTATGCGTATCACACCATACACATTTTACAGGTGAGAAAATGCAAATTTGAGGAAAAGCCTAAAGCCCCACACCTAGGTCTGATTTCTTCTAAACACATTTTCCCAAGAACATAGAAGATTGTCCAATACAAGGAGTTTGCCTTCTATTCCCTATATCTCTCCACAGTTCATCACAGAAACAATAGTCTGAGTCAATAATAGCTATGTTGGGTTTCCTCAATCTAAGCAAGTAGAGGCTGAGTATAGATTCACAGGTGCTTTATTTAGGGAAGAGAAAGTCCTAAAATATTTCATAGCCCTGTAGCCTACATTTTTCCAGAAATTATTCCAATGTCAAATATTATAGTGCGGCACCATGAATTATCAAAATTATTTTAAAAAGGAGCTTCTAATGAAAATGGCCTCCCTCATATTTTCATGGAAATAACTGAAGACACACTCCAAGAAAAGATAAGACTCTCTACTCTAAAACCCAAACTAATAGTGAAGATATTTCCATAAAAATGAGTGACCCAGGGCTTCCCTGGTGGCGCAGTGGTTGGGAGTCCGCCTGCTGGTGCAGAGAACACAGGTTCGGGCCTGGTCCGGGAGGATCCCACTGTGCCGCGGAGCAGCTGGGCATGGGCACTGCAGCTGCTGGGCCCGCGTGCCTCGGCTGCTGGGGCCCGTGAGCCTGGGTCCTGCGCTCTACAGCGGGAGAGGCCACTGCAGTGAGAGGCCTGCGCACCGCAGCAGGGAGTGGTCCCCCGCTCGCAGCAGCTAGAGAAAACCTGCATGCGGCAGCGAAGACCCAGTGTGGCCCACTGATACCAGATAGAGGAGGGGTTGAGAAAGCTGGAAGATCGATTTCCGCCTCCTGCACTGTCTGCTCCCTAGTTACCAACACAAGGTCTGTGCCAACCAGATCTTTGAAACGTGGGTACCACTTTCTGAGTGTGCCATTGCACATTTTAAAAATTAGTGATTTTTAAAAAATTGTGGTAAAATATACAAACATGAAATTTACAGTGTTAGCCATTTTTAGGTGTCCAGTTCAGTGGCATTAAGTACATTTACATAGTTGTGCAACCATCACCACCATCCATCTCCAGAACTTTTTTTATCTTTCCAAACTAAAATTCTGTACCCATTAGAAAACAACACTCCTTTCTCCTCTCCCCCAGCCCCTGGCAAGCACCATTCTACTTTCTGTCTATGAATGTGACTACTCTAGGTGCCTCATATAAATGAATCATACAGTATTAGTTCTTTAGTAACTGGATTATTTCACTTAGCATAATGTCTACAAGGCTTAAGCATATTGTAGCTTTTGTCAGAATTTCATTCCTTTTTAAAGCTGTATCATATTTCATTGTATGGATATACTACATGTTGTTTATCCACTCAACCTTCAATGAACACTTGGCTTCCAACTCTAGGCTATTATGTGAATAATGCTGCTATGTACATGGGTGTACAAATTAAGTTACTGGTCATTTTATACACCCAATTGAAGGCTGTAACTCCTAAATATCAGCTAGGGAGAAGATAGAGGAATTTGGAGTGAAGAAGATAGCATTAGTATATTAAATTCTGAGAGATGAAGGTACCTTAACTGAAATATCAAGGATATGATAGAAAAAAGTAGAAACTCTATGTAAGTACACCAGGTGACTACTGGGTCAGGCGGAGAAGGAAGAAGAGCATCTCAACCCAGCCCAGGAGAAGTGCCATAGAGTAAACCCTAATAACACCAGATTTGGGGTTAGGGCAGTGTGCATACAATGACCCCTGAGAAGAAGTTGTGATCACCACCAAAGTGGACAGACTGTGGGGTCAAGTTCCGACCTCTTTGTAGACAAATCCTGACTCTATTTAGATCCTCTTTGTTTGAGGATGAGAAAACAGAAGGATAAAAAATGAGATTTATGAAATATCACTACACAACAAGAGAAAATCATACTAAAGACTTGAGGGGAAAATAGGTACTTCTGAAAATGATTTACTACTAAAACCAGATGAAAATGATTGTTGCAATGGGCATCCTCATTAGAAGATCTAGAGACATAGCCTTTGTGGAACAGGACAGAAAACCACAAGAAAGATCAAGATGTAAGAATAGCAGAGTGAGATGAAAATGGGAACTTGAGGAAAGATGTCAAGGATTCTAGAACGTAATAGGAGAATTTAAACCCACAACAGAGACAGTAAATAACAGAAATGCATTTATAAAATCAAATCAAAGACAAAAAGAAAAGACAAAAATTGTAACAGATAATTAGAAAGAAACCAGAATAGCTGAAAAAGAAGGAATATCAAAAACAAAAGAGGAAGACTGCCACCATGTCCTGCCCACTGTCAGCCACATACAGTGGAGTATCACTCCAGGACCTTGCTTCAGATGTGTCACATAAGTCTGAGCGGAGAGGCTTGGAAAACCAATATAGAGGAAAAGAGGTCTAAAGAGGGTTGGAGGAGGTCATCAAGAGGACGTGACCACTGGTTGACCCCTGACCTGGAACCAGGGAATTGGAGGCTCCTCACCCCCTCCCCTGTCTGCCCACCATTCCCATAGCTTCAAGGACGCAGCCTTGAGAGAGTAGGTGTTGTTGAGACCATCTGGACTGAATACATGACTGAACTCTGATAGAGTCTCTTTATAAACATTTAAGATCCTGGCAGGTGGGTGTGGAGATCTACTTGTCTTGCAGCACCCAAGACAAGCCTCTAAGGAAGTTCCTTTGTTATTAAACCTGCCATCTACCAATTTGGAGTGGCTGCCTCTTTCTCTGGTCTCTCCTTGCCATCTGTGTATGGCGGCCAGTTTGTGAACCAACAGTTAGGAAGAATTTTAATAACAAACTTTCTGGAGACCCTTTGATTATCTACAGTCAGAGGGAGATAGAAAGCTGAAGGAAGGGCTATTGTGACCACACCCTGGGAAGTGCCAGACAGGTAGTAGGACCTGGTAAATGTTGGTAAGTGTTATTTAATGAAAAAAGGGTCAGAGCTAGCACCAGGTGTTTTGTTAAGATGGAAGGGAAAACAAATAGTTCTGAAATCTGAGGAGACAACTAGGAAACACAACTTTTTGTCCTTAAAGAAGAGTTTTTGTGGAGCTTGAAAACCTGGAAGTATGTTTCATATCAACAAGTCTGCCCTTTTATCCAGTTTAGTCCTGAAACAAAACAAAATTTTATTTTTATGGTTGAATGAGTTGAGAATACATTATGCCCACTCTTATGTCTGGAATGATCTTTATCTCCTTTTATTACATTAGCTCCAAATGAACTTTTCCAATTTTCCGTCACATACCTTGGTAGTCTTTTTTTACCCTCTGATTGAGGCTATGGAACAGGATTGAAGTGAGGAGGTAAATACTTAAAAATTTGGAGCAACCAGTCAGCTAGGAAAGAAAAGAAAATATTAAAACCTTCCTCTTGCTCACTTTTTCTCTCTTTTAACAAAAATTTCCAGTCTTTTTTTTCCAGTCCTCTCAAGTTACCCACTTGTTCCTCAAAGGGTTATTGGAAAGTTACTAATTTTTTTTGTTGGAATGTGGTTTGTTTGCAGTGTTGTGTTGGTTTTAGGTGTGCAGCAGAGTGATTCAGTTAAATATATATATTATATATTATTTTTCAGACTCTTCCATTATGGATTGTTGCAGGATGTTAAGTATAGTTCCCTGTGCTGTACAGTAGGACTTAGTTGTTTATCGATTTTGCATATGGTAGTGTGTATATATTAGTTCCGGGCTCCTGATTTATCTCTCCCCCCTCATCCCCTTTGGTGGCCATGGGTTTGTTTTCTGTGACTGTGGGTCTGTTTCTGTTTTGTGGATATGTTCATTTGTAGCATTTTTGGATTCCACATATGAGTGATATCATATGATAAAAAAGAACTGAGTAGAAACTAAACCTAAACTGAGTAGAAACTGAGACTTCAAGTTGGAATGGTGTATTCATTCATTTATTTACTGGCTATTAATGGGTGCCTACTATGTGCCAAGTTTACAGAGGTGAACATAATTGCATTCTAGGAAAAATAATTTAAAAAGAGATCCACACCTAGTGTCAACATGCTAAAATTTTTGAACAATTAAAAGAGGTTAAAAATCTCACATGTATTGTTAAGCAGAAACACATGGTAGACAGGCACCATCTATAAGAAAAACATTTAGGCTGGTCTCAAATTCTCTTCTGAAATAGGATATGGAGCAACATGTCCTGAATTTTACACCCAGCTAAGAATCCTTGCTTATGTAGAAACAACAGAAAGATACACTGAGGTACGTAGGGATTTATAAAATATAACCTCTGCATACTGTTGAAAAATTTAAAGAGATATGCCACCAAATATAAAATTAAGTGAATAAATCTCTTCTAGTTCAAAATGTCAGGCTGACTGCACATGTTTATCTTCCTAATCTTAAAATAGATTGTAGTTGCACATTCCTCAAAGTGCTGAGACTTGTAGGGAGGGATATCAGTAGGCCAATGTTTCTAATAAATTTCCTAAAGTTAGAAAGCAAACAGGATGAACTACAGCAGAAGTGCACTGCTTAGAGCATGCACCAAAGAAGGCTGTAGTGAAGGTGGGATCTTTTCTTAATGGAAGAACTCCTTGAAATCAGCAGGAACCCAGAACATGGGCAAGGTGAAGGATAGAAATTAAGGTCTTTGGTTGAGAACTGTGCAGTAATGGCATTTTCCCCAAGGCTGCAGCCACATAAATACTCTCTGAAGAAAAGGCGTAATCTGCTGGGTGCAGGCCAGGGCTCTCACAGGGGTTGACACCCTAAAAGTAAGACCATCAGAGGTCAGATGGTTCCTATTTGCACAACCTAAAGTTAAGGCTTCTAGTATACAAGCCCTGCCCACACAGGTAGGTGTACTCTAAACCCTCATCCAGCTCTGCACTGACAGAGGAAATGCACCTATGTACTCATGAATCAACACAGCCTTTACTTTGTAAAAATAAATGTACAAAAAGGGATTAACAAACATTTGAAGCAAACCAGAAAGACCATTAGAAAGACAAAGATAAACTAATAGAAAATAACCTGAAGGGTCTATTGAATTCAAGGAAAAAATTTTTAAAGCATTAAAAATGTATAATTACTGTCTTTAGAGAAGTGTTGTTTGCAGACAGTAAGATCACACTTCTGAAAGAGGAATAAACCAAGAACAGAATCAATGGAATAAAAAAATATGATTGCTGAAATAAAATATTCAATAGAATGGCTGGAAGAAAAGACTGAAAATAAACTAGACTGGAGAGTGAAAAGTCAAAGCTTAGAAAACAGGAGAGAGAAGAGTGACATCAGCAAGACAACAGAATAGGAGGTCCTCTCATATCCCCCTCAGCAACAATAAATTGGTAGCCATCCGTGAACAAAAGTACCTTCTTGGGAGCTTTGGGACCCAGGGAGGAGATTGTGAAACACAGTGGAGTACAAGACCAAGTGGGTCATTTTTAGAAGACAGGTCTGTGCCCAGGTGTCTGACCCATTGACTTTAGTCCCAGCTACAGAACTGAAAACAGTTCTGTACCCCTGAGGACTTGGCTACAGTCCCATTTGGCTTGGTCCTGCCACCAGCCCCATACACCAAGAGACCTGGGGGGAATCAAATACACCCACCGCTTCTTGGTCCCAGAAGCAGACCCTGATGTGCCTGTGATCCAGATCCAGCCCCTATCAGACACAGTAAGCAAGGAGTCCTGCCAGCACAGGGACCCACTGGGAAACAAGACCCCATCAAGACCTCCAGAGGCAGGCCAAACAATCTTGGTCTAACAGCAGATCCCAAAACAGGCCTGTGACTTGGTTCCAACCCCTCCCAGAAATAAAGAAATACGAGCTGGAAATATCCAAAATCTAGGGAGAAGAGAGATATGGACATCCAGATACAGCAAGGTCAAAGGACCTCAAGTAGGATGAACCCAAAGATTATCCCCAAGACACATTACAATCAAAATGTTAAAAGTAAAAGAGAAATTTGTAAATCATCAAGAGAAAGATGAATCATCATATACAAGGGACCCCCAAAAAAGCTCTCAGTGAGTGTCTCAGCAGAAAATTTGCAGGCCAGAAGGGAGTGAGATGATACGTTCAAAGTGCTGAAAGAAAAAACTGCTAACCAAGAATACTATACCCAGCAAAACTGTCCTTCAGAACTATAGGACATGAAGATAAAGACATTCCCAGACAAACAAAAGCTAAGGAATTTCATCACCACCAGATATGCCCTACAAGAAGTGATAAACAGAGTCATTGAAGTTGAAATTAAAGAATGGTATAAGTAATAACATGAAAACATTTGAAAGTATAAAACTCACTGTTAAAGCTAAATATATAGTCAAAATTAGGATACTCTAATACTGTAATGGTGGTATATAAGTCACATTTGTCTCTAGCATAAAAGTTAAAAGCAATAGTATTAAAATTAACCATAGCTACAGTAACTTGTATTGGATGCACAATATAAAAAGATGTAAAGTGTGACATCAATAACATAAAATGTAGAAGGAGGAGAAATAAAAGTAAAGTGTACAGCTCTTGGGTGTGATTGAAGGTAAAGTGTTATCAGCTTAAAATAGGCTGTTACATCTATAAGACATTTTATGTAAGCCTCATGGTAACCAAAAAGAAAAAAACTTCTAATAGATATACACAAGACAAAGAAAAAGGAATTTAAAGACACCACGACAAAAAAATAAATCACAAAGGAAGACAGTAAGAGAGGAATGAAGGAACTACAAAACAGTCAGAAAAAAAATCAAGAAAATGGCAACAGTAAGTTCTTACCTATCAATAATTACTTTGAATATAAATGAATTAAATACTCCAATCAAAACACACAGAGTGGCTGAATGGATAAAAAGCAAGGTCCAACAATACGCTGCCTACAAGAGATTCACTTTAGCTTTGAGGACACGCATAGGCTGAAAGTAAAGGGTTGGAAAAAGATATTCCATGGAAATGATAACCAAAAGAGAGTAGAGATGGCTATGCTTAAATAGACTTTCAAAATCAGTCACAAGAGTCAAAGGTCACTATATACTGATAAAAGGGTTAATTCACAAAGAAAATATAACAATTATAAATTATACATGCCCCCAACATTGAAGCACATAAATATTTAAAGCAAATACTAGCAGAACTGAAGGGAGAAGTATACAGCAATGCAATAATAGTAGAGGATTTCAAAACTCTATTTTCAAATTGGATAGAACAACTAGACATAAATCAAAAAGGAAAGCGTGGACCTGAATAATACTAATGGGCCTAGCAGACATATATAAAACAACTGCAGCAGCAGCAGAATACATATTCTTCTCAAGTGCACATAGAACATTCTACAATATAGTTCACATGTTGGGCCACAAAGCAAGTCTTAACAAATTTAAGAAGATTGAAATCATTATCAAGTATCTTTTCCAACCACAATGCTATGAAATTAGAAATCAGTAATAGAAGGAAAATTCACAAATACATATTTGAAATTAAATAATACATTCCTGAAAAACTAATGGGTCAAATATGAAATCAAAAGGGAAATCATAAAGTATCTTGACATAAATGAAAATAGAAATACAACATACCAAAATTTATGGGATAAAGCAAAAGCAATTCTAAGAGGGAAGTATACAGCAATAAATGTCTACATTAAGAAAAAAGAAATATTTCAAATAAACAACCTAACTTTACACCTCAGGAAACTAGAAAAAGAACAAACTAAGCCCAAAGTTAGCAGAAGGAAAGAGATAATAACCATAATGGTAGAAATAAGTGAAGTAGACACTAGAAAGACAACAGAAAAAAATCAATGAAACTAAGTGTTGGCTTTTTTTAAAAAGATGAACAAAATTGACAAAATTCTAGCTAGACTTACCAAGAAAAAAAAAGACAACTCAAATAAATGAATTTATAAATGAAAGAGGAGACATTACAACTGATACCACAGAAATACAAAACAATAATAAGAGACTACTGTGAACCAATAAATTGGACAACTTAAAAGAAATGGATAAATTTCGAGAAACACACAACCTACCAAGACTGAATCATGAAAAAACAGAAATCTGAACAGACTAATAATGAGTAAGGAGATTGAATCAGTAACCAAAAACCTCCCAACAACAACAAAAAATGAAGAACTAGATGGCTTCATGGGTGAATTCTACCAAAAAATTAAAGAAAAATGAATGCTAATCCTTCTCAAACTCTTACAGAAAATTGAAGAGGAGGGAAAGCTTTCAATCATGTGTTATGAGGCCAGTATTACTCTAATACTAAAGCCAGACAAGGACACTGCAAGAAAAGAAAATTACAGGCCAATATCTCTGATAAATGTAAATGAAATATCCTCAACAAAATACTAGCAAATTGAATTCAATACAATATTAAAAGGATCATATACCCTGACGAAGTGGGATGCAAGGGTGGTTCAACATATGAAAATCAAAGATGTGATATACTACATTAACAAGATGAAGGATAAAAATCATATGATCGTCTCAATCGATACAAAAAAAATTAGACAAAATTCAACACCCTTTCATGATAAAAAAACAGGTTGGGTTTAGAAGAAGCATACCTCAACATAATATATGACAAACCCACAGCTAACAGCATATTCAATGACAAAATGTTGAAAGCTTTTCCTCTAAGGTCAGGAACAAGAGAAGGATGTGCATTCTCACCACTTTTAGTCAACATAGTATTGGAAATCCTAGTCAAGGCAATTAGGAAGGAAAAAGAAATAACAAGCATCCAAATTGTAAAGGAAGAAGTAAAATTGTCTCTGCAGATAACATAGTCTATAGATAAGAAACCCTAAAAACTCTACCAAGAAACTTTAGAACTAATAAACAAATTCAGTAAAGTTGCAGGATACAAAATAAACACACAAAAAGCAGTTGCATTTCTATACACCAACAGCAAACTATCTGAAAAGGAAATTAAGAAAACAATCCCATTTACAATAGCATCAAAAATTATAAAATAATTAGGAACAAATTTAACCAAGCAGGTAAAAGGTCTGCACACTAAAAACTGTAAGACATGAGAAAGAAATTAAAGAAGACATAAATAAATGGAAAGGCATCCTAAATTCTTGGAATAGAAGAGTTAATATTGTAAAAATACCCATATTGCCTAAATGACCTACAGTTTCAATGTAATCCCCATCAAAATACCTAGGAATGAACTTGCCTAAGGAGATAAAAAAAAATACCTGTACTCAGAAAACTGTAAGACACTGATGAACGAAAATGAAGATGACACAAACAGATGGAAAGCTATACCATGTTCATGGACTGGAAAAATTAATATTAAAATGACCATACTCCAAGGCAATCTACAGATTCAATGCAATCCCTAGCAAAACGCCAATTATCCACAGAAGTAGAACAAATAATTTTAAAATTTGTATGGAAACACAAAGACCCCCAAATAGCAAAAACAATCTGGAGAAAGAAGAACAGAGCTGAAGGTATCATGCTCCCTGAATTCGGAATATACTACAAAGCTACAGTAATCAAAATACCATGGTGCTGGCACAAAAACAGACACATAGATCAATGGAACAGAATAGAGAGCCCAAACATAAACCCACGCAGTTATGGTCAATTATTCTACAATAAAGAAGGCAAGAATGTACAATGGAGAAAAGACAGTCTCTTCAATAAGTGTTGCTGGGAAAACTGGACAGCTATACATAAAAGAATGAAATTAGAACATTTTCTCACACCATATACAAAAATATACTCAAAATGGATTATAGACCTAAAATGTAAGACTAGAAACCGTAAAACTACTAGAAGAAAACATAGGCAGAACAATCTTTGACATAAATTGTAGCAATATTTTTTTGGATCTGTCTCCTAAGTAAAAGGCAACAAAAGCAAAAGTAAACAAATTGGGACCTAATTAAACTTTAAAGCTCTTGCACAGCAAAGGAAACCATGAACAAAACAAAAAGACAACCTACTGAATCGGAGAAAATACTTGCAAATGATATGACCCATAAGGGGTTAGTATCCAAAATATATAAGCAGCTCATACAACTCACTATCAAAACAAACAAAGAAAAAACTAATTTTTAAAATGGGCAGAAAACCTTAATAGACATTTTTCCAAAGAAGACATACAGATGGCCAACAGGCACATAAAAAGATACTGAATGTGGTGAATCATCAGAGAAATGCAAATCAAAACCACAATGAGATATCACTACACAGCTATCAGAATGGCTATCATCAAAAAGACCACAAATAACAAATGTTGGTGAGGATGTGGAGAAAAGGGAACCCTCATTCACTGTTGGGAATGTAAATTGATGCAGCCACTGTGGAGAACAGTATGGAGGTTCCTCAAAAAAACTAAAAATAGAACTAATACATGATCCAGCAATTCCACTCATGGGTATATATCTGAAGAAAACAAAAACACGAATTCAAAAACGTGCACCCCAATGTTCATAGCAGTATTATTTACAATAGCCAAGATATGGAAGCAACCTAAGTGTCCATCAACAGATGAATGGATAAAGAAGATGTGGACACACACACATATACACACAGTGGAATACTACTTAGCCATAAAAAATGAAAATTTGCCATTTGCAACAACATAGATGGACCTGGAGGATATTATTATTGAAATAAGTCAACAGAGAAACACAAATACTATATGATATCACTTACTTATATGTGGTATCTAAAAAATAAAACAAAGTAGTAAATATAATAAAAAAGAAACAGACCCGCAGATATAGAAAACAAACTAGTGGTTACCAGTGGGGAGAGAGAAGGGAGGAGGGGCAAGGTAGGGGTAGGGGATTAAGAGGTACAAACTACTATGTATAAATAAATAAGCTACAAGGATATATTTGATAGCACAGAGAATATAGGCAATATTACATAATAACTATAAATGGAGTATAATCTTTAAAAATTGTGAATCACTATGCTGTACATCTGAAACATACAATATTGTAAATCAACTATACCTCAATAAAAAAAAATTGGAAGAGGGATCAGATTAAAAGGGTAACTGAAATGAAATTCATCTTCATATATTTCACTAAAGCATCAATAAATACAATTTAAAGTTGATAAATCAATGAGTTAAGGTATTAGCTTATCATTTAGAATTATGATTTTATAACACTAACAGAACTGGGTGGGGGAGAATTTTACTATTCATACTGTAGCATTCCGTACTAATATTTTAGTTTCCATGTACATCTACTACAATAACAATAACATAACAGGGAATGTGAGCTCACCACTGTCCTGTCCCAAGGGGCAATTTCCCACTGGTTCTGTCCAGACCCCACTTGGCCCCATCATGATCAAGAGGCAAAGTTCTGGGGCTTCCCTGGTGGCACAGTGGTTGAGAATCTGCCTGCCGATGCAGGGGACACGGGTTCGAGCCCTGGTCTGGGAAGATCCCACATGCCGCAGAGCAACTAGGCCTGTGAGCCACAACTACTGAGCCTGCGCGTCTGGAGCCTGTGCTCCGCAACAAGAGAGGCCGCGATAGTGAGAGGCCTGCGCACCGCGATGAAGAGTGGCCCCCGCTTGCTGCAACTAGAGAAAGCCCTCGCACAGAAACGAAGGCCCAACACAGCCATAAATAAATAAATAAATAAATAAATAAATAAATAAAAAGAATCCACAAGTTCATACCAATAATTAAAAAAAAAAAAAAAGAGGCAAAGTTCTCTCTTGACAGCACCATGTCAACCCCATGAGGGTTACAATTTCCTTAGTCTGTGCCCACAAACGCTTACACTGTCCCATGACCAGCAGCGAGTTATGATTGGGACAGGAAAAAAGACTGGGCAGAATCTCCATGGCTCAGACAAGTGTCATTTTGACCCAGACACTCATGGCTGACAGGCCAACCACTGGCTGTTGGTGACAGCAACAAGATCGACAGCTGAGTCCACCTACTCAGGGTTCCCTGGTGCTCCCCACAAAATGTCATGTCATCACCCTTCCTCCAACCCAGGCCTGAGGGTTTCCCACTCTTTCCTCTTTCTTCAGTCCTTCAAATTCCTCCCCCTCCTCCCCCATTTCAGTCATGTATAGTTTATAGAAACAGGAAAATTCATTCAGCAAGCTTGCTTCCAAATCTTGCATCTGACTCTTTCATCTGACACTTTTACAAGCAGCTTCTTTCTTTGCATCTTAGGCTCTTAGATGCTGTCTCTGAAGCAGTGACCCAAGCCCACAGATCTGAGCACTAAAGAAGGGAAAAGCCCTCAGGATATGAATCAGAGACATTAGTGCATCTAGTGAAGATGAAAAACATGCAGGAAAGGCACAGATATAATCCAACTATGACATGAACAACAAAAGTAACAAGGTAATGATATTGTGTGGATATCAAGGGTTCTCAGAGAACCAAGAAAAAATGCTTCAATCCTACCATACTAGTCAACTTTCCCCTGAGCATAAAAAAACATTTGGAATGCCTCTAGGAACCTGATATATATAATAAAGACATTATTTTAGGACAATATATGTTTCATAAGCTTTATGATAAAAATGGAAATGGCTTTGTATCCTTAAACAATTGCTAAAAGTAAATCTACTGGTCTTGTGAATAAATAAGTTGATTTTTAAAGTACACTAAAACCTCAGTGCATTTTCTTCTTCCTCTTCTTCTTCCTATTCCTTCCTGAACAATTCAATCCAAAGGCCTGGATGGTGGAGGAATTTTAAGTGGCCCAGAGTGGGGTGTTGGAGTCTTACCAAGGTGAGTGAGGGAAGCATGCCCATGTCGGGGGTGGGTGGGATGGAGTTGGGGACGAAGGGGAACAGTCCAAGATGGTTGGTTGGAGCCCAAGTGCAGTGAGTAAGGCATTCACAAGAGAAGAAGGGTTGGTGGCCCAGCCCAGCGTGTGATTTTGGAGCCTGAGTGGGGCAAGGAGGGCAGTGGTGCAGAGTATCAGAGCCACAGCTGGGTGAGGACATCATCCATGGGTGCATGAGAGGGGCAGCCCAGCACAAAGTGTCAAAGTCTGAGCAGGGTAAGGAGGTCATCTGTGTAGGAAAGTGGGCTTCATGGGATATCTGAATCTAGTGGAGTGAGAGGCATCTGTGCAGACCAGAGCAGTGGCAGGTGCCAGCATGGGTGTCAGAGACCAAATGGGATGGGGAGGGTGTCCACAAAGGGAGTGGGACAGCAGTGGTGATGGGAAACTGGTCCCATAGACAGAGAAGTTGATCAAATACATAAAATAGTAGGAATACATAAGAGAGTAGGAATCAGATTCCACACTGTTAAAGCAGGGAACTACAAATACAAAAAGGGAGAAAACTAGAATAAACTCTGTGGTGTTGGACTGGAATTGGAGATATCACGGTGAACTCATGGTTTTCAATATGTATAGCTAAATGTTGAAACAAATGTAGATTTGAATTTTTTTCCCCCACACGCACACATACAGTCCCTAGCTCTGTCCACTGAGTGGGCCTGGAGGCAGTTACACCCCAGGAGTAATGAGCACACCTAGTACCCAGATCTTGATTTTTAAATACCATTTACCACTAAAAAAGAAAAGAAGAGAAACTAGAGCTCCTTAGAGAAATAGCTGATTCCAGAGCCAGGGCAAAGAAAATATAAGATGAGCCTGGAACATCTTGTTGTACCAGGAAACATGGAAGAGCTCAACAGATGACGAGGACATGTCAAAAGAACACACAAGCAACCTTGAAAGGGCTTCCACTGGCCCACTCTGAGACAATGTGAGCATCATAATGATAGTAAAGAATATAACCCATTAATAAAATAGGAATCCATGAGACCCATACCCATACAAATGGATGGATGAATGGATACATGAAAAAACAAACAAATAAATAAATGAAAAGTTTGATAAGAAACAGTGAATTTATATACTCTCAAAGTTTCTGTCAACTAAATACTTACTAATTATAAAGAAAAAAGTAACTTTACAGTGGAAATGTCTAATGGACATCACCTTAACCAAGTAACTAAAGTAAACATCATCAGATAGAGAACAAATTGAAATTGTGTACCACCCAACGGGATGCAATGAGAAAAACTCAGCATCACATCTGTGATATTTCTGACAAGGGTCCACAACCTGAATCAAATCATGAAGAAACATCAGACAAATGCAAATTGAGGAGCAGTCTACAAAATAACTGGCCAGTCATCTTCAAAGGTGTCAAGGTTATGAAAATCCTAGAAATATTAAGAACTGAAGGATATTTTAGAGAAACATGACAAATAAATGCAATGGGAGCATCTGAGTGTCATTCTTTGGCTGTAAAGAATGTGAAAATTAGGGAAATTGGCAGAATGTAAATTGATTGTGAGGAGTAAATGGTAATAATGTATCAGTATTAATTTCCTGTACCTGACTTGTATGGTTGTGGTGAGGTAATACACTTCTGTAGAGTATCTGAGGATACTCTACAGAATACCTGACATGTAATCTTGAGTGTTCATCAGAACCATCTTAAAGACTGTACCTGACTTGTATGGTTGTGGTGAGGTAATACACTTCTGTAGAGTATCTGAGGATACTCTACAGAATACCTGACATGTAATCTTGAGTGTTCATCAGAACCATCTTAAAGACTTGTTAAGATACAGATATTTGGACTCCACCTCAGAATTTCTGATTCAGGAGGTCTGGGGTGGGGCTCAAGAATTTGCATCACTAACAAGTTATTAGGAGTGGCTGATGCTATTGATTTATAGACTCCACTTTGAGAGCCACTGATGAGGAGAATATCCTTGTTTATAGAAAAAAAAAAGTATTCAGGGGCAATGGGACTTCCTCTCAATGGTCCAGGAAAAGAAAAGTTCTTTGTAAAGTTCTTACAAGTTTTCTTTAATTTTGAAATGTTTCAATAAACAAACAACTTCATTGATTCCAAAACCACTAGATCAGAATTTAAGATAACTGGGCAGTGAGGCAGCTGTGGTAGAACAGCGCCCAATATACACTTTCTTAATGGGTAGTGAAATATAAAATAAACAGGACAAGAAAGGGGCCATTGGGGACATCTAGGAGAACCAAACGTTTTCAAGTTCTTAAAAACAGTCGCTGGCAACTGATATGCAAAACACTCCCTCTCTAAACACTAAAATAGATGTCCTTTAAGATATCTTTGAGTTTTCTGTGGCCATTTCCCTCCATATCACTAAATTTTCCCTTTTCAATTTTACTGCTGCTTTGAGCTCTAAATTCAAAGATTAGGAAATACATTGAATGAAAGAGCTGGTACCTTTCCTAAAATCATCTGATACTATGTTACAGAGTTGGGCAAGAAAATAAAATCCAATCTTCAATACCATACCTCTCCAAAATGTTTGCTGGCTCCTCCACATGCCAGTCATGTGGTGCTAGGCAACTTCCTTAACCTCTCTGTGCCTCCATTTCCTCATTTATAAAATGGGGATAATAATAATACCCATACCTTATAAGAGTACTATAAGGACTAAATAAATGTAATGGACTTAGAATGAGCCTGGCAGAGAGAAGTCAAGATGGCGGACTAGGAGGATGAGGAATTCTCATCTCCGCACAACTAGGGCACCTACCAGGCACTGGTGGGGTACCACGGACACCTAAGGGGACAGGAGGAACCCCCAGCGACCAGGTAGGATGTGGGGCATGGGGAGGAGTGAGGGGGGAAGAGAAGTGGAGGCGGGACGGGACTGGCGCCCCTGAGGGGTGGCTGGGGGAGGGGAAGGGATCCCATGTCTGAAGGGGGAAATTGGACGACCATTGGGAGGGCAGAGGATCAAAAGGGAGAGTGACCAGGTTTCCCCTGCCCTCTTGGGCCCTGGGAGACTGCTGAGATCCCAGGCCTGATCCTCTGCTCACCTAGGCCCCCTCCAGCCAGGTGGATCCTGAGGGAGTGGGAGGGAGGGAAGGGGGAGAAAAAATATAGGCCAGACCTATAGGACTGGCAACCCTGAGGAGTGGCTGGAGGAGGGAGGAGTTCCTACAACCAGTGGGACCCACCCACGGTTAGGGGTCCAGCGGGAATGGGGGAGACCCAGGGGGAGACATGACGGGACATGGAGGAATGGAAGAGAATGCGGCCAGCGCTTTCCCTGTCTACTTAGGCACCTGGGAGCTGGTTGGGCTCCCAGGCCTAATCCTCTGCCCTCAGAGTCTCCCTCCTGCCATGCAGAGCCCAAGCCCTGCCCCTAGACCCCCACCCAGGGCCCCACCTCTACACTCGGAGACCCCCTCTGAGACCCCCTCCAACTGTGCTGGGCCTAAAGCCCACCCACACACCCTCACCCAGGGCCTTACCACCAAACTCCAGAGCCCCACACTCTGCAGGCAGCCCCTTGAACGTGCTGCTTCTCCGCTTCTGGGTGGGTCCTAAGCAGAGGTCCTTCCCCCAAGGCCTTTTCTGGGTCCTGAGCCTAGGCTCCGAACCACGCTCAAATGTCACACCCCCTGCTTAGGTCCCGCCCGTAACCCTAACCCACCCTAAACCCCGCCCCTGCATAAGTTCCACCTCTGCCTAAACTCTGCCCCCCATAGCCAAGGTTTGTTTTTTTCTTTTTTATAAATTTATTTTATTTATTTATTTTTGGCTGTGTTGTGTCTTTGTTGCTGCACGCGGGCTTTCTCTAGTTGGGGTGAACAGGGGGGCTACTCTTCATTGCGGTGTGCAGGCTTCTCATTGTGATGGCTTCTTTTGTTGCAGAGCACAGGCTCTAGGCACTCAGACTTCAGTAGTTGTGGCTTGCAGGCTCCAGAGCACAGTCTCAGTAGTTGTGGCACACAGGCTTAGTTACTCCGAAGCACATGGGATCTTCCCAGACCAGGGCTCGAACACGTGTCCCCTGCATTGGCAGGTGGATTCTTAACCACTGCGCCACCAGGGAAGCCCTGTTTTTCTTTTTTCTTTTTTCCCCTTTTAGATTGATTGGGGTTCTGTTTCACCTTGTTGTTCATACATTTATATTTTTATTTTTTCTAGTAAATCTTTTATTTTTCTAATTTTATTTTTTATTTTATTTTATTTTTTATTTATTTATTTATTTTTTAAATTTTTGGCTGTGTTGGGTCTTCGTTTCTGTGCGAGGGCTTCCTCCAGCTGCGGCAAGTGGGGGCCACTCTTCATCGCGGTGCGCGGGCCTCTCACTATCGTGGTCTCTCTTGTTGTGGAGCACAGGCTCCAGACGCGCAGGCTCAGTAGTTGTGGCTCACTGGCCTAGTTGCTCCGCGGCATGTGGGATCTTCCCAGACCAGGGCTCGAACCCGTGTCCCCTGCATTAGCAGGCAGATTCTCAACCACTGTGCCACCAGGGAAGCCCTCTAATTTTATTTTATTCTTTATACTTTGTTATTGTTCTGCTCCTTTTGGCTTGTCCCCCCCACCCTTTTTTTTTCCAGTTTTCTGTTGTGGTTTTGTTTTACCTTACTGCAGTTGTTTCAGCTATATATATTTTTTCCTAATATATTTTTAATCTTTCTAATTTTCTTTTGTTTTTTATTCTTTGTTATTGTACTGCTTTTTTTTTTTTTTTTTTGCCCCACCACGTGGCTTGCAGGATCTTGGTTCCCAGGCTGGAGGTCAGGCCTGAGCTCTTGTGGTGGGAGTTCCAAGTCCAAACCGCTGGACTAACAGAGAACCTCAGACCCCAGGGAATATTAATCAGGGTAAGGCCTCCCAGAGGTCCTCATCTCGGTACCAAGACCCAGCTCTATCCAACTGCCTGCAAACTCCAGTGCCGGACACCTCAGGCCAAACAACCAGTAAGAAAGGAATACAGCCCCACCCATCAAAAAAAAAAATGAAACAACAAAAAAATATGTTACAGATGAAGCAGCAAGGTAAAAACCTAAAAGACCAAAGAAATGAAGATGAAATAGGCAACCTACCTGAAAAAGAATTCAGAGTGATGATAGTAAAGATGATCCAAAATCTTGGAAACAAAATGGAGAAAATACAAGAAACATTTAACAAGGATCTAGAAGAACTAAAGAACAAACAAACAGTGATGGACAACACAATAACTGAAATTAAAAATACTCTAGAAGGAATCAATAACAGAATAACGGAGGCAGAAGAAAGGAAAAATGACCTGGAAGATAAAATAGTGATAACCACCACAGAGAAGAATAAAGAAAAAAGAATGAAAAGAATTGAGGACAGTCTCAGAGATACCTGGGACAACATTAAATGCCCCAACATTCGAATTATAGGGGTCCCAGAAGAAGAAGAGAAAAAGAAAGGGACTGAGAAAATATTTGAAGAGATTATAGTCAAAAACTTCCCAAACATGGAGAAGGAAATAGCCAATCAAGTCCAGGAAGCACAGAGAGGCCCATACAGGATAAAACCAAAGAGAAACATGCCGAGACACATACTAATTAAACTATCAAAAATTAAATACAAAGAAACAGTATTAAAAACAGCAAGGGAAAAGCAACAAATAACATAAAAGGGAATCCCCATAAGGTTAACAGCTGATCTTTCAGCAGAAACTCTGCAATCCAGAAGGGAGTAGCAGGACATATTTAAAATGATGAAAGGGAAAAACCTACAACCAAGATTACTCTACCCAGCAAGGATCTCATTCAGATTCGATGGAGACATCAAAAGCTTTACAGACAAGCAAAAGCTATGAGAATTCAGCACCACGAAACCAGCTTTACAACAAATGCTGAAGGAACTTCTCTAGGCAGGAAATACAAGATAAGAAAAAGACCCACAAAAACAAACCCAAATCAATTAAGAAAATGGTCATAGGAACATACATATCAATAATCACCTTGAATGTAAATGGATTAAATGCTCCAACCAAAAGACACGGACTGGCTGAATGGATACAAAAGCAAGACCCTTATATATGCTATCTACAAGAAACCCACCCCAGACCTAGGGACACATACAGACTGAAAGTGAGGGGATGGAAAAAGATATTCCATGCAAATGGAAATCACAAGAAAGCTGGAGGAGCAATACTCATATCAGATAAAATAGACTTTAAAATTAAGACAGCTACAAGAGATAAGGAAGGACACTACATAATGATCAAGGGATCAATCAAAGAAGAAAACATAACAATTATAAATATTTATGCACCCAACACAAGAGCACCTCAATACATAAGGCAAATGTTATTAGCCATAAAAGGAGAAATCGACAGTAACACAATAATAGTGGGGGACTTTAACACCCAACTTACACGAATAGACAGATCATCCAGACAGAAAATAAATAAGGAAACATAAGCTTTAAATGACACAATAAACCAGATAGATTTAATTGATATTTATAGGACATTCCAACCAAAAGCAGAAGAATACACTTACTTCTCAAGTGCACATGGAATGTTCTCCAGAATAGATCACACCTTGGGTCACAAATCAAGCCTTGGAAAATTTAAGAAAATTGAAATCATATCAAGCGTCTTTTCTAACCACAATGCTATAAGATTAGAAATCGATTACAGGAAAAAAAACAGTAAAAAACACAAATACATGGAGGCTAAACAGTGCACTGCTAAATAATCAAGAGATCACTGAAGAAATCAAAGAGAAAATAAAAAAATACCTAGAAACAAATGACAATGAAAACACGATGATCCAAAACCTACAGGACACAGCAAAAGCAGTCCTAAGAGGGAAGTTCACAGCAATTCAAGCTCACCTCAAGAAACAAGAAAAATCTCTAATAAACAATCTAACCTTACACCTAAAGCAACTAGAAAAAGAAGAATAAAGAAAACCCAAAGTTACTAGAAGGAAAGAAATCATAAAGATCAGGGCAGAAATAAATGAAATAGAAACAAAGAAAACAATAGCAAAGATCAATAAAACTAAAAGCTGTTTCTTTGAGAAGATAAACAAAATTGATAAACCTTTAGCCAGACTCATCAAGAAAAAAAGGGACAGGACTCAAATCAATAAAGTTAGAAATGAAAAAGGAGAGATTACAACTGACACCGCAGAAATACAAAAGATCATAAAAGACTACTACAAGCAACTATATGTCAATAAAATGGACAACCTGGAAGAAATGGACAAATTCTTGGAAAAGTACAACCTTCCAAGATTGAACGAGGAAGAATTAGAAAATATAAACAGACCGATCACAGGTAATGAAATTGAAACTGTAATTAAAAATCTTCCAACAAACAAAAGTCCAGGACGAGATGGCTTCACAGGCAAATTCTATCAAACATTTAGAGAAAAGTTAACACCTATTCTTCTCAAACTCTTCCAAAAAATTGCAGAGGGAGGAACACTCCCAAACTCATTCTACGAGGCCACCATCACCCTGATACCAAAACCAGATAAAGATATGACAAAAAAAGAAAATTACAGACCAATATCACTGATGAACATAGATGCAAAAATCCTCAACAAAATACTAGCAAAAAGAATCCAACAACACATTAAAATTATCATACACCATCATCAAGTGGGATTTATCCCAGAGATGCAAGGATTCTTCAAAATACACAAAACAATCAATGTGATACACCATATTAACAAATTAAACAATAAATACCATATGATCATCTCAATAGATACAGAAAAAGCTTCTGACAAAATTCAACACCCATTTATGATAAAAATTCTCAAGAAAGTGGGCTTAGAGGGAACCTACCTCAACACAATAAAAGCCATATACAACAAACCCACAACAAACATCATTCTCAATGGTGAAAAACTGAAAGCATTTCCTCTAAGATCAGGAACAAGACAAGGATGTCCACTCTCGCCACTATTATTCAACATAGTTTTGGAAGTCCCAGCCATGGCAATCAGAGAAGAAAAAGAAAGAAAAGGAATACAAATTGGAAAAGAAAAAGTAAAACTGTCACTGTTTGCAGATGACATGATACTATACATAAAGAACCCTAAAGATGCCACCAGAAAACTAATAGCACTAATCAATGAATTTGGTAAAGTTGCAGGATACAAAATTAATGCACAGAAATCTCTGGCATTCCTATACGCTAACAATGAAAGATCAGAAAGAGAAATTAAGGAAACAATCCCATTTACCATCACAAGAAAAAGAATAAAATACCTAGGAATAAACCTACCTAAGGAGGCAAGAGACCTGTACTCAGAAAACTATAAAACACTGATGAAAGAAATCAAGGATAACATAAACAGATGGAGAGATATACCATGCTCCTGGATTGGAAGAATTAATATTGTAAAAATGACTATACTACCCAAAGCAATCTACAGATTCAATGCAATCCCTATCAAACTACCAATGGCATTTTTCACAGAACTAGAACAAGAAATTTTCCAATTTGCATGGAAACACAAAAGACCCCGAATAGCCAAAGCAATCTTAAGAAAGAAAAACGGAGCTGGAGGAATCAGGCTCCCTGGCTTCAGACTATACTACAAAGCTACAGTAGTCAAGACAGTATGGTACTGAAACAAAAACAGAAATATAGATCAATGGAACGGGATAGAAAGCCCAGAGATAAACCCATGCACCTATGGTCACCTTACCTTTGACAAAGGAGGCAAGAATATACAATGGAGAAAAGACAGGCTCTTCAATAAGTGGTGCTGGGAAAAATGTACAGCTGCATGTAAAAGAAAGAAATTAGAACACATCCTAACGCCATACACAAAAATAAACTCAAAATGGATTAAAGACCTAAATGTAAGGCCAGACACTATAAAACTCTTAAAGGAAAACATAGGCAGAACACTCTATGTATTTGCAAATGAAGTAACTGACAAAGGATTAAGCTCCAAAATATACAAGCAGTTCATGCAGCTCAATATCACAAAAACAAACAACCCAATCCAAAAATGGGCAGAAGACCTAAATAGACATTTCTCCAAAGAAGACATACAGATGGCCAACAAATACATGAAAAGATGCTCAACATCACTAATCATTAGAGAAATGCAAATCAAAACCACAATGAGGTCCACCTCACACAGGTCAGAATGGCCAACATCAAAAAATCTTCAAACAGTAAATGCTGGAGAGCGTGTGGAGAAAAGGGAACCCTCCTGCACTGTTGGTGGGAATGTAAATTGATACAGCCACTATGGAGAACAGTATGGAGGTTCCTTTAAAAATTAAAAATAGAACTACCATATGACCCAGCAATCCCACTACTGGGCATATACCCTGAGAAAACCATAATTCAAAAAGATACATGTACCACAATGTTCATTGCAACACTATTTACAATAGTCAGGACATGGAAGCAACTTAAATGTTCATCAACAGATGAATGGATAAAGAAGATGTGGCACATACATACAATGGAATACTACTCAGCCATAAAAAGGAAAGAAACTGAGTTATTTGTAGTGAGGTGGAATGGACGTAGAATCTGTCATACATAGTGAAGTAAGTCAGAAAGAGAAAAACAAATATCGTATAACAATGCATATATATGGAATTTACAAAAGCGGTACTGATGAACCTAGTAGCAGGGCAGGAATAAAGTCGCAGATGTAGAGAACCAACTTGAGGACAGAGGGGGTAAGTGGAAGCTGGGATGGAGTGAGAGAGTAGCACTGACATATATACACTACCAAATGTAAAATGGATGGCTTGTCGGAAGCCGCTGCATAGCACAGGGAGATCAACTCGATGCTTTGTGACAACCTAGAGGGGTGGGATAGCGAGGGTGGGAGGGAGGCTCAAGAGGGAGGGGATATGGGGATATATGTATACATATAGCTGATTCACTTTGTTGTACAGTAGAAACTAACACAGCATTGTAAAGCATTTATATTCCAATAAAGATGTGAAAAAAAAAAAAGAATGAGCCTGGTCCATAGTAAGCCTGTGATAAATGTTATATGCTATTGTTGTCTCATTTCTGAAACAAAATATTCTTTGGATTTGATAATAGCCATTCCAGCACCCAGCACCCACCACACTTCCCTTACTATTTGGTATGTGAAGCTCCAAGGCCTCTGAATCCAGCAAATTCGCATAGCAAACAAGAAGCTTCCTGGGAGAGAAGATACCAAGATGCTGATCCATATTTCTCTTGAGGTTCAGTGTTTTTAGACCATCTTTGGTTGTTCTCATGGCTCCAACTCATATCAGAGAGGCATCATGCTGCAGTAGTGGGAGCTTGGGCTCTGAAGATAAGAATCTGGAGTTTGAATCTAGGCTCCACCACTTACTGTCTCACCTTCAGCAAGTTATTTAACCTCTATGTACCTCAATTTCCCTCTCTGTAAAATGGAAGAGACAGCAATAGTATCTACCTCATAAGGCTGTTGTAAAGACAAAGGAGACAATTTAAATCAAGCAGTTGTCACAGTGCTTGATATAATAAACACTCTGTAAAACTTCTGGGCACAAGGTGTGGCCTTGTGACTAGCTCTAGTCAGTGACATAATGTGTTTAACTTCTGTAGGGGACGAAAAATACTTTTCCCCTATCCTCTTATGTTTAGTACCCAGGGCCTGCAAATTAAACTGACAAAAGACAGACTAACAAAAGAAAAAGTTTATTTTGCATGCTCATGGGAGCGTCACAGAAAAGAAGTGAAAACACAAGCAGTTAGCTTGAGAGCTTATATACCATTTTAACAAAGGCTGATAAATTATGGAGATGTGACCAGACAATGGAAAAGGTGTTTGGTCTTCTAGGGGTGATAAGTCATGGAAAGGTAAATATATGCAAGAAACTAATGTAGATAAGGGTTTTTACTAAAGTGGTTATGAAAACTCAAGTCAGTGCTGTCTCTAGTGATAAGAGTCATCTCCAGTGCTTAAAAGTCATTCTCTTCCTGGTACAAGAGAAGGGGGAGGGGAATACCTTCACAAAGGGAAGCATATGCCCTGCTTTTAGGCAGAAAGAGGGAAGGGCAGAGAGTTCCTCCTCTGTTTGCTGTTTCTCAATTTCCTTCAGCTCAAAATACTCCTTATGCCAAAGTAGCATATTTGAGGTGGAATATCCCTATCCCCTTCACTTCTAAGCTGAAGCATTTAATTAACAGTGCAAGACCCTCTAGACCTCTTTCTCTCTGACATGGCGACCAGCAACTTTCTAGATGGTGGCTACTCAGTCAGCTTGGGGCTCTGAGTACTTACAATTAAAGCAGAGCCACGTTTGTGACCTACAAAGGGCATGCAGCATGAACAAGAACAGAAATTAACCTTTGTTTTTTTACATCACTGAAATTTAGGAGCTGTTACCACAGCATAACCTACCCTATCCTGACTGAGCAAATACAACTACCACCCATCTCACTGCCAAGGGGGGTCACCTTGAAGGAGGAGGGAATTTGAATCGTTGACTTGGGCTAGGGTGGGTGCTAATGGGTGCTGTTTCTGAGCACACTGTGTGGCTGAGTCTGAAAACACTCTTCTTACTCAACAGACATTGTAATAGTTATCTACTGCTGTGTAACAAACTATCCCAAAACTTAGTGGCCCACATGCACAGAACACCACCCCATACTGTCAACAGTCAAAGCTGGCTCTCTGTCTTCTCCCAACTCCCATGCCCTTCCTCTCCTTCTCTATTGAATTTATACTCTCCAGCATGTGGGGATTACACAAAACATTAGGTGTAAGTCAAGTTGCTGTTAAAGAAAAGAAAAAAACGGCTTACTGTGTCTCAAAGCTTAGAAAACCAGATGGATAAAGATCCACCATGAAATCCAGGTTCCTGCAAAGGTGTGGAGAGCGTGAGCCAGGGGTGAGTCGCCCCTGCACCCTTTGTTGGTGGGATGAACAAGCACAGAAAAATGGTTTCCCTCATAGGCTACCTTTTCCCTCATCTGACCATCTACCCACTGATGTTTCAATTGCTTATTTCACGCTGCTTCCCAAAGGTGTTTCCAACATAGTCTTAACAACCATCATGCCAACACACTATCTTAAAAACAATTATAGGAAAGAGGCAACTAGAGAATGTGCTGTCCACCTCCCCCCCTCAGCTACATCTGGGCTACCACACATTGTCCCTAGAATATAAGTGGGCAAGTCTAACAGGAAGCCTGATTTATCAATAATAACCCAGAATTCAGGAACCAAAAGAGTTGGTGAACTCCAGAAAACACCGAGCAAGAAGCTGCAGCAAATGATTTAATATTAACAAGGCCGACACCTCTCCTTCCCAAGGAAAAAGATGGCTATTTAGTAGTTCCTCCTGTCCCCAATTCCATGCACAAATAATTGCTCAGGTAAAAGAGACCAAGAACCCCTGGCATATTCTACTCCCAGATAGCCTGCCACCCCTGCATTCCAATCAGGGTGTGAGCGAGTGGAGATGGTAGAGTTCTTCCCTGGAGGCAAAGAGGTATCATTTGCAGAGAAAAGGAACATGGTTGGAAAAGGAGGCAAAGAATCAGCTGGCTGTTCCCCAGGCAGGGTTAACAAAATAAAGCCACCATTTCAAGGTTAAGGCAGGAGACAAACAGACATGATGCTATAAATACAGTGTCCATTTGGGCACCAAGGCATGGATCATAACAAGCCAAGGGCTATATCGGGCACATAGTGGGTGCCCATCACTGTCAAGCCTGATGGATTGACAGGCAGATAAATATGAAATGCAAGCCTCGAAGCCAGGCCTTACCCTGGGTGAGATCTCATTAAAACGCACATCAAAAATCCCATGGCAGGGATGAAAAGTAAAATACAGAGCAATAGCCAGCCTGGGGAATAAGAGAGGAGGAGAGGAGGGGAGTTGACATTAGCCAGGAACCATTCCCAGCTGCCCACTGGCTGCCAAGCCTGCAACAATTCAGCAGCCTTCTTCCCAAGGGCTATGGGGTCTCAAAACCATCCTGCTGCAAGAGGGCAGAGATATGGGAACATATGTATATGTATAACTGATTCACTTTGTTATAAAGCAGAAACTAACACACCATTGTAAAGCAATTATACTCCAATAAAGATGTTTAAAAAAAAAAAAACCATCCTGCTCCACAGCCTTGGGAGGACTCATGAGATAATGTAATGATATAACAAGAACCACCTGACCATGTGCCAGGCACTGTGCTAGGTGCTCTGGGTATATTTCATTAGCCCAGGGGGTGGATAAGGCAGGTATCATCCATCCCACTTCACACATGCAGAAACCAGGGTCAGAACAGTTTAGTCACTGGTCTAAGATCACACAGGTGGTAAAACCAGAGTTTGAACCCGGATATTCCCAACTCCAGAGCTTATGCTTTTATCTCTGATGCTGCTGCCTCGGCTCTTGCTGTATCACAAGCTGCCTGGAAGCTCACTGCCACCACCCTCCAAGGCAGCTGCGCCAGGAAATGCACGCACGCTGCCACTCCCCTCCCAGGCCCATTTGCCACTAATTAATGATCGTGGGTCCTCCTGGGCCTGGACTCTGACACAGAAACATGCTGAGAGGGTGCCTGAGAGCAGCTGCTGCCAGCTTACCTGAGGATAGCATGAGCATACCAGGTGGCAGCCCTTGGTTAGTACAATGTGGCAAGTGGAGGTGATGGCCAGCAAGCACCATTTTTCTAGTAGTGGGGACAAGAATCCCCCAGTGAGAAAAGGACACTCCTCACCCCCTTTGTCACATGTGTCCCTCTCTCCAGTCCCACAGCTTGTGGCCTAGCTCAGGTGCCCCTCATCTCCCCTGGGCCACACCGTGGCCACACAAGTCCCAGCACAATGAGTGAGTATGCCGCCGTCCAGCTCACAGTCCTGCAGGGCTCCCACAGCACCAGGACCAGGGGAGTCCCCGGCAGCAAGAAACCTCTCCCGTGTCCACCTCAGGCTCCTAGAGAAGGCCTCTCAGCTCAGAGGATTTGGCTCGAGGACATGGAGGGCACAAGCCAAATTATTGATATCGATGATTTCCAAAGTCGACATTATAAGGAGGTAGGAGGGAAATTGTCAACCCTGTATTATTATTCAGCTCTGTATTGTTTTACTTACCGTAATGATTTATCATGGTCTTCGCAGTCATGATAAAGTCCAAACGTAACAAACATATAAAGATGGGGAAAATGATATCTAATTCCACATACTCCTCCCTCCACACCTATGTGGACCCAGCATCCAGAATTCACTGCACTCCCACTGGCCTGGTTAGATGTCATGTTTACACTCCCTGAAGACAGGAACTTTCTTTCACATCATTGAGTCTGATGGTGACTGCCACATATTAATGCCAGTTTATTGAAAAAACATGAATAAACAATGGAATGAATGTGAGTGAACAAAGTCTCCCTAGAAATTTTGTTCACCACATGGCCAATATCCTCACCTGTGATATAACGAGCAGGACCCCATGGGGCCTTCCCAGAACAGAACCCCCCATGTCCTCAGCCTGCCTCTTGTTTGTAGAAAAAACTTTAGCCAAAGAATAAAGTTAATCAGAGAAATGAAAAAGATGCAGAAGCGAAGAAAAGCAGTCAAACAGTACAAAATAGTAAGTTTAGTCATTAAAGTTGAGGACTTTTAGTTCCTCCTCAAAGGCTATAGACGATATTCTGAGCCATATCCTTTGAGCTGTTTTGTAGATACCAAAACCCCCATAAGGTGGAAGAAGTTAACTACATGATGAACAGATTGTAGCTATGGCATAAGCTTCTCCATCTTACACAATTCCGAGAACTGGCCTCAAGGAAATGGGAACAAACCAACCCTGGAACTGAAGATTAACTGTACTTAAAACAATCAAGATGATGCTGACCAGACCACCACATGACTAACTTCAAGATGACTGTGGGAGCCCACAGTGCTGTTCTGCACATAGCACCCTCCTTCCGCCTATACACCCCTGAAACCACCCTTTAAAAGCTGTTGTCCCCTGATTGGCAGTTGCAAGTTGGCTTTTGGACATGAGTCTGCCTTCTCCCCAGGTTGCCAGCCTCCTGAATAAAGCAACCTTTCCTTTACAACCAACAACTGTCTCTTGAGTGTTGGCTTTTGAGCAGTGAGCAGCCGAATCCGAGTATGGGAAAATTGATGGCTGTGAGTCTGTCCTGGGGCTAACCAAGTCCAGAGTAGAATTCTCTAGAAAGAAAGATGGTTAATAACTTCAATAAGAAAGACTAGATCAGTGTTATTCAAGATGTGATCCGTGAAATTGTGCAGGACATATAACCTGTTTCTTCAATAAATATATAGCACAGTTTTTTTTAAAAAAAAAAGGTCTCAGATTTAAGAAATAAAACAACCAAAAACAGTATGTGAGTCTTTTTTTGGCTCCTAAAAAAACAACTCTAAAGAGACATTTTTGAGACAATTAGGGAAATTTGAACAATGATGGATTAGAGGATGTTAAAGATTATCATTAATATTTTTAGGTGTGATAATGGTATCGTGGTTACATTAAAAAAAAAGTCCATGTTAGAGATGGGTGAAATAATGTCTCAAAATTGCTTTAAAATAATCCAGCCTAAAAAAAGAGGGATAGGAAGATAAAACAACATTAGGGAAACATGTTGCTAATTGTTAGAACTGAATGACTATATGTGGGATTCTTTATTCTGCTCTTTTTTATGTATTTTCAAAGATTTCCACAGTAAAAAGTTTTAAAAATAAATTTAAATGGGCTCCTAATTTTTAAAAATATAGTCCGTGAACTCTCTGCACCGAAATTGCCTGGTGCCTGTTAAAATGCAGATCTCCAGTCCTCTTTGACCTGTTGGCAGGAAGGCAGTGGCCTTGGAGCTGCACTTTAACAAGCACTGCCCACCCTACCCCCAGCTCTAATGCCCCTGTGGTTCTGATAAGAGGATTCCACTGAGAATGACCAATTACACCGCACCCTTTGTAAATCTTAATAGAGTGAAGTCTTCCTTCACTCTCACGCGTGTCCCACTTTGGAAACAAAGTATGAAGTCATCCAAGTCAGAGTGAGCTGTGCCCACTCCTCGCATGCTGCTCCCACTTGCATGTGCTGAACTGCCACTTGTCTGCCAAGGCCCAGCTCAAGCACCCACTAGGGCTTCTCCGATGACTCCAGGTGAGAGAGTTCCTCCACCCTTTAAACCATGGACCCACAGTCACAGGCAGCACATAGTGGTGTCCTCAAGTGTATCTGCCTGGGTGGCTTTGATATCGCGATATAATAAGGAGCAGTATATTTGGTCGCTGTCCCGAGTTCCTGGCACAAAACTCCTAAAACCCTTGCAACTTCCTGAGTGATAGCAGTGAGAGGAGTGTCTTTTGTTATTTATACTAAGCCCCTTTCAACCCCACCTGAGTTTCTGCTAATGAGGTGACTCTTGGAGGATGGAGGCTGGTTGCCAGAGGAACCAACCATGCATGGGATTAGAGGGTTAGAACTGTCAGCCCCACCGCCAACCCCTAGGGAGGGGAGAAGGGCCAGGGATTGAGCCAGTGGCCAATGATTTAATCAATCCTGCCTATGTAATGGAACTCCATAAAAACTTTAAACCACAAGGTTCCAAGAGCTTCCTGGTTGGTGAATGCCTCGAGGTGCTGGGAAGGTGATGGCCCGGCGAGGACATAGAAGCTCCTGGGTCCTTCCCACATACCTTGCCCTATGCATCTCTTCCATCTGGCTGTTCTCGGAAGCAGCCCTTTTGCCCTTTCCCTGTTTGCTCATTTCTGTTCCCCTCTAACCTTAAAGGAACGTAATTATGGGAATGAGATCACTAGGCAATTTAACCTAACTCCTGATTTATTCTCCCCTGAATGCACACCATACATTGATCCTTTTCCTAGATTAAAAGAAGCAAGAATGAAGGATTAAGTAGTTAAAGAACATCTAGCTCTCTACCCCCAGCAGCCCCCTTAACAATCCTTCAGGCAGACCACAAAGAGACAAGATAACATCTGAAGAGAGATCATGAGGAATCAGCCAGCCTGCAAGCAATGGAGAATGACAAAGAGTGTGACCTCCTGCCTTGATGATTCATTGAGATTCTTTCCCCTTTTCCCTTTAAAAATCGTCATGGTTGAGCAGAATCTTCAGAGTGGGTCTCAGGACATGAATCCACCTTCTCCCCATATTACCAGCTTTTCTGATTAAAACAAGTTTCCTTTCTACCAACATTTGCCTCTCAAATATTGGCTTTTGAGCAGCAAGCAGCCAAACCTGAGTTCGTTAACATTCCTGAGTTGTATCTTTTATAATAAACTCATAATCATAAGTGTTTCCCTGAGTTCTGTGAGCCATTATAGCAAACTATCAAGCCTGAGGAGGGGGTTACGAGAACCCCCGATTTATAGTAGGTCAGTGAGAAGTGTGGGAGGCCTGTTCTTGTGATTGGCATCCAAAGTGGGAGGAATCTTGTGGGACTGAGCCCTGAACTTGTGGGGTCTGTGCTGACTCCAGGTAGTGTCAAAACTGAGTTGTAGGAAACGCAGTTGGTGTCCAAAGAGTTGGAAATTGGTTGGTGTAGGAAAACCTCCCGTACATTTGGTGTCAGAAGTATTATGAGTAGAAAACACTGTTTCTCTTTTAATGGTCATCCTTAGTTTCCATGTCACCTGCCGGGAATTCCTTAAAGTCAATGACTATGTCTTATTTATCTCCTTCTCTCCAATGCTGGCACGCAATCGATTTTTGATAAGTGTTGTTCAATGAATGAATTAACAAACAAATTAATTAATACATAAACAAGAGTCATTGTGCTGGGCACCTCATAGACATATCTGTGCTTACTTAAATTCTGATATACCATCATGATGAAATGATAGGCAGCCTAACTTTAAGATGACTAGTGTGAAATCTGGGTAAAACACGGGGGAAATGTGATTATGTGGGGAAAAAAAGATCAGAATTCCAAAAAGTATATTGACACTAATTGTAACTATAAAAACATATGTATATTATTTTTTATGAGAACAAAACTAAAAGATAATATGCAAAAAGTAAAAAAAAAAAAAGTAAAATAGTGGGATTCTAGGTGACTATATTTGTATTCTATTCCCATTTTCCAAATATTCTTTTTTTTTTTTCCCCAATAAGGAAGAAGAAAGAGGGGAAAACAGAGTTTGGAGACAGTTTAGGCTGGTGTAACCTGCATGACACTAACTCCAGCACCACAGGGCCCCTCCCAAGGCCCCTGCCAACCTCAACATGGGAGAAAAATCCTCAATCGCTGCCCCTGGCATTGGGGGCAGATGGAGACAAACCATTTTCCCACATAACTAGGGCCTCCCCTGGTCAAGTCTAGCAAGACCTCCAACTCCTAAGACAGGGAGTCTTAATAAATTTACATGGTCTGCACACTGCACAGGCCTGTATGTATTTAAAAGAACAAAGAGCTTAAACAGTCACTTTGCTTTGTCTGTACTGAGAGCATCCGGGGCCTTCCAATCATCCTGCAAGGAGCCTGCTCAAGTATTAACAGGTATCAACCTAATATATTGTACAGCAAGCACCATTATTTTCTTCTCAATCTATTTTACCTAGCATGTCTCCCAGGGGCAGATTGGAAAATATGTGGTAATTATATATTGACAGAATGTGGGAGCAGGTTATATACGGATCCATTGTACTTGGCTTCCTTATTAACCAGCGAAAATGTGCTCAGTTGGATCCTTCTTTGCTCTTTAAGGAATCTCTGGAGCTGAGGTATTACTTTGCTACCTATGGTTTTCCCCTTGTTTATGAAAATTGTCCAGCTCTACCAGAACCTCATGTGTACAGAGCAAGATGGGGCTTTGAGACACAATCCCTGTGTCATCCTCCTCGGCGAGGTCCCCATGTGAAGCTGGCAACTTCCACACAAAGACACAGAACAACTCACTGGGTGGGCTGCCCAGTCCCCTGCACTACCTAATTAAAGAAGCGGTAGTCAGCATGAAAAATATTTATTAGGAAAGGGTCATTGCACCATGTCTGTGGGCCTTCAGAAGAAATAAATTACTTTTTTAAGGAGTATAGCAAGTTTTTAATGATAGGTTTTCCTCACAAACACTAATGATAATGGCCTCCAGTGAAGAAACCGCAGGAAAATGGGATTGGGTACCTTTGGGTACCCAATGGTCTTCACTTGGTTGATTTGTCTAGAGTGTTTGAGCAGAGGAAGCTAGAAGAGGATGCCTGGGATCAAAGACATCTGGAGAAAGGACAGGGTGGAAAGCAAGTTGTGAGCCCTGAGCACTTTGGGACTGCTGCCCAGGCGATGTAATGGATGACCTAACGGATGAGCTAACGGATGGTCATTATGGGCGATCTAAGTGGACCTTAGGTCTAAAGGAAGTGTGAGGAGGCCACATAATCCACATGTGGAGGATGTAGCCAGGCTGTTCCAAGGTGGTGCTTTCACTCAGCAAGCGCTCACTCAGCATTTCCTATGGGCATGATGGTGCCCAACCCTCCCCGGCTGCCCTGACCTCAGGCCCCACCATGGGAAGGTGGCAAGTGCTTGAACATAGAGTAGCAGAACCTGGGTCCTCCCACCAGCTCTGCCACCCACCTAGCAGGCTGGCCTTCTGCAGGACTCACCTCTCGGAGCCCTTTCCAATTGGAAGATAAAGAGGGGAGATAGTAGAAGGTTACTACTACCCCAGCCAGCTGTGACAATTGACTGCATATGTGAAAAGAACCCACCCAAAACAGCTGTTTTCTCTTAGCCTGGTCTTGTCTGTCTACATGGCTCATTTGCCAAAAGATACCCAATCCTGAAACAGCTGAACCAAACGACCATGCAGGGGAACTGAGTTGGCTTCTGTCAGGTAGACCTGAAAAGGGGACAAAGAAACAGAAGTCACCTTTGAAGGTGAGACTCTGCCCATTAAAAATTCAAGTCCAGAAAGAGAAAGAAAAATACCATATGATATCACCTATAAGTGGAATCTCAACTATGACACAAATCAACATATCTACGAAACAGAAACAGACTCAGAGATATAGAGGACAGACTTATGGTTGCTGGCGTGGTGGGGGGGAGTGTTGGGGGAGGGAAGGACTGGGAGTTTGGGATTAGCAGATGTAAACTATTGTGTACAGAATGGATAAACAACAAGGTCCTTCTGTAGAGCACACAGAACTATATTCAATATCCTGTGATAAACCATAATGGAAAATAACACAAAAAAGAATATATATATATATATGTATAACTGAATCACTTTGCCGTACAGCAGAAATTAACACAACATTGTAGATAAACTATACTTCAATAAAATTTTTTTAAAAAAATCCAAGTCCAGAAACTATCATCTAACTTATTAAATACAACCTTTCCCACCACACCTTGTCAAAAAAAAAAAATAGCCCACATAACTGTAGCAATAAAGTCATTAGGGAGGCACACTCCCTCTAAAATGAAACACCAATATGGTAACTTCCAGTTAAATTTAATTACTGCCTAATTTCCTTTACAATAGATGACCTAGTTTTTGGACAATATTCTCAGAAAAGAGATTATGTGTGGGTGGAAAATGTCTGCCCTACCTTGGAGAAGCAGAGAGACCATTTACTGGGCTAATCCATCCCAATATGAATGTGTGCAAGGTGAATGGATAAGATACAGCCCTACTGAAGAAAATGCTCTGTTCTTACACAAAGGCCAATGCGGCAAACAGTACGTTTATGCCTCTAACAAAAAGCAGTTCCATGGAGACTGGTGAGCTGTTTGTCAGACTTGTTTACCGACTTCCAGAGGGCAGCCTTGGACATTCATGTGAGGAGCCAGCCTGTGACTCTGCCTGTCACCTTTTCCACCTGCAGACCCAGGCTGTGCTCCCCAGTCCCCAGGTCCCAGGACAAGGATGGGGCACTGGCACAGAGCAGCCCACACCGTGGGGACCCCACAGGCTTCTCATGCCTCAGAAAGTCCCCAGGTTGACAGAAAAGCAGGGAGGGTAGGTCCATGGATGCTCTGGCTTGCCCTCACTTCTCACCAAAGTTGTCCCAGGCTGAGTGCAATAAATGGTGACATGTGAAGGACAATGAATGGTGACATGCACAAAGAATGGGTGAGAGAGGGGTGTCAGAAGCATCCCAATCCCCAGCAGCCAGAACATCCCCGAGGATGAGGTCAACTACCTATTCATTCAATATTTGCCATAATTAAAAGGAAAAGGTGGGGGCATAAATATCCTATCTGCAAGGAACTCAGAGTCTAGGAGGAAAATAAATATGTAAACGAGGCAATTACAAAAGAATGTAATTAATTCTATGGCAAGAGAGTATGGTGTGTTATAGTTGGGAAAGGCAGTAGGAAGAGGAGTCAAAGAAGGGGAGTCAGGACCAGAGTTTGGGACCTTGAAACCAGATCTAAAATATATAAAGAAAATAAGAGGTGTACAGGGTATGGGGTAGGGTGGGAGGGACTGGACCCCCAGGCAAAGATGTTAGAAAGTACAATGAACTGCAGGCAGAGAGACAGGATGGCAATTTGAGGAAAAGCAAGGGGTCCTATGGCACTGGGTGTGAGAGGGATGAGGAGATGAGGAGTAGCAGACAAGGCTGCTGATAAGCCAAGGCTGGTGGGTGCTGACTGTAGTGTTTGCACCCAATCTTCTGGCTTTGGAGTGACACTGAAAGGCTTTGGTAGGCCGGTGACAAGTCCAGGTTTGTGTTCAAGAACGATCACACTGAAATGACATGATGTCCGGGAATTACAAAATATAAACATTTGCTACTCAAGTGAAATATAAAAACAAATAAAAACAAAAAGAGGGATTGATGAGAAAATGGTGAACTGTTGATAATGGAAAGTGTTAATAACTCTTGAAGGCAGGTGACGGGTACATGGAGGTTCATTATACTATTCACTCTACTTTCATCTGGGTTTGAAATTTTCCATGGTAGAAATACTTTTTTAAAACTAACATGAATTATTTTTAAACATCGGAAGCATGTATATTTAATTCCTGCAATTTAAAAAAAGGCTATATATCCTAACTCATTAGCCAAAAATAAATGGGACCATGTTTGTATATTCTTTTTCTACATTTTAAAAATATCACCGTGCTGCAGGATGGAGAGTAAATTGGAGAGAAGAAGAGAAAAGACAGGAGGAGGTTGTGTGGGGACCCAGCTGAGAGATGGTGGTGGCCTGTACCAACAGAGTAGCAGAGGGGATGAAGGGATGGATTTTAAATGTTCAGGAAGTAAAATGGCCAGGACCCAGTGATTGACCTGACATGAGTGAATCATGCGTTCAGTCATTCTCCTGGTAAAGATTTAAGGCCACCCACTCTGCCAGGGACTGTGGGAAGGAGAAAAGGCAGGTAGAACAGGAGGCCAGACATCAGCACAGCTACCTGTGACAGTAATAAGGTAAAATAAGCTTTTAGCTTATTTATCTTAAACAGTTTTGAAAAAGTAAAAACCATAAGTAAACATTAGCTTAAAACATGCTGGAATGAATACCAGCAAAATCAAAAAATGCTGGAATATAAATGTGATAAGTTGAACAGTGCACACGTAAAACTTTAGAACTAGAAAAGGTGGCCAACATAAACAATAAGATTACATCATAAAAAACAGATAATACAATAGATACTATTTTTAAAAAAGACAAAAGTAAATAATATTAGCTAATGGAACACATTAAAGAGATTAAATAGCTAAATAAAAATTATTTAGAATGCATAAATTTTGCTAAAAGCGTATTCTAACCAAAGGGTAAAAGGAGAAATACGGGTTGTGGTATGGACATCAAAACATAGGTGAGCTGCCAGGCCATCTGGTCAACCTCACCTCCCATCGCCACTGTGAAGAGTACTTGTCATTCCCCAAATCTGCCATATTTTCCTTAAAGGACACTGCTGGTGGGAGGTAAGGATTACATGGCACAATCCACAGAAAAAAATCCTGTTGAGACATCTGTCCCTCTCCTCAAAGCTTCCCACTCATAGCAATTGCCAAAAATCTCTCATCTCACCGCCCTCCCTGCTGTATTATCCATTCCCCTGAACACCAGCCTCCTCTGCTCCAGCACCCTTGCTTCTGATGGGAGAGCCTCCTTGCCACACCCATCCCATGGGGAAGGGCTGCTCATCTTGAGCTTCTGAGTGCTCATCTTGCCAGAAGGCTCCCCCTAGACCTGAATGAATGGCATTCTCCACCTTATTACATGCACACACGGGCCAGGCTTCCCCTGAGACTGGGTTCTTGGAGGGACAAGGACCATAGCCCTTCCTAAAGTGCCCTGGGGCCTAGCCATGGGCCTGACACACTGTCAGTGCTCAGTTAACCTGTGTTGAAAGTAAAGAAATAAAAGGAATAATCAGCAATCTCAGATGGACAGGGCTCAATTATTCAACAAAGATGAATTCTACAGTGGAGAGTCTTGGCCCCATGTAGCTTCTTATGGCTTATCTCTCATTAGAATTCTCTGGGGCTCTTGTCTTTCATGTGGGCATCATCAGCTCTTCCCAAAAGGCACATAAGGTAACAGCAGAGATGTCACCACACAGGAACGACAACAGGATTGCAAGCAAGGCAATAGCAGCACTGCTGCACGACCTCAAGGAGAGATGGCTTCCAGGCTTCATGGAAAAGGGGCATTTGAGCTAAGGCTCCGAAGATGGTTAAGCTGCATGGATGGACGGAGAATAAGGCAGGATTTCTGGAAAGGGAACAGGATATGAGCTAACATACACAGAGACAATTTCAGCCCTCCACCACAAAGGCTGTCTTTCCCCACCTGCCGTGTCCCTGGCAGGAAGCCAGCCACCAGGTCCTAGAGGCAGCATTTTGTCCAGTGTGGAGGAAGTCCCCCAAACTCAACAGTGGGAACTTTGCAGGAGTTGCCATAAGGCAGGGCCATTGATCTTGTAACCAGATCACATCTTTCCTTGGGATGCAGAGACCAGCTACTGGGTTTTCAGCACATCGTCCGACACTTGGCTATTACGAGCAGCCCCTGCTTTTGCTTTTGGACAGCCCTAAGTGTGAGAAGCCATCAGGGTCTGTTCTCTGAAAAACAGAGTAAGTCCAGCTGCCCCTCCATAAGGCACTCCCTGTGAAGTTTAAATAGACAGCGACAGTTCGCAGCATTAGACTCCTTAGCAAGAATTTGCCTAACCTCTTATACAAGCCAATTTTCAGCTCTCACAGCCATTTGGATTATATAAAACATTATACATACTTATTTCTACTAGGACAATTGCTGGCTTTTTATTTTTTCAGCTCCAGAGAAAGCAGGAATCATCTTTGTCTAGACTTTAGAGAAGCCTTGAAGGGAGGTTCACCAGATGTACAGCTCTTGCATTCACCTGGAAGAAGAGGCAAGCCTGCAATTCTGTCCACTCCAACTGAGATGCCAATACCACAGATATCAGACAGCAGTGTGAGCACAAAACAGGCTTGCTATAGACTGAATGTTTAAGTCCCCTCAAATTCATATATGTTGAAATCCTAACCCACAAGATGATGGTGTTTGAAGATGGGGTCTTCAGGAGGTGATTAGATCATGAAGGCAGAGACCTCACAAATGGGATTAGCACCCTTATAAAAGAGACCCCAGAGAGTTCCCATCTCCCTCTGCCATGTGAGGACACAGAGAGAGGACAACCATCTGTAAACCAGAAGGCAGGTCCTCATCAGACACCAAATCTGTCAGCACCTTGATCGTGGGACTTCCCATCCATCGTAAGTGTGAGATATAAATCTGTGTTGTTTACATGCCAGCCAATCAATGGCATTCTGTGACAGCAGCCCAGACTAAGACAAACCTCCAATGCAGAATTTATAGGAAGTGGTTAGGAACTAGTTCCCTGACTCTTGAGTCCCTCACCCAGAGGCCTTTATCTGCTTTGGGAATATAAAATTTTAAGAGAGTGGATGAAGGGGGAATTTGTGAATCGATTGCTTTGAAGAGAATTTTTGAGATGCTGTGAGTCCCACCCTCCACTGCCGTGTAAGGCGAAGGATGTGCTTTCTGTCACCTCAAGCCTAGGGAGGGGGCTGCCATTGGGCCATTGAAGGAGTATGAAGATGGTCCCCATACTTAGGGGACATTGTACACTGTAGAGAAATCTAGTCAGCACATGGAAGCCCGAGAAGGGCGTACAGCTGGGATGGGTCTGCACCCCCAGGGTTTACAGGAATGAGATGCAGACCATGAAAGAAAGCCAGCCTGGGTCCATTTCAAAACCTGCCAGAAGTCCTCCTCGGGGGGGGCGGCGTGAGGTCTCCAACAGTGAGACAGTGTGTGGAGAACATCAGAAAACCAGGATTAGAGCAGCAAGGAAGGGGGGATTTGCACAGTCTGCGCCTAGAGAGCTGCAGGGGGATTCCCAGGCAGAGGCATTCCCAAGCAGCCCGCCAGCGCATCAAAGAAAGAGTCAGCTAAAAATATCTGCCAGACCTGGGAGTGTGGAGCAAATCACAGTTCAAGGAAGAGCTCTCCTGTCTCTCCTTCTCCCCACCCCCCAACCCCTCCACCCAGTGGTCAGTAATAGCAGTTATAGGGGCAGACAGAAGGATATGCATCTGCTCTACCAAGGGGTCAGCCACAGTGAGGGTCCAGCTGCGGGAGGCCCACAATCACATTAATTAAATTCAGAGATTTGATTATTGTTGGGGTCTGGATATTCTAATTTCTGAAATTTGTTTGCAACTAACATAACCATTGGATGGTCTGCTGCCTAAGAGACAACAGAAGAGCCATGGACCTGCCCAAATTTTAATCACAGGCAAGGGAAATTCATCCCTCAGCCCACCCAATAAAACTTAAAGGGGCAATGAGAGATCAAAATAAAGCTACATTGGATTATATCCCAAAGTCAGGTTTGTTCCACATGTAATAAAAGCCATGTATCATTGCTACTATCGACAGAGCAACAAAGCTTTAATTCTACAAAGCTTTCTTTAGGCGATATACCTTTGGAGCCATAAATTTCATATCTAGAAATTATGCTAAGAAAGCAATCCTAACTAGACACAAATATTCGATACCAAATGCATCATTGTCTATGTGGTAGATACCGCAGTTCAATCCACCCAACACCAACATTAGGCCTCTCACTCTTGCCTGCTGTACAGGGAAGGTAAAAAAGCCAAGTGTTCATTTTCACAGCCTGACTTGGAGCTTGGAATGGTCACGTGACAGAGTTCTGACCCATGAAACACATCCAAATGTCTGCAAGTGCTGCCTTGCCCCTTCTGCCTCACTCCTGCAGTGAATGCAGCTGACATGGCTACAACTGCAGCCACCATCTTCAACTTGTGAGCAAATGGCCAAGAGAATTGCAGAGAATCCAGCACTACATCATGAGCCCCAGAACCTGCCAAATACCTGCTCTCTACAGATCTCTTGCGAGAGACAAATAAATGTCTATTTGTTTAAGACATTTTCAGTTGGGTTTTCTGTCTCTTAAAGCCAAATGTAACCCTAACCTGAAGGACACGCACATACACAGGCACACATGTATCCACAACACATACATGCACGCCAAAAACAAATAGTGGGAGATACATCAAAATGTACAATGGTAGGATTTTATGTCATTTTTTTCTTCCTCTTTTCCTGTTCATATTTTAAAATTTTTCTACAGTGCTTTTGTATTGCTTTTGTGAGAAGACAAAAACTTTATAAAAACTACTTTTTGATAGTGAAGCCCTGACTGTGATCACTGAAATGTAGACATGTTTCATGGTCCTTAAAGAGCTTTGTCTATGTTTTTTGTTCTATGGCTGGCTCAGCACACGGCTACGCTCAACCACTTCCATGAAGATGGAACCCAAGAGAGACCAGCTAAAATTCTACTAAGATAAACTGAGCATGAAGTGAGAAGGGCCAGGTTTATCAGAGAGAAAAGCAAAAATATTTATCATATCTTGTGTAAAATCTGCAAGGCCTAGAGATTAACAGGTATTATGGGAGAATGGAGAGAAAAATCAAGGATGGCTGAGTTTTTGGGCCCCAGATACTAAGTAGCAACTGACAGAACTAGGAAGGTTGCGAAGGAGAGCCAATTTGGGGGTGGTCAGAACTCATGATCTCAGATTTGGACATGAGGAGCTTAAGGTTGATGAAGGGACCTCCCAGGGGAACAATCCAATAGGCTGATGACACTTGTTCACCCAGTAAGCCCTTACTGAACACCTAATTTGTGCATAGAATTACATACTAATACATGCTAATCACTAGGCTACATACAGAGAAAAATAAGATATGATACCTGCTGAGCTCAAAAGCTTGCAATCTGGAGAGAGTTAGAATATAAGCACCAACTCTATAGCAGAACCTGAAGAAGAACTATAAATTACAGTAAGGAAGAACAGTTAATTCTGACTAGATATCAAAAAAGATTTCATAAAGATGGTGGAACTTGAACTGAGGCTTAAAGAATAAAAAAATATTTCAAGAGACAGATGAGGCAAGGAAAAGATTTTCAAGATGAAGAAATCATACAAGCCAAGGCATAGAGATGTGAAAGGGTACACATGCTCTAGCTGATGACAGCAGTCTGATGGAAGATGGGGCAGGGCTAGCTGGGGGAATGATGGAATTGCCAAGCTGAGGAATCCAAACTCTAGACAACGGGGAGCCACTGATAAGACTCTAAGAGGGTAGAAGCATGGTCTTACCTATAGTTGGGAAAGATAAGCCTGGTTGTGGAGGCAAACTTAAGAGGCAAGTTATTAGAGGTGGAAAAACCAGTTATGAAGCTACTATAACCATGCAGGCAAGTTATATACACATATGTTTTCTTTTTCTTTATCCATTCATGTGTCAACACACACATAGGTGATTTCCATGTGTTGGCTATTGTGAATAATGCAATGAACCTGGGAAAGCAGATATCTCTTCAAGATATTAATTTCATTTCCTTTGGATAAATACCCAGAAGTGGGATCAATGGATCATGTGGTAGTTCTATTTTTAATTTTTTGAGGACCCTCCATACTGTTTTCCATAGTAGTTCCACCAATTTATATTCTCACCAACAGTGCACCAGGGTTCTTTTCTCAAAAATACTTGCCAGCATTTATCTCCTATCTTTTTGATAACAGCCATTCTAACAGGTGTGAGGTGATTTCTCATTGTGGTTTTGATTTGTGCATCCCTGATAATTAGTGATGTTGAGCACCTTTTCATGTAGCTGTTAGCCATTTGGATGTCTTCTCTGGAAAAATGTCTGTTCAGGTCCTTCGCCCATTTTTTACTGGGTTATTTGGTTTTTTGCTATTGAGTTGCAAGTTTCTTTATATATTTTATATTGACCCCTTATAAGATACAGATATTCCTCAAGTTATGATGTGGTTACATCTTGATAAACCCATCATAAACTGAAAATATCATAAGTCTAAAATGCATTTAAAACACCCGCCCTACCGAACATCATAGCTTAGTTTAGCCTACATTAAACACACTCAGAACACTTACATTAGCCTACAGTTGGGCAAAATCATCTAACACAAAGCCTAATTTATAATACACTGTTGAATATCTCATGTACTTTATTGAATACTGTACTGACAATGAAAAACAGAATGATTGTATGGGTACAGAATGGTTGTAAGTATATCAGTTGTTTACCCTTGTGAGTGCATGGCTGACTAGTAGCTGCGGCTCGCTGAGGCTCGAGCCTCTTGATGAATTGACCCCTTTATCGTTATATAATTACCATCTTTTTCTTGTTACAGCTTTTGATCTAAAGTTTATTTTGTCTGATATAAGTATAGCGACCTCTGCTCCTTTTTGGTTTCTATTTGCATGGAATATCTTTTTCCATCCCTTCACTTTCAGCCTATGTGTGTCCTTGAAGCTAAAGTGAGTGTCCTGTAAGCAGCATATAGTTGAGTCCTGATTTTTATCCATTCAGCTACTCTATTCCTTTTTATTAGAGAATTTAATCCATTTACTTTTAAAGTAATTATTGATAGGCAAGTACTTACCATTGCCATCTTGTTAATTATGTTCTGGCTGTTTTGTAGCTCCTTTCTTCCTTTCTTCCTCTTTTGCTTTCTTTCTTTATGAATTGATGATTTTCCATAGTGGCATACTTTTGATTCCCCTGTCTTTATTTTGTGTGTATCTACTACAGGTTTTTCTTTTGTGGTTACCCTGAGGCTTATTTGAAACATTTTATAGATATTACAGTCTATTTTAAGCTGATAAAACTTAACTTCAATTATAATAAAAATAAAACCTTACCCTTTCACTAACCCCCAACACATTTTATGTTTTTGTTGTCACAATTCACATCTTTTTATATTGTGTATCCATGAACAATTTCATAGCTATAGCTATTCTTAATAATTTTGTCCTTTAAACTTATACAAGAGTTAAGTGGTAACACACTACCTTATGACAGTATTAGAGTATTTTAAATCTGACTATATATTTATCACTTTAGAGTACTTTAAATCTGACTATATATTTATATTTACCAGTATGTTGTATATTTTCATAAGTTTTTATGTTACTAATTAGCATATTTTTGTTTCAGTTTGAAGAACTCTTTTCAGCATTTCTTGTGAGGTAGATATTATATAATGGTGATGTACTCCCTCAGTTTTTGTTGTTTGGCAAAGTCTTTATCTTGCCTTCATTTCTGATGGACAACTTTGCTGGATAAAGTATTTCAGTTGGCAGTTTTCTTCTTTCAGTACTTTGAATATATCATCCCACTCTCTCCTAGTCTGCAAGGTTTCTGCTGGGAAATTCACTTATATCTTTATGGGTTTTCCTTTGTATGAGAGAAATATTTTTTCTATTGCTGATTTTAAAATTCCCTCTTTGTCTTTGAATTTAGACAGTTTTATTATAATGTGTCTTAGAGAAAGATCATTTTGGATTGAAATTCTGGGATAACATTAGCTTTATGAACTTGGATGTACATATCTCTTCTCAAGTTTGCTATGTTCTCAGCCATTATTTCCTTAAGTAAGCTTTTTGCCCCTTTCTCACTCTCTTCCCCTTTGGGACTCCAAAGATGCTTAGATTGTTTCTCTTAATGGCATCTCATAAATTCTGTAGCCTTCTTTTTTTCACTCTTTTTTCTTTTAGCTCCTCTGACTGGATAATTTCAAATGCTCTGTCTTCAAGTTCACTGATGTTTTTCCTCTGCTTGGTCCAGTCTTCTGTTAAAGATTTCTACTGAATTATTCAATAGATAGTTCAATTCTATTAAACTATCATTGTATTCTTCAGCTCCAGATTTCTGTTTGGTTCTTTTTTGTTTTCTATCTCTTTGTTGAACGTCTCATTTTGTCTTTGCATTGTTTTCCTGATTTCATTAAATTGTTCACCTGTGTTCTCAAAAGAGCATCTTTGTAACAATTATTTTGATAACTTTGTTGGGCAATTCCTGGATCTCCATTCTTTGAGGCCAGTTACTGGAGGTTTACTATATTCCTTTGGTGGAGATGTGTTTCCCTGATTCTTCATAGTCTGGTGTATGTGTCTGCATATCTGAAGTAATCCAGAAACATTCCAGCCTTCCTTTATGGACTGACTTCAGTAAGGAAAGCACTTCATCTGCAGATGGGGACACACTGGAGTGTGCTGTGATCCTAGGTCAAGTGGTGCAGGGCATCAAGTGGTGAGGCACGTGGCATCTCCAGATACAGAAGGGCATGATGTCTCACTGGCTCAGCCACTGAGGTCCACAACATTTACACCTGTGTGGTGTCTGGTGAGTTCTGTGGCGGTTCACAGTGGCTGCAAGGGCTGTTGGGGTCCTCAGCAGCACGTCCAGGTCCAGCAGCTGGGGACCAGGGCCGGCAGCAGTGGTGGCTAGAGCAGGTGGTGTGCGCACCCTCAGCTGCAGGACCCAGCTGCAGGTGCCAGTGTAAAGTCAGGAGCTGATGCACACACACACAGTGGCAAGGGCCTTGGCCAGCAGCAAGGATCAGGGCCAACTGCATGTGCATTATAGCAGCTGCAGGGGCCCTGACTGTCAGTGTGCACTCCTGTGGTTGCAGGATCTCACCACAGGCACGAGCACAGCAGTGGAGGCTGGTAATGAGGGTCAGGCCAGCAGGGTACACGTGCACAGCTGAAGGGGCTAGAGGCAGGTGAACCCCGTGGTGCAGGCCAGTGACAGGAGACAGGGCTGGATCTGGGCCCACAGCAGCTGTGGGAGCCTTGGCTGTCAATGTGCACTTTCGTGGCTGCAGGTTCTCACCACAGGTGCACACATAGCAGTGGAGGCTAGCGATGGGAGTCAGGCCAGTGGTGTGCAAGCGCACACTGGAGAAGCCAGCACCTAGCACACACACGTCAGTGAGGTCAGCCATGGGGACCTAGGCTGCTGTCTCTCATGTGTGCAACACAGAGGCTGGGACTAGCTGCCAGCACAGGTCTCAGGCACCAGAGGCAGCCAGGGGATGGGGTAGAGGTAATGAACAGCGGGGGACTCAGGCTAGTGAATGCCAATACCTGTGGGGTGAAAACCAGTGACATCTGCAGGGGGCCTGCTGGCTTCTTCAGTGGCGAAAGCCGTCAGGGTCCTCCGCAGAGCAGGTCACTGGGAACCACAGTCACTCCTGCTGTGTGGCTGATATTGTCAGCGTCGGTTCTTCTTCCTTGCCCCCAGCCATCTTCATACATCTCAGCTTTGCCAGTTTCTGGGTGGAGTGAAATCAAGGTCCGTCCTTTGTGTAGTATACTGAAATCTGGTCACTCATCCCACTCTCCCTTTCCTGGCAAGGGGAACTCTTTCTAGATGGGGAGCAGTGCCAGCTTGGGGGATGGGATGATGCAGGCAAAATGAAACTATTGTTCCTTCGCTTTTTCTGTGGTTATTCTCTGGGTTTTTTGCTCTACTATATTGCTGGAGTTTCTTACGTGGACTCCAGAGCTCTCCCAAGCTGTTTTTGTTCTTGGATAGCTGTCTAATTATTGATCTTTTTGAGGGATGTTGGCTGGGGTCTTCTACTCTGCCATCTTGTTGACTCACCTCCCTACCACAGGCTTTTTGAAGGAAAGTATCATATGTTATCCCGGGCCCTGTTACCTAATGGCTATTCATTAAATTAACAAATACAGAAACAAGGGAATCAGTCAATGGACACAGAAGTTCCTACCAAGATTTTTTAAGGCAATAAAAAAGAAGAGCAAAGAAATCACAAAGAAAACCTTCTCTTCCTAATCAGGCCTCTAGTCAACCCAACTGTTTACCCTGTTTATCTAAATCCTTCCTTTTTCAACTGGTTGCTCTGGGAAAAAATTGACACAGCTTTTGCACCCTTCTTATTGCTTCACCAACTCTCCCTGGGACTCAGTGGCCTGCAGAGCTCTTTACTAACAAATTAGTCCCAGAGCGCCCATGAGAGAAGTCTCCGTTCTCAGACTAGCAGATGGATGGGTTTTCCGATTTGACAGACTGACCAAGCCCACACTCCACTGCTCAAGCAGGCATCTGTTGCATCGAAGCGCCGGGAGGACCATTAGCCCTTCTCCTATGTGTTTGACCAACTATTTCAGCACTTTTATCTTATTTCAAAAGCCAAACTGAATCTTCCATAGCAAAGAGTTCCAGATTGGGTGGATTTATGCTCATCAGCATGTGGAGATCCAGGAGCTGATTGTGACACAGAAGGTCATTTGTTTAGTAAAACCACAAAAGCATAAAAGAAAAGAGAAACCGATGAGCCACACGGCAACAAAGTACATAAAGCAGCAGGAACCACACACACGCCAATCCCATTAGGAAAATAGGAGGTAATTAAAGGGAAAAAACAAACAGTTTTAATGCTTCCGTGTGGAATGGTTGCAGTTTTTCCCTGAGTCATTGTTTATGAAAATAAATTTACTTATTTCCAGCAAGATATGTTAAATATATGTGTGTGGGGATAGGGGGTCTGGGCCTCTTTCTCAGTTGTTTAGACTTTCGTATTAATTAAGTCCAGATCAGTGGTTTAATTCTCACATGGCCTGCTTAGTTTCACTGAGGATAACTCAATGCGTCACTCCAGATCACTTTGCTGTCCGAGGTCAGCCTTCCCTCTAAGCCAGCACTGACCATAAGCATCATGGGTGGACAAGTGATCCTTCCCCCGTTTGGCAAAGCATCAAAACCTTTATGCTTTAAATTGCTGAGTCATCATGCATCAATATCACTTTTTTATTTACGCCATACTATGGGCTGAATTGTATCCTTCCTATAATTCATATGTTGAAGCCTTAATGCTCAGTACCTCAGAATGTGACTGCATTTGGTAATAGGGTCTTTTTTTTTTTTTTGGCCATGCCACACAGCTTGCGGGATCTTAGTTCCCCGACCAGGGATCGAACCCAGGCCCCCCTGCAATGGAAGTGCAGAGTGGTAACCACTGATAGGGTCTTTAAGAGCTAATTAAGTTAAAAATGGGGTAGGCCCTAATCCAACATAATTAGTGTCCTTCTAAGAAGAGGAAAGTTGGACACAGACACAGAGGGGAGACAATGTGAAGACACAGGGAGAAGGTGGCCATCCACAAGCCAAGGAGAGAGGCCCCAGAAGGAACCAAACCTGCCAACAATCTCAGACTTCCAGCCTCCAGGACTTTGAGACAACACATTTCTGTTGTTTAAGCCAGCCTGTGATACTTTATTTTTGCAGCCCTAACAAACTAGTACATGTCACATTTCCTTTAATTACCTTTGCAACCCCAATAGAATGCAAGCTCCAGGGAGGCACGAATTTTTCGAAGCCTGGATCACTGCTGTATTCCCAGTGTCTAAAATGATGCCTGGTGTAGAATTGGCACTCAATAAATATTTGTTAGAAAAAAAAAAGAATGAAGACTTAGATAACATCAGTCTAAAATACCATTTCTGAACTACTTTTTCCCTCCCTCTTACTCTGGTCAAGATAAATTCTGGCTATATTGTTTAAAAAAAGATTTGGAGAATCCAAACAGCAAATAAATATAATGTACCATATTCAATTTTGCCCAGGAGATATACAGTCTAATCAGATGTGCACACATTTTCTGAACCTCCTTTCTCTTGGCTATACACTGCTGGTGATAGATTCTGCCTTGTCAGACACAGCAAAAACCATCCTCTTTGTTCAGTTTTGCTGTGGCAGATCCATAGTATGAAGAGTCACCTCCAACCTCAAAGACTAGTGACTGTACAGGAGCCAAGGGGTCCTGTCTCACACTCACCCAAAATGCCAGCCTGTCCATCAATCAAGGGAGCTTTCATCAATGGCCACCTCCATCACTGCCTCTGACTGAAAGCATCTTTCCCTTCAAGTTAACAAGTACTTACTGAGCACCTACTCAGTGTTTAGCAATATACACAGCAAAATGAAGTGGAGGAAATGGATGTAGAAAGCATGAGCCCAACCGCCAAGTTTAACGATATGGCAGGAAGCCGAGGCTGAGATGCAAGAAATCAAGAAAGCACATGGCCTGGAGACAGTAGGGAACCTGGATTAGACTTAGGAGACCTGCTGACTGTGGGCAAGTCCTCTCCCCTCTGCAGCCTAAGCTCTCTCATCTGCAAAACTGGGAGGGCAAGCAAGGCCTTCTGGAAGGTCTCTTCCAGTCTATAGGGCTGCAGATTTGTGACCATTCAGGCAGGCTGCCTTGCTTGGTTGCAAAGACCAGCAAGTTACCTCCAGGGAGGTGGTGGGTGAAGATAGTTATTGTCAGATACACAGGGGCTGGACATGAACCTGGAAACCCCAGGAACAAGCAACGTGGGGTTGATCTCTTGATCTCTCCCTCCATGGTTCTGATTCTCTCTGTGAGTCACACAGTTCTTTTCTCTCTGCCAACATATTCAAATTTCCTGCTCCATCATAATCTCATTTTACACTTGGCTTTGGCCGTGACTCTGTCCTGACCCTCTGCCTCAGTAAATCACTCGTAAATCTTCCCCATGTTTAGTAGTTCCTGAGCAAGAACATCTGATTGTCCTCGAACATCTTTTTATACCAGATTGTAATCATAATCCAGCCCTGGGACACCGATAAGATGAGGCTAAGGCCCAGGGCACCTTGGCACTAAGCTTGGCAGGTGAAGCAGCAGAGGCAATGGCTGGGCAGATTCCCTTGGAAGAGGGGATGGGTGGGTAAGGATTTGGAGGTCAGAGGTCGTAAGACAGGTAGAGTCCACAAGTGCTTAACACAGTACATCATCTGGAATGCACGTTGGATTACCCCATAAATGATAGTACTTTATCTTTTACACCTTCCCTCTCAGGATCTATAATTAGACTGTACCGAGAGGTGTGTGGGTCCTTACCCTCTGAATCAAACCTTCTGGAGATGGGGAAAGAAATAACAGTCAGTCTTGTGGCCATAAATAATCCTAGGGCTATCCCACTGATGGGACAGGCCTCTGTACACAGTGAGGGCTGGGATCAGACAGAAAGACCCCTTGATGACAAATGAGACTCCTGGACCACTTGTGTGACCTCGAGAAAAATCACTTAACCTTCTGGACCTTGATTTCTCACTTGTAATATGAGAATAAGATCCTTCTTACATCCTTTATTGAATTATAATGAGCAACAAAGGAGGAAACAGATTTGTTATGGCTTATAAAAGCATAAAGTCCTATGCACATTTACATTAAAGAAATTAACAATAACTCTAATTAAATAAGAAAATAGTCTATATTTAGGCATAGAAAAAAAAAAAAAAAGACAAGAAGGAAATACACCAAAATGGTCAGTTATCTCCAGTAGATAATGGCAGTTATTTCTAGATGGTAAGATACAGGTGATTTTCATTTCTTCATACTTTTATCCTATATTTTTCAAATTTTCTACAATAAAAGTGTGATAAGCAGAAAAATCTTCTTTAAAAAATGTGTGGGTCAGTGAGATCTCACTATCTTCCTTGGCGACACTAGTTGCCTTCTGAACATTTTATTGTTCTGTTCCTAAGCATTTCACTTAGAGGCTGGGCAAAGAAAATAAAAGGAAGTCAACTTCAAATCAGTCAATTTCTGTGGCATGTTTGCGTCCCTTTAAAAGGATTCGCTGGAAAGAGAAGGCTGAAACCTCACAGCTGAAATGAGGCTTAGCCAGCAGGTTTGCATTTCAACTGTTCAGGCAGCCCTTGCTCCCTGCTACTAAGATTTCACTCTGCCATGCTGTTTCATCTCATTTGGGGAATCCATATTATGTTCTCATGAAAATTACTTAAAAGAAAAAAAAGTTCTCAGATCCTCAAGTAAAGAAGGACGATGTGTAAGTTTCGCAGCTATGTGATTTATAAAGGGATATTGCATAATCGGACCCAACCCATCAGCAATGGGCATCTGACTGTATTGGTAACAAAAACACACACTTTCATCACTGAACTAAACATTTCTTGAGTCCCCACCATATGCCAGACTCTGTGCTACACAGAATATTATGGTGACAAAGGCCCAGTGATCCAGCACCTAACACAGTGCCTGGACAGACAGGAGCTCCCGATCAACAGTCATCAACAGTCATTGAATATATGAGCATCTCTGCCCCTCTGGCTGTCCTCTTGCCCACAGATGTGGGCAGGGCTGTCTCCAGAGAGAATGAGAACACTGAGGAAAAGGGGCAAGTAACCAGGGGTGAGTCAACTGTATGCCCTTTTCACCAACTCTACTACCTCCAAAATGGGGAGAAGGGGACATTATTCATCCCTTTGGAATCAAATTAAAATCAAAGATAAAGGAGAGACAGGAATGTCTCAAAAGCTAAAGTGTGTACCAAAGATAGGATATTAGATGATACTAGGGAATCACAATTTTTTTGGAGTGACCATGTTATTGTGCTTATGTTTTGTTTTCAGGTTCTCAGTGTATTCTGAAGCATTTAAGGAGGAAATAAGTCTGCTGGTCGCTTTAAAATAATCTGGGAGGCAATGGAAAATTGGGGATCTAGGACACAAGAGCTACAAGATCAGCAAGACTGGCCACTTACTGATAATTGTAGAAGCTGGATGACGAGGTCAGAGACATGTCTGTACATGGAAACCAGCCAGAGAGCTTCAAAAATACTGATGCCTCTATTCCAACCCCAAAGATGGTGAGTTAAATGGTCTGGGAGGTTACCTCGGCATTGGGATTTTTCAAAGATCCCCACGTGATTCAGATATGCAGGAACCATTCAGTTTATGCTATTCTTTATACTTCTGTGTATGTGTGATTATTTGCAGAGCAAAAGTGGTCATTTTGGTTTTTGGTGGGTTTGTTTGTTTGTTTGCTTGGTTTGATAATGCAATGAGAACAAAAGGTAGTTAAGCATATGAGGAAGGGCAAGGGGCAGGCCTGCTCCCCCTTATCTGAGGATAGAGGACTTGCTGGTCCCTCTCTCTGTCCTTTAATCCCAGCCCCCTTCCACCTGCAGCTGACTTCCCACCTCTTGGTGCTTGAAGCAGGGTGGGAACGTGCAGAACATGGTGCCACCACAGAAACCCACTGTCACCTATAGATGGCTCCACCCTCAAGCCCCAGAAAGGAAGAAACCTGAGTGTGGAGTCTGGACCTCATGATGCAGCCTCCTGCCCCCCTCCCTCTTCCATTTAGCCACCCCCCATCCCACACTCCCTGGGCTCCTTTTGTGACAGTGAATTATCCACTTTCGTCTCCTGCCAGGAAGGGAAGGCCAGGGCTTCCTAACAGCCCCATGATTGAGATTAATCGTCCTTGGATGGCTGGATGCTTTTTACCCACTCGTTTCCAGCAGGACCTGCAAAGCCCTCTCACCTGGCTTCCCACAGACCCCCACGGACAGGCCCATCTGATGGGATAATGCTCTCTTTTAACCAGAATGTCTCAATAGAAGGTTTCATGTTCTCAGCTGTGCTCACGGTGGGCATGTGATTCTTCTTTCATGAAAATGCTATTATTATAGAACCCTAGGCTCACCATCCTCCCTACAATAGTTCACTATTATTTGTGGGGGAATGGTACTTTGGAGAAGGATTTGCATGTGGTTCTCTAAAATGAGCCAAGCCTGGCTGACGATCAAAGGCCTCCACACAACCATAACTCCAGCCAGCCTCCAGACATTCACCAGACCCCTGGCTATGGCCAGAATGTGAGAGGACCCCCAAAATGAAACAGAAAACCCAGAGGACTGAACCCTGACGTTACACCTGTGGCTCCATCTAAAGAGTGTTCTCTTTCCTTCATTCTTCTTTAGTTAAGCCCTTCACAGATGTCTGTCCTTGTCGGAGAAGCAGCCTGTGAGGCCCTCTCAGCCCTCAGAAGGGAAAGGAAATCGCAGGTATGAAGAACCCGTTGTGTGCCACTGTGCTAGACACTTACAGTGGCGGTTGCGCCTCCAATGTCCATAGGGTCAGAACAAGGGAAGCAAGTCGAGCTGGGCGAGCACTTGGGCATGATGAGGACTGGGGTGCCCACTCTGTCTCAAGGCAGCCACGACTTAGTGTCAGACCACAGTTTCCTGCAGAAATATTGGTTTCATGTAGCCAAACCTATGTTTTTCAGAGGAGCTGGAAACTTAGAATTCCAAGTGAGTGCAATCTTTCCATTTTTAAATGATGGGAAAGAATTCCATTTTTGGAAAAAACGTGGTGGCAAACACTGTACATTCCAAACGACAGGTGTGTTTGGGCTGGACCCCTCTGGATTGCTGCCTCTGTTTGTATGTCAATCTCTCTCTACTCCTTCCCCAAATACCCCTTAGCCAGTCCCCTGGCCCCCAGGGCACCCCAAGTGAACTTCTGGTAGGGGTGCTTCTCCTACCGCATGGAAAACTTTCATGGACATATTGGTCTCCCCACCTGACTGCAAGGGACCAGGGCTCATTGTCTGGGCACCCTCAGTGCCCAGCTTGTGCCTGGCATATAGGTCTTGAATATATGTATGTTTGTTGCATGAGTGGACGAATGAATGACTCCACATTTCAGTTACTCCTCATCACCAGCCCATGATGCTGGTGTTCTTATCCCCATCACACAGATGAGGAAACTGAGCCTTAGACAGGATGAAGGACTTGCCCAGAACCCCAGTTCTCACCACATCTGCCCAAACCCAAACCTGTGCTCTTTGGGCTGCACCCACCGCTTCCTCCATGTCATTTTTCTCCTCACATGCTAACATTCTGTACCTACTGAAAGCCATAGTCTTGGCTTGAGAGACAAACAGCACGTTAAAATCATGTCAAAAGTCCTCCACTTTTCGGCTCAACGTGTCACCAAATCACTCACCGAGTTATTTACTGCTGTGGCCTGTGACCCCGTGCTGGGTCAAGGCCTGAAGTGGGTCAGCAAATCAATATTTTTAAGATGCCTATTAAATATCCAACAGCTGGTGCGTGTTAACAGGCGTCACCCTCCCCCATCACATAAGAGTTTTCAAACAACACAGAGCATCTATTCCTCCTCCGGCCTTTTAATTATTGGAAGGAAAATATCACCAAAACATTGCTCTCCCTCCAAAGAAGCAGAGCACCTTGTGAACATTATTCCTCCTCCGCACGTGCACCCACTCGAACGCCCGCCTCCCCCGGAGAGACCCTCCGACCCCCCGGGCAGGTGGCTGCGGCGCGGCGCTCACTGCGGGGAGGGGCACTGGGAGTGCTCCCCTTCCCCTGACAGCGAACCCACGCCTGCTCCCTGGAAACTGACCTGCCGGCTTCGGTTCTAGCCTGGGCATCAGCGGGAACCCCACAACCTCCTCCAGGCACCCCCAAACCGTGCATAGTCCTGGGGTCCCTCACCCCTTCGGCGAACTGCTGGGCGCTCCGGGCTGTGGGCTGCGCGCACCCTTGGCGGCCCAAATCCAAGTGCCTGGCCTGCCACCTTGTGGACTCTTCGAGGAAAACACCCTGGCGGGCGGGCTCCGAGGGCCCTCTGCCCGAAGATTAGACCTCTCCACTGGGACAGAGAGGGCAGAGATTTGGAAATACAGATGAGAAGCAGATTAACGTGGCAAAATTAAAGAGAACCCATGAGGAGGATTTAGGGATCATTTTTTCCTCCATTTAATTAAGCCTTTATATGAAGGATGGTGCAAGGTTTAAATACTCTAAGTGCAAACCACAGATGCATCCTTAAAAAATGGTCTAGTGTTTCTTAAAGTTTGGTGGGTGTCAGAATCTCCCAGGGAGAGTTTTGGGTTTTTTTTAAAACATCTTTATTGGAGTATAATTGCTTTACAATGGTGTGTTAGTTTCTGCTTTATAACAAAGTGAATCAGTTATACATATACATATGTTCCCATATCTCTTCCCTCTTGCATCTCCTTCCCTCCCACCCACCCTATCCCACCTCTCTAGGTGGTCACAAAGCACCTGATCTCCCTGTGCTATGCGGCTGCTTCCCACTAGCTATCTATTTTACGTTTGGTAGTGTATATATGTCCATGCCACTCTCTCACTTTGTCACAGCTTACCCTTCCCCCCCCATATCCTCAAGTCCATTCTCTAGTAGGTCTGTGTCCTTATTCCCGTCTTGCCACTAGGTTCTTCATGACCTTTTTTTTTCCCCTTAGATTCCATATATATGTGTTAGCATACTGTATTTGTTTTTCTCTTTCTGACTTACTTCACTCTGTATGACAGATTCCAACTCCATCCACCTCACTACAAGTAACTCAATTTCGTTTCTTTTTATGGCTGAGTAATATTCCATTGTATATATGTGCCACATCTTCTTTATCCATTCATCCAATGATGGACACTTAGGTTGCTTCCATGTCCTGGCAATTGTAAATAGAGCTGCAATGAACATTTTGGTACATGACTCTTTTTGAATTATGGTTTTCTCAGGGTATATGCCCCGTAGTGGGATTGCTGGGTCATATGGTAGTTCTATTTTTAGTTTTTTAAGGAACCTCCATTTTAAAATGTAAATGCCCTGCCCACTCCGATCTATTTACTTGGAATCTAGGTCTGGCATGGTTTCTTTATTTTTATTGTGGTCAAAAAACATAACATAAAATTTCCACCTTAACCATATTTAAGTGTACAGTTCTGTAGTCTTAAATATGTCCACACTGTTATGAAACAGATCTCCAGAACTTTTTCAACTTGTGAAACTAAAACTGTACTCTAAACAACAATTCCTCATTCTCCCCAACCAGCCCCTGGTAATCGCTATTCTTTCTGTTCCTGTGAAGTAAACTTTAGATACCTCACATAAATCAATGCAGTATTTTTCCTATCATGACTGGCTTATTTCACTTAGCATAATGTCCTCAAGGCTCATCCACGCTGTAGCATGTGACAGGATTTTCTTCCCTTTTAAGACTGACTCACATTCCGTTGTATGGGTAGACTACATTTTGTTTATCCGTTCATCTCTCCGTGGACATTTAGGTTGCTTCTGCCTTTTGGCTATTATGAATAATGCTGCTGTTGGCATGAGTGTGCAAGTATCTTTTCAAGACCCTGCTTTCAATTCTTTTTGATACAAACCTAGAAGTGAGATTTGGGGATCATATGGGATTTCTACAGGGCACCTCTAGTTTTCACAGGCTCCCTGGGTGATTTGGATACACAACAGAACCACAGATGTGGTCCCAGCCCTTCACCACACAGGGTAGGAAACCAGGGCCCTGGGTCGGGGTGGGGGGGTGGAGAGGGGGGATGGGACACATGAGGATGCTATTGAGGAAGTTTTGCTCCATCCTCCCCTAGGACGAAGAAACTTTGAGTTCTGTGTAGTTCCAATTACTCAACCTGTATATAGCCTGGAAGACAGAGAGTAAATAAGCAAATAAAGTAACTTCAAACAGTGATTATTGCCGTAAAGCAAACAAAGCAGGGTTAGTGACTTGGAGTGGGGGGGGGGGCTGCTATAACTTATGTAGCACTGACTGCGCCCAGGCACTGTCCTAAGGGCTTTACTTACACTAAATTCTATAAGCTGCACAAACAACCTTATGATATAAGGATATCATAATCCCCACTTACAGCTGAGGAAAATGAGGCACAGAGCTTGCTGAATATTATACAGCCAGCACGTGATAGAGCTAAGATCGGAAGCCAGGCGGTTGGGCTCTGGAGACCCTGCTAAGGGCTGGCAACATCTGAGCTGAGACCAGAGAAGTCAGGCAAGCATAGTTCTGGGATGAGCATTCCCAGGCAGCAAATGCAAATGGGCAGGAACCAGCCTCCAGAAACTGAAAGAAGACCAAAGTGGCTGAAGCAACGTGTGGAGTCAGAGGAAAAGAGGAGAGCACACAGGAAGGCAAGATCAGATCATAAAAGATCTCATTGGCTGGAATGAGAAGGCTGGATTGTATTCTCCTGACCCCAGGATGCCACTAAAGAGTTACCAGAAAGAGAGAGACTTCAGCTTTTGCTTTCCTCCTGATAGTCTTCCTCAGTGATGTATATTAAATATGGTCGCAACAAGAAACCAAAGTCTGGTGGGGACCCTGAAGGTCCAAGCCTCAGAGTTTCTGTACTCTTAGCCATGTTTCACTAATAATATGTGTACACTTAGAATGTCTGAGGCTAGAGCATCACATCTATTTCTCTACTCATGAGAGTGTTGACACAGAGGCCAGCTCTTCTTGGCAGCCATTACTTAACTGATGACCTACAGTCCACTTTAACTGCAGACTCTATAATTTGCTTTTACCTCCCTATGCTACCATCACACCTCAAAGGGAATAGTATTTGATTTTTCTGGAGTTCTGACTTTTCACTATGAAGGACAAGATGACTTGCCCGCACTTAGGCAAGACCCATAATTGCTACGGTGGGCAAATGAGTGGGAATTAGAAACTGCAACCCGTTAAGGGAAGAAGAGCCAGCCAAAGAAATAGAAGTATTAGTATTTTTACCATGAGATATCACTTACATCTACATAAACTCAGAAGATTAAAAGAGCTCTTTTACATGATGCCATTCTTTTTTTTTTTTTTTTTAAAGTTTTTTTTTTAATTATTATTTATTTATTTATTTATTTATTTTTGGCTGTGTTGGGTCCTCGTTTCTGTGCAAGGGCTTCCTCCAGCTGCGGCAAGTGGGGGCCACTCTTCATCGCGGTGCGCGGGCCTCACTATCGTGGCCTTTCGTTGCGGAGCACAGGCTCCAGACGCGCAGGCTCAGTAGTTGTGGCGCACGGGCCTAGTTGCTCTGCGGCATGTGGGATCTTCCCAGACCAGGGCTCAAACCCATGTCCCCTGCATTAGCAGGCAGATTCCCAACCACTGCGCCACCAGGGAAGCCCCATGATGCCATTCTTATAAGCCTTGTTCCCAAGGTGGGTGGACTTGTCAGGAACTGTTCATCCCTGAAGCCTTCGTGGCCTAACAATCTCTGCCTTTTATCTTGACCAATTCACTTCATCAAAGAAAGGTCTAAATCCTCTGCTATCCTGAACAGTTTTGTTTTGTCTTGTTTGTTTTGAGGTAGGGCACTCAGTGCAGTATCCCTTCCGCACAGCACTCTGATTTCCTTGTGGGAACTTGCCTTTGATCCCCACTGAGAGGCCATCGTTATAGTACAATAAAGCCAGGTGCCTGCCCTCCCAGAGAGGGAGCTGGAGTGTTCCCAGGAAGCTCCTTCTGCTCTGTCCTTCCTCCTAACAACTTGGAACAGGTCGGCCATGTTACCTTAGCTCAGAGCAGTCATGTGACCTTGGCTCAGCCAATCAAATTCTTGCTTCTCTTAGATGTTGAATCTTGACAGAAGGACACAAGGAAGGTGGCAAGAAATTTGGGTTCACTGATAAGATCAATGAGCAGAGCCTGCTTACCAGGACCTTCCAGGGCAACCTGGTGCCCATCTGCTCCAGGCCTAGGTCTTCAGCCCTCACTTGAAGCTTATGAACCGCCCCATAACGTTCTCAAAGGATACTTAGTCCCTTTATTCTAAAATTAGCCAATGTTTCTGTTGTTTGCAATTAAAAAAACCCCAACCAGTGGGTTCAACAATGAACATTCAAGGATCAAAATTAGGTATCAACAAGCACCTAAAATCTGCAAAGAGTTACATGCTTCTGCTATGTGGAAATACAATGACGAGAAAAGGTGGGGGAATTCTTTTTCTTTCACACTGAAGTGCAGAGGTAGGTGCTCCAGGGCTGGTGTGGTGGCTCCATGATGTTCACATTGGGCCAGGCTTCTCTGTTTCTTCTCCACCATCTTTAACTCATGCTTCCATCTACAAGGTTTCCTTAATAGACGATCACTGTGGCTCTAGTCATCCCAGCCATGTTCCGGGCAGGAAGGAGATACAGGGAAAAGGTAAGAGTCTCCTGCCAGCTGAGTGAGTCCCCTTGAAATAACTGCCGGAAGTAACTTCTACCCACACCTCATTGACTGCCCCAACCTCAAGGAAAGCTAGCAAATGGTTTGTGTTTTTTTAATTGGGCAAATTGCCACTCTCAAATTTATAGAACTCTATCCTTAAAAAGGAGAGGATGGATAGTGAGTAGTCAAGTAGTAATCTCTTTCAGACCCTGCTGTCTTTTTTTTATTAAAAAAATTTTTTTTTTAATTTAATTTTTTTTCAGGGGCTCTGTGCTGCATGGCATGTGGGATCTTAGTTCCCCAACCAGGGATGGAAACTGTGCCCTCTGCAGTGGAAGTGCAGAGTCTTAACCACTGGACCACCAGGGAAGTCCCATCCTGCTTTCTTGAGAATTGCTGAAGCTGCTGAGGACCCCCATTCATCTTTCTTCCTTGGTCAAGCCTGCCTGAAAAGATTCCCTAGTCTAAACTCTGGTTACGAGGAAAACTACAGGAACCTTCATTTCTATAGACGTGACTTGGAATCCTGATTCCCACACATCTTTACTGAGTGACTTTGAACAAGAGAGTTGATTCTTTAGGAGCTTAGTTGCCTCAAATGTAAAACCTGCCTCAATCAAGAAAGACTGGCCTAGATAACAACCCACAGTCCCATCTAGTTCAAAGATGATGAGAAATTAACTTTTCCACTAGTTGGAGTGTCCAACAGCCCTGCCAAGAGCACCAAGGCAAAAGAGAGACACTGGTCATAATGTGAATAAGACTTTTAAAATTCTTCTCAGCCTTTACCCCCAGGAAGAGGCTTGAGTTGTGCCTTAAGCTCAGGCAGACATCCATCTACCTGAATTTCCTTAGAAATTAGAAAGCGAAAACTATGAGGATGCAAAACCAGGAGTGAACTCACCTGAGGCGGCTGGGAAGGAAGGGGGGAAATTGCAACTTTAGAGCAGAAATGTGTCTTTGAAAGACAATTCTCCATGCATCTCTGCACATACTGAAAGCAGAGGTACTGACTGCTTTTATTCCAGCCTATCTGCTTCAGGATGATGTGTAGAGAACAGTCTTGGAAGGTAGAGAGACTATCTCTCTCCAGAGCAAAGGGCCAGTCTGCCCATATAATAGCGACGTCTTCCCCTGGAGCTAAGAGCAGGCATGCTTACTGCCCATTGTAAAAGATTCCAGTTCCCTAAGCTCAGGGCTGTAACACAACCTGCTACATGTCTAGGTGTCACCTGACTTGCTTCATATCACCCTGTGGGAATGGGGTCAGGGCACTGCCACAAATGCTGATACTCTGGCTACTGCTACTGTAAGAAGTAATAAGGTTCTTTGTCTCTGAACCAGGAGTCCATCAGCATCCACAAAACTGTGGTGGGCTAATTGATTGGCTTGCAAGAAGAGTAAAATCCCAGACCTTTCTTAACTTTCCTTTCCTCTTCATCACCTCCCTACCTACCTTCCCTAACCTACCTCCCAAATGTAAACATGGGTTCCTCAGCTTCCAATCATCCCCCAGAAAGTATAGATATTTTAACACTTTTAACCAAATCATAGAAATCTCAGAATAATTCTGTGTATTTTTAAGAACTTTCTAGTTGCAGAAATAATCCCTCCAGGCACTTAGCTCCCTGCTGTGGCCAAACCCTCGGTATAACACGGTTAAAGAATATTTAACCATAATGATGGACATTTCCTGTGGGATTCAACCACATAAGTCACACGAAAGCAACTGTGTGTTAAACCCAAATTTCCCCAGAAGGGACCCAAGAGCTGTGAAGGATGTGTATTTCTCTCCAGCTTTCATCCTCCAACGTTATCAAGCTGAGCTGCTGGTGCCTGATTTTTTTTTTCTTTTTTAAGAACTGGAAAGTTAAGGGAATAAGACTGTAAATAATAAGCTCAGCTGATGGTGGCTGAAACGGTCCATGCTGTTTGACTTTCCAATATTAAAAACCTTTGGTCACCCCAAATACACACAAAGAATGATCAGATAAGAAATAATCTACTCTTGGTCATGCTCAGCAATCTGTTGTCATCTGCCTGGGCTACAGCAGAAGTCAAACACTGAACAGTAATAAAAAAGATAGTGATCAACTCTGCCAATTCCATTCATTTCCAACCCATCTGTGCCCCATGTATGCTGGAAATTCAGCCCTCAGAGAGCAAGAATGTGCATGTCTTAGCCATCAAACCCCAGCATGACCTTTCTTTCCCCTGTGAGAGAAGTCCAGAGTGAAAGCCACCTTTCTCAAACTCCATTCCCCTCAGAGAATCAATAAAAGACTGTTTATTTCCATAAGCACATCCACATTGGCAAATGGCCTCCTGTTTTTCCTAAGGGAAGGGCTTTGTTGTAAAATCATCAAATGTTAGAGCTGATTGCGCCCCTGGAAATCTCCTCACTCAAACCTTCATTTTCATATGAAGAAGTGATGCTCAGAGGGGGCTAGTGATCACCTAGAGCACAGAGCAGTGTCCATATCCCCAACCATGGCTCTTTCTACAACATCCCAGTGCCTCAGGGCCTTTGCACTTACTGTTCCCTCTGCCTGGAATGCTCTTCCCAAACCGTATTTGCATGGAGTATTCCTTCACCTCCTTCAAGTCTTGATTTAAATGTCTTGGTGAGCCCTGCCCTGCCTATCCTATTTTAAAATTGCACCCATCCACACTTGCTATCCACTTTTCCATTTTATTTTCTTTGTAGAACAATCACCTTCCAACATATTTCTATAATTTACTTATTTGCTTATGGTCTGTCTTCCCACACTAGAATGTAAGCTCCATGCAGTCAGGGATTTTGTGAGTTTGGATAGCCATCATAGGTATTCAATTAATATTTATTGGCAAAATGAGCAAACTACCACAATAAACCTTCATCTAGAGATCACAAATCCAAATTTCTACAGGAAACAGGCAGGAAATGTCAAGGGTCAGCTAGGGACTATGGCAAACCTGAAATCTCATGCTACTACCTAAAAAGGACAGCATTACTTAGCACAAGCCAATCACTGCCATGTGACAATGCTGTTTTTATTTTGATTTTTTAAGAAAAACCTGAAATTGGAATTTGGGGATGAAAAGTAAAATCTACTGATTTTTACAGATGAGGGAAAAAATTTAATTGAATAATGAGTGTACTGTTCAAACTGAGCAAACTTCAAATTATACCAGTTTGGGACCTCTCCTTGACCCAAACTGGAAAGTGACAGGAATGGAGGCAAAGGGGAGAAGGGGCACATCAGAAGAGTTCCTCCTTTTGCTCTGTGTGTCACTGCAGATCTTAGAGAGAGGAACAGACGGCCGGGTTTTACCTAGTCTAAGAAACCAAGAGATAAATTGAAGAACTGGTTCAGGGGGGTTCAGAATAGATATTGCACACCAGAAGTTCCCCAAATATATTAGAAAGTCTCCCTCTCAGAAGGAAGAAACTCAAGAGGTTCTTCAATATGCATTTTGTGAAAACCACTCTGTCCCCATGGCCTTGGCTAAGTCTTGATTAAAGGTTAATGGTTTGATTAAAGACATATAAGATCTGAAACCATGATACTCCTAGAAGAAAACATAGACAATACCCCTTGACATGAGTCTTAGCAATGATTTTTTTAGATATGACACCTAAAGCATAAGCAACAAAATGAAAAATAAATAAGTGGGACTAAATTGAACTGAAAAGCTTCTGCACAGCAAAAGAAACAATCAATAAAATGAAAAGACAACCTATGGAATGGGAAAAAAAAATCTGCAAACCATATGTCTGATAAGGGGTTAATATCCAAAATATAAAAAAACACACAACTCAACAGCAAAAAAACCAAAAAACTAAAACAAAAACAAATAATCCAATTAAAAGTGGGCAAAGGACATGAACAGACATTTTTCCAAAGACACGCAAATGGCCAACAGGTTCATGAAAAGGTACCCAATATCATTAATCATCAGGGAAATGCAAATCAAAACCACAATGAGATATCACTTCACGCCTGTAAGAATGACTATCATCCAAAAGATAACAGATAACAAGTGTTAGGGAGGATGTGGAGAAAAGGGAACCTTTGTGCACTGTTGGTGAGAATGTAAATTGGTGCAGCCACTATGGAAAATAGTACGGAGGTTCCCCAAAAAACTAAAAATAGAACTACCATATGATCCAGCTATTCCACTTCTGAAAATATATCCAAAGGAAATGAAACCACTATGTCAAACAGATATATCTGCACCCCCCCCATGTTCATAGCAACATTATTCACAACAGAAGTTATTATATATGTGTGTGTGTGTGTGTGTGTGTGTGTATATATATATATATATATATATATATATATATATATATATATATATATATATATAATTACTCAGCCATAAAGGAAGGAAATCTTGCCATTTGTGACAACATGGACCTTGAGGGCATAATGCTAAGTAAAATAAATCAGAGAAAGACAAATACTGTATGATCTCACTTATATGTGGCATCCTATTTTTTAAAAAACAAAACCATGAACTTCTAGAAAAAGAGATCAGATTTGTGGTTACCAGAGGTGAGGGATTGGGGGAAGGGGGAATCAGATGAAGGTGGTCAAAAGTTACAAACTTCTAGTTATAGGTAAATAAGTATTAAGGATGTAATACACAACATGATGACTGTAGTTAACACTGCTGAATGGCACATGCGAAAGCTGTTATAGACTAAATCCTAAGAGTTCTCAGCACAGGGAAAACAAAATTTTTTTTCTTTTTCTTTTTTTTTGTATGTATATGAGACGATGGGTGTTACCTAAACTCACTGTTGCAATCATTTCACAAGATATATAAGTCAAATCATACCTTAAATTTAAACAGTGCTGTGTGTCAATTATATCTCAACAGAACTGGAAAAAAAATGTTTAAAAAATGTTGACAGTTTCCCAAGAAAGTAGAAGAGTCAAAAGCTTTTCCTAAGTGGACAAAGGCTTTCTCAATAACCAGGGAAGAACCAGCCAGATCAGCCTCGACACAGGCTCCTACAGGCTACTTGGAAGTTCTCAAGTGGAGGGTGGGATCCTAGGGCTTCCCTGAGTCAGTCAGAGCTGAGTCAGAAGACCATGGCCCGGGGCACCCAGGACCAGCAGGGACATTCACTGGTCCCCCTCTGTTCCTATCTCCCTTTCCCCCACTTCATCCTCAACCCAGACTTCAGCAAAGCTAGTTGGCTAGCCCAGCAGGCTCCATGGTGGGGGGGGCGGAGGGTACGTGCACCCCGGGGGGACTAGAAACCTCCCCAGGGTAACCACAACCATCAGTAATTTGAAGGCAATCCAATTCCAGATTTCCCACTCACATCTCCACTATGGCCACTTCTACAGTAGAAGCTTCTTGCCAGCCTGTTGTCCCCCTCTGCCACTTCCCTGACTCTGGGCACCCAAGGCTCACTACAGACCTCAGCCCTCTCACCTGGCCTGAGTCTTCCCCTGGGACTTGACCCAGGTGGTCCTCGGCTCAGGCCCTAAATAAAGGGAGAGGGTCAGATGTCAGAGCGAGGCACCGGGCAGGGCTGCTGGTCTCTCCCGGTTATACACATTTTGTTAAGGGAAAACTGGGGCCTTAGATACAAGGTATTTTGGCCATATTAGGAAGTTCTGAATTCAGATATTCAAAACTTCTGCTTAACATCCTCTCCTCTTCGTCCCCAACATGCATCAAAGACAGCAAGTCTCCTGAGGCCGGGAACAAAGCAAAGAGTCACCACAGGCCTTATGTGATCAGGCAGCAGGCTCCAAGGCTCCAGGTCCCACTCATCTCTCTTTCTCTCTTTCTTAGAATTAGATCAGAAGTGAGAGAAGTGACACAGAAATGTCTACTTGAATTGGAAAATGAAGTCAGATGTTTTCTGGCAGGAAGCAAGTAGATTTGGCTGATGAGCTTGACCATGGTGGACATTTTCCATAAATTAAAATCTATAACTCCACAGTTTCACGTAAATACATTTGAAGCCTTTGTATTTGATTAAAAAATATATGTATACATCACATGGCAAAAGTGTATTGCAATGCCCAATATTTTTATTTTCTCATTTATAAGTATAGCAGGTTAAAGATGATGTCTTTAGGTGAAAAAATAAGTATTGCTAATAATAATTTGATAAAGATTAATAAATACTTTTCAGTATATTTCCAAGAAATCAAGAGAGCAAATAAGTCTAAGAGCTGGATAACAAATCTTTTGCAGTTCAGGCTATTTCCAATTCTTTGCTTTTAATAAAATTGGAAGAAGACCTAACTGAGCTGGCAAATGATATATCATTATTAAAATAAATTTTGTGATATATCACTATGTGATTGTTGCCATATAACCGCGAAGGAATTCAAACTGGTATCATAAATATTCTTCCATAACTGTTTATTTTATATGTGAAATTTTTTATTTGTATCTATAAAAAATAGGAATAGAATTGGTGCTGCACCTGGCCTCTTCCCAGCAATAAGTCATACTCATCCATGAATACAGGAACTCGTTGTTAGAACCCTAGTCATGTCATTTAGGAGATATCTTTCCAAAACCTTTTTTTATACTTTCAGACTAATATTGAAATTGGGATGTTATTGGGATGTTACTATGATATTGTAGTCAATAGCGCACTAATAGTGTATCTGTGTACTACTGATAATAATTATAATGATAACTCGATCAGGAAGAATTTTTTAATACTTGGAGTTTTATGATCATAGGATATAAAGGAAGCATTCAATTTTAATCTGTGCATTTCTTTTGTTTTAGAAGAACGTGCCACAATGATCAATAAAAACTTTCAACATAAACAACTATACATTAGGATAAGATTTTGTGGAGTAAGCAGAATAGATAGAAAATAAAGATGTAAAACGCTCAAATGCTAAAAAGGAGCTTGTTTAAATATTTAAAAATAGATGGTGATGAGTATCAAAGTCCTTTTGTTTTTAGATTCCACTGGATAAATTTAAGAGAATAATGTAGGAGATTTATTTTTAAATGTCAATATTTAGAATATATCAAAAGTTACAGACTTTGCTATGCTAATTTTCTTAGGTGATAATGGTATTTATTGTCTCATGATAGGAAAATGTCCTTATTCTTAGAAGATGTACCGGCTGTCATGAAATTTGTCCATATTCATGTATCAACAGGGCTATTATTAATTTATTGTTTTTATATCAGTTGACTCCTTTTCTTTTAGTTAGTTCATTTTGAAAGAAAACGCTATGTCATTAGCACAAATAGAAAATCAGCATTACTTGTTATAAAGAGAAGGTAAACATCAGTAAATAAAATGAAAACAAGATGACGTTTTAAATTTCTGGCTAGAGTCTGTCACTTACATGATGAATCTAAGCCTGAAACCTACTCTCTTATTTAAGAAGAGAGCAGGGTTGTGCTGGAGAAAGCAGTTTAGGGAGTGGTAAAAGCATGAAAGTAACTGGAGATCCAAACTAACTTCTTCTTTTTCCCTTAGATGAGGGTGGGGAAAAAAAGACAGTTAAAATGGAGTGTTTTACATGCTAAATGGGTGAGGTACAGGATGCTAGGAGAACACACAGAGGGGGTGGAGGTCTCAGAAAGGCAAAGAGGGGACATCAAACCCAAGGTCTATGGATGAAAGTAAACAAATCATGTGTGAGGAACCAAAGGTTCAGTGTGATTTGTGTTGACTGTACCTCCCGCTTTCCTTGGGAGAGTTCTAGTTCTCTCTTACTGTCCCAGAATAATTATTAACAGCACCCTCTTCCATTCTCAAATATATTTTGTCTGGAAGATCAATTATAGGTCTCCCTAAGTATGACCAAAATGTGCAGAGTATGGTGAGAAGAAGCAAGAAATGAGGCTGAAGAGGTAGGCAGAGCCCAGCTGAATCTGGAGGGCAACAGGAAACCACAAAAGCACTCAGGCAGGGGAGTGCCATGATGAGATTGCATTGAGAAGGCTCCATGTGGTCAATGGACTGGAGGGTGGAAGTGAGGAGGGTAGCATACATGGAAAGAGGAGAAATGATCTGAGGCAAATGATTTTCAGAAGGTAGATTCACAAGGGCTTGGTAATTGATTGCAGGCATCGGATCAGGGGTAATGGAACAATACAAGCAAGGATGACAGCCAAGTTTTGGCCTGAGCAACTGTTTGCATGGTGGTGTCACTCACTGAAAGTGGAGATGCAAGGAAAGGAGCAAGGTTATGGGAGAACTTAGTGTCACTTGGGTTAGACTGAGTGTGATGTGCTTAGTGGACATCCAAGTAGACATGTGTAGTAGCACCTACACGTACAGGTGATGGATTGGGATCTGTCAGCATCAAATAAGAGTTTCTCAACAGATACACACATTACATACACACACATATACAACTGAGAAACCACCATCCCCAAAAAGGACCAGTATGACAGTGAATGTTGGTGATAGCTGGTGCATCGCCCATCATTTCTGACAGCCCTCCCTCTGTTTGAGAATCAGTGATGCCAAGGCCATTGGAAGCCAAGCCCATAGATGGGATCGTCCAGGAAGAACAGAGACCTGAGGCAGAACTGGGAGAATTCCCAGGATATAAATATAAAGTAGAAGAATGTGAGCCAGAGAGTGAGAAAGGACATGCACAGAAAGGAGGAAATTCAAGAGAGTGTGGTGTTCCTCAATTAAGAAAGAATGCTTCCAGAAGAAGGAAGGGGTCAAATGCTCCCAAACAGTGACCAAAACAGCCAAGGTGGCATGGTAACTCTCAAGAGGTATCTACTAGACCTGACAACAAGGAGGCCACTATGGCCCTTGGTTGGGCAACTTCCAGGCAGTTGATGGACAAAAGCGGATTGAGGAGTGGATAGAGGTGAGAAAGAGGACTCCCCATCGAGACATTTGCCTGTGACCAAGACGAGAGCATTAAGTGACTCCCATTCAGCCATGCGGATTTCTTAGTACCAAGAATATGACCAGGACTCAAGGAAAGGTAGTAGGAATTACAGGTCTCCCATTCAGCCAATTTCAGCCCACAGAAGCCATCACTGGGCTCCCTGGGCTGGGGAGCCACTTGCAGCACCACACTACCTCTGTGCCACATGCCCAGCCACGTGAATCATATTCACATTTGGAAATGGCTCTTATCCATTGGTCTGCAGGAACCACTCCATATATAAGACAGAACTATATCTCCTATACCTTCATAATTTCAACAGTAACATCAGCTCTTACTACTAGACTTTACTACTATCATGTAGTTTACACTTTGACAACATTATATAATTTATTCTTTTAAAAAATCCTATGCCAAAAAACACAATTATTTGCATCTTATAATTAAAGAAAGTGAGGACCAGAGAGGTCAAAGTACTTACCCCAGGTCACACAACTAGTGAGAAGTAGAGCCAGAATTCAAGTCCACATTTGCCTGCCCCTGCTGGAACACCTCTGCTTCTCACAAGGCTTGCTAAACAGGAGCAGCTTACTCAAAATTGCCCAAGGCCTCCTGATGCTAAAATCAGGCAAAGTGTGCATCTCACTACATCTCTGAAGGAGAGAGAATGGTGTAGAAGCTTGACCCCAGCCTAGAGTCAGAAGAACCAAATTCAAATTGTGACCTTGGGTAACGCATTCACATAACCATCCAAGACCTGCTTCCTCATGCATAAAAGGGGTGTGTGTGTTGACTTGATTATGTGTCCCATCAATAAAAAAAAAAATGAGTACATACTACTGATACATATGCATTTATTTATCCTTTCATTTATAAGGTGCTTTAATGAAGAAATATTGCATGTATTATTAAAGGGCATAAAAATAAAATATTTAATAGGATGAGAGAAAGATGAAATAAGGAATATTAAACGTCCTGTTGATTGTGATGGCTTGATACCATCATCAGCTAATACCTCAAGGCCTAATATGAACTGAGGTAAGATTGATTTATCATAATAATAGTAGATGATAATCAATAGATCAAATATCTTGGTAATCTCAAGACATTTTGGCTGACTTCCTACCAGGTTTGATGGAGCTGTCATCATTTTTTCCTCACGATAGTGGTCAATGGAGAGAGGGGCAGTGCTGCCACGTCCCTGTGGTCCACTTGACCTTGCATCAGAGGTGTAATCTTCAAATGGGGCTGTCTTTGCAGAGTGCCCATTTGGTGAGGGATAGTTTCATTTAAACAGAAATATAATTCATAAATCTACCTACATAGGTGTGTCTAATTAGTTTCCTGTGGCTGCCATAACAAAGTTCCACAAACTAAGTGGGCTTAAAACAACAGAAATGTATTTCTTCACAGTTCTGGAAGCTAAAAGTCTGAAATCAGGGTGTCAGCAGGGTCAGACTCCCTCTGAAACCTGAAGAGGAGAATCTTTCTTTACCTCTTCTAGCTGCTGGTGTTTGCTGGCAATCCTTGGCATTCCTTGCCTTATTGATTCTTCATTCCAATATATGCCCCATCTCATGTGGCTGTCTTCTCTCCCTGTCTCTACCTCTGTGTCTCTTCTCCTCTTCCTATAATGACATCAGCTACATTAGGTGTCCCACCTTAATTCAATATGGTCTCATTACATCTACAACCAATTCCATTTCCAAATAAATCCCATTCTGTGGTACTAGGGGGTTAGCACTTCAACACACCTTTTTGTGGGAATGATTCAACCCATAACAGCTTGCATAAACATGCCAAAAGGAAATGAAACAAGGAAGGCAGCTTTGCCCATGCTATAGACCCTCCACCTTTGACTCGGACACAGGACCTACTATACGTGACCCCTAGAGCAAGTGAAGATACTGTGTCAATCCATATACTATTTTTTAAAAAAATTCTTTTAAATACAGGGACCGGGATACTGAGAAGGAGCAGTCAGAGAGAGAGACAGAATAAAAGGTACAAGAGTGACCTCACTCAGTTAAGGGAGATGAATGGTTCAAGAAGGGGGTGTTCGGCAAGGACCAGCCGAGGAGTCACTATAATAATGTCTAGGAGTGGCCCGTTGGACTTAACAACAGGAAGATCACCACGGCCTTTAATTTCTTTGGTTTTATATTTGTATTTTTCTCTTCCCCAATCCCAGGGGATAACCTTGTGCATCCTGTAGGGTACAAGCACTCTATTTTAGAGACATCTGTCCTAAGAGAATCTCAAAGGTCTCTTTCAGGTTAAAAAATGTAATAACACCAAGAATATCCCTTTCCCAGAGGTCACTTCCAAAATGACTAAGAAATCAGGTGCCGTGAAATAGTATTAGATTGAACCGTATAAGAATTTTGAGTGGGCAGAAAAGGGAGACATAAAAAGGACACTCGAATCTATTACCATATTTATTTTTATCTTAAGGGGATGCCTACAGGAAAGAATGTAAGAAAACACTGTGTTGAAAGCAACCGAGGGTCTTATTACTAACCATTAGTAGTAGCACTACTTACCATTTACCACCTGAAAGGCAGCAGAGTGCACGGGTTAATGGCGTTAAAGTTTGGAGCCAGATTCCCTAGTTTGAATCCCACCTCTGTCACTTACTAGTTGTATAGCTTTGTGTTATGTAATCTTTTTTGTGCCTGAGGTTCCTCATCTATAAAATCTGTTATAATGGTACTACTTCATAGGGGTATTTTGCAAATAAATCCATGTTAAGTGCTTAAAATAGTGCCTTTCTGGCACATAATAAGAGCTATGTAAGGGTTACTTGCTGTTGCAATGATGATAATGATGATGATGATGGTGATGATGGTGATGATGATGATGGTGATGATGGCCACTTACTGAGCTTCTAGGCACTATGCTAAACATTTTATTCACCTCATCTCTTTTTATTGACACAAAATAGCACAGTGATTAAGAGAATGGACTGAGAAATCATACCGACTTCAAATCCAAGCCTTGCTAGCCACTTGCTAGCAAGGCACTCTAGACAAGTCACTTAAAAGTTCTAAGCTTTAGTTTCTTCCTAGACCTATCAAATTTTCCATGTAATCCCTCTAGCATGCCACCTGATGAATAATCAGTGTTCCATTAATGTGAACTCTTATGATTTATGACTTAATTAAGAAAGTATAATTACATCCATACTGGTCCAGGGTCTCACAGCAGATGTGGATTTGAACCTGGCCTAAAAGTCAAGTCAGTTATATTGGCACCTGGTGCTATGGCAGGCACAGTTTAGACCATTTTGTAATTCGATTCCTTACACTTCATGACCCCATACCAGTTATCGATTGACAGGGGTTTCTCAGAGCAGCAGGAGGTCTACATGTAAACACCAACCCTTTCACCAGAACGACAGTAATCATGTACAATCTTTCTTAAAAGTAAAGTGCTGGCCTGCCTTGGCATTGTGGGAAAGCAAAAATTTAAATTACCATTGAGTGGAGGGAATTTTGAACTGCTTCTAGACCCAGCCCTGAAATTGACTGAGGTGTGGCCTCCGTGGAACAGATTATCTTGTCTCTAGGGTCTCTTTGAGTTCAGAAATTCTACAAGTTTATGAATTTACAATCCAGGTGGGGATATAAGACCAAGATAACTAGCAAACGATTTGAGGCCATTTATGACCAAAGGATAAAAGTTTTGTGGGGGTCAGGGTGACCTTTAATTGATGATTTAGATGGTAATTTCTAAAATGCCCAATCATGAAAATATCCTGAGGTTCTTTTTTCAATGTAAAGATTTCTGGGCCCTATCCCAGACCAACTGAATCACAGTCTCCCAAGAATCAGTATTTGTACCCAGCACCTCTGATTCTGGTCAATGGACTCTACCACTAGACATTTAGATTTAATTAGGGTGGTGTTTCAGGGGACAGTATTTTTAAAAAGCTCTACAGGTGGTTCTAATATAAACAGAGTTGAAAACCACTGGGTTAGATCATTGAATTGTTGGAAATTTTTTAAAAGGATCAGGTATTTGCACAGCCATGTTCATAGCAGCATTATTTACAGTAGCTCAAAGATGGAAGTAAACCAAATGTCCTTTGACAGGTGAATCGATAAACAAAATGTGGAATATACACAGAATGGAATATTGTTAAGCCTTAGGAAGAAAGGAAATTCTGACACATGCTACAACCTGGATGAAGCTTGAAGACATTCTGCTAAGTGAAATAAGCCAGACACAAAAAACCAAATATTGTATGATTCCATTCTAGAGTAGTCAGGCTCATAGAAACAAAGTAGAATGGTGATTACCAGGGGCTGGGAGGAGAGGGGGGACGGGGAGCTATTGATTCATGAGTCTAGTTTCAGTTTTGCAGGATGAAAAAGATCTGGAGGTTGGTTGCACAACAATGTGAATACACTGAATACTACTGATGGTAGTATTTAGTGTATTAATACATGGTTAAGATGGTAAATTGTAAGTTATATGGATTTTATCACAATCAAAAAAGAAATTTTTAAAGGGTAGGAATGGTAGATAAACAGCTTACTTGGTACCATCCACATCCCCATCCCTGGCAGACATCGCTAATTGATTACTGAATACTCCCACACAGAGCCCAGGCCTTCCCAACCCCTGAACAGGTGAGAACAGTGTGAGAAGAGATGGGGAGAAAGTGAAATGATTAAGGTTATATGACTGTGTGTTTGGCAGAGGGAGTGAAAGTGGGGACGAAACGAAGGAGATTAACCTCCAAGGTGGAAGAGAGTACTAGGGAGGAAAAAAGACACAATAAACGAAATCCCCTCAAACACAATATGCACTATCTATTCTTTTTTTTTTTAATTAATTTTTATTGGAGTATAGTTGCTTTACAATGTTGTGTTAGTTTCTGCTGTATAGCAAAGTGAATCAGCCACACGTATACATGTAACCCCACTTTTTTGGATTTCCTTCCCATTTAGGTCACCACAGAGTACTGAGTAGAGTTCTCTGTACTATACAGTAGGTTCTCATTTGTTATCTATTTTATACATAGTAGTGTATATATATATGTCAATCCCAATCTCCCAATTCATCCCACCCCCTCTTCCCCCCCTGGTGTCCATATGTCCGTTCTCTACGTCTGTGTGCACTATCTACCCTTTAAAACACCACCTAGTGGGCAGAGGTCAAAAACTCCTTTTCTGTTACCATGTTACAATATAACCTTGCTAGGGGACTAACTAGCCACAGGGGTCTGTTGGCAAGTGCCCTAGAGAGGACCCAGGGATGGGGCTGAAGGTCTGCCTGCCTCTGGAAGCCTTGGAGGGGCACCGCCTCCATCCCTCTGTCCTCGGATCCCTCTCCAGGCTGCTGCTGTGCACGGTGCTCCAGGCACAGACTTGTGTAAGTCCCTGGCCCGTGAGGCCCCGATGCGCCAGCATGGCTGAGAGCTCTCTGGGGCGGGAGCCGCTTTATAGATGGGGAGGTGCTAGCAGAGGCTTTTTTGAGATATTCCACATGACAGTTGGCTAGACTAGGTTTCCACCTTTGCAGAGAAGGGTCGACTTTCTGCAAAGAAGAGGAGCCAACACCTTTAAATGACTCACATCCCCTGGAGGTGTTATCTCCCCTTCTCTCCTCACAATCCCTTTTGTCTTTTAGAACCAGAGGAGACAAATGTGATATTATGCTCTTCAAAAATTGGGTTCTTAATCCTGGCCTTAGCAAAGCCCAAAATCTATGAGGAAGGAAGCATGTGGTTCAAACTCATGGTGTGGGTGTTTACCTGTTTGGAGAAGGTTGGGCTGTTCCCAGAATAATCATTACTACAAAGGCAAATCACTCCATGAAGACTTGCTCCCTGCTTTTGCACTAATTAGCATACAGAAGGGAGGAGGAGGAGGGGGGATGAGAAGCAGAGGGCAGCCACCAGTTGCCAAGATTTGTTATGTTAATTAAACAACAGGTTGAGACAGGAAAACCAGAGTCAGGTGTGATCTGTCCTGGGTGCCCAGACTGGTCCTGTGATGCCCAGGGAGTTGGGGGGATGTGGTTGGGGGGTGGGTCACTGCCTCCCCTCGGGCTGCCCCTCCTGCCCTAACACCAAGGGGTCAGCACTGAAGTCCTAAAATCCCTTCCACTGGACACCAAGAAGCAGCTCTCACTCCAACCCCAGAAACCTACTTGAGGCACCTGGGAACCACAAACAGTGTGGGGAGGCTTCTGTGTCACGGCCACAAGCACTCTGTCAGCTCAAGGCATCACCAGAAAGCTTTCCTGTGGCGTCATGGCTGTATTTTATGTCGGCTTTAAGTGTACGTTTATGAAAGGATAAATGGGTTAGTGAGCAGGGGAACACCGAGGGGAAATATGGAGCAGAGCTGAGAGTCTAGTGATAAAGCATAATGGAGCGCTATTATTAGGGAAGTAACTCTGCTTTTAAAAAGGGGGTTGCAGGTCTGGGCGGCTGCTAAGTGCACTCAAAAACAGCTTGATGTGCCTGCTTTCAACCTCTTCATTTTTCCGGTACCGAAAGAAGCCACCTTGCCAATACACCTGCTTCTTGAGGTGGTGAAGGCAATCTGTCTGCTTGTCACCTTCATTGGTGTCTGGGGATGGCTACAGTAGTCTGGGCAAACGCTATGACACCAAGTACCCAGGCAGAGCCAGGGGCTAGAAAACTTTACAATTGCCTCCCTTGCTCCCTGGAAATTGTCCCTTCAAATGCAGGCAGCTCCACTAGACGCTGGGAGAGGGATGCACCATCAGAATCATGGGGATTTACAGCTGGAAGGTAACCCAGTCAATGCATGATCTCACACTCTCATTTTGGAGGCAGTGGAACAGCTGAAAGGTGCAGTGACAGCACAGAGGGACAAATGGTCAGAAGCAGGGCCAGTCAAGAACCCGGGGCCCCGCATCCGGCCCGTACTGTGGACCCACTCATGGAGACAGTCGATTCTTCTCCAGTCACTGTGGGGAATCGCCCTGCACGCCTCTGGTTAACTCCCATGACCTTGGAGAAGAGGGCAAACGGCTGGAAATCATTTATCCATTGTGCCAACTGATTATGGAGGCCCTGCTGGGTGCCACAGATGGAACTAAATTCTGGGGGCACAAAGAGGGGACTCAGTCTAGCAGGAAGAGTAGAGCCACAAACCAAAAATCGACCTGTAATTATACCTTGAGAGTGGGCACTGGAACCCAGGAGAGGAAGAAGCAGGCTGCATGCGAGCTGGAAACACCTTCCTGGAGGAGCTGGCATTTGAGCTGACCCACAAACCCTCCCCTAATCAGCAGCACTTTCCTTGGCCTTCCTTGTCCCTTTGGGGCACCGCTCCTTGGAATTCAGCACCTTTATACTCACCCTCTGGCTGCTCAGGACCCAAAGGTCTGCCCTCTCCAGGAATACCTTCTGGTCCCTTCTTACTCTCCTTCAAAACTAACTTCCCATCTTATTGGGATGAGGAACAAATTCTAAAAATGGATGGTGACAGTTGCATGACTCCAAGTCATTGACTTGTACACTTAAAACGGTGAACCGTATAGTATGTAAATTATACCTCAATAAAGTTGTTTTTAAAAATTCCCAACATCTTTTATGTTATAGCACACAGAGAAAATGATAGCATTTGCATCATGTCCTGGGGTAAACCGAAGAAAATTTAGAGTTTAGTAGGGGAAAAAGCATTATATTTTATTTATATCAATAGAAGAAAAATAAAATACTAAGGTTGCAGAAAGGTATTAAATATTGAATTTACAGAAAATTTCCAAATGAAATGTTTTGAAATATTTAAGTGATACACTTGAATTTGTGTCAGTGAACATACTTTTTATAAACTCTCCCCATTCTCTCAGGGGGACACAGGTTGGAATGGTTACATGTAACTCGGGAACAATGCTTTAACGACAATTCTTCACATTCTTGGTGATCTCCATCAACATGAAACTTTGTTCACACAAAGAGGTAAGACAAATTTTTAAATCATTTTTACAATCATTCAAAAGTCTACACTGGAATTATATTGGAATAATCTAATAACTCTTTTTCTTTACTGACAAATAAGTAATATTGACATTTTTGTGATAATGTAAACCGATTTCAAATTCAATCAACTTTTTCAAAATAATGATGACAAGGAGATCTGCAAAATGTACAAAAATTATTATAACAATCAGCCTACAGCTGGTTTGGATGCCACTGAAAAGTACAGAAGCTGTAAAAATAATTAATCAGTGAATGTGAAGACTCTAGGAGTGGTGCCCACCAGGACACCCTGACTGACCCACACCTTGGATGACATACGTTGGTCCCTGGGCACCTGGAACACTAACCCCTTCCATTGCTCCGTGGGCCCTTGTCCTCAATGGGCAGTGGTGGTCCCTGCAAGTGGCTGCTCCCATGGATGTCCAGGGAGTTGGGTAAGTGGTAGATGGGCTCATAGCAGTACTGGGGGCCATGTCGACAGATCCCCTCCATTCATTCAGACACTCTCTGAGAGACACCTGAGGGCCAGCCTATCACCCCAGGCAGGAGGGATTCTGATCTTGGGGGGCACAGGCTGTGCTGATGCCTGCTAACACCTCCTGTGTTTGGACTCCCAGATAACCTGTGAGGATTTCTTAAGAGGCTTCAACCAACCTGATGGTTCAGCAATATCCATTTTGAGGCCCTTGGTGGGGGGGGGGGTTCACTCGCTGGAGAGGCAGTGTGTTCAGAGCAAGAGGAGCAGAGGGTTAAAAACATGAACTTGGAAAAATCTAGATTTAAGAAGTAGGTGGACAAGTACCACCTTGGGGAGAAAATAGAAGAGGAGGAAATCAAGTGCTGAGAGAGCACAGAAGGTAAAGGAAGGGAGTCATTAGCCGAGAGAGAGAATAAAGTCTGAAGTGCTACTAGGAGGAGGGGGACAAGAAGTAAGTGATGGGAAAATGATGGAAATGATGGAAAAGTAGGCCTGAGGCTCAGGACAAGGTATACAGAGTTGGGGCAGGGGCGATGCTATTAAAGAAATATGATTCATGACACTTGTTAAACATGGTAATGAAAATTGTATTCAAGAGGGACTACTGCAATGGGGGTTCTGCACTAGGGGAGAGATTCTTGCTGAAGGCGGGCCAGAGTGATGATACCAAAGGTGGAGGATGAGGACATTGATCAGATATCCAGGGTGATCAGGCACGAAGGGTGAGGAGATTTTTGTTAAACTGACTCAGCAGGATTCTCGCTAAGACTGGACTAAGCAGGTCAAGGACAGAGCCCAAGGTCAAGGATTAGACAAGAGGAGGACTCAGAGGAGACTGACTCAGGTATGGTCACAGACATAGTCTTTGGGAATTCCCTGGGGGTCCAGTGGTTAAAACTTGGCGCTTTCACTGCCGTAGGCCTGGGTTTGATACCTGGTCAGGGAACTAAGATCTCACAAGCTGCACAGTGTGGCCGAAAAAAAAAGAAGAGAGAGAGAGTCTTTGTCAGAGTGGCCTGGTAGCTTTAGAAGGTGACACGACCAGTGGAAGTAGTGCTTTTTGATTTACTGGCCCGAGGAAAGGAGGCTGTGAGGGGTGTTACTGGCAGGGCTGGGGAGAGAGTCAGGACCTAGAAGGGCAGGAGGTCAGGGATCCAGAAAGAAAGGTCTTCTTTTGGGGAAGGAAGGAGTTCCTTTGCCTTTGAGTTGGGAGCAAAGGTTTTCCTGTTGAGATAACAAGGAGATTCAAGGAACCAAGAGCCACCAACTAGTCAGTTGGTGCAACAGATGGGGACAGTCAGCCGATGGCAATGTTCCTTCATTATCCACGTGCCAGTGCTTTCTGGACAGCTGTTGTGCGCCATCCTGGAGACAAGTGAGGCATGGCCCTTTCCCATTAGGAGCTCAGAGTCCAGGGAACAAGCGAGCTATCAGACCATCACAGAGCCGGCAGAAACGACCGGGAGATGGCAGGATGCTGATGAGCCATAGTAAAAGCACCCAACCCCCCTTAGAGGGAGGAGGGAGGCCTCCTTAAGGAGAAGGAATTAGACAAGAAGAGGCAAAAACTATTCCAGGAAACAGCCCAGGGGCAAAATGGAACACAGCACATGTGGGAACTGAAAGTGTTCAGTTTGGATGGAGGCACAGCAGAGAAAGCCAGAAGGTGATGGTCAGAGAGATAAGGCAGGAGTCAGATGCTGAAGCACATTATCATCTGAGTTAAGGGCTCTGAAGTCTGCCTAAGGTTCCTCCCAGTCTTTGGAATAAAGAGATCGATCCAAAGGAGGAAGCATTTCTCTGTCCTCCTAGACTCTCAGGACTTTTAATCCACAGAGAAAAATAGTGGGGTATTAGGTCAATCAGATGATACAATGTTTGGATCAGATGGACAAAGTAAAGTGACCTGAAGATCAAAGCCTTTACAGACAAGGTTCATTGGGTTTAGTTGTTGTCCTGGTTCTTTCCTTTCTTTGCAGGGATTACACAGAGCGCAGATGGGCCGTAACTACTTTTCCTTAAACACCATTTTTGTGTCTTATTCCCAACTCAAGAATCTTTTGAGGTTCCCCACTGCCTGTCCATCAAGTCTGAGTTTCCCTGTTTGGGTTTTAAGGTTCTCCCTTAGCTGATTCACTCCTCGCTTTCCTTCTTTTACCTACCACGGACCTCCCAATCAGCTTTCTTGACATCAACACATTTATGGATTGCCTTAGAAGACAAAGACCCTGCAGTGAGAGTTTACATGTTGTTCAAGAGAATTTCATAACCTAAGAAAGCAAAAAAGTGTCAGAAGGTGTGAGGAAAGTGGGACTGCCTCAGGAGTTGAGAAGAGAAAGTCAAAGGAGCCTTACACACCTATGCATCCCTGCCTCTGCACCTCTGGAAACTGCTTTATGTCTGGTGGCTGACAAAGAGGTGAGATCAAAGGAATAAGGAAGAATATTTGATCGTGATTGTGAAAATGAAGGATCAGTACAGCATAATTGTAAACAGCATGGTCTTTGGAGCAAAGGCCTTCCTTGGCCTTTAGCAATTTAGATAACCCCCTCTGAGCCTCAGTTTCCCATGTGGACAAATCTGATAATCATATCTACTTACAGGGTTATTATGGAGAGTAAGTTAAATGAGATGCTATATGCCAAGTACTTGAAGCGCTCAACACAATGCTTAGCGGATACTCAATAAACTGTAGTTACTAGTATTCATTATCATCATCATATTCTGAAAAAGAATATAGATGACATGGTAGCTAGATATCTGTCTCAGGACTCCTATTGCTTTTCCACATGACAGCTGGTGTGGCCTTGTGTGAGTTACTTCAACTTCTCTGTTCCTCGTTTTCTTAATCCATAAAATGGGGATAATAACAGGTACCACAGACGTCACTGTGAGGAATATTATTCATATCAGTGTAAGCAGATAGGGTAGGGGCTCCCCGGAGAAAGAGAACCAGGAATGGCTTGCTTGACATAAAAGAACCCATTTTGGCCTAAGCCATTTTGTGATCTAAGCCTGGCCACAATGCTTGCCTTTGAACAGGTCTCCGTAATTAATGTTCTTAAGGGAGGGAATGCAGAAACAAGGGAGGAGCAGTAAGAAATAATAGTGCAGCCTTGGGGCAGGGTCCTGGTTCCTCAAGTGATATACATAATATATCTTTGAGTTCTGTGGGAATTAAGGCTCCCATCCAGGTGGAGGATGGAATGATGATGTTGACCCTCCTGACTTCAATCAACTAAATCTTGGACTCTGTCGACCTTTGCCCCAATTCTATGCTAAATTCTCCTCTGCTCAAGCCCCTTCATGAATATGTATGTACCCTTAGCTTAAAACTTCCTCAATTTAGCTGTTCAGGGTGACACTGCTTTGGGAAAGATCCCTGGTGTTCTCCTTACTTGCTACAAGTAATAATAAATCCTTCCTTCTCCCAGTCTTTGGCTTGGTTGTGTCTGTTGGCTCGACACCCACCAAGAGGCAAACCCAGTTTTCAGGTAACATCGGCAGTGAAATGTGAAAGGAGGAGAAGTTTTGAGCGGGGTGAGGAAGAGGAAGGCTTACACAGCTGCTTCTGTCCTCAGTTCTCAGTGATGCTGGCATATAAATAGGCAGCAGAACAGAATACAAAGTCCAGAAATAGATCCAAATACATTATGGGACATTATGATCGTCTCTCCAATCAGTGGAGGAAAATGGACCATCCAATAAATGGAGTTGAGACCACTGGACTGCCATCTGGAAAAGCTGGCTCTAGCCCTCCATCCCCCTTGATGAGGAGAGAGTGAACTGGGCAGATGGGGAACAGAGGTGGGACAGTTTGCTCTCCATGTTTTCATAAATTTTTGAAGTTGGACCTACTCAAAAGTATTACCTACTTAACAAAGTTAAAGGGCAAAAAAAGATACACAAATAAATAGTTCTCCCAAATGATGAAAGATGGATTGTCCAGGAGAAGAGCCAGGAATCCCATAGATGGGACTGGTTTCTTACGGAAGTGAGCACGCTGTCTTTACAATAGGCTGAGCAACACAGGGACATTCAGGGCTGGCTGTGCAAAACCTAGAAAAGGGCTCTAGGGCTCTTGGGGTCCCTGCCTGTCATTGGCCATAGGGTCACAACTTCAATGCAAATTCAAGCACTATCCGGGAAGGGGTACAGTGTGTGTGCCGGTTTTCCAAGAACTGCAGTGAAGTTTGCCAGACTGGCAGAAATCAGAACTACAGAAGGTATAGGACCCTCGACAAGTAAGTTTGACAAGAGGTACAGACACAGGGCCTGGGGGTACCACTGAAGCCTGTCAGACCCAAAGAAAGAGAGGAGTAACAGGGAGAGGGAGTCCAGTGGGATCTCAGAGACAGAAGCACTGAGCAGTCACCAAGAGGGACAGGGGAAGGAGACCAAGGGACCTTTCCCCAAGCTCACCCGCTACTAGGCCTGGCCTTAGATGAGTCAGGCCTTCCAAAGAAGCTGGAGGCTGCACGTACTTGACCTCAGAAAATTTTCTCAGGCCTCACTGTCCTCAGCAGTAATTTAAGTTCAAGTGCACAACTGGTAAAAGTTACACCTCCCAGATTTGAGAGACCCCCGGCGCTCTTCACTCCCAAAGTGAATTCCCACGGAAATCTCCCAGGGGATTTGTTGGTTCCAACGCCCTCCTGCACAGAGCAGGAGGCCTTGTCCAACTGTCCCAGGCTTTGATTTGTAACTCCCACTGGTACTTCCAAAAAGGACTTACTACACATGGCAGAATGGTCCCTCAGTGGGTTCTAGGTAAAAAGAAAGAAAAAAAAGCAGTGCAAAAATCAATGCAGTCCATAAATTCTCATTCCCTTCAAACACCCTGCAGCTACAAGGACCAAAGTCTAGTTCAAATGATGTGGAAGGCACTGTTGAGGAATTGTTTCATTAACATTTTTCCTGATTATAAAAGAACGGTATTTCTTACCATTCCGAGTCTAACCCTGGAGATTATACACAATGACAGCAGCTTTACTTACAAAAATATCCAAAAATATAGGAAGAAATATAAGAAAAAGAATTCAAACACCAATTATCATACAACCAGGGTAACACTGTTCTATTGGAATATGTGTTTCTGATCTTTTTATAAAAGACTGGTTGATAAAATTTGGATGATATGATATACTAAATGAATAGCATTAATATAATATTACTACATGTAAATAAAATAATAATAATATCAGTAACATTAATGTACAAAATACATATTATATAATGATAATATTATCATGATAATATATTCAGGAAAAGACGCATACGCCCTTTCTGGCAAACCAAACAAGCAGGCAATGTAAATCAGCACTGCAAAGAATTCTCACATCACATTGGTCAAAAGGGCCATCAGGAAAAACTGAAAAAAACAGAAATGCAGTACAGGCCAGGGAGAAAGGGGAGCCTTGTTACCCTGATGGGCCAGATGTAAATTGCCAACGGACACACTAGAGAAATATATGGTATTTCCTAAAACATCTAAACAACAGAGCAACAGAGCATACAGCACTTCCACTCATGGGCTTATATCTTGGGAAAAACAAACATCGACAGGACACAGGCACCCCAAAGTTTAGGGCTGCTCTGTTTACAAGAACCTCGACTTCGGTACACCTTAAATATCCCAGGAAAGAGAAAAATGGATAAAGAAACTGTGGTACTTATGTACGATGGAATATTACTCAGCCATGAAATCAATGTCATAAGGCTAGTAGCAGCATGATGAGTGGATTTAGGTACGATGTTTCTAAGTGAAAGAGTCACACAGAAAAAGAAACTTATCATAAGATATCACTTAAGCAGGGAAAGTAAAAATCGCTACACATGACCTGATTACAAAACAGAACAGAGTCACACATTTAGAAAACAATGTATGGCTGCTTAACTGGAAAGGTGAGGTGGGGTGAGGCATAAAACAAGGGTTTGAAATTAGCACAGATACCGTTCCATAAACCAAATATGTAACAGACAAGACCTACCCCATGCTCAGTGAACTGGACTCAACAACCCCTATTCAACGCACAAGAATATATCTGACTAGTAAGAATCTTAAAACCTATGTATTGATATCTCTCTATAACTAAATCAAGTGGGTGTAAAGCGGCATAAACACAGCAGTGAAAATCAGCTAAACCCCATTATAAAAATAAATTCCAAAAAAAACCCCAACAAAGACAGTGAAAGAGAGAGAAATTCGTACAAAGTTCGTTCAGGGGCAGTGAAGCAACCTGGACTGACAATATCTAGACCCACAGCTGGATGAGACATAAGGCTGGACACTCTTGGGGCTGATGGGTTGGTGAGGTTGGGAGAGCAAATGCAGACCCTTTAAAGTAATACTGCGTGGTACCCATTCTATGGGTCCCAAATCTCCAGGTTCAAGGAAATCTTCCTACAGCGAAAAAATGCATGGGAAACCCAGTGGATGGTATACAGTGTGATCGGGAAAGGTTTCTGAAACGCATCTCACTTGTAATCTCCTGGTGCTCGGGTTCGCCATTCCAGTCGCTTTACTAACAATCTCCCCACTTGGAGAATCAGCACCTACAATTCCCTTTTTGTAGAGTTTACAATTTATCCGGAGCATGAACGGGAAGAGGGGCAACCAATGAGAGAATAGTTCTAGGTGTTTGGACAGGCACATGTCACTCTAATTTCCAATCAGGAAGAAGAATTAACCAAAGGCTCAGCCTGCCCCCCGGAACCAGAATAGGGCCTGAAGCAATCCTGAGGTTTTGCGGCCAACTCCAAAAAAACCGAGTTGAAAAATGCAGCTCAGGGTCACTGCAATTCAGAAACCTGCAGGGTTATAAATGATAACTATCGTCCAAAAGTATACTAAGGGAAGACAACGAAGAGGATTTGAAAACAAGGCAGAATTGCAGGAAACAGTTTTCAAGAGGTAGATTGAAATTGCCTTTAAAGCACATGAAAAGCGGCAAAACGTCGACTATGATGCAGTTGGCCAAAAAGGGCGTATGCGTTTTTTCCTGAATGTATTCAGGAAAAAACGCAAACGCGCTTTTTAGCCAACCAAATAAGAGGGCAAGGAAATCAACATTACACAGAAGTCTCACTTCACATTGGTCAAAAGGTCCATCCAGAAAAAGTGGGAAAAGCAGAAATGCAGCACAGGCCATGGAGAAACGAGAGCCTTGTTACGCTGATGGGCGGGATATCAATTGCCAACGGCCTCTCTGGAGAAGTGTATGGTGTTTGCTGAAATAAATAAAAAACAGAGCTACAGAGCATAAGGCACTTCCACTCCTGGGCTTCGTTCTTGGGAAAACCAAACATCGACAGGACACAGGCACCCCAAAGTTTAGGGCTGCGCTGTTTACAAGAACTTAGACTTCGGTACACCCTAAATATCCCAGGATAGAGAAAAATGGATAAAAAAGCTGTGGTACTTATGTACGATAGAATATTACTCAGCCAAGAATTCAATATCATAAGGCTAGTAGCAGCATAATGAGTGGATTTAGGTACGATGATTCTAAGGGAAATAAGTCACACAGAAAATGAAACTTATCACAAGATATCACATAGAGAGGGAAGGTAAAAATCGCTCCACATGAACTGAATTACAAGAGAAGAGAGGCAGACATTTAGAAAACACACTTATGGCTGCTTAAGGGGAAAGGAGAGGTGGGGTGATGCATAAAGCAAGAGTTTGAAATTCGCACAGACCCTGTTCCATAAAACAAATATGCAATAGAGAAGACCTACTCATTGCTCAATGAACTGGACTCAGCACACTCTATTCTCTGCAGAAGCATATATGTGACTAGTAAGAATCTTAAAAATTATTTATTGATATCTCTTTGTAAGTGAATCAAGTGGGTATAAAGCGGCATAAACACAGCGGTGAAAACCAGCTAAACCCCATTATAAAAATAAATTACAAAAAAAAAGACAATGAAAGAGAGAGAAATTCTTACAAAATTCGTTCAGGGGATGTGATGCAACCTGCATTGATCACATCTAGACTCCAGCTGGATGAGACATAAGGATGGACACTCTTGGGGCTGAGAGGATTGTTGAGGTTGGGTGAGCAAATGCAGACCCTTTAAAGTCATACTGAATGGTATCCATTCGATGGGTCCCAAATCTCCAAGTTGAAGGGAATCTTCCTACAGCGAAAACATGCATGGGAAACCCAGAGGATGGTACACCGTGTGATTGGGAAAGGTTTCTAAAACGCACCTCACTTCTGATCTGCTGGTGCTCGGGGTGGCCATTCCAGCCGCTTCCCTAACAATCTCCCCACTTGGAGAATCAGCACCTATAACTCCCTGTTTCGTAGAGTTTGCAATTTGTCCGGAGCATGAACGGGAAGAGGTGCAAACAATGAGAGACTAGCTCTAAGTGTTTGGAGAGGCACATGTCACTCTAATTTCCAATCAGGAAGAAGAATTAACCAAAGGCTCAGCCTGCCCCCTGGAACCAGAATAGGGCCTGAAGCAATGCTGCGGTTTTGCGGCCAGATCCCAAAAAACCGAGTGGAAAAATGGAGCTCAGGGGCACTGCAATTCTCAGACGTGCAGTGTTATAAATGATAACTATCGTCCAAAAATATATTGAGGTAAGGCAACGAAGAGGATTTGAAAGCAAGGCAGAATTGCAGGAAACAGTTTTCAGGCGGTAGATTGGAATCGCCTTAAAAGCACATGAAAAGCAGGAAAACGTCCACTATGATGCTGTTGACCAAAATGGGTGTATGCGTTTTTTCCGGAATATATTCAGGAAAAAAAACACTTGCCCTTTTTAGCCAAGCAAACAAGGGGGCAAGGCAAATCGATACTACAAAGAAGTCTCACTTCGCATTGGTCAAAAGGGCCACCCTGAAAAAGTGGAAAAAGCAGAAATGCAGGACAGGCCATGGAGAAACGGGAGCTTTGTTACGCTGATGGGCGGGATGTCAATTGCCAATGGTCACTCTGGAGAAGTGTATGGTGTTTCCTCAAACATCTAAAAAACAGAGCTACAGAGCATACGGCACTTCCACTCATGGGCTTATATCATGGGAAAACGAAACATCGACAGGACACAGGCACCCCAAAGTTTAAGGTTGCTCTCTTTACAAGAACCTCGACTTCGGTACACCTTAAATATCCCAGGAAAGAGCAAAATGGATAAAGAAGCTGTGGTAATTATGTACAATGGAATATCACTCAGCCATGAAATCAATGTCATAAGGCTAGTAGCAGCATAATGAGTGGATTTAGTTATGATTCTTTTTTATTTATTTTTTTACTTTAAAAAATATCTAATTTTACTCAATGAAAACACATTTTGGAGTGTCTAGGGGGGAAATATGTTTTTTTTTTCCACACACACACACTGTATTTTATTTTTACAAGAGATAAATAGACTGACACCAAGCATTGTACATGGATGACCACAACAAAAGCAACAATGATTGCAATTACCAAACATGAAACACACTCATACTATGTCATAATATTGACATTCAGTTCAGTAATCCTCCACTGTAACAGCTCCTTTACTTTGCAGTGAAAATTGATTTGTATATTCTTTGCCTCTGAGTCCTTGTGGGATTTTTTTTTTAATTCAGACAGAAAGTCACAAAAATTATACTCATCCTCATCAGTTCACTCAGTCCCATGTAATTAATTTTTTTTTTCATCTTGATCTTTTGTTAGCACATTTATGAGTTCATCAGTTTTTCATTAGAGTTCTGAAAATGCTTATTCATTCAGTTCAGCAGTACAGTCAGTTACCAGAAACCTGTACTTGTCAGAGTCTTTTCCATGAATTTCTTGAAGCTGAAACCCTTTTATAGGAACATATTTGCAAAATCATCAGAGTACACCCAGAACTGTCTGTAAATGACAGAAGACTTAAAAATGACCATGGTTAAAGATTTGATGAAAGTTCATAATAATGCAGTTGACAAGAAAATTAGTTATTTCTGAGATATACATTTTAAAGTAATAACTAGGATTATTACTTATAACATTATACCAGAACATATAAGATTTTTAGAAGTTTCCTGTAATATCTGAAACATTTATATTAACATATTTCCATACATATTTCCATACAAATACAAATATAAGATTTTTAGAAATTTCATGTAATGTCTGAAACATTTATATTAACTTATTTCCATACATATTTCCATACAAATACAAATATAAGATTTTTAGAAATTTCATGTAATGTCTGAAACATTTATATTAACATATTTCCATACAAATAACCCAATGAAAGTTTAGTATTAGTTGTTTTGTTTGTTTTTTTATACTGCAGGTTCTTATTAGGCATCAGTTTTATTCACATCAGTGTATACATGTCAATCCCAATCGCCCAATTCAGCACACCACCATCCCCACCTCACCGCAGTTTTCCCCCCTTGGTGTCCATATGTCCATTCTCTACATCTGTGTCTCAACTTCTGCCCTGCAAACTGGCTCATCTGTACCATTTTTCTAGGTTCCACATACATGCATTAATATACGATATTTGTTTTTCTCTTTCTGACTTACTTCACTCTGTATGACAGTCTCTAGATCCATCCACGTCTCAACAAATGACTCAATTTCGTTCCTTTTTATGGCTGAGTAATATTCCATTGTATATATGTACCACATCTTCTTTAGCCATTCGTCTGTTGATGGGCATTTAGGTTGCTTCCATGACCTGGCTATTGTAAATAGTGCTGCAATGAACATTCGGGTGCATGTGTCCTTTTGAATTACGGTTTTCTCTGGGTATATGCCCAGTAGTGGGATTGCTGGGTCATATGGTAATTCTATTTTTAGTTTTTTAAGGAACCTCCATACTGTTCTCCATAGTGGCTGTATCAATTTACATTCCCACCAACAGTGCAAGAGGGTTCCCTTTTCTCCACACCCTCTCCAGCATTTGTTGTTTGTAGATTTTCTGATGATGCCCATTCTAACAGAAGTGAGGTGATACCTCATTGTAGTTTTGATTTGCATTTCTCTAATAATTAGTGATGTTGAGCATCTTTTCATGTGCTTCGTGGCCGTCTGTATGTCTTCTTTGGAGAAATGTCTATTTAGGTCTTCTGCCCATTTTTGGATTGGGGTGTTTGTTTCTTTGATATTGAGCTGAATGAGCTGTTTATATATTTTGGAGATTAATCCTTTGTCCGTTGATTCATTTGCAAATATTTTCTCCCATTCTGAGGGTTGTCTTTTCGTCTTGTTTATGGTTTCCTTTGCTGTGCAAAAGCTTTGAAGTTTCATTAGGTCCCACTTGTTTATTTTTGTTTTTATTTCCATTACTCTAGGAGGTGGATCGAAAAAGATCTTGCTGTGATTTATGTCAAAGAGTGTTCTTCCTATGCTTTCCTCTAAGAGTTTTATAGTGTCCAGTCTTATATTTAGGTCTCTAATCCATTTTGAGTTTATTTTTGTGTATGGTGTTAGGGAGTATTCTAATTTCATTCTTTTACATGTAGCTGTCCAGTTTTCCCAGCACCACTTATTGAAGAGACTGTCTTTTCTCCATTGTATATCTTTGCCTCCTTTGTCATAGATTAGTTGACCATAGGTGCGTGGGTTAATCTCTGGGCTTTCTATCTTGTTCCATTGATCTATGTTTCTGTTTTTGTGCCAGTACCATATTGTCTTGATTACTGTAGCTTTGTAGTATAGTCTGAAGTCAGGGAGTCTGATTCCTCCAGCTCCATTTTTTTGCCTCAAGACTGCTTTGGCTATTCGGGGTCTTTTGTGTCTCCATACAAATTTTAAGATGATTTGTTCTAGCTCCGTAAAAAATGCCATTGGTAATTTGATAGGGATTGCATTGAATCTGTAGATTGCTTTGGGTAGTATACTCATTTTCACAATGTTGATTCTTCCAATCCAAGAACATGGTATATCTCTCCATCTGTTGGTATCATCTTTAATTTCTTTCATCAGTGTCTTATAGTTTTCTGCATACAGGTCTTTTGTCTCCCTAGGTAGGTTTATTCCTAGGTATTTTATTCTTTTTGTTGCAATGGTAAATGGGAGTGTTTCCATAATTTCTCTTTCTGATTTTTCATCATTAGTGTATAGGAATGCAAGAGATTTCTGTGCATTAATTTTGTAACCTGCAACTTTACCATATTCATTAATTAGCTCTAGCAGTTTTCTGGTGGCAGTTTTAGGATTCTCTATGTATAGTATCATGTCATCCGCAAACAGTGACAGTTTTACTTCTTCTTTTCCAATTTGTATTCCTTTTATTTCTTTTTCTTCTCTGATTGCCGTGGCTAGGACTTCCAGAACTATGTTGAATAATAGTGGTGAGAGTGGACATCCTTGTCTCGTTCCTGATCTTAGAGGAAATGCTTTCAGTTTTTCACCATTGAGAATGATGTTTGCTGTGGGTTTGTCATATATGGCCTTTATTATGTTGAGGTAGGTTCCCTCTATGCCCACTTTCTGGAGAGTTTTTATCATAAATGGGTGTTGAATTTTGTCAAAAGCTTTTTCTGCATCTATTGAGATGATCATATGGTTTTTCTTCTTCAATTTGTTAATATGGTGTATCACATTGATTGATTTGCGTATATTGAAGAATCCTTGCATCCCTGGGATAAATCCCACTTGATCGTGGTGTATGATCCTTTTAATGTGCTGTTGGATTCTGTTTGCTAGTATTTTGTTGAGGATTTTTGCATCTATATTCATCAGTGATATTGGTCTGTAATTTTCTTTTTTTGTAGTGTCTTTGTCTGGTTTTGGTATCAGGGTGATGGTGGCCTCATAGAATGAGTTTGGGAGTTTTCCTTCTTTTGCAATTTTTTGGAAGAGTTTGAGAAGGATGGGTGTTAGCTCTTCTCTAAATGTTTGATAGAATTCACCTGTGAAGCCATCTGGTCCTGGACTTTTGTTTGTTGGAAGATTTTTAATCACAGTTTCAATTTCATTACTTGTGATTGGTCTGTTCATATTTTCTGTTTCTTCCTGATTCAGTCTTGGAAGGTTATACCTTTCTAAGAATTTGTCCATTTCTTCCAGGTTGTCCATTTTATTGGCATAAAGTTGCTTGTAGTAGTCTCTTAGGATGTTTTGTATTTCTGCGGTGTCTGTTGTAACTTCTCCTTTTTCATTTCTGATTTTATTGATTTGAGTCCTCTCCCTCTTTTTCTTGATGAGTCTGGCTAATGGCTTATCAATTTTGTTTATCTTCTCAAAGAACCAACTTTTAGTTTTATTGATCTTTGCTATTGTTTTCTTTGTTTCTATTTCATTTATTTCTGCTCTGATCTTTATGATTTCTTTCCTTCTGCTAACTTTGGGTTTTGTTTGTTCTTCTTTCTCTAGTTTCTTTAGGTGTAAGGTTAGATTGTTTACTTGAGATTTTTCTTGTTTCTTTAGGTAGGCTTGTATAGCTATAAACTTCCCTCTTAGAACCGCTTTTGCTGCATCCCATAGGTTTTGGGTCGTCGTGTTTTCATTGTCATTTGTCTCTAGGTATTTTTTTATTTCCTGTTTGATTTCTTCAGTGATCTCTTGGTTATTTAGTAACGTATTGTTTAGCCTCCATGTGTTTGTCTTTTTTACGTTTTTTTCCCTGTAATTCATTTCTAATCTCATAGCGTTGTGGTCAGAAAAGATGCTTGATATGATTTCAATTTTCTTAAATTTACTGAGGCTTGATTTGTGACCCAAGATGTGATCTATCCTGGAGAATGTTCTGTGCGCACTTGAGAAGAACGTGTAATCTGCCGTTTTTGGATGGAATGTCCTATATATATCAATTAAATCTATCTGGTCTATTGTGTCATTTAAAGCTTCTGTTTCCTTATTTATTTTCATTTTGGATGATCTGTCCATTGGTGTAAGTGAGGTGTTAAAGTCCCCCACTATTATTGTGTTACTGTCGATTTCCTCTTTTTTAGCTGTTAGCAGTTGCCTTATGTATTGAGGTGCTCCTATGTTGGGTGCATATATATTTATAATTGTTATATCTTCTTCTTGGATTGATCCCTGGATCATTATGTAGTGTCCTTCCTTGTCTCTTGTAACATTCTTTATTTTAAAGTCTATTTTATCTGATACGAGTATAGCTACTCCAGCTTTCTTTTGATTTCCATTTGCATGGAATATCTTTTTCCATCCCCTCACTTTCAGTCTGTATGTGTCCCTAGGTCTGAAGTGGGTCTCTTGTAGACAGCATATATATGGGTCTTGTTTTTGTATCCATTCAGCCAGTCTATGTCTTTTGGTTGGGGCATTTAATCCATTCATGTTTAAGGTAATTATCGATATGTATGTTCCTATGACCATTTTCTTAATTGTTTTGGGTTTGTTTTTGTAGGTCCTTTTCTTCTCTTGTGTTTCCCACTTAGAGAAGTTCCTTTAGCATTTGTTGTAGAGCTGGTTTGGTGGTGCTGAATTCTCTTAGCTTTTGCTTGTCTGTAAAGCTTTTGATTTCTCCATCAAATCTGAATGAGATCCTTGCCGGGTAGAGTAATCTTGGTTGTAGGTTCTTCCCTTTCATCACTTTAAGTATATCATGCCACTCCCTTCTGGCTTGCAGAGTTTCTGCTGAGAAATCAGCTGTTAACCTTATGGGAGTTCCCTTGTATGTTATTTGTCGTTTTTCCCTTGCTGCTTTCAGTAATTTTTCTTTGTCTTTAATTTTTGCCACTTTGATTACTATGTGTCTCGGCGTGTTTCTCCTTGGGTTTATTCTGTATGGGACTCTCTGCGCTTCCTGGACTTGGATGGCTATTTCCTTTCCCATGTTAGGGAAGTTTTCGACTATAATCTCTTCAAATATTTTCTCTGGTCCTTTCTCTCTCTCTTCTCCTTCTGGGACCCCTATAATGCGAATGTTGTTGCGTTTAATGTTGTCCCAGAGGTCTCTTAGGCTGTCTTCATTTCTTTTCATTCTTTTTTCTTTAGTCTGTTCTGCAGCAGTGAATTCCACCATTCTGTCTTCCAGGTCACTTATCCGTTCTTCTGCCTCAGTTATTCTGCTATTGATTCCTTCTAGTGTAGTTTTCATTTCAGTTATTGTATTGGTCATCTCTGTTTGTTTGTTCTTTAATTCTTCTAGGTCTTTGTTAATCATTTCTTGCATCTTCTCAATCTTTGCCTCCATTCTTATTCCGAGGTCCTGGATCATCTTCACTATCATTATTCTGAATTCTTCTTCTGGAAGGTTGCCTATCTCCACTTCATTTAGTTGTTTTTCTGGGGTTTTTTCTTGTTCCTTCATCTGGTACATAGCCCTCTGCCTTTTCATCTTCTCTGTCTTTCTGTAACTGTGGTTTTTGGTCCACAGGCTGCAGGATTGTAGTTTTTCTTGCTTCTGTTGTCTGCCCTCTGGTGGTTGAGGCTATCTAAGAGGCTTGATGGGAGGCTCTGGTGGTGGGTAGAGCAGACTGTTGCTGTGGCGGTCAGAGCTCAGTAAAACCTTAATCCACTTGACTGTTGATGGGTGGGGCTGGGTTCCCTCCATGTTGCTGTGGCCGTCAGAGCTCAGTAAAACCTTAATCCACTTGACTGTTGATGGGTGGGGCTGGGTTCCCTCCCTGTTGGTTGTTTTGCCTGAGGCAACCCAACACTGGAGCCTACCCGTGCTCTTTGGTGGGGTTAATGGCAGACTCTGGGAGGGCTCACGCCAAGGAGAACTTCCCAGGACCTCTGCTGCCAGTGTCCTTATCCCCACGGTGAAACAGAGCCACCACTTGCCTCGGCAGAAGACCCCCCAACACCAGCAGGTACGTCTGGTTCAGTCTCCCCCAGGGTCACTGCTCCTTCCCCTGGGTCCCAATGCACACATTACTTTGTGTGTGCCCTCCAAGAGTGGGGTCTCTGTTTCCCCCAGTCCTGTCACAGTCCTGCAATCAATTCCCACTAGACTTCAAAGTCTGATTCTCTAGGAATTCCTCCTCCCGTTGCCGGACCCCCAGGTTGGGAAGCGTGACGTGGGGCTCAGAACCTTCACTCCAGTGGGTGGAATTCTGTGGTATAAGTGTTCGCCAGTCTGTGAGTCACCCACCCAGCAGTTATGGGATTTGATTTTACTCTGATTGCGCCCCTCCTACCGTCTCACTGTGGCTTCTCCTCTGTCCTTGGACGTAGGGTATCCTCCTTGGTGAAGTCCAGGGTCTTCCTGTCAATGATTGTCCAGCAGCCAGTTGTGATTCTGGAGCTCTCGCAAGAGGGAGTGAGCTAGTTATGATTCTTTTAAGGGGAATAAGTCACAGAGAAAAAGAAACTTATCACAAGATATCACTTACAGAGGGAAGGTAAAAATCGCTCCACGTGAATGGAATTACAAAACAGAAGAGAGTCACACATTGAGAAAACACACTTATGGCTGCTTAAGGGGAAAGGAGAGGCGGGGTGATGCATAAAACAAGAGTTTGAAATTCGCACAGACACCGTTCCATAAAACAACTATGCAATAGAGAAGACCTACTCATTGCTCAATGAACTGGACTCAACACACTCTATTCTCCGCAGAAGCATATATCTGACTAGTAAGAATCTTAAAAATTATTTATTGATATCTCTTTGTAAGTGAATCAAGTGGGTGGAAAACGGCATAAACACAGCGGTGAAAATCAGCTAAACCCCATTATAAAAATAAATTCCAAAAAAAAAGACAATGAGAGAGAGAGAAATTCTTACAAAATTCGTTCAGGGGATGTGATGCAACCTGCATTGATCACATCTAGACTCCAGCTGGATGAGACATAAGGATGGACACTCTTGGGGCTGAGAGGATTGTTGAGGTTGGGTGAGCAAATGCAGACCCTTTAAAGTCATACTGAATGGTATCCATTCGATGGGTCCCAAATCTCCAAGTTGAAGGGAATCTTCCTACAGCGAAAACATGCATGGGAAACCCAGAGGATGGTACACCGTGTGATTGGGAAAGGTTTCTAAAACGCACCTCACTTCTGATCTGCTGGTGCTCGGGGTGGCCATTCCAGCCACTTCCCTAACAATCTCCCCACTTGGAGAATCAGCACCTACAACTCCCTGTTTCGTAGAGTTTGCAATTTGTCCGGAGCATGAACGGGAAGAGGCGCAAACAATGAGAGACTAGCTCTAAGTGTTTGGAGAGGCACATGTCACTCTAATTTCCAATCAGGAAGAAGAATTAACCAAAGGCTCAGCCTGCCCCCTGGAACCAGAATAGGGCCTGAAGCAGCGCTGCGGTTTTGCGGCCAGATACCAAAAAACAGAGTGGAAAAATGGAGCTCAGGGGCACTGCAATTCACAGACCTGCAGTGTTATAAATGATACCTATCGTCCAAAAATATATTGAGGTAAGGCAACGAAGAGGATTTGAAAGCAAGGCAGAATTGCAGGAAACAGTATTCAAGGGTAGATTGGAATCGCCTTAAAAGCACATGAAAAGCAGGAAAACGTCCACTATGATGCTGTTGAGCAAAAAGGGTGTATGAGTCTTTTCCGGAATATATTCAGGAAAAAAAACACATGCCCTTTTTAGCCAAGCAAACAAGGGGGCAAGGCAAATCGACACTACAAAGAAGTCTCACTTCGCATTGGTCAAAAGGGCCACCCTGAAAAAGTGGAAAAAGCAGAAATGCAGGACAGGCCATGGAGAAACGGGAGCTTTGTTACGCTGATGGGCGCGATGTCAATTGCCAATGGTCACTCTGGAGAAGTGTATGGTGCTTCCTCAAACATCTAAGAAACAGAGCTACAGAGCATACGGCACTTCCACTCATGGGCTTATATCATGGGAAAACGAAACATCGACAGGACACAGGCACCCCAAAGTTTAAGGTTGCTCTGTTGACAAGAACCTCGACTTCGGTACACCGTAAATATCCCAGGAAAGAGCAAAATGGATAAAGAAGCTGTGGTACTTATGTACAATGGAATATCTCTCAGCCATGAAATCAATGTCATAAGGCTAGTAGCAGCATAATGAGTGGATTGAGGTACAATGATTCTAAGGGAAATAAGTCACACAGAAAATGAAACTTATCACAAGATATCACTTACAGAGGGAAGGTAAAAATCGTTACACCTGAACGGAATTACAAAACAGAAGAGAGTCACACATTGAGAAAACACACTTATGGCTGCTTAAGGGGAAAGGAGAGGTGGGGTGATGCATAAAAAAAGAGTTTGAAATTCGCACAGACACCGTTCCATAAAACAACTATGCAATAGAGAAGACCTACTCATTGCTCAATGAACTGGACTCAATACACTCTATTCTCCGCAGAAGCATATATCTGACTAGTAAGAATCTTAAAAATTATTTATTGATATCTCTTTGTAAGTGAATCAAGTGGGTGTAAAGCGGCATAAACACAGCGGTGAAAATCAGCTTAACTCGATTATTAAAAAAAAAAGACAGTGAAAGAGGGAGAAATTCTTACAAAATTCTTTCAGGGGATGTGACGCAACCTGGATTGAGCAAACCTAGGCCCCAGCTGGATGAGACATAAGGCTGGACACTCTTGAGGCTGAGTGGATTGTTGAGGTTGGGTGAGCAAATTCAGACACTTTAAAGTCATACTGCAGGTTATCCTTTCCAAGAGTCCCAAATCTCCAGGTTCAAGGGAATCTTCCTACAGCTAAAACATGCATGGGAAACCCAGAGGATGGTACACCGTGTGATCGGGAAAGGTTTCTAAAACGCACCTCACTTCTGATCTGCTGGTGCTCGGGATGGCCATTCCAGCCGCTTCACAAACAATCTCCCCACTTGGAGAATCAGCACCTATAACCCCCTGTTTCATAGAGTTTGCAATTTGTCCAGAGCATGAACGGGAAGAGGGGCAACCAATGAGAGACTAGCTCTAGGTGCTTGGACAGGCACATGTCACTCTAATTTCCAATCAGGAAGAAGAATTAACCAAAGGCTCAGCGTGCCCTCGGAACCGGAATAGGGCCTGAAGCAATCCTGCGGTTTTGGGGCCAGCACCCAAAAAACCGAGTTGCAAAATGGAGCTCAGGGGCACTGCAATTCACAAACCTGCAGGGTTATAAATGATAACTATCGTCAAAAAGCATATTGAGCTAAGACAACGAACAGGATTTGAAAGCAAAGCAGAATTGCAGGAAACACTTGTCAAGAGGTAGATTGGAATCGCCTTTAAAGCACATGAAAAGCGGCAAAACGTCAACTATGATGCAACTGGCCAAAAAGGGCGGATGCGTTTTTTCCGGAATGTATTCAGGAAAAAACGCAAACGCCCTTTTTGGCCAACCAAACAAGAGGGCAAGGCAAATCAGCACTACAAAGAAGTATCACTTCGCATCGGTCAAAAGGGCCATCCTGAAAAAGTGGAAAAAGCAGAAATGCAGGACAGGCAATGGAGAAACGGCAGCCTTGTTACGCTGATGGGCGGGATGTCAATTGCCAACGGCCCCTCTGGAGAAGTGTATGGTGTTTGCTGAAATATCGAAAAAACAGAGCTACAGAGCATACGGCACTTCCACACCTGGGCTTCTTTCTTGGGAAAGCCAAACATTGACAGGACAAAGGCACCCCAAAGTGTAGGGCTGCTCTGTTTACAAGAACCTCAACTTCGGTACACCTTAAATATCCCAGGAAAGAGAAAAATGGATAAAGAAGCTGTGGTACTTATGTACAATGGAATATCTCTCAGCCATGAAATCAATGTCATAAGGCTAGTAGCAGCATAATGAGTGGATTGAGGTACAATGATTCTAAGGGAAATAAGTCACACAGAAAATGAAACTTATCACAAGATATCACTTACAGAGGGAAGGTAAAAATCGTTACACCTGAACGGAATTACAAAACAGAAGAGAGTCACACATTGAGAAAACACACTTATGGCTGCTTAAGGGGAAAGGAGAGGTGGGGTGATGCATAAAAAAAGAGTTTGAAATTCGCACAGACACCGTTCCATAAAACAACTATGCAATAGAGAAGACCTACTCATTGCTCAATGAACTGGACTCAATACACTCTATTCTCCGCAGAAGCATATATCTGACTAGTAAGAATCTTAAAAATTATTTATTGATATCTCTTTGTAAGTGAATCAAGTGGGTGTAAAGCGGCATAAACACAGCAGTGAAAATCAGCTTAACTCGATTATTAAAAAAAAATGACAGTGAAAGAGGGAGAAATTCTTACAAAATTCTTTCAGGGGATGTGACGCAACCTGGATTGAGCAAACCTAGGCCCCAGCTGGATGAGACATAAGGCTGGACACTCTTGAGGCTGAGAGGATTGTTGAGGTTGGGTGAGCAAATTCAGACACTTTAAAGTCATACTGCAGGTTATCCTTTCCAAGAGTCCCAAAACTCCAGGTTCAAGGGAATCTTCCTACAGCTAAAACATGCATGGGAAACCCAGAGGATGGTACACCGTGTGATCGGGAAAGGTTTCTAAAACGCACCTCACTTCTGATCTGCTGGTCCTCGGGGTGGCCATTCCAGCCGCTTCACAAACAATCTCCCCACTTGGAGAATCAGCACCTATAACTCCCTGTTTCATAGAGTTTGCAATTTGTCCAGAGCATGAACGGGAAGAGGGGCAACCAATGAGAGACTAGCTCTAGGTGCTTGGACAGGCACATGTCACTCTAATTTCCAATCACGAAGAAGAATTAACCAAAGGCTCAGCGTGCACTGGGAACCGGAATAGGGCCTGAAGCAATCCTGCGGTTTTGGGGCCAGCACCCAAAAAACCGAGTTGCAAAATGGAGCTCAGGGGCACTGCAATTCACAAACCTGCAGGGTTATAAATGATAACTATCGTCAAAAAGCATATTGAGCTAAGACAACGAAGAAGATTTGAAAGCAAAGCAGAATTGCAGGAAACACTTGTCAAGAGGTAGATTGGAATCACCTTTAAAGCACATGAAAAGCGGCAAAACGTCAACTATGATGCAACTGGCCAAAAAGGGCGGATGCGTTTTTTCCTGAATGTATTCAGGAAAAAACGCAAACGCCGTTTTTGGCCAACCAAACAAGAGGGCAAGGCAAATCAGCACTACCAAGAAGTGTCACTTCGCATCGGGCAGAAGGGCCATCCTGAAAAAGTGGAAAAAGCAGAAATGCAGGACAGGCAATGGAGAAACGGCAGCCTTGTTACGCTGATGGGCGGGATGTCAATTGCCAACGGCCCCTCTGGAGAAGTGTATGGTGTTTGCTGAAATATCGAAAAAACAGAGCTACAGAGAATACGGCACTTCCACTCCTGGGCTTCTTTCTTCGGAAAGCCAAACATTGACAGGACAAAGGCACCCCAAAGTGTAGGGCTGCTCTGTTTACAAGAACCTCGACTTCGGTACACCTTAAATATCCCAGGAAAGAGAAAAATGGATAAAGAAGCTGTGGTACTTATGTACAATGGAATATCTCTCAGCCATGAAATCAATGTCATAAGGCTAGTAGCAGCATAATGAGTGGATTGAGGTACAATGATTCTAAGGGAAATAAGTCACACAGAAAATGAAACTTATCAAAGATATCACAGAGGGAAGGTAAAAATCGTTACACGTGAACGGAATTACAAAACAGAAGAGAGTCACACATTGAGAAAACACACTTATGGCTGCTTAAGGGGAAAGGAGAGGTGGGGTGATGCATAAAACAAGAGTTTGAAATTCGCACAGACACCCTTCCATAAAACAACTATGCAATAGAGAAGACCTACTCATTGCTCAATGAACTGGACTCAACACACTCTATTCTCCGCAGAAGCATATATCTGACTAGTAAGAATCTTAAAAATTATTTATTGATATCTCTTTGTAAGTGAATCAAGTGGGTGTAAAGCGGCATAAACACAGCGGTGAAAATCAGCTTAACTCGATTATTTAAAAAAAAGACAGTGAAAGAGGGAGAAATTCTTACAAAATTCTTTCAGGGGATGTGACGCAACCTGGATTGAGCAAACCTAGGCCCCAGCTGGATGAAACATAAGGCTGGAAACTCTTGAGGCTGAGAGGATTGTTGAGGTTGGGTGAGCAAATGCAGACCCTTTAAAGTCATACTGCATGTTATCCTTTCCAAGAGTCCCAAATCTCCAGGTTCAAGGGAATCTTCCTACAGCTAAAACATGCATGCGAAACCCAGAGGATGGTACACCGTGTGATCGGGAAAGGTTTCTAAAACGCACCTCACTTCTGATCTGCTGGTGCTCGGGATGGCCATTCCAGCCGCTTCACAAACAATCTCCCCACTTGGAGAATCAGCACCTATAACTCCGTGTTTCGTAGAGTTTGCAATTTGTCCAGAGCATGAACGGGAAGAGGCGCAACCAATGAAAGACTAGCTCTAGGTGTTTGGACAGGCACATGTCACTCTAATTTCCAATCAGGAAGAAGAATTAACCAAAGGCTCAGCCTGCCCTCCGGAACCAGAAGAGGGCCTGAAGCAATGCTGCGGTTTTGCGGCCAGCTCCCACAAAACCGAGTTGCAAAATGGAGCTCAGGGGCACTGCTATTCACAGACCTGCAGTGTTATAAATGATAACTATCGTCCAAAATAATACTGAGGTAAGGCAATGAAGAGGATTTGAACAAAAGGCAGAATAGCAGGAACCAGTTTTCAAGAGGTAGATTGGAATCGCCTTTAAAGCACATGAAAAGCAGGAAAACGTCCACTATGATGCTGTGGACCAAAAAGGGTGTATGCGTTTTTTCCGGAATACATTCAGGAAAAAAAACACATGCCCTTTTTAGCCAACCAAACAAGGGGGCAAGGCAAATCGACACTACAAAGAAGTCTCACTTTGCATTGGTCAAAACGGCCACTCTGAAAAAGTGGAAAAAGCATTAATGCAGGACAGGCCATGGAGAAACGGGAGCTTTGTTACGCTGATGGGCGGGATGTCAATTGCCAGTGGTCACTCTGGAGAAGTGTATGGTGTTTCCTCAAACATCTAAAAAACAGAGCTACAGAGCATACGGCACTTCCACTCATGGGCTTATATCATGGGAAAAAGAAACATCGACAGGACACAGGCACCCCAAAGTTTAAGGTTGCTCTCTTTACAAGAACCTCGACTTCAGTACACCTTAAATATCCCAGGAAAGAGAAAAATGGATAAAGAAGCTGTGGTAATTATGTACAATGGAATATCACTCAGCCATGAAATCAATGTCATAAGGCTAGTAGCAGCATAATGAGTGGATTTAGTTATGATGCTTTTAAGGGGAATAAGTCACAGAGAAAAAGAAACTTATCACAAGATATCACTTACAGAGGGAAGGTAAAAATCGCTCCATGTGAACGGAATTACAAAACAGAAGAGAGTCACACATTGAGAAAACACACTTATGGCTGCTTAAGGGGAAAGGAGAGGTGGGGTGATGCATAAAGCAACAGTTTGAAATTAGCACAGACACCGTTCCATAAACCATATATGCAATAGACAAGACCTACTCATTGCTCAATGAACTGGACTCAACACACTCTATTCTCCACAGAACCATATATCTGACTGGTAAGAATCCTAAAAAGTATTTATTGATATCTCTCTGTAAGTGAATCAAGAGGGTGAAAAGCGGCATAAACACAGCAGTGAAAATCAGCTAAACCCCATTATTAAAAAAAAAAAAAAAGACAGTGAAAGAGGGAGAAATTCTTACAAAATTCGTTCAGGGGATGTGACGCAACCTGGATTGAGCAAACCTAGGCCCCAGCTGGATGAGACATAAGGCTGGACACTCTTGAGGCTGAGAGGATTGTTGAGGTTGGGTGAGCAAATTCAGACACTTTAAAGTCATACTGCAGGTTATCCTTTCCAAGAGTCCCAAATCTCCAGGTTCAAGGGAATCTTCCTACACCTAAAACATGCATGGGAAACCCAGAGGATGGTACACCATGTGATCGGGAAAGGTTTCTAAAACGCACCTCACTTCTGATCTGCTGGTCCTCGGGGTGGCCATTCCAGCCGCTTCACAAGCAATCTCCCCACTTGGAGAATCAGCACCTATAACCCCCTGTTTCATAGAGTTTGCAATTTGTCCAGAGCATGAACGGGAAGAGGGGCAACCAATGAGAGACTAGCTCTAGGTGCTTGGACAGGCACATGTCACTCTAATTTCCAATCACGAAGAAGAATTAACCAAAGGCTCAGCGTGCCCTCGGAACCGGAATAGGGCCTGAAGCAATCCTGCGGTTTTGGGGCCAGCACCCAAAAAACCGAGTTGCAAAATGGAGCTCAGGGGCACTGCAATTCACAAACCTGCAGGGTTATAAATGATAACTATCGTCAAAAAGCATATTGAGCTAAGACAACGAAAAGGATTTGAAAGCAAAGCAGAATTGCAGGAAACACTTATCAAGAGGTAGATTGGAATCGACTTTAAAACACATGAAAAGCGGCAAAACGTCAACTGTGATGCAACTGGCCAAAAAGGGCGGATGCGTTTTTTCCGGAATGTATTCAGGAAAAAACGCAAACGCCCTTTTTGGCCAACCAAACAAGAGGGCAAGACAAATCAGCACTACAAAGAAGTATCACTTCGCATCGGTCAAAAGGGCCATCCTGAAAAAGTGGAAAAAGCAGAAATGCAGGACAGGCAATGGAGAAACGGCAGCCTTGTTACGCTGATGGGCGGGATGTCAATTGCCAACGGCCCCTCTGGAGAAGTGTATGGTGTTCGCTGAAATATCGAAAAAACAGAGCTACAGAGCATACGGCACTTCCACTCCTGGGCTTCTTTCTTCGGAAAGCCAAACATTGACAGGACAAAGGCACCCCAAAGTGTAGGGCTGCTCTGTTTACAAGAACCTCGACTTCGGTACACCTTAAATATCCCAGGAAAGAGAAAAATGGATAAAGAAGCTGTGGTACTTATGTACAATGGAATATCTCTCAGCCATGAAATCAATGTCATAAGGCTAGTAGCAGCATAATGAGTGGATTGAGGTACAATGATTCTAAGGGAAATAAGTCACACAGAAAATGAAACTTATCACAAGATATCACTTACAGAGGGAAGGTAAAAATCGTTACACGTGAACGGAATTACAAAACAGAAGAGAGTCACACATTGAGAAAACACACTTATGGCTGCTTAAGGGGAAAGGAGAGGTGGGGTGATGCATAAAAAAAGAGTTTGAAATTCGCACAGACACCGTTCCATAAAACAACTATGCAATAGAGAAGACCTACTCATTGCTCAATGAACTGGACTCAATACACTCTATTCTCCGCAGAAGCATATATCTGACTAGTAAGAATTTTAAAAATTATTTATTGATATCTCTTTGTAAGTGAATCAAGTGGGTGTAAAACGGCATAAACACAGCGGTGAAAATCAGCTTAACTCGATTATTAAAAAAAAAAGACAGTGAAAGAGGGAGAAATTCTTACAAAATTCTTTCAGGGGATGTGACGCAACCTGGATTGAGCAAACCTAGGCCCCAGCTGGATGAGACATAAGGCTGGACACTCTTGAGGCTGGGAGGATTGTTGAGGTTGGGTGAGCAAATTCAGACACTTTAAAGTCATACTGCAGGTTATCCTTTCCAAGAGTCCCAAAACTCCAGGTTCAAGGGAATCTTCCTACAGCTAAAACATGCATGGGAAACCCAGAGGATGGTACACCGTGTGATCGGGAAAGGTTTCTAAAACGCACCTCACTTCTGATCTGCTGGTCCTCGGGGTGGCCATTCCAGCCGCTTCACAAACAATCTCCCCACTTGGAGAATCAGCACCTATAACTCCCTGTTTCATAGAGTTTGCAATTTGTCCAGAGCATGAACGGGAAGAGGGGCAACCAATGAGAGACTAGCTCTAGGTGCTTGGACAGGCACATGTCACTCTAATTTCCAATCAGGAAGAAGAATTAACCAAAGGCTCAGCGTGCCCTGGGAACCGGAATAGGGCCTGAAGCAATCCTGCGGTTTTGGGGCCAGCACCCAAAAAACCGAGTTGCAAAATGGAGCTCAGGGGCACTGCAATTCACAAACCTGCAGGGTTATAAATGATAACTATCGTCAAAAAGCATATTGAGCTAATACAACGAAGAAGATTTGAAAGCAAAGCAGAATTGCAGGAAACACTTGTCAAGAGGTAGATTGGAATCGCCTTTAAAGCACATGAAAAGCGGCAAAACGTCAACTATGATGCAACTGGCCAAAAAGGGCGGATGCGTTTTTTCCTGAATGTATTCAGGAAAAAACGCAAACGCCGTTTTTGGCCAACCAAACAAGAGGGCAAGGCAAATCAGCACTACCAAGAAGTGTCACTTCGCATCGGGCAGAAGGGCCATCCTGAAAAAGTGGAAAAAGCAGAAATGCAGGACAGGCAATGGAGAAACGGCAGCCTTGTTACGCTGATGGGCGGGATGTCAATTGCCAACGGCCCCTCTGGAGAAGTGTATGGTGTTTGCTGAAATATCGAAAAAACAGAGCTACAGAGCATACGGCACTTCCACTCCTGGGCTTCTTTCTTCGGAAAGCCAAACATTGACAGGACAAAGGCACCCCAAAGTGTAGGGCTGCTCTGTTTACAAGAACCTCGACTTCGGTACACCTTAAATATCCCAGGAAAGAGAAAAATGGATAAAGAAGCTGTGGTACTTATGTACAATGGAATATCTCTCAGCCATGAAATCAATGTCATAAGGCTAGTAGCAGCATAATGAGTGGATTGAGGTACAATGATTCTAAGGGAAATAAGTCACACAGAAAATGAAACTTATCAAAGATATCACAGAGGGAAGGTAAAAATCGTTACACGTGAACGGAATTACAAAACAGAAGAGAGTCACACATTGAGAAAACACACTTATGGCTGCTTAAGGGGAAAGGAGAGGTGGGGTGATGCATAAAACAAGAGTTTGAAATTCGCACAGACACCCTTCCATAAAACAACTATGCAATAGAGAAGACCTACTCATTGCTCAATGAACTGGACTCAACACACTCTATTCTCCGCAGAAGCATATATCTGACTAGTAAGAATCTTAAAAATTATTTATTGATATCTCTTTGTAAGTGAATCAAGTGGGTGTAAAGCGGCATAAACACAGCGGTGAAAATCAGCTTAACTCGATTATTTAAAAAAAAGACAGTGAAAGAGGGAGAAATTCTTACAAAATTCTTTCAGGGGATGTGACGCAACCTGGATTGAGCAAACCTAGGCCCCAGCTGGATGAAACATAAGGCTGGAAACTCTTGAGGCTGAGAGGATTGTTGAGGTTGGGTGAGCAAATGCAGACCCTTTAAAGTCATACTGCATGTTATCCTTTCCAAGAGTCCCAAATCTCCAGGTTCAAGGGAATCTTCCTACAGCTAAAACATGCATGCGAAACCCAGAGGATGGTACACCGTGTGATCGGGAAAGGTTTCTAAAACGCACCTCACTTCTGATCTGCTGGTGCTCGGGATGGCCATTCCAGCCGCTTCACAAACAATCTCCCCACTTGGAGAATCAGCACCTATAACTCCGTGTTTCGTAGAGTTTGCAATTTGTCCAGAGCATGAACGGGAAGAGGCGCAACCAATGAAAGACTAGCTCTAGGTGTTTGGACAGGCACATGTCACTCTAATTTCCAATCAGGAAGAAGAATTAACCAAAGGCTCAGCCTGCCCTCCGGAACCAGAAGAGGGCCTGAAGCAATGCTGCGGTTTTGCGGCCAGCTCCCACAAAACCGAGTTGCAAAATGGAGCTCAGGGGCACTGCTATTCACAGACCTGCAGTGTTATAAATGATAACTATCGTCCAAAATAATACTGAGGTAAGGCAATGAAGAGGATTTGAACAAAAGGCAGAATAGCAGGAACCAGTTTTCAAGAGGTAGATTGGAATCGCCTTTAAAGCACATGAAAAGCAGGAAAACGTCCACTATGATGCTGTGGACCAAAAAGGGTGTATGCGTTTTTTCCGGAATACATTCAGGAAAAAAAACACATGCCCTTTTTAGCCAACCAAACAAGGGGGCAAGGCAAATCGACACTACAAAGAAGTCTCACTTCGCATTGGTCAAAACGGCCACTCTGAAAAAGTGGAAAAAGCATTAATGCAGGACAGGCCATGGAGAAACGGGAGCTTTGTTACGCTGATGGGCGGGATGTCAATTGCCAGTGGTCACTCTGGAGAAGTGTATGGTGTTTCCTCAAACATCTAAAAAACAGAGCTACAGAGCATACGGCACTTCCACTCATGGGCTTATATCATGGGAAAAAGAAACATCGACAGGACACAGGCACCCCAAAGTTTAAGGTTGCTCTCTTTACAAGAACCTCGACTTCAGTACACCTTAAATATCCCAGGAAAGAGAAAAATGGATAAAGAAGCTGTGGTAATTATGTACAATGGAATATCACTCAGCCATGAAATCAATGTCATAAGGCTAGTAGCAGCATAATGAGTGGATTTAGTTATGATGCTTTTAAGGGGAATAAGTCACAGAGAAAAAGAAACTTATCACAAGATATCACTTACAGAGGGAAGGTAAAAATCGCTCCACGTGAACGGAATTACAAAACAGAAGAGAGTCACACATTGAGAAAACACACTTATGGCTGCTTAAGGGGAAAGGAGAGGTGGGGTGATGCATAAAGCAACAGTTTGAAATTAGCACAGACACCGTTCCATAAACCATATATGCAATAGACAAGACCTACTCATTGCTCAATGAACTGGACTCAACACACTCTATTCTCCACAGAACCATATATCTGACTGGTAAGAATCCTAAAAAGTATTTATTGATATCTCTCTGTAAGTGAATCAAGAGGGTGAAAAGCGGCATAAACACAGCAGTGAAAATCAGCTAAACCCCATTATTAAAAAAAAAAAAAAAGACAGTGAAAGAGGGAGAAATTCTTACAAAATTCGTTCAGGGGATGTGACGCAACCTGGATTGAGCAAACCTAGGCCCCAGCTGGATGAGACATAAGGCTGGACACTCTTGAGGCTGAGAGGATTGTTGAGGTTGGGTGAGCAAATTCAGACACTTTAAAGTCATACTGCAGGTTATCCTTTCCAAGAGTCCCAAATCTCCAGGTTCAAGGGAATCTTCCTACACCTAAAACATGCATGGGAAACCCAGAGGATGGTACACCATGTGATCGGGAAAGGTTTCTAAAACGCACCTCACTTCTGATCTGCTGGTCCTCGGGGTGGCCATTCCAGCCGCTTCACAAACAATCTCCCCACTTGGAGAATCAGCACCTATAACCCCCTGTTTCATAGAGTTTGCAATTTGTCCAGAGCATGAACGGGAAGAGGGGCAACCAATGAGAGACTAGCTCTAGGTGCTTGGACAGGCACATGTCACTCTAATTTCCAATCACGAAGAAGAATTAACCAAAGGCTCAGCGTGCCCTCGGAACCGGAATAGGGCCTGAAGCAATCCTGCGGTTTTGGGGCCAGCACCCAAAAAACCGAGTTGCAAAATGGAGCTCAGGGGCACTGCAATTCACAAACCTGCAGGGTTATAAATGATAACTATCGTCAAAAAGCATATTGAGCTAAGACAACGAAAAGGATTTGAAAGCAAAGCAGAATTGCAGGAAACACTTATCAAGAGGTAGATTGGAATCGACTTTAAAACACATGAAAAGCGGCAAAACGTCAACTGTGATGCAACTGGCCAAAAAGGGCGGATGCGTTTTTTCCGGAATGTATTCAGGAAAAAACGCAAACGCCCTTTTTGGCCAACCAAACAAGAGGGCAAGACAAATCAGCACTACAAAGAAGTATCACTTCGCATCGGTCAAAAGGGCCATCCTGAAAAAGTGGAAAAAGCAGAAATGCAGGACAGGCAATGGAGAAACGGCAGCCTTGTTACGCTGATGGGCGGGATGTCAATTGCCAACGGCCCCTCTGGAGAAGTGTATGGTGTTCGCTGAAATATCGAAAAAACAGAGCTACAGAGCATACGGCACTTCCACTCCTGGGCTTCTTTCTTCGGAAAGCCAAACATTGACAGGACAAAGGCACCCCAAAGTGTAGGGCTGCTCTGTTTACAAGAACCTCGACTTCGGTACACCTTAAATATCCCAGGAAAGAGAAAAATGGATAAAGAAGCTGTGGTACTTATGTACAATGGAATATCTCTCAGCCATGAAATCAATGTCATAAGGCTAGTAGCAGCATAATGAGTGGATTGAGGTACAATGATTCTAAGGGAAATAAGTCACACAGAAAATGAAACTTATCACAAGATATCACTTACAGAGGGAAGGTAAAAATCGTTACACGTGAACGGAATTACAAAACAGAAGAGAGTCACACATTGAGAAAACACACTTATGGCTGCTTAAGGGGAAAGGAGAGGTGGGGTGATGCATAAAAAAAGAGTTTGAAATTCGCACAGACACCGTTCCATAAAACAACTATGCAATAGAGAAGACCTACTCATTGCTCAATGAACTGGACTCAATACACTCTATTCTCCGCAGAAGCATATATCTGACTAGTAAGAATTTTAAAAATTATTTATTGATATCTCTTTGTAAGTGAATCAAGTGGGTGTAAAACGGCATAAACACAGCGGTGAAAATCAGCTTAACTCGATTATTAAAAAAAAAAGACAGTGAAAGAGGGAGAAATTCTTACAAAATTCTTTCAGGGGATGTGACGCAACCTGGATTGAGCAAACCTAGGCCCCAGCTGGATGAGACATAAGGCTGGACACTCTTGAGGCTGGGAGGATTGTTGAGGTTGGGTGAGCAAATTCAGACACTTTAAAGTCATACTGCAGGTTATCCTTTCCAAGAGTCCCAAAACTCCAGGTTCAAGGGAATCTTCCTACAGCTAAAACATGCATGGGAAACCCAGAGGATGGTACACCGTGTGATCGGGAAAGGTTTCTAAAACGCACCTCACTTCTGATCTGCTGGTCCTCGGGGTGGCCATTCCAGCCGCTTCACAAACAATCTCCCCACTTGGAGAATCAGCACCTATAACTCCCTGTTTCATAGAGTTTGCAATTTGTCCAGAGCATGAACGGGAAGAGGGGCAACCAATGAGAGACTAGCTCTAGGTGCTTGGACAGGCACATGTCACTCTAATTTCCAATCAGGAAGAAGAATTAACCAAAGGCTCAGCGTGCCCTGGGAACCGGAATAGGGCCTGAAGCAATCCTGCGGTTTTGGGGCCAGCACCCAAAAAACCGAGTTGCAAAATGGAGCTCAGGGGCACTGCAATTCACAAACCTGCAGGGTTATAAATGATAACTATCGTCAAAAAGCATATTGAGCTAATACAACGAAGAAGATTTGAAAGCAAAGCAGAATTGCAGGAAACACTTGTCAAGAGGTAGATTGGAATCGCCTTTAAAGCACATGAAAAGCGGCAAAACGTCAACTATGATGCAACTGGCCAAAAAGGGCGGATGCGTTTTTTCCTGAATGTATTCAGGAAAAAACGCAAACGCCGTTTTTGGCCAACCAAACAAGAGGGCAAGGCAAATCAGCACTACCAAGAAGTGTCACTTCGCATCGGGCAGAAGGGCCATCCTGAAAAAGTGGAAAAAGCAGAAATGCAGGACAGGCAATGGAGAAACGGCAGCCTTGTTACGCTGATGGGCGGGATGTCAATTGCCAACGGCCCCTCTGGAGAAGTGTATGGTGTTTGCTGAAATATCGAAAAAACAGAGCTACAGAGCATACGGCACTTCCACTCCTGGGCTTCTTTCTTCGGAAAGCCAAACATTGACAGGACAAAGGCACCCCAAAGTGTAGGGCTGCTCTGTTTACAAGAACCTCGACTTCGGTACACCTTAAATATCCCAGGAAAGAGAAAAATGGATAAAGAAGCTGTGGTACTTATGTACAATGGAATATCTCTCAGCCATGAAATCAATGTCATAAGGCTAGTAGCAGCATAATGAGTGGATTGAGGTACAATGATTCTAAGGGAAATAAGTCACACAGAAAATGAAACTTATCAAAGATATCACAGAGGGAAGGTAAAAATCGTTACACGTGAACGGAATTACAAAACAGAAGAGAGTCACACATTGAGAAAACACACTTATGGCTGCTTAAGGGGAAAGGAGAGGTGGGGTGATGCATAAAACAAGAGTTTGAAATTCGCACAGATACCCTTCCATAAAACAACTATGCAATAGAGAAGACCTACTCATTGCTCAATGAACTGGACTCAACACACTCTATTCTCCGCAGAAGCATATATCTGACTAGTAAGAATCTTAAAAATTATTTATTGATATCTCTTTGTAAGTGAATCAAGTGGGTGTAAAGCGGCATAAACACAGCGGTGAAAATCAGCTTAACTCGATTATTTAAAAAAAAGACAGTGAAAGAGGGAGAAATTCTTACAAAATTCTTTCAGGGGATGTGACGCAACCTGGATTGAGCAAACCTAGGCCCCAGCTGGATGAGACATAAGGCTGGACACTCTTGAGGCTGAGAGGATTGTTGAGGTTGGGTGAGCAAATTCAGACACTTTAAAGTCATACTGCAGGTTATCCTTTCCAAGAGTCCCAAATCTCCAGGTTCAAGGGAATCTTCCTACAGCTAAAACATGCATGCGAAACCCAGAGGATGGTACACCGTGTGATCGGGAAAGGTTTCTAAAACGCACCTCACTTCTGATCTGCTGGTGCTCGGGATGGCCATTCCAGCCGCTTCACAAACAATCTCCCCACTTGGAGAATCAGCACCTATAACCCCCTGTTTCATAGAGTTTGCAATTTGTCCAGAGCATGAATGGGAAGAGGGGCAACCAATGAGAGACTAGCTCTAGGTGCTTGGACAGGCACATGTCACTCTAATTTCCAATCAGGAAGAAGAATTAACCAAAGGCTCAGCGTGCCCTCGGAACCGGAATAGGGCCTGAAGCAATCCTGCGGTTTTGGGGCCAGCACCCAAAAAACCGAGTTGCAAAATGGAGCTCAGGGGCACTGCAATTCACAAACCTGCAGGGTTATAAATGATAACTATCGTCAAAAAGCATATTGAGCTAAGACAACGAACAGGATTTGAAAGGAAAGCAGAATTGCAGGAAACACTTGTCAAGAGGTAGATTGGAATCGCCTTTAAAGCACATGAAAAGCGGCAAAACGTCAACTATGATGCAACTGGCCAAAAAGGGCGGATGCGTTTTTTCCGGAATGTATTCAGGAAAAAACGCAAACGCCCTTTTTGGCCAACCAAACAAGAGGGCAAGGCAAATCAGCACTACAAAGAAGTATCACTTCGCATCGGTCAAAAGGGCCATCCTGAAAAAGTGGAAAAAGCAGAAATGCAGGACAGGCAATGGAGAAACGGCAGCCTTGTTACGCTGATGGGCGGGATGTCAATTGCCAACGGCCCCTCTGGAGAAGTGTATGGTGTTTGCTGAAATATCGAAAAAACAGAGCTACAGAGCATACGGCACTTCCACACCTGGGCTTCTTTCTTGGGAAAGCCAAACATTGACAGGACAAAGGCACCCCAAAGTGTAGGGCTGCTCTGTTTACAAGAACCTCAACTTCGGTACACCTTAAATATCCCAGGAAAGAGAAAAATGGATAAAGAAGCTGTGGTACTTATGTACAATGGAATATCTCTCAGCCATGAAATCAATGTCATAAGGCTAGTAGCAGCATAATGAGTGGATTGAGGTACAATGATTCTAAGGGAAATAAGTCACACAGAAAATGAAACTTATCACAAGATATCACTTACAGAGGGAAGGTAAAAATCGTTACACCTGAACGGAATTACAAAACAGAAGAGAGTCACACATTGAGAAAACACACTTATGGCTGCTTAAGGGGAAAGGAGAGGTGGGGTGATGCATAAAAAAAGAGTTTGAAATTCGCACAGACACCGTTCCATAAAACAACTATGCAATAGAGAAGACCTACTCATTGCTCAATGAACTGGACTCAATACACTCTATTCTCCGCAGAAGCATATATCTGACTAGTAAGAATCTTAAAAATTATTTATTGATATCTCTTTGTAAGTGAATCAAGTGGGTGTAAAGCGGCATAAACACAGCAGTGAAAATCAGCTTAACTCGATTATTAAAAAAAAATGACAGTGAAAGAGGGAGAAATTCTTACAAAATTCTTTCAGGGGATGTGACGCAACCTGGATTGAGCAAACCTAGGCCCCAGCTGGATGAGACATAAGGCTGGACACTCTTGAGGCTGAGAGGATTGTTGAGGTTGGGTGAGCAAATTCAGACACTTTAAAGTCATACTGCAGGTTATCCTTTCCAAGAGTCCCAAAACTCCAGGTTCAAGGGAATCTTCCTACAGCTAAAACATGCATGGGAAACCCAGAGGATGGTACACCGTGTGATCGGGAAAGGTTTCTAAAACGCACCTCACTTCTGATCTGCTGGTCCTCGGGGTGGCCATTCCAGCCGCTTCACAAACAATCTCCCCACTTGGAGAATCAGCACCTATAACTCCCTGTTTCATAGAGTTTGCAATTTGTCCAGAGCATGAACGGGAAGAGGGGCAACCAATGAGAGACTAGCTCTAGGTGCTTGGACAGGCACATGTCACTCTAATTTCCAATCACGAAGAAGAATTAACCAAAGGCTCAGCGTGCACTGGGAACCGGAATAGGGCCTGAAGCAATCCTGCGGTTTTGGGGCCAGCACCCAAAAAACCGAGTTGCAAAATGGAGCTCAGGGGCACTGCAATTCACAAACCTGCAGGGTTATAAATGATAACTATCGTCAAAAAGCATATTGAGCTAAGACAACGAAGAAGATTTGAAAGCAAAGCAGAATTGCAGGAAACACTTGTCAAGAGGTAGATTGGAATCACCTTTAAAGCACATGAAAAGCGGCAAAACGTCAACTATGATGCAACTGGCCAAAAAGGGCGGATGCGTTTTTTCCTGAATGTATTCAGGAAAAAACGCAAACGCCGTTTTTGGCCAACCAAACAAGAGGGCAAGGCAAATCAGCACTACCAAGAAGTGTCACTTCGCATCGGGCAGAAGGGCCATCCTGAAAAAGTGGAAAAAGCAGAAATGCAGGACAGGCAATGGAGAAACGGCAGCCTTGTTACGCTGATGGGCGGGATGTCAATTGCCAACGGCCCCTCTGGAGAAGTGTATGGTGTTTGCTGAAATATCGAAAAAACAGAGCTACAGAGAATACGGCACTTCCACTCCTGGGCTTCTTTCTTCGGAAAGCCAAACATTGACAGGACAAAGGCACCCCAAAGTGTAGGGCTGCTCTGTTTACAAGAACCTCGACTTCAGTACACCTTAAATATCCCAGGAAAGAGAAAAATGGATAAAGAAGCTGTGGTACTTATGTACAATGGAATATCTCTCAGCCATGAAATCAATGTCATAAGGCTAGTAGCAGCATAATGAGTGGATTGAGGTACAATGATTCTAAGGGAAATAAGTCACACAGAAAATGAAACTTATCAAAGATATCACAGAGGGAAGGTAAAAATCGTTACACGTGAACGGAATTACAAAACAGAAGAGAGTCACACATTGAGAAAACACACTTATGGCTGCTTAAGGGGAAAGGAGAGGTGGGGTGATGCATAAAACAAGAGTTTGAAATTCGCACAGACACCCTTCCATAAAACAACTATGCAATAGAGAAGACCTACTCATTGCTCAATGAACTGGACTCAACACACTCTATTCTCCGCAGAAGCATATATCTGACTAGTAAGAATCTTAAAAATTATTTATTGATATCTCTTTGTAAGTGAATCAAGTGGGTGTAAAGCGGCATAAACACAGCGGTGAAAATCAGCTTAACTCGATTATTTAAAAAAAAGACAGTGAAAGAGGGAGAAATTCTTACAAAATTCTTTCAGGGGATGTGACGCAACCTGGATTGAGCAAACCTAGGCCCCAGCTGGATGAAACATAAGGCTGGAAACTCTTGAGGCTGAGAGGATTGTTGAGGTTGGGTGAGCAAATGCAGACCCTTTAAAGTCATACTGCATGTTATCCTTTCCAAGAGTCCCAAATCTCCAGGTTCAAGGGAATCTTCCTACAGCTAAAACATGCATGCGAAACCCAGAGGATGGTACACCGTGTGATCGGGAAAGGTTTCTAAAACGCACCTCACTTCTGATCTGCTGGTGCTCGGGATGGCCATTCCAGCCGCTTCACAAACAATCTCCCCACTTGGAGAATCAGCACCTATAACTCCCTGTTTCGTAGAGTTTGCAATTTGTCCAGAGCATGAACGGGAAGAGGCGCAACCAATGAAAGACTAGCTCTAGGTGTTTGGACAGGCACATGTCACTCTAATTTCCAATCAGGAAGAAGAATTAACCAAAGGCTCAGCCTGCCCTCCGGAACCAGAAGAGGGCCTGAAGCAATGCTGCGGTTTTGCGGCCAGCTCCCACAAAACCGAGTTGCAAAATGGAGCTCAGGGGCACTGCTATTCACAGACCTGCAGTGTTATAAATGATAACTATCGTCCAAAATAATACTGAGGTAAGGCAATGAAGAGGATTTGAACAAAAGGCAGAATAGCAGGAACCAGTTTTCAAGAGGTAGATTGGAATCGCCTTTAAAGCACATGAAAAGCAGGAAAACGTCCACTATGATGCTGTGGACCAAAAAGGGTGTATGCGTTTTTTCCGGAATACATTCAGGAAAAAAAACACATGCCCTTTTTAGCCAACCAAACAAGGGGGCAAGGCAAATCGACACTACAAAGAAGTCTCACTTCGCATTGGTCAAAACGGCCACTCTGAAAAAGTGGAAAAAGCATTAATGCAGGACAGGCCATGGAGAAACGGGAGCTTTGTTACGCTGATGGGCGGGATGTCAATTGCCAGTGGTCACTCTGGAGAAGTGTATGGTGTTTCCTCAAACATCTAAAAAACAGAGCTACAGAGCATACGGCACTTCCACTCATGGGCTTATATCATGGGAAAAAGAAACATCGACAGGACACAGGCACCCCAAAGTTTAAGGTTGCTCTCTTTACAAGAACCTCGACTTCAGTACACCTTAAATATCCCAGGAAAGAGAAAAATGGATAAAGAAGCTGTGGTAATTATGTACAATGGAATATCACTCAGCCATGAAATCAATGTCATAAGGCTAGTAGCAGCATAATGAGTGGATTTAGTTATGATGCTTTTAAGGGGAATAAGTCACAGAGAAAAAGAAACTTATCACAAGATATCACTTACAGAGGGAAGGTAAAAATCGCTCCACGTGAACGGAATTACAAAACAGAAGAGAGTCACACATTGAGAAAACACACTTATGGCTGCTTAAGGGGAAAGGAGAGGTGGGGTGATGCATAAAGCAACAGTTTGAAATTAGCACAGACACCGTTCCATAAACCATATATGCAATAGACAAGACCTACTCATTGCTCAATGAACTGGACTCAACACACTCTATTCTCCACAGAACCATATATCTGACTGGTAAGAATCCTAAAAAGTATTTATTGATATCTCTCTGTAAGTGAATCAAGAGGGTGAAAAGCGGCATAAACACAGCAGTGAAAATCAGCTAAACCCCATTATTAAAAAAAAAAAAAAAGACAGTGAAAGAGGGAGAAATTCTTACAAAATTCGTTCAGGGGATGTGACGCAACCTGGATTGAGCAAACCTAGGCCCCAGCTGGATGAGACATAAGGCTGGACACTCTTGAGGCTGAGAGGATTGTTGAGGTTGGGTGAGCAAATTCAGACACTTTAAAGTCATACTGCAGGTTATCCTTTCCAAGAGTCCCAAATCTCCAGGTTCAAGGGAATCTTCCTACACCTAAAACATGCATGGGAAACCCAGAGGATGGTACACCATGTGATCGGGAAAGGTTTCTAAAACGCACCTCACTTCTGATCTGCTGGTCCTCGGGGTGGCCATTCCAGCCGCTTCACAAACAATCTCCCCACTTGGAGAATCAGCACCTATAACCCCCTGTTTCATAGAGTTTGCAATTTGTCCAGAGCATGAACGGGAAGAGGGGCAACCAATGAGAGACTAGCTCTAGGTGCTTGGACAGGCACATGTCACTCTAATTTCCAATCAGGAAGAAGAATTAACCAAAGGCTCAGCGTGCCCTCGGAACCGGAATAGGGCCTGAAGCAATCCTGCGGTTTTGGGGCCAGCACCCAAAAAACCGAGTTGCAAAATGGAGCTCAGGGGCACTGCAATTCACAAACCTGCAGGGTTATAAATGATAACTATCGTCAAAAAGCATATTGAGCTAAGACAACGAAAAGGATTTGAAAGCAAAGCAGAATTGCAGGAAACACTTATCAAGAGGTAGATTGGAATCGACTTTAAAACACATGAAAAGCGGCAAAACGTCAACTATGATGCAACTGGCCAAAAAGGGCGGATGCGTTTTTTCCGGAATGTATTCAGGAAAAAACGCAAACGCCCTTTTTGGCCAACCAAACAAGAGGGCAAGACAAATCAGCACTACAAAGAAGTATCACTTCGCATCGGTCAAAAGGGCCATCCTGAAAAAGTGGAAAAAGCAGAAATGCAGGACAGGCAATGGAGAAACGGCAGCCTTGTTACGCTGATGGGCGGGATGTCAATTGCCAACAGCCCCTCTGGAGAAGTGTATGGTGTTCGCTGAAATATCGAAAAAACAGAGCTACAGAGCATACGGCACTTCCACTCCTGGGCTTCTTTCTTCGGAAAGCCAAACATTGACAGGACAAAGGCACCCCAAAGTGTAGGGCTGCTCTGTTTACAAGAACCTTGACTTCGGTACACCTTAAATATCACAGGAAAGAGAAAAATGGATAAAGAAGCTGTGGTACTTATGTACAATGGAATATCTCTCAGCCATGAAATCAATGTCATAAGGCTAGTAGCAGCATAATGAGTGGATTGAGGTACAATGATTCTAAGGGAAATAAGTCACACAGAAAATGAAACTTATCACAAGATATCACTTACAGAGGGAAGGTAAAAATCGTTACACGTGAACGGAATTACAAAACAGAAGAGAGTCACACATTGAGAAAACACACTTATGGCTGCTTAAGGGGAAAGGAGAGGTGGGGTGATGCATAAAACAAGAGTTTGAAATTCGCACAGACACCGTTCCATAAAACAACTATGCAATAGAGAAGACCTACTCATTGCTCAATGAACTGGACTCAATACACTCTATTCTCCGCAGAAGCATATATCTGACTAGTAAGAATTTTAAAAATTATTTATTGATATCTCTTTGTAAGTGAATCAAGTGGGTGTAAAACGGCATAAACACAGCGGTGAAAATCAGCTTAACTCGATTATTAAAAAAAAAAGACAGTGAAAGAGGGAGAAATTCTTACAAAATTCTTTCAGGGGATGTGACGCAACCTGGATTGAGCAAACCTAGGCCCCAGCTGGATGAGACATAAGGCTGGACACTCTTGAGGCTGAGAGGATTGTTGAGGTTGGGTGAGCAAATTCAGACACTTTAAAGTCATACTGCAGGTTATCCTTTCCAAGAGTCCCAAAACTCCAGGTTCAAGGGAATCTTCCTACAGCTAAAACATGCATGGGAAACCCAGAGGATGGTACACCGTGTGATCGGGAAAGGTTTCTAAAACGCACCTCACTTCTGATCTGCTGGTCCTCGGGGTGGCCATTCCAGCCGCTTCACAAACAATCTCCCCACTTGGAGAATCAGCACCTATAACTCCCTGTTTCATAGAGTTTGCAATTTGTCCAGAGCATGAACGGGAAGAGGGGCAACCAATGAGAGACTAGCTCTAGGTGCTTGGACAGGCACATGTCACTCTAATTTCCAATCAGGAAGAAGAATTAACCAAAGGCTCAGCGTGCCCTGGGAACCGGAATAGGGCCTGAAGCAATCCTGCGGTTTTGGGGCCAGCACCCAAAAAACCGAGTTGCAAAATGGAGCTCAGGGGCACTGCAATTCACAAACCTGCAGGGTTATAAATGATAACTATCGTCAAAAAGCATATTGAGCTAAGACAACGAAGAAGATTTGAAAGCAAAGCAGAATTGCAGGAAACACTTGTCAAGAGGTAGATTGGAATCGCCTTTAAAGCACATGAAAAGCGGCAAAACGTCAACTATGATGCAACTGGCCAAAAAGGGCGGATGCGTTTTTTCCTGAATGTATTCAGGAAAAAACGCAAACGCCGTTTTTGGCCAACCAAACAAGAGGGCAAGGCAAATCAGCACTACCAAGAAGTGTCACTTCGCATCGGGCAGAAGGGCCATCCTGAAAAAGTGGAAAAAGCAGAAATGCAGGACAGGCAATGGAGAAACGGCAGCCTTGTTACGCTGATGGGCGGGATGTCAATTGCCAACGGCCCCTCTGGAGAAGTGTATGGTGTTCGCTGAAATATCGAAAAAACAGAGCTACAGAGCATACGGCACTTCCACTCCTGGGCTTCTTTCTTCGGAAAGCCAAACATTGACAGGACAAAGGCACCCCAAAGTGTAGGGCTGCTCTGTTTACAAGAACCTCAACTTCGGTACACCTTAAATATCCCAGGAAAGAGAAAAATGGATAAAGAAGCTGTGGTACTTATGTACAATGGAATATCTCTCAGCCATGAAATCAATGTCATAAGGCTAGTAGCAGCATAATGAGTGGATTGAGGTACAATGATTCTAAGGGAAATAAGTCACACAGAAAATGAAACTTATCAAAGATATCACAGAGGGAAGGTAAAAATCGTTACACGTGAACGGAATTACAAAACAGAAGAGAGTCACACATTGAGAAAACACACTTATGGCTGCTTAAGGGGAAAGGAGAGGTGGGGTGATGCATAAAACAAGAGTTTGAAATTCGCACAGATACCCTTCCATAAAACAACTATGCAATAGAGAAGACCTACTCATTGCTCAATGAACTGGACTCAACACACTCTATTCTCCGCAGAAGCATATATCTGACTAGTAAGAATCTTAAAAATTATTTATTGATATCTCTTTGTAAGTGAATCAAGTGGGTGTAAAGCGGCATAAACACAGCGGTGAAAATCAGCTTAACTCGATTATTAAAAAAAAAGACAGTGAAAGAGGGAGAAATTCTTACAAAATTCTTTCAGGGGATGTGACGCAACCTGGATTGAGCAAACCTAGGCCCCAGCTGGATGAGACATAAGGCTGGACACTCTTGAGGCTGAGAGGATTGTTGAGGTTGGGTGAGCAAATTCAGACACTTTAAAGTCATACTGCAGGTTATCCTTTCCAAGAGTCCCAAATCTCCAGGTTCAAGGGAATCTTCCTACACCTAAAACATGCATGCGAAACCCAGAGGATGGTACACCATGTGATCGGGAAAGGTTTCTAAAACGCACCTCACTTCTGATCTGCTGGTGCTCGGGATGGCCATTCCAGCCGCTTCACAAACAATCTCCCCACTTGGAGAATCAGCACCTATAACCCCCTGTTTCATAGAGTTTGCAATTTGTCCAGAGCATGAATGGGAAGAGGGGCAACCAATGAGAGACTAGCTCTAGGTGCTTAGACAGGCACATGTCACTCTAATTTCCAATCAGGAAGAAGAATTAACCAAAGGCTCAGCGTGCCCTCGGAACCGGAATAGGGCCTGAAGCAATCCTGCGGTTTTGGGGCCAGCACCCAAAAAACCGAGTTGCAAAATGGAGATCAGGGGCACTGCAATTCACAAACCTGCAGGGTTATAAATGATAACTATCGTCAAAAAGCATATTGAGCTAAGACAACGAACAGGATTTGAAAGGAAAGCAGAATTGCAGGAAACACTTGTCAAGAGGTAGATTGGAATCGCCTTTAAGGCACATGAAAAGCGGCAAAACGTCAACTATGATGCAACTGGCCAAAAAGGGCGGATGCGTTTTTTCCGGAATGTATTCAGGAAAAAACGCAAACGCCCTTTTTGGCCAACCAAACAAGAGGGCAAGGCAAATCAGCACTACAAAGAAGTATCACTTCGCATCGGTCAAAAGGGCCATCCTGAAAAAGTGGAAAAAGCAGAAATGCAGGACAGGCAATGGAGAAACGGCAGCCTTGTTACGCTGATGGGCGGGATGTCAATTGCCAACGGCCCCTCTGGAGAAGTGTATGGTGTTTGCTGAAATATCGAAAAAACAGAGCTACAGAGCATACGGCACTTCCACACCTGGGCTTCTTTCTTGGGAAAGCCAAACATTGACAGGACAAAGGCACCCCAAAGTGTAGGGCTGCTCTGTTTACAAGAACCTCAACTTCGGTACACCTTAAATATCCCAGGAAAGAGAAAAATGGATAAAGAAGCTGTGGTACTTATGTACAATGGAATATCTCTCAGCCATGAAATCAATGTCATAAGGCTAGTAGCAGCATAATGAGTGGATTGAGGTACAATGATTCTAAGGGAAATAAGTCACACAGAAAATGAAACTTATCACAAGATATCACTTACAGAGGGAAGGTAAAAATCGTTACACCTGAACGGAATTACAAAACAGAAGAGAGTCACACATTGAGAAAACACACTTATGGCTGCTTAAGGGGAAAGGAGAGGTGGGGTGATGCATAAAAAAAGAGTTTGAAATTCGCACAGACACCGTTCCATAAAACAACTATGCAATAGAGAAGACCTACTCATTGCTCAATGAACTGGACTCAATACACTCTATTCTCCGCAGAAGCATATATCTGACTAGTAAGAATCTTAAAAATTATTTATTGATATCTCTTTGTAAGTGAATCAAGTGGGTGTAAAGCGGCATAAACACAGCAGTGAAAATCAGCTTAACTCGATTATTAAAAAAAAATGACAGTGAAAGAGGGAGAAATTCTTACAAAATTCTTTCAGGGGATGTGACGCAACCTGGATTGAGCAAACCTAGGCCCCAGCTGGATGAGACATAAGGCTGGACACTCTTGAGGCTGAGAGGATTGTTGAGGTTGGGTGAGCAAATTCAGACACTTTAAAGTCATACTGCAGGTTATCCTTTCCAAGAGTCCCAAAACTCCAGGTTCAAGGGAATCTTCCTACAGCTAAAACATGCATGGGAAACCCAGAGGATGGTACACCGTGTGATCGGGAAAGGTTTCTAAAACGCACCTCACTTCTGATCTGCTGGTCCTCGGGGTGGCCATTCCAGCCGCTTCACAAACAATCTCCCCACTTGGAGAATCAGCACCTATAACTCCCTGTTTCATAGAGTTTGCAATTTGTCCAGAGCATGAACGGGAAGAGGGGCAACCAATGAGTGACTAGCTCTAGGTGCTTGGACAGGCACATGTCACTCTAATTTCCAATCACGAAGAAGAATTAACCAAAGGCTCAGCGTGCACTGGGAACCGGAATAGGGCCTGAAGCAATCCTGCGGTTTTGGGGCCAGCACCCAAAAAACCGAGTTGCAAAATGGAGCTCAGGGGCACTGCAATTCACAAACCTGCAGGGTTATAAATGATAACTATCGTCAAAAAGCATATTGAGCTAAGACAACGAAGAAGATTTGAAAGCAAAGCAGAATTGCAGGAAACACTTGTCAAGAGGTAGATTGGAATCACCTTTAAAGCACATGAAAAGCGGCAAAACGTCAACTATGATGCAACTGGCCAAAAAGGGCGGATGCGTTTTTTCCTGAATGTATTCAGGAAAAAACGCAAACGCCGTTTTTGGCCAACCAAACAAGAGGGCAAGGCAAATCAGCACTACCAAGAAGTGTCACTTCGCATCGGGCAGAAGGGCCATCCTGAAAAAGTGGAAAAAGCAGAAATGCAGGACAGGCAATGGAGAAACGGCAGCCTTGTTACGCTGATGGGCGGGATGTCAATTGCCAACGGCCCCTCTGGAGAAGTGTATGGTGTTTGCTGAAATATCGAAAAAACAGAGCTACAGAGAATACGGCACTTCCACTCCTGGGCTTCTCTCTTCGGAAAGCCAAACATTGACAGGACAAAGGCACCCCAAAGTGTAGGGCTGCTCTGTTTACAAGAACCTCGACTTCGGTACACCTTAAATATCCCAGGAAAGAGAAAAATGGATAAAGAAGCTGTGGTACTTATGTACAATGGAATATCTCTCAGCCATGAAATCAATGTCATAAGGCTAGTAGCAGCATAATGAGTGGATTGAGGTACAATGATTCTAAGGGAAATAAGTCACACAGAAAATGAAACTTATCAAAGATATCACAGAGGGAAGGTAAAAATCGTTACACGTGAACGGAATTACAAAACAGAAGAGAGTCACACATTGAGAAAACACACTTATGGCTGCTTAAGGGGAAAGGAGAGGTGGGGTGATGCATAAAACAAGAGTTTGAAATTCGCAGACACCCTTCCATAAAACAACTATGCAATAGAGAAGACCTACTCATTGCTCAATGAACTGGACTCAACACACTCTATTCTCCGCAGAAGCATATATCTGACTAGTAAGAATCTTAAAAATTATTTATTGATATCTCTTTGTAAGTGAATCAAGTGGGTGTAAAGCGGCATAAACACAGCGGTGTAAATCAGCTAAACCCCATTATAAAAATAAATTCCAAAAAAAAAGACAATGAAAGAGAGAGAAATACTTACAAAATTCGTTCAGGGGATGTGATGCAACCTGCATTGATCACATCTAGACTCCAGCTGGATGAGACATAAGGATGGATACTCTTGGGGCTGAGAGGATTGTTGAGGTTGGGTGAGCAAATGCAGACCCTTTAAAGTCATACTGCATGTTATCCTTTCCAAGAGTCCCAAATCTCCAGGTTCAAGGGAAACTTTCTACAGCTAAAACATGCATGCGAAACCCAGAGGATGGTACACCGTGTGATCGGGAAAGTTTTCTAAAACGCACCTCACTTCTGATCTGCTGGTGCTCAGGGTGGCCATTCCAGCCGCTTCACAAACAATCTCCCCACTTGGAGAATCAGCACCTATAACTCCCTGTTTCATAGAGTTTGCAATTTGTCCAGAGCATGAATAGGAAGAGGCGCAACCAATGAGAGTCTAGATCTAGGTGTTTGGACAAGCACATGTCACTCTAATTTCCAATCAGGAAGAAGAATTAACCAAAGGCTCAGCCTGCCCCCCGGAACCAGAATAGGGCCTGAAGCAATGCTGCGGTTTTGCGGCCAGCTCCCACAAAACCGAGTTGCAAAATGGAGCTCAGGGGCACTGCTATTCACAGACCTGCAGTGTTATAAATGATAACTATCGTCCAAAAATATACTGAGGTAAGGCAATGAAGAGGATTTGAACAAAAGGCAGAATAGCAGGAACCAGTTTTCAAGAGGTAGATTGGAATCGCCTTTAAAGCACATGAAAAGCAGGAAAACGTCCACTATGATGCTGTGGACCAAAAAGGGTGTATGCGTTTTTTCCGGAATACATTCAGGAAAAACAACACATGCCCTTTTTAGCCAACCAAACAAGGGGGCAAGGCAAATCGACACTACAAAGAAGTCTCACTTCGCATTGGTCAAAATGGCCACTCTGAAAAAGTGGAAAAAGCATTAATGCAGGACAGGCCATGGAGAAACGGGAGCTTTGTTACGCTGATGGGCGGGATGTCAATTGCCAGTGGTCACTCTGGAGAAGTGTATGGTGTTTCCTCAAACATCTAAAAAACAGAGCTACAGAGCATACGGCACTTCCACTCATGGGCTTATATCATGGGAAAAAGAAACATCGACAGGACACAGGCACCCCAAAGTTTAAGGTTGCTCTCTTTACAAGAACCTCGACTTCGGTACACCTTAAATATCCCAGGAAAGAGAAAAATGGATAAAGAAGCTGTGGTAATTATGTACAATGGAATATCACTCAGCCATGAAATCAATGTCATAAGGCTAGTAGCAGCATAATGAGTGGATTTAGTTATGATGCTTTTAAGGGGAATAAGTCACAGAGAAAAAGAAACTTATCACAAGATATCACTTACAGAGGGAAGGTAAAAATCGCTCCACGTGAACGGAATTACAAAACAGAAGAGAGTCACACATTGAGAAAACACACTTATGGCTGCTTAAGGGGAAAGGAGAGGTGGGGTGATGCATAAAGCAACAGTTTGAAATTAGCACAGACACCGTTCCATAAACCATATATGCAATAGACAAGACCTACTCATTGCTCAATGAACTGGACTCAACACACTCTATTCTCCACAGAACCATATATCTGACTGGTAAGAATCCTAAAAAGTATTTATTGATATCTCTCTGTAAGTGAATCAAGAGGGTGAAAAGCGGCATAAACACAGCAGTGAAAATCAGCTAAACTCCATTATTAAAAAAAAAAAAAGACAGTGAAAGAGGGAGAAATTCTTACAAAATTCGTTCAGGGGATGTGACGCAACCTGGATTGAGCAAACCTAGGCCCCAGCTGGATGAGACATAAGGCTGGACACTCTTGAGGCTGAGAGGATTGTTGAGGTTGGGTGAGCAAATTCAGACCCTTTAAAGTCATACTGCATGTTATCCTTTCCAAGAGTCCCAAATCTCCAGGTTCAAGGGAATCTTCCTACATCTAAAACATGCATGGGAAACCCAGAGGATGGTACACCGTGTGATCGGGAAAGGTTTCTAAAACGCACCTCACTTCTGATCTGCTGGTCCTCGGGGTGGCCATTCCAGCCGCTTCACAAGCAATCTCCCCACTTGGAGAATCAGCACCTATAACTCCCTGTTTCATAGAGTTTGCAATTTGTCCAGAGCATGAACGGGAAGAGGGGCAACCAATGAGAGACTAGCTCTAGGTGCTTGGACAGGCACATGTCACTCTAATTTCCAATCACGAAGAAGAATTAACCAAAGGCTCAGCGTGCCCTCGGAACCGGAATAGGGCCTGAAGCAATCCTGCGGTTTTGGGGCCAGCACCCAAAAAACCGAGTTGCAAATTGGAGCTCAGGGGCACTGCAATTCACAAACCTGCAGGGTTATAAATGATAACTATCGTCAAAAAGCATATTGAGCTAAGACAACAAACAGGATTTGAAAGCAAAGCAGAATTGCAGGAAACAGTTGTCAAGAGGTAGATTGGAATCGCCTTTAAAGCACATTAAAAGCGGCAAAACGTCAACTATGATGCAACTGGCCAAAAAGGGCGGATGCGTTTTTTCTGGAATGTATTCAGGAAAAAACGCAAACGCCCTTTTTGGACAACCAAACAACAGGGCAAGGCAAATCAGCACGACAAAGAAGTGTCACTTCGCATCGGGCAGAAGGGCCATCCTGAAAAAGTGGAAAAAGCAGAAATGCAGGACAGGCAATGGAGAAACGGCAGCCTTGTTACGCTGATGGGCGGGATGTCAATTGCCAACGGCCCCTCTGGAGAAGTGTATGGTGTTTGCTGAAATATCGAAAAAACAGAGCTACTGAGCATACGGCACTTCCACTCCTGGGCTTCTTTCTTGGGAAAACCAAACATTGACAGGACAAAGGCACCCCAAAGTGTAGGGCTGCTCTGTTTACAAGAACCTCGACTTCGGTACACCTTAAATATCCCAGGAAAGAGTAAAATGGATAAAGAAGCTGTGGTACTTATGTACAATGGAATATCACTCAGCCATGAAATCAATGTCATAAGGCTAGTAGCAGCATAATGAGTGGATTGAGGTACAATGATTCTAAGGGAAATAAGTCACACAGAAAAAGAAACTTATCACAAGATATCACTTACAGAGGGAAGGTAAAAATCGCTCCACGTGAACGGAATTACAAAACAGAAGAGAGTCACACATTGAGAAAACACACTTATGGCTGCTTAAGGGGAAAGGAGAGGTGGGGTGATGCATAAAACAAGAGTTTGAAATTCGCACAGACACCGTTCCATATAACAACTATGCAATAGAGAAGACCTACTCATTGCTCAATGAACTGGACTCAACACACTCTATTCTCCGCAGAAGCATATATCTGACTAGTAAGAATCTTAAAAATTATTTATTGATATCTCTTTGTAAGTGAATCAAGTGGGTGTAAAGCGGCATAAACACAGCGGTGTAAATCAGCTAAACCCCATTATAAAAATAAATTCCAAAAAAAAAGACAATGAAAGAGAGAGAAATACTTACAAAATTCGTTCAGGGGATGTGATGCAACCTGCATTGATCACATCTAGACTCCAGCTGGATGAGACATAAGGATGGATACTCTTGGGGCTGAGAGGATTGTTGAGGTTGGGTGAGCAAATGCAGACCCTTTAAAGTCATACTGCATGTTATCCTTTCCAAGAGTCCCAAATCTCCAGGTTCAAGGGAAACTTTCTACAGCTAAAACATGCATGCGAAACCCAGAGGATGGTACACCGTGTGATCGGGAAAGTTTTCTAAAACGCACCTCACTTCTGATCTGCTGGTGCTCAGGGTGGCCATTCCAGCCGCTTCACAAACAATCTCCCCACTTGGAGAATCAGCACCTATAACTCCCTGTTTCATAGAGTTTGCAATTTGTCCAGAGCATGAATAGGAAGAGGCGCAACCAATGAGAGTCTAGATCTAGGTGTTTGGACAAGCACATGTCACTCTAATTTCCAATCAGGAAGAAGAATTAACCAAAGGCTCAGCCTGCCCCCCGGAACCAGAATAGGGCCTGAAGCAATGCTGCGGTTTTGCGGCCAGCTCCCACAAAACCGAGTTGCAAAATGGAGCTCAGGGGCACTGCTATTCACAGACCTGCAGTGTTATAAATGATAACTATCGTCCAAAAATATACTGAGGTAAGGCAATGAAGAGGATTTGAACAAAAGGCAGAATAGCAGGAACCAGTTTTCAAGAGGTAGATTGGAATCGCCTTTAAAGCACATGAAAAGCAGGAAAACGTCCACTATGATGCTGTGGACCAAAAAGGGTGTATGCGTTTTTTCCGGAATACATTCAGGAAAAACAACACATGCCCTTTTTAGCCAACCAAACAAGGGGGCAAGGCAAATCGACACTACAAAGAAGTCTCACTTCGCATTGGTCAAAATGGCCACTCTGAAAAAGTGGAAAAAGCATTAATGCAGGACAGGCCATGGAGAAACGGGAGCTTTGTTACGCTGATGGGCGGGATGTCAATTGCCAGTGGTCACTCTGGAGAAGTGTATGGTGTTTCCTCAAACATCTAAAAAACAGAGCTACAGAGCATACGGCACTTCCACTCATGGGCTTATATCATGGGAAAAAGAAACATCGACAGGACACAGGCACCCCAAAGTTTAAGGTTGCTCTCTTTACAAGAACCTCGACTTCGGTACACCTTAAATATCCCAGGAAAGAGAAAAATGGATAAAGAAGCTGTGGTAATTATGTACAATGGAATATCACTCAGCCATGAAATCAATGTCATAAGGCTAGTAGCAGCATAATGAGTGGATTTAGTTATGATGCTTTTAAGGGGAATAAGTCACAGAGAAAAAGAAACTTATCACAAGATATCACTTACAGAGGGAAGGTAAAAATCGCTCCACGTGAACGGAATTACAAAACAGAAGAGAGTCACACATTGAGAAAACACACTTATGGCTGCTTAAGGGGAAAGGAGAGGTGGGGTGATGCATAAAGCAACAGTTTGAAATTAGCACAGACACCGTTCCATAAACCATATATGCAATAGACAAGACCTACTCATTGCTCAATGAACTGGACTCAACACACTCTATTCTCCACAGAACCATATATCTGACTGGTAAGAATCCTAAAAAGTATTTATTGATATCTCTCTGTAAGTGAATCAAGAGGGTGAAAAGCGGCATAAACACAGCAGTGAAAATCAGCTAAACTCCATTATTAAAAAAAAAAAAGACAGTGAAAGAGGGAGAAATTCTTACAAAATTCGTTCAGGGGATGTGACGCAACCTGGATTGAGCAAACCTAGGCCCCAGCTGGATGAGACATAAGGCTGGACACTCTTGAGGCTGAGAGGATTGTTGAGGTTGGGTGAGCAAATTCAGACCCTTTAAAGTCATACTGCATGTTATCCTTTCCAAGAGTCCCAAATCTCCAGGTTCAAGGGAATCTTCCTACATCTAAAACATGCATGGGAAACCCAGAGGATGGTACACCGTGTGATCGGGAAAGGTTTCTAAAACGCACCTCACTTCTGATCTGCTGGTCCTCGGGGTGGCCATTCCAGCCGCTTCACAAGCAATCTCCCCACTTGGAGAATCAGCACCTATAACTCCCTGTTTCATAGAGTTTGCAATTTGTCCAGAGCATGAACGGGAAGAGGGGCAACCAATGAGAGACTAGCTCTAGGTGCTTGGACAGGCACATGTCACTCTAATTTCCAATCACGAAGAAGAATTAACCAAAGGCTCAGCGTGCCCTCGGAACCGGAATAGGGCCTGAAGCAATCCTGCGGTTTTGGGGCCAGCACCCAAAAAACCGAGTTGCAAATTGGACCTAAGGGGCACTGCAATTCACAAACCTGCAGGGTTATAAATGATAACTATCGTCAAAAAGCATATTGAGCTAAGACAACAAACAGGATTTGAAAGCAAAGCAGAATTGCAGGAAACAGTTGTCAAGAGGTAGATTGGAATCGCCTTTAAAGCACATTAAAAGCGGCAAAACGTCAACTATGATGCAACTGGCCAAAAAGGGCGGATGCGTTTTTTCTGGAATGTATTCAGGAAAAAACACAAACGCCCTTTTTGGACAACCAAACAACAGGGCAAGGCAAATCAGCACGACAAAGAAGTGTCACTTCGCATCGGGCAGAAGGGCCATCCTGAAAAAGTGGAAAAAGCAGAAATGCAGGACAGGCAATGGAGAAACGGCAGCCTTGTTACGCTGATGGGCGGGATGTCAATTGCCAACGGCCCCTCTGGAGAAGTGTATGGTGTTTGCTGAAATATCGAAAAAACAGAGCTACTGAGCATACGGCACTTCCACTCCTGGGCTTCTTTCTTGGGAAAACCAAACATTGACAGGACAAAGGCACCCCAAAGTGTAGGGCTGCTCTGTTTACAAGAACCTCGACTTCGGTACACCTTAAATATCCCAGGAAAGAGAAAAATGGATAAAGAAGCTGTGGTACTTATGTACAATGGAATATCTCTCAGCCCTGAAATCAATGTCATAAGGCTAGTAGCAGCATAATGAGTGGATTGAGGTACAATGATTCTAAGGGAAATAAGTCACACAGAAAATGAAACTTATCAAAGATATCACAGAGGGAAGGTAAAAATCGTTACACGTGAACGGAATTACAAAACAGAAGAGAGTCACACATTGAGAAAACACACTTATGGCTGCTTAAGGGGAAAGGAGAGGTGGGGTGATGCATAAAACAAGAGTTTGAAATTCGCAGACACCCTTCCATAAAACAACTATGCAATAGAGAAGACCTACTCATTGCTCAATGAACTGGACTCAACACACTCTATTCTCCGCAGAAGCATATATCTGACTAGTAAGAATCTTAAAAATTATTTATTGATATCTCTTTGTAAGTGAATCAAGTGGGTGTAAAGCGGCATAAACACAGCGGTGAAAATCAGCTTAACTCGATTATTAAAAAAAAAGACAGTGAAAGAGGGAGAAATTCTTACAAAATTCTTTCAGGGGATGTGACGCAACCTGGATTGAGCAAACCTAGGCCCCAGCTGGATGAAACATAAGGCTGGAAACTCTTGAGGCTGAGAGGATTGTTGAGGTTGGGTGAGCAAATGCAGACCCTTTAAAGTCATACTGCATGTTATCCTTTCCAAGAGTCCCAAATCTCCAGGTTCAAGGGAATCTTCCTACAGCTAAAACATGCATGCGAAACCCAGAGGATGGTACACCGTGTGATCGGGAAAGGTTTCTAAAACGCACCTCACTTCTGATCTGCTGGTGCTCGGGATGGCCATTCCAGCCGCTTCACAAACAATCTCCCCACTTGGAGAATCAGCACCTATAACTCCCTGTTTCGTAGAGTTTGCAATTTGTCCAGAGCATGAACGGGAAGAGGCGCAACCAATGAAAGACTAGCTCTAGGTGTTTGGACAGGCACATGTCACTCTAATTTCCAATCAGGAAGAAGAATTAACCAAAGGCTCAGCCTGCCCTCCGGAACCAGAAGAGGGCCTGAAGCAATGCTGCGGTTTTGCGGCCAGCTCCCACAAAACCGAGTTGCAAAATGGAGCTCAGGGGCACTGCTATTCACAGACCTGCAGTGTTATAAATGATAACTATCGTCCAAAATAATACTGAGGTAAGGCAATGAAGAGGATTTGAACAAAAGGCAGAATAGCAGGAACCAGTTTTCAAGAGGTAGATTGGAATCGCCTTTAAAGCACATGAAAAGCAGGAAAACGTCCACTATGATGCTGTGGACCAAAAAGGGTGTATGCGTTTTTTCCGGAATACATTCAGGAAAAAAAACACATGCCCTTTTTAGCCAACCAAACAAGGGGGCAAGGCAAATCGACACTACAAAGAAGTCTCACTTCGCATTGGTCAAAACGGCCACTCTGAAAAAGTGGAAAAAGCATTAATGCAGGACAGGCCATGGAGAAACGGGAGCTTTGTTACGCTGATGGGCGGGATGTCAATTGCCAGTGGTCACTCTGGAGAAGTGTATGGTGTTTCCTCAAACATCTAAAAAACAGAGCTACAGAGCATACGGCACTTCCACTCATGGGCTTATATCATGGGAAAAAGAAACATCGACAGGACACAGGCACCCCAAAGTTTAAGGTTGCTCTCTTTACAAGAACCTCGACTTCGGTACACCTTAAATATCCCAGGAAAGAGAAAAATGGATAAAGAAGCTGTGGTAATTATGTACAATGGAATATCACTCAGCCATGAAATCAATGTCATAAGGCTAGTAGCAGCATAATGAGTGGATTTAGTTATGATGCTTTTAAGGGGAATAAGTCACAGAGAAAAAGAAACTTATCACAAGATATCACTTACAGAGGGAAGGTAAAAATCGCTCCACGTGAACGGAATTACAAAACAGAAGAGAGTCACACATTGAGAAAACACACTTATGGCTGCTTAAGGGGAAAGGAGAGGTGGGGTGATGCATAAAGCAACAGTTTGAAATTAGCACAGACACCGTTCCATAAACCATATATGCAATAGACAAGACCTACTCATTGCTCAATGAACTGGACTCAACACACTCTATTCTCCACAGAACCATATATCTGACTGGTAAGAATCCTAAAAAGTATTTATTGATATCTCTCTGTAAGTGAATCAAGAGGGTGAAAAGCGGCATAAACACAGCAGTGAAAATCAGCTAAACTCCATTATTAAAAAAAAAAAAGACAGTGAAAGAGGGAGAAATTCTTACAAAATTCGTTCAGGGGATGTGACGCAACCTGGATTGAGCAAACCTAGGCCCCAGCTGGATGAGACATAAGGCTGGACACTCTTGAGGCTGAGAGGATTGTTGAGGTTGGGTGAGCAAATTCAGACCCTTTAAAGTCATACTGCATGTTATCCTTTCCAAGAGTCCCAAATCTCCAGGTTCAAGGGAATCTTCCTACATCTAAAACATGCATGGGAAACCCAGAGGATGGTACACCGTGTGATCGGGAAAGGTTTCTAAAACGCACCTCACTTCTGATCTGCTGGTCCTCGGGGTGGCCATTCCAGCCGCTTCACAAGCAATCTCCCCACTTGGAGAATCAGCACCTATAACTCCCTGTTTCATAGAGTTTGCAATTTGTCCAGAGCATGAACGGGAAGAGGGGCAACCAATGAGAGACTAGCTCTAGGTGCTTGGACAGGCACATGTCACTCTAATTTCCAATCACGAAGAAGAATTAACCAAAGGCTCAGCGTGCCCTCGGAACCGGAATAGGGCCTGAAGCAATCCTGCGGTTTTGGGGCCAGCACCCAAAAAACCGAGTTGCAAATTGGACCTAAGGGGCACTGCAATTCACAAACCTGCAGGGTTATAAATGATAACTATCGTCAAAAAGCATATTGAGCTAAGACAACAAACAGGATTTGAAAGCAAAGCAGAATTGCAGGAAACAGTTGTCAAGAGGTAGATTGGAATCGCCTTTAAAGCACATTAAAAGCGGCAAAACGTCAACTATGATGCAACTGGCCAAAAAGGGCGGATGCGTTTTTTCTGGAATGTATTCAGGAAAAAACACAAACGCCCTTTTTGGACAACCAAACAACAGGGCAAGGCAAATCAGCACGACAAAGAAGTGTCACTTCGCATCGGGCAGAAGGGCCATCCTGAAAAAGTGGAAAAAGCAGAAATGCAGGACAGGCAATGGAGAAACGGCAGCCTTGTTACGCTGATGGGCGGGATGTCAATTGCCAACGGCCCCTCTGGAGAAGTGTATGGTGTTTGCTGAAATATCGAAAAAACAGAGCTACTGAGCATACGGCACTTCCACTCCTGGGCTTCTTTCTTGGGAAAACCAAACATTGACAGGACAAAGGCACCCCAAAGTGTAGGGCTGCTCTGTTTACAAGAACCTCGACTTCGGTACACCTTAAATATCCCAGGAAAGAGAAAAATGGATAAAGAAGCTGTGGTACTTATGTACAATGGAATATCTCTCAGCCCTGAAATCAATGTCATAAGGCTAGTAGCAGCATAATGAGTGGATTGAGGTACAATGATTCTAAGGGAAATAAGTCACACAGAAAATGAAACTTATCAAAGATATCACAGAGGGAAGGTAAAAATCGTTACACGTGAACGGAATTACAAAACAGAAGAGAGTCACACATTGAGAAAACACACTTATGGCTGCTTAAGGGGAAAGGAGAGGTGGGGTGATGCATAAAACAAGAGTTTGAAATTCGCAGACACCCTTCCATAAAACAACTATGCAATAGAGAAGACCTACTCATTGCTCAATGAACTGGACTCAACACACTCTATTCTCCGCAGAAGCATATATCTGACTAGTAAGAATCTTAAAAATTATTTATTGATATCTCTTTGTAAGTGAATCAAGTGGGTGTAAAGCGGCATAAACACAGCGGTGAAAATCAGCTTAACTCGATTATTAAAAAAAAAGACAGTGAAAGAGGGAGAAATTCTTACAAAATTCTTTCAGGGGATGTGACGCAACCTGGATTGAGCAAACCTAGGCCCCAGCTGGATGAAACATAAGGCTGGAAACTCTTGAGGCTGAGAGGATTGTTGAGGTTGGGTGAGCAAATGCAGACCCTTTAAAGTCATACTGCATGTTATCCTTTCCAAGAGTCCCAAATCTCCAGGTTCAAGGGAATCTTCCTACAGCTAAAACATGCATGCGAAACCCAGAGGATGGTACACCGTGTGATCGGGAAAGGTTTCTAAAACGCACCTCACTTCTGATCTGCTGGTGCTCGGGATGGCCATTCCAGCCGCTTCACAAACAATCTCCCCACTTGGAGAATCAGCACCTATAACTCCCTGTTTCGTAGAGTTTGCAATTTGTCCAGAGCATGAACGGGAAGAGGCGCAACCAATGAAAGACTAGCTCTAGGTGTTTGGACAGGCACATGTCACTCTAATTTCCAATCAGGAAGAAGAATTAACCAAAGGCTCAGCCTGCCCTCCGGAACCAGAAGAGGGCCTGAAGCAATGCTGCGGTTTTGCGGCCAGCTCCCACAAAACCGAGTTGCAAAATGGAGCTCAGGGGCACTGCTATTCACAGACCTGCAGTGTTATAAATGATAACTATCGTCCAAAATAATACTGAGGTAAGGCAATGAAGAGGATTTGAACAAAAGGCAGAATAGCAGGAACCAGTTTTCAAGAGGTAGATTGGAATCGCCTTTAAAGCACATGAAAAGCAGGAAAACGTCCACTATGATGCTGTGGACCAAAAAGGGTGTATGCGTTTTTTCCGGAATACATTCAGGAAAAAAAACACATGCCCTTTTTAGCCAACCAAACAAGGGGGCAAGGCAAATCGACACTACAAAGAAGTCTCACTTCGCATTGGTCAAAACGGCCACTCTGAAAAAGTGGAAAAAGCATTAATGCAGGACAGGCCATGGAGAAACGGGAGCTTTGTTACGCTGATGGGCGGGATGTCAATTGCCAGTGGTCACTCTGGAGAAGTGTATGGTGTTTCCTCAAACATCTAAAAAACAGAGCTACAGAGCATACGGCACTTCCACTCATGGGCTTATATCATGGGAAAAAGAAACATCGACAGGACACAGGCACCCCAAAGTTTAAGGTTGCTCTCTTTACAAGAACCTCGACTTCAGTACACCTTAAATATCCCAGGAAAGAGAAAAATGGATAAAGAAGCTGTGGTAATTATGTACAATGGAATATCACTCAGCCATGAAATCAATGTCATAAGGCTAGTAGCAGCATAATGAGTGGATTTAGTTATGATGCTTTTAAGGGGAATAAGTCACAGAGAAAAAGAAACTTATCACAAGATATCACTTACAGAGGGAAGGTAAAAATCGCTCCACGTGAACGGAATTACAAAACAGAAGAGAGTCACACATTGAGAAAACACACTTATGGCTGCTTAAGGGGAAAGGAGAGGTGGGGTGATGCATAAAGCAACAGTTTGAAATTAGCACAGACACCGTTCCATAAACCATATATGCAATAGACAAGACCTACTCATTGCTCAATGAACTGGACTCAACACACTCTATTCTCCACAGAACCATATATCTGACTGGTAAGAATCCTAAAAAGTATTTATTGATATCTCTCTGTAAGTGAATCAAGAGGGTGAAAAGCGGCATAAACACAGCAGTGAAAATCAGCTAAACCCCATTATTAAAAAAAAAAAAAAAGACAGTGAAAGAGGGAGAAATTCTTACAAAATTCGTTCAGGGGATGTGACGCAACCTGGATTGAGCAAACCTAGGCCCCAGCTGGATGAGACATAAGGCTGGACACTCTTGAGGCTGAGAGGATTGTTGAGGTTGGGTGAGCAAATTCAGACACTTTAAAGTCATACTGCAGGTTATCCTTTCCAAGAGTCCCAAATCTCCAGGTTCAAGGGAATCTTCCTACACCTAAAACATGCATGGGAAACCCAGAGGATGGTACACCATGTGATCGGGAAAGGTTTCTAAAACGCACCTCACTTCTGATCTGCTGGTCCTCGGGGTGGCCATTCCAGCCGCTTCACAAACAATCTCCCCACTTGGAGAATCAGCACCTATAACCCCCTGTTTCATAGAGTTTGCAATTTGTCCAGAGCATGAACGGGAAGAGGGGCAACCAATGAGAGACTAGCTCTAGGTGCTTGGACAGGCACATGTCACTCTAATTTCCAATCAGGAAGAAGAATTAACCAAAGGCTCAGCGTGCCCTCGGAACCGGAATAGGGCCTGAAGCAATCCTGCGGTTTTGGGGCCAGCACCCAAAAAACCGAGTTGCAAAATGGAGCTCAGGGGCACTGCAATTCACAAACCTGCAGGGTTATAAATGATAACTATCGTCAAAAAGCATATTGAGCTAAGACAACGAAAAGGATTTGAAAGCAAAGCAGAATTGCAGGAAACACTTATCAAGAGGTAGATTGGAATCGACTTTAAAACACATGAAAAGCGGCAAAACGTCAACTGTGATGCAACTGGCCAAAAAGGGCGGATGCGTTTTTTCCGGAATGTATTCAGGAAAAAACGCAAACGCCCTTTTTGGCCAACCAAACAAGAGGGCAAGACAAATCAGCACTACAAAGAAGTATCACTTCGCATCGGTCAAAAGGGCCATCCTGAAAAAGTGGAAAAAGCAGAAATGCAGGACAGGCAATGGAGAAACGGCAGCCTTGTTACGCTGATGGGCGGGATGTCAATTGCCAACAGCCCCTCTGGAGAAGTGTATGGTGTTCGCTGAAATATCGAAAAAACAGAGCTACAGAGCATACGGCACTTCCACTCCTGGGCTTCTTTCTTCGGAAAGCCAAACATTGACAGGACAAAGGCACCCCAAAGTGTAGGGCTGCTCTGTTTACAAGAACCTCGACTTCGGTACACCTTAAATATCCCAGGAAAGAGAAAAATGGATAAAGAAGCTGTGGTAATTATGTACAATGGAATATCACTCAGCCATGAAATCAATGTCATAAGGCTAGTAGCAGCATAATGAGTGGATTTAGTTATGATGCTTTTAAGGGGAATAAGTCACAGAGAAAAAGAAACTTATCACAAGATATCACTTACAGAGGGAAGGTAAAAATCGCTCCACGTGAACGGAATTACAAAACAGAAGAGAGTCACACATTGAGAAAACACACTTATGGCTGCTTAAGGGGAAAGGAGAGGTGGGGTGATGCATAAAGCAACAGTTTGAAATTAGCACAGACACCGTTCCATAAACCATATATGCAATAGACAAGACCTACTCATTGCTCAATGAACTGGACTCAACACACTCTATTCTCCACAGAACCATATATCTGACTGGTAAGAATCCTAAAAAGTATTTATTGATATCTCTCTGTAAGTGAATCAAGAGGGTGAAAAGCGGCATAAACACAGCAGTGAAAATCAGCTAAACTCCATTATTAAAAAAAAAAAAAGACAGTGAAAGAGGGAGAAATTCTTACAAAATTCGTTCAGGGGATGTGACGCAACCTGGATTGAGCAAACCTAGGCCCCAGCTGGATGAGACATAAGGCTGGACACTCTTGAGGCTGAGAGGATTGTTGAGGTTGGGTGAGCAAATTCAGACCCTTTAAAGTCATACTGCATGTTATCCTTTCCAAGAGTCCCAAATCTCCAGGTTCAAGGGAATCTTCCTACATCTAAAACATGCATGGGAAACCCAGAGGATGGTACACCGTGTGATCGGGAAAGGTTTCTAAAACGCACCTCACTTCTGATCTGCTGGTCCTCGGGGTGGCCATTCCAGCCGCTTCACAAGCAATCTCCCCACTTGGAGAATCAGCACCTATAACTCCCTGTTTCATAGAGTTTGCAATTTGTCCAGAGCATGAACGGGAAGAGGGGCAACCAATGAGAGACTAGCTCTAGGTGCTTGGACAGGCACATGTCACTCTAATTTCCAATCACGAAGAAGAATTAACCAAAGGCTCAGCGTGCCCTCGGAACCGGAATAGGGCCTGAAGCAATCCTGCGGTTTTGGGGCCAGCACCCAAAAAACCGAGTTGCAAATTGGAGCTCAGGGGCACTGCAATTCACAAACCTGCAGGGTTATAAATGATAACTATCGTCAAAAAGCATATTGAGCTAAGACAACAAACAGGATTTGAAAGCAAAGCAGAATTGCAGGAAACAGTTGTCAAGAGGTAGATTGGAATCGCCTTTAAAGCACATTAAAAGCGGCAAAACGTCAACTATGATGCAACTGGCCAAAAAGGGCGGATGCGTTTTTTCTGGAATGTATTCAGGAAAAAACGCAAACGCCCTTTTTGGACAACCAAACAACAGGGCAAGGCAAATCAGCACGACAAAGAAGTGTCACTTCGCATCGGGCAGAAGGGCCATCCTGAAAAAGTGGAAAAAGCAGAAATGCAGGACAGGCAATGGAGAAACGGCAGCCTTGTTACGCTGATGGGCGGGATGTCAATTGCCAACGGCCCCTCTGGAGAAGTGTATGGTGTTTGCTGAAATATCGAAAAAACAGAGCTACTGAGCATACGGCACTTCCACTCCTGGGCTTCTTTCTTGGGAAAACCAAACATTGACAGGACAAAGGCACCCCAAAGTGTAGGGCTGCTCTGTTTACAAGAACCTCGACTTCGGTACACCTTAAATATCCCAGGAAAGAGTAAAATGGATAAAGAAGCTGTGGTACTTATGTACAATGGAATATCACTCAGCCATGAAATCAATGTCATAAGGCTAGTAGCAGCATAATGAGTGGATTGAGGTACAATGATTCTAAGGGAAATAAGTCACACAGAAAAAGAAACTTATCACAAGATATCACTTACAGAGGGAAGGTAAAAATCGCTCCACGTGAACGGAATTACAAAACAGAAGAGAGTCACACATTGAGAAAACACACTTATGGCTGCTTAAGGGGAAAGGAGAGGTGGGGTGATGCATAAAACAAGAGTTTGAAATTCGCACAGACACCGTTCCATATAACAACTATGCAATAGAGAAGACCTACTCATTGCTCAATGAACTGGACTCAACACACTCTATTCTCCGCAGAAGCATATATCTGACTAGTAAGAATCTTAAAAATTATTTATTGATATCTCTTTGTAAGTGAATCAAGTGGGTGTAAAGCGGCATAAACACAGCGGTGTAAATCAGCTAAACCCCATTATAAAAATAAATTCCAAAAAAAAAGACAATGAAAGAGAGAGAAATACTTACAAAATTCGTTCAGGGGATGTGATGCAACCTGCATTGATCACATCTAGACTCCAGCTGGATGAGACATAAGGATGGATACTCTTGGGGCTGAGAGGATTGTTGAGGTTGGGTGAGCAAATGCAGACCCTTTAAAGTCATACTGCATGTTATCCTTTCCAAGAGTCCCAAATCTCCAGGTTCAAGGGAAACTTTCTACAGCTAAAACATGCATGCGAAACCCAGAGGATGGTACACCGTGTGATCGGGAAAGTTTTCTAAAACGCACCTCACTTCTGATCTGCTGGTGCTCAGGGTGGCCATTCCAGCCGCTTCACAAACAATCTCCCCACTTGGAGAATCAGCACCTATAACTCCCTGTTTCATAGAGTTTGCAATTTGTCCAGAGCATGAATAGGAAGAGGCGCAACCAATGAGAGTCTAGATCTAGGTGTTTGGACAAGCACATGTCACTCTAATTTCCAATCAGGAAGAAGAATTAACCAAAGGCTCAGCCTGCCCCCCGGAACCAGAATAGGGCCTGAAGCAATGCTGCGGTTTTGCGGCCAGCTCCCACAAAACCGAGTTGCAAAATGGAGCTCAGGGGCACTGCTATTCACAGACCTGCAGTGTTATAAATGATAACTATCGTCCAAAAATATACTGAGGTAAGGCAATGAAGAGGATTTGAACAAAAGGCAGAATAGCAGGAACCAGTTTTCAAGAGGTAGATTGGAATCGCCTTTAAAGCACATGAAAAGCAGGAAAACGTCCACTATGATGCTGTGGACCAAAAAGGGTGTATGCGTTTTTTCCGGAATACATTCAGGAAAAACAACACATGCCCTTTTTAGCCAACCAAACAAGGGGGCAAGGCAAATCGACACTACAAAGAAGTCTCACTTCGCATTGGTCAAAATGGCCACTCTGAAAAAGTGGAAAAAGCATTAATGCAGGACAGGCCATGGAGAAACGGGAGCTTTGTTACGCTGATGGGCGGGATGTCAATTGCCAGTGGTCACTCTGGAGAAGTGTATGGTGTTTCCTCAAACATCTAAAAAACAGAGCTACAGAGCATACGGCACTTCCACTCATGGGCTTATATCATGGGAAAAAGAAACATCGACAGGACACAGGCACCCCAAAGTTTAAGGTTGCTCTCTTTACAAGAACCTCGACTTCGGTACACCTTAAATATCCCAGGAAAGAGAAAAATGGATAAAGAAGCTGTGGTAATTATGTACAATGGAATATCACTCAGCCATGAAATCAATGTCATAAGGCTAGTAGCAGCATAATGAGTGGATTTAGTTATGATGCTTTTAAGGGGAATAAGTCACAGAGAAAAAGAAACTTATCACAAGATATCACTTACAGAGGGAAGGTAAAAATCGCTCCACGTGAACGGAATTACAAAACAGAAGAGAGTCACACATTGAGAAAACACACTTATGGCTGCTTAAGGGGAAAGGAGAGGTGGGGTGATGCATAAAGCAACAGTTTGAAATTAGCACAGACACCGTTCCATAAACCATATATGCAATAGACAAGACCTACTCATTGCTCAATGAACTGGACTCAACACACTCTATTCTCCACAGAACCATATATCTGACTGGTAAGAATCCTAAAAAGTATTTATTGATATCTCTCTGTAAGTGAATCAAGAGGGTGAAAAGCGGCATAAACACAGCAGTGAAAATCAGCTAAACTCCATTATTAAAAAAAAAAAAGACAGTGAAAGAGGGAGAAATTCTTACAAAATTCGTTCAGGGGATGTGACGCAACCTGGATTGAGCAAACCTAGGCCCCAGCTGGATGAGACATAAGGCTGGACACTCTTGAGGCTGAGAGGATTGTTGAGGTTGGGTGAGCAAATTCAGACCCTTTAAAGTCATACTGCATGTTATCCTTTCCAAGAGTCCCAAATCTCCAGGTTCAAGGGAATCTTCCTACATCTAAAACATGCATGGGAAACCCAGAGGATGGTACACCGTGTGATCGGGAAAGGTTTCTAAAACGCACCTCACTTCTGATCTGCTGGTCCTCGGGGTGGCCATTCCAGCCGCTTCACAAGCAATCTCCCCACTTGGAGAATCAGCACCTATAACTCCCTGTTTCATAGAGTTTGCAATTTGTCCAGAGCATGAACGGGAAGAGGGGCAACCAATGAGAGACTAGCTCTAGGTGCTTGGACAGGCACATGTCACTCTAATTTCCAATCACGAAGAAGAATTAACCAAAGGCTCAGCGTGCCCTCGGAACCGGAATAGGGCCTGAAGCAATCCTGCGGTTTTGGGGCCAGCACCCAAAAAACCGAGTTGCAAATTGGACCTAAGGGGCACTGCAATTCACAAACCTGCAGGGTTATAAATGATAACTATCGTCAAAAAGCATATTGAGCTAAGACAACAAACAGGATTTGAAAGCAAAGCAGAATTGCAGGAAACAGTTGTCAAGAGGTAGATTGGAATCGCCTTTAAAGCACATTAAAAGCGGCAAAACGTCAACTATGATGCAACTGGCCAAAAAGGGCGGATGCGTTTTTTCTGGAATGTATTCAGGAAAAAACGCAAACGCCCTTTTTGGACAACCAAACAACAGGGCAAGGCAAATCAGCACGACAAAGAAGTGTCACTTCGCATCGGGCAGAAGGGCCATCCTGAAAAAGTGGAAAAAGCAGAAATGCAGGACAGGCAATGGAGAAACGGCAGCCTTGTTACGCTGATGGGCGGGATGTCAATTGCCAACGGCCCCTCTGGAGAAGTGTATGGTGTTTGCTGAAATATCGAAAAAACAGAGCTACTGAGCATACGGCACTTCCACTCCTGGGCTTCTTTCTTGGGAAAACCAAACATTGACAGGACAAAGGCACCCCAAAGTGTAGGGCTGCTCTGTTTACAAGAACCTCAACTTCGGTACACCTTAAATATCCCAGGAAAGAGTAAAATGGATAAAGAAGCTGTGGTACTTATGTACAATGGAATATCACTCAGCCATGAAATCAATGTCATAAGGCTAGTAGCAGCATAATGAGTGGATTGAGGTACAATGATTCTAAGGGAAATAAGTCACACAGAAAAAGAAACTTATCACAAGATATCACTTACAGAGGGAAGGTAAAAATCGCTCCACGTGAACGGAATTACAAAACAGAAGAGAGTCACACATTGAGAAAACACACTTATGGCTGCTTAAGGGGAAAGGAGAGGTGGGGTGATGCATAAAACAAGAGTTTGAAATTCGCACAGACACCGTTCCATATAACAACTATGCAATAGAGAAGACCTACTCATTGCTCAATGAACTGGACTCAACACACTCTATTCTCCGCAGAAGCATATATCTGACTAGTAAGAATCTTAAAAATTATTTATTGATATCTCTTTGTAAGTGAATCAAGTGGGTGTAAAGCGGCATAAACACAGCGGTGTAAATCAGCTAAACCCCATTATAAAAATAAATTCCAAAAAAAAAGACAATGAAAGAGAGAGAAATACTTACAAAATTCGTTCAGGGGATGTGATGCAACCTGCATTGATCACATCTAGACTCCAGCTGGATGAGACATAAGGATGGATACTCTTGGGGCTGAGAGGATTGTTGAGGTTGGGTGAGCAAATGCAGACCCTTTAAAGTCATACTGCATGTTATCCTTTCCAAGAGTCCCAAATCTCCAGGTTCAAGGGAAACTTTCTACAGCTAAAACATGCATGTGAAACCCAGAGGATGGTACACCGTGTGATCGGGAAAGTTTTCTAAAACGCACCTCACTTCTGATCTGCTGGTGCTCAGGGTGGCCATTCCAGCCGCTTCACAAACAATCTCCCCACTTGGAGAATCAGCACCTATAACTCCCTGTTTCATAGAGTTTGCAATTTGTCCAGAGCATGAATAGGAAGAGGCGCAACCAATGAGAGTCTAGATCTAGGTGTTTGGACAAGCACATGTCACTCTAATTTCCAATCAGGAAGAAGAATTAACCAAAGGCTCAGCCTGCCCCCCGGAACCAGAATAGGGCCTGAAGCAATGCTGCGGTTTTGCGGCCAGCTCCCACAAAACCGAGTTGCAAAATGGAGCTCAGGGGCACTGCTATTCACAGACCTGCAGTGTTATAAATGATAACTATCGTCCAAAAATATACTGAGGTAAGGCAATGAAGAGGATTTGAACAAAAGGCAGAATAGCAGGAACCAGTTTTCAAGAGGTAGATTGGAATCGCCTTTAAAGCACATGAAAAGCAGGAAAACGTCCACTATGATGCTGTGGACCAAAAAGGGTGTATGCGTTTTTTCCGGAATACATTCAGGAAAAACAACACATGCCCTTTTTAGCCAACCAAACAAGGGGGCAAGGCAAATCGACACTACAAAGAAGTCTCACTTCGCATTGGTCAAAATGGCCACTCTGAAAAAGTGGAAAAAGCATTAATGCAGGACAGGCCATGGAGAAACGGGAGCTTTGTTACGCTGATGGGCGGGATGTCAATTGCCAGTGGTCACTCTGGAGAAGTGTATGGTGTTTCCTCAAACATCTAAAAAACAGAGCTACAGAGCATACGGCACTTCCACTCATGGGCTTATATCATGGGAAAAAGAAACATCGACAGGACACAGGCACCCCAAAGTTTAAGGTTGCTCTCTTTACAAGAACCTCGACTTCAGTACACCTTAAATATCCCAGGAAAGAGAAAAATGGATAAAGAAGCTGTGGTAATTATGTACAATGGAATATCACTCAGCCATGAAATCAATGTCATAAGGCTAGTAGCAGCATAATGAGTGGATTTAGTTATGATGCTTTTAAGGGGAATAAGTCACAGAGAAAAAGAAACTTATCACAAGATATCACTTACAGAGGGAAGGTAAAAATCGCTCCACGTGAACGGAATTACAAAACAGAAGAGAGTCACACATTGAGAAAACACACTTATGGCTGCTTAAGGGGAAAGGAGAGGTGGGGTGATGCATAAAGCAACAGTTTGAAATTAGCACAGACACCGTTCCATAAACCATATATGCAATAGACAAGACCTACTCATTGCTCAATGAACTGGACTCAACACACTCTATTCTCCACAGAACCATATATCTGACTGGTAAGAATCCTAAAAAGTATTTATTGATATCTCTCTGTAAGTGAATCAAGAGGGTGAAAAGCGGCATAAACACAGCAGTGAAAATCAGCTAAACCCCATTATTAAAAAAAAAAAAAAAGACAGTGAAAGAGGGAGAAATTCTTACAAAATTCGTTCAGGGGATGTGACGCAACCTGGATTGAGCAAACCTAGGCCCCAGCTGGATGAGACATAAGGCTGGACACTCTTGAGGCTGAGAGGATTGTTGAGGTTGGGTGAGCAAATTCAGACACTTTAAAGTCATACTGCAGGTTATCCTTTCCAAGAGTCCCAAATCTCCAGGTTCAAGGGAATCTTCCTACACCTAAAACATGCATGGGAAACCCAGAGGATGGTACACCATGTGATCGGGAAAGGTTTCTAAAACGCACCTCACTTCTGATCTGCTGGTCCTCGGGGTGGCCATTCCAGCCGCTTCACAAACAATCTCCCCACTTGGAGAATCAGCACCTATAACCCCCTGTTTCATAGAGTTTGCAATTTGTCCAGAGCATGAACGGGAAGAGGGGCAACCAATGAGAGACTAGCTCTAGGTGCTTGGACAGGCACATGTCACTCTAATTTCCAATCAGGAAGAAGAATTAACCAAAGGCTCAGCGTGCCCTCGGAACCGGAATAGGGCCTGAAGCAATCCTGCGGTTTTGGGGCCAGCACCCAAAAAACCGAGTTGCAAAATGGAGCTCAGGGGCACTGCAATTCACAAACCTGCAGGGTTATAAATGATAACTATCGTCAAAAAGCATATTGAGCTAAGACAACGAAAAGGATTTGAAAGCAAAGCAGAATTGCAGGAAACACTTATCAAGAGGTAGATTGGAATCGACTTTAAAACACATGAAAAGCGGCAAAACGTCAACTGTGATGCAACTGGCCAAAAAGGGCGGATGCGTTTTTTCCGGAATGTATTCAGGAAAAAACGCAAACGCCCTTTTTGGCCAACCAAACAAGAGGGCAAGACAAATCAGCACTACAAAGAAGTATCACTTCGCATCGGTCAAAAGGGCCATCCTGAAAAAGTGGAAAAAGCAGAAATGCAGGACAGGCAATGGAGAAACGGCAGCCTTGTTACGCTGATGGGCGGGATGTCAATTGCCAACGGCCCCTCTGGAGAAGTGTATGGTGTTCGCTGAAATATCGAAAAAACAGAGCTACAGAGCATACGGCACTTCCACTCCTGGGCTTCTTTCTTCGGAAAGCCAAACATTGACAGGACAAAGGCACCCCAAAGTGTAGGGCTGCTCTGTTTACAAGAACCTCGACTTCGGTACACCTTAAATATCCCAGGAAAGAGAAAAATGGATAAAGAAGCTGTGGTAATTATGTACAATGGAATATCACTCAGCCATGAAATCAATGTCATAAGGCTAGTAGCAGCATAATGAGTGGATTTAGTTATGATGCTTTTAAGGGGAATAAGTCACAGAGAAAAAGAAACTTATCACAAGATATCACTTACAGAGGGAAGGTAAAAATCGCTCCACGTGAACGGAATTACAAAACAGAAGAGAGTCACACATTGAGAAAACACACTTATGGCTGCTTAAGGGGAAAGGAGAGGTGGGGTGATGCATAAAGCAACAGTTTGAAATTAGCACAGACACCGTTCCATAAACCATATATGCAATAGACAAGACCTACTCATTGCTCAATGAACTGGACTCAACACACTCTATTCTCCACAGAACCATATATCTGACTGGTAAGAATCCTAAAAAGTATTTATTGATATCTCTCTGTAAGTGAATCAAGAGGGTGAAAAGCGGCATAAACACAGCAGTGAAAATCAGCTAAACTCCATTATTAAAAAAAAAAAAAGACAGTGAAAGAGGGAGAAATTCTTACAAAATTCGTTCAGGGGATGTGACGCAACCTGGATTGAGCAAACCTAGGCCCCAGCTGGATGAGACATAAGGCTGGACACTCTTGAGGCTGAGAGGATTGTTGAGGTTGGGTGAGCAAATTCAGACCCTTTAAAGTCATACTGCATGTTATCCTTTCCAAGAGTCCCAAATCTCCAGGTTCAAGGGAATCTTCCTACATCTAAAACATGCATGGGAAACCCAGAGGATGGTACACCGTGTGATCGGGAAAGGTTTCTAAAACGCACCTCACTTCTGATCTGCTGGTCCTCGGGGTGGCCATTCCAGCCGCTTCACAAGCAATCTCCCCACTTGGAGAATCAGCACCTATAACTCCCTGTTTCATAGAGTTTGCAATTTGTCCAGAGCATGAACGGGAAGAGGGGCAACCAATGAGAGACTAGCTCTAGGTGCTTGGACAGGCACATGTCACTCTAATTTCCAATCACGAAGAAGAATTAACCAAAGGCTCAGCGTGCCCTCGGAACCGGAATAGGGCCTGAAGCAATCCTGCGGTTTTGGGGCCAGCACCCAAAAAACCGAGTTGCAAATTGGAGCTCAGGGGCACTGCAATTCACAAACCTGCAGGGTTATAAATGATAACTATCGTCAAAAAGCATATTGAGCTAAGACAACAAACAGGATTTGAAAGCAAAGCAGAATTGCAGGAAACAGTTGTCAAGAGGTAGATTGGAATCGCCTTTAAAGCACATTAAAAGCGGCAAAACGTCAACTATGATGCAACTGGCCAAAAAGGGCGGATGCGTTTTTTCTGGAATGTATTCAGGAAAAAACGCAAACGCCCTTTTTGGACAACCAAACAACAGGGCAAGGCAAATCAGCACGACAAAGAAGTGTCACTTCGCATCGGGCAGAAGGGCCATCCTGAAAAAGTGGAAAAAGCAGAAATGCAGGACAGGCAATGGAGAAACGGCAGCCTTGTTACGCTGATGGGCGGGATGTCAATTGCCAACGGCCCCTCTGGAGAAGTGTATGGTGTTTGCTGAAATATCGAAAAAACAGAGCTACTGAGCATACGGCACTTCCACTCCTGGGCTTCTTTCTTGGGAAAACCAAACATTGACAGGACAAAGGCACCCCAAAGTGTAGGGCTGCTCTGTTTACAAGAACCTCGACTTCGGTACACCTTAAATATCCCAGGAAAGAGTAAAATGGATAAAGAAGCTGTGGTACTTATGTACAATGGAATATCACTCAGCCATGAAATCAATGTCATAAGGCTAGTAGCAGCATAATGAGTGGATTGAGGTACAATGATTCTAAGGGAAATAAGTCACACAGAAAAAGAAACTTATCACAAGATATCACTTACAGAGGGAAGGTAAAAATCGCTCCACGTGAACGGAATTACAAAACAGAAGAGAGTCACACATTGAGAAAACACACTTATGGCTGCTTAAGGGGAAAGGAGAGGTGGGGTGATGCATAAAACAAGAGTTTGAAATTCGCACAGACACCGTTCCATATAACAACTATGCAATAGAGAAGACCTACTCATTGCTCAATGAACTGGACTCAACACACTCTATTCTCCGCAGAAGCATATATCTGACTAGTAAGAATCTTAAAAATTATTTATTGATATCTCTTTGTAAGTGAATCAAGTGGGTGTAAAGCGGCATAAACACAGCGGTGTAAATCAGCTAAACCCCATTATAAAAATAAATTCCAAAAAAAAAGACAATGAAAGAGAGAGAAATACTTACAAAATTCGTTCAGGGGATGTGATGCAACCTGCATTGATCACATCTAGACTCCAGCTGGATGAGACATAAGGATGGATACTCTTGGGGCTGAGAGGATTGTTGAGGTTGGGTGAGCAAATGCAGACCCTTTAAAGTCATACTGCATGTTATCCTTTCCAAGAGTCCCAAATCTCCAGGTTCAAGGGAAACTTTCTACAGCTAAAACATGCATGCGAAACCCAGAGGATGGTACACCGTGTGATCGGGAAAGTTTTCTAAAACGCACCTCACTTCTGATCTGCTGGTGCTCAGGGTGGCCATTCCAGCCGCTTCACAAACAATCTCCCCACTTGGAGAATCAGCACCTATAACTCCCTGTTTCATAGAGTTTGCAATTTGTCCAGAGCATGAATAGGAAGAGGCGCAACCAATGAGAGTCTAGATCTAGGTGTTTGGACAAGCACATGTCACTCTAATTTCCAATCAGGAAGAAGAATTAACCAAAGGCTCAGCCTGCCCCCCGGAACCAGAATAGGGCCTGAAGCAATGCTGCGGTTTTGCGGCCAGCTCCCACAAAACCGAGTTGCAAAATGGAGCTCAGGGGCACTGCTATTCACAGACCTGCAGTGTTATAAATGATAACTATCGTCCAAAAATATACTGAGGTAAGGCAATGAAGAGGATTTGAACAAAAGGCAGAATAGCAGGAACCAGTTTTCAAGAGGTAGATTGGAATCGCCTTTAAAGCACATGAAAAGCAGGAAAACGTCCACTATGATGCTGTGGACCAAAAAGGGTGTATGCGTTTTTTCCGGAATACATTCAGGAAAAACAACACATGCCCTTTTTAGCCAACCAAACAAGGGGGCAAGGCAAATCGACACTACAAAGAAGTCTCACTTCGCATTGGTCAAAATGGCCACTCTGAAAAAGTGGAAAAAGCATTAATGCAGGACAGGCCATGGAGAAACGGGAGCTTTGTTACGCTGATGGGCGGGATGTCAATTGCCAGTGGTCACTCTGGAGAAGTGTATGGTGTTTCCTCAAACATCTAAAAAACAGAGCTACAGAGCATACGGCACTTCCACTCATGGGCTTATATCATGGGAAAAAGAAACATCGACAGGACACAGGCACCCCAAAGTTTAAGGTTGCTCTCTTTACAAGAACCTCGACTTCGGTACACCTTAAATATCCCAGGAAAGAGAAAAATGGATAAAGAAGCTGTGGTAATTATGTACAATGGAATATCACTCAGCCATGAAATCAATGTCATAAGGCTAGTAGCAGCATAATGAGTGGATTTAGTTATGATGCTTTTAAGGGGAATAAGTCACAGAGAAAAAGAAACTTATCACAAGATATCACTTACAGAGGGAAGGTAAAAATCGCTCCACGTGAACGGAATTACAAAACAGAAGAGAGTCACACATTGAGAAAACACACTTATGGCTGCTTAAGGGGAAAGGAGAGGTGGGGTGATGCATAAAGCAACAGTTTGAAATTAGCACAGACACCGTTCCATAAACCATATATGCAATAGACAAGACCTACTCATTGCTCAATGAACTGGACTCAACACACTCTATTCTCCACAGAACCATATATCTGACTGGTAAGAATCCTAAAAAGTATTTATTGATATCTCTCTGTAAGTGAATCAAGAGGGTGAAAAGCGGCATAAACACAGCAGTGAAAATCAGCTAAACTCCATTATTAAAAAAAAAAAAGACAGTGAAAGAGGGAGAAATTCTTACAAAATTCGTTCAGGGGATGTGACGCAACCTGGATTGAGCAAACCTAGGCCCCAGCTGGATGAGACATAAGGCTGGACACTCTTGAGGCTGAGAGGATTGTTGAGGTTGGGTGAGCAAATTCAGACCCTTTAAAGTCATACTGCATGTTATCCTTTCCAAGAGTCCCAAATCTCCAGGTTCAAGGGAATCTTCCTACATCTAAAACATGCATGGGAAACCCAGAGGATGGTACACCGTGTGATCGGGAAAGGTTTCTAAAACGCACCTCACTTCTGATCTGCTGGTCCTCGGGGTGGCCATTCCAGCCGCTTCACAAGCAATCTCCCCACTTGGAGAATCAGCACCTATAACTCCCTGTTTCATAGAGTTTGCAATTTGTCCAGAGCATGAACGGGAAGAGGGGCAACCAATGAGAGACTAGCTCTAGGTGCTTGGACAGGCACATGTCACTCTAATTTCCAATCACGAAGAAGAATTAACCAAAGGCTCAGCGTGCCCTCGGAACCGGAATAGGGCCTGAAGCAATCCTGCGGTTTTGGGGCCAGCACCCAAAAAACCGAGTTGCAAATTGGAGCTCAGGGGCACTGCAATTCACAAACCTGCAGGGTTATAAATGATAACTATCGTCAAAAAGCATATTGAGCTAAGACAACAAACAGGATTTGAAAGCAAAGCAGAATTGCAGGAAACAGTTGTCAAGAGGTAGATTGGAATCGCCTTTAAAGCACATTAAAAGCGGCAAAACGTCAACTATGATGCAACTGGCCAAAAAGGGCGGATGCGTTTTTTCTGGAATGTATTCAGGAAAAAACGCAAACGCCCTTTTTGGACAACCAAACAACAGGGCAAGGCAAATCAGCACGACAAAGAAGTGTCACTTCGCATCGGGCAGAAGGGCCATCCTGAAAAAGTGGAAAAAGCAGAAATGCAGGACAGGCAATGGAGAAACGGCAGCCTTGTTACGCTGATGGGCGGGATGTCAATTGCCAACGGCCCCTCTGGAGAAGTGTATGGTGTTTGCTGAAATATCGAAAAAACAGAGCTACTGAGCATACGGCACTTCCACTCCTGGGCTTCTTTCTTGGGAAAACCAAACATTGACAGGACAAAGGCACCCCAAAGTGTAGGGCTGCTCTGTTTACAAGAACCTCGACTTCGGTACACCTTAAATATCCCAGGAAAGAGTAAAATGGATAAAGAAGCTGTGGTACTTATGTACAATGGAATATCACTCAGCCATGAAATCAATGTCATAAGGCTAGTAGCAGCATAATGAGTGGATTGAGGTACAATGATTCTAAGGGAAATAAGTCACACAGAAAAAGAAACTTATCACAAGATATCACTTACAGAGGGAAGGTAAAAATCGCTCCACGTGAACGGAATTACAAAACAGAAGAGAGTCACACATTGAGAAAACACACTTATGGCTGCTTAAGGGGAAAGGAGAGGTGGGGTGATGCATAAAACAAGAGTTTGAAATTCGCACAGACACCGTTCCATATAACAACTATGCAATAGAGAAGACCTACTCATTGCTCAATGAACTGGACTCAACACACTCTATTCTCCGCAGAAGCATATATCTGACTAGTAAGAATCTTAAAAATTATTTATTGATATCTCTTTGTAAGTGAATCAAGTGGGTGTAAAGCGGCATAAACACAGCGGTGTAAATCAGCTAAACCCCATTATAAAAATAAATTCCAAAAAAAAAGACAATGAAAGAGAGAGAAATACTTACAAAATTCGTTCAGGGGATGTGATGCAACCTGCATTGATCACATCTAGACTCCAGCTGGATGAGACATAAGGATGGATACTCTTGGGGCTGAGAGGATTGTTGAGGTTGGGTGAGCAAATGCAGACCCTTTAAAGTCATACTGCATGTTATCCTTTCCAAGAGTCCCAAATCTCCAGGTTCAAGGGAAACTTTCTACAGCTAAAACATGCATGCGAAACCCAGAGGATGGTACACCGTGTGATCGGGAAAGTTTTCTAAAACGCACCTCACTTCTGATCTGCTGGTGCTCAGGGTGGCCATTCCAGCCGCTTCACAAACAATCTCCCCACTTGGAGAATCAGCACCTATAACTCCCTGTTTCATAGAGTTTGCAATTTGTCCAGAGCATGAATAGGAAGAGGCGCAACCAATGAGAGTCTAGATCTAGGTGTTTGGACAAGCACATGTCACTCTAATTTCCAATCAGGAAGAAGAATTAACCAAAGGCTCAGCCTGCCCCCCGGAACCAGAATAGGGCCTGAAGCAATGCTGCGGTTTTGCGGCCAGCTCCCACAAAACCGAGTTGCAAAATGGAGCTCAGGGGCACTGCTATTCACAGACCTGCAGTGTTATAAATGATAACTATCGTCCAAAAATATACTGAGGTAAGGCAATGAAGAGGATTTGAACAAAAGGCAGAATAGCAGGAACCAGTTTTCAAGAGGTAGATTGGAATCGCCTTTAAAGCACATGAAAAGCAGGAAAACGTCCACTATGATGCTGTGGACCAAAAAGGGTGTATGCGTTTTTTCCGGAATACATTCAGGAAAAACAACACATGCCCTTTTTAGCCAACCAAACAAGGGGGCAAGGCAAATCGACACTACAAAGAAGTCTCACTTCGCATTGGTCAAAATGGCCACTCTGAAAAAGTGGAAAAAGCATTAATGCAGGACAGGCCATGGAGAAACGGGAGCTTTGTTACGCTGATGGGCGGGATGTCAATTGCCAGTGGTCACTCTGGAGAAGTGTATGGTGTTTCCTCAAACATCTAAAAAACAGAGCTACAGAGCATACGGCACTTCCACTCATGGGCTTATATCATGGGAAAAAGAAACATCGACAGGACACAGGCACCCCAAAGTTTAAGGTTGCTCTCTTTACAAGAACCTCGACTTCGGTACACCTTAAATATCCCAGGAAAGAGAAAAATGGATAAAGAAGCTGTGGTAATTATGTACAATGGAATATCACTCAGCCATGAAATCAATGTCATAAGGCTAGTAGCAGCATAATGAGTGGATTTAGTTATGATGCTTTTAAGGGGAATAAGTCACAGAGAAAAAGAAACTTATCACAAGATATCACTTACAGAGGGAAGGTAAAAATCGCTCCACGTGAACGGAATTACAAAACAGAAGAGAGTCACACATTGAGAAAACACACTTATGGCTGCTTAAGGGGAAAGGAGAGGTGGGGTGATGCATAAAGCAACAGTTTGAAATTAGCACAGACACCGTTCCATAAACCATATATGCAATAGACAAGACCTACTCATTGCTCAATGAACTGGACTCAACACACTCTATTCTCCACAGAACCATATATCTGACTGGTAAGAATCCTAAAAAGTATTTATTGATATCTCTCTGTAAGTGAATCAAGAGGGTGAAAAGCGGCATAAACACAGCAGTGAAAATCAGCTAAACTCCATTATTAAAAAAAAAAAAGACAGTGAAAGAGGGAGAAATTCTTACAAAATTCGTTCAGGGGATGTGACGCAACCTGGATTGAGCAAACCTAGGCCCCAGCTGGATGAGACATAAGGCTGGACACTCTTGAGGCTGAGAGGATTGTTGAGGTTGGGTGAGCAAATTCAGACCCTTTAAAGTCATACTGCATGTTATCCTTTCCAAGAGTCCCAAATCTCCAGGTTCAAGGGAATCTTCCTACATCTAAAACATGCATGGGAAACCCAGAGGATGGTACACCGTGTGATCGGGAAAGGTTTCTAAAACGCACCTCACTTCTGATCTGCTGGTCCTCGGGGTGGCCATTCCAGCCGCTTCACAAGCAATCTCCCCACTTGGAGAATCAGCACCTATAACTCCCTGTTTCATAGAGTTTGCAATTTGTCCAGAGCATGAACGGGAAGAGGGGCAACCAATGAGAGACTAGCTCTAGGTGCTTGGACAGGCACATGTCACTCTAATTTCCAATCACGAAGAAGAATTAACCAAAGGCTCAGCGTGCCCTCGGAACCGGAATAGGGCCTGAAGCAATCCTGCGGTTTTGGGGCCAGCACCCAAAAAACCGAGTTGCAAATTGGAGCTCAGGGGCACTGCAATTCACAAACCTGCAGGGTTATAAATGATAACTATCGTCAAAAAGCATATTGAGCTAAGACAACAAACAGGATTTGAAAGCAAAGCAGAATTGCAGGAAACAGTTGTCAAGAGGTAGATTGGAATCGCCTTTAAAGCACATTAAAAGCGGCAAAACGTCAACTATGATGCAACTGGCCAAAAAGGGCGGATGCGTTTTTTCTGGAATGTATTCAGGAAAAAACGCAAACGCCCTTTTTGGACAACCAAACAACAGGGCAAGGCAAATCAGCACGACAAAGAAGTGTCACTTCGCATCGGGCAGAAGGGCCATCCTGAAAAAGTGGAAAAAGCAGAAATGCAGGACAGGCAATGGAGAAACGGCAGCCTTGTTACGCTGATGGGCGGGATGTCAATTGCCAACGGCCCCTCTGGAGAAGTGTATGGTGTTTGCTGAAATATCGAAAAAACAGAGCTACTGAGCATACGGCACTTCCACTCCTGGGCTTCTTTCTTGGGAAAACCAAACATTGACAGGACAAAGGCACCCCAAAGTGTAGGGCTGCTCTGTTTACAAGAACCTCGACTTCGGTACACCTTAAATATCCCAGGAAAGAGTAAAATGGATAAAGAAGCTGTGGTACTTATGTACAATGGAATATCACTCAGCCATGAAATCAATGTCATAAGGCTAGTAGCAGCATAATGAGTGGATTGAGGTACAATGATTCTAAGGGAAATAAGTCACACAGAAAAAGAAACTTATCACAAGATATCACTTACAGAGGGAAGGTAAAAATCGCTCCACGTGAACGGAATTACAAAACAGAAGAGAGTCACACATTGAGAAAACACACTTATGGCTGCTTAAGGGGAAAGGAGAGGTGGGGTGATGCATAAAACAAGAGTTTGAAATTCGCACAGACACCGTTCCATATAACAACTATGCAATAGAGAAGACCTACTCATTGCTCAATGAACTGGACTCAACACACTCTATTCTCCGCAGAAGCATATATCTGACTAGTAAGAATCTTAAAAATTATTTATTGATATCTCTTTGTAAGTGAATCAAGTGGTGTAAAGCGGCATAAACACAGCGGTGTAAATCAGCTAAACCCCATTATAAAAATAAATTCCAAAAAAAAAGACAATGAAAGAGAGAGAAATACTTACAAAATTCGTTCAGGGGATGTGATGCAACCTGCATTGATCACATCTAGACTCCAGCTGGATGAGACATAAGGATGGATACTCTTGGGGCTGAGAGGATTGTTGAGGTTGGGTGAGCAAATGCAGACCCTTTAAAGTCATACTGCATGTTATCCTTTCCAAGAGTCCCAAATCTCCAGGTTCAAGGGAAACTTTCTACAGCTAAAACATGCATGCGAAACCCAGAGGATGGTACACCGTGTGATCGGGAAAGTTTTCTAAAACGCACCTCACTTCTGATCTGCTGGTGCTCAGGGTGGCCATTCCAGCCGCTTCACAAACAATCTCCCCACTTGGAGAATCAGCACCTATAACTCCCTGTTTCATAGAGTTTGCAATTTGTCCAGAGCATGAATAGGAAGAGGCGCAACCAATGAGAGTCTAGATCTAGGTGTTTGGACAAGCACATGTCACTCTAATTTCCAATCAGGAAGAAGAATTAACCAAAGGCTCAGCCTGCCCCCCGGAACCAGAATAGGGCCTGAAGCAATGCTGCGGTTTTGCGGCCAGCTCCCACAAAACCGAGTTGCAAAATGGAGCTCAGGGGCACTGCTATTCACAGACCTGCAGTGTTATAAATGATAACTATCGTCCAAAAATATACTGAGGTAAGGCAATGAAGAGGATTTGAACAAAAGGCAGAATAGCAGGAACCAGTTTTCAAGAGGTAGATTGGAATCGCCTTTAAAGCACATGAAAAGCAGGAAAACGTCCACTATGATGCTGTGGACCAAAAAGGGTGTATGCGTTTTTTCCGGAATACATTCAGGAAAAACAACACATGCCCTTTTTAGCCAACCAAACAAGGGGGCAAGGCAAATCGACACTACAAAGAAGTCTCACTTCGCATTGGTCAAAATGGCCACTCTGAAAAAGTGGAAAAAGCATTAATGCAGGACAGGCCATGGAGAAACGGGAGCTTTGTTACGCTGATGGGCGGGATGTCAATTGCCAGTGGTCACTCTGGAGAAGTGTATGGTGTTTCCTCAAACATCTAAAAAACAGAGCTACAGAGCATACGGCACTTCCACTCATGGGCTTATATCATGGGAAAAAGAAACATCGACAGGACACAGGCACCCCAAAGTTTAAGGTTGCTCTCTTTACAAGAACCTCGACTTCGGTACACCTTAAATATCCCAGGAAAGAGAAAAATGGATAAAGAAGCTGTGGTAATTATGTACAATGGAATATCACTCAGCCATGAAATCAATGTCATAAGGCTAGTAGCAGCATAATGAGTGGATTTAGTTATGATGCTTTTAAGGGGACTAAGTCACAGAGAAAAAGAAACTTATCACAAGATATCACTTACAGAGGGAAGGTAAAAATCGCTCCACGTGAACGGAATTACAAAACAGAAGAGAGTCACACATTGAGAAAACACACTTATGGCTGCTTAAGGGGAAAGGAGAGGTGGGGTGATGCATAAAGCAACAGTTTGAAATTAGCACAGACACCGTTCCATAAACCATATATGCAATAGACAAGACCTACTCATTGCTCAATGAACTGGACTCAACACACTCTATTCTCCACAGAACCATATATCTGACTGGTAAGAATCCTAAAAAGTATTTATTGATATCTCTCTGTAAGTGAATCAAGAGGGTGAAAAGCGGCATAAACACAGCAGTGAAAATCAGCTAAACTCCATTATTAAAAAAAAAAAAAGACAGTGAAAGAGGGAGAAATTCTTACAAAATTCGTTCAGGGGATGTGACGCAACCTGGATTGAGCAAACCTAGGCCCCAGCTGGATGAGACATAAGGCTGGACACTCTTGAGGCTGAGAGGATTGTTGAGGTTGGGTGAGCAAATTCAGACCCTTTAAAGTCATACTGCATGTTATCCTTTCCAAGAGTCCCAAATCTCCAGGTTCAAGGGAATCTTCCTACATCTAAAACATGCATGGGAAACCCAGAGGATGGTACACCGTGTGATCGGGAAAGGTTTCTAAAACGCACCTCACTTCTGATCTGCTGGTCCTCGGGGTGGCCATTCCAGCCGCTTCACAAGCAATCTCCCCACTTGGAGAATCAGCACCTATAACTCCCTGTTTCATAGAGTTTGCAATTTGTCCAGAGCATGAACGGGAAGAGGGGCAACCAATGAGAGACTAGCTCTAGGTGCTTGGACAGGCACATGTCACTCTAATTTCCAATCACGAAGAAGAATTAACCAAAGGCTCAGCGTGCCCTCCGAACCGGAATAGGGCCTGAAGCAATCCTGCGGTTTTGGGGCCAGCACCCAAAAAACCGAGTTGCAAATTGGAGCTCAGGGGCACTGCAATTCACAAACCTGCAGGGTTATAAATGAGAACTATCGTCAAAAAGCATATTGAGCTAAGACAACGAAGAGGATTTGAAAGCAAAGCAGAATTGCAGGAAACAGTTGTCAAGAGGTAGATTGGAATCGCCTTTAAAGCACATGAAAAGCGGCAAAACGTCAACTATGATGCAACTGGCCAAAAAGGGCGGATGCGTTTTTTCCGGAATGTATTCAGGAAAAAACGCAAACGCCCTTTTTGGACAACCAAACAAGAGGGCAAGGCAAATCAGCACTACAAAGAAGTATCACTTCGCATCGGTCAAAAGGGCCATCCTGAAAAAGTGGAAAAAGCAGAAATGCAGGACAGGCAATGGAGAAACGGCAGCCTCGTTACGCTGATGGGCAGGATGTCAATTGCCAACGGCCCCTCTGGAGAAGTGTATGGTGTTTGCTGAAATATCGAAAAAACAGAGCTACAGAGCATACGGCACTTCCACTCCTGGGCTTCTTTCTTGGGAAAGCCAAACATTGACAGGACAAAGGCACCCCAAAGTGTAGGGCTGCACTGTGTACAAGAACCTCGACTTCGGTACACCTTAAATATCCCAGGAAAGAGAAAAATGGATAAAGAAGCTGTGGTACTTATGTACAATGGAATATGACTCAGCCATGAAATCAATGACATAAGGCTAGTAGCAGCATAATGAGTGGATTGAGGTACGATGATTCTAAGGGAAATAAGTCACACAGAAAATGAAACTTATCACAAGATATCACTTACAGAGGGAAGGTAAAAATCGTTACACGTGAACGGAATTACAAAACAGAAGAGAGTCACACATTGAGAAAACACACTTATGGCTGCTTAAGGGGAAAGGAGAGGTGGGGTGATGCATAAAACAAGAGTTTGAAATTCGCACAGACACTGTTCCATAAAACAACTATGCAATAGAGAAGACCTACTCATTGCTCAATGAACTGGACTCAACACACTCTATTCTCCGCAGAAGCATATATCAGACTAGTAAGAATCTTAAAAATTATTGATATCTCTTTGTAAGTGAATCAAGTGGGTGTAAAGAGGCATAAACACAGCGGTGAAAATCAGCTTAACTCGATTATTAAAAAAAAAGACAGTGAAAGAGGGAGAAATTCTTACAAAATTCTTTCAGGGGATGTGACGCAACCTGGATTGAGCACATCTAGGCCCCAGCTGGATGAGACATAAGGCTGGACACTCTTGAGCCTGAGAGGATTGTTGAGGTTGGGTGAGCAAATGCAGACCCTTTAAAGTCATACTGCATGTTATCCTTTCCAAGAGTCCCAAATCTCCAGGTTCAAGGGAATCTTCCTACAGCTAAAACATGCATGGGAAACCCAGAGGATGGTACACCGTGTGATCGGGAAAGGTTTCTAAAACGCACCTCACTTCTGATCTGCTGGTCCTCGGGGTGGCCATTCCAGCCGCTTCACAAACAATCTCCCCACTTGGAGAATCAGCACCTATAACCCCCTGTTTCATAGAGTTTGCAATTTGTCCAGAGCATGAACGGGAAGAGGGGCAACCATTGAGAGACTAGCTCTAGGTGCTTGGACAGGCACATGTCACTCTAATTTCCAATCACGAAGAAGAATTAACCAAAGGCTCAGCGTGCCCTCGGAACCGGAATAGGGCCTGAAGCAATCCTGCGGTTTTGGGGCCAGCACCCAAAAAACCGAGGTGCAAAATGGAGCTCAGGGGCACTGCAATTCACAAACCTGCAGGGTTATAAATGATAACTATCGTCAAAAAGCATATTGAGCTAAGACAACGAAGAGGATTTGAAAGCAAGGCGGAATTGCAGGAAACAGTTTTCAAGAGGTAGGTTAGAATCGCCTTTAAAGCACATGAAAAGCGGCAAAACGTTGACTATTATGCAGTTGACCAAAAAGATATATATTCAGGAAAAAACTCATACGCCCTTTTTGGCCAACCAAAGAAGCGGGCAAGGCAAATCAGCACTACAAAGAAGTGTCACTTCGCATCGGTCAAAAGGGCCATCCTGAAAAAGTGGAAAAAGCAGAAATGCAGGACAGGCCATGGAGAAATGGGAGCCTTGTTATGCTGATGGGCGGAATGTAAATTCCCAACAGCCACTCTGGAGAAGTGTATGGTGTTTTCTAAAACATCTACAAAACAGAGCTCCAAAGCATAGGGCACTTCCACTCATAGTCGTATATCTTTGGAAAATCAAAAATCGACAGGATATAGGCACCCCAAATTTTAGGGCTGCTCTGTTCACAAGAACCTCGACTCGGGTACCCCTTAAATATCCCAGGAAAGAGAAAAATCGGTAAAGAAGTTGTGGTACTTATGTACAATGGAATATTACTCATTAAATTAATGAAATAAGGTCAGTCGCAGCAACTCATGCAGACTTAGGTACGATCATTCTAAGTGACATAATCAGACATACAAATAAACGTATCATAAGGTATCACTTACAGATGGTATATCAAAATGGCGAGAAATGAACTAAATTACAAAACAGAAACAGAGTTACACATTTAGGAAACACACTTATGGCTGCTAAGGGAGAAAGGTGGGGTGGGGTGATGCATAAACCAGGAGGTTGAAAATAGCATAGATACGGTTCCGTTAACAAAAGAGGTAATAGACAGGACCTACACTATAGCTCAAACAGCTGGACTCAGCACACTGTTGTCAACGGAAAAGGATATATAAGACTGGTAAGAATCTGTAAAAGAATTTATTGATGTCTCTCTTTAAGTGAATCAAGTGGATAGATGTAGAGCAGGAAGAAACACAGTATTGAAAATCAGGTATACCCCATTACAAATTTAAATAACAAGAACCAAAAAATAAAAGACAGTGAGAGAGAGAGAAATTCTTACAAAATTTGTTCAAGGGCTGTGATGCAATCTGGACTGACCACATCTAGACACACAGCTGGATGGGACTTAAGGCTCTACACTCGTGGGGCTGAGAGGCTTGGTGAGGATGGGACACCAAATGCAACCCTTTTAGAGTAATAGTGCCTCGTCCCCATTCCATGGGTCCCATATCTCCAGGTGCAAGGGACCTTTCCTACAGCTGAAACATGAATGGGACATCCATAGGATGGTACACCATCTGTTCGGGAAGAGTTTGGAAAAGTCACCTCATCTCCACTTCTCCTGGTATTCGGGTTCCCCCTCCAGCTCCTTTCCTTAGAGTCTCCCCGCTTTGGGAAGGCAGCACACTCAACAGTCGGTTTTGCACAGCTTGGAATTTTCCGGGTGAAGAAGGGGAATGGGGGGATGGAAGGAGACACAAGCCCTAGAAGTTTGGACAGGCACATGCCACTCTACTTTCCTAATCTGGAAGAAGAATTTCCCTGTCCTTCAGGCGCCCCAGAAACCAGAATGGGTCTGTAGAAATCCTGCCCCTTTGTGACTGCTTCCCTAAACAACAAGTTGAAAACTGGTGCTCAGGGGCACTGCAATTCACAAACATGCAGGGTTGTAATTGACACCTCGAATGGAGTCATTTCTTGAGCCAAGTATTCGTAAAGGACTTGTAAGCAAAGCAGAATTGCAGGAAAGGGATTTCAAGAGGTAGTTTGCACTCGCCATTAAAGCACATGCAAAGCTGCTGAACATTGCCAACGATGCAGTTTGCCAAAAAGGCTGTATGCGTTATTCCTTAATATATTCAGGAAAAACACTTACTCCATTTTTGGCCAACAAAACAGGCGGGCAATGCAAATTAATACTACAAAGAGGTATCACTTCGCACCAGTCAGAATGGCCAACCTCACAAAGTGTAAAACCTGAAATGCAGGGGCGGGGGCAAGATGGCGGAAGAGTAAGACGCGGAGATCACCTTCCTTCCCACAGATACAGTAGAAATACATCTACACGTGGAACTGCTCCTACAGAACACCCACTGAATGCTGGCAGAAGACGTCAGACCTCCCAAAAGGCAAGAGACTCCCCACGTACTTGGGTAGGGCAAAAGAAAACAGAAATAACAGAGACAAAAGAATAGGGACAGGACCTACACCAGTGGGAGGGAGCTGTGAAGGAGGAAAGGTTTCCACACACTAGGAAGCCCCTTCGTGGGCAGAGACTGCGGGTGGCAGAGGGGGGAAGCTTCGGAGCCACGGAGAAGAGTGCAGCCACAGGGGTGCGGAGGGCAAAGCGGAGAGATTCCCGCATGGAGGATCGGTGCTGAGTAGCACTCACCAGCCCGAGAGGCTTGTCTTCTCAGCCGCCAGGGTGGGCGGGGCTGGGAGCTGAGGCTCGGGCTTTGGTGCTAGCCGAGAGGGAGTCCGGGAAAAAGACTGCAGCTGCCGAAGAGGCAAGAGACTTTTTCTTGCCTCTTTGTTTCGCGGCGTGCAAGGAGAGGGGATTCAGAGCGCCGCCTAAACGAACTCCAGAGATGGGCGCGAGCCGCGGCTATCAGCGTGGACCCCACAGGTGGGCGCGAGCTGCGGCTAACAGCACGGACCCCAGAGACGGGCATGAGCCGCGGTTATCAGCGCGGACCCCAGAGACGGACGGGAGACGCTAAGGCTGCTGCTCCCACCACCAAGAAGCCTGTGTGCGAGCACAGGTCACTCTCCACACCGCCCCTCCTGGGAGCCTGTGCAGCTCACCACTGCCAGGGTCCTGTGATCCAGGGACAACTTCCCGGTGAGAACGCACGGCACGTCTCAGGCTGCTGCAACGTCACGCCGGCCTCTACCACCGCAGGCTCGCCCCGCCTCCTCTGTACTGCTCCCTCCCCCCGGCCTGAGTGAGCCAGAGCCCCTGAAGCAGCTGCTCCTTTAACCCCGTCCTGTCTGGGCGGGGAACAGACGTCCTCAGGCGACCTACACACAGAGGCGGGTCCAAATCCAAAGCTGAACTCCGGGAGCTGTATGAACAAAGTAGAGAAAGGGAAGTCTCTCCCAGCAGCCTCAGAAGCAGCGGATTAAAGCTCCACAAACAACTTGATGTGCCTGCATCTGTTGAATACCTGAATAGACAATGAATCATCCCAAATTCAAGAGGTGGACTTTGGGAGCAGGATATATTAATTTTTCCCCTTTTCCTTTTTTGGTGAGTGTATATGTGTATGCCTCTGGGTGAGATTTTGTCTGTATAGCTTTGCTTTCACCATTAGTCCTAGGGTTAGGTACGTCCGTGTTTTGTGTTTTTTTTTTTTTACTCAAAAATTTTTTTTCCTAATAAATGTTTTCTTAATAATTTTTTCCTTATTTTCTATTTTTAGAAATTAAAAAAAAATTTTAATAAGTTTTTTCATATTTTTTATTTTAAAAAATTAAACATTTTTTTCTTAATAAAGTTTTTCTTAATATTTTTTTTCTTATTTTTTACTACAAAAAATTAATAAATCTATTTTTAAAAATTAAAAAAAAATTTTTTTCCTGAATACATTTATTCTTAATAATTTTTTTTCTTATTTTTTATTATAATAGCTTTATTTTATTTTATTTTATCCTCTTTCTTTCTTTCTTTCTATTTTTTTCTCCCTTTTATTTGGAGCCGTGTGGACGAAAGGCTCTTGGTGCTCCAGCCAGGCATCAGGGCTGTGCCTCTGAGGTGGGAGAGCCAACTTCAGGACACTGGTCCACAATAGACCTCCCAGCTCCACGTAACACCAAACGGCGAAAATCTCTCAGAGATCTCCATCTCAACATCAAGATCCAGCTTCACTCAACGACCAGCAAGCTACAGTGCTGGACACCCTATGCCAAACAACGAGCAAGACAGGAATACAGCCCCATCCATTAGCAGAGAGGGTGCCTAAAATCATAATAAGGCCACAGACACCCCAAAACACACCACCAGACGTGGACGTGCCCACCAGAAAGACAAGATCCAACCTCATCCACCAGAACACAGGCACTAGTCCCCTCCACCAGGAAGCCTACACAACCCACTGAACCAACCTTAGCCACTGGGGACAGATACCAAAAACAACGGGAACTACGACCCTGCAGCCTGTGAAAAGGAGACCCCAAACACAGTAAGATAAGCAAAATGAGAAGACAAAAAACCACACAGCTGGTGAAGGAGCAGGGTCAAAACACACCAGACCTAACAAATGAAGAGGAAATAGGCAGTCTACCTGAAAAAGAATTCAGAATAATGATAGTAAAGATGATCCAAAATCTTGGAAATAGAATAGACAAAATGCAAGAAACATTTAACAAGGATGTAGAAGAACTAAAGAGGAACCAAGCAACGATGAAAAACACAATAAATGAAATTAAAAATACTCTAGACGGGATCAATAGCAGAATAACTGAGGCAGAAGAACGGATAAGTGACCTGGAAGATAAAATAGTGGAAATAACTACTGCAGAGCAGAATAAAGAAAAAAGAATGAAAAGAACTGAGGACAGTCTCAGAGACCTCTGGGACAACATTAAATGCACCAACATTCGAATTATAGGGGTCCCAGAAGAAGAAGAGAAAAAGAAAGGGACTGAGAAAATATTGGAAGAGATTATAGTTGAAAACTTCCCTAATATGGGAAAGGAAATAGTTAATCAAGTCCTGGAAGCACAGAGAGTCCCATACAGGATAAATCCAAGGAGAAACACGCCAAGACACATATTAATCAAACTATCAAAAATTAAATATAAAGAAAACATATTAAAAGCAGCAAGGGAAAAACAACAAATAACACACAAGGGAATCCCCATAAGGTTAACAGCTGATCTTTCAGCAGAAACTCTGCAAGCCAGAAGGGAGTGGCAGGATATACTTAAAGTCATGAAGGAGAAAAACCTACAACCAAGGTTACTCTACCCAGCAAGGATCTCATTCAGATTTGATGGAGAAATTAAAGCCTTTACAGACAAGCAAAAGCTGAGAGAGTTCAGCACCACCAAACCAGCTTTACAACAAATGCTAAAGGAACTTCTCTAGGCAAGAAACACAGGAGAAGGAAAACACCTACAATAACAAACATAAACTATTTAAGAAAATGGGAATAGGAACATACATATCGATAATTACCTTAAATGTAAATGGATTAAATGCTCCCACCAAAAGACACAGTCTGGCTGAATGGATACAAAAGCAAGACCCATATATATGCTGTCTACAAGAGACCCACTTCAGACCTAGAGACACATACAGACTGAAAGTGAGGGGATGGAAAAAGATATTCCGTGCAAATAGAAATCAAAAGAAAGCTGGAGTAGCAATTCTCATATTAGACAAAATAGACTTTAAAATAAAGACTATTACAAGAGACAAAGAAGGACACTACATAATGATCAAGGGATCAATCCAAGAAGAAGATATAACAATTGTAAATATTTATGCACCCAACATAGGAGCACCTCAGTACATAAGGCAAATACTAACAGCCATAAAAGGGGAAATCGACAGTAACACAATCATAGTAGGGGACTTTAACACCCCACTTTCACCAATGGACAGATCATCCAAAATGAAAATAAATAAGGAAATACAAGCTTTAAATGATACGTTAAACAAGATGGACTTAATTGATATTTATAGGACTTTCCACCCAAAAACAACAGAATACACATTTTTCTCAAGTGCTCATGGAACATTCTCCAGGATAGATCATATCTTGGGTCACAAATCAAGCCTTGGTAAATTTAAGAAAATTGAAATCGTATCAAGTATCTTTTCTGACCACAACGCTATGAGACTAGATATCAATTACAGGAAAAGGTCTGTAAAAAATACAAACACATGGAGGCTACACAATACACTACTTAATAACGAAGTAATCACTGAAGAAATCAAAGGGGAAATCAAAAAATACCTAGAAACAAATGACAATGGAGACACGACAACCCAAAACCTATGGGATGCAGCAAAAGCAGTGCTAAGAGGGAAGTTTATAGCAATACAAGCCTACATCAAGAAACAGGAAACATCTCGAATAAACAACCTAACCTTGTACCTAAAGCAAGTAGAGAAAGAAGAGCAAAAAAACCCCAAAGCTAGCAGAAGGAAAGAAATCATAAAGATCAGATCAGAAATAAATGAAAAAGAAATGAAGGAAACAATAGCAAAAATCAATGAAACTAAAAGCTGGTTCTTCGAGAAGATAAACAAAATTGATAAACCATTAGCCAGACTCGTCAAGAGAAAAAGGGAGAAGACTCAAATCAATAGAATTAGAAATGAAAAAGGAAAAGTAACCACTGACACTGCAGAAATACAAACGATCATGAGAGATTACTACAAGCAACACTATGCCAATAAAATGGACAACCTGGAAGAAATGGACAGATTCTTAGAAATGCACAACCTACCGAGACTGAACCAGGAAGAAATAGAAAATATGAACAGACCAATCACAAGCACTGAAATTGAAACTGTGATTAAAAATCTTCTAACAAAAAAAGCCCAGGACCAGATGGCTTCACAGGCGAATCCTATCAAACATTTAGAGAAGAGCTAACACCTATCCTTCTCAAACTCTTCCAAAATATTGCAGAGGGAGGAACACTCCCAAACTCATTCTACGAGGCCACCATCACCCTGATACCAAAACCAGACAAAGATGTCACAAAGAAAGAAAACTACAGGCCAATATCACTGATGAACATAGATGCAAAAATCCTCA